>NC_090930.1:1042098585-1044598585 GCF_040938575.1 Ambystoma mexicanum | reverse complement strand
CCAGTTGCACTGTCCTAGCTATGAAATAATTTCCAGACCTAATATATAAAATGAATAATTTTAATAAAGATCTGATGGTGAGACTAATTTCCTTTTTTTATGTTTTTCAAATAGATACATCGTCCATTATTGTCTGTGTCACGAGTACCAGACACCGGCGGATGGGTTTTTTAACCGCCAGTTGCTTCTCCGCGTGAACAACGTTAGCACCCTGACCATTTTGTGGGACGATCGCCAAGTACAAGTATGCCCTTACGCGGTACTAACGGCTAGATGCAACATACAGACCGTTGTGGTGGCCTAGTGCCTCGTTGTTGGAACAGCCATGCGATTATCAGTGCGACCGAAGAGCTTTTTTTATCGTAAACCAACACCCTGTCTACTGCACACGAACATCGCTTGCCTCAAGACGAAATATTTTGGATCGAGAGCAAATAAAAATTCATTGATCTAAGACCCTGTGTACAGCAAAGGAACATCGTGTGCCTCGAAACAAACTTTTTGGAACGTGAGCAAATAAAAATGCAAATCGCTGAATATTCTCAAAACATTTGATGTCAAATAAATGTACTTTGCCAAATGTACAATCTTGCCGTTTGCTTTTAAACCACAGTTTCATATTCCGAATTGTGGCGCTGTATTGTGAGATGATCTAAGACCCTGTGTACAGCAAAGGAACATCGTGTGCCTCGAAACAAACTTTTTGGAACGTGAGCAAATAAAAATGCAAATCGCTGAATATTCTCAAAACATTTGATGTCAAATAAATGTACTTTACCAAATTTACAATCTTGCGGTTTAATTTAAAAGTACAGTTTCATATTCCCAATTGTGGCGCGCTGTGTTGTGTGAGCTCATCTGTGTTGATTTCCTGGTTCTGTGTGGAGTCGCGTAGAAGACGCCTGGGCGCGTTTGCCTACGCAGCTCAGTCACGTCACGGATAGAGGCGGGGAATATGAATGTTTCGATCAAGTCTGTTTCAGGGGCGGGGATTTGATTTAGTGCCGCAAAAGCAGGTGAGCCAGGGCGATGCGGCAAGTGATAGGATTATCATAAAATGGCGGATGTTTTCGAGTGCGTTAATGGACGAAAAGTCGGGTAAGGTCCATAGGAAAGTTTTCTACGATCTACCGATTTATGCTTAAAAACACATGGCCGAACCATAGGAACAATAAAAAAAAAGTCCCGGAACTATCCTTTAAGGTATTTTATGCCCGACAAAAACCATTCCAGCCAAAATAGCACCTTTCCCAAAGATTTCAGAGCCGGGTTAAGCCATATGGATGTATGCGGGAACAAGTAAGGCTCCGTAGACATGTGTTAGAAATGTCACACCAGCAGTCCTGCTCAGTTAGCGGATTAACCCCTTTGGAATTTTTAATTTTAATTGACAGTAAAGCTTTTGGATCAAGCTGCGACACAGCACTGCACTCCCAAGCTAAATATTTTGCTTGTTTGCTTGTTCCTTTTCTGTGTCGATGAACTTACATAGATGGCGAGTTGCAAATGACAGATAATAATGGACAAAGTTTGGTAAATTCATTCCCCCCTGCATTAAAGGGAGCTGCATTTTCCACATTGCAAGTCTGGGTGGCTTTCCATCCCAAATGAACCTTTGCATTATCCTGTCAATTTCCTTAAATAGATGTCCTGGTATTCTGATGGGAAGCTTAGATAAAAGATAGTTTACCTGTGGTGCCAGGTTCATTGTTATACAATTGATCTTCCCCTACGTGGACAGTTTCAAAAGTCCCCATCTCTCTAGGTCAGTCTTGAGTTTCGGTAAAATCATTGCAAGATTCATCTTCGGTAACCTGATCCCATTTGGACCAATCCAAATACCCAGATATTTCATCTTTACCAGACGCCAGGAGAACTGAAACTGGGCACAGGTGTGTCGCAGGCAAATATTGTTGTCAGGGAGTATTTCAGACTTACTCCAATTCATGTATGAGTGGTGGAATGTTTATGTTGAAGGTTCTCTGTGGTGGCAGTTAGATCTTGCCAGCCTGAGTGATGGGAGCCGGTGTTGTATATGTTTTACCTTCTTATGTCCTATTTGTAACAGTAACTCTAAGACTGGTAATAAACCTATAAGAAGTAAACCTTATGAGCTTGGAACCTGCCTGATTTCATTGGCGACGAGTCGGTCTACAAAAGGTTTACCCACGTCCATCAAGGTGGAAAGGAAGGTGAAGGAACCTGCTGCGGGGGGTGCAGGAAGGACAAGGACAAGCAGCAAGAAGAAGGACAACACTGCCCCCAAACACATCTAGTAAGTCCCATCACCCAGGCCGCAGGGAAAAAGGCCCCGTAGCATGAGGGATCAGCAAGTTATGAGCTGGTTGGAGAGCTGAGTCCCAAGGGCCGGAGAGCGGTTTCAGGCTTTGCAGACTGATAAGGTGGAGCACTGGGGACCTATACCCATATGAAGGCCAGAGCGGGCTGACAGGGGAGAATTATTATTAAAACATTTGTCCGTGGGAAGGCAATGAGTAGTGCTGCGCCTCGTGATCTCAAACTACGCTTGACCCTAAAGGTGGTGTTCAGCGGGAACCTTGCTGGTTTTAAAGCGTTTTGGAGCTCGTCATTTGTGAAGGTAAAATGCGACGTTACGTGCAGCGTGACTTCTGAGAAGGAATCTGTGTTGCTGTACCTCGTTAACATCCAGACTGTGCAGTAACCGTTGGTCACCTGGAGCTCAGCACCTCTCTGCTATGAAACTGTAATTGATTACGTCAGATACACGGCTAGGGCAGTCCGCAAAGGAAAATAATGAATATTTTCCAACATTCCGATCAGATTGTGGCTTTCAGGAAGTTCCTCTTGATCCTGAAGTTCGGAAGCCGGCAGGAGTTGTAGTGCAGCGCGAGGTGGTGCTGCGGTCGAGTAAAGGACCTGCAGGTGGAGGTAATGTGATTTCGTCATGTGAGCTTGTACCCAGAAATGGTACGGACTGTCCGAAGCCTCAAATTCATGAAGAAGTGCGTACTGGGCAGAACAGAGCTACAGTGGTGGGATGTCAGATGGATTCGCTATGATGCTGTGGGAGTGTATGTACGGCTGAGGAAAATGGAATTCCGGACATCTAATTGTCAGTGCTATGGTGAGGATGCAGCAAGCTACAAGATTAAAAAGTTGGAGGGGGACTGTTCTGGCTATGAAGCAGACAGAGCACAGGAAGATATATCCTTTTGCGAGCAGCTGATGCTATTGAGACGGTGGGAACGTTTAAGTGGAAATTAAAAATGAGTCAAATTAAGGCAATTTCAAAGCTTTAACTGGAGGTTTTAAGCATTTTCCTATGGTTGGAAAAAAGGTTAACATGTATACAGCCACTTCGTGTCTAGGACTGGATTTGAATTCTATTTAAGTGGGGTTTGGCTAGCGAATGTACAGTGTTTTGTCTAAAGCGTTATTTGTGATGTAGGGGAAATCTCTTAACTGCTGTAGAAATAACAAATTCGAGGAATTCCAGGTTACAGCTTCCATAGCTATGGAGGTTTAGGTATATAAATTATGGTATTTTAGGTAACTTGTGTAAAGGCTAGTGTAAGGCCAAACTGGAATTGATGTAATCCATATTGAAAATATGGATAATGTTTCACGGCGTGTGTGAATTGCCGAGGTCCTGGGGAGAATCCTCATGGGTGGGTTATTACATGTGTATGGAGTGTTAAGGTATAACATTTTTTGAACATTTGCAGGTTGATGCTTTGCTTAGTGCAAACATGGACTTTTAGGTTATAGGATCAGCCTCGTTCTAGTTAGGATCTGGGCAGGCCATGGAGTGCCGAGCACCATGGCATATGGATTTTTGTGTCTGCAGAAGACTTTATTACTATGAGCACACAAAGGATTGTGTGAGTGCATGTGTGCGACAAGTCTAATCTTTTGAGGATTTTCAGCAACTTTAGGTTGCTTGTTTGCAACATGGACTCCTAGGCTTGGTAAACTACCATTGTTTAGGTTTGAGGAGAGCTTCTGACAGGCTATGGACTTTTAGGAATTCTTAATGTGTTTTGATCTTACTTTGACGTGTTTTACTTCAAAACATATGGTTATGCATTTAGTGATCTTCAATGCATGTGGTTTTAAACTGACTGTTTTTTTTTTACATAGAATGTTGGCATGTAGTACGGTGTGAGTCAGTGAAGTTGGGAGATCGGTAGAGCTCACAGTATGCATGGTGTGTGTGTGAGTGCCACCATGGTTATGGGAGGTAGCGCCTCCGGAGTGTCGCGAGAATGGTTTTGTGATGTGTGTGTGTTATGTGTCATGTGTGGAATGCGTTTCCATGACACTATGATTTGGGGAGCATTGAGCATTTAGGGAGGTAGCCCCTTTTGAGGATTGCATAGAGTTTGGGTGTGCTCGAATTTAGGGAGGTAGCGCCTTCTTAGTATTGCATGGTGTTTGGGTGTGCTTGAATTTAGGGAGGTAGGACCTTCTTAGAATTGCAGGGTGTTTGGGTGTACTTGTATTGCCACAAGGTGTTTATAGTGTGGTAGTGCCTTCAATTTGGGGAGGCAGCGCCTCCGTTGGGTTTTTATATTTGCTCGTCACTAGGGAACAGGATGTCCTGTTGGATAGTATTGGGGTGGATGGCTGGGGACGCCCGCTATGGAGCACATGTGGAAGGTGTGGGATGGGGTACTAAAGTGACGAGTTTTGGTTTTTGTGTTGTTTTTGTTTTTGTTTGCTGTAGTTGGACCTTGCTCTTAGCTCGTTGGTGCAGGGTTCAACCTATTGACTTGAGAGAGGTGTCATCGGGGCTGTGAGTGATCAACCAGTTATGATGTTTGCGGGCTTGAGAATGACTGGCCAGGGTTCTTGAGTTGTTTGGGGGATTTTATCTTCTCGGGCTGGTAGTATGTGCCCCATTAGCCAAGTCGTTTTGCAGTGGTGTAAGGAAGTGGTGGCCTTACATTTCTATTGTGTGCATGCTTTCCCATTGTGATGACGTATTTGTGCTCTTTCAAGGTTGGGTAGTGCTTCAGGGTGGCAGCCTGGAGGCCCGCCGGAACTTCAGGGTGGCAGCCTGGAGGCTCGCAGGTGGCGGGCGTGGGCGGAAGGTAGTTTTGTAACATTGGGATGGTGTCGAGTATAGTTTGTCTGCCTTGAATCTAGGCAGGTAGGTTCTAAGGTGAGAGCCTAGAGTTTGTTTGTGGCAGGAACAAACTGAGTGAGTTTTGCTTATTCGTTGAGCGGTATCCAGAAGTGTGTAGGTTAGATTCATGTTGTTATGATGGTAGGGTATCTGCTAAGGAAGTGGCGGTTGGCCAGGGTGCTGTATGAGGTGCGGGATGTGCTGTGTTACGTGTGTGTGTTATGTAGTGCGTTTCTATGATGTGTCATGTGCATGTGTGTATTGGTAAAGAGGTCTGTTATGTAGTGCTTGTCTGTGTTGTGTCATGTGCATGTGTGTATTGGTAAAGGAGGGAGGTCTGTTATGTAGTGCCTGTCTGTGATGTTCTGTAGCTGGTGATGTCTTGTGGAATGTTGATGTATGAGTGGTGGAATGTTTATGGTGAATGTTCCCTCTGGTGGCAGTTAGATCTTGCCAGCCTGGGTGATGGGAGCCGGTGTTGTATATGTCTTACCTTCTTATGTCCTATTTGTAACAGTAACTCTAAGAATGGTAATAAACCTATAAGAAGTAAACCTAATGAGCTTGGAACCTGCTTCATTTCAATAAAATGAATAACAATGGTGAAAGTGGGCTGCCCTTCCTGGTACCCCTATGAAGTTGGAAAGCATCTCAAATGAGGCCATTTGTCAGTACACTTGCAGAAGGATTCATGTATAATAGCTGCCTAAAGTTCTGTCCAAATTTTATCTTGTCCAGACATGAGAACAAGAAGGCCCATTCTACACGATCAAACGCCTTCTCGGCGTCCAGCGAGATTACTGTGTTGGCAACTGATTGTCTTTGACCATGCTCAATTGATATCAACAGGCGTCTCATGATGTCAGCTACAGCCCTTCCAGTGACAAAGCCGACTTGATTTTCATGGATTAACGATGGTATGACTGCTTCCAATCTCATAGCTAAGGACTTTGCTAGAATCTTACAGTCAGTATTAATTAGAATGATTGGTCTGTAGTTCTCGCAGCGTGTAGTAGACCTATCTTTTTTCTTCAGGACCATTATTAAAGCATTCCGCATTGTGCCTGGCATGGAACCATTCTCAAAAGCACTGTTATAAACGTCACAAAGAAGTTGTAAAGCAGAGTCAGTTAGGATCTTATAAAACTCTACAGGCAGTCCATCCGTACCAGGTGATGTGCCAACAGTAAGTTTAGAAATGGCTTAACGAAACTCTTCAACTTCTAGTCTTCCTTCCAGACTCGTTGCTTGGTCATCTGATAGTTGAGGCAAGTTTAGGGAAGTCTGGAAGCTTTCTATCACAACATTATCACAATTCAATTCTGATACATAAAGCTTTTCATAGAAGTCATGGAGCAATATGTTTATCTCTTTTTGCTGGGATTTCAAGACATTATTTGGATCTCTAAACGCAGTAATAAAGCAATCACTTTTGGCTACTTTCAGTCTGTGCGCCAGGAGTTTTCCTGCTTTTTCCCCATTCTCAAAGTAGTTAATTCTCTGCCTCAATAAGGCATAATCTACCTGGTTGGATATTCATTTATTCAGTTCATATTTAGCCTCCCTCAATTCAGATTTAGTTCCTTCATCTCGGCTTGCAGCAAAGCGATTGTCTAGATGTTTAGCTTCTACAGACAGTCTTTAAATTTCTTTGGGCTTTAATTTTCTAAACCTGCCAGTTTTTGACATTAACACACCACTGATAAAACACTTCAATGCTTCCCAGACTGCGGAGACAGCGACATCATCAGTTCTATTAATTTCAATGAAGTCCATAATTTCCACCAAAATTTTGTCTCTAATCTGTTAGTTTTGCAGGATGTTAGAGTTCATCCTCCATCTAGATGATTTGATCAGACTATGTTGCAACGAGAGACGTAAGGATACAGGCATGTGGTCTGATAAGGCAATGAGCCTAATACTTGAGTCATAACAAATGGAAGTCACTTGGCCCGAGGTCAAGAAAAAGTCAATGCGGGAATAGGTATCATGACGCAATGAATGAAAGCAGTAGTCTCTTTCAGACGGATGTTCTAAACGCCATATGTCAGCCAAATTGAATTTGTTCATCAAACTTTCTAAAGATCTCTTGCTCTTCTTTGGGATTTTGGTACAGTCACCATTTGAGCGATCTAACGCTGGAACCAACACCTGGTTAAAATCACCAGCTAGAACAATTGCACCAACATTATAGCTTTGAATCATTTGCGCAAGCTCGTGGAAGAATAGGGTTCATCCAAATTGGGTGCATACACATTGCATAAGAGCATCGTAGTATCTTGTATTTTGACAAAAACACAGACAATTCTTCCCTCCTTATCTGCTTTACTTGAGAGGACTGATATTGGCAGATTTTTCTTAATGATTATTGAAACGCCCCTTTTACTGGTCGAAAAGGTCGAAAAAAAGGTTTGATCAACCCATCCCCGTTGAACTTTTTCAGCCTTTTTACAGTCCAGATGTGTCTCCTGGAGAAAAGCGATGTCACAGGAAGTCGACCTTAAATATGATAAGATTTTAGTCCGTTTCACAGCAGTCTTGATGCCATGAGCATTCCATGATACAAGATGATTTACACACTTAGGGTTCATGCTGCCAATCTCAGTTAGGGTCAGCAAATAACTGTGATCAGTATAGAATAGTAGAAAAAGAGAGAACAGAAAGAGAAAAGGAGAAAGATAAGAGCCCACGCCCCACCAGGGCATGAGTCAACCAGATAAAACTGGTACTAGTTACAAATAGATGGCCCACTGCTCAGATATAGCGCGAAGGTTGTATAGAAATATAGTGATCCAAACAAACAACTATATAAATAAAGTCACCAACCCCAGCCCCCCTGGCCCCACCCTATATACATGCAAAGCTGAAGCAAATGTAAACCCTCAATACACCCCTATTAGAAAACGTTAACATCTATGGGCTATATGCCATAACCTCAAGAAACAATAATGGGTACTAGTTGTCACAATGCTCCCAGCGTATCGTCCCATTTGCTCAATCGACACGACTCTGATCCATCAAGTAGTGAACAACATCTAGTATTAGATCCCCAGAAGGGCTTAACAGCCGGATAAAACATACCCAACAATAAGGTTTGAGTAAAAATAACAACAATAACCACATAAATCAGCCCAATCATTCTATGCATCAGGGCCACAAGTCCCCTGCATTGAATTATGTGTCAGATATCTGATGCAATGCAACAAATATAATGTCACAAAGCCAATGCATAGTCTTTTGCTCTTATTGCCTGGTAGCTCAGGAACATGTGGCTCTAAAGTCATTTATCACGGTCTGCCCTGGGAAAGTGCAAAGAGAGATTGTCCAGAATAAAAGATCTTCAATGGAGCTATAAGAAAAATTGCAAATGGTCAACGATTGCAATGAACATGAAAAGAGCCTCAAGCCCATAGAAACCGCGCAGCTCACGTGGGTAGCCCCTAAAGGAGAAAGACATTAGTGAAACAAGAGTCAGGAGGACACCGGCACCCAAAGCTGTGCGCCATAAACTATCCCAGAGCACACGTTCCCCCCAAGCTCACACGCCTATGGCACATCGTCGAAAGAAGACAAACCTGAGCCCGGCATTCACCACATCAAGGGCAACATTACACCGTTCCACACACCTGATGATCCAAAGGGAAGCTATGATATGATATGGCATTTGTAACGCGCCTATACACATATAGCACCTCCCCCACTGCATGACGCCACCGACCAGTGCCCCCATACCAGCGTGTTACTGTGTGGTCCTGTGAACCACTCCCAACCGCGTAACTCACAAAAAGCATAATAAAATAACATTTGTATAAACGTAGCAACAGATCAGCTGAAAGGACATTTGATAATCAGAGACTAAGTGTGCACAACACAGGAGGTGGCGCCACTACTTGGGTTCGATGGTAGTGACCAAGGAGCTGATGGGCAGAGAAGGGCATGCCTTGGGAATAAAAAAGAATCATCATCGCAATAAAAATGTGGACATTTAATCTCTAAAAAACGTATTGCAAGCCGCAAATATTCCATATATAAATATTTCAGATTCCGGTATCAGTCACAGAGATTCAGCTACGCTGATAGCACAAGCGCAACGAAACAGCTGTAGGAACCCGGAAGAGCCACAGTAATAATATCAACACGTCAGCACGTAACGTTATGCAGGGTCCCTTTCACAAACTGGACCCATATGACCAATATGAATGTTACTACATGACGCGCAGCAAATTAAAGATAAACACCGATTGTGGCAGGCGCGGCTACAGTTTAACGGCTGTAGGAACCCGGAAGACCCTCAGTAATAATATCAACACGTCAGCACGTAACGTTATGCAGGGTCCCTTTCACAAACTGGACCCATATGACCCATATGAATGTTACTACATGACGCGCAGCAAATTAAAGATAAACACCGATTGTGGCAGGCGCGGCTACAGTTTAACGGTAAAAGCTCAGATAAAGCAGGCAACAATAATGATAAAACAAACAAACTACCAACCAAACCATTTAGTCAATTAAAGGCAATAATAGTAACACAAGCCTGATCTGGAGCCTCAGTGTGCTTAATTCCATCAGGCAAGAAAAGTTTCAAAGTAGCTGGTTTTAGCAGCAAAGTTTTTTTCCCCAAATGTTTTCCTTTTCATTGCCACTTCCTTTGGAAAGTCAGGGTAGATATGAAATATATTTCCTTGCCAAGATTATGAATCATGCTGTCTTGCAAGGTGCAGTACATTCTCTTTCATGGAAGTCTTCAAAAACCTGACACATCACATCCAGGTAAACTCCCTTGTAAGACATCAACAGCCAAAGCAAATAGGTTGTTTTCAAGTTTCTCAGGAATCCCAATCAGGCGAATGTTGTTACTCCTAGCTTGACTTTCTTAATTCATGTTTGTAAATTGGAGTCTAGACATACCCTCCTGCAGCTCCTGGTATGCTCTGTAGCTGCCAGAGGCTTCTCTTTCCATATCAGATGTCCTACCTTCCACCTCCAGCATGCGACTCTCCAAACCACTGACCTTCCCAGACAAGTCATTCAAAGTTGCCTTGATATCATTCATATCACTTGCCACTTGCTTCAGAAGCTTATAGATATCAGCACAGCTTTGTGTATCTTCCTCAGGCTCTTCATTGATCTGCTTAGGCTTTTTAGAAATTGGGTTATCCACGGTCTTTATATTTTTTTTTGCTTGACATTTCAGCCAGGTTTCAAATGGTTGATAGGGTGGAGGACAGGAGCTTTTCTCTCAAGCTGCTACTCTTTCAGTGCCCATTCTATGTATTGGTAGCACCTTAACAGGCTATAACTGGCCAAAGATGACACTACATCAGCACAAGAGGCTGCATTTATAATGTTATGGCAACACATGTGCATTTGAGACTATATTTATCACATGATGACTAATGATGTCCGCCATTGGCCTTCTGAGGCTGTACTGGCATATAAAGGCAGCATTCCTTGTCTAAGATGGCTCTGCTGGGTGTGACTCTGGCACATTATGACAGCACTTGTAGTATATCCAGGCAGCACTCAGTTGAAATATTGTTGATAACAATAGCCTTCTGTCTGCGTTATAAATATTTGTAACTGTCATAGTCATTAAGTCCAAAAAATATTTGTTTGTTTATAACACGCCAATAACCTGCAGGCATCAGGGCGTACCTAAAAACTCAAGACAAAAATATAAAAGACAAAACAGGACAGAAAGATCAAGGGATCCACCAGAGCATGGAGAATGTATTCAAACATGAAGGTCTTCAAACATTTCCGAAAAAGGGGTACGTTAGTTTCCTGCCGAAGATTCATGGGCCATAGAGGAGAAGCATATTCCGTTGTCCAAAGCTTGTCTGGGTCTTGGACATGAGAGCAGCCAATTACCCGTGGACCTTTGTGAATCACCTTTTGCAATGGCTTTCGGGGTTAAAGACTATGTAAGGTGTAAGGTCAATTTATGTGATGTCATCAGGCCTCAGAGGTCACCTTTGCTAACCCTGGCATTTCAGTTATTAATAATCAATGTTATTTATCTGAACCTCTCTTCTCCTATTTCAGTCCACCTAATCTGTGTGTACAGTTGTAGTGCACCTATACATAAAATAAGATAACATAATATATCCCCCATCCCACACCGTGGAGTTGAGCTTAGGGGCCAGCCTCTATATCTTCCCTAGCCCCATACATTATGGCTTCCTCCTGGTGTCCAGTCCACCATCACCTTCCTCCCCTTCAGCAATCAGTGGGTTGATTGGGCCAGGAGGAACACATGACTGCAAGTTGTCCCCTCAAAAACGAAATCCTAAACTGCTCCCCAAATGCAAATGTTAACCAACCCAGCAACAAGGTGCTGTGAGTGGGTGCCAGTCTCTCCTTCTGCCTGGCCACCATACTGATTAGCTTGCTCCCTTTGCTTGGCACACCACCAATCTCCCACTCTGATAGGGCCAAGAGCAACCTGACTAACCTGGATTTTTTAACAGTGATTGCTTTTTTCAATTTGTCCTCCCTGTCCCAGAACCCCTTTTTTTGACAGGATCTGGAATACAGCCTCTGGGGTATGTATGTTCCAGACAGAAAAGGTGGCATCAGCAAGGTCAGCCTTTTGTTTCCAGCCCATTCCCATTTCCTTTCAGGGGTTTCCCCCCCAGAGCGCCCCTGGACGTCCCCCTATTCTCCATCCCAAAAGCCCACCCCCACTACCTCCTGTGGGCTCCAACTGTTCTGTTCACGATCTGATGGCTCTGAACACAGAAGCCCGATGTACGGTACGACGTCATTTCATCGCCGGATGTTTTTTTGCATGGTTTTTTACCATGGATTTTGTCCCAAAAAAATCATCGCATTTTATGGGGGGTTAAAAAAAATATATTAATCAGGTGTGGGTGTACGGGGATTGAAAAAAAAATAAAGGAGATGGCGGGTTTGGGGGGTAACCCCCCAAAAATAAAAAAATAAAAAATTTGATTCGTTTTTAAAAAAAAAAATCTGCGGTAATAAACCCAGCGAAAAAACATCCCACGATGAAATGACATGGAACCCGATGTACAGCGCTTTGCACTTCTGTGCTCAGCCTTTTCTGCCACTGTAGTTCAGGTTTGTGTTATTTGGACCGCCAATGCCTCTGGGCTTAGCAGTAGATGACCCTGGCACTTTATACAGATTTTTCTTGAGATTGAATTTTTAATTTGATAAATGCAGACAGAACACAAAATACAATAATCAAAACAACATATGCTGAGCCGTGTAGCAGAGGGTGAAAATACATAGGCGCAACACATCAGAAACATAACTCCAAAACATTAGTCTAGTGGTGATTTTCAAAAATTCAACCATCAGCACAGAAGAGAGAATGAAAGAGAGAAGAAAAAAAAAAACACATCATGTATAATGCATGGCAAGTAGAAATTCTATGAAAAAGCAGCCAGTATAGGGACTTGCGCATCGAGCAAAATGCAAGGTGTGTTGTCTTCAACTCATGTCCATGTTAAGCATACATGTCCAAGAACAGACCCCAGATCTCATCAAACTTGTCCAATTCACCCTTTTGCTTATATATGACGTTCTCATAGGTCGAGAGGGTAAGCAGCTCATCGATCCAGTTAAAAAAATTGGAGATTTTCAGGCACGCAAGATCGTTTTCTTTGTCAGCATGCAACCGCGAAGTAGACAGGTTTTGTTTGCATAACTCAAATCGTCTATTAGGTGAACATCCCCAAGAACAAGCAGGGAAGCCTTCATGGGTATAGTAAATCGTAGAACCAGGCTCAGTCTCTCCAACACGATCATCCAGAACTCCTTAGTTTTGCAGCAAAACTAGTTTAAATGGCTCAGTGTTCCTTTCTCCTGCCTGCACTTCCAGCATACTTCTTCATCAGATAGGTGTCTCCGGCACATCCGCTCTGGAGTCCAATACATCCTGAAGAGCAGCTTAATCTGCGAGGCCCTTAGATCCCAGTCTATGCTTGACATGCGAATGCTATTGCAGTATCTTTTCCAGCAGCCAGGTTCCCGGTCTTCTAAAAGCCCTCTGGTCCATATAGGTAGAGGTTCTGTGTCACACTCACCAACAGAAGCCAAAACCGTGTACAACGTTTCGGTTGGATGGGAGGGCTCGTACACAGTTCCAATTGTGACCAGGCCACATTCTGACAAAACAGTAAAGTTGTGCAATTGAGCCTCTCAGCAATAACTCCTCTCATCTGTCTATACTCTGTGTAGGTGCAGTCTTGGAAATCATACTCCAGACACAATTGGACTATAGGTATTCATTTGTCTCTGTCAATCAGATCTTCAACATAGCGGGTACCTCCCAAGAACCAGGACGGCCAGGACACTGTTTTCCCATGCATCGCAAATGCAGGATTCAGCCATATAGATGCATAAGGGAACACAAACGTGTCAGAACATAACAATTGTGAGATTTTGCATCAGCAGTCACACAAACATTCTGTAAGAGGGTTCTTCATTGGTAAATTCTTTGAGACCTTTGTTAGTAATGCCTTGGATGCCAGCGGCATGCTCAAAATTCACCCACAAGTCGGTCTCAGTTCTTGTCATCCTACAGAGATGTTTCTCCGAAAAAGTCAGATGGTAGTTTGAAATGTTTGGTAGATTCATGCCACCCAAATTCAATGGAAGTTGCAGTTTCAAGAGCATAAGTCTAGGAGGTTTGCCATTCCACAGGAATTTTTGCAGAAGAGCATTTATCTCTTTCAAGATGTTTTTCAGCGTTCCGAGGGGCAGCATATAAAGGATATAGTTGATCATGGGCACCACATTAATCTTGATACAATTAACCTTACCCCATATTGAAAGTTTCAAAAGGGACCACTGATCCATGTCTGATTTGATTTTGGGTAATAGGACAGAGAAATTAACTGGACTAGGTCATTTACCTCTGGGCCTATCCAGATTCACAGGTACCTCATTGAGGTAGGACATTATGTAAAGCTGAAGGGGTCGAACATGTGCTTCATACAGGAAGTACAGACAGGTAGGATCTTGGATTTTCTCCAGTTAACCTTGTATCCAGAGATCTTGGAGAAGGCATGGATTTCCAACATCAGGGAGGCATGCTCGAATCAGAATCTTCGGCAACCACCAAAAGAGCATCTGCCTATAGCCAGATCTTGCCTGAGCAACCTCAGTGTCCGACTTCAGGAATGCCTTAATTTGTTCTTAATAGAATGGCCAATGGTTCCATAGCAATAATGAACAGCAAAGGAGAGAGCCGACATCCCTGGTTCCTCTCTGTAACCAAAAGTTATCTGATACTAGAGCATACATGAGGATGCTAGCAGTAGGATCTGTATAAAGCAGCACAACCTAACATATGAAGTTGGATCCAAACCCCATCATCCTCAGGGTTTCAAAGAGATATATTTATTTAATCTTGTCAAAGGTTTTTTCGTCATCGACAGAGATATCTGCCATCGGGCCTGCACGCTTACTTCCTCGTTGTATAGTTAACAGCATTTTTCTCATATTATCCGCCACAAATTTCCCCAGGACAAAATTGACTTAATTTTCATGGATCAGCAGAGTTATTACCTTTTCTAATGCCCTTGCCAGTACTCTGGCAATTAGTTTGCAACGTGTGTTAACCAGACAAATAGGTCTGTAGTTCGCGCAACTTGACAGCGATGTGTCTTTCTTTAGTATAACAGTGATTAATGCATGCCTCATAGTGGTAGGTAAAGTCCCTTTATCAAAGGATTTGGTGTACACATTCCAAAGAAGTGCAATGGCGCTGTTAGGTATGATCCGCTATTGTTCAAAGGGGAGCCAATCTATGCCTGGTGTTTTGTTTCCATTCAGAGTGGAGATTGCCAAGCTGATATCCTCTGACGTTTCTTTTACTCTAGCCGTGCTTCTGTTTTATTTTTTTTAGTGAGTAACTTGAATTTTACCTCCTGGCTTAGATGTGAATGTCTCATGGCAGTTCCCAGTGCTCGTATGTGCACTTAGGTCCCCGCTGTGCAATTTTTGTCATTTGCCCTACAAAGTGCAAAACAAAAATGTTAAACCTGTTGTATCCAAGTTAGCACACATTTTTTTAACTTTGTAGTGTAAAAGGAGTTAATAAATCCCACCATGTAGTTAAGGTGGCAGACATTTACTTTTCTATGAATTTTGCCTGCATTCAGCAGGTACTTAAATCGGGCCTATTCCTTAGAAATCCATTGGTTTTCCATCAAAATGAAAATATAATGCTGCAGAACACCATTTGGTTTTGACAGGTGGAGTGGGAAAAGCAGAAAGGCATGGTAATATTGTATCCCCTCGTAGCTCCCAAATACATTTTTCTCACTTTGCCCCCTCCTCAGCCCTCCCACCTTCTGGTTTTGTCAGTCAGGATATGGATTGCAAACTCTGGACGTAGCTTCCAATACCCTGTGCCATCTATCTTGGTTGAGTTTTTGTTGGGGATATTTTGGGCTACTCGACACAGCCGTGTATTTGTGAATACATTGTGTCTTTATATGTATCCAGAGAGGGAAGTGCAAAACAATGAGTATGTTTAAAATGTGCCTCTTTACTCGAAAGGCTCACGAAAAGAGTCCTAGGTGCATTTTCTTTCCTTTTCTCAGTTACATTTTTTTTATTAATTAGAGAATATTGAACAGTTACTTTCTTGAACTCTTGAATTTAGCATGAACATTAATAAATACAGATTACCCTTTATTAATTATTCGCTGGGGCCCGGTGTTTCCAGTGTCCTAATCGATTGGTGTCTCATGTGCCCTAGAGGATGTTGCTCTTGTCCTCTTGTCGACAAGTCTTGCTTCAGTTTGCTCTAGTGTCTCATGTGCCCTGGAGGATATTGCTCTTGTTCTCATGTCAGCAAGTCTTGCTTCAATTTGCTCTGGTGTCTCATGTGCCCTGGAGGATATTGCTCTTGTGCTCTGGTCAGCAAGTCATGCTGCTGTTTGTTGTTGTGTTTCAGAAGCTCTTGATTTTGATTTTCGCTTTGAATCAGATGAAGCTTTTCGAAGTGATGTTTGTTTTTTGTGCAGCTTGTTTCAGTGACTGAGGGTCTCATTACGAGTTTTCCGTCCGGAAACAATGGTACCGGTAAGCCTGCTGGTACCGTTGTTTCTGGACCGGAAAACTACGAGTTCTGCGAGCGGGTGCCTCTTAGCCCGCCAGATCCGACCTGGCGGGCGGAACGCCACCCGCTCGCCGACCATCATCCCTATTCCCATTGAGTCCAACGGGACACAAATGGGAATGGGGAGTAATATTTTCCAGTGCCTGGGAATGGGTAATAACTGGGTCCACCGGGGCTGTAATGCCCTGGCAATTTCCCACTCCCGGCATCGGAAAATTCATGACTCACGGCTACTGCCAACCTCGTAATGACCCCCTCAATGGCATCAGCATATTTGAGAAAATGTCCAAGAAAGATCTCTTCTCGTGAATGAACTTAAGTAAACTGTAACCTTGCCATTTCCCATATCATATTTGGAGTGATTTGATTACATTTTTAAAAAAACCTTTAAAATGCTTTAATAAGCACTTTCCAACTCTATACAGTAGTAATACATTTCAAACGAATAACCAACACATCGAACATTTTGCTTCAGACACTTTTCCAAATTTTGCCTCCTTCTAGTACCTAGTGTAGTGAATCGGGATGAGCATCAGTAAATGATGGTGTCTACGTATTGAATGTTTTGCATCCAAACATAGACTACAAACTTGCCCCAGACAAATGAGGAATCCATGCAAAATTTGGTACCAGTGGGTTCAACGGTGTGGACTTGTGTAGCCGGACAACCATACACACACACGCATACATGCATTCAGCTTTGTATATTAGCTATTGATCATTCGATACATGCTAAAGATACTTGTGCCAAATAAGTAATGGGGAAAAGACATAACATACATGACAGACATAAAAGGGTAGTCAAATTAAGTACATAAAAGATCAGGGAGGTTTTGGAACATTATCAAATTAAAACATGTAATTGGTATGAAACATCGGAATAGTGGTATTAAGAAATTAACAAAAGTAGACCACTTATTGCAAATGTATTTATACTGTATAACCACCTTAGCAGACCATTTTTCAATTCTATGCATAGAGCACACAAAATTCCACTGTGTGACAATGAAAAATGTTTCTGGATATTTCCAATTAGAAAAGATTAAATAAAAAAAACAATTGTAATAAACAGGTTTAGAGGCTTAGGCGATATAATGCCTATTGTATCTGCATTACTCAGAGAGTCTAAAATTAAGTTGGTTCAAGTTAAAGGTGTGGATGAATTAAACATTTTATATAGGATTTAACATCCATCCATCCAAATATTGTAGACACGCTTGCAATACAAGATCATGTGAATAAAGTCAGCATTCGGTAAGCGGTAAGACCAGCATGATTTAGAGCTTTCAGGGGGAAAACTAGACATTTTAGCAGGGGAAAGAAAGGTTTGTTGCGTTCCAAAATATATGGCTTGGGTTAGATTTGCCACTACAAAGCCATACATTTTCCAAAATGTCAGAGGATATTGATATTTGTAATATCATTGCCCACCGATCATCATCAACTTCATACATAGTGTACAGTATTGTTGCTTTTATGGAGGGGTTTAAAAGGAGAGATTGAAATAATTAGATGGTGTTTTAGCTTCAATAGCTTCCAATTTTCCTATTATTGAATGAGTGAAGGCTAGATAAAGATACAAATCTTCATTGTCTAAATAATATTGAAACCATAGTGTGGAAAAGGGAATTGGTTTGTGGTTTTCAAACAGAAGTGTATTTGGAGAAATGCCCTTGTTATATCAATGTGTTCAGGATACCATGGGATTATTAATAAGGATCTGTTTATAGTTCATAGAAACACGCTTTCAGGAGAGCTACATTTGTATAAATTATTTAGAAGAAGTCCCAAATAATCTTATAAAAATTTAAAGGGAATTGTTTTATATTTGGCCAGGAGGTATCCGAAGAAAGTCACTCATGCTAAAAGGTGAAACTAGGGTAAGATCAAATGTACACCTTATTAGTGATGTAGCATTTTTTCTTTCACAAACTAAACATTGAATCAAATGTTGAAATACAAAGACTTTATGATATTGGTCAAATAGATGTAACACAACATTTAATCTTGGAACATTTTAATTTTGTAAGAGTGATTCTTGGAGTGTTTTTGTTTCATAAAAATGTAGTAAGAATAGTATCTATTTTTTAAAGAATGATATAGGAGATGGACTGGAAGCATGGATACAGGATAAAGAATTTTGAGAACAAGCATCATTTTGATGGAGTTTAGGCAACCCCACCAAGATTAAACTGGGGTGACAAACCAGATTTTAGCTTTTCCACTTTCTCGTGAATAGATGAATTGTTATGTTTAATACTCGTCTCAAACTCTTCAGAAAATAAAACACCAAGTTATTTAATAGCATGAGGATTCCATGAATATTAATGCAGGATTGAGAACAGGCATTAATTAGTAAAAGTAACAATTTCACATTTATCAAAATGTAGGTTATAATCAAAGAAATTAGAAGGCACATTTTCTTTCTAAATTTTGAATCAGCTTGCGGGCTTGGCCGAGCAAGCACTGCCCATTTCCCATGTCACCCTGACCGAGACACACAAAGAGCATTGTAGTTCTGCAGCCAGCACCGTAACGACCTTGCAAGCGCATTTCTGTTTTTATCTGCAGCAGAGCCTTTTTTTTGCACATGACTGTATGTTTCCAACTGCAAGATCAAGAAGATACATCAGTTATCTCGCCAATCTGTGCTCACTTCAAAATCAGTTAACGTAAGTAACAGAATAAAGCTCCCTTTTAAAGATTTATTTGTACCCATGATCTCTACAAGCTTGACATGCAAAGAAAAGGGTTTGCTTTACGCCCATGCTCAAATATTCTTAACTGTATACATACCAACAACCTAAAAGTTTGTGACAAAGAATCTCCATACCTAACTTTGTTTATCACATACTTTCTTTCAATATGTGTCTAAAAGTGGTGAAAGTACAGTGTCATTGAATCGATGCTGTTTCGTCTTCCAATATTTTGCAGTCTGGGACTTATAGCTTTCCTTGCAGGAAGTTAAAAAAAGCTATCATGATGTTCTTTTCGGCTAACTTGTTTCTTCAAGGATTTACATGTTGCCAAGGTTACTGCAATTAGTGTATTTTGCAAGTGACTCTATCATCCAGTATTATTGTAGGCCTTGAAATCCCAAACTTTTAAGCCAAATACAGCTTGGAAGGTATTTGGTCGATTGTTTGGATTGTCACTAAAAGATAACCCATCAAAACTAAAACATATATATAATGAATCATAATCCTAAAACAGTCCTTAATTTCAATCACATTAAAAATCAAGACAGTTCATCCATCAAAGTAATACTACATAGTTCCAATATTATATACCCATACAATAGCACTTTAACTAGGTATAGTTCAATTAAATGTAATTTACGGCTTTTATAAAACAATTCCCTTAACCCAAGGAAACCCAGGATGACACAAAAGAGGCCTAATTACAACCCGAATATTCAACTAATGGAAAAGGAATATAGGAAAAGAATCAGAAGGATCATCAATGTAGGGGGAGCGACTTTACAAATTACAAATAGTTTAAAGAAATTAAAACAGGATTATAAAAATAGGCTGAAAGACTTGAAAGCAAAGGGTTACCAAGGAAACAGTGAAAATATGTTGACTTGTTTACGGAAAAAAATGATAGTAATTATTGGAAATTGATAAAACAAAAAGATAACTATCAGAATGAAGTCCAATCTAATCCTATTAGGGAACTGAGTTGGATCTCTTATTTCTCGCAATTATACAACAAATCAACAGATTGTACAAGCAATTGGGAAAGGTTAAAATCAGTAAATTGGGCACTAGTACTTACAGCAGAAAACATTTAGAGCATTACATGCAAAAGTAGTAACTCAAGTGCCCCAGGGCCAAATGAACTCTGCAATAAGGGTATGAAGGCAATTCTAGCCTGTGGTCTCTGGCATTGAAGACACATTTCTGCTGGATTATCCAGGTAAGAGCTACCACCGTATCCTTGAAGGAGGCACACATAGTGCCTATTTTTAAAAAGGGAGATAGAGTCTGCATCGAGGAGGGCCACTGGCCTGTAATTTTCTGGTACCTCTCTAACATATTTGGGCAATATTACTTTCTTCATTAGAAAAATGGGCCATAGCAAATGATATTCTTAAAACGAATCATCTGGAATTTTTGTGACAAAGTAATGGACCAACTAATGCTATATTTTAAGAAATGTATAGACCGATATGGAAGTAACACAGGAAAAATACTTTGGAGTATGTGTAGTTAAAAAATATCCCAAAAAAATTTAGCAAAGCACTGTTTCAATTCTGAACGATTATTAAGTTAGTAGAGTAAACAATATAAAGAGTTGGAACTTCCTCTGGGGAAGGCAGAGTGAGCAAATTGAATTTTAGGTATGTAATGGTCTTTTCCTTCAAATGACATTTTAAACTTATTTATTGAAATACATGAACTGGCTGAATACATTACCAAGCTGAAAATATCCTTACTGCTTTCTGCGCTCTGATACCCTTGGGTCTGGCATGCATTATGCATAATAAAACAAACAAACAAACAAACAAACATGAACTACGTGCTTGAAAGGTTTTCAAATGTAGACGAGGTCATAATAAAATGCACAATAAAGGGATAAATAAGAGGATATCATCATGAACAAATTGCATTGAACAATGTCCCGTCTCGCGAGCCATAGGGACTTTTTCACAATATGGGAGGCCACCAAATTTTCCCTGAAAGAAATTACCCCATTCTAGTTCTGGAATACTATTAGATTGCACTGATGCCTACGACCCATTTTCATTGCTCACTAAGGCCCAGAAGCCCCTAATGTCCTTTTTTAAAATGGCTTCCAACATAACCTCATTATCGTGCTGGACCCACTTCTATTTATGGAGTTTCGCCCAGCTACAATACCCCTGTTTGATAGTGACCACGCCTCTATCCGCTTCTCTTTATACAAGGTAACTTTCCTTATTTGCCTCAATTAATTATGCATTGTTGTCTTTTTCTTTTTTAATATGGCATCATATACATGTTAATGTTTTTTGGGCTGCACAGTGGGCCCCTGCATACTTCTTAACCCAAAAAACGTTTGATTTACCAGATCCTCAACAAAAGGATGGAACGATTCAGGGCAAACATTCTCGTTTTACACGCATAGTCAGAAGATCTTAACACCTGATACAAGCTTTCATTATAGATCAACATTTGTTTTAGAACCACTTAATCCTGTTGCCCCCAGTACTTACCACAGCCACCTCCCTTATTTTATCTTGGTACTCCTCTTTTGTCATTTTAAGGGTAAGAGACATCATTCTGTGATTGCTGGCTGTAGTGCCCAGTACTGTCAGCGTCTCACAGTGATTCCAAAGATATTGGTCCACATCGACATAGTCAATCACTGATTGAGACTTGCCATTGGACCACGAGGCTCCCATAGGGGAGTCTCTCCCAATGCCTTTTTCTTAGTGGACTTTTTATACTCATTTATCCACCACCACACTCCCCCGTCATCAGACACTGCACAACAGGAGTTAAGATCCCCCCACCAGGACATGTCCATTCAGGTGTTTAGCAGACCAATTCTCTATAAACTCCCAAAAGGCCTCCCTAAACGTGGCAATATCAGCCACACCAAAATGCCAGTATATATTCACAATAAAGATAACAGTAGTATGTGTTGCACTTATTATACCAAGCTCCAAACCCAGGGCCCCTCTTGAATGTCAAACCATCATCCCACTTGCCATTGGGGTAGGCACTTGACTACAATTAATCAACCACCCAATGGACGCCCTCCTACACAATTTGTGGCATTTTGAATTGCCCAAACATAACCATCCATTACTGGGGGGGTTCTCAACCAAGTTTCTTGCAACAATATTACCTCGTGGTCTCCCAGCACTTGCCTCAATTTCTCATTTTCATCCAATTGTGAATGCCCTACAAATTCCAACATACTAGTTTCACTTTCAGTTAAAGAGGTTGATCGTCAGGAGATGCCCCCTTTTCGTTAAAATTCAGGGCATGCAATACTGAACACCAACTGGATTCTGTAAATTCAACAGATTGTGTGACCTTCCGGGGGGCTACATCTCCACTATCAGCCTCCCCTTTGTAGAGCGGAGATAGTGTGTCAGTAAAATAGATGATCCCATTTTCAAAATGTCTACCTGACGCATTAACAGGGAATTGTACTATAATGTCGCCCACAGAAATACAACAGTTCCTTGTATGCGCATTTCTCACAATACAAAATTTTGACTCACTACGACTACTGCGACCGACCCTCCTTGCCTGCTCTCCGCTGGTTTTCCGCGATCATTCCCTCCTACTCTCCACTGTTTTTCTGTGATCAGTTCCTCCGTTGTCTGCTTCAGTTTTCCTTCCATGTTTCATTTTCTTTCACTCCCCGTCACATTACGGCACATTTTAATTTCCCTTTATTGTTTCATGTTCCGTCCCTCCCCCGAATTGGTTACTTCCCCGATTGACTTTAGTTATATTATGGCTGTGCGATCCACAGTTTCCCTTACTAGTTTCATTTAGTTTCCCTTTCTTATTTCTTATTCCGTCCCTCCCCCGAATTGGTTACTTCCCTGATTGATTGTATGTACTAAGGGGGCGGTTTCCTTTTTCAATTTAGTTTTATGTACAATGCGCTCAGTTGTTTTTTACAAATTATTTATGTGTACAATGCAGTTGGGTCGTTTGCACTATATCTAATGCTGGACAAATAGTTATTTTAAAAAAAGTGTTTATTATTTAATTTGCATTCGTTATATTCAGCTAACAACAATTTAATAAGCAATAGCAATTTAGCAATTCTTATGGACACATGCATACATATTTGCACACGTGTTATACTTTACTTGCAAACTCATTGCATTCTTTAAATATCTTCTGCTACTACTAATTAATTGATTGTCTTCAACTGTTGAATCACAAATGCCACATTAAATGCAAGAATAGTAATGTAGTCTTTGACATTCTTTTGGGAAAATGTCTGCGCTATTTCCTTTATCTTTTTGTTCTGCTTTGGTTTTTTTTTTGTTGAGTGGGCTGTCTTTTCTGTGCCACTCATTAGCTGCAGTATTTTGATTTCTTGGACGCTATCTTCGATTTCTTTTTTTTAAAATGTCCATAATGTTGGTTTGCCTCTTCCGATTACCACATTTAGGCTGCGATGCCAACACTTAAGCTAATTGTTTGTTTTTGGTGATTATTGCTTCATAGCAACTCCAGTATTCAACTGAGATTCTTGGATGGCGTCTTCCATGTCTTGTTTGTTTACCCAACGAGGTTTCCTCGAAGTAATTTAGAAAATGTGTAAGTAAAGCTTCATTCTCCCTATAGAATTCATTTGATAGTATTTCTTCGTAGCTTCTGGTTACTCCATCCTTTGGCACATTTGCCAATGCACACCATTTTTTAATGGGGAACTGAAATTCACTGTTAAAGTTATATTTTGATTGTAATCCATGCCTCTGGATATTCTTGCACAGATTTTGACTGTTATGAAAGAAGCATCCCTGGATTTGAATATTTGGGAAAATGTGCTCTAATGCTTTAATTGCTGTCAATTCATAGGGCCTCATTACAACTCAGGCGTTAAGGGTTAACGCCACCGTTAACCCTTAACGCCTGATTCTGATTTTAACGCCTGCTTTTAGCAGGCGTTAAAATCCATGGCGCTAACCTGCCATGGTGCTAATTACGCCGCCGTAATTTACGGCGGCGTAATTAGCGCCTTCCCCACTCCTATTATGCCCTATGGGGCAAAAATGGGAATGGGGAAGGGAAAATGGGAAATGGGGATTTACCGCCCCACTCACCTTGGAATGGGGCGGTAAATCCGCCATCCACCATGGTGTAAACGGAGTTTACACCATGGTGGTAAAGTTGGTGCACTTAGCACCAAGGTTGTAATGAGGCCCATAGTCCACATCACATCCAATTGTATGCAAAATCTGTTAGGGTAGTTTATCTTTAATTTTTTGGAAAATTTCAATGTATGTTTTTTCCAAACGGTTGCTCATCAGGACATGTACTAATAGAAGAAGTCACTAGCAATTATTGCATGTATGCTATAAAGTTGGGTAAACGGTCTTAGACAACTCTTGAAAGTTCCATCCATTAGCCAGTGGTTGGTCGCTTTTTGCCATTCTTGCTAGGTTTTTTTCGTTGAAAAAATGTTTAAAATAAATGTCACTATCACCACCTGCTAATAAAAGTTGCTCTCCCTTGCTTGTGACTGTATATTGTGACGGTAATTCCACTTCCGCTACACATTTGGGCAGTGAAAAGTCTGCTTTTCCGCACTCTGCCATTTGGCATTTCTCCTGCAAGATGTTGCAGCAGCTCACTTAGCATCTGCCTCACAACCTGACCACTTGTCATTTGTTCATTCTCCGGTTTACTTTTCATTTTTTGTATTTTCTCCCTTACTTCTATCCCATTAATATTAGGTCCGTGGTTAAGTTCTCTGATATACTTTATAGTCTCAGATTCATTATCAGTGCATGCCCTTCCATGGCAATTATTTATTGCATACAGTGTACATTTCCATAGTGTTACTGCACTTTACATTTTTTCTTTTGAATATAATAGAATGAGCTGCTTATTTCCTTTGTTTGAATAAATGTACATCGCTTAATCCATTACCCTACATTCACCTAGTGTAATTGAAATTACAATTAAAATCTAATAATAAATGTTATCCAGTCATTTCCTTTCAATTACATTTTCCTTCTGTAACTTTTAAAAGAACTTACCCCTTTCATCATTAGACATTCTTTATTTTCATTAGAATCTGCTCTCTACTCCTTTATAATTTTTGGTCACCTTTTCCCTAATCACCTAAACTGCACATTTGACCGTTATCAGATAGTCCTTGCTTTTCTTAAAAAAACTCTTTTTTTATTATTAGTCTGGTTAACAAACTCACCAAAGCCTTCTAAACAACCTTCCTATATGAACATAAACATGTTTCAATTTCCATGAGTGTGGGCATGTCAAACTAAAAATAAAAATACTTTTGTCATGTCCTTAGCAGAGACCGAATACAACTCCTACGGTCTTCCGCATCTGCCACGAGCGGTACATTTTCAAATGTATTTCTCAAATGTCAAAACTATTAAGCTTGCAGTTACATTAAAACATTCAGCGGACTGCGAGGGATATTCTCTTTAGCTGCCCTCAGAACTCATAAAAACGTTGTTGTCACTGCGTCGTCGTGAATGCAGCAATTCCCAAAACGACATTTTCGGCATTGCAGTGACAACATAGATTCCATTAACATGGCTTCTTTCATAATTACATCGTATACAATTTGAGATCTAATGTCCAGTGTAACTAGGTCCACTCTAACATCTTTTAAGAAGTTGACTCCTGATATATTTAGTTGAGATTGATCTTAAATTCGAAATTTCAGCGAAGAGGAGTAACATGTTCTTTCTGTTCTTCACCACGAGCCGGGATTCTTTCATTATACAATCCAATGTTATTCTATTTTCCCATGCACAGCTCAAGTGGGAGGGGGTGTAATATACTCCCTTTCCCATGAGCCTCCCATTTCCTTCTGATGTGCGAGTTGCTCCACCCAATGCTTCTCAAAACCTGCATCGGTGGATTGGGCACTCCTCAACACACTGAAGGTTTGTTTCAATACGCCCTCTTCTGACCCCTGTTTAGCACTGCCTGCATTACCTATGTGGCCTGGGTAATTTCTCTCCCTGTTACTCCACCCCTTACCCTTAATGTTATCACCCACCCTACTCACCTCATTAATACTATAATTTGATACACCCCTGTTCAGTAGGGCCCCATCATGATTCAATCCAACCCTCAGTCTGTTATTGAGGGGAGCAATGCCCATATCCTTATAATCATCTGTCTCCAGACCATAGGTGGCTGAAGCCTCTAGTACCCACCCCACAGTGATGGGCACAATCTCACCATCCACATTATGAACACACTGCACATTTGAAGTGTCCTAAATAAGTGTCTTGATCCATTGTTGTTGTTTCTTGTTTTGAGTCGTCAGGATAATGGCCCGATCGCTCTGTAGTTGTTTCCCCAACTTGTCCACCATGGTCTTGGGGTCTTCTGGTTGATTTTTAACGACATCTGCATGCAATCGCTTTTGCCCCTCTTGACCTCGCACACTAACCTGAACACTGGCTACCTTATCATTTTGACCATTCTCCAAAAGTGTGTGAGGGGTCAGAAATGTGAGGTGGACAGCTTTGTGAAGAATTTTCAAACAAGGCCATTTTATTAACTCAAAAGGTTGGATAAATGCCTCACTATGTCTACCCTGATGACAATTTTCCTGCCTAAAATAAACTAAAGGAAACACTCTAACAAAAGGTTTATGTTCCTCACACTTCTCCATACAAAAAATCAACAAGGTGATATATGGCAATTTAAATAAATCAAATGTAACAAATATGTTCACAATCTGGTAAATGTCTCTCCTTATGAGCTGGGTGAATTACCCTTTCCCGGATTGAAGCATGATTCAGTTTAACAGTTCCACAAAAATAAGAAAATCCTGTCTTATAACCAAGTTCAATTCCAATTCATTTGATTGGTATCCAGTAATTTTTTCGAAATACAAACCATTGAATACAAATCCATTGAATACTTCCTATCGAAAAGCCATTCCCACGAATGGTCATTTCTTTGAAAATAATTTGATGATGATATCTAAATGAATGTGTATACACATGTGAAAAAAATCAAGGTAGGCTTGCTTATGTTTAACATGTTTGTTCTGTATTTCAAATACTTTTGTAAATTATTTTAATTTTAACATTTTAATGAAATCTTCTTAACTGTATTTAATATTTTAATATGGTAACTAATGTTTGCATTTTATAATCTAAAGGTAGTCTACGGTAACTGTAATTGTTTAATTTATTTCACCGGTAGATGGAGCCCTTGTATTATTTTTGCTTATGTCCACCTGTATGTTTATGATGTCTAACGTACAACGTATGACGTGTACGTAATGCGTACGTGGACGCCATTTTCTAAGTTCTTTCCTTCGCGTCAGTGGGGCCGTCTGGAGCTTTCTCCTTTTTTTTGGATGTTTTTTTCTTTGGATTGCATTTTTCTATTTTGGTACTGGAACTTGGATTGGTTTTTGGATTTTTTCATGGTCGGATCGTGGATTCTGTTTTTTTTTAAACAAAATTGACTTTTTCAGCGGATTTCAGTCTCTTCCTTGGATTTCGAATTCTGCACGTGGATTGGATTATGTTTTTTTTCTTGGCTGGATCTTGGATTGTTTTGGCAAAACTGGATGGATTTCGGTTTTTCTTTTGGATGTTGGATTATACTTCTTGGATCGGATTCTGTATTTTTACATGGTTTCCTCGTGGATTTTGGAATTTGTTTTGGATTCCTTGGATTGGATTATTCAGCAGAAACTGGACTTTTTTGGTGAGTATTTCCTTGTGTGTGTTTTTTTTTTTTTTTTACATTTCAGGTTATATGCCAGTGCTTCTAAATAGCTAATAGAATCCATTGTTTCAAATCTGTTTACTATAGTTAGTACACGTTCCTCATAATCTCTGTACTTTTTCATTTTTTTATGGGTATGTTCTAGCGAAATGGTTTGTTATATTTTAAATTCTTGGGCCGATTGCTCCAGCTTTAAGTGCCTAAAAAAATGCCAGAGGTTTGGGTTGCTTATGTTGATTTTTTTTATCCTGCTGTGCCACCTCTCTAGCATGTTGTTCGTTCTTGCTCTTTCCTCTTGGACTGCTAGGTAGAAGTTCCATATTGAAATTGCATATCTTGCACGTCTCTGTGTTCCATTGGGTGTTAGTTGCCCTATCCAGTTGCTTTCGATATAGTCCAGTAAATCTGTAAAATGCTCTTCATTTACTTTGTAGTAGTCTGTGTCAATTAATTTTTCATAATATTCAACCACCTGTTCCTCCTTTACAAATGCCAATGCAAATAACTGTTTAATGTTATGTTGGAATTTGCTGTTTTCGATATATATTTGGATTGTAGGCCCAGTTTTTGAAATTTTCCCCAAATGGCCTGGCTAAATTGGAAAAAACATCCCTGGATGTTTGTGTCTGAGTATACTGACTTGAATGCTTTGATTTTTCCGTTTTCGAAGTCCATCACCATGGTTGTAGGCTTCTTATCCGGAATTGCTTCTTTCAGTTTCCCAAATATAGATCTGTATATTTCTTCTGTTTTATTTGCAATTAATATATATACTCGTGGCATTAGTGTCTGGTTTATCGTGCCGTGCACACTATAAAACTGCGCGAACGGGTGAGGACATGCTTTAAACATGGCGTCGCCATGCCACACTTTCGAATTTCCAATGTGTGATAAGTTATCTTTTGTTGTATATATTAGTATCTTTTTGTTTTTTGTGTCTATTGCTGTGAAGTGAAACTATTCCCCTTTGTCAGTTGTTTTAAATATTGCTGGAATTTCCACTTCTTCATATCTTCGCAGTGCCATCAGCAGGTTTTCCTTTAGTTGTTTGTTTCTGTTTATGCAACGCTGGATTAGTTTGGTCTCCGGCATCTGAGCCGCAACATGCAATGGGATTTTGTCACATGTACGACCTATTACCGATCCACTTGCCTCATTCGGGTTTTCATCAGCTGTGTTTTTTGTCTCATTTAGTGTCTTTTTGATTAGTATAGCCGTTCTGTCGGGCATGTGATTATGCTCCCCGCTGATTTTTATGTTCTCTCCCTCCGTAATCGCTCTTCCCATACATTTTGGGCCTCATTAGGACCCAGGCGGTAAGGGGTTTACGCCGGCGTAAACCTTGCCGACCCTTACCGCCTGAGTACGAGTTCCCTTAGCGCCATGGCGGATCTAACACCTGCTTTTAGCAGGCATTAAAATCCATGACGCTAAGGGACCTTGTTGTTAATTACGCCACCGTAATTTACGGTGGCGTAATTAACGCCTTCCCCACTCCCATTATGCCCTATGGGGCAAAAATGGGAATGGGGAAGGGTAAATGGGGATTGGGGACTTACCGCCCCGCCAAGGTCGGAATGGGGCGGTAAGTCCGCCAACCACCATGGCGGAGTTAGCAGCTTAGCGCCATGGACCATGGTGCTAATAGCGCCATGGTCCTCCGCCAAGGTCCTAATGAGGGCCTTTGTCTTTTAGTATTCTATACACTTCCAGCATTTTCTTTCTTTTCGTTCCATTTCGCGACTGTAGGTGTAGCCTCTATATATTAACTGGTTTCTTCCCATCTGCGACTTGACATATTCAATCGTGTCAGCCATCTCATATCTGAAATATGGAAAATGATGGTCAATTTCTGTTGCATGTACTACTTAAAGGTCACATATTTCCTTTTGCCATTCCTTTTTGACATTATTCATTACTATTACCTGTTCTTTTCTGTCACGCAGTATTACTTTTTTCCTAGTAGTTGTCCTCGTTTTCCGTTTCTGTCACACACTGTCAGCTTTTTTTCAACTGTCAGCTGTGTGTCACTGCTTACATAAGGTTCTTTACTCGTGGTCTGTTCTCCGTGTTTTAACCCTTAGTTGATTGGTATTTCAATTATTATGTGGTTTTGGTAGTCTGAATACTTTGTGTGTTTGTGGAGGGTGTTCGTGGGTTGAGGGGGATAGAGGGATAGGGGTGCCCCACCCTCCATAACGTGCACATTTTTTGTGAAAATTAACGTTTTCATTTTGTACCAGGTCTAATTACTTACTATGGCCCTCATTAGGACCCTGGCGCTAAGGGGTTTGCGCCAGCGTTAGCTGCGCCGACCCCTTACCGCCAACTACGAGTTCCCATAGCGCCATGGTCATTTTTCCGCCCGCTTTTTGCGGGCGTAAAAATCCATGGCGCTATGGGACCTCGGTGTTAATTACGCCACCGTAGTATACGGTGGCGTAATTAACACCTTCCCCACTCCCATTGAGCCCTATGGGGCCGAAATGGGAATGGGGAAGGGTAAATGGGTCAATGGGGACTTACCGCCCCGCCGACCTCGGAATGGGGCGGTAAGTCCGCCATCCGCCATGGCGTAAAGGGACTTTGCGCCATGGCGGAAAAGTCCGCCGATGGCGGAAAAAATCCGCCAGGGTCGTAATGAGGGCCTATGTACGATGCTTTGGTTTCGATGGAATGACGTTTTGCATTTTCCCTATCTGCTGTCGATGCTTTGACTTTAGATGCTTTTTTTCCGATACTTTTGTTTGTCGACGCTTTATTTTCGATACTATCACTATAAACCGTTTGATTCCAACTTGACAACAAAAGTTCTTATTAGAATTCAAGCAACAGTTCAAATATTGCCACAAAGGCTTCCTTCTTTCCACTTGTGACAAAGAGTTCAAAATAACTTCTTCTTGTAAACTAAGAATACTTCCATAGTTGCTTAGGTTCAACAAAAATGTCTTTGTCAGGATAATTCTGCAGTAGCTTTTACAGCACTTGTATAGCAATGCTAAAGAATTCTGCAACGGGTTCATATAACACTTGCTTTAGTGCTATTAATCGGTCAGGATGCTTCTGTAACAGCTTATTTTATTTCTTTTATTTTATTTAGGCATTTATAGAAGCACCAAGCCCAAGGGCATTTAGGCACTTATTACAATCAGACAGGATATAAGAGGAAGAACAGGGAGCAGACACAAGGGGAGGGCAGGAGAGTCTTAGTTGAAGAGGTTTGTTTTGAGATTCTTTCTGAAGCCGCCGTACGATGGTTCATCACAGAGTTGGCCAGGGAGCTCATTCCATAGTGCAGGGACACGGACTGGGAAGTTAGCCCCCCCTTTTGCAGTTGAATCTGGGGGTACGAGGCAGTGTTTGTAGGCCGTGCGTTCTGGCCTTCTTGTGTGTCTTGAGATTTTGCCAGGTAGAAGGGGCGTTGTTGGAGAGGCAGCGGTTCGTGATTGATAAGATCTTGAAATTGATACTGTCCTTGACCGGAAGACAGTGAGTGGCTCTCCTGGCTTCGGATATGTGGTCATGCTTTCCGATGTCAAGTGCTGCTCTAAGTGCATTACTCTGGATTGATTGAAGTTTGCAAAGATTTTTGGCGGAGGTGCCGCAAGATAGCAAGTTGCAGTAGTCAAGTTTTGAGCAAACAAGTGCTCAAGCAACTTCGTGCTGTTTTTTTTTTAGGACCAAAAAGGTCTGCTGGCGGTGATTAACTTAGTGGTATAACCTGAGGATGAGGGAATGTGGTTGGTTTGGCATGTCACTTTGAGGGTAGATGCTAAGGGTTTTGACAGCAGCGTCAACGGGGATGATGTGGCCATCGACAGTCAAAGATTTCCAGGCCTGATGGAGCTTTGATAGTCTTACCAGAGGTGGCCCTGACTTTTCTTGTCCGCGGGAGCTGCTGAACACCACAGATCCGTCAAGACTGTTTGATCAACAACTGTGTAGATTACCAGCTGAAGAACTAACACTCCCAAGGGAAAGGGGAAAGTGGAGAAAATAAAAAACAACAGACTCCAACTTCTGAATGGCTGCGAATCTGCAGAAGGGAAGGAAAAAGGTTAATCAGAAAACAGCACAACCTTCAAAGTCTATTATCCAAAACTACTTCATGGGATCAGTACCTGTTAACCCTCCATTAACAACTTTGGGGATGTTATTTGCACTTTTAAGTAACTTTGGTTATTCTGATGAGTTCTTAGGGTATCCTGCAATTAGACTTGGATTCTTTTGAAGGGAAGTTAAGTTCCAAATTGCAGAAAAACACCTTATCCTCTCAAAAGGTGACTACATGACATTCTAACTCCATCATGTTCCTGTCTTGCGTGTAAATGAAAGCACAGCCAGCAAAACCCAGATCTCAACTCATGAATAAACAAATCAGCACCTGGAATCAACCCTGGACATAGCGTCTTTCACTTCCCTTTGAAAGTATTGCAGCAGAGTTCCAAATTGCAGAAAAACACCTGCTCTCAAAAGGTGACTACATGACATTCTAACTCCATCATGTTCCTGTCTTGCGTGTAAGTGAAAGCATAGCCAGGAAAACCCAGATCTCAAATCATGAATTAACAGATCAACACCTGGAATCAACCCTGGACATAGCGTCTTCCACTTCCCTTTGAAAGTTTACCGCAGATTTCTTAAAGTATCAATTAACCCTGTTGCTCTTGCACTGTCTTTCATTCTTTTAAAAAAACATGCAGGTAAAAATTTCTTCTTTCATTCACAGTTTTTTAACCACACATTTCCACACTGCTGTAAGCCAGCATAACTTCTACTTGCAAGGATTCTTTGCATGCAGCTCACATGTCAGGTTCAGTATTCATTCAACATGTATTTTACAGAATATCTTTCTTAGTAAGCAGAGTTGATTTCCAGCAAACTAACACTTGACAATGTCTTTAAGAAGTAAACTATCTGCAGCAACCTAAATACCTAACTCACTAGATACCTAATGAAGATAAGTAATGCTATTTCCACTTGAAACAAACGCTGCGCTCCCACCAGATTAACAGCATTGCCTGTCCCACGTAGTCCTTGATCAACTGGAAAGCAGATTTCAAGGATCTCTCTGCCAAATCTTCTCATAAAAACTTCAAATTGGACCTAAAACCAGGAACTTAACAAAAGCAGGACCTTCCTGCTAGGGAATGCACAATGAAAGGCAGTTTAGAATGTTAGTGCTGCCCTGAGGCCCTTCACTCCACCAATCAGTGAGCAGCTTCACTTCCTCCATGATGACTTGGGGAATTCTCACTCTGTAAAAGGGAGGTTAAGTACAACAACCAATTATGAATTCCCTTCTCACAATTAATCAATGTTTTTACCTTGACTTCCTCCACGATGACTTGGGGAATTCTCACTCTGTAAAAAGGGAGGTTAAGTACAAAAACCAATTATGAATTCCCTTCTCACAATTAATCAATGTTTTTACCTAACCCAGACTTACTACCTATCTTACTTCTCACATACATTCAGACCTGACACCCACGAGGAGAAGCTCGGTCTTCTCGTCATTGAGGCAGAGGCAATGTGAGGCCATCCAAGTTTGGATTGTTTCATAGAAGAGGTTTATACTGTTAGTAGTTGCCTGAAAGGGAGATAAGCATATGGCTGTCATCCGCATAGTTGGTGTATGAGAAAGTCAAGGTGGTTGAAGAGAGGATTGGTATATATGTTATATAATGTCATGGAGACGCAGGAGCCTTGTCGTATGCCAACTATTGTGGGGGTTGGGTATGCCGAGGCTTTGCCGGCAACCACTCTGAAGGTACTTTCAGCGAGGAATGAAGGGACCCATTTGCTGCATCAGGCGAGAAGTGCGCTGAGGACGTGAGGTTGTTGTATAGCATGTTGTAGTTGACTAGGTCAAATGCGGCAGAGAGGTCCAAGAGCAGGAGTAGGGATATGTTGCCTGGGTCGTTGGCATCATCAGTTTATTTTTTAAGTCAAATAATGCCATTTCAGTTCCATGTCTGGGTTGGAACCCGGTCTGTCAGGGGCCTAGGATGTGGTGAGATTCCAGGAAGTCCTCGATTTGCAGATAGGTGACCCTGTCAATGATCTTTAGCAAGAAGGGGACAGTGGTGATAAGGTGATAGTTGGTGGGAAAGGCGGGGTCAAAGGAGGGTTTCTTGCAGAGGAAGATACACAGGATTCTTTGAGGGCCACAGGGACAGTGCAGGAGGCGAAGGAGGAGTTGATGATGACTGAGGCGTAAGAGGGGTTCAGTAAGTCCTTCAAAATGGGAGCTGGGCACAAGTCCCCTTTGCATCAGGACGGTTTGAGACTTTTGATGATGTTTCCAAGGGTGTAGTCACTGATGTGTTAGAATCCGAAGGGGGGGGGACTCCACGGGTTCTGCAGGTGGTGTGGCGGGGGGGCTGTGGTGTTGACTTTCTTGGCTGAAATCTTTTGCTGTTGACGGGCGATTTTATTGGTGAGGGTGTCTTGGGCGACATTGCACCATGCGCTATCTTTGTCGATGGTGGTGGAGGGGATGGAGTGGGTTTTTCAGCTCCCAGAGGATGGCAAGAGCTCATGTGAGCTGGAGGACGCTTTGGAAATTCTTCCATTGTATGAAGACGCCTTTTCCTTGTGAATGTGTTGGCTGTAGAGGCGAGAGATGTTTGTTGGTTGGGCTGGGATCTTTGTACAAGGTGGTTTCTGCTGCTCTTTTCTTGGTTCGCAGAGCATTGAGTTGAGGTGTTGGACATTCTTTTGTTTTCCGGTTTTGAGGGGGGCCAAGAGATCAAGGGTGTTGTTGAGCAAGTCGTTGTAGTGTTGACCAGGGTGGTGGTGTTGAGTTGGGAAAGGGGCTGCCTAATGAGGGAGATGATGCGGCCGCTTGTAAGGTTGCGAGTGCTGCGGGCTAGGATGGTGGCGGGTTTAGGGGTGATGAGGGGGGTAAGATAGCCATGGTGGATCGGGATGAAGAAGAATATGGTGTTATGGTCGGACCATAGGGAGAGGCGGTTAGCTAGAATGGTGGCATTGCTTTTGTGGTCCAGGATCCAATCTAGCATGCAGCCTTCACTATGGGTAGGTTCAGACACAAGTTGGGTATAGCTTAGGGCTGTCATAGAGTTTGCCAGCGTAGTGGCATCTGAGTCTGGAGGGACATTATATCCGAGTTTGAGGTAGCTGGGCATGAGGAGCTTGATAGTAGGTTTCAGATTGCTGAAGGCTAGCTGAAAGAGGTCTGCCTCGAAGCTGGCGAGCGGGCCTGGGGGACAGTAGATGAGGTGGAGGGTGACAGAGGTATTGGCGGAGCACTTAATTTTGGCTGAGGTGCTGGTATGGAGAGAGGTGGTCTTCAGATGGTGCAGAGTAATGGTGTATCCTATTTCCAGGGTTCTGTCACAGTGCGATATGGTGTAGCCACTGGTGATAGCTAGTGAGAGCGCTGGGCCAGTGGAGGGTGTGCACTAGGTTTCAGTGAGAGAGAGGCTGTCCATATTGTTGTTGGTGATCAGGTCATGAATGTCCTGTGCATGTGCCATCAGAGGTCTGATGTTAAGCAGGGTGCCGTGCAGGGGGGTGCTACAATGGGAGGGGGCTTGTTGATCAGGGTGAGGATGGCTGGCATGGTGTTGCTGGAAGTGGGAGGAGGTGTAGCCAGATTTTATTTTGGCTGATGTGAGGTGCAGTAGTTCAAGTAGAGGGTACGCTCTGATATAGGGTGGGGGAGAAAGATGTTTGTGGGACTTGTGGTGCGTGAGGTGTGTGATACGGTTACACAGTGGGCGGGTGGTGCATCTGGCTTGGTTCGGCGAGCTGCTGGCAGTTGGCCGGTAGGTGTCATGGTTGTGAATATGTAAGTATAGGGTCTGGGGCCATTGGGAATTATTTCCTGCTTTCGGAAGCGAGAACCATGTTTCTCCGGTGAACAGCGGATGACTGGTAGAGTCGGATGTGTTGGTTGTGGTGTGAGCAAGTGTGGTTTTAGGGGTTCTGGATTCCCCCAGTGAGAGGCAGGTAGAGACAGGTAGAGGCAGATGAGAGGCAGGGCGTGGTGTGGCCTTGGCTGTGTGGTGGCTTCGATGGAGCCGAATTGGTCATATTGCTGGCGTGGTGTATAGTTGCATGGTGTGGAGATATGGTCTGTTGTGCGGAGGCAAGGCTCATTTTGATTGGCATTGTGGAGGGTCAGGGAAAGAGCGGTGGGAGGTGGGCGGGGCAGAGGGGCTTCAGGCAAGTTGAAGTTATTGTTATGCACGGAAAATGGGCCTAACAACAAGTTGAACACCAAGTTAAACAAAATATTTTAGTAGTTCTGCCACTTCTGCTTCAAGACTGTTAAACACACCACAGTACTAACAATTTTCACCTGGTCCACTCACCTGCCAGGCCTCTACCACAGGTTCCCTTGTCCTGGTGTACTTTTTTGGACTAGCAAAACTACTAATGCTGCTTTAAGTACTCTTGTGGGAGTGTGTGTCTTCATACAGCTCAGAAGGTTTTTATAGTTTATTCAACAACAATTTGAACTACTTTGGGGAAAGCAGAAAACACATTGGTGCTATTTGCTTCATACGTTGGTTTGACACATGCAATGCAGGGTATGCACCTCTCCTTATTTACACCTCTGGTCATAAGGGCAGCCTTCATGCCACTCTTATTTTCCCCCCTCTTGCATGAAACACATTCTTATAATGGTTTCTTCTCACTTCTGCTCTTTGTTGACTAAAGCAACACTTATTTCGGTCAGTCCCCTTTATTGCCTCTCTCTTCCTCTGACAATAGGGTTCATTACCAAGTGGCGTCTTAGTTGTTCCCTCTTGGCTTTGACAATGGTGGCTCATGTCTGTTTCTTATAAGGTTAGCCCCTTGGACTGTTGGTAGCAGTTCTGACTTTTAAATTCACCATGGTAGTTGGCTGGTCTGTTAGCCAAACTCTTATTCTGCCACTTTCACACGTCACATTCTCAGAGTATTCAAAAGAATCATTTTATCTTGTACACCAGTTTGACAGCTTCATAGAGATTTCTGCCACTTTACTTCTTTTATATGAGTTTGTTTTTCAAAAACCCTGCTTCGTGCCAGTGGGCGGTTACGTAGCACTCTGGGGTCACAACACACAAGTGAACTCACCGGGTTTGCTCTGTGCGTCCGCTTGCCTCGCTGCTCTTGGGTTTCTGGCTTCTCCTGTTCTGGGCATCTGGGAAAACTATCTCGCTTGGTTTTCAGGGGCCTTTGCTGAGCAAAGCAGGAGCATCCTGTGCTCTTAAGGCTCTCCGATGCTCGCCTGCCACTGAAGACTGCCTTCCTGTTGGGAAGGCTTCGTGACTTCACGCTTCCTGCCACGCGAACCTCTGCAACCGCAATCTTCAGGGGGGAACTCTGTTGCAACAATACTTCCTGCTGCCCGTCCTCTGCAATAATGATCTTCAGGTGGAAAGCTTGCACTAGTAACACTTCCCGCTGCATCATCTCTGCACCTCGGCTATCTGAAGGAAAAGACCCTCTCAGAACCAGCATCCGTACTCCAAGCCACAGCGGTTCTCTCCGTTCCTTCAGCTGCAATCCCTGAAATGGGGAGTTCCTACATTCACTCCACCTTCCACTGCTACTCTTCTTGATGGCCTTTTATGTCTCCCAGTCTTGCTCATATGTGGGTCATTACCACTAATAATCTGCAACTTGCGGTCTTGTGCCTCTCTGGCCCTCTTTTTCATCCCATTACTTCGGAAATTGTGAGACTTGAAGTCCACAATGTACAAATCAGCTTTTTCCACACTTTCAATTTTACAGTATGCCATCAGAAGGTTAGGATCTCTGGGGAAGTTACTAAAAGGCTGTCCCTCCCACACCCCTCCTGCAGAAAACCATCTCAGGGTCAGCATCTGCCTTTCCATGGCCACATGAGAGGGGTCCCAGTCGGGTTTTCTGGGGTAATCATTCCTGATTCATCCCAGGTGTGACCAAAGTTGTGCGACCCACAGATGACAACTTTGTGGATTCAGCTTGATTCGTAACTATGTGATCCTTAGTATGATTCAGCTTTGTTACCTGTTTACAGGCAGACGTGGGGGATAATGTAACCAGACCTGACACATTTCTGAGAAATTGTCCTGAGCCCTTACCATTGGCTCTCTTGTTTTTTGGTTTTTAGATTTTTTTTAATTCCCATGATTTCCTTTCTACTGTTCGCTGTGGGCTCTTCTGGAGGGATTTCGCTTGCATTGATGTTGGCTTCAGATATTGGTTGTATTACCAGTGGCGTAAGATCAGATATTGCCTGGTCACAAGCAGGTTTTTACTTGAGCCTGCTCCAAGACAGCCAATTCAAACATAGACAATGGAGTGGATTTATCCCCACCATCTCTCTCACCCCACTTTGCCTCACCACACTGACCTCAGGGGCCTGGTCAGTAATGAGAGCCTGTATCCCTAATGTACAAAGAGCACATCCTAATTGAGGCACTGTTCTTCTATCTTCGGTTCTTTGCACAAATGCTTCTTGAAGCACGCACATAGTTCCTCAGCTCCTATTAAAGCATCTGTTTTCGTTGCCCCTAATTCTAGGATCACTGTGTGCAGTTTCACCTCAATTTTAATATTTTCATATGTGCTCACAAAAGATGTAAGCACATCATTTAGTGCATGTAGCACTGAGCCATCCACCGGTTTATTAATGTTATCTTCTCCTTCTTGCCAATTGTAATTATGCTCAGTGTCAGTACTATACACTTTATTTTCTCTCCGACTCAGAGTGGAACCTTTAACGTTATTATCTACAAGATGATCTTCAAAAGTCACATCCGTCGAAGGTGGAGTATCAGGTGAGGTCTCATGAAAAGATGTATCTTTAGCCAATTCATCTTAATCGCCTTGGCCCCTTACCATTTTCTCTTATTATTGACTGCCGCTTTTTCTAGACCCGCGGCGGTCCCACCATCTAATTCTGCCACCACCCCCTCCTCCTCTTGATTGTTCCCCTCTGTACCCCCTGTTAGCCTAAGGGGCTCCTTCCTGTTAGGAGAAGATGCTGGAGATGCTGGCAAGGGAAGGGCACGAGCCAGTTCAAGCTGGGCAGCCAGGTTTTGTCTAATCACATAGTCAACAGCCTGACCACCTTTCTCCAACTGTGAATGCACAATAGCAACGGTAGCTCCCTTATGCATTCTGCGCAAATTGTACATCCACAACAAGTTACTCAAGAAGCAGTTCGAAGCACTCACTGTAGTAGTAGCTCTGACTTCAGTCAGTCACTTTACTTCACTGGATGGACCAACCGCAATAACCCAGCAATCCTCAGGCCTGTATGCAGTCCTGTCTGCACTCTCCAGCACACTGTCACCCGTGCTGTAAAACAGATTAATGGTACAACCTTGACACTAGGTCTTATAAGTATATCGATAAGTATATTGATTCCAGTGGCACCACCACGGTCCACAGCAGTCCAGACGGATGCTCAAGTCTGTGCGGCGCTCAGTGCGTGTATAATGCTTTTAAATGTTAGCAACAGAGCTCCTGCTCTGTAGCTCCTGCTGGTATCAGCAGCCAAGGAAGAAATACTTCTGCAAGCAGCGTTTACAGCAGACACAGCAGTCCACTCAGACTTTAAAAAGACTTTTTTTTAAAGGTTCTTATTTGGGATTGGCGTCTCTTAATTTGGCCCCTTGTTGCACTATTTTGAGACATTTAAGAATTTTTCTCACCTTTTCAACCCATACTCGCTTTGTAAAACATTGTTTTAATCTTATGAGCTATACAAAATATTTCTCTTGGTAAAGGCGTATGCAAGTGTTTTCTTTACAAGTCTGGGTCGAATCCTATTTGTGTTTGCCTCGAAATATTGCAGGACATCATTCAAATCAAATATGCAGTATATTTGATGAGGGCCGCACCAGAACATTGAGGAACCCAGGTCCCATGTAATTAGGTGGCCTATGATCATTCCATAATTACTTTCTTTTAACTGATAAACAAGGATTCTGTATGTGCTGGGATTTCGGGGAGAGAACTCCTAACAAATGCATTAAAAGAGATGGTAATTCGTGTAGAGATAGATAATCTTTGTTTTCGTTTTTAATGAAGAGACTCGACTTGAAATACCCTGAAAGACAACCATTTAGCTACAGCTCTGCCTTCAGTCTCAATGCTGTCATTCCCGCTTTTAATGTGCTTGCACTTTATAACTTTGCTTACAGCTCGTAACCCTGCTGGCACATGTCAGCTTCTGACAACTGCCCTTTTAATTTCAAGTTGACTATCTGTTCTGAATTTCACATTTCCCCATAGTATAAAAAGCCCATTTTCCACTCTGAAATACAGAATGACAATTGCCAGAATCCGCTTGGACTGCAACCAAGGAATGCAACCAGTCTATTAACAGATCAAATGAGGTGCAACCTTGGCAGCACCTGCAGACAGAGCTTCTTTCAGTCCAGAGTTGCAACACCTCTGCTTCAAGTCCCTGATGGATACGAATTTCCTTTTAATTTGCTTCCTGGAAAGGGGTGTTGTGCCCGGCCCACCGCCAATTTATCATTGAAGTGGAAGGATCTGAAATTCCGCCACATTCCCCCCTGCACATGAAAGGGTACAGTCAACACATTTCACATTTTAAAAACTAAGGGCGCCATTCATCACCTCTGGCAGCGCTGAATGTTTTTCCTGGGAAAGTTGACCTTGCACCGCACAGGGCAAGCTAAGGCAGTTCGTCTGTATTAACGACCGATACAGTGGCAGTGCAATGTACAGTCCGGGACCGGAGCAGAAGGGTTGACATATTTTCCTCTAGTTACGTATGCAGACAGTTCATTTCTCGGATTGGCACGGGAGGGGAGTCTTGCCTGGTGGAGGCAAGAGTATGTGTTATTTTATCGTCGGGGCATCAGACATCCTCTCTGGCCCATGCCTGGCACCCGAAACCCACAGGCCTAGCCAGGATTCACTACCAACTTAAATTTCACATTCTCTGCCTCATCTTCAAATGTCTCCATGGTCTTGCTCCCCCTTATATCTCCTCCCTCCTCTCTTTCTACTCTCCCTCTCGTTCCCTTCGGTCTGCGGAACATTTCCTTCTCACTGTTCCCCCGGCTCCTTGTGCTTCCTCCCGTTTCTGCTCCTTCCAACTCCTAGCCCCCCTGCACTGGAACTCCCTTCCTCTTGCAATCCGCTCAGCCACCACCTTTTCCTCATTCCGCACCTCCCTTAAATCTCTCCTTCTCCACTCTCCCCCTTGAAACTCCTTCCCTTTCCTGCCTCCCCTCCCTCCTTTTCCTTCCCCCTTGACCATATCCCTCCCCTCCCTTACCTCCCACCCTCACCTTCCCCTTCCCTCCACCTCTGCCCCCCCATTCCCCTCAGTTAATTGCTCTTCTTGCTGTTTTGTTGATTAATTCATATTGTATTTGCTTCTACCGTTACTGTTTATGTTTATGTATTAAGTTGTTCAATTGTACAGCGCTTTGGTGTAAAGTGCTTTATAAACCAATAAATACTAATACAAATGCAAATACAAGTGGGACCTGAAGATAATGTAGTTGGTCCTGCAGTGACATCAACATCTGTAAATGGCCACACAGCGCTACTGAGAGGGCATTTACAGATTTTCGGTGGGCTTTGCCCACTCTCGACCCTACTTTGTCTGCGTCTCTATGAGGAAAAAACCTCAAATGAAATGAAACTAATGTCAATTTTTCCAGGTGGCTGCATGTCTGGCCCATGATAGAACTTGTACCCAGGGTAATGCCGCCCTCTCATGAGCCTGTGTTGCTCATGCACCCTTCTGAACACTAGTATATTTGTAAAAGCCATTTGTTTGATCACATTTGGGTGGCCATGTTATCCTACTCAAGGATCCTCACTGCCTAAATAACCCCCTGCCCCGGCCCGGTGAAAGGCTGGTTGTAACAATGTAGTTTCCTCTTCTCAATGTTCTAGAGTAGTTGTCATTCCAGTTATTACACATCCAACTTTATTTTGCCGAAAAGATCTGCCATGCAAACCTCCTCTCACAATATCTTGGGGTCTACAAATCGTGAAGGGCGCCTGCCTCGACCTATAGAATCCTGACCTGCATGTCTATGCATGCAGTTACAGACCTTTGCACCCTGTTCCTGATCTATCCTTCATGGCCTCCCATAGCCCCTGTTTTTCCTCACTCGCATTCTCCTACATACACACTTCCCTTAAAACAGGGTTGTCCAAATCCAGGCCTCGAGGGCCGCCGGTAACATGACACATTTTCAGGATACCCCTCATTAATATTCATGCGATGAATTTGCATACAATGATTCCAAATGTCTGCACATATTAATACAGGATATCCTGAAAACCCATCAGGTTTCCGGTCCTCAAGGCCTGGAGTTGGACAACCCTGCTTAAGCCCTTCCTCGAAAACCCTCTTTTTAAATATTAAAGTAATGTTACTGATTGCATTTTGTTGGTCAAATGTACCCTTAAAATGCAAATCAATAGCAGGTAATCGGGGGAATGCAAGCATCGAGATATAACATTGCAAGCTTTTCTACAAGAAAAGCCTACTGGGGTCTACCTTCATACTAATTTTCGGGCGCTCCTCTGGCATTTCATTTCCCTCTCCCAAAGAGTAGGTTTCTATTCTGCCTTTTGGGCCAATGGGCAGGCAAGTTACAGGAAGTAAGAAGTCTTCTAAGAAATAGCTTGGGTCCCATGGCATTACAGGTGGCTTGCAAGGAAGACAGAATGATTATTTTCGAATGCTCAACTGGACAAAAAGGGCTTATCTTCTACATTTGCAAAGTCAGATCTTTTTCTTGTTATTTTAGATTTGCCAAAGAGCAGAATTCTCAATGCTGCCACTTGACAATGTCTGTGAGATTGCCACACCCCCTGCCTGTTTGCACTGCAGCCTTATTGTTATTTTACTTTATCTGACCAACACCTATAGTGCATGCTTCAGAAAAGCTCATTTGAGACACTGCGTCACTGATGTTCTTTTCCTGTAAATCGTGTTATATTTGCACAGCGATGGTTTCCAAGGGTTGATTGTACAAAGTTAAGTTGATAGCCAGGGGTGTGCAACTTGTGACTCTGCAGATGTTTTGGACTACAACTCCCATGAGCCCTCAGAATTGACCATGCTTGTTAGGGCCGATTGGAGTTGTATTTCAAAACGTTGCAGACCCAGACAGTGGTGTGAGAATAAACATTCTCACCCTGATGTTGACATATTTTAGAAATATATCTCTCTCTCTCTCCCTCGCTACCTCGATATATATATATATATATATGAAAAAACTTTAGTTAAGGAACAGTTAAGGTGATCAGATTTAATGCAACAAAACCCTTGAAATTCCGCATTGGGGAAGGGATGATCATCTTAACTCAGCGTCGTCGTCCCCCATTGATGAGCTCTAGGATCTAGAGATGTGTTATTTATATGGCGCTTATGCCTAAGCGCTTTACATAGAACACATGAACATACAATATCATCAAACCGGAGTTAGTGCTCATTTTTATCGATTTCCGAAGGATGAAAGGCTGAGTTGGCCTTGCCAGGAATTGAACCTGCGAACTGCAGTTCACACACATATCACAGCTGCAAGCACGCAACCCACTGAGCTATCTTGCTGTCCTCCAGTTTTGTTTGTCATTGTGAATTCCATCTGCTATGTATGTCCTCATGGGCTTTGCAACAGGGGGACCGCCAAGTTAAGGTGATCACCACTTCACACATCCGCTGAATTGTAAGGGTTTTGTTGCGTTAAATCTGACACCTTAACTGTCCTTTAACTAAATCAATTTCAAGGGTTTTGTTATACCATAGTTTATTCATGGGCCACAAGCTATGGAATTCGGCCTTGGCCACTGTACATGTTGCACCAATAGGTTTCCTTAGGGCCCACTAGCCATGGCCTTGATCTGTGGCCACTGTACATGCTGCACCTGTAGGTTTGTTTGGGGCCCACTAGACAGGCCTGGCCTGTGAGCAGCACCTTCAGATGTGTCCACTCGATATATTAATACACTAGGTTTCTTTCAAGCCCCCTCATCATGACCTTTCGCCGTGGCTGCTGCACATGCTGCACCAATAGGTTTCTTTGGGGCCCACTGACCAGGGCCACTGGCACAAAGATCCATTTCCCCCTGTCTGGTAGACGTGATCAAAACAGATATCCCCCACGATATTTTCTTCCCCAGTTTCCATTCCCCTGATAATCACCCCATAATTACTGCTTTACTCTTGTGATAAATACTGCAATAACGCTAGAAAATTAAAAAGTTCTCGCAGGCGCTCCCTATGGGCCTCCTTCCTTTTCCCTAGATCCCCACACCCACCTCAATTGAGTTTTACCTTCCTGGCCCCCTCCCAATACCCCCTTTCTCGCTTTGCTTCGTGTGGCGCATTTTCGTTTCCGAGCGCGTCTTGCGTTATTATCACAGTAATCTGGCGAGATTCCTCCAGTATTTACCCCGATAATGTGAAAACGTCCAAACTGTAACTGCCCCCCAGACAGACCCCCAACTTCACATAATGTCCTCTTTCCCCCTCCCCACCTCTAGCCTGATGCGATTTCACCCTTTTTCCTCCAAATAGGCTTTTTTGCACTTTTCGGTTTCACAATCGCCCAATATTCCCGCAGTAAACGCTCACATCGAGCAAAAACAAAATGACGGACTTTCATTTCTGGAAACCCTCTCTGCTGCAAAGCACCATGGGAGATATAGCTATGTTTTTGGGAGAAGGTTGCACCACATTCCAAGTTAAATATTTTAAAAACCTCTGAGCGGAATAACCCCAAACTTGTCCCAGAAATTAAGTCAATGCTGTTTCTTATTTGGTCCAATTCCCTACGGGGTTTCTGCGCTTCGGCTTGATAAAATGTGTACTTTTTCTCTATGGGAAAATGAATGGGAGTAGGCCAGAAACAGTGTTTTTCTACTTTCTTAATAACGTTTTCATTTTATAATTAACCTTTCCCATTATTTCCAGTTAGGTGGGCAGTGACAAACCTTTGTTTGGAAAATATCAGCCAAATCTGTCATGCAAGTCAAAAGTTATTAGCAATATGATCTTTGGATTTCAGATTTTTTCATGCAATCATTTGAAAGTTATTAAGAAAAGTCTTTTTCTGAAACACCATAGAGACGTTGTCTTAACCTTAACTATGGCTTGCGCTTGTGCTAGCGCAATGTGATTGATTATGCCTGTCCCTTTCTCCCTCTCTTTCCAAAACACCAAGAAAGTTATGGTGGGTTTAACAAGGCTTGAAAAAACACCTTTCACCAGAAATGTGAAATTAGAATTTTCCACTTGAGCCAAGTCACACATTCCACAACACCACCTAGAAGCCATCGCCGGAAGTTCATCTCCAGTTCCCAGCCATATCAGCAAGGCATTGTGGGTATGCAAATTGAATGTGGTTCGGAACTGGAGGTGCAACCACCATCACTTGTTGGTGTTTCGAAAATATGTCCCAATACTCCAACCACAAGGCTGTTGGGTCTATACTGAAGTGATGATCCATAATAAGGGTGTATGTAGTTGTCCTGACAGTCTTGCAAAATGTCTGTCTTGGGTTTGTTAAGCTATGTATAAAGTAGCACTGCCCTTAAAGGCAATTTCCGGGAGAAAAAGGTTTGTATTTGGACTCATTTGTATGCTCACAATGCCTTGCTGGTGTGGCTTGCAACTGGAGGGGAACTTCCAGCGATGGCTACTAGGTGGTGCTGTGAAATGTGTGACTTGGCTCAAAAGGACTATCACTGCTTCAGCCTTCATCCTCTCCCACATCTTCATCCTCCCTCCCCATCCACAAGAAATCCCCTCTTCCCCTTTAGATCCCCCTCAAAATGTACACCTCCCTAACTCAAACAAACAACTAATTAATGCCAGATATGTTGCAAAAAATCATCACAACCTTATCTCAACGAAAGGCCCTGAGATCCTCTTCATCAACGAAACCTGGTTCTCCCAAGACCTCCGACCCATTGCACATCAAACCTTTCCCTCCAAGGTAACATTTTTATTAACAGGACCAGCAGGGCAACCAGCATTGCCATCCTCCACACACCCTTCTCCTCCATTTTGCACTCAGAGGAACAAGCCTGCAACTCAGACTGAGAATCGCTCCTGGTAAAATGTCAGCTCACCCCCTTGCACACTCAGAGCTTCCTGCTTATATATAGACCCCCGGGATACAATAGATGCTTCACAGAATCCCGTAGTGACTCATTAGCAGCCATAATGGCCTCCACTCCCTTCTCACAATATTAGGAGACTTCAATGTCTGATTTAACGTCCTACAAAAACCTATGATATGATCCATACTGGACAACCTGGAATCCCTACATCTAAGACAACTAGTCTCAGGCCCTTCACACTCTGCAGGTTACACCTTTGATGTGATATTTAGCTCACCAGACCTCATCACTGTATTGCCACTGCCCACTGTAAGGAACTCATGGTCGCAACATAAAAGAACAAGTGATCACAGTTCAAGGGTTTTTATTGAAAAATGAATGCCAGGCGGAAACATGCCTAACCTAAATCTAAGTTGGGAGCAAGCGTTGACCATCAAATGAAAAATAAGGCAGTCCTAGTGGTGGTGTGTCAAATAAAAGGGCATATACTAAGAAAAACCTACTGCCAAGTCCTCACAACTATTTATAGAAAGAGTGTGGGATAGGGTTTCAATAAAGAAAAGAAGTGTTCCAAATCATGAGTCAGGATGTGATTGTCAGGGTTCTCCCTTCCCCATGTTTTATAACACGGGACAAGGTGGGACTTTGGAGCAGAGCACATGCTTGAGCCTTTCCAGCACGAGCCAACAGTTCCGTTCCATCTATCTGGTTCTTTGCTGGTAGAGTCGCTTTGCATTAAAAAGACTCTTGCCTTCAAGGGCTTGATGTATTCGCCAACAAATGAAAAAACAAAACGTTTTTTTCCACAATTCACGTTGAGTGATGGCTTCACCCCTGGCTCCACCACTTCTGGGCGCCCATCCCTCACCTATCGTATTCAACCAATCAATTGAACATTTCCTTTATCAATGAACTTTGGGTGATACCTTTTCACCCCTGGATCTCCCTCGACCGGCTCGGACCAACTCGACAAGGGGAAAAATTCACTTCCCCTGGTCTTCCAATATCTGTTGTATTCACGCGTCTTAATGTCTTTTTAAACAGCACTTCAGGCTTTGTTCCTGTTTGTCGGATTCCCTCTTCCGGGTTCACTCTCGCCAACATTTGGTTGTCGGTTTCCCTCTACCGGGTTCACTCTCACTGACCTTTGGTTGTCGGCTTCCCTCTACCAGGTTCACTCTTGCGATGGTTAATGACAGTTCATCATGGGAGTTAGACTTTGCCCCGCTCACTAGCATCCCTCTACCGTGCTCACTCTTGCTAATCTTTATGAGATACAGTTCATGTAGTAATGTTTACCATGCAGGATTAACTTCCCTTAGCTTTCTCAATCATCTGCCGGTCAAAGACATTCGATGGTACTGTCATGATCACCTCGAGAATCAAGAGTTCATTGTGCAGACATGCAGGGACCAGATGGTTAGCAGCATGGCGTGTCAGACATTCCTCTCATTCATTAGTGTTAGAATCCACACTGATCCCCCATAAAGTTTAATGATAGAAGGTTTCCCCCAAGATGCCTGCCTAGTGGGTTACGGACAATTTTTCCTCAGTCATTCCCCCAGACCTTACATTCGTCCTCTCTGCTACATTCCCACACTGTTCCTTCTCCCTCAGCTCTTACCCACTTTGCAGTGCCTCCCCGCCTCACCTTCACCCACACACCTGATCTCCTCTGTTGTTGCCCACTTACTGGCTGTCTCCTCATGATAAAAAGAGAAAAGAGAATTTAAGCCTTTTCTGCCTTCTGTCGCGGGTCATTTTGTTTTGTAATTTTTTTTAAAGGAAATTGGGCATGTTCTATGTGCCCTCCCTTTGGAAAAATTCAGATTTTCAACACATTCGTTCCAGAAAGTCATAATTCCATTAAAGACACAGAGGCGAAGGATTATGCTTCTCTTTCCATTTAACTACTTCAGCAGCAAATGTACAAACCAATTAAACATGATAACAAAACTCATATAAAGTACAATAACCATTGTGTTTGAGTCTTTGGTAGTTCTGTTGTTATTGGTCCTCAAACTGACCACATGATAACATTAACCAATCAGCATAGTCCTTATCCTTAAACCACACTGTCCCTCTACTTCACTTCCTCTTCGTTTGCTCATTCGAGAATGCGTCCAGTGAACTTTGCAACCCTGTCCATTCCATACAGATATGTCCTCAATTTCTGGATTGTTTGGTATCCGCCACCGCACCTAATTGAAACATAAAGTAACCAGTGACTGTAAGTCAAAAGAGGGTGGGACAATCATAAAATCCACCACAATTTCCATCTATTATCCTTTTGTGCATTTAACAAATCTGTGACACTTTAATCTATTCATCATAAACCATTTAAATAATTGCAGGAAAAACATGCAAAACATTCCAGTACCTTTCACATTCCATTATTGTTATTACATTTGATAGGGTGGAATAATCCTTTGTCTCCATTTCTTTAATAGAATTATGACGTTCTGAAACAAATGTGTTTAAAATCAGAATTCTCTGTCAAGACCGGAGGCTTGGGATATGCTTGTTCAAAGCTTACTCACCACTAACGATGCCACACTTTCCGTTGGCAAGCATAGGTTTTGGACACAGACAGGCTTTTTAAGTTGAACGGTTTGACTCAGACTTTCCTTAGCTTCGTTCAGGTAGGGACATCCCAGCTTAGCATAGGGCAAGTTAGGCCTTCTAACATCCTGACACTTGAATTAATACATTATTTTTGTTTGAACTTTGAATCTGTTGTCTTTGCCTCGCTTCATAATGCCTTCATACATCCCTATTAACAAAAGAGGTGACCGCAAGAGCCCGCTAAACTACAGTCCCATCGCTCTTTTAGATACAGAGATCAAAATCTTTGCATCACTGATTTTGCAGGAATTAAAGCAATGGGCAAGTACCACTGGCCAATTGGAAAAACTCCAAGCAGGCTTCAGATGAGGAATGGGTACCTCCTTAAATGGATTTGTTTTAAACTAATTTCACTAAAAAGCTTACCAAAGTAATATGGTGTCGATGTTTGCCGCATGCATAGATTGCTCACTTCCTTTTGATACAATAAATACAGCATTATTGTTGAAGTAATCGGATAATTGGTGTATTACAAAATCTTTGCTCTCTATTTTCATATATCTTCATTCGGACACCTATCTGCAAGTTAGGCCGGACCAGCAAGGCTCTCTGTCTGACCCTAAGATAAGTAGCTTAAACATTTTTTTGGATGGCGCACGCTGATGACATTATACTTATAGATCACACTCAAGTGGGTCTCCAACATCTTCTAAACGCCACTAGTCAATATGCAGATTATAATGACCTGGTATTTGATGCAAACAAGTCAAACATTTTAAGATTTAGTGCTAACTCAAAAAAAACTCTCAAATTCTCATGGACAATTGGAGGCACTCCGCTAGAGCAAGTTAATCAGAGTAAATATGTAGATTTTGTATTTGACTCATCTATTAAAAAGATTTTTATCATGTGCTGCTTGCAAAAGTCATATTGGTCTCACAGATGCGATGGATAAAAATAGTTTTTTGTTGGTTTTATTTTATTTATTTATTCATTTATATAGCACTGCAGCCCACGGGCAACAGGGCGCATCACAAAAAGACTAGGACAACGGAAGAAACAGGACAACATAAAAAGGTACGATCTTTCATGGAAGTCAGGGTGGAAAAGTCTTGCCATTGTTTACTTATTTGAACAGTACAGTTTTCAGATTTTTTCTAAACTGCAGGTAGTTTGGTTTTGATCTGAGATGAAGTGGGAGTTTGTTCCATTTAGCAGTTGCTCTAGTGGGAAAAGCCCGACCAAGTCAGTTGGCTTTGTTTTAGGTACAAAGCTTTCGTGAGCCCTTGGGTTTTGGACCTTAGAGCACGACCTGGTTCGGACGGGCTGATTTGCCATTTTTAGGTAATCAGGGGCAGCTCTGTATATACAGTGATGGACAAAGGACATTGATTTGAAAATAATGCAGTGTTCTGGGGACAGCCAATGAAGGGCTTTTGTTTCCTTGGTGATGTGCTCCTTTCTTGGTTTACCAGTGATTGTCCTTGCAGCATTATTTTGAATGACCTGACACTGTTTAATGTATTTGTTGCTGGCCCCCAGCATCAATGAGTTCCCATAATCCAATCTGGATAGGATTGTGGTTCTAGCAATAATGGAGCTGTTATGCTGACTCAGTAGGGGCCTACTCCGTCTAAGGGGTCTTTGATGGTATTAGCAGGTGTGCTTAAGGTGTATAACATGGACATCTACTCCCAAAGTAACGGTTTTGAATGATGTGGGCACGTTGCGGTCTCTGAAAGAGGAGTTTACCATTCGGCAGCAAAAAATGGCAAACAGCTCAGCATTATCCAGGATTAGCTTCGGGGGTAGAATGTTTTCCGAGCAGGAGGTATATCTGGTGGAGGATAAGATTTTGTTCACTTCGTCCACGGAGATTGGAATGAAATGAAACAGTCTCACAATCACCCTGTGAAGGTTGAAAAGTGGGGGGCACAGGATCGCTGGTTTTTCGACGGATTTTAGGATCTGGAAAAGTTTACCTGTGGAGCTAGAAGCTGCAGTGATCTGCTCATTGTAGTCATTTTTTGTTGTTGCTACTGTCAGTTTTTCTTTATATATACAGTCCAATTTCTTCCATTTTTCTTTATTGTTATCCGAAGGATCTTTTTGCCACTTAATTTCTAGTTTTCTTTTTTCTTTATTTAGTCTGCTGGTTTCAGCGTTAAACCAGTTTTTATGGTTTTGATTTGGTCTAACTAATTTATGTTTTAAGGGGGCATATTGATTAAGGAGTCTTTTGAATTGATTAATGAAAGTGGTTATTGGTTTGTCGCAAGGGTCCTCGTCGCTCGTGGTGTTCATAATGCTAGTTACGCCTTGCATAAGGATGGCCGGTGTAACCTTTTTATAGTTTCTACTTTGAATTTTGTTTGGGGTGTTATTCAGTTTCCTGACATTTTCCTTTGGTGTAAGTATTAATTCGATTTTGTGATGATCGGACCATATGCAAGGGTTGGTACGGAGCATGGTGGTTTCCACATTGTTAGAAGTAATCCAGTTGAGTGGGTTTCCTTTGATGGAAGTGGGCTCTGTGTTTATTTCAAGGAAGTCAATAGATTTTAGTTCCTTCTTGAGGGATATGGCATCCTTGCCTTGGGGGATCCCTCTCCACCTGTTGAGGTCCCCCAGTAGTACTGTGTCTGTTTTGGGGCTTTTAATGTGCTTAATAGGTGGATTAGTTCGTCTTTGAAATCTGAGTTCAATGAAGGTGGTCTGTAAATAGCGATACGGTTGATACTGGTATTGTTTGTTGGTGTCATTTTGAGCAAAAGTATTTCACAGCCATTACAATGGATGGGTGAAGGGAAAAGGTTTAGGTATTGTTTGGCTATTATGGCCACGCCCCCTCCCTTGCCTATCTCCCTGTTTTAAAATAGATGTTGTATGCCACTGGTACTGCGATGTCAATGCGATGACGCACTTCCTCTCTCTCTCAGAACTGATCAATCCTTCCACAGCTTTAGACACAACGGGCCTCATTACAACTCTGGTGGTAGCCGTGCCGTTAAAAATGGCACGGCTGCCGCCGGAGTTGCATTTTTTCTGGTCCCGTGAATGGACAAGAACCGGGTCATGCCGAGTTAGGCGGACCCGGTACTTGCCCATTTTCGGGTGCCGGAATCAAGGGCCTCCTCATCCCCATTCCGGCCTATAGGGCTGAATTAGGATTGGGACGTCGGATGCACCGGCACATGCAGAGTTATGTCAGTGCATCCAACGTGCTGTTTTCGCGGGTGCGGGTCAGCTTGCCAGGAAAAATCTGGCAGGCTGTCAGGCACCTGCGAGCACAGCCCATAATATGGCGGTCCGGGAACTACGGTACCGGCATGCTTACCGGTACCGTATTTCCCAGACCACCAGGGTCGTCATGAGGCACAATACCTTGAACTGGCTGCGATCCAACGACATATGATTTTATTTCATTGTACTCACAGTTTGTATATGTCATATTCACCTTGCCATGTGCCTCCTACTGCATAATTCTGTTGTAGTCCTCATGAACAATTTCTGCTGTTTTCCTATTTTACTATGTAACCTGTCTAAATATGTAACCTAAGCTTTAAGTATTCTTGTACTCGTTGCGCCCAGTTACCTACGGGTTCGGTGCGCCTTACACATTAATAAACAAACAAACAAACAAACAATGGTGGACCTGTGGTTTCCTGTAACCAGGTTTCTGTAAGACATAGGGCCTCATTACACGGTATGCAGTGGTTGCCGCCGGTATTTTACTGTGTCCGCCTTGGTGGATGGCGGAATTACCGCCCTACTCCAAGGTGAGCGGGCGCAGTAATTCCCCATTCACCAAGGCACTTCCCCATTCCCATTTTTGCCCCCATAGGGCTTAATGGGAATGGGGAAGGAGCTAATTACGGTACCGCAAATTGCGGTACCGTAATTAGCACCACGGTCCCTTTGCGGGCCCGTTCCTTAATGGCTGCTAAAACCAGCCGTCGAGGTCGGGTCCGGCAAAGGGACCTCGCAGTAAGGCGGTAAGGGTTTATCGGTATCGGTGCCCTTACCGGTACCGGTAAACCCTTACCGCATTCCGTGTAATGAGGCCCATAGTCTAGTTTGTCCTGGGTAATATAATCGTGGATTCCCTGCACGTGATTATTCATAGATCTAGTGTTCAGGAGTCCTGTTTTGATTTCCAGCGGTTTAGCAATCTGTAGGATGAAAGTATCTTCCAATTGTGCATTATCCAACTTGCCTGGGATAGACTCAGATAGAAGGATTGCGGGTGTTTCAAATTTGGTGAAATTGTTCTTTTGTATTCAAGAGAGCTCGAGTTGTGGTTGGCCTCTGGTGCAATAGGTGGTAAGTTTTCTGGAAGGTCGAGAGTATTAGATGCTGGTGAGAGATCAAGTGTATAATTTCTAGCATCTATGAATCACTGCAGAAGAGATAGATGGTGCAGTTGTTTGGCTTGGGTCAGAAGCTGGCAGGTCTTTAGATAGCCCATACCTTGTTTAAGTCTTCCTGTAGTTGGATAGTAAGGTGGACAGAGTGTACAGCCGAACGCCGATGTCCAGCATGGGTGATGCCAGTACTGCTGGGAAATGTAGTTTCCCAAATCAGTAACATTGCCTCCAATGCGTGCTGGCCTGTCTGTAGTCAAGGCATGCTGGCAGTGGAGGAGCGTAACCGACTATTCCGTAGGTAAGTAAGTCACAGTCAGCAAGATATTACAAACAATTCAAACGCTGTGTAAGAGTTTGAAAGATCCTCCAACACTCGTTAAGTATATTTGATGCCCACGTACAAGCTGGACGTTGCACGTACAATTAGTAAGCTTCAGAGCATCTAAAACTTAAAGAGCCTAAACAACCTGGTTAAGTGCAGTACAAACTATTGCAGCAGTAAACACATGTAAACACAAGGTTTCAGAAGAAATGCCTCAATTTAGCTAATGCAAAGTAATGTGGCAGCCCATGTTACTCAGTTTTCAATAGGATGCTGCAGCGTGACAGCGTAGCAGCGTCTGTTCAGTCTTACCTATAGTTTTCTATAATTCCTCTTATAACATTGTATACAACTAAAGTAATGCTTACAATTCTTTAGGGATTAGATATAAATCAAATTTTTGAACTAATCATCTAAAACTGGAAAGTAAAATATGGAAAAAAGGATTAGGCCTACCAAATTGTGTCCCAATAGCGTTGATTTACTTCAAACAGGGTCTTCCTTTGCCTCATGCATGGCTGAATGGAGAATCCTAACTTTCTATAAAAAGCTTTTATTGCCGCCAGAAAGTTCGATGTTTTGTGATTTATAAAAATGCTTTTAGTTGAATTTTTGCATGTTTTTAAGTCAAAGAGCGAGGAAGTCATGCTTAACATTATGGGTCCTGCTGATATCTTTATTTCAAATCCATTGTGGGTTAAGAAGAAATAATTTTTAAATGATTAGTGTGATAACATTTGTAAGCAAACTCTATATCAAACGTATTGACACACTCTGGAATTTGATAAGCCTTTTGGGGTTTTACCAAGATACAAGTCTACATTTCCGCAAACATTTTGGAGGGATCCATATTTAAGATTTAGACTCAATCTACTCCCTATGGGTGAAATATTGACCAGGTATAAGCAAAATATGGAGTCAGAGGAGGCCTTATGGTTTTGTGGAAAACCAAGTCGCAATTCAAACTATAAGACCTCTATTGATTGAGTGCCCCAAGTTGGATAATATACACACCTTAATTCTGGAGAAATTTGTGATTCAGAACGACTGGTTGTATGAGGAGGAATATTGGTTACACTTATCGAGTGGAAAAGAAACTCTCCTCACATTCACCACCTGAAGCTTTTGCAACATATAAAGTTGATTAGTTGATTAGTGTCTAGGGTAGGGTAGGATTTATTGTATTGTTTCTGTCTAGATGTTTGCATGGATTATATTGCTGGGTTATTAGCGTTACCGTTTGCCCCCCATACAATTGAGAGGGATATTTTGTTTTCTTTTTCGGCACATAGCACTTTGGGCCTCATTAGGACCCTGGCGGTCCCGTATTGAATGGTGCCTGTACGGGACCGGCACCGTTCATTACGGGCTGCCCTATTACGAGGCCTGCTAGTGGGTCCCGCTTTTCACACCTGGTCAGACCAGACATGAAAAGCGGGACCCGCTAGCAGGCCAGGATGCTAACAACGGGCCCGTCATTAACAGGCCCGTTGTTTGCATCCTCCCCATTCCTATTGAGCCCTATGGGGCTCAAATGGGAATGGGGATTGATTTTCACCGGGTCCCAGAAAAGGGCAATTACTGGGTCCGCCAAGGTCGGAATGACCCAGTTATTGCCCTTTTTTGGGATCCGGTAAAAAATCATTACCTGCGGCAGCCGTGCCCTTAATATTAAGGACACGGCTACCGCCTGGGTCGTATTGAGGCACTTTATCTCTTGCAATTCAGAACTTTTATTGTACTGTAAAATGTTCTTACTAATCAATTTGTGCTGATCCGTTTTTTGTAATAATATTGGTGATGATTTATTTTTGATTGACTTATTGTTGGTTTTGATGTGTTGTGTAAGGTTTGTCATTGTAAACCACTATCACAATAAAAGGGAAAGAATGAACAGTCCAGACACAGCAATAATGGGCCCAGTGCAAGCTTCCTCTTCAATGATGAGGTACAGGATGGGCAGGGAAAGTGCATGTTTTCCTAACCAATAGACAAGGTACAACATGGGTTAGGCCAGTGCAAACCACCCTCACAATAGGCAAGGAACATCATTGGTCATGCAGCCAAGGTTTGTGCCAGGTGAGTACATAGTCCCATCACACACACATCAGGTATAGCATTGGAAGGGCCAGTTCTAGCTTCCATCACAAACAAGCTATGCAATCCATGAGCAGTAGCAGAGTAAGCTTCCCTCTCAACTAGACCAGGCGACGAACAAGTAAACCCATGTCAAATGTTCCACTCAATACTGGTAAAACAATGGGTAGGGTTTTATTAGCCCAACCTTTGATCACGAATAAAACAGATAATGCATGCACAGTTGCAAAGTAAGCTTCCCTCGCAAACAGATGAGCTACAACATGGACATTTCAAGCTTCAGTTACAAAAAAATCCAGGTATTGCAATTGACAGGGCAAATGCCAGTTTCTACCCGAAACAGACCAAGCACAGCACGGGCAGAGCAGTACAAGCTTCCTTCACACACATGCATGGACATGGCTAGTGTGAGCGCCCATCACAGGTAGACGAGTTACTTCATGGTCAGGGCCAATGCAACCTTTTCTCACCAAAAGGTTATAGAAAGTTAAGGTGGTTGTGCTGCAAGTTTCGATCACTTACAGACCAATACTGTTATTTTTTAAAGTGTGTAAGCTTCCCTCACAAATAGACTATGTACTGCATTGTCAGGACCAGTTTGAGCCTCTTCACTAGACACACAAATACAATAAGTACATCATTAAGGGTGCAGTCCACGCTTCCATCACACACATGGACAGGTACCGCATGAGACGGACATGCTTCTCTCATCCACAGAACAGATATAGCAAGTTCAGGGTCAGTAAAAGCATCCATCACACTCAAGCATGCAGAGCATATGCACAGGCCAGTTCAGGTTTCCTTAACACAGAAAACTTATATATGGGCCCTGGAGTCTGTTTAGCCAGCTAGCTTACATATTGCGTGCTTGGTGCACTGCACCTCCATGAACATATCCCCCAGCAGCTCTTACCCGTGACAAGAAAGGATTGTGTGGGGCATAGTTATGACCTGCTCTGGCCATCTCATCTACTTATCGGTCCACAGTCACTAGTCAACCTTAGTGCTAAAGAAGGTAGCAGCTCATTGTTCCACTGAAACACAGATCCTAGAAACTGAAACGGCGCACCTCTCTGGAAATGATGCACCCCTTCATAAGTGTGCCCAGGCACACTCCTGTCCAATAACAGAAGCCTCGGCTTAAGGTAAGAGAAGGAGAATGGGCAATAGACTGCTGGGTGGAGCGGAACTGCTGATATAAATGTTCTCCTTTGGAAAGCAAGTGATGCTTAGATAGTGGGCAACATGGATCTTCAAAACTGCTCCTGGTGCCTAGAACGTGCTCTGCATAGTCTAACATTTGTTAAATCTACATGCACTTTTCACTTGACTTCTAACCTTTTATTACACACATGTTCAACTACTGTATTGTTTTTCGGTCAAAAAATATTTTGTATTCCTTCATTTTATGAATTTTAAACTTGTTGTTATTCTTTCTGTAGATCATACATTTTGCACACTTACAAGACGTTTCTAAGCCGACATCATACAATAAAAATATAATTTGCAAAATGAAAGACATACATTGACGGATCTGAATCAACACATATTATAACACAGGATAACAAACAGACACAAATCTGTTGTCCTGCACCATCCGAATGTTTATGAATACCAGCTTAGCACACTAAGTCATTGGGGGTCATTGTGAGGTTGGAGGTAAGGGATAAACGATGCCGGTAAAGGATTACCAGCATCGCTTACCGTTCCGGGCTATTCCGACCAGCCAAACCGCTATTAGCGGCAGTGTAAATAACGGTGCCTCTAATAGCGGCGTAGGCGCGGGCACGTGGGCCATCATACCGGCAATAGCAGCATGCCGTAAACTTGAGGAGATCACAAATCACAAGTGAAGCGGACATGCAAATACCGGCATCATGAAGGCGTTAAAAATGGATTCCGGCATGCCATAAATACCAGCATCTCTGACCAACCTTAAAATGCCATGTGCAGTGTTCCCAACTGCCACAGGTGCACACCATCAGCACAGGTAGAGGTAATGGAATCTGGGCCTGACCAAAAGGAGCACACCCACACACCACACCCCTTTCCACACCAAGATCAATCCAATAGTAGCATCAACACTTCAGCTGGAGGACATGCATGCATTGCAACACCAGCAACAACACCAACACCAACAGCAGGCACCACAGGGGAGACGCAGCAGGAGAAGGAGGGTGAGACAGGCCCACCATGCCCCACCAGTGCAGCCAGCGTAACCACGCATGCAGCCCCAATCCCAAACAACAGAGCCAGTCCCTCCAACCCAACCCCGCAGCACAACCACACCCTGTACCGTCTGGACCGGGACACCATCAACACCATCGTATACATGATACACTATTGTCAGCCTCATTGAAATACGCACCGCCATCCCCCCTCTACTGAAGGTAGTGTCGGTGCTCCACTCCCTTTCCACAGCCACCTACCAGCACACAGTTGGGTACATGCATGGCATATCACCACCCTTATTCACTCGCATCCTGAGGCAAGTGCTGGATGCCCTCCTCAAGTACACAACGGAATACATATCCCTACCACAGACTCCCCAGGAGATTCTTGAAACAAAAGGTGGCCTCCATGCCATGGAGGTGGTTTACCGCAATCGCAAGCTATACCACTACAAACAGGTGCAGATGGAAGGCGACGCAAGCAAAATCATCACACATTGTTGTGCCCGATATCCTGGATCAACCACAGGAATGCTGCATGTCACCATGGGAAAAATCAGCGCAGAATGCCTAACATTGCAGGGCCTACTGCCAACGCTCCCCATCAGAAAATCCTACAGAACACAACACATCACTAAATTTACACAAACACAGCTGTATGCGTACACAAGGCATGAGCTACAAGATGGCAGAGCACACCGTGTATCATCTTGAAGATGCAACCCACACCATCATTCCATGGCACAGGACACATTGAGGTCCTAAAAATGACATGCACACTACCAGGGACATGTGCATGTGACCAACGATAATCTGCTGACATGTGTGACTAGGACAGCTGTCCATCATCAATCGACTGACATATAGCTTTTTATGCCTCCCATGCAGATGACAGTGGCTATCCTTTGATGCCGTGGCTCATCACCCCTGTCCGAAACACACAGAACAGGCATGAGGAGGACTACAATCGATCCCACACCCTTACCCGTGTGGTCATTGACCAGACCTTTGGCCCGTTGAAGGCATGGTTTTGCTGCCTTAGCCCATCAGGTGGGGCACTCCTCTACAGGCATGAGAAGGTGGCCAAGACCATCATGGCATGTGTTATGCTGCACAACATGTGTATCCAACGCAACGTGCCCCTGACCCCTGACATTGAATTGCTACCACCTGGTGATGATGAAGGGGATGAAGAAGTGGCTGCACATCATTGCGGTGCCGTTGCACAGGAGGGACATGCTGTGCGCCAGTCAGTGATTGCATAATATTACTGACACACATGGCTGAAGAGGGTGACATGATATTCTGACAGAGGCCACTGGATGTGTGGGTACATGCACACTATGCACTGTATATGAATAAATGACACATGCGCAATGATGAATGTCCACTCAGGTCTTGCTTTTGACAGAATGGGTGTAATAAATTTAACAAAGGAAACAATAGTGCGTTAATCCTCTACCACCCTCCCCACCCTCCCACCACAACATCCCCACACACCTTCACTCCCCTCCACCTCCCCCCATAACTCCCCCACACATGTCCCATCAAGTCTCTAATGCCTACATCAGGCTGCCCAGACTATTCATTCGCACTCCCTGGACCAGGTGGTGGCCTGTCTGGACGGTGCAGGGTGCGTGAGGACCTGTGGAGCGGGCTCGTCTGGGTCGAGCTAGACGATGACGGTGTGGCCGCCTGCTCGAATTGGGTTGCCGGACGCCCTACCTCCATGGCATCGGCTATGCAGCCTAGTACCTGGCGCAGAGCAGAGACCTCCTCGCAGAGGCGGCTAGTGTTCTCGGCAAATATTTTGCCCATGGAGGCGTTGTTCTCTGAGATGGTCCTGCCCAGAGAGGCGATGTTCTCCCGCCACTCCTGCCTAGCCTGTGTGTTGTCCTCTGCGAACTGCCGCACAAGGGCAGTCAGCTGCTTTGCACGCTGCGGCCCTGCGGGTGCACCTGTGGAGGTGGATGGTTCCTGGGTGTCTTGCTCAGCCTCAATACTCACCACTATCGGACTAAAGTGCCCTTCAATTTGCTCCCACCCAAACTGCTCCGGTGTGGTTCCGTGGTCTGTCTCAAGGGATGAGATTTGGGGGGAAGCCTGTGGACTAGGCATGCGGGGCAGTTCTGAGGAAACGTCCTCAACGGGCACCCATACCTCATCCTGTGGCTCCTCCACAGCCTGGGGTGCTGTGGCTGCCACCTCCCCAGCGAAACTTGACTCCTCCGAGTGTGGTGCCTCGGCTGATTCCTCAGGCTGGGCAATGGGTGTTGGCGCTTCCGCCTCTACAGCCCTTGGCAGCACCAGTGCACTGGCAACCTGAGGGGTCTTGACTGGTGGTGCATGGCGGCCCCTGGGTTGTCCCTTCGAGGTCGAAGGGCGGTTGGTGTCATCCCGAGACCTCTTCCGGAGCATGGTCTTCGCAGGGGTTGAGTTCTGGCCATCGCTGTCATGGTCAGAGCCTGTGGGGGTCGACAAGAGGGACGGCATGAGTGATGTTTTGATAGACATCATACATACATTTGGACAATTGATCATCCACACAATTGAGGGTAATAGGCATTTGAGTTCGGATGATCACGTTGTTTGATACATGGGTGGGTTATGCAGGCATACGTCAGGGTCACTCATGTTGGCCAAGACCTATGCTATCTGACATGCATATTTGTTGGGGCCTGCATGCTGTGTGATTTATGGCATTTACATCTTTGTGTGGTATGTGTCAGGTACGTCATTGCCTTGCTGCAGGCATCTGCATGTGTCTGTGATGCGTCTGCCTACTTTACTGGGAGTGTGTGTGTGTTGGGCCATAGCTTGCCTCTTTGGACTGACATATTGGTTGACTTTCATCAGACACTGCATTACAGTGTTTTCTTAGGACACTCACCTCCTTCGGCCGATGTTGTGGCACCACACTCCATGTCGCCGACACCTACTATCCCCTCCATTCCAATCATGCTGGCGGAGATGTCCTCCATGGGGTCAGCTTGATGGGTGAGCTGACACCTCTTCCTGTTGCCATTGCCTGGCTCCTGTTGACAGAGAGTATGTTCCTTACTCTGAGCCGTAAGTCGTCCCAGCGCTTACGGCAGTCTTTTGTGGTGCGTGGGGTGTTTCCAACTGCACTAACTTTCTGTGCCACAAGTGCCCAGATCTCTTTTTTCTTTAAAATGGCCTCCCTCTTCATGCTGTTGGCAAACACAATCCCAGCATGCTCCTTCAGTGTCCCGGCTAGCATCTCCAACTCATCCTCATTGAAGCGCTTCTCGCGCTGGCGAGCAGCTCCCTTCGTAAGGACCTTGGGTGTTGTGGTGTTTTTGGAGAAGGTTTTCTAACAAACAGCAGAGTCCCACAGGTCCTGTGTGCTGAGGATGGCGATGGATTGTGTTTTTAAAGATGGCCACCGTGCTCCTTCCCGTTCCTGTGCGATGACGCGACTTCCGGTTCCGCTTATTTACGGTGACCGTTATTATTAGCGGTCACCGCTAATGCCGCATTGGTTCATGCCGGTAGTGCTATCTGTGCTATGCATGATGCCGCTAAGGGCTTTTTTCGTACCTTTAACAGCATGGCGGTAATGCCCTTACCGGCATGGCGCAAAGCTTCTGACCGCAAAGTCGTAATAGCCCTCTATTATCGGGCTAATGACTACAGGGACACGCTATTTGTGCCATGCCGGTAAGGACCTTTACTTACCTCCAACCTCGGAATGACCCCCCTTGTCTAACATGTTACTTGACAAATGTGAACCGTTAATTTCCAATATTTCGTTTTTACTTCTTCCTCAGGCCAATAACAATTTTTATGGGGAAGCATTTCTCCTTTTCTGTAATTAAGGAGTGTCACCTATTTACAAATCATAAAACAATCTCACTATGTTTAATATAAGACAAATTATACATTCATTCCTCATATCGCCAGTTGTTTGTTTGCCAGAATACATTACTCATTAGCACATGGGGAAGTGGCACCAGATAATCAGGGGGCTATGAATTCAGGTTATGTCTGCCAGGATAAGCCTGTGTTCCATCCGGTCCTCCTGTGCCACTCCCCCGAGACACAATTTTTCCTCAGTCATTCCCCCAGACGTTACATTCGTCCTCTCTGCTACATTCCCACACTGTTACCTCTCCATCAGCTCTTACCCACTCTCCAGTGTCCCCCCGCCTCACCTTCACCCACACACCTGATCTCCTCTGTTGTTCCCCACTTACTGGCTGTCTCCTCATGATAAAAATAGAAAAGGGACATTAAGCCTTTTCTGCCTTCTGCCGTGGGCCATTTTGTTTTGTAATTTTTTTTTAAAGCAATTGGGCATGTTCTATGTGCCCTGCCTTTGGAAAAATTCAGATTTTCAACACATTCGGTCCAGAAAGTCATAATTCCATTAAAGACACAGAGGCGAAGGATTATGCTTCTGTCATGATCTCTGCTTCCAAAAGATCAGGACTTGCCCGACTCCCTTGGAAGCAGACCCATAACCCCGGTTCCGAGTGCCAGCCAGTCCCAATTGGGACCTTTTGGACCCTGTCCTGGCGCCAGTGGCACCAGGCTCATAAAGATGCCCAGTCCCAGCGCTGGAAGCGCCGGGCTCATAATGCTTGGGTGGACTTACCTGCAGCTGACCATGCTGCTTACTTACCTGCCAGTTGAACCCCTGATCCTCTTCTGTTTGGGACTACTTTTCCTATTGGGTGGGGCAGGAGCCACTCCCTAGGTTCAGAACACTGGAACTCTTCTGGAAAGCAGGAACTCTTTTCTTACCTAGGCGTGGCTGTGGAAGGAGACACCTAAGCACTACAGGAGGCTATTTAAACCACACCCGATGGATGAATCTTGCTTTGCGTTATTCTGCATTCTCTGCAGCAGAACGCTCATCGTGTCTTCTGCTTCTGATCCTGGGCCTAAGGGAACAAAGGCTTACCATCCTGGAATCCAGTCTTCAGCAGCACCTGTAAAGACAAAGAAAGAACAGGTTAGCACTACGGTCTTCAGTGGCAGCGCATCTCTTACCTGGTCCATCGGCTGTCACCAACGCCTCGCGCTGCATTCCGGCATCTGAAAGACAAAGGCTTACCTACTCTTCGCATGCTCCGGAGGTCTTCGCACTGCATTCCGGCATCTGAAAGACAAAAGCTTACCAGCTCTTCGCACGCTCCGGAGGCCTTCGGCGCTGCATCCCACATCTGAAAGACAAAAGAAGGTGCGTTTAAAGACATTGGGCAACTTTATTACTCACGTGCCATTACTCCTTCCCACGCCGAATCCAGTGGGTATTCCAGCACCCTTCAGCTTCTCTAAAGCTCCGAACTTGTACCTGCAAGATAAAAGGGACAGTTAGTGCGCATCGTGACGCAGGCTACAAGCGCTTACTTATGTGCTTCCAGGCGCTTCTATTCCTCACGCGGGTTCGATCCTCAACTCTCATCAGCCCGCCATCCGCCATTGCCGGAACCCTGCAAAACAAGAGATATCATTACAAAAGACTTTTAAGACATTTGAAGTGCCCAGAACTTACCGTTCGTGCAGTTAACGATGGACAGCAGTCCTCTGAGGTCAAGAGGCCTGCACACTTATCCAGTGAAGAAACTGGTTACGGCACCCTGCCCCTAGGCAGATGGAGAGCTCGGCGTTCACTTACCTAAGGTGAGGGCGTTAACCTTTGGGGTTCTACAGGAGAAGAGAAAGGGAAGAGGAGAGAGGCACCCAATAACCCCAGTTCATTAATCCCATATTTTCTATCTGCAGACATCTTACTCTTCGAGTCAGACATACAGTGCACAGAGGTCCAGCCCAAAGAGCCAACCGTGTGTTACACATCACCTTTGAAGATACGGCATTCACCCAGTCAAGACCGGCGCCTCTGCGGGAATCAGGTGAGCGTTACAGCTTCTCTTTCCATTTTACTACTTCAGCAGCAAATGTACAAACCAATTAAACATGATAACAAAACTCATATAAACTACAATAACCATTGTTTTTGAGTCTTTTGTAGTTCTATTCTTATTGGTCCTCAAACTGACCACATCCGTTAACCAATCAGCATAGTCCTTATCCTTAAACCACACTGTCCCTCTACTTCACTTCCTCTTTCTTTGCTCATTCGAGAATGCACCCAGTGAACTTTGCAACCCTGTCCATTCCATGCAGATATGTCCTCAATTTCCGGATTGTTTGGTATCCGCCACCGCACCTAATCGAAACATAAAATAAACAGTGACTATAAGTCAAAAGAGGGTTGGACAATCATAAAATCCACAGCAATTTCAATCTATTAACCTTTTGTGCATTTAACAAACCTGTGACACTTTAATCTATTCATCATAAACCATTTAAATAATTGCAGGAGAAACATGCAAAACATTCCAGTACCTTTCACAGTCCATTATTGTTATTACGATTGATAGGGTGGAATAATCCTGTAACGCTTACCTTAGGCTCCGCGGGAACACCTCTACTACTCTTCTCGGGGTGCGTGGTTCTCTCACTACTTCCCTTTTTAGAGTTCTATGAGTTGAGAATCTGTGGAATTGAACAACCAGTCAACAATGGAATCTAAGATAACTGAGAATTGTCTCCTCACCAACCAACACTCCTTCCCACTGAGTTCGCCCTGCTCACCTCTTATTATGTTTTGATGAGCTATCCGTCCTGCATCTGTGCAGAGGCACAAGTCCTGAAGATGGGATTGAATGAGAGCGGGAAAAGGAACCAGCTCGAAATGGAAGGGCTACGGGAGTACTAATGCCTCAAGAGGTAAGTTGTATGCTGGAAAAGGTTCAATGACTGAGAGACGCTGGGTGCCAAGAACATGAGGAGAAAATCACTCCTAATCTGAAGGGAATGTCACTGAAACATTTACTAGAGAGTGTGTTGCTCATACATACAATGTTAACCAGACACCTCTGTCAGGCAATGCACCAAGCCAATTATTTTCCTCCAATAACACCAGAGGGACTCAGGGAACCAACAATGTGGGACTCTACATGTATTGTATGTTCCTACATGTGCGTGAACAAACCATGTAAAACAAAAGCTTCTGTGACTAGACTGCCCAACTACGGAATAAACAATTAATGTGCTATACCACAGCCACAGTAAATTCCTAGTGACACGAGCGACTAAAAGCTTGCTTACTAACCAAACAGGCTAACGAGAAAACTAGATGCCAAAATAATGCTTCACAAGAAACTGTACTTGCATTGTGAAGAAACAACATGTACAGCTTCTCCTGTTAATTCCTGACAGAAGAACACTCCTCCTCACCGGACACTCGGAAACTGTGAACTGACGGAATTCAAGTGGGAACTAGGAAATCTACAACGAATGTGAACTGAGAGTGACACAGGCACAGGAATTTTCAATGACAAAAGGGAAAACAAGGGCAAGAAATTCCTGTCAGAAACGAGCTGAGGTAAGCGTCCGCTAACAGCAAGAGGACGCGAAGCGCAGCTCCACCGAGGGGAGGGGCTTAAATACTCGCGGAGCCTGTACTACTGGAATGCTCCGCAGTTGGCCACTGGGTTCTCCCTACTCATAGCCCAGGAATGATACACAGCAGCCCAAGACCTTTTGGAGGAAGTCCTATGGAACGGTCCTGTGATCATGACAGTATTTCCCCCCCAAAACCCCTCCTAAACTGGAGCCTCCTCTCTTGGATTTGCATGGGTTGTTGCAGTGATAGGCCCTTAACAATCTGGGGGCATGAATATTTTCCAAAGGCTCCCATGTTCTATCCTGAGGGCCGTACCGCTTCCACTCCACTAAGTAGAACAATTTGTTGCGTATTAACTTAGAGTCCAAGATTGCCTTAACTTCATATTCAAGTTCATCTTCTTCTACTTCCACAGGAGCTGGAGCATTGGGGATGTGTGTGTTTGGATGAACTGGTTTCAAAAGGGAAACATGAAAGACCGAATGGATTTTCATAGTCTTTGGAAGGGTTAGTTTCACAGCGACAGGGTTGACCACTTTCTCAATGGTAAATGGCCCCAAAAATCGTGGAAGAAATTTTCGTGACCCTTTTAAGGCCAGATTCTTGGTGGCCAACCACACAAAATCCCCCACCTTATAGTCTGGAGCATTGCATCTTTTGATATCCGCAATTTTTTTTTTGTGACTCTTTTGCCAAAAATAATTGTTTTCGTGCTTGATCCACTGTCATTTTAATTTTTTCGTGCAGAGATTTCACAGCTGGCATTTCCAAAGTTTCAAGTGGGTCATAGGCCGACGTACGTGGGTGTCAGCCATGCAGAGTGTAAAATGGGCTAAATCCAGTGGAGGCATGGACAGAATTGTTATAGGCATACTCAGCAATCCACAAAACATTTAACCATGTGTCTTCCAGTTGGTGCAGCATACATCTCAGATATTGTTCCAAGGTTTGGTTCGTTCGTTCAGTTTGGCCATCTGTCTGGGGATGATGGCTGGTGGACATGTGCACATCGATTCTTGCTAACTCACAACATCTCGTCCAGAATTTGGAAACAAATTGACTTCCCCGATCTGAAATCACTATTGAAGGGAAGCCATGCAGCTTCACTATGTTTTCCAAAAAGGTCTTTGCCAAGACCGAGGTGGTTGGTAATCCTTTTAATGCCACAACATATGCCATTTTGGAAAATAAATCCACCAACACCAGGATAGCATTAAAACCTTCACAATTAGGTAAGTCTGTAATGAAGTCCATGGAAATGGTGTGCCAGGGAGCAGGTGGAACATTCAAGGGTAAGAGGAGGCCAGCAGGTTTCTTTTTATGAGTTTTATTTTGTGCGCAATTACCAGAGGTCTTCAAGAATTGAACAACATCCTTTCGCCAAGTAGGCCACCAGTAGAATCTCTTCACCTTCTCCAAGGTCTTGGTGATACCTGGATGTCCTTCCAACAGAGCTCCATGATAATTAGCGATTACTTGTGCTTGCAGCTGGGAGGTGGGCAAATACAGATGTTCCTGATAAAACGGCAACCCATCCTGTACTGAAAAATATTCTCCCTTTGACTCCCAACTAGACAATTCCTCCTGAGAGATGTTAGATTTAATCTGATTTCTCAGCTCTTCGAGGGTCGGGTCTGAAGTATCCATGATTCCCAGCACCTTCTCTCCGGAAATTATCTCCACAGGATTCACAGGCACATAAGCTTCTTCCCCTTTTCCAATGCGGGAGAGGGCATCAGCCTTTCCGTTACGCACACCTGGTCGAAAGGTAATAACAAAGTCGTATTCCGCAAAGAAGAGAGCCCATCGTAGCTGCCTAGAGGATTGTGCCTTGGCACGTAGATATTGCAAATTTCGATGGTCGGTATAGATGGTTACTGTGTGCCTGGCTCCAAGCAGGTGATGCCTCCATTCCTTAAGAGCACATTTAATAGCCAATAGCTCCTTATCCGTAATCGTGTAGTTCAATTCTCCAGAGGAAATTCTTTTTGACCAAAACACCACAGGGTGCAGTTCTTGGGTGTTCGGGTTACGCTGGGACAAAACAGCTCCCATAACCACATTTGAGGTATCTGTTTCCACCACAAAAGGAAGATCAGGTTGCGGGTGTTCAAGCACCGGTGCTGCAGTAAACCGTTCTTTTGTCTTCTCAAAGGCGTCATTAGCTTCCTTGGTCCACACTCAAACCTTCTGTTCTTTCTGAGCAAGGTGGTGATGGGATGGACCAAACGAGAAAAGTCAGAGACGAATCGCCGATAAAAATTTGCAAAGCCAAGGAAACTTTGAATTCCTTTAATCGAAGTGGGCGCTGGCCAGGTAAGGATAGCATCAACCTTTCTGTTGTCCATCTTGATTCCATTTGCCGACAGGATGAATCCCAAAAACTCCACTTCCGGAACATGGAACTGACATTTTTCTAACTTGACATAAAGAGAGTTGTCCTTGAGGGTTTGAAGTACTGCGGTCACATGCCTTATATGATCTGAAAGGTTTGAGGAGAAGATTAGGATGTCATCCACATAAACCACCACACAGATGTCCAACAGTTCTCTGAAGATGTCATTCATAAAGGCTGAAAAGCCGCTGGAGCGTTGCAAAGCCCAAAGGGCATCACTTGGTATTCGAAGAGGCGGAATCGCGTTCGAAAAGCGGTCTTCCACTCATCTCCCTGTTTGATTCGAATAAGATGATAGACACCACAGAGGTCGAGCTTGGTGAATATTTGAGCCAGTTTCACCTGATCTAGCAAGGTAGAAATGAGGGGAAGAGGATATCGATTCTTCACAGTGATCTGATTCAATGCTTGATAATCAATACAAGTTCTCAATTCACCTTCTTTTTTGGGCACAAAAAAGAGCGGCGAGGCCACTGGAGACTTGGATGGCCTGATGAATCAGTTGGCCAGATATTGATCCAGATAGTGCCTCAAATAGACATTTTCCTTTTTCCGTAAGGGCATAGATTCTGCTGCACGGAAGCTGTGCTCCCGGCATGATATTGATTTGGCAATCATATGGCCTGTGTGGGGGCAAGACTTCAGCCTGCTTTTCTTCTTGGAAGATATTCTGGAATCCACGATACTCCTCTGGCAAGGAACCGATGAGACCTAGAGTCATCTGTGTACTTGGATCCGGCTGCGACAGTGTCACTGGGTCTTCTGAGAGCATACAGGTATTTTGACAACTAGAGGCAAAGGTTAAGGTTCGGGAATGCCAATCAATTAGGGGATTATATTTTTCTAACCAAGGCATTCCCAAGATGATCTGAAATTGTGGGGCTCGAATAAGGTCGAAAGAGATCCTCTCCCTGTGTCCTTCTGACAGAGCATGATGAGATTATTAGTGCACTGCGTCACAGGACCTGACACCAAGGGAGTGCCATCGACCCCTGAGACATTCTCGGCTTCTAATTTCTCCCTTAAGGGGAATCCCAATTCACTAGCCAGATTTAGATCCATGTAATTGCCAATAGCTCCACAGTCAATGTAAGCAGTTAGTGCATTCTTCTTCGTGGGAGTCTCGGAACTAAACAGGACAATTGAGAACACAAAGTGTGAGGTCACAGCAACCTTTTTCATGCTCGACAAGCTGACCTCTAGGCTTGTCAGGCACTGGAGTTTTCCGCCACCTGATCCTTCTTATCTTGATTTACACCCCCCAACGGTTTCCTCGTAGGCTTAACTGGACAATCTTTTAAAAAGTGGCCAGCCTTGCCACAATACAAACACAACTGGAGTTGACGTCTTTTCTCTCTCTCGGCTTGGGATATGGGACCACAGATTCCCCCCAACTGCATAGGTTCAGGATGCGGGTCTAAGCCTGGTTTTAACAAGGGCTCTTTTGGACAAGCTAAAAACGCTTGGTTATCTTGACGAGCTCGATCTGTTCTTCTGTCCTGTAAACCGTGATCCAATTGTATGGTCAAGTCAATGAATTCTGTGAGATTTTCAGGCGGATTTACTACCTGAGCTAACACATCTTTCAACTTGCTGCGTAATCCACGATAAAATAATGTAGTTCTTTTTTCTGTGGGCCAATTGGTTTCTGCCACCAGCCTATTAAAAGTGGCCACATATGCAAGCAGTTCCTGGTTACCCTGCTTAAGCGACAGCAATTCATTGTCCAATGCCTGTCCTTGCGTGTGACGAGCAAATAGTTTTTCTAACTCTCGTTGGAATTCTGCAAAGTTCTGCAACACCAGGTCGTCCCTATTAACCAGGGGAATAGACCAATCGGCTGCACATCCCCCCAAATACGACAATACAAATGCTACCTTGGATTGGTCTGTGGGAAAAACCCCGGGTCTACACAAGAAATGCAATCTACACTGATTCAAGAAGACTGCAAATCTTTTATGATCCCCTGTAAAACGCTCCGGGGGTGCCAGAGGAATATTCCCAGGAATGACTACTTGGACTGGAACCGAGGATGATGCGGAGGTGGAAGCTTGGGGGTTACTTTGGGGTAAGGGCACTTGTCCCGCTTGATTTTGTAATAATTGACGAGCCAGCTCCTCAGTGCGCTCTCTATTTACCCCCAATTCCCTTCTAAGGGCACTGGTTTCGGACCAAGCTGCATGGACTTCAGCCCTTAGTTCCCCCAGGAGTTGGGTTAATTGATCTACCCCAGAAGTTCCCATGGTGTTCAGGCAGAGCACTTTTCGGTACGGCTTCGCGTTCTGTAACGCTTACCTTAGGCTCCGCAGGAACACCTCTACTACTCTTCTCGGGGTGCGTGGTTCTCTCACTACTTCCCTGTTTAGAGTTCTATGAGTTGAGAATCTGTGGAATTGAACAACCAGTCAACAATGGAATCTAAGATAACTGAGAATCGTCTCCTCACCAACCAACACTCCTTCCCACTGAGTTCGCCCTGGTCACCTCTTATTATGTTTTGATGAGCTATCCGTCCTGCATCTGTGCAGGGGCGCAAGTCCTGAAGATGGGATTGAATGAGAGCGAGAAAAGGAACCAGCTCGAAATGGAAGGGCTACGGGAGTACTAATGCCTCAAGAGGTAAGTTGTATGCTGGAAAAGGTTCAATGACTTAGAGACGCTGGGTGCCAAGAACATGAGGAGAAAATCACTCCTATTCTGAAGGGAATGTCACTGAAACATTTACTAGAGAGTGCGTTGCTCATACACACAATGTTAACCAGACACCTCTGTCAGGCAATGCACCAAGCCAATTATTTTCCTCCAATAACACCAGAAGGACTCAGGGAACCAACAAGGTGGGACTCTACATGTACTGTATGTTTCTATGTGTGTGTGAACAAACCATGTAAAACAAAAGCTGCTGTGACTAGACTGCCCAACTACGGAATAAACAATTAATGTGCTATACCACAGCCACAGTAAATTCCTAGTGACACGAGCGACTAAAAGCTCGCTTACTAACCAAACAGGCTAACGAGAAAACTAGATGCCAAAATAATGCTTCACAAGAAACTGTACTTGCGGTGTGAAGAAACAACATGGGCAGCTTCTCCTGTTAATTCCTGACAGAAGAACGCTCCTCCTCACCGGACACTCGGAAACTGTGAATTGACAGAATTCAAGTGGGAACTAGGAAATCTACAATGAATGTGAACTGAGAGTGACACAGGCACCAGTTGAATTCTGGCACCATGTGATGTCAAAAACCCTCTCTCAGCCCAGAGTCGACCAAAGTTATGACAAAAGGGAAAACTAAGGGCAAGAAATTCCTGTCAGAAACGAGCTGAGGTAAGCGTCCGCTAACAGCAAGAGGACGCGAAGCGCAGCTCTGCTGAGGGGAGGGGCTTAAATACTTGCAGAGCCTGTACTACTGGAATGCTCCGCAGGATTCAGGGACGGCCGCCTGGCGGCCATGTTGAGTAAAGCAGGATAGTCTGAATCACAGTTGGCCACTGGGTTCTCCCTACTCATAGCCCAGGAATGATACACAGCAGCCCAAGACCTTTTGGGTGAAGTCCTATGGAACGGTCCTGTGATCATGACAAATCCTTTGTCTCCATGTCTTTAATAGAATTATGACTTTCTGGAATGAATGTGTTGAAAATCTGAATTCTATGTCAAGACCGGAGGCTCGGGTTATGCTTGTTCAAAGCTTTCTCACCACTAACGATGCACACTTTCCGTTGGCAAGCATACGTTTGGACGCAGAAAGACTTTTTAAGTTGAACGGTTTGACTCAGACTTTCCTTAGTTTCATTCAGGTAGGGACATCCCAGCTTAGAATAGGGCAAGTTAGGCCTTCTAACATCCTGACACTTGAGTTAATACATTATTTTTGTTTGAACTTTGAATCTATTGTCGGTGTCTCGCTTCATAATGCCTTCACACATCGCTATTAACAGAAGAGGTGACCGCATGAGACCGCTAAACTACAGTTCCATCGCTCTTTTAGATACAGAGATCAAAATCTTTGCATCACTGATTTTGCAGGAATTAAAGCAATGGGCAAGTACCACTGGCCAATTGGAAAAACTCCGTTTTAGACGAGGCATGGGTACCTCCTTAAATGGATTTATTTTAAACTAATTTCAGTAAAAAGCTTACCAAAGTAATATGGTGGTGATGTTTTTTTTTTGTTTTTTGTTTTAATTTTTTATTGATTTTATTTTAACAACCAATACAAACCAAACTTACAGTGCACATAATGGTATGGATACACATCACTTTGTTCATGTCCACTGTGTTCCCCCTCCCTCCCCACCACCCCAGCCTACTATTCTTCTTGTTCTGCTTCTATGTCCCGCAATGGGAATTCCTCATCACTGGTTCCCGTTGGGTCCCGGTCACTTGCTCCGCCCTGCGTGGGCCCAAATAATTCAGCAATTAATTGTTTCCAAGCCAATACATTTCCTGATTCCTCCTCCCCTTCAGCGCTACTCGCCTCTTGCCATACTATGGTTTCCGCCTCCGCCCATTTCTGTAGGTCTCTCCACCACGCTTCTATCCTCGGGCTGTGACATGCTTTCCACCCCATTGCAATTTTCCTCTTAGCTAGTGCATACCCCAGGTCTTTCAATTTACTCACATGCTTTAGCTTATGTGGTCTAGGGAACCCTCCCAACAGACATGCCCATACTGTATCCACTTCCATGTTAATTCCTTTATCTCCCATCCTGCGTGCTATCTCCCCCCAGAAACGTCCTTTTATTGGGCATGACCAAAACATGTGTACCATCCCAGCATTTTCCTCATCGCATTTGGGGCAAGATTGTCAGCCTGCATTTTTAAACATGGCTATTCGTTGGGGCGTCATATACGCCCTATGGGTGATGTATAATTGTATCTGCTGTAATCTCGCATTTCTCGATTCTTTTTTATGATATCCCTGGGCACGTTCCCACATCCCATCAGTCATTGGGGCCGCTGCTTCCTCTTCCCAATCTTGTCTAAGTTGTGTCACTTCCTTCCCCACTTTAGTCATCATCAGCTCATATAATCTCGATATTTCGTGCCCCCCTTCTGCTATGTCATATATTGTGTCTATGGCTGCATCTGGTTCATCTGCTAATATATCTTCAGGCTATGGGCCTCATTACGACCCAGGCGGTAAGTTACCGCCTGGGTCGTACCTTTACCACCATGGCGTAAACTATGTTTACGCCATGGTGGTTGGCGGACTTACCGCCCCATTCCGAGGTTGGCGGGGCGGTAAGTCCCCAATCCCCATTTACCCTTCCCCCATTCCCATATTTGCCCCATAGGGCATAATGGGAGTGGGGAAGGCATTAATTACGCCACCGTAAATTACGGTGGCGTACTTAACATCAAGGTCCCTTAGCGCCATGGATTTTAACACCTGCTAAAAGCAGGTGTTAAAACCTCCATGGCGCTAAGGGACCTCGTAATCAGGCGGTAAGGGTCGGCGCTGTTTACGCCGCTGTAAACCCTTACCGCCTGAGTCGTAATGAGGCCCTATGTCTCTTTTATCCGCCGCACCACCCTGTGATACATGATATACTGTCCCATATGCAACCCCATTTCTCCCACCAGCCCCTCAAAATCCTTTATGCTCCCTTCTTGCCACACGTCACCCATCGTCACTATCTCCACTATCTCCACTGGCTCCCAGTGCTTCCTGATCGTTAATCTTAATTGCCTCTCTCTCATATCTCCCACCCAAGTACCATCATTCTAGGGCGCCCCTCTATATCTGATTTCGACAACCACATCACTTCTCTCAAGAAGAAAGGCGCGCAATCCAATTGAAACGGCTCCTCAGATAGCCATTTGGCTACATATTGAAGTTGGCTTGCTATATAGTAAAGCTCATAATTTGGTATTTTTATACCCCCTTTTTCGTATGGGTTTTGCAGCTTCCAAAGGGCCACCCTATTTCTTGTCCCTGCATATACTACTCAACCTGGCAAAGAATCTCCTTGGTATCAAGTATGGGATGTTCCCAAAGTAGTGCAACAGTCTTGCAAGGACTGCCATTTTAAGCATTGCCCCTCTTCCTATCATTGCCAGGGGGAGTTTCACCCAAAACCTCATACTATTTTCAATCTGTCGGATAGCCTTCTCTGTGTTGTATTGGTGCTCCGCCTCCGGTGTATGTTATATATATACCCCAAGATAACAAAACATGCTAACCTCCCGTGGTAACTGGAGGATCGGTAGTTGCTCCAGCGGGATCCCTTTATACCTACCTAGTGGAAATACACAAGACTTTTTAGGAATCACAGCTATACCCGAGAGCTTTGCAAATCGATCCATCACCTCCAGGATATACTGGAGGTTTTCTTCAGGGTAGCGCAGATACAACAGCATGTCGTCAGCATACAAAGAAATTAAATGTGGTTCCCCTCTTATGGTGATTCCCACTGTGTAGTACTGCTGTCTTAGGTATATTGCCAAAGGCTCTAAGACCAGTATGTACAACATGGGGGACCATGGGCATCCCTGTCTGGTGCCTCTGCTGAGTTGCCACCTCTCTGATATGACTGCGCCTGTCTTCACTCTGGCCAGCGGGGCACTATATAATAATTCGGCCCATTTAAGGTACCCCGGCCCTATTCCATAGCTTGTCAAAGTAGCCATGAGCCATGGCCACTTGACCGTATGAAAAGCTTTTATGGCATCCAGCGATACTATTGCCATCTCACCCGTCTCCTCCTCAGCATATTCAATGACTCGGTGGAGTCGCCGAAGATTATTATTATGTTCCTGTTGGGGACATAACCAATTTGGTCAGGGTGTATTAGTTTTCTAACAACTTTCCTCATTCTATTTGCCAGAGCCACCATCAGTATTTTACTATCTTGGTTCAACATCAACAGAGGTCTGTAAGAGCCACACTCACAGCCTGGTTTATTAGGCTTGGGGAGCGGAATGATGATCGCCTCTCTCAGGGACTCTGGTAACCTTCCAATATCATACTCTTCATTGAACATCTCCAAGAGCGGGGGGGGGGGTACATCATTCTTGTACATCTTATAAAATTTGCTGGGGAGTCCATCAGACCACGGGGTCTTACTGGTGGGTAGCTGTCTCACCACTTCTTCCAGTTCCTCTAGAGTGATTGGAGCATCTAGCGGCAGTCCTATATCCTCCAAAGTTTCTCTTATTTCCTTATAATCACTTTCTTCCGCGTCCCCATACAAGATGCGGTAGTGATCTACACATTCTTGGTTCACTCCCTCTTGGGTGTCTATTATGCTTCCATCTTCTCTTGCTATCGTCCTGATTACTGGTCTAGGGGTCTCGCTTTTGTATAGCCATGCCAAAACTCTTCCTGGTTTGTCCCCCCTGCATGCTGTCTCTCTATGTATTTTTTATAATTTAAGTTGCACAGCCTTTCCCAGAGTCCCGCACATTTCTGCTGCAGCCTAAGTATTTCCTCATTGTCATCTTTAGTGCTGCCACCTCTTTCCAATATCATTTCTAGTTCCGTTTCCGCCTCCCGTAGTTCCACCAGGATCCCGCCCTGTAGCCCCTTGGACTTAGATATGGGTGACCCCCTCACCACTACTTTAAAAGCTTCCCACAGTACACCCGCCGAGTCTACACTGCCCGTATTGGCCTCAAAATTATTTATTATTTCCTCTCTCATGTCCTCTCCAATTATGTTATCTTTCAGTGCTTCTGGCGGGAGGCACGAAGGCGGTATTTTCGCTCTTGGGGGTCGCTACTGCCATGTCAATATCAACGGTGAGTGGTCCGAAAGGACCCTCGCTTTATACTCTATTTGCTCTATCTCTGGCATCAGTTTGTGTGTAACAAACATGTAATCCAGTCTGGTATGTAGGTTATGAGGGGCTGCAAAGTGCGAGTATTGCCGATCTAATGGATAATGTGACCTCCATGCATCCTCCAGCCCAAAATCTACTAATAGGGACTGCAGTATCCTGGCTGCCGGGGTCGGTCTATCTATTTTGGTATCTGACCTGTCCAGCCTCGGGTCTAGTACGCAGTTAAAATCGCCTCCCCAGATCACCGCCCCTCCCAGACTCACGCTAAGTGTGCTATATAGGGTTCTAAAGTATGCCGCCGTATCCTGGTTTGGGGCATATGTATTTATGACACATATTTCCTTGTTTTCTGCTAGTCCTTTTATTACCACCATCCTCCCATCCGGTTCAGCTGTAGAGCCCAGTAGCTGAACAGTACATGCGGTGCTATCCAGGTAATCACCCCTCTAGCGTAAGCTGAGTATGTTGCGCCCACAACAGTCCCCCTCCACTTTTTCCGGACCACCTCCAGCTTTTCAAGCGTCAGGTGCGTCTCCTGTAACATGCCGATATCTATTTTCTGTCTGCGCAGATACATCATGATCTTGTTTCTTTTTAGGTAACTATTGAGCCCTCGAACATTCCAAGTAACTATTTTTAGGTCTCCCATAGCGAGTCCGGTTCCAACTCCTTTCTCCACCCATACCAGCCAGGTCTCAGTTCTTCCCTTTTTTCATGTAGGCTTGATCCCCTATACAAACTTTGCCTAACTCTTAACACTGCCACAACTCCCCCCTCCCTCCCACCCTCCATTACCCTCAACCCCACCACACTCCCCAACCCCCCCACACCCTCCCTCTTCCCCTCCCTGCCCCAACTTGCCCCACTCCCCCAACTGTTGCCCAGCTCCATCCCTGGATCTCAGGCACCCCCGCATCTAGCCCCTTTCTGGCAGTTGCCTTACTTACCGCTCAGCAGGGAGATGTCGCCCTAGTGGCGGTCCTCCTATTTTGATTCTCGGGGGTAGGTTGCTTCCGTACCGTGGCTCCTTATTCAAAAATCCAACTAATTGCACCCTTCATTAGTCTCAATATGTTACACATTCTATTTTCCAGTCCAAAATGTTCAAATGTCTCATGTTACGACTACTCATTACTCTATGCCCTCCTCATAATGTGCAGAACTTTTAAATCACTTATCGTATCTTTCTTGACCCTGCTTCTCATCACCCTCGGGCAGCCATGTGCGTCCAGCCACGTTGTCGCTTCTTCCGGGGAATCAAAAAAAGTGCGTTTTATCTTTGTAGAAAATCTTGAGTTTTGCAGGATACAGCAACATGTATTTGAATCCGGCTGTGCGCAGTCTCCTCTTGATCGCCACATAGCTGTAACGCTGTTTCATGACCAGCATTGTGTAGTCTGCATATGCCGTGATGGTTGCAGACGCTCTTTCTATCATCACTCCTTTCCTGAAGAACTCTAATATCTCTCCATGTCCCTGTAGTTTAAGATCTTCGCTATGATTGCTCTCGGAGGGGCTCCAGGTCGCGGCTTCCTCATCAAGGCCCTGTGCGCACGTTCGACCGCAAACCCTTGGGAGAGCACATTTGCACCTATCTGTCATGATGCCTACCCCCAGGCAGCTGGACCAAGCCCATTCGCCCCAGAAGCAGGCATCCGGACATCTGTCTAAACCTCAAAAGCCCCGGCTAGGGTCTATCTGGGTTCAGTCCTGGCGCCTTAGGCGCCAGGCTCATAGTAGAAATCAGTCCTGGCACCTAAGGCGCCAGGCTCATAGTCATCACTTACCTCAGGCAGACCATGCTGCACATGCATCCAGGCCAACGTGAGACCTGGAGGGACTATTTTTCTACAAGGACTACTTTTCACTCGGGTGTGGTTGTAGGGACTTCTTACCTGGGACTACTTTCAAAGCTATTTAAACCATGCCCCATCTTCAACACACACTTCGCGTTATTCTGCATTTAGCAGCGTAACGCTCACCGTGTCAGCAAACCTGCATCCAGCCTTCTGCCACGCTCGCCTTGAACACGGAGCCCCTAGGAGAAAAAGGAAAATAGAAGAAGAGGTTAGATTACAGACTTTAATCTGATTTCTCACCTGATTTCAGATCTTGCATCACTCCGAGCCTGAAGGGACATTCTTCCGGCACACGTCGCATCCCAGCTACAGCGCCGCTCCATTTTCACCACCAGCCCACAGCATCTCCGACTCGGCGCTGCCTCTGTCATTTTTTCGGTGATTTTCAACACCTGGGGAAAAGACAAGAAAAAGCAAGTGAGCCTAAAGAGACTAAAAAGACATACTTAAATTACAAGACTTACCTGATTATCACCGGAGGCTTTATTTTTCAATACCCCGCATCTAGGAAAAAAGGAAAAGACAGTGAGCAATTCTCACGCACCTTTACAGGACAGTTTGGGTAATACAGACTCTTACCTGAACCTCGCCAGCAACCTCCAGACAGAATTTGTCGCGGCAAATCAACAGGGGAGTGCAAGAGTGAACTTTGGACATTTTGAACTCTTTAAAAGACTTGGCAAACTCAGGACTCAATAATCATCCAGAACCCCAACACCTAAAACCAGTGAAGTAACTGGTATCTATGTGCCCCTGCATGCCACGCAGGATGGATAGCTCACCAATCAAAAATATAAGGTGAGAACACTGACTAGGAATATCGGAGGTGGCAAGTGGGGAGATCGGGAGCAGGGAGGGGGTCCTGCATTCACACCCACGGGGCTAAATACCTTTCTCCAACTACAGGAGAATATTTCTATGAGTCAAGCTTACAAGACTGAGGGGGTCCGTTCAGACGGTCATCTTTGCCCTACGCTTCATGCTGGTGGAGGCCGCAGCTGTTCGGGTTCGATCTACACCCCTGTGGGAGCCAGGTGAGCGTAACACTATCTCTTGCATGATCATATTTTCAACATAATTCGGAGGGTCTTGGTCTTCTTCCCCCTCCAGCAGACCGACCACGCGTATGTTGTTGCGCCTGGCTCTTCCTTCTGCCTCCTCTGCTCGATTCTCCAGATTGCCTACCTGCTGCTTCAATATGTGAACTGGCTGGGCATTGGCCGTGCCAGTGACTGTGTTGATTTTTACCGCACTCTCCAGACCGCTGGTCCTTTCCGCTAGTGCTCTCACATCTTGCCTTAGTAGGTTGACATCCACTCCAATTGCGTCTATTTTCGTTTCAAATGCAGTCCTCAATTCTGCCATCCTCGTCCCCCAGGAAGCCTTCAGTTCCATTATAGCCGTTAGGATCATGTGATTCTCGCATGGTGCTGTTGTGTCTTTGGTTGTGGCCGCTCCACTTTGCGTTAGAGTGATGGGGGACTGTTGTGATTTAGCAAAAATGTCCATTGTGGGCTGCTTGCCCTTGGCCTTGCCTCCTCTCACAGACATATCCGTCTTGTTATTAGCTCTCCAGTCTGATGCCCCAGCAATGGTCAGGCCTGTACCATTTTGCGGTTCCTCTCTTGGTTGAGAGTTACATGTGTTGCAGCTCTTCCCAATTTCCGTATTGTTTCGATGTGCACACAGAAACTGTTCCTGGTGGGCCTCCCTAGTCCAGGGGGCGTCCTTTGTCTTCCTATCAGCAGGGTAGCTCCCGTAGCCGCAGCTAGCACTCTGCTGCACTGGGTCCTGGGTTGCTCTGGGCCAGTCACGCTATAGCACCTCCTTGTCTCTTGCTTAGGGATATCTTCTCCTTTCTCCACCTGCCTGCGGCTTCAGTATTATCCGTTAGTTAAGGGGGATCACCCTTGATGTACTGGCTCGTGCCATCCAGGTGCCTTGGGAGACACCACCCCTTCTTATTTTATGCTGGCGTGTCGACGCCCGGGCTGTCTTTTACATTTGGCAGTTTCTTGCCAGTGTGCGCTTGTGGCAGTGTCCCCACCTGTCCCCTTCTGTTGTTGCTATGCCACAGGTGGGGGGCCTTCTCTGCTCGGGTGTCCCACATCATCATGTTTATGTGTACTCCTTCCAGCACTTTGCTTATGTCAGGCAGAAGGATGCAGGGATTTCGTATCCTCACCCATTGTGCTCTGCCGTCTATCCTGCCTGCAATCAATTCCTTTGTAATGCTCTGCGCTCAGGCCTCCTTTGCCTGCCCCTGTCAGGATTTATATCGCTGGATTGACCACTTTTGAGAGCATGTATGGCCCAGAGAGCCCCTCTCTCGTTCGATCCCTTCTTTCTGACATAAGCCTCAGATTCCGGTCATCAGTCCCTGCCGTTGTGCCACGCACGGCAGCTTCGTTTCATACTACGTGGGCCTGCCCAGCCCCTTAGTGCTTTATGTAGTGCGGTCTCCGTTGTCTTCGCTGGCAAAGGCGTCCCCGGGCTTCTCCCCTTCTCGGTACTGTTGCCAGCCCATACCGCCGGCAACAGTCCACGGCTGCAATTGTTGCATCCAACTCGCAACGGCCTTTCAGCAGTTACAATGTTCCTGACAGGCCTGGCACACTTGTTGAATCCTCTAACTTGCCTGCTCGTGCTTTGTGCCTCGCACTATACATTACAGTGCATTGCGGCTATCGAGTGCCGGAGGTTTCCTTTGTCCTGTCCATTCCGCCATCTTGTCTGCGCCCACAAGGAATCGCGTCTCCGCACTTCAGAGGTTTTATCTCGGGGCATACGCGTCTGCTGCAGTCAGCTGTTCGCTCATTCCACGGGCCACAAGTTCATACAGCTGCACGTCATTTTTCAGTAGTTTACAGGTACATTTTCAATCTTGCGGTGCCGGATCTTCGTCAGATGTTCAGGAGCTCTCGGTAAGAGCTGCCTACACCATGGCTGCTAAGCCACGCCCCGGTGCCGATGTTTGCCGCATGCATAGATTGCTCACTTCCTTTTGATACAATAAATACAGCATTATTATTGAAGTAATCGGATAATTGGTGTATTCAAACATCTTTGCTCTCTATTTTTATATATCTTCATTCAGACACCTATATGCAAGTTAGGCCGGACCAGCAAGGCTCTCTGTCTGACCCTAAGATAAATAGCTTAAAAATGTTTTTGGCTGGTGTACGCTGATGACATTTTACTTATAGATCACACTCAAGTGGGTCTCTAGTATCTTCTTAACGCCACTAGTCAATATGCAGATTATAATGAACTGGTAATTGATGCAAACAAGTCAAACATTTTAAGATTTAGTGCTAACTCGAAAAAACCTTTCAAATACTCATGGACAATTGGAGGCACTCCGGTAGAGCCAGTTAATCAGAGTAAATATGTAGATTTTGTATTTGACTCATCTATTAAAAAGATATCTATCATGCGCTGCTTGCAAAAGTCATGGGGCCTCATTACGACCCAGGCGGTCCGGAAATAACGGTGGCGGAAAACCCGCCGCCACCGTTGTTTCCGGACCGCCTGAGTCCGACCCCTGCAGGCGGGAGGTGATGTTCCCGCCAGGTCTGACCTGGCGGGTTTAACACCTCCCGCATGCAGGCGGACGAGAAAACACCGGCAGCATTACGAGATGCTGCCGGTGTTTCCATGAGCCCCATTTCCATCGAGTCCCATAGGACTCAATGGGAATGGGGATTTACACCATTCCGCCTCCGTGATTCCCGGAAAACCGGGGTTGTAATGCCCCGGTAATTCAGGGAATCACAGAGGCAGAATGGTAATACGAGTCCGGCGTTAACCAGGCGGTTTTACTGCCTCGGTTAACGCCGGACTCGTAATGAGGCCCATGATATTAGTCTCACAGATGCGATGGATAAAAAGAGTTTTTTGTCGGTTTTATTTTATTTATTTATTCATTTATATAGCGCTGTAGCCCACGGGCATCAGGGCGCATCAAAAAAAGACTAGGACAATGGAGGAAACAGGACAACATAAAAAGGTACAATCTGTCAGGAGAGTCAGGGTGGAGAAGTCTTGCTGTTGTTTACTTATTTGAACAGTACAGTTTTCAGATTTTTTTCTAAACTGCAGGTAATTTGGTTTTGATCTGAGGTGAACTGGGAGTTCGTTCCATTTAGCAGTTGCTCTAGTGGAAAAGCCCAACCAAGTTAGTTGGCTTTGTTTTAACTACAAAGCTTTTGTGAGCCCTTGGGTTTTGGACCTTAGAGCACGACCTGGTTCGGCCGGACTGATTTGCTTTTTTTAGGTAATCAGGGGCAGCTCTGTATAAACAGTGATGGACAAAGGACATTGATTTGAAAATAATGCAGTCTTCTGTGGACAGCCAGTGAAGGGCTTATCTTTCCTTGGTGATGTGCTCCTTCCTTGGTTTACCAGTGATTGTCCTTGCAGCATTATTTTGAATGACCTGACACTGTTTAATGCATTTGTTGCTGGCCCCCAGCATCGCTCCCTCCCTTGCCTGTCTCCTGTTTTTAAAATAGATGTTGTATTCCACTGGTACTGCGATGTCAATGCGATGACACACTTCCTTTCTCTCTCAGAACTGATCAATCCTTCCACAGCTTTAGACACAATGGGCTTCATTACAACTCTGGTGGAAGAAGTTGCATTTTTTCCGGCAACCGTGAATGGGCAAGAACCGGGTCATGCCGAGTTAGGCGGATCCGGTACTTGCCCATTTTCGGGTGCCAGAATCAAGGGTCTCCCCATCCCCATTCTGTCCCATAGGGCTGAATGGGGATGGGGACGTTGGATGCACCGGCACATGCAGAGTTGTGCCAGTGCATCCAACGTGCTGTTTTCACGGGTGCCGGTCAGCCCGCCAGGAAAAACCTGGCAGGCTGTCAGGCTGTCAGGCACCCGCGAGCACAGCCCATAGTATAGTGGTCTGGGAACTACAGTACCGGCATGTTTACCGGTACCGTATTTCCCAGACCACCAGGGTCGTAATGAGGCCCAATACCTTGAACTGGCTGCGATCCAACGACATATGATTTATTTTCACTGTACTCACACTTTGTATATGTCATATTCTCCTTGCTATGTGCCTCCTACTGCATAATTCTGTTGTCGTCCTCATGAACAATTTCTGCTGTTTTCCTGTTCCACTATGTAACCTGTCTCAATATGCAACCTAAGCTTTAAGTATTCTTCTACTCGTTGTGCCCAGTTACCTACGGGTTCGGTGCGCCTTACAAATTAATAAACAAACAAACAATGGTGTGACCTGTGGTTTCCTGTAACCAGGTTTCTGTAAGACCTAGTCTAGTTTGTCCAGGGTAATATAATCGTGGATTTCCTGCACGTGATTATTCATAGATCTAGTGTTCAAGAGTCCTATTTTGATTTCCAGCATTTTAGCAATCTGTAGGATGAAAGTATCTTCCAATTGTGCATTATCCAACTTGTCTTGGATAGACTGAGATAGAAGGATTGCGGGTGTTTCAATTTTGGTGAAATTGTTCTTTTGTATTCAAGAGACCTCGAGTTGTGGTCAGCCTCTTGTGCATTAAAAAGAGGCAGTAAGTTTGATGGGAGGTCGAGAGTAGTAGATGCTGGTGAGAGATCAAGTGTATCATTTCTAGCATCTATGAATCGCTGCACTAGAGATAGATGGTGCGGTTGTTTAGCTTGGGTCAGAAGCTAGTAGGTCTTTAGACAGCCCATACCTTGTTTCAATCTTCCTGTAGTTGGATAGTAAGATGGACAGAGTGTACCGCTGAACGTCGATGTACAGTGTGGACGACGCCGGTACTGCTGGGAAATGTAGTTTCCCAAATCAGCAACATTGCCTCCAATGCGTGCTGGCCTGTCTGTGGTCAAGGCATGCTGGCAGAGGAGGAGCATTACCGGCTATTCCGTAGGTAAGCAAGTCACAGTCAGCAAAATATTACAAGCAATTCAAACGGTGTGTAAGAGTTTGAAAGATCCTCCAACACTTGTTAAGTATATTTGATGCGCACATACAAGCTGAACGTTACACGTACAATTAGTAAGCTTGAGAGCATCTAAAACTTAAAGAGCTTAAATAACCTGGTTAAGTGCAGTACAAACTATTGCAGCAGTAAACACATGTAAACACAAGGTTTCAGAAGAAATGCCTCAATTTTGCTAATGCAAAGTAATGTGGCAGCCCATGTTATTCAGTTTTCAATATGATGCTGCAGCGTGACAGCGTAGCAGCGTCTATTCAGTCTTAACTATAGTTTTCTATAATTCCTCTTATAACATTTTATACAACTAAAGTTATGCCTACAATTCTTTAAGGATTAGAAATTAATCAAATTGTTGAACTAATCATCTCAAACTGGAAAGTAAAATATGAAGAAATTGTGTCCCAATAGCGTTGATTCACTTCAAACGGGGTCTTCCTTTGCCTCATGCATGGCTGAATGGAGAATCCTAACTTTCTATAGAAAGCTTTTATTGCCGCCAGAAAGTTCGATGTTTTGTGATTTAAAAAAATGCTTCTAGTTGAATTTTTGCATGTTTTTAAGTCAAAGAGCGAGGAAATCATGCGTAACATCATTTTTAAATGATTAGTGTGATAACATTTGTAAGCAAACTCTATATAAAACGTATCGCCACGCTCTGGAATTTGATAAGCCTTTAGGGGTTTTACCAAGATACATGTCTACATTTCCGCACACATTCATAAGATTTAGACTCAGTCTGCTACCTGTGGGTGAAATATTGACCATGCATAAGCAAAATATGGAGTCAGAGGTGGCCTTATCGTTTTTTCGAAACCTAGTCACAATTCAAACTCTTAAGACCTCAATTGATTTAGTGCCGCAAGTTGGATAATATACACACCTTAATTCTGGAGAAATTGTGATTCAGAACGACTGATTGTATGAGGAGGAATATTGGTTACGTTTATCGAGTGGAAAATAAACTCTCCGCACAATCACCACCCTGAAGCTTTTGCAACATATAAAGTTGATTAGTTGATTAGTGTCTACGGTAGGGTAGGATTTATTGTATTGTTTCTGTCTAGATGTTTACATGGATTATATTGCTGGTTTATTAGCGTTTTCGTTTGCCCCCTATTCAATTGAGAGGGATATTTAGGCTTTCTTAGGACCCTGGCGGTCCCGTAATGAACGGTGCTGGTACGGGACCGGCACCGTTCATTACGGGCTGCCCTATTATGAGGCCTGCTAGACATGAAAAGCGGGACCCGCTAGCAGGCCAGGATGCTAACAACGGCCCCGTCATTAACAGGCGCGTTGTTAGCATCCTCCCCTTTCCCATTGAGCTCTATGGGGCTCAAATGGGAATGGGGATTGTTTTTTACCGGGTCCCATAAAAGACCAATTACCAGGGTCCGCCATGGTCGGAATGACCCGGTTATTGCCCTTTTCTGGGATGCAGTAAAAAATCATTACGGGCGGCAGCCGTGCCCTTAATATGGGTACGGCTACCGCCTGGGTCGTATTGAGGCACTTTATCTCTTGCAATTCGGAACTTTTATTGTACTGTAAAATGTTCTTACTAATCAATTTGTGCTGATCCGTTTTTTGTAATAATATTGGTGATGATTTATTTTTGATTGACTTATTGTTGGTTTTGATGTGTTGTGTAAGGTTTGTCATTGTAAACCACTATCACAATAAAAGGGAAAGAATGAACAGTCCAGACACAGCAATAATGGGCCCAGTGCAAGCTTCCTCTTCAATGATGAGGTACAGGATGGGCAGGGAAAGTGCATGTTTTCCTAACCAATAGACAAGGTACAACATGGGTTAGGCCAGTGCAAACCACCCTCACAATAGGCAAGGAACATCATTGGTCATGGCAGCCAAGGTTTGTGCCAGGTGAGTACATAGTCCCATCACACACACATCAGGTATAGCATTGGAAGGGCCAGTTCTAGCTTCCATCACAAACAAGCTATGCAATCCATGAGCAGTAGCAGAGTAAGCTTCCCTCTCAACTAGACCAGTCGACGAAGAAGTAAACCCATGTCAAATGTTCCACTCAATACTGGTAAAACAATGGGTAGGGTTTTATTAGCCCAACCTTTGATCACGAATAAAACAAATAATGCATGCACAGTTGCAAAGTAAGCTTCCCTCGCAAACAGATGAGCTACAACATGGGCATTTCAAGCTTCAGTTACAAAAAATCCAGGTATTACAATTGACTGGGCAAATGCCAGTTTCCACCCGAAACAGACCAAGCACAGCATGGGCAGAGCCAGTACAAGCTTCCTTCACACACATGCATGGACATGGCTAGTGTGAGCGCCCAACACAGGTAGACAAGTTACTTCATGGTCAGGGCCAATGCAAACCAAAAGGTTATAGAAAGTTAAGGTAGTTGTGCTGCAAGTTTCTATCACTCACAGACAAATACTGTTATTTTTTAAAGTTTGTAAGTTCCCTCATGAATAGACCGTGGACAGCATTGTCAGGACGAGTTTGAGCCTCTTCACTAGACACACAAATACAATAAGTACATCATTGAAGGTGCAGTCCACGCTTTTGTCACACACATGGACAGGTACAGCATGAGACGGACGTGCTTCTCTCATCCACAAAACAGATATAGCAAGTTCAGTGTCAGTAAAAGCATCCATCACACTCAAGCATGCAGAGCATATGCACAGGCCAGTTCAAGTTTCCTTAACCCAGAAAATGTACATATGGGCCCTGGAGTCTGTGTAGCCAGCTAGCTTACATGTTGTGTGTCTGGTGCACTGCACCTACATGAACATATCCCCCAGCAGCTCTTACCCATAACAAGAAAGGATTGTGTTGGGCATAGATATGACCTGCTCGGGCACTCTCATCTACTTATCGGTCCACAGTCACCAGTCAACCTTATTGCTAAAGAAGGTAGCAGCTCATTGTTCCTCTGAAACATAGATCCTAGAAACTGAAACTGAGCACCTCTCTGGAAATGATGCACCCCTTCATAAGTGTGCCCAGGAACCCTCCTGTCCAATAACAGAAGCCTTGGCTTAAGGTAAGGGAAGGAGAATGGACAATAGACTGCTGGGTAGAGCGGATCTGCTGATATTAATGTTCTCCTTTGGAAAGCAAGTGATGCTTATAGAGTGGGCAACATGGATCTTCAAAACTGCCCCTGGTGCCTAGAACGTGCCCTGCATAGTCTAACATTTGTTAAATCTACATGCACTTTTCTCTTGACTTCTAACATTTTATTACACACATATTCAACTATCGTATTGTTTTTCGGTCAAAAAATATTTTGTATTCCTTCATTTTATTAATTTTAAACTTGTTGTTATTGTTTCTGTAGAACATACATTTTGCACACTTACAAGAAGTTTCTAAGCCGACATCATACAATAAAAAGATAATTTGCAAAATGAAAGATATAAATTGACAGATCTGAATGAACACATATTATAACCCAGCACAACAAACAGACGCAAATCTATGTTGTCCTGCACCATCCGCATGTTTATGAATAACAGTTTAGCACACTAAGTAATTGTCTACCATATTACTTGACAAATGTGAACCGCTAATTTCCAAAATTTCGTTTTTACTTCTTCCTCAGGCCGTTAACATTTTTTATGGGGAAGCATTTCTCCTTTTTTGTAATTAAGGAGTGTCACCTATTTACAAATCATCAAACAATCTCACTATGTTTAATATTAGACAAATTATACATTAATTCCTCATATCTCCAGTTGTTTGTTTGCCAGAATGCATTACTCATTAGCACCTGGGGAAGTGGCACCAGATAATCAGGGGGCTATGAATTCAGGTTATGTCTGCCAGGATAAGCCTGTGTTCCATTCGGTCATCCTGTGCCACTCCCCCGAGACACAATGTTTCCTCAGTCATTCCCCCAGACCTTACATTCGTCCTCCCTGCTAAATTCCCACACTGTCCCCTCTCCCTCAGCTCTTACCCACTCTCCAGTGCCTCCCTGCCTCACCTTCACCCACACACCTGATCTCCTCTGTTGTTCCCCACTTACTGGCTGTCTCCTCATGATAAAAATAGAAAAGGGACTTTAAGCCTTTTTTGCCTTCTACCGCAGGTCATTTTGTTTTGTAATTGGGCATGTTCTATGTGCCCTCCCTTTGGAAAAATTCAGATTTTCAACACATTTGTTCCAGAAAGTCATAATTCCATTGAAGACACCGAGGCGAAGGATTATGCTTCTCTTTCCATTTTACTACTTCAGCAGCAAATGTACAAACCAATTAAACATGATAACAAAACTCATATAAACTACAATAACCATTGTTTTTGAGTCTTTGGTAGTTCTGTTCTTATTGGTCCTCAAACTGACCACATGATAACATTAACCAATCAGCATAGTCCTTATCCTTAAACCACACTGTCCCTCTACTTCACTTCCTCTTTGTTTGCTCATTCGAGAATGCGTCCAGTGAACTTTGCAACCCCGTCCATTCCATGCAGATATGTCCTCAATTTTCGGATTGTTTGGTATCCGCCACCGCACCTAATCGAAACATAAAGTAACCAGTGACTAAGTCAAAAGAGGGTGGGAAAATCGTAAAATCCACCATAATTTCCATCTATTATCCTTTTGTGCATTTAACAAATCTGTGACACTTTAATCTATTCATCATAAACCATTTAAATAATTGCAAGAAAAACATGCAAAACATTCCAGTATCTTTCACATTCCATTATTGTTATTACAATTGATAGGGTAGAATAATCCTTTGCCTCCGTGTCTTTAATAGAATTATGACTTTCTGGAACAAATGTGTTGAAAATCTGATTTCTATGTCAAGACCGGAGGCTCGTGTTATGCTTGTTCAAAGCTTACTCACCACTAACGATGCCACACTTTCCGTTGGCAAGCATAGGTTTTGGACACAGACAGACTTTTTAAGTTGAACGGTTTGACTCGGACTTTCCTTAGCTTCGTTCAGGTAGGGACATCCCAGCTTAGCATAGGGCTAGTTTGGTCTTCTATCATCCTGACACTTGAGTTAATACATTATTTTTGTTTGAACTTTGAATCTGTTGTCTTTGCCTCGCTTCATAATGCCTTCATACATCCCTATTAACAAAAGAGGTGACCGCAAGAGCCCGCTAAACTACAGTCCCATCGCTCTTTTAGATACAGAGATCAAAATCTTTGCATCACTGATTTTGCAGGAATTAAAGCAATGGGCAAGTACCACTGGCCAATTGGAAAAACTCCAAGCAGGCTTCAGATGAGGAATGGGTACCTCCTTAAATGGATTTGTTTTAAACTAATTTCACTAAAAAGCTTACCAAAGTAATATGGTGTCGATGTTTGCCGCATGCATAGATTGCTCACTTCCTTTTGATACAATAAATACAGCATTATTGTTGAAGTAATCGGATAATTGGTGTATTCCAACATCTTTGCTCTACATTTTTATATATCTTCATTCGGACACCTATCTGCAAGTTAGGCCGGACCAGCAAGGCTCTCTGTCTGACCCTAAGATAAAAAGCTTAAACATTTTTTGGGCTGGCGAACGCTGATGACATTATACTTATAGATCACACTCAAGTGGGTCTCCTTCATCTTCTAAACACCACTAGTCAATATGCAAATTATAATGACCTGGTAGTTGATGCAAACAAGTCAAACATTTTAAGATTTAGTGCTAACTCAAAAAAAACTCTCAAATTCTCATGGACAATTGGAGGCACTCCGCTAGAGCTAGTTAATCAGAGTAAATAACCTCTTTTACTGCTCCTCCCTACTCTTTGGGCTTCCTACTTCTCACCTTGCCCCTCTTAAATCCATCTACCACTCTGCGGTTCGAACCCTCTGTCTACTTACCACCCGTGACTCCATCTCTACCTCTCTCTCTTCCCTTGGCTGGCTTCCTTTCCATTCCCAACTTAAATTTCAATTTCTCTGCCTGTCTTTAAATCTCTCTATGGTCTCGCTCCCTCTTATTTCTCCTCCCTTCTCTCCTTCTACTCTCCCTCCCGTTCCCTTCGTTCAGCTGACCACTTCCTTCTCACTGTACCTCCCTCCCCCTGTGCCTCCTCTCGCTTCCGCTCCTTCCAACTCCTAGCACCTCTACACTGGAACTCCCTTCCTCTTGCCATCCGCTCTACCCCCACCTTCACCTCCTTCTGCTCTTCCCTTAAATCTCTCCTCCTCCATTCTGCTCCCTGAATAGCCTCCCCCCCTGCTGCTTCCCCCTCTCTCCTCCCTATTCTTCCCCTAACTATCCCCCCCCTCTTGCCCTCCCCATCCCTCCTCCTACCATTTTTCACCACTCCCCTCCCATCCACTCCCTCTCCCCTTCCCAACCTAACCCCCTCAGTTACTTGCTCTTTTCATTGTTTAGTCGACTGATTCATAATGTATTTGCTTCGACTGTTTTTGTTTGTTTATGTAATTTGTTGTTCATTTGTACAGCGCTTTGGCGTAAAGCGCTAAATAAATAAATAAATACAAATACAAATAAATATGTAGATTTTGTATTTGACTCATTTATTATAAAGATTTTTATCATGCCCTGCTTGCAAAAGTCATATTAGTCTCACAGAGGCGACGGATAAAAAGAGGTTTTTGTCGGTTTTATTTATTTGATTTATTTACTCATTTATATAGCGCCGCAGCCCACGGGCATCAGGGCGCATCACAAAAAGACTAGGACAACGGGGGAAACAGGAAAACATAAAAAGGTACAATCTGTCAGCAGAGTCAGGGTGGAGAAGTCTTGCCGTTGTTTACTTATTTGAACACTACAGTTTTAAGATTTTTTCTAAACTGCAGATAGTTTGGTTTTGATCTGAGATGAACTTGGAGTTTGTTCCATTTAGCAGTTGCTCTCGTGGGAAAAGCCTGACCAAGTCATTTGGCTTTGTTTTGGGTAAAAAGCTTTTTTGAGCCCTTGGGTTTTGGACCTTAGAGCACGTCCTGGTTCGGACGGGCTGATTTGCTTTTTTTAGGTAATTAGGGGCCGCTCTGCAAAACATTGATGGATAAAGGACATTGATTTGAAAATAATGTGGTCTTTTATGGACAGCCAGTGAAGGGCTATTCTTTCCTTGGTGATGTGCTCCTTTCTTGGTTTATCAGTGATTGTCCTCGCAGCATTATTTTGAATGGCCTGACCTTATTTAATGCATTTGTTGCTGGCCCCCAGCATCAATGAGTTCCCATAATCCAATCTGGATAGGATTGTGGTTCTAGCAATGATGGAGCTGTTATGCTGACTCAGCAGGGGCCTAATCCATCTAAGGAGTCTTTGGTGTTATTAGCAGGTTTGCTTAAGGTGTATAACATGGGCATCTGTTCCCAAAGAAGCCTGTAAATAAACCCCAAGTGTCTTCACCTTGTCTTCACCATGTCAGATACCCTAACAGCTGAGCTTTGGATTTTAAATGTCGAGTAGGCTAAATCGAGTTTGGCTCTGGCCTGTGGGGATCTGAAGACTATAAGCTCTGTCTTGCTTCTATTGAGGCATACCCAGTTGGTCTTCATCCACACCACAAGTGAGTTGTAAATGCAAGCAATCTTGTTGTTGTCTGTGGTGTTACAGCCAGATAGTTCCATTACTAATTGTGTGTCATCAGTGAAATTTGTAAAAAAATATTCCCAAGTTGGTGAGGAAGGTACAGAGGCAACGCATGTAGATATTAAATAAGAGGGGTGAAAACTGGCTCCTTGAGGCACACCACAGTCAACAGACCGGTGGGCTGATGAGTGGTCGCCCCATTGAATCTTGGAGCTCCTGTTTCCCAAAAATGAGGCGATGCATTCAATGGCTTCATGGGAGCAATTGCCTGATTTATCTACGGGCCCGTTGTTAGCATCCTCGCCATTCCCATTGTGCCCTATGGGGCTCAAATGGGAATGGTGATTGATTTTTACCGGGTCCCAGAAAAGGGCAATTACCGGGCCCACCAAGGTCGGAATGACCTCGTTATTGCCCTTTTCTGGGACCTGGTAAACAATCATTACCGGCGGCAGCCCTGCCCTTAATAAGGGCATGGCTACCGCCTCGGTCGTATTGAGGCCCTTAATCTCTTGCACTTTGGAACTATCATTGTACTGTAAAATGTTCTTACTAATCAATTTGTGCCGATCCATTTCTTGTAATACTATTGGTGATGATTTATTTTTGATTGACTTATTGTTGGTTTGGATGTGTTGTGTAAGGTTTGTCATTGTAAATCAATATCACAATAAATGGGAAAAAATTAATAGTACAGACACAGCAATAATGGGCCGAGTGCAAGCTTCCTCTTCAATGATGAGGTACAGGATGGGCAGGGAAAGTGCATGTTTTCCTAACCAATAGACAAGGTACAACATGGGTTAGGCCAGTGCAAACCACCCTCACAATTGACAAGGAACATCATTGGTCATGGCAGCCAAAGCTTCCCTCGTGCACAAATAGGTTTGTGCCAGGTGAGTACATAGTCCCATCACACACACATCAGGTATAGCATTGGAAGGTCCAGTTCTAGCTTCCATCACAAACAAGCTATGTAAACCATGAGCAGTACCAAAGTAAGCTTCCCTCTCAACTAGACCAGGCGACGAACAGGCCAACCCATGTCAAATATTCCACTCAATACTGGTAAAACAATGGGTAGGGTTTTATTAGCCCAACCTTTGATCACAAATAAAACAAATAATGCATGCACAGTTGCAAAGTAAGCTTTCCTCGCAAACAGCTGAGCTACAACAGGCTCATTTCAAGCTTCAGTTACAAAAAAATCCAGGTATTGCAATTGACAGGGCAAATGCCAGTTTCCACCCGAAAAAGATCAAGCACAGCATGGGGAGAGCCAGCACATGCTTCCTTCACACACATGCATGGACATGGCTAGTGTGAGCGCCAATCACAGGTAGACGAGTTACTTCATGGTCAGGGCCAATGCAACCTTTTCTCACCAAAAGGTTATGGAAAGTTACGGTAGTTGTGCTGCAAGTTTCCATCACTTACAAACCAATACTGTTATTTTTTAAGTGTGTAAGCTTCCCTCAAAAATAGACCATGGACTGCATTGTAAGGACTAGTGTGACCTTCTTCACTAGACACACAAATACAATACGTACATCATTAAAGGTGCAGTCCACGCTTCCATCACACACATGGGCAGGTACAGCATGAGACGGACGTGCTTCTCTCGTCCACAAAACAGATATAGCAAGTTCAGGGTCAGTAAAAGCATCCATCACACTCAAGCATGCAGAGCATTTGCACAGGCCAGTTCAAGTTTCCTTAACCCAGAAAATGTACATATGGGCCCTGGAGTCTGTGTAGCCAGCTAGCTTACATGTTGCGTGGCTGGTGCACTGCACCTACATGAACATATCCCCCAGCAGCTCTTACCCATAACAAGAAAGGATTGTGTTGGGCATAGATATGACCTGCTCGGGCACTCTCATCTACTTATCGGTCCACAGTCACCAGTCAACCTTAGTGCTAAAGAAGGTAGCAGCTCATTGTTCCTATGAAACATAGATCCTAGAAACTGAAACTGCGCACCTCTCTGGAAATGATGCACCCCTTCATAAGTGTGCCCAGGAACCCTCCTGTCCAATAACAGAAGCCTTGGCTTAAGGTAAGGGAAGGAGAATGGACAATAGACTGCTGGGTAGAGCGGATCTGCTGATATAAATGTTCTCCTTTGGAAAGCAAGTGATGCTTAGATAGTGGGCAACATGGATCTTCAAAACTGCCCCTGGTGCCTAGAACGTGCTCTGCATAGTCTAACATTTTTTAAATCTACATGCACTTTTCACTTGACTTCTAACCTTTTTTTTACACACATATTCAACTATCGTATTGTTTTTCGGTGGAAAAATATTTTGTATTCCTTCATTGTATGAATTTGAAACTTTTTGTTATTGTTTCTGTATATCATACATTTTGCACACTTACAAGAGGTTTCTAAGCCGACATCATACAATTAAAAGATAATTTGCAAAATTAAGGACATACATTGACGGATCTAAATCACCACATATTATAACCCAGGACAACAAACAGACACAAATCTATGTTGTCCTGCACCATCCGCATGTTTATGAATAACAGTTTAGCACACTAAGTCATTGTCTAACATATTACTTGACAAATGTGAACCGCTAATTTCCAATATTTCGTTTTTACTTCTTCCTCAGGCCGTTAACAATTTTTAAGGGGAAGCATTTCTCCTTTTTTGTAATTAAGGAGTGTCACCTATTTACAAATCATCAAACAATCTCACTATGTTTAATATAAGACAAATCATACATTAATTCCTCATATCTCCAGTTGTTTGTTTGCCAAAATGCATTACTCATCAGCACCTGGGGAAGTAGCACCAGATAATCAGGGGGCTATGAATTCAGGTTATGTCTGCCGCCTGTTTTCCATTCGGTCCTCCTGTGCCACTCCCCCGAGACACCATTTTTCCTCAGTCATTCCCCCAGACCTTCTATTCGTCCTCCCTGCTACATTCCCACACTGTTCCCTCTCCCTCAGCTCTTACCCACTCTGCAGTGCCTCCCCGCCTCACCTTCACCCACACACCTGATCTCCTCTGTTGTTCCCCACTTACTGGCTGTCTCCTCATGATAAAAATAGAAAAGGGACTTTAAGCCTTTTCTGCCTTCTGTCGTGGGTCATTTTGTTTTGTAATTTTTTTTAAGGAAATTGGGTATGTTCTATGTGCCCTACCTTTGGAAAAATTCAGATTTTCAACACATTCGTTCCAGAAAGTTATAATTCTATTAAAGACACAAAGGCGAAGGATTATGCTTCTCTTTCCATTTTACTACTTCAGCAGCAAATGTGCAAACCAATTAAACATGATAACAAAACTCATATAAACTACAATAACCATTGTTTTTGAGTGTTTGGTAGTTCTGTTCTTATTGGTCCTCAAACTGACCACATGATAACATTAACCAATCAGCATAGTTCTTATCCTTAAACCACACTGTCCCTCTACTTCACTTCCTCTTTGTTTGCTCAGTCGAGAATGTGTCCAGTGAACTTTGCAACCCCGTCCATTCCATGCAGATATGTCCTCAATTTCAGGATTGTTTGGTGTCCGCCACTGCACCTAATCGAAACATAAAGTAACCAGTGACTGTAAGTCGAAAGAGGGTGGGACAATCGTAAAATCAACCACAATTTCCATCTATTATCCTTTTGTGCATTTAGCAAATGTGTGACACTTTAATCTATTCGTCATAAATATTTAAATAATTGCAGGAAAAATATGCAAAACATTCCAGTACCTTTCACATTCCATTATTGTTATTACGATTGATAGGGTGGAATAATCCTTTCCCTCTGTGTCTTTAATTGAATTATGACTTTCTGGAACAAATCTGTTGAAAATCTGAATTCTATGTCAAGACCGGAGGCTCGGATTATGCTTGTTCAAAGCTTACGCACCGCTAACGATGCCACACTTTCCGTTGGTTTAAAATAGAATGTTTTCAAAGTCGATTCATTCGACCAATCTGCAGACCTCATAATGTCTTCTACTGTGGCTCCTATGTTGAATGCCTTGGTAGCCATTGCTCCTCTTGTTGAGTGAGCCCCATATTTTACTATGTCAATGCCTGCCTGTTCCATCACCCATCTAAGCCACCTGGCTATGGTAGCCGGTGATATGGCCTTAAAAGGTTTACAAATTGCTATTAGTAACTGAGATACTCCTGGAGATCTCACTTCCCTTGTCATGTCTTCATATGCTGCTAAGCATCTGACCGGGCAGATCTCAAACCTGTCTTAGTCCTCGTTATCAGGAAGGTCATTTCATTTGGTGGCACACTCTTCCTGTTGATCTCTAGTGCTCTAACATCTATTTACAAACCAATAGACATAGTAGCATGGCTAGCTTGCCTGAAATATCTTTCCTGGATAGCTCCTGATTATCTAGCCATGATAGAAATAATTTCAAAACTGTGTCAACATCCCACAATTGAGTATATTTTTCACTAGGGGGTCTAGTCATCTTTACTCCCCTTACTAGTCTACAAATCAGGGGATGTTCACCTATCGCTATGTCTTCGATCCTTGGGTGTCCTGACGATATTGCTGACTGTCAGGGCGAGATCCGTTCCAAGCAGAAGCAGCACGAACTCCTTCCTCCCCTTGGTGGTCTTGGCGCCTGGATTGGATAAACACAGGTCACGCGACCCCCACGGGGAAATAGGGTTAGGGTCCTTGGATGGGATGGGTAGGGGATTTTAGGTACACCGTGTTGAGGGCTAGGAAGCGGTAATCGATAGGCAGGGTTATTTTAGGGAAGGCATGCTCCTTGGCTCTGTTCTTGGCCTATAGCTGTGGGCAGGTGCTCTGAGTCTTTCTGCCCTTTCAGCAATGACTTCCACACTCACATGCATTCATTGTCATACATGCGTTACCCCTTTTGGTAGAACATGCATTCAGCTTTCATGCATGCATTCCTTGCTTTAGCACCACTCTCTGTTGTTGGCACAGAGGTGGATGGTGAATTGCAGATTAAACAAATGCACAAAAAGTAATGGTTCTTTCTAAATCACATTTTCAGTTCACTGTGAATAGTTCGTAATGCGTGACAATACTGGGCTGCAATGCGTACACCCAGCGAATGCCCCGCTGTATTCAAATTACGCAGTTTCATGCATTAAACAGATAACTAGAAAGCACTTAGCTCTGGCTTCCACACGGGTCCTGTTTCTTGTAGTAACACGGGTTCAGAAGGCTACGAGCGCCGAAGCGTTTCTTTTTCCTGGCAAGAAAGGAAATAATTAGTGCATGCTTCCACGTACTGCAGTTGTCACCCAAACAACACCAGAGATGTATGCAACAGGCGGGCATAACGCGGCATGCAATTTTGAGTTAGTATTGTTGTAACGTTCCCGAATGCGCTTGCAATCACTTCCCAAGTTAGTGTATTAGGCAAGTATCAGATACATGCTCCGGTAACATCCGCAGCGTAAAACAGGTTCAGCACTTATCTTAATAGGCGCGGGGCCAGGGAGATTGATTCCCGTGAGGGTGGGCCCCGCGTAAGGTTTTCGCCGGAGCTCTGTGAGATGCGTCCTGTCTGAAGGAATGTCGAGCGCGAACAAGCGTTCGAGAGTTTCGCATGCGTGGTAGCCGTCCCGTGCATGCGCAGCACGTTGGGCGTTGGCCTGGCCGTCGCCTGAGCTTTTTGCAGGCCCTGCGTGCCTGTTTTCTTCCAAGGAGGAGTCTGGCCTGCTGGGGCTGTACTCCTATGCCCAGAGGCTGCTGGGATATGTGGTCCTGCCAGTTTCTTTCTGTTCTTTGAGTATGCCCAGCTGCCACACAAAGCACACCTACAAACTGGGCAGAGATGACATCTACTTAAAGGCTTTCCCCCCACAGTTCCAACAAAAGTATTACATTTACCTTTTGTTATGTCTGGCTTTATGACAGTACACCCCCTCTCCACCAAAGGGCCTGGTTTAAAGGGGTGACTATGATGGAACTGGCACAAGAGCCGAAGAGCATGCACATTAGAGGCGGGTTCCCACGATCTGTCTTCAGGACCAAAACCCACCCAATCAATGAAGTAGTACAATTGGCCTCCCCGTATTCGTGAATTGAGTATTGCTTTTACCTCATATTCTGGGAACCCTTCAACTAGAATGGGTGGTGGCCTTTGTGTTCGTATGTGAGGGGCCGCTGGTTTCAAAAGAGCCACTTGGAAAATAGGATGGACTTTCATGTGAGGAGGCAGACATAGACGCATGGCTACTGGATTTATAACTTGCGTGATGCAGAACTGGCCAAGGAAGCGTGGTTTCAGTTTCTCGGAGCCCAGTACACTTTTTTGTTGAAAGCCAAACCTTATCTCCTACGTGATAATCCGGGTTGGCACGCGTTTTTTATCAGCATATATCTTGTTGGTATTTTTGGCTCTAAGTCAGTTCTGATGAGCCTTTTTTCCAGGTGTTCACTAATAAGTCTATTCTTGTTTGCACTGATGGTAGTGTGTCTGGAAGCGCAGTAGGCGATGGTTGTACATGTGGATCAAACCCATAAATTGCGTAGAATGGGGAATATCCAGTGGCGGTATGTCGAAAATTGTTATAGTTAACTCTGCAAGCCATAGGGTCTCCACCCACCCTTCCTCAGCACCATGTGTGAAGCAACGAAGGTACTGCTCGAGAGTTTGGTTCAAACGTTCGGTCTGTCCGTCTGATTTGGGATGGTAACTGCTAGACAGGTGTAATTGTATACCAATTTTCTTACAGAGGAGATGCCAGAACCTGGACGTGAACTGAGAACCTCGATCCAAGACTATATGTTGTGGTACCCCATGTAATCGAACTATGTGCTGCAGGAACAAGTCTGCAAATTCTCCTGTGATTGGTAAGCCCTGGCAAGGAATAAAATGAGCGAGCTTAGTGAATGAGTCTACCACCACTAATATTGTTGTGTACTTCTGATCCAGAGGTAATTCTACGATGAAGTCTAGTGACACCGTATGCCACGGCTGATCTGGCGTGGGTAAGGGCCTAAGCAGTCCCATGGGTTTCTGTGATCAGATTTTTTTCGGGCACATACTTCACATTGTGTTACATATTCCCGGACTTCCTTATGAAGATTAGGCCACCAATAATGTCACTGAATTAATTATTGAGTTTTATTGATGCCCGGATGCCCAGCCAATGGTGAATCATGGCACCACTTGAGTGCTTGTGTTCGCAGAGTTTGAGTAGGTAGATACACAACCTTACCCTGGTATGGTATTCCCTTTTGCAGTCAACGTTCCAGATTCAGATTTTCCCACTGAAGTAATTCCTGTGCAGTCATTGCATTTCCAATCTGTTCTAGTAGAGTGTTAGTCACACTTCTTATGATTTTAGCTGAAGGCACCATGGGTTTCGCTTCTTCGTCTGTATTAGGCCAAACTGGTGGCTCTGGATACATGGAGAGCATGTCTGCTTTCTTATTCTCTTGAGCTGGGCGATATGTTACGACGAAATCAAAGTCTGCAAAGTACATGGCCCAACGTAGCTGCCGTGGAGTGAGGGCACGTGCGGATTTAAAAAACTGAAGGTTACGGTGGTCCGTTAGCACTGTTATGGTATGCCTTGCCCCTAGTAGATAATGTCTCCATTCAGCAAAGGCGGCTTTGATGGCAAGTAGCTCACAGTCCGCAATGGTGTAGTTTTGTTCCGTGGGGTTGAGTTTTCTTGAGTAGAAAGCTACTGGGTGCAAGTGTCCCGACTGGTCCCTTTGTGATAATATTGCCCCTAGTGCGTAGGTGGAAGCATCTGTTTCTGTTAGAAATGGCAACGTGGGATCAGGATGTAGAAGAACAGGTGCCGAGGTAAACGCCTCTTTCAACTGCTGAAAACTACGTTCCTCCTCGGAGTCCCACACAAATGGTTTTCCTTTCTTTAGGAGTCAAGTGATGGCTAAAAATGTTTGTGTGAATCCCTGAATAAATCGTTGATAGAAGTTCGCGAAACCTAACACGGATTGTACTTCCTTGACGTTTCGTGGAGCTGGCCAATCCAAGATGGCCTGTACCTTGTGTGAATCCATTTTGACTCCATCGGGTGATAAAATAAACCCAAGAAACTCCACTGTAGTACAGTGGAAAGTACATTTTTCCAGTTTGGCGTATAGATGGTGTTCACGCAAACGTTGTAAAACAGATCGGACATGGTGTACGTGCTCCTGTCTGTTACGAGAATAGATCAAGATATCATCGATATAAACCACGACGAAGATATCCAGGAATCCTCGAAGGACCTCGTCCAGAAAGTGTTGAAAGGCGGCGGGTGCGTTACAGATACCGAATAGCATGACCTGATATTCGTAGAGCCCGAATTTCGTCCTGAAGGCGGTCTTGCATTTGTCTCCTTCACGCACCCGCACCAAATGGTAGGCCCTGCGTAAGTCCAATTTAGTTTAGATCGTCGCTCCATGTACTTGATCTAACAGGACTGGTATAAGGGGGAGAGGATATCAATTCTTAATCGTGATGCAGTTTATGGCTTGATAGTCAATACACATTCTAAGGTCCCCAGTCTTCTTTGGGACGAAGAATAATGGTGAGGAAACAGGCGAAGTAGAATGGCGGATGAAACCATTTTGCAGGTTGATATCGATGTATTCTTTAAGGTGTTGGTTTTCTGCCTCCGTAAGTGCGTATATCCTGCTGCATGGCAGAGTGGCACCGGGCTCTAAATCTATCCAATAGTCAAAGGATCTGTGCGGTGGTAACGTTTCAGCAGCAGCCTTACTGAAGACAGCACGAAAATCCTCATATTCTTGAGGCAAGTCTCCTAGTAAACTTTGATCACTTGTCTCAGTGGCTACCAAGACCTGCACCACGTGCCCTGAATCCTTTGTGCAGTGAGTACTACAATATTTCGAGGAAAAGCGAATCGTGCCATAACTCCAGTCGATAACTAGATTGTGCAACACGAGCCAAGGTAGACCAAGAATGAATCCAAATTGGGGGGCTGCAATAACATCGAATCTAATTAGTTCTTGTGACCTTGAATGTCCAACACCATCTCCCCAGTTTGCTGCGTCACAAGTCTGGACTTCAATGGGGATCCGTCAACTGAACAGACTGCTTCCTGTGTGTCTTTTGGTTTTATTGGTAAGCCCATCCTTTGAACATAGGAAACATCCACGAAGTTGCCTGTGGCTCCTGAGTCTATCATGATAGTGACGGACTGATCAGCTTGGCGCGTCTGTAAAATCCCTGTGACGGTAATGTGTGTTTTATTAGCGTGTGACACATTACCCAACGTATGTTTAGGGGCGTTGCAATGGTTTTGGCTCGACAGATCCGCCCTACTCACTGGCGAGCACTGGTGTTTCCCAAGGGTGTGCTGGTGTTTCCGGAAGGTGAATTGTTTTTTGGCTTTACTCCACACTCCTTTACAAAGTGCCCTGCCTTGCCACAATATAAACAAAGCTTTTCTCGTCTCTGCTTTTCCCTCTCGCATGCAATTATGAGTTAGTTTTGTTGTAACGTTCCCCAATTCGCTTGTGATCACCAAGTTAGTGTGTTAGGCAAGTATCAGATACATGCTCCGGTAACATCCGCAGCGTAAAACAAGTTCAGCACTTATCTTAAGAGGCGCGGGGCCAGGGAGATTGACTCCCGCGAGGGCGGGCCCCGCATAAGGTTTTCGCCAGAGCTCTGTATGATGCGTCCTGTCGGAAGGAATCTTGAGCGTGAACAAGCATTCGCGAATTGCGCATGCGTGGTAGCCGTCCCGCGCATGCGCATCACGTTGGGCGTTGGCCTGGGCATTGCCTGAACCTTTTGCAGGCCCTGTGTGCCTGTTTTCTTCCAAGGAGGAGTCTGGGCTGCTGGGGCTGTAGTCCTATGCCCAGAGGTTGTTGGGATATGTGGTCCTGCCAGTTTCTTTCTGTTCCTTGAGAATGCCCAGCTGCCACACAAAGCACACCTACAAACTGGGCAGAGATGACATCTACTTAAATGCTTTCCCCCCACAGTTCCAGCAACAGTATTACATTTACCTTTTGTTATGTCTGGCTTTACAACACTGACCTGGTTGTATTGATTGTTCTGTATGCCTTCCTTTGGGCTGCCAACTGTGCTACGAAATTGGCTACATGTACTACATCCGTTCCATCGGGATGAATACTCCTCTCCAAACACCATCTACTCCATCTAGCCAATGCAGACTTATAAGCCCTGTGTGTTCCTGGGGCCCAGGATTCATTAATGATGCTTTCAGCCTCATTCGATAGTCCTGGCCTAACCCAAGATCTCCTGAAATCGCCCATGCGATTAGGATTAGTCTGCCTGACCTCACTAGTGGATGGCTGAGTTCCTTGGGGTCTCGAACAATGAATTTGTACCTGGTTACCGCCACTGGGTTGTGGTGTGATAATTCCAGTAGACTGGGGAATCACACCTGACCCCTTCAATCTGGCATAACTAGAACTAGCGATGCTTTCTGCTGCCTCACCTGGGCTAGCGTCCTCGCTATCATAGAGAAAGGAGGAAACGCGCAGTTTGTCTTTTGGCCCCATGGTTGCAGGAAGGCGTCTGTCGCTTCTGCCTCTGGGGCTCTGCCTCTCTAGCTGAAGAACCAGGTTAATTGTTTGTTAAGTCTTGATGCAATCAGGTCGACCTGGCACGGCCCCCATCGAGTCATTTGTTCTTGAAACACCTCCTCGTCCAGCTTCCAATCGCTGGCGTCCCTGAGGTATCTGGAGTTCCAATTGGCGACCTCGTTCTGATGGCCCGGCAGGTACTCCGCCATCACTGACACTTTCCTCTGAAGACAGAGTTCCCAGAAATCTTTTGCTAATTCTGCTAGTAGTATGGATCTTGTCCCACCTAGTCTGTTTATGTACCTGACTGCCGAGACTTTGTCCATATTTAGCAGGACACAACAGTGTGCCCTCTCTTGAGTCCAGCATTTCACTGCAAAGAATCCTGCCAGTAACTCCATTCACTTTATATTTTATGTCGTCTCCTGATCTGACCACCTGCCCCATGTCGACAGGTTCCTGCATCGGGCTCCCCGGCCCCATCTGCTGGCGTCGGATTCGATGACCAGGTCCGAGGATGAGCCAAATATGGCCCTCCCGTTCCATGCATCCATGTGATGTAGCCACCATTCCAACTCTTCCCTCACTTATTGGGAGATGGTAACCCCTCCTGAGGTGTCTGATCTTTAACCTCTGGAGTGCCCTGTAATGTAGTGGTCCTGGAAATGTCGCCTGGCCTGATGACGCTAGTCAGCCAACTAATCTTGCAATGTCCCTCATTGACATTTCTCCTCTCGCTAGGGTGTGTCTTAACTGTTGTTTTATATTGTTCACCTTGGCAATGGGTGGGCTGAGAGATCACTGAATAGAGCCCACTATGAACCCCAGAAATTCCATTGACTGTTTCGGTGCTATCTTGGATTTCTCCCAATTTATTAGGATACCCAGGTCCTCTAATAATTGTATTGTTGTCTGCACCTGTACTTGGAGTGTCTCTTTCTCCTGACACATCAGACATATATTGTCTAGGTATATTATGAGTCTTATTCCCTGACTCCTGAGGTGCGTCACCACTGGCTTCATTATCTTGGTGAAACACCATGGTGCGGATGCCAGGCCGAATTGCAGACATAGAAACTACCATGTCGACTCTACCCAGATGAACCTTAGGAATCTGCAATGTTCCTCTGCTATGGGTATAGTTAGATGTGCGTCCTTTAGATATATTCTGGCGAGCCAATATCCATGAATTAAGGTATCTCTTAACAGGTGTATCCCTTCCATCTTGAAGTGCCTGGACGCCACAAATTCGTTCAAACCCTTCATGTTTATATCCGGTCTTACCTTGTGTTTCCCTTTCACAAGGAACATGTTGCTTATATAACCTCTTGAGGAATCTGTTACTAGTCTTATGGCATTTTTGCTTTCTAGCCCTCTCAGCTCTTCCTCTAGCAATAATTTGTCTTCTCTGTTTAGCTCTAAACCCCGTGGAGGATTCCTCTGTCGAGGTGTCTCTAGAAAATCTATGTGAAAACCTTGTACAGTCTCCAGATATAGTGTGCCAATTTTTTGTAAACTCTACTATTCTCCCCCCTATTGTTGGTGTGATTAATCGTGGGCTGTTCGCTGTCACCTGAGGTGTTTTGTTGATGCTCTCCGTGGCGCCAGCTTCTACCCCTTCCTCGGCCTCTTGATGGGAAGAAAGGGGTCTGCCTTCGATCCTCTTGGTCTCGCCACTGCGTTCTGTCCTGGTAGCATCTGTTAAAGTGGAATCGGCCAGCCGAGCAACCCCTGCCTCTGCTGGCCCTTCCGAAAATCTGTCTCCCAAACAATCTCGAGTGATGCCTGCGCCTTGTCCAGTGCCGCATAGGAGTTAGCAAACTTTGTTAACTCTTTAATAAAGGAATTTCCGAAGAGCTTTCCCTTTGCGGTCGACGCCGACTCCGAAGAAGCTAGTTCACTTAGCTTTGGGTCTATCTTTACTAGAAGAGATCTTCTTCTCTCCGTGGTGATTAGGTGGTTGGCGTTACCCAACATACAAATTGCCCTCTGGGCCCACACGATCAGAATCACCGGGTCCACTAGTTCTCCATTTTCTCTGGCCTGTTTGCCAATCTGCAGTATCTTAGTGAGGGGCTCTGTCATGTCCTGCATTTTGTCCTGGCGTGATCGCCAGGACCTATCTAGTCCTTTTCTCACATCCTTGCTCATGAATGTGATAACTTTCTCATCGATCTCGGGTGTATCCTCTGCACCCTCTGGGAGGTGAGGTCTCAGGCATTTATTTGTATTTGTATTTTATTGAATTTATATAGCCCTTTAATCCAAAGGGCTTTCCATTAGAACAAGCAAAAATACAACAAGCATAAGATGGCAATTGAATCACAACTCCAAAACAGTATAAGGAACAATTTACAATATTGCTGAGGTGAGGAGGGAATGGAGAGGGACAGAGGTGTGAGAGGGAATGGGAGGTATTAGTGGAGGTGAAAGCGGAAGTAAGAGGGAAGGCGAGAAGGTGTGAGGAAGAAGAGAGGAAAGAGTAAGACTAGAAAGAGCCGGACGTGGGATAGAAGGCAGTAGAGAGGATGGAGAGGGTAAGGAAGAGCAGGAGTAAGAGGTGAGGAATGAGGCGGTGGGAGAAGTAGGAGAGGAAGCGACGGGTGTTAGCGAGGGGAATGGAAAAGATAAGATTTTAGAGAAGAGCGAAAGGAAGGATAGGAGGGAGAAGATCGGATGTGGAGGGGGAGGTGGTACCAGTGGAAGGGAGCGAGGAGTTGGAAAGAGCAGAAGATGAGGCATTCTGCCCTCATCTTACTCCTGGCCACTTTAGCTACGGGCGCGCTCAGGTGCTTTCTCAGGTAGGCCGCTATTTTCTTTGGCGGCTCCGATTCGGAAGACCGTGGGTGGATCAGTGCTTCAGGATCAAAATCATCACCTGCACCGTCCTCCATCTTTCATGTCCTGGGTGTTAGTCTTAGCAGTGCACGGTGGTGGCGTGAGTTATGGCTGCTTAGCGTACCATAACTGGCGAATTTCAGGGGGTTTTTGGTTTTACTTTGAAACATAACGTTCCGTTAGCAAAGTTTTTTTTGTGAATTTCATAGGTTTTTAGTAGTGCAACTGAACTATAACGCCCCTTTAACAACGTTTTTTTTACTGAATTTCACAGGTTTTTAGTAGGGCAACTTAACCATACCGTCCCTTTAGCAAAGATTTTTTGCTAAAGATCATCGGTTTGTAGTAGTGGCACGTAACCATAATGTAAAGTAACTTCTGACTTATTTACACACCTTGCGGAAAATGCCACATGACAATATGCTGGTGTACAGCACGGTGACGTGTCCGAGAATCTGTACACACTTAACAGTAAGATGTATGCCTTGTGGACAGTGTGGAAATAGATTTTATATTGATGTAGGAACGTCCACCTTCAACATTTCCCTTGCACAGCGCCAACACATATTGGTAGTCAGCCATTAGCAATGTAGTACACATTACATAATTAAGCAAAAGTTCTAGTTATCTGAAAATGACATCAGCTAAGGCCATCCCTCCTCCACAAGAAACAGCAGCACTGCTGTAATGAAGGAGCATGACAAACACTGCCCCTACATTACAAATAACAAACGCACAACATTTTTCCACCTACGGCCCATATTACTGTTTGGTGCCTGTTTCCTCATTTCCGTTCGCAAATTGCCTTATTAGCTGTCCTACCAAAAAAGGAAGCCATCTGTAAACAAAGTAAATGTTCCGTTAAGAACCACCTTTCACAGTGTAAAAAATCGCATACACTCCATGTACTTTATATTTCTCAGTAATGGACATAGACGCAATAAGATTTGCCAGTAATAGTCTAGATTTGCGAAGCAGTAACGTGTGCTACTAAATAATAGGATTTCTGGTTATAATCCAGCGCCTGCAGCGGGCCGGATTACAAAACAAAATCCTTTTTCAAGATGGCCACCATAGAAAGGGAAGGCGGTTGTTCCATACATGGGCCCTCTTCGCTTTCAATGTCAGCCTGCAAAAAGCAAAAGTATGTGCCGTGACGCAGAACCTGTAAATGAACATACAGCGACGTACAACGTAGTACCTTACATTTTGAAATGATAGGCTGGATTTTAAAAGAAAACGTTAACATTTTAGAATTTGTAAAGTAGTTTTATTTAACAAGAAACTGTCAGAGACCATTGGACTAATCCCATTTTCAATTAAATTTTAGCAATCGTTCTAAGGGCGTCATTGAAAATTTTAATGGTGAGGCACACGTTGTTCTTTTCCCATACACAAAGTAAGCGTTTTTGTTGAAGCACCCGCTTTGTTTGCACAGTGATTTCAAAGACGGCGCCATGACCTTCGGCCTACACCACCATAAATGATGTTATGTTACTCCTAATGGCCAGTTCAGCGTATGGACAAACGGAGCCTGGGCGATCATCCCACAAAATTGTGATGGACAGGCAGCCGGTCACGAGCAGTTGCATCTGGCGTCCAAAAAAGCCGTCACTCGCCATCTGGAAACCATGGCACGCACAGTACGGCAAGATGTAGCTGGGCAGAAAACGTAAGAGAAAATACGTGTCAATACCCAACCTTTAGCAAAAAATTGCAAAAAAGACACATAGAATGTGGAAAGTACACAAAGCGAAGTGGTCAAACATGACATTTTAAGGAAATATTAGCATTGACCATGGGTAAATATAGTAACAGCCTATAAACGCTGAGAATCTGCACTCGCCGTAAGGTTTAAAAAAATGGCAACTACACAGTCAGATGGTAATTCAGTTGTGAAGCCAAAATGAATGGACAAGTAGGAAAAAATTACATCTCGTTATTTTAAACAAGACCAAAAGAACGTGCAAAGTGATACACAAAGCTATGTGGGCAAACATAACATTTCAAAGTAGAAACATTAACGCTCAACAAGGGTGAGTCTAGTCAGAGCCTGCAAACGCGGAGAATCTGCACTCTCAATTATTGGAGGAAAATTACAACTGTGCAGAAAGATAATACTTCAGTTATATTGTCACAATTAGTGTTTCGGTAATATAAAATTAAAACGCGGTTCGGTGTAGAGTCGTCAAAATTAAACTTACATGATGTTTACTGCCTCCATTGTTTTTGGCCAAGTCAGACAGCAATGTATTCGTACCAAAGAATCTTCATGAACTGATATTTCATGTGCCTTACAAACGTTTTTAAGACGCAACCTTATCGAATGGTATTTTTTCCAAGCGTTCATTCTTTGCATTGCTTCTGAAGTTTCCCTTTCGCTCAAGGTCAAAAAACAATTGCCCCTTATGGATTCACTCAGATGCGTGGGCCTACTGAGCTTGCAACCAAAAAAGCAAATCATGTGACCTTCACTCAGAAGACAAATACATTCTCAATTTGGAACAAGATATGAGAATCCAATCATGAGAACCACTACTCCCATACACCTCCAGAACCGCTATTTCCATCAAACAGTGCAGGTGGTGGCCTCAGATTTCAAAACGTAGGATGCCAGTCTGACGGCAATATTAGTCTAAATACATTGTAACACAGACGATGTAATTGGTCACCGTACATTGAGCAACAACTTCCACTTTACCGTATGACTTTGGTGACAAGAAAACACCACTTTTTGAGTTTCTGCTGCCACATCCCATCCCGGCCTCATTAAAGCTCACCTTTGGAAACAGTATTTCATAAGTGTAACAAGTGCAACCGTGTCTTGTTTTGTCTGTGTTACCGGCGATGTCCGCGTACACCAAAACATGAACAAAGGATGGCGGGGCAGCGAAGAAATCTGACGCACTTCACACTCTTCCACAACCAATCAGTGAAGGCGCCACATGTCCGCAGACATGACGCTAGGGATTAGCCAATCGATTTCTTGTCCGCGGAGCGAACAGGGAAGTGTGACCGGGGAGTGGACATAGATTTCAGTAATTTTTTGAGACATATTTTTTGGTCGTTTTAAAGGAAACTACTGGACGGATTGTCACCAAATTTACAAAAGCACACTTTCGGGACCAAGCCTCTGCCACAAATTTGGTGAAAATCCGTCTAGCGGTTTGGCCTGTAGGCGTGCGCAAAGTTTTTCCCCCATTCATTCTATGGGAAAAAAAGACGTTTTTGGACCCCCCTATAACTTTGCCCCCCCCTGGACCAAACCTCACCAAACTTTGCAAAAAAATTCTGAGTGGGCCATATACTGCAAAGTTTGGTGTGGATTTGTCCAGGGGGAGCGAAGTTATAAGCCACCCAAAAAGTGCTCTTCCTATGGAAACAGCAACTTAACAATAACTACACAGCCACTACTGTGGCTGTGTAATGATATGGCAGGTTGTACCTGGGACTGTGCCCGTCACTGTTTTGTTGCAGTATCTCTCTCTGGCCTGTAGGGGCGCTGTGATCTTTATTCGTGCAGTGCGATTATACAGAATGTTGTGTTCTGAAGCAAACAAGCGGATTCTGTCTCCCGACTCTTGGGGATCAGATGTTATAAAGGAATGCTTTCGGAGCGATCTTAATAATGTGATTATACTCTCTAAACTGTCCGTGGAATGGAGGGAGCACCGGAACTACGTGGTCCCGTCGCGCTCCCCCTTCCGTGACTGTAGTGCCCTCTGTTGTTCCCTTCAGAGGTTGCGGTCGCCTGAGCACCAGCCCTGCCGCGACCGCAACTTCAGAATTCTCACAGATCAGCTACGGATATGCTCTGCCAAAGCTCTAAGATGTGCGTGCGTGCAAGTGTGCCTTTCCATACACAGACTCTCAACATACATTCATCAAAGAATAATGAAAATGGCACTTAAGTCGCTGCCGAGCAGCAAATAAAGAGGAAGTGAAGTAGAGGGACAGTGTGTTTTAAGGATAAGGACTATGCGGATTAGTTAATGGTACCATGTGGTCAGTTTGAGGACTGATAAGAACAGAACTACCAAATACTCAAAAACAATGGTTATTGTAGTTTTTATGAGTTTTGTTATCATGTTTTATTGGTTTGTATGTTTGCTGCTGAAGTAGTAAAATGGAAAGAGAAGCATAATTCGAGCCTTCGGTCTTGACATAGAATAATGTGCATACTATACACATACTGTTGGGTGACCACCTGGTAAAGGTCACTAGTCCAGTAAACCTAAGGAAGTTGACAGCTGCTTTGAGAACCATTATAGGTGAAAGACCTACCCCAATGAAGACTTACTAGTGGTATGTCCTGAGAACATACCACTAATCTGAGCAGCTGGGAGATTTTCTGATATGCCACGATAACAGGGTTGCCCACATGGCTGTGCAAAACGAACTTTAACTCACAACTTTGTTGTAAAACCATGGATTTTACTAAATACAACATTCACTTCTTCTATAGAACTCCTCATTTGGGCCACTAAAGCTATCACAGTGTGCACTAGGACCCCAGCCGGCCCACAGAGCTGGGGGTTTCTCAATAGCACTTTAAGATTGAGCAGCAGCACTCGTGAGATAGATGGGGATGCAGATTAATTCTCTCGCATCACATCGATAATGACAACTCAATGGTTTGGCAAAGGGAGTCCGTTAAATGACAAGTACAAAAAACGGGGAGTTCATGAATATCAGCAATCGCTCGATCTTCCTTCTCGCTTAAACTCCAATTAATTTCAGAAAAAACACATGATTTATACTAAAAACTTGTCCCGATGTATAATGCTTGCTTAAAATCTGGCATGCAATTATATTGGTTCTAGGAGGGTAACTTTAATATAGGTTCTATATCTGTATATGGTAACAGGGAGTGGGGATTGAATAAACTCTGTCAGGTGGGGCATCTAAGCCCTTCCTTCAAAATGGCTACTGTAGACGTCACTAAAAGTACGACGTCTCATTGGTTCTACTAACTATAGGACCCTAGATTACTTGGTCCACTATCATTGGGTTGGCAACAACCCCATTCATACTTTTCCACTTACCTAGCAGTGTGCCAAATAGCCGGCCAGTTTCAGGGAGTTTGTCTGCGCCCCCAGCTTCCCTCCAATTATTGCTACAATCAATCATCACCTCAGTGGTCATGTGTCAATTATTTCTTTGTGGTTGACCTCGAGACTGCTTCTTGGCACAAGTCCATGCGTAGGTTTGAAAGTTTCATCCCTTCTCACTTGGCTGGTCACGTGATTTTGACACCGTGAAATCGCCTTATTCTTCATGCAATTTGAGTATTTGATTCAATTCTGTCAGCATCTGTCTTCTGTGGCTTATCTTGACCTTTCTGAACAGGATACTCTGTTCTTCTTTCATAAATTGTATCCACTGTTAGTCTATTTCAGCTGATACGACCATGGCTTCTTGGCATGATTTGCCCTTGTCTGGGTTTCTTTCTGTCTTTCATTCTCGATTTGTTTGCTGCTGGGCTCTCCTGTTGAGACCGAACAGGATACTCTGTTCTTCTTTCATAAATTGTATCCACTGTTAGTCTATTTCAGCCGACACGACCATGGCTTCTTGGCATGATTTGCCCTTGTCTGGGTTTCTTTCTGTCTTTCATTCTCGATTTGCTTGCTGCAGGGCTCTCCTCTTGAGACCTTTAGTAACCTTTGGTTGATTCTGCTATTGTGCATAGTGGAAGTATACTTATATAAGGGGCTCCTTTTGAGGTAGATATGTATAGGTGGCCCTTGCCGCAATCTATTTTACTACTAAGCATAAGCAACCCTCACAATTTGCGGTTCCTTGCATATGTACACGTGTAAACTAACTGAATATCTGCATCGTGCATATGGCATGATTTCAGATATTTCTTGACATTGATTATTTCACTTTAGGCCCATGAAGTCACTTATCCATGGTGTTTCTTCTCTTTTCGTCATTCACAGGTCGTCATATCTTCTATATGTGAGTCTGTCCGGGTTCTTGTGACGTCACCATTCGTCTTCCTTTTGTATCTTTTTAGCTTCTTCAGGGATTGCATTCTGCCAATCTTCATTCTGTTTCATTTGTCGATATGATTTTCTGAATGGGTACCTTACTGTCCAGGTTTTTTTAGGTGTCGGTACTTCAACAGGTGCTGTTCTTCTGATAGGTACCGCACAGAGCCCAACTGCGGCTCTCTGCGGGTTCATTTGCTCATCATACGTTACATATTTCGGCGTGAACGTTCCTGGTACTTCAAAATGGACGGCTGGAGTTCAAGTCGTGCTTGGGACCTCCTCTACACCCCCCAACCCTCTTTGGGCGATTCATCAACCACTTTCACTTCTTCCTTGGTATCCACCTTTACTTAATCCTCTGGATCCACTTTTACTTCCTCCTCTGGATCCACACATAGAGGTTTGTAGAAATACATCTTTGGGGTCCATATCTTTATTACTCCATTTAAGCTTCCTGCTGTTGTTACGTGCTCATCTTTGTTTTAAGTCATTAGTTGACATTGGCCACTTGGACTACAATAGATCAATTTTCCCACATAATTTCTATGTTTCCTTGGATATCGAAACTTTGTTCCTTCTGGTGCATAAATGCTGGCTTTCACAAAGTCTCTTATTTCTTCATCAGCCAGGTCCTTGGGTTTCCATCCTGGTTTGACATCAATCATGATCTTCATCCCTATGGCCTTTTTCACAGTTTTCTGGCACTGAGAGATTATTATCTTGATAACTCAGAATCCGAGCAAAATCATCACTAGCAGGGCTTCTAGGAATTTGAATGCATCTGCCATCCATTGTGGAACCCATGAGAATAGTGATCCAAACCAACTGTCGTTGTCCACTTCGTCAGTTTCATCAATCATTTGATTCTGTAGTTTCGTCAGCATAGCTATGGTCTCGGTTAAGGTTCCATTTTCGTCATCGTGAGCTGGTATAAATGTACAACATGATTCTCCGATTTTTGCACAAACACCTCCATCCCTAGCTGTGATGATGTCAATGACATGTCTGTTCTGGAGAGTCATCAGTCGAATTGCTCTTAACTCTTCCTTGATTGCATTGAATCCTTTTATTGTCATGTTGATGGTCTGCAGTAGCTCCCATCTGGTTATCTGAAACCATTTAGTATTTGCTCCAACCTGAACTCTTAGCATCAAGATTAAGGTGAACACTGAAGAAGTCTGACTGAATAGTCTATGTTCATATGGGATAGCATTGAAAGCTTCTATGGATTTTGCAGAGAAGTAATTCTCTCTCTTCATTCGGCTCATCAGTTCCACAGATCTCTTCTTCCTTAGGTGAACATCTGCTTTTGGGAAACTGTCAATATTCAGATCACTTTTTGTAATTACCAATGCTGGAACATGGACATTCACCAGTGTGCATATACCTCCCCAGTTCTTTGGCAGTCTGATATATGCTTTGGATCCACATGCCCAATAATGATCCATGATCATTGCAGTACCATTTACCATTCCTGGAGCATCAAAAACTCATCCACAGTTTTGATTCTCTCCCATTTTTTTGTGCCATTGTTATCCTGAAGCAGAATTTTGGGCTCTCCAATGGCGCTATCTGCAAGGGTCCTCCTCTGTCATCGACCAATGTCAATAGTTTAACAAGTTTTGGCCATAGTGGCTTGCATCCAATTTGTACAATGTCTATGGTGGGCTGGTAGTGACCGAAGACCATCCATGCTCTGCAGATCACTACTCCTTTCTCCCATCCGTCTGGTGAAAGCACTGTTCCCCAAATTTGCATTTGGCCTCTGTTCTTCCACCTCCTAGATTCTACTGGAGTTTTTCCTTGGACGTTCAGTTTTTGATTTGCCTCTCTTCTGATCTCTGCTCCAGGCTGCTCATATCTGATCACAATGTGCTTTGTTTTTCCATTGTTTCTTGTCTTTATGTCCTGGACATAATCGTCTTCATTTGGATCCGTTGCTTTAGTTGCCCATTTCAATGAAGCATAACTTCCCATGAACTGGCCTCTGGTCTTGCACATTGCTACATGTGATAGACAGTGTGCCATCTGCACATCTACTTCAACAGCTACAAAGATCTTTGATTTCCCCATGCTGTAAGCTAGGAGTGCACAAACAAAGCATTCCTCCTTTGAATGCATCTTCCAACTTCTTTCATATGTTGGTACCAGATGGTATTTCCCAAGTGTGCTGTGATGTCCAGGTAGTCATTCAGTTTGTTATTATCTTCGTGTGTGCTTCTCTTGATTCTCAAAGTTTTCATGTAGTTTGCTATCATCACACCTTTAATATCATCCATGTAGCTTCTTCTCCCTGGAGGATTCTCAGGTACCTCCATCCATTGTTCAGGCATCTTCATCTGTACCATTTGGATAGAAGAACGTCTGGCATTTCTTTCTTTGTCCTCTTGTCTTTTCCTGCTTCTGGCTATGAACGGCCATATGGATTCTGCTATCGTCTCTGCATGTGAGAGTTCTGCTGGGCTTGCACTTGTCCCTTTCAGTGCTGGAGCAGGGGTGCTTATCAATGCTGTCTCTGTTGGTTTATTCTCCAACTCCTTTTTTTCTCTTTAAAAGTTCAACCTTTTCCATTTGTCCTTTGACTTCACTTACAGTATAACTTCTCATCATTGGCTGTCCAACCTTCTCCCATTCTTTGGATAGTGGTTCTGCAGTTATTGACACTAGACCTGGTGTATTTGCACTCATCGTTTGCGGGTGTGTGTCTTTCATTAACCTTTTCTCATTCTTGTTCTGCCGTCTCTGTCTCCGGCTTTTCAATTTGCTTGTTACCAAGTCTGTGTGTGTGTGTGTGTAATTGCTAATCACATCCATTTCAAGTTCACTCACTCCTCTGTCAGACCTTCTAGGGACTGGAATGACTATAAAGGGTCTGGGTGTCTTTGTGGGTTTTATGCGTACATCATTAGGTGGGTGCACTGGAATCGGAGTACTTTGTGCAACAATAAAAAATGCAGTTTGAATCGTCAGTGACAGTGAAACGATGATGAATACAATGCATAGGTACATTATTTGACTATATGTTAGTCTGCAACACTTAGTGCTGGGACAATGTGAGCGTCTCTCCTCCTGAGGGATGACAAACTGCTGCTTTGGTTGCCCATCTCAAACATTTAAGGAAAGAAGACTATTTTTTAATACATTCTAGGCAATATTATCTCTGGATTCTGCTGTCTCTGCTCGTCGGTTGCAGGTACTGGAATGATTGTCCTCCTTTGCCTGCACAATGGATTGTCTCTTATCTCTGGACACAGTTCTCCTTGCTGTATACCAAAATGTCAAATCAGGTGATAAGTTCAGCAAGCCTCTTAGTTCGCATGTTCAAAATAAACAAGCTCCCAGTCAATGCCTCTTATCTGTTTCAAGCCAGAAGACATGTCATGTCTTTGTCAGCATAAACAAGAGTGAAGCTTTCTGGCAACACTTTCTCGATCTGCCCCTCGGCGGAAAGTCTTACAGTCTTCTCCGGAAATTCTGATGATGATTAGAAAGTTTAACCTGCATTACACTACCATGCCGGAGCATGCTCATCTGTGTAGTGTTTGTTGGGTCTCTGACGAAAGTGAGGACGTCAACACCGGCAGGCCTCCCCACAAGCTCTGGAAAGTCCTCAATCAGGCGAAAGAAGGCGTTGCTTTCTAGTCTGCTATCTTCTGGTGACAGGGACATTTGTCTGGTCCTTGCTGTGAAAGGAATTGCTCTGCACTTTACGATGAGCAGCCTCTGTGATTTCGATGAGCGTGAAGAGCAACCTGAATTATGATTCCATTCATGATTACACTCAAACTTTCTTCTGTGTTTGCTGGATCTTGAAGAAATGTCAAGACGTCAGTGTGTCTCCCAACACGATCTGGGCAATCTTCAATTAAGCGGAAGAATAGCATGCTGAGACACCTATTTGCTTCTTCTTCTGCTTGGGACATTTGTCTTGTCCCCGCTATATTCCTGAAGCAAAAGAAACTGCTCGGCACTCACAGTGAGCAGCCTCCTTATTATTTTTTCGTTTTCAGGATCTTGAAGAAATTCATTGATGTTAGTGAGCCTTCCCACTAACAATGGTTACAATCTCAATACTAACTCGAAGTAAATTAGAACGTCGTTAGTGATGTCGTTGCTGTGGGACACCATAAGTGAGTCCAAACAAGGCTCCTGTTTGAAACAAGTCTGTTTCTTCCAATTTGTGTGTCCTTGATCAAAATTTGCCATATCCTTTACTTATCAAGGCTTCAGTGTCCCTCAGTCCAAAGTTCAAAGTCAATAACATATGTTGTGGTTTCTGCGTGCAATTTCTTCTTCACCCTGCAACTAGGATGCACAGAGTGTCCGTTTTTATGTCCTTATCCCCTTTTTTGCTCAGAGGAAATGTCAAAATTGAAGCCACAACTTTGCACAAAAGTTCTTTGTCTTTGCTTTGCTGGTCATGTGTCCTTCTTTTTGGATCTCGTCTGTACGTGCTGTGGTTCTTTCCCGTCGTCTGTAGTCTCTACGCATTGGGGTGCGGGCAGAAGGCCTTCTCCGTTGTATGGCTTAATGTCACCCAGGAATAGCCAAGCTCTTCTTCCTTTTAGCTTGACTGCAGAGGAAGTGACGTCCTCCACTCTAAATGGTCCGTTGAACCTTGGTTCGTCCCACTTTTTTCTCGTGTGGTTCCTCACCAGGACCGTGTCCCCAGGGAAAACTGGTGATAGACGTAAACCTTGAATCAGGTCTGTTGTAGTATCTCCTTCTGTGTTCTTTGCTGCCCTGCACCCTTTTTGTCGTTGCTGCAGCTGTCCTAAAATTACAGTAAGACAAGATGTCATGCAATTCAAGTAATTTTGCATTTCTGATCCTAAAACTTCCCCTGTCGGATGAGCATCACATCTTGCTCTATCTCGGGGTGTCAAGGGAGTGTGCATCATTCTGCCTGTCGCTATCTCATGTGGCGTAAGATGGTGGTCAGAACCAGGCTGGTTCCTGAGGGCATACAGTGCCAGTGGAAGGCAGTTCAGCCAACTCTTCTTTAGAGTAAGCTACAACTTGGCTATCCTTTCCTTTAAAAAGCCGTTGAGCTTCTCACATAATCCGTTACCTTGAGGATGATACCCCGAAAAGAACTTGTGCTTTATACCAAGCAAAAAGCTAATCTGTTTGAATACTGCATTAACAAAATGAGGACCATTATCTGACCTCATGACCTCACATACTCCCCATCTGGGAAATACCTCTCTCAACCAAAATTTGGCCGCACAGGTAGAGTCTGGGTGTGTACATGGACCTCCTTCTATCCATCTAGAGAATGGACACACCACAACAATTAGGTACTGGTACCCGTTACATACTTAAATCATATCGACATAATCGACATGCAAGTGCTGAAAAGGTCCACTAGGCCTTGGGATGACTCCGCTAATTACTTTTAGTGTATGCCCAGCCATGAACTGTTGGCAGATTATACAGTTCACCATAAAAATGCAACGTGCTATGCCAAGTTCGGTATGAACCAGTCTTCAGCAATCGTCGCTGCTAGGTTCTCTTTTGTCATGTGCGCTGGATAATGCAATTGTTCCAATACTATTTTCAATTGGGCTATAGGCATCACCGGTTTACCAGTGCTGTCTTGTCGCCACAAGCTCTCCGAGAGGTTTAAAGAACACCCTCACCGCTCCCACAGGTTTTTCTCCTCTTGTGTGCCTCCCCTTGGAGTTCCATTAACTGGGTTTGCCCCATGTTACTATAACCCTCAGGTTCACTTCGTGCAACAATTATTCTCTCATGCACATCCATTATTTCCACATTCATTATTATTTCGTCTTTGGTCAACACACGCTTGGCTTCCGTGTCTGCTGCTTGATTTCCACGTGAGATAAAATCTGTCCCTTTCGTATGGGCGGCGCATTTCACAACCGCTATGCCCACTGAGAGTTGTAGTGCCTTAATGAGCCTATCCAATAAGGCTGCGTGCTGCACTGGCATGCTGTCCACTCGGAACCAGCCCCTCCTTTTCCAGCGCTAGGCCTGCGTGCACTGTCGACATCACATAGGCTGAGTCACTGTACACTGTCACTTCCTGGTCTGCGTGATTCTCGATCACGAGTATCAACGCCAATAATTCTGCAGCATGTGCTGAATAATGTGATGGTAATTGTGCACTAATGAGTACTCAAAATTCTCCATTTGCTGTGTGCTTCATCACAGCTGTGCCTGTATCTTTGCTCATCATTTTGATCGATTCTCGAAGAACCGTCAACGAAGACAATTTCTCCTTCTGCCAATGCATTTTCTTTCACTCTGGGAATTTCATCATAGATCTTCATAGTTCACTCAGTCATGGATTGGCTCTCCGTCAGTGACTGGCTCTGCTATAAACATAGCTGGGTTCACGATCTTACATCGAATTATCTTAATCTATGGATTTGATATGATCACTTCATAAGCAGAAGCTCTCTGAGATGTCAATGTGCCTTTTGGTTTCTCTAGAATGGCAAATAATGCATGCTCGACGTACATCGTCATTGAGCATCCCATCACAATGATTGTAGCCATCTCTATGGCGAATGCTGCAGTAGCTAAACTTTGTTTGAATGGGAAGTGACCTCTCATCACTGGGTCCAAATTCCCACTGTAGTATGCTAGGGGCTTGTACCCCAACGTGGTTCTCTGTGTGAGTACTGCCATCATAACACTGCCATTCGTGTGTGAAAACAGGTAGAATTCATCTGCATAATAGGGAATTCCTAGAACTGGTGCAGTGCAAATGGCCTTTTTCAGTCAGTACAAAACGAGCACACCCACACACCACACCCCCTTCCAAGCCAAAATGCTACCACTTGTACTTGCCATACTGGGCCTGGAGGACATGCCTGCATTGCTACTCCTTGAGCAGGCAGTACAACAGGAAACACAGGAGACGCAGGAGGAGAAGGAGGGTGAGACATGCCAAGCAAATCCCACCAGTGCAGATAGTTGCTCCCCGCAGACAGCCAACAATTCCACGTATGAGGGCCAATCCATTTGACTTAACCCCAGCACAGATCCACACCCTGTACTGGCTGGACAGAGACACCATCACCAACATAGTGGAATTAATACAGGATGACTTAGCCTGATCAACATCCGCACAGCCATCCCCCCCTTTGCTGAAGGTGGCATCTGTGCCCCACTTCCTGGCCACAGGAACTTATCAACACACAGTGGGCCAAATGCATGGCATGTCCCAATCATGCTTCTCTGTTGTATTAAACCAAGTGCTGGATGCACTACTGAAGCACGCAAGTGCCCATATATCCCTACCAAGGACACCACAGGAGGCAAATGCCACCAAAATAGCATTTCATGCACTGACAGGCATGCCCAATGTAATTGGTGCCCTCGACTGCGCCCATGTAGAGTTCGTAGTCCCACATGTCGTGGAGGCGGTGTACCGCAATCAGAAGCTATACCATTCCATAAATGTTCAGATGGTGTGTGATGCCAGCCATATAATAACACATTGCTGTGCCAGATACCCAGGATCCACACATGATGCCATGGTGCTGCAGAGCTCCTCACTACCCCGCTACATGGGAGGAGGCGTTGTACGAAGTGGCTGGCTGTTGGGTGAGTCTGCCCTCTGGGCCATGGGAGGAGATGGATTGGGGGGCTACATGCATATGCAAGGGGAATGCCCTCTGGGCCATGGGAGGAGATGGATTGGGGGGGGCTACATGCATATGCAAGGTAATGCCCTCTGGGCCATGGGAGGAGATGGATTGGGGGGGCTACATGCATATGCAAGGGGAATGCCCTCTGGGTCATGGGAGGAGATGGATTGGGGGGGGCTACATGCATATGCAAGGGGAATGCCCTCTGGGCCATGGGAGGAGATTGATTGGGGGGGCTACATGCATATGCAAGGGGAATGCCCTCTAGGCCATGGGAGGAGATGATTGGGGGGGGGCTACATGCATATGCAAGGGGAATGCCCTCTGGGCCATGGGAGGAGATGGATTGGGGGAATGGAAGTTTCTTGAGTCATCCGCCGACACACAGCTCTCACATTTTCATACAAAATGCCCCTAGCCAAGATATACATTGGGTGGCCTGGTGGTTTAAAAGCCTAGGACCCTAGGTCGTGTATGTCACTCAAGGCTCCCTCCATGGATTGGCATGCACTGTACAGGGCTGACAGTCATGTGGATGTGGCTGCCATTGACGAGATTGTGCATATGAACTTGAATGATGTACAGGCTGAGCACACTTGTCAACTGAGCTTCATCCTCACACATACCTCCTTCTGCTCCCATGTAGGTGAAGCTGGATATCCTCTGAAGGCGTGGCTACTCACCCCTGTCAGGAACCCGCAGAACAGGCATGAGGAGGACTTCAATCATGCACATACACGTACGCGTGTGGTCATTGAGCAGACGTTTGGCCTTTTGAAGGCACGGTTTCGCTGCATTAGCAGGTCAGGAGGGGCACTCATGTACAGGCCTGAGAAGGTGGGCAAAATCATCACGGCATGTGCAATGCTGCATAACATGTGCATCCGGCGGAACATACCCCTGCCACCTGACGTGGAGCTGCCACCACCTGGTGAAGTAGAAGGAGAGGAAGGAGTAGATGTAGGACATAGGCCAGGACGAGAAACACGTGAGGGTTGCGCAGTGCGGCAAATGCTCATAGACCAATCATTCTGATGTACTTTGATGCAGAGGGTGCCATGTGTTCGGAACTGTGGGCACTGGGTGTGTGGGCACATGTGCACAATTCACCATGAAGCAATAAATTGACAAAGAACAAATCAGCAATGTCCACTCATGTGATGTTTGCTACACAACAGGTGTATTCGTGAGATATTTTGTACAACATGATTCAACAATCCACACCCCCACCACCCCTCCACCTCCCCCCCACCCTACTCCCACACCCCCAAACACCCCAGTACTACACACTACACCCACCACCACCCTCCACCCACCGCCTAACACCCAAAGTCAACTATGGCACGACATGTGTCTGGATGTATACCCAAAGAGATTCTGCAGGGTGGCCCTGTAACTGTGGAGCCCCCTTTGGAGGTGAGGGTTGGCTCTCTGAGCGCCGCGAACTCTGCAGGGACATGCGCACGGGGCTGGTCTGCCTCGAACCCGCTGGCGTGGTTGATGTGGATGAGCCAGATGGCAGGGTTTGCCGTTGCTCCATGCTGTCAGCAATCCTGGTGAGGATCTGACCCAAGGCATTGAAGCCATCGCGCACTTGCTGTGCACTTGAGTTGATATCCTGGATTACGGCCGAAGTGCTGTCCTGGATGACACAGCGTGTTGTCTCCCCTTCAGCAAGGTACTGCTGCACATAGCCTTGTATCGCCTCCTGCTGGGCCTCCATCCTAGACAGACGTCCCTCAAGGTCCCGTATGGCAGTGTGGGTTGTGGTTGGTGGGTGATGTGGTGGCACTGCATGAATCATGGGGCTGTGCATTGCCGGAGACCACTCTCCATGGCTGCCCTGGTCGGATGAGTCCCGCTGAGGTGTGTCCAGTGGGGTGGGCTGTGGGCTTGGTGTGTGAACTACAGGCTCTGAGTGGACAAGTCCTGCATCGCCCTCATTGTCCGGGTCAGCTCCCTCATCAACACTATGATGTGCCGATGCAGCCATCTCCCCAATTGTGCTGGCAGCAGCAGACTGTGTGCCATCCTCCATGCCTGTTGTGTCCTCAGCCTGTGTGGATAGTGTGACCAGGGGTGCAGGGGCAGGTGTCTGCTCATCCTGTGTGGGTGTCTGTGTGGCTGTATTGGCACTGGTTGCTGTCTGCATCCATACCTTTGGGGGACAGAGAGTGGCAGGGCATCAGTGATGGTGGTGCTTGCATTATGCATGCATTAGTCTTTGGGCATGTGGTGCCATCTGATCAATTGCATGCCTGGCTTTGTGGCGGACTGTGTACATGCAAGGTTGGAAGGTGCATTTTGAAATCGTACTGGTGTTCAGATGTATACCATGTGGGCTGCTGTTGGGCCTTGATGTGTGTTGGGAGTGTCGTCCTGGGTGACACGTGCACATCATCTGTGTGTCGGGTGTGTATTTGTGTATCGGCGCAGCATGCATTGGGATGGGATAGTGGTGGCCCCACCATGTGTATATGGATATGTGAAGGTGTGCATGATGGGCCATGTATCGGCTGGCGTTGCTGTCACATTTGGAGGACAATGAAGTGGATTAGTTATCGTGTTTTTGTAGGGACACTCACCTTCATCTGCCGATGTTGGCACGCCAAACTCTGCTCCACCGACTCCTTCGATTGAGTCCACATCTATGACAGAGCTGCAGGTCTCCTCCCATCTGGCCAATTTCATTGGTGAGTGTGGTCCTCCTCCTGTTGCCAGCCCCTGGCTTCGAGTGGCCGACAAGATGTTCCGGACTCTCAGCCTGAGGTCATTCCACCATTTTTTACAATCACGCACTGTGCATGCGGTGGTGCCGACTGCACTTACTTTCTGGGCAACTTCTTCCCAGATGGCCTTCTTCTTCAGCTGGGCTGGATGCCTGAGGTCGTTGCAGAACACCACTTCAGCATTCGCCACTAGGGTGTCGGCTAACATGTTCAGCTCATCGTCCGTGAACCATGGTTTGCGCAGGCAGGCCGTGCCTTTCCGGGTGGCCTTCTCCATGTTGTCCGTGGTGGCCTAGGAGTTGTGGTGTTGAAGTTCCTGTATGTGGAGGATGGCAATGGATTGTGTTTTTGAAGACAGCCGCCATGGCATTTCCCGTTCCGGTGCGATGATGTTACTTCCGGGTCCGGTATTGACGGGCCCGTTATTAGCACTATGTTAATACTGGTACCGCTATTTAGGGGTTGCCGAAGGCAGAGGCGTTCTGTGCATATTCGTCGATGCCGCTATCTGGGGGTTTGAGGGTCGTTACTGGTATGCCGGTACGGCCGTTACCGGCATGCAGGGGTGCGCGTGCTCGCGCACTCTTGATCACTCGCTATTTGCAGGTTGGTGCCAAGCCAGACATGTTCTTAATGGCATGCCGGTACGGGCTGATTTTTAGCACCAACCTCTTGATGAGGCCCAATGACCGTGAAATATTTTGCCTCAACAGGTATCCCATTGAGCTGTCCTAATCCATATATAACTTTGTTCCATTCTGAGTGAATGGATTCCAACCTTCACCAGAGTTAATTCGCATTCCAGAATTCAGTACCTTTCCTGCACTTGTTATCTGTGACAGTTGCATCAGCGACTGTTGGGACTGTCCTTGTGGAAAATGTGTCATATTCTGAGGTTGCAAGCTTTGCTGTGCTCTCGGCGCTTGCTGCTGCACCGTGTGATTTTGTGCAACTCCATTTCCACCCTGCTGCAAAAATACAGGTGGATTCACCATCCCTACTCTTGTTCCTTGGTCATTTTGCACCATGCCTTGACTTCTGCATGTGCGTGCTAGATGCCCTGCCATCCCACACGTCCAACATATTAGCGGTGGTCTGATTATTTTCCCATTTGACATGTCCTGATTGCCATTTTGCATGTTTTGAAAACCACCCTGATTACTCTGGAAACCTACCTGATTACTCTGCCATCCTCTTCCTCTAAAGCCTCTCCCAAATGGGTAGAACCCGTTACTGACTTGATCACCCTGCTCTTGATTATTGGCCTGCCTCATGTTTGATCTGTCTGTACTATTTATCATTGCCCCTTCAATGGCATATTTTGACAATTTTTTCTGCACTAATTTTGCATCTTCAGCTTTTTGTGCAGCCTCTTTTTTGCGATTTTTCTCTTGTAGCAGCCTGCAATAGTGCCCTATGGTCAACTGTATTTCAGACCACGCTTTGCTTCAATTCCTACCAATTTCTTGAGCTGCTTCTGTACCTGATCTGGCAGCCCTTGGCATAATATATGGTACAACACGGGTATGGATTTCCCCCAAGATTCCTGCGTTTCCAGCACCCATGCGTCTTGCAAATTCTGAAAGTAAAGCAGAGGATCTTCTGGCTCCTTCATTGTACGTGTCATTATAGTTCCCATGTCAGAAGTATCCGGGTATAGCAATCATAATGCTTTCCATACCGCGGCTCTGCAATTATTAAATGGTGCTCCTTCATGCGCAGTATTAACTGTAGTGACGCCAGGGTAACCTGCACGTGTCCACACATCGTCAGCTCTATCACCAAGTATGGCGATTAAAAGACCCTTAATATCCCCGATAGCTAATGTGTTCCATCCTGTAATTTTTTCGAACTCATGTATCCATTTTCCGGCTCCCGATGTTAACATTGGAAGCTTATTTTTCAGATGTTCTCGATCCATGTGTGGCTATGGTATATACTGTGGCCTCGTTCCTCCTTTTTCAAGCAACGGGAATTGTAACACATGGCACTCCTTTTCTTGTCTCATAATTTTCCTATCGACTGCAGGGGTAATATTCCGGCATCGACATCTACCTGGCAATGTCCTTAGTCTCCTAACATAGGGTGGTGGAAACACCCTCCTCTGACCGTAACACACTCCTGCATGTTGATCTGATTGTGTGACTGACTCTGATTCCTTAGGTACAGATCCACTGGAATCTGACCACCTTATTCCTTTTCCGCCAGAGAAGCGTTTTTCACGTCTTCTCTCATCTTCTCTTTCCTCACATTCCTCTCTTTCAGCATCCAATATTGTCTGTGCCCAACTCGTGCAAATCCTCTCCTCTTCCTCATTTCTATGTAGCATCAACCTATCTAGGGACAGCTCTCTATTTCTGCTACTTCGAGAGGCGTCCTCAGTATCGTACAACTGAGTGCTGTCCAGACGCTCATCGTCCCTTTTCCCTTGCGGTACTTGTTCTAGTCCCATTTTATCATATATTATATTGATCGTCTCTCCAATGCTTCTGGTGTCGAAGTCATCTTCCATATGTGCCCTAGATGTGCCTGGTACTGAATCGTAATTCTTCTATATCTTCCCAGTCTACAACTGGATCGAGTTTTTGAACCTCTCTCTCCAGGTATTCGAGATCCTGTCGTCATCAAACTCTCTGCACTTCCTCGCTTCCTCTCTGACCCTATCTTCTTCCTGTTTCTTCGCATCTCTACATTCATTTGCCCTTTGTATTTCCTCATCCCTTTGTCTCTTTATTCTCTTCTCCCGTATCTTTTGTTCTTCTTCTTCTATTCTCCGCTGTTATTGCCTGTCCTGATCTTTAGCTGTTCTCTACTTATGATCACGTTTCCTTTCTTGCTCTTCGCGACACAACTGCTCTCGTCTCTGTCTATCTTTTTTCCTGATTCTTTCATCTCTCAATCCTTTTTCTTTTTCTTTCTCTTTCCCTTTTGAATCATCTGGCTCTCCCTTTTGCCTCATGTCCTCAATGCCTTTACCATTGAGTTTCAATAGAATCTGACCTCCCATCCATTTGTTCTGTCCTCATCTCCTTTCCATCTCTTTCCCTCTCTATCTGTATCTAGAGATGTACTTGCTGTGCCTGGTCTCTTTTTCCCTTTTCGCGTATCTCCTTCTCCCTCAGGACTTTGGAGGTGATGTCTCTGTCTTTGGTGAATCATATGACAGGTTGCTATATCCTGTGGCTGCTTTAAGTTCCCTCAACTGGTATAATACCTTGTCTTTACTGGCCTCACTTTTCGTTTCAGGCGGGGCGGGTGGCGTAGAAGGCGTCTTACCCCCCTCTGTGCATATGTTAAGTATCCAGTCTAAAGGCGGCTCCTCCTCCTTCTCCTCTTGGTACATCTTCCAAAGTTCTTAACTAGCTAGGCATTTGTCTAACTTTTTGCCAGTGTATGTGGCATGCAAATATGTCGTCATGTGTTACAGTATCGTTTTATATACCGATTCACCCTGGGGCCCTGACATAAACATTTTGTGGGCAATTCCTTTAACCCATTCTGCACTGTACTTTTTCAGCTTAGATGCATGTTTTGGCAACTGTTTGCACAAGTGTACTAACAGTGTAACGTCTTCCATGCTTAAATCTGTTTAGCCTCTCCTTGTATATAACACTTTGTTATGCTTTACGTTTTTTAAACAAAACCAACAATATGAGCGAGCACCAATCGTCGCAAGCTCCAATCCCGTTTTTCCCCGAAAAATTATTTTTACTTTTTCATACAACAACCATCAATTCATGTCATGCAACATCCTGGCTATGCAATCGCACAATTTTCATGCTATTTCCCCTAAAAATGTTCTTACTTCATGACGTCAGAGAAAAAGGAAAAACACAAAACAGATGTGACAGACTAGACAGACTCCGGCCGGCTACACGAATCTCATGCCCCTATCGATATTCCGACATGGAATGTAAGCCCATCCCTTTCAGATCACCTCTTTCATCGATTCTGGTTTCCTATTGCGCCCTATCTTTTCAGGACTTTGAATGCAGGCTTCTTCTAGCGCTATATTAAAGCGTAGGTATCTGGGCGTTTCCTCTAGCTCAGGTATCCTCCCGGTATCTCTCTGCTCGGGTATCCTTCCCGTTATCCTCTGTTGCTCGGGTACCCTTCCCGGTATCCTCTCTTTAGCTCCACCCCCCTCAAGTCAATATTTCTTTCCCCTTATATATATACATCATATTCTCACTAAGGCATTATTTTTGTCTCACCTCCCTCCGTTTTCTTCCCTTACGTGTTATAAGGCATGCAACTTTTTGCCAAAGTATTTAGTCTTTTTCACTCACTGTTCGCATTTTTTTCCTCTCTGGATGCTCGGGATCACCGCCTTCATTACCGTCTCTCACTGCTGTTCGCTCCGTCGGCTGCTCGTAGAAGTGGGAATGGGTTTGTGGGGGAAAGCACATGTTCCTTCAGACCTCAACCTGCAGGTTTTACACTTTAGGCTAACCACTATCTACGGGGAGCCTCTCGGTCTACTTAGCCAGATGGCAAAGGACTTGTGATATTGCCGAGGACTCAGAGTTACTTATGTCGATGGTCAATAGGTGTCTTATCAAATTGATAATTGATAAACCATCCTCTCTCTGCTACCAAGTGTGCACTAGGACTCCAACCGGCCCATAGAGCTGGGGGTTTCCCAATAGCACTTTAAGATTGAGCAGCAGCACCCGTGAGATCAATCGGGATGCAGATTAATACTCTCGCATCAAATCAATAATGACAACTCAATGGTTTAGCAAAGGGAGTCCGTTTAATGACAAGTACAAAAAACAGGGAGTTCATGAATATCAGCAATCGCTCAATCTTCCTTCTCGCTTCAAATCCAATTAATTTCAGAAAAAACACATAATTTATATTAAAAACTCGTCAACACTGATGTGTAACGCTTAAAATCTGGCATGCAATTCTATTGGTTCTAGGAAGGTAACTTTAATATAGGTTCTATATCTGTATATGGTAACAGGGAGTGGGGATTGAATAAACTCTGTCGGGTGGGGCATATAAGCCCTTCCTTCAAAATGGCTACTGTAGACATCACTAAAAGTATGACGTCTCATTGGTTCTACTAACTATAGGACCCTAGATTACTTGGTCCACTATGATTGGGTTGGCAACAACCCCACGCATACTTTTCCACTTGCCTAGCAGCGTGCAGAATAGCCGGCCAGGTGCAGGGAGTTTATCTGCACCCCAAGCTTCCCTCCAATGATTGCGATAATCAGTCATCACCTCAGTGGTCATGTGTCAATTATTTCTGTGTGGTTGGCCTTGAGACTGCTTCTTGGTCTGGAAAAGTTAAGACATCTGTGCATGGCACAAGTCCATGCGTAGGTGTGAAAGTTTCATCCCTTCTCGCTTGGCTGGTCACGTGATTGCGACATAGTGAAATCGTCTTATTCTTCATGCAATTTGAGTATTTGATTAAATTCTGCCAGCCATCTGCCTTCTGTGGCTTATCTTGAACTTTCTGAACAGGATACTCTGTTCTTCTTTCATAAATTGTATCCACTGTTTGTCTATTTCAGCCGATGCAACCTTGGCTTCTTGGCATGATTTGCCCTCGTCTGGGTTTCTTTCTGTCTTTCATTCTCGATTTGCTTGTTGCAGGGCTCCCCTCTTGAGACCTTTAGTAACCTTTGGTTGATTCTGCTATTGTGCATAGTGGAAGTATACTTATATTAGGTGCTCCTTTTGAGGTAGATATGTATTGGTGGCGCTTGCCGCAATCGATTTTACTACTAAGCATAAGCAAGCCTCATGATTCTTTGCTTCTTGCAGTTTCTTGCATATGTACACATGTAAACTAACTGAATGTCTTCATCGTGCATAGGGCATAATTTTTGATATTTTTTTACATCGATTGTTTCACTTTAGGCCCATGAAGTCACTTATCCATGGTATTTCGCTATTTGCGGCATGGCTACCCCCATACCGCACACCGGGTCCGGGTTCCGTGAATGGGGAAATACCGGGCCATTCCAACCATGGAGAACCCGGTATTTACCCATTCAGGGAACACATCCCCATCCCCATTCCTATTCGAGCCCCCATAGGGCTCAATGGGAATGGGGACCCTGCTAACAACGGGCCCGTTAATAACCGGCCTGTTAGCAGGTAAAACCAGGCGCCCTTAGCGGGACCTCGTAATGCAGCAGTAAGGGGTTGACGGCTCCGGCACCTTTACCGGCGCCGTTAACCCCTTACCGCCAGCCTTGTAATGACCCCCAATGTTAGAAGCGCCAATCACAATAGAAGAGATACAAGGGATAATAGCCACACTACCAGATGGGAAAACTCCAAGAGGCGACGGCCTCCTGGCAGAGTTCTACAAGGAATATGAAGATCTAAATGCCCCACAACTACTTCTAGTGCTAGAAGAGGCATATGAGGAGGGGAAACTACCAGACAGTATGGAACAAGCGGTCATACTCCTGATCCTAAAGCCAGGTAAAGACAGGAAGATATGCGAATCCTACAGACCGATAGCACTAATAAACCAAGACACCAAAATCCTCACAGCAGTACTTGCAGAGAGACTTAAGAAAGTAGTCGCAACACTGATACATCCTGACCAAACGGGCTATGTCCTGAGCAGGGCCAACACAGAAAACCTGAGACGACTCCAGGCGATGATAGACAGAACACGTGGCTGTGCGGCAGTGGCACTGGATGCTGTTAAAGCATTCGATTTGGTTAGATGGGAATGGCTGTTTGCATCCCTGTAACAACACCGCATGGGAAACAGGTTCATGAGATGGATTTGCATGCTTTAGTCAAGCCCAACGGCAAGAGTGTGCACTGATAAACACATCTCGGACCAGTTCTTGATTCACAGAGGCACCAAACAGGGCTGTCCCTTGTCACCCCCACTATACATCTTGGCCCTAGAACCGCTGGCAATACATATGAGGAAAACACTTAAAGACTCAGGGCTACAAGTAGATGGGTCACTACATGTGATATTCCTATACGCAGATGACATACTGCTTTACATAAGACATCCAGATGAAAACATAGAGACATATTTGGAAGTATTGGAGAACTTTGCAACGCTATTGGGAATCTTGATTAGCAAGACGGAATCCTGCCTCTTCCCCCTTGCAGGATGGATAAGGATCGAGAAAGATCAACTCCCACTTCTAGGACTCCAATAGAAAGTCCACTCCTTCCGATACCTAGGAATAAATATACACTACGACATTAGAGACACTCATACAGAGAATAGAGTAAAAGCAAAACTAGGTCTAGAGGCTTCTATTCAATTCTGGGTGTAAATTGCCCCTTTTGTTAATGGGTAGAATTACCCTCTTAAAAATTATAGCCTTCCCCCTCCTACTGTATAATTTCACAAATGTACCATACCATATACCAAGAGCCTTCTTCAGAGACCTAAACTCGACACTAGGCGGCTTCATATGGGGAAATGGTAGGTGGAGAATCGCACTTGACGTCCTATGCAGAGAGTACACAGAGGGCGGGGTACGTCTTCCACACGTTGAACTCTATTACCTAGCAGGCCAACTCCAACATGTGGTAGGATGACTCGGAAACAATAGACCATGTCCTGATGAGCCCCACCATAGCCCCCTTCCTTTTGAAAGAAGCATTGTGGCTGAAGAAAAACAGAATTGCCGACCCTCCAACACTTCTTCAACTAGGCAGACAGATATGGTCCAGAACCAAAAAGATACTGAAGGTGCAGGAGCCCTACTCCCCACAGATTTCACTGGCAGCCCTACATGAAGACAACAGGGTACACTTAACTCATAGCAGAAAGTACTGGGAGGAAAAAGGGATAATAACCATAGGAGATCTCTATCTTGCAGGGAAACTACACACATTCCAAGATCTGGTAGAAACACACGAAATACACAAAGGACAATTCAAAATATACACCAGACTAACACGCGCACTAGAAATTACATGACCAGCCATCCCAGATCGAGAAGACAACAACCCGACTCTGGCACTACTATATGATGTGTCAGAAGGAGGACATGTGATCTCCAGAATATACCAAGGTCTGTTAGAAGCAATATCTAAAGATCTAAACAGAGGGAAACAAACATGGGAACTAGAGGTGGGAAGGGAATTTCCAGAAGAAGAGTGGTCAAAAGCAATGCTGTACCCTAAGAGTGTCTCGAGAAATGCTAGGCTTAAACTGACCCAATACTACACATTTCACAGGGCGTACATGACACCCCAGAAAATATTGCAATTCTCTGGGGCGAGGGATAAAGGGATGCCCAAGAAGCGGAGAAGAAAGGGCTACTGTGGGACATATGTTCTGGTCCTGCCCAATAGCCCATGAATACTGGTAGGAAATAGAAACACGATTGAAAAAGGGAGGAATGTGAGTCAGGAATGAACAACAGAAGCATGCCTTCTGGGGATCTATAAATGCCCCAGGAGAGATAGAGCAGTGAGAAAAATGATGGACCTCACCTGGGTGCTTTTCAAGAGAAGAATAGTGATGACATGGAAGGCCAGAGAAGGGCCGAAGATAGAAATGCGGTGGAACGACTTGAAAAGATGGACCATGGCACAGACCGCAGTATGGCATGAAGCACTCCAAACAGGCAGAAGGGAAAACTCTGAGGACATAATAACGCGGAATACACTTGTACAAGATCTGTTCACCTCGCCAGATGACAAATCCCCCTGAAAATCAGGACCCCCGCCCAGTTTAACGTTCACTAGAGATCAGTGATGGACACAAATGAATATAGTCATGCACTCCTCACCTGAACTGAGATCCGAATGGTTTAGATCCTTGCAAATATTACAAACCGTGCTTACAGTTATAGTTTGTGTTGGGGTTAGGGAGGGAGTTGGGGTGGGAAAGGGTATTGACAGACAACTATAAGTAAAAATGCTGGATATGTGGAAATGCAAACAATCTTGTTGCAATATGAGAAATACCAATACAAATATATGCATAAAAATAAAAAATAAAAAGATCCACACAATCTGATGGCCTGTGCTTATATCATTATTTTGTTTGAAAAGAGTCAAAAGACAAGTGAATTATTCTGTATTTTCATAGGATGTTGCCATGTGTTTTGAATGGCACAACTATGCAGTTTACCTGCTGTACATCAAGAGTATCTAGATGTACCATCACTTGCAATGTAACAATGAATTTCAGGGAAAGTAGAGGACATATAAGGTGACAACAGTTAATTCCTTTTTCCAACAACAGTCAGATTGCTTTACAAAGCTTATAGTGATGAGTAGGATTTTGAAAACAATGCATTACAGTGCAAATGTATCGAAAATCAATGGGCCTCATTACAACCTGCCAGTCCGGGACCGTGCAAAATCCGTGATGGCGGTAAAAACGTTTCCGTGTCCGCAAGGGTGCGGAAAAACCGCACGATTACACGCTGTCGGTCGCGCGCACCACACGGACTCGGAAACGTTGTTACCGCCGTCACGGAATACCCCACGGAAATGGAAATAACGAAGCCACAAGTGGCGCAAAACCCGTTTCCGCCTCCGCCGCCACGGACACGGAACCGGAAATACCATGATCGCCAAAACAGGAAACAGAGAGGCGGCCATCATATAAAAGCACAATCCATTGCCATCCAGAGCCAGCACAAGCACAATCCTGACTCTGAGAAGCCAAAAGGGACCACCAGCATGTCTGCCAGGATTCCTGCTCAGAGGCAGCGCAAACAGCGCTTCAGCGAGGCGGAGCTAACCGTCTTGGTGGAGCACATTGTGGACAATGCTGAGATGCTGTTCAGCGCCGACCAACGGCGTGCCACACAGCAGCGGAGGAAGGAGGTGTGGGCCGAAGCTGCATGCAAGTGCACCGCTGTGGGCGTGGCAGTGAGGAGCGTGAAGGACTGCCACAAGCGTTGGGACGACCTGAGGCTGAGGGTACGCAACCTCATTTCCACGCACCGCCAACGCAGCAGTGGGACAGGCGGAGGACCCCCTTCCCCACTGAGGCTGCAAGCATGGGAGGAGCGTTGCAGCAGCGTCCTCCACCTAGAGGGAATCCATGGGATTGGGCAGGCTGAGGCAGGAGTGAGCCCACCTGCAGATGCCGGTAAGTGCCCAAACATGAATGCCACATGTAAATATGCAGTTGTGAGTACTGGGCCAAAGGACCCATTAACAACCCCCCCCCCCCCAGGCAGTGCATTTGTGGGCCAAAGGACCCATTAACAATCCCCCCCCCCAGGCAGTGCATGTGTGGGCCAAAGGACCCATTAACAATCCCCCCCCCCCAGGCAGTGCATGTGTGGGCCAAAGGACCCATTAACAATCCCCCCCCCAGGCAGTGCATGTGTGGGCCAAAGGACCCATTAACAATCCCCCCCCCCAGGCAGTGCATGTGTGGGCCAAAGAACCCATCATGATCCGTATGGCAACCAATATCACTGAATGCAGACACCAGCAATCAGATGCATGTGACTAACACTATTCAATGTACAAACTAAATGACGCATGTGATGCACCCATCTGCCACCACAACAACACTAATTGCATGCCCTTTGTGTCCCCACAGCTGTTTCAAGTGACAGTGATACTGCACAACAGGCCAGCCAATCAGCATCGGCAAGTACACTAGCCACCGCCACCACACAGGAGGATGCTGCCGGCAGTTCTGCACCTCTGGCCACATTACCAGCCACTACAGAAGTGCATCACACCACCACCACCACCAACATCCCCACCATCTCCACACTGGCTGAGTCCAGACAGGTGCCACAGGAACCTATCATGGCCACCCAACAAAACACCGAAGGCAGCAGCACTGCAGAGGGGGCGGCCTGCAGTGATAACAGTGCCCCGCAAGAGCACTCGGAAACGGGGCCACAGGGGGAGATGCCCACATTGGAAGACCTGGGCTCCTTCCATGAGCTGGGGTTCAGCCCCACTTCACTGGGGAGTCCCATGAGGTCGCCCACCCCATCCATGGCCGAACTGAATGCCCGCATGCAGCGGATGGAGGACCAGCAGGCTACCCTCACCCAGCTGGTGGAGAGGCAGCTAGAGGAATCCAGGCTGCAGAGGGAGAGCTACAGCGCCTCAGTGCGTCGCCTGTCGAGGTCCATTGGACGCTTTGCGAGCACCATAGTGACCCTTGCACGCCATGTGCGGGAGGGCAATGACCACACCTCCAGGCTTGTGGAGGCCATGTTGGTTGGCCAACAGGCAAATCTGGCACGGATGCCCTCAATCCCTGATTCTGGCCAATCAAACACTACCACCCCATCCAGCTCCACTACTGCCAGTCCAAGGAGGCGCTCGAGTAGGCTAACGGGTCCCTTGGGCAAGGTTGCACAGAAGCGCACACGGAAGTGATGGCATGTGTGTGGGGCAGTGCAGGACACATGTGGACTACAAGGGTGTGAGAGGGGTGGTCACGTTTGGGTGGTGGGGTAGGTAGTTTTGGGGGTTTGGACAATGGGCTCTGGGTGGGGGTGGGCACGTTTGGGTGGTGGGTGGCCCCGGGTGTACAGCTTCCCTAACCAATGCACCTTCTTCCCTGTTGTTATTACATCAATACATCACCATTCCAAATCAAGACATACATGTGTGGACATTGATCATTTATTTTGCAGTGCAACTATTAATTCATTGTCGTCACCATGTTTGTGCATTACTGTGAATGTGCTGTGACTCAAAAGTAAATGCGAATCAGGGCATCCCGTGCTCTCTGGCCATCATGTGCACCCCCAGGGGGAGGCGGTGCCATCCCATCCCCATCTCCATCCCCATCTCCATCCCCATCCCCATCTCCATCCCCATCCCCATCCCCATCCCCATCTCCATCCCCATCCCCATCCCCATCCCCATCTTCCTCATCTGCGTCTGGTGGCATTGGGATGTTCCTGCGCAGGCATATATTGTGCAGCATGGCACATACCAGCGTGATTTTGCCCGTCTTCACTGGGCTGTACAGCAGTGATCCGCCAGATCTGCTCAGACAGCGGAAACGGGCCTTCAGCAGTCCAAATGTCCTCTCAATCATTCCACGTGTGCGGATATGTGCCCTATTGTATGCCTCTTCATGCCTGTTCCTTGGTCTCCGTACAGGTGTCATCAACCATGGCGTGAGTGCATATCCCGCATCACCTATATGGGATGTAGATGGGGGAACATGTCAGTGTTTGTGGCATCATGTCCTCATCTGCTGCTGTGCATTCTTGTATCATCATTCATTCATGCATATGAACCATGCAGTGTCTGGAGGTATGTTTTGGCCATCACGAGGAATGTCGCTGACTGCATATGGGCCTACACATTAACTTGCATGTTTGCTGTGCCCTGCGGGTGACATTTGATTGTGTGCATGTCATGGTGCCGTGCTGTCCACACATGGCAGAGTGACTTCACTGTACGGAAGTAGTAAATACTCGTCGTATCATTTACACGCCTCTCGTGCTTTTTGGGGCAGTGTTTCAATTGAGGGTGGGTGTCTGCAGTGGCACAGGGTTCATGGGACAGTGACGGGATTGGCTGTGGCAGTGTGTGCACGGGCACATTGTGGTGCCCTGTCATGTCTTCCTTCATGATGTTTGGCATCCGCTGTGTATTTGGTAGATGGAAGGGGGGTGATGCATGTGCGGTCACAGCGGCACACTCACAATGCTCATTGCCTGGACACACACACACCACTCCGACAGGGTTGTAGCATCGTCAGCTGTACTCACCCAATAGCCACGTGCTTTGTCCGGCATAGCGTTCCATGTACCGTGGCAACGTGGAATTCCGCAGTACCATTGAGTCATGTGATGAGCCTGGGAAACGTGCGCAGCAGTGTGTAATCAGTTGCATGGCATCACAAACCATCTGGACATTCAAAGAGTGATACTGTTTCCTATTGCGGAACACCGCCTCAATTGCATGTGGTACTGTCAGCTCGACGTGGGTGCAGTCAACTGCGCCTATGCAATTTGGCATGCCTGCTATGGCATGGAAGGCCAACTTGGTGGCAATGACCCCGGGGAGGGTGCGGGGTAGGGCTATGTGTTCCGACACATGGCGCAACATGGCATCCAGTACCTGTACCAGGACTTTTGAGAAACACGGTTGTGATATGCCGTGCAGCTCACCAACCGTGTGTTGATAGGTGCCAGTGCCAAGGAAATGCAGAACTGAGACAACCTTCAAGAGGGGGGGGATGGCAGTGGGGTTGTCAATTAGGCTGCTGATGTTGTCCTCAATCATGGCGGTGATGTGCAGGATTGTTGCACGGTCCAGCCGGTATAGGGTGAGGATCTGTCCTGGGGTGAGGTTCCAGGGTGAGGCCCTGATGCGTGGTATTGGTGGCTGGCGGCGGGGTCGGGCTGGCTGGGCAATGGGGTTTGCCATAGCTGCAGGGTTGGCTGGTTGCCGCCTGCGCCTCCTCCGCCTACGCCTCCTCCTCTGCGCCATTGCTGCCACCATGTGCAGTACTGCCTGTTGGTTGAGTAGGCCCAGTCCCAGTGCTACTAGCCCTGCTGCCTGCATGGTTCTGTGTTGTGTTGGGCTGGGTGTGGCCCTTTTGTAGGCTCCCAGTGGCCTGCTAGGTCCAGCTGGGCTGATTTGGTGCACCTGTGCCCTGATTCAGTTCAGCCGGCAGTGTATAACGCCATGTTCGCGGTGGCGGCGGTTCCGCCACCGTGATCACGGTATTTCCGCCATTTTTTTCCCGGTATTTCCGTGTCCGCGCTAGTTGTGATGCTCACGGTGTTTCGTGTTGCCGGTAACGGAGGGGTTTCCGTGCAGGCGGAATTAAGGGGAACCCTATTTCCGCGGTGGCGGTTTAGGGTGGTGCTATTACCGGGGCCGCGGGTCATGATTGCGCGGACATGCAAACGGTGCCGGTATGGTTTTACCGGCAGTGTTAATTCCGGACCGGAGTACTTGTAATGAGGCCCAATGATTTTGTATTGGCTTGGATAACACTTGTTTTCATCTGAGCCCCATAGTGAGCTGATAAAATAGCTGACCAGAGTTTCATCCCATATCAAACTAGCCCACAAACATGGAAGTACATTTTAAGAGTGTATTCTTGAAATAATACTTTACAACTCTGCCAAGCTGAAATGCAGTGTGTGTACAAAGATAAGAATCTGAACTGACCAGATGGTCAGAGACCTTTTCATCTCTCTCACAGACTTCAAAGGAACCCTAAGGCACTTAAGACTATTAAGGGAGTCAGATGGCCTGGATAATGTGAACAACAAACACAAACATTGCTGCCAAATGACCCAGACTGATCATAAACTGGAAGGCATGCCCAGCCATGTCCGTTTTCCATGATTTAAATGCACACAATATTTACAATTATCTTTTAGATACAGAAAACAAGATTTTACATAATTCTACAGCCATACCAATTATAATCAAGCTGAGGACCTCCGCTAGCTAATCAGTATGAAATCAAATCTTCGGTGTGTATCAAAAATGAATAATGATTAATATCAATAACTTTGAGAATTGACTTGATAGATTTGTATCGGATATCCAGGTGTGCATGTGGGCCAGGGGATAACTGAAATCTGTGTTTTAGCAATAGGTAATTTTACTGTGATTAATTATGAAGGAAACAATGATTTAAATGCAGAAATGTGAGAGCAAGCAGTCCCCACCTTCCTCTTTCTTTCACGTGTATAGAAATGTGAACATCCAATGAGAAATGGGGGGTATATTCTTTGAGAGTGTCTGACATTTGGCCACGCAAATGGACATATTTCACCAATCAAAAAGTGAGACATAAGTATGGGAATTTTGCACATTTTTAAAAGCAGAAAAACTCCGGGAATATAATTCTGACTCTGGAATTAAAAGCTACACAATAGGGATACCACCTGTTCCAAAGGGAGTGTTTAACCTGGACATGCTGGGAATAGGCCCTACACATGAGGGAATTATTACCTGAAGCAGAGGTGCTTGCCAAGAGGGAGGAGAACCTAAATGAGAGTTCTTTTGAAAACTCATAAGGGCCCGTTCTGACTCAGCACTTTAAAGCATATTTCAAAGTGAGTATAAAAATCCCCAAATCCAATCAGAAAGTCCCTTAGAATCATTGCACATCTAAGTCCCTGGAGTGAGAGGAAACTGGCGAGATGATGCCACTAGGGGGCGCCCATTCCAAATAGAATATCTTACAATTTTTGTGTGAAATTGAACAGTGTTTTTTATACTAAACATATTCTGAACTGAGATTTGACTGCTTGTAGAAGATATAGCATTTCGGCACACAGAGTTCAGGGACTGATACATTGATGAATCAGAATGAGAATATGGTATCATAGTTTTCTAGTGTGAGTTATATCCTACTTTCCCTGTACTAAGGTTGAGTGAGATTACATTTAAATAAGAACAAATATGCTTTTTCTGTGCTATGAGTGTTGTGTAAAACAGGGAGGACTAGCCAGTACTAATAGTGTAGCATTTTGTAAGTGGTAGTTATATTGGAGCATATGGTATTCATAGGTATAGTCTAATACTTTGAACTGTGAATCAGTGGTTGTGCTTCAGTGTCTAAATGGAAAAATGCTTGATAATTTACCACTTCTGAATGTCATAGACATTAAAAAGTGAATGTGAAGTAAAAGTGTGAATAGCCATCCTTATTCCATTACCATAGACAATAATCTCAATATAAATGCACCGTATTCTCTCCCTTACACAGGAAGGAGTGAGGTCTGCACCAAAGGGACCTGATTTGTAAAGTGAAATGGGAGGGGTACTCGTCCTTGTATTAGAAAATCACAAAACCATGTGCCTATCTTTGGACAGTGTACTGACATAATGTGTGTTCTAAAGTGACATCACTGCTTTTCAGATCCAAACCTGCAGAATTCTGATGCAATTCATTTTAGCCTTCAATTAAATTGCATGCACATACATTAGAAATTCACAGCCACACATTCACACAGTTGGACAAAGTGATGTAAATATGTGCATCTAAATGACACTTTTCTATGAAACCTTTCTCTGGTACCAGTACTTGTTTTAGATACTGCAGGAAATAAAATATGCTGGATTTGCTATTTATTGGCTGAAGTTGATTTTGTGTAAATGTTATTTGAAGAGAGCGTTAATAGACTGGCAGATAAGCGGCATTTTTACCATAAAATTAAGTTCTGCTTAAAGGTGGCATTGTAGTATTTAGGATTAGAGTAGTTAGAAACATTGCTAATAGTTATGTTGTGTGATAGAATGCATGTATTATATTTATCGAGATTGTCACAAGCATTTATTGGGTAAATAAGCCCATGTAATGTATATCTGATGTCTTGTGGTAGAAATCGCCTGCATAATGTAAGGGGACCACCTTAAATTTCTTTAATTTAAATAAATTTGAGTTTTAATCAAACAGTTTGCCTTTTATCCCAGAATGGTGGAGTGCGACTGCATACCAGGGAGTGTTAGATCATGGGTTGCCACTTAGTGAAAAGGATGACATTTATCAAAATGATCTCTACATGGGGCGGTTTTAATATGAGTAGTTATCTAATTTTATGAGGTGTTTTTAGCTCCATGTGTCTGTATTAGAAGGGAATGGAAGCACTGACACACCCAAGACTCAACCTAAGTATTTGATGCTGGTAGTGTGTTAGATGAGATGAAAATGATGTGTGGTCCCTGATGAGTTGAGAAGGGGGCAGGCACTATTCCTAATTCTTGCATATTTTGTTCATATTCATGAAACTATTGGCTCCAACCATAGTCTGTTCAGAGTTTGGAACCTGTGTCCATGCATATTTAATATCCTCAGTCTTCTGGATGCTCTGTTTAAGAGAGCACAAGAGACATGTGTACAGAACAGCACTGAAAGCTGTGCCACTCCTAAACACTTCCAAGAAGAGCAGAATCACCCAGCTTTGTTTTTTTTGTATTTACATATTTATTGAATTTAAAACCTTACAACAGCTAACCATTAAACATATATACATATATACAGTTCAATTCTTCACTGTTTGGACACATAACACAGGCATATAATTGGAAACATTCATACAGTAACATTACCTACAAGAAATAAATATCTCACCATTCTAAAAATGTCACCCAAATGTGTTCATATAAGTTTTCTTTCTTGGCTCTCTGAAGGATAATTATCTCCAACCTCGACACTTGTTGCAAGTCCATCAACCATTCTGACACATCTGGCGATTCCTCACTTTTCCATATCCTCAGAATAATTTTTTTTTGCAGAATTTGCTGCCCTGAAAAACCAACAGCATTGTGGGCATGAGAGATCTTCCACCAAATCCTCCTCACCAGGAATAATGCTCCTGCAATCATAGTCTTTGTTTAGCATCAGAACCTTATTTATTCTAGATGTAATCTCACCCCAAAAGCCCCTAAAGCTGTTGCATTCCCAAATCATGTGCTCAAAGGTGCCCTTGACATGCTTACACCTCCAGCATGCCTCCGATTTAATCAAACCTCTTGCATATAACTTTTGTGGAGTCCAAAATACTCTGTTTAAGATCTTGATTTGTCTACTCCTTTCACCAAGATTCAATGAAGTTAATGCCACATTCTTACACAAATTCCTCCACCTGCTCTCACTTATCACCCAGCTTTGTGATATATGCATACCCAGATCTAGGGGTCTTTAGCTCTCAATTAGGGGTGGAGATCCTTCCTTCTCCCAGCCTTCCTCCCTTCCTAACCTTCTCCAACCCGTTACTTAAAATATGTAACCCTGAAAAACAACCTCACTCCTCGCATCACTTCTATCTTTCACCTACATGTACGCGTACTATACACTCTGCAAAAGCCAAAACGAGTGTATTTGTCGATGATTGTTTTAAGTTTATTTAACGTGTATATGCCCTGTTTGAAATTTAGGCTAGAGGCCATTGTATATATTGACAAGAGTGCCAGTATCATCCACACTAAATAAGCTGCTGGCTATGAATGGCTACATTAAATTATATATTCCAACCTTTAAGAATATTAGGGCTAAAGGACTGACCTGTGTTATGTCACACATTATTATCATTAGCTGTAACAAAACTTCCTGTCACTGAATCAGGGTGTAAAACCAAATGTTCCAATGCTTTATTAAGGAAATCTTAGACCAGTAGGACAGCTGTTTTAATCATGGATTGGAACCTCTCTACAAAGTCGAGTCTGTGAGGCAGTAATTGCAGTTGCTGCCTTCCATGCTTCTCTTAAATCAGCTTGATATACTGTTCAGAACAGAGCGTGAAACATAATACCTGACTCATGATTACATATGCCAAGGATCTTATAACTGATCAAATCCTTGGCTGATTTGAGGCTCTCCTAGAACTCCAGGCAGGGATCACTGCGCCCAGAATGCATACAGTATGCCTATCTTAAGGGTTAAAGATATGGTCTATGTAGGCTATGAAGTTTATGCCTCCCCGGCTTCCTGCAAGTGGAGCAGGATGTCCACAATAAGATCACGCAGCTCATCCCACAAATGAAGAAAATAATGGTAAAGTACTGTAGATTCTCAATCATCCCACTGATCCGAAATTAGCAGGCGAAAGTCATCCCTGTAGTCCTTTATGGTTTGGAGGCCAAGCCCATGCTCTGGAATGGAAACTGGCAAAATTGGAAGGGACTCATCTGGAAAAATGTCATTGGGCTCCCGAGGAGCCTCCCCATGTCAAGTCTCAGATTTGAATTGGGTTTACGATCTTTGAAGGCCCAAGCAGGATGGAAATTGATCTCTCTTATCCGTTTTATCTTAACATCGAAAGATGGATCGCTATACACAGATATTAAATCCCAATTTAAAAATAATAGATCGAAAATGCTAACAAATATGAGTACATGGGCAGAAGAAGAGATGCTAAAAACAAACACAAATCTCTAAACTTTAATTGAGAACCCAATGAAGGTGATGAAAGCCTGTGATCAAATGGATTGCATAGCTACAATTGACAATATGCGAGCCTCAGCTCATCCTAATCTACTTATGATGGTTGACAAAAAGCAGGGTTATATGGCAAAGTACTTGGTGAAATTTCCAAAATGGAAGATCAGGAAAAAGTTCCTCAGGGTCTGCCTAAATGTAGTCCGTACAGGGGAGGTTCTCTCCATAAGAGGGAAGGGCGATAATGCTTTTGATTTATGCAATTTATGAAAAAACCCTAAAGAACAAACCCTTAAGCACTTGTTAATGGTCTGTAAAGGAACCCGGCCTGAGAGATCTATGCTCTTCGCAAGTTTTGGGGTTGGATCAGGACACTTTCTACCTGACATGTTCTGGTATAGACTGGTCTCAGGACAGGTTCAGGCACTTACAACAGCAGCGGTACAGGTGCTGGAAAGAAGCCAGATAGTATTCTAATATGGCAGTTCAGAAATATGGAGGTTACAAATAGTGTAGACGTAATTGAGTGTCCCACAGGAGAGGATTGGATGAGTAGACTTAGTAATGTTTGCTCTAGGAAGGAAGTTTATAACATCTAATGAATCAGCAGATACCCGGCTTAATGATCTCCTTTTCCATCTTTTTTTGCTCTTGTCTCCCTTTTATCTCTCTCTTCATTCCTAGTTCTGTTTCTCCCTTTCCTTTGGTCAAGAATTGTCAGTATAAGATTTAATCTATTTTGAATTGCGATGATATTAAATTGATGTACGTTTTAACTTGTTGCATGTTTTATCTTAAGCTTTGATTGATTCTAAATAATTGGTTATTTTAAATTGTGATGGTCATGTATGATTCCTTTTGTAAAAGGTTTTTTAAACCAAATACGATAAATAAATAAAAACAAAAAAAACATACAGTATGCCTAGTTACCACACCGTTGCTGATATCCATCAAAATCAATTAGGGCATTGTGACCAATTGACATTATGCCCAGTTATCAAATTATCTCAGGCCTACTTGGCAGATCATACCCAATTGCCATTAAACCATGTTACTACATCATTCTAGATTCCCTGCATACGCACTTAGCACAGCATTGCTAGTTTGCATTATGCACACTTTGCATATGCTTTCCAGTTTACATTTGGCCCCTCATCATGGTTGATGTTCATTATGTTAATTTAATCCATTATTGCCCTGCATTCTCTGCCCGCTCCCAGCAGGATTGACCTTCTGTTGCCTGTTCTGCAATTACAGGAGTCCAATGCGGCTCATGGCCCCATGGCTGTGTAGTGCCTCCACGAACAGTGAAGTTTAAACTAGCAGTGGACACAGGATTAAAGTCTACACCCAGGCTATGCATGCTGTCGGATTGCTGGATGACTTGCTAGAGTGCACTGGGCTACCAGCCCCAACATCACCCAACTAGCCTCCAATCAGACAGCATATAGCAGTACTTCCCTACGGGAAGTGCTTCATGGCACAACTACATAGACTCTGTATCACTGGGGAAATGGCAAAATTGGCACTGTCCCTAGTGCTTTATTTGCGCTTATTGTTATACTAGTGAAATTGTTAACTACAGCTCATTTTCGCACTGAAGTAATGTCCAGATTTTCTCCTTTGAAATTAGCAGCACAATTTGGATCATCGTAGCGGCTATTTGTAGTCACAGACAATAATTGAATATGACTGGCATTAGCCCTGGTGCAATGACCACATCTGCATCAGACTTAACACCCAGTACAACTACCAGCAGCACAAATGAAACAATTTTGCAAGCATTAAAACTTGCCCAAATCTTTTCATTATGAAAGCTCTCAGACTATTGTATCTCTGTTGGTTCTGATGTCACTATATCCAGCAATTCAGGCCTGCCATGAACATGTTCCTAAATGCAAACATCTGACAGTCTCAATATATTCCCAGTTTACACATGAAATGGAATGACATGAAAGATTATGACATGAAAGATTATGACAGATCATGACATGTTTAAGACCTGTCATGTTATGAAATGTCGTGAAAGGATATGTCATGATACGTCATGTCATGCTATGCCATGATGTGTCTTGCAGGACATATAATGTCAAGGTATGCAATGTCATGATATATCGTATCGTGCTATATTGACTTTTCTTGAGCTTCACCTTCTTTCAGCTTCTCTCTTACATTTTCCCTTTTGTATCTGGGTTTACCACACTAGATTTGGGGTGTGTCAAATTGAGGATATCGTGATGCATTTTGATCTAATCTGCTCTCTGCCCCATCCAAGTTCAAGTTACTTAATCTCTGCAGTTGTACTTCCGCTTAAGGTCACTGTGCAATCTTTATCCCCACATGAGTGAGGACCTACAGCTGATTTGGTCCTCTTTTTCTCTGATCTTAGCCTTGGGTTGTGACAATCACGCTAGCTCCAAATCATACAGTGATTAACATCCCCCATAGGAATCTTTGCCAATAAGCATTGGTTATTTGATACAGTACAGACTTCTTTCTCTCAGCCCCTCTCCTTATCACTAAATTAACTCGCTGTCACAGATGCTTTTGGTGATTTATTGCGATTAGTAATACTACATTACTGTTTAAATGGTGCATCCATCTTTCACTTGTTGTTTTGATGTTGTTCCCAGCGGCAAATTGCTGTATCTATCTTCCATACTCTGTTTTTGAACTCCATTAGTGTTAACAGTTTTACAATGCTGTGCTCTGCAATGTTTCCCTTTATTTAGAATTGCAGCTCTTAAAATGTACATTCCCTCCAAAATATATCCAAAATAGGTCTGAATGATAAGATCTGAAAAGATGCTAGTAGAAATGCCTGCTTGCAGTTGCTCTGCTACTATTACTTAACAGTATGTGCTTCTGCACAGCAAAGCTTGATAAACTCAAGGTAGCAGCTTCTCCCATTTCCCAGTTCTCCATGCTCAATATGTACAGTGACTGGGCCTCATTACGACCCTGGCGGAAAGTGACTGACCGGACCGCAACAGCGTAAATAGCGTTTCCGCCATTGCACGAAGGAGCAAAGTGCGGCCAATCACGACCCATCGGGCACGAGCATTACGCCATGGCGGAATCCGAAAGGCTGCGATGGCGGAAATGACCCCAAAACGGCCCTTACCGCCGCCGTACGCTGCACCAGGTGCAATACCGCCACCCATCTTAGCGGTCACCGTAATGAGCGGTCACCGTAACGAGCGTGCACCGCAAATTACGGCCACCGTAAATATACGGAAACGGAAGTAAAAGCATGTGGCCGGAACGGGAAACAGCACGCCGCACAACTATAAAATCCGAATCCCAACACAACCATAAAAAATCCGACCCTGACACACATCCCAACCCGTTAGCAACCCCAGTTAAAAAAATAAATATGGGAAAGGTAGCCAAGAAAGCGTGTGACCGCAAGCGGCAGGTACACTTCTCCCGAGAGGAACTGACCGTGCTCACCGAGACCCTCCAGGAAAATTCCGCCGTCGTCTTCTCCAGTCAAATGACCAGGACGGCCCTTGCCAACAAGAAGGCCATATGGGCCCTGGTGGCACAGCGCGTAAGTGCGGTGGGGACAACACCCCGCACGCCACAGCAATGTCGCAAGCGGTGGGACGACCTGCGGATCCGCGTACGCAGCATACTTTCTGCGAACAGGAACATCGCCACAGCTACCGGGGGGGGGTTCAGAGTCGCCCATCAAGTTGACCCCCTGGGAGGAAATCTGCGCCTCCACCATAGGAATGGAGAGCATAGAGGGAGTCGGAGGGATGGAGAAAGGAGTGCCGACATCCGGAGAATCAGGTAGGTTGGCCAAGAGAAACAATGCGAAATCCACAAACCACGAACATGTGCAGTACCATGTGACCCCATAGTGCAATACATACTTTGCCCTGACAGCGCCCTCTAAAAGTCAGAATGAACAAACAAATCAATCAAGAAGCCATAAACAACCCCTACATGTGCAGCATGCACCCCCTAACTGCAGGCAGCCAAATGAATGCATCCTCAATCCACACGAAAATGAGACCACCTCCAAGGCCCAGTCCCAAATCAGCCTCATGTACCACCCCAATGCATTTGATACGTTGCCATTCCAAATCCGACAGACCCATAACTAACGCTCGCCCCTCTTTACTCCACCACAGGGTCCGATACCAACGACGAGCTGCAGGACACCCCTACCAGCACGCCTGCAAAGAGGGCCAGGACCAACGTCCCAAGAGCCTCCACCTCAGGTGCAAGGATCAAGACACGGCAGCAGCAGGAATCAAGTGGCAGCACACTGGAGGGGACTGCAACAGGCACCCCAGCAGCCAGCAAGTCCACAACCCCAGCACCACAGGTCCCCCCAAAGAACGTATCTGATGGCACTGCCTCTGGTGGTAGCAGCACCATAGGTGACACAGCTGTCATGCCAGCATGCTCCGACACGGAAAACAGTGCTGGCGACGTAGGTACCATCCATGACCTTTCCCAATCCCCCTGCATGTTCCATCCCCTACACCATGACGAAACCACGCAGGGGCACCCTGAAGACGACGACTGGCCAACCCCCACAAGTCCTGTGCCAAGGCAACATGTGTTGAGCAGCCCCCCTGTCACACCACCGCAAATGTCCATGGCCCAGCAGAGGCAACAGTCCCTCGACCTGCTGATCGAGCAACAGCAGGAAGCGTCCACGCTACTCAAGGACCATGCAAATGAATGCGGGGGTTCCAGGGCAGCCATGGAAACATCCACCGAGACACTCAGGGCACAAATAGAGAAAAGTAGTGAGAGCCTCAGGGGAGAAATGGAGAGAAGCACCGAGAGCCTGAGAGCACAAATGGAGAAAAGCACCGAGAGCCTGAGGGGGGAACTGCATGCGACGTCCAAAGACGTTTGTGCTGAACTTGCTGCTGTGCGCCGTGTGCTCTCGGAGCTCTCACAAACCCTCAGAGACATGCATGGACGCGAGCAGGCAGAGACATCATCCGTGGCAAGTTCCGTCCAGGGCAGCCCCCAACGCAGATCTGGCAGGAACCTGCGCTCCACGGGCAGGGGTGCCCCTGATACCCGTAGAGGGGGCTTGCAATAGCGTCTACCCACGGACAGCATGCATATTTGGACACTGGTGTTGGGGGGGGAGGTAGTAGGGTGGAGGGGGTGTGTTGGGCTTCACTGGGTGGCGGGTCCATAGGGTGTATAAATCAAATCACATTAACAATACAGCACCTCATTATCATCCAATGACATGTGTGGACATTGATATTTGCGTACGAGGCCTTCATAGGCGTACAGTCCACAATGTGCCTGTACTACACACACACAGTGCCACAGGTCCCCTTTCCGTGTAATAGGCACCATGCGTGGTTGCTAGAAGCATGCATCTATGATGCTCTGTCGGATTGCACGTACATCCTGTGCCTCATGGACTCCTTGAGGTGCCTCCACATCCCCACCCTCATCATCATCATCATCTTCAGGTGCATGCAGTACAGCGTCAGGGGGCATGGGCACATTCCTACGTATGCACATGTTGTGCAGCATGACACATGCCATGACCATCTTAGAAACCTTCTCATGGCTGTCCATGAGTGCCCCGCCAGACCTGCTGAGGCTGCGGAAACGAGCCTTCAGTAGGCCGAATGCCTGTTCAATGACCACACGGGTACGTGAGTGGGCATGGTTGTAGTCCTCCTCATGCTCGTTCTGTGGGTTCCGGATTGGTGTAAGGAGCCATCTCTTCAGTGGATACCCGGCATCACCTGTATGAGACGAATAAAGGGTGTCAGTGGAATGATAGTGCTAAGTAGCCCCCCCCCCCCTGCAAGGTCATTGACGCATCAAATGGGCCACGATGTCATGCATGGAATGAGACTCACCGAGTAGCCAGGATCTGTGCCCTGCGTGTCGCTCCATGTAGCGTGGTATTCTTGTGTTCCTCAGGACCATAGAATCATGGGTAGATCCTGGAAATCTGGCACAACAATGCGTAAATATCTTGTTGGAGTCACACACCATTTGCACATTGATTGAATGAAATTGTTTCCGGTTGCGGTACTGGACCTCCATGGCATGTGGGACAACCAATTCAACATGGGTGCAGTCGATGGCACCAATGCAACCCGGGATGCCGCCAAGTGCATGGAATCCCACTTTAGCGTTGGTAATCTCCTGGTACGTGCGTGGTAGTGTGATGTGGTCGTCGGCGTGCTTCAGGAGGGCATCGTGCACTTGGAAGAGTGTCCGTGAGAACAGTGGCTGTGAAATGCCATGCAACTGTCCCACTGTGTGCTGGTAGGTGCCTGTGGCCAGGAAGTGGAGTGCAGACACCACCTTCAGTAGGGGTGGGATGGCGGTTGGGCTATCTATCATGCTCACGAGGTCAGCATGTGTCATGTCCACAATGGCGATTATGGTGTCCCGGTCCAAACGGTAGAGGGTGTGGATCTGCTCAGCAGTGAGGTTGAACGGATCGGCTCGGAGGCGTGGGATTGCGGGCCGCCTGCGTGGTGGTAGTGGCAGTGCTTGTGGGCCTTGCTGACCCTGCCTTGCCCTCCTCCTCCTCCTTCTCCTCCGTCTCCCCTGTGCGCCCGGTTGTTGTACCTGTTGTTGTTCGTCGTCTTCTTGTAGTTGTAGCACTTGCAGTGCTATCTGGTACCCCAGGCCCAACATCGCTAGTCCTGCCGGTAGCATTTTGGAGTGGGAGTGGTTGTGGGAGGGGTTTGGGTCTGCAATATATGTGCTGTCGGCCTGTATGGCCTCCACCTGTGCTGATTGAATGAATCTGTGGCAGATGCAATCCCTTCTGGCCGAGCACGTCCCGCACGTAAGGCTGCATTTGGCCGCATGGCATCTTGGGATTTGAATCATGTATCAAATCCCGATGGCAGTGTGATGTACTTTGACTGATCTTCATGCTATGCTCCCATTGTTACACATGCTATGATTGCAGCCGCTTACATACCTGTGAAGAGTCAGTGGTATGTAGGGCTCGATCGATGGCCGACCCTCATGCAGCACAGTAACGTACTTCACCGACGGGCGTGGCGTGCCATTTGTGATTGCAGCCAGTTAGCATCATGACACACAGCCGCACTACATTGATGTAATTGTGAATGCAAGCGTTCACAGAAGCCTTTTCGACGTAATGTTGCAAGTGAGGAATTCGAAGGCCAGCATTTTGGGTTTTGAAGTAGCGGCGAGGATACGCCCACAGGTCTGGCTGGAAATGTAACGTTCTATTGTAGAATGTCCTTGGGACATGGCCCATAACGAGCAGGCAATGAATGATATGAATTGAATGGGATGCGCAACAGCGTAGTGGACGATAAGGCAGGACGTTCCCAAATCCATCTTGCTTCACAACACTACAGATCCGGCCAGGGGCACAGTGGTTTTTGCGGACTGCATTACGCACAGACGCGATGGAAGTTTCACATATTATGTGAGTGAATATTCATGCGTTTTCATTGCGGGATGAGGGAATGATGTGTGGATGCATGGACTGATGATTCCGTTTAGGGTCTGCCATGTACATGGGTTTTTTGATTCACTCCCCTTCCCCTGCGTTATGTGATGCAAGGCTGCCATAGTGGGACATACGTCTATCTGCCCTTGTCGGATCCTCCCTGTCTCGACGCGCCTTCATACACTTGTGTCTAGGCACGTTACTAATCCCATGTCATGGGTTCTATCTTGACGGACGCATGCACAGTAACCGACGTTGACAATGGTGTATTTAGCTCGATTGGTTTCGTTATGATTCGATACTGATTTAGGGGTGTGTATATTCCTTTGGAGTGGGCTAGCATGCATATGGGTGTGGATTTGGTGTGTTGAATGAAGATTGTAATGCATCATGAGTCCCGTAATGCAATCGGTTGATTTGTGTTTCTTTTGGGTGACAGGTATCTCCTGCCCTATTGCAGATGCCATCTCTACGCCACTCCTCCAGATGGTTTTTACTCTCGACTCCTGCAGCTTCGGGTGAATCAGTGGAGCACCATTTCGATCATATGGGACGATCGCCAATGGGCCACATGCCCTTACGCTGTACTGGTGGCTAGGTGCAACATTTCGGCCTTTCAGCTCGACTAGTGCCTGCCTCATGGGACGGACCTGCGGTTCTTGCCGCTTCCATGTTGCCTTTTGGAACGTTGATGTAGGCCCTGTGTGCCATGATGGTACAGGGCGTCACACAAGTGGAAGCCGGTCAATTATTGCAGATGCAGCCCTCGGTGATGATGGTTGTTTTGGTGGTATTTTGCAAATTGCTGTGGGGCCTTTGTCATTTGGATGTGCATTTAAATTGTATTCCGATATTTGTCGTGTTGCGTTGTTCTTTGCAGGTGATGTGGCGATTTTCGCTTTGTGGCGGTATGTATTGCGTGATGATCTGCATTGTGTTCCGCCTTCTGAGTTGAGTTGTGTGGTACAGTACTGGCCGCGTTTGCCTACGTAGCACAGTATGGTCACGGATAGGGGCTGCCATTGTGACTGTTTACATGATGTGCTGTTCAGGGGCGGGGGATTGGCTTTTGGCCGACTGGTGCCTGTCAGCCAGGTCGATTGGTGGAATGATGGGTTGTTCAGAATGTGGCTGGTCACAGGTGACTGTGTTTGCGTGCGTTTGTTGGAGGGGGACTGGGGTCATGTCCATTGGAATAGCTTCTGTATTGATGCCATCTGTGCCCTGCAGCTCCCATCGGCCCCTCTTGGGATGAGCCTGGCTGCTCAGTCACTCTGCCGACTTGTGTGGTACATGCTTCTGCTGATGGTTGGTTTGTTTACTGGCATGAGTACAGGGCTGGTGCAATCCCCCTCAGGATGCTGTTTTGGATGTTGCCTTGCGCTGGTGGCAAGCGATGGGGGACTACTGTTGTTTTGTGTCATGTGTTCTTGATTTTCATTTTGATGTATTGTACCTTCACATGCCTGTGCTGCGTCAGTACGGCTATGGTGACATGCCGTACATGGATGCCCACTCACGGGGCGCTTTGAGCCCCTGCATGCTTTTCTACGTTGGCATGCATGGGTGAATTGTGGATTTCACTGGTTGCATAGTGTGAGTACATTGCGCCTGCCAGGAGTTGTGCAATGAGGCCAGGGAGTGGAGTACAGGCACTCAGTGGGCCATTTACGGTTGGTTCGCGTTGCCGTATTTCTCGCCATGGCGGAATGGTACTTTACGACGTGCTTGATGGCGTTCAGTACATGTCCGCTAGGGTCAGAATTCGCGTACCGTTGCGCCATGGCGGTGATTCCGGTTTTGCAAGGCGCGCGTGCGCGTACTTGGTGCAGTTAGCGTTGCCGTTCACTGCGGTGTCGCTAATGGCATCGTACTTTACGGTGACGGGTCATGATCGCAACGAGCGGTGTTCGATGGCGGTATTGCATTTCCGCCATCATTTTTCCATTTCCGCAAGGGTCGTAATGAGGCCCACTATCTTTAAGGGGTTCGCTGAAAGAGAAACCGCACTCTGACCTAATGGTGACAAAACTGCTGCAACATTTGGCTAAAATCGACAATAAATGTATTCATGGGGTGGAACAACAGAGGCAGAGAAGATCACAAAAAAAGCTACACTTCAAGCAGAACGAAAGATTCAGTGTCAACCCAGTTAGACCTGGCCTAAAGTCCTTGCATGTTGTGAGATATATTTATGGGCAGCGATTATTACAGATTATTACAAAGAACCAAGTATATAGAAAGAATGTATGTTTTATTAATTATTATGGAGAAATGTATATTTATACAACATTACACGACAAGCTACATTCTCTTTGGCACAAAGGCTTTTGTTACCCAACAGTTCACAGTGTATACCAATAGGAAAACACCAATTGGTTTAGAATCACACAAATCACAGACTATTTAATGCAACATCATATACAGCATTCCTTCTTTGGATTCTTTTGCACCCAGGTCATATAGAACAAGGGGTCTAAGGTATATGTCGGCTACCAGGATAAATCATAAAATACTCTTTAATGTATAAAAGTTTGCAGCACCCTGGGCATGACAAAATATTTTTACTGCCCACTTTATGCTGCATGAAGTTTATGATTAATAAAATGTAGCACCTTGAAACCTGACCAGATCATGAGCTTGGCACTACACGGTTTATGAAGTTTAATTTAAATGAAATGCAACACTTTCTGATTTTCACTAAGAAATCTCACACACAAAGCGATCTGTATTTTTATATCCCTGCACGCTTGTCACAAATGATTTCCATAGGGTTTAATTCAAATAATATCCAACATGTTTAACCCCTTAAGTACCTAGGGCGAGTTATCTCATCCTGCGGATTACCTCCCGGTTGCCAAGGACGAGATATCTCGTCCTTGGCACTTAAAGGGTAATGAAACAGAAAACGTTAGAAGGCATTGAATGGGGAAATACCGAAATCACCAAAAAAGGCCTTGGCACTGAGGGGGGCCCATGGCAGTTAAAAGGTTAATGATAAAAGGATTTGGACAGGTACTGCACTCTTAGTAATTCTGGCAGCATCCTAAACACCTAATTTCTCAAAGAAAACACTTTTCATACATTTTTGGAAACCTTTTTCATCACCACTCTGCAATGCAGAATATCCCTTCTCTCAGGACATGCTTTCCGACTCCGTGCAGGGATGCGCTTTTAACTCAGTGACTTCACTATGTTTAATTTTAAGAAGACAATGCACACAAACCCAGATTCATTGTATCATTTGGGACCGCTCTGTTTTAACCTAGGATTCAAGGGAATGGAAAACAATAGGGAATTTCATGTTTAATGCACCCCTCCCTGTTGGGAATGTTGGGGTTAGCAAAAAGAAATAAGAGTGACCAATTACTTTAATAGGCTATATTTTCTTTTATCCAACCTGGAAGCAATGTAGTTGAGTTCGAATTTCAACAAAATCACTCTGTGTAATTTGTTACATGGGAATTAATTAAATTATTGTTTGCTAAAATTGCAAAGGGTCTACTATCCTCACCCCACCCACTAATTAAGGGGAAGGTATAAGCTCAAGCAGAGCCCCACAAAACTTGGTTTATTTGGACAGGTTAACTTACATCAATGTCTCTGGGTTTGCGCTCAGGAAAAAGGACATTCTTCAGGTACAAGACAGGGACGATCAGAATTCAACCACAGTCTGGATATTCTCCTGGCTCAGTCACTCTATTTTGTCTCGCCTTTCACCTGGTTTCCTCCAGAAATTATATCGGCAGTTCCAACCCAGTTAATTTCAGTCACTCCGTCCTATTCATTTCTCAGGCCGATCCTGGTTTCCATTGTGCGTCTCCTTATAACACCTAAACCACAGCCCAAAATGTCTAAATGATGACATGCCAGCCCATTGGTCATTACTTTTGATTGGACACCTATTATCCATTCCCTTTTCAAGGGCTTGCTCCTCTCCTTTAATTGGCGCTTTCAGTTTACCGAGGCCAAATTGCTAGGGGATCAGTCCACCCACTTGTATTTACATTCTTACACATTTTAAGCAAAACAATATAGATATATTTAGGTTCCTCTCATCATGCTGAAGTTATTGAAATATGTTCCATCGTGGCAGGATGTTGCAAGTTCGAACAGCAATTTTCTTGTGAATTCCTCAAAGATGATAAAAGCCAATATCTCAAAACTTTACACACAGTTCCTTACTTCCTTAAGCTACTATTTTTACAAAATGTCTGTTTCATGACATTTTCTGGGAAGCTACAATCCCATTTCAGATTATAACTTTAATTTCCAAGGTTGAATTATGTCTCCGCAGGTCAAGCTGTTCATAAGCTTTCAATATTATTTGGGATATTTTTCTGCGATGTGTGGATCTCAAGAAAATTGACTAAATTTGAATCTCGATGTACACCTGTGGCAAGATCTAAACACGTATGCAGATTTTGACTTTAATTGCACATCAAGTTTTCTTTCTGCAACTTAACAGGGAATATGGCCATCCGCTTCCTGTGTGGACCCACACCTGCACTAAAGTCCATCAACATTCTGGAACAGTCAAAGGGCAAGCTTGATGGGTGATCTTGCTCTTGACCTCATAAAAGCCTTATTCCAGCACAAGTTGGCTCTTCAGAAACTTCAAAGTGGATTTAAGATAACGGGGGAAGGCAGGGCTCGCCTGGGCCTTCGAATCTCATGACAAATGTCATTTTGGGCTAAATACAGCTTCATGCACAAAAATCGTACTTTGAATGTTACAATTACATCACACATGAGGTCTTCTTTTTTAATATAAGTGCATCTTGCCATCAATGTTAATTTTTCCATCAGGATATATTCACACTACTCTGGCAAGTTAAGCTTGGTCTCCATGCGCTCATTGTTTAGGCTGCAACCTACACACACTTCAATGATAGTGGTTTCTGCTTTTGCAAAATTACGCTTTCAGTGGAAAGTAGGCCTCTGTTTTTGGGCCTTATTATTTCAGCACTGGGCTCATTTAATAATGTTCATACTCTTTTGTTGCTCTGCAACAGCATTTTGATGTGGGGCAGCTGGGAATGAAATGCCCCCTTTTGTCTCTCAGCCCCCCTCTATTTTCCAATTGCAAAAAAGGATTTCTGTATTCTTAGGTCCAACGTGACTAGAGGCAGTTCATTTGATTCTGGGGCAGAATTTGAACCTCACAATGTGCCAAACATAGAGGGAAATGAACAGTGCATATTGGCTTCCTGATCATTCGTGACAGCTGCCAGGCTGTTGGATTGGTGCCAAACCAGGGTGTACCAGAGCACAGTGTGATTGTGGTTTATAATTTACTAACCTAGCTAATCTTGAATGTAGTCTGATTTCTCATTCTACTGGATTCTGCTAATGTTTTCATATTTCTGCAATATTACATAATCTCTATTCTAAGTGGTCTGAAGTGGGTGAAATTTGACATGCAATCTGGTAAATTAAGTCACTGAGTTAAAAGCGCGCCTCAGATATCTGGGTGCAGGCTGTGGGATACAGATTTGAATCCTGGCATATTTAAGTACCATTACATTTGGTAATATTAGCAACTATTTTTACAATGCTTTGAAGCAGGTGGAAACCGGCACAAGGTGCTATTATAAGAACAACAAATATTATTATTGTCATTGAGTTGGTGACATGAATGCTTTCTTTATGAGGGGTACCTTGAGAAGAGTGCACAGACCGGAAGTGATATATAAAACAGCACCTCATGTTGGTGCTGTTGCCAACAGGGTTTTTTTGGAACCCATTTTTGCTGAGCAGAATTCTGACATTCGCATGGCTCCTGGGGGAGACAAAAGTTCAATGAAGGTAGGGCTTTTCAACTGTCAGAAGGTGTGCAATACTTAATAGGAAATTTTTAACATATCTGTTGAGATGTTGAATAATTCTCAAAACAAATTAGCAAATGACAGGTAAGTGTTGTGCCATTCTCTGAAACGAAGTCAAGAATAGCAAATGCCCCATATTTCCCAGAAGCTATTTCTGGAGCTCTAGTGCTTTGGTGTTATTTGACTCTTGGGAAAGCTTCATCTCATTCTCAATCAGCATGTGCCACGTCTCTGGGAAACAGTTAAGTGCAGGCATGTGTTACATAAACATTATGCAGTACTGCCTGAACCCGCATAGCAAAGATGTCATCTCTAGGCGCTTTTAGCGAATTTGGAGTTGCTCATTAAAGATGTTGGAACTATGGTGCTTGAAGTTTGACAGGATTATGTAAGCTTCTCAAACGGCTCACCAGACCACTTACAGGCAGTAAATTCAGATTACATGCTCATTCAGTCTTTGGCCCCTCTGTGGAGGTGGGTGGCGGGAATGCCACTTGTGAGTTTTGTGGCGAGCAATGGGACAAAAGGGCAGTGCCTGGACCTGTAGTGATAGAACGTTGTAAACCTCAGATCGAGGGCGTTCGCTTGGAACACGCAGATTTCCCTGGAGGGGAGCAGCCATTGGCAACAGCAATTGTTGTGGGTGTTCTATATGCATTGTGTATACAGACTGGCCTCACACACCAGCACTCGCACCAGTCGCACGCTAGCCAGTGTAAGGCCATCATACACGATCACTTTTCAGCATCATATGCCAGATGTTACTCTGAGGTACCAGGAAATGCTCGGGTTGAGACCTGCACGAATGTAGGGTTGTGGGTAGGTTCGAGATAGTAGGGCGAGCAGAGAGAATATCGATATTTTAAACATAAAGTTCAAATCTGAACTGGAAATATCTGTGGAAAGAATTGCCTGTCTCCGGCAAGAAATCACACGGGAAAAAGTGCTAACATTCTGTTTGACCAGCAATAAAAAATGTGTGTTCCAGTTTCTCAATTTCATAGGCATATAATTAAATGGGCTTCTGTAAACCAAGACAACTTTTTTTTTCTACATTTGAGCTTATTTAGAAAAGCATGCAATTCAAACCTTTATGTCCTAGACACATCCCGTTTAACACATTTTTAGGCAACACAAAAGCAGCAGGACACAGAAACAATGTAAAGCATGTATTTTGAGGAAGGTTATGGGAACTCCATTAATTAGTAATCACAAGCCTGGCTGATCAATTCCTTAATTAGTTTCGTGAAGCAAACGAATGTTGTTGATGGAAGGTGTGATTGACACATAATTTAGAGAGTCCTCCCTAACATTGAAAACATTTTCGAAATATTCGATTTCACTTACACTGGAGAGCTCCCAACTTGACCCAGGCCAGTAAGTGTCACTCATACAGTTTTGTTTGTTTCTTTGCATTCTGTAAATTGCACACCTGCATTAATAATGAGAATGCAAACGTAAAAGCCGCAGAGTAAAATAAAAACAGGACTGTACATGAGTCTAGTTGGGAGCTTTGACACTGGTAAATCCAACACTTTTATTTTGAAAAGGTTAGTCTGGGTCGTGCTTTATGGTAGAAGAAGGCGCATCGTGTTGAACACCATTTCGAGACCCAGTTCAGACGAATTTGCACTAGAAATACTTTTGGAAAAGGTGTCTCTGCGTCATGCTTTATAATGAACGCAATTCAGTCTCTTATGTTAAAAACGCTCTCCAAACACATTGCTTTGGATTCGCCCATTAAATTATTGTAATGCAGTTTCTAAAAAATACAACACATGGAAACACAAATGCATTTTTAAAACCTTGCTATGGCAACCCTTTCAGTAACCATCTGCTCCCCTGTCTGCCCTGTTTTGTCCCACATGTGTTTCAGAACCATAGTGTGACGGCACATGAATGCCATGAGCAGGAAGAGGGGAGGGTGACGTTTTGGATGAATACGTCCACACCTCCACACACGTAAGTTGCTCATGCATTAGCGACCATTGGCACAGAAGCACATCCCATCGGCCTTAGACAACACACACTGAATTCCAGCAACACAGCGATAACGTCTCCTACACTTAATTGATATTTTGTTAATGTTCTGCCCAGTTATTACAAGCAGAATTGGATGGGTGAATACATTTGGGTTTGTATTGTTATCAAAGGATGCATAAGAGATGGGCAGCATCCTTATCTGGGGAGTGACGTCAGTTGCCAACACATGGATGTAATGGCATCTTCCTAATTCCAGTGGCCCTTGCATCAATTGCATTTTCATTGTCTATTAGCTGGATATGTACACAGTCCAATGGCTCTAAAGCCACAGCTGTATTTAGAGACTCTGCCATGGAGCCACTTAAGATATCGCGCTGTTGCTGTAATCAACCTCACCTGTTGCATGATCTTCACCTGGAGGGAGGACGCTCTGGTATAAATTGCAGTTACCAATTACCAAATGGTTTCTACTGGATCCAGTTGTTCACATTTGGTTATTTTTAAATTGCCTGAATTGCTATAAAGACAGTTTCAGGGGTGATGATATTTTAGCAGGTGAATGTCAATGATTATTTCTGCAGTTCCTGGGGGATAGCTCATGCGTTTAGAACTCACCTCTGGCAGAGTGCAGACTGCACATCACAAGATAAAATGCTGGCAGTGCTGTCCTTCAAACTTCTGATGTCACTAAACATCGATAAACTGAATAGCCTTAAATTGCATAGTAATAGCATATATTTTTACAGAACGTAGAAGATGGAACGTTGATAGGATTGTACATATGTAAAGACTGATATGCATATGGGTACGCATCCTCTTGTATGACACAAAGAGATTAAAGGAACCATCCGTTAGGGCAGGCTATTTGGCCTTGTATGTTCTCAGTAGAAGGGCTCTCCCACCTATGGCAAATATATATTATACTGGTGCACTGGCGGCAGTATAATTAAGATTACATCACACTTTACCTAGAAAAATGAGAAAACAATAACCTGTGCAACTTTTGACCTCATCCATGAAGATTCACCAAATTTGGCAAGCAGCCGATCTGGTAATATCTGACACTCATTCTGAATCTGGTTAAATCTCCTGCCTGTTATCATGGGCAGAAAGTGAGAGGGCTGGTGTCCTGGAGTTACACTGTTGGAGATGTATGCCATTCCAATAACTCTGCTGTAAGTTCCTCTGGGAGCGCGTATATTTTGGATCCAGATGTTGAATAAAACAGTTGGGTGTCTCAGGTGAAGGCTTCCTCGGGAGCCTGGGCTACAGTTCGATCGGCTGGTCCATTTGTGTATCGGTGCTGAGCACAGCTATGGTGCAGTGGGGGCACGACTGTGGAATTTAGGTGTATTTAATCGTGTGAGGGAACAATGGCGGAGGATGCCTGATTTCACCTGTGGTGCAGTGGAGGTGGGGATTCGAACCTTTGGATGCTGGGGATGTGAGTGAGGCAAGGAAAAGAGTATGTTCCTGCCAATGCTACGTTCTTGGATTTCATGCTATCAGAAGTTCATAAGGGGGAACCCAATAATACATGTTTGCAAGGCCCTTCCATGCACCTTCTTCTTGGTCTGCTGCCGGTCCGGATTTTCGAAATTCTGCAGCCGCTTCTGTAGATTTGCAATATTGCACGCTCTCTATACCTACACACCCAGCACTGGAGGAAAGGTGCTACCTTTTCCACTACCTTGACCCTTACTCCTACTTTTCTTTGCTTCCCCCATACCTCTCCTCCCCTAGCCCAAAATACAACATTTGCCAAAGTGGAGCATAACAAGCTTTGGTAACTTGCCCAGTCTTACATCCAGATGTGGTCTGTCTCTGTGTGCACTGGGAGGTTAGTTTTTTTAATAAATATCTGGAAGAACCTGATAAACTGAAAGTGCGTTCTGAGAAGCGAACATTTGTTTGATGCTCTCTGCGACTCTCTGAGCCCAGCAGCACTGCGAGCAGGAGCTCTTGCTGCTCTCTGCTTCCTGGAGGAGGCGGGGCACACCACGCGCACGTGACCGTTCTTCGGATATTTTTTGCTGGCCAAACCGCCCGAGGGGTGAGAACCTGATAATACTGAAAGTGCGTTCTGAGAAGCGAACTTTTTTTTAGGCTCTCTTCGACTCTGTGAGCCCAGCAGCACTGCGAGCAGGAGCTCTTGCTGCTCTCTGCTTCTTGGAGGAGGCGAGGCACACCATGCGCACGTGACGCATCACATGACCGCTCTTCGGATATTTTATGCTGGCCAAACCACCCTCGCGGCGAAAGCCCTGGTGGCAGAAGGGCTGGTGCTGTTAGGCTGTTTGGCTGTGACCTGTGCCCGTGCAGCGGCCCTGTAAGTGACTTAGACTGGGGTTTCAAGTTTTCACCTTATCTGCCTCATCACTACCAGTCTTCACGGTAAGGGGTGGAGAGTCGGACTCTGGCAGCTCCTCAAGCTGTCGGGCGTTCCCTACCCTGAGACTGAGTGCTCTTTCTGGTTTACGCTGATTAATGGAACTACTAGTTATTCTATGAATTGTTCATTGATGGAATAAAGGACATATTTTATATTACTTGTACCTACTACTTCCCAATTGTTGGACAGAGATCCATACTTACCTGTATTTTACTCTAGCGTGTTTTTGGGGCAGCGTTTGATGTGTTTTAAGCTGCTCCTTGTATTCAGTGCATTTTTAAATATCTGTGTCTGATCTTCCATCGATTGCATTTTATGTTATTTTTTTTTTCTGTAATTTCAAATTTTAAAACTCAGTTTATGAGTTTTTTGCACTATTTATACTTTAAGTTTAATTTTGCTACCATCTCTCCGACTCCCTGACTCTCTTCCCTATGGGCTCTTGTCACGTTTGAATGACACGTAAGGGACTTTGGAGCCAGGCAGCTATGGAGGCTTCTCTTGATCTTACTCCCTCTGCTGAAGGGGCTCTTTCCTCTGCTTCAACAGTTTGTATCCAACCAGTTAACTCCATCCCTGCTTCCTTGGGCAACCCACAATATACATTACTGGATGGTTCCCAGTTTTCCTCTCTCCTAAAATCTTTGGCCCAGGCCCAAATTCACTCAAGAGATAGGTCTGAGGTACTTAATATTATGGGTATTACCCCGCACATTCCAGCTAATAACAGTTGCATCTTTAATGGAAAACAAGATATTTCCATAGATGCACAGGAAGAGCGGCTAGCAGCTACTATAGCCCTCAATCTGGAGGAAGGCGGAAGTTTACTAAAGACAAGGGTACACATGGAACACCTAAACAATAGCATGGTGAACACTGTACTCCCAACCCCCGTTCAATCACAATCTAAATTGCCTGTACTGGCCTTAGTGCTGGATGATTCTGCAGCCAATGCTACAGAATCTCCTGTCACGTTAAAAGAGGCTACTGCCCAACAACTCACCCCCTCAGAGGGCAATAGGAACTATCGTACTCCCCCTATCAAATTTTCCCCTGAGGTATTTTCCTCTAATAGGGGGGTAAACCATACTTCTTCTATTCATGTCAATCATTCTGCCAACCTTGCGGGTATTCCCAATACTCCCATAGCGAAATCTATAGTGTTTAAAACTCCACTTAATAAACCTTCAAATCTTACCCCAAAAATAAAATCCAATATGGGTACCCAAGGTAAACCCATCCAAGGGAAAAGAATTTCTAACCTTTTTGGAAAGAGGACTGCTACCCGTACTCTTGTTAAACCTCCACAATCACTTCCAACAGTGACCACTCCGGATCACACACATCTGGTAGATGTGGTAAAGAAACTAGAGATTGAAGATCCCCCAGATAATGACATTGATGATATTAGTATCATAGAATGTGCAGATAAGGCAATAGCTGATAGCCACTTAGATCTCAATTCTTCGAATACAAACAATGTTACCCAGCAAATTTGTGATGATTCTTATGTGGGTTCTCCATCTGAACTCACACATTTTATTGATGAGTATACAGAAAAACAAAATTGGATGAGAGAAAGGGGTCTACTTCCAGATTTTAAAAAAGGATCATGCAAGTGAGTCTATTCTGCATCATACTCTTAAAGAGGCGGATGACAGAATAAAACATACTCAACCGACACTTTCTGCACTGAATATGGTTCTGAGTTCTTTTGTGAGCCTGTATGACAATATATGGTCGGAGGTCAGATCACACTCTCTTCTACTCTCTGAAATCTATTCGAGGTTAGAGGGACTAGATAGATTTGAAGAGCTAGTCAAAATTATTAAGGAAGACAATCCCATATTGGCAACAAAGTGCTCTGATCCTATTTTCTCTAATCAACCGAATGTGGAATCCCGTTTGGCTAAAAAAGTCCTTAATGTGGAAATGCCTACTCTACAAGGGGAAGCTATAGATATGGGCTTAGGTATCATTGAGCCTCGTTGCTCGGATATGGATATCTGTGACCATCCATCTGTGATCCCCTCCATGACCACTGAAGCTGCTCAAGAGGACCTTGTTATGGAGGTAAAACTCCCTATTCCTCATATAAATGTCACTATTGAATCATTAGAGGAGAAAGTTCAAGAGGGGTTTACTGGTTATCCTCCTAATCCTACTCCTCAGGGACTATCCTCTGTAGCTACCACACCAGAAATGGCTGAGTCACTTAAGAGAGATTATGATGCCTCCTCTGTGGAGAAGCCATCTGATCCTACTGACCTCACTAAAGAAATGACACTCCAAAAAGGTGTTCTATGTATAGGGAAAAAAAAACTCCATCAGCAAACTAAGAAATCTAAAAATCAGAAGAATATGAAAAAAATTACTTCTTATACTAATCAATTCTTTAAAAATCTATTCTCGGCAAATGCTTTGGCCTCTGTAACACCTTTCTTCGCTTCTAAAAGGACCGAGAACCCTGTGCAATCAGCGGTTTCTGTGACCTCTATCTCTAATACGGCGGCCATTCCGGTCGGACCTATTTCACTACCTATTATTTCAGCTGTATCTGGTCTACCTGATGCTTCAGTAGACAGTTCTATGACCAACAATACTGTCCCTCCTATAGCGGTGGGTAATACTGTGGGGGTTGAGGACACTTCTGTTTCTTGCCCTCCGAAAAAAAGCCTCAACTATACCAGAGTCGATTGATACCAACGCTTCAGCAGTACCGGATATCGATACTGTTATTAAGCCGCCGGAATCTTCTTCGGTCGCAAAATCCTTAATTATACCATGTAACTCTATTTCTGGGGTAGATCCATTCCAACCAGAGATCATTATTATTCCGATTTTGGCAAATTTGGTCAATCTCGATATGGTAAAACATCTATTCCAGAAGCTTCTTGTTCCTAAATCTGTTAGTGAGGTGGATTCTAATCTAATTAAAAGCCCATCTCAGGATAGGGCTTTGATTATTTCTTCTTCTTCTTCTATGGATCCCCATCTTTCTTCCCGTCCTGATGGTCATTTTACCAATATTGAGCCTGCAATGGGGGAGTGTGGTACAGGATCTAGACCAGTGGGGGGTCTCTATGCACCTAACTCCCTCAATTTAGCTCATTCAATTATGCCAAATATTGGCCCTTTTATTGGCCATGAAGGTGATCCTCTTGGGCCTGGATCTGCCCAAAACAGGAATTCTTTCAAACTGTGTGAAAGATACCCTGTGGGACCAAAGTCAATCCAAAATAGGACTATACTAAGGGGCGCAAGGGGCTCTATTTTGGAGGCTGACTCTTTAAGTCAGTTTACCAAAAACATTACTGACTCACTACCTCACCCAGCGGAGGCCAAAGATCTTCTCGATATTCTGCAACTTACTAGCCTGTGAGGTCAAGATATGCCAATTTGTCTTAACCGTGGTAATATTTTAAAACATTTCCATCAACTACCCTTGCTTTCACTCATTTCTAGTTATGATATGGAAAGTATTTTCTTTCCTATTCAGGGTCGGGTAGATGTGAGTATTATTTTTCTCAAATCAAGAGTGGTGTTAGAATTGATAATGTGTCAAAGGGAAGGTCTAAAGCAGCCTGGTTTTGAAGTAAAATTATTAAAATCTAATCAGTCTGCTGGCAATAATGGAGGGTGTGAAGAATATAGGGGAAACCTTACTATGGTATATCATCCAGAAAGAGCTCCACAGCACCAACAGAGGCAATTCACACCCAGATTCAATGGAAATGCAAGAAACTGGGCCCAGGTTACCTCAGGTCTGTGGAAATGAGTACTTCTCTAATTTCTCTAACATGCCTACTAAGGTTCTCCCCTCCAACAGATTCACCTTTCTCTCCTGGAATTCCAGGGGAAATTCTCATTGCTTTACAAATTTGGATACTGTAACTATGATAAGGGTCACACACTGTTTTTTTCTTCAGGAAACCTGGATGCTCTCAACTCCCGTTTTAGACGGATTTGATATCTACTCTCAAAATGCTAAACCGAGCCTGGGAGGGAGGGCCTCTGGGGGCCTTCTTATAGGAATCAGAACCTCTCTTGGTTTTAGGAATAAGGTTCTTCGGGATATGCCCTTTGGTATCTTGGCTTTGGAGGTTATTTCTCTTGACCAAATGGCTATTCTCCTTTTGATTAATGTATATTGGCACAAGAGCATTGCTGCCCTTGAGCCTTTTCTGGAAAGTCTAACGGATATGCTACTTCTTTGGAGATCTTCATATCCTAGGGGGAAAGTGATTCTGGCTTGCGGTCTCAACTCTCGACTGCTCTATTTCTTTGGACTCCAACTATGACGATTTGGGTCTGGCGATGGAGGATGACACTCGCCAAGGTCAGAAATATGCATGGGGTAGACTTTGGAATCTTGCTTTGTATTTGGTTGGTCTAATATGTCTTCACGGTTATTATGATGCTACTTCCTCACTTTGTCCTACATGGCGTAGAACTTTGTCAATGTCCACTATAGACTAGGTCTATGTAGATCACTCTCTGTCTTCTCTTTCGTCTGAAGTTGAGGTTTTCTTTAACCCGTGGAGTGACCATGGAACACTGCTGGTTTCATTTCTCTGCCCTTTCCCCATGAAGTTTCTGCCCGCTGGGGGGCCATGCCACCTTAAAACCGTGGGACAAGGGACATGGGTACGTTGGTCACCTACAAATATGAATCTACTTAACTGTAAATTGATCTCTTCCTTTAATCATACCTCTTTCTCTTGGAAATTTGCAGTTTTTAATACTGTCTATTTTTACAGTTTTCTCAATGCTCTCCATAGCAGTATTTATGGTCTGCTCAGGAAGAGTATCTCAAAAATATCTCATCCCCATAGGTTTGATTTAGAGCTGGCTAATGAAAAGGCCCACACCCGGAAACTTATTAGAGAGGCCCGAGCTCTAGATACTGAGTAGGATGATAAAAAAATACAAATTAAAGCTATCCGCCAAAAATATAAAAACTACTGTAAGTCAAGAAAAGCTATTATGCTACAAAGTGATGCAGAGCATATGCTTGAAGTGTTAATGAAAAGAGATCTGAGGGCATTTCGGGCTACTCTCTCTAGTCAAGATGATGTGGCGGAGGCCAATCAGCTGAATGCTATCCCAGAGGTTCAATGGGTAGAGCACTACACTGAATTGTTTGATACAAGGGGAGAGGGGTTAGAATTATATAATTTTGGGAAAAATGTGTTAAATGATCCCTGGAAGCCTGTAATTGATTATGAGAAAATATTTGGTCTTATTTCCAAAGCTAAGAAATCAAGGTCCCCGGGGCCTAATGGCTTAACGAATAATACATTAAAAGCTGAACCAGATCTTTGGGTCAAGCTCCTCTCCCTGTTATGTCAAGATGTTGTTAATTCTGGTAATGTACCAACTAGCTGGCAGAGCGCACATATTGGTCCTATTTTTAAGAGATGTTTACGAACTGTGGTCAAAAATTACAGACCAATCTCTCTTATTGATGCGGACTGCAAGCTTTTTGCATCTATGCTTCTTTCCCACCTTAATGTTTGGATTATGGAAAATCATATTCGCCCGAAGCAACAAACAGGCTTCAGGGCTGGTCATTCAACTAACCTTAACAGCATCATTCTAACTGTCCTTCAAAGCACTACTTGGAGTAAATATGATGGTTCTCTTTATGTTGCTTCAATCGATTTGTCATATGCTTTCGATTTAGTAATCAGGTCAGGACTCTGGGAAAAGTTAAACAAATGGGGGATCCCGGCTGGTCTTCTTACTCTTATCATGGCAAAGTATGAGAACTCGGGGATCCATATTAGGATCGATCTGGCAGGAACATTATCTAGAAGGATAAGGACCCGTATTGGGGTTAGACAGGGCTGCTCTTTAGCCTCTTGCCTTTTTAGCCTCTTTATGGCAGATGTAGGGGAATTTTTGGGAAACTCAGGCATGGTGAGTGTAAAATTGGGGGATCTCAGGCTCTCATGGTTGGCATATGCCGACAACTTTCTTCTTTTTGATCATACCAAAGTCGGTTTGCAGAGGCTCATCTCATTGCCTACTTGGGATTTCTTATTCTGGCCCAACCATTGGTGATTGAATTAAGACGATTTCTTAGACACAAATTGCTTCCGCTCATTTCCCAATCCATAAGGTTAGACAATAAATATTGCATGTTTTCCCTCAAACCTGTAGTAGATTTTTTTAAGGGAAAGGTTACCCCAAAGCTATTATATGGAATGGAACTTCACTACTTGGTACTCTTGACATTCTGGGATTCTCTTGAGGGTATGTACTGGAAAAAAATCTTGAAACTGCCAAATTGTGTTCCAATAGTAGGCATAAGATACAAACTCGGCTTAGTTTCACTGCAAGCTAGGATTCTCTGGAGAGGTCTTACACTCTTTTCTGCCTTGCTTTCTCCCAAATCTGATACCCTATATGTTGATGTGGGCAAAACGATCTTCTCACAGGGACCTACGGATCAAACCTTATATCTTACTAGATTCAGTGACCTCTGTGATAAGACCCTATCAGATCTCTCTACTGATAGGGATACTTTGGTAACAAATCCCAATAAGGTTAAGGAGTGTCTATTTAGTCATGATTGGAGTAATACGTTGGAAAAACTGCATATTCTTCTTCTCTCAGTTACTTACAATTTGATCATAAGAAAAGAGGCTCACTGTCTTTTATTCTGACTCAATTCCCTAATCGTTATTACTGTTCACTTCTCCTCAAACTTAGATGGAATCTCCTTCCCACTAGGTAAGTTCTACATAGAAGGAAGGAGTTTATTGACTTGGACCCTACATGCCGCTTTTGCAACACTTCTGGGGTGATTGAGTCTACTCGCCATCTCTTTTTAGAATGTGTTGCTTTGAAAGGTCCAAGGGACAAATATTTAGCTAGATTTAATACATTAGGTCAATTGGGGGCAGATAATCTTATTATTTTTATTTTTTTTATTTTTTATTGAAACACCAGTCCGCCATGACTCAATGCGAACATTGTGACATCGGACTTTTATTACAGTATAACCATATGTATCAAAAAAGTTCCCAAAACATAGTTCCATGGTGCTATAACCGTCACTTTGAGCCGTCTTAGAACATCCTGGCTAAAATATGTGTATCAAATAAAATTTGTATCGAGTCGTAAAGAGTCCATGTAGTCAACTACGGCACAGCTTAATTTTATACAGTGTCCAGCTGCCGCGTATGACCACCAGTCTCGACTGATACCATCCACTGGAATAAAGCCTCCCAAGTGCATCATCCGTTTGGCAGTGGTTTCTTTGCAACTAGTAAGCAGATGTTCCGAAGTTTCAATTTCACAATGACAGAAGCGGCATATATTGTCTTTCACTTCTTTAAAGTAACGGTTCCACATCATTTCTTTTGTTTTTACAGCATTTAAGCGGAATCTTAAAAACTGCTCGCGGTGATGTTGAGATGGGCAGTTTTTTAAATAGTTACTTGTCACATTTAGCTTGTGTTCCCCTATTCCAGCATCTAAGGTGGTCGGCATCGAAAGACGTAAATCATTATTGGAAATCCAGCACCATTGTTCGAACTTTTTTTTGATTTGTTGTGGTCTCAGCAGCAGATCGTTCAGGTTGAGATCAACAGTGGCAAGAATCGACAGCATGATTTGTTTCCACTCAGCAAGATGTTTCGAATTCCCTATTTCGCTTGTAGCAGAGATGATATGGAAAGCAGGCGCTGTTGGAGACAAATTCATCTTTTGCAATACTGTTAAAGATTTCCACATTACATGAGAGTGTAAGGAGTTTAGTGAGAGTTCGTATCGGATTTGGGTCATTGAAATATAGGTAGGAAGCTTCAAAACACGCCGCCAGAAGATTCCTTCCAGCTTTTGCCAGAACAAGACGTCTATATTCCAGCCTGATTCTGAACCAAAGGTGATTGCAGGAACCACCTTTTGGGTGTAGAAAATCAAGACTGGTGCAAGGCCAAACTTGCCATAACTTCTGTTCAACAGCTGTCCTTGGATGCCGAATTGAATCATTCGGTTGACCATATCGACCTTCCAGTGATGTTCATGGACTGAGTTGTTGAAGATAATTCCCAATTAACTTATTGAGTTGACTGTATCAAGGCAGTTATCCTCAATTTTCCACTTGAAGGTTTTTTGTCTTTTTGAATGGCCTTGGCCGATGATGATGATCTTAGTTTTTTCAGTGTTTAGCTCCAGGTCGTTTTTATGCAGGTATTCGTGAAGGTTTGATAGTTGCCATTGGAGTCCTATCTGGGTCCTATCCAAAAGAACCACGTCGTCAGCATATATTAAGCAACCTACTTCGATGTTGTTCACTTTTGGTGGAAAGCATCGCACATCTGTGCGATGGGCAAGGATGTCTGAGATAAACAATTTAAAGAGTTCAGGAGCTAGTGGACATCCCTGTTTCACACCTATATTTGTTGGTATCCTATTGGATAGGGTGCCTTGATTGTTTAGTCTTATGCTGACTGTGGTTTGAGTATGCAGAGCTCTAATTGGCTCGACGAGGTTTCTTGGTCAATTCCAGTTTTCCAATTTTTGACACAGTTTGTTACGATTTACACTGTCGAAAGCTCCTCTCAGGTCTATGAAAGCGAGGAATAATCTTTTCTTTGCCTTTTGGCTTTCTAATTTGAGGATGTTTAGGAGCACCAGGTTCACCTCCACCCCCACGCCTTTTGTGAAACCTGTTTGTCGTATGTCAAAGATTTGCTCTGACATTGACCACGCAGCTAAGCTTTGACGTAAAAAAGAGGCAAAGATTTTTCCTATGGTGTCTAGTAGGGCAATCGGGAAGTAGTTGGACGGATCCGCCCGATTGCCCTTTTTGTAAATTGGCACAATAATCGCTTCACGTCAGGAGTCAGGTATCGTTGCGGATGTAAGCACACGGGTGAACAATAGTTCGATGAAAATAGCCCATTGCTCCTCATTCTTTTTTAACATCATATTTGATATTAAATTTGGGCCTGCCGCGTGAGAGTTTTTCAAAGATCGTATCGCAACGCTTATATCTTCCCCTGTTATTAGCAGTTTCCAAGATGTCAACTCTTGTGCTGGTTTGCTGACGTCCTCTTTAGGTGCTTTGCAAAAGATGTTGCCATAGTGCTTTTCCCATGAGTCAGCCTCAATCTCGTTTGATGGTAATGACTGGTGCTTCCAATTTCCTGCATTCAAAATTGCCCAAATTTCTCAGGAATTCTTTTGGACTAAATGCCTCATCAGCTGCTCAGTCTTGTCTTGCTCTATTATAAGTTTTTGTGATTTCAACCAGTTACGGTATTGTTGGCGACTTATTCGTATTGCGTTTTTGATTGCGTTTACATCACTAGCAGTTTTACTTGACTTCCTTAGGGTTCTTATGTCTCGTCTCATCACCTGTTTTGCGTGTGTTAAAATTGACGATGAGAGGTGTTTGTGTTTTGAGCCCATTATGCGATCAGCAGCTTTTACTGTGATGAAATCAGAGAGCAAGGGTGCATAATTTACAGACAGTTCTGTGTCCCACCGTAATTTCAAGTTTATTCCCTCTATGGTCGGTCTATCAATCTTCAACCGGTTCACCGATGTTAATGGAGATTACGGGGTCGTATTTTCTTTGCTCAATTGCCCAATCCCCCACACAGGCCAACCGAAGCAGGTTGTGGTCGCTACTTGACATAGGGCTAATTGATAATCTCACGTTGTTTTCAAAGAGATTTTGTGAAACCCAGAAGTAGTCAATTATTGATTGAGCATTTGAGGAAGACCAAGTTTTTTGGGGTGGTTGGTCGCCCGGAACTTGTCCATTTACCATATTGCAATTTCGATTTCTTAGCGCCTGGCTTCATGCGGACTCCTGACTTTTTACTTCGTCGTGTGTTAATAGCTTAAACAGATTATTGATAGATTCTTATAATTTAACAATGTCTGATCAATGCAAGTTGTTATTGAATCTATGAATTTTTTAGTGCTTATCTTGGCCGGATTCCAGTAGCAATTTAGGATAAGCAAATGTGTCCTTGTTTCTTCATCTTTGTTGGTGGTTTCGAGCAGTGCACTTTGCACAAATGGATTAGGGTTGTAGAAATCCACGAGGCGCCACCTGGTATTTATTTTGATCATAATTACCAAGCTAGAAGAAGGTTGCCCCCTTGCGTTTTTTATTGCAGGATTTAGTAGAGTCTGAAAACCGTCCCTTGATGGAGGCTCGCACAACCATGTCTCTTGTAGGCATATAACAAAGACCTTTTCCAGATCAGCGTCAAATTCATTAAATAAGTGGGTGAATCCTCTAGTGTTCCATGAGATGAATTCACGCATACACTTGTTACCGTTGTCTAATGGCTAACGTCGACCAGAGATGCCAGAGAAATGGGCCATCTTAGTATATGAATCCACTGTCACCATGACGACTACAGCTCCATCTTATTGAGGAAGTTTGTTAACAAAGTTGGTTGAAATAATCTCCATGGGATGTGACCGTAGCTCTGGTGGTCTGAACAATCCCAGGGTCTGTTGCCGATCGATCTTAACATGTGCACATATTTGACATGACTGGATGTTTTGTCTGATATTCCAACTGGAACAGGGCCAACATTATTTTCTATGTACTAGATTAGCCATAGCTCTTCCACCTCTATGTTCTGTGGCCTTGCTGGCATGGTGGCAACATAATAATGTATTGTGTAGATTGGAGGGACTTAATGAAACTCAAGTCCGAGACAGGGAAGGCGTGAGAGCAAAACATCCACATTGATAAGTTTAGCTTACCGCAATCTTATGCCTAAATAAAGAGCAGGCAGCTCAATCATTGATTGGGGTTCAGGCAAGAATGTTTTTTCTTTTGGTAAACATGATACACCCTGAACTAATATATGTATGGCTATATATAGAATAACACACCCTTCTACATCTCTGCATGTTCTTATACCAGTCTGCCATCTCAGTTGATTTGAATCTGTATAGGGCTTTCTAACTATCAGGCTTTCATTGTTGCTATTTTGAAAGACAGGGGGTAAATTATATGTGTTTTATAATTGACTAACATACGATGCATAAAAGCAAGGTCATAATTAAGGTTTCTGGTTTTATGGTATTTATTGTTCTGCCATTTCCATCTGTTTTTAGCCACATTTATTTTTTTGTCATATAAAAAGATAATAAGCAACCAGTATTCTTCTGCATTTATTCTAATAAAAAATGAACTTTTTAAAGCACACATGCAGCCAAATAAGACAGAAATGCTAGCTCAATATTTTCCATAACCCCACATGGTTGCTCATGTGACTGCTGCTGCCTTAAGATATAGGCTCTCAGCAATGTGAAGACATGTAATGGTATTGTATACAACTTTGGCAGCATGGAGAGTAAATATGCAATGCGTTGTATGTGTGACATCATAGAGAACAGACAGAAAGACCTATTTTTCCGTTTCTTTCCATTTTTATAAAAAAATATACACAGAAAGCAGATTGATTTCCGTCTGTATTTATGTGTAAAAATCAGTAAAAACTGAAAACTGGAAGCCTTAGTCATAATTTATTATGGCCATGATCTGATCTCACAGGTCACCAATTGAGATCTGGCTGGCGGTATATTGGTAGGGTGTGACCAATGGAAATATCCAAGTGGATACATTTCACACATCGCTGTCTATGTCCCATAAAACTCATTAAACATAAAAAGAGCACATGAGATTCACACTGCAAGTGTGAGCTAGTAAAACGTAAACATCGGCACCATGAAAATATGAAAAAGAGAGACATGGAAAGATGAACACAAAGGAAACAGACGTACCCCATGGTGCTTTGTGAACAATCAATTTCGGAGCACCAGTCCATGGTTAACTCCACTTTTTCATTGTTACTGCATGGTCTTTTAGATGTTTGTGGAGATCAAAGGCATTCCAGGACCTGTACAGTTACATAAAAGGTGTAGTTATTAATAGTAGTGTAGCGTGGTTTTAGTACGGGATATAAAAATGTTCTCATCAGTTAATTGCAAAGTTAGTTAGCAATAAAATGAGAAAAGAATACATTAGCAGGCAGGAAAGAGGTAATCTTGTGTGCTATGGGGTACAACGTGTGCAGAAGGTTCAACATGAACAAACTCGGCCCCAATAGATCCAGGAAGGGAGAGTCTCATCAATGTCTTCAGCATATTCCATGCTCCATCACAAGAAACATTCTAATCTCGTCAGGGCAGCTAACAAAAGAATGTGTGAATAGAGCCCGCTTCCTTGAAGAGTTTTTGGATATCAGAAATATTGCAACTCCCATTAAAATAGAAGAAGCTTTTACAATGGGACCCCAAATTAAGCCAAGTGAGTTATGTTTGCTGTGCGGGTCAACCATGTTAATCTGTGCAAGAAAACATGTTCTTCCCTCATCCCTTTCAGTCCCCAGGCATAGAATGACCTGATCAGCTCCTAGATACACAGAATTACATGATCTGGAGGAGCTGTGTATGCACGCACAATTTGTTGCTTTGCCTCTAGTCCTCACAGCCTCCTTCAACACTTTGATGCCTCACGTCTCCTAACCCAGGTGCAGGCTGTTTTCTTTCTGGCTGACAGATTTGATCTGGTAATGATGACTTTGGACTCCAAATACTGCTAGTTGAGTATGCACTCACGATTTTGGTGATATTCTTGGTCTATATTATGTTTGCCACAGATAAGTTGTTTGTACATGGTGTGAGAAACCTGAAGTTGTCTCACCCACTAACTAGTCCCTGGGGATTTGTCAACCAGGTGCCCAGGACACGGCCAGCACTATTAGATCCAGTTCCTTGGGGTTGACCACTGCGGGAGTATCACCTGGATGGGGGGTCTTCAGGGAGTGCAAGTGGGACACCGAAAAGGTGAGACACAGTACCCCGTTCCTTATGACACCTTTTCTCCATCCTACTGTTAGGAATCAGTCTTCAAAGATGGTGAAGGAGACATCCATACGGTTCACTAACCCACTCAAGATGGCGAAGAATGGGTCCTCATTTGTTTTGCAAACCAAGCATTCTAGTCTTCCCACATGGTGGCAGCACTGAGCACTGTTTGAGTAGAGACGCTGACTGAGAATGCTCATAAGCAGCGCTAAAGGTAGGAACAGCGTGTTTCTTCATCTATCCTTTGCGAGCACTGATGCTAGTTTTCCTTTTTGCCTTTTGTGCAACGTCTTCTAGCCATTCCGTCTTTTCCTCTCCTTACCGGGGCCTTCCCAGCTCCTATTCCTCACGGCTTGCCCTGCAGCCACTCTCTTCATGAATCACCCAGCAGCTCTTCTCTCCCTCAGCTGCGCTACTCGGTTGCCGTTCTCTCTCTCCTAACCTACTCCCGAGATTTCTCTGTCTGCGTTTCTCTTTCACGGCTTACTCTGCAGCCGCTCTCCTATCAGCTTGCCAGCAGCTCCTCTCTCTCACAGCCCCACTACTTGGTTGCCGTTCTATAGCTCCTGCTTGCTTGCTGTTTCACTATCAGATGCTCTCCTTCAAGGCCTGGCTGCCAGAACACCATCCTCTTCCCACTGGCTTCCCGCTTCATATCCTGCATCATTCACAGAAGCAGTCAAGAGATTCTGCACACGCCCATTCGCTACTGGAAGACACTGGACTTGTTATACCTGAACTCTACGGAGCAACTGCCTTCATATTCTACAGTCCAACTCATATTGAAGGAAGAGAACCTACACAGGGGTTTCCCTTTCGAGGGTTTTCTCCCCAAGTGCATTTCTTGGCTCTGCCCAGGGAGTTTCCACAGAGTTCTTATTTCCACACTAGGACTTTGGAGAAGCTTCTGGGCTTTGCGCCATTTTTTTCATTCACCTTTCCAGACTTCAAGCCTACAACGGAGAACAGGCAAGTCGTTTGAAATCAGACTGTTCCAAGATTGTGTCAATACTGACTTCCAGGTTGTCAATAACTAACAAGAAAGCAACGCCCAGTCAGGCTCTAGTCAGAACCGAGCTTCTACCGTCAGCCTTTGTTTACGGAAAGTTTGATGGAAATCCAAGAAGACTAAAAGAATTTGTGGAATCCTGTGTGGTTCACTTCACCCTGAAACGTGCCTTTTTTCAAACAGACCGCTCCCGTGTCAGCTTTATGGTGTCTAACCTCACTGAGGGATTGTTGGCTTGGGCTGCTCCCCTAGTCATTACAAATAATCAGATCCTGCATTCCTACCCAGATTTTCTCAACAGCCTCCAGACAATGGTCAGTCGACAAGAATTTACCATCTCTGCACAAGAAAGACTACTGGAGATCAAACAAGGAAACCCGCTGATACTATTTTACATCACGGAATCCAAACCTTTAGCAGCCGAAACAGCATGGCCTGATGAAGCACTTTTGACACTCTTATGTAAAGGCTTCTCGGAAGATCTCAAGAATGCGATCTCGAAGGTTCCATGACCTCCTAATCTGAAAGAAATGATAGCACTTGTTTTACAGGTCGATTTCTGCCTTCAAGAGAGATTGAAAGCAAAACAAACGGGTAATCTGCTACGTCCTCCGGATGTTTTCTGCTCCTCAAGTCATCCTTCATCCAGTGAAGAACCTATGCAAATAGGTACTGGCCAGAGTCCATTGACCCCGAAGAAAGGAATAGACGCAGAACCTCTGGGTTATGAATGCATTGTGGCTCAGATAAACATGTACTGAAGGATTGTACGATCGCTCCTCCACGTCAGGTGGGAAACGCAAACCCCTGTTCCTAATGGGAACTACGGATCGGGGTGAAACCACTTGTTCCCAGACATAGATACAAGAAGGGGCCATCATGATCTTTCTCAAAGTGGATTTACACATACGGAATACAATTTTTTCCAGAGTCCCAGCCCTCATCCACTATGGGGCAGCTGGGAACTTTATTGATGATACTTGGGGCAAAGAACACCAGATATCACAGGAACCTACTGCATTACCTATACCGTTCAAGGAGTGGATGCAACTTCTCTATCTTCAGGGCCAATAGTGGAGAGAACAATTGAATTAACTATGGAAATTGCTTCTCATGTGAAGAAGATAGCCTTTGATCTTATCAAGGTTGCTCACTGCCCTATCATTCTTGGAATCCCATGGCTCTGACATCACAATCCCTTCATCAACTGGACGGCCGGAACCATCTTTATGGGATCTGAGCACTGTCTCACTCACTGCCTTAACGAGGTCGCGATTGGATTTCATACCCAAACACAAAGAGATCCCCATGCGTACTATCTCTTACCTATCTCTACTGCCTGAGGAGTATCTTAACTACCATCAAGTTTTTACAGAAGAGGAATATAAAACACTACCTCCTCATAGACCGGAAGACTGCATCATAGACATAATACCCGACAAACAGATTCCGTTTGGAAGGATGTACACCCTTTCTGAACTGGAAAAGGACACACGCAGAGCCTATTTGCAAACCAATCTCCAGAACGGCTTAATTACTGAATCTAAATCTCCAGCTGGAGCCTCTTTGTTTTTTATACCCAAAAAAGGAACAAAAGAGTTCAGACCTTGTATTGACTACTGGGGCTTAAACCAAATCACTATCAAGGACAAATATCTTCTCCCCTTGATCCTGGATATTCTGGAGGTGGTTAGAGGGGTCTCAATGTTCTCTAAACTGGATCTCTGAGGAGCGTACCATCTCCTTCGCATTCGTAGTGGTGCAGAGTGGAAAACGGCCTTCTGTACTCCATTCGGCCATTACGAATATAGGGTTATGCCCTTTGGCCTGGCTAATTCCCTGGCTATTTTTGAAAGATTTATGGACAATAGTTTTGCTGACTTGATGTTACATTCCGTTATCGTCTATCTTGCCGACATTTCATTTTTTTCAAAATCCTTGGAGGAACAACGGATTCACGTTTCAGAGGTTCCCTCTTGCCTACAATTACGCCATCTGCATGCCAAATTGGAAAAATGCTCTTTCCACCAACCTTCTGTTAGTTATTTGAGTTTTGTGTTGTCTCAAGAAGGTGCTTCTATGAATCCTACAAAAGTCCAAGCCATACAAAATTGGAAAGAACCATCTTCTGTTAAGGACATCCAAAGGTTTCAGGCTTTGCCAATTTCTACCAAAAGTTTATACCCAATTTCTCTGCAAGAATCCTACCATTAACCTCTCTCCTAAAAAAGGGAGTACACTTCCTCTGGAATGATTCAGCTAAAAGAGTTTTCGGCTTCTCAGGGAACTATTCACCAAAGCTCCCATTTTGCACCTGCTGGATTAGCAATGACCTTTCATTTTGGAGACAAATGCCTCAAACACCGCCATAGGAGCCTTTCTGAAACAGATATTTGGCGACAATTGTGAACCTATTGTCGCCTATATATCAAAAACCTTGTCCAGCTCAGAGAAAAACTACACAGTCTTACAAAAAGAGCTCTTAGCAATAAAGAAAGCTTGTACAGAGTGGCGACATCTGTTAGTAGGGGCAAACCATTAGTAACTATCAGAACCAATCATCGCAATCTACGAGTACTACAACAACAGGAGTACCAAAACAGCAGGCAAGCCCGATGGGCATATTTTTTCTCACAATATGATTTATTGTTTACCTATTTACCGGAGCTTGAGAATCAGATGGCTATTGCCCTCTTTCGCTCCAGCTCTCCCCCAGAAATGGAACCTACTTGAGAACTCTTACTTCCCAAAGCATCCTTTCTCTTCACGATATCTGGATTCCTTCAGCGCGCAAGGGCTGCAACGGACATACAACATCCAGACATCTCAGCAGCCATTGAAGATCATGGATTAACTAACGAACAGGGGACTTTGTTTCATAATAACCATCTATACGTACCCACGCCTACCCTTCAAAAACAAGTCCTACTCATGTGTCATGACGCTAAGACAGGAGGACATCGAGGGGTGCGTGTCACTGCAGAAAACATTAACAGATACTTCTGGTAGCCTACCCTACAGAAAGATGTTCATGACTACAGTGCCTCATGCATAGTTTGTCAACAATGCAAAACCCATTGCAGACCTCCCTTGGGCAAACTAACTCAATCCCCTTTGTCCATACATCCATGGCAGCACATCAGTACCAACTTCATAGTGGAATTAGCTTCATGTGGCATGACCGCCATCATGGTTACAGTGGATTCCTTCACTAAAATGGCACATTTTGTAGCATTGCCTCAGGTTCCCTCGGCACATGGAATGGCAGAACTTTACCTGAAACTGTTTTGTCTGGTGGTGGACCTCAATATACTTCTACCTTCTGGAGGTTGTTATGTAAGAAAATGGGAGTACACCAAGCCTTAACTTCAGGTTACCATCCACAGTCCATTGGCCAAACAGAGTGCTTGAACCAATCCTTAGAACAATACTTTTTTTTATTTTTTTTATTTATTTATTAGTTTAACAATATAACCAAACTTCCACCATTATCAATGCAACAATCATAATGCGCTCATCATTGATTTCCCTCCCCTCACTTCCGCCCCTCCCCTCCAAGACCACAGTTTGTTCACCAGACCTTGCTGTGCCAGCTTTCGAGCTTGTCTTGCCTGGGTCGTCTGAGGTAGTGTCCACCACGCTGGGATGGAGCAAAGGCACCGTCAGCGCCACCCATCGGTGCAGGTCTCCGCTGGTGCCAGCCTCTGTTCCTTTAGCGCAGTCTCCCATGCTCCGGTTTCGGCTGTCACCCACCTCAGGAGGTCCCCCCACCACTGTGCCACGCTCAGGTTTTTAGGGCTCTTCCATCCCATGGCTATGCGTCTTTTCGCTGTTATGTATATTAGGTCCTTGAGCTTATTTAAAGGCTTGTTTTTCCTGCTTTGTTTGTATCTGCCCAAGATGCAAGCTGCTGGTGTTTGCACTTCCACGTCGATGCCCGATTCTGCCGCTTTTGCCGCAGCTTGCGTCCAAAACTCCTGTATCACTGGACATCTCCAGAACATGTGAGACATTGCCGCCCTAGGTTCGTTACATTTGGGGCATACTTGGATCCCCGCTCCCCCGAACCTTGAGATGGCTTCTGGCGTGAGGTATGCTCTATTAGTTATGCAGAACTGAATGAGTTGCAAGCGGGCATTCCTGGAGATCTTTTTGTGATAGTGGGTTATTTTCTACCAATCCTTGTCATCAAATTCTAGGCCGAGTTTGTTCTCCCATTTCGCCCTGCATTTGAGTTTGTTTCTGGTTGAGCCCTCCGTTAGTGCCTCATAAAGTCGTGAGGTTTCATGACCCCCTTCAGTCGTGTTTAGCATGGTTTTGATGACCTTGTGCCATGTTACCAGGTTTGTAATTGCTGGCCATCTGTCCACCATTCTCCGCACCACAGCTCTATGGAGCAAGAACTGCCCTGTTGGCAGTCCCGTGGTCTCGTTGAGTTCAGCGAACATTAGGATCTTTTGTTCTTGTATCAGGTCCCCCAGTGTTGCCACGCCATGGGGCTCCCATTGGCTACGCGTTTCCATTTGTCCCCAGGGCCTATTTGCCATGATTGCTGCTATGGGGATTTGTGGACGGTACGGGTCTTCTACCCTCACAGTCCTGCAGGCATGTCTACCTGGGTCCCCAGTTTAACCAGGTATGGGCTGTTTTGCAGTGCGGCAGTCGGGACCCAGAGTAGGTCCCTAAGTAGCAGCTGAGGTAGGGCCGGTTGTAAGAGTCGGTGTCAGTTGTGGTTTCATCCGCCATCCACTTCACTACATGCTTCAGTTGACTTGCCAAGTAGTATAGTTCAAAGTTGGGGATTTTCATGCCTCCCTTTTCGTAGGGTCTCTGTAGTGTCTCCAGCGCCACTCTCTGTCTGCCTCCCTGCCATAGGAACCGGCTGAAAAGTTTATTTATTTCTCTGAAGAAGGTAGGGGGGATATTGAATAGGACATTGGTGAAATTATGTAGTAGCCGGGGTAGCGCCACCATTTTGAGAAGACCAGCCCTCCCTGCAACAGAGAGCGGCAGTTTCCCCCAGAAGTCCATTGATTTCTCCAGGGCGTCCTTGGCTCTAACCGTGTTGAGGATGTGTTTAGTTTTGGGGGTTCGGTGTATAGTGATTACCATGTATCTAAAGGAGGTTGTCTTCCATTGAAGGGCAATGGGGGGGAGGGGTCCGTATTCGTTGCCGCACAATGCAGCGAGGGGGTAGAGGCAAGACTTGTCCTTGTTAATCCGGATCCCCGTGTATCTTTGGAATCCATCTAATGTTTCTAGGATATATGGCAGTAGGTGTTCAGGGTTGTGTAGATATAGAAGCGTGTCGTCAGCGTTCATTTAGATAAGGTGGGTCACGCCGTCTATTTCTATGCCCCCATCCCTGTATTCCTGCCATAGGTAAGCTGCTACAGGTTCAATGGCCATGATATATAACATGGGGGATAGCCGGCATCCTTGTCGCGTGCCCCTGTGGAGGGCCCATCTGTTGGAATATGTTTTATTTGTGCGTACCCTGGCAGTGGGGTTAGTGTATACTAGCTGGGTCCATTTCAAGAAGGCAGGCCCTATTCCCATTTTTATCATGGTGGCTTGCAGCCATTTCCACTGTACTGAGTCGAAGGCTATGGTAGCGTCTAGGGACGCCACTGCATATTTCTGAGGCCTGTTTCGGTGCTGTATATCACGTGGTGCAACCTGCGCAGGTTCTCTGTGATGGAGTGCCCAGGCACGGAGCCCGTTTGGTCCTGGTGGATCAGTAGGGGGATCTAATGATTGTCAGCACCTCATCAGGGGTGATGGGCTCATCCAGTACTCCTGCCATCTGCGTATCAAGTTTGGGTAGCTTAATAATGTCCAACACATCGTCTATTTCGATGTCCGTAGGGGATGTGGAGCTGGAGTAGAGGTCTCGGTAAAACTCAGAGAAGACTAAGTTTATTTCTATCTGCGTGTGTGCTGTAGTGCCGTCTGGTTTGCGAATGTGACGGATAGGTGTCCGGGGGCTTTCCCTCTTATAAAGCCAGGCTGATAGTTTCCCAGGTTTGTCCCCCAGGGCATGGGTTCTCTCAGTGTGTTTAGCGTGACTTAGTTTCCCCAGGGTCTCCCATTGTGTTAGGCAGGTTTGTCTAAGTTCAATCTCCCTCTGCAAATGTTCTGGGGTTGAGTCGGCCCTCCCTTCCAAATCTCCCAGCTCTCTTTCAATGCGTTCTAATGAGGCTATGATAGATCTCTGGGCACCTCCCACAGTTGCAATCATTTCTCCTCTCATGACCACCTTATATGCCTCCCACACCGTACCTATGTGCCTCACACTGTTCAGGTTCGACTGCCAATATTCCCCTGTGCTTTCTCTTATATGCTCGCGGAAGGCTGTGTCGAGCAGAGCCTCGCTTCTGAGCCTCCAAGTGGGCATCGGAGGCCTGGTCCTCAGAACAGTAATTAAGATGTTTTACCACTTCATCCTACGACAACTGGGCGACCTTACTACCCTCCGTGCAATACGCTTACAATAACTCCTTGCATTCCTCTTTGCGATTGAGTCAATTTCTATGCATCTACGGATTTCATCCGGTTTGCTTACCTGTATTGGACACCTCAGTAACCAAAGTCCTGTCTATCAATGAGCTTGTGGGCAACATCAGGAAGGACCATGCCACTGCATAACAATCTTTGAAGGAAGCCAGGGCTTACAGCAAACTAATGGCAGACAAACATCGGCTACTCTCTCCCAATTGGAACTTCGGCGACCGGGTGTGTCTCTCTTCTCGATTTCTGCCTAAGCATTTGGTTCCCAGTAAGTTAGCCCCACGCTATTTCGGCCCTTTCAAGATGTGCAAGCAAGTGGGTCCTGTTGCTTACCAGCTACAGTTACCATCAACGTGGTTTTGCATCCATCCGGTCTTTCATGTATCCCAGCTCAAGACATATCAACCGGATTGGTTCCATAGAACATCCCATCGGATTCCAACACTAGTCATCATGGATTTGTGTCCAGAATACAAAGTCAAGGCCATTTGTGACTCCAGATATCACAGAGCACATTTACAATATTTACTGGACTGGAAAGGCTACACTCCAGCAGACAGCATTTGGTAACCTGCATCTGGTGTCCATGCTCTGCGCCTTTTGCACAGATTCGATCGCCTTCATCCCTGGAAACCTGGACCTTTGCCTCTTCCAGGGTGGCGTACTGTTAGGAATCAGTCTTCATGGTCCTTATGGCAAAGATGGCGAAGGAGACATCCATACGGTTCACTAACCCACTCGAGATGGCGGAGGAAGGGTCCTCATTTGCTTTGCAAACCAAGCATTCTAGTCTTGCCACATGGTGGCAGCACTGAGCATTTTTCAAGTAGAGACGCTGATTGAGAATGTTCATAAGCAGCTCTAAAGGTAGGAACTGAGTGTTGCTTCATCTCACCTTTGTGAGCACTGATGCTAGTTTTCCTTTTTGCCTTTTGTGCAACGTCTTGTGGCCATTCCGCCTTTTCCTCTCCATGCCGGGGACTTCCCAGCTCCTATTCCTCACTGCTTGCCCTGCAGCCGCTCTGTTCACGGAATCACCCAGCAGCTCTTCTCTCCTTCAGCTCCACCACTCGGTTGCCGTTCTCTCTCTCCTCCTACTTACTCCAGAGATTTCTTGTCTGCCGTTCTCCTTCACGGCTTACTCTGCAGCCGCTCTTCTATCGGCTTGCCAGCAGCTCCTCTCTCTCACAGCCCCACTACTCGGTTGCCATATGTCCTTCTTGCTTGCTGCTTCTCTATCAGCCACTCTCCCTCCCGGCTTGGCAGCCGGAACACCATCCTCTTCCCACAGGCTTGCTGCTTCATATCCTGCATCATTCACAGTAGCAGGCGAGAGATTCTGCGCACGCCCGTTCGCTACTAGAAGGCACCTGACTAGTTATACCTGAACTCTACGGAGAAACTGCCTTCATATTCTACAGTCCAACTCATTGAAGGAAGAGAACCTACACAGGATTTTCCCTTCTGAGGGTTTTCTCCCCAAGTGCATTTCTGGGCTCCGCCCAGGGAGTTTCCACAGAGTTCATATTTCCACACTAGGACTCTGAAGAGGCTTCTGGGCTTTGAACACCATTTTCTTCATTCATCTTTCCAGACTTCACGGCTACAACGAAGAACAGGCAAGTTCTTTGAATTCAGACTGTTACAAGATTGTGTCAATACTGACTTCTGGGTTGTCAATAACTAACGCCTACCCCATAGGATATTTAGAAAAACAAACCCTCCTCCGTTTCCTACACGAACACTTCCTCACACTACAAAAGACAACGGACTAACACCAGATCCGTTTACCTGACATATCCCAACACAAGGGTCAGGCAGAGTCAGGCAATTGCCGATAACTACACACACCTGATGGGCCTTTCCCTTCCCCATGGGGATAAAAGGTGGAACACGAGAACACACTTTAAGCAAGGCCGAACGCACGAAGAAGCAGCTATTCCGGGACAGCAGTTCAAACAGAGTAGAAAGGCAGTGGAAACCAAAGGATGACACAGAGGGAATTGCCCTTGCCGCAAAGCCTTCGATAAAAGAACAGGAGGATATGCTGAATTGAGAAAAACCAAGAGGCTCTAGGGGAGGCCCGTGAGAGATGTCAAAGTGGTCATGCAAGGGTCAAGTCAAAACCCCTTGTACAGTTGAAATTCTTTGACACGTTATGAAGTGAAAAGCTAAGAGAACTGCATTGTGGTAACAAACGTGAACCCGACTGAGGGCTGTCCACAGTGAGTTGTTGGTCTGAACCCGATTGAGGGAGGCTGACGTTGTGAAGGGGATTGTAGCTTAGATGTTGCTGATATGTTGGTTGGTTTCTTTGCCTTGGAGAAGCCTCAGGATGAGCTTTGCTACCATTGCCACAAAAGGGTCGATATTCATGTAATGCATTTGCAATTTTAACAGTAACGGTCTGCCAGTTGCAGCTTGTAATTCTGCGTGTGGCTTCTGGATTGTCTGCCAGAAGGGAGTTGGTGAGGGGTAGCCTTAAAATATATGCATAGGTTGTCTTTTGAGTCTTTGCCATGTCCTGGTCTGGTGTCACTTTTTCTATGTTGATCCTATGGGTCTCTGTTGCTCGGTGGGGATCTTGGAGTTGAGTAGTTTTTTGTGGAGGCTGAGATGTCCCTTTTTGCTGATCCTCTTTCATTGCCTTAACCATGTAAGTGCATTTGTGGTAACTTACAGGGTGTGGGCCTTTGCAGTTTGCACACCTCACTGGGTCCTTCTTTGTATCAAAGGGGCTTCCCTTGGGAATGTAATTCTTCCCACAACATACACAGCATGACTTGTGTCCAAAGTGCTTGCAGTTCCGGCACATTGTAGGTCCTCTTCTGTTATTTGGTGCGTCTGTGGTGACCGTGCAGCTACTAAGCATTGCAGTCTGGGAAATATCTGCTGGTCTCCCTCCGTTGTTGAAGCCACTGTGGCAATAAATAGTGGTCCTTTCTCCATTTTATCACCTGATAATGCCATTCGGATAGCACTCTCCATTTTTGTCAACTGATTCAAGCCCCTACCCACCTCCATGGTAATATCCTTGACCTGGTATTTGCCAAAGATACCCTGCTTGACCCTGGCCCGATTGACCCAGTGACCTGGTCTGATCACTATTTGGTCAAATGCTCATTTCAGTCAGCCACCCCCCTCTGCAAGGTTCTCCCCTCTAAGACGCTACTCGGCTCCTGGCGTTCTATTGATCCTAAGGCACTTAGTGCTCATATAGCCTCCAATTGTACTTCTCGGAGACCCTTATCGCTAACCACACTCTCACAGTCATTGGCGTCTGCTGCCAACTGCCTTGCTCCATTGAAACTTTCTCAAGGCCACAGGCTACCGTCTCAGCCCTGGTTCACTGATCTACTAAAAAATGCTTGTCTTCAATTTAGACATGCCGAACGTAAGTGGCGGATTAATTACAATCTGGCGCTTAGAGACCTGTACAAGCTCAGTCTCTCTACTTATCTAGCTAATGTTAAACTTTTCTAAATCAACTTTTTTTGCTCAAAAAATTGAAAATGCTTTACTCAAGCCAAAAGCTCTATTCTCCATTGTTCACTCTCTTGCTTCCTCTGAATCTCTGACCTCATCCTTTATCACCACTAAAATTGATGTGATTAGTTCAAACATCGCTAAATCCTTGATGATACTGCCCCCTGACACCACCAGCTTTGTGCCACCCCCCTCTACTGATTCTTCCCCTAGCTGGTCGGCCTTCCCTCTGTTTACTGAGGCAGAAGTCCTGGCAGATATATTAAAGATTAAATCTTCCTCCCCTGAGGATGCTATTCCTGCTATTATCATGAAAACGATTGCTCCTGACATTTTGGCTGAAATTACTGCGGCTATTAATAACTCCTGCCAAATTCTGGACTGGTCCCACCGGAATTGAAATCTGCAAGGGTTATCCCTCTCCTCAAGAAGCCCTCCCTTGATCCCACCGTCCCTGCGAATTTCCGCCCCATTTCTCTACTTCCGTTCTTGGCTAAACTCTTGGAATCTCTGGTCACGCCCCTTCTGTCCTCCTTCTTGGAATCTTCAAATATTTTCAACCATGCCCAGGCAGGTTTTAGGCCAGGGCGAGGGACGGAAAGTGTGCTTGTCTCAGTTCAAGACGATATGTCCAGACTAGTCGATGCGGGTGGAGTAGGGGCCCTGATCCTACTGGATCTGTCTGCCGCGTTTGACACGGTGGGCCACCCTATCCTTCTATCACGTCTTGCACAGATTGGGATATACGGTTCTGTTCTTGCCTGGTTTACTTCCTTCCTTTCAGACCGCACCCAGACTCTCGCTATGCCTCCCTTCCTCTCTGCCCCTTGTGCTCTTACCTGTGGTGTCCCTCAGGGATCTTCTCTCTCCCCGATTCTGTTCAACATTTATATTTGGGCACTGGTTTGCCTTATTTGCTCTTATGGACTTAACTGTTATTCCTATGCTGATGACACCCAAATCCTAATCCGGCTTGATCAGGATCAATCCGTGGTCTCAGCTTGTCTTCATGACTGCCTTAAAGCAGTCGGTGCCTAGATGGACCAAGACTGGCTTAAGCTCAACGGCGATAAAACGGAAGTGATGCTGGTGGGCTGTCCCCCCAACCCTTCACTATGGACCCCTGCCTTTTGGCCCACATCGCTGGGTCCATTACCCTGTCCAGTCAACAAGGTAAAGAACTTGGGGGTTATTCTTTCTGCCTCCCTCTCCATGCAAATCAGGTTTTGGCTGTTTGTCAGTCCGCCCATCATCAGATCAGGGTTTTAAAGAGAGTCCTGCCTATGATCCCGGAAGCCATGCGTCCCCCCGTCGTGGCAGCGCTGGTCCTCTCACGGCTGGACTATTGTAATTCCCTGTACCTATCCCAACCGATTGGCCTGCTCCAACGGCTCCAACGTATGCAAAATCTGGCAGCTGGCCACTGACTCCCCCTATGGTGCCCATATTTCACTGGTGCTTCGCCAACTTCATTGGCTTCCTGTGGCGCAGCGAGTTAAGTTTAAGTCATTATGTATTGTCCATAGGGCAATCCATGGCTTAGGAGCGGAGTTCCTTCAATCCAAATTTTCCCGATATATTCCAAAACGTAACCTCCACTCTTCTACAACCAACCTACTTACGGTCCACAGGTTTAACCGGGAAAGACTTGGTGGCAGAGCCTTTTCTATTGCCGCGGCCAAGCTTTGGAACACTCTCCCACTATCACTTAAATCTTCCGCTAATCATCTGGCTTTCAGGAAAGCTTTGAAAACCACTCTGTTCTAGCTTTCTGATTCTTTACTGCTCCTCTTTAGCTTGCAGCTTCCACACCAGCGCCATGATGCCTTTTGGCGACCGTGCGCTTTAAAAGTGTATGTAACATAACAAAACATAACTCTTCTCAGACAGGCCATACTCCTCTCGGTCCTGGGAGATCTTCTCAACGGAGGTATTTTCAGGTAATCAGCGATGACTTAGTAGGAAATGCATAGTACTCCAGTTTGTGCTTAGAATGGATGGATGGCCAACTTCATGAAATGGTTTTGCTGGACACTCTAGATGTGTAGTTACATCAGGTTAGGAGAAAGACGGAAAAGCCGATTCATGGAATAATTAGCGCGGCACAAGTGGGCAAAAACGTGCGAATCACAGTGGAATAGCGAAAATCGCAGTGCAAGTGCGAAAATCGCACGAAAAGCAGCGCACGTCGATTCATGGAAGGCCGTGCGCAAGAAAACCAGCGGATGTGCGATAAAAAAGTGCGCGGCGCACGTTGGCGCACGTTGGCGCACAGGCCATCTAACAGCGTGCGCCAGGTCACAGCGAAAATCGCACAGGCCACAGCGAAATTCGCACATAGCGCGGCGCACGCAATAAAAGTAGGCGTAACACGGGCGTAACACTCGGAATGGGGAACAACTTGCCAAAACGTGGGCGTCACGGGGGAAGTACAGGGCACAAGTGCGCGGAACGCCCACACGCTCGCCTACAACACGTATTCATGGAATAGAATAAGGGAAAAAAGCGCACGCTCAAACCAGCGCACAGGCACAAACACGACCGCCACAAGAAAGGAGGCGGTAGCGTCTCTGCGGCTGTAAGAAATGTGCGCCAAAAGGTGCGCCAACAAATAGCACCTATATACTGCCATGATGAATGTCCCATACTGTGGCCCTCCAGGAAAAATGACGTGCAAAGGGGTACCCACAAACACGGACACCCGCTGACAAAAAATACGTGTGCATGTATACCGGGGTGCGCGGGAAGTGTCACACGCGATTTGCAGGGTACGTGCATCACAGGGGTTCGCGTGAAGGGGAGCGGGCTACGTGTATTTCAGGGGTTCGCGTGAAGTTCCTCACGCGATCGGGCCTGGGGGAGCGGGCTAGGGGAGCGGGCTACGTGAAGTTCCTCACGCGATCGGGCCTGGGGGAGAGTGCTACGTGTATTTCAGGGGTTCGCGTGAAGTTTCACACGCGATCGGGCCTGGGGGTCGGGCCTGGGGGAGAGTGCTACGTGTATTTCAGGGGTTCGCGTGAAGTTTCACACGCGATCGGGCCTGGGGGAGCGGGCTACGTGTATTACAGGGGTTCGCGTGAAGTTTCACACGCGATCGGGCCTGGGGGAGCGGGCTACGTGTATTTCAGGGGTTCGCGTGAAGTTCCTCACGCGATCGGGCCTGGGGGAGCGGGCTACGTGTATTACAGGGGTTCGCGTGAAGTTCCTCACGCGATCGGGCCTGGGGGAGCGGGCTACGTGTATTACAGGGGTTCGCGTGAAGTTCCTCACGCGATCGGGCCTGGGGGAGCGGGCTACGTGTATTTCAGGGGTTCGCGTGAAGTTCCTCACGCGATCGGGCCTGGGGGAGCGGGCTACGTGTATTACAGGGGTTCGCGTGAAGTTCCTCACGCGATCGGGCCTGGGGGAGCGGGCTACGTGTATTACAGGGGTTCGCGTGAAGTTCCTCATGCGATCGGGCCTGGGGGAGCGTGCTACGTGTATTTCAGGGGTTCGCGTGAAGTTTCACACGCGATCGGGCCTGGGGGAGCGGGCTACGTGTATTACAGGGGTTCGCGGGAAGTTCCACACGCGAATAGCCTGGGCGCGTGAATTTGAGGGGTGCGCGGGAAGTTCCACACGCGAATAGCCTGGGCGCGTGTATTTCAGGGGTGCGCGGGAAGTTCCACACGCGAATAGCCTGGGCGCGTGTATTTCAGGGGTGCGCGGGAAGTTCCACACGCGAATAGCCTGGGCGCGTGAATTTGAGGGGTGCGCGGGAAGTTCCACACGCGAATAGCCTGGGCGCGTGTATTTCAGGGGTGCGCGGGAAGTTCCACACGCGAATAGCCTGGGCGCGTGTATTTCAGGGGTGCGCGGGGAGTTCCACACGCGAATAGCCTGGGCGCGTGTATTTCAGGGGTGCGCGGGAAGTTCCACACGCGAATAGCCTGGGCGCGTGTATTTCAGGGGTGCGCGGGAAGTTCCACACGCGAATAGCCTGGGCGCGTGTATTTCAGGGGTGCGCGGGACACGCGAATAGCCTGGGTGCGTGTATTTCAGGGGTGCGCGGGAAGTTTTACACGCGATTTCTGCACGGTACGTGTATTTCAGGGGTGCCGGGGAGTCCCACATGTGATTTGACAGTGTAGGTCCTCCCAGGTGTACCCTGTACACCCTCCACGGCCCCTGCAGGCAGCCCACACCACAGGGGACTACCCTGCATCCCTGGTCATGTCCCGCAGGCAGCCCACCCAACATGGGCATGCCCCCCAGCAAAGGCACATGTCTCCTTGAACTAATGAACACCAACACATGTCCCCTTGCACCCCACCCCCCAGCACTGTGGGGCACCTGCCAGCAGGCCCCCACCCATGTCCAACTCATGTCCCCCTCCACCCCCACCCCCCAGCACTGTGGGGCACCTGCCAGTAGGCCCCCACCCATGTCCAACTCATGTCTCCCACCACCCCCACCCCCCAGCCACCAGGGTCACCCTCCACCAGGCCCCCACCCATGTCCCCTATCACCCCCAGCCACCAGGGGCACCCTCCACCAGGCCCCCACTCATGTCACCCACCACCCCCAGCCACCAGGGTCACCCTCCACCAGGGCCCCACTCATGTCTCCCACCACCCCCACACCCCAGCAGTGCAGGGGCACCCTCCACCAGGCCCCACTCATGTCTACCACCACCCCCACACCCCCAGCCACCAGGGGCACCCTCCACCAGGCCCCCACTCATGTCACCCACCACCCCCCAGCCACCAGGGTCACCCTCCACCAGGGCCCCACTCATGTCTCCCACCACCCCCACACCCCAGCAGTGCAGGGGCACCCTCCACCAGGCCCCCACTCATGTCACCCACCACCCCCACCCCCCAGCCACCAGGGTCAACCTCCACCAGGCCCCCACTCATGTCTCCCACCACCCCCACACCCCAGCAGTGCAGGGGCAGCCTCCACCAGGCCCCCACTCATGTCACCCACCACCCCCACCCTCCAGCGACCAGGGGCACCCTCCACCAGGCCCCCACTCATGTCTCCCACCACCCCCATACCCCAGCAGTGCAGGGGCAGCCTCCACCAGGCCCCCACTCATGTCTCCCACCACCCCCACACCCCAGCAGTGCAGGGGCACCCTCCACCAGGCCCCACTCATGTCTACCACCACCCGCACACCCCCAGCCACCAGGGGCACCCTCCACCAGGCCCCCACTCATGTCACCCACCACCCCCACCCCCCAGCCACCAGGGTCACCCTCCACCAGGGCCCCACTCATGTCTCCCACCACCCCCACACCCCAGCAGTGCAGGGGCACCCTCCACCAGGCCCCCACTCATGTCACCCACCACCCCCACCCCCCAGCCACCAGGGTCACCCTCCACCAGGCCCCCACTCATGTCTCCCACCACCCCCACACCCCAGCAGTGCAGGGCAGCCTCCACCAGGCCCCCACTCATGTCACCCACCACCCCCACCCCCCAGCGACCAGGGGCACCCTCCACCAGGCCCCCACTCATGTCTCCCACCACCCCCACACCCCAGCAGTGCAGGGGCAGCCTCCACCAGGCCCCCACTCATGTCACCCACCACCCCCACCCCCCAGCCGCCAGGGTCACCCTCCACCAGGCCCCCACTCATGTCTCCCACGACCCCCACACCCCAGCAGTGCAGGGGCAGCCTCCACCAGGCCCCCACTCATGTCTCCCACCACCCCCACACCCCAGCAGTGCAGGAGCAGCCTCCACCAGGCCCCCACTCATGTCACCCACCACCCCCACCCCCCAGCGCCCAGGGGCACCCTCCACCAGGCCCCCACTCATGTCTCCCACCACCCCCACACCCCAGCAGTGCAGGGGCAGCCTCCACCAGGCCCCCACTCATGTCTCCCACCACCCCCACACCCCAGCAGTGCAGGGGCACCCTCCACCAGGCCCCACTCATGTCTACCACCACCCCACACCCCCAGCCACCAGGGGCACCCTCCACCAGGCCCCCACTCATGTCACCCACCACCCCCACCCCCCAGCCACCAGGGTCACCCTTCACCAGGGCCCCACTCATGTCTCCCACCACCCCCACAACCCAGCAGTGCAGGGGCACCCTCCACCAGGCCCCCACTCATGTCACCCACCACCCCCACCCCCCAGCCACCAGGGTCACCCTCCACCAGGCCCCCACTCATGTCTCCCACCACCCCCACACTCCGGCAGTGCAAGGGCAGCCTCCACCAGGCCCCCACTCATGTCACCCACCACCCCCACCCCCCAGCGACCAGGGGCACCCTCCACCAGGCCCCCACTCATGTCTCCCACCACCCCCACACCCCAGCAGTGCAGGGGCAGCCTCCACCAGGCCCCCACTCATGTCTCCCACCACCCCCACACCCCAGCAGTGCAGGGGCACCCTCCACCAGGCCCCACTCATGTCTACCACCACCCCCACACCCCCAGCCACCAGGTGCACCCTCCACCAGGCCCCCACTCATGTCACCCACCACCCCCACCCCCCAGCCACCGGGGTCACCCTCCACCAGAGCCCCACTCATGTCTCCCACCACCCCCACACCCCAGCAGTGCAGGGGCACCCTCCACCAGGCCCCCACTCATGTCACCCACCACCCCCACCCCCCAGCCACCAGGGTCACCCTCCACCAGGCCCCCACTCATGTCTCCCACCACCCCCACACCCCAGCAGTGCAGGGCAGCCTCCTCCAGGCCCCCACTCATGTCACCCACCACCCCCACCCCCCAGCGACCAGGGGCACCCTCCACCAGGCCCCCACTCATGTCTCCCACCACCCCCACACCCCAGCAGTGCAGGGGCAGCCTCCACCAGGCCCCCACTCATGTCACCCACCACCCCCACCCCCCAGCCACCAGGGTCACCCTCCACCAGGCCCCCACTCATGTCTCCCACCACCCCCACACCCCAGCAGTGCAGGGGCAGCCTCCACCAGGCCCCCACTCATGTCACCCACCACCCCCACCCCCCAGCCACCAGGGTCACCCTCCACCAGGCCCCCACTCATGTCTCCCACCACCCCCACACCCCAGCAGTGCAGGGCAGCCTCCACCAGGCCCCCACTCATGTCTCCCACCACCCCCACACCCCAGCAGTGCAGGGGCAGCCTCCACCAGGCCCCGTCTCTTGTCTCCCACCACCCCCACACCCCAGCAGTGCAGGGGCAGCCTCCACCAGGCCCCCACTCATGTCTCCCACCACCCCCACACCCCAGCAGTGCAGGGGCAGCCTCCACCAGGCCCCCACTCATGTCACCCACCACCCCCACCCCCCTGCGACCAGGGGCACCCTCCACCAGGCCCCCACTCATGTCTCCCACCACCCCCACACCCCAGCAGTGCAGGGGCAGCCTCCACCAGGCCCCCACTCATGTCTCCCACCACCCCCACACCCCAGCAGTGCAGGGGCACCCTCCACCAGGCCCCACTCATGTCTACCACCACCCCCACACCCCCAGCCACCAGGGGCACCCTCCACCAGGCCCCCACTCATGTCACCCACCACCCCCAACCCCCAGCCACCAGGGTCACCCTCCACCAGGGCCCCACTCATGTCTCCCACCACCCCCACACCCCAGCAGTGCAGGGGCACCCTCCACCAGGCCCCCACTCATGTCACCCACCACCCCCACCCCCCAGCCACCAGGGTCACCCTCCACCAGGCCCCCACTCATGTCTCCCACCACCCCCACACCCCAGCAGTGCAGGGGCAGCCTCCACCAGGCCCCCACTCATGTCACCCACCACCCCCACCCCCCAGCGACCAGGGGCACCCTCCACCAGGCCCCCACTCATGTCTCCCACCACCCCCACACCCCAGCAGTGCAGGGGCAGCCTCCACCAGGCCCCCACTCATGCCTCCCACCACCCCCACACCCCAGCAGTGCAGGGGCACCCTCCACCAGGCCCCACTCATGTCTACCACCACCCCCACACCCCCAGCCACCAGGGGCACCCTCCACCAGGCCCCCACTCATGTCACCCACCACCCCCAGCCACCAGGGTCACCCTCCACCAGGGCCCCACTCATGTCTCCCACCACCCCCACACCCCAGCAGTGCAGGGGCACCCTCCACCAGGCCCCCACTCATGTCACCCACCACCCCCACCCCCCAGCCACCAGGGTCACCCTCCACCAGGCCCCCACTCATGTCTCCCACCACCCCCACACCCCAGCAGTGCAGGGTAGCCTTGACCAGGCCCCCACTCATGTCACCCACCACCCCCACCCGCCAGCGACCAGGGGCACCCTCCACCAGGCCCCCACTCATGTCTCCCACCACCCCCACACCCCAGCAGTGCAGGGGCAGCCTCCACCAGGCCCCCACTCATGTCACCCACCACCCCCAGCCACCAGGGTCACCCTCCACCAGGCCCCCACTCATGTCTCCCACCACCCCCACACCCCAGCAGTGCAGGGGCAGCCTCCACCAGGCCCCCACTCATGTCACTCACCACCCCCACCCCCCAGCCACCAGGGTCACCCTCCACCAGGCCCCCACTCATGTCTCCCACCACCCCCACACCCCAGCAGTGCAGGGCAGCCTCCACCAGGCCCCCACTCATGTCTCCCACCACCCCCACACCCCAGCAGTGCAGGGGCAGCCTCCACCAGGCCCCCACTCATGTCTCCCACCACCCCCACACCCCAGCAGTGCAGGGGCAGCCTCCACCAGGCCCCCACTCATGTCTCCCACCACCCCCACACCCCAGCAGTGCAGGGGCAGCCTCCACCAGGCCCCCACTCATGTCTCCCACCACCCCCACCCCCCAGCCACCAGGGCCACCCTCCACCAGGCCCCCACTCATGTCTCCCACCACCCCCACACCCCAGCAGTGCAGGGGCACCCTCCACCAGGCCCCCACTCATGTCTCCCACCACCCCCACACCCCAGCAGTGCAGGGGCAGCCTCCACCAGGCCCCCACTCATGTCACCCACCACCCTCACACCCCAGCCACCAGGGGCACCCTCCACCAGGCCCCCACTCATGTCACCCACCACCCCCACCCCCCAGCCACCAGGGTCACCCTCCACCAGGGCCCCACTCATGTCTCCCACCACCCCCACACCCCAGCAGTGCAGGGGCACCCTCCACCAGGCCCCCACTCATGTCACCCACCACCCCCACCCCCCAGCCACCAGGGTCACCCTCCACCAGGCCCCCACTCATGTCTCCCACCACCCCCACACCCCAGCAGTGCAGGGCAGCCTCCACCAGGCCCCCACTCATGTCACCCACCACCCCCACCCCCCAGCGACCACGGGCACCCTCCACCAGGCCCCCACTCATGTCTCCCACCACCCCCACACCCCAGCAGTGCAGGGGCAGCCTCCACCAGGCACCCACACATGTCCCCCTGCCCCCAGGTCCTGACGATACTCAATCATGGCAGTAATGGGCAGCATACCCAGCACAAACACCCAGGCAAGGATTGTATCCACCCACATAGTGAATGCAATTACATGATACAACCCCAATGGCAAGTCTGTAAATGAACACATGTCCGTCACACACGCATACACAATGGGTGCAAGTCAATGTCAAAACCCATATCATGACATGTATGAAACCAATGAGAAAATACCACAAGTGAAAGTTAAAAAGAACATGTATTAAAGATGAAAAATAAGTAAAAAAATCAAACATACAACAATGGCGATAACAAAATGAATGGTCCATGTCCGAGAACAAATGTAAAAATAAAATAAACAAAGTAATCCAAAAACAAATGTTGTCCAAAGCAAAATCATGTGGAAGTAAAATAATGAAAAACCATTTCCTCATGGTGAACACAATAATTAATAAAAAAAAAAATTCTTCAAAAAGCAAACTATATACACGAAAATTCCAGGGTCCATGAGCCCAACACCATAAATGAAACCTACTACTACTACCTAATGAAAATAATATATACAAAAAAGTGGCCATTGTCCGAGCGGTCCAAAAAAAAAAAAATTAATAAAGGAAATCTAACACTAAATAACTAAATAACTATATACAAAGGCAGCGGGCAAGTCCTGCGGCTCACTCGGTGATGTTGCTGGCCAGGGCATCATCGAACTCCATGTTGATGTCCTGGAGGCGGGATTCTGTCCTGGCCCCGAGGTCTCACAGGGATAACCCCATGTCCAGCTCAAACTCCCTGCGAGCTTCCTCAAGGCACTCAGCCCGCCTCAACGCCCGACGCATGGAGAACTCCCCCCTGACCATGGTGAGCCGCTCCTCTTCCGCCCGCTGCCGCTCCGCACCTATCCGCTGGACCAACTGCTCCCACACGGAAGACACCACCATCCCAGGGTTGCCCTGCCCTCCGGCCGATGCCTGCCCCTCTGATCTTGAAGGCCCCGAGCCATGATGCCTCCCACGTCGAGCCTGCTGCTGCCTCCGACGCCACTGCCTCTGCCAGCACGACGGCATCCAGGCTGATGGAAACCACCGACGCCGTCGTGCACGTGCCCTGCCTGATGATGCTGTCACATCTTCCACCTGCTGGGGTCCAGTTGCTGTGTTGTCCACCCCTGCTGGACCTCCGACTCCCAACTGTGGCAGGGATGGGATCCCCACCGAGCTGGCTGCATTGGTCGGGGCAGGTCCACAGGGGGCCCTGGTGGCATCTGGGCTGGAAGACGGCAAGGAGAACAACTGGTGGATAGCCTGCACAGAGGAGGAGAGGGCCGCCACATTGGCCAACACATGCAGGAAACCCCCGAACATGGCCGATCCCAATTGGGCCACGTCGGCACAGTGCACTTCGTGATGACGTGCGTGCTCCTCCCGGGAAGCACGCACGGCATCACGAATCACAGCCGTGCGCATCGCGACCCCAATCAGGACCTTCTCCGCACGGCCAGGGGTTCCCACGTCCGCAGGTGGAGGGGAGTCAGGTGACATGGACATCCCCTCTACCTGCGGACGGGCCTGGGACGGGGCATCCCTGCTGGTGCATGGTGGTGCACTCACAGGGTCAGGGACAGCGACATGCACAGGCCCCTCCACGGTGACCTGTGCTGCCTCCTGCCCCTGGCCCTGGACTGCACCACTTGCACCAGCAGGGATGCCCCCACCAGGCCCCATGTGTGCCCCAGTGGCGGCCTCCTCCTCCTCTGTGCAAACCACAAACCTGGATGGCTACTCACCGTCTCCCACCGTAGCAGGCCCCTGTGGGGGCTCACCCACCCCTTCCGCTGCAGCCGTGGGGGCATCCCCGCCGCCTTGCTCCACAGCGCCGTCTCCGCCCTCTTCTTCACTAGCCGCTGCGTAGAGGGAGACAAAGAACACAAGCATCAGGGCACTGTACAATGGTCCCCCAGACAGGAAGCAATAGCAGATGAGCACCACTGTCAAAGTACACTTCCATCATGTCCCTCCACAACACATGGGTCAGTCCAGGCAAAACACACACAGTAACAGGCATGGTGCATGCCATGGACATTTCCATGCATGTCCAATGGACTCTTGAAACATTCAATGATATGTAACTCACATGCATCATGGCTCATGCCTATCACATGCACACACTTCACCTCAGTCACATCCATCTGGCCCCAAACACACCAAACACAGCGGATACAAGGGTAATTTGGCTGCTTCACTGAATCTGTGCATTGTCACACACATGTGTCATGCATCCATGGCATGCACAAGTCACAGACACGCAGGTCAGGCACACAGACATGGCTACCATATATGTACCTGGCATCAGCACCCATCCCTCACCCCCACCCATGTCCAGGTACAGAGACTGGCATGCTCTCATGTTCAAAATCTGCATAGGGCTCCCCATGCGGCATTTGAACACATGCAACAACCATGTGGGTCACACATCACTGGTCGCACATGCATTACCATGATGTCCCTGCACACATACATGCATACATGGCCTATGGCACACATACAGGCAAGTATCATAGAACCAGCACACCGCAACATGCCCTGTCTCACACAGTAATGCTTGGACACTTACCGCTCAACTCCAGACGGGCCTCCCTCTCAAGGATCTGGGCGTGGAGCGATGGGCGTACGTGTTCCAGGACCCTCATCTGGATGGAACTCATGCGGCCCCGGCCCCCCTCCACGAGGCGCCGGGCCTTCACAAGGGTCCTGGAACTCAAGTCCTCCCAGCGCTTCTTGATCTTCAGGGCGTCGCGGGTTGCCACCCCCTCCGCGTTGATGGCAACCACACAGTCGGCCCAGATCCTCTGCCGTCCTTCCTTGCTGGCGCGGGACGATCCAAAGAGGGCATCATACTGCCCCAGGACATGCTCCACCAGGACACCAACTTCGGTGGCAGTGAAGCTGGTGCCCCTCTGCCCCTCTGGCCTGGGGTTGCCACTGGTGCCAGATGTGGAAGTGCCCGACATGGCAACCCCAGAGGCAGGTGTGGGTGGGCAACTGGGTCCTGGGGCTGGGCTGTGGAGCGATGTAATCCCAGTCGGGAGTCTTCAGTTCCAGCAGGGGTGGACACAGCAACTGGACCCCTGCAGATGGCTGATGTGCAGGCACCAAATGATAGGGCACGGTGGCAGCAGGCAGGCAGGCAGCAGCAGATGGCACGTGGGAGGCTGCTCGGGGCACTGGGGGGCAGTAACTCGGCCTTCTGGGCAGGAGCGTGGTCTTCCGTGTGTTTTCGCGTGGCCAGCTTGATACGGAGTGATTTGGCACGTGAAAATCCTGCACGTCAGCGTGAAATCCGAGGAAAGGCCCTTAGCGCGTAAGCGCGTCAGCACGCATACGCGATTCTATTGGACCAGAGTCCCTCAGCACGTAAGCGCGTCTGTGACGTGACCCGCACGGGTGTTCCCCACTCAGCACGTGATGACGGGGCACACGTGGAACTGCACATCAGAGTGTCATCGCGTGTAATTGGACAAAAGTGCGCGTACACGCGATTGGCCTATGTACGTGTATTTAATGGGTGCGCGGGCACTTACACACGCAAGTACATCAGCGAACCTGTATCCCGTGGTGCTTGTGAATTTCCACACGCTATTGGACTGGGAACTGGATTCCAGGGGTGCGAACCTGTATCCCGTGGTGCTTGTGAATTTCCACACGCTATTGGACTGGGAACTGGATTCCAGGGGTGCGCGGGTCACACGCTGTATCCCGTGGTGCGTGTGAATTTCCACACGCTATTGGACTGGGAACTGGATTCCAGGGGTGCGCGGGTCACACGCTCGCCTAGAACACGCGCAAAGCATAAATTTGCGGACTTTAACAATAACAAGCTCAGACGCCAGGATGAACATACCGTTCCTAGCAGCAGTGGCAGTGGGCTACCAAAGGAGGAGGAGGAGGATAGTCAGGGCCAGAATATTCACACCCAGAACCAGCCTTTTCGGGATGCCTGATGACCAGGTGTATGGGAGGTACAGGTTTCCACCAGACATTATACTGGACCTGGTGAGTGAGTGGGAGGATGACCTCACATCACCCACCCTGTGCTCCCAAGCACTCAGCCCCCTGGAGAAGGTCCTCAATGTACTGCACTTCTTAGCCACTGGATCATTTCAGCGGACAAGTGCCATAGTGGGTGGGGTGTCACAGGCCACCCAGTCACGCTGCCTACACCAGGTCTTGAACATCATCACTGCACGCCCATCAGTCCGCAGGCACATATACCTGCCCAGAACACCTGCAGAAAGGCATGCTGCCGCCCTGGATTTTTACGCTGTGGCACGATTCCCCAAAGTGCTAGGTGCCATCGACTGCACCCATGTGGCTCTACGTCCCCCCAGGGCATCTGAGCACATCTATAGGAACCGCAAGCACTGGCATTCCATCAACGTGCAGGTAGAATGTAATGCCAAGGGAATCATCACCTCAGTATATGCCAACTATCCCGGCTCCACCCACGACCGCTTCATTTACCGAATGTCCACCCTAAGCCGGGACCTAGAAGCTGGGCGGCATGGCGATACATGGCTGCTTGGTGAGTATGTATGCCACTGCACATGCATGGATGTTGGATACTGAGCAAGGTCACAACCCCACCAATGATACCAATCACCACCTCCACAGGGGACAGTGCCTACCCTCTCAGCCCCCACATGATGACGCCAATTCGGAACCCCACCACGCCACCCCAGGCAAGATATAACACAGCCCACATTACAACCAGGGGCATAGTGGAGCGCACATTCGGAGTGCTAAAGTCACGCTTTCGCTCCCTTGACCGTTCTGGCGGGCAGCTGTTATACGCTCCCCCAGTAGTGTGCAGGATCATAGTGGCAGCATGTGTCCTGCACAACGTTGCAACACGCCGGGGCCTGGCCGTGGACATGGTGGTGGCCCCACATCCCCAACCACATCCACAGCCGCTGCGCATGGGAGGGGAAAGGGCACGGGGGAGGCAGCCCGTACACAGCTAGTGGCTAATTACTTCACATAGAAATCACACCCCTGTGGAGTGCACACTGCCCTGGCACATTCCATCTGACAATCAATGATGACTCAACCTGACACTGATCCTGAATGTCTGGAGAATGAACCGTGAATACCATATCAGCCTGAGATTGTTCACCTGGAAGTGTCACAATGTGTGCATCCCTACCCACACAGACACCACCAATGCAGTTTTGTGAAGTTACACATTGAAGCAGCTAAAATGAATACCCACTTGCAAAATGCAACAAGAGGACAGTGCCATGTCAGCCAACCCAACCCCAGCATCGCCACACGACACACCGTGCCATGTCATGCTAATTGCAGGTAAACAAAGTAATCCCCACAACATGACATCAGTCTCACTATGTACAGTGTCCCTATTAGAAACCTGCAACACCTGAAATGCTCACAGCAATGCCGGACCAACAACATACTTGAGCACGTACTACCATTAACATGACATCACAAATGTTACATATTAGTAGTCTCACCACCTGAAAATGCCTGAACTCCCACCACTACCAACTGTGCAGTGTTGGCGCCATGTAGAGTTGTAGGTGCACTGCTGCCAACATGGACCCCATCTCCAGACTAGAGGTCCTTGTGTGGACATGAGGAAGGGACCTGCAAATTGGGAGGTAGACACAGAAGAAGAGTTACACATCAATGCAACATGCAGTGTACAACACAACAGCAATATGCACTAGGAATGTATACACAGTATTGACTACAGACTGCCCACACAGCTCATGGGAGTCCAACGTCACTGTGTAATTCACTGTCACTTGGGCACACCCTTTGCAAGCCCATGGAAACGGGAAGCAGGAGGGGTGTGTGTGACTCAAGCCCAAGCATCTGAACCAAATACATTACAAGCCTGCATGTGCCCAGCCACAATGCAGCGTATGCCCACAGGAACCACGGAAGCCAACAGATCGTCCCAAAAAAATTGGGAATAAAAGAAATCAAAATAAAAATAAAAATAAGAAACAATCAAAAATGGCCATTGATGGGCCCGGGGGGGTTGGGGAGGCCACCCAGGAGGTCCGAGGACAGGATGCACACCAGAACCCACCTGCGTGGATCCTGGGAAGATAAAACACCTCCATGGGCTCATGGCCCACACGGCTACCCTATTGTGGGAGTATCACTGCTGTCGCTATTATCACCCTGTGCAGCTGCATCCGGAGGTGGTTGCACTATGGGAGGCAGCTCACGCAAGGCCCTAGTCTGCTCCTCCATGGCTGCAAGCATGCGGGTGTGGTAGGTCTGGTTCTGGAGGATGAGTGTGCGGAGGTCCCCATGCAACAACTCACGGGATGCCCGGATCTCCGCCCTCGTTGCCTGCATCTCAGCTGAGAGCGTACGGGTGAGACGCTCCAGCTGCTGTTCTGTCCTTTGGTGTGTTGAAGCCTCAAGCTCAACAAGAGTCGTCCTGAGGTGAAGGAGCTCCTGCCTCAGGGCTTCCCTGTGGCCCTGGGACTCAATGGGGATGGCCTCCTGCAGAGTCGCCAGTGCCGCCCGCCTGTCCCTGTTGGACCCCAACATGTCCTCCCTGTGTGACTGGCAGATGGAGTCGGTTGCCTGCTCTAGTCGCTCCATCAGCCTTTCTGGGGGGACAATGGAAGTGGCCACCCTATCCATGGCCTGAGCCATCATCTCGGATGATGCAGCCTGTTGGGTTGCCATACCGTAAATGGATTGCTCCCATGCGGTATTGCCGGGTGGCGTACGGCCACCACGTCGGCGGGCACCACACCTGTCTGGGGCAAGGCGAACTGCGCCTTGCTGTGCCGGCACTGCCTGAGGCTGCAGGACTGCATTCCCCCTCTGATCTGCTGGCCCAGGAACAGGATCAGATGTCGCGGAGTGTGACCCTGCATCCGTAACCACCGAAGGCGTAGCTGCCAACACTGACATCCCCATGGAGGGTTCTGACCCTGGTGCAGGTGGGTGAGACAGAACAGAATCCCTCCCTGGAACACTCACCTGCGACGGCACGTAGGTCTCATCCGAATCAACACCTGAGTACAGCTCGGGGGAGGTGCAGCCAGAGACACCCCTTGAGAGCACGACCTGCAGCACTTGTGGGTTCTCCCCCACCACCACACCACGTCCCTCACTGGTGGTTGGTCGGCCCTCGGACCCCTCCTGGGTCTGCACCATCTCCACAACCCCAGCAGTATAAGGTGCGTCTTCCCCTGCAAAGACATGAAAACAAAGAAATGGAAACAGGCATTAGCACCATGGCACACAATGAGGGCTGAGAAGCAAGAGGACCAGTACTTGATTGACACATGTCCCACATGACTAAAACCCTCCCATGCATGCACCCTCACTGCGTATGAAGTGCAGGCAAATGGCACACACTGATGACACCAAGATGGAAGATGAACACATTTTCTGCATGCTGCCTGGCAGTGGCATCACACATTGGCCTGTGATTGCCAGGTGAAACACACATGCCATCACACAGATGGCATGTACCATTGCTATTGAGTGAAGATGGAGAGGAGGGCAGCACCTATTCATTCAGTCCAGTTCCCGCATGTAATTGCTTTTCTAATTCTAACAGGTCAGATTTTTCACCTGGAGCTGCCAGTCTGAAATGGTCCAATTGCACAGGGACATGTGTGTACAAATGATATCCAGGTAACAAAGTCACTCCACTTTACCATACCCATGTCAGACATGTGACTAGTAGACAGCGACATGCCTAGTGAAAGTGGTGGAATGCAAACAAACTGACTGAATGAACAGTGAAAAATAAGCAAATATGTTGTGGCAAGGTGACACTTCAAGGGCAACTGGCGTGCAGTTGGGCTAGATGTCTACTGTTGGCAGAAGGGATACTGCTATGGCCAAATGCAGCTGCGCAGGAAGGATTGCATGAAGCACATGGCTGACCCATACGACTCAGGCGCACACACTCTCACCTGGCACACAAACAGAAGCCCTCACACACACACCATGCACATGGATGACACACACATGCATGTGCACTCACCGGACAATGCCTCGTAATCAGCCAGATCTCCCACGCCTTGGATCTGTTCCTCCGTGACGTAGGTCCCAGCGACTGACTCATGTGGAGTGAGTTCCATGTCTACTACTGGAGACCCACCTCCAGTCACTAGAGTTGCGGCATGACTTGAGGCCAGCTTACCCTTTTCCCTGCGCTTTAGGTCATTCCAGCGCTTATAGCAATCATTGGTTGTGCGCCTCACGATTCCAAGGGCACTTACGATGTCCGCAACGGTCTGCCAGTGTGCCTGGCGTTGTGCAGGTGTGGTCTTGGATCCTGCAACAATGACCATCTCGTTGTCATGTCCGGACACATACTCGACAAGTGCATTCAGTTCGTCATCCGTGAAGCTGGGCTTCCTGGACGGACCGGACTGTGTAGCCGTGTCTGGGGCATCAGCCTGTGCCGGACGAGCACTCTTCCTCTTCCGCTTGGAAGGTGGTGGTGATCCTGAGTGTCCTGCGCCGCTCTGGACACTAGGGGCAGAAGCCCTGGTGGACTCTGTATCAGGAGTGTGGGATTGCACACTCAGCATGGGAGTTGGTGCAGGCATTGGCTCTAGTGTGATGGTGTCAGGGGGAATGTCAGCAGCATGGACTAGGACCGACACTGTCCTGGCTGGGTGTGTGAGGGCTGGGGTGGATGGAGCCGCAGCTGCCCCTGCAGCCTCTCCGCCCTGCCTCCTTGGTGCAGCAGATGACCTTGCTGCCCCAGATCCACGTGGCATGATGGCATCAACGTGCACCAGCGCACGTGTCGTAGCCCTGCTGACCTGGAAGTCAGCCATGGAGTCAGCCAGGTCTGGTGCCACAATGGGCTGGTCCAACAAGGGCTGAGCATGGATGGTGTCAGCCACATCAGCCTCAATGGGAGGGGGGGGGATTATGGGTGCCCGTGACTGGTCCTCCACACATGGGGGGACAGGCTCACCCTGCAAGTTACGACCACGTACCCTACCGGATCCACCACGGCCACCACTTGTGGTTCTTCCACCTTTGCCACTCTTACGGAATCCTCGCCTCCCAGCCATGGCACTGATGTTAATGTGCGTATGGGAGTGGATGTAGACTATTGTCCTGGGCAATTGGGGGTCAAAGGGGTTGGGTACCAGATGGTAATTGTACCCTAGTGCTCTAGCAAGGCTGAATGTAACCCCTGGGGAAAGATGACGGGTCACGCAACGCACAGGAGGCCCCAAAAAGGGAGATGACGTGCACGCAACCCCTCCAGAAAGAAAAACCTGCACTACGCTGTGGCACCCAGTAACACAAGAATGAACGTATGCGTGTCACACGCAGCCTAGAATGACCTCTGAAGGGGTAGGCTACACACGGAGCAAGCACAGATGTTAGATACGTGCGTGACTCACCGTCTGCCTGGTAAACGAGCGTGTAAAAGGAGCACGTTTGGTTGGCAACACCCCCGCCAAAAGAAGATTTGTACGCTGTCTGAGGAGACAGGACAACAGTAGAAGGGAACACTGTTTGAGGGAACAGGCCCAGGTAAACCAGTAAAAGAGAAAAAAGAGAAAAAGCTGTCAGAGGTAACAGGGAATACGAACTTGAAACGCCGTGAAGTAAATCGCGTGTGAAACGACAAGAAGTACAGAATTCACCCACTCGCTCTCCACGAAAAGCACGTACAAGGAAAACGTGTTCTACACGTACCTTTTATACAGGCCCACATGTCCAGCATCACTTACGCGGCGTGTACGCGCTAGGGCCATTTCCACCTATTACATGCTTTGTCACTTCTGCGTGTAGGGCCATTTCCACCAATTACACGCTTTGTCACTTCTGCGTGTAGGGCCATTTCCACCAATCACACGTTTTGTCACTTCTGCGTGTAGGGCCATTTCCACCAATCACACGCGATTACACTCTGACGTGCAGTCTTTCCACGTGTGCTCTGTCATCACGTGCTGTGTGGGAAACACCTGTGCGGGTCACGTCAAAGACGCGCTTACGCGCTTTGGGCCTTTCCTCAGTTTTCACGCTGACGTGCAGGATTTTCACGTGCAAAATCACTCCGTACCAAGCTGGCCACGCGTACGCACATGGAATACCACGCTCCCGCCCGGAAGGCCGAACTACTGCCCCCCAGAGCCCGAGCACGCTCCCACCTGCTGCTGCCTGACTGCCTGCTGCCCCTGCACTGCTGGGGGGTGGGGGTGGTGGGAGACATGGGTGGGGGCCTGGTGGAGGCTGCCCCTGCACTGCTGGGGGGTGGGGGTGGTGGGAGACATGAGTGGGGGCCTGGTGGAGGGTGCCCCTGGTGACTGGGGGGGTGGGGGTGGTGGGAGACATGAGTGGGGGCCTGGTGGAGGGTGCCCCTGCACTGCTGGGGGGTGGGGGTGGTGGGAGACATGAGTGGGGGCCTGGTGGAGGCTGCCCCTGGTGACTGGGGGGGTGGGGGTGATAGGGGACATGAGTGGGGGCCTGGTGGGGGCTGCCCCTGCACTGCTGGGGGGTGGGGGTGGTGGGAGACATGGGTGGGGGCCTGGTGGAGGCTGCCCCTGCACTGCTGGGGGGTGGGGGTGGTGGGAGACATGAGTGGGGGCCTGGTGGAGGGTGCCTTTGGTGACTGGGGGGGTGGGGGTGATAGGGGACATGAGTGGGGGCCTGGTGGGGGCTGCCCCTGGTGACTGGGGGGGTGGGGGTGGTGGGAGACATGAGTGGGGGCCTGGGGGAGGCTGCCCCTGGTGACTGGGGGGGTGGGGGTGGTGGGAGACATGAGTGGGGGCCTGGTGGAGGGTGCCCCTGGTGACTGGGGGGGTGGGGGTGATAGGGGACATGAGTGGGGGCCTGGTGGAGGCTGCCCCTGGTGACTGGGGGGGTGGGGGTGGTGGGAGACATGAGTGGGGGCCTGGTGGAGGGTGCCCCTGGTGACTGGGGGGGTGGGGGTGATAGGGGACATGAGTGGGGGCCTGGTGGGGGCTGCCCCTGGTGACTGGGGGGTGGGGGTGATAGGGGACATGAGTGGGGGCCTGGTGGGGGCTGCCCCTGCACTGCTGGGGGGTGGGGGTGGTGGGAGACATGGGTGGGGGCCTGGTGGAGGCTGCCCCTGCACTGCTGGGGGGTGGGGGTGGTGGGAGACATGAGTGGGGGCCTGGTGGAGGGTGCCCCTGGTGACTGGGGGGGTGGGGGTGATAGGGGACATGAGTGGGGGCCTGCTGCCCCTGGTGACTGGGGGGGGTGGGGGTGGTGGGAGACATGAGTGGGGGCCTGGTGGAGGCTGCCCCTGGTGACTGGGGGGGTGGGGGTGGTGGGGGACATGAGTGGGGGCCTGGTGGGGGCTGCCCCTGCACTGCTGGGGGGTGGGGGTGGTGGGAGACATGGGTGGGGGCCTGGTGGAGGCTGCCCCTGGTGACTGGGGGGGTGGGGGTGATAGGGGACATGAGTGGGGCCCTGGTGGAGGGTGCCCCTGGTGGCTGGGGGGGTGGGGGTGATAGGGGACATGAGTGGGGGCCTGGTGGGGGCTGCCCCTGGTGACTGGGGGGGTGGGGGTGATAGGGGACATGAGTGGGGGCCTGGTGGGGGCTGCCCCTGCACTGCTGGGGGGTGGGGGTGGTGGGAGACATGGGTGGGGGCCTGGTGGCGGCTGCCCCTGGTGACTGGGGGGGTGGGGGTGATAGGGGACATGAGTGGGGGCCTGGTGGAGGCTGCCCCTGGTGACTGGGGGGGTGGGGGTGGTGGGAGACATGAGTGGGGGCCTGGTGGAGGGTGCCCCTGGTGACTGGGGGGGTGGGGGTGATAGGGGACATGAGTGGGGGCCTGCTGGGGGCTGCCCCTGGTGACTGCGGGGGTGGGGGTGATAGGGGACATGAGTGGGGGCCTGGTGGGGGCTGCCCCTGGTGACTGGGGGGGTGGGGGTGATAGGGGACATGAGTGGGGTCCTGGTGGGGGCTGCCACTGCACTGCTGGGGGGTGGGGGTGGTGGGAGACATGGGTGGGGGCCTGGTGGAGGCTGCCCCTGCACTGCTGGGGGGTGGGGGTGGTGGGAGACATGAGTGGGGGCCTGGTGGAGGGTGCCCCTGGTGACTGGGGGGGTGGGGGTGATAGGGGACATGAGTGGGTGCCTGGTGGAGGCTGCCCCTGCACTGCTGGGGAGTGGGGGTGGTGGGAGACATGAGTGGGGGCCTGGTGGAGGCTGCCCCTGGTGACTGGGGGGGTGGGGGTGGTGGGAGACATGAGTGGGGGCCTGGTGGAGGCTGCCCCTGGTGACTGGGGGGGTGGGGGTGGTGGGAGACATGGGTGGGGGCCTGGTGGAGGGTGCCCCTGGATGGTGGGGGGTGGGGCTGGTGGGTGACATGAGCAGGTGTGCAGGGTAGTCCCCTGTTTTGTGGGCTGCCTGCAGGGGCCGTGGAGGGTGTACAGGGAACACCTGTGAGGACCCACCCAGCCTAATCGCGTGTGTAACTTCCCACGCACCCCTGTAATACACGTACCAAGCCAAATCGCGTGTGAGAATTCCCGCGCACCCCTGAAATACACGTACCCTGCTGAAGTCGCGTGTAAAACTTCCCGCGCACCCCTGAAATGCATGCGCCCAGGCTATTCGCGTGTGGAACTTCCCGGTCACCCCTGAAATACACGCGCCCAGGCTATTCGCGAGTGGAACTTCCCGCGCACCCCTGAAATACACGCGCCCAGGCTATTCGCGAGTGGGACTTCCCACGCACCCCTGAAATACACGTAGCACGCTGGGAGACATGAGTGGGGGCCTGGTGGAGGGTGCCCCTGGTGGCGGGGGGGGGTGGGGGTGATAGGGGACATGAGCGTGGGCCTGGTGGAGGATGCCCCTGCACTGCTGGGGGGTGGGGGTGGTGGGTGACATGGGTTGGGGCCTGCTGGCAGGTGCCCCACAGTGCTGGGGGGTGGGGGTGGTGGGAGACATGAGTCGGGCATGAGTGGGGGCCTGGTGGAGGCTGCCCCTGCACTGCTGGGGGGTGGGGGTGGTAGGAGACATGGGTGGGGGCCTGGTGGTGGGTGCCCCTGGTGGCTGGGGGGTGGGGGTGCAGGGGGACATGAGCAGGTGTGCAGGGTAGTCCCCTGTTTTGTGGGCTGCCTGCAGGGGCCGTGGAGGGTGTACAGGGAGCACCTGTGAGGACCCACCCTGCCTAATCGCGTGTGATAATTCCCACGCACCCCTGTAATACACGTACCCAGCAAATTGGCGTGTGATAATTCCCACGCACCCCTGTAATTCACGTACCCTGCCAAATCGCGTGTGATAATTCCCGCGTACCCCTGTATTACACGTGCCCTGGCTAATCGCATGCAAGACTTCCCGCGTACCCCTGTAATACACGTTCCCTGGACAATCGCGTGTTGAACTTCCCGCGTACCCCTGTAATACACGTTCCCTGGACAATCGCGTGTTGAACTTCCCGCGTACCCCTGTAATACACGTTCCCTGGACTATCGCGTGTTGAACTTCCCGCGCACCCCTGAAATACACGTACCCTGGCACCCTGGCTAATCGCGTGTATAACTTCAAGCGTACCCCTGATATGCACGTTACCCGCTTTGCGTTCCTTGTTTGGCAGCCCTGTAAACTGGTCCAGGGTTAGCGCAGCCCTTTGCGATGATTTAGCGATTTTGATGGCTTTTCCTTGCGCGAGGGCGTTCTTGGGGGCGTTACTGGCGCTGCTGCAGGGTCGCTGCGATACTCTGCGCCACGGCTGGTTTGGGAGCCTAAAATCCATGAATACGCTGTGCGCGGAAATCGGTTTTAGCGCACGTGCCTGGCGCAGACAATCGCACGCGGACACTCTGCGCCAGCCGCTTGCGACACTTTTCTGCGAAATTCTATGAATTACCCTGAAAGACACTTACATAGGTCGTCATTCCCGGACTCCCCTGCACCAACCATATGGAGTTTTTGGTAAAATTACTAGCAAATAAGGTTTGGTTTGTTGCTGGTCACACTATACCATTTTGATACCACTGCATGGACAAAGACAGTCAGTCTAAAGGACGGAACAGAAGCATGTATTTCCACTTAAGACATTTGTTTGGGAAAAGTGTAAGTAACCAGTGTAATAGAAAATGTGCCTATAGTAAGAAAGTGTGGCATTTTGAAATTCAGGTGAAACTTAAAGATCAGCTGGCATGCATTGTTTTATTTTCACCCTGGCAGGTGAATTAATGATGGTCTCACTGCGAGGTGCATGTGTGATGTTTTTTATTATTTGTCCTTCAGGTAGGCCATTGTACCAGAGGTGGTTGACTAGCAGGTGAAACATGTGGTTTTGAATGAAATCCTAGCCGGGTTTGGGAGCCAGTGTAATTTTTGACAGGTGGGGTGATGTGCTAACATTTCCTGCAGCTAGTGATGAGGCGAGCCGCAGTGAGGAGGAACACTCTGACGAGGCCAGATGAGCAGCCCGGAGCCCTGCAAAGAGGTCTTTACCCCATATCACTAGGGCCTGCTCCACCATTTGGAAATCCTGGGGCCGGAGAAAGGGCTTGTTTGCACAGAATACAGAGATCTGATGCCAAGCTGTTTCAGCCATTTTCATGATGGGTTGTAAATTGCTTTCCACAATGAAGCATAGGGATATTCCTGAGTGGGTAAGTTCAGGGTAGAACATGTGCAAGTGCATTTCGTCCTGCTTGGATGGGCGGAACAGAATAGGAGTTCATCCTGCCACCTTTGAGTGGATTCCTGCTTGGATGGGCGTCACAGAATATGAGTTCATCCTGCCACCTTTGAGTGGATTCCTGCTTGGATGGGCGTCACAGAATATGAGTTCATCCTGCCACCTTTGAGTGGATTCCTGCTTGGATAGGCGACACAGAATAGAAGTTCATCCTGCCACCTTTGAATGGATTCCTGCTTGGATGGGCGGCACAGAATAGGAGTTCATCCTGCCACCTTTGAGTGGATTCCTGCTTGGATAGGTGACACAGAATATGGGTTCATCCTGCCACCTTTGAGTGGATTCCTGCTTGGGTAGGCAATCCAGAATATGAGTTCATCCTGCCACCTTTGAGTGGATTCCTGCCTGGATAGGCGGCACAGAACGAGTTCATCCTGCCACCTTTGAGTGGATTCCTGCTTGTATGGGCGGCATAGAATATGAGTTCATCCTGTTCGAGGTAAGCTCTAAGTATGCACTTGTTATCCATATTTGAATGGTTTCAAGGCGAGCAATATTGTGTGGGCCCTTGACTTTCCAGGAGGACTAGCAGGTACAAGTCAACTTTGTCTATAATCTGAAGGGCACCTTTGGCCTTTTGGATGGTGGCTATTTCGGTGCTGCATTTGGGGCAGAACCCAGATTAGTATTCTCTGAGCAGACTGAGTTGCTTGATTTTTGCAAGTAGCCGGATAGCAACTACCTTTCCAATGACTTTGCCGATAAATGGGAGGCTCGTAATGGGCTAGTAGTTTGGTTTTATTTTAGGAGTGGGCGTATCAGGATGCCTGAGAACATACCCTCGCTGAGACAGGCATTGACTATTTTAAGAAGAGCCTAAGTGTCACTTCTGGGCCAAAAGGAAGGAAAAACACTGAAATTAAAAGATTCAAAGACAGAAGGGGGAAATAAATCAACTAAAAGTAACCTCTGGCATTAGGTTGGAGGAGATCTTTTACATATCTGGAATTTCCTATATCTACACTTCCCTCCTCCTAATCTGTCGGCCACCAGTCGAATGACCATACGACTTTGCTAGCTACCTTTATTTAATGTTACAGTTACTTCCTTCAGCAGGTGTTTTCCCAAACAATCACTGTGGTCTTATTACATATCTAGCCTCTCAGCCCATTTTAACATTTATGATGAGTTAGCTGTGGGTATTTTATTATATGGTTGGGGTATCAAAAGTGGGAGTTTGTTACTAGCGAAGCCAGACAACATGTAGACATGTGAATTTCCAAATATACACTCAACATAGTGATCCCTGCCAAGCTGTCCTGGCTGAAACAGTGGGGTGCCTTATCACTTTTGGCCAGATGACTAAGCAATGGGCAGTATGTGCAGAGTTTGCTTTTCGCAAGTCATAGGATGCCATTTTGCGCTTGTGGTTTGAGAGGGGGTTGGAGACTTGGTCAATGGGAGGAAAAAGGCGATGCCTTTTGAAACCAGTAAAGCAAAGTCAGCCGAAAGTATTGGCAAACGTGGACATTTCCAAGGAACAGATTCAAATAGCTGTTGTGTTACTGGTTGTGACACAGATGTTCCTGGCACGCACGATATGTAACTTTGGGTATGAACTAGGATATATCACACCATGTGGCCAGGGCGACTGTGGAGTCGTATTCTACAAATAAATCCTTTTGTTTGAGCTCTTGTTTATATGCTGTGGTGCCAGCAGCAACTTATGTATTAGGTGCTCTGTTTGAGGCTTCACACATGGGACTAAGGGATAGTCTCCATGTGAAAGAACTGGTCAGAAGGGAAACACTGCACCCACAGAACATGGAAAGATGCACAATTCTCACTTGTATGTAATCTTACCCAGTAAAACCGGTTGCCAAAAGCTTGTGAAATTGACATACTGTGTCATCGACAGCACTGGTGTACTGGAATGAGAGTGACAGCTACACATCATGCCCCATGTTGCATGAGATGGCAGGTTCTAGTGTACTTGCACTCTGAAACAGGGATACATATGATATGATATGATGATTTATTTATATTGCGCTCGTACATAAGTGTTTCAGAGCGCAACAAGGCAAGGGGGGTGAACAGGCGAGAACAAAACAACAATTTTACTAGGCCCATTGACATTGAGAACGCGCAAGTGCATGGATGATGAGGACGGGTCACATATCAGCATTAATACTGTATACACACTAGGTGAATAAAATGCCCCATTCTCCGACGTTTCCCTGTACCTTGTGTGAGTATGTCCTCCAGTCCTGATTCCATTCTCTGCATTCTAGACCTTATCTTTTTGGCTTTTCCCATTGAAAAATTCAGAACTACAAGTACCAGAATTCTAAGAAAAAACAGGATTGTATGATCTACTCATGCATGGAATTGGGAAACTTGAGCGGTCTGAATCCGAGCAACCTCTTTGCATCAAGGTGGGAAGTTAAATAAATATACAGTTCATCTCCAGTAGGTGTGTAATCCCCTTAAAGTCATTATTATTCATGTTGGATACTGACTTCCTCCGCAGATTTGTCTGGTTGGGAAAATGGCTAACTCCAGCTTGTCAGATTCGTTGGTGGCACTCTCAGTCTAAAGTTGTACCCATGCTAGTCCCCATTTTTTTAAAACACCCCCTGTCCTTGTTGTTGAACCTTAATTTGACCCCCCACTTATTTCCGAAAACAAGAAGCAGGTAACGTCCGTTACACCACGCTTATGCGTGAAAATGCAGATTGCCACCAATTTTTCTATAAGATTCTATACGATTCCTTTCTCTTTGTAATATACAGATTGGTCTTCCTTTCCTTTGATTCCTTTATATTTGGGACCATGAATAAACGCAACGTGAATTGCATGCACAAGTTTCATATGAAAGTTATTCAAGGATACATAAATATTTAGTCATTTTCTAAATCAACCGACACAAGAGAATCCATACATTGACACAGCTAGCAATTAAAACCTGACACAGAGTTCGAAATAGAGGGCAGCTGGCAGCTATTTATCTCCTGCTTGTAGCCTTCAAGAGCCTACTTCGGTTGATACCAACAACTACCAGGAGTTACTTTTGGCTCCCCAGGCGATCTGATGTTGAACAGACACACCTATATGAATTTAACTCTGTGCATTTGGGACAATTCATAAATACACATTAGGACTCATCTATACAACATTTAAATCATAAGGTGCCATAAATAATGGACACATGTTTGCATCTTATGTGGAAGTTCGATTTGCAGAACGCTCTGCACTAGCTCCTTGTTCTCCATTAGTAGCTCATGGTTACTGATTAATGCTAGATACCCAGGAGCTGCGTTTAGCTCCTACTAATGCAACCTTCATTTTGACCCCTCGGACAGATCACTCTCAAGGCTCATTTTAAAAATATCATAGCTTTTGCACGTGCCAGTTTATACTTCCTCAAAGAAAATCATCTTTCTACTTCTCTTTGCCTTAGTGTCATTTGAGACTGTGCCACTGTCAGTTTCATTGTTTTGGGTGCATGGGCTCTGCACTAAAACATGTCTACCTTCTCCCATCACAGCATTTTGTTGTTTTTGTTTAAAAGTGTTTTTCATACATCTCCTTGAAATCTCCATTTTAAAGTTTTACCATGCTGGTAGTCACTTTCAAGTAGCGTAAACCTTCCGTCATTCATGCAGGAAAGTGAAACCTTCTTAATTACTCTCTTTACGGGGTATTCTTCCAATACACTCTGTGTTGTGTGTGTGTATAGATATCACCATGACTGCTATAAATATTCACTATAAGTTGATCATTTGTATATTGCTCAATGCTATCCAAATGAATTGGTCTTTTGTATTCAGTAGTAGTATTATCTTTATTTCTCATTCGAATAATTCTGGCTAATTTGTAGTGATTGGGATGCCCATTTATTTTTACATTCAAGGCAAAATCATCAAAGAGGCCAATCTCAGTCCCTGAATCTGAGATTTTACTTAATGGGGCTCCATTAATGCCAAATATCACTTTTTTCAATCGGTCTGTTGACAGTTTTTCTGGGTTTGAATTTAACATGGTTACTAAAGTTGATTTGTGAATATTTCCAACATCAAGCACATGCAGAGTATGGGAAATTATCCCAGTTGAATGCTCTGCATCATTCACTTCATCTACAGCATGCCTGAAGTGACACTGAGTCCTCGGGCCAGGTCCACATTAGTATTTAATTCATTGAGCTGTTTTGAGAAATTACTTATCAATGTCAAATCATCACTTTTGCCTTCCGTACCATTAGAAAGGCCCTTCTGTGAGACATTTTCATCAACTTTGGGCGAGTAAAAGAACTATATGTTTGTAGGATCTATTTCAACATTTGAATGTGGGTTAACACCAATTCCACTTAGATAATTTTGCGCTTCTAACAGACCTGCCTCCCATGCCTCATAAAAATTTAAGTCACTTGGGAAGTCTTTAAGGTTTGGTGAACAGTCAGTCAGCATTACCTACAAACCCTTTGTACCATATATTTTCTCCCTTGCAATGTTTTTTACATTATCTGGACCATGTTCATTTGAATAGATTTCTTGGAGTCTATTCATACTCCCCAAGTTTCTGGACATGTCCGAAATCCTATATTTATGCTTGGTCATAACAAATGATCCATTTTTAGAGAAATACACTTCACATACATCAGATCCGGTTGGATCTAAACAGATGTCCTGATCTGGCGCAAAGTCTCGCCCCGCTTTTATGACTAAAACACAATGACAACAAGAAAGAAGAACATCTTCATAGGTTTCTCTGGTCTGATAATGTGTTTGAAGCACAAGACTATTAGTCTTACTGACCCATGATCTTCAGATTCGAAGGAACTTTGCTACATATAAAGCATATGTAACCATTTTTTTAAGAGTAGCTGTCAAGGAGTAGAAAATGATAATGTATTTTCAAATCATTTTCAGGAAGTGAATTGTACCAGTTACATTTTCCTGTTGCTGTATTTGTCCATCATTTATCTTTTGGAGGCATTCTGTCACTTTGGGAAATATCAGCCGCTGAGCACTTTCCCAATTCATTCTATTAGTTCTGTCAATGCCTTCCTGTTGTAAGCCATGCATATTGGGATCACAGTTATCAATCACTAGCTGCAAATGGTTCATGTGGCATGTGTTCCCTCCAAGATTTAGGATCCTAGAAGGATGTTTGAAATGATTAAAGGGCGCTAAAAAATGTTTTTGTCCCGATTATTTGGGCATATATTTTTAAGCATACTGTAATCTATCTTAACATTTTTTCCTATAGATCTTACCTTAATTTTCCTCATTTTTAAACATGCGGAAACAACGGGTTGGGTGTGGCCATCTTGTGCTAATCTTATCCGTTGAGGCATCGCACTAACTTCAAGTTTGCGCACGGCAAGAATACAGATCGCCCGCCCCTGAAGCTGACATCACTAGACGCGGACGGACCCATTCACAACACCAATGCACTTCTCATGTCAATGTTCTCTGTGCACAAGCTATTGACGTGTCTCCTTGGAAATGCCAGGATGCCTCTTTCCTCAACAAGTATAAACAGACCCCTTCTCACCAGACAACATTGGAGTTGCTTTTTCAATCTTTTCACTGTATTTTGTTTGATCGCCCGTGACTCATTTCTGCTCTGTTCAGCTATCTTCCTAGTACGAAGCCCCTGTGAACAGATACTTACACTAGCAGAACTGATTTCAATTGTTACTTGCGTTTTATTTAAATATTTGTCATATAATGGCAGCAATACAGCCCTACCAGTACGAGCCTGAGTATTACGAGGTGGAACTAATGGAAATAGAAAGATGCGGAAACAATGGGGAATTGGACGACAGTAAGGAAGATGAATCACTGACGCATGAGCCTGAGCCTAGTCGCATGGAAGACATTTCCACCTGGTGTACCTGCAATCGTTGCAAGGTCATGCCAACTGAGGTGGAGAACTGCTGCTGCCATGAAAACTCTGGATGCTCGGCCTATATAGCCGAAGAAGGCACACCACCGCTATGTGTTACCGAGCTTCATGACTTCAGGGCAGCCTGCCTCACAAGGTCCATGTTGAGGCTTATGATGGTGCTTATGCATGAACTTCGTGCAACTGTTCGCCCTCGCAATCCAAGTAACGAGTAAGTATACTCTAGATGTGATGTCATTTTGTCCACTGATCCGACTACCATGTCATGTTTTTCTCCTACATTGTCATAAATTTGATCGAACACTGACAAATGAATTTTGTCTGTAAATATAATACATTTCTCTTGCTTTTGGAAATCAGAGTCTTCATCGTTTACGTGTCTTTCGCTTCCAACTAATAAACGATATTTCTCTGTGTTGCCCAAACCATTCTGGCTTGAATGGGTGTTGACTTTTGGAATGTGTCGAGACTTCAAAGCCCAAATTCATTTTTACATAAAGTTAGTTTTTTAAGGGCAACTATGCCATAGAATTTAGGATGCATTTTCAAGTAAGGTGGTACACTTATAAGGTTCATTCAATTAAAATATGTATGTTTCTCTTTCACAGGTGGTACAGGCTGGTGGCCTACCGTTCGTTTACATGGTGGGTTTATGGGAGGCTTGGAATCCGCATTCGACGAGTAACACCCGCCTGTGTCATTGTCGCCATTGGCGCCAAATTCCCCAGTGACGCGGACAGTACAGGGGATGTTCACACACTGTGCTGCAACCTCATGTATATAATTTATAGTTGGATTGTGCCATCAACATCACCAAACAAAATACATATAGGAATAGTTGTGTACATTTTTCAGTAAATCAAGAACACGCTCAATCGTCTATGAGGTTCATGAAAGAATGGTTGGTGCCCTTTTGCGCTCACCTCATCCGCAACAATCCATCCCCCTTCGGTTACACCCCTCTCCGGTATTGGGTGGGTGGGAACGGCCAAGGTGCCAAACACTGTGTACAACGCAAGGGGATCCTCCAGACTCCCCTCTTCAAGTCCCTGCCCCAGCAATCCAAGAAGGTTTGTATGCCTCCAATAGTGTTCCGGGCCTTTTGCGCTCACCTCTATCCCCCCTCCAGTAACAATGGCAGTTCGCACCTGTGGCAATGCGCTCGCAAGGTGGCTGGGAGGATGGGAACGCTCAAGGTGCTAAACACCATGCACACCTTAAAGGGATCTTCTGCACGGTGAACATTGTTCGCATGGCCTCTTCAGACCAGGCGCCTCCAGACTCCCATCTTCAAGCCCCCGCCCCAGCAATCCACATACATTTGTATGCCTCCAGCAGTGTTCCAGGCCTTTTGCGCTCGCCTCATGCTCATCCAACCCCCCTCCAGTGTCAATGGCAGTTTGCACCTGTGGTCATGCGCTTGCAAGGGGGTTGGGAGGATGGGAATGCTCAAGGTGCCAAACACCATGCACACCTCAAAGGGATCTTCTGCACGGTGACCATTGTTCACATGGCCTCCCCAGGCCTAGTGTCTTCAGACTCCCCTATTCAAGTCCCCGCCCCAGCAATCCACATAAGTTTGTTTCCCTCCAGCAGTGTTCGGGGCCTTTTGCTCTCGCCTCATGCCCATCCATCCCCCCATCCAGTATCAATGGCAGTTCACACCTATGGCCGTGCGCTTCCAAGGGGGCTGGCTTGGGGGGAACACTCTAGTTGCCAAACACTGTGTGCACCTCAAAGGGTTATTTCGCACAGATACCATTGTTCACATGGCCTCCCCAGACCCAGTGTCTCCAGACTCCCCTCTTCAAGTACATCCATCCCCCTCCCTCCACAGTATCGATGGCAGTTAGCACCTATGACCATGCTTGAAACGCAGCTCGGTGGGTGTGGACGCACAAGGTGCCACAAGCTGTTGAATAGCTAGCCTCTGTGTAGCATTGAAAATAAAATATACATTACGCATCATATTAAATTATGCAGACTCTTTGTTTATGTGTTGGCAATAAAAGTCTGTGGCTTTTATTAAACATAACAATAATAAACCAAACAAGATTACTGTGTTTGTCAGAAATCAACAGGTGTGCATCTGTGCATCGCTATCATAGTTCAGTACTTTTTGGGCACTTGGACTGTGAAACATGAACTGGCCCTCCTTAGCTCACCGACTGCCCCCATTGTGTGCTGGGGACCTACATCCTATCTGGTGAGCTCTATTGTGCTGGCTGGCAGTTTCCTTCCAGGCCCATGATATCCGTTGTCCACATGTCCAGACCAGTGTCTCCTAACTCTCCTCCTCAAGACCCCTTCCCTGCAATCAACATATGTTTTTGTCCGTTGAGCAGTGTTCCAGGGCCTTTTGCGCTCAGGTCATCCTCATCCTGCTCCTCCCTAGTATCAATGGCAGTTGGCACCTATGAGCAGGGTCATACTGTGCCATAGAATTGTCTCTGGCACCGATGACAATGTGGCACACAGTTCAAAGTCGCTATTCATTCCTTTTTGGGCACAGTTTTAATGTTACCCAAAGGTGAGTTTTTTGACGAAAAGGTGATGCAAATTGTGCATTTAAAATAAAATAAAATATATTCAGCAACATTGTTCACTACTACTAACCGCTTATTGAAGTAACTCATCAAACTGGCACATGGCTCAAAAAAGTAGGCCACTTTCATGAACAAAAAAAGACCCACACAAGCATTTTGCGTTTGTGTTTCAACCATGGGCCTATAGGATTATCGGCTATACAAGCAGGCCTATACCTGTGCGCTCGCAAGAGGGCAGGGTGGGTGGGTATGGCAGATGTGAAACATTGCCATTGAGGCTGAGTAGGGCTCAACGAACATGTCACACATTCACATACACACCCACTTTTCTTAGCATTTATAAACACCTTGACATTTACCAGGAGAACATCTCTGAGATCTACAAGGTATTTCGTCATTGTGCTACCTGTTCCCCGGATACCAGTTGCACGGTTACTTGCTCCCCTGCTTGCTGAATCAGCTCATTTGTTCATCCAGGTAAGGGTAGGTCACCTATTTACTTCTCTATGTTCATCGATCACTGCCCTGAAATAGGTTACACAGGGTTTCTTTCTTTATACAAAACAAACTTTGCAGACAAAGCTGTGTTATAATTCCTTCATTCACATTCATAGAGTATTATTTGTTATAATTATTTAGATTTTTTATACAGATCCTACAGACGTTTCAAGAATGCCTTCATGTATCGTTATTGGTTGCCCTTATGTGAGCCGTGCCAAAACTCAGGGCACAGTTCTGCATACATTCCCGAAGGATATTGATTTAATAAGAAGATGTGATCACAAATTGCGGTTTTCCAGTGGACGAGATTGAAAGTAGAGCCCACGCTGTCTTGGACAATGTGAGGGCCAATCGATTCCGCCTCTGCAGCCTGCACTTTACAGACGATATGTACAAACAAGTACACAAAAACGCATCAACCCAGAATTCTTCGTAAATTGCTTATTCCGACTGAGTTACAGCACTGTTATGTAGTCGGCTGAAGACAAACGAGGTTTTCTTTCACAGTGGTTTATTGCACAACAAATTCTGGTCACAGATCAATAAATTTAGCCAACTGATGACGGTTTTTTTCACCTCATAGGCACAGGCGTTCCGTCCTACTTTACTTGCAATGGCGTATGCTGGCCTTAATTAGTTCCAAGATAACAGCCAGGCGATTACAGGCTTTTCACCCTTCAACCTGTCCGCCGGCCATAAAAACGAAATTAACAAAATGTCAATAGTACACACTTCACCACTCTGAATCCTTCTTCTTAGGTGTCCGTTTCTCTCCAATGGAAGGTCTTGAGCCTTGGTCCGGGTACGGTGTCAATCTGTGAGCTTTCCGCTTACTATTAGTAAGCCCATTCGTAATCTTGGCTGGTCTCACTCCACTCGGGTGCGGCGTCTCTCGTCTCGCGCTGCTCCTGAAAAATAAGACGCCTCCTGAGTCTCTTGGAGTTGCATTTAATCCTTGTCCAGCCCCTCCCCCGTAAACAGCCCCATGTGTTCTCAGCAACGGTTTTAACACACCTGAATCAGATTCCCCACCTCCTCCCTGCTCCGTCCACTGTGGGCTAACCCTGTACTTTGTTTGTGTTCGGGCGGTTTTAACGTAAGGAAACCTGGTTCTCCCTTTCCTTTTTCTCCTTTCTTTACCCATCGGTGTGCCTCCCCCCTGATGCAGTATTTCGTGGGGTATTTTGGGATCTGTAGTTTGTCTCTTTTCATTGATGGCCAGTACTTGACGGGACTCTTCCTCAACTCCCTCCTTTCTCCCAGTGTCCAGGGCGGCTGCCACTGTTTCCACCTCACAGGCACATGCTGGCTCAGGTTATTACTGGACAATGAAAATTTTAAGTGTGTTGGTATGTAGGACGATGGTCTGCATCAATAAGTATTCTCTATGATCTCTCGATTTATTTAAAGTAGTGTACTGAAAAGGTTAATAAATGACCGGGTTGGAGCTATCAGTGTTTATTTACAATAAAGTTGTACTACTCAAGTGTCCATGGTTACCAGATTCAACAGAATTTTAAAATGTTTCACATTAGTATGCTTCATCTATCCCCGCTTTTGGGAACCTCTAATAAATCATTAAATTGTGACCCTTAGTAAAAACTGCCATAGTGCCCTTTAACAGTTGCATAATGTTTTCGAAATCTGATGGTTGAAATATCCTTCTATATGTAGAGCACACTAATGGAAGCACAGGCCCTGACAAGTGACAAAACCACCATCACGTCTAGTATCCCGCTGATGAGCTCTACCGACATGCACAAAGGGATATTTTAAAACTTTGTATCTGGCCACATTTCTAATACTAATTTAACTTTTCCATTGTACTGTTGTCTGACAATGTACTGAAAATGTCAACATCAACCTCACTTGACTATCAATTAATTATATTGTACTAGTCCTTTATATGCGAATGAACTTCGTCCATGTGTTATGCTTGGAATTTCAAAAAATTGAAAATAATTATGTATAGTATTGGTTATTTACACAAAGTGGCATGTACGGGTGTCTCTCTGTATGTACCTTCGTCTGAATATCATTGTTTCAGTTTGATTTCATGGTTTTCATCCATATTAAAACAAGTACTGTGTTATGGGGGGGTGCTGGAACTTCGACTACAATCACTTCCTCCTTTGCAACAGGTCCAGAGTATGAGGTATGCATACTTACAGTTCCCTTGCAAGAATGAAAGTAATTCCTACAAAGGATATACTTAGAGACTGAAATGCATGTAACCTTGCACTGTTTCACACTTTTCTGTTTTTAGTTCTAACGTTACACTTCCTCCCTAATGCAGAATAGATTACAAAGCAAACATTGCAAAGTAAACTACTTTTGAAGGCGACATTACAATTACTTTGTTTTTCAGGGTGATCTCAGATCAAGTACATGTGTCATCTCGGAAGGTTATCAGGTTAAATCTGAAATGTATATTATGACCAAATCACATTTTGTTTAAATACTTCAACTGTTTTTGCTTATAGTCCTTTCAAGGGCGATTCTACTGTGCCAATGATATTCTTTGTGCTCGGATCTGCACTCCAAATGACTCTATTGTGGCTGAAACAATAATGACTAAATATTTTTCTTCAAATGTTGTCACTTGTAATTTGTGCGACTCCTGCACCAGATGTGATACGATAGACTCTTAGTTATTTAAATCATGAATGGTTTTATTTTTCATGTATTATTTTCATATATTACAGTCATCTAAGTTTACATGAAAACACTTTTATTCTCCCAGTTTACATGAAAACACTTTTATTCTCCCAACACGTGTTTCACCACAGCTTTTAGCTGTGGTTCCTCAGGAGAGATTCTGCACACAAAAAAATAATAATAATTTAGAATACTTTTAACAGAATTATTGAAAATTGAGCTCAACGCAACATTGGTTAGTGATAATTTTACCTTTAACTCATTGTAAATGCATTCTCTTGAGCTTTTGTATCATCTCTGTTTGGGAAAAGACTAAAGAAGAGGAACACTATTGTAATGAATTAAATATTTAGGTTAACTCACCCTTTCTTTTTCTTTTTTTTCTGAAAAATAATTGTAGTTTTTTGATTTCAAGGCTTGAAAAGTGGGTTTCTTTTATGCCAAAATTGATAAATCTGAAAAGAATTTCAAAAGGACCAGTTATTTTACTTATTTGGGTGTTGTATTATTCTCTCAAAATAAGGATGAAAGAGGTAAAGCTTTACCTAAATCTTCTTGTTATTTGCCAGGTCCGATTGCCTTAAGCATGCTCGCCAGGATCCGCGGTTGTTGTGAAACTTATTTCATTCCGCTTTTATAATTGAATTTGGCGCGTGATGACGTCATCACGTGCGCGTGCCGCGATGACGTCAAGATGCTCCAAAAGCGTGCCGCGGCCATCTTGGTGTATGTATTGCTTACTGCCAGACCTACTTTTACTAATACTTCATTTTGTGGGATTATTTATTTTTGTGATGCTTTTGACAGAGCGCTCTAAGAACATATCGCCACCATCTTGGTGGATATTTTACTTGTTGAGAGGATTACTTTTACTAGTAATTTCATTTTGATTTCGATTTCGAAAACTCTGAAACTTTTCGGCCAGAGCTGAATAGCTTTTTTTCAGCCGGATTTCAGCCGAATACTTACTCGAAGACAAGGTTCAGTACACCCCTAGCTATTAGTCAACCCTGGAAAATCGAACAGATGTCAATGGACAGTAAATTTTCTGGCAAACGTTTCAGGCTAGCTGGCGACGGACAGTCCAGGATTTTCTGCTCAGTACTGCACATACCACTTTCAAGACATGGAAAGTAAAAGAATTCTGAGTTCGGTGATCGTGCAGGTGTCTGAATGTACATCATCTGTGGCCATGGGGAAACATGGTTTCATCAAATCCGTCGAACATCTGGAATCCAGGGGAATGCAAATAGACCTGATAGCCACTGACAGGCATGTTTCAATAGCCAAGGCCATGCAAGAGCAGTTTCCACACATTCGGGATCAATTTGATGTATGGCAAATTGTCAAATTAGTCAATTAAAACATTACAGCTTCTGGAAAAAAAAAGGGTTCGGCAATTTTTTTCAAGTGGTGTCAGTCTATCAGCAGCCATCTTTGGTGGAGCTGAGCTCCAAAACTTGTGATAGATCTGTAGAAAATCTAATCTAAGTGGCGTTCATTGATGCACCATTGTTCCAACGTACACTCGTGGACAGAAACATTTTCCCGAATGTGCACATGGACCTTTACAGAAGGAGCAGGAATGCAAGAAGAAGTGGTTGGTGCCATGTCCCTCGTCACAAAGCACTTGAGAAGATTATGTACGGTAAAACGCTTTCAAGAGACCTGAAAGGACCCACCGAATTCCGTCATACTGGAGATTTGGAGGTGTTCCATAATATGTGCCTAAAGTACAGGCCCAAAAGGTTGCATTTCGGCATAGACGGTATGGAGGCCAGAACAAGACTAGCTGTACTTACGCACAATGAGAACATTGGGAGGGAACAAGCAAAAACTGCAGGAACGTTTGGGATGCTTCGTTACCTCATGGCCTTTACAAAACGAGGCAAACAATGGGTGACCAAGCCAATATACCAGGCAATGGAATTTGAATTTGTGAAAGATCTGACATTGACTGCGTTGGTCATGCATACTCATGGGATGGATCCTGATTTTGTTCCTAGGACACTTACAATGCCACAAACGATTGCAAACGAGCCTTGTCCTCTGAAAGCAGAACTTGTTGAAAGGTGGACTTCCAAATTTAAATGATTTGTAGCTGTCTTCAAAATCTGCTCACAATAACATTTTAGATATGTTCCCCAATGTTTGGACATTGTACAGAAACAATCGAATGCTATTACACTTGAAATTTCAATGCTATAAAATGTATTACAAAGTATCTATTTACGCCGATATAATCGGGTTTATGATGCATTAATGTATATCTTTTACCTTTCGTTCATTTATATTACTGATCCTCTATCGAGAAGACACATGTTTGTGGTTGGTATTGGTATTATCTTTCAGAAGGGAATTGCCCTAGCACATCGGTGCTGCACTGCTCATTTAGGTGGGAGAAAGACTGATATGCAAATGGATATTTGCCATCAGTCAAAGGTACACTGAGGCTTGGTATCTGTCAAATGATCTGCTAGACGCGTACCCTATGCACACATGTGATCCATGGGACTTGTGATGGTGGCCTATGGTAGGTAAGATTTTCAAAGTAATGATAAATCTTCCTGACCTGTGTCAACCCCATACCCATAACTTCCAGAACTTTTAGCTTTACTGGTGGATTATCTTTTCTTATTCCTCTGTGAGTGTGAACCTTCTTACACACTCACAAAATACTTTAGTCTTTTGATGGGGGTGATTTTCTGGGCTCTGCAGAGTGTCCATATTGTCTTTTCAAATGTATCCTCTTTGGCAACATTTTGACAATACGTGCCTGTTGTTGCTAGGTTGCCCTTGTTGCTCCACTTTTAACTTTCTCTGGCCAACCTTGACAGAGCTACAGTTCCCAAAGTGTTGAAAGTATCTTTGGATCCCTTTTACATTAAGTGAGACCAGCACCCCCCACATTAAATGGAGTGCTGGGCTGATACTTAGTATCCCCTTTCAGATTTTAAATAAATGTAACATTGATGTTACACGGAAAAACTTACCATTAGTGGCAGGTGGGAGTAATTTGTTGAACACTTCAACTGATATGAAAGGCCCAGCGAGACTTCACTAGAGGATTCAAACTGTCCTCACATCACAAGAAATCAAGCTCTCACCTTTCTGCAGAGTATATAAAAGTTTAGATTACTTACCTTAGAAATGTTCTGCTATTCTGGAAAGTATATATAAGGTTATTTTGGTCGCCTGTGAATTGGTGGTGCCTCTTCCACAAAAGTAGTGTTGGTGGTTTCACCTGTAAGGATAATTGTATAAGTGCCCCCCAACTGGGTTTTGCTTCCCCTGACTTGATGTTCGCCTGTCCAGATAAGGTCTGCCTTAGGGTTTGCCTACATAGAATAACTTTGGGCCATTCATACAGTGTAACACTGGGTTTTGCTTTGCATGGCTTGTTTTAGACAGACACAAAAAGAGTCTTAGGTTACACCTGCCTTTCAGTTGCTTTAAGTATCGGTTTTACTTACCTTGAGTGTAACTGTGTTATCCTAAAATAATGTGAACTGAAAAGCAACTGTGATTGAATATTACACCCCTAGGTCCATCTCCCCTAGAATAACTGTGTTATCCTGAATAAAAGTTATAGGATTATACGGTGCCTAGTGTATGAGTATCACTAGATCAGAAAAATGTATTGTCCAGTTCATTAGAAGGTCTGATTTCTTGCTGAGCGTCACAATACAACGGATTGGGTCTACTACCCTGGTATTACTGAAATTATATGCTATGGTATGTCATTTAAAAACACGTCTGTACACAAGTGTTTCAAGGCGAGGCAAAGCAAGGGAGGGGGACAGAGGAATAACAGAGAAAAGTGACATTGAGATCACGCAAGTGCAGAGGAGAGGGTTCTGCTCACGTTTCAGAGAGGCAACAAAGATCTACCACCAACTTGTTGCTTAGAGAAGCGACTGGCCCTGAGGGAGTTTAGGAGGAGGAGCAGCGATGTGCTTGAATAGGAAGATATTTCTGAAGCGAAGGTTGGAGATAGAGATAGTGATGACGCCGGCTCCAGAAGGGCTTGTGGACAATGCAGAGGGTCTTGAACTTGATCCTTGCTGCCACTGCGAGCCAATGAAGATATTTCAGGGCTGGAGAGATACGATCCCTGGGCTTGAGGCCAAGAACAAGTCGCACAGTCCTGTTCTGGATGAGTTGGAGAGGGCAGAGATTAGTAGCAGGCAGATTTAGAAACAGGCTGTTACAGTAGTTCAGCCTAGAGAGAACAAGAGCTCTAGAGACATTGAGCTTCTGGAGGAAGGTGAGGAAAGGATGAATACCTCTGAGGAGGTGAAGTTGGTAGGAGAAAAGAAGAGTGTGGAGTCGAAGATGACCCAGAGGTTCTTAGCCTCACAGGTCTGAGCAGAAAGAGGGCCAAGGGAGGCCAGCCAGCATGGCCAGTGGCGAAGTCGGCCAAGGCAGGAGCCTGGGTGTCAATGTGTTCCTTGATGGTTTTGGAAGAGAATTGAAAAACCTGTTTTGACAAGACTTTCATAGATCGGACTAGTCTAGAAATCACGTCTAGGGAGAAAAGAGGAAAGGAAGAGAAAGAGAGAGGAGAGGTGGCCACAATGGGGCCCGAGATAGAGGAGAGAGTAGAGGGAGAAGGAGGAGAGGACGAGAGGGTTGACAGGATGTCCTGTGTTTTAGAGATGAAAATAAACTATTTGTTTTGACTTCCCAAGAACCAGGGGCGTTGCTAGGGGGGGCTAAGGGGGCTATAGCCCCTGATCTTTTGGTTGTAGCCCCGGATATAATCTCAGGAGCTACAGCCAAAAGACTAGCTAGCCCCCAGTCCCAACAGTTCCGACATCAGTTTAGCCCGGGGTCTTTTCAAGACCTAGCAACTCCCCTGCCAAGAACTCCTGTTCGGTGTCCGGAATAAGGTTATATGCTTTCGTCTGTGTAGCTTCAAGCATAGTGTTGTTTTTCTAATAAATGTGGTTATATGTAACGTGATAGAACTTATTTCCCCCACAATGTATCCAGGCCTAATCTTATGTAAATAGACCACTTATCTTCACATTACATAGTGCTTCTGTGTTTCTCTGGGCCACTTGAATTGCAATTTCATTTACACTGATTCTAAAGCCGTCTCTCCCTCTGCGAGAAGCCTAGCTGCTCTGTCTACGCTAACCAGAACTCAGGTGGTACAGCATTATACTAAGATTGGGGTATTGGACTGCCTCAGTTGACATTTTTTACTAAGCTTGGACTTCAGAAAAACTGCCCTAACAGCCTTGCCGTAGCAGACGCAATAAGTCTTTACAATAAGGTATATGTTTTACATATGTGCGAGGTGGAGGTGCCATCCGTGGACAATAAGTGTGATGAAAGGGTAATTGAAAGGGGTAAAAAGCATGTCCTCGCAGACATAAAAACTATCCCATGGTCCCAGTTGGCTACATGGATCAAGACCTTGCCCCACTTGACTGTTTTGGACCGGCGCAACCGATACCTTTTATGCACGGAGATCCCATAAAGGTATTCGATATTAGCTGGGTTAGTCTGCATTCCCCAGCTATTCTAAATTTTTGAAAACTAATCTGCTGCCTAGGGCACATCCTACTTGAATAGTGGGAACCAATTCTTCATCGCCTCAGGCCCCTTCTTGACTTGCTACAGCCTTTACAAGAACAACCACTTCTTGCTTCACCGGCGCGATCGTGCGCTTTCACTCACTACTACAGTGTTGAACACAAGGCTACCCACTTCTCAGGGCTGGACTTGACATTTTGGGAATGACTCTGAAAAAATGGTCTAATGCTCCTCCTTGCTTACCCTATGCACTAGCATGAGCGATTGGCACAAGGCCTAGTTGGAGCATGAATGTAACTTATTTGGTATGGACACGCAATGCCACCTGTCTCGCATTATGGAAGAGAGGGCTGCCTCAGGTGCGCAAGGTAGAATGAACGGACATGCGTGAATTATAGTAGGCAGCGTGCAATTGAAGGCTGTCCCATGTTACGCTCACAACAGAATGAATACAACCCTCTAGGGAAAGAAGCCAAGAGATAGCTTGCATGGATAACAAGCTTTAATTGTATAGAATACAAAAATATCAGCAAAGGTATCTGCTGTTCGAGAACCTTCAGAATGAATGTTGCCTTTTAAGAGGCCACAGCGTCAGTAATCATATCACATATAGGGTCTGAACCCGCAACTGTGATCGGTAAGACAGTATACATGATTGTGCTCCATTGGTGGATGCCAGCCTACAATTGTTTTTTTTTCTCAGCCGTCTGTCGATTCCCACGTGTGTCAGCTGGGCTCATCTCTCCATGGAGTGAAGGTCAGGTTGTGGGCTGATGCTTGTAGGAATGGAAGAAATAAATCCAGTCACACTGACGCGTCTTGTCCGATTTGTTTTATTTTTGTGGCATTCTTAGCCAAAATTGAAACCTACCCATCTCTGGCTTCAATCACTGAAAACAAGCTGCTATTGTTAGTTGACCTTGAGCGAAAGTCAACAAACGCTTGAAGGACACAAGGTGTCGAATACCCTCAAAAAATGATAACATTTACTATATTGAAAGGAGACATTTGAAATTTCTTTTTCAATTTCTGCATTCTGTCGTTCGGAGCAGTTACTCAGCGTGACACAGAGAGAATGGAACTGATATCATATAAGTTCAACTATACATAATCTTTTTGCGATTAAAAATAGCATGTGTGCTGTATGCATATTGGATAATTCAGCAACGTGTGAATGTGCAATTTGCCGAAAATAATGGACACAGTACATTGTGTTATTTTGAATTATATTTATACTGCGCACTATAAAAAAAAGAGTGCGTAACTCGCGGTTTGTTTATCTGTCTAGCAATGATTGTTACTTCTGCAAGGATGAACTGTACAAACTAGTGTAGGTGTGTGTTATACTTGGGTGTGGATTCATATCAGTGGTATATATGTATAGAGACGTAGTCACATAATCAGGCAACACGTATTGATCTGATTGCACTGCTCTTTAGAGATGAACCCCAAATACCCTCTGAGGCATAATGGAATGGTTCCTTTAAATGTGCTGATGGAAGGCTTTCACATGACAGTGGGCCAGATTTACATCTAGGAAGTGGGGACTTTAAAACATGTGGCTACGATGTTCAGGTCAATATTTAGAAACATGACATATTGTTAGAGGAGGTAGAAGTGCAAACAGTGTTTCTTGCACTGCTGGGATTAAAGGCTCAAATGGGAATTACAAGATGGGGTTTCGCTGGTAGTTAATTTACAGGCATAACATTCAGCTCTCTTTGTTCTGGGGATAATGATATACTCCCTATTGTTAGACAAACGGGTGAGGCAGCAAGTAAAACAAGAATGACACCTATGCCTCAAGTAAAAACTGGAAGTAGAACATTCCCTTTACTCTACGAGGTGTGATTTGGCCACCTTCCTAATGTCATTCAAAGGATGACTCGAGGAAGTGAGTGCATTAGAAATTTGAAATCTGAAAAGCTTTTTTTCATGTTCAAACAAACTTTATTCGGCAGTATTAACCATAAAAGCATTACATTATTACATTATCACAATAACATCAACTGTAAAATAGGAACATACATTTAAAAAAGAGTTAAGAGTTCATTTTCAGCTAATACAATCGAATGCACATCAAAGTGCAGCTAAAACGCAAGCGAAAATCTAAAAGTATTCAAGCTATTTAAAAAAGAACAGATTTCCGTATTTGACTGGATACATTTTCTTACAGTACCAACTTTCCTCTTCCTAACCACGCCCTATGAAGACATTTTGCTATGAAATAGACTGCATTCACATCATTAGTACTTTTACAAAGTGTCAGAGCTGCTTCCAATTGTCTAACACCTTTTAGCTTTAGTAATGTACAAAATGACATTTCCCAAGATCTACGTACCCAGGACAAAAAAACCAAAAATATTTTATTGTTTCCTCCGGGTTACCACAGACTGTACAATAAGAGTTTGAGGAATATGTCCCCCTGGCTGTAAAAGAGGTCACCCTTAGTGTATTTGTACAGAGTTGAAAGAACAGGGCTCACGAATACCCAGGTACCACACAATCTAAATACGACTCAAAGCCCTCAGTTTGTTTCAACATTAAGTACGGTACACCGGTCTTCAGTACAGCACATGCCCTGACCATATTCCCAAACATAACATCATTACTTCTTGTTTTAACCAGCACTTTTGATGTAGGCGACATTTCCACTGGATTGGACCAAAAGGTTGGTAAATTGGGATCCTCAAACCCATTGCGGATATTCTTAAACCATGGGAGTGAATTTGCTCTGGGGACATTCTGCAGGCTAACAATAGCTTCCATGTATTTAACCAATTCCGGTGTGCTCCACAAGTTAGCCCAATATAATAATGGTTTGCTTGCCTCAAACTTCAGACAGGGGCTTCAGATCGCACTCCCATCGCAAGCTCGCCATCGGTGCACCCTTGGATTGCATAAGTAACATGCTCAAAAAGTGGTTATCTGCCACACTAATCTGTGTATTGACATGATAGCCCCACAATTCAGCCCCATAAAAAGTCACAGCCCATCCCTGGGCTTTGTATAGATTAAGGGCAGGGGAAATCGCACCTTTCCCATCTGTACTGAAAAAGCGTTGTATTGCACTGATGCATTTTTCAATGGGTGTTCCCTTTGCTGGTTAGAATGTTGTCTTTATGTATGCATGCCTCAGCAAACGAAGGTCCTACAAGGTATTAATATATATATTGCTGTATCATTTTGAAAAGCATTATGATCTGTTTTCTGTAGAGCTAAAGCTTTGAGAAAAGGATTAGTTGTATAGGGTGTTAAAAGTAGGAATTTGACAGCTAGTAATTCAGACGAAACACATGTGATGGCATTACATGAAGCTGTGACCAGTGTTGGAAATGGAAGACATTTAAAGGGGAATCCCTGAAGGGCCGGGGTGGGGGCGGTGTTCAGAGGGAGCAGAGCTGGCAGTTGAACTTTGCTCAAAGGAAATGTTCAAAATAATAGTTAAAAAATGGTGCAATTTCGTTCATGCTGCTTCTTTCCACACTGCACATCAATTCCACTTTAAATCACTTCCATGGCAGTGGTGCACCCAAAATATGTTATCATTTCCATTTTAAAATCGCTTTGGAATCCCATTACCAGAAAAATAACCTGAGAGATGAGATTTTCCAGTAACTACGGTGGCAAAGTATAAAAGGTGCTCACCTTTTAAACCCAACTATCTATAGTGTAATAGTCCATGGAAAACAAAATTCAAATATAAGACATATGCTTTGATGATCGTTTTATTGAAATCCTGGTAGCCAAACACTTGAGCAAGCTTGCTGGCCTCACAAACACCCAATGGGTGTTGCGTCTGCCCTCTGAAATAAAGTGACGCTGTCCAACCACATCTATCCTTTCCTTGTGCTCTGAAAAAGGGAAAAATAACTGCTCCAGTCTCCAGGGTTGCAAACTCTCTTGCCACATCCTGCGCAAATATTCACGGCTCACTTGCACTTTCATCATCTCCCCTCCTCACCCTCACCCCCCCGTTTGGTGACACAAATATATGAATCCTTATAGAAATATGTTAGGCAAAACGTATACAATTGTGACATTATTCCCCCCATCTTGACTGGGAAACTGCGAATACCAGAATCCAGTTCAGCAAAAGGCAAAAAAATGGCCTTTGGGGTTTGAAATCATACTTCCAAGACTTATAACAAAATGTAATGTGTAAAAAGGTTACCCGTTTATGTTTCAGTGTTTGACAAATGCATGATTCAAATATGACGACGATATTATATTATACCAAAAATAAACACTTTTTCGTGTGTGAAACATGAACATCTGAAAATAATGTAATTTGTTTAAAAACAGTTTTGGGTGATATATTTGAATTGGCCTGAAGGAGGGAATAGATGTAGGCAGCTAACTGGTGCTTTCAGAGTGCTTTCGGAATGAAAATGTCAATTTTCATTTGTTAACACAGAACAAATGTCTTGTCCAAAACAATAGTCCCTTAAATGTGCCATGATTTATGAAAAACTCATACTTTAAAAACTCTGCTAGAAATAAAATGATATGCTGTAATGATGTTTCCTGCACCCTCTGATGGGCCGCTGCGAGGGGGTATTTGTCTCTTAGCCAGCCACTGAGCCACAGGAGGTGACACAGATGCCTCCCTCGACAAAATGAGCCTCGGACATGGAAGCAGCAGAGCACGCTCCTGCCTCGGGCCAGGGACTCCCCATTTAAGCCATGGTAGTCACTGGCTCGAGGTGAAGCTGGGTGCTCGGTAATCTAATCTGCTCTGCGTGCTCGACAAAGAAGGGGGCTTGGTAAAACCTTGTCAGGGCTGACGCAGGCCGGGTCTGAGATCCAGGGAGACATCTGATGCTGGATCTCAGACCGAGCAAGATCCTGCCCAAGATCATGCCCATTAACCAGCAATGCAGATCTCAGAAGGAACGTGGACCAGGCAGTTGGTGACTTTAGGTCAACCATGGCAAATTAGTTCCACCAATGCAGTAATGCAATGTGGGTGTGTCAGGTTGATGACGATGTATGCAAATGAGTCAAAGCAGAACCTTGAAGCTCCTTGTAGAAGACCCTCCTAGCAGCTTCTGTCACTTCACGGAACCTGCTCTCATGAATGCTTCCAAATTCATCATCTCTGCTAATCACTCCAACCTATCATCTATCCTAATTCGCCTTGACCTGTCCGCTGCCTTTGACACTGTTGATCACTCTTAATACTCTCTCTTTTCTTGGGATTCCCGATCAAGCCCTTGCCTGGATTGAATCCTACCTAGCACGTTGCCTATTCTATGTCTCCTAGAACAATAACACCTCTCAACTCACTCCCCTATCTGTTGGTATTCCACAATGCTCTGTCTTGGGTCCGCTCCTCTTTTCACTCTACACCTCTGTTCTTGGGTCGCTAATCTCCTACTTTGGGTTCGCGTACCAACTCTTCATGGATAATACCCAAATCTTCTCTTTTCCCGAACTTTCCTTAGATCTCGCTATCAAAAATTTAAACTCTCTGTGCGCCATTAATATTATATGGCTCTGATGTCAAAATCTGCCAACACAGAATTGCTCTTCCTCCCGGCCAAATACTCTCATCTCTTCCACTGCCTATCCCCTTCCTGCCTGACAATATCCCCTACTCGTCATCAGCTAGAAACCTCAGTGTCCTCTATCACCCTTCTCACACCTTATTTACTTTCATCTCCAAAACTACAAAGGCGGCTCGCCACAACCTCCTAAATATTATGACAGACACCTCCTTCCTTTCAACACTGCCAAGCATCTCTTAACCACTCTTCTCTAAACTGGACTACCATGCCAGCAACCTCTTTGGTCTACCCAACTATGCTTTCTCTCCTCTCGATAAGATCTTTAACTTTACTACCGGGACTCTCTTTGAACTCCCTCACCTCACACCTACTTTTACGTACCATCACCAGGATGGATAGCGGATGATGCAAAACAGGCCCAAATTTAAATGTCTTCACCAGGTTCGCAAATCTATCCATGGTAAGGCAGCACTGTATCTATCCTCCTCTATCCAACTCTACAAGCCTTTTTGTAATCTGCACTCTACCTCCTCAACTACCTTTCTGACACCTCATCCTCCCTGTGCTTCCCGGGGCTTCCACTCTTTCTCTCTTCTTGCTCCACTTGCATGGAATTCTCTTCTCCTGGACATCCAAGAAAGAGTCCACACTCATTTTTTTCAAAACCAAATTAAAAGCCTTCCTCCTTGCCTCTGAGTTACCCTTGTAACCTGCTTCTCAGCTGCCTTTGAGCTAACATTCCCTTGCCCCTAACCTGCCCCTGTCTCTCAATTTCTGTGCTTCAACTGGTCACATCCCTAACACTGCCTTCCTGTACTTAACAATGATTAATGTGTATTGTCCTTAATATTGGTAAGTCCACCCATGTATTGTCCCGGGTGAATGTTTAATTTACTCCCCTTCACAACCTAGTCAGAATGTCCCTCATACATCAAATATGATTTCTTATCTATTTTATTCTATTTTATGTTCCTTTGTGATCAAAAGAGCATTGTTGATTACTGTATATATAAATAAATACATACGCTATGGAAAAGCCAGATAAACAAGAAGAAGAAGCATGGACAAGACGCAGCACCCAAGACAGGAGACAGACCAAGGATAGACCCTTGCCTGAAACAGGAAGAGCAGAATCCCAGCGGAACAGCAAAGGCCTAGAGTTACAGATAGAAGGAAGAGCTATGTTTTCAGAAAAAAAGAATCCTGGAGTGGATCAAATGTACATCCCTTCTCGAGTGATGTCGAGGGTTGCTGTAACGGACTAGGAGTTACGACAGTGCTTTAGCAAATAGGTGCGAGTGAAATTCCATTATACTACATGAGAAATTTGAAAGAAGTAGCACCGACTTGGGTCAGCCCTCACATCAGTAATTAAATGGACAATACTTCTGATTTATGAGTCAAGCCATCTGGGGAAAGTGAAACAGTGCTTTCTGCCTCTTCCAGAAGAGCAGTGTGGTGTGTTGGCTCCAATTTGTTGCCACCCTTTGTCAGACGGTATAAGGTGATGTGCGATGAATGATGACGATCATTGATGAAACGGATATAAAGAAATTAACACATTGTGCCCTGTTTCCCTGTTGCTTCACAATCTAAACCAAAAACCCAAAATGCATCTTCTGGCAGTAGTCCAAAAAATCTACCCAATTCAAAGTTTACCACTGGCCCAGTGGTAAGGCGGTAGAATTTCCAGAAAACCGCAAGTGGTATTCCAGCAATAACTCTCCTGTTTTTTATTTTTTTTTATTTTATCCATTTCCATCCTATTATTGAGGGTGGAATCGGATAATGGATATAGAGGTTTGAAGCACTGCTTTGCTTTTTTTAATGCACAAAAGAGTATATTCTTACTCTTTTATGCATTACATGGGTAAAGTGGTGAGACGGTGGGCATAGGAGATGCCCACCTGTTCAATCTCATACAATGTCCCCAATCAAACGTCTTTTATCTTTTTATTGTAGGGAAGCTCTTGTGCTTCCCTTATGTACATTAAAAAACTTTAAAAAATGTTTGCACAGTGTTCCAATTTTTACCTCCACCTACTTGATGGAGGTGAACATGTGTAGATTTTCAGTTTGAAACTCTAACTCGGAATAGGACGGTACTAACTGGGAATTGGTAGGCCAATAAAAGCAGCATTATTTGGCAAGTACTCCCGGTGTTACCTTTAAGCTCTTTTCGCTCTCATTTTAGAGACCAAAAACCTCACAAATTTCAAATGGGTTGGGAAAGCTAGCTTCATCCCCTGCCATTAAGGTACGCATAGCGACATCCAGATATAGAAAAGAGTGCTGTCTTTTCCTTTACTCTATGAAGCTACTCCACTGCCACAACTAATTAAATTAATAGCGTGACAGGAAACCCATACCTTTTAAGTAAAAGAGTAAAACCTTTCGCATTTAGATTCTTGTACTGGAACATTGATAATTTTACTTGGCAAATAGATACAATGCATATTTCTCTAGTGAAATCAATGTTTAGAAATGTGATAGTACCGAAGGTTCGGTTTGGGATGATTAACACCTGAAGGACAATCGTGACATCCTGGCAGCCAATGAGGATACAGGGTTTACAGGGAGAATTTATCGGTATGACCGTCATCCACCAGGCGTCAACTGCCATTCTGAGTGCTTTTCGGTCCACAACCCTTCCTCTCCTCCGGTGCCGCCTTTACTCATGCTCTACATTTACCTTGAGATCCTTGTCCTCATCCACCACAATCTTCTTCTTTTCTACTGCAGTCATATGGCCATCTGCTTCACACCCTGACCCAATGCCCATCACGGAAAGAAAATATGGACTCTGCCCACTCAGATGCCAATCGTCAATTGCTCGTTGACCATTTTTTGAGTTTCTTTAATCTTTCACACTTATTTCTTCACATTTTCATACCCAAAAGGGTGCGAAAGTCCACATTTGTGGTTGATGGCACTTCATTCTGCCCAAAACCTTGAAGAACCCATTGCCGCAGAGCAATCCTCTGGGCCATGTTTCCTGATACCTCCTGGTAGCCTTTTCCTTTGGCTTAGACACATAAATCGGGCTTCCAGGTACCAGAAACCCTGTTATTACCTTCAGTGACAGGCCTTACTGCTTAGCTTATGCAATTGGTTGAAGCAGAGGTTACAGTCTAAACAGTACCTGTGTAATACTATGAATTCATATTTAATGCCATTGCCTTTTTACTTGCAGTTCTGCTCATTTAAATGATATGATGGTCAGTCATATCACTTTAAGTGGATATTTGCACTTGATATACTGATTAATTTGCGTTCAAAGTATTCACAGATATTGAAATTCATATTTTTGAAAGAGAAACTGGATGATTTTGAATATCAGTGGGTTGCTAGTAGCACAGGGTGACCTTAGTAACATAAAAGTGGTTTCACTAATTGCTGTTCATTCTGTCAAGCAACCCAGCTTCCAAGCAGGATTTGAGCTCAATGTGTACACAAGAGCGACCCAAAGTTAGAAAATCTAAATATTCTAATGATTGTAGACTAGCGCTGCATAATATAGCAAACATTGGAGAGCAGCCACATCACAGCGGCTGCCACTTACATGCACACACCTCAAGAGCCCACCCTTTCCCTAGTCCTCTTCATCATGCACATGTATTCACTCAGAGGACCCCGCGAAGATTCATCAATAGCCTAACAATACTTCACTGGGGGGCACGTATGGGCTACAATACACATAGTTATGTCAGAGTATACCCACTCCCTCTTTTCTTTACATACCAGCACATAGCCCATGGGTTCTGCAGAGAAGACTATGAGCAGAGGCAGTTCCTATCCATACTCATGTTTTACTCTACATACTTTTCTTTTACAATGGACACACGTGGGTTGCTGCAAAAACACTTGGGTTAATGTACATACATAATTTTTCAGTACATACACATGTTACTGTCTAGTTGTGCTGCTCCACACAATCTCCTCTTACTCTACACTGGCTTTTGTTAGAAGCACATAATGTTTTAGCCAAGACAGAGGCCTTCTCTGGACATGATTTGATAAGAATCGATTAGCAATTGGTGAGGGTCCATCACCTCATTGGAGGAGAAACAGAAATGGTTTAGTATAGAAGTAGTCGAAAAGCACAGTATGTTTTGAACTGCAGTACTTTTACAGAGTTCATGTTGTTGTTTCTGTTATTTTACATTGCTGCTGAAGAATCTGATGACGAAGAAAGTGATACTGCTCGGCCAGTGTCTTGCCACAGATGTACCAGTCGGAAATGCAGCATTCAACATTGCTTCCAAATATTATACTTCAACCCATTTCCTAATCCCCAATAAGATTCATATTGAAGCATATGTGTGCTTGTTTACTAAGATGCATGTTCCATGGTAAACAGAAAAGATGCCACGCAAGTGCTTTGTGACTCTTTGAACCCTATTAATGCAGCATTTATTAGGTGTGGGTTTAGGCATCTAAAGACTGCTTTGGCATCCTTGTGGTTCTATCTGTGCAGTGCTGACAGCTGTACAAGCTTATACATTCCTTCTGTATCTCTCCTCCTCCCAAGGGTCTCCCTGTTGAACACAAAGGCGGTGAGGGTTTCTTTTTTTAAGTCACTGTAATGCAAGTTATGTAACAACAGTGTCTGCGACATGGGCATATGACATTGATTAAATGCTTGGGTGGGGCCTCTGCCAACACTTGACTGAACTAAAATAAGGCAGTGTCTAAATCATGCCGCATTTGAAAGCCCAATAAGCCCCTCGTGGTCTCACCATTCCTGTACATGGTCCTCAGGATAATTCAGGCCGATTCACACGTGACTGACATGTGTTTGCGTCCTGTGATGCACTTTTGATGAGGTACCTGTCAGTAAACTTTTTATTTAAAAAAAATATATTTGTTCTATTTGTGGTTAATATCAAACCTTACATAATCAAGTACAATTTAATAATGTAATACATACAATGATAACATTTGAATAACATCCAACAGTTCCATACACAATTTCAACCAATAAATAGAATGATAAGATACCCTTTAAAAATCCTAAAACAATCATTTTATCACTCCATAATTTACACATACAAATTATTCACATTTTACAAAAATGTCGTTTAAGAACATTACTACTGCTACAATTACCAATAAAGCGATTCCTACTATTATCATTGACCATAGATTGCACTGGGATAATTGCAGCTGTAGAGTGTACACAGTTTCCCAAATAAAAAATCCTTCTTGGTAAAAGGACTGGACATTCCATTCTGAGATGACAAAGTGCTCCTACTTTGGAGGTTTTATACAGCCTACATATGCACTCATCCCGAGGTATACCTATTCTAAGCCGCGTGATCTCAAGTGTATGGAGGCAAGTCAGGCTGAATCTTAAATACTGTGTACGTATCATCAAATAAGGACTAAGGGTTCTCTGATTAGTATATTGATACAGTGAATATGTATATAAAGACAATCTATGAAGGCCCATCTCATCTGTTATCCTATCCCAATCTCCGGTCCTTGATTTAATCTTGGTCTATAGTACATCATCAGGTACATTTGCATCGTGCAAATATAATGCAGACTCTTTTTGAAGATCTAATAGTGCTCTAATTTGCAACATCAGACCTCTTAATCCATCATACAGGGAAGCATCCATACCATCTCTTATTTTCAAATACAGTCCTATCCTCTGACATATGTAATATGACCACTAGGATTGTAAACATAATTCTGACCTGATAATGCTTATAGGGATGCAAAGCAGAAGTCCCAACACAGCTCTCCAGATCTTGCCTTCCTGCGGATCAAACAACCTCCTACCTTTAAAATGCAGCAGCTCAAGGCCGTTCAGTGCTGTTGGTGTTACCTTGGCCCTATACAAGTCTATCAGAGGCCATTGTGAATATTCACATGTATATGCTTTAATCACTTTCCTAAGTGAGAGGATTTTAGTTTCAACTCTCTCCATATTCAATTTTTTGGTGTACCGAAAGAGTGTTTATGAAGCCTAAATACACAAACTGAGTTACCTCCTCTATCCTCTGGCCATTCATTGTCCAAAGTAGACCTCTCCATTTCCTCTTTTTCCTTGGAGATAAGACCCTGAATTTCTCTGGGTTAACTAATAGGCCGTTGTGAATAATGTAGGCCGCTGCCCTGTCCAAACTGCACTGCTGGCCAAAGGACGTTTGATCTAATAAGAGGATATCATCAGTGTATGCTATACAGCCCCCTCTAAGGTTTTCCAGTTTAGCGGGGAAGGCACGTAATGACATCTCCAACGTCCTAATGTCTGACATATACAGCTTGAACAGAGTAGGGGCCAACACACATCCCTGAAGCAAACCATTGCTAGGTTTTACAACTCTTGAAAGGTCTCCCTACACATTAAGGCAGACTCTGATATTCAAATCTTATTAAATCATTTTGATATATTGAGAAGACCAGCTTCAATTTTCCAGTCCAGCAATTTTTCCCATAAGCGTGCCCAGTCCAGCCTGTCATAGGCAGCCAATAAGTCCAGGCTAGCTATATGGAGGGAGCCTGTCGAGCCATCCTTCACAGTTGCTATACTCAAGCAAGGAGTAGTCCACTCACCACTGTCCCTACTCCCTTCCGGAAGAGACCATTTAACTAGGTCTTTTAGTACGAGGCTGGCCTAAATGTCATATATCAGGGTGATTGGTCTGTAACTTAAAGGGGAGCCGCTTTCTCCCTTCTTAAATATAGGGACTATAATTGCTTTGGACCAGGACCGCGGCATGACTATCTTTGCAGCTTCCTTAGTGAAAACATTGCACTAAAGTGCGTGTACTAGTTATTTCCCAGAAAATGTGTGTCAAGATGTGTTTAGAAAGGCGATGGACATACAGGTGTCCTGGAATAGTGGCTTTTGCCGCTGCCAGCACTGAGGAGTCTATTTGGTGACTGGACATACACAATGTGAGTATGTTCCTGGGAATAACGAACTGTATTCAGTGATCAGAAACACTTGCAAACTCACGTTAGAAAATCTTATGCCTATTCTTGCTGACACCTTTAAGACCAACCCTGACAGCAGCTCCACTTTTTACCACAATTGCCTTAAATCCACTGTCGACTCAGTTGCCCCACTCTCCTCTAAAACGCCTCAGAAACCAAAACGAGCCAACCTCTGGTTTGACAAAGAGCTCACTATCTTACGCACACAGAAAAGAGCTGTGGAACACCTGCAAAAGCATGCCCCCTATCACACCTAATGCCATTGCTAATAATTCCTTCACCCAATTTAAATGTATCCCCGTTTCTCAGGACTAGGTACAGGCTACCATCTCCACTTTGAAACCCTCTAATTGCAAAGGCGACAGCTTCCCAGCCCGATTGGTCAAACTTAGTGCTCCTGCTTTAGTTTCCATTATTACCGACTTCATTAACGCTTCCTTCACCAGTATTAAAGAAGCATGGGTAATCCCAGTACTTAAGAAACCATCCTTGGATCCCCCTATCCCTACTAACTACAGCCCCATTACCACTGTCCCATTCCTACTGAAAATAGTGGACAAAATAGCCTACACCCAAATCCAGGATTTATTTGAAAACCACCACTGGCTCGGAGCTAGACAATCGTGCTTCCGGCCTAAACATAGCACTGTAACAGCTCTTCTAGACCTAAAAATCCAGATGGATAGTATTTGAGACTCCGGTAACATTCCTACTCCTAGATCTATCAGCAGTGTTCGACCTGGTAGACTATGATAAGCTGTGCGCTACCCTAACAGAAAACTTTAACTTTTCTCCAAACGCGACCTTGTGGATCAAGTCCTTCCTGTAAGAAAACACTTCTAGAGTCTTTATTGGTGATGAGGCCGCTGACCCCATCTCAGTTTCCTTAGGTATCCCTCAAGGCTCCTGTCTTTATCCCACTTTGTTTAACGCTTACACTAAACTTCTTTTCACAGCATTTAACTCTATGGGAGTCATCTATACTTATTTTGCTGATGACACGCAGATCCTGATCCCCATCACTGCACATCACAAACAAGACACTATCACCATTAATGAAATCTATGCTATCATTCAAAACTGGATGGCCACTAATAGCCTCTGTTTAAATGACGAAAAAACAGAGATCCTCATTGTAGGTTATCCCGCCCGCCTAAAATCCTTACACACCGACTACTCGGCCATCACCTTCGATGGAACATCTATCCCAGTCCTCCAATAGGTAAAAACCCTGGGTGTTTACTTAGATGCTAATCTCTCTACAGCTAAACACATCAACGCCCTATCTTCCTCCACTGCTTACACGTCTAAACTCATATCACTTGGCCAACAATTCCTCACCCTACAGAACTGCCTAACCGTAGCCCAAGCCCTCATACTATCAAAACTGGACTATTGTAACATCCTTCTACTAGGAACTACAACAACCAACTTGGTCAAATTACAATTGTTACAGAACGAAGCCCTACGGGCAGCCTTTGGCCTAAAAAGAAATGAACATATCTTCCACATCAGAAGAGAAGTGCACTGGCTCCCTATCCAAGCAAGAATTCTTTTTAAGACTCTGATCACAGCACATAAATGTATTACTAATGATGCCCCATCTTACCTGAACAATAGTGTAACACAAAAAAGACTGACTTGATCTCTAAGATCTGGATCCAGCACTTGAACGTTCCAAGATTCAAGAGTTAAAGGGCAGGGCTCCAGCGTTCCAGTAGCGGCCATACAGCTTTGGAACACCCTCCCAATTCACATTAGAAATGAAACTTCGCACCAGTGCTTCAAGAGGCTGATCAAGACCTGACTATTTGATAAATACTACTAGGCTATTATTAGCACAACTCAGACACTCCTAACAGGTCTACGTCTCCCACTCTGTGCATGAACATGTTTGTATATATGATTGCAAATGTCTTTCTATGCTGTAACTTTCAAGTAACCTATGCCGTGATAACTTTGGGTTTGGGCTTATAACAAATGCAATACATAAATAAATGCAACTCTTTTGAGTAACATTATTTCGAAGGGATTGTGTCCTCCGACGTATTCCTTATCTTGATAGATCATCTCCAGCTTGCTGGCCTCAGAATTCTTTTTTCAGTAGAGGGCGCTGCACGTCGATGTCCCTTGAGCCGATGTCCCTCGACAGCCTCCGTATCGGCGCCAACGTCATCATGCGTATAAATAGACTCAAGCAGCGTCCGTTGCTCAGTTCCGTTTTTCCGCGCTTCGTGGGCCTCGGAATCGTGTTGCTCAGTTCATTAGTCAGAGAATATATTCTTCATTATTCCTCGAGAATACCAACTCTTACTCGATGGCTCCTTCATCCAAACCGACGACTCGACGGTCCGGCTTCAAAAAATGTCGAGACTGTGGAAAGAAAATGTCGTTGACAGATCCTCACAGGATCTGTTTGTGGTGCCTGGGATCGGAGCACCAATGTTCGGAGTGCGAGGACTGCATGTCCATGACGGCGAAAGCCTTGAAGGAGCGTAAGTGGAAGCTTGAGAGAGGTAAGATAGTTAAAACTCCTTCGAAAGTTTCTTCGGCAGAGTCGAGACATTCGTCTCCTCGCCGACACAGGAAACATTCTCGGTCTAAGTCTCAAAGCAGTTCCCTCCACTCTTTGAGATCCAAGCATTCAAGTAAGAGACGTCGAAGATCCCCTTCCTCGTCTTCTTCTTCTGTTTCTCCGGAAAGAGTCACCTGCCCCACAAAACATAGCTCTCAGGCTGAGTGGGAGGAATTCCGTAAAAGGATGCTTAGCGTCTTCGAGAAAGCTGCCTCAACCCCCTCGAAGACAGCTGAGGTTGATACCCTGGGTGAAAGACCCAAAAAATCTAAACGCTGCGAGTCGTTGCACCCGGCGAAAAAAACTACTCGAGAGTGTCACGAACCCTCGAGCAAAGGCATTGTGCCATCGACACCATCTTCGAAGGTCCCTTCGACGCATAAATCTGAGTCATCAACGCCATTGTCGAAGGGCTCATCGACGCATAGGTCGATCGAATCAACGCCGTCTTCGACGCAGATGTCGACGCCGAAAATGAGCAAACCCACGGCCGTCACTACCTCACAGCCAGTGGTCATACCCAGAGCCTCTAACATGACTTCGAGGTCATCGACAACCTCGAGTAGGATTCCGATCCTCTCGAGTTCTTCGAGGCCACTTCCAATCTTCTCAACGCCTTTTTCAGTGTTTTCAAAGCCTTTAACGTCCACATCGACGACGTCGACGTTTTCCCAACCAATTATGACAAATTTAGCCCCTTCTGCTCTGGAAATGGGATTTAAGCCATTTCCAAGGTCTGATCATTTCAGACCTTTGTCTTCAATTTATGAGGAAGGGGACGATTCGGATCAAGAAAGACCCTTTGGGTTGCAGAGATCTGCAACACCAGAACCAGAGGAACTTACCTCTGAGGAAAATAGGTTGAGGGACCTTCGAGAATCCATACATGAGGCAAGTGGGCTAGATACTTCCCCAGAAATAGAATTTGCCAAACCAGACCCAGGGGAACATGCTGAGACCCCTTACAGAATTTTAATGGCAAGAATTATAGAATTCATGGGTTGGTCTACACCTTCACCTGCATTCCAATAGGATGTCCTTACAGACATTTTAGTTAAAGGCCCACAGGAGGATCCTGTGGTTCCATTTCACGCTGCATTACAAAGAAAAATATTGGCTAACTGGGAATCCCCTGAGGTTATCCCGGCGGTTAACAAAAAGTTATCAGCCAAATATAGGATATCTGCTACTGACCCTGAATTTTTGTCTAAACATCCAACTCCAGAGAGTCTGGTTGTTCAAGCAGCAACTGCATCAGTTTTTCCTGCATATAGCATGGCGTTAAAATCTAATAACGCTACTTGTACGCTCGCAAGGTTTAGCCATACAATTTGGCAGTGTGCTTCATCAGCGGCTGACTGCCTCTCAGAGGGAGAAGAAAGGGAAGCGTTTTTAAACATCATTAAGGATGGTAAAGACGCAATGTGCGAATCCCTTCAAACTGGCATTGATTCTGCTGACAGCATCAGTAGGGCCATGGCGGCAAGTACTACAACCCACAGATTTGCGTGGTTGCAAAAGTCTGGGTTTGCTCCAGATGTACAAGCCAGACTTTTAAATATGCCCTTTGACAGCTCTTCTTTGTTTGGTAAGAAGGCGGATGACAGCCTAGAAAAGTTACAGACATCCAAAGCAGCAGCAAAATCCCTGGGTGCTGCAATCCGTCAAACGCCATATCGCCCCTCAGGAACCTCTTGGAGAGGTAAGTCCTCTCGCTTTTATTCCACATTCGGAAAAGGCAGAGGACAGTCGGTTCAAAGAGGTCAAAAAAGATTCACCCGAGGTGGACGGGGTAAAAATACAAAAGCCGCAGCAGCAGCAGGTACCTCTTTACCCTCGGCACCTGTATCAGCCGCCTCTAAATCACTCTGAGGACTCTCCTCACAAAACACCAGTAGGGGGCAGGCTAACTCAACATCTGACGGAATGGCATGCTATTACGTCAGATGCTTGGGCATTGGAGACAGTTGCCCAAGGCTACTGCCTGCCTTTTCTACGCATTCCTCAGAGTCATCCACCGGGGAACAGCTCTCGGAAAGTTCCAGATCCGCTCCTCTTGCAGGAAATTGTAGACCTGCTGGAGAAAGGTGCCATCGAACCGGTACCTGTAGCGGAGAGGAACAAGGGTGTTACGCTCACCTGGTTGCCACGGGGACGTCGATCTGGACTGGCCTGGTGCCACGTAGAGCCGAGATGACTGGCTGGACACCCCCACTTACTTCGTTTGTCGGCTCGTATGAATATCTTTCTGCAAAGGAGAAAGGGAATTAACCTCCCGTAATTCGAGCGTTAACCCACCTTCCACTCCCGTAGTCTGCCCACTGACCACACCCGATGTTCCCTCTTGTTCTCACCTGATGGTTTAGAAAGGTGAGCTCTCCATCCTGCATCGAGCGCAGGGGCGCGTAGACGACCAGTTACTTCACTGGCGTGGAGGAATTGGTGAGTTCCAGTATCGACTCTAGGATCCAATAGTTTGTAAGAGTTTAAATGTCTGATCTTCACTCTTCCCGATTCCTTGTAGGTTTGCCCACTTAACCACCACGAAGAGTCCAAAGGGCAGTTGGTGAGAGTCAGGTAAGTCTATAGTGGTTTTCCCCTTAGAGGCCGGGGTACGGCGATGATGCTGAGACAACTGCGCCGACCCGATATGAGGTGAGTACCCCCTGCGGTAAATCAGGTAAGTCTTTGGGGGGTTGCTTGTAATGTCCAGTGTTTTCCCCTTAGGGGCCGGGGTGCTGCGGTGATGCAGAGTTAACTGCGCCGACCCGAGATGAGGTGAGTACCCCCCCCCGTGGTAATCCTGCAAGTCTTTGGGGGTAGCTTGTATTGCCCTTTTGCATTCCCGTGCTCACCTGGCTTTTCTTGTCCCCTTAGATATCGGAGAGCGGTTGGAAATGCAGAGTCCGCGATGGAGTGAGGAAAAGCTGCACTGAATGGTGAGTACAGCGCGGCGCTGCGAGGTGCGTGACGATGAGCGTGCGATGACTCCTTCTTCAAGATCGACGGCGCGATGGATCAAGAATTCAGGTAAGGTTTCCAGTTTGAACCTCTTCTCCTTCTTTCTTTTTCGTTTCCAGGTGGTCCAGGACTGAAGCGGGCGCGGCTGAAGACTGGAAGATGCTGGAGGCACGGTGAGCGTTACGCTGCTGAATGCAGAATAACGCGAAGCACGTGTGGCTGTCCGATCGTGGTTTAAAAAGCCTAGGAAGAAGTCCCAGGTAAGTATTCTTCCACAGGCCCCACCCGAGAAAAAAGTAGTCCCTTAGGTAAAATAGTTCCTCCTAAGCCCCATTTGGCTTGTGGCTTCGTGCAGCATGGTCTGCACCAGGTGAGTATGCAGCATGGTCTGCATTAGGTAGGTTTTCTGTAATGAGCCTGGCGCTCATGGTGCCAGGACTGACTTTATCCTTATGAGCCTGGCGCCATAGGCGCCAGGACTGCACCCAAACAGCCCCTAACTGGGGTTTTTGGGCATGCTCCAAATGGCATGATGCCTGCTTCCGGGGTTGCTGGGCCTGGTCTAGTTTCCCGGGGGCAGGCATCAGGACAGCACTTCCCCTCAAGGCCCCTCCTAAAGTCGTTCTCCCCCCTGGCCTTGGTTTGTTAGGAAATTCTCGGTGGAATTTCTTCACTAATTGAGGTGCATGCACGTGGTCACTAGGTTCCCAAGACCTTTCCTGAGGACCGTAGCCTTTCCAGTCGATTAGATAAAAGATTTTTGATATCACTTTTTTTGAGTCCAAGATGCTCTTAACCTCAAATTCGGCACTCCGTCTATGAGGATGGGGTCCGGAGGTTTGGTTAGTCTTGTTCCTGGTTGTACTGGCTTCAAAAGGGATACGTGAAAAACGGGATGAATCCGCATATGAGCAGGTAGGTCCAACTTGACAGCTACCGGGTTAATGATGGCCTTGATGGAGTAAGGTCCTAAATACCTAGGGTTAAAGGTCTGTGTTCCCTTGAGTGGGATGTGCTTAGAGGCCAACCATACTTGTTCCCCTATTTGGTATTGCAGTGCTTCACTCCTGTGCAGATCCGCATCTTTCTTGTATTTTTCCTTAGCCTTTCGCAAATGTGCAGTTGCTTCCTTAAAGGCTTGTGTAATAACAGCGTGTAGATGGTCCACCGCAGGCATCTCCAAGTGTTGGGGCGAATCAAGGTTCGAGGATGGTGTCCATAGATGGTAAAAAAAGGGCTTTGTCCGGTTCCCGAGTGTACGGAATTATTGTACGCGTACTCGGCAATCCAAAGAATGTCTTTCCAAGTACCCTCAGACTGATGTAGCATACAACGCAAGTACTGCTCAAGAGTCTGGTTGGTCCTCTCTGTTTGACCGTCGGTCTGAGGGTGGTGACTGGTGGAAAGCCTAACATCTATCTGCGCCAATTGGCAACATTTTCTCCAAAAATGCGAAATGAATTGACTGCCCGGGTCCGAAATCAACACGGATGGAAAGCTGTGTAGGCGAACAATGTTTACAAGGAACTCTTTGGCCAGGACTAAAGCTGAAGGTATTCCTTTTAAAGGAATAAAGTGAGCCATTTTGGAAAAAAGGTCCACAATAACTAAAATGGTGTTGAAGCCATTGCACGGGGGTAGATCTGTTATAAAGTCTAATGGCAAGGTATGCCAAGGAGTGGGTGGGATATACAAAGGTTACAATAGTCCAGCGGGTTTTTTCTTTTGACTTTTATTTTGGGCGCAAATGCCACAAGACATGACAAACAATTTAATGTCTTTGCGCCAGGTGGGCCACCAGAATTGTTTCTTAATTTTGGCTTCAGTTTTTGCAATACCAGGATGTCCTTCCAGTAAGGTATCATTGTACCGGGAAATGACAAGTTCTTGTAGTTCCTTTTGTGGCAGAAATAGCCGGCCTTGGTAATAAGGTAAATCATCGGTGACAGAATACTCTGGACCTTTCTTGGCCCAGTCCTGTAAGGCAACTGAATCAAAGAGCTGGTGGATCTTTTCTGTCCTCCAGTGAATGTATGGACGTCAGGCCAAGGATCCTTTGTTCGGGAATTATGGGTACAGGTTCTAAGGCTTTTTCTGTTTCTCCCATTCCAATTCGGGACAAGGCATCTGCTTTACCATTTTTACAACCTGGTCGATAGGTTATTACAAAATCAAACTCGGCGAAGAACAATGCCCAACGGAGTTGGCACGAAGATTGAGCCTTAGCTGTCTTTAGGTATTGCAAGTTTCGGTGATCGGTGATGACCGTGATGGTATGTCTGGCACCCAGCAGATAGTGCCGCCAAGCCTTGAAGGCGGACTTGGTGGCTAACAGCTCCTTGTCGGTAATGTCATAGTTTAATTCAGGAGCCGAAAAACTTCCTTGACCAGAATGCCACTGGATGAAGCTTGTTAGTTTCGGGATCCTTTTGGGAGAGCACTGCTCCCATGGCTGAACTGGATGCATCCGTTTCCACTATGTATGGAAGCTCAGGGCGCGGATGTCTTAATACAGGGGCAGATGTGAATTTTGCTTTTAACTCTTGGAAGGCGTTTTCGGCTTCCTCAGTCCACACAAAGCGTTTATTCTTTCGCAATAGCGTTGTAATCGGATGTACAATGTGTGAGAAGAACCTGCGGTAGAAATTGGCAAAGCCAAGCATGCTTTGGACGCCTTTGACTGAAGTTGGCGAAGGCCAATTAAGAATTGCGTCCACCTTACGTGTATCCATCCTGATACCTCTCGGGGCAGAATAAATCCAAGGAATTCCACTTCCGTAGTGTGAAAGATGCACTTTTCCAGTTTAGCATATAATTTATGCTGGCGTAACTTCTCTAGGACTGCTCGAACGTGCTTTACATGATCAGATTCTGATAAGGAGTATACTAAGATATCGTCGATGTAAACGACCACACAAACATCGATGAGCTCTCGGAGGACATCATTTATGAAGAATTGGAAGGCTGCTGGTGCATTGCATAGTCCGAAAGGCATCACCTGTTACTCAAATAATCCGTACTTGGTGCGAAAATCAGTCTTCCATTCATCGCCCTCTTTGACACGTACCAGATGATATGCCCCCGAAGGTCTAGTTTAGTGTATATAGAAGCGTCCTTCACCTGGTCTAGTAGTTCAGGGATCAAAGGCAATGAGTATCGATTCTTGATGGTTATTTGATTCAGAGCGCAGTAGTCTATGCATGTTCTGAGGTCGCCTTCCTTTTTAGGTACGAAGAACAAAGCTGAAGATGCAGGGGACTTGGACGGGCGAATGAAACCATTAGCAAGGTACTGGGCAAGGTACTGGCGCAAGTGGAGATTTTCGGGTTCCGTAAGGGCATAGATTCTGCTGCAAGGTGGTTGTGCTCCCGGTACAAGATCTATTTGACAATCATACGATCTGTTAGGTGGTAAAGTGTTTGCCTGTTCTTTTTGGAAGACATCCTGAAAGTCTTGGTATTCAGCAGGTAATTGCGTGGCAGCTGGGATTACTGGGGCCAGAACTGAGTTTTGAGTTTTCTTAGGGTAGCAGGTGTGAGCACATTCTGGGAAGGTTAGTCTCTTCTCTCGCCAATCAATGCAGGGATTATGTTTTTCCAACCAAGGTATTCCCAGTATCAGTTGGAACTGTGGGGCCTTGATCAAATCAAATACAATAACCTCTCGGTGCCCATCTTGACCCAGCAATGTCATTTCTGCAGTGGAATGAGTTACGGGCCCAGAGACAATTTCCGTTCCATCCACTGTGGTGACGACATCGGCAGTGGTCTTTCGGATGAGAGATAGATTCATCCTGGAAGCCAATTCACAGTCCAAATAGTTTCCTATGGCTCCACTATCAACGTATGCCTCTACCGCGTGCATGCGTGATGGCTGCTCTGGATCTACAAGGACCATGGGTATGTTGAAATGCAAGGTCAGAGTGTCCTTCTTTAGGCTCGGCAAGCGGACCTCTACACTTGCCGGGCTTGATCGTTTCCCGAGTCAGGTTCTAAATGGCTTTCGTCTGCTGCTCCTATAGTTTTCTTGGGTGGTTTTACTGGGCAGTTCCGAAGGAAATGACCGGTAGCTCCGCAATAGAGACATAATTGCAGTTGTTGTCTTCTTTCCCTTTCCTTTTGCGTTAGGGGTCCTCTAACCCCCCCAAGTTGCATAGGTTCTGGGGCATCTACTCCCTTGGAGCTTACATGGGTTTTAATCAACACCCTATTCTCAAACTTGGTTCGGTCAGCCTTTCTGGTTTGAAGTCTGTGATCCAACTGGACCACTAAATCTATATATTCAGCACAGTCCTGAGGCGGGCTCACTATTTGGGCTAAAACATCTTTGAGTTCTCCTCGAAGCCCTCGATGGAATAATGTGATTTGCTTGGCTTCAGGCCATTCGGTTTCCACTACTAATCTGTTAAAGGTTGCAATATAAGATAAAAGATCCTGATTACCTTGCCGTAAGGATAAAGGTTCGTTATCCAAGGCCTGTCCTTGGGAGTGTCGGGCGAATAGTCTTTCCATGCTTGTTCGAAAACCCTGGAAATCTTGAAGAATCGGGTCATCCTGATTGACTAGTGGAATGGACCAATCCGCCGCACTGCCGCTGAGATATGACGGCACAAAGGCCACCTTGGCCTGATCGTTCGGGAAGGCTCCAGGTCTACATAAAAAGTGCAAGCGGCATTGATTCATGAATATGCAAACCTTTTTGGGTCTCCGGCAAAGCGTTCAGGCGGAGCCAAGGGAACAGCTCCAGGTAGATTTATCTGCACCGGGTTACTCAGTGGTACAGGAGCTGGACTTGCCCCGAGTCCTGGTGGAGGTGTTTGTCCAGCCTGGCTTTGCAGTAGTTGTCTGGCCAAATCATTGGTTCGTTCTTTAGATACTATCAGTTCCCTCCTGAGGGCATTAGTTTCTTGACGGGCGGAATGCACTTCAGCCCTTAATTCCCCTAATAATTGGGCCAACTGATCCGTTTCCGAGGTCTCCATGACGCCCAGGTGGGTATTTGTGGGTAGGCTTCGCGTTCTGTTACGCTCACCTGGTTCCCGCGGGGACATCGATCTGGACTGGCCTGATGCCACATAGAGCCGAGATGACTGGCTGGACACCCCCACTTACTTCGTTTGTCGGCTCGTATGAATATCTTTCTGCAAAGGAGAAAGGGAATTAACCTCCCGTAATTCGAGCGTTAACCCACCTTTCACTCCCGTTGTCTGCCCACTGACCACACCCGATGTTCCCTCTTGTTCTCACCTGATGGTTTAGAAAGGTGAGCTCTCCATCCTGCATCGAGCGCAGGGGCGCGTAGATGACCAGTTACTTCACTGGCGTGGAGGAATTGGTGAGTTCCAGTATCGACTCTAGGATCCAATAGTTTGTAAGAGTTCAAATGTCTGATCACACTCTTCCCGATTCCTTGTAGGTTGCCGATTTAACCACCACGAAGAGTCCAAAGGGCAGTTGGTGAGAGTCAGGTAAGTCTATAGTGGTTTTCCCCTTAGGGGCCGGGGTACGGCGGTGATGCAGAGTTAACTGCGCCGACCCGAGATGAGGTGAGCACCCCCCGTGGTAATCCGGTAAGTCTTTGGGGGTAGCTTGTATTGTCCTTTTGCATTCCCGTGCTCACCTGGCTTTTCTTGTCCCCTTAGATATCGGAGAGCGGTTGGAAATGCAGAGTCCGCGATGGAGTGAGGAAAAGCTGCACTGGATGGTGAGTACAGCGCAGCGCTGCGAGGTGCGTGACGATGAGCGTGCGATGACTCCTTCTTCAAGATCGACGGTGCGATGGATCAAGAATTCTGGTAAGGTTTCCAGTTTGAACCTCTTCTCCTTCTTTCTTTTTCGTTTCCAGGTGGTCCAGGACTGAAGCGGGCGTGGCTGAAGACTGGAAGATGCTGGAGGCACGGTGAGCGTTACGCTGCTGAATGCAGAATAACGCGAAGCACGTGTGGCTGTCCGGGCATGGCTTAAATAGCCTAGGAAGAAGTCCCAGGTAAGTATTCTTCCACAGGTCCCACCCGAGAAAAAAGTAGTCCCTTAGGTAAAATAGTCCCCCCTAAGCCCCATTTGGCTTGTGGCTTCGTGCAGCATGGTCTGCGCCAGGTGAGTATGCAGCATGGTCTGCATTAGGTAGGTTTTCTGTTATGACTGACTTTATCCTTATGAGCCTGGCACCATAGGCGCCAGGACTGCACCCAAACAGCCCCTAACTGGGGTTTTTGGGCATGCTCCAAATGGCATGATGCCTGCTTCCGGGGTTGCTGGGCCTGGTCTGGTTTCCCGGGGGCAGGCATCATGACAAAGGGCTGGTACTCCCCCTACTTCCTAATACCGAAGAAGGACGGAGGACTGAGACCTATATTGGATTTACGAGAATTGAACAAGTTCCTCAGGAAGGAAAAGTTCAAGATGGTAACTCTTTCTCAGATCCTTCAGGCCCTCCAGCTCCAGGACTGGCTGGTATCTCTGGACCTTCAGGATGCTTATTTCCATGTGCCAATCCATCTCAAACACAGGAAATACCTGAGGTTCGCAATTGGCGGCTCTCATTATCAATTTCGAGTTCTGCCATTTGGGCTGACCTCCGCCCCGAGGGTCTTCACCAAGCTAATGTCGGTAGTGGCTGCAAGTCTAAGGAGGGAAGGGATTCATGTCTACCCCTACCTGGACGATTGGCTGATCAGAGCTGTATCTCCGGAACAAGCTCAGATCCAGCTAGAGTATGTCTGCCACTTCCTTCACAAACTGGGCTTCTCCCTCAATTTAAAGAAGTCACAGATGACACCATCACAGAGACTCCAGTTCATTAAAGTGGTCCTGGACACTTACCTGGGAAAAGCCTCGCCACCAGAGGTGAGGGCTCAAGATATTCTGCAGATAGTCACCAAGTTTCAAAATGCCCAACGTCTCCCAGCCTTCGACTTTTTGAGGTTGCTAGGCCTCATGGCATCCTGCATCTTCCTTGTGCCAGAGGCTCGCCTGAGAATGAGATCTCTTCAGTGGGCACTAAGAACTCAGTGGTCTCAATTCTCAGGGAGAATGACAGATCTCCTTCAGGTTCCGGACAAGGTGGCTCGAGACCTTCAGTGGTGGGCCTACCAGGAGAACATCTTGAAAGGAGAACTGTTTTGGCAACCATGACCGGAAATAACAGTAGTCACAGATGCCTCACTCACGGCGTGGGGAGCCCATACCAACGACTTGACCATCAGCGGTCGTTGGTCTCCATCGGAGTCCAGAATACATATCAACCTGTTAGAGCTGAGAGCAATCAGACTAGCGCTGAAGGCTTTTCTGCCATCTGTACAAGGGAAAAATGTCCTGATAATGACGGACAACACAGTGGCCATGCACTACCTCAACAAAACAGGAGGCGTAGGATCACTGCCTCTGTGCAGAGAGGCGATGCAGCTCTGGTTTTGGGCAATCCAAGAAGGAATCTCTCTATCGGCAGTTCACTTAGCCGGAGAGAAAAACTTGACAGCGGACGCTCTGAGCAGGCAGACTGCAGTCTCCCACGAGTGGGAACTAGCTCAGGAAGTCCTTCAACAGATCTTCACCCTTTGGGGAACCCCTCAAGTGGATCTGTTCACCACCAGCATCAACACGAAGTGCGATCAGTTTTGTTCAAGGGAATTTCCCCCGAGAGGAGCTCTAGGGCACGCGTTCGTAGTGGACTGGGGGTTTCCACTTCTGTATGCGTTTCCTCCAGTCCCTGTCATTCCTCAAATGATCAGGAGGTTGAGAAGGTTCCGGAAAGCCATGATCCTAATTTCCCCGGACTGGGCCAGAAGAACGTGGTAACCGGACCTTCTGGACATGTCCATCTGCCCTCCAATTTGTCTTCCACTCAAGGAGAATCTTCTCTCGTAGAAAGGAGGTCAGGTTCTCCATCCAGACATCAGAACTCTCAACCTTCACGCTTGGTATCTGAAAGGTTGAGATACAAGGATTGGGACCTCCCAGATGACGTCATGGAGGTGTTGCTTTCGGCAAGAAGGCCAGCAACAAAGACTTTATACCGCTGCCGTTGGAATACATTTTGCAGCTGGTGTAGAGAAAAGAATATCAACCCCTTTTCATGTGGTACACCAATGGTGTAATCTTTTCTACTCTATTTGGCAAATTCGGGCCTTCAGGTTGGCACTATCAAGGGCTATCTCGCAGCGCTATCGATCCACAAGCGCACTGCAGAGGAACCATCATATTTCAAGTTACCCTTAGTAATACAATTTCTGAAGGGATTAACCAATGTCTATCCTCCAAGACCATTCCAAGTTCCCTTATGGGACTTAAATTTAGTCTTAAATGTCCTGATGGGTACTCCTTTTGAACCACTCTACTCTTGTTCACTAAGGTTTCTCACCCTTAAAACTGTTTTATTAGTGGCATTGACATCTGCTAGGAGGGTGAGTGAATTACAGGCTCTATCTTGTAAACCCCCTCATACAATTTTTCATAAAGACAAAGTTGTCCTACAAGTGAAGCCTAATTTTCTCCCAAAGGAGGTTTCTGAATTCCACATCACTCAGAAGATTACCTTGCCTTCATTTTATCCCCCTTCACATCCGGGGAAAGAGGAGGAAAGGCTGCATAGGCTGGACCCAAGGCGGGCTTTCAGCTTTTACATCAGCAGACTTGCTAGGATTAGGCAAGCAGACCAACTGTTCATAGGTTACTCAGGGCACAAATTGGGATTACCAATAACAAAACAGACCATTTCCAGATTGATTATTTTAGCCATTCTGGAATGTTACAAACTGGCAGGGAAAGAGCCTCCTCAAAATGTTAGGGCTCATTCAACCAGGGGTATCGCAGCCTCTTCGTCCCTCCAAAGAGGGGTACCGATTCAAGACATATGTGCGGCTGCCACATGGTCGTCCGCACATACCTTCACAAGATTCTACAACCTGGATTCCTCCTCTAGCCAAGATACTAAATTTGGCAAAGCTGTGTTGCACTTTGTTCACTCCTGAAGGGAAACATGGCAATTTTACTCCCACCTCAAGTTACACACCACTGCTATGGGAGTCTATCAAGATAAGGAATACGTCGGAGGACACAATCCCTTTGAAGAACAAGTTACTTCTTACCTGGTAACGTTCTTTCGATGGCATATTCCTCCGACGTATTCCTTATCGCCCCTCCCATCCATCCCCTCAGTAAAACTTTCCTTGTGGTTACAGTTTACGCTCCTTCTGGGTCACTAACCAATTCATGTAAAACAACAGTTAACGTCAAAACGGAACTGAGCAACGGACTCTGCGCGAGTCTATTTATACGCATGATGACGTTGGCGCCGATACAGAGGCTGCCGAGGGACATCGATTCGAGGGACATCAACGCGCAGCGCCCTCTACTGAAAAAATAATTCCGAGGCCAGCAAGCTGGAGATGATCTATGAAGATAAGGGATACGTCAGAGGAACATCCCATCGAAAGAACGTTACCAGGTAAGAAGTAACTTGTTATTTGCAATTGTGCGCCTTGTTGCAGAAAATGCGATGATGGAAGAGTTTCATATGTGGCAGATGCAGACATTAACATTACTGGAAATGCTCACCATTGATAGCGCTCATTACATATTGATTCTAATTTATGGAATGGATGCATTGTATTATGGAATATACCTCATGCATATATTTTCCATGCAGTAAGAAAACATTAAAACCCCAATTTCCTTCTGCCACTATGCCATAGTGCATCATTCACCAATCACATGAGCAAGTCCCTTTTAAGAAGTTCCTCCTCTTAGTTCTCATCCTCTTTTCTTACTTTTTGAGATTTATCTTTTCAGTTCACAAGAGAGTTTTGCAAATTATAAAATAGGACCCGATGATTCGGTCACTTAAGACGATAGGGCACTGTTCTGTCGTTTCTTTTTTTTTTTTACTGTTTTTATTTGCATTTTAGACAAAGTCAAATAAAACTCCCCCTCTAACAGGGGCAATTGCCCGATTAGCCCTCCCCTATCCATATGACCTCCCCCACCCACCACGTGAGTACAGTTTGGAACCATATGCTGAGGTTTATACAGCAAACAGAAGTCCTTCCGGGAAACAGTCCATATTACAAAGGGGACTTGAGAGCTGACCTGTGAGTGCAATGTCATCATAAACGCAAATCGCCACATGGCTAACATAGCATGATTGACCCCTAGAAACTGCATGAGACCCCGGAGTCCATTGTGTTGAGTGGGCCGAGACAGTTGGGACCAGCTAGTGCCGTAGATACAACATCGTTCATAAAGTCAGCTTCAATAGGCATGATTGAATTATGTTGTGCTGTGCTTGGTTTGCAACCTCAGTTTTCTGCCAACAATGTGCCACAGCAGTTGGTGAGCTAGGATCCAGCTCGCCACTCAATCACGCATCTCAAGGACCATTTGCCTTGTTTTCAGGAGTGCTTACTGGCTAGAGACAGCAGTTCTCTGGCGCACAGTTTGGTTTCCCGGGTTGGCTGTGCATCAGATTATCAGAAAGAACTCCTGAGATCATGGGGACGCATACCACAAAACGTGGGCTCCAGCAAGTGGCAGTGTGTAGCCAGCCTACTTGTGTTGTTTCACAAGTGAGGAAGATCAGCTCAGTCCGGGAGGCAAGGTTATGGATTCCATTGATGTTCTGGTGCTCAGAATTAGGGCATTCCTGTTCGGGGCAGAATTAGTCTGGGGAAACACTCAATCTTATGAAGATAAATGGAGGCATCGATGTATAAACGTTATTATTATATCTGTAAAGAAGTCTGTTGACCAGGCCCTTTCTTACCTCTCTGATTCTTCAAAAATCCACAGATCGGTCAAAAGATAGTGTTTTGCCTTCACAATCCCTGTCCTCTCACACTCCCTTACTTTTATCTATGCAGGGCAGGCCCATACCGCCGACATGCAGCACAGCATCTGGGACACAGTAGAGTACTGTGTGATTTCTTCTAGGGCCTACCAACCTAAGGTCTGGATGTATGAGGGACCTTCTCTGCAAGATGTACTTCAAGCAGGTTTAACCCTCTGGCCATGAGGAAGACCACTGTCTGGTTAAAAAAATGAAATATGCTTTAGCATTAGGCCTGTTGACAAGGTAAATAGTGAATGATTCCTCTCCACCATTTCCCCCAATGAGTGTAAGGATGGTTTGGGAAATTGCATGCCTAACAAACTGGATAACAAGGACATTACTTATGAGGAAGTGATGGTAGTTAATGACCTGCGCTTTGCCTTCAGGATTGCAATAACCCACCCATACTCTAAAATTGTGAACCTCTGGAAATGGTGACTAAGTACACTGATGTCTTTATGAGGCACAATAAGGCAGAGTGTGCAAAGTGCGATCACAGTTAGAGGCAGTTGGAGGTGTAGGTGGCCCACTCCCGCCTTGTCTTACTTGGCAGGATAACACCCGGTAAGAACAGTATGTCTGTTTTTATTCAATTGTCCTCTTTCATACTCGATGTACAATCTACGAAGCAAATCAGTCCAAGATGACTGCTTTCTCACTGTGCCTCGCCACCCTGGAACTTCCAATGACACTACGGAGCCCCAGGTGGATGTTGTCATTTTAAACAAGTCCGTGAAAACTGTTGAGCTACCTGCTCAACAGAGCCCTACTTGGTTGTCGTCCGAGCAGGTGTCTACCTTGGTACCCTCAGCCGCGTCCCCCAGAGACCTTCCAGAGATCCAGGTTGACTACTCAACTGAGGAATCCGAGGGCAAAACTATACACTTTGAGGACCCGAAGGTGAAAGCGCCTAAAAACGGCCTAGATTGCAGGATGATCACTGATTTCCAACCGAAAGCGGAAACAAGCACTGATGTCTGGCATACAACAGACGGAAAGACATCACCGCAAGAAGAGAGCAACTTCATAAATGACGTTAGCTTACTTGATCTTATTTGGGAAACCGACAATGACTCTTCCTACTTAGGAAATGTGTAAACTTTAGAAAATGGCATGAATCATAATGTTGCTCAGTCTAATTCCATAAACTGTGACGAAACACCTTCCTTTTTGATAGAACATGGGGTCGTTGAGGAATTAGACTCACTGTCATCTGTGAGTTCTGCGCCCCCGAATGACCCACTTTACTCATTCAGGGTGTTAGACAACAATTTAAAATTGTCCTCCCCATCTGCTTTAAACGTGGTGTTAAGCTTGTTTGTCACACTCTATGACAACATACAAATTGAACTGACGTCGCATACGATAACACTTAGTGACATAAAAATAAAGTTGTACATGATGGCTACATTATTCAGGGCTGGTTCGCGCAGTGATAATAATGATGGCAGGTAGGTGCCAAAAGCGACATGTGAATATCCGACCCCAGAAAAGGTGCCCCAGAGAATCGAAGTTGCAAGCAAACTATAGCGCCCCTGCCGTCACAGGAACTTAGGGAGAGGCTGAAAAAAGCACTAAGCAATCTAAAAATGGGATGAAAAATAAGACAGAATACCCGTACTTAAAGAAAATACTAAGAAATATGCATATTGCTGAAGATGTAGCACCCACATTTTATGATCCTGCCAAGCCCGCCTCACTTGATGAAGCCAGGACTGATTTATCTCTTATCTTATCTGGGGCTTGCAAGAGGGTGACAGTGTCCCTTTCAAAGATAACTTGTGCAGACTCTCTATTACATTAACCAATAGAATCTGGTGGCGAGCACCGAGAACCTTTGCTACCTTTGTCAGATAAAACCACTGAAACCCAAACATTCTTGCAGTTGGAAAAGGGCCCAATCCTGTCTACTTCTAATCCTACCTTCTCGTATGTCTCAGCAAAAGGATATGCAATACAATAATCAGAGGACCAGTTGGGTCCCTTGGTTAGCTCCATCCAAACCCAAACGGTGGATAAGATAAACACAACCTGGACTGAAGTAGCTAAACAACAGCATCATTTTAAATCAAACAATTACCATTACAGTTTGCAGGGTTCCTGTAATTATGATCAGAATTACAGCCTAAGAATGATGGTATCCAGCATGTTCTGTTAGAATTTTTGCTAGATACAGATCAGAAGACTGCATTGAACCGTGCAAATGTGCTGCCATTATTCCATGAAATTCTGCGTTTACTTTCCTAATGAAGCAAGAACTGATATAGTCAGGCTGTCAATTAGCTAAAAAATGGTTTTGTTCATGCTGGTGGGGGAAGTGGACACAATATGCCAAATATGTTACGACCTTTCCCCCATGATGATCTTTTGTTTCACAAATGGGAATCACAGAAAATGCTTGGTTAATCAGTAAAGGTTAAGCTCTTGGGAAGCTCAGGTGCCCCCCAACCAAGTGGACTAGTCCTGGCAAGCGATGCTAAAGCTTTTAGGAGGCTGGGAGAAGTAGGAACGGCCCTTTAACCTAACGCACACTGACATTTTTTCAGTTCTCTCTTTGAATTTGAGAGGCTTCAACAGTTTTTCAAATAATAATGGAGTTGTAAAAACGCATAATTCTCATTCTGTGATCTTCTTGCAGGAAACTTGTTTGAAGTTGTCACTTGTTTTAAATGGATACTGTTATGAATCTGAGGCAATGATTCCAAAGAATGTGGCCTGAAACCCTTCTCATGTGGCTAGGGAAAGGCAGGCGCTACCTGATCCTGACCATGGGGGTGGTGTTTTGCAGGAGGATCACATGGGAAGGGATTCGGGTTAGGAACATTTGGAGTACCTTCTGAATTATTTCCCTAAGGACTCCACAGTATTGATGGCTTATTGTCAAAGTGAATATGTTCATGTAATTCAACTACAAACAGTATGATCTTCCAGCCCCATATAGCTCTTAGTACTCAGACGAGGAAGAAGAATCCAGAGTAACCATAGTGTAATATGCAGTCTAGTGGTTGTAGTATCCCACACCTGAGCGAGACCTTTAAATATTTAAAGTACCTTCAGGTGCAGGGTGAAAGGAAGCAGCAGGAGCAACAGGAGCATCAGAAGCAGGGTGAAGCAGGAGACGGTGTCGCTGCTGTACCAAAAGCAGGATGTTGTAAGGAGAGTGTGGATGAAGTTGTGGTGCCCAAGAGAGTTCGAGGACATGCAGAGGGAAAGCAGTGCTGAGACCCGCTGTCCTGAAGGAGAGAAGAACTCTCTGCGTTCTACATCTCACTCCGGCGTGCGGATTGCACCAGAGCACGTGTGGACAGAGGGAGCTCCATTGACAGAGAACACGGCCCGCTGGAAGCCACCGTGGCTGTCAAACGCATGGGCCGACCCGACAAACATTGAAGCAGAGGAAGTGGGTCAAGAGGAGACGTCAGCATCAACCAGTGAGTTGGCCTAATTGAGGTAACCCTGGGGCGATCCAAAACCGACCGCTATACCAGAAAGTTAATTTTGAATACCGAACAGTTAAATTCAAACAAAGTGAATGTAACAAGCCAAATGAGAAAGGAGGAACAGAAGCAGACTCTAATCCACGTTGTCCAAATCAAAAGGGGACAATTCTGAAACAAAGTGAATGCAACTTATATGAAAGGAGAGGCCCAATCAGACAAAACTATAACCAGCATTGCCCAAGCCAAAGAAGGGCAAAAATAAAACGAAAGGAATATATACATTTCACAAAGAGGGATATACAAATAAGGGCCCTCGTTTCTTGCATTGCAAATGCCAAGAGATAACAACGCAGATTGAAAGTAGCAAACATAGAAGTTGTAAATCACATTATCTACAGCCAGTAGGTTGTGTCGAAAGAGGTCAGAGACAGCAGGAGGAAAACCCTGCTTGTAGAAAGGGGAGCACATTACAACCTGCATTGCCAATGGCAAACAAATAATTGTAAGAATGATTGTCCTTTTGTGTATGAAAGAAGTTACAAGCCGACTGTGTTGCAAGTCAAAAGACTTATACCAGAAGGTGGTGTTGGTTTAACTTTCCCCATTAAGAGTTAAATGTAGAAAGTTGTGAACAAGCCTTACCACAAAGTATGAGTGGTAGTAGGAGGAGATTTAACCTTGCAAGTGAGTATATCAGCAAAGGGACAATTAGTGGTTAATCCTGGCAGGCGATTGGGCCAGGAAGAAAAGAAATTGAAGTACTGTAACTGTGGTAGAAGATTGTGGTTGAAGTAGAAGGAGGAAAATAATTAAAGTTCCACCAAAGTGTTTTGATGAACTGGTACATAAACATCCCGACTAAAGTAGAACTTTTAAATGATCTATCCTTATTAAGGTGTTGTTTATAAAGCAGAAATGTAAAGTGGTGAAAACTGATTTTATCTCCTGAGAACGAAATCTGTAATTGACTTTTCAATTTGATATATGATGAAAAGGACTTTTTACTTGTTAAGTGGAAACTGTAACAATTGTCATAAGAGTGAGAAACCTTATGGACATAAGGAAGTCTCCTTGTCAAGTGAAGGACATATTGGTTACAAAGAGCTATATATTCCTTCTGGAGGGAAAAGAGATTTTCTGAAATTGAACTTGTGTTAAACATACTCTGAGTTGATCTAGTGGAGGGGCATCCAACCCTGATCATAAGAACTCTTGTTTTCTTTATATTTTCATGTATGTTGAAGTTGCCAAATAATACCTGTATGATTTCTGTTGTATGTATTAGTGTGAGGGACAGACATTTTGGACACTAAATCATATTATTTTATTATTAGTTTGATAGGCAGGGAAATCCTTGTTAGGCTTGGGATAGATAGGCATTTATCACACTTTTTATTATTTAATAAATGGCATCATGTGATAAAACTTTACCTATGTGTCTGACTGCTCACACTACATTATCATTGAACAGGCTGCAATGCTATCAACTGGTGTTAGGCTCTCGGGTGGCTTAATGAAGGCTATAAAGTTGTATGCCATAGTAAAACATGAAATGCACTCTTACACTTATTATGGACTATTAGCTGTTAAGATTTTTCTTAAAGGAAAAGCTCTTTACTCACCCATTTTATGAATAAATGTATACTTGAATCCAGCTTCATGTATCTTGAAGGAGTTTTTGGTGCAACTCAATGAAATAATGACTAACTATTTGGAAAAGGACAGCAGTAAACTTTTTATGATTGATGGAAACAGTGATACAAATGGAAGGACTTGGAGAACGTGTTTTAATGATTGGTACCTATATGTGGCAAATGGTAGTCTTAATGGGGATAGCCCTGCAAAATGTACCTGGAAAAACAGTACTGTCTCTACATGCATTGATTATTTGGTATTGATATCGGATTTATTTAATATCTGTATGATTTTTTTTGTGGCTAGCGATCATAACATGCTAAACACTAGCTTTGAATTGAGGAACATGCATGACACAGCGTACAGTTGGGAAATCTGATGGTCAATCCCATAGGGGAATGGATTTATAAGAGAGTCACTGATGCTCAAGCTTTTAACAATAAGCTATCCTAGACATATGAGAAATCTACTTTAGAATGGAAATTGTCTGCACTCTCTTCAGAGGGTTTTTGAAGTTCATTATGGGGCATAATAGCACAGGGACAACGGCCTTATACCCTCAAAGTCAAAGCATACATTGTTTTGATGATATAGTGCAAGGGAAAAAAATCACTTTTCAGACGGAACATACAACAATTACAAAAGCAACTCCTCTCAGAAGAGGAGGGAAATAAAAAGTATGCCAGTTGCGTCAGACATATCAAAATTGGCATAGAGGATGCTGCTATCTCTTAACTCTGAAAGACAATGAATATATGATGCAGATCATTATGATTAAATATGTTTGCAACTTTTGTGATATTACCAACAATCTTATCAAGAGCAATTTTGATTCTTAATGCAATCCGATATCAGAGGATGTTTGGAAGGTACACTTCCTGAGTTCATATCGCTCTTCATAAAGAGATTATTGTAATCCCCTTATTTCAACAGCATGGTCTATAAAAATAGAAACTGATCAAATAGAAAATTGGATTGCAAAATTATCCAATTCTACAGCTCCCGAGCCAAATGGCTTTAGTAATTTCATTTTTAAGACTGATCGAAATGAATGGGCTAGATTACTGACTATCCTGTTTGATAACACCATAGAAACTAAAACTACTCATGAAAATGTTCAACAATTGTCCCAATTTATAAAAAAGTTATCGCCTTAGTCCACTCTACTATTGTCCAATTGCCCTTATTGATGCCAAGAGCAAACTGTTTGTGTTTTTTGTTCTGTGTGACTTGGAAGCTTGGGCTCTAGATACTGGAAGATTAAGTAAATACCAGGTAGGTTTTAGAAAAGGGATGGTAACCTTACTGAACAGCTTTGTTATAAACTGCCTCCAGGAAAAGGCTTGGGTGAAGGCAGTCTACCCGTATATATAGCATCGATTGTGAATGGAGGATAGCACAGGGGCAACGTGCTGGTCTTGGAAGCAAGACCATGCAGAGCAACAGAGGTTTGAATCCTGGATCCGCGCTTAAACTGTGTTTTTTTCTGTTTTGCAATATCTGTTGGTGTGCCTTGCGTTCGTGAGCCTCAGCATGGGTAGATATGTCTCCTCCTGCACTGCGCGACATGACAGTGTGGTTGTCATCTTTAAATGTCCCTCCCACTGAAGGTGTGGACAAACAACCAGCCGGCATGCTGTACTTTGAGCACCTGCCACTTTGCACAAACTCTCTCATCCTCCAACTTGTCTCAGTACCTGATATCATTAGACTTTTCACTCTTAAATGTTTTTTTCTCAGGGGTTTCACATAAAAGCACATTAGAAACAAAAGGTGTTATGTGTGGGTTGTGGGTGTTTGGGTCAAAGGTGGAAGCCTGACCAGAATGACAATAAGCCATTAGGAACTCAGGTATTAGAGGCTCTTCCACATGGGAAAGGGTCGGTTACCGCGTCTTGGCCAATGGAATCAAAATATCTCCCCTGTATTTGTCTCCTCCCATGTGATTCTCCCTCATAGAACCATCCCCAGGGTCTGGATCAGGTATCGGCTGCCGTCCGCTGGCCACATGAGAGGAGGTCACTGCCGGGGAATCTGTAATGACTCCACTGGATTCATCACAGCATGCATATCTATGTATGCCAATGTGTGCACGTCTGAGAGGGGTACACTAGAACTTCCTACTGCAACTCGAGTATTTGGGCCTTTGGGCTGTAAATATGGCTCTATCTCCACTACATTGAAAGCTGCCAACTCTCGTTTATTACTGCTACAGCAGTCCACCAAGCTTGTGATTCCATTATGTTTCATTTCTTTTAGAAGGGTGTCTCATGTGAGAGTCTTAGGGCCTCATTACACGGAATGCTGTAAACCATGGTGCTATTAGCACCATGGTTGCCGCCGGTACCATACCGGTACCACCATGTAGAAAAGGGGATTTACCACCCTATTCCAAGGTTGGCGGGACGGTAATTCCCCCTTTCTCCATGGCCCTTCGCCATTCCCATTTTTGCCCCATAGCGTTCAATGGGAATGGGGAAGGGGCTAATTATGGTACCGCAAATTAGCACCAAGGTCCCTTTGCGGGTCCCAACTTTAACGGCTGGTCTACACCAGCCGTTAAGGTCGGGTCCGGCAAAGGGACCTCGTAGTAAGGCGGTAAGGGTTTGTGCTCTTACCGGTACCGGTAAACCCTTACCGCCTACCGTGTAACGAGGCCCTTAGACCTTTTACTCTGGATGAGAGTTCTTTCAAAATTTGCAGGAGAACTAAGACAGGATGTGCCTCTGTTTCATGACAAGCCTCAACTTTGTGTAGTTAGATCCTTTAAGGAGTATGAGGCCAGAATGGCTTCTCTGAGAGGGTTTTCCTATCAGCTTTTTGTATCCTTTTGGAAATCTTACAGACCAGTCTTCCACCTTACAGGTTACACAGGTTATGTCCTTAGCAGCTGTTAACTTTTCTATGTTTATCGTTATTGGAGAGAGGCTATGGAATTGGAAGCTTTCTGGTCCGGTGCAAGACTTGAAGACATTCTCAAGGTGGCTGATTGGCCAAATGAAGGGGGTCTTTCTCTGGTTGTATTGTAAAGCAGTTGTTCATGACGCCTCGTTGGTTGTTTATATGCTTTAAGAACTTACATTATGGGAAGCCTTTGTCGCATCACATAGAACTTTGATTATTCTTAGTCAAGTTACAATGGAGAATCAGGATTATATTAATGGCACAGATGGGACACACCAGCACTGTGAAGCCCATGAGGTTCCGTTCTGATCACAAAACTAGCCCTCCGGAAATGACAAACATACTCTTGCGGACTCCCTCCATGACGCATGATCATTTTTCTTACAACCGGTCCCTTTGACACATTGAGGCCTCATTTCAAAGAACATCAAGTGCCACACTTATGTAAATCTGCCTGGTACCCCGGGTGGGTGGGGGAACTGGGTTAGACATACAATTTTGCTGGCTTACAATATTTGCCTGGCACTTTCGCAATAAACCTGTTTTGCTTCACCATACGTTTGCCATGTGTATCTTTTGCAGGACCATACAGTTTTAAAAAGGAAACTACAAATTCCAGAAAAGATACCTGTGTAAAATCCAGCCTATGAAAAATGAACAGTCAAACATGCCTGTATGGCGCAAATTACCCCACACAATATTTTGTATTGGTTCAAATGGTCCAAAATGATTGTGTAAAGTGTTCAGTTGGAACACTTTTCTGCAGGCCTTCTGTATTTTCAGAGTGTGTGATGGCAAACTCTCCAAGGCTCATCGTGGGTGATGTTCCTGGGTACATCTTCATGTCTCACTCTGATTATGCCCTTGTTGATCAAGGACACACTGCTGGCATGCACCCAAGAATGCCTGAACAAATATGGCTGTCAGATGTGCATACTGTGACCATGTTAAAAGATAAATACCAGCCATTGCCAGCTGTGAGTGGGGTTTGTCCTTTCAATTGTATACTTGGTTTTGGACAGCAGTTGGGGCATGACTTTGACAGAAGGTTATTGAGAGTGGCAAATAAAGGACAATACTCCATAGAGAAAGAGGGTAATATACTAGAGTTCTGTAGAAGCTAGTATGAGGAACGGAGGCTTGACGTAGTTTATTTAATGATAGGGCAATGCTCGAAAGGACGTGCAAACAGATCTCTGAGGGCAGTGCGGGCCAGTTTTGTGGAGTATGTGGGGCCTGTTTGATGTGTTAGCACCATGCGCAGCTGATGGTTTTGACTAGTGTTATTATCTTGTTGTGCATTAAATGCAAATGGATCAATATCAAGAAGCACATTAGATCTAGAAACACTCAAGGAAAAGGGTGACCACTGCCGCCAGCCATCACAGTCTGTGTTTAAACTGTAGCAGCAGATTTCTGTTGCTTGACCTTAAATCTCATTTGTGGTTCTGTAGTTGGAAAGTCATTTTGTGTAAAAATCATTCACCAGAGGGCTGAAATCTGGGTTGTATGTCATGGATAGGCTTTAGATGAAATTAAAAGGACATCTGTGAAGCTTTTATTCGGTTTATAGTCATAATGTAGAAACCAATAATGTCGAAAGTCATTTTTTCGAAAATAAAAAATGTCGAAAAAAAAAATTTCACATTTTTTTTAATGCATTTTTCTTTGAAATGGGGGGGTTCCCCCAAGCCCCCTTTTAATTTTTTTTTGTTTTACCCATTTTATTTTATCCCGAACCCCAAAATAAATATATAATTTAAAAAAACAGAATTCCACATTTTTATTTTCAACATTATTTTTTCTAAAAAATTGTCATTCGACATTATTTTTTCGAAAAAATGACCGACCACCCTTTTATTCAAATGACCTTCTTGTATCCCTATTGAGTATGTGTAAATAGAATTTAACATTTGTAAGCTTAACACTATTATGATTGCTAGGTGACTTAATTTTTATTGGAGATGATCTAATTCCCCAATTGAGTCCTTACTGCATTTTGTTTACAGAGGATGCAATTCTCATGCCTTGTTTTTTAAAACTCCACGCTATATCATATTTTTTATTTGTTGATCTCATGGGGACAAAATTTGCCTTAGAATTTTATGAATTCGAGCAAGATGCATTACAAACAAATCTCACGAAACCATTTTAGAATGCTTGATCGGGAGCAAAGCTTTCTGGACCTTGCATCTAAATCCTCGAGTGGTTCTTATATTGTGCCAGTGCCAGAAGTTCCAGCCTATCCATTTTATAGTCTCTTGTATCCTGAAAATGTTTACATTTGACAGTACCTCAAAGAAAAATTCAACTTGGTTGACTCTTATGAGATCATTGGAGCTCTACTAAAAATACCTAAACAGGGGAGGGAATGTAGACTATGTGGAGGGAGGGGTATTAGAAACTACCAAACATCTTTTACTTTGTTGTGTGTACGTTTGCATGGCGCTCATACTAAAACGTACAGGGCGTATGGTTCTCCTCAGGTCACTTATGTTAATGTAGATCTACTTTGGGAACTTGTTTGGCCAGTAATGATTTTAATCTGATCTTTCAGCTCACGTAACTGTGGCTATTAATACAGGATGCCCTTAAGGATTTGACTGGCTTTTAGATCTTATTAATATTACTTTGAAGTATCTGTGCAGAGAGTCACTATTTGAACCTGTCTTCATAAAGTCTCTTATTTTTACGCTTTTTGTCCTTTTATTTATTAATGTAAATGACTTCTAAGTGTATTGGGATTATGACGGTGTTTGTTTTATTTGTTTTATGATTGTGTAAAGATAAAAAAGTCTATTATTGACTATACTATCTGAATAAAATAAATAGAAAAATAAGAAAATAGCCCAATTGTAATGTTGCAGGATCTAGGGCACAGAGAAATGAATGACAAAAATCACAAAGCAGTCAAGTGGCAATCCAGAATTCAAGCTCAGGACTCTGGGTTCCAGGTCCAGCAATTTAGATTATTTCGAAGTAGCACACATGATGACAGGCAGGAACAAGTTGAGTGAGTTATTAACCGTGCCATTCCAACAATGTTTACTGTGTGCAAATATAGAGTGAGGCAGGGCAATGACTCTTTAACTAGCAGTTTTTCCTCCACTGAGATGAGCTAGAACAGGTGGTAGTAGCAAAACAAAAAAGATGATGACTGGAAGGTTTGGAATTAATCTTCACAACTGGCACTGTTCTAGGCAACCCACAAGGCCCTCTTTCTTCAGCTTGCCAAGCCATCACAGACGGAAAATACCATATGCAAATCAGGCTTGGTCCCACCCCAAAAGGAGCTGTCCAGCCCAAACTGCTTGGGCACATCTCTTATGAACGAGACCACAAGCAACCCCAGACATGTTTCAGCCTCATTGGGTGTCATCAGTCCGATGTAACATGGGTTTCTAGGCCTAGCATGCACAGGACCCATGTTTGCGGATACCCGTCCCGCTCGGGTGACTACAGCAAAACCAAAGAAGTAATGGCTGGAATGTTTACAGTTAATCTGAACCTCTGCCACTGATGTGCTGGTAGTGACAAAACCAGAGGGTATGCTCTGTCAAGGAAGAAGGATAAGGATAACATTTACAGCTGCAAAATCAAAGATACGTAGCAAATACTATATAAAAAGCATTGATAGGCAATGGTTTAAGGTGACAGGTTTATGGTGAAGAGATCCTGCAAAGCACAAGTTACAATACACTTGTTTATTTAGAGCTTAACGCCAAACACATGTAATGTTTTATTGCAGTTTAAGAACCAGAGCCCACAAAACGTTCCCTTTAGTTTTCAATAGAATACGTACAAGATCTTCACACAAAACACTGATAAAATCCCCAATAATCTGACAGTTATATTCAAACAAAAAATTGCTGAAACATATTAAAGCAAGGAGGTGTACATTTTGGAGAAAATATTTATACAGAACTTCTGTTTTTCCAAAGAGATAGGAAAACAGTATCACTGTCTTAAGCACCAATCCAGGAATTATCTTCCTAACTGTCATAACTAGGACTTGGTGGCTGACATCGCCTCGGGACTCATAAACATTTCCCATCAAGTTATTTGTGCTTGAGCCTTCCCTCAAGCAGGAAGAGACTACACTAAACTGCAAAGGAAAGTGTTCCAACTTGTGGAAAATAAACAAGCTCGCAGTTGCTTCACTTAAGGTTCCGGTTCCTATTTGCACAGTTGCGCCAACTGCAGCCCCATTCCACTATCCTGGAGACGGTATAGTGGAATCAGCCACCTGCTCGCTCTCTCAGAGAAAAGTGCTCTCCCACTGGCTGTTCGTTCGAGCTTGCTGAAGTACAGTAGAGGAGTTACATTCACCTTCACATTCTTTTTTTTTTTATCCCTGTTGGCCACTACGGAATGTACTGTAGAATGTATTTTATTTATTTCATGTATGGTTGGCGTTTGCGGTGCAAAAATAAAAAAGCAAGAGCTAAAACAAGCTATTAGCTAAACCTGCTGAACAGCCAAGTTGCCCTCTATCTGCACAATACGTACAGAACAAGGTGAGAGGAAAATGATTCTTAAGGGAAAGTGCCACAGCTGAGCAGGGTTTGCTGCCTTTCCTGAAAGCAGGCAAATTTCGCTACAATGGGACAGTTGGGGTACCTGTATTGAACAGAAAGCTGCGGTACGTAAACTACAGGATTTTTTAAATTATAAATTACTGTACATGAAGTGGACCGCTGTATCTGATAGGATGATAAAAAATTATTATAATTGAGACACACATTGAGTTCACAGTGTGGTAGGTCAGAAGAAGGGGACAGACTCGTTTTTCTCATATTCAACACATTATTTAGTGAAATAAGAAGACAATAGCCTACCTATCCCTATTCTATGGGCTTCCCTACCTAACAAAACTAACTAGTGTGCTCGTCATCAGTAGTGAAGTCCAAAAAGTAAACAGTCTGTCCTCCGTCTGAAAGCTGATCTCTTCTGGGCGTACGCCTAAGGAAAACAACAGCAAATCCACGAGAATTACTCCCTTTTCCTGGGTTGGCTGTTCGGCCTTAATAATGATTTTCAAATAGTTCTTGGCTATTTCTTGAATTAATTCCTTTAGTTCTTTGGGACTTTTCCGCCCTCCTGGAATCCCCTTTCCTTTTAGAGATGAACTTTATCTCGTTGCAATATTTGAGTGTTCACCCCGTTGGGCTGCGTCATCTTGAAGTATCCCTGTATGGTTCCGTTTCCCCAGCACTTGGGAGGAACCCAAATGTTCCTTGTCTTGATCGTGATTCTCAATATTCATTTGCTTCCTTATTTAGATTAATGGCTTTATACAAATGAATATATTATGGAATTAGTAGACAACATCAATTTTACCAAATCTAGAAGGAACAGATGGGAATTTCATTTGTTGGGATGAAATTACACAACTAAAGAAGTGCGTAATATGTACTACACTGGGCAATAATGTTGGAGTATTTAAGGAGCAACACATTCCCACAGGGTTTGATAGTAAGCTTACATTGAGTTACTTTGTTAATAGATGTGGAAGAGATTGGGTGATCTTGATAATAGACACGACAAGAGAAGTCACCAAATCAATTCAAGAACAACTACAGAAAGAAGAGGAAGATACTAGAAAACAAATTCAATTGAAAGAGGTTAAACAAAGAGTGCAGGAAATAATCAAAGAAATAGACCAGTTTAAGAACACAACGACGGCAGAACAAATCAAGAGATTTAAAAATGATCTGTAGAAGTATGCACATCACAGGAGCTTCCCGTACATTAGTCAAGACCAGAATCCTGGTAAAACAGAATAATAAACTAAGAGTACAGTTCAGAGATAATTCCTATAGTAGCAGTGAGAGCACTGAGGGTAGTGAACAAGAAAGAGGACAGCATAGTTCCATTTAATATAAAGGGGAATATGAAACGTTTGAAGACAGGGGTTAACAAAGGGGGAGAAATAGAGGAAAAAACTTTACAAGAGTTAGCTCTTATTTAGAAGGAGGGAGAGCATATTGAATGAAATGGGAAAAGCAGAGTCCAAAAGCCACCTGGTGTTTCTGGCTGAAAACACCACCAGTTAATGAATTGTCTAGACTGCATTGACCAAATGAAATGACCCATTTCTTTTTCTCACTGAATTCTTTACTCTAATGAAGAAAATACATCTTAAACAATTATTTGAAGTGAATGATTATATTTCAATAGAAAACATCAGAGGATTGAGACCGGCATCCAATTGTAGTCCTCAGACCCACCTAAGGACAGTTGAGTCATTGGTCTCGCAAAGCAAAGTTATTAAAGATATAGAACAGATAGAAAAACATAAAGGCAACAAATATCATAACATCAAAAACCCGAAAGTAAAGCCTTAAGAGATTTGGCAAACAATGAAGATATGGTTATCCGCAAGATTGATAAAGGAGGAGGAATAGTTATCCTGAATAAGGATGATCACATAGCAGAATGTGACCTACCTCTATCAGATAAATTAGCTTATAGACAAATAGAGGACGATCCAACAGAGAGTTTACAACAAATGCTACTAAGCAAAATCTTGGAAGCCAGGAGTAATGTGTAGATATCAAATCAAGAAGCTGAGTTCCTTATACAAACAGAACCAAGAATATCTATGTTTTACACACTCCCTAAAATAGACAAGCAAGAGATAAACCACCAGGCTGCCCAATAGTTTCTGGTGAATCATCTATATTTGAACCCCTTTCTCAGTATGGTCACTTCTTTCTTAAGAAGTACATCACAAATATAAAATCCTATATCAAGCATAGTATATATATATATAAGTAATTATGTAGCAGTGGAAGAGTTTGATCCACAAACACAAACACATCTGCTGCTAAAGCTAGAGATTATCTGCGTGTAAACAAACATTTCCCAACAGGCTGTTTTAGCAATAGGCTGTTTTAGCAATAGTAAAAGCTACTTTTCCTTTAGATTGTAGCAATTAATATATTACAAAAGAAGTTGTATAGTGGTGTACAAAAATGGTGCTTACCGATCATTTTTTTTCAGTTTCAAGACAAACTGTACCATCGGACAGAAGGGAGAGTAACAAGGGCTTTGGTCGCAACAAGCATAGCAAATCTCTATGTAGACAGTTTCAAAAATAAAATTGTGTATGGTGATTTGAATCTCTTCCATGGCCACATAGTACTGTGGGAGAATTAGAAAGATGGCATTTTTGTTTTCTGGGCAGGGAGAAAAAATATAGCACATGAATTTGTAACATGGCTAAATGCACAGGATAGTCATTTGCAGCTTACTTCTATTATAAATAACAATCATGTCCTCTTTAGATGTAACAATTTATCATGATCAAGGACTACTACAGGAAAAGTCATATCAAAAATCTACCAATCGTAATGCCCTTCTTCGTGTCACTACCCATCACCCCCAACATGTGAAAGAACATCTTTCATTTGATCACGTGTTGTGGCTTGGACGCAATAGTATTAAGAAAAAGGTGTTTAAATAGGAAGCTAACATTTTGATTGACAAATTGAAGAAACGATTATACAGAACACCATTTCAAAAAAACAGCTAAAAGAGCAGGCAATAATAACAAACAAGCCTTGTTGGAACCAAAAGTAAGAATGAGAGAAGTTTCAGAAGATAAAATAATTTGTGCTATGACATACACTGCTTTGTCATATAAAATCAAACAATACATAAAGAGGAATTAGACATTTTTAATATGGGCAAATAAAATTTGCACCACCCATTGTTGCTTTAATAAAAAGTGCAGGTATCTGCAACAGGGTCATTTGCCATAAATTAACTACTAAGCATCTAACCTATTCAATTAGACCTATCTCAATTATAAAAGCTTGGGCACTGCCTGAAATAATGGGACATTATCCATGTTGCAGTTGTATCATTTGGGGGCAAACTATGAAAACTGAGGACGTAGATTTGGCTCTACAAAAACTGTGGATACTTCAAGATTTTACTTATTGTGTTTCCAAAATGGTGAACCTTCAAATAGTCTGCCCCCGTGTATTGAGATGTACAGGTAAAACAGGAAGACCAGTGAAATGATAGAGCACAAGAATTTTATTAACAAAAAGATTCTCACAGCCCAGACAGTCAAACATTTTTCTAGAGGCAGGACACAAATCAGATGATTTTAGATGGGTCGTGCTCCAACAAGTGAAGGGAACCAATGTAAAAGGAGCAAAAAGACATTGGTTAAATTAAAACAACACATTATATTAAGATTACAGAGAGACAGGATGGGACTAAATAAAACATGTGAATGGGAAACACTACACATTTGAAACATTAGCAACCTTTACATCCAGCTTACTCATAGATACTTATTTTTTGTGACTATGCCATGTGGCGAAACAGCATATTTATGGCTTTTGTTGACAGACATTAAAAACATATATAATTCACAGATTATATAATACTACATTGTAGGGATTATGATCATGAGAGAGTTTTGTGTGGTACAAAGACTAATTGGAAAGAGTTGTTATATTTTCTTTTTTATCGACTTTAATAACCATAATTAATAGCCACAAAGCATACTCTGTACAGAGACTTAAATGAGAACAGCTATGTTAAAGCTAGTGATAGTAAGGCCTACCATATAAAAAGCGATGACCGTTCGTTTTAGCAGTATTTAATTACGGCAGCAGATATCAAGTTTACAAACTATATTTCCCACCTTCCATAAGTAAGGAAATAGAGCTTAAAAGCCCATAAAAGGAAGATGCCGACAATGGCGTGGTTTTCTCCGCGCAGTGCGACCTCTGCTCTGAGAATTAGGAAGGCAAGCAGGGATACTGGAAACGCTACAAGGGGTTTGGGAAACTGCTAATAGGGACCACTTTGCCTGACCTTATGTAATGTGTGCTTTGCAGATAATTGGATGAAGAAAAAAGATAATAACACTTCAAAATAGGAATCACCCTTTTATAAGCAGTGTGAGTACCCTTTACATGTACTGTTAAAACTAGATACACCAGTGAAGGTACCAATTATAGATTTTTTTTATTTTTATTTTTTTTGCACTTTTCTTAAACATCAACAATGGGACTTTCCCTTCCGTCCCATGCCCTTTCCCTCCCCTCCTGCCCCTCAGCCCCCCACCGGTGTGATTGTTCTCCAGTCCATGAGTACGAAATCACCAAGTTCTTTTAGTTTATGTGAACAAGTCTAAAATGCGTATTATGTGTGGGCACCACTGTACCATATAATCGCTCTGCATATATTCCAGTGCCGTTCCCCCAACTATAATAAAGCTTTGGCGTTCCCCTTGGATGCTATAAGTGATGCGCCCCTTCGCCAAGTGGGACCAGACTCTCTGGAGCCAATACAGGTTGGATGGAGGTGATTTCTGCATCCATTTCTGTGCTATTGCTAGCCAGGCCACTGTTAGGAGCCCCATAAAGTTCCTTTTCTGGGTTTTCGTCAGAGCTCTGTATCTGGGGTTCCACATGCTACACATCCATACCTCTTCACTCAAATTTTCCACACCCTTGAACATCACCTGCATGTGGGACTTTACCTCTGACCAGGATTGGAGTAAGATCGGGCAGTCCCACCAGATATGTCTCCAGTTCCCTGCTGCATCGCATCCTCTCCAGCATTTATTCTGGGTGGTGCAGTACATAGTGTGTAGCCTTTCGGGAGTGTAGTGCCATTTGACCAGAATTTTTGTCCACGCTTCCCTTATCTGTATTGCTCTTGTCCATTTGGGGATGATGTGCCAGACATACTCCCATTGCGATTTCGTCACTACTTTCCCTAGCGTTGTTTCCCATGTCTTCATATATTGCCACTTGATGTCTTCTGTCGGCTCGTTGAGGAATTTGTATGTGGCTGATACAAACTTTTTTGACCCTGAATGTGTCATTAGGTACGCCTCAAATGGAGTTAGAGCCCTGGTTGCCGCCTCTGTGAACCGCGGGGTGGCTAGCCAGTGGTGTAGCTGGTCGTATTTGTACATGTCCTTTTCTGAGAAGCCTAGGAGTTCTTGACATTCTGCGATGGATCTAATCTGTTGGCCATTGAACATATCCCCTATCTTTGTGCAGTCGGCCTCGTCCCATTTTTGGAAGGTGCCCTTCTCGATTCCTGTTTGGAATTCCAGGTTCCTAAGTATTGGCATAAAGGGGGCTTGGTCAGTTGTCAATACTTCTTTTTTAGTTGTTTTATTCCGTATCTCCAGCGATGCTCTCATGACTTTGCTGATTCTAACATTCTGGTGTCTGTTTTCGGCCCTGGTTCATAAGAGCTGGCAGAGTCAGGTTTTTGCCACTGCGCTGCCCTGTGCTTCCCAGATTTTCATGGAGGTGTCCGGAATCCATTCCTTCAGTACCCACAGTTGAGCGGCCTCATAATATTTTCAGAAATGTGGGAGTGCCATGCCTTCTGATTCCTTCTTCACAGTGAGTATCTCGCTCGCGAGTCTCAGGTGCTTTTCCTGCCCAATGTACGCTGATACTGCTTTGGTGAAGGCTTTAAAGAAGGAGGGTGGGATTTGGATGGGGAGCGTCTGGAAAGAGTACAGTAGTCTGGGCAGGACTTGTCATTTTTATCACTGTCATCCGTCCCAACCATGAGATTGATAACGGGTTCCACTTTTCCAGATCACTTTTGGTCTGCATAGAGATCTTTAATTTTGTTCGTCAGGACTACTGCAAGGAATTTGACCCCTTCTTTTGCCACTTTTAATTGGAGCTCCTCTGCTTGTCTGTGGATCTCCTCTCTGTTACCGGCTAAGATAAAAATTTCAGCTTCTGCCTGTTGATTCGGGTCCGACAATGCCATTAGCATGTCATCTGCGTAGGCCATTGACTTATGTGTTATCCCCCCATATCAATACCCTTGACCACTGGGGCTTCTCTAATCCTATGCAGGAGTGGCTATAGGAAGATTGCATATAGTAATGGGGAGAGAGGACACCCCTGTTTGGTGCCTCTTCCTATCTTGATCGTATCTGAGAGTTCCCCATTTACCGCAATGTGGGCTGATGGCGTATTGTAGTTGGCACGGATAATCTTAATAAAGTCCTCTCCCATGCCCATCTTCCCCAGGATGTGGAATAGTACTGACCATTCAACGCAGTCAAATACCTTCTCTGCGTCTATCGCCAGTAGTACAGCCGGGGATCGTGTGTCCCCTATCTTTTCTATTAGGTGGGTTATCCGTCGGATGTTGTTGTGGGTCATCCTGTTGGGTATGAACCCTGCTTGATCTTCGTGAATCAGTTTAGGTAGCACCTTTGTGAGTATATTGGCCAAGATTCTGATGTACAGCTTAGCGTCCAAGTTTATTAGTGCTATGGGGCGGTACGAACTCAGGGATTCAGGGTCCTTCCCTTGTTTATGGAATACCAGGATTTTCACCTCGTTCATGGATGGCGTAATATTCGCAGTGTCTTTAAATGTATTGAATAACTCTGCTAAGATTGGGGACAAGTCCCCTGCCTATGTTTTGTAAAACTTTGCGGTGAATCATCCAGTCCCGGGGCCTTGTTGTTCGCAGATCCCGAATCGCTCTGATCACCACCTCTTCTGTGATGGGCCCATCTAGCTGTTTTTTCTCCTCCTGTGACAATGTCTGCAGGGTAACATTTCTCAGATATGTGGATTGATCTTCCTCTCTTGGGTTATCTGACAAGTACAGTTTTTGGTAGAATTCTTTAAACACTGTTCCCATCTCAGTTGACAGTGTACATTTCTGGCCTTGCTCATTCAACAGGGCTTTTATCGTTTGGCTTTCTTGTTTTCCCTTTATCTGCCTTGCTAGTAGTTTGTTGGCTTTGTTCGATTTTATGAAGTACAAGTGTTTCAAGTGTAGTAAGTGTTTCTCCGCCCATTTGGCCCGGAGGGAGTCCAACTGTCCCTGTATGTGTCTGTAGGCTCTCTTCACTTTTGAGGAGTGGTCATGTGTCATTTCTTCTCGTAGTTCCGTACTCTTTGATTCCAGCTCAGCTTCTCATTTGCTGTTTAGTTTGGCTCTTTGTGCTTTAAGCGCCACTGTGTATTACAGCTTTGAAGGCCTCCCATAGGGTTGATTTGGTTATGTCCGGCGTCTTATTCTCCTTGAAGTACTCTTCTGTGCACTCCCTGATTGCCTCTCTCATGACGGGGTCCTGGAGGATTTCTCCCGGCAGCGCCCATCGCCAGAGACTATATTGTTTGCGTAGAGTGGGGAGCGATATCCATAGAGGGGCGTGATCTGAGAGAGAGATGTTGCCCACTTCAACCTCTCGTACCTTCCCCAGAAGGTTTGTGGAAGTCCAAACATAGTCAATCCTGGAGCGTGTGCAGTGGATGTGTGAGAAGTGTGTGTATCTTGGGGATGACCCCGGATTTTCCTCCAGGTGTCCTCCAGGGCTAGCCTTTCCATTGCCTTCTGCAGGGCCTTTGAAGACTTTCCCAGCCACGAGGATTTGGGGGTTGATCGATCTTTGTTAGGTTCCCATGGTAAATTGAAATCTCTGATTAGTATTATTTCCAGTCCCTTCTGAAGCCGCCCTGCCCCGTATTGGGGGTGTAGATGGTCGCAATGTCAGGGGGAGGCCTTCGATCTGCACATTCACGAACAGAAATCTGCCGTGTTTATCCGGTAGGGCCTCCTGGATCCGTACATTGAGGGAGTTGGCAAATGCAATAAGCACCCCTCTTTTCTTCTCTGTGTCATTTGCTTGGAGGAATTGAGTAAATCCCTTTATGCAGATTTTCCCCTTATCTTGTTTCTTAATATGCATTTCCTGGAGCATTATTATGTAGAACTTTTCCTTGGCCCTCATTACAACCCTGGCGCTAAACCATGGTGCTATTAGCACCATGGTTGGTGCAGGTGTTGTAACGAGTCCGCCATTGTGGAATGGGGAAATACCGCCCCATTCCAAGGTTGGCGGGGCGGTATTTCCCCATTTCACCATGGCCCTTCCCCATTCCGATATTCGCCACATAGGGCTCAATGGGACTGGGGAAGGCGCTAATTACGGTACCGCAAATTGCGGTACCGTAATTAGCACCGAGGTCCCTTTGCGGCACCCTACTTTAACGGCTGGTAAAACCAGCCATTAAGGTTGGGTCCCGCAAAGGGACCGCGTAATCAGGCGTTAAGGGTTTTAACGGTGCCGACACCTTTTACGACGCTGTTAAACCCTTAACGCCAGGGTCGTAATGACCCCCCTTGTGTTGAAAATATTCCACACTTTCCTTTTTACAGGGGAGTTTAGCCCTCTTATATTATATATGTTAAGACTTTCAGCCCCATCTTCTGTAGGTGGTATCCTGCCCATCGTGTTTCGCATGGATTTGTTTACTTGGTTCTTTTGCCTTCCGGTGTGTAATCCCAACATTTTCCCCAACATTCCACCTTAATCCCTCAACTCCCCCTCCTCCATTACTTCCCTGAGGAGGGCTCTGGGTGTGTTGCCCTTCGCGCCATGCCCTGTCGAACTCAGGTATAACTAGGTCATGGGGAGTCCTAAAGCCCACTTAAAGGTCTCTGGAGATCCTTGGGTGATCCCCAGCTCTCTCCATCTCTATGTGTTTGCCAACGGTCGCTTCTGCATCTCTTGGGTTATTCGCATCGGTTTCTCTGGTGAATTCCCACCTGTTTCTCTCCAAATATCGAGAGTGGTTTCTACTTGGTTTCCCGGTTCTTCGAGGGGCGCTTAATTTTGGAGTTTATAGTTTTCCACCATCTCGGGGCTCTCCGCCCTTGCATGGGTTCTCCGCCAAGGGCTTGTTCCCGAGCTTCTTCTTGTATATTCATTATCCGAATGCCTTCCTCGCATGTGGTGACTCTCTGTTGGTTGCCCTCCCATGTAAATAGAAGGACAAATGGGAATGTCCATTTATATCGGATTTGTCTCGCTATGAGTTCTTTTGTTATTGGTGCCATTTCCCTGCGCTTCTGGAGTGTCGTTTGTGCCAGGTCCTGGGAGAGGTGTATTTCTACCCCATTCATCCTTACCTGCTCCATCGTCCTCGCTTGACGTAGTGTCTGCTCCTTCTGTGTGTACAATGTCATTGCGACTAACACATCTCTAGGGCGGGCTCCTGGTTCTCCCGAGCGGCGCGGGCCCACTCAATGGACTCTGTCTATGAGAACCTCTGCTTCTTCTTCCTCCTCTAAGATGTCTCTGGATACCTGTTGGACTGCAGTTCTGAGGTCTTTTTCTTCGACCGACTCAGCCATATTTTTAATTATTATATTTGATCTCCAGGGCCTATTTTCTAGGTCCTCGCATTGGATCTCTAGGTTGTGGGACAGTCTGGCCAGTCGTTCCTGAAATTCTGCATAGTTTTGCGCTTCCTCATCCATATTCTGGACTGTTCTCTAGGATGTAGGTCCTCTCTTCCAATTTTCCTACGTCCACTTTCAATTCTTGCACTGCCTGTTTCATCTCGCCCTTCATTGTCTCGAATTGGGTGTGCCTGGAGGCCATAAATTGTTCTTGAAACTCCCTAAACCAGTCTCTCATATATTCTTTGGTGGTCATGTCGGCTCTTTCTTTCTCCACTCGTGCATTCTCTTCCTTGTCCTTTTGGGTCGAGATCTTTGGGATCCCCTGCGAGTCCGACCCCCAAAGTTGTACCAGATTCTGGTCCTGCTTCCCTGTGACTGACATCCCCTGGATTTTGACATGTGTTCTGTCCCGGCCCTGGTCGTGGCCTGTGAGCGTATTAGTTGTCCTTGCTCCCTTAATTTGGGTCTGGCTTGTCGTGGTGCATGTATGCGCAATGCTCCGTCTGGGTTGCACCTCTAGTTATGTCATCCCAGCCTCCCCTAACCTGTGCGTGGTGTTGCGGGTTCTCGTAGGGGGTTGGGGGTAGTGTGTCCCGCGTGTTCTATCACACGCTGCTTTCTTTAAGCCTCTAGTCTGCTATGGTGGCCATGCTGTTCCTCTCCGTCCTCGCTGTTGCTGGATTCCTTGGGCCTCCCCGACTCTTTTGTACCGTCTTCCTGGGGACTTTAGGGGGGACTTCTGTGGTGGTGGGCCCCTTCTCTTGTCCCTTTATGCCGCTTCGGGAGGGTCTGGCAGGTTATGTTCTCCTCTGATATCCCGGGGGCCCTTCTCGGGTGAAATGTGTATATGTTTCTTGTGGCTTATGAGTTTCTCCCGCCGGGACCCTTCTATGATGCCTCCTCACCTTGAATGGTTCCGCATGGGGATCGCTGAGTTAGCGCTCTCGTGCGCGTCTGGGGCTGGCCTGCTGTTACCCCACTCCGTGGTCCTTGTTGGTATGCTGGGTTCTGGGCCTCCTGGTGGAGCCGTTCGTCGCACCTCAGGCTTCTACGTTGTGGCAGCCCGTTTGTTGCGTGAGGCTATTGTTGTAGGGGGAGCTCCGGTTCCCCCGCAAGCCCCACGTCCCCTCTCTTTTTCACCCCACGGCCCTCCGCCCGTGTTACACCTGTTGGTCCTCCCCGGGGTCGGGTTTCTTTGAGTTCCTATCCCTCCCGGGTGTCGGGATCTCTGCATTGTGTGCCGGGATCTGTGCTCCCCGCTAGCCCCCCCCCGGGTGCTTTTCCAAGCCTTCTCCTCTGCTGCTGGGTTCTCTTGGAGCCTGGGCTACAAGTCCACTCCCGGCTCCTCCGGCACTTCTGGCGGGTGTTTTCACACACCCAGGTCTGCCCTTTCCTCCTGCGCGAGTGCGTTCACTGGGAGCTCCCGCCTTCCGTGGTCGGGTGCCTGCTTGATGAGTACGCTCGAGGTGAGCCCTCCGCTTCTCCGGGGCTCGCGCCTCCTCCCGCCTAGGCTTGCCTTGGTCCTCCGCTGTCACGTCCCTGCAGGGAGGACACGGTGCACACTGGCCGGATGTCTGCGGCTTGGGTGGGCCGCTGCGATGCCGCCGGAGCTGTGCTGGCTGGCTGATGGTGGTGCGTATTATGCTCCCTTTCCGACTTGCACGCCTAATCTCGTCTTTGTATCGCTTCCACCAGGTATCTGAGCTCTCCTGAGGCCGTGGCAGCTTTACTTATCAAGCTTTATTATTGCGGCCCCGAGCCAGGAGACAGAGCACCGCTCACACACGTCTACCCTGCTCGGTGGCCATCTTGGAAGTCACCAATTATACATTTTGAACTAGTTAGGGATATGTGCTTTCTGGTTTTTTTTTTAGGATATGTACCATTCAGGATCAGGTATTGTGAGTATGACATTAATTCAAAGTTATGCAAATGATGGATATGATTATATTCCCTCTTAAGTAGCCGGCCATGTTATCTTCTGCCAGATTAATGGAAGATTATCAAGGTATCTTTCCAAACACAATATATTGATTATAGAAAGAAAGAGATTCCTCAATTAAAAGGATTCAACCGCTTGTAGGAAGGTGACATTTTAGTCCTCCCCGTTAATAATATTAGATATACAAATTCCATTTAATTTGTAATAACCTGATAAGGCTTTTGTGTCATCTTTTGTAGATCTTTTGGAAACCACTACAGCAAAATAGAAAAATGATTTCTTCCCTGTGTGGGAATACTCCATGGAAATTTGAAAATGATGTTGTCCTCCGAAGAATGTCCAGCACTCATGCGCATTAGGGATAGGAACACATGGATGTAGGGAGTTGAAGATGGTACAGTTAACTGTACATTTAGTGACACGCATGTAGTTTTGGATGTATATAAATTGTGAGTTGTTCTAGCATTCTAATTGATCTCTATGTGATTATATTTGAAATGTATGTGGGATAATAACATGAGTATTTACAGATGGGTGGTGGAATTTTTGAATGTACTAGGCATTAAGATGACACCTTATATATAAGGTAATTTCCGGTAGTAAATAAGTGGAGTCAGAGATTTAAGGCCCAAGGCCCATTGTAGTAGAAACAAATATGCCCCTATGACAGTCTTCGTAACCAAGAATTGAAGTGAGGACTTTTTGTACGTAGTTTAGAAATTCAAAAACAGTGACTTTAAGGTGCTAAGTGGGGTTTGCAAATTAGTTGAAACAGCCACTTAAAACGAGGATGGTCCCTGTATGGTTCCGTTTCCCCAGCACTTGGGAGGAACCCAAATGTTCCTTGTCTTGATCGTGATTCTCAATATTCATTTGCTTCCTTATTTAGATTAATGGCTTTATACTAATGAATATATGATGGAATCAGTACAGACAACATCAATTTTACCAAATCTAGAAGGACCAGATGGGAATTTCATTTGTTGGGATGAAATTACACAACTAAAGAAGTGCGTAATATGTACTACACTGGGCAATAATGTTGGAGTATTTAAGGAGCAAAACATTCCCACAGGGTTTGATAGTAAGCTCACATTGAGTTACTTTGTTAATAGATGTGGAAGAGATTGGGTGATCTTGATAATAGACACGACAAGAGAAGTCACCAAATCAATTCAAGAACAACTACAGAAAGAAGAGGAAGATACTAGAAAACAAATTCAATTGAAAGAAGTTAAACAAAGAGTGCAGGAAATAATCAAAGAAATAGACCAGTTTAAGAACACAACGACGGCAGAACAAATCAAGAGATTTAAAAATGATCTGTAGAAGTATGCACATCACAGGAGCTTCCCGTACATTAGTCAAGACCAGAATCCTGGTAAAACAGAGATAAGAAATGAAGACAACAGAATAATAAACTAAGAGTACAGTTCAGAGATAATTCCTATAGTAGCAGTGAGAGCACTGAGGGTAGAGAACAAGAAAGAGGACAGCATAGTTCCATTTAATATAAAGGGGAATATGAAATGTTTGAAGACAGGGGTTCCCAAAGGGGGAGAAATAGAGGAAAAAACTTTACAAGAGTTAGCTCTTATTTAGAAGGAGGGAGAGCATATTGAATGAAATGGGAAAAGCAGAGTCCAAAAGCCACCTGGTGTTTCTGGCTGAAAACACAACCAGTTAATGAATTGTCTAGACTGCATTGACCAAATGAAATGACCCATTTCTTTTTCTCACTGAATTCTTTGCTCTAATGAAGAAAATACATCTTAAACAATTATTTGAAGTGAATGGTTATATTTCAATAGAAAACATCAGAGGATTGAGACCGCCATCCAAATGTAGTCCTCAGACCCACCTAAGGACAGTTGAGTCATTGGTCTTGCAAAGCAAAGTTATTAAAGATATAGAACAGATAGAAAAACATAAAGGCAACAAATATCACAACATCAAAAACCCCAAAGTAAAGCCTTAAGAGATTTGGCAAACAATGAAGATATGGTTATCCGCAAGATTGATAAAGGAGGAGGAATAGTTATCCTGAATAAGGATGCTCACATAGCAAAATTTGACCTACCTCTATCCGATAAATTAGCTTATAGACAAATAGAGGACGATCCAACGGAGAGTTTACAACAAATGCTACTAAGCAAAATCTTGGAAGCCAGGAGTAATGTGTAGATATCAAATCAAGAAGCTGAGTTCCTTATACAAACAGAACAAAGAATATCTATGTTTTACACACTCCCTAAAATAGACAAGCAAGAGATAAACCACCAGGCTGCCCAATAGTTTCTGGTGAATCATCTATATTTGAACCCCTTTCTCAGTATGGTCACTTCTTTCTTAAGAAGTACATCACAAATATAAAATCCTATATCAAGCATAGTATATATATATATAAGTAATTATGTAGCAGTGGAAGAGTTTGATCCACAAACACAAACACATCTGCTGCTAAAGCTAGAGATTATCTGCGTGTAAACAAACATTTCCCAACAGGCTGTTTTAGCAATAGGCTGTTGTAGCAATAGTAAAAGCTACTTTTCCTTTAGATTGTAGCAATTAATATATTACAAAAGAAGTTGTATAGTGGTGTACAAAAATGGTGCTTACCGATCATTTTTTTTTAGTTTCAAGACAAACTGTACCATCGGACAGAAGGGAGAGTAACAAGGGCTTTGGTCGCAACAAGCATAGCAAATCTCTATGCAGACAGTTTCAAAAATAAAATTGTGTATGGTGATTTGAATCTCTTCCATGGCCACATAGTACTGTGGGAGAATTAGAAAGATGGCATTTTTGTTTTCTGGGCAGGGAGAAAAAATATAGCACATGAATTTGTAACATGGCTAAATGCACAGAATAGTCATTTGCAGCTTACTTCTATTATAAATAACAATCATGTCCTCTTTAGATGTAACAATTTATCATGATCAAGGACTACTACAGGAAAAGTCATATAAAAAATCTACCAATCGTAATGCCCTTCTTCGTGTCACTACCCATCACCCCCAACATGTGAAAGAACATCTTTCATTTGATCACGTGTTGTGGCTTGGACGCAATAGTATTAAGAAAAAGGAGTTTAAATAGGAAGCTAACATTTTGATTGACAAATTGAAGAAACGATTATACGGAACACCATTTGAAAAAAACAGCTAAAAGAGCAGGCAATAATAACAAACAAGCCTTGTTGGAACCAAACGTAAGAATGAGAGAAGTTTCAGAAGATAAAATAGTTTGTGCTATGACATACACTGCTTTGTCATATAAAATCAAACAATACATAAAGAGGAATTAGACATTTTTTAATATGGGCAAATAAAATTTGCACCACCCATTGTTGCTTTAAAAAAAAGTGCAGGTATCTGCAACAGGGTCATTTGCCATGAATTAACTACTAAGCATCTAACCTATTCAATTAGACCTATCCCAATTATAAAAGCTTGGGCACTGCCTGAAATAATGGGACATTATCCATGTTGCAGTTGTATCATGTGGGGGCAAACTATGAAAACTGAGGACGTAGATTTGGCTCTACAAAAACTGTGGATACTTCAAGATTTTACTTATTGTGTTTCCAAAATGGTGATCCTTCAAATAGTCTGCCCCTGTGTATTGAGATGTACAGGTAAAACAGGAAGACCAGTGAAATGATAGAGTACAAGAATTGTATTAACAAAAAGATTCTCACAGCCCAGACAGTCAAACATTTTTCTAGAGGCAGGACACAAATCAGATGATTTTAGATGGGTCGTGCTCCAACAAGTGAAGGGACCCAATGTAAAAGGAGCAAAAAGACATTGGTTAAATTAAAACAACAAATTATATTAAGAATACAGAGAGACAGGATGGGACTAAATAAAACATGTGAATGGGAAACACTACACATTTGAAACATTAGCAACCTTTACATCCAGCTTACTCATAGATACTTAATTTTTGTGACTATGCCATGTGGCAAAACAGCATATTTATGGCTTTTGTTGACAGACATTAAAAACATATATAATTCACAGATTATATAATACTACATTGTAGGGATTATGATCATGAGAGAGTTTTGTGTGGTACAAAGACTAATTGGAAAGAGTTGTTATATTTTCTTTTTTATCGACTTTAATAACCATAATTAATAGCCACAAAGCATACTCTGTACAGAGACTTAAATGAGAACAGCTATGTTAAAGCTAGTGATAGTAAGGCCAACCATATAAAAAGCGATGACCGTTCGTTTTAGCAGTATTTAATTACGGCAGCAGATATCAAGTTTACAAACTATATTTCCCACCTTCCATAAGTAAGGAAATAGAGCTTAAAAGCCCATAAAAGGAAGATGCCGACAATGGCGTGGTTTTCTCCGCGCAGTGCGACCTCTGCTCTGAGAATTAGGAAGGCAAGCAGGGATACTGGAAACGCTACAAGGGGTTTGGGAAACTGCTAATAGGGACCACTTTGCCTGACCTTATGTAATGTGTGCTTTGCAGATAATTGGATGAAGAAAAAAGATAATAACACTTCAAAATAGGAGTCACCCTTTTGTAAGCAGTGTGAGTACCCTTTACATGTACTGTTAAAACTAGATACACCAGTGAAGGTACCAATTATAGATTTTTTTTATTTTTATTTTTTTTGCACTTTTCTTAAACATCAACAATGGGACTTTCCCTTCCGTCCCATGCCCTTTCCCTGCCCCTCAGCCCCCCACCGGTGTGATTGTTCTCCAGTCCATGAGTACGAAATCACCAAGTTCTTTTAGTTTATGTGAACAAGTCTAAAATGCGTATTATGTGTGGGCACCACTGTACCATATAATCGCTCTGCATATATTCCAGTGCCGTTCCCCCATCTATAATAAAGCTTTGGCGTTCCCCTTGGATGCTATAAGTGATGCAGTCCTTCGCCAAGTGGGACCAGACTCTCTGGAGCCAATCCAGGTTGGATGGAGGTGTTTTCTGCATCCATTTCTGTGCTATTGCTAGCCAGGCCACTGTTAGGAGCCCCATAAAGTTCCTTTTCTGGGTTTTCGTCAGAGCTCTGCATCTGGGGTTCCACATGCCACACATCCATACCTCTTCACTCAAATTTTCCACACCCTTGAACATCGCCTGCATGTGGGACTTTACCTCTGACCAGGATTGGAGTAAGATCGGGCAGTCCCACCAGATATGTCTCCAGTTACCTGCTGCATCGCATCCTCTCCAGCATTTATTCTGGGTGGTGCAGTACATACTGTGTAGCCTTTCGGGAGTGTAGTGCCATTTGACCAGAATTTTTGTCCACGCTTCCCTTATCTGTATTGCTCTCGTCCATTTGGGGATGATGTGCCAGACATACTCCCATTGCGATTTCGGCACTACTTTCCCTAGCGTTGTTTCCCATGTCTTCATATATTGCCACTTGATGAATTCTGTCGGCTCGTTGAGGAATTTGTATGTGGCTGATACAAACTTTTTTGACCCTGAATGTGTCATTAGGTACGCCTCAAATGGAGTTAGAGCCCTGGTTGCCGCCTGTGTGATCCACGGGGTGGCTAGCCAGTGGTGTAGCTGGTCGTATTTGTACATGTCCTTTTCTGAGAAGCCGAGGAGTTCTTGACATTCTGCGATGGATCTAATCTGTTGGCCATTGAACATATCCCCTATCTTTGTGCAGTCGGCCTCGTCCCATTTTTGGAAGGTGCCCTTCTCGATTCCTGTTTGGAATTCCAGGTTCCTAAGTATTGGCATAAAGGGGGCTCGTTCAGCTGTCAATACTTCTTTTTTAGTTGTCTTATTCCGTATCTCCAGCGATGCTCTCATGACTTTTCTGATTCTGACATTCTGGTGTCTGCTTTCGGCCCTGGTTCATAAGAGCTGGCAGAGTCAGGTTTTTGCCACTGCCCCGCCCTGTGCTTCCCAGATTTTCATGGAGGTGTCCGGAATCTATTCCTTCAGTACCCACAGTTGAGCGGCCTCATAATATTTTCAGAAATGTGGGAGTGCCATGCCTTCCGATTCCTTCTTCACAGTGAGTATCTCGCTCGCGAGTCTCGGGGGCTTTTCCTGCCCAATGTAAGCTGATACTGCTTTGGTGAAGGCTTTAAAGAAGGAGGGTGGGATTTGGATGGGGAGCGTCTGGAAAGAGTACAGTAGTCTGGGCAGGACTTGTCATTTTTATCACTGTCATCCGTCCCAACCATGAGATTGATAACGGGTTCCACTTTTCCAGATCACTTTTGGTCTGCATAGAGATCTTTAATTTTGTTCGTCAGGACTACTGCAAGGAATTTGACCCCTTCTTATGCCACTTTTAATTGGAGCTCCTCTGCTTGTCTGTGGATCTCCTCTCTGTTACCGGCTAAGATTAAAATTTTGCCTTCTGCCTGTTGATTCGGGTCCGACAATGCCATTAGCATGTCATCTGCGTAGGCCATTGACTTATGTGTTATCCCCCCATATCAATACCCTTGACCACTGGGGCTTCTCTAATCCTATGCAGGAGTGGCTCTAGGAAGGTTGCATATAGTAATGGGGAGAGAGGACACCTCTGTTTGGTGCCTCTTCCTATCTTGATCGTATCTGAGAGTTCCCCATTTACCGCAATGTGGGCTGATGGCATATTGTAGTTGGCACGGATAATCTTAATAAAGTCCTCTCCCATGCCCATCTTCCCCAGGATGTGGAATAGTATTGACCATTCGACGCAGTCAAATACCTTCTCTGCGTCTATGGCCAGTAGTATAGCCGGGGATCGTGTGTCCCCTATCTTTTCTATTAGGTGGGTTATCCGTCGGATGTTGTTGTGGGTCATCCTGTTGGGTATGAACCCTGCTTGATCTTCGTGAATCAGTTTAGGTAGCACCTTTGTGAGTATATTGGCCAAGATTCTGATGTACAGCTTAGCGTCCAAGTTTATTAGTGCTATGGGGCGGTACGAACTCAGGGATTCAGGGTCCTTCCCTTGTTTATGGAATACCAGGATTTTCACCTCGTTCATTGATGGCGTAATATTCGCAGTGTCTTTAAATGTATTGAATAACTCTGCTAAGATTGGGGACAAGTCCCCTGCCTATGTTTTGTAAAACTTTGCGGTGAATCGTCCAGTCCCGGGGCCTTGTTGTTCGCAGATCCCGAATCGCTCTGATCACCACCTCTTCTGTGATGGGCCCATCTAGCTGTTTTTTCTCCTCCTGTGACAATGTCTGCAGGGTAACATTTCTCAGATATGTGGATTGATCTTCCTCTCTTGGGTTATCTGACGAGTACAGTTTTTGGTAGAATTCTTTAAACACTGTTCCCATCTCAGTTGACAGTGTGCATTTCTGGCCTTGCTCATTCAACAGGGCTTTTATCGTTTGGCTTTCTTGTTTTCCCTTTATCTGCCTTGCCAGTAGTTTGTTGGCTTTGTTCGATTTTATGAAGTACAAGTGTTTCAAGTGTAGTAAGTGTTTATCCGCCCATTTGGTCCGGAGGGAGTCCAACTGTCCCTGTATGTGTCTGTAGGCTCTCTTCACTTTTGAGGAGTGGTCACGTGTCATTTCTTCTCGTAGTTCCGTACTCTTTGATTCCAGCTCAGCTTCCCATTTGCTGTTTAGTTTGGCTCTTTGTGCTTTAAGCGCCAGTATATGACTGTGTATTACAGCTTTGAAGGCCTCCGATAGGGTTGATTTGGTTATGTCCGGCGTCTTATTCTCCTTGAAGTACTCTTCTGTGCGCTGCCTGATTGCCTCTCTCATGACGGGGTCCTGGAGGATTTCTCCCGGCAGCGCCCATCGCCAGAGACTAGATTGTTTGCGTAGAGTGGGGAGCGATATCCATAGAGGGGCGTGATCTGAGAGAGAGATGTTGCCCACTTCAACCTCTCGTACCTTCCCCAGAAGGTTTGTGAAAGTCCAAATATAGTCAATCCTGGAGCTTGTGCAGTGGATGTTTGAGAAGTGTGTGTATCTTGGGGATGACCCCGGATTTTCCTCCAGGTGTCCTCCAGGGCTAGCCTTTTTCATTGCCTTCTGCAGGGCCTTTGAAGACTTTCCCAGCCACGAGGATTTGGGGGTTGATCGATCTTTGTTAGGTTCCCATGGTAAATTGAAATCTCTGATTAGTATTATTTCCAGTCCCTTCTGAAGCCGCCCTGCCCCGTATTGGGGGTGTAGATGGTCGCCAATGTCAGGGGGAGGCCTTCGATCTGCACATTCACGAACAGAAATCTGCCGTGTTTATCCGGTAGGGCCTCCTGGATCCGTACATTGAGGGAGTTGGCAAATGCAATAAGCATCCCTCTTTTCTTTTCTGTGTCATTTGCTTGGAGGAATTGAGTAAATCCCTTTATGCAGATTTTCCCCTTCTCTTGTTTCTTAATATGCGTTTCCTGGAGCATTATTATGTAGAACTTTTCCTTGGCCCTCATTACAACCCTGGCGCTAAACCATGGTGCTCTTAGCACCATGGTTGGTGCCGGTGTTGTAACGAGTCTGCCATGGTGGAATGGGGAAATACCGCCCCATTCCAAGGTTGGCGGGCGGTATTTCCCCATTTCACCATGGCCCTTCCCCATTCCGATATTCGCCACATAGGGCTCAATGGGACTGGGGAAGGCGCTAATTACGGTACCGCAAATTGCGGTACCGTAATTAGCACCGAGGTCCCTTTGCGGCACCCTACTTTAACGGCTGGTAAAACCAGCCATTAAGGTCGGGTCCCGCAAAGGGACCGCGTAATCAGGCGTTAAGGGTTTTAACGGTGCCGACACCTTTTACGGCGCCGTTAAACCCTTAAGGCCAGGGTCGTAATGACCCCCCTTGTGTTGAAAATGTTCCACACTTTCCTTTTTACAGGGGAGTTTAGCCCTCTGATATTATATATGTTAAGACTTTCAGCCCCATCTTCTGTAGGTGGTATCCTGCCCATCGTGTTTCGCATGGATTTGTTTACTTGGTTCTTTTGCCTTCTGGTGTGTAATCCCAACATTTTCCCCAACATTCCACCTTAATCCCTCAACTCCCCCTCCCCCATTACTTCCCTGAGGAGAGCTCTGGGCGTGTTGCCCTTCGCGCCATGCCCTGTCGAACTCAGGTATAACTAGGTCATGGGGAGTCCTAAAGCCCACTTAAAGGTCTCTGGAGATCCTTGGGTGATCCCGAGCTCTCTCCATCTCTATGTGTTTGCCAACGGTCGCTTCTGCATCTCTTGGGTTATTCGCATCGGTTTCTCTGGTGAATTCCCACCTGTTTCTCTCCAAATATCGAGAGTGGTTTCTACTTGGTTTCCCGGTTCTTCGAGGGGCGCTTAATTTTGGAGTTTATAGTTTTCCACCATCTCGGGGCTCTCCGCCCTTGCATGGGTTCTCCGCCAAGGGCTTGTTCCCGAGCTTCTTCTTGTATATTCATAATCCGAATGCCTTCCTCGCATGTGGTGACTCTCTGTTGGTTGCCCTCCCATGTAAATAGTAGGACAAATGGGAACGTCCATTTATATCGGATTTGTCTCGCTATGAGTTCTTTTGTTATTGGTGCCATTTCCCTGTGCTTCTGGAGTGTCGTTTGTGCCAGGTCCTGGGAGAGGTGTATTTCTACCCCATTCATCCTTACCTGCTCCATCGTCCTCGCTTGACGTAGTGTCTGCTCCTTCTGTGTGTACAATGTCATTGCGACTAACACATCTCTAGGGCGGGCTCCTGGTTCTCCCGAGCGGCGCGGGCCCACTCAATGGACTCTGTCTATGAGAACCTCTGCTTCATCTTCCTCCTCTAAGATGTCTCTGGATACCTGTTGGACTGCAGTTCTGAGGTCTTTTTCTTCGACCGACTCAGCCATGTTTTTAATTATTATATTTGATCTCCAGGGCCTATTTTCTAGGTCCTCGCATTGGATCTCTAGGTTGTGGGACAGTCTGGCCAGTCGTTCCTGAAATTCTGCATAGTGTTGCGCTTCCTCGTCCATATTCTGGACTGTTCTCTAGGATGTAGGTCCTCTCTTCCAATTTTCCTACGTCCACTTTCAATTCTTGCACTGCTTGTTTCATCTCGCCCTTCATTGTCTCGAATTGGGTGTGCATGGAGGCCATAAATTGTTCTTGAAACTCCCTAAACCAGTCTCTCATATATTCTTTGGTGGTCATGTCGGCTCTTTCTTTCTCCACTCGTGCGTTCTCTTCATTGTCCTTTTGGGTCGAGATCTTTGGGATCCCCTGCGAGTCCGACCCCCAAAGTTGTACCAGATTCTGGTCCTGCTTCCCTTTTGTTGTTTGTTGCCTGTGATTGACGTCCCCTGGATTTTGACATGTGTGCTGTCCCGGCCCTGGTCGTGGCCTGTGAGCGTATTAGTTGTCCCTGCTCCCTTAATTTGGGTCTGGCTTGTCGTGGTGAATGTATGCGCACTGCTCCGTCTGGGTTGCACCTCTAGTTGTGTCATCCCAGCCTCCCCTAACCTGTGCGTGGTGTTGCGGGTTCTCGTAGGGGGTGGGGGGTAGTGTGTCCCGCGTGTTCTATCACACGCTGCTTTGTTTAAGCCTCTAGTCTGCTATGGTGGCCATGCTGTTCCTCTCCGTCCTCTCTGTTGCTGGATTCCTTGGGCCTCCCCGACTCTTTTGTACCGTCTTCCTGGGGACTTTAGGGGATACTTCTGTGGTGGTGGGCCCCTTCTCTTGTCCCTTTATGCCGCTTCGGGAGGGTCTGGCAGGTTATGTTCTCCTCTGATATCCCGGGGGCCCTTCTCGGGTGAAATGTGTATATGTTTCTTGTGGCTTATGAGTTTCTCCCGCCGGGACCCTTCTATGCTGCCTCCTCACCATGAATGGTCCCGCATGGGGATCGCTGAGTTAGCGCTCTCGTGCGCGTCTGGGGCTGGCCTGCTGTTACCCCACTCCGTGATCCTTGTTGGTATGCTGGGTTCTGGGCCTCCTGGTGGAGCCGTTCGTCGCACCTCAGGCTTCTAGGTTGTGGCAGCCCGTTTGTTGCGTGAGGCTATTGTTGTAGGGGGAGCTCCGGATCCCCCGCAGGCCCCGCGTCCCCTCTCTTTTTCACCCCACGGCCCTCTGCCCGTGTTACACCTGCTGGTCCTCCCCGGGGGTCGGGTTTCTTTGAGTTCCTGTCCCTCCCGGGTGTCGGGATCTCTGCATTGTGTGCCGGGATCTGTGCTCCCCGCTAGCCCCCCCCCCGGGTGCTTTTCCAAGCCTTCTCCTCTGCTGCTGGGTTCTCTTGGAGCCTGGGCTACAAGTCCACTCCCGGCTCCTCCGGCACCTCTGGCGTGTGTTTTCACACACCCAGGTCTGCCCTTTCCTCCTGCGCGAGTGCATTCACTGGGAGCTCCCGCCTTCCGTGCTCGGGTGCCTGCTTGATGAGTACGCTCGAGGTGAGCCCTCCGCTTCTCCGGGGCTCGCGCCTCCTCCCGCGTAGGCTTGCCTTGGTCCTCCGCTGTCACGTCTCTGCAGGGAGGACACGGTGCACACTGGCCGGATGTCTGCGGCTTGGGTGGGCCGCTGCAATGCCGCCGGAGCTGTGCTGGCTGGCTGATGGTGGTGCGTATTATGCTCCCTTTCCGACTTGCACGCCTTATCTCGTCTTTGTATCGCTTCCACCAGGTATCTGAGCTCTCCTGAGGCCGTGTCAGCTTTACTTATCAAGCTTTATTATTGCGGCTCCGAGCCAGGAGACAGAGCACCGCTCACACACGTCTACCCTGCTCGGTGGCCATCTTGGAAGTCACCAATTATACATTTTGAACTAGTTAGGGATATGTGCTTTCTGTTTTTTTTTTTAGGATATGTACCATTCAGGATCAGGTATTGTGAGTATGACATTAATTCAAAGTTATGCAAATGATGGATATGATTATATGCCCCCTTAAGTAGCCGGCCATGTTATCTTCTGCAAGATTAATGGAAGATTATCAAGATATCTTTCCAAACACAATATTTGATTATAGAAAGAAAGAAATTCCTTAATTAAAAGGATTCAACCGCTTGTAGGAAGGTGACATTTTAGTCCTCCCCGTTAATAATATTAGATATACAAATTCCATTTAATTTGTAATAACCTGATAAGGCTTTTGTGTCATCTTTTGTAGATCTTTTGGAAACCACTACAGCAAAAAAGAAAAATGATTTCTTCCCTGTGTGGGAATACTCCATGGAAATTTGAAAATGATGTTGTCCTCCGAAGAATGTCCAGCACTCATGCGCATTAGGGATAGGAACACATGGATGTAGGGAGTTGAAGATGGTGCAGTTAACTGTACATTTAGTGACACGCATGTAGTTTTGGATGTATATAAATTGTGAGTTGTTCTAGCATTCTAATTGATCTCTATGTGATTATATTTGAAATGTATGTGGGATAATAACATGAGTATTTACAGATGGGTGGTGGAATTTTTGAATGTACTAGGCATTAAGATGACACCTTATATATAAGGTAATTTCCGGTAGTAAATAAGTGGAGTCAGAGATTTAAGGCCCAAGGCCCATTGTAGTAGAAACGAATATGCCCCTATGACAGTCTTCGTAACCAAGAATTGAAGTGAGGACTTCTTGTACGTAGTTTAGAAATTCAAAAACAGTGACTTTAAGATGCTAAGTGGGGTTTGCAAATTAGTTGAAACAGCCACTTAAAGGATAGTTCCGGGACTTTTTTTTTATTGTTCCTATGGTTCGGCCATGTGTTTTTAAGCATAATTCGGTAGATCGTAGAAAACTTTCCTATGGACCTTACCCGACTTTTCGTCCATTAACGCACTCGAAAACATCCGCCATTTTATGATAATCCTCTCACTTGCCGCATCGCTCTGGCTCACCTGCTTTTGCGGCACTAAATCAAATCCCTCGCCCCTGAAACAGACTTGATCAAAACATTCATATTCCCCGCCTCTATCCGTGACGTGACTGAGCTGCGTAGGCAAACGCGCCCAGGCGTCTTCTACGCGACTCCACACAGAACCAGGAAATCAACACAGATGAGCTCAAACAACACAGCGCGCCACAATTGGGAATATGAAACTGTACTTTTAAATTAAACCGCAAGATTGTAAATTTGGTAAAGTACATTTATTTGACATCAAATGTTTTGAGAATATTCAGCGATTAGCATTTTTATTTGCTCACGTTCCAAAAGGTTCGTTTCGAGGCACACGATGTTCCTTTGCTGTACACAGGGTCTTAGATCATCTCACAATACAGCGCCACAATTCGGAATATGAAACAGTGGTTTAAAAGCAAACGGCAAGATTGTACATTTGGCAAAGTACATTTATTTGACATCAAATGTTTTGAGAATATTCAGCGATTTGCATTTTTATTTGCTCACGTTCCGAAAAGTTCGTTTCGAGGCACACGATGTTCCTTTGCTGTACACAGGGTCTTAGATCAATGAATTTTTATTTGCTCTCGATCCAAAATATTTCGTCTTGAGGCAAGCGATGTTCATGTGCAGTAGACAGGGTGTTGGTTTACGATAAAATAAGCTCTTCGGTCGCACTGATAATCGCATGGCTGTTCCAACAACGAGGCACTAGGCCACCACAACGGTCTGTATGTTGCATCTAGCCGTTAGTACCGCGTAAGGGCATACTTGTACTTGGCGATCGTCCCACAAAATGGTCAGGGTGCTAACGTTGTTCACGCGGAGAAGCAACTGGCGATTATAGAAGCCATCCGCCGGTGTCTGGTACTCGTGACACAGACAATAATGGACGATGTATCTATTTGAAAAACATAAAAAAAGGAAATTAGTCTCACCATCAGATCTTTATTAAAATTATTCATTTTATATATTAGGTCTGGAAATTATTTCATAGCTAGGACAGTGCAACTGGGTTTTATACGTCAAGGGGGGGCTGTAGGATACTGAGACAGTCCCCCAGTGCAGGGGTTGACAGGGAGTGCAGGTGGAGAGTGGAAGGGCCCAGGACCGAGGTCGCAGACAGTGGACAAGTTGTAGCAGGGGAGAGGGAGAGAGAAAGCAGAAGCAAAGAGGAAGGTTTGGAGGTGCTTCCGTAAAAGGAGACGGTTCTCCCCAAGATAGTGCGCGGTACAAAACAATATGCCACATAGAATGAACAAGTACAACTTAACCCGTGTTTAAAGCTACTGTATAGTAATTAAATTGCGGTATAAACTCATCCAAAGAGTTACTTACATTATATTTGCATTTTCCATTGTGTCTGTGCGTAGGGCAGCCCCGAAATACCACTCCTTCTATGCCGACGTTTTATTTCTTCTAATGAACGAACATGAAATGGCTTTCGTTTCTGAAATTATATTCATTATCGTTTCTTACGTGGTCCCGGCCTGTCAAGGTCAAATAACAATAGAACCTTATACTGAGTCGTGGGCCATTCTGGCACCCGAGAAAAAATCAAAGCAGCTGACCTTCACTTTGAACGAACACACATTCCTAGTTAGCTACATTCAGTGTAAGGCCGTCTTACAGGACTTGAAATTTACACTCCATCTTTGCATTTTGTCGGCGTGCTTTGCTGCCCCACAGAACCATAAATACGGAGACATTCTATATTTTTGGAAAAATCATTTATATTACTGTTTGGTTTAATTTAATGCGCAAATGAACAAGGTTGGATAGATAAACATATTCAATGGGCCTGCGACATGAGGAGACTCGAGAGAACAGACAATCAAATTACAATCATTTAAACCGTGATGTGTATTTCTCAATGAGCTCTTCTTTAGGTGGACATGGAACAGAGGCAATGTTGGGTGGCAATGCAGTTGTCACCTGCACAGGTTCGTTCACAACTCCATTTATGTGCCTATCTAGGACGTCAACAATAAGTCTCTCAATAAACTCATATTGCATATCCTCAAACACTGGTTTGATCACCCATTGTTTACTTCTTTTAGTGAAGGCCTTATTGTAGCGAAGCGTCCCTAAAGTTCCGGTCGTCCTACTTTGTTGACGGCCGACATTATGGTTATGTGCCTTCCTTTTATTGCCAACGCTTGAACAAATCAAAACAACCATTGTTAAAATATATATTGGGTTTTATTTTGGATCTTAATTTCAATTGAACATAAATAATAAACATTACACATTGTAAATTTGCGGTTGCAGCACATCCAGGGAAAATCTGCGGTATTGTCCACTGTCGCTGGGGAAATGTTGTCTAATGGCAAGTACCGCACAGGCAGGTATTACTCTCCGAACGCGGTGTCCGAGCCTCCCGTGAAGCCACCAAGTGAAGCAACGATAGGCCACCAGCCTGTACCACCTGTGAAAATGAAAGATGCAAACTGTATTAAAATGACAAAACTTTCTTATCACTGTCGATTCAGGTAAAAAATGTCATTCTGCTTTGAAAAAAATTCTATCTAGAAAATGCACAATATGGAACCAATTTACATGCATTCGAATGATATGTAGATGTAATTTTATATGTGGGAGACGACCATGACATAGTAGTGGCATCACTGACATCACAACCAGAGTATACTTACTCGTTACTCGGATTACGCGGACGAACAGTGCCGCGAAGTTCGTGCATAAGCACCATCATCATCCTCAACACGGTCCGTGAGAGGCAGGCTTCCCTGAACTCTGGCAGCTCGGTGATGCATTGCGGACTTGGCTCGCCTTCCGAAATGTAGGCCAGGCATCCCGAGTTTTCTCGGCAGCAGCAGTTCTCCTCCTCAGTTGGCATTAGCTCGCACCGATTGCACGTGCACCAGGTGGAGACGCCGTCCATGCGACATGGTCCAGGCTCTTCATCCGTTGACTGGTCCTCCCAACTGCCGTCCGAATCCCCATCGTTTTCGCGTGCTTGCCTTTCCAGTAGTTCTTCCTCGGTGTACTCCGGCTCGTACATATACGGCATTATTGTAGCCATTATGTGGTAAAGAAAGTAAAATAATTTATAGCGGTGGTACTGGTATCTGTTCACACGGGCTACAATCAACGAAGGTAGCTGACCAGAGCACAGAAACGAGTCACAGAATACTCAAAGTAACACAGAGAGAGGAATGGATTCGAAAATCTGCTGCTGTGTGTTGTGAAACGGTCTGTTTATACTTATTGAGGAAAGAGGCGTCCTGCCATTTCCATGGCGACACTTCATTAGCTGAGGCGCAGCGATTGTTGACACGAAACGGGAAATGGGCGGTACGCGTCTGCTGATGTCAGGCTCAGGGGCGGGGGATTTAATTTAGTGCCGCAAAAGCAGGTGAGCCAGGGCGATGGGGGGAAATGATAGGATTATCATAAAATGGCGGATGTTTTCGAGTGCGTTAATGGACGAAAAGTCGGGTAAGGTCCATAGGAAAGTTTTCTACGATCTACCGATTTATGCTTAAAAACACATGGCCGAACCATAGGAACAATAAAAAAAAAGTCCCGGAACTATCTTTTAAGACGAGGATGGTCACAATCCTTAGCAGGCGTGACAGATGTCTTTTATACCTGATGTGAATGCACTGGAGAGGTGGCAGTCCCCCACACCCCGGCTCCCCATTGATAGGTCTAATAATGAACTCCATGCATAATGCGAGACAAAGACAGTTACGTCTTCACCATTCACAATGGCGGCTGAAAGTTGATGTCACATCTCTCTGATGGCCAAACAAACTGTCATCAGTTCCTCAGTCAGAGTTGCATACAAAAAACCTGATGGGGCTTAGGAATCGGGGTACTAGAGAAGATTCGTTATTTTATTCATACTTAAAGCATAATTTCTTGCCAGTAGGCTTGTGGCACACTATTACATAATGTTCTAAAGGTGCGGATTAACTAGCTGACAACTTTCCCTTTGACTTACATACTTCTAATTTTAATCTAAGGTTATTTAATCAGTTTGAAATGATTCTATCTTTTCCAACCTTGGTTCGACTCATGTTAGGTTAGTTACTTTCTTCCAGGTGCCGCAATTTAATTTCTCTCTGCATGTGTTCTAATAGTTTACCTCATGCACACATTGGTAGACTACAGAAATACCCTATAATTTTCCTTATGCCAGATTCACACACGCACACACCCACACACACAAACACACACACACTGTGTATGAGCAAGGTGAATTCGTAAGTCCCTCAAAAACAACAACTTTTCAAATGTAACTCAAATGCAGCCCTGATCAGAAGAAGGCTTGGGTGTTTGTGTGAGTGTTTTAAGTTTTTGTTAGAATGTCAGAGAGCGACACGCCAAATGTGTACATTTCAAGACAGATTCAGGGGCCGAAGCATAGTGCTGGCCCTAGAACATTCTGTAGACTATCGGCTGCGTGAGTTAGTCCCTGTTCAAACGAGAACACATGATATGGAAGTCTCTGAATTTTGATGAGGCATTATCTTGAAATTGTAAACTGGTTCTTTGGGTGTGCTGTGATGGATTATCCCGGCTGCCATAAATGGGATCACAAAGATAGGATTTGACTTAAAATCTTCTGGTCTCACAATATGATAGCTGATCTTTCACAGCCCAGTTGTCATGAGCATTTTTCCACTGGTTACTCAAGTTCTAAAAAAATAAATCAAAAGATTGAGAAATGAATGTTCATAGTGGTTCCCAAGGGTAACAATTATCCTTGTAGCCTCCTAGTTCTTTGAGCAAAGTTTCCTGTTCCCTATGACTGTATCAGAAGTATGTCTAAGACAGAACGAGTAGCTCTCTTATCAATCCAAGTGTCGCTGGAGCATGCTTTTAAGGGAAATGAGCCCAACAAGAACTATAACATGGATATACAATATGTCCTGTGTGCATGTGTACAGAACACACTTCTTTCCATACTCTTGACAGTACTTTTAAACATATAATACTTGGCGTGGACTTTTGTAAGCTATATGATCCATGAAGTGCCCTTTTCTGCTATACAATATCCTGCATCTTAGTTTTTCACCTCCCTCAAATGTATTTCTTTTTTCCCTTTCATCAATGCTCTTTGAATAAAATTAAGCGCACCTCTCAAAATTCTCCATTGTATGGCTTCAGATGCAATTTCACTGCTCATGCCTGATGTTTACGCCTATTAAACATGTGACATTATCTACAGTCCTGCACTCTAGGCATTAAGTTCCAGCACCAGTGTGTTGCTCTGTGCATGATGATGTGCCCTGTTGTGTGTTAGCATATGCACAGTGGAACGCCCTTCATGCCCGAGAGAATTGGGTAAGAAACAGAGAGCAGCCTTGGGAGCGGAGTTTGAATCTCTCCGCCAGTGTTTTCTTTTCATTGTATACCCTTTTTTTCCGTAGGGCAATCATGTGCTGCTTAAATATATTGAACTTACAAAAAATAACTCACATGTTCAAAAAGTGATAAACGGGGGTTTCATACATGCATTAATACTATCCATATATATTTATATGTATGGAATAAGGGTAGAAGGGTGAACACAGAGAGGTATGATGTGTCTTTTGCATGGTGCAGGGGCAAGTGATTCCTATCTACTTAGGACGCAAACGGAAGTGTAAAGTGACCTTAATGGCTTTCCACACCCCACTTGAAATACAAATGCCGGCAACAACCGGGCTAAGGTAGGTCTCACCCTTCAAGTGGCTGCAATTAAGAAAGGCTGAGTATTGGTTACAGTGGGGAAACAGTCTTTTCAAATACAATTGCACATTTCTTGCCAAATAATTGATGTTGGTTGAAATTGTGTAATCATAACATCACTCTGTCTCTTGATCTGGAAATATTGCAGAGCTATCGGCCCGCCGCAGGGCTTCCTTGGCCCGAAAAGGTTGTGTCCCCCCAGCTACAGTCACATATAGATATATTCTAGATACATTTCAATCCATGTTTCACTCATTACATGGCACAGAGACTGCATTGGTTGCAGTTTGGGGCGTTGTGTTGAAAAACACTGAGCGGGTACTGACATTGTTAATCATGTTAGACCTCTCTGCAGCGTTTGACACAGTGGAGTTTGATACCTTGCTCTCTAAACTTTCTAACGTGTCACAAGTGTCAAATGTAGCACTAGCACGGTTTCGCTCTTTTCTGACAGATCGTTGGGAAATTTTGTATCTTCAGAAACCTTTGTTGCTGGTTGAGTTGTACAGGGCTCCTCTTTGTCCCCTATTCTTTTAATATCTACATGAAACCCTTGATGGAAATTCTCTCTAAATTGAATTTGTCATATCATTCTTATGCTAATGATACCCAGCTATACGTGCGGATTGAGGACATGCAAAAACTGAGGATACCACAAAAGCAGAAAGGATATTGCTAGGAACAAAATTTCTAATGAAAATGCAATCCCTCCGACTCACAATTTGTTTGACTTGTCACTAACTTAAAATCGATGGGATCAAGAATCTTGGATGGTACTGGCAGTCTGATCTGAGCTGTAATCACCAGATAGGCTCAATTATTCAATCAGTTTATTAAACTCTGAGACTACTTTGGCCAGCTCTTCCATTTCTGACAAGAACTGATGTACCGGTAGCTGTAGGCTCTCTGGTAAATTTGAAACTAGACTGTGCTAATGCAACCTTAATAGGCATCCCTATATATCATCTACAACCACTGCAGTAACTCAAAATGCAGCCAGTTGACTGATATTTAAGATCTCGAACGTCACCCCAGTGTCATGTTATCAAAGGTCCCTACATTGGTTGGCGGTGGGTCAAAGAACTGAGTTTAAAATCTTGTTTCTAATGTTCAAATATGTGAATGGCACAGCTGTGCGATTTTTAGCTAGTAGAATTTCCTATTACCAATCGACGAGATCACTCAGATGACAGGATATAAAAAATACTGACAATACTGTCCTCCCACGACATATCTTGCTCTCTCTCCCCTTGACATTTTCTAGTTAACCTGGCTTGTTTTTTGACAATCTGCGCCCAAATGCAGTTTACACTGCATGGCTGCGTATTACAAATCACAAATTACAATACTGTTGTTCAATTCCCAGACTCACAGCCCTTTAAACCCCCTAGACACCTAAATAACTCTGCTCAGATCTGGGAAGGAAGAGCAGAAGAGCAGTATTTAGACGCACTTGTTAAGGTTAGTCGAATGTTACTGCTACTGCGGAAAGCAACTCTTATAGTGTAACTCATAGCCCTCTCTACCTGACTGTAGGTTCATCTATTTGATTGAAGCAAACCAAGGCTATGAGCCCCAAAATGCAATGAACAATTAAGCTCTTCATTCAAAAGAGGAGCACAGATGCACTTAAGCTACTGTTATGCCTGCTCATGTGCTGTTTGTGCATTACTGTACATATTAAACATAATTTTTAGTAATAGGCAGATTATAATAATATTAGTAAAATAATATTTAAAATGATAGGGGATAAGTTAACAACAAAAAGTAATATTTAACAATGGGACTCCCAAACTCTCAAGATGCTTTTGGGATGGGGAGAGCTGGAATGTTAGTTATTGAAGACAACCCATGTACTTTAGCTCCAGTTCCTGCTTGTCTTTAGTACAATTTATTTATTTGAAGCAAACCAAGCCTACAACTCCCAGAATGCATTTGATGGATATATAATAGGCTAGGACTGGCACGTGTAGGAGTGGACTGGGAACCAAAAGAAGCCCTGGACATATTTTTCAAAGTGGCCCAATGTTACGCATTTTCAGCAAGCCCAAACCGTTTCCTATGAGAACATTTGGAAATAACTACCCAAAGGGGCACAGGTTGCAGAGGCCTACCGGGAAATCACCAGTTCCCTAGGGGCCAGTCCACCCCTGGGCACATGCAGCCATGGTTATCCAAGCCTCAGACCTCAGACCTCCTTGATATGGGTCACACTGTGGGAGAGGGGACAGAGGAGCAGCAGCTAATGGCTAGCCACACTCGACCCACTGCAATGGGTGATGGTTATGGAGGAAATGGGGGCAGAGGGGCAGCAGAAAAGCAGCATCGTGTCACGGCACGGTTAAACGACTATCCAAAGCGTGCAGCGGGTCGGCCAATGCACAGCAGCAAAATTAATTAAAAAGTGCATTCCAGTTCAAATGTAGCTAAATAATGGACACATACCTTCAGTAAGCATTTACTACATATCTTGGATATATCAGTGAAAAAACTTTATTTAAGAGACAATTGAGGTGATCAGATTTAACGCAATAAAAGCCTTGACATTCAGAGGATGTCGGAAGTGATGATCATCTTGACTCGGCATCTTCCCATCACTGTCCCCTGTGATGTCATTTATATGTCATTGGGACTCCCTTCTGTTCCAATGCGTATGTGCTCATGGGCTTTTCAACGGGGGCAGAGCAGGGGTGCTGAGTTAAGCTCCAGAACGGCCAGGCGTTTTACCAAGCATGTAAAAAACTACTCTTATCCATCACATGCTGGGGCAGAAGCTGATCGAGAGAAATAAGCATAGCTTTCTAAACAGTATTCCCAAACAATACACATGAATGGTTTGCAATTAAAATGAAGCAGTGCTGGGGATGGTGGTATTAAAGCCACTTTGCACTAATGCAAGTGCAATCATCACTAGGGCCAAGATTACCCAAAAGCAAAAACGCATTCTTTCATTGCATTTCTGTACCAGGGAAATGGGTGTCCTAGGCCTAGTCCTGTGGTTGGGTGCACACATGCTTTTAAATCAGGTTTTTCGCCCTGGTGCAATGTTTGGCCTGCTGCTAGTTGCACTTTCACCAATGCAAAGCTTTTGTAATGTTGCCCCTATGTGTTTGCCCTAGGGCATTTGTTGCCCTAATGCGTATTGTACTTACACCAGTGCAACGTTTCTGTAATATGGCCCCTTTGATTTACAGTTAGGCAACTAACACAGAAAAAGGTTGTTCTCATTGCTGAATGAATTCACTCTGTTTATGAGTCAGCAAACCCACATCCCTACTACCAAGAGAGCCATTGAGTACGTCCAGGGTCGCACTGGGGCATAACCTCGTCTCAGGCATCAATGAAAACAAGGCCCACAGTTGCAAAAGGCAGTTCATTCCTTCTGTGATAGACATTTTGAATATAATACCCATGGGAGCAGTTTTTTGATAAAATATGAGGCAAATGGTGCATTTTAAAGAATATGTATTCAGCAACGATGTTAAAAACTACTAACCGCGTAGCGAAAAACTGCCCTACATTGGCGCAATAGTGGCCCACTTTGACCCAAAAAACTGGCCCAGACTAGCATTTTGCGGGTTTGGTTTGGGCATTGCCCTATAGGCCAGCCCGAGCCTGAGTACGTGCCATGAAGCTCTCTTTGCTCACCCTCTTGGCGGCAAGGTAGGCCCGGTGGAAGGTTCCTCTTAAGCTAAATACGGCGTGAATCGTCCTTGGGAGGCCAAGGAATGGGGCAAAGGATGGACTGCCCAGGTTTTGCATCCCACCAGATGAGCAACAGCAAGCACTGTGTCCACAGCGCAACACGTCCCACTGCGTCCATGCGCTTGATTTGCCGCTCTGTGCATTTCTTCATTTGCGATGGCACTGCTCAAAGACCTGGTGGTGCGATTTCACGGAGGGGTGATACTCGTTCAGGTGCACGGGTGGGCCCAACGTGGCAGCTCCATAGGTGCCCGAGGTGAGCAGTAGAATTGGTCTGAGCAGAAGACTTTGGCAGGAACTTTCCTGTTGAACAGCAGCAATGAATTGCAGGTCCAGAGACTGGCTGGTGTGGTTTATGGACTTTGCATCGAATTTGTTACGTCTAATGACATTTTCATCTAATTTTTTACATCCAAAAAATATGCATCAACTGCATTTTTTTTTTTTTTGCTTTTTTTGGGGGAGGGGGGCAACCCCCCGTTTTTTAACCCTTTAAAACCCACCACAATAAAAATTAACTCTGTACCCCCAAAAAAACATGCTTTCGATGCATATTTTTTCGATGCGAATCCCTCAATGGAAATGCATTCGATGTAATGGTATTAGATGCAAAGTCCAGATACTGGCTGGTGTCACATGTGACTCACAGGGTTAAATAAGCACTACATTGGCCTGCCAAGGTTTCAGTGTTCCCAGCTTTTTGGGATATTGTCTAACAATGCATTTTATATACTTTGCGTCTGCTATCCCGTGCATTTAATAATGCAAACAAGCAGCATTTCTATACTTAAACGCGCAAACAATTAAAACAGGAGATTCCAGGGAAGTAAGCTGCAGTTTTTTTGTAGGCCATAACACTCCCGTTCGATGTTTCTGCCTCTTAGAGCATGTTTTTTTCTTCTATGGATGCCTGCGGTTTCAAACAGAGCACTGAGACATAATTCAAGCTCTAATTTTAGATTCCCCTTAAGAAGCCCCCATTCTTGTAACGCTTCACTATCACATCGCAGGCGACATGTGTTGTTCTGACAAGCAGGCCGGCGTACGGCTGGCAAAGCCCCCGTGCACCGGCAGCCTTCTCGGATATCTTGCGGCCTTCAAGCTGTCAAATTCCTCCCGCGTGCAAATAGCCCTGTCCTCTGCTCCCTGACGTCACGCGGCTGAGTGCATTTAGGACGCACAGCTAAGGCCCACCTCTCTATTTTGATTCTTCCGAAACAGGTTGAAAAACACACAGAGCGGTGCGAGCTCGTGTCTAATCATCCGGGTCCTTTGACAGGAGTGCGTCGCCCACGTTGCTGCTCTGAGATGTGTTTGGATGCTTGCGAGGTAAGCAAAGCCGGGTCCGGGCCGCAGGGCAATGGGCTGGGGAAGACTGGAACCGGATATGGACTTTGAAGGGCCATGGAGGTATTTGCAGAAACACTAGATTAAAATTAGCAAAGCATATTTTCGGTTTTGTATCCCTGACTAAGCTTGAAAAATGAGCACGCCCAGTCGGAAGGTTTCAACTTCGTCCATAGTGAACTCCCTGGCCAAGAGGTTCGACCCGCACGCGTTACAACACCAAGGGCCTACTACGACGACGGAGGAGCCGGCTTACAGCCTGGCAGCGCACAGAGGAGACAGCCCCTCGGAAAGTCCGAGCAACATGCACCGGAAGTTCGACTTTCTGAGCCAAAAAATCGACCAACTTTTGCTGGTTCAGGACAATGTCCTCCATAAACTGGACTGCGTGTCTCAAGATGTGGACGGCATTGCCAAGCATATGGTGACATCGAGGACGGAAAAGGAGGATTTAGGGCCTGATTGCAAGGTGGCGGGCAGGGAGGACATTTTGGAAACGAAAGAGCTCTGCCTGGAGATGAACAGGACGCTATCACACATGAACACATGCACAGAGCAGCACATCAAGCGCATGGAGACAGTGGAACATATTGTGCTGGGGATACAACAGTTCATAAGCTTCCTGGCAGAGAAGCTGAAAACATCTAAACTTGTCGAGCTGCTCCTGCATGGACCGGTAGCGCACAAGACCAGGCGGTCAGTGGAGGCAAGGGTTTCAAAGAAAGACAAAGCCAAAGGTTCTTGCAAGAGAGCTTTGCCAGGCAAAAAAGACACTCCTCCTTGTAAAAGAAAAATAAAGGTAAGCCTTGAATGAATGTGTGTGGGAGAAAGCATGAGTGATTCTGTTGACGCTGTGGGTGTTGATTTGATGCCTTAAAACACCTGATCAAAAGCGTATCTGGGATCAGAAACATTTGACTAAACAATGTAACATGAATGATGGGAGATTGGTCATCCTTATCAGATCAGCATCGCTATTATAGTCATTACAGTGATTATGAAAAATGAGAGCCTGTAGAGTAAGCAATTCGAGTTCACAGGACGACTACTTGATTAATCACTTGGAGAAGGAAAGAAAGACAGAGAATGGGGCTGCGATCAGTCTATGTACTGCACAAGGCCTGAGCAGGCCCCACACCCTAATGTACACAGTCCATGGGAATGGCAGGATTTTTGTCCAGACTATGGGGCCGAGGTAGTTGCTGGCCCCAACCGACTGAACAGAGTTCCGTCAGATGCACTTGCTCACCTTTTTTTAAGGTTGGACGAATGGTCAGACTTACTACACTGGGGTGAAGTGAGTTGGGTCAAAATACAAGGTAATAGGTTATCACAATAAGTAAAGACACTGTCCTGGCTGAGGTACTGTTTGTAGTTCAGGCGCTCTTAGAGCGGACATTTAAAGGGAAGGTGTGTTACACAGTGAAAAACCCAGGCCTTTAGATCAAGTTGTTAAAGAGTAATTATCCATTATGGTTTAACTCAGGCCTTTAGTTTAAGTTGTTAAATAGTCATTATCCATTATGGTTTAACTGAACCGCAAATCGAAGGGTGTTCAAGGGCTCACTGGAAGTCTTTCAGGAATATATGCCATCGCTGGGGTGTCCCATATGTTCAATGTAGGATTTCCAACACAAGCATAGGAATCAGGGTTGTAGCCAAGAGGTGGCTGACTGGGCTAGCTGGAGATGGTCCTGATGGTGTGCCAGATAGGAATGGGGGCAATGTCATGGTACACGGTATTGGTTCCCTACCATGGCACACCTTTGGAATGTCTGCCTCTCCCTGCACAGTTTCCTTTGATCACCAGTATCAGATTTTCAAGAGGGGAAAATCTCCAAGTAACTGAATGTGGCCAACGGAAAACACAGCGACTTCCCGGATGGTACTTTGTGGTCGGATCGGTTTGGCTGTAGTCAGATTTAGGTTTCAAATATTTGAGTTGTTACCTCAGGGCTGTGAGTTTCCAGTGGGCGCTGGCCCTTAGCTGCCAAATGTGCGTCTCTCAGTGACCAATATTGATGGATCCTTACATGGCAAAACAAATAATTTTAAGAAAAAGCATCTGAATGATCGCTGAGCTTGCCTGTGGAGTTCCATGTTCAGCAGCATCTGCACCTCTCAGCAAATGTATTGGCAACAGTGAGTAGGGTCACATGAATGGGATCCATTGTTTATCCCTTGGACAGATAAATGTCACCCATGGAAGGAAACGTCCCTTGAATTCTGATCACGTAAAGGTTATAAATGTGGATGGAGAGATCAGGCTTACCAGATGACATTTATGATAAGAGATGTTGAGTATATCCGATTAACCATTTAGCAGAAACTCTTTTGAGGTGTTTTAAAACCATCTGTGTGTTAGAGGCAGGTGTAAGGACAGTGGGTCCCATTTCAAATTTGGTGGTATTTCTGTGGTAAATCTGCCAAAATACTGCCAAATGGATTTACCATTTCCGTCACTTGGTCCTGCGGATTTACAGCTGGATTAAAAGTGGCGGTAGGCAGTGTAAATCCCCATTTTCTGGATTCCATATGACTCCATGGGGATTTCTGCGGAATTACCTACTGGAGGAATTCCACCAGCAGTAATTCTGCCGATTTTGCTGATTTTTTTTCAGTAAGGTGGCAGATTTACCTCCAGCTTTTTGCTGGAAGAAAATCCTCCACCTCACCTGTAGTATGGTGGTGCAGTAATGTGGCAGTAATAAAGTGGTAATGGAGTTACCACTGCTTTACCACAATTGTTTCTGCACCACCGTACTCGTAATGAAGCCCTTTGTTTTATTGCGATGGTGGCAAACTCTATGTTGTACAGAAATAAATAATGCATAGTACTGAATTTGGACCACTACTGTTCCACTTTCTGAGCAGTGCAAGTTAATGTAAAGAGAGCCAGCTGCGGCCCTGGCAAGGCTTTGGCAAAAGCACACAAAGTAAGAGGAACCTGCCAGAAGGAGCAGGCTTTTCTCCTTGGCATGAGTGATTGCTGTGATTAGTCTGTTGCAGAATGTAAATACGCAATCAGTGATTGGTCAGTAAGCCATTGGTGATTTGCACATCTGAGTGAGTCTGAGTGAGGTTGCTCATGTGTGAAAGCAGGGATCGAAATTCGGGGGAGCTGGGAGCTATTTAGCTCCTGCTTCTAGCCTATGAGAGCCTGGTTAGCATGAAACCAACAGCTACCAGGAGCTACTTTTATCTCCCCAGGCAATTGGCGCCTTACAAACATGCATTCATGACATTAATTTCGAGTATTTGAGAATGCTAATAAAAAAGCATTAGGACACGTCTAGAACACATTTAAACATAATGAATCCTGCATAATGGACAGAAAGTTAAAATGTGCCTCATGTGAAAGTTACATTCGTGGTGTGCTGGGTACTCGCTCCTGGTTTGTCAGCGGTAGCTCCTGCCTACTGGATGCTGCCTGAAACCCAGGAGCTGGTTTTAGCTCCTGCTCATCAAAACTTAATTTCGATTCCTGTGAAAGTGTTGCTGGTTGAAGCGAGTGGTGACAGGTTTAATCGGGGCACAGGGATTGGATTGAATGTGCGAGTGGGCACCTGCAAGGAGCATGGTGAATGATACCTTGCGCACCTGAGGGGCTAGTGTGTTGACATGCTGAATCGGGACAGATTCCTTGACTGGGCTGGGTTAAAAAGGGTTAAAATATTGTTTCCCCACCTTGCATGTTTGCACCCAGGTTTCTATGTAGTGTAGATATTCTTTACTTGGAATGTAGTGTAGCCCAGATACTGGGTTCATGACAAGCCTTCCTCAAAATGTTTTGGAAATGGAGGTTGGTGGGTTAAAGTTAAAATGTGGTAACAGTGTAGTGCCTGATCCCAGAACTTGCAGAAGTTTGGCTCTCACAACAGAACATGTAGGGCGAGGGTGGGTGCTATGAGGCAGGATGTATCCATTGAGAAATCTTGTGAGATGATGAAGGTTGTAATTGTAATTGGTTATTTATAACATGCTTAATACCCAGAGATTTCGAAGCGTGGACCCGGGGATCAAACCTGTGTTGCTCTGCGTCGTTTTGTTTCCAAGACGAGCGGGTTCTCCCTGAGCTATCCTCCGAGTCCCAAGACAGTTAATTCCATGCAAGGAGATATGTATTCAATATTGAGAAACCTCATTGTGCTTAGTCCCCGTCACTTTTTAGAAAATGAAGCACAATGATTCCAGAGGTAGCAACCAGTCTGCCCTAACCTCGACTCGATTGAAAGGACACTGTTGATATTGGTATTATTTGTCAATGTGATGAGGCCCATTTTGAAGTGTTACATAATCTTGGTGTACGCTAACTGTTAAAGTGAGCATTTGCTTATGATCCTTGTTGCCTAGTTTTTTGTCCCTTGACTGTCATATCCCCATTAATTAGAAGATTTTTTCAGATCGCCGCATGTGGAACTTATTTATGCTCATCTTGATCTCCTGCAATTCCTCCTTCACTTCTAAGTCCAGTCGACTCATTTTAAGGAGCCACTAACTTTTCTCTGTAGCGCTTTTATAGGGCTTCCTCTCTCCTTTGCTTTTTCTTTGTAAATTCTATAAATAACAACTGAAATCTTTGCTTAGCGTCTAGCCACCATTCCATCATGGTTACAAAAAACATTTCATTGCCTGCACTCGTTCATAAAAAAAAAAAAACGAAAATTGATTAACACAAAGCTGGTCCTCTAGCACACTTATGTTAATCTTCCACACCCCCTTTCCCCATGGCGTTATCTTGTTCATTTTGAGTTGCACTTCCAGTGTTCTGTGATCTGTGAAAATGACATCTGATAAATGCGCTGCAATGCCATCAAATTCCTTGCTTACAAACACATAGTCTATCCTGCTTTGCTCTCCTGATCCAGGCCTTGACCATGTATGACCTCTGTCATCATGATGCTTCTCCCGGGAAGGCATCTCTCAAGTTACAGTCTGTCAAGATTTTCTTCAACAAGTTCACATTTTTATCAAAATTAACATGAGAAGTTGTTTCTTTAGGTAGTCTCCCGCTAATAACTGAGGGCCTCTTAAAATTAGATAGGGAAGCAAGAGCTCCAACACAATACAACTCTCATTTTTATCACTGCATGCATATACATTGGTGAGAGTAAAGACAACACAATCATAATTACACTCAATTTGCAGTGCTCTACCCGCCTTGATTATGTTATGTTTAGTAATCTGAAAGTCACGGTTCATAAACAGGACAACAACCCCATTATTCTTATTTTCATTTGACCCTGACCACAATGAAGATCCCTTTCTCCACAAGGCCTCACACTTGTCATATTTATCCTGATAAGGCAGGTTACATTCCAAATAATGTCACATTTTAAACCCTCCAAATAGTTTATAACTATTTGGTTCCTAGAAGTACTGTTGATGCTACAAACATTCACAGTACAGACTCACAGTGCCATAAATGGCAGTATTAAAAGCTTCCAATTCATTGTTCTGTCTAGCAGGGGAACTTAACTCAAGAACCCTCCAGCTCTAAAACACTACATTCATCATCCTCTAAGGCTTGATGCCTATTAGAAGTTTCAACCGCCACACCTACTTTACTTCCCTTTTCAATTTCATTTCTCCTAATACCATGTCATCTTCTTCCTCTGAGTCAGAAAGGGACACACCTTTGCCCCTCCTCGCTTTCCCTCTCGTCTTCCACTTGTTAATCCCCACAGATTCTGGATCCACAAGCCTTTTCCTAGATAGCTTTCTTGATATGGATAAGTGTTCAGTACTTTTCTCTTTATCCTTAAACTTCTATTTCAATACCGGAGCTGCACTCAACCGTTGCTCCCTATAATTAAATGTATTCTCTTTACTTTGAATCAGGAGTGGTTGACTCACCTCCTGTACCACCTCAGACCCTTCCTTCACATCAACCTTTTCCTTGTTTTGCTACTGATCAGCCTGCACTCCCAATATGTCACTATCTGAAACTGACAACTGAGAACTTGCAGTTTCCTGCTTTTTGTCCTTTATTCCTTCTATATTCTTCACCGGCTCACACAGAACAATATTGGTCTCACCTAGTTCATTAATTATTCCCACTCCCACTACTTGCTTACCTTTATCCCCCCCTTCTTCGGCTTCCTTCTCTTTACGTGGGACCACACTACTTTCGCCCTCCTTCTTTCTCTTAAACAAGCTCTGTCTTGGCAAATATTTCTGCAACAAACTACTACTCGCTTCATCTAAATTCTCCCTCATCTTTTCCTCCATCCCCTTCCTCTTTGCTTGCCTCAACGTATTAGCAACGCTCTCTGGACAATCCCTGTACAGCTGACCTTCTTTATTGTATAGGTTGCAAATTTTTGCCTTGTGGCAATCCTTAGAAACATGACCTTCTTTCTTACAATTCATTCACACTACCTTGCTACACTCACCCTGCTTATTCCCTTCCTCACCACACTGCCTGCAAACTTTAGGCTGCCCAGAATAGAAGCAAAAACAAAGGGGTGATGGCTGGAAGGTTTAGAATGAATCTTAACCTCTGGCAATGCTCTGGGCAACCCTCCAGACCATCGTTCTTCCTTCGCCTGCCAAGCCATTACAGAAAGAGAAAGACCATATGCAAATCAGGCTTGGTCCCACCCCAAAAGGGGCAGTCCAGCCCAAACTGCTAGGTCACATCTCTTCTGCACGAGACCACAAGCATCCCCAAATATGTTTCAGCCTTGTTGGGCCTCATCAGTGAGGAGTAGCTTGGGTCTCTAGGCCCAGCAGCCACGGGACCCACGTCTGGGTATACCCGTCCTACTCAGGGTGACAAAGCAAAAACAAAGGGGTGATGGCTGGAAGGTTTAGAATGAATCTTAACCTCTGGCATTGCTCTGGGCAACCCTCCAGACCATCGTTCTTCCTTCGCCTTCCAAGCCATCACAGAAGGAGAAAGACCATATGCAAATCAGGCTTGGTCCCACCCCAAAAGGGGCAGTCCAGCCCAAACTGCTAGGTCACATCCCTTCTGCACGAGACCACAAGCATTCCCAAACATGTTTCAGCCTTGTTGGGCCTCATCAGTGAGGAGTAGCTTGGATCTCTAGGCCCAGCAGGCACGCGATCCACATCTGGGCATACCCGTCCCACTCGGGGTGACAAAGCAAAAACAAAGGGGTGATGGCTAGAAGGTTTAGAATTAATCTTATCCTCTGGCATTGCTCTGGGCAACCCTCCAGACCATCGTTCTTCGCCTGCCAAGCCATTACAGAAGGAGAAAGACCATATGCAAATCAGGCTTGGTCCCACCCCAAAAGGGGCAGTCCAGCCCAAACTGCTAGGTCACATCCCTTCTGCATGAGACCACAAGCACCCCAAACATGTTTCAGCCTTGTTGGGCTTCATCAGTGGCTGGACCCCTTTTGCAATGCTGCAGACGGGCTAATAAACGGTGGTGTGGAAGGTTGCCCAGAGCAACGCCAGTGGTACAGATTCATTCAAAACCTTCCACCCATCACTTTTGTGGTCACTGCCCAGAATAGAACACAAAGCCCCTGTTCAAACCCAAAACAAAAGTCGTGGCAAATGCTTTAAACCTGCAATTCCTTTGGGGTCTACATGGAGCTTAACATTGGCCTTCCAAGAGCAGATCTATATACCATTCAAGTTCCTTAACTTCTCCAAACTACCACCACTCTCACAATTCCTGATTAGCCATAAATGCAGGTCCTGCTCCTGAACTGTCTCATTATACATCTTCACAATAATCACTTTGTTGCTCAACTCTGAAAGAGATTGAACCTCAAGGAATTACAACTCTGAGCTCTACTTTTTTGCATTGAACCTATCCCAAAAATGGTTGATCTCTGTGGCACCTCTAAAAACTGACCTCTCATCCCTGTCATGAAGGCAGGGAGAATACAGAAAATGTCATCAACGAGATCTGCAGGGCCTTTTTCAACACCAGCCTGCAGAACTCATCCCTTGTGATCTCCAATTTATCTTACCTCTTCAGCATACTTCTTCTTTAACTGGAAGCGGACACAAAAGTGCTGGTTCCCTGCATACTTACTATTCGCCATGACTACCTTTTCGCAATGCCTTTTAAAGGCAGCTGACTATAAAAACAACCACCACTCAAAGATATACTTCTGCAACAAAACCCTACTTACCTTTAAAGTACCACAAAACTCTCTTTAACAATAACTATGGCCTAAGCTACAAGCACACTAGGCACCTGAAGCCTAGCCCACTTCAAGGCCTCCTCTTAATTAACCTTCACCAGAATATGCAAACACAAAACATAAAGCAAAACCTATCGAAACAGCTATTGTGACCCTTCAAACCGCTAAAAGGAAAAACTTCCTTACCCCGCACAAATGCAAATTAATTACAAACTAGCTGCCACCAATTTACTAAAATAAAATACACTCATACACAAAAAATGAAACCACCCTTGAAAAATACTATCAAAATATTTTCAACATATAAAAACCTAACCTAACAAAACCTAATTAGGCTCATAACCTTAACAGAAAAGAAAAGAAACAACTTCTTTCACTAACTTCCTATGTGCAAAAAAAAAAATCCTCTATAAAAAGGTGCCCTGGCCCTTAAGGGCCGAAACAACAAGAGACACGAAGATGGTGGGGCACCCAACAGTGCTTGAAAAAACTTTAAGAGACTAGAGGGAATATTTATCTGGACCTCTTTAAGACAACCCTCAAAACGTCAAAACCACTAAACATACCACACTAATGCTTAAAGGGTCCCTTGCTTCTCCAGTACCTTCTTCTAACTCAGTCCTGCATGTTGTTTAACTCATTAAATTACAACATACTTATTCCAAACAGTTTTTTTAATCAAAAATATCAATTTATTTACTCTCAGTAAAAACACCACTAAAGAATACATTCACAATTATCTCAACAAAAACAGCATCTTGCACTTATTATTTGCACATTTGCCACTATTTTTGGTATCATTGACCACAGACAACTTCTACAAAACATTCTATTTTCTAATACATATCTCTGTTATTAGATAGTTCATCAGTAGAAGACACATTTTTCAGTTTTTCATTTACTTTTTATATCTTCTCCTTTCTTCACTGGGTACTCTAACTTCCCCATAAAAACCGTGCTCTACTCATTCACACTTATGTCATTCATACATCCTTTCATTCTACAATCCACACTACCCAACATGTTTCTTTCCTTTATCAGTTCTCATAATTTCAGGAAATTCTTCAGGGGTTAATTTTTGTATAGCAACAGTCTGTTATGTAGTGACCATTCGGTCTTCTTGTATTCTTTATACTTCTTGGTCAAGGCTCATGTGTTCGGTTCACATCTGTTTCATTTCTGGGCCAGAATTCCACAAGAGGGTATCTGTGAGAAGCAAGTGTATGAAGAATGGATTCATACACAAAAAATGAAACCACCCTTGAAAAATAGTATCAAAATATGTTCAACATATAAAAACCTAACCTAAAAAAACCTAATTAGGCTCATAACCTTAACATAAAAGAAAAAAAACAACTTCTTTCACTAACTTCCTATGTGCAAAAAAAATATCCTCTATAAAAAGGTGCCCTGGCCCTTAAGGGCCGAAACAACAAGAGACACGAAGATGGTGGGGCACCCAACAGTGCATCACCATCTCCATTCTAAGCCACATGCTCTACTTACTTTAATTGGCCCTGTTGGCCTCACCAGCTCCGCCCCCTCAAACGGAGGAGGCCATCGCCCACCCCACGCTGGCGACAAGAGCACAGAAAAGACAGCCGCAAACACAGCCACTTGTGCCCCGATACCCACAAGGGAGCCGGGGCCTCAAACTGAACAAAAGGGAGGCATGAGGAGCCGTCAACAGCTCACAAGAGCCGTGACACGCCCCTGTGACTCCCTTCCTGACAAAAGAGGGACACGTTGCCCTGCAGGCGCATCCCTCTAACCATATATAAGCCCAGGGAGCTGGCTCCGAAAACCGCACCACGTGGCAGGCACCCATGCCCGACACCCACAAGGGAGCCAGGGCCTCAAACAAAGAAAAGCCCATGAACAAAGGGAGGCACAAAGAGCCGTCAACGGTTCACAAGAGCTGCAACATGCCCCGTGACACCCCTTCCTGACAAAAGAGGGACGCGCTGCCCTGCAGGCAGAGACAGCGCGTCCCTCTCACCAAATATAAGCCCAAAGAGCCGGCTCCAAAAGCTGCGCCTCCTCCCTTGGAACAGCGATGGATCCGAAGCCACGCTCCCTGCCTAAGATGGCGGGAAGCAGTGACAACAGAATGCCCTCCAGAAATGTGTGTGGTGAACGCTCACAACCTTCCTTTGTTAGATAACTCTTATGGTTAAAACACTACTAATTTGGAATTTAAAGAAGGGTGCAAACCCGCTGGAAAAGGTGCCTCCGTGGAACGGCACACAACGAAAACAGGGGGTAAGGACCAAGGCCGTTAAGCCAGCGGTGCGGGCTGCACTCCCAAACACCACTCGTGGTGTATAGATTCAATGTGGTTCAAAGCACAAAATAATTAACTTCTGTCAGTTTACTGCAAAAAATGATAGTTTAATACTTGATTTTCGTCATCAATTTAAGTAATTGTACATCTTAGAAAAAGAAGATATGCAGGGCGAGCTCAAACAATTGGCCAATGCATTTCGGAACACTGTTCCTCCGTCAGGGCCAGCTCATTCACAAACTAATCAGATTCGAGTGCTAAAAATTGAGCAAACGAATCTGTTGGATACCCCACAATATGTGAGCAACATTAATTAATTGAACATACAGTAATTATAAAGCAAATCCACAGGGATCATAACATAGCAAGAAAATAAAGTCATCAATGTATACATCATCATCATCATGATTTAGGAGTTTTTCAAGCATGCCGGGTGTGGATACATTATGCCCAAAGTGGCCATATGGATGCACATGTTCAATGACAATAACCACAATGAACAACACGATTTCAACACATACCAGGCGAAAGGTTACATGTAATAAAGAGTCCATACATGTCATGAACCATAAGATTACCAACGGATACCAATAGTAAAAAAGTAAAAATAATGTAAAAAATACATACGTGAAATCCCATTTTATGTGCGTGATGATAAACCGTGTAATTACAGCAAAGAAGGAAGAAAAGAAAAAGGTAGAAAAATGACCACCAAAATGCCATATATCGTTTTATCTAATAGGCATCAAGTAATGACATGACTATTTCAACACTGACCTTGTCAAAGATACCATGGACTTGAATTTCACACCAACACTTCCAAAGTAAACGTGCTTGACTGGCATTTCTATGCGTGTGCCGGCGTTTTACTTTGCGTGCAGACTCTTGCCTGGAAGAGACATGCAACGCGATTAGCAGTGTGTCAGAGTTATCATTTAACTAAAGACACACGGACGCCTACGAGCATAGTCGCTCATAAGAGAGCCATGCAGCGCGGCACCCAGCGTGTCATTATTTCATCTTATAACAAAGGCTCTAAAGTTGACATGTAGCGCGAGAAACGCCGTGTCAGAGTTCCATTCCATTAGAAGGGTTCAGATGCCTACGAGCACCATAACGCTCAATCTTGCTTCTTACCTGACAGTAGAAAGAAGGCGAGCCATGCGAAGACGCCACTAGGACGCGTTCGCGGTAGCCATAGTGCTAAATGTTGTGTTCGTGTCACGTTGCCAAGCAACACATGGAGCCGCAAGTACTGAGAAACGCCGGCGGCCATGTTGGAAAGGCTGCTGGTGTGTATCCCGAGTATTACATGTCTGATAAGGTGTACACTCTACGTGAGCTCGTAGTAATAATGGTTGAGTTCACATTGCAAAATAAAATAGGAGCGTAATTACATAACATTTCTACATGGATGAAAATAATGACAAAATAATAATATAGAATCATAAAAAAATCAAACTGGGAAATGTGAAACCAAGCATAATGAGGGAGAGAAAAATTAAAGAATAAAAAATAAATGAAATCAACACCATTTCTATAGTTAAAAATACGCCTACCTTGTCTTGAAACCTATCGCCAAGGTATGCACTGGTAGAGGCGAGAGTAGTTTAAGCTGTAAGCTCCCCTGTAAATATCCTTAGTTAGAGGTAAAGGAGGTAAAAAGAGAGTAAAGAGCAGATCAACGTTGCGAATGCCCCGGGTACTATATCTAAGATTATCATCAGGTGAAATAATCCTATGAAAGCAAGAAGGAAGAAAAGAAGGAACTTAAGACAAAATTCTCCGACAGTATGGAGATGGTAGCCTGAATGAATCCAAAGCGAGTATACAGTACCTTATTGGTCATAAAGGCCATGTTGTATATCTTTAGAAATAAGTACATTCTTGACCACACCCCTGTTGGCATATCCTAAGTGAGCCTAGGATTGGCTCAATGTCATGGTAAATTCTGACATATCATACATTATCAACTCCACAGTATATCATAATACAGTTACTCAAGCATCAAAGGAAACAACTGAGGTCCAGTTCCTCGTTCATTCCATTCGGTGACAGCGAGTCGAGTTTGTTGATCCAAAAAGCCTCCTTCTGTGCTCGCCACTGTTTGATGTCTCGAGATTGTCCTTTGGGAAACATAACTTCTAGCACGAGAAATCTCAATTGGCTCACCGTGTGCCCATTGTCATTGAAGTGTCTGGCTACAGCTGACATCCTGTTGTTATTCCTGATGTTTGATTTATGCTCGTTTATCCTGATCCTGATTTTGCGTGAGGTCTCTCCCACGTAATACTTTCCACAGGGACACTTTATCGCGTAAATGACATTCTCAGAAAGGCATGTAGCATGTCGTCTTAGTGCGAACCTTTTGCCAGTTCTTGGATGTGTAACTGTGCTATCTTTGATGATGCTGTTACAATTCCCACAGCTCATGCAAGGATGAGTCCCAGGGAATTTTTCTGGTCTCTTGGCGGGTATTTTCTCTTTGGTTTGTACTAATAAGTTCCGCAGGTTACTGCTCTTCTGATACGCAAATGTTGGTGGAGTAGGAAACAGGTCAGCAGTCTGTTCGTCGCTTGTGAGAACATTCCATCTGTTGTGTATTATGGCCTTAATTTGCTTACTTTGTATTGAATATTTGGTAACGAAAACTAATTCAGGACTGTCTTTCACCAGTTTCTTCACCAACAGTTGCTGCCGTTCTTGTGCATCGGTTTTGTCACGGGCAATAGCTAAATCAGTCTCTGGATATCCTCTTGCTTGCAATTTCTCTTGTAGTTTCTGTAATTGCAAGCGGCAGTCCTCAGGGTCACTTACAATCCTTTTAACCCTTAACATCTGTCCATAAGGCAGATTCTGAAGAGTTTTGGGCGGGTGAAAGCTGAGCCGATGGAGCAGATTATTACGGTCTGTAGGCTTTGTGTACAGTGTAGTGGTAATTCTATTGGCTTGGATGACTGTTTGTACGTAAAGATAATGTACATTAGGATTACCTATCTCAATAGTAAACTGGATACGTTGGTCAATCCCATTAAGGAATATCAGAAACTCTTGAAGATCTTGTCTACTACCTGACCAAATGCCAAAAATGTCATCTATGAATCTGACCCATGTCTTCAACTGGTGTTGCCATCTTGGATTGGATAGCACATGCGTGGTTTCAAAATGGTGCATGAAGCTGTTAGCATATACTGGTGCCATTGTTGCTCCCATTGCTGTCCCCGATATTTGATTGTAAAACTTTCCATCATACCTAAAGCAGGAATTCTTGGAAATGAAGTCAAGCAAAATCATTAAGAATTCTTTGTTAGCTCCAATTTCTATTGTACTAAGCAATAGAGATTCTACTGCTTGTTGTCCAAGATCATGCGGAATGCTCGTATAGAGGCTGACTACGTCAATCGTAAATAGGATGTCTTCCGGGGCCAAAGAGATGGTGTCTAGTATTTGGAGAAAGTGCGTTGTATCTTTCACATATGTACTTGTGGCTTGAACGATTGGCTGCAAAAAGAAGTCTATATATGTTCCAAGCGGTTGTAGCAAGCTCTTTGTGGCCGCTACTATGGGCCTTCCAGGTGGGTTAATCAAGCTCTTGTGGATCTTAGGCAAGGTATACAGATGAGGCATTACTGGAAATGTGGTTGATAAGTACGCCCTAGTTTTCATACTGATCCATTCTTCTTCTACAGCGTTGTCAAGAACTTCATCTAGTTTCTTCTTGATCTCTGGAGTAGGATCTTGCGGTAGCAATTTATAGGTGTTGGTGTCTGAGAGCTGCCGTAGACATTCTGAATGATATTGTGATACATCTTGGATCACCATTGCTCCGCCCTTGTCGGCCGGACTGAGAGCTATAGTGTCATCGCTAAACAAGGCCCGTATCTGTGAAAGTTCTCCTCTGTTGAGGTTAGTTCTTTTTGGTGCTTGGAACTGAACCTTCTTGAGGTCACTCAGTACCATTTTTTGAAAAATGTCTATCGCCGGTACTTGTATTGGTGGACAAAAAGTACTGTTCGGTTTGAACTCAACATACTCTGACTCCATTGTTGCAGCAGATGGTGCACTTTCAGCAAAAAATGCTTTCAACTTGAGCTTTCGAGTCAGTTTGAATAGTTCAATCTCCGTCTGAAATTTATTGGTACTATAAGTGGGTACAAACTTCAGCCCTTTCTCTAGGGTGTGTATCTCTCGAGAGGAAAGTGCTCGCTTAGATAGGTTAACCACTAATTGCAATTTGCTTGAAACCTTGTTTGCATCCTTTGATTTCCTCTTTCTCCCCCTCCTTGTCCTCTTCCTCTTTCTAAAAAAACAGTGTTAGTAGTACGTTTGGGTTGCGCTGGCCTCGTTTCTTGGGCTGATGTACTGGCTGGTTGAGGATCTGTCGCTGCTCTGTCTTCCTGCTCAGGGATATCCGAATCGGAGCTGCTATTGCCACTTGTGGTCTTGTTCGGGCGTGTGCTTTGCTGCTGATACTTGTCAGCCCACGTATAAACCTCGTTATTGAGGTAATCGAAGGTATCTCGACAAAATGTACGTATTTTCTGAGCCTCCAGATCTTCTTGATAGCTCTCAAGCTTCTTATTGATATCAGCTACAATCTCGGCAAAGGATTCGGCATCAGTAATGTCAGTGATATCTTTAGAGAGATTTTCAATTTCCTTCTCAAGCTGTTCTACGTTGCTAGATAGTTCCTGTATGGTCAATAGGATCAAGTCTAGGGAGCATCTATTGAGAATTTGTTCCCGTTTCTCAACAAACTTCTTGTTCTCTTTGCAAAGAGTGGGTCGAAATGGAATCCGAACACCTCGAGGAATCCTTTGTGCTTTGTAATACCTGCTCAGGGTCACTGCATGTAATTTACGATTGATTAGCTTTCTGACATTGTACTCAAGCTGTTTAATCTTGTTGTGCGGGTCTGCCCCACCTGGGGTACATATTGTTTCCTTGATGAGACCCGGAATCGCGTCTGCTTCTTCAGCTGAGAAACCCAGCGTTGTCGCTCTATTGTCTGTGATATGCTCAATTTCTTCATATGACATCTTTTCAGTGGTGTGCCACGTTCAAGTGAATCCACGGATGGGAACAAGAACAGAAATGTGTGTGGTGAACGCTCACAACCTTCCTTTGTTAAATAACTCTTATGGTTAAAACACTACTAATTTGGAATTTAAAGAAGGGTGCAAACCCGCTGGAAAAGGTGCCTCCGTGGAACAGCACACAACGAAAACAGGGGGTAAGGACCAAGGCCGTTAAGCCAGCAGTGCGGGCTGCACTCCCAAACACCACTCGTGGTGTATAGATTCAATGTGGTTCAAAGCACAAAATAATTCACTTCTGTCAGTTTACTGCAAAAAATGACAGTTTAATACTTGATTTTCGTCATCAATTTAAGTATTGTACATCTTAGAAAAAGCAGATGTTCAGGGCGAGCTCAAACAATTGGCCAATGCATTTCGGAACACTGTTCCTTCGTCAGGGCCAGCTCATTCACAAACTAATCAAATTCGAGTGCTAAAAATTGAGCAAACAAATCTGTTGGATAACCCACAATATGTCAGCAACATTAATTAATTTAACATACAGTAATTATAAAGCAAATCCACAGGGATCATAACATAGCAAGAAAATAAAGTCATCAATGTATACATCATCATCATCATGATTTAGGAGTTTTTCAAGCATGCCGGGTGTGGATATATTATGCCCAAAGTGGCCATATGGATGCACATGTTCAATGACAATAACCGCAATGAACAACACGATTTCAACACATACTAGGAGAAAGGTTACATGTAATAAAGAGTCCATACATGTCATGAACCATAAGATTACCAACGGATACCAATAGTAAAAAAGTAAAAAGATTGTAAAAAACACATAACTGAAATCCCATTTTATGTGCGTGATGATAAACCGTGTAATTACAGCAAAGAAGGAAGAAAAGAAAAAGGTAGAAAAATGACCACCAAAATGCCATATATCGTTTTATCTAATAGGCATCAAGTAATGACGTGACTATTTCAACACTGACCTTGTCAAAGATACAGCATGGACTTGAATTTCACACCAACACTTCCAAAGTAAACGTGCTTGACTGGCATTTCTATGCGTGTGCCGGCTTTTTACTTTGCGTGCAGACTCTTGCCTGGAAGAGACATGCAACGCGATTAGCAGTGTGTCAGAGATACCATTTAACTAAAGACGCACGGACGCCTACGAGCATAGTCGCTCATAAGAGAGCCATGCAGCGCGGCACCCGGCGTGTCATTATTTCATCTTATAACAAAGGCTCTAAAGTTGACATGTAGCGCGAGACGCGCCGTGTCAGAGTTCCATTCCATTAGAAGGGTTCAGATGCTAACGAGCACCATAACGCTCAATCTTGCTTCTTACCTGACAGTAGAAAGAAGGCGAGCCATGCGAAGACGCCACTAGGATGCGTTCGCGGTAGCCATAGTGCTAAATGTTGTGTTCGTGTCACGTTGCCAAGCAACACATGGAGCCGCAAGTACTGAGAAACGCCGGCGGCCATGTTGGAAAGGCTGCTGGTGTGTATCCCAAGTATTACATGTCTGATAAGGTGTACACTCTACGTGAGCTCGTAGTAATAATGGTTGAGTTCACATTGCGAAATAAAATAGGAGCGTAATTACATAACATTTCTACATGGATGAAAATAATGACAAAATAATAATATAGAATCATAAAAAAATCAAACTGGGAAATGTGAAACCAAGCATAATGAGGGAGAGAAAAATTAAAGAATAAAAAATAAATGAAATCAACACCATTTCTATAGTTAAAAATACGCCTACCTTGTCTTGAAACCTATCGCCACAGTGTGCACTGGCACAGGCGAGAGTAGTTTAAGCTGTAAGCTCACCTGTAAATATCCTTAGTTAGAGGCAAAGGAGGTAAAAAGAAAGTTAAGAGCAGATCAATGTTGCGAATGCCCCGGGTACTATATCTAAGATTATCATCAGGTGAAATAATCCTATGAAAGCAAGAAGGAAGAAAAGAAGGAACTTAAGACAAAATTCTCCGACAGTATGGAGATGGTAGCCTGGATGAATCCAAAGCGAGTATACAGTACCTTATTGGTCATAAAGGCCATGTTGAATATCTTTAGAAATAAGTACATTCTTGACCACACCCCTGTTGGCATATCCTAAGTGAGCCTAGGATTGGCTCAATGTCATGGTAAATTGTGACATATCATACATTATCAACTCCACAGTATATCATAATACAGTTACTCAAGCATCAAAGGAAACAACTGAGGTCCAGTTCCTCGTTCATTCCATTCAATGACAGCGAGTCGAGTTTGTTGATCCAAAAAGCCTCCTTCTGTGCTCGCCACTGTTTGATGTCTCGAGAAACATAACTTCTAGCACGAGAAATCTCAATTGGCTCACCGTGTGCCCATTGTCATTGAAGTGTCTGGCTACAGCTGACATCCTGTTGTTATTCCTGATGTTTGATTTATGCTCGTTTATCCTGATCCTGATTTTGCGTGAGGTCTCTCCCACGTAATACTTTCCACAGGGACACTTTATCGCGTAAATGACATTCTCAGAAAGGCATGTAGCATGTCGTCTTAGTGCGAACCTTTTGCCAGTTCTTGGATGTGTAACTGTGCTACCTTTGATGATGCTGTTACAATTCCCACAGCTCATCCAAGGATGAGTCCCAGGGAATTTGTTTGGTCTCTTGGCGGGTATTTTCTCTTTGGTTTGTACCAATAAGTTCCGCAGGTTACTGCTCTTCTGATACGCAAATGTTGGTGGAGTAGGAAACAGGTCAGCAGTCCGTTCGTCGCTTGTGAGAACATTCCATCTGTTGTGTATTATGGCCTTAATTTGCTTACTTTGTATTGAATATTTGGTAACGAAAACATATTCAGGTCTGTCTTTCACCGGTTTCTTCGCCAACAGTTGCTGCCGTTCTTGTGCATCGGTTTTGTCACGGGCAATAGCTAAATCAGTCTCAGGATATCCTCTTGCTTGCAATTTCTCTTGTAGTTTCTGTAATTGCAAGCGGCAGTCCTCAGGGTCACTTACAATCCTTTTAACCCTTAACATCTGCCCATAAGGCAGATTCTGAAGAGTTTTGGGCGGGTGAAAGCTGAGCCGATGGAGTAGATTATTACGGTCTGTAGGCTTTGTGTACAGTGTAGTGGTAATTCTATTGGCTTGTATGACTGTTTGTACGTCAAGATAATGTACATTAGGATTACCTATCTCAATAGTAAACTGGATACGTTGGTCGATCCCATTAAGGAATATCAGAAACTCTTGAAGATCTTGTCTACTACCTGACCAAATGCCAAAAATGTCATCTATGAATCTGACCCATGTCTTCAAATGGTGTTGCCATCTTGGATTGGATAGCACATGCGTGGTTTCAAAATGGTGCATAAAGCTGTTAGCATATACTGGTGCCATTGTTGCTCCCATTGCTGTCCCCGATATTTGATTGTAAAACTTTCCATCATACCTAAAGCAGGAATTCTTGGAAATGAAGTCAAGCAAAATCATTAAGAATTCTTTGTTAGCTCCAATTTCTATTGTACTAAGCAATAGAGATTCTACTGCTTGTTGTCCAAGATCATGCGGAATGCTCGTATAGAGGCTGACTACGTCAATCGTAAATAGGATGTCTTCCGGGGCCAAAGAGATGGTGTCTAGTATTTGGAGAAAGTGCGTTGTATCTTTCACATATGTACTTGTGGCTTGAACGCCCTCCACTCTCCAAGCATACAGGGGAAAACGGACTAAAAGGAAAACAAAAAATAAAATATAAAAACTGTACCAAACCCTATATACGTCACGACTTACAGTGAGGCGCACATCCCTACAAAGACACCATAACTTCAATATTTACATTTAACTTGAAACTGACAGGCTTTTCCGAACGCTGCACCTCGCAGAGCGGCACACAGGAGGATACAAATCCTTCCCTAATTACAAAATGAAGCCCTCAGCAAGTCATTTTCCCTTGAAAAGACAATTTAAACTTCCCCACAATAAATATATGTATTTTTGAAATGTTAAACCAAAACAGTATTTGTATTTGAAAAACAAAACTTTTACCTCAAACCTTAAACTGTTGCTATATTACCCACCACTAATTTCCTGAACTAAACAAAAGAACACATTTGTATCAAGGCAATTTAAACAACACAACTGTAGCAGACCAGTCAGTCAGTGACACTGGGCTCTACTCACAAAAGCCCAGTGCCATGCTGCTCATTAAGCCTCATAGAGAGCTCAGTACAGCATCCCTGTCTTGACATATGAATTAACAAGTGGGCTCAGTAGGTCAATGCACCTGCCACAGGGCACCCACAACGCCAGACTGAGCATAGGCAATGGGTGGGCTGGATGAGTATGAGGTGCCTTAGAGCCAGTTGTACCAAAACCCACTGGTGGAACTCCAGTAGATGGCAGCACAGCAGAGGCGTTGCTAGGGGGGGACTCAGGGGGCTATAGCCCCGGGTCTTTTGGTTGTAGCCCTGGATAGAATCTGAGGGGCTACAATCAAAAGGCTAGCTAGCCCCCAGTCCTGACAATCCTGACATTAGTGTAGCCCCGGATCTTTTGCAGACCTAGCAACACACCTGCAGCACAGCCCCAGTACAGCACCCCAACTGTCACCATCACTCCTCTGCTGGGCACTGCTGGGCTCTGCTGGGCTCTGGCACCTTCTGGATCCTCCTGGAATCTTCTGGAACCTTCAAGATTTTGCTGCCCTTCTCCCCTTCTCAGGGGTCTCTCATTACCTCAACGCCTAGGTGGTCCTGTATCCCACCACCTGACAGAGACAGGTGGCCTGAGGAGCTGCATAGTCCATCCCTGGAGGCCGGGCAAGCCAGCCAGGGTGTCCAGTCAATGTTTCGAAACAATAGTTTCGAATTACAAAAGTTCCGAAACAAAAGTTTAAAAAAAAAAGTTTTGAATATATTTTTTTAATATTAAAGAGTTTATTACCCGGTTGGAAAGAGAAAGGAAAAGGTAAAAAATTACCACTTCAAGGCCCTTCAAAGCTGATCAGTCGCCCACCCCGAGGCCCGAACCTGGGGACTTTAGCTGCAAAGGGGGTCCCTCTGGACTGGACAAGCCAGACTGCGAAGGGAGCCCCTGCACTTGATCTTAGCCATGTTTCGTCGGTCTCTGGCCATTACCCCCCCGTCCCCTAGGGGCTGTCAGGTGAATGAGTCTGTGGAACATGTTTTTTGGGAATGCTCTTTTGCCCAGGATATAATACTGCCATTTATAGTACAGAGTCAGGTCAATGCAAGACTGGTGGTCTTTGGGAGCAATGTGGGTCCTTGGCAGGATGTCAAGTGGGGTCAACTATGGGCCTCAATTTCTTGTATCAAAACTGCAATATGGAAAGCCAGGAATGCCCTGGTAATTTCTTATACATTTCTTATGTTCAGCTGAGGATACTGTCCGGATTGCTCAGGCAGAGTTGAAAAACTATTATGTTTGGGACATGGGAAAACTAAGTCAATCTGATCTGGAATTCAAATGGGCATCTAAACCTCCATGAAAAAACAATATCAATACTTGGTTCATTGCTGATGACCTCTTTTCTTGGTGTTTTAACTTACATTAAGGGGTTGTTTCACTCATCGAAAAGTCAGATATTGGAATGATTTGCAGTCATTTCTGGGCCAACTAGCTGTAGAAGGGTAAGCAGTGTTTACTTTTACCTTTAAACTGTCAGTCCAGAGATGTATAGAATCTGCTTATCTTCTGCTTCTTTCAGTGTGCTGATATAAGGCGGGTGCTTGAAGAATGCCTAGCTGGTCTAAGGATGGTGGAGAAAGAGACTCCTTTGGAAGAAGAATCTTTTCGGTGGCTGAAGGCCTGTGGTATACACTGCAGTTGTAGACTGCTGTCCCGGGAAAATGGGGGGCACTCGCAGACTTCTGCCTTCCAGAATCAGATTAGAAGAACTCTGCCTGAGGATAGACTGTGTGCAGTTGTAGACTCCTGTCCCAGGGAAACTGGGGGCAGTTGCAGACTCCTGCCTTCCAGAATCAGATTAGAAGACTTTGCATGAGGAATGGCTTCAAGAATGGACTCCAGTCTGGGGTGGGCAGTTGTAGACTCCTGTTCAATTGGACAATTTGTGCTTTTGCTGCCAAGGAACGTGCCTTTGCTTAAGGATTTCTTTTGTCTTTGGGGATCAGTAGAAGACTCCTGCCTTTTTATAGGGCAGCAGCAGACTCCTGTATCCTAAATGGTTTATCAAAACTGTCAAACAATGTATATAGTTGCTATATTTGTTTATTTTTTGTAGGGATGCTGCTTCGTTTCTGAAATCTGGACTTGGGTTCAATAGTTATGTTTTATGCAGTTGTAGCCTTATATATAGGCCCAAATCCCTGCTTTTAGTAAATTGATACCAAATATATATATATATAATATACCTGATTTACTTATTTATTATAAACTAGTGTAAGAGCCTGTGTACACGGGCCAAAGTGCAGGTTTTCATTGGCACAGAAGGACCACTACATATCGTGAGCCAACAGCTCCTTCTAGCGGTGGCAACAGGCGAAGCTATGCAAATTAGCATTGTCTCTATGTATCCTAAGGCAACAGCTCCCTTTAGCGGTGACAAATGGCAAATCTATGCAAACCTGTCTCTACTGCGCATGACTGCATCGGCCAAACATACAGGGACAAACATACATCTGGCCCTTTATTATATTGTTAGATTAGATGCACTTCTGAGATAAGCCACTTGCATATCCACGTGCTAGAGAAGAAAAGAGAAAGGCAGACATGGTGACATATTATTGATGGAATTTGACTGTTAACTTGTAACATTCCTTTGACCTTTCGAAAATGATTAACGTTTATGATTCTGCTTCACGGCTATGGCACAGCTTTTCTTTGTTAAATTCATAGACAACACTCCTCTCCAAAAACACTCTCTGTGGAAGCAGATATTCAATTCCCGTCATTCTAAGAAAGGAAAAGGTCTTTAGCTGGCTGCCCTGAATGCGCTGGTTCAGGGGCAATTCTTATTTTTTAAAACCTTTGGCTGTTAGATGGTGTTGAAAGAGCTGACTAGAAGCTGAAACTATTGTCACGAGGAGTGAATATAGGAGATAGATGACATGTCAGGAGGGGTACAAAGCATGTGGGTATTGTTTGGATATTTACCCACCCTTTCACAGCCCTTTGCCATGCTAATCCCTAAGGGCATTACTTTCAGATTCCTCTTCCTGGTCACAGTACTGTGACGTGGAAGGGTTGCACTAGGAGGAATGAAGATTACAGTGAAGCATTCCCACCCACTACTTGCACATCCTCATTAAACCCCCCCCCCCCAACTTCCCTCCCCCACACACACGCACACACCCACCCATCCTGGGACCTCTTTGAGCTGGCACTGTTCAGCCATCTGAACTGTAATTGCTTAATTGCAGCTATAAACTATGTAAACAATCTCCTGTTGTAAGAAAACTGCCTTTACCAGTAGTTCACACAATGCATTTCTTTTCATTTACATTACCAGAGTCCTTGTGTTGTTCTGCTGTTCTTTGTTTCTTGCCTTAAACTCCTCCACCCCCTCACCCTTCAGAGCTCTGCTGTGCTAAGAGGTGAACGCAATAGATTTAGCATTTTTCCTTGTTGATCCTACCCAAGCTTCTTGCAGATCTCTTTTTACATTGAGAACCCCAGTGACTTCATTTGATTTTTAGTGGAAGAGCTAACAGCAGCCACAATTTTAAAAACAGGGCAGTAAATTGACTATTCTAGAAGGAATATTATTTAAAATGCTTGAAGTGAATGCTTTATCAATGTTTAATCTTGCATTTTGCCATCTTTCCCTAACCGTTTGCCACGGACAAAACCCTTTGCTACTGTGCTCCTTCCCGTTCTCCTCTAGCACTCCACTGTGCACCCTCTCCTCAATAATGCAAGTGAACCTGTTAATCTGCACTTAGGGGTCCCTTCTCCTCCATCCCGCCTTAGCATTACCCTTCGTCCCGGTCCTGCACTTCTCCGCAGTGCTCCAGATAGGATTTTGGAGTGAGAGTATGTTACTCCCAAGTTTTAGAATTAGAGAGTAAATCCAATTTTAAGAAAGTAAAAATGAGTTTCCTCCTGCGCAAGAGAGTAAAAAGTGCCTGACAACTATCCAATGTCTGCATAAAATTAAAACATTGTTAAAAAACATTAGTGACAAAAGAGCTGCATTTCAAAATGGTTTCTCAATAATTTATTGCACCTATTGAAAACATTTTTCCCCCACACAAGAACCTTGTAGATGCATAATACTCAGCTTCATCTTCATGATACTTGGGCACACACTCTGCTAAGAGCTACTGCAGATGCCAGCTAGTTCCATCAGGTGATTCATAAATCAAGTCCCTCATTATACCAGCATCGCTTCTCTGTCTACGGTTGCTGCAGGCAACCGTAGGCCACTCCTTTGCTCCATCTCTCCTCTTTGCCACTCTGTTTCCCCTGTCTCTCACTTTCTGACACTCTGCCTCTCTCCCTTAAGTGTTGCGATGCCACGCTTTGCGGTCTGTTACTCTGTCACTCTTCCTCTCCCATCTCAGCATTCTATTGTTGCTGTTTCCTGTTTCCCTCCAATATCTCGCTGTATCGGTTGATTTAACCCCTCTTCCTCTCTCATGTCATTACTTTGGCTATATCTGTTTTTTCATGTTCTTGTTGTGTTTGCTACTCCTTTTTATGATCTGTATTGCACTGTCTCTTATGTTATTGGCCTGCCCTTGTCTAGTCTTGCTTTTCTATTTCCATCTCTCCCCACCTGCTGTTGATCTGTGTTTCATTTTACTGTCTCTAAATGTCTGTTGCTTGGCTTCTATCCCTCACTCCTATTGTGTGTTTGTCCTATTATTAACTCTGTTTCCCTTCTCACTTTCCTTGTTGCCCTATCATGTAGCTCATTGCTCTCTCTTCCTGTTGCTTGAATTTCTGTTTTGGATTGTCTAGTATGTTCTCTGTCCCTTTGCTCCCTGACACCTCCCCACCTTTATTATCCTTTATTGCTTAGGTTAATAGTTGTTCTTCCTCTCCTGGTTTTCTGTTGGTCTTTTAACATAGCACCAATAAATATCCAACAATCTTAAAATGCCTTTTGCATTAGAAAATCGAGTGCAGCTTTAATATTGGGTGCTCCTTTGTAGATGTGTGCAACCCTTCTTTTGGCCATTAGGCTGGGAATGATAGAGTTAGAGGTTTGTCTGAACAGATGCAGCACGTGCTTGAATGCAGATGCTTTACCAACACTGTATTCCATTACAAGCACAAGAGCCCATATGAGCTGTGTGTTCTGGGCCATTGCACGTATAGTAGCCCAGCTGAGATGTGTCTGTTCTGAGCCAGCATAAGCAAAGCAGCCCTGAAGAGGTGTGTTCTGAGCAATCACAGGTATAGCAGCCCTAATGACATCTGTGTCTTCTGAATCCCTGAACATTTAGTAGTCCTTTTGATAAGTCAAAAGTTAAGTCAACTCTGTTACAAATGAATGTTACCTGCATCTTAAACGCACAGATCTGATGCAGAATCATTAACTAACTTATCAACAGGATTTGTACTAACCAGTTACACAATGATCTCTGCAGCACGGTTATTGACCCACTGAGCTGTCTAACCCAACAGGCTGAAGACACTGAAAGGCACGTAGGGTTAGGGCACTGGCAGTTTCATGTGAGGCTTGCCTGACATAATTGTCAAAAGCTCTAAGCCTGTTTGAACTATCCCACATGAGTAAGGAGATTCATAATGAGCCTATGAAATCTGCTAGATTTTTGGCAGTGAGACTCAGTAATGGGACATGGGAGAAGCAAATGTTTTGAAAAATGCAAGACCGAGTAGAAGGAATTGAAGTATATGACAGCACTGCCATCTTCTCACACTATCTGCCAGTGTGCATCACACCAGCTCAGGAGGTTGGAGGAAAACACTCAGACACTGTTCTTGCTCAGTACTTTAGCTTGCTGCAGAAAATGCCAACACATGTTGGTGCTTTGTCATTAGAGCAGCTTTGTTAAGAAATTCAGGTACTGTTCCCAAACATAGAAGTCCTGCTAAGAAATGTGGGCATGATGCAATCAGCCCTGCTGACAATATTTGGCATTATGCCATGACATGCATATAGCCTGAATATATAGCAGTCCTGTTGAGAGGTACCGGTACAATCTGTGCGACTGAAAATATATACAGCACTGATTCTATCTGAATCCATTATACCTGCTTGCGGTGGGTGGTCAGAAAGGGAGTTAAAGTTCAGACCACATGCCGAGCTATTTGTTGCTCTCTAGGAAAGCAAACTGTATCTGGTGCCCTTTCATGCACACAAACACATACAATCTTAAAGACAAAAAAAAACATCTTCATATAGAACACCCAAAAATATTTCCCTCTCACAAAAGCCAAACAATTGCTTGGTGGGAGGCTCTTTTAAAACTTCAAGAGATCAAGAAGCCCAAGACATTAAATGCAATTGATGTGCTTCTGTGATGAAAAGAAAGCAAAGTATGAAATGGCCATGCTGCTGCAGTTGCGCTGCCTCTATTAAAGCGGATTAAGACTGAGGAAAATGAAGCAGAAATGCAGCCCTTGTTTAAGACACTTTTCATTTTACATAATACTGTCCTAAAGCAAAGTTAAAAGCATGCGCATGATTCAAAGATGCTTTAATAACACTGTAACCTACAAAATGCAAGCAGTTGAACAAAGTGAACAAACACAAATTCCCTTTTCCATTGCTCAGAAAGTATTATCTTGATAGAATAATTAACAGAGGAGAGTGTTAAAACATGAAACAGACCAGGACTCATCCCAGTTGCTTCTTTGGATTGCTAAATTAAAGAGTGGATTTTCAAACTGCTGCTAGCTAGACTGTCACCAGTGAGCTCCATGCTTTATGAGGGTGCTGCCATAAATAGCCTGTTTAAGTGGCACACAGGGTCTGACCAGTGCCCTTGAAGACTTTACCTTCAGGAAAAATGCTTGTCTAGATCCTCATCTGATTCGATCAATCTCAAGATATGTACTAAGGTACCTTGAATGCAAGCTAATGGTTTGAGTGCAACGTTTGCCAGAACCCATCTTCCACCTGCTTAATCCCATCCTCTAATTTACTCGCTGTCCGATCTTAATTTCCCTTCGACCCTCAAACCCACCAGCCCCCTTTTTTGTTTTAACAGTTAAGTTGTGTTTTAGTGAGGGGAAATAGAGGGCACCACTTTATAGTAAGCGAGTAAATCATGCAAACCAGTAACCACACTGCACAATGGGGAAAAAACAAACGAAGAGGGAAACTGAGGAATTCAGAACTAAATCATTTCACAACTATAGAAATACATATCATATAATATTGGGTTGTGCTTTTGTGCCACCTGTAAGCCAAAACTGTGTCAATAGAATACAGATGGGAGGGAGATGGCATTTGAGGAGGGACACAGCCTGTGGGAGTTGTTTGGATATTTACCCACCCATTGACCACACATTGCCTTGTTAATCCCAAAGGTTACTTCCCATCCGATACCTGCCAATTCCTGTCAATAACCTCTTTGAGCAAGCTACACCGTGCATTATGATCAAACTTTGTGTCCTATAGGGCCTGCCAGTGTTCATTCAAAACATTTCCTGAGAGTTAATGACTTAACTGCTATGTAAATAAGCTCCTGTTGTAATAAAAAGATCTTAACCAAGTGTGCCATCAGCCACTTCATTTGCAAAGAAATATGTGTGTCATTGTATCTGTTAATTGTTGAAGCCCTGGTACAGACAATCATTGGCAAATTCACGTTTATTTTAAAAAAAGAAACCGTTTCGAAATGATTTCGTTTTAAAATAAAAGTGTTTGAAGACGTTGAAACTTGGAACTTCAAGCACTGCACTGAATGTTCCCTTAAACAGCAGGTGCATGTGTACAGCAGGTGCATGTGTACAGCAGACCCTTGTGTACAGCAGGCGCATGTGGACAGCAGGCGCATTTGGTTGGGGGCTTGTATTGTCCATGGGAGGGGGCGTGGCGATGCGGTTTGAGGGGAATGTGGCAGGCCAGTAGGGAACATAGTTCCACTACTTCTTTTCGTACAGTTGGACCACTGATTTTTCAATGGGATTGTGCCATCGTAAAACGCTTTTTTAAACACGGGCCTATATTTTTAAGGCCTGATTACAAGTTTGCTGGTAGTGGTAAAGCATTCTATATTTATAAGTACAACATGTTTTACTAAGACTTTCGGTTAAAAAAATGCATATTTATATTGTCTTTGATGTCAGATCCCGGTACCTGTCAAGATGTTTTTTACGTTCCCATTTATTATACCCCTCTTGTGCTTCAATACTCCTGAGGTATGTGAAGTGCAAACATCACACCGATGAGTCCTATAAGGGTCAAATTAATCGGCTCTTATTTTAAACATTTTTTTTATATAAGTCGGGGGTCTGACACGTGCATCATTCATTACCAAGATGGCTACCCTACGGGAATGGGCACAATTGTATTGTGATTTCTTTGCTAATAATAACATTTTGTAAACAACTCAATGTTCCACCTGCAATTTGCCTCAACATATAGCCTGTTCCTTGCACTAAAGTGGACACCTGTTAGTATGAACTGGAACAGGTCACTTTAGCTGCCAACTGAGTTCTTTAAGCTTGTGTCCACCGCATACCCCACGATGGCATGTTATTATATCTAATGCCTACACTTACCCTTTACCTCTTGGGGCTGCAAACGTAGGCCACTGTAGATGTCATATGTGACTCTCCCCGGTTGCATGTAATCGTCAACACACAATTCATTATGGCTCAATACTCACTAACACGAAGAGGGCGGCTCACTTTCTTTGCTTTGACCACTTCTGGGCTGAATTCATTTCAAACAGATCAGTGCAGTTGAGTCTCACATATATATCATAGCTTCCTTTAATCATGATCAAGAGGCGGCACTCCGTGTGGTGTCTGACCCGACCCTCCCCTGGCACGAGGGACCTGCCCAGTATCATCCTCAATCTTCAGCCGCTCCTTCCGATCTTCATCCTTTTGTAGCTTTCTCAATCCCCTCCTCAGATCAGCTGCGAAGCATGTAGCACCTGAGTGCCCTTTTAAGTGTAACATGTGCCAACATGCTGACAGTCCTGTATTTCTGTACCAGTTGCACGGCAGTGATTTTTACATACAGAGCATGGCATCTAATACACAATGAAGATCTAGCCCGGCACGGGTTGTCCAACTCTGGGCCTCAAGGGACGGAATCCTGACAGGTTTTCAGGATATCCCTTATTAATTTTCATGAGAAAATAATTGCATACATTTAGAATCATTGTTTGCAATTTTATCTCATGAATACTAATGAGGGGTATCCTGGAAACCTGACATGGATCCGGCATGGATCCGGCCCTCGAGGCCTGGAGATGGACAAGTTTAGTAGCAATTGTTGCAATAGAAACATATCTGCCATCTGAAGCAGTGTCAAAATGGGATGAACATATCTTGGAAAGCCAGCCATCAGATCCCACATGATAAACATATCAAATGTTGCTAACAAAACTCTAGTCGGTGAATAAATGTTGGTGAAATGACCTCAGCAGTGGAAAAGTCACCAAGAAAAAATTGCACAGAAATTTCAGCCGAAAAATAGCCAAACATGGTGTGCTCGGGGTTAGGGTAAAGTGAGGGGTTAGAGTAAAGATTTTTGTTATAATTAGGGAAAGCATTAGGGTTAGGGTTGTTGTGAAAGGCCGGTGATGTTGGGATTTAGTTAGAGACGACAGTAGATAAGAGTCAGGGGGCCTCATTACGACCCTGGCGGTAAGGGGTTTACGCCAGCGTTAGCTGCGCCGACCCCTTACCGCCAATTACGAGGTCCCTTAGCGCCATGGAGGTTTTAACACCCGCTTTTAGCGGGTGTTAAAATCCATGGCGCTAAGGGACCATGGAGTTAATTACGCCACCGTAATTTACGGTGGCGTAATTAACGCCTTCCCCACTCCCATTATGCCCTATGGGGCAAAAATGGGAATGGGGAAGGGTAAATGGGGATTGGGGACTTACCGCCCCGCCAAGGTCGGAATGGGGCGGTAAGTCCGCCAACCACCATGGCGTAAACGTAGTTTACGCCATGGTGCTAAAGTCACGGCCCAGGCGGTAACTTTCCGCCTGGGTCGTAATGAGTGTTGTGGTATCGATTATGGTAAGGCTAGAGCTAATAGAGTAAATGTGCGGGCAAATGTTAAAGAAAGGGATGGGAAGGTTGGGGCCGTCTTGCGATCTTGGCATATGATAGGGGTTAGGATAAACCTAGACGTTAGGATAGAGTAAAGATAAAGGTTAGGGTAGGCGTTTAGTTTCGGTAAGGCTACGGTTCAGATTAAATCAATGGTTTAAGTTAGGGCAAGGGCTGGAGTTAGGGTCACTGTTCATTTTCTATATATTTGGGGTTTTGTATCGAGTCACATGCATATAAAGTACCCTGAAGGGTTAATGTTAGGGAAAGCAGAAGGGTTCAGGGTGGGATAAGGGCTGCAGTTAGAGCCAGGGTAAGGGTGGGGAATGGAGTTAAGGTGATTGTGGAGGGCTGGCGATTGCTGGTTTTATGAGGGGTGTGGGTCATTGTTAGGGTTTCAGTTTTGTGTATTTAAAAATAGCTTTTTGGGGACCTTATTATTGGAAAATATTTCACATTTTGTTATGCTTTTTACCGAATGACTAGATTTTTGAAAATTAATTTCTGCTGACTACTTTTTCACATGACTACATTTTTCGTTGCACATTTTCACAAAGAACCCCTCAAAATGTTCGAAGACACAGAGGTACCCACTGGACACTCAATGGCAGCCACTAAATACAATTGACAGCATCGTCTGTTTCAGCCAGCAGTGGCAAATGAACCTGTCAGTTTCTATGTGTTCAATGCAAGCGACCATAATATTGGGAATAGCCAGCCACCCTGTTGCTTATTCCAAATCCACGGCTGCTATGGGCAACTCCTCGCCACCAGATCCTGAGCCACAGCTGTGTTTGCGGATAGGGATTCCCAGAATTGAATCAGCAATGCTTTAGAGCAGTGGAGGAGATACTTGACGGATCAGAGGGCAATAGGTTGTCCTGATGACAGACATATGGATGAGCACGTAAAGTATTCATTACATGCCCATCATGGACCCCTGGGGCATCAACGTGCTGACATTAGCAGGCAGCCAGAAGTGACCTCGGACTCAGGAAGGCCGAAACCGTTCCCTGGCAACAAGCAACATTGGTCATGACAAGTCTTCAGAGAAAGACTTGCGAGGCCCCGGATCTGTTGATCAGGCTCTGAAAAGACATAGGCCACTTGCTCACTAATTGAAAGTCGGAATAACATCTGCTAATAATGGTATAGCTGCCCTAAAAACTGATTTACTTGGTCTGTGCGGCTCATTTTGCAGTCGCATCTACTAATGTATGCGCTGAGACGGACTTAATGAAATTCCAGTGGGTAGTCAAGACTGCTTTTTCACCGGCATACGGGGACTCAATGGCAGCCACACCCTTTCACTTGCATTGACTTGGGACATTTCGCACCAGTACAGAGTAAAACACCAGTTAGGAGCCTTAGACTGGGATCAGCATCTTGTAGGTGTTGTCACCCTGGACTCTTCACGTTAAGGTTTTTATAGTCTCTTTGTCGAACAACTTGAGGACATCCTCTGGTAACACTGATCTACTGCAAATCAAATCACTCTCGATCATCTTCCTATGCCCCCCACCCTCGGTGTAAAGGTGCTGGCATGTGGTGGCTTGTAGTGGCATGTAGTATTGTCCACATCCCTAAACACATAAATGCATAAACAAATACATATCACGTTTCTTGGGAGAATGTGAGCAAATAGGAAAAATGCTGTCATTTTGTTACATTATTTGGACTCATCGTTTTGCCACTTCTAAAGTTCCCACAAACCTTTACACCAACTGTAGCTGCACAACTGCCTCCCGGAGCATCATCTGAAGCGAGTGGTCTCAGCAAGGTAGGATTGAATGCTCTATATTTTGAGACTACTCGCTTAAGCAAGAGATGGATCCTAGTGTGTGCATGGCCAGTCACTCATAGGCTTCAAATGAGGTGTGGAGAGTGCTCTCAAAACCCCAGTGCAATCTCAATGGACAGTAAGCAGCATCTTAGAGACCATAGTGTAAGAGACAGTTATACACACATAGATGCCCCAATGCAGCATGGTCAGTTCAAATGAGTAATTCCATTCTAGCGTTGGAAAGAGTAGCTGTATTGTGGACCCCTAAGGAACTCCACTCCATGTGTATTACCACGCACTGCTTATCCAGGCAGATTTAACATCAATAGCTTGGTTTTCGTGAAATTAAAATTATACTTTATTAAACCACATAAATAAAAAATCAAACATTGACAATGATAGACGTTTTGGATTTTGCATAGGCATTGTATTCTGATGAGTCAGGGTATATTTAGTGTGTGTGTGTGTGTGTGTGTTTATGCAGTGTCTTGGCATACAATATGCAGTGTTTGTGTAAGTTTATCTGTGTGTGTGTTTAGTGGTTGCGTGCACTGTGCAGGGGGGGCATGTATTGCAAGGGTCTATGTGCAGAGTATCTCTTTGCAGTGTGTGGTTTTAGGCAGAGTGTGTGTTTGTGTGTGGAGTGTGAGATTAAGGATGTATGTTCAATTGAAAGGTGCATGTGCAGCGTACGCCATCTGCTCTGTACTCAAAACGGTGCAAGTAATTTGTCACATGATGGCAATACATGTCATATGTTTAAATAGCTGTGCACATGTTCACAATCTGAAAGAAACAGACTGCACTATGCTTCAGTTCTCGCCCAAACCCATCTTCCAGTCTCCATTTCTAACCTCGACTCCAGAGACCTCCCTTGATTAACAGGTTTCCGGTATTCCTCCTCTCTCATCCTGTAACATGATTAATTCACGTTTCCTGGTCTGCAAACTTCCCTTCGCATCCCGTGCTTCGCCCCCCGTTTCAGGCATCAGCAGACTAAGCCAACAAACTGGCCCACCACTATTTATCAATTATTTCTCTTGCAAATGTAGTAAGGGAATTGAGTATGTTGAACCTAAGCACCTTCTCACTTCAGCTCCTTTGCCTCCTGCTTTTTCCCTCCTTTCTCCTCCTCCAATCTCTTCCTTACCATCCTTGATCTCGCTTCCACCGCCCTCCCTCACCAACTCTTCTCTCTTTCATTAGCACCAGCACTCAGGAATGGCGACCTCTCCCCAACACAGATAGTAGAGTTCAGGCTTCTTTAATACTGTGCGTAATAGAATGATTGGGGCTTCTAAGGATTAAGATTGAAACCTCCTTTCCATTCTTGGTTTTCCTTGTGCCATGTACCATCCTTTCCCTCTTTTGGGTAGACCCTACACCCTTAGGTTATCTTCTGCCCAGGTCCACCATGGCCATGTTAAGCAGGAGTGTCATGATTGATTCCTGGCCTGTGCTCTGCCTTCCAAGTTCATGGGGAATGGGTACTGCCGAAATGGCACTACACCTGTCATGTTTTCGGGTAACATGATCTCCCTTCTGTCAGTATTCACTAGTAAAGGTGGAATTGTAGAAGTCAGTGTTTGCGCAGTGAGCACAAACATTCACTCCTTGCTATTCCGTGCACAGCCAAAGGTTTGGCTTTTGGATCTGGGTCCCGACTTATGCCCGAGTTGGCAAAGCCAACCTGCAGTGATTTCGAACTCCTGCTCCTTGCATGGAATTGTGAAAGGTCCCTAAAGCATTCTTTGAATCCCTGGTTCACTCCTCAGCCACCTGAAATCTTCTCCTGGCTAGGATTTCTGTGGGTTCCTCCACTAGGGGTGCCATGGCATGCCCTTAACTAAATCCTAGTCCGTCTGTACTGGCACCAAGGCGGTACCTTTCTTTCTGGTGCCGTTCAGGGTATTCTTCTAGCAACAATGATTTCTGACCATTACCACCTCCAAGGGCTGCAACAAGGAGCATGTGGCTCCTCTTAGCCCCTGCAAGATAGGGACTGACATTTCCTCTCACCTATCTCTTTGAACCCTGTCTGGGAAAGGCCAGACCTTGCCTTTTGCTGCTTTCTGTGGAGAAACACCGCAAACTGATGTGGTCCAACTTTTTCTTTGTGCGGTCTTCCAGCAAGACAAAAGCTGCACTCCTCACACTACAAGAATTTGTTAAGGTTGAAAAACTGAAATACAGAAATTCTGCAAACATTTATAGAGTGGGAACGATGGTAGAATGCTACTTCGACAGGGGAGAGACACAAAGTATCCCAAACATTCAAACTATGAATAAGAAAAGAGGAAAGGTAGTCTGAGTACAAATGTAGGGGCAATGTGTTCTGAAGGGCAAAGTATGTGTCCCCTGATATACTGTACAAGTATATTTGTTATATGGCAGGCATTAGTCCATGTAGCCCTTAAATCCTAAATTGTCAACCAGCTGGTGTCTAATCACTGGTACTATCACTGTTATTACCACGGGTCTTTTGACACATTTGAGAACGACAATGGTGAAAAAACGAAAGTCCCTAAAAAGAAACAGACACCATATTTAAGTCTTCTAGTTGACTGATCATCAGAAGTTGATTTTGTTAAGGAGTGTGACTGATGAACACTTGGCAACATCATATAGCATTTAATGTGTCATTCCTCCTAATATGCTCTAGCGGTAAGTGATATTTGTGATAAACAGGTGCATATCTTGTGTTGCATGCATGCAAAATTATGTGCCCATCTTTGTGGACTGTTTGGGGGTATTTCATTTTCAAAGGTTATACAAAAGAACTCCTCTTTTGAGACCCTTTTACATTTGTTTTTATATCAGTGTCTGGCACAGAGCATACCATTCATGATGGCAGAAGCACTTTTGCTGGTTACCAATTTGCACTTCCTCCCTAGTATTGATTTTCATAACTTGCTGCAGGTAAATTCACCAATTCAAGATCAAACTTCGAATTCGTGGTGGGGTAATTCTGTTACCATCAAAATAAGGAACCACCTAAAATATGCCACACCACTATATGTGTAAATGAGACCAAAAGTCTTGTGTTTAGATGGAAGGAGAGAATGGAGTCACTAGGTAAGTCGTAGATAGGTCTTCTTTATTGCCTCCAACAGTGGTCCGCAGTACATGGTATATGACAGACCATATTGTGGTACACTATAGGATTAACCGGGACCGCCACCCAGGCAGGTTTTGATACTCTCTTGGGCACGCAATAACTGTCTGTTTAGAATGCATACACTCAATTTACACCTGCATTCTTCAGGTCGTGTCACCATGGAACACTCTCATGCATGACATCACACATCTAATAACCACAACACACCTCCCCCATTAATATTCATAACAAAGGGGATTGAAGGATACCAGAAATGCATGCTGAACACATTGCAACATCGCTTGAGTAAAAGATATGCATCCATAAAGAAAGTACTGAATGAATCGCACAAGCCATATCATGAGTAACTTCACACAGGATAAATGTCTTTCATGAAAAGACCTTAATAACGGAGGATAAGAGAAGCTGTTACCTAGGCATAAATAAAGTGTTACAGTTGTTGCACAATAATACAATAAGAAATATCCTTGATACTTAACAGTTTGATAATTCACCACATAATCACATAATGGTTACCGCCACACACCTATATTCACACCACAAAAGAGAGTGCAGTGCCGGGATTGTCATGTTCACCATACACATGCACCCTGCAGCTAATTCCCCATTCACTATACACATGCACCCTACTGTTAGGACTCACAAACATAACAAAGTTCAGACACTAACTTGAGAACTGCGGAAACCTCACTCTTTCCAAAACCACAAAGTTCCATGTGTTAAAATCGCGGCCCAAATTGCTGTGGTTACAAAATATTGCGGCAAAAATGCTGTGGTTTTGCCACCACAATCCATGTAAAGGATGCGGGGGACACCCCCGTAACCCCCAGACCCATTATACCATTTAAAGGGAGCGGGGGGACACCCCTGCAACCTCTGCTCACCTTAAATGGTATAATGGGGTACACCTTTACCGGGTCAAACCATAGCTTTTTTGCCACAATTTTTAGTATAGGCGACATTTTTGCAGCGATTTTATCACTGCATACCAACCAAAATAACAAAACATAACTAAATGCATAAAGGATGCTCCCTAATTACTCCACAGTGCACCCACGACAAAGACTTCTAGATAACAACCCTCAATTCTGCAACATGTAGATATTAATCTCCACAAAAGATCCAGTACGGTTGCCACACTGATCACCCACCACACGCAACCATTAATCAACAAATCCATATTCCAGCCTTCATCATGCCTACAGGTCCCGGTCCAATACAACCAAACTTTGGGTAGTTTACTTAATCTCCCAGGCCACCTAGGCACCAGAAAACAGAGATGTACAGTCTGCACATCGCACTGCCACTAATAAATATAAGCACAGCCGGATCCTACCCCCTTTGTTAAACTCAACCAACACAGAACCGGAAGGCCACTGGGCTTTCTGCACAAATGCATAAAATATGCATTGGCTAGGCTACTGAATCTCTCGAAAGTCATTCATCCTTCTAAAGCCATGGAAAACACAAAGAAACACGCTCTCCAACTGCCACCTACACAAACTGAACAGCCAGGTCTAGCCTACAACTCATTTTCTCCTAAAGTTATGTTATTATGCATTTGTATACTGCCTTATATACCATTGGTATGATCTCAAAGCACTGTGGGTTGAACGCCCTCAGGGACCGTACTCCAGGTCAGTGGAGAGAGAGTAGGTGTAGTAAATAGTGCTTGGGTGCACTCAGTATGTGTGCAGCTAGTGTGGTTTACGTGGCGAGTAGCTGCATTTTAATGCTAGGTCTGGTGCAGTGGTTGTATGAGATCAGTAGAATGTGTGCAGCCAGGCGGTTGACCTCAGAATCTGCATTCTGGCGGTGCTGGAGCTTGTGTATGAGATTATGTGTGCACTGTTCGTGGAGGTGTTTGGGTATGTGTGCACAGCTAGGCTGAATTTGATCGAGGGGCATTCTATTGTTTGATGGTGTAGAGGAGAGAGCGAGCATATAGGTATGTGTGAGTGTCAGTGCAGATTGGTGGGAGTCCCCCATTCCTGATTACCTTCCAGTGCCTGCTGAGCTGACTGGATCTATTCTAGTGGCTCTGAGCTTTGGGTCTCCGCAAGAAATTCTCTTTCTAGTGTGGCGCTTGTCCTGATTATCAGGCTAGAGGTTGTCTTTCCCCGCTTGGCAATGTAATGCAAAAATTGCACTATTTAAAACTAACATATGACAAGTTAGTCCACACCACACAGAAATGGTAAACTACCATATAAAAGACGAACATACAAAAATGCCAACAGGCACGGTTCACAGCCAAAATCCAACAAGGTAGTTAAAGCACACAGGCAACTCTTTGATAACACACACAGTTTCAAAAGAAACGCCACACCGGCACGACTCACATCCAAATTAAAACAGGGTAGTCAAAGCACACAGGCCACTCCATGACAACATACAGGATTTCAACAGAAACACAAAAGAAAAGCCACACGGGCAGGGCAAATGCCCAGATTGCTGAGCATACATAATATGCTGCTTAAGAAACCCTCCAATCACCAACACACCTTGCAGGTATAGACTGATGCTAAAAACAATCACACAGGTTGCTAAAAACACGTGACAAAGCTCAATCAGAAGCTAACTCCAGGCATGACACAGGCAAATCCACACCATTAAGCTCATGTTTTGTATAATGCCACAAGCCCAATGGGAAAGCTTACACTTTCATCAAAATTCAGCGCATCTCAAATTTTCCAGATAAAAACACTAACAAATCACTTGTTAGTTGCGCTGACACCATTCAACCATAATCGCAGAAACACCCTGGATTCCACACGTCATACACCTAGAATCAATTACTATCATTATTGATAGGATTATATGCATAACAACATATGAATACTGCATGAAATAACATTTTTCTTTTTCACCATATTGTTCATAACCTGTCAGAACATAAATACTGTTATATATCTTCACGTGACGTTTTGCCAATTAATTCACAATGTTACATATTACTATTAGCATTGCTCCTTGCTATAAAAATAAAGGTATGGTCAACCAACACACTTGCTAAAAACTATTCAGCATGTCATACATGCATGTAATACCTTAAATAATTCTACAAATTCCGGATCCAAGCCCTTTAAGACTAGTAAATAGTCATTACTGATGAGTTCCATTTTAGTTCCACATATTAAACATCGACCCATAAAGATGCCATTTTCTCCTCTTCCTCTTGACACACAATGGTTATTCAAACATTTACCACACAACCCACGCTGCTCGACACAGTACCATATGAAATCTCGATCTTGGGGACTGCATCCCACAAGGTCACATTCCTCGGCAGACAAGTTTAAGTCGGCACCAGTCAAATCCTGTCTTGTAGGCTTGTTCGCTGCAGGATCATCAACAGCATGCATCTGATGCATGACATCACACATCTAGTAACCACAACATCTTGCTTATTTTTCTCCAGATGTGTGAAGTGCCATTCATGAAGTGGCTGAGCAGTGAAGTGCTCTCTTCCCCAATGTGATAAACCAAACCTGTTCATCTTGTAGAGGGGAGGGTTGTATACCTCAGTTATACAAGAGACTTGGATCTGGATCTCTTACGGTCACAATCTGAGCATAAGTAAATGCATAAGGCATCCTTTGTGCTCAGGTCATTGTCATATTGTTAACAGTGTGACTTGTTATCATATTACCACCAGGATGGGGTCTAGCTTTGCACAGTGCCACCACAGGTTTGAGCAAGAGTTACAAACAGCGGCAGTAAACCATGCTTGACATATCCAATTTGTACACCGTAGCCCAATGGGATGCTTAATTGTATGCAAGTCATAGATTGCTTTACCATAGGCCATCAGCTTCTAGAGCTGATGGTTATTAATGAAAAAGTCTTCACCCCTTTCTGATTAAAATGCACTATGTCAACCAGATGCCCACGTGCCTCAATATCCTTTCAGGTGTGCCCTCCGTTCCCCACTCCATTGCCCGAAGGAGGTTCAGATTGCTGTTCTCCCACTCTCTGTCCTGGCCTCACTGTGGTGCTGTTGGCACAAAATCGCCAAGACTGCATTTTCTTCGCCTTTAGTGTCAGACTCCTTTATTAGCAACCCTCTTCAGTGCATCATCCCTTAAATATATCGGCGGAATTGATGGTATGTTAGCAGCATCCCTTCAAATAGATCCTTTGGATAATGCGATCATCAGCTGAACTGAAAAGAAATAAAGACTTGTGTCAGAAATAAAATATTTAGACAGAGTTTCCTTGCTTCCTCTTCTATTCCCTGAACGCTGGCATACACCTGAAAACCAAGAACTCTTGTCAGTCATCCTTGCTCACATCTGTGGCCCTCTGATACTGGGCGTCACCAGCTCGTGTCCTAATAGGAAGTGAGACATAATTTGCAAAAGTTGCCTCGCATTTGCCAGACATTAGGATACTTGGTGGATAGGAAAAGGAGGGCTACCAGGGACAATGAGAAACCGTGTGGGATGAGGCTGACATGCAAAGTTTCAATGAAGTGTGCTTGAGTGCAGAGCTCTCACAGTACTGGGTATGCATACATCTCAAGATGGGAGAGTGGGTGATCACAGAAGGGATCACAGGAGAATGTAATTTGTAAGCCCTAGCTAAGCCCTTGCTAATTCCAAGAACTCTGGCACCATGAGATTGATGGCTAGTTCACTGGGCGAAGACCCATCTTAGCACCCTCAAGCAAGTTCCCGGAAGACAAGTGCTCCTGAGACAGAGTGTGAAAGCGGCTGTGCAGAGAACTATAGACTTGACGGAAACTGTAACTGTAACTGGGGGAAGGTTTCTCAGTACCCTAAATTATCAAGTGCACCATGAGGGTGCAGAGCCGAAGTCACACCCTATTGTGTACAGTGTTGGGAGGAGAATATCGTCAAATTCACAATTCTTGAGAACAACCCCAACATTGCCCCGTGGATTTGAGGAGAGTGTGAGTGGAATTAGATTTGCTCACTTCAGGCCATGCTGTCCAGTTGGCATGCCCTTCACACGTGTCACAGACAATCTTTAGTAAAAGAACGAGGTCAACCTGTCCTTAAATTCAGTCGACGCAGGTTTCAATGTTGTGTTGAACAGCTGTTGGGAGGAAGAGAACATCTCTGACAGGAATGGTGTAAATGTGATTATATTTTCTCTTCCTAGAGGATTGCTCTGTAATATGTCTTGAATGTGTGTATAATATTACAAATCTCATTTGAGCTTGCAGCAGTCAACGAGGCCATCATTCATGTTCCATTTCACATGCCAGCGCATACCGGATTTTCATGCGCCTTGCATCTTTACATCTCAGGACATTTCAAGGCCTTCACTGAGGAGTATTCGCCCAATAGTAGACTCAGGTTGATCAGTTCTGTGGGGGATATTGTAGTCAAATATTTAATTTTTAATTTTTAATTTGGGTTTGCCCTCTTATGAGGTACTTGGGATTGCTTAAAAACTGCTTCATAGATGAAAAAAGATTTTTTTAATTAGGTTTCTCTATCCGCAGGGTATAAAAAGAGAATACATATATGTGTATTTCTAGTGGATACTTTTATTCATTTTTCAAAATTTCCTAGAGATTCAGATCTCCCATATTGTTTCTTCTGCTCTGGTCTTTTTCATAATTTTTTCAGAGTCCAGTTAGGAATATTAGTGGTTCCCATCTTTTTTTGAAGGGGAGTCAAAAATAGGAAGGCCCGACGAGTTTCAAGAAAAGAATTTGTCTGTTCGTCTGGGTTTGTTCTTGGTAAAGAAGCCACAAAAAGCCTACCGGTTTCAGTGGCACAGACAAGGTAAAGGCCACATTCATCAGGGCTGGGCGCACACTTAAAGGTTGCTGTGTCGACAGATAGATAATTGGTCGGATAATGCAAGGAGATCCCACCTAGTTAGAGGGGTCCCCACGAGTATCCGTACATTTGGGAAGATTGGGTAATGCACTTCCCAATAGGGCATGAGGCATTTGTCATGCTCAGGAGTCTACAATGCTTGAGCCGGAGATTCACAAAGGGTATGCTGGCCCGCGTGGAGTTGCTGGCTGGCATCCCAGGAAGGGAAAGATATTACATATCCTTTCCTGCTCAATTCAATTTGCTTCAGGTCATAATAAGATCCTTTCCATTTGACATTTATTTTCCACATGGTAGTTTGTGCTTAATTGCTTCCATTAAGCTAATGATTTCCTTTTTAATGTTTCTGAAATATTGTCAGTTATCAAAATGGAAACATTTGTTTTTTTATTCAGGTATCATAGGTACCCATTGTAGACCTAGGCCTTATTTCTTTTTTTTTTTATTTCAAATCCCTTTATTTCAGATTGACATTAATAAATATAGACCCTCCAATTTCAACATTTCCAAGAAGAACAAGAATACGCAGCACCAATTTTCCCTTTCCTAGGTTCCATGTAATAATGTCGCCCCAAAAATATCGCCATACAAAAATATCGCCGAAAAATTGCCGTTTTTTTGTGGCGACATTATTGCATGGAACATGCGGCGGACACCCCCGCAACCCCCAAATTATTATTTTTTTAAAAAATGTTTTTCTTTTTTTGCCTCTGTCGCCATATATATGGTCACCCAAATAATATCGCCACAACATTTTCCCACCAATATTATTTACGGCGACCATATATGTGGGGATATTATTACATGATACCCTTTCCTATCTCCCTTTCAGCCCTCACATTATGCAACCCACCCTCCTTCCCCCGATCAACAAGAATCAACAACATCCTACTTCCTTTTCTATTCAGCCTAACATACAACACGTACAGTTAACCCCCTCTCTCTGCACCCGGGACGTCATTTGGGGGTGATGAGGGGTCGAAGCTGTGAGCCCTGCTGTCTCAGCTGCTTCCCCCGCTGTCTTCCTTGCTACCCGTGGCCAATGAAAAAAAGAAAGAAAAAATGTTTTTATACTGGCTGTGGGCAGCACTTGAGCTCTTTGGCCCTTTTTCCACCCCCTCACTGCTGATGCTCTATATAACATTTTTAAATAAGATAATAAATATCCTTCTTAGTTACAGGCCAATATCCTTGCTGAACAGCTCTTTTAATCTGTTTGGCAGTGTGATCCTTGCAAAAGTGTCAGATTGGGTTGAGCAGAACCATTGTACTTGCATCATCTCAATTAGGCATTCAAAAGGGACATACGACCCCCCGCCAGGGTTTAAACCTATGTCCTATTACAGCCAAGTTATTATTTAGCAAGAAAGAAGTACTGTGTGTGGCCTTTATGGGCTTAGCAATAGCTTTCAAGCTCTATACCTGCGTCAACTGAATTTAAGGGTAGGTTGACCTCGTTCTTGCACTCAAGATTGTCTGTGACACGTGGGAAGGGCATGCCAACTGGACAGCGTGGCTGAAGTGGGCAATGCCAAGTGTGTATACCAATTGATCTTTTGAGAGTAATCATGGATGTGCAAACAAGTAATTCCATGGTGGTGGGATATAGAATGAAAGGGTTGGTGACTTCACCCATTATTGTGGAACTTGGAGTGCCATAGGCATGCAAACCTGGACCTCTTTTTTTCCAATACATTCACTAACTATTTGCATACATTTTATTGTGACCTACATTTCTACCTTGATGACAGTGCATTATTAGCAGAAAGCTCATTCTCTTTGCAGCAGCTAGCTTATCAACGTCTCCGTTGAATATATGAGAAACCTGGAATCAAACCAAAGGCGAATCAGCTACAATGGTGATTTCTACTAAGTACAGGCAGCCTCTTTGAGATTGCAAACTAACCAGGAATTAATTGGATAAGAGGACCCCTGTGGGTATTTGGGCATGAGATGTGCTTCTAATTTAACAAGGAAAAACATATTGGAAAAGCCTCAAGAATGGTGCAAGCCATCGGGCGGGGGAGCTTTAAATTCGTTAAGAGTTTTAACGCGTTCAACAAGTAAAATTTATGCTGGGAGCCTACAAGGAAATAGTACAATTAATCGCCCTGTATGGCTCGGATATATGGGGCAGAAGGAATGGAGGGCAAATGCAAAAGATTCAAAACAATTCCTGGAAAAATAATCGGGTCTTTCCACATCAGCCCCTACATTTGCCTCCCTCTGAAATGGAAGAGTGTGGCTCACCTCCTAAATGTCTGGAGTAATTGGAATGCCATGCTAATTTACAGAATTATAGCCGATATCTGGCAAAGCGATAGATCTCTGGCAGTCCCCCTGCTCAAATACACAACCACAAACTTGGCAAGATTCTCGGGAGGATAGCTCAGGGGCAACACGCTCGCTTTGGAAGCACAAGACGATGCGGAGCAACACAGGTTTGTTCCCCAGGTCAGCGCTTAGAAACCTCTGGGAATTAAAAGCACGTTATAAATAACCTATCATATCATATCAAGATTGATGCCTCAGATTATCTCAAAGAGCCTCAGTCCCTTATTGAAGTGCTGATTTCAAAAATCAAAATGGCGCTACTGGCACACACTGAATTTGAAAAACCACTTAACAGGGTGTTGGAGGCCTGGCGACATTGGGCGTCCTAATCTGGAATCAACTTCTGCATTCTCTTTGGGCAGAAGATGAGTTTTCAGGCTGTAAAACGCTTTTTTAAACTTTTTTGTTCTAGGCATATATTTATCTCAGTGTTTCTCACTATATTGGTTGTTCATACACTGTTTTCTGTTCCAGCAGCAACAGTTTGTCACCGGCCGGTTGACAGTGCTTTATTGCCTGGAGCTATACACACTGATATTAATGCTACATATGGTGATCCATTCTTGTATGAAATGTATATCATATTACCGTGATATCATAACCATATTTTTCTTAGTCTACTGGAACAATGCTATGTGATGACACTTCCAGTTCTGTTAAGGGGTGAAAGGCTGTGTACCGTCACTTCCCGTGATGTCACTTGGGGCAGTTTGACCAGCGCGTTAGTCCCGGCCCCTCTTTACTGGCTCACCACATGTTTCCCATTTATCCAGTCCCCTGCCGCAGTACCACACCTCCCCCTCCTCAGCATGCCCCTTCCGGCTTAACGCTGTGCTCTCTGACAACCCCGCCTCACACGGCCATTGGTGGGGAAATGCCAGTAATTAGCTGCCCACAAGCACGACTCAGGCTGTTAAGAAGGGCTTAGGGACACCTAATGGTAGGCTTTTCCCGCAGGACATGGGTGTCAAGGCTTTTAGAACACCTGAGTAGTAGTGTGGGGGTGGAGTGGCAAAGTAACGATGGACACAAAGCGAAGATGGTAGCCATGCTTAAAGGGCAGAGCATGGGACGGCAGCTGCTGCTTATGGAAGAGGGCAGTGGTCGTGTGAGCCGGAGAAAGGGAAAGAGGGCGTGCCTGAGTAATGAAGCCTGCACGGAGGTCTGGCAGGTGAAGAGTAGTCACTTACTATTGCTCAATAGAGGTAGCCGCCTGTGAAAAGCTGCACACTTGCATTTTCGAGGAAGGGACTGCCACATGTGTACAGGCAGTAGGGCTCCTAGCACAAAAGTAGTTCATGGCAGACGTAGCACGCAAATACAGGACAGGCAGACTAGCCACAAGGAAATTCAAGACAGCTGTGTTGCAGTGGGTGGATCGATTCACTTGTCAATTCACAAAGCATACTAGAAACTTACTGTGAAAGACATAAGTGAATTAGGGACAGAAAGGACAACTTGAAGAAAAAATGAGAAAGAAAGAGATCTGTGTAAAAAATCATTGCTCAGAGAAAATTACCTGCACCACCTGTTTCCCAAGCTCATGCCATGCTCCCCATTTATCCTTCCTATCCATCACTCCTCAAACACCAATCCAACTTGGAGCAGACCACAAGATGTAACAGCAAGGAATTTAATGATAAAGGCAGCCCAACAAGCCCTACCAAATAAATGTTGGGGAGTGGGCGGGAATAGTTCGAAATAAAGGAGGATAGCCAAAACGAAGAGGTGGGCAAAAGGTAGAAAAGTGGAGTAAAGGGAAAAGTTACTCAAGAGGAGATAAGCTGGACATTGGGAAATTCTGGACATTTTGTTCCCAATGGTAAGTTTGCCTAGAGGACAAGAATTGTACCACACAGGTTAACGGCGACATTGACAGCATATCACTTCTTTGGGAGAAGATAGAAACTAGGAGCATTGCGGGGAAGTCGTGAGAGGCACTTTTCTTGATGGAGCGACATGGCTGCTAGGTTCAGCAAGAGTTTTTTGGGGGAAATAATTATGATTCTTAGTGCGGTCAGTGAATGATGCTGAGGTATACTTAATGGCCCTGTTTGTCAGTTTTAATGATGAATGCAGAAGCGGCCAGCTGGCGCAGTTCCTCACGGCCACACCTTGTGAGGTGCAGTTTCACCTCCAACCAAACGTTCCATTGAAAGGGTTGGGGCGTGTCCAAACTGAAGACTGAGGTATTTCTGTTTCTAGGGCGAGATGCAGTATTTCGGGGGCTGGATATATCTGCTCCAGAGAATCACAGAGATTTAATAAGACAAATGCACTTCGAAAACCATCATTGTTTGTTTGTTTGTTTGTTTGTTTAGTATTTATTGTGCGCACTGGACCCTGGAGTATAAGGGCGCAAGGTAAGAAAATGTACAGCTTGAGGCACAATTGCAGGTTACAGATTACAGTTCATCGGTTACAAGTCATTAGTTATAGGCATGTAGGAGCAAGTCATTGGTTACAGGCATGTAGGAACAAGTTCATACATTCATTTAACATTTGTTGTCGTCAACCAGTTGATCACATTTTTTCCTGAATTTGGTAAAAGATTGTTCTAGCCTCAGAGTGCTAGGTAGTTCATTCCACAATTGAGCGGCTTTGACTGGGAAACTGGTTCCGCCTATGGTGGCAAGTTTAAATCGGGGTACTTGGAGATGATTGGTGTTGGCTAGTCTTGTTTGTCTAGTGGAGTGAGTTCTGGTGAATCTGTCCTTTAAGTATTTTGGAGCTTTATTGTGGAGTGATTTGTATGTAAGGGATGCAGTTTTGAGTCTGATTTTCTCGTAGGTGGAGAGCCATTTATGTTTCCTTCTTGTTTCTGAGATGTGTTCCCTCTTGGGGATGTTCAATGCAGCTCGGAGGGCATTGTTTTGCTGTATCTGAATTTTGTTAATGGTAGATTTAGTGGCTCTTATGTACAATGCGTTACAGTAATCTAGTTTGGAGATGATTAGGGCTCTGGCTAATGTTAGACAACTATGCTGGGATAAGAATTGTTTTCCTGCTCTAATTAATTTACATGTGTAAGCAGTTGATGATGCTAGGGAGTTTACCTGTTTGGAGAATGATAGGGTGGAGTCAAGGTACATACCTAACGTTTTTACTTCTTTGGCTATTTGTATACAGTTCTCATCGATGATAAAGGAGGAATAGTTTGTACTTAGCTTATTAAAGAGGGCAGCCGTACCTAGGATGAGGAGCTCAGTTTTATCATTGTTTAGGCATAAGCCATGGGTTGCCATCCATGCCTGAACTATGCTGTAGATTTTGTTCACCATTGCTAGGTCACTTTCGTAATCCCCCGTGAGAGGGAGGAGGCTCTGGGTATCGTCGGCGTAGTTGGTATACGTGATACCCAGATGGTCCAAGTCATCAAACAGGGGCTTAGTAAAAATGTTATATAGCGTTGGTGAAATGCAAGATCCCTGTGGCACGCCGCAGGTGATAGGGATGGGGTCAGCAGCTGCTATAGGGGAGAAGACCCTCATAGTACGGTCGCTAAGGAATGATTGGATCCATACTATAGCCTCAGTGGAGAAGTGTGCTGCTGTATCGAGGTGATTGCACAAGACTTTATGATCCACTAAGTCGAATGCGGCCGATAGGTCTAATAGCAGGAGAAGTGCTGGCTTTCCAGAATCTTGTATTTTATCTATTTGGGCTTTTAGGTCGATTAGTGCAGTTTCTGTGCCGTGCAGTGGGCGAAAACCGGATTGACGGGAGCCTAGTAGTTGATTTTGTTCCAAGAAGTTCTGGATTTGGATGTATGCCATCCTATCCAGAATCTTCAGGAGGAACGGTACAGTGGTAATCGGTCTATAATTAGTGGGCATGGCTGGGTCTAATGTTGCCTTTTTAAGGAGTGGGAGCACCCAGGACTCTTTTAGGTTACTCGGGATAGTACCCATAGTAAAGGAGGCATTAATCAGTTTTGTGATGAACTGTGCTAGGTCTCGTGCAGCATCTTTGATGAGTTGTGCTGGGCAAAGGTCTCCTTTGCAGTTGGATGGTTTTAGGCCGAGTATTACTTTCTCCACCTCTAATATAGAGACTTTGGAGAAGTGGAATTGGGTGGTGGGTTTGGGGTTGGAAGGAGTCCTGGTGGAGGGTAATGTGGCAGAGGCTAAGGTCTCTCGTTTTAGTTCTATTTTCTTTTGAAGGTTTAAGACTTTGTTGGATAATGCATGCTGGATTTCAGAGCACCATTTTTTATCTTTGAGGCAATTGTCTTGTGGCGTTATTGGATTTTCCAGTTCTCTAAGTATGGAGAACAATTCTTTTGTACTTGAATTGGCTTGTGTGATTCTGTTGTTGTAGGTCTCTTGTTTAGCTAAAATGATTTCTTTTTTATATTGGGATGAGATGTTGATTAATTTTAGTTTATTTTCCAGAGTGGGGCAAGCTTTCCACGTGTTTTCCCATTTTCTTTTTTCTAATCTTAGGTTTTTTAGAAGAGGGGTGAACCAGTTATTCAGATGGCTCTGTGGTTTGCTGTTTCTGAGCTTAAGCGGAGCGATATTATCAAGTGTTTTATTCTTAATATTATTGAATTCTTCCACTAAATCGTTCGGGTTAAGGTTATTAGGTAGAGCGTTCAAAGTGGGCATGATGCCGGGGAGTAGTTTGTCTAGTGTCATGTTTTTTTTGTTTCTGGTGAGTGCCGGTGGTGCACAGGGTTGTTGCAGTTTAGGGGTGGTAGTGTCCAAGGAGAATGAAATTAGATGGTGATCTGTCCATATTTGAGGTGAGATAATAGGGGTAGAGATTTTACAGTTATGGTCAGCAAATCAATCTAAGGTTCTCCCTTTGATGTGCGTAAGCTCAAACACTCTTTGGGTGTAGCCCAATTCAGTTAGAATGTTAGATGCTGCTATGGCTTGTGGGTCATTGATATCATTGAAGCCAATATTAAGGTCACCAAGTAATATTGATTGGGTGGTGTCTTTGAGGTTTTCTGAAAGAATGGTCGATAGGTCTTCTATGAAGGTCTTGATGGGACCTGGGGGTCTATATATCAAGTGGAGGTTAATAGTTTGAGCGTTAGCTGTGGGGGTCTTAGTAGACATTATCTCACAAGATTCAATGGTTGGCTAAGGAGTAAGTCTCATCCCAAGCTTAGTTTTGGCAATGATGGCTAGTCTGCCCCCCCCCCCCGAGCTCCACATCTATCCCTTCTGAGGATAGTGTAGTTGTCGGGAACAGCTAGGGATAGTGCTGGGCCTGATGCCTCATGCAGCCATGTTTCTGTTATGGCTAGGAAGTCGTAGTCTCCAGTAGCGATGACTTCGGATATTTCTATGGCATGGGCGACTAGAGATTTCTATGGCATCATTGCGCCTGATGCCCACTACACGTTAAAAGAATGATAATTCAAGTTGAGATTGGTGCACAAAAGAGGCGCAGAAGGGAGGCAGGTTTCAGAGTCGGGAGTCCTTTGGAGGTAGGAGGAAGATTATACTAAGTGCGCCAGTTTTGAAATGTGTTTAATGCTTATTTCGTGGTAATTTGGGTTTTGACATCGGAATGCGCTCTTTCAAAGTAGGGCAATGTTGATTCAGGCAGGTGACGTTGACACTTGACAAGATGTTCAAAAGCTTCATTCTGAGGAAGCGAAACAGAAAAAATCCTCAGAGTTGCAAATCATTACCCACTCTTTGGAAAGGGGAAAGGCCACCAACAGAATCTAAGGTGTTAGGGAGGATCATGGCTTGTGTAGGCGACTCCATTGTTGCTTCTTAATGGAAGTTATGGAATGAGAAGAAATAGAAAGTGGGGAGTTTAGAATATTCAACATAGAAAAAAGGAAAGGGGCTGTGGGATAGTGGAACGAAAAATAAAAGTAGAGGGAGAAGTATGAGGGGAAAATGAATGAATGCTAAAACTTAATAAGCAGATGTGTGCAAAATTACAGTTTGTATCAGGGTCGGACTGGGACAGGAAATACGCACGGACACCCAAAGAAAAGTGGTCCACCCCTTGCCTCAAAAAAGTGGCCCACCCCTCGCCTCATAACCCTTAACCTCTGATGACATCACCAGAAGTGATTCCATTTCACCCCACCCCAAAGTGACATCCCGGGAAGCGATGAAACACGACCTTTCACCCCTTGACAAAACAGGAAGTGGCATCAAATAGCATTGTTCCTAAGTACACTATGAAAATTATGGTTATGATTTCACTAATGTGATATACATTTCATACAAGAATGGATCACCATATGTATCATTAATATCTGTGTGTATAGATGCATATTGCACGTTGCAGGTTTTTAAATTTTTTTTGTCAAAAACAAAAAAAATGCAATTACATTTTTCTTCAAACCGGCCCAGGAGTGGCCAGGAATCGGCCCCCACTGCCCAGGGACGATTTCGGCCCAGCCACGGGCCGAAAGGCAGAGGGGCTAATCTGACCCTGGTTTGTATCTTGAGGCAAATAAAATGGAAGCAGACAAAAAGGGTGTTAATTGTAGCCAATATTCCCCTTGGGCAGTATGCTGCCTTGGGCTATGTGGCCAAATGAGACATATGATGAAAGGACCATTCAGGATCCTGAAAGATGGCCGCCAAACGTGAGCATGAAAAGATAGCCATGTAGGTGAAACATGCAACAGGAGCCGACTGGCGAAAGCAGTGGATGGTGAGCGGATGTTGGAAGAGGAGGGTGTGGGTTGAAGAAATGGAGAAATGTGTGAGAGAGCGAAAGAGGAAAAAAGTGGTGCGGGGCAATTCCATGAGGGATGCCAGGAGTAACAGGGGATGCCTACAGGTGGAGGGAGATGCAAGTGGAGTGCAATGCTCAAATATGAAACACAGAACAGCAAGAGCAAGCAGGGAAAATGTTCACGACAGCTTCGCTTTGCAGGAAATAATTATTCTAACCAACTACCAGGAATAGTGCACAGAATACCATTATTCCGATTCTCTGGGGAACCATAAACGTTCTGAAAAGAGTGGTAATAATTATATGGACTATTTTACTACTCTCATTTCCTTCAGATGGCTCAACTGTCAGTGGTACATGGGCAAAACTCTTGAATGCCTATGCATTGACAAGACAACCAATAGAAGGCTTTCTCCAAGTGCCTACATATATTGGGTGATAGATGATGGACAAAGGAATATAATCATACAGAGTTGATTCTATTAAGATTTCAATAGACCTTAAGCTAGATAGAGGTTAATGAAAAGGAATCAGCCTTTAAGTAGCACTGGCGCATCCAAAGAAATCAAATAGTTTGTTTGTATGAATGTTAATGAAAAAGAAAAAGAAAAGGTTAGCTGCAGATTAGGACTTGATGCCCTGAGGCGGACCACAGATTAGAAATAACTGTGTAAGTAGAAAAGTCGAAAGTTGCGCTTCCACCTTTGAATTAGTTGATGCTATATGCACAAAATGAATATCTGGAATTATTACTTGGTACCTCTGTTTATTTATTGTTCAATAAATCTATTAGTGCTACAGATAGGTTCAATTTCCTTGCAGCTATAATTCTGGACCATATGGCATCAGAGCAAACCACACACGAAGGAATGTGCACATTGTACTATCAAGTGGTGCAGGGTTTCAACTTTGTTTGATTCACAATTCTGCACGTACGCTCCGCTAGCTGTAGTTTTAATCTAGGGCCTGAAACTTCCATTGTGTGCAGCACATTAAAATGAAATCTTAGGAGCCATATCCTTTCCACCGGCAAAGGAATTTTTTAACGTAAGCCCTCGGGGATTGTAGTGTGCTAATTGCATGCCAAAATGGCTTATATAGTTTTGAATTTGAAAGAGATACACGATTGTATATGTTATTTAGCGCTTTACATTTTTTTAACCATAAGACTAGTGTTATCAATCAGCACTGAGTTCTCAAGAATCATAGCTGCCAATAAACTGTCACACTTCTTGGTAAATTGGAGAACCACTGAATCTTCACCATCCAACCCTGCATGATATCCCCTGAAAGAGGGAAAAGATTTGACCATATACAGTTAATTTGGTTCTTAGACCCGTGATGCGCCAAGAAAACATGCCAAATTCTAAGAGAATCAGTGAAATAGGTATTGAGAGACTGTTCTCCAAAGCAGGCCTTCAAAGACATTTCGCCAAATGACCTCAATATCGTTTAGTAATTCTAAACCATAGGTGATTGTGGGTATCACTTTTAGCTACACAAATTCAATTAAGGGAAGTAGTGTATATGAGCAATGTTTAGACATTATTTTCATTTCAAACTGATATGACCTGCGTTTCAATCTTATTCTGTCTTTAATTGCTCTCACTTTTTGTTTGCTAGAAATGGTAAATCCTAAATAAATTAGGTTTTCCACCACCACCAGCTGCGTGTTATTAGTTGACCATTTTTTCTGATTACCCAAAAAGATAACATTTTTTGATTTTGTGGCATTGATTTCCAAGCCATTGGCAACTTCAAAATCACTAAAATAGTTAAGGCTTCTTTGCAGGCCGTACGTAGTCTTATCCAATTAAATTATATTGTCCGCATACAATATGATATGATATTTTATTTGTATCGTGCTCATACACACGTATTTCAGAGTGCGACAAGGCAAGGGAGGAGAACAAGGGAAGACAAAACAACGATTTTACTAGGCCCGGTGACTTTGAGAAGGCCCAAGTGCAGGGGAGAGGGAAGGGGGAAAGTGCAAGGCAAAGGTTAGAGGTGGAAAGTGCTGAGCAAGGGATAAAAACAACAACTGGTAGTGCAGCCAGCTAGTGTGGGGTTTAAAGCGCAGACAAGGGGTGTCAGATAAGTGCAAGTAGGGGGACTGTAGGGTTACATATACAGACCCAAGTGCAAGAGTTGCCAGGAGGCAGTGTGGGTGTGTGGCTGGGGGGGCAGGGTCCTGGGCCCGAAATCAGACGGTAGCCAGGTGCACAGAGCCAAAGCAGACAGATCAGAAGGGGAGAGGAAAGTCTTGAGGTGGTTCCGGAACCGGAGATGGCTCTCCTCAAGATTCAGAGTGGCGGGGAGGCTGTTCCAGAGGGAGGCCCTGTCCGAGGAAAGAGATCTACCCCCAACTCGTTACTTGGAGAAGCGATTGACCTTGAGGGAGTTGGAGGTGGAGGAGCGAAGAGCTCGAGTGGGAAGATATTTACGGAGGGAGAGTTGAATGTATAACCATCCTATTTGTGTCTTAGCAATTGTTGGAGGAAGCAAATCCGGTTTAGCCATTCACTCAGGTATATCAGCCAGGTAGAGGTTAAATAGAGAAGGGGCAAGAACATACCCTTGACTCAGCCCTACATTTGCCCTAATTGGTTTGGACAGAGTGCCCGACGTATCAAGTCGTACCTGTAGTGTGTTATCCATGTGGAATAGTAGGAGCATATTCAACAATCCATGGGGAATATTCCATCCCTGTAGTTTGCCCCAAAGCTTATTCCTGATCACTTTATCAAATGCGTCTGTCATGTCTAATGCTGCATAGTATGGTGGCACTGAGGATTTCAATGAGGCTTTTTGTTGACAAAACTTGTCAGCCAGTCCGTTAAGGTTTGTACCCATGCACATCCTGAACCTTGTTTGAAACATGGATAGTCGCCCTGACTTTAGGATCAATCATCTAAGGGCCTCATCAAGAGTTGTGCGGTATCTGGGCTGTAATACTTCCCAACTGCAATAGCGTTAGCGCCAACAAGTCCGGCGCTATTACCGCCGGATCACGGGTTGGGCATTAACGGTAAATCCCCATTCCCCATTGATCCACTGGACCCAATGGGGAATTTTCGGCGCAAATACTGCACGTATATACAACCAGCGGTAATTACGCTAAATGGGTTTTCCATCTCCAGGAAAAAGCTTGAGGTAAAACAGCCCATTTAGAGCCAGGCTCGTGACAGGGTCAGCCCTTGAATGTGGCAGTAATGCCATTACTGCCGCATTTAAGGGCTACCACCCAACTCTTGATGAAGCAATGCCAGTATTTTGCTAGACATATCAATCAGACTAATGGGCGTGTAGTTTGATGGAGATAATTGGTCACCTTTGTTACTGATGGTAATAACAATCACGTTCTTCCAACTCTGCAGAATTTTACCAGTATCTAATATCAGCAAGTAAGCAACCAGAGTATGTTAGACCAAAGGATAGGATCTAATTTATAAACCATTTTAGGGAGTCCATTTGTGCTCCCACTCATGAGTTCTTAAGTTTTGCAATTCTTGTAGGTGAACCACGCAAAATGTTGGGACCCACTGGGGGGTCCACTCACTATAATTACTGTGGGCAGCTACAATATCTGTGCAATAGCAAGGTTCGAAATTTAGAATCGATGAACAGGAGCTAAAACCAACTCCTGGGTGTCGGGCATCAGCCTATAGGCAGGAGCTACTGTAGGGAAACCAGGAGAAACCATGAGGTGTTGCCCTAACTTTCTGGCCATTATGTATGATGCATTGTGCTTAAATGTGCATTAGATGTGTCCTAAATCCTCTTGATTAACAGTCTCAAATGCTTAAAGTTAATGTCACATATACATGTTTGTAAGGCACCAGTTTGCCCGAGGAGCCAAACTTAGCTCCTGGAAGCTATTGGTTTAATGCTAAACTGGCACTCCTAGGCTAGAAGCAGGATATAAATAGCTTTCAGCCCCCAGCAATTTTGAACCCTGAATAGACTTTTTGGAAGCGGGCTACCCAAATGTTTTCTAAAATGGAGGCCTACATACACCTACATAATTGCACAGACCCAGCTCTAAGGAGGATGTCCCCAAGCCGGCAGGCTTTGCGGCCCTCTGCCTAAGGCCCATACTTAAGGCCCCTATCTGGTATTGTCCGGCTGCATACGATGTGTCAATGTCAACGTATTCATTCCAAATGCTACGTCATCTGCATTAAGGTAAGGAGGCTTACCCCCTTCCTGATCCATCACTGTGATGTGTGCTTCTCTCCATTTCCAGGGCGACCACTTGACATGCAGCATTCCACCCTACTTTGCCCACTGCACTCTCAGGGTATGGACCTCCATTACTGCCCATTGCTATCACTCGAGCACCCTCACCACCTTGTTGACTTGGCTATCCTCTTTATCTGAGTCCTAATAAATCTGCCACTTTACCATGAGGTGTGACTGTATCTTACTTTGCCTCCACCTTGATTGTACCTCTCAAGTATCATCTGTACGTGTAACATTTGAGTGTGCACACGCTGAGAGATTGGCATGATGCTCCCGAGTTGTCGGTATTATGTGCATTGTGTGGCGCGGCCCGTACCATGAAGAGTGGCTCCGCCAGCCCCTGCATCCTCCTGATTTGTCTATTATGTGCATTGTGTGGCGCTGCCCCTGTACCATGAGGAGTGGCTCCGCCATCCCTGGTTCTACCTGACCTGCCTCATCTATAAGGCCACACCTGTAACCCTTAAGCAAGAATTCTTATGTGCACCTAATGTAACTAGCGCCCTGATGCCTAAGGGTTTGGCGCGCTGCTGTAAATGCAATAAATAAATAAATAAACAATTGAGTCGTATAACCTCCATTAAGTGTGGACCATATGCCTCTAGTTTCTTTACAAGCAACACGTTTTATTATCTTTTGGCTATCGTGTATCTTCCTAGTTACCTTGTAAGTTTTAAGCCAGTTTTTATATTTATTTTGTTAATTTTTTTTTATTTACTTGGAGTATCTAATTGAGGACCTTTGCGGTTCTTTTGAAGAATCTTGATTTTACGTCTCATCTGCAACTTTTTAGTTTTTATGTTTATTTCAAATGAATGCTTATGCCTTACTAAAAAAAGGGATAACCCTTCTTTCATAGGAGAGTGAAATTATATAGATCTGTTCCCTTATTGTATGGTTAAAACCAGAGGGAGAAGTTTTTAGTAGTTTCTCCAGAAAACTCCAGGTCTTCCATCGAGTGCATACGTTCGAACTCAAACGCCTGGTGACCGCAGGAGAGACCTTTACTCTTTTTCTGGCATAGTTTGCAGTCAAGTAACTAGTGTTTGAATCCGGAATCCTGGCATCATGCAAGGTTGGTTCACGTTCAAGTGATAATTGGACATGATCGCTCTTAGAAGAAGGCAGTATCAGTAAAAAGATTGTTTTGAAAAACAAAAGCTCTCGAACAAAGATAAAACGCTTGGTAGAATGTGAGGAACCTCGAGTCCAGGTTAGCTGACAGGGATAATTCCCTGATACATTCCCCTTGATTTTAGCTTACTTGAAATTCTAAATTGTGTACAGGGGGAACTTGCAAGCCCCACCATGCGCTGATCGTCGTTACTTATGGGCTAGAGAGTAGCAATTAAAGTCGCCAGCACAAATAATAAGTGGCTTAGGCTCATCACGAACCCAATCAACTCAAATTGAGTCAATTTCTGCTTATTGTGATTTATTGTCTTTTTCATCCCTATTAAATATCCAGAGCGCTTGCATCTTTACATTCTGCATGTCACTTTCTTCCTTTGCTCCGGTGGGATTTTGTTAGTGTTTTTTAGTACCGTTTTTTAATTGCATATTGGTGTGTTTAATTAAAGTATATATATTTTGTATAGCTCCTTGATTGGACATACCTTTATTTTGAACTGTTGTACTATTGCTGTTTGGATTTCTACTGTTTCACTTTCACACTCCTCTTAGTTTTGCCTAGGCCCATGTCACTACCATGGAGAAGGAGAAGAAGTGCGTGTTTCACCTTTATGATTGAGAAGTGTGATTTCTGAGTAGCTGGTTTAGCCACTGCTCGTTGTTCTACTCCTGTGGGACAGAAGTCGTTGTGTCACACCCGCCTTCTGTTTTCTTGTTAAAAAGAAATAATCTGATATCGGCCCAGAGAAATCATCAGTGAGAAAAAACGAAATTTGACAAGGCCAGGATCTTTCAGAAAAGAGAATTTCTAGAGTATTGGGTGATCGTATGAGAAACAACTTTAATCTTAAAACAGGATTGAGGGAACACAATCCTAGCGTAAGGACGTGTCTGAAAGAACTGCCCTGCACAAAGATTTGTGGCATGATCATTTTTCCAGCCGCACGCCCCACATTTAGAGTACGATGTGACCATAATGCAGCACTTTGATAATGTATACTCTCGCTTCACTCACACCCTTGTTTGTTCGATCGGTCATAAACTCACCCACTTTGTTCAGTAAATACTTTTCACGTTTGTCTTTTATTGTCTGGAGTTATCTATTTACAACATGACCATGCATTTATTTAGTTAAAACTTTTTGGCGAATCTTCTAACTCAAATAAGAAGAGCAGCACTGACGGTGCTCGGTTTTGAATGGGTAACTCCGCCAGCTGGAAATGGAACACAGTGCACAACATTGCAGTAGGCAGTAGGATACTTATCTCCATTTGAGTCAATGGGTGGGAAAACAAGACTTTACACATAAAACCCCTTAAAACATATGCAGCTTTGCATCTCGTAGGACTCACATTACGTGGAAAGATAGAATTTTCTCTGGAGTTGCTAAACCATAGTAAGGAAAACCCTTGCATCAGTCAGATTACACGCTCCATGCCAAGTCTTAATCACTGTACAACGTGTCCCTGATAATATTTCTATTTCAGGGCACTGCAGAAACAGGACAGTGAAATGATCACTGGGGAGCTTATCAGGGATAAGATCTTTACAACGCTAAGCTGCCATTTAGCGACTCAGAACAATATAACCTTACCTGCGTATTGCTTTTTTGAATGGCTCAACAAAAGCTCTTTGCTTTGCATGTGAGGAAAACAATATCTGTTTTTTTCATAGCATGCGATCAAAGTATGTTAGGTTACAATGACCACTATTACCGGACAGTTACTTATTACGAGTAAATTGACATATTCCTTAATGTTCCTATTGTACCAAGGCTGCAAAACCTATTCCACCCCTCCGCAACCCCTTTACATGGGGCAATCACAAATAGGTAGAGAAAATCAGGCTCCCCATGTTTTGGCAACATGTCAGAGTAGTTTCATTACCTTTCCTTACTGACTTGTCAATGAGACTCAGCTCACCTTCATCAGGGGTTACCAAGAAACAAGATATGCTGGTTGGTAGTAATGCAGACACCTAGATGTCTCTTGCAAGAGTAGCACTACTAAATAACAATCATGGACTATGGCAATTGATGAGCAAAAATAGAAAACATGAACTGTCTATTAATTGCATTACAGAAGAAATGTGGGGGCAATACATTAAAGAAACTTTGAGAAGAGTTGAGCCGTCTGTTTACTTCCTTCCGATTCCTAATGTGACCTAGGACTGTCAGGCTACAATATTGGACATCATAGTGATAATCGAAAGTCTAAAAAACTCACGTGCAGCAGGCCCGGATGGGATTTGTAATCTAGTCCTTAAAAAGCAACCAGAATTATGGGGTGCAGCTCTACTCCTTTTATTCAAACAAATTGGTACTACTGGGGTGATTCCCCCTTCGTGGAAAACAAGTAACATTCTCACTCTTCATAAGCAGTGGGTGTGGGATAAACCAGCAAATTTTAGATTACTAGCTATGCTGGACTTCCCATCTAAGATCTTCACTAGAGTATTGTTAAAAGAACTCAACACATGGATTGCAGAAAATAGCATCCTCCCAATGAATCAAATTGGTTTTAGGGATAAATCAAGCACCATCCACAACCTGGTGATACTTACAACGGGAGTAGAACATGCATGGAATAAAAGAAATCTGGATGTCTATTGCGCGTTCATCGATTTCTCAGCAGCTTTTGATACGGTAATGCGCAATCGACTATGGCATAAACTGTATTCTTGGGGCATTCCACTGGGCTTGCTGCGCATGTTGATGTTGTTACACACTGACACAACAGTAAGGATCAGACTAAATGCAATAGGCAGACTCTCTGATCTCATGGAAACTAAATGTGGGGTCAAACAGGGGTGCATGATTGCCGCTATTCTTTTTAATTTGTATTTTGCCGACAAGAAGGCTTCATTCTCTATCCCCAAAATCAAGCTTGTGAAAGTAAATAATGTACTCATAGGGTGGTTAGCATATGCTGACGACCTGCTGCTGCTCGATTATACTCCGGCAGGTCTACAGCGCATGCTTAATTCACTAGTGGGTTACTCCGGGGAGAACGGATTAACCATTAATGTGGAAAAAAGCAAAATAATGGTCTTCTCTCGCAAACGGCGTCTGAGATCGTATCAATGGAACTTAGACGACAAAAAGATTAAACAAGTATCCACATACAAGTATCTGGGCATCATTTTTGATGAAAAGTTAACCTGGGAGCAACAATGGCAAGCTTTGAAAATTAAGTGTCTTGTCCTCACCAACACATTGAGTATCTTCATTGGGAGGAATAATAGATAATCTGCTGCTGCAGTAATCACTATATATATGGCAAAAATTCGATCGGTACTTATGTACGCGGTCGAAATATGGGGACACAAATTTGAAACTCGCTTGGTGAGGCTTGAAGCCAAAATATTAAGAAAGTTGTTTCGACTGCCACAAAGTGTGAGTGTGGAATATCTGTACTTGGAGTTTAACATTACGGGGATAGGGTATGCATATATGAGTCAATGTGTCATGTCATACGAAAAGCTATGTAAATTGGAAATTGACACTATAATCGTCCCGTATGTGGAAGCACTCCTGAGTCTTGATGGTCCTGTGCCTGTAGGTATAATGGGCCCCATGAAAAGAATGCAAACTAACATGGGGCAGGGTACAGATTTGGCATGGTCCATAGCACAACTGGAAACATGGGTAAAAAAGAACGTCTGTATGTAGTTTTGAGCAATCGTTGGTGAGCCTGGCCTCATTGACACACAGTGGTGACTACTGCCAAGAGAGACTATCAAGAACGATGTCCCCCAAGTACATAAAGGCCTATCCAAGCACTAGAACATTCCATACTTATTTGTTGCTCAAATTTAATGCATCTGAGGTATTGGAGACGAAAGGTAATAGATTATGTTTAACCCATACACAGAGGAACTGTCACTTATGTGGAAATAATGTAATTGAATCTCTCCATCATGTAATAATGAACTGTGAAAGTTTAGGGGATTTGAGACTGAAGTATTTTAATTCATATGACAACTCTATTGAGGAACAAAATAAGAATGAATTGTGGATGAATTTTATGAGCGGTAATGAGATTAATTTGATATATTTTATCATATTGTTCTATTTTAAAATTGTTGAAATTTTTAAGTGTATTGAATAATGTAATTTTAAATGGTATGGATCCTTTTTACCACATGGATAAGTACATTTTGTATGTTAATGTTGTATGTAAGAATTGTGGGGATGACAAACTCCAGATCAGTTGGGCGCTGATAAGGTATGGTGGTCCAATGGTCGCTGTTGAGCGATTTGATCAATTATATGGTCCAGTCAGGTCATAGTCATTCATTTGTTTATTTTTGGTTAGGTAGCACCAAAGAAAACATCATTGTAGAAATGAATGACAAGTTTTTTGACATGGTAACTCGCTACACAGCCGACGCGCATCTCAACCTAAGTCTTTTTCAAGGCTGTGATTTAGTGATGTTGTGATGTGCACCGTGAAGTGACATAGTGATACCCATTGTTATTTATGACATATATATTCCATTCAATACGCATGTAATTAATAAATAGTTTCAGTAATGAGGAATGGAAGCACATTGTGGCAACAGATTGGTAATTAGCAAACCCGTGATCATGAGTGGTGGTGACGGGGTGAATAACAGGGCAGAACATATAACAATTGATAGTTACATTTAGGCATGACGAGGTGTATAGTTACAGTTCAAGTAAAATTGAGACAGAGTAAGAAACAATGTACCAAGGGAGACAAAGGAAAAGGAGACTCAATTAGTTGAGTCAAGGGCCAAAAGAAATTGGTATGACAGCCTTGTTGAAGGAATGTAGAAGAAGCAGAGTCTTACCCAATTGAGTTAAGGGGTGGACTTCAAAATGCTGTAAGATGGTCCACCCAGATAAGGGCGCCAGGGGGGCTGGATAGCCGATCTGAAAAGTAGATAGATAGGGTTCTCAGCAGGGATGGGACCCATGGACGAGTGGCCGATGTTAGATAGATATATAAATAAGTAGCATAAAGCTGCATGAGCGTGCCCCCTTCCCTCCTGCTGGAGAAAACCCAGCGAAAAATGATGAAGATTTCCAGGAGAAATCACAGACTGAAGAGGTCGGTCCTTCCTGCTGCTGCGTAGTGAAAGTGGAACTATACCAGCCGACCATTGTCCTGTTGGAGCGCCTCCAGGTCCTGCAGTAGGACCGCTCCATAATATCACACGCAACTTTAACACAACAAGCCACGGATTTCGCAAGGACAGAGGAAGGTGAGCTGCAAATAATCCAACGCAGAGAGGGTGAGCCCAGTCGAGGCCTCTGAGAACCGTGCTGCCCCCCCCGTGCGTGGAACACCCGCACCACTTTCTGACCCGCTTGAGGAGCTTCATTGGAGTGCCTAAAGGACAGTAGTTGCGGAAAAGCTCCTCAGCTGTCCCTCAAACATAGAGAAGTGCCCCATCTTGAGAGCGGGCGGAGACAGAGGACTCCCTTGATCTCCAATGGATAACATTGCATGAACGGGCCCGGTCGTGCGCCCATTGCGGACTCTCCTCTCACCATCAATGTGCCCATCGACTCGAGGACACCACTGATGGCCGCATGACCTTTGAATATGCAACGGTAGCTCGGGGCATAGACAGTTCAAAACACAGTGAGTGACCGCCCGCCGGCCCCTGGAGGAGATATCAGTAACCACAGAGACTGTGCGGATTCACAGGGCTAGTAAACCCTTCCAGTCTCGCCCTATATTATACATCCTGGTGGAGGAGAATCTTGTATTGAACGGATAAGCGAGAACTGCCATTGGGTTGAATGAGTGCCTAAAACCCAATGTTGAACTTTGCATGCTATGCACTACACGTGCGCATTGACCGAGGTGCCATCAGGCCCATCCTGAAGCTGCATTAAGTCTGGCCAGCTGAAATTGTATACAATTAACATCATAAAGAACGGTACTGTACCCAGCACGCACAGGCCTCTTCCTGCCAGATTACAGAAAGGGCAGGAGCAAACAGGATAATCCTGATCCGCACTTCACACAGGGTAGGGGCATTGGAACGGTGTTCTGTTGTATGCAACTTCCACTTCATCCCCGCAGGTGCAAGGAGACCCCTACCCATAGGATCCCATGTAAAGCACTGTAAACTCTGCCCCTGACACCCTTGAAGTCGGGACATACCCGAGACTCTCCTCAAATATAGGTGTCAATGTAGAGTCCCTGCTCTCAACCAAGATACACTTCTGAGAGACCCAGACTGAACATTGCAACTCCTCAACATTACAGAGGCCCCCTATCCATTTGATTGTTACACGTCCCAAGCCCCTCTCTCCTGGAATCACTCTGGACACACCTGCGTTCATTCTGCAGCAATGAAGTAGTGGCCACCTGGCCTAGGATCACTCCACAATTGGCTAAACAAGATCCTCCTTGTGCAGTGCACAATAACGGACGATAAGAGGGATTCACATGGGCTTGGCATCTCCCCCTGCGTGACACCAGTATCCTCACGCCACCATGAGAAAGTGGTGAGATCCACAACGCTCTTGAGGGTAGAAGGCTCTGCATTAGGGGACACCCAGTAACAACCTGGTGACTGGGACATTTCCAAGGATTATCTAATGGAGTCACTTAATAAGGACTGCCCCCCGGCCTTTTAGCGGCAGCGCTCTCCCTCCAAACAGAGCGGTACGCTGATCTCCTCTCTCCTGGCTCCCGAAGATCCATTGGGACATTGCTGAACCTCACTCCCTACCAATCAACCGATGCACACTCCCAGAGGAGCGAAGGCCATATGCGAGGTCCTCCTGCTTACTTCATCAAATACAGTCCCCAAGGAGAAAACTGACCTTCCTGAACACTGGTGATCCTAAGCCTCTTTGAGAAGGTTGGGCCCCCTTTTGATAGGGGCGTGTGCCCTCTTCCCTCCACGTAAGAGGCGGGCAGTAGACCGGACTGCGCAACACCCCCGTACACCGCCTGGAATATCGCCCCCTCAAGCGCCATGAGCATCGTGCACATGGACATTAAAGAAAAGCTTGCAGCATATACATTTTACACACACCGCGCTCATAGCACTCTACCCCTTGACATTGCTATGGCATCTTCGGGACCGGAAGCAGCTGCAACCAAAGCAGACGTAGTGGACCTGTTATCTGAAATGAAGAGTATGAGAGCCGACATGAGTGGGAAAAAAGACAGAATAACTCATATGATCGACAAAATGGAGGAGCGGCTGGAGGAAGTGGAGCATAATCAGACCTCCCTATCCAGCCTAGAAATGCAAATAGATGCCAGGATCACAGATATTGAAACAAGGGAGGAGGAATTTCGCCTAAAGGTCAATGACCTGGAGAACCGCGAGCGACGCAACAATATACGTGTTTTTGGCGTTCCAGAAAAGGAGGGGAAACCAGAGATCGATCTGAAAAGAAATTTGCACACACTGATGAAATTACTATTTGATGATGACTCTGTAGATTAACCCAAACTTGACCGCATTCATCGTGCAGGCGGTTCGGCTGGTGGCCCGAGAACAATACTTGCCCGCTTCCACAATTATGCGGACAAAGCACAGGTCCTCGACAAAGCGAGACGGAGTACACAGATCCCCCAGGACACAGCAAGTGTATCCATTTATCAGGACCTCTCCTCTCTCACATTGGATATGAGAAGGAAATGCCTCCCACTCACTACATTTTTAAAAGATAAAGCAGTACGATATTGATGGGGGTACCCCTTCTCGCTGACGTTTGAATGGGAGGGGAGCACAGTAAAATTGAGAACCGAAAGGGACATTGGCGGCTGCATAACAGACCTACCTGGTCGGTGAACAGGAAGGAGGTCTGGTCCCAGAGGAAGGATGGAATAGGGACAGAGAGTGTAAGATCAAAGGACCAAGGCGAAGAAAGGTTCCTGGCTCAAGAAAGTTCAGAAGGATGAATGCATCACGGGATATGGAACATTGATGTCTCCTCTATGAATCAATGTCACTGTTTGTAGATTTACCAGAGAAGACATAATGCTGCCCTTTCTTACGCGGAAAGCTGCTTGTTGAGATCATATACTTCCAACTAAAGGGCAATGAAGATGAGGACACCAGACACCAGAATTTGTGGGTGAACATCACCGGTATGAAACAGAGGGGGTCTAGAGGGGGGTACCTTAGGGGGCTCATTTTCTGTTAGAGGTGTTATGTTAAAGGACCAACAAGGGGTGGGTGAGGTTAACCCAGATGGATCGGACGCGGCAGAGGGATGATGGGTGGGGAGGGAGGTGGGGGGAGAGGGTGCGATTAAAACAGGTAATTACACTGGCACATGCAAAATCATATCATGGATATTGAACTCTTACTGGTTGGGGAGTAGGAATGGACAGCTAGATAACGACTATGTCTATGATAAGTGACAATTTAGCAGGCAAATCCAGATATTTTACGGCTGGCACCTTGAATGTTAAGGGTCTTAATTCACCTACTAAAAGATCATTGGTCTCCCGGGAATTCAAGAGGGCTAACCTTGATGTACTTTTCCTACAAGAGACCAGACTAGCCCTATACGCCAATGACATCCTGCTTCATATGCAGAACCCTCTGACTATGGTACCCCGGGCCATACAGTTTATTGAGACCTAGGGCGCGTTATCAGGGTTTAAAATCAATTGGTCAAAATCTTTTCTTTTCCCCTTACAAGAACCAGCCCCTGACCTGGCCGGAGAACTCGGTCAATTGGGTCTGGTGATGGGGGGGTTCAACGCTACACTACGCTACTTAGGGATACATTTAACAAGAAACCTAGATGAAATGTATGATGCCAACTTCCCGCAGCTCCTTTCCGCGTTCCAAGCTGATTTAACAAAATGGTGGCCCCTAATAATTTCATGGATGGGCCGATTGAATGCTATTAAAATGGTATGCCTCCCTCGCTTCCTATACCCCTTCCAGGTCCTCCCCTTGAAAGTCCCGGATGGGTTTTTTAGAGAGGTGAAGAGGGCTATGCTACATTTCCTCTGGGAGGGAAAGAAACCGAGAATAGCATATGAAGTCCTCATACTGCCTAAAGAGCAAGGCAGGGTAGGCCTCCCTGATCTCAAACTATACTATCAAGTGGTCCAATTGCGAGTGCTGATACCACATTTAAGAAATAGGAAGGATCTACAATGGGTCCAACTAGATAACGATAACCTAACCCTGGTCACACTTGCAGAATGGTTATGGGTTCCACGACCCAAACTTGTGCGAAGATTACGAGACCACCCCATACTCTGTACTATATGGAATATAAGGAAGGAAGGAGACGACATGGTCGGTATCACAACGTGGCCATCTCCCTTAAGCCATATATGGGCCCCGGGGATTCGTGAAGAGATACCAGAACACTCACGATATCAATCATGGTTCGACTGAGGTTTGGAGAGGGTCGGGCAACTGTGGAGGACAGGGGTGGTTTTGATGATCCCAGAGCTAGAGGAGGCACTCCAATTAAATCTGATCTCGGTCTTCCTTTACTTATGGCTTAAAGGCATACTGTCAAGAGAAGACTGGCAAATAAAAACACAAAGGGACCTCAAACCGTTTGAGAAGCTTCTCGATACAATGACTGAGGCAAAGGGTTTGATTACTCACATGTACCGAGCATTACTAGAAACTGGCTTGAAATCAATCACAAAGCCCAAACAAAGGTGGGAGCTAGATTTTGGAAGGGAATTTGACCAACGCACGTGGGCAAAGATAAGTAAAACACCCTCACAGGTATCAATTGCTGCACAGTAGAAACTGCATGCTATTAAATTATTGCATAGGTGGCAATATGACCCCTTTAGACTCCAAAATGTTCCAAACTATTAGCCCCGGGTGCTGGCGGGAGTGTGGAAATATAGCCAACTACTGGCGCATGTGGTGGGAATGTCCTCAGATACAGGTGTACCCGAGCAAGGTTCTGGGCTGGATTAAGCAGGGAGAGGGTATCTCCAGAGAACGAACACCTCTACTAGTATTGTTTGATCTAGAAGAGGATGACGAGGGAGTGTCTAGAGTGGGCGGAATATCGGCTCCCTTGCTCTTAGCGGCGCAAGCCGGCCTGGTGATCAGATGGAAGGCACAACAGCCTCCCTCTAAAAAAGAGTGGATCGAAATAGTCACAAATATATGTACGATGGAAAGGATCACAGCTGATCTGCATGACAAATTAGCCCAACATGAACTACTGTTGAATAACTTTGGGGATATACATGCTCCTAATCCCGTACAGAACCCCATATGAATGTGACTCTGGTGGAAGATGGACCCCGTAGCTTTCTCAAGTCTGCGTGCACCGTGACTAGCCCAATGACCCGAGTTGTATCCTGCTAATAATAATGTGACTATCTGTAAGGTTAAACATGTCGAACCCATCTGAAAGAAGGCCCCATATGGAATACTTATGCATGCATGGTAATGTGCTTCAGTTGTGCTTGTAACCTGTTCTGGGGGGTGGGCAGAGGGAGGGAGGGACTTTAAACAATGTATGCTGGCACAGTATCTCCTGAGAATATTATCCAGTTTCGGAAAATACTACTCATACAATACTTATGCCAAATATATGTTACCTTTCTTTTTTTGTGTGTACAAAACCAATAAAATCTAATTTGAAAAAAAAAAAGCTGGCAACACAAGTACTGGGCAGGAGGATGAGGTCGGCATTGTTACAGATTTTGCACAATTAATTTTATATCCCGAGAAAAAATAAAAATTCTCTATTCACTGCAGCAGAGCCGGCAGTGAGGAATCCAGGGCGCACAACACCAGCAGCATGTCATCGGCATATAACCACACCTTCTGTAACGCATCTCCATATCAAACTCCTATCTTCTCGTCACGTCGATACCTCACCGCCAGTGGTGCATTGCCACCACAAAGAGAAGTATTATGGGATTGTGTGAAGTGGGAATATACTGTGACGATGATAACGGGAAGTAGACTGAGATTTCAAAGATGGCCTTTTTAAAATGGTGGGAGCCAAAAAAAAATTAGATCAATCAGACCTTACAGTGGCCTCTGCCTTGGAAGCTGCCCGTTGGCTGGTGGTTAAGAATAAATATAGTGTGAACAGTACCCCGACAGGGGGCAGACATTCCTGGCACTTAATAATTTTTGTATCCTGTTAGGCAAGGGAACCATAACAATTTACCAATGTGAATGTATCATTTTGGGCATCCCCTAAAGCAAAGGGAACTCACCAGTTGTTGCATGGGGGACGTTTGGAGTCTACATCTCAAGAGCCCATGAGGCAATCCTGGAACGAAGGAGTAATCAGCAGAGATGCCAACAAAGCATGCTGTGATGCTAAGAAGAACATGCATCAGACTGTATCTCTATTCCTTCATACTATGTACAAGCGCCGTGATACCTCCTGTTTTGGGCGCTACACAAATACATAAATAAATAAAATAATAAATAAAAAACATCTGACTGTGAGTGACATGGAAGTATCCTGCAACGGACTATATACCGGGAAATATACTTTATATAGTAGGGAATTGGACCTGGACACAAGTTCCTCTTATCTTAAACCTTCACAGTGTTTGTTTATACCACCACCCTGACACTGTGAGCCAGAGATATCCCTCTTGTTTTTAGTTACACTATAAAGCATGGGTGTTAATCAACCACTTTTGTGAGACAAAATAAAGAAACTCCACCTTATTTCTGCTGTGTCGTGTGTTTTGCTGGTCTTCGTCATGACTGAATATACTGGTTTTGTGCAAACTGGCAATAGACTGGATTGTCAAAATGGATATGTAATGAACTGGAAAACTGGCTTTTTCGAATTGGAATAAATTTGGATGGTCAAACTGGGAGCATACTGGCACTATCAAAATGAGAATATACTGGGATTGTGAACCTGGTATACGCTAGGGTTGTCAAATTTAGAATATACCTGGATGATCAAACTTGAAATATACAAGTATTGTGAAAACTAAATGTAAAGTAGACATATAATCAGAAGTTGTATAGGAATAGTGCAGACTCTTCGTATACCGAAATTGTCCAAACTGCGAGGAAAAGTGATAGCACACAGAGAGAAGGAGATAGCTAGATAGCTGTGTGATATCCACTATCATTTTCCAAACTGGACGTATACACTGGGAATGCCAAAGCTGATGCAACCTATACTGGAATTGTGGAGACTGCGGAAATGTTGAAGTTGACAAATTGTGAGTACAATGGGTTAATCGTACTAGATGTATACTGTGACAGTCAAATTTAGAACATACAGGGATTGCCAAACTGTGATTACGCACATATCTTCCTGGGATTACCAAACTGGGAGTAAACATCTGTCAACCAGACTGCACAACTATAATGAAATTGTGTAAGTGTTCCGGGCGAATATTAAAAGTGTGCATCTTGGGTTACTGAACAAAATGGAAAAAGGCCTGCACTGTGCAATTTAAGATACACTGGCATAGTGCAAACTATGAATGCATTAAGGCAGTCAATCTGGGAGTATACTTTTATTTCACAAACTCCGTTTTCTAGGATTAGCAAAAGTGGCAGATTTACAACGGCAAAAATTGCTCCAATGCTTTGATAATACAAGATGGAGCAAACTGGATTTTTTCGCAATCTATATTATCTAAAAATGCACTAGTGCAAACATGAATTTGAGTGTTTTTGTGCTATGTTTGCTGCAGAACATAAAAAGAAATGCCTTTACTACATTTCTTTTCATGTTACACAGCAAGCCTGGTCCGATTTTAACAAGGAGAAAACATTGTTACATAGTGTGGATTGAGGCTAAACCCGTATGCTCATTTCCATGTTATCTAAGCAGCAAAATCGATGCTAAATTAATTTGCTCTGCTTTTCTGCACACGTGAAAAGCTTTGATAATCTGGCCACATGTTTCAGTTTTATTGGCTGAACCTATATTTATATTTTGCGCCCTGAGAGTATGCTGGAATTGTGCTAACATACCCCAGGGCTGCCAGATTAGAAACAAAATGACATTGTGCAAAATGGAAATATGCTGGAATGGTACAGCCGGAAGTGGATCAGGATCGTAAATACACCGGAATTGTGCAAACTGATGTATGCTGGGGTTGTGCAAATAGGGGGCATAATGGAATTGTGCAAATTGGCATAGCCTGGGAATGTTACATTGGGCACATTGCAGGGTTGTCAAACTGTGAGCCTACTGGAATTGTGGAACTGACCATATGTCCGTATTGTAAAAACTCTTGAGGATAAGCGGTTGTTGAAACTGGAAGTTGACTGGGGTGGTTCATTTGGGAGTACACTGGGATTCCCAAACACAGAAAATACTGGTATTTTGCAAAATAGGAATTTGAGATTGTAGAACTGCGTATAATAGAATTTTGCAAACTTGACGGTTGCTGAGATTGTCAGTGTACTGTGATTGGTAAATGGTAGTATATGGTATGTTTACAGACTAGAAAAGTATTGAGCTTTTGCAAACTGAAAGTACACTGGAATTGTGCTACAATGAACTGGGAACATACTGGAGTTATCATACTGGCAGTATACTGGAAATGTCAAAATTGAAGATATTGGGGCTGTAAAGACTGGGAGTATATGTAGGTATAGGTTTTATATTGTTCAGACCTAACTAGCGAGCCGCCACCACCATAACGTTGCTAGTGTTTGCCAAACAGATCAGAAGGAGACATTTTTAAAAAAAATGAATTAATTATAATTGGACAGTCACCAAGCTTGGAGGTATTGGGAGGAGGTGAGAGAGTATCGAAAAAGGATGTGATTAGCACAGTTTAGTACTGTGTTGAGTGGAGAGAAGAAGTTAAGGGGAAAGCACCAGAGGACGCTAGAAAAATATTCAAGTTTGCAGAGAACAAAGGGAGAGACCAAGGCTTTTGAGGAGTGATAGGTTTGTCGGGGTTGGATTTTCTGCACATCCAGGGGGGTTAATTTTACAGCCATGACATTGGAGGTGATTATGCACTGCTGGAGCTTGGTGTCACTGTCAAAAGTTCCCCAAAGTTGCAAGCACAATGATAGATGTGTTGCTATAGGAAATGCATACCTTGGCACTGTGGTATATCGAGGAATGCTGATTCCAATACAAGGCAAGTTAGGTGACTGCCTACGGTGCAGGGGAAGACAGATATCAATTACTCCCTCTAAAAAGTGCTGTACTCGTGATTTAGGTCCCAATTCTACGTCTAAAAGTGGGATTATGGGTTGCTTGGCTATGGCTATTTTTGTAACATATCTGTGGATGGTCACAAAAGGGCAGTACCCAGTCAATTCATCTAAAACATTACAGAGTCGTACATTTCACCACAGACAATAACACTGAAAAACACAGCAAACATTACATAAATATATGAGGGTGTTGGGGCAAGGGGTTAAAATGGGTCAGGATGGTGTTGGGGTGGCATTATAAGGGTGGACAATCGGGGGTGGGGTTTAGAGAGGGGACCCCCCCAAATAAAAACAAAGAATTCTGTGTTTTCTAGTGTTTTGACCTCGATGGAATGTACCACTCTGTAATTTCTATCGGTAAAATATCACATATAACCCAAAATGTCAATAGTGCCCTGGTGGACCACCCAGCTAACCCAGGTGCCTTTTACATAATTATCTTTCACCATCCATGTATGTTTCCATAGCCATTAGCCTCTTGGGATTTGACTGTATAGTTTGGGACAGTGTTTGCGAGGCTGAAAATAAACCTCTAAAAATAAGCAGAGCTTAATGTAGGCATTCCACTAGCAGTGCCTGGCATGGGCCTGGAAATAGCTCGCCAGCCGGTCTCTTCACAATGCCAATTAAAGCTGAAATCATTGTTAGGCCTCACAACTGCTCCGGCCCCCTAATCACCTAAAATTCCTTTTTGATTAAATGTGCATTGGTGGAAAGACTATCTTTTGAGAAGGCAGTTGCAAAACAAACTCTTATGCAAGAGACTTGGAAACCTGATGCTGACAGATTTAGCTGCACTCTGAAAAGCTATACTACACTGACACCCAAGTGAAGTAAGCAGTTTTGTACATGAACTCTGTCATGGAAATATCAACCAGAAAACTAAACAAATGCAATCAGCTTAACACAAATGTAAAAAATCAAGATCAATGAAAAAGTAGACCAAAATATTTTTGCATTGTTTTGGGAAGAATGACAGCAATTGGTTATAAATATGACATACATCTATTTTGGACCCATCTGGACGGTTGGGTGAATAAGGCATGGCAGGTATAAAGCGGAAAATAGTGCTGCATGCACAAATAGAGAAAGAAAGAAGGAAAGAAGGAAAGAAAGAAAGAAAGAAAGAAAGAAAGAAAGAAAGAAAGAAAGAAAGAAAGAAAGAAAGAAAGAAAGAAAGAAAGAAAGAGTGCCAGGGATGGTCGTTGTGTGGGCATGTATTATGCACTATGAAAACCGGGAGGTTAATGGTTCACGGTCTTTTAAACCTATTTTTTATCACTTCTCCAAAATGTAATTTAGATATATCAGACTTACACTTCGCACTGATTTTGTTCTGATCAATTTTATATGCCAAAATAACAGTCAATTGAGTAAAGACTTGGAAATGTGCTTGCCGGTGTTGCCCTACCATTTCTTTACTGAGGTATTTTTTACCATAGTGTCGACCATGAAGGATGTTGTAAGCTTACCTGTAGGGGATAATACTGAGCACCGCCTAAAAGGGAGAATTTTGGAGCACCGTCTGAAAGGGATAACGTTCGAGCAATTGCTTAGAGTATACATTTGGAGCACTGGCAAAAGGTATAATGTTAGAGCACTGGCTAAAAGGGGTAAGGTTTGAGCACTGGCTAAAGGTATATATTTGGAGCACTGGCAAAAGAGATAGGGGGTCATTATGAGTTGGGCGGTATCCCAGCTGTAAATCTTCCTTAATACTGCCCCAATGCAATTACTGTCACCGCCGCTTGGTCTGGCGCTATTGCCGCCAGATTACAAGTGGCAGTGTAAGTCCCCGTATTCTGGAGTCTGTTGGTCTCAATGGGGCATTTACGGTGCAATTACTGCAGCAGTAATTCTGCTGAGATAATTGTGCCAAAAATGGGCAGAAAGCCAGCAAATTTACCTTCAGCTAAAAGCTGAAGGTAATTCGGCAGCAACGGTATTACGCCACAATTTTACTGCATCGCCCAACTTGTGATGATCCTCTTGATGTTGGAGCACTGGCGAAAGTTATAATGTCACAGCTCTGGCTAAAAGGGATACAGTTTGAGCACTGGCTAAAACGGATAAAGTTGGAGCACTGGGTAAAAGTGATAAAGTTGGAGCACTGAGTAAAATGGATAAAGTTGGAGCACTGGCTAAAAGGGATAAAGTTGGAGCACTGGATAAAAGGGATAATGTTGGAGCACTGGCTAAAATGGATAAAGTTGGAGCACTGGCTAAAAGAGATAAAGTTGGAGCACTGGCTAAAAGGGATAATTTTGGAGCACTGGCTTAAAGGGATAATATTGGAGCACTGGCTATGGGAGATTATAGAGCAATGGTGGCTGTTGAGGTTTGCCCTAGCGAGGGTGAAAATACATGCTTGATCTGTGGGGCAGAATCCTTTGACTATACTGCAGCTGCCTGTCATGAATGGAGGGAAGCGTTACGTTTTATCTCCCTTAATAAGGATGCTGAATGTTTACTAATTGATGTCCATGCATTTGCACTTTTGATCACCTCTTTCTGCAATTCTCTGCAACTTAGGTATGTGCCTCCTCTATGGAGTTAGGTTTTAGTATGAGTTTTTTATTACGTGTTTTAGTGTGAATAATTGTATACTCTGTATTTGTTTTTCCTTTCTTTTAAAATCTCACTGTGCAAAAGGTTTGTATTAACTATATGCACACAATAAAATACAAATATATATAGTTTTGTAACAGGAAACTCCTGTTCTACTTTGAGGGAGCGCTAATTTTATCATAAACCATGAGGTATATATAACACAAGGTTACTCATAAAATATTTTTTGTTTTGCATAATGGGAAATATTGGGGCATTTGAACGCTTTCAATTACAAGCGAGTGAGTACATTTGAAAAACACCTGCTCAAACGTACTGCTTCTAAGCGCTGGTCAGACTCGAACCTGTTAAAAGGGAAAATAGGACAAACTGTACAGACAGAAGCAATTGCTCCAGCTTCAGCCAGGGATGGGGATGTGAGGTAAGAGGCTTCTGAAAGTTTTAGAACGTATTCGAAAATCTGTGTCCGAAGATAGAGAAACTTGCAATACAGGTTTTTAGAAGTAGATGTGCTCACCCCCAAGAATGTAAATACACACAGTTTGGCCACATATGCAATATGACAGACTCAAAATAGTCCATCTCCAGAACCTTGAGCCAAAGTGGGATAAGAGATCAGGGGAGGTTTTTCAGAACAGAGGTCACTGGAAACAGATCCCTGAGAGGGGGCAGCGGTGTCCTTTTGCCTTGGATTTTAGCCAGCTATTTAGTGAGTGATGACTGGATGATTTTCAATATGGCTGGGTTCCTGGGAGAGGTACTTGAAATGTGATTAGGAGAAATCTAAGGGACCAATCGCCGTGTGCATGTCACACTTCAGCACTTGGGGCTTCATCACCAGAAACACATAAATTCACCTAGATTAGGGAGGTTTATATTTATTTGGTAGTAAGGAGGTAATTTCTAAGAGAAATCACATGCAGAACATGTACTGCGGGGGCAGTCACTGGCTAGAGTAGCAGGCCTTTATAGGCTACAGTGGTTGTCTGGAAGATGTCTAGACCAGGTGGTAGAGAGGTAATGTATAGGAACATGCTCTATTGCTATTATTATTGGTGATTTATATCACGCTTAATTCTGAACTCCTCCAGCTTGAAGTGCTGTACATGACAGGTAGACAGAGCATAATTAAAATAGATATTCATGGCCCAGGGCATAGAGCCACTATTTACAGGTGAGTGTACATAGTTCCGTACCTATCTGACTTTACCATGAAAGGCAGGCTGGGAAATCAGCAGAGAGAGGATAGCATGGGGGATGAGGACACCCCTACACTAACCGGAAAGTGAAGCTTGAACAGTGCACTGAACACATCAATAGATGCAATATCTTTGATGGCTGGGGGAGACCATTCCTGTGGATGGGGGAATGCAGAGACAAGACGTGGGTGGAGGACATGTAGGTTTTTGGAAGAAGAGATACCACCCTATTACCCCATTGGTCTATACATTTACAATTAATGGTCTAGCCTTGAATCTAACATGTTCTACTGCTAAAATCTTCCGGGACAGTGGCACCCATTGTTTTTCTATTTATTTAGGAAACTTAAGAACAATTTGTGAAATGTATATCCAAATTAAAACCAGCCAACCTAAAACGTTCTCATTGTTTGTTTGGATGTTTGATGTTAGTTTTTCTCCTAGTTAAAATCAGACATTCAGGCATACTCAGACATACACTTTCAAATGCTCTCACACACACACACACACACACGCACGCACGCACGCACGCACGCACACACACACACACACACGTGGTTTCTCATAAAAGCACATGAACTTGCTTATGATCATATGCTCACCCACATGAACTTTTATAAATCAATGACCTGGACCTATCCGCTGCTTTTGACATGGCCCATGACACCCTTCACCTGCTAGCTCCCTCCAACCTTGGAATTCAAGGCACTCCTTTCACCTGGATTGATTCCTACCTGTATGACTACCTCTGAACTTACATCTGCTACTATATTTCATGTAACAGGGTCTCTTTCCTATCATCTCCACAATGCTGGCTGGCTACACAGGCAAACAACGACTCTTGTCTTGAAATCTACCATAGCCTTGTTCCCCCTACATAGCATCCTTCTCTCATGCTTCTCTCCTCCTCGGTCCCTACAGTCTGCCACACTTCTCAATCTTTCTATCTTTCTGTCCCTATTCCACAGTATTCACTCTCTTGCTTCTGCTCTTTTTTCCTCCTTGCCCCCAGGAACGTCATTTCACGAAATGCCAAGGGTAGCGAAGGTGACATCACATGACCCTTGGCCTCTATTGACATCCCAGAAAGTGATGTCATTTAACCCTAACCCGAAGTGACATCACTGGAAGTGATGAACACAACCTTTCACTCCTTAACAAAACAGGAAGTGGCATCACATAGCATTGTCCTTATGTACACTACGAAAAATATGGTTACGATGTCACTGTAATGTGGTGTACATTTCATACAAGAATGGATCACCATATGCATTGTTATTATCAGTGTGTATAGGCGGATATTACCAAATGACTGTGAATGCAAGCAGACGTCCAAGGCCAAATGATAGTGATGTGTGTTATTATATATCATTTACGCGTAAGCCCTTTATATAGAACAAATATACATACAATATCACCCAACCTGTGTTGGTACTGACATATCAACCTCAGAAGTATGAAAGGCTGAGTTGGCCTTGTCACACACACATCGCAGCAACGAGCGCTGAACCCACTGAGTTTCAGGTGTCTCTCTCTCTCTCTCCCTCTCTCTCTCTCTCTCTCTCTCTCTCTCTCTCTCTCTCTCTCTCACTCACTCACTCACTCACTCACACACACACACACACACACACACACACACACACTCTCCCTCTCCCGATTAAACTGGTAACTGAGATTTAACAGCATGCCAGTTCATCTGCAGGTCTTGTGCAAAGTTGGCCACATGTCAAGCCTGTGTGGATCTACTTTTTGGGCTTCAGAAGTTGGCAAAATACATACCATTGGGAGGGTTCATAACTGTGTATTAAAGAATTTAGAGAAGCGCAGGGAAAGCAGTGCAACTCACACGGCATCCCGTACTCTGGGCTCTCGTTACCTCATACATGCAAACAAACATCCTGAACAGCATGCCAGGGAGATGGGAAAGATAGACACATTACAACAAAGCATTAATTGTGGCACAATGAAATCAAGGTCCACTTTATGTGCTATGGTCAAACATTTTTACACTGTACACAAGCTTTTAGGTACAAGGATTTTGTTAAGTGAACGAGGACACCATGATGGCATGTCTTGTGATGATACAGAGATGACGGCAGAAAGAAACATGTATAACTGCAACTTCCAGAAAGCAAAATACATAGGCCCTCATTACGAGTTCGGCCGGTAGCCATGCCGCTATTGGCGGCATGGCTGCCGCTGAAATCGCATCCGTGTCCGGGTCCTCGGAATGAGGACTTACCGGGCCATTCCGAGTTCGGATGGCCCGGTAATTCTTCCCTCAAGGACCCAGACACGGTCCTTCCCCATTCCCATTTCAGCCCCCATAAGGGCTGAATGGGAATGGGAGAGGGAGCAAACAACGGGCCATAACGAGATGGCACGTTGTTTGCTCCCTCTTCCCCTCACGGAACCCGGTAAGCACGCCTGGTTTTCCCAGGCATGCTTGACGTGTCCCGCGAGGGGACCTCGTAATGTGGCGGAACGGGTTGAACGGCACTGTCACCTTTTACGGCGCCGTTTGACCCGTTCCGCCAGGGTCTCGACCCAAGGCTTATAACCTTGAAGTTAATTTTGTAGCGACCTTAGGCCCCAACACTTTGTTATTCCCACAGAAGCACCAGCAGGGTAAGCCTTCTCAACATCATAGCTGGCCACAGCCCAGGAGCTTTCATTTTTTTAGGGGTAGCTAGCGAGACCTTAGGGGTTGCAGGTGAGACCCCTGGTGACCCCAAAATGACATCCCTGCTTGCCCGATTCACTGAAATTCCCTTTTCCTGATATTAAAATAATTGTCAATGTTTAAATCAGCACTCAAGCCCCACCTCCATCTCCAAGGCACCACCCAACCTTTGTCACAAGGCAGGTTGAAACACACACACACATGCACACCAACTTAGGTTATTTACTCTTTATTCACATTGGCCCTTAAAAACCGTACAGCAAGAGTTCCCAACTCTCCCCTTCTTCCTGACATCAAGCCACCCTCTCCTTCTTTTCTGTCAAAGCCCAGAAATGTTCAAGGATGCATTGGGTAAGGCTTGGATCTGTGGAATTATTCTTTTGAGTCTCAAATGCCTCTAAATCCAACAGATTGATTTGACCAAAACTGTTCCCAGGCATTTTTCGTAGGCAGGACTATTCTGACAAAGAAGAAACTGTAAAAGAAAACGAACGCTTGGATGTCTCCGTAAAGGAAAGTCTCTCCAATTCTAGGCTCTCTTTTCAGGGATATGTCAGCCACTGAAAGTCTGGGGGGGTTAGGTGGCCCTCCGCAGTTCTTTCCTTGACTCCTGGCTTTGGTATTGGTTCCACTGCATCACATCTGGTTTCTCCTCTGCTTCCAATACTGGTTATCTCTGGTTCTTGAAAGACCTGTCCATCTGATGTCTTAGGTCCTGGGTGCACCTGCACACTAGCTCTAGGCCGCAGGAGAAACGAGGGATGTGCATCACCAGAGAAGGCCCCAGAATTACCACCAAGCACTCGGCCATTGAAGCAGGGATGATCTTGTTCCGAAGGGAAACATTGCTATGGTTTATTTTCTTCTCTTGCCGTCTGCTGTTCACTTGCCTCTTCTGATACCTCCTCATCTCCTCACCAAATTTTCAGAGCTCCACCCAAACCTCCACTCTCTTCTTCAATTTCAGACATATGGCATGGGTGGAGTTCTTCCCTCTTCTTCCAGAGCCTTCCAGAGCTTACTCTTATCTCCTCTGCTCTCCCCTTTGATGTTTCTAAATGTCCCTCTCTATATCTCTCCATCTCTTTCCTCCTGTGGTCTCCATCCACGTCCAGTCCATTATGGTTAATTATTTTCAGGTTCTTTCCCTCCACCTTGTCCTCCTCAATCTCTTGTTCTTTCCACTCCTCATTATCTCCCTCCACCTTATCTCCTTACTTCCCTACACCTGGTCAGTTATTAGTTCCTCTGCAATCACCACCACATTATCTTGTCTTTCTTCTTCCTTCTCCACAACCTCCTTTCTCCGGTCTCCTTTCTCCTCCAACTTCATCTGCTTCTCCTGAGTCACCACCTCCTTCTGTCAATCGTTCTCCTTCTCTTCAACCTCGTCCACTCTCCATCCTTTCTCACATCTGTCTCCTCTTCCGGTCCTTCTGCCTCCAAATCACTCCTGCAGTGCGCCTCCACTCACTCCAGTCTCCCATACCCTTGTGACAATCTGATTTCCTTATTCAAGGGCCTGGTCCCACCTCTGGGTAATGCCCTCACTCAGGTAGGTTCCGGTTGTTAGCATTTAGGCTTTGACACTGGATTGATTAATGACTACCTTAGTATTGCTATCCCGCCGCTCTGGAGGTCCTTTCTCTACCATTTCAGCTCCAAGTCCAAGCCTTTTTGAAGGTGGTCTACCACCTATGATCTCAAAAGTATGCATACGAAAAGAATGATGCCACATTGAAAACGGGCACTGCTCTCGTCCTTTGAGAGTAACCGGCTTTAAGTCAGAGGGTTTCTGTATGTGGAAGCTCACAATTGTATGCTCACCCTCCCTATTACTGTGCTGTGCGCTACTGTTCCCCACAAACAATTCAGCGATACGACTGAGATTTAATATCTCATTTCCACCTTGTCTTCTGTAAGGAACTCATGGTGGCAACATGTAAAACAGACACAAGTGATCACAGTTCAAGAAGGTTTTTATTGAACAATGAATGCTGTATGTAGGTTGGAAAAATGCCTATTCTAAACCTAAATCTAAGATGGGGACAAGTGTCGACCATCAAATGTAAATAAGGCAGTGCTAATGGTGTTGTCTAATAATAAGGGCCTATACTAAGAAACCTATTGCCAGATTTTACATTAATACAAAAAGGGTGAGGGATAGCTTTCAAGAAACAGAAAGACGTGTTCTCAAATAATATGTCAGGATGTGGTAGCTTGGGTCTCCCTTCCCCAGGTTTTGAGCACGGGGTAAGATGGGAACTTGGAGGACAGCACACACTCAAGTCTGTCCAGCACGAGATGACAGTTCCAATTGCAGCTTTCAGGAACGTCGATGGCTAAGTCTTGTTTCCTTTGAAAGTATCTTTTTGGGCCTGACGTGTCCAAATAACAAAAACAAAAGTTCCTTTAACAAACAAATGAAGTTCAGTTTCCAATGTTCACTGGGTGATGGGTTCATCCCTGTGTCCCCCTATTCTGGGCATTGACCCTTCTTAATTCTTAGCCACAGTTCATGTAAGGTGATGACTTCACCCCGGGTCACCCTCTTCTGGGCGCTGACCCTACTCACATATCTTATTCCACAATGTATATGTCAGTTCTTTTTCTCTATGAACTTGGATGATAGCTTCACCCCTGGATCTCCCTCGGTCGGGCTCGGACCCCTCTTGCCTGTCAGCTCTTGGTTGATACCTTCACCGCTGTATCTCCCGCGGTTGGGCTCAGCCCCTATGAACTTTGGATGATAGCTTCACCCCTGAATCTCCCTCGGTCGGGCTCGGATCCCTCTTGACTGTCAGTTCTTGGGCGATAGCTTCACTGCTAGATCTCCCTTGGTCCGGCTCAGCCTCTCTGCAAATCTCAGCCTCCCTCCTCCGGGTTCACTATGGATTGCTCTTCTCTTTAGCAGGATTCAGTTCGCTTGGTTTCTCAATGCCTTTTCAAACAGTTCTTACTGGACACCCCTCAGCCGGGTTCACGTTTGTCAACACACTGTTTCTCTGGACTTTAGACTTTGCCCCCTCCTGTCAGCATCCCTTGTGGCACTCTTACCAACTTCTCATTCAGTTTACTCGCAAGTGTTCACGGGATGCACTTCCCTTGCTTTCACACAGTTTGTAGATCAAAGTCTTTCGATTGTACAGGGATTTTGCTTGACCCTCAGTGTGACCACTTTTACCTACTTTGGTGGCTCTCCTATGGCCTTCTGGTATCTGTATGGTTTCTCAAATGGGGATCGACCAGAGTTAAGTGAACTTGGTTCAAACTTGCCACTTTGCTATTCTCAATCAACACAGCCCCAATCTTATTGGTTCTCCCCTCGACTCACCGGCTGTGATGAACCGCTTAATTTTTCTCTTCATTGGAGTCAAGGCCGGTACCACGGTTGTGGGGGCTTCCCTCGCTCCTGCTTATTGGCGTAGGCATGCCCCGTGTACCGTTGACATCTGCTGCAAGACACTTGTGCTATTGTTCGCAGTCTTAGGCTCTCTTCCACAAAGGTTCTGTGGGCTTGGGACAAAAAGGGGAAGTCACTTCTCTCCTTGCCACCCTCTTAAGCCCTGGCACCTTTCTCCTTCTCTTGAACTGCTGCGCCTGTTTAGCTGTCTCGTCATGCTTTCTGTTGTGCTCGCCTTGCTCACCCTGTGTTTTCTTGCTCCACCTTTTATCCCTGTGGGAAAAAGGAAGGGCCTTCAGGTGTGTGTGATTTAAGTCAATTGCCTGACTTTGCCTGACCCTTGTATCGGGACATGTCAGGTAAACAGTTTCATTACAAGTCCGTTGTAAACCAGTATTCATGTCGGAAAAGGGAGGGGTTGGAGTGTCGGAATGTCCTACGGGATAGGATGGGGAGATGGTGCTATTATAAGAAGGGGGTCGGCTGGTAGACTGAGAAGGGTGAAATGGGTAAGGTTTGTGAAATGTACGAGAATGATCGGGATTGTTAACAGAACATAGGGGATGGTGGGAATTGTAATTGTTGGTCACTTTCGACTGGGAGTTCACAATGTGACAATCAGAGGGGCGGGATAGGTAGTGTTTGCGGGGCAAAAGGGAATAGCCAGAATCATGAAATAAACAAGGGGGATTGTAGTATTTTACTTGAGCAGGTTGGGAGTGCAGAGAATAATAATCAGAGGGACGGGAATGAAGAATTAATGGGAGTATTCGGATAGGGAACCGGAAAACAGGGTTTTTGGAAAAGATGGTTTCTGAATGTGATGGGGTTTGAGATCCTAGGAGACTGGCTCTGTACGGAGGGGTTATTGGCTTTGGGTAGAAGAGGTTTAATGAGTCGAAGGAGGGTAGATGTGGCACAGCCCATAAAGGTCTCAGAGATTTCAACATCCTCTTCTCCTTCCACAATATCATACTGCGTCTCCCTTTGGGCATTCTCCTGAGCATAACCCCAGGTTCCCCTACCCAGGTGATCTTTCCCTGCTCGTTTGCCTGCAGGGTTGGGATAAGAGAGGGCCACTCCTTTTGTGACCACCTGAATAAGGGGTTCTCGGGATCTACTTTGGAGAACACCCTCAGGTTTCTCACACTTCCCGTTATGTCAACCTTACTTGCTATGGAGGGTGGATCATTGAACATGGGACAGTCCTCTTTGGAGAGAAACTCCTAATGTGTGGCTGTGATTTGGGGGGGTGAGCGAGAATACTCCCCATGCCGCCCTGGGTCCATATATCAGTTAGCTCCATGGTCACCTGACCCTTTATTCCAAGAGCCAGAGAGGGGCATTAATCATACTTCTCACTCAATATAGCTCTTCCCCAAGAACTCCCTACCTTTCTCCGTGGCACTTAGTATCTTTTATCCCTTTTATCCCCACAATATCTCAGTAGACATCCTGCTATGTACTTGTCTACGGTTGTAGACAACCCCCATAACCAACTGGTAATTTCTCAAATATTAATTGCATGTAAATTCATATTTAATGCGCCTGACTCCAGGACTGCACAGCCTCTGTATAATACTCTGTAGATGTTTCTGTCGAGCCACATTTTTCCTCTTAGGTAAATACAAAATCAAAAATAAATACACATGCACACAAATATGTCCTACCCACATGCTCACCATCACTGACACATATGTGGATACACTTTTGTAGTGGCGCACAACCATCCACTGTTGCACACAGCCATATGCATGATACATAGAGACACACCCCAAGCACAAATACACTCAGAAACCTGAGGATGAAAGGCAGGTGAATAGTTGATTAGTGTTTGCTGCTAACAGGCACACCTACTACCTGATTTTACGGGTGCAGAAGGCGGGTGCCATAGGTGATGGTGGTAGTCATGGTGGAGGCAGCAAAGTGCTACTATGACCATTGAAGGGGAGTTAGGCATGAATCTGCTTATCAAATAAAGCCCTCATCACTACTCCTCCCAGCGTAACAATGAAGTCAGTCAGGAGAAGCAAGAATCCATCAACAAGCATAGGATTACTAATAACTTCTGTCAGTGTAACAATAAATACCATAAGGTAGAGGGTAGAAATGCTGATGAGCACATAGGAGATTTGCTATAATCATCAATTATCACGGGATTGGCAATAAGGGCAGTAGGCACAGGATTACCAATATTGTACTTTAAGCGTTATTAGCGGTATGCACAGCTCCACATTTGATCCACCAACCACGCCCACAGACACATTGTCACTCTTCACCATCCCCATTTCCCCACAAACATAGCGACACCATCTCATACCTGCTGCTCTGTAAATGACTTTGTGAGTTACTGAGAGAACAACTCATGGGTCTAGAAATTTCAACTGATACCCTGATCTCTAATCCAGCCAAGGTGAAAGCTACCGTGATATTAAGAGATTGGATTCGAACAGGGGAGGCTCTTGGTCGGCTCGCTTTGTATGGTCTTCTGCGAAGTATTCATAAGAGAGCGGGTATGGTGGAAACTTACGCATTAAAATTTGCTGATTGGAGCTCTAGGAGTAATTTTATGAGATTTTGTTTTAATGTGCTCTTGATGAAGGAGATAGTCTGTACTCGAAATTGGTTGCCAGAGGTACGGGCTTTTTGCAGATTTTGCTGGAATTTGAGAGCTATGGAAGACCTAAAACATCTATTGCTATTCTGTCCCGTGCTGCTGTCCCAGTGTATAATATTATTTGGTAAGTTTGCTAACAATTTGGCACATGCTGATTCACAGAACCTTTAAGCATGTTGGGGAGCAGATTGGTAGCCTTGCCATTTGCTGCAGTGAGATTTGTAAAAGGTTTTAGGTTTATTTAAATGAGCATTTTGGTAGTTTTGTGGATGTTTTGATCACTTGTCTTTTTATTTGGGAATTACGCCACTATCTTTCTATACATTTAAAAAGAGTAAACAGTTTGTTCATATGGTGGAATGTGATAAACTGTTAAATGGGTGTATATGTTTCAATGTGATGAACTTTAAAGGTTTGTCTTAAACCATAAACCATCATTTAAAAAAAAGTATTAGCTACACCCTCCATCCCTCCTCACAGGCACATCGCCACCCCTCGTCAGCAGCCCCAAAAGCACATCTCAAGACTCTCTGCCCCAAACTACCTCTATATGCTCATTCCAGCCCCCATATGACACCCAAAGGCTAATCCACACTTTCCATCCACCCCAACAGGTACCACAGTACTACTTTTCACACTTGCCATGCATCAGTGTATACCCCATAGGTCCACCTTCCCTCCAAAACTGTCCCATCCAACACAGATTCAGGGAGAACGCAGGGGATAAGGGAGTAGAGTATTCAAAGGAATTATAAGTAATTAAGAGGTTTAGATGGTAAATGACCAACTTTAGAATCATAATATCTGGGTTGCAATGCCAGTTTACCCCCTTATCCAACCTCTTGTGATCTTGGGCGTGCCCCTTTAGCTCCCTGTACTCCAGTTTCATTATCTGCTGAAGGTCAGAGTTCTACTTAATACAAATCAAACACCAGTGGATTGCGCTATGTTAAATCAAAAAGATGGGGGCAGGCACAGCCTAGCAGCAAAGTTGTCAAGTTTTGAGTGAGAGTTTATAATCCATGCCCACCATTTGACAAAAACGAGCTGAAATTGAGCAAACCCATGTTCTCTCAGTTCTTTCCTTCTCTGTCAAATTTGAACAAGGAAAAAGAAAAAGAAATGAAGACTTGTCTACAGTACGATATTGTTCCAAAAAGAGGGGTGTGCAGAGGCATGTTCTAATGCCTAATGCCTAAATGAGTGCCTTTGGAACTAGAATATCTGGACTATAATCTTGTAATAATTGGCATTATTTCAGTACTGCAATAGCCACCGCTCTGTTGCTGTTTTGCAGCCACTCAGGACTGATTTGCAACCCTTCTGATTTGACTCATTGAACGACTGAATTGTTCAACGGTAGTATGCCTTCATCTCTGGCACTTTCATTAGCTTGGGCCCATTTATTACCCGGATGAAGCCTCGCGATTCCAGTACATATTGTTTACAGAGGCTACCTTGGCCGATCATCGAAGTCAAGGATCTTTTGATGTCACTTTCTGTGACGCCACTGCGGGGGCGGGACAAAGGATGCGTGATGTCTCTTCTGCAACCCCTATGTTTTCGGTGAATGCCACTTATTCTAATCACAATTTCTCCAATTGACACAAACTATTAGGTCTTGGGCAAATAGTTTTTCCACCTCTGATTTTTTTTGTTTTCCTTGTCAAACGTGGTAATGCTTAGAAGTAAATGGACCACCAATATCAAGTGCTAGTTTAAACAAATCATATTAGCAAGGACAGGAAAGGGAGGAGGAGTAGCCTAAGAAGTAAGTTGCTCAATTTGGAACTAGGAGATCTGGACCTCGATCTTGATTTAGTTACTTATGAAAATGGTTTGACCTTGGACAGATGACTGTATCTCCAGGTGGTTCAGATGATGAAGATACTTATTATTTCTGAACTATGGAAGTCTTCATGAACACCAGACTATGCCAAAGGCATGAGCAAGGTCCCATCACACATTTTAAGATGATTATTTTTGTTGTTGCAAATTAGCCAATTCAATATAAAGCAATCATTGATCTGTAAAAACACATCATGCGAGAATTGCTCAACCAAGAAAGAACACAGGCTACACTAGCCTGTTCCATGGGATGTGGCCTACTAGGGAGAGTGTCAAACATATTCTATTTGCATATCAGTCTCTTCCCGCCCACAAGGGCAGTCCAGCATGACATGCGAGGCAATTTGCTCTTTACAAGAGTGCAACCAGCAATCCCAGAGTCAGTTTTCTCCTGTTGGGCGTCATCAGTGAGGCTCGGCTAACTCTCTAGGGAGCAGTGAGTTCACGTCTGGATGACTTTTACACACTTAGGGTGAAACCCCAGGTGCTATACATAAATACACAAAATGTCAGAAACTGTCAACCATTTATATCTTTCAGAAACAAATGTAAATAAGAGGGATTTCATCATGTCGGCCCTTTTCTTGTTCAGTGAATTGCGAAAAGAAACCCAGAAATGAGAATAAGTCAGCCAATGTCAAGCTCACGCGGTGCTGAGAAAGCAAAACCCTCCGAAAGCCGCTATAATTAGCATTGCAAGTTCGCCTTTTACTCGCCTGTGAGAGGGGCTTGTCCCTTTACATAAAAAAAGTTGTCTTGCAGAATCTCAGACACACCAAGTTGCAGACAACTTTGGAGTGTGCTTTTAGTTACCAGAGTAGCCCAAGGGAGACTGTAGCCCAGACTGTACTTTTCATGCTATTCGAGAGGTTACAGGGACCAGACCGATGTCTGCCACAACAGAATACAGACCCTTTGTGTATAGTACAGAGCAGACATCAAGTTCCTGTCATTCCTTTAATCAGCTGCAGCTGCCAATCACATGTTCTGCCCATTGGCTTAGTGCGCCAGGAGGGACATAGTTCAGTTTTCAGAAGACTCAGGGAATAATGTGTATTTTGCAACAACATTGGTTTAATGGCCATAATAAACGGGTCGGATTAAGATCCGTACAATTCAATTGGTTACAGGGCAGTAATACATTGGCTCCTGATCACAAGTGGGGCTGTTTTTCAGTTTATGGCCGCATTTCGAGAATGGTGGTTATTCGGTAGTAGCGCTGCCAAATTACCACTATACTCGTTTACTGTTACTGCCACTTGGTCCTGTGGGGTTACCACAGGATTACGAGTGGTGGAAGGGCAGTGTAAATCCCCAGTGTCCATAGGACTTCATGGGGATGTTGGTGGAATTACCAGAAGTGGTCATTCCGCCCCATTTCTTCTGCCGATCTTGGCCTTAAAGTGGAGGATTTACCACCAGCACGATGCCAGCGTTAAATCCTCTGTTTCAATGTCAAACCTGGAATTCAATGGTGCGGTAAAAATGGCAGTAATTCCGTTACTGCCCCAAAAAGGTGGTGGCAACGGACTTACTGACACTTTTTTACTGTACCACCGACCTCGTAATGAGGCCATCAAGTGTCTTATTCACAGAGTCTTGTTTGGTCCTAAACCAGCTGCAGTAGCAGGCAGTTTGATCCATTGTACGCCTACCGGACAACGCAGTTCTCAACACAATGGGGGATGCCAACGGTTCATCGATATGGCCTCAAAAAGCTGGAACCAGAGCTGAACTGGTCTATAGAGTACTCTGGAGATGTCCCGGTAGGCCTCTGCACCCTAGCCTCTTTTGAGTGGTATTTCGAAATTTTCCCATACGAAATGGATTGGGCTTGCTGAAAATATGTAATATCGGGCCACTTTGAAAATGATTTCCAGGGCCTCTTTTGGTTCCCAGTCAACCTTTAGCTGGAACCCCCTAACTGCTTATCTGAGAAATTAGTAAGATAATCATCTGTCTCTCTGAGGGAAATGAAAGACCCTCTTCTTCTGGGGCCTGTAATCAACTTTTTCCATATTGTTAAGAAACTCTCTGGCGCTTTAAAAAACACCAAACACAAAGTCTACCCCCTGACACACAGTGTGTGCACGTGCTTGTTCATTTAAGCAAAGAATCATGTTCACAGGTGATTGCAGTCAAATAGAAGAGCATGGCTGCATGCCTTGGGAAAGAGGTTGACTTGGTCGAATTAAAAGATATTGACGAAGGAGGGGGAATGGGGTGTTTGTGGCAGGACGGTAGATGACTTTGGTTTGAGATACATTTAGCATGAGACAGTGAAGGGCCATCCATTGGCAGATGTCTAGAAGACAAGTAGAAATATTGGAAGATGACTGAGGGATGAATGTGGTGTAGGAGAAGAAAATGTGGGTGGCGTCAGCAAAGAGGTGGTAGGAAAAAACAGAAGGTAATATGTTCACCGAGAGAGGAGGCAGCCATGGTAAAGAGGAGAGGGACAAGGCCAGAGCCTTGTACAAGACAGACAGGAAGAGGAATAGGGTTTAAAGTTTGTTCCAACAGACAGTAAAGATGCAGTCCAAAAGGAATTCCTAAGTCTGAGGGGATCAAAAGGAGAGCGGGGCGATTTGCCGGGTAAAGGCAGATGACAAGTCCATTATAGGGATGAATTTAATGGTAGCCATTGAACATGTTGCAGCTTCACCTCCCCCTGAAGTGGCCACCAATAGCTCACTCAACATGTTTATAGTTGAATGGATCCACATGACAACTGGAAGGTACGAGGACCAGCAACTACTGCCCTCAAACTGTTCCTGTGAATGACATGCGTCGCTGTGTGCTCATCCCCTCTCTGTCTCCAAAGTGGCCAAAATAAAACAACCTGGTGGAGCTCTACAGAAGGTGCATTCATTACCAGAATAAAATGTGCAGTTCCTGTAGGACATTTTCTACTCAGCTATCCCTCAATGACACAACCGTTTGCCAAGTATGGCAAAGAAATGATTCGCAATTCCAAACCTCATCCAAAACCATATCAGCCAGAACCTGGATCAATTACAGACCCCTATTTGGGCCTCGTTATGAGTTTGTTTGTATTATTCATGTTAATACCACCAAAGGAATTACCATTGCCACTGATGGTAAGTAACACTATCGTCTCTGCCTAATTATGAGATTACCGTTATGGTCCTATTGGTCCTCATTGCAGTACTACTGCCAAAGGTAGTACCGCTTTTTTCTTAAGGTAACACCACCATGCATATGCAGATTGTTTTCCTTCTTACTGGTTTGCAAACCCATAATCAGCGCGGATCAGTAAAACAGGAAGTGGTCATGGCAGTAAGCAAGGGTCAAACATCCTGAGCTTGTTTTTTTCTTCTTCAGGTGGTTGAAGGCTATTGGCAGGACTGGCCCTGGGATTTGTAGGGCCCTGGCCGGCACACGTGTGCAGGGCCCACTTGTTTGCATATGTAGTGACACCACAGCACATGTGAATTACTCTTTGATACTGGAGAGGGATCCTGGATCCTGAAAGATGTGATTGAGTTGCATACTGGTCTCAAATCCTGGCTTTGCCACTTTACCAAAGTGTGTGCTCCTGGACAAAACATTTGCTCTCACCATGCCTTATCAGCCAAAATTAGAAGTCCTGGCAACGTGTCTATCCGTGATTGCAGCTTCCAGGGCCTGCAATCCCGGGATTGCAAGCAGGGAAACCGAGCAAAGAACCTCTGCTGGAGGATTGCCTTATAGTATGTTCGAAGCTGGGCCTATTTACCGGGAACGGCAAGTGTTCAAATGGTAACAGAATCAGTGCAGTGCTGCGACCAGAGAAAACAACCTTTCCAGTCGTCCGGCCAGCAAACGCTCTTCCCGCATCCCTGGACCTGGCAAATCATCTTGCCCCACTTGCCCTCACCTCCTTTCGCCTCCTCATCCCATGTTTGGCTTTCAGTAATACTCTATTTTGTAGCAATGACTTGAACATTACACAAATCATAATAAACCACTGAGACAAATTTATAAAACCTCTGAGAAATATGTTATGCATAAAGAGTACAATTGTAGCTTTATTTTCCCCCATCTTGAATGGAGGCCTACAAGTACCAGAATGCAATTTGTCGTGAGTCTAAAAAATCTATTTTTAGCCAGCGAGCCAGACAACTGACAACCTTTGCATCATTACAACTCCATCGCTGTTCTTTTTTGACCAATACACTGTATTTCCTTTGGGCCTACAACTGCAAATGTTAGAGAATGTTCTGGGGTGTTGGTTGTTGACCCTTCTAGAGAGAACACATGAAACATATTCAGGTGCTTTAAAGTGGGCCGATTACACTTACATGGTAACACTTTTAACATATTTATGGACAAAGAGCAATAATGAAGCAATAATTGAGGCAAAAAAGAACTATTACAATAATCTAATCACCTCCGCAGACAATGCCACCAGTAAACTTTTCAATATTTCGAAATCCATCGAAAAACCTAAGGCAATCTCCCCTCCCTTTGCCCCTACTCAACACGAGTGTGATAACACCCAAAACGCATTCCTTACAAAAATCGCCAAAGCCAGAGACCTAATCTTAGAATCTCAAACAAACAAGCTAAGAGTAACAGCCCCCTCTTTAGAAGAGGCCACCAAAAATATCGAGGTTTTCAAGTTTTCAGATATCACCCCTGAGGTCATGATAAAAACCTTGGCCACCATGAAACCTACTACCTGCGCCGAAAATATCATACCCTCTAAAATGATATTGGAGCATTCGAACATCTTTGCCCCAATACTTACAAAAATCAATAATTCGTCATTTAGAGACGAGACAGTCTCCGAGACATAAAAAGGGTCACAGTTACCCCCCCGGTAAAAAAACCTTGGGTGGATCCAAGAGATCCCAGAAACCTCAGGCCAATCACAAACTGCAACTTCATTTTGAAAATCATGGACAAGCTAGCCACAGCACAACTTCAAGGGCACATAGAGGCATCTGGATCTCTCCATTCCCAACAGTCTAGATTTAGACCAGCACACAGCACAGAGACTGCCATGATAGATCTCCAATCTAAAATGCTAAGTATCATGGATCAAGGGAAAACCTGATCTCAGTGCTGCTTTCGACCTGCAGGATCACAATCTGCTCAAAACAGCGCTGGAAAAAAACAGCCAACTGCTCAGGAGAGGCAACAGGCTGTATAATGTCCTTCTTAAAAAATGGAATCTCACGGGTACACTGGGGAGACAAATTCTCCGTAGAAAAGGAAATCCTCTGTGGTGTCCCACAAGTGGTCAATATGTCTCCTTTATTATTCAACCTGTATCTGAGATTTCTCTGCTATGTATTAGACCACCTAAATATCTTTTTTTACCAACTACGCTGATGACACTCAGCTGGTAATGGAACTTAGTGGAGGCCATAAAAAAGACAACGAGAATCTGCTCAAAGTTTACTCCATCATAGAACAGTGGATGGATGCAAACTGTATGATATGATATGATATGATATGGTAATTGTAACGCGCCTATACACAAGTGTTTCAAGGCGCGACGAGGCAGGGAGGGAGGGAAACAAGGGGAAGACGGACAAGCGATCCTACTAGGCCAGGTGTCATTCAGATCGCGCAAGTGCAGAGGTAAGGGGAAAAAGGAGAAAGTGCAGGGGGAGGAGGTGGGGGGAGAAGTGCAGTACAAGGTAAGTGGCGTAATGAAATAATAAATGATAAATAAAAAGGGCCAGCTGGTGGCAAGTGCGAGGTATGTGCTTGAATGGCAAGAAGACTGAGTTAATGGTATTCAGTTCCCATCAAGCCAGAGCCACCCTTCCCCCTGAATACCACACTTTCCAGATAGAAAACACATAAATTCCGGTACTGGATACAGTCAAAACTTTGGGCATGATGCTTGAGGCCACAGGCCCAATACATAAAGAAAATATGCACATACTATCTAAGACTTCTCAAAGCCATTAGGCCCTACCTCTCGGAGGGTAACTGTGCCACGGTGGCCAAAGCAACCATACTTTCACGCCTAGTTTATGGCAATGCTTTGATGTTACGATTCAATAAAAAAATGCCTCCAAGCATACCAGATCATACAAAACAATGCTGTAAGGATCATTAAGAACAAAACTAAATTTGATCACATTAACGACGCAAGGAAAGATCTGCATTAGCTTAAAATTGAAAACAGAACACAGTTTAAGGCACTGACCCTGGCACATAGATGCATCCACGGAATAGCACCTGATTACTTAAAAACTAAAATATACCCATGCATACCTAATCACAGGCTGAGATCAACCGACCAAGGCATGATATCAGTTGCTGCTTTCAAGCGCAAATATGGTTTGGGAAAGTCGTTCCCCACCATGACAACAGGGCTGTGGAACAATCTTCCAGCCAACATCAGAAAATAGACCAATTATATGCGTTTCCGTAAACTGGTGAAGACCCACATCTACAACTAACTTTCTCGCCAAAGGATCCCACAGCTTTAACATTGTCTATCAGTCCCGTTTTCTACATGGTGTACTCTGTGTGCTTGTATCTGCACCCCGAAACTTGCAAGTTACCGGAACAATAGAAATAAATAAATAACTAAATAAAGAGGGTGTAAAACATGTTTGCTGCGTTTCTATTTCTGTAAGCAACTATTGCATTTTAAAACCAGTTTTCAGGAAGTTTCTCAAATATGTTTTTATAGAATAGACAATGTTGTGTTTGCAGGGTCGGACTGGGGCATAACATTGTCTGAGCACCAATGAAAATGAGGCCTACAATTACAAATGGAAATTCATTCCTTTTGTGACAGACTGTTTGAATAGTACCCGAGGGGGAGTTTTTTGATAAAATGTATAGCAAATTGTGCAATTTAAAGAATATGTATTCAGCAACAATAGTCAAAACTACTAGCCCCCTAGTGAAGTAACTCATCAAACTGGCCCACATTGGCCAAATAAGTGACCTACATTGACTAAAAAAAGGGTGTATTCATGTGTTTGCTGAGCATCGTACCCCGCAATATTGTGCACGGCTAACTTTGAGGGGTTCATGGCAGTTGACGGAAACAAAAAGTAATAGTTTATGCTAACATCTGGTGTTTGGGGCTCTGCGGGTTGATTGCAGGAATTACATTGAACGTTATACATTGGTTTGCAAGGACTGTTCATTATAGACTCTAAAACAGATATATAAGTGAAGGGCGTGCCTTCAGTTCAGTGGGTTCGTCTGTGACATTATTTTGAAGCTGCTTGGGGCACTGTCTTGTAAATTAATCATTGTACTCTCCAAACACTCCCAGCATCACTATGTATGTCTATTTTCGGTAAACCCCATAGAACTATATGCGGCTACCGGGCGCGTTATAATAGTCAGAGATTATCTGAAAGAGCAGATCTTATTCCAGCGTGCCTAATGTTTGCAGACGTATGCCTAAAGAGGATTTAGGCAGAGGTTTGTGGATATGTTTTTCTTGTAATAGATATACCTTGGAAAAAAGTTAAAGCTCTTCGAAGTTGTACATTGACGGTAATTGCGAAAGGTTTCCAGGAGATGTCACTGTAGCACTTGTTATGGATGAAGTGAAGCCTGACTATACATTTTGGAAGCGGTGGTTCTGCAAAGCTTTTTCATGTCTAGATAGTGCTGCCACGGCGGAAGGATACCACCATTAAGTGGCAATTCGATCGAATCGACCAGATCTGACATGTCATGAGGTTGAAATGTACTCCCATTCTCCAATCGCTATGTACTTTTTAAAACTAGAAACTAGTCCCACATCCCACAACGTACTCAGTTGCATTTGTTTTTATTATCAATGATCCTGAAAAGGATTCACCAAAAACACTGTACAAAAGTCTCATTGATGGTTGGGGCAGTGCCAGTCCCATTGCTGGGCGCTTCACATGCCTTTACAAAGTCAGATGCGCCAAGTAATACATTACACAGGCTGCTGATGGGGGTGGGGGAGCTGGAAAGAGTAAAAGCGGAAAGCACAATACAGGCTTTAAAGATGCCTTCAGCAAGTATAGTATGGTAATGTTTATTTGTAAAGCTACCTATACATAAGGCAAGTGTTTCAAGGCGGTCAAGGAGAGAGGGAAAAAGGGGAGGAAAAACAACATTCAATCAGAGCCCTTGAATTTCTGAATGATACAAGTCTGCCAGGGCAGAGTAAGTGCATAAATACAGTTAACAGTGTAGATAACAGCAAATAGGTCTGACAACGATTCTGCAGTTTGTCGAAGAGCTTGGAGGCGCCACCATGCAGGGGAGGAGACGGGGAGCAAAGGATAGATGATCTTCAAGGCATGCTGCGTTCAGGTCTTGCAGTTGCAAAGAGGTACAGGAGAGGGGACAGGGGGGGGGGACAAGCACAGGGGGTGGTGGGAATCCAAGTGCGGCCAGTTAGTCAGGAACTGGGTAAGTGATGAGAGATGCCATTCTAATGGGTCATTGACCAAGTGCAGTAGTAATAAGGCATGTCCAGGCACTTAGACAAGTGCTGGAGGACTGGCGAGGGCGCCAGGGAAGTGTGAGACTCTGAAGTACACCCGGTGGCCAGTCGGTATGCTGTGTGGAAAAGGAGGGAGAGGGGCATAGAGCGGAGAGAGAGGTTAGCAGGGCAGAGGGAGAGAGAAGGAAGCAGAGAAGAGGAATGTCTTATGAGTTTCTGAAACTTAAGGAGATCAGGCTCAAGACGGAGGGCGGCAGGGACGCTATTCCAGAGGGAGGCCCCTAGAGATATTTACAGGTATATACAGATGTGCACTTGTGTGATGAAGAGGGTTGGGGTCGCTGGGTCTGGGGACACCCTAGGACTCTATGGGGCTCCCTTCCGGGAGAGGCTAGTGATGGCCGGCCAATGCCATTAACTGCAAAGCATGGCAGGTTTATTTCTAGGAGTCAGAGGAGAGCAAAGGCAGTTTTTAGGATCATTCTCGTCTCTGTGCTGATACTATTTAACCCTTGCAGTGCCAGTTCTTGATGATGGAGTGGGGGGCAGCGGGGCGCTCAGTTTCTCTTCATTTTCTTAGATAAACCTACCTTCTAAGTGGATGTACAAACTAGTGAGTTTTGTCACATTTCTCTATTGTTTTAAAATGAGCATAGAAAGATTAAAATAAACAAATGATTAGTACTTGCATAATCAAGATCATTTACTCAAAGTTGGTCTTCTGTCTATGTGGCCAGAGAGCGGCCATAGTTGGGGCTTCAGATGAGGTTTTGAAGTGTAAGTATTTTAATTCCGTTTTTTGGTAGCAGGGAGTAGAATGGATTTGTAATACTTTAGCATATATATGTATTTTTTTTATAACGCGCTTATTACCTGAGTTTGGTTTCTAAGTGCAGATCTGGGATTCGAACCTCTGTTGCTCTGCGTGGTCTTGCTTGAAATAAAAAACCGCTGAACTAGCTGCTATGATGAGTATTTGTTTCACTATTTGTATTAACATGCCAAAAATACAATTGTCGGTTAAAGTTGCCCTGGTACAATTTCTTGACATGCTTTTTTCGCTTCCATCTACTTGAAAAACATTAACAATGTACATTGTTTGCAGCCTTTTGCATAGATGGTGTATATTTTATTCTATTCTATTTTAATCCTCAAGTTTTTGTTTTTAACTGAATAATTGTTTAATAGATAAAACATTCTTGTAAGAATCCATGTGAATGATACAATGTATGATGAAATTGATTCAGAATCTGATTTTGTATGTCATGACTTTTTGAAAGGTTGAATTTTCTTTTCAGCCAACCAAAATAAAAATTAAAAAAAATAAAAAGCAAAACACACTATGTAACTACTTAGAACCTGCCCACTAAGACAGCCTTCCAATTCATTGACAAGTTTTGTAAAGTAATTACAATTTCATAATATTTATCAAACACCTGAATTTCTACAATGTGGTACCACTCCCTCTCATGCATGAATGCAATTTCCTAAATTAATTAAATACAATTGCCTAGTCAACACATTTAAAAACATGGTTCTTCCAATTCGTTTGGTTTCATAGAATCAATACATTCTATTCTATTCAATTACTCCATATTTTAATAGGCAGTACATTTTCAAGTGCAATTTTTATTATTTCTACTCATTCCTGTAGGTCAATATTCCCAAAATAATATTAGGCCAAAATGCGCAGAAATCACCCAATGAGTATATGTAAATAATCCTCTGGTCAATATCTCTGTGAACGTGATATGAGTTTATTTCCTGAATTTTAAATCCTGTCTGTATATTTGTTTCTATGTGTCTTGGTCAGCCCTATCCAACTGCCAAACTGTAAGTTCTTAAAATGGCACACATTCACAGTATTGTAAAGCAACTGTGAAACACAACAATTGTAATTAACTGACCAAGTCAAATCTTGCAGTTTCACCAATGCTCACCTTGGTTTTGGTACTCCTAATTAATTTGAGCTCCCTCATACGAACGGCACACGCTCACCGTGCACATCCAAGTGCTAGGTGAAATAAATGAGACCGCCATGTTGTGCTGGGTGCTTGTTCAAGTCTTGTTTCATCATGTGTGGCATTCCGTTGATTCTCTCACATGCATGCCGCACTGCCGTTTGAATTGCTTATAAGGTCAGCTCGGGTGGTGCGGCTATCTTTAAGGTGTTTCTTGAAACTTAATGACTAAATTAAACAATTTATCTTTTTCATTCTAACCTCCTGTGATGAAGTTGGTTCTTGTCATCCAGGATTTTACCCTAATTTTTAATGTTTGGACTATGTCTACCTTCGTACATGATGAAATCGCTTTCCAGATGTGATTTCTTCCGAAAGTGAAAGGCAATTTTGTTTGATGCCAAGTCTTTTCTGAGGCGCGATCTATGCTCATTTATTCTGACTGAAATGTTTCCAGTTCTATTGCCGATATATAGTAAATTACATGGACAAGATATGCATTAAATAACATTTTAGAGTTGCAATTCGAGTAAGTGGAACGTCCATTCCCACTTTAAATTCTTGTATTCAACAGTTTTTGATTTTGAGCTTGTCTGACATTACACTCAGCTAATGACCCCAAAGTTCCCTCAGTGATGTTGTTTTTGGATCTATATAGTTTTTAGTAATAATTGTTTTAAACTACAACCCTTTCTGGAGGGGAACAGAGGTAATTTTTCAATTTGGGCACTGTCTGTCAGTATTCTACAATTTTGTCTTATGATTCGACTAACCTTAACTGTTTTCATTAATTGTAGTTACACATGTGATCATGTTGGTATTCTGCTGTTTTCTCTTACACGCAATACGTTCTCCCTATGAGTGTTTTTTGCGTGTATAAATGCATCTAAAACCAGACGTTTGGGGTGTCCCCTGTTTCTGAGTTTGTTCTGAAGCTTAAATGCTTCTGCAATAAAATGAGTGGTCGATGCCATCAGGCTTGTGTCTAAGGAATTGTCCATAAGGGAGAGCATCTCCGCTTTGCTTTCCTTCTCCCTCTCAGCTGAGCACTTCTTTTTACACCTGCATTATATTTTCATGCATGCGTAAAACGAATGTATTCCAATGGAAAACGCCTCACATTAGCACCTGGTAGTAAGCAGGCCCATTCGATTCTAAAACTCTGCCTGCAGTATATTTGCATGCAGTGTTTAATTTCTTCCCAATTAGAGAGTACAAATGAGGAGTAATGGCGATTTTGATTTTGCTTTCCGCTACACCTTTCTACTCCACTTTGAGAGTGATGAAAATTGCATACAGGGGACCAGCAACAGGTAAGTGTAAGTGTTGGTGGTACCCTGAATGCAATGATCAGATGTTACAAAATGACCCCCTTAATGTGTTCTATCAGGGTTTTCTATGCTCTAAGCGGTGTTCACTGTAAGATGTTTCTCACAGGTACCTGCATGTTGCATCTCCCTACAGGTCACCAGGGATCAAACAGCAAAGGAGAAGAAGGTGAAGTCCTATTTAGGGCTTAGGGGAACACAGTCTCTGAAGAAGAAAAAGACACCCGATTCTACAGGTAAGACTTCACGCGTTATTCTGCACCTGTACCTGAGGATGTGTTGTGCTGAATCAAGTATTCAGTTCATGCGTGTATGCTACTTTACTAGCTCAGAGCATCGAGCAAATTGCCCTAAGCTACCAGGGGCAGTGTTACAGAATATTTGCACCGTAGCAATTAGCACTTTGGCAAAAAATTGCCCTAGTCCCCATAAAATAGGGCCTTGTTATGAGTTTGGATGTAAACTGGTGGTAAATCTGCTGATTTACCACCAGAATAGTTTCCTGTTACCGTCACACAGTCCCGTGGGCTTACCATCAGGTTACGAGTTGTGCTAGGGCAGTGCAAATCCCCATTTTGGATTTTGGATTCCGCTGGACTCCATGGAGATTTTTGACAGAGTCACTATGAGAAGTGATTCTGCAGTGTAAATCCACTGGTTTTAACCTTAAAGTGGAGGGTTTGCCTCTAGCATCACACTTGAGGTAATCCTCCACTTCAAGGTCAAACTCGTAATTTGGCAGTGTGGTAAAAGTTGTGGTAATTCCACCAAAAACGTTGTAGTAACAGAAATACCACCACTTTTTATTGCACCACTGCACTCATACGGAGGTCCTTATTCTTTACACCATGCCAATGTTTGCCCTCGTCCTAGTCCTTTGCGCTAGCACTGCAAACATGTATTGATGAAATATGACAATTTTTGCCTTAGTTCTAACTGCATTGGCAGTAGGGCAAAGCTTCTGGATTACCACCCCACAACCCCTTATTGGGTGCACAGGCCAAGCTAGAGCCTTGTTTGTCTTTTGTTATAAATGGATTGTGTGATTGCAAAACAAATATTGTTCAGCAGGTGATGTGCTGACCCCATCCTTCCTGGCTGCAGCCATACAAGCCTAGTTAAAGCCTACTTTGGACTACATCTCCCATCTTGCATGGCCTTGTATCATCTTCTGTTGGTCGTCAGGTGCTGTGTCCTTGTGCATTGTGACTGAAAGGTTTTCTGTAAATGGCTTCTATAGTCAAAGTCATTTACAGAAACTGAGGATGCATAAAAAACATTGTTTGGCAGAGGAAAGAAGCCTGACTTGCATGTTGAAACATCTTGGTTGGTAAAATAAGACATGGCTGCTCCCTGAGCTTAGAATTTAAAAATCGCTTAAAAGTAAAATGGGGCAAATATACATAGTTCCGACCGCTGTACCGCCTGGTACTAAGTGACCAATGATGATGGATTCTTCTACGGCTCTGTATCTTTAAAAATGTTCTCGTGCAAAAAGTAAATGGAGTTGGTCGTCCAACTTGGAACCGTTGGAACCGCAGTTTGAAATCTTATTAAATACACAAATCTTTGAATGACGTTGTGCTATAACTTTTGGTATCTGCATCTCGAGCACTAACTCGGCAGTGGCGTCGCTAGGGAGGAGTCTGGGGGGGACAGGGCCCCCCTGTAAAACCCCCTGCCCCTCCTTTGCCCCCCTACCTAAGACAAGCAGTGACCATGTTCTCCCCCTACATTTGTCTGTGCCCCCCTACTTTTGTCTTTGGCCCCCTCTGTGCCCCTCCTAAATTTGATTCCTGGTGACGCCGCTGCAACTCGGTATCAAGGTTAATCAGCACAGAAGCTCCGGTCTGGAGGATACTTTTTCAGTTAAATCGAGGGAATGTTCGCATGATATATACATTTTACCTGTCAATGGTTTAACAAAACCATTGATATATGGGATTAGGCGACCGTAGTGCTTAATATTATAGCCTTACCTTGAAAAAGACCTAGGAAGGGTCAAAACACGTGTTGGCAAAGTTTGGGCAAAATCGCAGCACAACTGTGATTAAAACACAGATTGTAAATTTGAGTTTTGTATCTTTATTTACTAACTCACCAGTTGTCACAGTGCCTCTCCTTGGAAGAATAAGTTTTGTTTTTCCTGCAGGGAAGAAGTATGTGATTTGATGGAGGAAAGTCTGTTCTCACCACAAACTTCAAGGGAGACCTGTGCTTTGATCAGGAGTCACAGAGAGCTCAATTAACCAGAAAGACACTTTTATCCACAACAGACAGGAAGATGGGTGGGAATTAGTAGTACATGTTGTCACCCCTTACCTTTCCTGTTGCAAAGCACTCTGGTTATGATCTCACGCATCACAGAATATTGTTGGTGGGAACCAGGATTGGTTCAGTAAGGTGGGCTTAGCCTGCACCAATCACTGTATCCCATTTGGCTTTAAAAAAGGGTTGAGCCCCTCTTTTGGGAGATCGTCCGACAACTTTGAAAGGAGTAGGAAGAAGGACTCATTTGGACCCTGACTGGAGGTACAGTCTGCCTTACAGCTTCCACCAGTGAAGGAAGGCCAGGATTTCCAAGCGGGAAGCAAGATCTCTCCCCTAAACATCTCCCAGGCAACAGAAGGAAATACCGACCTCAGAGGACCTGTCCAGACACTCCAGAACCAGTACCCAGCCAGTGCACAGCGTGCCCTGCTATGTACTGCCAGCAAGCTTGCTAGGTGGGAAGTGCTATAGAGTCTCTGAACAAAGGACAAGCCCATTGCCTGCCTTGCGAAGATGCTAGGAGGAGGGCCACAACAAGCATCAACTAGTGTGCATCTTTTAAGGACATTTTTGAGGCAGTCTAGCCCTTGAAACCGCGACCAGCTGCACCACTGACTGTTGTCATGCTGCAGTCACTAAAGCCATCCGAGATGCCTCAACCAGCGTTCCAGATCCTCCAACCAGCACAGAGACAACAATCAGCCCCACACCTCTAGTACACCAGAAGGGATCCAAACAGATTTGAAATACAAATAAATGATAAACCTCCTTGTCCAATTTTGGTAACGTGGACGGAGCGACAGGCTTATCTTCGCAACACAGCGATTTATTACCCAATGATAAAAGGGACTGTCCAGTCAAGGTTGTATAAAAATATCTACTTTATTATTATTACAACATACTGTTCTAGCACACTACAAAATACAGCCCACCCTGTAAATGAACATAGAGGAGAGACAGTTTCATGAAGGAAAGGGATGCCGCTAGTCCAGCTCCACAGACTACTGAGTCGCCTACTTCTGCGGGAGAGGGGCTAGTAGCCACTGAGGACCCTCCTTTGGTAGCAGGGGAATCAGTGACTTCAGAGTTGCATGGTGCAGCACAGAAACCTAAAATGAAGGACCAGGTGGGTGCAGATCTGAAGGGCCTGCCCAAACTGGATGAGTTTACATCAGCTGGGGGCCCAGGTCAGACTGACTTCTTCGCATCCCAGAAAGAGTGTACCACTCTGGCGGATCTGTGGAAGCAGGTGGAGGAGCAGGCTAAGGACGAGCCCCCTGGCCTTTTCAAAGTGTACTGCGAGGATGGACTCCTGTACAGTGAGCCAAAAGATTCTGAGCGCGAGGGCACCACAAGGTTGGTGATTCCCCAATGCCACAGAAGGTTCCTTTTGGATTTGGCACACCAAATTCCTTTAGCCGGTGACTTGGGAGTGACTAAGACATCAGACTGGTTGCCTGCGCACTTTTGCTCGCTGCAGTTTGACGTAAAGGTTAAGGAATTTGTCTGGTCCTGCCCTACTTGTCAAGCGTCTGGCAAGTCAGGTGGTGCCACAAAGGCCCCCTTAATTCCACTACCTGTGGTTGGTCGGCCTTTTGAGAGAATAGGCATGGATATTGTGGGTCCTTTGGATCCTCAAACCAGCTCAGGGAACAGATTTAACTTGGTGGTGGTCGACCACGCCACCAGATACCCCGAGGTTGTCCCTCTAAGGGGCATCCAAGCCCCTGTGATTGCGAAGGCTGTGATTGGGATATTCTCCCATGTTGGATTCCCCAAGGAAGTCGTTTCTGACCGGGGATCAAACTTCATATCAGCCTGTATGAAGGCTATGTGGGAAGAGTGTGGAGTAACCTACCGGTTCTCTACATCCTTCCATCCCACAAACCAATGGGCTTGTTTAGCAGTTCAACAAGACCCTGAAATGGGATTTTCTCCTGCCATGCCATCCGTTCGCCTACAAGGAGGTGCCACAGATAAGAGTAGGGTTTGGCCCCTTTGAGCTTCTGTTTGCACACCCTGTACGAGGTCCCTTCAGTCTAGTGAAAGAGGGATGGGAAAGCAAACCCTCATCCCTGTCACGAGATTTGGTGGACTATGTACTCAGACTTCGGTCTAGAATGGGAAAGTACATGGAATAGTGAACAAAGAACCTAAAGGCCAGTCAGAAGATAATGAAGTACTGGCACAACCAGAAGCCCACAGTGACAGTCTACACTGACATGGTCATGGCATTAGTGACTGACGTAGAGACTGAGGAGCAGACCAATCCCCTCCCAGACCTCTTACACACTGAAGATGGGTCAGTTGAAGGTGTAAACCTTGCAACAGACCTTTCAGAACAGCAACTGACAGACTGCTTTCTCTGACTCCCGTCTGCTTTCTCTGACTCCCGGTTGTGCAGATTGGTGCAAACATCATATGGACATTGGAGACAGTAAGCCGGTGAAGAGTAGGATTCACTGTATGTCAGATAATGTCAGGGACACCATCAAGTTGGAAGTTTCCAAGATGCTGCCCCTAAGAGTGATAGAGCCATTCCACACCTCTGGGCTAGCCCAATGGTACTGGTCCCTAAAAAGACCAGTGGTGGGAAGACTGAAGTTTGCTTTTGTGTGTACTACAGGGGGCTCAATTCGGTCACAAAGACAGATGCTCACCCCATTCCTCGCGGAGATGAGCTCATTGACAAGCTCAGCGCTTCCAAGTACATGAATACCTTTGACCTCACAGCGGGGTATTGGCAGGTCGGCTTGACAGATGGAGCGAGAGAGACGTCAGCGTTCTCAACCCCGGAAGGACATTATCAGTTCACTGTGATGCCCTTCGGATTGAAGAATGACCCTGCCACTTTTCAGCGGATTTTTAACCAGGTTTTGTCTGGTTTGGAAAACTTCAATGTCACCTATTTAGATGACATTGCTGTCTTCAGCCACACCTGGGAGGATCACTTATCACACCTTATCGCGCCTTGAAAGACTTGTGTATAGGTGCATTATAAATGCCATGTTATCTCATATCATATCATATCATAACAAGTGCTTCAGGCGCTGCAGAATGCAGGTCTGACTATCAAGGCCATTAAGTGCCAGATAGCGCAGGGCACAGTGACTTACCTAGGCCACCTAGTTGGTGGCAGTAAGAAATAACCTCTCAAAGCAAATGTACATGCTGTGTAGGATTGCAACATCCCCACCACACAGACGCAGGTGAGAACCTTTTTAGGGCTCACCAGGTACTACCAGTCGTTCATCAGAGGTTATGGGACCATTGGCATGCCCCTTAAGGATATAACCTCCAGGAAAATGCCAAAGAAGGTAATTTGGACCCCCGCCTGTCAAACCTCCTTTCAGGAAGATGGCTTGTGCAGGGCTCCAGTTTGGAAAATGCCAGGCTATGGTTAGGAGTTCATTATCCAGACAGACGCCTGTGAATTTGGGTTTGGAGCAGTATTAGCGAAGCTGAACTCTGAATGGGTAGAGCAACCTGTTGCCTACATTAGCAAGATGTTGACAAAAAGGGAAAGAAACTGGGCTGTCCTAGAAAAAGAGGTGTATGCGGTCGTATGGGCTATAAAAGAAGATGAAACCCTACATCATTGGGTCGCACTTTATGTTCCAGACAGATCACCGGTCTCTGCGATGGTTAATGGCCATGCAAGGGGAGAATCCTAAGCTTTTACTTTGGGCCATGTCCCTACAGGGATTAAATATGTACATCCAGCACAAGCCAGGCTTCCAGCATGGAAATGCAGATGGCCTCAGCCGGTACTTTCACCTTGATGACGAACCGGACCCTCAATAGGGTGGTGGCTCGCATGTTGCGGTTGGGCGTCATTTGAGGAATTTGACCACCCGCATGGCGAGTGTGCGCTCACCTGGGTTTTTTTGAAATTTTGTAAGAAAATGTGTAGGGCTAATCCGCACACTTTTTACTATTTTCACTGCACAACAAACGCATAGTAATGTATACCCAGGGGGACACAGCCTACAGGCGCAGTCCTCCCTGTCACATTTAGCTGAAATGTGACAGCCACGGGTACATCAAAGCACCTCAGGAAGGGGGAAGGCACCACCTTCCACTGCCATGGCCAGCCTAATTAAATATCAAAGGCTCCATGGATGTGTCATGTTCTATTGTCTAAGTTCTGTGTGGTGGCAGCGCATACTGATGAGAGTTAAATGAAAGCAGGCCAGCGAAGAGGCCTGCTCACAGAACTAATACAAGGGACAGGAAACTAACACCTCTTTGATAGGCAATGTGTCAACTTGAGGCTAGCTCCTGTTACCCGGGCCAAGGGGAGGGAACGGGAGGAAGGGGAGGGACGGCGGTAGAAAGGGGGCATTTGGAGGAAGGAGAATAACAAGAAGGTTGTTTAGAGACATGGCTCCCATGTCGTCTGTAGAAGGCCCATGCGGGGGCTCAGCAAAGGGTGCAACAACTAGCGATGAGGTCTGACTGACCCTCACGTTTCATCATGTGGAGTGCATAGGTGGGCGAAGTAAGCCCAGCACAGCCAACATACATGCAGCACAACGCGCCCAGCGCCCAGCAGTGATGAGGGTCAGAGGAGCCCGGCAGAAGGAACCAAACACAGCAATCCGGAGGATCAGCATGACAGCAGAAAGGAGGGTGAGCAGAGCCCAGCAGTTACAACTGACGAAAAGGTGGGTCAGAGGAGCCCAGCAGAAGGAACCGCACATGGTGATCAGGAGGATCAGCAGATTGACGGGCGTCCAGCGCCCAGCACAGCGAAGAAGACTCCAGGAGAGTGAGACCGGCTCAGGGGAGAAGCGGCCGGTGTGCCAAGCCCAGCAGCAGGGATGAGCCCAGCAGAGTACCAGTGGTTAAGAGCAGTGCAGTGGAGGGGAGAAGCCCAGCCTCACACCACCCACATGATTACCATGCACCAGCACAGGTGCCCACAGCCCACTATATATGTTCTAAGTGGCACCAATAGCTACACCTGCCCGAACTGTGGCTCAGCAACTACGCAGAGCAACGAGGCACCGCAATCAATGCAGAGACCTGCCACATCACCATTTTCCCCTTGAGACACCACAGGGAGGTTCCACAACCAACTTTGCAAGCGACACCACTGCCTCAGCCGAGGAGGTAGAGGCCCCCACAGGAAAACAACATTACGCCGACGGTGACAAAAAACGCCAAGACCATACAACCCATCAACATGGTTGACCAGGCACAGCAAGCTGCCGACACAGGGGCACATGCCCTTACAAACCTATAGCCCGCTTCCCACACCACGTTTCTACGATGGCCCAACCCGTTTGCCCTCCACCTACACCACGATCAAGGCCAGAGATGGGAGGATTGGGTCGAAGAGTTTGAGGACTTTATGAAGGCGGTGGGAGACAACGACTCACCCAACAAGATGGATATATTCGCCAATCTTTCAAGAAAGGTTATCAAGGGGATAATGAAAACTGTCCCCACACAGGAGAGAAACACATACCAACGCCTTCTCGCAGCAATCAACGACAAACTGATAGTACTCCCCAACAGGGACTATGAACTCCATGCGTCAACCAATGCACACAGCTCCCTCACAAATCCATAGGGGAATTCATCATTCGTATGCAGAGAAAGATCCTGCATTGTGACTTTGCCAACTCTAATGATAAAGAGGCGATCCGCCTAAGGATCATTGAAGGGTGCACCTCATTGATGCTTAGAAAGCACCTACTCAAAAATCCCCTGTCCCTACAAGAAATCCTTGACCTAGCAAGAATACACGAGCAAGTTGACATACAGGCAGCCACCTTTGAAAACACCAAAAAGCGTGACACCATCCTAGCCCTTGCAGTAGGACAGCCGGGGTACACTAGGACTACAGGATCCTGGAGAAGACAAGGACTCAGAGGCCCACAGCATCAAACCCTGAGCGACAAACAATGCTACAGGTGCGGATTTGAGTTCCCAGACAGACGACCATGCCCGGCCATGGGTCAGAGATGCATGCGATGTGGCCAAGAAAACCACTTCCAGGCGATGTGCAAAGAGAGACTGCCTGCACCCCCCGCACACCGACCGGCACCACCACCAATCCCGACCAGACGACCAGAACAAACAAGAGGGCCCAACGACTGGCCAACACACGGAAGGGACCAGGAAACGCCACCCCAAGAGAGGTACCTGACACCACCGGCGACCAGACCAGACTTCATGAGGGCCATTGAGGCCATAAAAGTCGACCCACCCAGGTGTCACTCCGATGCATACAACTATCCTCCCAGCCCACTCAGGCACAAGCACCTACTCTACCCTGAGTTAAGGCACACGGGGAGGTACGGACCTGATCAGGAGCATGGCGCATGCTCTCATCCCGTCCCGAGAGACGATCATGAGTCATATGAACATCAAGAGCCTTACGAGATGCCGAAACCGGGGGTGGGGGGGACCACTACCACTCCCATGACGGGTGCAAGGGAGAATACGGGAGACTGATCAGCACCACGTCAGATGACACCATGGCACCCAAGGTCACAGTCCGGATTGGAAACCTGCACAAGCCGTTTGTTGTGAACACAGAGGCTACAGTCAACGTCATGAACAAGCAACTTTATCAAACCAGAGAGGAAGCATACCCCCTGGGCAAGTCCCAAGCCTACGTATTTCAGTGGGGAACAGCACAGCCGCCACAGCCAAAAGGACAGTCCCACTGTGACCCAACTCACGGAGACCGCAGAGTACCCGCCACCATCCACATGGTACCGAGTCCCGCCATAGGGCGGAGCCGTCTCAGCCATCGGAGGCACTAGCGCGTGCCCTCATCGACATCCAGTACATATCATTCAAAGTCACCCAAGTGAAGGACTACATGCCTAAGCAAGATGCTGGAGAGACAAGGAAAGCCAGGGAAAGGGCAGACCACAAACAAAAGGCCAAGGAGCCTCAACTCCCGATCAAGGAGACTGCCATAGAGCACCAAAGACAATGCAAAAAGAGGAATTCACTAGACCACGCAGATCCCCTCCTAGTGACAGTGGACAAAGGACCAGTGATAACTACAACGGGGACCACGGCGAGATGACGCCACGAGTTATACCTGAAGGAACTGGAACCAAAGGAAGACGAGGTGGCCGAGACGGAAGGAGCAGGGGGCGAAGAGGCATACCGAAAACCGCAACGAGAAAATACGGGCGAGACCCGCAAGTCACGTGGCAGGCCTCATCGGACCATAAGGAGACCCCAACGGTTGATTGAATAAATATAGCCCGGGAAGATTCATGTTAAATGGGGGGGAGGTGTTACCAGGGAAACATGACAAGCCCCTTTTAGGAGGAAGGACCCGGGCCAAGGGGAGGGAACGGGAGGCGGGAGGAAGGGGAGGGACGGCAGGAGAAAGGGGACAGTTGGAGGAAGGAGAATAAAGAGAAGGTTGTTTAGAGACATGGCTCCTGTGTCGTCTGTAGAAGGCCCATGTAGAGGCCCAGCAGAGGGCGCAACAGCTCCCACCCCTCTGTATGAAGGGCAATTAATGTCATGTCTGAGACAACTATTTATAGTAGGCAACCCCTGCAGGGAACCGCCTTTCAGAGGGAAGAAATATGTGATTTTATGAAGACAGAAAATCTGCCCTCACCACAGACTACAAGGGAGACTTGCGCTTTGAATGGGAGTCACAGAGAGCTCAATTAACAACAGACACAGTTTGATCCACAACAGACAGACAGACTGGTGGGACTTAGTAGTACATGTTGTCACCCCTTACCTTTCCTGGTGCAAAACACTCTTGTTATGACCTTACTCATAACAGAAGATTGTTGGTGGGGACCCAGGATTGATCATTAAGGTAGGCTTAGCCTGCAGCAATCACTGCAGCCCATTTGGCTTTAAAGAGGGTTGAATCCCCTTTTTCGGGAGATTATCCTTCGAAAGGAGTAAGGACTCATTTGGACCCTGGCTGGATGTACAGTCTGCCTTACAGCTTCTGCCAGTGGAGGAAGGCCAGGATTTCCAAGAGGGAAGCAAGATCACTCCCCTAAACATCTCCCTGGGAACAGAGGGTGATACCGACCTCAGAGGACCCGTCCAGCTGCTCCAGAACTGGTACCCAGCCAGCACACAGTGTGCCCTGCTAGGTTCTGCCAGCAAGCTTCATAGGTGGGAAGTGCCAGAGAGTTTCAGAACAAAGGACAAGACCGTTGCCTGCAAACACTCTCCACAGCTTTCGGCCATCCGCCTTAAAGGATGACACAAGCCCTTCAAAGAAGCTAGGAGGAGTGCCACAACAAGCATCAACAAGCGTCCATCTTTTAAGGACATTTTCGAGACAGTCGAGTCCTCGAACCGCGACCGGCTGCACCACTGACTGTTGTCACACTGCAGTCACTAAAGCCATTCCAGATCTGCTAACCAGCACAGGAACAACAATTCTTGACCCAGAGCCACCGTGTAGGCTAGCCTGCAGCCGTCCGGCCAGCTTTGCTGGCCGAACTGCCTGCCACCTGATACCCGCAGCTGTCTCCCATCTTGAACTCTGTCGCAGGAGCTGCAAAGCATCCTGGAACCGACTCGACGCTGTCGAGCATCAAGATCATCTGAAGCACTGCGTACATTGTGGTTCTGCCACCCTGGTCCTTCTCCGAAGGCCCCTGGTGACATTTACGACCCCTTACTCCGTTGGTGCTGAAACCAAATATCCTTGAACAGTTAAGACTGATTGCTTTACCGACTACCCTCCTGTCAGTATCCAGAGTGCATCCCTTTCCTTTGTGAAACTGTCTTGTCTGTCCTCTATGTTCCTTTGCAGGGTGGGCTTTATTTTGTAGTGTGCTAGAACTGTCTGTTGTAATAATAATGAAGTAGATATTTTTATACAACCTTGACTGGACAGTCCCTTTTATCATTGGGTAATAATTGTATTGTTGCTGTGATGCAACTAACCACGATCCCCGACCTTGCACAGATAAGACTGCTATTCGATCCACGTTACCAAAATTGGACAATGAGGTTTATAATTTACTTGTGTTTCCAATCTGTTCGGATCCCTTCGGATGTACTAGAGGTGTGAGGCTGATTGATGGTTTAGAAACCGATATTCATCCTTGGACCACTGGTGCCCCAGAAGTTGATTCGCCACAGTGTGTCTGTAGTGACGGTGGGAGACTGTTTTAGAAAAAGATTTCCTAAACTGCACTACATGGTGAACCTGTGAGCCGATTACTGAGAACTCTCAGAACATATACTAGTGGGGTGCTCAGTTCACATTTTGGCATGTACCAGTAAACCTCTGGTTTCCAGACATACCGGCGGTACTCTCAAATTAAGTGGGGCACGCGGCCTGGGGGGAGCACAAGCAGCATATTGTGACGGGACACACATCCCTCCATGCTCAGCCCGTGGAGGGTTAGTTAGCCTTTCTCTCACACAGAGAGCCCCACTGATGCTCAGCCTAATGGAGGCCCTCATGATCCTGGATACAGAACTTTTACAGGCATCAATCAAGTAGCAGCTTTGGATAGCTCCTTTTCATTGGTGCCACAGGGAGGCATAGACGGTGGCCTGCCCACCTTATCTCCCTGTGTTAGGCTTACAGGTGTCATCTGGCGCTCTATTGCTCTTCCTCTGTTTGTCCTACTCTGGCTTTCTCTCTTAAAACAGAGAGTGATTGACCTGTTCCCTGTGAGAGACAGGGAGAGAGACAACCAAAATGTGAGCTACAATGTAAGAAAAGTAACGTGGAACCAGAAACAGGATAAAGAGACAGAAGAGACAGAAAGGACACACACAAGTGATTCAGTCAAAAACAGAAGTAGGTCTTTAAGTCCTTTGTCTGCATTGGACCATATGGGCTGCATATGCCAACAAATGTCAAATAAAGGGATCTGGGTGACAAAGGAGAGGCAAAATCTGAAAGGGAAAAAGAGAAATAGAATGGGAGGATAGACTGAAGATGGAGAGGAGAGACAGAATGGGAAGTTCTGTGGTAGGGGAGGTGTGCGAGGGAGACAGAATGAGTGAGGGAGAGGAACAGGTCTCGCAGAGCTCTTACCTAAACCCTTGTAAGGAGAGTGTTGCCCTTCCAGTTCCTTTCTTTCTTTGCATTATGGGGCTTGTTGTTTTGCCTTTTCTATTAGAAATGCTGGACGTTAAGTACCAGAATGCCAAGGAAAAACAGTTTTGGATGTATTAAACTCACCTCACCTGGAACTAGTTGCGAGCTCTGCGTCACACAAATAATAACATAGGCAGTGCAAAGAAAAGACAGAAACAAATGCCAGTTTAGGAGGAAGTAAGAGCAAGGACATGTTGAGAAGGAGGAAGATAACAAGAACACAAGGTAGAAAGCAAGACAGGGCCGACAAGCATTGCATTTTCAGGCAGGAAGGGAGTTGGGAGCAACAAAACGAGGGAGAGAAAAGTGAGGGAGGTAGAGGAGAATCAGAACTGAAGGGAATGCAAGGGATGGAGGGACAGAAATAGAGAGAGGGAGAGAGAATGATGAGGAACTGAACGAGAGAGAGATCATTCAAAGAGAGATAGAGAGTAGAGAAGAGATAGAATTTGAGGGAGGGAAGGAACAATAGAAATAGAAAGGAGAGCCAAAGAACAGGATGAACCACAACAAGTGAGAGCCAGAAGAGGAGGGACAGATACAAATGTCATCCCAAAAAAACGAGAGAGAGAGAGAGAGAGAGAAAGAGAGAGAGAGAGAAAGAGAGGGAGAGAGCAGCAGGGAGAAATTGGTTACACACAACTGGATGGATAAAGAGAAAGGGAGAAATAGGGAGGAGAGATAAAAAAGGAGGGATAGAATAAATGAGAGACAATACTGGTGGGCCATGGAAGAGAGAGACAGGGTAGGCGGGTGTGGAGAGACTGCACGGGAGATTTAAGAGACAGAGCAGCAGGGTGAGTGACGTAGAAAGCAAAAGGAGACTGCAAATGTGAAGGTGAGAAAACCAGAGAGGGACAGTAAAAGAAAGAGTCAGAAGCAAGACTAAAAAGAGGACTGTGGGAGAAAGGGAAACGTTAAACAGCATGAGCATAATCCATAACTCTCTTTAATTTCAACTTCATTGAGAACTCCCTCCAAAACATGACTGCCTACTTGATGGAGACTCAACAGATTGCGTGGTATTCATGTGAGAGAGGTACACCACCTTCTACCAGCAGCCTTGTGACTAGTGACAGGTGGTTTCTGTGCAAGCCACCAAACCGCAACCTCTGAGGTCCCTTCTATAACTCCTTCTCCTACCCCCTACCGTGAGCCACCATTTGACCTAGGGCAGAGGGGTCCAGACTTCAAAATGTTTGCTATAGGAGCTTTGGCATGAAAGAGTTTGAAGATCACTGTCATTGATGCATTTGTGGGTCAAGCGTCCAAATTTAAGGAGGATACTTCCTCTAACTTGGAGACAATAGAGGGCCCATCTAGACTATAACTCTTATAACTCCTCACCATTCGCCATGCTGTATGAGCCTGATGGATGCCCAGCCAAAGATTGCAGGTCCATGGTCTAAGCCTTTGACCAGATATGAGGTAGCGTTTTGTCTAGTGTGGAGCTGTAGAATTTGTCACTTAGGCAGTACCACAATAAAAGGATTGCATTAGTTAAGTCATAGCCAATACGGTAGTTCTTTGCTGCTTAGTAAACGGTTTTGATTATACATCATTGATAATCATGTCATATGTGCCAAAAATGTGAAAAACATTACCATAAAGAATGAAAAAATATTGAATGTAATCGTAATTACATGGCCTGCAGTATGTGTCAGTCTCTGTGGCTCCTTCATAACCATAACTAAACACATAGGGAAACAATTCTTATTGCATGGCTGCATTAATTAATCACCATATTTAATCAATCAATTGCTCTTTATGTGTCGTTGTTTGGATTGTCTGACCTATTATTTTCAGGTAAACAGTGAAACAGGTTTCTTTTGCTGTCATCCATTTCAAGGACAAGTACACACACACACCAGTTTTATGTCAATCATGGCTTCCCCTTTGCTCAGAAATGCCTACATTACTTACTGGTGATCTTCATAACTCCAAGTCTAACTCTTCCTCGTCTATGTCCTTCAATCGTGAGGAAAAATCAGACCCAAATGCCAGAACTGCTGTAAAACACGCACCCGGGGAAGGTTAGCCAATCAGGTGGCTGGACCAGCGGGCGAGAATAGACATTGTCCATCCGCTATTCCATCCACTCAATGCCCTTCCCCGGGTGGTGCAATTTTTTTATGTGGGGTCTCCCTATTTCTCCTACCTCCAAAACCAACTAAACCCCTTCCCCGCCCCCTCCCAATTTACCTGCGAGACCGGAGCTTTGAGCTCCAGTACCCACGCTCCTTCCGATCCCATCTGCTAACATGGAAATGGAAAAGGAACTTAGTCCCTTTTCCCTATGGCGACAGAAATCTTTTCTCTTTGTTTTCCCTCAGGAGATTGGCAGCGCAAGCAGTGTGAATCTCCTCAGGGGAAAAAGAAATAATTTGCACCCCGGATAAACCCTGGGGGGCAAATGCCTTTCACCCCCTGGTGGGGCAGGGGAGCGGACATGGCTGGTAACGGCTCACAGCCCTCGCCAAGGCCCTCGCTTTGTTCGTGCCTACCATGGCTCAGGCTGGCAGGCCGTTACCGGTCAAGCCTGCCCCCCCCCCCCCCCACACCAGGGGTGAAAGCCATATCCACAGGTATCCACCCAGAGCCTGAATCAACCACTTGCCAAAATTGTGGCTAATGCCCAAGTTTAATACATTTCCTTAGTAGAGACTCCCAGGCCCCCAACCATGAGGCTGCAAAGCTTCTGATGGAGCAACCTTGCACCTACAGGGGAAGCAAAAGCCAAGCAATGTCTCAAAGGAAATGCACTTGCTTGTGCAACCTAAGGAGGCGGTCCATGCAGTCGGATCTATCCTCTGAATCACCAAGATGGCATTGAACTTCTCTAACAATGACTGTCTTTAATCAGAGTAGATTGCCTCTCACACAGCAACGTTGGTGGAGGCATTGGCCCTCTTAAGTGATGCCTCTACTTTCTTGTCCACTGGGTCAAGGGGGGTGCATCCTGTGAAAAGGGAGGAACTACCGGAGAGTGACGGAAGCAATGAAAACTCCTGCAGGATTGCTGGAAAGTCCAGATTGAGTTTCGAAAGTGATTGCTATCTTGTGAGGAACCTAGAAATCCTGGTCTTTTCAGGCTCCTTAAACTCCATGGACAAGCGATCTTTCACATGTTGTATGACCAGGAGTTCTACCAGTACAGGAGCTTGAGCTGGAAGACTCAAATCATCTCGGAGGAAGAGGGTTGCTAAATATCCTGGAAATCCAAAGCATAGGTAGGCTGTAGCCTCCTCAAGGACCACTCTTCTGATCTATTTGCCTGATGCTTCATGTAGGTCATCACTCAGTCCCATAGGCTTCTTGAGCATCGAACGCTCAGCAGATGGCCCTTCTCTGGGAACACCTATTTTGTTAAGGAAAGCTTCAAATGGTTTCTCTCATGGCTTCTGAAACTGTAACCAGAGAACCAGGGCTGGGAACACTGAGTCGGGGGAGGAACAGGGAGATCCAGAGAAGGAGAAACAGGGCAGCCAGGCAGGTCCAGCACTGGTAACACTGGAGCTGGAGCACTAGGAGTAGCAATCATTGGTGCAAGGAAATCATGTCTGTGGGAGTGTTTTATGCGTATGCCCCCATGAGAAAAAAGTGAGTTCTTGCTTCTCTTCTCGCTACATTTCCGCAAGGCTTCTGACATTTTAGCAGATATGCAGAGATCGCGTACTTAACAATAACACAAATCATTGTCACAGAACCCTTAACTGGAGTCTTTTAGAGTGTACAGTTCTCATGGGCCTTCTGGGGGTCTCCTCCAGCGCAGGCAGTCACCTGTGCTTCATGTAGTGTGGCAGTAACCGTACACCCCCAGTCGCCAGGAAAGTGGAGCGTCTTAACATCAGACTATTCAACTCCCAAAAGCAGTTAACCCTCAACATACTTATGTGCATGCCTTTCACAGGCAGACAAACATCAGGAGCTCATGGGATGGGCGAAGTCTTATAGTTTTCTTTGCAAGGAGGAGGTTACGTATAAGGATCCAAAAATAAATAAATATATAAATAAATAATAAAGTTGATTACTTGCATGGGTGTCTGTCATAGGTGGGCTCACCCTCATTATTATAGGACGGGGACAATGAAGAGGTAATGCCACATTAAACTGCACATGGGTGGATATCTGCAATATGCATAACTCATATACTTTTGAAGGTCTTCACTATACTGTTCATTCATATCTCCAATAAGTGTTTGATGCTTTGCCTGACTCTATCTAGTAGCCCGTTCCTCTTTTCATGTTAACTCTCAACTGGGCAATGGGTGACTGTGATGGTTGGGCTCACCCATATGATGATATGCCTGAGATGAGGAAGAGAGACAGTTAATTCCATACTGCATTGCACATTTTATCTCTGCTATATGCATACATCTGGGCTCCAATAAGGGCTTAATGCTGTGCCTCTTCCTGTTGACCTGTTGACCTGTTCCTCTATTCATGTTGTCTTTCAACCGGGGAACGGATACAATGTGCCTGATTTAGAACAATAAAAGGGCTCTGTGGTTTGAGATAAGACAGCTACCGCCTATTGCCACTAAGGGGGTTTCCAATTCTCATTCCGCACTCCCTCGACAGATAGGTGAAGTCCAGAAATTCTACCCGACTCTGCTGCACATGCGCAACTGTCGTTGAGACCCTTCCGGGACTTCCATTCACCCCATCACTGGCGGTTGGGCACATATTTCCACTTTTGCATGAGGCTCAATGTTTACATTGTACTGCAATTTAGTGTGTAGGGCAGCCATTCCAGCAGTCTATCAAAGGTTTTGCTGATGATCGCCCATAGAACAATGTTTGCCCACAGGTGTTCATGCACTCCGGTGGAGAGGAAGTGTGTGGTATATTTTCAGTTGCATTTGGTGTGTTCATAGCCGCCTGTACATAGTTTTTCACATATCACCCAGGGGTTTCTGTTCAGAGTGACATAGTTCTGATTTTCCATCATATTGTCTATTATGCAACACTTCTTTTTCCTCTTGACTGAATACATTTTCGTCTGTATTTGCTCCCAGAGCGAAATCTTAGTTTCTTTCCAAACTTTCTTGTAACTGCTGCTATTCCGTTATTTCACTAATTTAACACAATCCCCTACCTCTTTAAATTTAGCGCTGTTTACTAAACACTCTGCTGCTGCCTTAATCTCCACCAGTGACTGTTGCCTTTTTCTCATTGTGACTTATGCTAGCTATTAAAGTATTTAATTATTGTAACTGCATGTAAGCTATTTAAATCAAACTAATTGCCTTAATCACTACATGCTTGCTATCCTATCCTTACCTTTAGAGCGAATTATCCAAAAGAACCAAGCCTATCCTTCCAAAGGCAAAGTTCATTCAGGAACGGCCGCTGTTCCATTGGTTGAGGGTAGCGGCCTGGACACACTCCCCACTGGGCCAAAACTTGAGGTAGAAACTGAAGCTTTGACACATAAGGTTCAACAGAGCACCACATCTGTTTCAGATGTCTCCGACGAGCATGCCCTTCATGAAGAAGAAGAACCAGGGGGAGAAAATGGGAACACGGTTATTCAAGAAGATCAAAGAGAACTTGAGCACAGTGTTGACGAGGAAAGCAACGAGGATCAAGGAGATGGGCACGAGGAAGGGGAAGAACCAGAGACTAAAGAGGAGGGAGGAGGAGAAAAGACATCACTTAACAACAAGAAGTTTTGTAAATTTCAAGATCAGGAGACAGAATCAGAGTCTACGTTAGAGTCTGAAGAAAAGGAACATCATGAAGCCTGTTCAGCAGAAGGCCAAGACCACACGACTGATTCAAATAACACAAGCACAGCAGAGACTCTAAGCTATTCTGAAGCAAATGACGGAGACCAAGAGTTAAAGCTGCCAGCCGCCATTGTAGAAGAGCGCAACCCGAACTGCACAGTGCTACTTGAAAGGTATGGAATCATTTTCTTAAATCGCAAAGCATGATTAACTCAATTATTGTAGCAATTGTTTCAGGCAAGCAAGCTCAGGTAGAGGACACTAAATAGACAGGAACACAACAGCGTAGTTTTGCCGTCTCCAGGTGTGATAAGCCACTTACACTCCATGTTTTTAGGATACCCAGGCAAATCACTTTTCAGTACTGTGGCTCTAAATGGGAGTTATTTATACAGCAGTGGTTATCCCAAAAACCTGGTCTGGTTTCGCTTTTAAGGCCCGGACTTTAGGACTCTTGGTGTAGTTGTGTTATTTCAATAGAGAGGAAAAACAGTGACACAATACCATGTTCAATGCTTTTAAATGTAACTTGCTTAGATACTGCTCAACCAAATTTATGTCATTCAGTTTTAGGGAGTACTAATTAGTCTTCAATCAGGTGTAATCTGCTACCATCCCTTCAGAAATATTAGCATATACAGTCCACAAGTAATTTGGGGGTACTCAGACACACGTCTCATTCGTAGCTGTGCATTTGTTTGTGTTCAACAAGCAGTTGCAACAGTTGAAAATTCAACATAGTGAAGTGGCAAATTGAGAGAAGAATGCAGGGTCACTGCTTAACATTGGTCTTCGAGTAAATAACATGGAAGATTCTTATGATGGCCTGACCATATTTTGGGTTCTCTATACACAAATGTGCGTACATGTGATAACATTAAGAATGATTTCTGCTAAGAACAAACTGCAAATTAAACAATTAGACATGCATAGACAATCCAGAGATTTAGATAGCATAAAGGCAAAGAACTGAGAGCGCATGACCAGGTCATTTGCAAGCTTGTTCGGCTTTCCATTTGGAACAAAGTGGCCGGACTATTTCATTAAAGACTAACTTAGAATTGGAGGGGAAGCCTCGATTACAGAGTATTTAACAGAAATGTTCGCAAATCTTTTAAAATGAGAGTAGGTTTGCAACAGTTGCTGTGGTTAATGTCACTTATAACATGAACAAATAGCTGCTCACATTGTGTATAATTGCCACAACACTGAAGAACTAAAATTGCCTCTGCATACTAGGGGGATAGCCCTTTTCCCTCATGTCCACTACCACCCTGAGAGAACAGAGATTCTGTGTAATTTGCATTCTGGAGATATTATTATTATTATTATTATTATTATTATTATTATTATTATTATTATTATTATTATTATTATTATTAGTCATATGCATGTGGCAGCAAAATACACAAAAAGGCAGAGACTTTAAGATTAGAACCGCTAGCAAGCAGAGTGCTGGCAAGCAAAGCGCTAGCAAGCAAATACACAACTTCTCTCAAGTCCTACATTAGTTGAGTGGGGAGAAGTGTGCAATTGTATGTGAGAAACAACATCACTGTGGGAATCTGCAGAGGAAACACGTGTTGTGTTTATTACAGGTGGGTCCAACAGACACAACCACCTGCCCTACCTTCCACTGCCACCACAACCTTAAAAGTGAGGTGTATGGGGCCTGAACAAACCGGTGGATCGAAGAGGCAGATTTCCTAGAAAATATATATAAGATTAATGATAGCTAACCATTAAGAAAAAGACCCTGTTTATGATCTTCAATCAACAGGGACACAGCAGATGACTATTTTCTCTGCTTACCATTCGTTCAGTGGGGTGTCATCGGCAACCGATCAATGGAGTAAGTACATTATGCTTCCTCACAGCTGCTTCTTCTACTCTTAGTATCCCAGTCAGCTCCTAGTAGAAGATAGCAATAAAAGACATCCTCAATGGGAATAAGGTTGTTGGAGATATGTTTGCATGGGTTGTTTTACCATAAAACTGAATTGACTTGTGTTTAGCAACCATTTTTGATGAAAACAGATTGATTGCTTGAAAGGGTCTTTCTTATGACAAAATGGCAGCTCACCTTTATGCTGGGCCGTATAGCACTGAATATACTCCCAATGTACAATTCCCTAATTAAAAAGTAACTGATTAGACCAGTGTTTAAGTAAAGGCATGGATTCAAGAGTCCTGACTCAAAACATTCTTGCCTAGACACTGTGATGTACCTTCTCGCAAAGGGTGGAGGTCTCATAATGTTGATATAAAGAACTGGGGAAGTCACACAAAATTTCCTGATTTCCTCATTTCCAATTCGCCTGCACACCTAAACATTTTAGAGCAAGTCCAATGTCTCTTGCAACAGTCATGCTGCTCTATCAGAGCACATCACATCTATTGACCCAAGTTCTCCTTTTGACCATATTCAGTTAAAAGGGATGTTTCATGCGGGATAAAGGAGATTTCCGGAAAGCTTAATTGTGAAACGATAGCAGACTTCTATCTCAATAGCAGCAACATATGTTTTCATCATTATTTTGAAGTGTTTCAAACCAAATGCAGATACCACATTATTAATGGAGAAAGTGTTTAGGCTCAAGAAAAGTTTTTCTACATTTCTAGTGAAAGACTGCTAACAAAACTGGCCAGACCCATGAATATGTACAGTAATGTGTAAACACTCTGGAAGCATTATCACATTGGGGTGTGCTTGAAGAGGTTGAAATACACACATCCAAAACCCTATTTGTCTAGTTATGAAGTCCATACAGCTCACACCATTTCAGTGAGTTTTGAACATATCACCACCTCTCAGTAGCGCCATTAAAGGAGCTAAGTACCCCAGTTGTGTTGCTGGTTATCAGGAGATTTTGTGTCATTGGGGGCATAGTGCTGCAGTCTTGGGCTTTCAATTCTCTGCAATTGTATTCTGAGAGGAGTTGCATTCTTCTGCACTTTAATTGATTAAAATGCAATCAAGTAAAGCTATTGTAAAACCAAATCCCAAGAATAGAGTTGATTATCCCGGATGACAATGTGTTATTGGGTCATCTTAATTGGGTACCTGAAAGAAAAACCTTGTGAAATCATGACCTTGTTGTTCAATGCTTGTCATTGTTCTTGTGTTTTTTCCTAAGCTGTATGGGACCAAAATGTTTTTTTTCCAGGTATGAGGACAGTGACCAGGACCCATCGCTGCTACGGACCCCTGAAAAAGAGATAGATAGGGAATTGCCAGAGACTCCCGAGCAGAGCTGCTTACTGGATAGCACTGGCAGCAGCAAGCGTAGGGTAACCGAGGAAGACCCAATCAAAGACGATAACAAAAAAAGCAGGGTCGATACAGAGCCCTCAGCACCCACAAGTACCACAGAAGAGCCTTTAGAACCAACACAAACTTTAAGTATTCCAACAGAAGAATCACTGGAAACAGATTCCACAGAAGACCATCGAGAGGACCTAGCCACTGAAGACAATGGGGAAGAGCTCGTAATTGGTAAGAAAAAGCGTGCACTAAAAACATGAGTGTTTTTATTTGACTTTTAACATGGCCACCCTGGAGGAAAGCTTTTCTATTGGCTTGTGATGGGCACCCTAACTATAATTTAGACTAATTGCTGCTTGCATACTGTTAATATGTTGCCCTCCCTCCCTCCTACAAACAGCCAAGCTCCGTTTTGTTAACTTTAAAAAAACTACTTTGTGCAACGTTCATAAACATTTATTTTTAAAAAAAATGCAGAGGCTGCATGTTTTATTTACATTACTTTAAGAAATATGTAGGTCACAAAGGCGACCTGCATATTTCTCGTGGGCTGTGCTGCAACACAAATGATGGGCTGGCCAGCTCCCGTGCATGCATTAGTGTAGGGTGTATGTATGGAAATCCATGCCTCTTACTGTAGGCCTCTTAACGTAGATATATGTAATGTGCTTTTTCATAGGCAGAAACTGTTAACCTTGCAATCCTACCTGACTAAGTGGTATTCCTTTAAGAAACATCAGAGTCTATGTCATGAATGCTTGACATATGAATGACTCTGCCACAGCCCTACTGGCCTTCCTTCGGTCATTGACCCACACCCACAAACACTCGCTATTATTAAATAAATTATCACATCAGTCCTCATGAAACCAAACTCTGCAGGGTGAAACATCGTACACCCTAAAGCAGGACTGAATATTTTCCAGCACTACAGGCTTTCCAGAGGTCCATGTTTGTTATGGATTCCATATAGTGTAATATTATAAACCTCAACAGTATACAATGTGTTAACCTCTGAATGATGAAAAGCAGACCTGTAATGCCTGACATGTGACAGACTCTGCTGATCTGACCTACAATCTTACAATTATCCACTTCAATGTACTCATTTGGTCACCTTCAAAAGGATAAAAGATTGAGTTCCTACCCAGATTCAAACATGGGATCCTCATGTTACACATACATCTCTGCAGTTGATGCATTCATCTACTGAGATCTTACTGCGGAGCTGAATTTGATGTCCTGCTTGGATAACGGTCACAGATGTGCATGACTCCATTACATAGAGCTAGGTCCCATGCCCCCAATGAGACACACACGCTTCCTCCCTTTCCCCTAACTTTTCCCTCCTTTCCTCAAGCCTTTTAAGCTATTTTGTGTGTATTTTGCCCATGCATCATTTAAAACTTGCCCACACTTATCTGAACTTTCTTGAAGATTTATGGCTCTCAAAAAAGATTTGGGCAGATTCGGTCTGGTAGAAAAATCACAGGGAACATGCACACATACCCTTATTTAACTAGGGGATTTGCGGGAGCTGCACATCACTTTTGAGAAAGTTTGCCCAGGTTTAGTATTAATAGCACCATACTGCTGCTCAGAATCTGGCAGATAGTCCGCAGTATCAAGTGGCAGTAAATAGGAACTAGGTAACTCCTAATTACGTCACTTGTAATTTCACTGATTAGGGGCATTCAATTAGAAGACCTTGCTTGAGGTAAATCCACCACCTGAAGACCTGAAAGTGAACGTTGGAATTGTGTAGTGTGGCAAAATGGTGATAATTCCATTACTGTCAAAAATGGTGGAACCAGAATTACTGCCATTTATTTTACAACACTGACTCAGATTGACCTCATAGGACTTTGTTGGAATAGGGGGCGTCTTACCTCATATACTGATGGGTAGAGAGCACATGTACATGTTATTCACAGAAAGTAAACAGTCTTTACCTATTAACAGTGCCCCATGCAATACTATATAGGTACATCACACACTTTGTCTCCACTTTCATTGCTGAAAACTCTCATCCATCAGTGGGAGCACAGTCAACATAAACACCCTTCATGCCCTGGAAGTGGCACACTCTCACCAGCAATCACTTACAACACTGGGATAGTTCAGCCTCTCTCAGGTTCTGAAAGACCTAGGTTCTCTTCCCATTAGATGAAATAAGCCTTGGGGTCCTGCATTACATCCATTCAGGTGTTATAAGTCAGTAGTCTCACAAGGAGGAGCATGTGGAACATTGTAGATCCTTTACATTTTGGGCATTTGCTGTGGACACAAAACCAATCATCTAACCAACCTCACAACCTGTTTCATGGTACGACTATTTCTCCGATCTCATAGGAGACCATAATCCATCGCTTTACAAACATTCACATCAAGTGGTTCAAACAAGACATTACAGTAGTTGATGGTTCCCTAACAGTGACAATGTGGTGGCCACCTTCTGTCCAGTTTCAGCTGCAAAAGTTTCCTTGACAAACAATGCACACTGATATTAGCAATTATCTGGTTTGCACCTGCTTTCTTATACCCAATTCTCAAAGCCTCAAAATGGAGTCCATATGGAGATGCCTGGATTGTCTTTGAAATTCTCACATACAAATGCCATTCTAATGTGACAAGATGCAAAAAATATAGAGTCAGAATGTTAGCCCATAGCTCAGGAGCCGCCTTAAGAACCATATTGCTCATCCCATCAGATCTGGGGGCTGTAGATGAGCTATCTCTCTTAATAGCTTATAATATAGGCTCATATGACATCATTTCTCCAAGGTTCTTAATATTATTACCAAACTTTCGAGGAGGATGTGAATTTGCCTCAGGCTTTCTGTATACAGTTTCAAAGCGAGATATCCAAGTCACTTCCAATATTCGATGTTGTTGTATCACTGCTTGAGAACCATTCAAGCCATGTATGCCTGACAAAACTGTGCAGTGTCCTTTGGCCTAATAACTTCAACATATATTCTGTATCATTTTGATACATAATACTGTAATGCATAGCAATCCAATGTTTAAAATTTTCCATTTTAATCACCTTCATCTTGTCCTCGATCTCTATTCTAAACTTTTTAGTAGATCGTAATGCAGCTCTCAAAATCCTTTTGCGCTCTGCCAATGTTCTATCATAATGATGGGTATCTTTGACAAATCTCTGTTTTTTATCCTTGTGCTTATTGTTCCCACTCATAATTCCTTGCATGATTTCCTCTAAATAATTATGAAATCCATACTCACTAAACGTCTGTGCTTTCCACTCATAACTGCTCATATTCCAATCATTAGTAACTCTTTCATTAAAATCATGTATTAATGTACAGAGTAGACTAATACTATTTCTCCCCTGGTTAATTATAAGTGGAGCACTTATCTCTCTTTCTGATAAAAACACATTCAAATTAGTTTTTAACATATTATGATCGCTAACTTCTGTTTCTAATATTTCAAATTTTGTAAAACCATCATATGCAATTCGATCCACATAAATATAATCAATGGTCAATCTTTTATCACCATTTTTCCAGAATTTAATAAAGGAATACCATTGTTTGAAGTCTCATTGGCATCCTCAAACCCATAGTGTTTAACAGAGTACTCCATCTAACCCCATTTCTCACTTTTAGCCTCAAGTCATAGGCTATTAATAATTCTTCATCAGAATCTAGATCGACCAAATCTATACATGCAACATTAAAATATCCTGCAATAATATGACATTTAGGGTTAGAAAAGTGCCAATTGTTTAAAACATTCTCAAGCCTATCCACAAATGCATTCAATTCCCTTATTCCTTTGTGCCAATATATATTCACAATGATGCAACTTATTTAAGTGTATACCTTCTCCAGTTCTATTACAGCGAAAAGTGCCTCTTTTTGTATAGTGCCCTCAATAATATCTTTGCTGGAGAAATGAGATTTTATAACTTACATAAGGCCACCTGAAGGTCTTCCCTTTAAACCTTTTACTGCGGCCTGAGATAACCTTGTATCGAGCAAACATTGGACAATTAACCAGCCAAGTCTCCTGTACTAAGATCATTTTATACTTTTTAAGGTAAATTCCTAAATGCGAATTATTAAATAAATTGGAATTACCTCTTGTGTTCCGGCTGATTAGATTCAAAGAATTAATGGGCAGGGAACTGTCAATGCCTTAGCCTATGTACATAGGTCATGGATGGCTGCTTCCCTAAAATAAAAAATCTTCCTCTGTCCTATTATGGCCATAGGGCTGCGAATTCCATTTAATATGTCAATCTTGTTACTCATTAAAAACCTTATGGTGATCTTATTGACTTTTTAAGATAAGAGCCACATCATATTGCCATTGTTCTCCCAAATGTTGAACCTCTTGAATCACTTCATTTTCTTTTAACACTTTAGAATTATTAACAGGCATATTACAATATGAATCTGGCTCCACATCCTGCCTGGCTATTTTTCTCACAAATGTTTTTAGCAGCATTCGGGGCAGAAAAGTTTATCAAGAATTGCTGTTTACTTTGTTCATTTTTAAGTGCTTAGTTTCCTGCCCTTTGGAGGTTCTTCCTGTTGAATGTTCCGCAATTCATTTTGCGTGCCCAATATTTCAATAACCGGCAATATGTCCTTAGTGATAGATGATGCACTACTATCATTGGTAGGGAGAAAAGCAGGAGGCGAACAAACCCCAGACTGTGCAATCAATGGCTAGAAATTCAACCAAATTGTACATTTTCACTAGGTTCAGCAGCCAAGGAGCAGAACACGTATAACACACTTGCCACGCGCGCTACATGTAGACATTGAGTTTTTGTAATCTCCAGCACAGACTGGGTGAAGCACCGAGCAGAGGCTCCCAGGCACAACAATAGAGAAACGATCTGTCGATAGAGCTCCAGGCTGTGCAATCAATGGCTGGAAAGTCGCTCCACCAAATTGTAAGTTTTCACTTCGTTCAGCAGCCAAACAGCGGTACACTTAGAAAAAACGTGCCATTTTAAAATAGCTTATTCTTGGGGGACAAGAAGACGTATCAACACCTAATTACAAAGCAGATAGTCAATACAGTGTCTTAAAGAGAGAATTAATGCCAATGGTGACGCACAATTAATATATAGGATATCAATTATGTCATCATGTAACAAAGGTGCAAATGACATTGTGTGTGTAAGGTAGTTAACAAACATTGCACATTCCTACATATGACACAAATGCCAACATGAGGACCTCCATATTTATATTCCTAGAGAAGAGAAGGGTAACTCTATCATACACTGCCCCTAGTAACGACGAAGCAAGAATAGAACCTTTCATTCCAGCCAAACCATTCCTCTGCTCCCAGTAAAAGAAAACGTTCTATCAATATGCAGTTACGATAGACAGGAAGATGAGATCAGGTATGTACCCCTTTTCCTGAACTATAGTCCACTGTTCTGGTATATTCTTAGGCATTTATAGTGCAGTTTCTGCCATTTGTATGTCCTCTTGCCACTTTGTGTGTTGCAAGGGATGAGTTGGGGAGCTTAATGGGGAAGAGGTAGACGAGCATAGCTGTTGTTCATAAAACTGTGGTGCGACTCAGATCTTGAAAACACAGATCTCAAGGTGGCATGTTGGATGCTGTCCAGAGGCATCTTTGTGTGTGGTGGTGGAAAGGTGAGAAGAGGGTTGTGTTACAGGATGGATGGATGCTAGTCACAAGGAACTCCCCAGGGTGGATGTCAGTTAGAGTAGTGAGATGAGTTTGATGTTTGTGCTAGTTCAATGGTCATGCCAGAGTCTAGGAGAGAGGAACAAGGGGACTGAGTTCCCATCCTCTTCTTTCTTTTGTAATCCCTCACCTGCATTCCCTACGGCTCCTTTACCAACTCCTCCCACCCACCTCGGCAGATAGTGGCCATTCTCCCTCACTCACTCTCTCTCTGTCTCTCCACACATGCCCTCATTTACCTTGTGCAGAAATGGCCAGGGTGTGCCTGCTAAGAGGAAAGAATGCCTGGGAATTCCAGCTCCAACCCTACATGGAGGATGTGTTAATGCTATTATAGATGTAGAAAAGGCATGAGGTATCAATGTGAAGATTTTGTAGAGGCTGGAAGGATTTGTGAAGGCTGCTAATGGACAAGAAAGGGAAAAGGCGAATACAGTGGAAGCTTTTCCAAAACCAGCCATAATAACACCAACACAAGGCTCACACCATTAAGGAACACCCCTTTTATTAGGGAGGCTCCCAGCAACACCAGGACAGGAGACACCATTGTGAAAGAATGCAGCAAATATAGTTGAAAGTTCTTGGAAAACCAAAGAAGAATTACTCATACGATGACATTAGGACATGCCTCCAACATCGACAGAGTGGAAAACTCTTCAAAACCCAGGCGGAAGTACACCAAGGTAGGCCTCTCAACATCGGGACAGACCTCCAATATCACAACACGACAGCTGACATGAAAAATCTAACCCCTGCATTAGCAGCCACTGCTATGTCAGGCTTTTTGATTGAAGTCAGTGGGCCTCATTATAAGCATGGCGGTCCGGGAACTACGGTACCGGTAAGCATGCCGGTACCGTAGTTTCCGGACCACCATACTACGAGCTGTGCTCGTGGGCACCTGTCGGCCCGCCAGGTATGGCCTGGCGGGCAGAGCGGCACCCGCAAGCGCAGCATGTCGGATGCACAGGCACCGTTTATAACGGTGCCTGTGCATCCGGCTTCCCCATTCCCATTTGAGCCCTATTGGGCTCAAATGGGAATGGGGACTGACAGGCACCGGCACCCAGAAATGCAGGAAATACCGGACCCGGCAATGTTGGAATTACCCGTTAATTCCTCATTGACGAGTGCCGTTAAAAATACAACTCCGGCGGCAGCCGTGCCCTTTTTACAGGCACGGCTACCGCCAGGCTTATAATGAGGCCCAGTGTGTTCCAGTGATGCATTTACTTGTGTATTCCCAACTGAGAGCTAGTGGATCGAGTCGCTAACATATGGATTTGTTTACATTTCTTGAAGCACTGAAAAGAACCTGTCGGTGCTGGGTTTTCACTATCCATCTCTATTTGACCCCAATCTCTCCACCTCTCCCTGTCCGTCCATCTGCAGACATCACCCTGCAATCTCCACCTTTTCACTCCCACCCTCTTTGCCCTCTTTTTGACATTATCAGTACACCTTTTTACCCTGTTTCTTGTTTCAGATAGCATTCACCTGCTCTTGCCCTCGGAAAGCTGAGAAGCACTCAGGGACATTGTGAACATACAGAATTGTATACGAAAACAGAAAACAGAAAGATCATAAATCACACACACACCACTATTTAGTTGCCAGGTTTGTGGGCAATAAGGATATTTGTTACTCCAGAGAAATATATTGGTTCATGAAAAAGGAAGAGTAAAATACAGGTTTAGAAAAGTGATTTTTTTTTTATATTGCATTCCAGATTCTATCATGCTAAAATACAACTCTAGACTGTGGGACAAAAGATCCCCCCTGTGACTCAACCCTTGTGTGACTCATGACTTGCTCAAGGATACAGCGTATGACTACACTACACTACAGTAACTATTCTTCTATTTGGAAGTTTTACTTATCACTTTTCTCGAGCATTGGATCTTTCATTAAATTGTCCCATTCATCAGGGTAGGAATCCTCTGTGCAGAAACAAAGCAGTTTACATGTGAATACATTTTTTTAAAAACTGCTTTTACTTTAGTGCTCTATAAGCTTCTTTTCAGGCAATTTGGCCCTGGCCAACGAGTGGTAGTCCCCATAGCTCTGCCTTGGAGGCCATCTTCAGATGATGTACCGTTCGTTCAGTCACCTTCACAGCTCTGTCTTCACTCAAAGTTTTGAACTGATAAAGCTTCAAAAAGGACATTTCTGGAAAGTACATGCAGAGAGATCTTTCATATTTCTAAGACTTATGAAGTTTTCACCTGCAGGCTTCCCCCCAGGGAAGGGGTGGACACCCTTTGACCCCCCTTCAGGCTCTGAGCTCCGGAAAAGGGGGTAGATTTTTGATCTTGACATCATGGCTGCAGGAGATATAATTAAGAAGAGCCTGTTTAAAAGCTGCACCACCTGCCATCTAAAGAATGTGTATGTAGAAAACTGGCATCAAGCATGTCTCTCCTGCCTACATCCTGAACATGACATTGATACATGCAATGTCTGCAAATTTCTATCCAGTAAAATTGTACGGGTCAGCCAAAATAGTACTGTAGCCTGTTTGGGTGATTTGTCAACTTCATCAGGGACTAGCTCTGTGAGGTGCTCTACCTCATCAAGGCCAGGAAGGTCATCCTTAAAGGCCACGCCTTTTATAAGAACAGGATCCCATGAGGAAACATCTAGGGAAGAAAGGGTGAAGGGTGCTGACACGACCCAGGCTCCATTGGAAACTGATCAGCCCTCCTTAAAGGCCATGAAGATGTCTGAATCTTTCTCTACCTCCAGAGGGCTCGATAGACATGAACAAGTCATCCATGAATGGCACCATTAGTAAGTCATCTAAATCGGCAGCTACTAAGTCCCCATCAAAGAATAAAACGTCATTATGCGCACTATTCATGATCATCCCCATGTCAACGAGCACTGTGTTGATGACCACTACACTGCCATCAACAGTATCTTTAGCGAGACTGTTACTAAAGCCTTCAATGGAACGGTAAAAAGCAGTGCTAACAAAGTCAGTGAGGGCCCTGTCAATGGAGGAAGAACCTATTTTTCAATCAGCTGCTCCAAAAGACCTTTCAGCGTCCTCAACCCTTTCTGCCCCAAGAATTGACAGCTCTGCAGCAACACAGCTCTTTCCTCTTTCCCAATGATGGCATTAGAAAGGCATTCTCACTGTTCAACCTTTTGTGCTACCTACTCTGTTGGATCCAATGGACATTCTCCCTGAGAAAATCTTTCAGCATCAATGAGATACTGAATTTGAAGGCCACTTCATAGATGATAGTGATGAGGAAAACTACTAGGGGCCACATCTTCACAACCAAAGCCTAAATGTCTTGCCCCCACTCCACCAACAACGCCTCAATTCCATTTTTTGTCTTTGGGCATATCGCATATCCCAAAGATGGAACTCTAAACAAGGGTACCAGAATTTCCTCTTAGACCCTCTTTGACCCCACCTCTACTAAAACGCACCACAGTCTCTTGATTTACTCTAAAAAGTAAGAAGCTTGTTGGGCCAAAACAGGAGATAGATCTCACTTCTGACTTTGCAATGCAGGTGGGAGATTACTTGGACACGTCCCTTGCTCACTCATACAGGACTGATGTGTTTCATCACTACGTCCAAACGGACAGGGAATCGGAGGAGCACCCTCCAAGGGACTTGCCAGTGGATGAAAAAGGAGCCTTCGATTCAACCATTACAATTCTCTCCATTACCATTTTGGAGGCCATGTGGGAGAATGGCCTAGTTGCAATGAGGAGCTCTTTTGTAGGCCTAGCAGGAGGGTCTAAGGGCCAACGCCAGCCCGGAGTGGCTAGTATCATCAGCTGCTAGGTGAAGGTCAGCAATCCAATTTCCCTCCTATTCAGTCCTGATGGACAAACTGGGCTAACAGCTAGATGCCTTTGGTAAGAGAAGTATTACTAGTGCTGCTACAACATTAAGGCGGCTAATGCTGTGGCCATTCTGGCCAGGTCTGACTGTGAAATATGGTTCAAACTTGAGTTTTGGCCAGATGACCAAAACATTTGGTAATCACTCTTCTGCATGAGGGGAAGGTGGCCTCTGACCATGCAATCTCAGTGGCAGTGGACATTGCTGACACAGGTTTCTGCCAACTAGGAAATGGTGCAGTTCTGTGCAGGTCTCGATATCTTGAAGCCACAAACCTCAGATCGGACATACAGGTTAATGAGGTGGTTGACATGATGTTCAAAGGTGAGGACCTTTTTGGGATGAAAGCAGACAACACCTTATTGGCCATCAAAACTGTCACAGAGACAGCTTGTTCATTGGGATCGCAGCAGCAGAGGTGACACTATCATTCACTTTGACCCGGGGTAATGTATTCAGGATCCGGTGGCGGATTACAATCCTCCAATCACTCCTATTCATGAAGGGATCCTCTTCCATGGATACCACAAAAACTGTAGACACAGAGGTCCTTCTCAATCCAAAGGGCATGCGTCAATGTAGTCTTCATTTTCTCTCCCAGGCACCCTCACACATCATCATTACATTCATCCATGGTAAAAGAACACGTCAGACTATTGGGTGCTATTGCTTCTGTCATGTGGTCGAACACTAGAATTTCTATTTAAAAAGCCCAGTGTACTCCTCTAGTGTACAAGAAGGAAGAACATGTTAGTTTTCTCCAAGGCAACGTCTTGTCACTCTTGCTCAAGAAAGCACTAGAGCTTGTGCCTCAAATCAAGGCTTATTGTACTCAAGACACTACCTTGTCAAGAAAATGTCGGGAGACTGGTGATCCATTTTGGACTCCTGAAGTCTCTCAGGGACCAGTCATTCCAAATATTTACATTGCTCAAGGTCCTGGGTACAAAAGCGCGATTTGTTTACCACCATTGACATGGAGGAGGCCTACTTGCATATCTTCAACCAGCACAACCACAAGAAATCCCTCAGGTTTGTGCTAGATGGATGGCATTATCAACTCAAAATCCTCCCATTTAGGCTCATATCAGCACTCAGGATTTTCACAAAAATGTCTGGCCCTGAAGCCATCGACCTAAAGAGAGCAAGCCATCACATCAACCCATATCTAGATAACTATCTGATCTGAGCCTCATTAAGTTGTCAGGCAAATTGTTTGACATTGCAAACACAAGAAACACTCAAGTATTTGGGATCCTCAAAAAACTGCAGGAAATCCTCCATTACCTCATGCAAGCAGATGGTTTTTTCTGGACATGCAGACACAGTAATCATAAGGACGAGATTGTCCACTGAAATACAGAATACGAGAATACAAGCCCTAGTCTCCAAGATTCCATTTCTAATTGGAAGGAATGTGCAAATGAATCACACATAATAGTCTCTGCTAGGCATGCTTTTGTCCTGCATACTCCTTTTTCAAAACTGTCGACTGCACACATGGCCACTTCATGAGTACCTGGATGCCAGATGGTTTGAGGTTTTGAGTGGCCGGGGACAACAAGATACTCTAAACTGTTTTTTTGTTTGTTGCAAGAACCACTCCGGGTGGCCAAGCAAAGACAATCTGTATGTTGGGGTTCTTTTGAGGGACCAAGAGTTTGCTGCCTTCATGGAGGGCTAGGAATCCCATTTTGATAATAATGTGAACATCTTTTGGACAGGGATGTCAATTCACCAAAATGGCAGGGGTAGCAGAAGCGATATCACACACCGGATGGCATTTTAGGAAGTTATGTCATAAAAACTTTGACCATAATGGCATCGCAGGAAATAACACCATGCAAACTTTGACCTTGATGGCATCACTAAAATGGACATCATAGATGGAAACAGAACAACTGATAAGTGCGTGATTAATACAATAATAGTTATATAAATAAACTTGTAACTGCTTTAGTTATCTAATATAATCAAACTTGGTGCTGCCTTGATATGCCACGTGTGGGGTCAAAATGATGAGAGAAGTACATCCAGTATGATCAACATAGGAAAGGAGATATACCACCTTATGCTACATTGCAGTTGTCATATGCTAAAAGTCCACATTCCCAGGTGGTGGGATAACATGTCACATGTAGTGTCCTACATGCAGAGGGTGCTATGTCTGTAATAGTCTTGTATCCTAGGTATAGTCATATTATTTAAGATACAGGCTTGAATGCCCAGTCTCTGGCATCAAAATCCAAGCCCAGTAACGTGGGTCAAGCCCATGTAATGCTGCATATTCATGTTAGAGCTACCACTTGAAATGCGAATTGTCACACATCCAATTGCTGTCATTACATGCCAACAGTAGTCTCAAAAGGTCATCATATGTTATGTGCAGCTTCACAGGTCTTGATGATATTTGTATATGCCAAATGCAGGCTCAAATGCCGCAGAAAGTGCCTCATAGAAATGTTATGTTACCACCTGTAATGTACATTCTCAGGACGAGTTGTTGCCATCAAATTCCCAGGCAAGCGCACAGTCATAATTAGGATACAGTCGTAAGTTGAAATGTGTGCCCCATACACCTACCGCGCTCACCTTCTGATGCCCGCACTACTTTCCAGCTCCGTCCTTATTGCTGCCTCCGGCACCTCTCTGGCTTTTCATCCTGTCCCTTCTCTAGGCTAATATGCTTCTCTGCCCCAACCGCTCCTCTTTAATTCTGCTTTCTGCTCCCTTCAATGGTGATCCAGTGTCCAGATGCACAAGATTGAAGGCCCTTTTTTACACAGTTGTGGAAATCAGGGAGGTGCTATGCATTTGAAAGCTCACCCCCCAAAAATGGGATGGACTTTAAAATGCTCAGAAATGAAAGCCATCCCTCTCTGCCTGTTTGGAACAGGCAAAGGTGATATGCATTACATGACATAAGCCAGGTCCTGATCCTGTCACGCTTCTTTTGAAAGTGGAACAGAAGTTTTGTGACTGCTGTTGTCACACTTGCATTTCTATCCCTGAAATGGCAGACATTTTTTCTTTTATTTACGTTTTGCAGTTTCAGCCCCCTTAAGGGGTTGTGATATGTTCTCCCAGCACCCAGTGGGATGCTGGGAGGCAATATAACATTAGTGTCACGAGTTCTCCCTCCCCAAAGCTATTGTATGCAAGTGGGCTGCCCAGCGCCCCACTGAAATGTGCTGGTGACCTTTGAGAATAAGTTGACATTTCTCAAACTAATGCAAATAAAAAAGTGCCTCCTCTTTGTTTTTTATTTGCACATTTTTTTTCCACAAAGTGCAGAAAGGTGATTCCGGAGGAAAATGCATGTTTTTATTTTATGTACACTGTGTTTTTTCCATGATTTGACGCTCCATTTAGCCGCTGTTATTGCATGGCACTATCTGTGTCATGACCCATCACTTGGTGGCACTATGGCAGCAGGCATGGATGAAAACTATTTAAATATAAAGCCACTGAATCTCTAAAACGAGTCCTCCTTACAGAAGCAGCAATTTAAAGCCATGTCTCAGGGTTGTTGAGAGGGAACCAATGAAATATTAAAGAGTCATGCAGCGCCTCAGAGGCTGCACTAGCTCACTTTGTGCAGGGAGTTAATACATAGTTAAATTCAGAGGAAAGCACAAGATCAAAGTGCTTACTTATTTGCAGCTTTTGCAGTAGAAGGCCCTAGGAATGGAGCTGCCAAAAGTAAACAAGGCTCTCATCAGAGCTCTCTCCATATTTCACTGCCTCTGGGATTCCAGAACCAGGGGTCAGAAAGCCGGTGCCAGAGGTGGCAGGGGAGTCACCAGGAGTAGCATCTGCTTCCTTTGGTAACCTCTAAATTACATCAATGCTTTTGAAGTTCAGAAGAAAAATGACTGCACATTGATTCCATAGTGCTCTGAAAAGTCTATTGGGCCTTAAAGTCCTCCTACTTGGCATAAAACAAAGTATTCACATTTGACGCAAACAACACCACTATGATGTACTCCTATGTCCCGTCCCTTTTCCTCCACACTGATGGGAGTTCGCCCCATTGGACGGGAATGGAGCCTTTTGCACTGCAAACATTCATTTCCTCTTTAAATTTGTCATTAGCAAGGGTGTGCTTGAGCGTACCCGCCCATACTTTCTCCTTTTACTGGCCTCTCTTACCACTGCACAAAGCTGGATGCCTTACATAGCTTCCCCAAAAATATGTGCCTGGCTCTGTGTTTGCAAATGCTCCGTTGTAGTTTCAGTTGGTGGAACGACCTCTCGTCCTGTGAAGGAATTCATTAAAAATCAATTCTGGAGACCCATATGCTCCTCTGAGGTGCGTACGATTTATTTCCCAGGCACCCCGGCACAGCAAGAACTTCTCTGGGACTGAACACATGAGAGGAGTCCTACGGATCCCCCGTCATCGGGCTGGCAATCCTTGGTAAAAGAAAAAACAGTTTCACTATCATTTTAAAACTGTATTTCTCCTCTAAACCCATCACTGCCCTCTGTGTCATACTGCTGCATCCAATGGCAGTTCCCTCCCTAAACCCCATCCCTGGAGACCATCTTCAGATTTTGAATGCACGCTTCAGTGTTGGGAGTCCTCAAGTTGCTCTCCGAGCTAATTTTGTGTTTTATAAATTTGTATCCAAAACAGTTGATTTTTGCTTATTTATTATCGATGAAGGACAGAGGCTGTCAGCGGGGGCCCGCTACCTGCAAAGATCACTGTCCACCGACGGATCGTCATTGCAGTTCGAGAAGGCCCAGCCTTGCGCCTACTTTCCACCTTTTATCCATGAGTGAAGAGAAGAAGGAAAGTCAAAGCCTCTTCAAACCCTGCATGAAGTGTGGATTAAGAAACGTCTTCGTGGAAGATCGGCATCATAAATGTTTATATTGCCTACATCTGGAACACAATGAGGAGGGTTGCGAGGTATGCTGTGGTTTCTCGGAGAAAACCAAATAAGACTGTTAAAGCAGACTGTCAGCGTAGCTCAAGTCGAGCAAGGTCACTAAATCAGCTGCGGGGCAGAGTCAAGACTCATCTGGGACCAGCCAGTCCGAGGAGTGAACTCACTCCGGGAGGAGGTCAAGATCCTTTGAGGACGCCCTGCTCTCGGGGGTCCAAGAGAAGGCCAAGCTCTGCGATGCTAGCAACGATGGGTTCGCCGCTGATGCGGGTCCCGAGTCAGGGCAAAAGGCAATCACCATCGGCCTCTGCAGTGAGCCTGCCAATGGAAGGGTCCTCTTCAAAGCGGAAGTCCTCAAACCTGGCAAAGCTGTTTGTGTCCATGGATAATCTGACAAAGGACAAGTCCGTAGAGGACTCGTCGAAGCTGGCTAAAATCTCTCAGCCTGCCAGGCCAACAGAGTCGACGACGTCACCGTCGTCAAAAGTGGCGATGAGCTCATCGTCGACGAAGTCAACGACGACCGCTGCGATAGCACTGAAGGAGAGTGGGTCCGTGGATGAGGTGTCCATGGGTGTCCTTAACCCTGAGGGGAGATAAGGCTGCGGAAGCTGCGATGAAGGCAGCAGCAACAGTGGGGTCAGGGAAGGACCCAGTGACTGCACAGACCCACCAACCTCCTGAGAAGATGGTCCCTCCGGTGGAACTCCCCCAGTATGTGGACCAGCGGGCTGTTCAAGATAGGCCAGAACAGATCTACTCAAGTACCAACGAGGACAATGATCTGCAGGAGTATTGCTACATGGATCACAAGGGGTCTCCTGTTGGCAAGAGGAGGCGCGATAGCCCGGATCCTACACTGCTGACTCCTGACACCCCGAGACCTAGGGACGTGTCGCTGGATATTCTAACAACCCTGCACACACTGGTCACGGAAATCCAGCAGAGTATGCCCCCGCGACCTACGCCTTCACAGGACATTCAGGAGCCTCTGAGGCTCAGTTCGCCCCTGTGAAATTGACCAAAAGGGGCACTAGCCCTTGCCATCACCCGACTCCACCAACTCGTCACGAAAAGACCCGACCCAGGGTCCTGGACCCACACACGGAAATAGCTACCAGCGCTACGGGCATCTCCGAGGATGATGAATTCATCACAGCTGACGGTGAAACGCTGCACGTGGACAAGCCCCATAGGGCCTTCGCACCCGATGAAGTTGGATCCTTTCATTCCGTCATATCAAGGGCCTCAGAACTGTTTCAATTAGTCCCTGAGGAGACCAAGAAAGAAGGCTTCCTATATCAACATCTTGAGTCCTGGACGACATCTGGGAGGAAGGCCTGGCTCTTATGAGAAACCCGAGTACAGCCCGGACCAAGCAGGACAGGTTGGAGAAGAAGTACAGGCCAGAAGACAAGAAGGTTGAGGCACTGGAACTCTTTTAGGAAGGGGAACTGGCCTCGGATCATGCTATCATGGTGGCAGTGGACATCGTGGACATGGGTTTCTGCCAGATGGGGAACAGGGTGTCCCTGAGTCATGAAGGTGGGCTGAAGGCAACAAACCTCTGCCCGGATGTTCAGAAGAAGGTGCTGGATATGCTGTTCGATGGGGAGAACCTCTTCAGAAAGGCGGCTCGATGAGTCTTTGCAAGCAATAAGGACCAACACAGTTCCTTGGGAACTCTACAGCAGCAACGGACGTTGTCCTTTTGCTCTTCCAGAGGATAACCAGGAAGATCTTACAAGGGTTATAATAGACTGTACCGACAGCACTACGCTCTTCCTCTCAGGAAGCATACAGGGGTTGCTCTCAAGGCAGCAGAGGACAGCAGCGGCGCTGCACACAGGGCAGAGCTCTGATCCCCAAGCAGGCCTGAACTGGCCGTGGCATTGGGCACCCACCTATGCACCCCTGTGGGAAGCCGGCTGGCAAAGTGCATTGGCACGTGTGTCAAGATCACCACAGACAGATGGGTGCTGGATGCTCTCAGAGGTGTCCTTGTATTCCGCTGATTCAGCAACAAAAAAATAGACCACAGCTTCTGCAGGAGGTGCGGGCCATGTTACAGAAGGAGGCAACAGAACCTTTCCCCCAGTGTCTCCGGCGGTCCGGAGTATACTCCAGGTACTTTCTGGTTCAAAAGAAAACAGGTGGGTGGAGGCCGATCCTAGATCTTCATCACTTCAACAAGTACTTGAAGTCCCAAAAGTTCTGGATTGAAGCGAGGACAATTTTTGACGTTGTTAGATCTGGAGGATGCCTACTTCCACATCCCCATTCACAAGAAACACTGCAAGTTACTACGCTTCGTATTTCAGGGTCAGCATTACCAGTTTAAGGCTCTGCCTTTCGGCCTGAAATCGGGCAGAGGGTGTTTTTAGGAACTGCTTGGCCCTGGTGGCGGCACATGACATCCACGTATACCCTTACCTGGACAACTGGCTGGTGCATTCCTGCTCACATGCTCTGACGGGTGAACACTCATCGAAGACAGTACATCTGCTGACAGAGTTTGGGTTTTCCATAAACTATCCAACGTCTTGCTTGATGCCATCTCAGGACCTGCTGTTTCTAGGTGCCCGACTCAACACAGTGACGTGTTTGGCTTTGCCCTTGGAGAAGAGGGTGAGGGCCATTCAAGGCAAAGTACAGCGCTTGTCATCGGTGCAGACTGCAATGATTCGGTCCATCAAGTCACTGCTTGGCATGATGTCTTCCTGCATCAGCATTGTTCGTCTGTGCAGACTTCACATGAAACCTCTCAAGGAGTTCCTGGATGCAAGGTGTGTGCAGGTGTTTGTGAACTTTGCCGACAAGATCTTGCTCAACGAAGAGTTCCATTGATGATTCAGCGGTGGGTTGTACAGCAACATCTCATCCAGGGAGCTCCGTGTCAGGTTCCTCCTTACCAGGAGGCAGTTACCACGTACACCTCTCTAGAGGGATGGGGAGCCCACACCGGACATTTGCATGCCAGAGGCTTCTAGCAACCAGAGGAGAAGGACTTCCACATCAATGTCCTGGAACTTTTGGCCGTGCTCTTGGCCCTCAAGTTTTTTCTCCTGTCGTTGAAGGGCAAGGTGGTGAGGATCTTCACAGACAACACCATCACCATGTTCTACATCCGGAAACAGGGGGTGGGGGGCGCTCAAAGGCTCTTTCCTAAGAGGCCCAGGACCTGTGGCACTGGGTCGTCCATGAAGGCATGTTCCTCATACTGTTTCACCTAGCGGGAGTCAAGAAAACCATTGCAGACTTGCTCAGCAGTCAACTCCGTTCTTGACATGAGTGGGAACTTCACCAGGACCAAGTGGATTTTCTGTTCGGCAAATGGGGCCAGCCCCAGATTGATCTCTTTGTGACAGCGGCAAACACCAAGTGCCAAATGTTCGCCAGCAGGTTCCATCAACCAAGGAGCATGGGGGATGCGTTCACGTTCTTGTGGGAGGGACCGTTCCTATACGCCTTCCCTCTGTTTTCACTCCTCTTATGTGTGATCAACAAACTCAGACAGTGGGCCTCATTACACGGAAGGCGGTAAGGGTTAACGGTCACCGTTAATGGTACCGGTGACCGTTAACCCTTACCGCCTTACTACGAGGTCCCCTTGCGGGTTGGTACTTTAACGCCTGCTTTTCAGCAGGTGTTAAAAACCAACCCGCAAAGGGACCAGGGTGCTAATTACGGTACCGCAATTTGCGGTACCGTAATTAGCACCTTCCCCATACCATTATGCCCTATGGGGCAAAACTGGGAATGCGGAAGGGCAATGGGGGAAGGGGGAATTACCGCCCCGCCAACCTTGGAATAGGGCGGTAATTCCCCTTTCCTCCAAGGCGGTGCCGGTATTTTACCGGCATGGACCAAGGTGCTAATAGCACCTTGGTCCACCGCCTACCGTGTAATGAGGCCCAGTGTCATTGCAGGATAATCTTGTCGCCCTGGCATGGCCGAGGCAAATCTGGTTTCTGGACTTATTATGACTTATTACGTCTGTCAGTGGCCCTGTCCAACCAGCTGCTGCTGTCCCCAGAACTTCTCAAAGGGGAGGAGGTTTGATTGTGCATCACAACCTGGAGTCTCTCAACTGGAGAGCAGCCCTAGAGTTATGTAGGTTATGCTTTACCTGCAGAATGTAAGGACATTTTGGCCAATTCCAGAGCCTCGTCAACATTGAAGTGCTACGGACATAAATGGAAACGCCTCTCTGTGTGGTGCCGGACTCAGAAGATTACCCCTCAGCGTGTCACGGCTCCACAACTTCTACCTAACAACTTCTATCTCTCACTGCCATATCCAGGTACACCAGGTCCCCAGGCAACCTTCGCTGTGGTCTCACAGGCTCGTCATGGAGTTCCTCAATGGCCTTTTCAGGACTTTCCCATCAGTGAAGGCCCTGCCTCGGCTTGGGAGCTCAATATTCTGCTAACTAAACTCATGGGAGCGCCCTTCAAACCTATGCATCAGGCCCGCTCAAGTTCCTCTAATGGAAGATGGCTGTCTTGAAAGCAGCCTTACTTGTCTTTCCACTCTTCGAAGGTGGTACCATGTACACACCCCACCTTTATGCCACGGGTACTATTGTAATTCCACCACAATGAACCTTTGGTGTTACCTTTTTTCTTTCCGAATCCGTTGTCGCCAGCAGAAAGGGCCTTGCATTCGCTCGACGTTGCTCATGCCTTGAAGTTCTATGTGGCACAAACAAAGAATTTTCAGAAGACTTCTCAGTTGTTCGTCAACTTTGGACCTGTAAATCAAGGAAAGGCCTTGTCGAAGGCTTCCAGCTCCAGATGGCTCTCCGGCTGCATCATGCACTGTTATCGACTGGCTAGCAGGTCTCTGCTAGGCCGGCCGAGAGCCACTCCATCAGAGCCATTGCAGCAACGACAGTGTTTCTCTCTAGTGTGCCCCTGCTCGACAACTGCAGGGCTGCAACGTGGAGGTCAACGCACACCTTCTCAAGGTTCTACTTTGTCGACATGGATTGCAGGGAGGAGTCCCAAGTCAGCCAAGTGGTGCTACAGAACCTGTTTGTTTGAGGTGTGTCTGTTCCAGAGGTGAGTGTTTTTTGCTTCTGTTGAGCCTTGCCACCTCCTGTGGTTGTGTATATGTACTGCTGTGTAATTGTTATTCATGAGCATGTGAATCCATGCCAGACCTCATGCTGGAGAATGTTTAAGTTACTTACCTGTAACTATTGTTCTCCAGCATGGGTCTGGCATGGATTCACATGTGAACACTCCCGCCTTCCCCTTTGTGGCTCTTCTTGGTTTTTACTGCCACTTTACGTGCTTACTAAATCCGAAGATGGCCTCCAGGGGTGGAGCTTAGGGAGAGAACTGTCATTGAATGGTGGCAGAATGACCCAGAGAACAGTGATTGGTTTAGAGTAGAAATACAGATTTAAAGTGAAAGTGTTTATTTCTTTTACTGAGGATTCCCAGCCTGACGACAGGGAATATTCATAAGCATGTGAATCCATGCCAGACCCAGGGTGGAGAACAGTAGTTATAGGTAAGTAAACTTTTCCCAGGCACCCCAGCATGACGACTCCTTCTCTGGGACTGTAACATATGAGAGATTTCATCAGATCTGGGGCTGATGGCTACGCATGGCCTATCACCGAAACTCATTCAGAGGAGGCAGGAGTTACCAGCGACATTGTTGATGACAATACTTCAGTACCTCCCAGGTCCACACATGAGACTCCCTTCTACCAGGACAAGGGCCCGTTCTGAGGGTCTCTCGAAGCTTTCTTCAACGGGTCCATGCTGGTAAGTAAAGGCCCTCATGTCCCTGACATTAAAGGCTACGGAAGTCCCAATATGGCCAACCAAAAGAAAATGGTGCACGAGGAGTGCCCTGGCACGCATAGGGAGCCCTCCTGGAAGATTCTCATGACGATGCAAACAGCAAGACTGGATCCCCATAGAGAGGAATTGGAATTTCTGGCCAGTTGTTTACTAGGCAAGCTGGCTGCAAGTTCTACCTTCAGAGCCCATGATTCTTCAGTGCCCCTGTCTTCGACTTCATCTAACAGAGCCTTCCTTCCTCACTATGGCTGGCAGTCTGGAGTCTGGCACACCTCATGCCCTTCATGCTCATCTACTCCTACTTCATGGACACCTACATCATGGACCTGCCAGCACAGACAAGCATACTGGATTCTAGCCACCGTGTCATTAGCCCCTCTCACTCCTCCCACACCTACATCAAAATCTATGTCAGACTACTTTATGGGGCTTATTCCGGAATTGATGGCTCAGGTGCCCCCCTGCGAACGGCCCCTTCAGCCCAGTTTCTGGTGTATACGCTCTTCAATCTCAGATTTTCCATCTTTTCAGAAGTTCTCTCTAGTTGCCACTGGAGTCACCTTTCTTGAATTTGTTTGGTTCCTTCAGGCTGCAAGGATCTTTCCACCCTGTGATGGGATTTGTTCACTGTCAGTTCTTAAAAGAGCACATGAAGGTAATCCAATCCGTGTTTAACAGATTGCTCATGAGCAGAAATTTGACCATATTTTAATAACTATCTGCAATGCAACTAAAACGATTTTTGCGTTGATGTTGCAGTGATTAAATTAAGTGACTTTGAGATGAAGATAAATTCATCGTATGCCTCCAAAGTTTAAATAGGTAAAGCATATCTACTAATTGATTTAATCCTGCAAACAACCCGTTCTTTCCCTTAACTAGTTAGTGATTTAAGTCGTGTTTTCTTCAGTTGTCGAAGTACTAAAATGTGGTCGCGCTGAGGAAGACGAGGCTGGCAAAAGGATCAAGACCAACTAGTTGTTGAAACTAGTGTACGTTGATTGATGGAATGGCAGCTAAATACAATGGTGTAATATTCAAATTGTTCATTCTTTGTTAGTCATCAGTGCTTTTTGAATCAATGTTATTTTTTAGCACATCATGCACTTTACACATTAGCACTGTTGATGGCACTTTGCCATTGCACCCTTTGAACTGCTGAATGCACTTCTTGAATGCCGGTTGTTAAAGGCGTGTTCCTTGAATGCATTCAAGATTTGTAAAGAATTGTTTTAGATATACCCTTTTAATTGTCGCAAGCACCTTCATTTATTATGGCTATTTCCACAACTGCCTTTTGAGGTGCTAAATGGTTGTATGCTTGGACATTAGGTTTGCTGAATGTTATATGTATGTGTATGTGTTTTTTGAATAGACGTTTTTGATGTAGGTATGTATATTTATGTTTTTTTGAACTGGCCTTCATGAAATAAATTGAATTGTTATTGAATTAATGTTGGCATAATTGAGCTTTGAAATAGAAGTCGTTGTCAGATCTGTAAGGCGATGAGTATGTGTAATTAATTTAAAATTCGCAAAAGAAGTGTGTATTGCTAGGATCTTCCAATCCCAGCAGACGATTACAGACATTTGAGTGGTGGTGGATCAGTTCTGGAGGAGCAAGTTCACCTCAGCCTGGTAGTTCCATATGCTCCTTGGATTAATGGTGGGATGCGTGCTGTGTGTTCCACTAGCCCACTTGAAGATGAGATACCTCCAGCTGCACCTAGTGAGTTCTTAGATCCAGTCCACGGGGAGGCAACAAGATCCCATCCTGAATTTGGCATCTCTGTCTCAGGACCTGGCACGGTGGAACAAGTGCAGCAACTTGACAAGGGACTTCCATTTCAGAAATTCTCTTATTAGAGGCTGGGGTTTCTATGGGGCCTCTCACCGGGCACGTATTCTGGTCCTTTCAAAAGAAGCCTTTTCGCATCAACCCGCTCGAACTGCAAGTAATGTTCAATGCCCTAAGGGCCTTCCTCCCTGTACTCAGATGGAAGCAGATCCTCATCCAGATGGACAGCTCCATATCCATGTTTTACCTCAACAAGCAGCAGGGAACAGGATCCCCTCCATTATGTCACCTGACAGTAGTGATATGGGAGTGGGCAATCAAGCACCACATGTCCCTGAAGGCTATCCATCTTCCAGGAGTACTCGCACAGAAGCCGACCTTTTGGTAGGTTAAACTCTAACAAACCACAAATGGGAAATCAAACACTCTATTCAGGAAACCATATTTGCTTGCTGGGGCCATCCACATGTGGACCTTTTTGAGACGCCCAACAACAGCAAGTCCACCTTCTTTGAATACCAGGTCAGAATTGCTCTGAACTCCTTGAGGTACAATCTGAGGATACAGTGGGACTCCCTCTCTCTGTATGCCTTTCTGCTGATCCCCCTATGCCTCCCAAAGGTCCTGGTGAGGTTCTCCAACTCTAAAAATGTGACACTCTTCCTGATTGTGCTTTCCTGTTTAAACCTTTTGCTAATTAGTAAGAATGTTCCCCCTACCATAAGCTTTGCATTTCCCACAAAATATCCCATGAGTATGGAGGAAAAGGAATAGGATGTAGGAGTAAGAGTTATCAACCCACCAGTCATCCACTGTAAATCACTAAGTTAGCAGTAGCTGACAAGCAGATAAGGACTGATGGGAGAGGCTGGTGGGAGGAGTCCGCATGGGTGGATACACCTAGGCACATCCTTGTTTGCATCAAATTTAATGGCTCTAGTCCTGTCTCCTGGGGACTGACCCGCATCAGAATGGTGGAAATTGGACTATGTACTAGGAGTACAGTAGTTACTATGCGGAGTAACTTTATCTTATTACATAAAGAAACAAAGAGGAACCAAGAGCCTTTGGATATGGGATGTTTCTCCTCCCATTTGCTCTATCCAGCATTTAGAACACCTTAGTGGAAACGCTGAGCAGAGACCTCACAGCGTATCACAAGTGGGAATTGAAACACGATTAGGAGACTATGTTTTCAGGACATTGTGCAAACTCCCAGTGCCAAACATTTGCCAGCAGATTTCATCATCCTGGCAGTCTGGAAGAAGGATTCTTGTTCCCTTGGAAACATATTTCTATGCAACTTTCTCCATCTGACTCTCAACCCAAGGTTTCTCAGCAGCATGAGACAGCAACCTTGTCAGATGAATCTCTTTGCCTCTGCCTCGACCCACCAGTAATGGTTCTCAGACCTGTTGCTGCTGTGCCAAATGCAGCCCATTGTTAGCTGATAATGCCAAACCTTCCTTCCAGGCAACACAGCAAAAAATTACTTGACAATCTGTGACAATTCACCAGGTCTTGTGCATTCTCCCCAGGGGGGAGCCCTTTCCTATGAGGCTAGTGAGGTGAGGCTGCTACCCAATAGTCCTCCTAGGGGTGGTAATATGCAGGAGGACATCATATGTAGGGACTACCCTCCTGAGGTTAAGGACGTCCAAATGGGGAAAAGTCTCTGTATCACCACCACAGCACATAATCCCCTACCCTGATGGTTACCTTTTTCAGCCATCCTTAATAGTAGAACCATCTGCTACTGTAAACCCATGATTGTGACAAGTATAAAACCTACTGAGATGAAGAAGAACATGAGAAGCATATGTAGTGACAAGATGAAGAGTCAGCTAAGTACTGTAATGAGGTGGCTTGGTGGAGGCATGAAGAGTGCAAAGGAGACTTTCACAAATGGCGCTGACGTTACGCGAGGGCGGCGCCAACAGTGTAAACTGGAAAGCGAGAACAGACAAAGGAGATCTCATCGTGGAAGCCAAGAGTAGGCACACAAAACCTGGGAAGTTCAAGTTCTCTCCGGGAGCGAGAGAGGAAAAGCAGGATGTTGCCGGAACGTCCTGAGAGCTGGCAGGAACAGCTGGAAGGTGGACCTTTGGGTCCAGAAACAATGTTGAGTCCACAGAGCCCTGCAGTAAGCGAGTAGGATGAGGAAAGGACCCTGAGACCCAAGGAAAAGCGAGAGTCAGTAACAGGAATGACAGAAATACCAGGTGGGGTCCGGAAGAGGCCCAGCTCACTCAGTGTGCATTGGGAGACATCTCCCTTGTCGCAGTGGCCAAACCCATACCAGTGCTCAAGCAGAGTGCATAAGGAGTTATCTCTCTCGTCGCAGTGGCCAAGCCAACACCACTGTTCCAGCAGAGCTGAACAGGAGTCATCTCACTCATCACAGTGGCCAATCCAATACCACTGCTCCAACAGAGTGCATTGGGGGTCATCTCCATCATCGCAGTGGCCAACCCAATACAACTACTCCAGCAGAGTGCAACGGGAGTCATCTCCCTCGTCGCAGTTGCCAAGCCAATACCACTGCTCCAGCTGAAGGCATCAGGAATCATCTTCCACGTCGCAGTGGCCCAACCATTACCACTGCTCAAACCTTCAGAAAGGTTTACAAGAAGGAATCAGAGGAGTCTGGGAAAGATACTTATCATGCAGACAATAAAGGGAGGCCAGATAAAGCTGTGAACTTTTCTACTTCTTGGAAACAGTTGAAGGTACTGATACACGCTTTCTGTTAACGTGCTGAAGGATCGCTGTGGAGAACTTTGATAAAGGAACCAGGGGAACAGAGTCATTCCTTTGGTCCTGTTTTGAAGGGACACTGAAGGAATTACTATTATGAGAAGACAGAAGCAAGCCACCAGAAGAAGGGAGTCATTCTCCGGGTGAAGGAACTTTACTTTGTTACAGACTTTTGGTTTAAGTGTTTGGGTTAGATTAATAGGTTTCTGATAGGAAGGAGAACATATTATTTTTGGACAGACATTCTGACGGGTCGTTAAAGATTCCTAGGTTGAAGCAGGGCATGCTCCTTAGAAGTGGGGAAAGATTGGTTATTTCTTTCATAATAAATGTTCGTAGCCTCAAACATGACCCCGCATTCCCTAAATCTCAGAACATGGCTTCTAGGAATTTAGAAATCTAACAATTCCTTGGAAAGGTAGGCAGATGTTTTAGCTGTAACAAGAACTCCTTCAATCAAATGCTGCTATGGCAAAACAATGAACATTAATCTGTTCATAGTGTTTTCAGGAAAGTCTTACTCCGTTTGATTGTTATCTGCCTCAAATCTTTACATATCTGCTAAGCCTGTGTAAATAAGGTAAATAAGGCCTGGCTTTCTCATAAACTAAAGTCCAGCGTTTTCTCACCTCACTGGCCAACGAGATGCTCATTTTCTGCGGTCTCAGACGATCATCAAAGTGTTCATGAAGGTATCTCTTGTTCAGAAAGTTTTACCTGTGTGGAAATTGGACATGATTCTTTCTAAATTGATAGGGAACCCATTTAAGCCTATGTATAACTCACAACTCAAGTTGGTATACTCGAAGAAATTTCCTCCATCATGGTCATAACCAGCTATGGAAATTCAAGCACTGGTGGTCCATGAACAGCACCTAAAATTCCACAAGGACAGGTTCATTCTATGAGCTATGCCCACATTTTTCCAAATGCTCCCATGACATTACATCAAAATCAGCCAATAATCTTTCACACCTTTTTTGACAACCCGTCCATACTAGGCAAAAGATCTCTCAACTCCCTGGATGTAAAGATAGATTAGAAGTGCTACACTGATCGCACAAAGAAAGTTCATCCTTCAGCCCAACTGTCTGTAGCGTTCTGTCACAATGGCACAGGAAAGGAACCTTCCAAAGTGGGCTCTGCCAGGTGGCTGTCAGCCAGCACTGGACTGTACCACAAACAATCCTGGAGACCCAGAGCAAAATCCATGACATCTGCAACTGCTCTGGTGGCAGGGGTTCCTCTGGAGGACACTGGTCTGATTAGATGTCCTTGTGGGTATGTATTCAGCGTGGACCTAGCTTAGAGAAGCAGCAGACCGCTGTACAACTCTGGGTTAATAAGAGTACAAGAAAGGGGCATACATTATAGCATGGCTGTGTTACATACTACTAAGCAACAGAAGCAAAAATGAGGGTTCAGGTGGGGCCGAATTGCAGCATTGAAGTTTGCTTACAACATCACCGAATTGTACTGCATCGACGAGACGTTCACAGTGGAGTCCGGGGTCAGCCAGGCTGCCCTGCAGAGCATGTTCTTTTAAGGTAAATCTCATTTTCTCCTCCTTCTTGGCAATAAGAAAACTTTTTTAAACTGCTTTTCTACTAAATAGAATGATAGATTAATTGCTGGAGAACAAAAGGTAATTGACCTATATGTGCACTTCTACAGCATTGATATCTTTTTATAGATTCTCATACAACTAACCCTCCGAAACTTATTTGAGGCTCAGTGTTTACCATCATCTGAAGATTGGCACTGTGGTGAAGCTAAGGGGCTGCTTCCTTATTGTCCAGGAGCCCAATGCCCTGAAATGGAGCTGATCGACCACTAAAGTGAATGTGCATTTTTTGTGTTTCATGTGATGATTTCCAAAGGGCATCAACTTTGAAATCTAATCTGTACCCTTCCATTTCATGGCCTCTTTATTCGTATTTCTTTTTGCCCCTTTTTTCATATGAGAGGGTTTCATTCCCGACCCTATTCCCCTTCCCAGGCTTTTCCACCATTAACCCATTATTCCCCCAGGTCCACCCTTTTTTCTTACTTTTAGGCCCCTTTCCTAAATCGCCATGTATTCCCTCTCTCTGCCTTGTTTACGAAATGGCATTGTTCATAATATTCTTTTAGCAATGTTTTTTGTGAAATTAACATTATACACCTTTTTTGTCTATGTACAAGTAAGCTGCCTTGTTAATGTTTAGAGGATTCCTGCTTGATGACGGGGAATATTCAACAGCATGTGAAGTCGTGAATGGTATTAATGCTGGAAAGTATTTATTTCTTTTGGTGCCTGTGAAGCTGCACATGGCCTATGATGGTAGCAGCTGCACATTTGGGGTTATATTTTTTACGATATGATGACTATGTCACGCATATCATATAGAAATTGCGGAGTTTGAGGCGGAAATAATACACAAAAGCCAAAACATAATGGCTTTGCCAGTGTTTGTTTCAGCCTGTCTTGCCTTTAAATCTGTTTTCAGTAGTTTATAGAGATTTGGGGCCTCATTACAAGTCTGCCGGTCCAGAATTAAGGGTGCTGGTAGCAACGTACCAGCACCCCTTATGAACCGGCAGACTACAACTATGGCTGCGGGGCCTCTGCGCCTGGCAGGGTCCGACCTGGCGGGCGCATCGGCACTGATAGGCACATTTTTCATTGAAGCACCCGCACTTCTAGCAACAGTGCCGGTGCTTCCATCTCCCCACTCCCATAGAGTCCTATTGGTCTCTATGGGAATGTGGACTGAAGATTTCCGCCGCCTTACATCCCGGCCCGCAGGAACTTGTAATGTCCCCGTGGCACAGAATCTCAGGTGGCAGAGAGTGGTGTTACAGGGTTGGCTGCAACCAGCCGGTGGCACCGGCGGGTTACCGTCAACATTATAATGAGGCCCTTGGTTTATATGCAGGAGTGCAGCATTCTGTTGTGGTTGATTGATGATGTTCCAAGTTAGGCAGGCTCTTCTGGCTGTTTCTGGCTTGCCAATTTAACAGAACGGCACACTACAGAGGGAATCAGCAAGTGCTCTGCAGCGCATACAGCCTGCCACCAGGTCACTATCCTGATTACCATCCTGGCAAAATGTCTAAGGTGCTAATGGCCTTGATAGTGGGGTTTTCAATAGTTGAAAAATGCTTGTGGCTGAGTGTCATTTCATTAAAGAAAAGCAAAACCAATATCAGATAACTGCCATGAAAAAAGTGAAGCAAGCTCTATTTTCTTTGCTGCCCCTAAGACGTTGCAGGAGCAGTGGCCGGGAGCAAATAGCAGAGGAACCAGAGAGGCAGATAACCGTGGCAGAGGAACCGGAGTGGCAAATAAGGTCTCTTTGTTTATACATTACTTGTCAGCCTTCTCTATCCTTAACGCTGCTCTTCTTAATACGCTTGACGCTCTTCACACCACTCGTCCGTTTCGCCCCTCCCATAAGCCAACTCAGCCTTGGCTCACTCCCGATCTCTTGCTCCTGTGGTCCTTTCTTCAGCGAGCAGAACGTCACTGGAAAAAAATCAGTCTTCCTCCGCTAAGGCAAAACGAACGCACTGGAAATGGGCAGAGATTATTAACTTATTACAGCTAGGGAGACATGGCACATGAGGAGGGACACCGCTTGTAGGTGTTGTTTGGTTATTTACTTACCCATTGACTGCCCATGGCCATGCACATCTTAAGGCCATTCCCACCCACTTGCTGCCCCTCCCTGTCCAAAACACACCCTCCTGGGATCTCGTTGAGCTAACTTTATCAACCCTTAAAATCAAACTTTGCATTGCCAGGGTTTTTTCAAAGCAGTCTTCGGAGAGCTAATTGTTTCATTAGTGTTTTAAACTCACTACTGGTGTAATAGAAATGTCTTAACCTGTTCTGCGTTGTGCTTGGCCATCAATGAAGTCCTGTTAAAAACATGCATTAGCAAAGTCATCGGTTTTGGTAGGTAGTTTAGGTACTAGATAGGCATTTCCCAGGCACTGCTATCATAAGCCCAAGTACAGCACCATTTTCAAGCTGCTACCATTTCCAGTTAATACCATTACGGCAATGCCTGGAAAATACCTTTCCCTTATCCACACGAAAGTCAAAACTGTTGGCATTGACAATTGTTGTCTAAAATGCTAGGGTGCGACTTTCGTGAGAAGTGGGAAAAGGGGGGGAGTCGGTGCAAGGACCAAATGGAAGACATGCAATGCAAAAAAGGTTTGTCCTCAAAACAAGCTCTAGGCAATTAACTTTTGATTGCTTATTCTTTGGTCTTTAAGAAAATGAACTATAATCCAGTTATCCGACAAATGTTTATGAACCATTCTAGGTTAATATTTCGTTTAAATGTATAAAGCTCTTGCTTTGAGTCACATGTATTCTTCTTCTAAGGTTTATTTCTGGCATTGTACGAACCTATCCCATCAATTTCTTGAATGTATGTTTGCAGCAGCCCATGCCTTATCTCTCTAGCTGTCTTTGCTTGCTTTCTCTAAACTGAGCCACTGCGCTCTTATTCTCTGTCCTTGCAGTTGAGTGCCCAGCTCCGGCAGCACCCTTCGATCATCGGATTGTTTCAGCGAGACATGCGCAGATCAACAACTATTACACCGTCAACAGAGCTGAAATTATTGGAGGGTAAGTTGGTAGTCGTTCAATACATTTTTTCTGGTTTTACATTTGTGAATTCCTTAGCTTGTAAAATAGAAATGTGAAACCACCATCGGGTGTAAATAAATAATGAATACTGTGACAAATCAACTTTTGGGGCACCAGTGGTCCAGGAGTGAATATCGGTTTCTAAACCATCAATCAGCACCACAACTCTAGTATCCAAACAGATTGGAAACACAATAAAATTATAAACCTCCTTGTCCAATTTTGGTAACTTGGACGGAACAGTAGGCTTATCTCTCAAAGGTTGCGGATCGTTGGTTAGTTGCAACACAGCCCTAAATACAATTATTACTCAATAATAAAAGGGACTGTCCAGTCAAGGTTGTATACAAATATCGACTTTATTATGATCACAATTGACAGTTCTAGCACACTACAAAATACAACCCACCCTGTAAAGGAATGCAGAGGACAGACAGTTTCAAGAAGGAAAGGTATGCACTTTGGATAATGACAGGAGGGTAGTTGGTAAAGTAATTAATCACAATAGTTCAAGGATACTTGGTTATAACACAAAGGGAGCAATGGGTCGTAAAATATTACTAGGAGCCTTCGGAGGAGGACCATGGGGACAGAACCACAATGTACCTTGTGCTTGTAGAAATTCGTGGTGCTTGACAGGGTCGAGCCGATTCCAGGGTACTTTGCAACTCCAGCGAGTTCAAGACAAGAGACAGCTGTGGGTATCAGATGGCAGGCAGTTCGGAGGGCGAGGCTGGATGGACGGCTGCAGACTGAGCTAGAGGGCAGTTCGGGGTCAGGAATCGTTGTCTCAGTGCTGGTTGCTGGGTCTGAAGCACTGGTCGAGGCATCTCGGACAACGTTAGCGACTGCAGCTTGACAACAGTCAGCAGTGCAGTCGGTTGCAGCCCGAGGAGCTGGTTGATGCTTGTCGATGCACTCCTCCTAGCTTCTTCACTGGGCTTGCGTCGTCCTTTAAGCCGGACAGCCCAAAGCTGAGGAGAGGTTTGCAGGCAACGGCCTTGTCCTTGGTTTGGTTCAGAGACTTTGTGGCACTTTCCACCTAGGAAGCTTGCTTGCAGAGCCTAGCAGGGCACGCTTTGTGCTGGCTGAGTACTGGTTCTAGAGCTGCTGGAGGGTCCTCTGGATTCAGTATCTCGCTCTGTTCCCTTGGAGATGTTTAGGGGAGGGATCTTGCTTCCTTCTCTTGAAATCCTGGCCTTCCTTCGCTGGCAGAAGATGTAAGGTAGACCAGACCGTACCTTCAGCCAGGGCTGAACTTAGTTCTTCTTGTTACTCCTTGCAAAATCTTCAGATGATCTGCCAAAGAGGGGCTCGACCCTCTTTTAAAGCCAAATGGGCCCCAGTGATTGGTGTAGGCTAAGCCTATCTTAATGAACCAGCAATCTCCTGTATGCATGAGGTCATAACCAGAGTGCTTTGCAACAGAAAATGTAAAGGCGTGAAAACATGTAATACTATGTCCCACCCATCTTCCTGTCTGTTGTGTTTACAAGTGTCTCTCTGGTTAATTTAGCTCTGTAGTTCCTAATTAAAGTGGCAGGTCTCCCTTGAAGCTGTGGCGAGACCAGACATTTGGTCTCCACCAAACCACATGCTCTACCTTCTGAATGGGGTCCCCCTGCACGGATGACTACTGTAAATACACAGTTGCAGACATGACAGGTCACTGCCCTGGATACTGAGAGGCGGGAGCTGACTTCAGGTTGACACAGTGCATATCCAATGCTGTTGGGATTTTCCTGTCTTTTGTTAGTCCTGCGACCAGGCCTCCCATGGGCCTGCTTGAATTAACTCTGATTAGTATGCATAGCTGCCACCAGCAGCTAACAATGAGCAGACAGATCCATGGAGCTTTGATAGTTAATTAGGCTGGCCATGGCAGGAGAGGTTTTGCCTTCCCCCTTCTGGGATCCCTATATGTACTCTTGGCTGTCATTTTCCAACTAAATATGATAGTGGGGATGGCGCCTGTAGGCTGTGTCCATCCAGAGTACACAGGTCTTTGGGCCTCATTATAAGGCTGGCGCTCCCGTAATGAAGGGGGCTGGTACGGGACCGGCCCCCTTCATTCTGGGAGCGGCGATTACGAGCTTCCCATCGCGGGACCCGGATTGCATGCCTGGTAAAACCAGGTGTGCTTTCCGGGTCCCACGAGGGGAAGAGGGAGGCAATAACGGGCCAGATGTAATCTGCCCGTTATTACCTCCCTCCCCATTCCCATTGAGCCCTATGGGGGCTCAAATGGGAATGGGGATGGGTTCCTGCAAGGAGGAATTACCGGGTCCTCCTATGTCGGAGTAACCCGGTAAGTCCCCATTGCAGGAACCCGGTAATGGAGCCCGGAACGGAGGTAGCCATGGAGCTAATAGCTCCATGGCTACATAGCTCCATGGCTACCTCCATTCTCGTAATGAGGCCCTATGTGTATGTTGTGCTGTTAGTGACTCCAATCTAGCAATCCAACTAAGTCAATGCCTGGTCGGGGATGCACAATAGAAGCCCTTGTTTATATATTTTTATGACAAGTTCCTAAATCTGGATGATGACCCCTTATATAACGCCCCTCTCTTTGAATCCCCCTGACCTCACTGAGCCAAGAAGTAGGTTTGTTTTGCAAATTAAAAGATTTATTTGAAAATTAAACGATATATGTATATATATCACACTTTTATGAATAAGTTAATATTTGATAGCACACTTATGAATATGACAGTGATCAACAATGGATAATATTACACTAGCACACTTTTTTAATTACTTAGGAGTTAGTATAGGAAGGATAAGGTAGCAGAGAATACTTTTATGGTTTCAAGGAAAAACAATGATGGAAAGAATGCAGCACAGAACTAAACTGATATGGTTTCAACAAGAGATAAGATGATCACTTTTTCTTTTGACAATTCACCCCCCCCCCTATGCAATATAAGGAGATGGAAGGAGAGCACACAGTTTGCAGGAATATAATCAAATGCAATACAAATTCCAGTTCCCCCCTAGCAAGCTTAGAGCAACCGGTATGCTTTTAAACAGTCAAAAATACTTTTAAATGTAATTTGCAATGAAGTGAAAAATATGCTAAAATGATTTTAATTCCCTATAGGAGATTCAGGGTAGGTGATAACTACTTAAGATTGGTTCAGGTCAACACTATCAGTGAGTCATGAATGATTGTCAGGTTGAAAACGAATTTCAGCAGTTGCAAGCAAAAGACAGCTATTTTTGACAGGTGGAGAAATTGAGTCAAATTGCAATTCGCGGCACTTTTTCCGAGTGCGTCGATCGCGATTATGGAAAAACTATAATGAATAGAAAGTCGGATTTGGGCTTGTTGGAAAGCTTAGGTTCTTAGCTTTAAAATGAAAGTTAAATCTCACTTCTACGACGGTTCAAAAGATACAAACGTCTTAGTGGAGGTAGATTTTCAGAAATGAAGTAACGATTCAGAATGACAAATGACACTTTCACAGGTTTCAAATCACAGAATGGACACACGATTTCTATGATGCAGTAGGTAGGTGGAAATGGTTTGAATTACATTATTTTAAACTAAGAGATTGGTTCAGCACAGTTCTGGCTGGATACTCACACTATAAATTTGAAATAGGCTGTCAAGATCTGGTCAACAGGTTTAGACTGGACTTCTGGCGGGTGGTTCTGAAGTCACAGCTATCTGGGTCAGCTCTGCTGGTCTGGATCTCTGGTTCTGGCAAAAGTTCTTGCACTGCACAGCGGTCTGGTCTGGGTCTCTGGTTCTGGCAAAAGTTCTTGGCAAAGAGGCAGAAACAGCACAGCCTGGCTGTTTTATTCTGATGTGCCCCTTGGAAGTCTGGGGTAAAATCAGTTTGCAAGATTGTAAGGCCAGCTGAGAATACTTGTAGCTTGCAGTAGGCCTTCTGCTTCAAAGTTCTGGAATCTGGAGTCTAAGTTCTGGATATGGTCCTTCTGGATATTGTCTGGTCCGGCAAAGTGCTTCGCAAGAAAGTGGAAAGAGCAGTCCCTACCTGGGTCTCAGTGGCTCTTTTTATGTCTTTTGAAAATGGGTGGGAAGGCTGACTTTCTATGCCCAACCCACTGAGGATTCTGATAGGTTAGAGGATTTTCTGTCCTCTGACTGGAGAACAGAGTTGTGAGTCATCCGGTGTCATCAGGCATCGTTTTTTTATGGCATACAGAAAGAACACTCCCCTTTGGTTTCACTTAGAAAATGAATTTTTCATAACAAACAGGTTTCCCAGATACACACGTGGTTCATACTACATGTACACATCACAGATGAATTAAGACAGGTCTCTGTTCAAGCCCCATGTTCCTTCGAGCTTGGGTTCAGAAACGACAACATTTTGTGCTTTTAGTGGGTTTTGCCATGGTCGGTTCTGCATCAAATCTTCCCCGGAGGTACACCCCCTCTCTGGGCACATTACAATAAGTTTTCAATTTTCTGAGATAACCACAGTGTCTGTAATATTAATAAATCGCGGGGTTCGGTCTCAGAACATCGTACAGAGTCCTAACGCCTCTTAAAATGTGCACAGAAAAATCACAGGAATAATGATATTATTTATATAATTTTGACAATTTCGTACTATGAATTATCCATCTTTTTAAAATTATGCTCTGGCCCAGATGGGCATGTTTCGGTCCCAAAGCACATGGGGGAATTCCTGGTTCGTCCCCGCCTCCAAGCTCAGCTGGCTCACAGAGGCAGTGCCCCTCCCAGTTCCTTCCAAGAGGAAGCCATTTACGACCCCCTGATTTAGCAATTGCTTTGAGCCAAGGGAAGTTCATTGTTCTGTTTCCCTGCAGTCCCAGGTACCACTCCCCTGATTCAATCATAGAGGTGTGATCTCCTTTTAGTGGGGCAGCAGAAGGTTTCCCATGGACAGAGGCCTCTTGAACTTTTAATTAAATCACACTCCCTTCTGGTATAGGGCCTGGGAACAGTAGGTGTGAAGAATTCTCATTGACCAGGAAGGCTTTGAAGTCCCAGCTGACTTAGGTTCCTTTTCAGCTCCTGAAATGCAGGTCTCCTGTCAGAGTTTAGATCGCTAGCGCCGGTCAGTGTCAAGCACCGGTACTGCACCCATTTTTGGGAGCTGTCTTGAATTAATACATTTCAAAAAGGGGATTTTACTTGATGGCATATGATCCTTGCTAACATTGTATTGATGTAGATTCTGCAGTAGAGTACTGTAGAACACCCAACCAGAAGTTGCGTTTTTGTTTGGTGGTTTTGTGCCCATGATTTTAGCAATTTTTGACATCAATTAAAACGGATTTTGAACAGCACCATATTCCTTTGCACGGATTTCGCTCTATGTGCAGCCAAAGGATAGGGTCTGGCAATGGTCTCCTGTATTAACTATCTTGCAATGTTTGAAATAGGCATTTTGAGCTTGCATTCAGTGAAACAAAGGTGATTTCAAAGCGCTTTTTGAGCTAACGGGCACTGCTGTTTTTCCTTTGGCACCACGTTTCACTCATGGTGCTTCTGGCCCATCATGCTCGCACTGGTGGGTGGCAGGTCAGGCGACCATTTTGGTGTGCGCAAAACTGCACGGTTTTCCTGGAATCTGGCGCAGATGTGGGCTTTTCAGCCATCTTGGATTTTCTAAGCCCACAGCACCAAATGTTGCAGCATAATAACTCGAACATGGGTCAATACACCTGACAGTGCGGTGAGCATAGGAAAATGTGTGCGGATTCGCCCCACACATTTTCCGGAAGTTGATCTACCATCATTAAATTCCATTTAAAATTTTCAAAAAAGCCCAGGCAATTGCACACCCACCGTGCGGATGGTAGAATTCCTCAGAAATACATTTTTTAGCTTTCAGGCATTTTAAAATGTGAAATGGGATCAAAAATCACCATTAATACCACTTAATAACTAAAATTGTTTACCAAAAAATAATGAGCTTCAAATACAGGAAATATCTTTTTTTTATATGATTCTGTTACAATGGGCCCTTGAACTAAGATGTCCTCATCCCAATTGATTTAGAGGAAAAGCGATAATGTACAAAAAAGAAAACATTTCAAGCAAGGCATGCCAGCCCCTCAACTCACAGAGGTAATTTGATGTAGAGGCACTGCACTACTAATTCACGGCAATTCAAGATTGCGTATCTTAATATTCTGGTATATACACCAATGTTTCCATTCTTAGTATTATCGTTAATATGCATACATGTCCCCACATTGGCCCCGCGTATACTCCAATGAATGGCTTGTGAATCTAGCGCCCATGGCAAAGGCTAATTAGTGTTATAGACATTGTCCACCTGAGCCTTCAGAGAGGATAGCTGAGTTTCCCTTAAGCGTTAGTGTAATGTATAATATTGCACTCTGAGCAAGACTTATAGACAGGGTACAGAGGACAGAAGAAGCCTAGAGGTAAGTGCTTTTGTAGTGTCGAAGGGTCACTTGTTTCTTTCAGCCTGAAGTAGCATCCCTTTGTAGTCATAAAAGCTTCCAAATAAATCATTCAGTCAGCGTTTTAAAGTAGCAAGTCATCGTTGTCTTCAAACTAATTCTATCAGGGCTTCTCATCATGCTCACGCTCAACGTCACCTAGGTATGCACCCCTGTATATAAATATCACTTAAGAGTGGGCAAACCTTCAACATAGTAGCAGGCCAGTCTTGTTGCAAAGAAGTCTTGACATTGTACGATATGAGCAATCCTACTGTCAGACCTTTCTAATACTCCGACTACATGCCAGTGCCATGCCGATCTAAGAACCCATCAAGCATAATGCCTTGCACTGCCTGCAATATGCGTCAGTTGCAGTGCTTGAATACTGGTCCTTTTAGTGTTTATCGATGGCCACACTTTCTCTCTGTTGGCAAAATTACATAAATGTTTTCCTGCAAATCCTTGTGGGACTTCTTTTTACCATTTAGCCACAGCTAGTCTCTGTGCCCTTTTCTCTATAGAAAACCACCACAACTAGATGAACTTATGGTATTAAAGGGCAACATTCTTGAAGTAATTTATTTTAAACCATTACATTCACTACTAGTAGCACATTGGTAAGCAGTAACAGATTTGGTCCCTGGGAACTGCTATCTTTCGCACTGCATCACAAGGTGCTGCGGCTCCTGTCCTGTTGTCCTGTTACAAAGTATCAGTAATAAACTCACTGATTGCTTAAGGATGAGTTTGTACAACAAATGATAGGCAATTGATGCAGTTAAAATGTGTCAATAATAGACATAATTCTCTAAAATATTTTTTTACTCAGAATTTCAATAATACAATTCTTAAATTGACAAATTTACTTGTAATATGAGGCTATCTTGATTTTGGTCCTTCCTCTTTCTTTCGTTTTCTGTGCTCTATTTATTTGTTTCTTTCCTCCTTTCTTTACAATGATTGTTTGACTCATTATGAGTTTGGCAGTAATTTGGCAGTAAATCTCTCCAATTACCACCGAAAATCGATTACCAGTACTGCCACTCAGTCCCATGGATTTACAAAAGGCTAACGAGTTGTGGCAAGGTGATGTAAATCTCAATTTTTTGAGTCTGTAGGATGTCGTGGGGAATTTGGCGAATTACTGTGTGCAATTTTTGGCCTTAACGTGGAGGTTTTATCTCCAGCTGGAGTTAAACCCTCCACTTTAAGGTCAAATTCAGAATTCGCTGGTGTGTAAAAACAGGGTAATTCTGTTAATGCCAAGAAAAGGTGGTAGTAACTGAATTGCAGCCACTTTCTTGTAATGCACCGTCAAACTCATAATGATGCCTATTATCTTCTTTTATTAATTTATTTCCTCCATTTTTTCGTCTGTTTCGGTGACCCTTCCCTTCAATTTCTTTGTTTTTATTCCCATCTCTTTCCATTTAATTATTTAATTTCTTATTTCTTGCTTCTTTCTTTCTTACTTCATTCCTTCCTTTCTTCTTTTCATCCTTCTCCTTTTTTGTTGCTCTATTTCCTTTCATTCTTTATTTCCTCCATTATTTCTGTATTTCCTTATTTCAATCATGATTTACTTAATTACATATTTCTAGTGTTCTTTCATCTATCCATCATTTGTTCTTTGCATTTTAGCATAATTATTAATGTTCTTCTTTGTGTCATTATACATCATTCTACATTAACTTCTTTATTTTTCCTTCAGTCCATCTTTGTTTGTCGCAAGGAAGAGAAATTAAGAGAAATTGGTAGAAGGAAAGAAATAGTATGAAAGGGAGAAGTAGGAAATGAAAGAAATAAAAAAGTGAAGATGTAAGGCAGACTGTACCTTCAGGTAGGGTCTAATGGTGAGTTGTTCCATGTGCTTCTGGTGAAGCCTTCAGATGATCTGCCAAAATAGGGGCTCTGCCCTCATTTAAAGCCACATGCACCACAGGGATTGGTGCATGAGGGCCTAACCAGAGTGCTTTGCAGTAGAAAAGGTAAAGAGGTGAAAACATGTAATACTAAGTCCTGAAACCTAATTTTTGAGACATTTAAAGTTTTTCCTGGTTGAAAATGTGGACAGTGAGGTTAGGAGTTGTGATAACATTATACAGTAGCCTTTTTGTATTTTGTCTTTTCTTTTTTTGGTTTTCGACTTTCAGGTTTTATCGCAAAGGTGTAGACAGGGCAGGGCCTGAGCGGGCAACGGTCACCCAAAATCTGTAAATTCCCACTCAGCAGCGCTGTGAGGGCACTTACAGATGTTAATGTCAATGCGGGGGGCCCAACTACATTAGCTTCAGGCACCACTTGTTAGACAATCTTGGCTACTCCTCTGGTTTTATGGAATGTTGTATATTTTTCTATTATTTTTTCATTCTTTTTTCTTTCTATGTCATACCTGTTTTAATTGTGTTTATTGTATGATTGTTTTCTAATGATACATTTGTGAAATGTTAATTTCATGAACTAGAACATTTAAAAAAATCTCCTTACTATACAATGCTCAGAACCGAACACTGTTTCCTCCCTTTTTCCTCTCTAGGACCTTGTAAAGTATCAAAATGGCTTCTCTAGCTCGGTTTCACGTGCCCTTTTAATGCAGGATTATTCTTAACCTGGCATTGTGCACTCAGAGTGAGCGTGTTGTACACAAGCATCTTTTGGTTATTATACTGTCATGTATCACCCCATGTGTTTTAGGTTTGTCTAATAATGTGACCTGTGTTCACCACATGACACCAGGTATCATCCCAATACCCCACCGAAGATATGAGAGACATTATGCACTCAGACAACCGTATTGAATGTACCCTTGCACTGATGTGGTGGAAGGATGTTGGCATACACCATGGACATAAAAGAGCTGTAAATGAAGTCAAACCAGAGTAAAGAGATGTCATGAAGAGAAGGTATTGGGACGTATTGAAACGATATGCAAATACCTAAAGAATGATAATGTAACAGAAATGATAAGAGAAACATGTATGCTGAGACGAAGAAACCATATATACAAGGAATATAAGTAACCAGACGAGTAGTGGATGTATATACGCAGAAAGGCAAGGTAGATGAGATAAATCGAAGCTTGCTGCAGTAGAAACTATAACGTGAAGAAAGTGGCCATGATGGAAAGATGGACATCGGATCGTGTTGAAACTACCTCAGAAATAAACCAGGGCCGCAGATCAGAAACACTGCAGAAAACAGCTTTGTGCAAGAAAAAAAGAATATTTGTTTTGCTGAGACTAAGGATGGCACAGCAAGACATAATTGATAAGTACAAAGGGAGTTAACCAGTATAAGCTATGAATGAAGGGCACATTTCTCTTAGATTAAGCTGAAGCAAAAACATTTGCAGGTGCCAAGTATTGGAACATTAAGGGTGAAGAAAGCACATGTAAAACAGAGCAACCAACTCTCCAGAGTTCAAGAGGAGTAATAGCACCCACCATAATCAAATCTAATAGCAGTAAATAACAGGTCGAAATTGACAAATCTGTGGTCTACTGACACGTGGTGCAAGACTTGAATACCAGGCCTATTCATTAGGGATCAGACGAAGATAATGGTGCACCCTAACTCCCTTAAAAATCCCATAGAAGAAAACAGTAAGCAAGATGACCTACAAAGGAGAAGTCTTGGCTCATGATCGGACAGATGAGAGATGGTAGACTAATTGACCAAAGTGGGCAGTGGTCTGATGTTGGTCTCTGCACCTGGGTTTCGTTCTGCTCACATGCTGTTACCGAGCCGAATGTCCAAGGTTAGAAGATCATGCCAACCAATCATGAGTGGTATGTAGCAGCATGCTCTACAATGTTGCAGAAGCCAAGCCGCTGTTAGTATTTTTCTATAATCAGTATTATACATATTTGGAGGTAGTTTGAGGCACGTCTAACAGATAAGGGGCAACCAATGATGTACCAACACTTATACATACTATAGGTATATATCTTCGCTTGAGCAATCCCTCCCCTTGATAGTTTTTACTGTTTGCCACGTAGGATGACGTCATAGCTGACGTACATTGAAGTATAATTATAATGGTTCTTTTATAACGCACTTAATACCAGCGAGTGGTTTCTAAGCACGGGATCGGGATTCGAACCTGTGTTGTGTTGCCTTGCTCTGAGCTATCCTTCCTCCTCACATATATAAAGCCTTTGTGTAATCAAAACTTAGATGACAGTGAGTGAGTTGCATTTCGTATGGTCACCAGATTTCCCTACTTTATTTGAGCTGACAAAAAAGTAGTACTTTGCCCTATTCTTTGAGTCTGTCCGGTTATTTGCGTCCAAGGTCATTTATTATGATAATTGCATTCTGTGCATGAGATAAGCTCCAAGATGCTACTGCACTCATCCCTAAACCCAGTGACAATTCCTTATGTACCATCATTAATGATTCTTAAGGGAGCCCTTCTTATCAACCAATGTTTTACATTATTTTCATATGATTGTTATAATTCTCATAATTTGGAATTTAAAAGAATACCCATTGTTTGGTAATACTATGTAAAGTATTTGAAAATGCAAGCATTAAATATAAATGTAATTTTATTGCTACACATTACGAATAAATATTTCTAACCTAATAGTTTGTTTGACAAGATATATAACACCATAAATCATACTGATGCCTACTCATATCCCTCGTCTATCCAAATATTCTCCAAAGAGTTCATATAACAGTGATGGCCACATTTTTCCTGAATTTAATGGCTTATGTAACTGTCTATAATTTCTAGTTCCTGACATTGTCTCTTCTTATATGTTGCCATTGGAAAGGGGTCATACTACATGGATCCGGCTTTCCCATTCATTGCCCTTGCTAGCCTGCATTCTTTTCTCAATGTCCTCCATTTTCCTTCGTCCTTCAATTCTCTTCTTTCCGCTTTTAATTTCACTTTTTATGATTTTCTGTCTTCCCTTTACACAGGTGAGACTTCTGTGACCCCCAATTTCTTGGCCCTTTGCCCATCTCTCGCCCCATTCTGGGTAGGACTGCAGATAACTCTCCAGCCACAATGGAATCACATTAAGTTGGCCGAGCACCACTGGCATCCCATCTGTGTTATGTCAGCCGTCAAGTGCTAAATCAGAGTTGCCTTAAGCCTGCCAGGTTAGATGCTAATAGTACCAGAAGCATGTCATGGTGCTTATGCTGACTGACAGACTCAAATAGAAGAATTTTGAATATCACTGGCCCCATATATCAATAGAAGGCCCTGCAGAGATAATAACACCACTTCATGCCCCTTCTGTGTCTTCAAAGCAATTGGAAATGTGCTGGAGCGGTACATTAAGATAGAAAAACATTATACCTTCCTTTTACGCCTTGACTTACTGCTCCGCCCATTAAAAAATGACCCCCTTTGTCAAACTCTGAGGGTGCTCAACTATCAATGGCTCTATTTTTGACTCCTAAATCTCTTTGCAGCAACGCCTGAACATATGGGAAGAAGAATTTGATGAAAAGTGTAGGATGAAAATTATATTGAAATGTTATTTTTAATTTGCATGGTGAGTGTTCCCTTGTAATAATGGCCATACCATAAAGTTTTCACTTTGTTGAAGAACAAAACTAATACTAGCACCCAGTGTCGACACCATAACGATTCAGCTTGCTTATATCACGGGCTGAATCCCACAATCCAAGCCCATGTTCCTGAGCAAACTGTAATCTGTGTGCCAACCCAACCATCTTCCCCACACTTCCTCTTCCCTCTGGTCTCTTTTCCCTCTACCCACCCCACTTATTTGACTCCTGTGGTGGACTCGCCGCTGCTGCTCCCGCATCCTGGGCTGCCATTAAAATTCCATTGTTGGTCTTGCTTCCCGTTCCATGGCGGTAATCTTTTGTGAGTATTTTTGTGAATGAATGGGACACCACGAGTTAGCAACCCATTCATTCAAAGAAATAAATTTCTATCAGCACCCCGGATAAAGGACCCGTGGTGCTAATAGTAATTAAACCCTTGCCGGCGGATGTTAAAGACACTGTGGCCCATTCTTAAGCCCCTCGATTTGACCAGTCAGTTACCGCCCCATCTAGCCTGCCAGCTCATATATTATTGCTATAATCATATATTAAGGTGTTGGTATATTGGATGCTGTCTCCTTAGATGTGACCACAGTCTCAGGTACATTTTCAGTGGCATTTTTATGTTATGTTATGTTATGTTACTTGGCATTTATATAGCGCTCTATATATCATTGGTATGATCTCAAAGCGTTGGTAGGTTGAACACCCTCGGTTCAGGTCAGTAGAGAGAGATGGTGTCATAGGGTGCGTGGGTGCACCAGTTATGTGTGAAGGTGATGTAGCTGGATGGTAGCTGCATCCTAGCGTTAGGTGTCGTGTTGAAGATATTAGTTGGAATGTGTGCAGTCTGGTGGGTGGACATCCAGACTGGGTTTGGCTGCATTAGGCCTGAAGGACGCTTATGCGAGCAACTAGGCTGGAATGTCATGGGATAGCTGCGTTTTATTAGGGTGATGAGGTGTTCATGGGGTAGTGTTCATATGTGAACAGCTAGGCCGAATTTATCAGGGGTATAACTGTGTTCTAGTTGTGTGAAGGTGTATAGTAGAGAGTAGGCGTAGTGATGTGATATGATATGATATGATGGTTCCTCTGATGTTATCAATCATACTCTGTCACAGGTAGGCTATCATCTTGACAGATAAGGTACTTAAGTAGTTCAATGCGCAGACCCAACACATACGCCCATCTCTGAAATGTCACTCATGCGTCACTCACTCTGGCACACATACAATGTCCACTCAGAATTCCATAAGCCATTCCTCCTGCTACAGTCTCCTAGGAAAACACACTATATGCAGATCACCAGTATCATAGGCACTCATACACCAGACATGCCCTCACACACTTCTCCCCCCAAGAGTAACCCAACATACATATCTGCACAAAGATTTACACACTTCTCCCCTTGAAAGGAACACAAGACAAAACATAAGAATAACTTGCAGTCATTCTGGAAAATGGCAGTGACACTTCTACTGGGGCAAGGCTCTGCCAGGAGACCAAAGCAATATAGGCCATACACTGATGTAAGGGAAAGACACTCACAGCCACTCGTACGGTGGCAATGAAGCACTCGCAGACTGAAGGTACCCTAGATAGCCAAGGTGATATAGGACAATCACAAACACAAGTAGGAAAGAACATTTGTCTCACTGTCAGTTGCAGCAACATATCTGCAGGTTTACGCCCCTCCCTGCCCCACCTTATTCAACCGATCTGTCTGTGTGCGTTGGCTTGCAGATGGTAGGTTGCGTGCAATGGTTTGTTGTACCCATACGGTTAAGGTCCAATGCCTGGTGCGTTTTCTGTGTGGCTGTGTTTTATGTGTAGATTGCTGGTATTTCAGATTTTGCACACTGGATTGTTGTATCCATACGGGTAAAGTCCACTGCCTGGGAGGTTTCTATGTGACTGTTATGTTGGGATGTGTATGTGTGTTTTATGTGTAGATTGACAGGGGTTTAAGGTTGTTCGCACTCGCTTGTTGTTTCCTTACGGGTAAGGTCCAGTGTCTGTTTTTTGTTGTTGTTGTAAGTGTGTGTTGATTGTGTTGAGTTTGTCTTAGGCTATAGGTTGGCTAGCCCTGTGGGCATGTATCGTGTTTGGGTGTTGAGAGTGATGGGGGAACCACACCAAACATCATCCACCTGTCAATGGAACAGACACTCAGAGAGTAATAGAATTGAACAAATACACATCCACTCTATGCAAGAAGGAAAAAGAACATCACACATCTACCCCTTACGAGTATAACAACCAACAGGCCCCTACTCTGTTGTAAGTAGAAAAACCAACACGCATCTATCCCCTTGCGAGTAGAACAACACAGCACACATATATAAGAGAGCACTCATCTTCCCCCAGCAAGTGTAACTAAACAGTCACACCAACAATGGTAGGGATGCACATGCAGGCGTGCACCTACAATTGTGCAACTGAACTTCACCTGCATGCCTCCCTAGCATGTCCACACATTACTCATGTCATGTTCCACAAACAAGTGTTTTCTTTATGTTATGGTTTTGAAAAGAGGGTTCTAACAATATACATGATTAGTTTATCCTGATCAGTCTATCTGATGAAGAAGGAACTATGTAGGTACTGAAAATTAAATGTTCTTTGCCAATAAGCATTGCTGAAAAGCCATACTGGTTGCTGGAGCAGCATATTGCTGTCTGCTTTACATAGTCATGATACAGACGTAGTACTACATTAAACCGGATGGTGGTTGGAAGGAGCTGGGAACAGCAAATGGGGACAACACATGACAGACATGAAATTCTTCTCCAGGAAGGTGGGCACGAAAAGCAGCTGTCAATTGGTCACTGCGTGCAATGACTTGCTGAAGTGAATTATACCCCAAAATAAATCCTGACGGTGCAAGGTACCTTTCAGGAACACATTAAAACTTAAGAGACAACAAAAAGGGTCAAACAAGCCAAATCTTCTTTGATACTGAAGTCTTTGGGAGAAAGCGTGTGTTCCAGAGAGTGGGAACAAATGTTAATAGACTTTTACCTGCCTCAGGTGGACGCTTTAATGCAGAGCTCTGCACCCTGTGGCTCTACACATCTTCTGGACTGTGACTCCCATGATCCATCTTCATTGACCATACTGGCTAGGGCCGATGGAGTTGTAGTCCAAAACATCTGGAGAACCAAAGGTTGCAGACCCCTGCTTTAACGAGAGTACAGCCTTTGTGCTGCCAGTTTTGTGCATGCACGCCTAATGAGAAAGGAACTTAAAAAAGAGTAGGAAACACCTATAGTCAAGGAATTAAAAATAGTCAGAAGAGTTCAATTCCTATCCGTGTTAAGGTAGAGGTAAAGGAGAGCAGCAACAGAAAAGCAAACAGTTCCAGGACGTTGGGGGTGGGAGACGCACAGGTTCAGGTGGTGGGGTCAGCCATGACCCACCATTTCTTATGATATACCTATGCCAGACGTTGCCAATAAAACACAAGGGGTCCTTTCATTCAGATTGCCCTCTCCTGCTCTTTAGTTATACTCCCTGTTTCCCCAACTTCCTTATGAAAGGTTTACTGGTTATCCAAGGGTGAAGCAAAAGGAATCTGATTTTGTGGCATTTTTTCAAGTAGTGTCTTGGATGCCGCTCACAACTGGGATATAAGCCCGCCTTATTATCTTTTATGATAATTGTGTCTGTATTATTGAACCCCATTACTGTGCCGACTTGCTGCACAGCTCTTCTTTGTTTCGCAGTTAGGTTCACTGTACATTAAAGCAAGCACATGCATAATGTGCAACATTCTCAACACCACTCTCCCTTCTATGTGCCCTCTCTGACTGCTTGGAAGGGTCATGCATCTCTCCCTTGGCATCCTCATCTTTATCAGCATTGCCAGTTCAGTACAGTAAATAATATTCCACAGGACAGCACATACGTATGCATTCATTTAAAATCATTTACCTAAAACATATTTACACTGCTAGCCTAAAAGTGGTATAGTGCAGTGCCAGAGGTTAATATTAATTCTAAACCTTCCAGCCATCACCTCTTTGTTTCTGCTTTGTCACCCTGAGAGTGACGGGGATGCTCGGACGTGGGCCTCGTGCCTGCTGGGTCTAGAGACCCACGCTACACCTCACTGATGAGGAGGCCCAATAGGCCGAAACATGTCGGGGGATGCTTGTGGTCTCGTGCAGAAGGGATGTGACCTAGCAGTTCAGGCTGGACTGCCCCTTTTGGGGTCGGACAAAGCCTGATTTGCATGTGGTCTTTCTCCTTCTTTAATGGTTTGGCAGACGAAGAATGATGGTCTGGAGGGGTGCCCAGAGCAATGCCAGAGTTTAAGATTAATTCTAAACCTTCCACCCATCACCTCTGTTGTTTCGCTGTTTTTGTTTTGCTATCGTGCAGCACAAAAACATGCCAAATATCACATTAATTGTTAATTGGTTTGTTCGTTCAAATCATAAGATACAAAAACTAATTTCCAGGTACTTGACCCAATAGAAATATTGCATATTAATAATTAAAAGGCGCAACAATCTTTAAGATTAGACCGAATTGATGCAAAAATGATGTATGCACCCGTTTCTTATTTTATATTGGCCTCATTACGAGTATGGCGGTCCGGTAACAATGGTGCCGATAAGCTACCGGCACCGTTGTTACCATGCCGACATACTCCAAGTCCTGTGAGCGGGTGCCGTTCCGCCCGCCAGGTCTGACCTGGCAGGCGGAACGGCACTCGCTCACAGACCTTGACAGATGCACCAGCCCTGTTGCACACAGTGCCGGTGCATCCATCCTCCCCATCCCCATTCCCATTGAGTCCTACCGGACTCGAATCAGAATGGGGAGTAATTTTTTCCGGCGCCTGGCAATGGGGAATTACCCGGACTGCCAGGGCTGTAATGCCCCGGTAATTCCCCATTGCCAGGTGCCAGAATAAAAATGTCCCTAACGGCAGCCGTGCCGTTTTTACCAGCACGACTACAGCCAGGGACGTAATTTGGCCCTATGACTCCCAAATATACTGTGCAACACTGTGCTATACATTGTATTTCGTTCTCAGAGGTAAATTAATAGAGAATAAGGGCTTCAACCCTGATTGAATTCTCCAATTGCCCCAGTAGGGGCATGAACCAGACCTCACCCCTTTCAATGCGGGAAAGGAAGAGAAAATGAGCATTGTTTCTGTAGCTCAGTGTTTCCATGTGCTCATTCTCCATGAAATGAGATCGCCAAACAATGCAGCTCTTCCAGGGCTAGGATTCCCAGTAATCCTTAGCCACATTGCCCTTTATTCTGTTGGAATCATTTGGTTCACATCTGGCTCCTAACATACTTTTTAACATGTGCATCTCACTCCTACTGGGTTCCTTAAGGCTTCCCATTACCCCCAATTGGAAATGGCAACAATATCTCTCCTTCCGGTCCTGGATATAGATTTTTCCTACTTCGACTAATAAAGCTGACACGTTGGGCGTTCCTAGCTAACTAAGCAAGGGATGTGTACAATTCAACCATCCCAGATGTACACTCCCATCTAAACTCAGAATGTCTTTAAGGTGGTCCTAACAGTTTCCGTGTGGACATTGCTCCACACCAGGAGGTGGTAAAGCGTCCTCCTCGGAGTAGCTGGAGCCCTAATGCACTGCAGGGTAAGCTGAACATTTAAGGGGATTTAGGGATCAGATTTTTGAAACGCCCATCAAATTCTTTCAAAAGAAACTTGCTGGTAATGGGCTACAATGGGCAAATCCCCTTATTAAGAGAGCCATGCAAAGCTGCCACCATGCTTTATACACTGCCACCATGCTCTATGCACTACCACCATGCTCTATACACTTCCATGGGGATGGGCCCCGGGGAAGTGCTACAAGTCGAGCTGAAACATATTATGACCCAGGGGATATAGGCAAGTGATAACCAACCTTTCTATATGTAGGCTGTTCTTCTGGTACTCTCTGAGAACCTTACCCTTCAGTCATCAAATGATATAAAGACTTACAGTGACTGTCCCTCAATTCTCAACTTACCCATTGAGGGAAAGTGCTTCCCAAAAACATCAACAACATGCTAGAGATTCGTATAGCTAATCCCTCCTCCAGCTGGAGGCCTACACTGCACAGTACTGCCTTGCAGTGCAGAGGATCCTCCAGGTGCAAACACATCTACCTGGAGGACTCCTATTTCTGGGCAGCCTTTAGGGTGGTAAACGGGGTAAGGGCCTATGCGAAACTAACTTGAAACTGTCTTTCTCATTTTAGGGGACGGTTTGGCCAAGTTCACATTTGCACAGAAAAGCTATCAGGGCTAACACTGGCAGCAAAGATCATCAAAGCCAAGTTTCTAAAGCAGAAAGTAAGTACTACCCATGCATTCTGTTTCTGACCCATTGTTTTACCTGAATAGCCAACCAAATTAGCATTGCACTGACCTACCTTGAGGTTTGTTTTCATAGATGCATGTGGGTCCATTCTCAAAGCCTAGCAGATAAACATATATATTTTTAAAAGGGCAGAAGATGCACTTTTTTAAAATTTGGATTTGTTTCCGAAATGCACTGGTCACCTTATTCTCAAAGGTGACCTACTCATTTCAGAGGGTTCGGCTGCAGCACAAAAGATGCTTTGCCAGCTCTTTGCATACATTAGTGATATATTACAGGCTCCCAGGTCAGCACAGTACATTTTGGTGGCTGGCCGTTAAAGGGCCTGTCATTGTAAAACGCACACAAAAAAAAAGAAAGCATTTCTATCCATGTTTTTGAAATAGAAATGCGAGTGTGACAGCAGCAGATCAAACTAGTGCTATCACACTCCCCCAAAAATTAATGACAGGGTCTGAATGAGCATGTCATGCATTGTTCATCCCCCTGCACATGTTTCAAGCATGTTCAGGGGAATGTGTTTCTTTTTGGCGCATTTCAATGCGCATCTCATCTGGAGTGGACTAACAAGCAAAAGTGGCCTTGGAAGGGTTTGTAAGTGGGCCCATCTATATTACACTGTGGGATCAAATGTAGATATGAAGACAAGCGAGTAATGTGGGAAGAAATTGTGAATTTCAAACTAAATGTGCCCCTCTATTAAGATTACTAGGTAAATAAACATTACAAAAAACGGACACATACGATTTGCTAAGAGTGAGGAGAAACATATTGGAAGCTATTTACTTCAAATGGATGTGGGGGAGGATGAGAGTTGGACGGAAGGGCAGGCTGTGGATGGGGGAGAGGGTAGGAGGCACTAAAAACAAGGGTACAAGTAAGTTTATTCGGTAAGGGGCCCGCTATTCGGTAAGGGGCTCGCCGTGCCCAACCACTCGACAACTCCTCCAACGGCTCACTGGGTCACGCGAACCAAGCTCCGAACAATGCAGGGAGATTGGTTCGCGTGCCCCACCATTCCAAAGACACATCACTACAGTACACCCACAAAAGAGGCGCATGGCGTAGAGGCCCACCTGGAAATCTCTAGAGTTCCCTATAGGCCGTTCAACCACTACATTCAGATTTGGAATGCACCGAGATGCCCCCTTATTTGCAAAAATGTGCAAAGAGGGTCCAAAGGAGCACCAGAATGTGTCAATTGACTCAAAAGCATCCATATTGTAACAATAAGCTAAATGCCAGTTTATTTAAGACGCTCAACATTTCAGAATGCACTGACCCAAAGAATCAGAAATCACCGAACATAGGAGGCCCAGTAAATGTGTTCCATCCTCAGAGTAGCATTTCACATCATGAACATCACCCCCAGAGAATAGATAAAAGCTGGCAACACACTGAATGAGTTTAGGGTAGTTTGAGATTTTCTAATGTTAATGTGATATGATATGATAGGTTATTTATAATGCGCTTAATACCCAGAGGTTTCTAAGTGCAGACCCGGGGATTGAACCTGTGTTGCTCCATGTCGTCTTGCTTCCAAGTTGAGCACGTTGCCCCTGAGCTATTCTCCTGAGACAAAGATATTAGTTCTGGCTATCAATTAGGTAAACTCAAAAGAAATGATGCACCCACTCAGAAATGATATGCAGAATGCATACAGCCATAAAACGGAACATGCGAGAAGCAAGAATTTGGGAGAGCCCCGTAGAAACCGAGCAAAGAGGACATTGGCATCACCCCGATGTCAAACCACGAAGGAAAAAGACACAGCATGTGGGGAAAACACCAACCACTCCCACCACCATACCCATCATTTTCAGGAGAACAAATTGGTCACAGATTTTAGGATAAGCCGCCCTACAACAGACAGAATCAGTTTTGTCAATTAGTCTAATACAGAACAAGCCACCAGAACTCAAGAAATCTCCCCCAAGTATTTTATATCAAGAGCTCACATAGATGTTCTGTTCAAAGAAGATGGGCGGGTAAGAGGTTGTTCAAGTGTATTCCAAACAGTGTTTTAATGTCATTCATAATGAAAACAAATTAGAGATGTCCTTCTGGGAATCTAGAGGCTTTCACACACCCTCATCCCACGACCAAATACATCAACTCCATCTTCTTTTGAGTTGGAGGGTTGTCCAAATCCAGGCCTCGAGGGCCGGATCCATGTTGGGTTTTCAGGATACCTCATTAATATTCATGAGATAAATCTGCATACAATGATTCTAAATGTATGCACATTTTTCCTCATGTGAGTCAGTGAGATGGACAATTTGTATAGTTTACCACAAACTAAGCTGCCTCCTAGGGATGGATTACCAAGTCCCATGCTATGTAAACTTAGGTAGTGGTAAGTGGTTTGATCGTTGTAGTTTTGATAAACTGCACAGCGTCCAAAGATGGCTACCCAATAGATTTTTCAGAAGGCGCCTTGACCATGAAAACAACTGAAGGTTATTTGCAGAGCTCCTGGGAAGGTGGGGACCTAAGAATATATGCGTTTGATGTGATGCTCTTTTCAAATGTGGCCAACAGTCCTTTGCATATGTCTTTTGTATCTAATTATTGAACCAGCAGTAAAGGCCTGTGTTTCGCTCAGAAGATGGCTTTAGAATAAGCAAAAGTAGAAAGTTTGTGTATATGTGTATATGACCAGAACTTGAAGGGCCGGATTCACAAAATATTGTTTCCACAGGTCTGTGTCATCTGTGCATGGAAGTGCAATACTACTGCATTCCACAAAAAAGAAACTGCCAACACAAATGCCATCATGCGGGTAGATTTCTGCGGTTTATAGTCTTGCATCGACTTTATGAATCAATATGATATGGCATTGATAACACACCTATACACAAATGTTTCAAGGCGCAACGCAGCAAGGGAGTGGGAACAGAGGGAAGACATGCAGCGATCCTACCAGGCCAAGTGTCATTCATATCGCGCAAGTGCAGGGGACGGGGGAAGGTGAAAAGTGCGGAATGGGTGAGGGGTGTGCACAGTGCAGTACATGGGATAAGAATTAATAAAAAACAATAAGAGAAGTAGTTACAGCTGGCGGCAAGTGCAAGGGTAAGTGCAGACATCGAGTATCAAGTGCTGGCGGGAGACTGTCGGGGTACAGAAACAGTCCCCAAGTGCGGGGGTTGCCAAAGAGGCAGTGCAGGTGGGTAACTGGTGGGGGGGGACCTGGGCCAGAGATTAGAGGTTGGCCAGGTAGCCAGTACAGTTTCAGCCAGGAATTCAACAGGAGAGGAGGAGAGAAAGCAGAAGCAAAGAGGAAGGTTTTGAGGTGCTTCCGGAAACCGGAGGTGGTTCTCCTCAAATTTCAGGGAGGCAGGGAGGCTGTTCCAGAGGGAAGCCCCAGCCAAAGAAAGAGATCTACCACCAACTCGTTGCTTGGAGAAGCGACTGACCCTGAGGGAGTTGGAGGCGAATGAGCGAAGAGCTTGGGAAGGAAGATATTTAGGAAGAGAGAGTTAAAGGTATTGAGGCCCCAGGCCACAGAAGGCCTTGTGGACAATGCAGTGTTTTGAACTTAATCCTCGCAGCCACTGGGAGCCAGTGCAGACATTTCAGTCCTGGAGAGATACGATCCATGGGCTTGAGGGCAAGGACAAGTCTTGCAGTCCTGTTCTGGATGAGTTGCAGAGCGTGCAGAGTAGAGGTAGGCAGATTTAGAAAGAGGTTGTTGCAATAGTCTAGCCAAGAGAAAACCAGAGCTCTGGAGACAGTGAGCTTCTGGGGGAAGGAGAGGAAGGGAAGAACACCTCTGAGGAGGTGCAGCTGGTAGTGTGACTTCTTAGAGACATTAGAGATGTGAGGAGAGAAGGAGAGTGTGGAATCGAAGATGACCGCGAGGTCTTTAGCCTCACAGGTGGGAGCAGGAAGAGGGCCAAGAGAGGCTGGCCAGAGAATGACAGGCAATCTGGGAGTGGGTGTGCCGATGAGGAGAATCTCAGTCTTACTGGCATTGAGGCAGAGGTCATTGGCGGCACACCATTCCTGGATAGCAGACAGACAGTCAAAAGTGAGAGATGGAGAAGAGGTGGCCGAAGGTAGCCTGAAAATGATCTAAGTGTCATCCGCATAGCACTGAAAGTTGAGGCAGAGAGCGGCAATACAGTGGGCAAGAAGTGCCAGGTATTGGTTGAACAGTCAGGGAGAGAGGTTAGCAACCCCTGGGAGACACCACTGGTAGAGCTAGAGATAGAGGAGACGAAGGACCCAAGTTGGACCTGGGAGGGTGGGTCAGAGAGGAAAGAAGTGGGAGATGGCCAGGTTTTGCACAAGTATGCCCAGGAAGGGAGTGATGGAGATAGGGCGAAAGTTAGCCAGGCAGGACGGGTCGGCACAGGGTTTCTTAAGAGGGTGCACAGGGGAGTGCTTCAGGGGGGATGGGAAGACTCCAGTTTTGAAGGAGTGATTGCAGTAGTTGGCCAGAGCAGGAGCCAAGGAGTCAATGTGGTCTTTGATGGTTTTGGAGGAGCAGGGATGAACCTGTTTTGATGAGACTTTCATAGATCGGACTTGTCTAGAAACCTCATCAGGGGAGAACAGGGGAAAGGCAGAGAAGGAGGGAGGAGAGGTGGCCAAAGAAGGGCCAGAGGAAGAGCAGGGAGTAGAGGGGCGAGGAGGAGAGCAAGAGAGAGAGGACAGGATGTTCTGAATTTAAGAGATTAAATGAAAAGCCAGAGCTGTGCAGAGATGAAATGAAAAGCCAGAGCCGTGCAGAGGGCCTGGGAGGGGAAAGGAGAGGCAGAGACTGCAGCACAATCGCCCAGTTCCTTGCAGATTTTAAAGAGTTCACCCGAGTTGTTAGATGCCACAGAGACACGGGCTTGGATGTGAGCTCTCTTCTTGGTGCAGACAGAGAGCCGGAATTGCCTTTGAAGCAGGCGGCAGGCCAGTTTGTCGGAATATGTATCAGAAGCATGCCGTTTCCTCTCAGCCACCCTGCACTTGCGTTTGAGGGTGGCGCGGTCTGAGTCGTACGTGGAATTGCACTTGGCTTTGGGCTTCAAGCGGATCCTCATGACAGGGGGAAGAACATCGAGAGTATCGGAAATAGCCGAGTGGAGCATGGAAATGGCTGTCTCAGGGTGTGAGTCAGCCAAAGGGGGAGGGGGAGGTGAGAAAGTGGCGGCAAAAGCCTCAACTGACACACGCATCATGGTCCAGATAACCGAGAAGGTGGGTGGCAGTGCTGGAGTTGGCCTAGCCTGGGGTGAGGAGAGGGTGAGCTGGAAGGAAAGGAGAAAGTGATCGCTCCAGGAGTGTTGAGAGGGATAGAAATGGGAAGGTCTGAGGAGATCAGAACAGCCAGAGTGTGCCCTGTAGAGTGAGTCGGGCCAGAGGGGAGAATAGATAGTGAGAGAGAGTCGCAAAGGTCGCAAAAGAGTCCAGAGGAAGGACAGGAAGCATCCAGGTGGATGTTGAAGTCTCCAAGAAGGAGAAGTTGTTGAGTGGTTGAGACCAGGAGGGAAGAGGAGAGGTCCGCCCACTCAGAGAGGAAGGAGGAGATCTGACCAGGTGGCCGATAGATAGTAGCCACAGTAAGGGAGTGGCTAGGAGACAGAGAGAGCCTGCAGACGAGGCATTCGAAAGAGGAGTAGGCCTGCGTAGGAATGACAGAGGCAGGAATCCACTCGGGGAAGATGAGGGCTACACCCCTCTGGAACGGTTGGAACTGGGCGCACAGAGGATCTCGTATCCGTCTGGGAGGAGAGTGTCAAAGCTTGTGACAGAGCTGGCCATGAACCATGTCTCAGTGAGACCGAGGACATCGAGGTCAAGTGCCTCCAGAAGGTGGCAGATGTTGGAGGAGTGTTTGACAGCTGAGCGAGAGTTTAGAGTGGCAATATGGAGAAGGTTGCCATCCTTGAAAGAATTCCGGTGCGGGGTACAAATCAGAGGTACGCCCTGCGGAGGTGTAGGAGAAGCCCAAGGGGGAGCAGAAAAGGAAGCAGGAGAGGGCAAGGTAGCCTAGGAGGAGGCAAAAGGGGGAGGCAAGGAAGCCGTGGAGGGGGGAGAGAGGACAGCAGGAGAAGAAAGGAAATTGATGAGGCGAGGTACACGTCTATCAAAGAGGAGAAGGTTTGTCTGAGGGCCTTGGACCAAGACGGTACCATTCACATAAACAATGCATCGAAGATTACTTGCAGCGAATCATTTCCATTGAAAAATAATTCATTGAATTCCCATACATTAAGTGCAAAATGCTTATGCAACGAAACCCTTTCATCGAATAGGGTTTCTTTATATAAACACTTTACATTTCTTGCATAGAAATTCGATGAAACATGACTAACGGTAAAACATTACAGGGAGCTGTCCAGTGCTGAAATCTTTAAAGTATTTCAGCACTAGCCAGCTTCCTCTAACTTGTAGTGTTTATTGTTTATTGGGGGGGTGCCCCCTACCCTGGACTCCCAAGGGAACCCCCCCTAACCCTAAACCAACCCTAACCCTAACTGTTATCCAAACCCTAACTCTAACCCTAACTCTAACTCTAACCATAACCCTTACTCTAACCCTAACCCAGCCCTAACCCTAACTGTAATCCTAACCCTTATTCTAACCGTAACCCTAGCCCTAACCCAACCCTCACCCTAACTGTAATCCAAACCCTAACCCTAAAAATCCATCGAAATTCATTCAATGAATATGCTTTTTAATGGAAAAGCTTTTCAATGAATACATTTCGATGGATTATAATTCGATGCTAATTAATTCGATGCAAAGACTGGATACCTTTTTTGCCACCCACAGGATTTGCTGTCAGGGGGCTACCAAGGGTTGGGAAGCCACACCCCAGATCTCAGTCCTTATTCCTGAAGGGATTCACTAGAGGTTGTGGTCCCTCTATTGCACAAGCCAGATGCAGGGGAATGCACAAAGCAGGCAGGGAATCTTTGCAAACCCCTGCCTGTGCGTGTTCCTGTGATGTTGTATACCCAAGAGTGTGACGCCCATCACAGCCGATGTGCCCCAGCAAACAAAGGGGTGATTCTCTAATCTCAGGTCTCCCCCACTGATGGGTGCTGGTCTCCCCCGCCCCTCTTTACACTTGCATTTCCACTTGCACGATCTGAATGACACTTGGCCTAGTAAAATCGTTTGTCTTGTCCTGCCTCTGTCTTCCCTCCCTGGCCACGCCTAGAGACACTTGTGTACAGCCGTGTTATAAATGACTTATATCATATGATATTCATATCATATAATGCACGGATGGGCCTTAGGAGTGTAATCAACCCTTGCACACGGATCGAGGGACTTCCAGTGCTGGAGGCAGCCAGCCCCTCCTTCAGCACCCAGACGGGACTTGCGTGTAGTTGGCTCAAGTACTGAATCATCTTGCCCTACGTGTTTTCCTACATGTCACCCCAAGAGTGTGCACCTTTTCTCCTCAATTTATAATGAACCGGATGTGCTTTGTATTGGCAGGAAGAAGTGAAAAACGAAATCTTCGTCATGAACCAGCTGAACCACTCGAACCTCATCCAGCTCTACGACGCCTTTGAGTCCAAGCATGACATTGTGCTGGTCATGGAATAGTAAGTCCCTCTCTGTACCCAATACCTTATTTCATGCTGTTCGGGCAGATTCAGTAAGCTGATCCTGGTTGCCAAACTGGCATCTAGAATGATTTGTTGTGCCATGCATGTGGTGCTCGGCGAAGCTCTGAAGCTGTAGCCTGTGCTTCAAATGACTTCAGAAATGAGGGCTGTCTTTCAATCATGCTGGGGCACAGAATACTCTTATCCACATTGAAAGGCACCTCACCCCTCTTCCTGAGATGAGCCTCCAGGGCGTAAATATATTTAGGGTTGCAATGTATTTAGTGAAAGTTCCAACTTTCCGAAATAAGAAGCGTCTGATTAAAAAAGCACTGACCGCAGATGCCTTATTTTCGCATTGTGTATCTTGCGCCTACACGAAGATCTAACTTGCGACTGTTATTATTATTATTATTATTATTATTACTAGACCCGCTCATGTTATTAGTATATGCATTAATATTCTTCTTCTTCTTCTTCTTCTTCTTCTTCTTCTTCTTCTTCTTAATAATAATAATAATATAATAATAACAACATTATTAATAATAATCATAATAACACTAACATTGCTACATATGATAATTATATGAGCTGGTCTAGTACTAATAATAAAGATTTTGGGTGTAAGTTAAGTGTTCAGGTAGGTACAACACATAATATTTATAACTGCGCATTGACAACCCTTTACACTGTCGCCCCGAACCTCCGCCTGCCAGTCCCATATGAAGCCCCACTTATGTACATGCAGTAAGTAGCAAATTGTCAGTGTGCAATGTTGGAGTTGCAAACAAACACACTTGTTTATGTGAAATCCTACTTTGTTTAAACAATGTGCAAATTATACATGTGTGCATTCGGACTTTTCCAGGCGTAAATCAGTCTTGGGCCTTTTTTGTGAACCCCTCCTTGGGGGCTGTTTTAGAGTGTGTTGCGTGTTGCACTCTGTAGGACAGTTAGTCCATCCGGCCGGCACACATAGTATACAGGCTGCGGGTAAACCATGGCACACTCTCCCCGCCTTACCATGGGTGTGCTTCCTGTATTCACTTGATGTGGTGATGAATGACACATCTCACCCTGAAAACAAAAACGTAAGGATACGCGACATATGCGCCGCATCGTAAGATCCCACTCCAAAATATTAGTGCCGTGTATTTATTCACTTCATTTTCAGTCTTACAAGGAGGCAGTAACCCCTTTGTTTCTACTCATAAAAGAAGCAGTCCCGAGACATCCGGGGACCTGCTTCTCCCGTCGGCTGGGCTGCCTGTTTCCTTCCTGAGCCTCTGTTATCTAATGGCTTCCTGAGCACATGGCTGAGATCTACATTCGTGTTGTGGGTGTCTGCTCATTGCCAGAGCTGAATCCCCCTCACCAATGTCCTCTTCCTGCATACCTTCACTGCATACCTTCAAGGCTATGTTCTTATATCTGTCCGCAGAGGCATGCATCCCTCGGAATCGTATTATGTTGGCCTGGAGGGTTGCGCTGGAATCGTAGTTTTCGCTTTTCTCCCCTGGAAGGCCTCGAGCAGAGACCGGTTCCTGAATGGTGGTGGTGTCGTTGGGTTGGACATCAGAAATCTAGCGAGCGCCATGGGTAGAGGCTCTCCTCGCTCGCGCATAGGAAGTGCAAAGTACTTTATTGATCATTCCCATGAATCTTCTGCATCCCCTTTGGCCAGCATGGGTTAATACGTGTGTGGCAAATGATCAGCCTTGATAGGAATGCTTTGAAGTAGTTGGCGCCTTGGAAGGGAGACCCACTGTCTGACGTTAGTGACCCGGGTATGCCATGCGCTGCAAACAGGATTTCCAGTGCCAGTATGATGGCTCCACAGGCATCAAAGGGATCCATTGCATCTGAGGATACAGGGAGAATTCATAGATGACCGCCATAAAATGCTGATAGCTTAGCACTGTGCACAGATACACGCGGAGATTGCTCGCCCTGGTTGTCTGCTTCTCCCTGGGCAGTCGATTGGAGGCAGTCCTTTTTGTATTCCTATGGCCTTGCACCCAGTGTAGCTCCTGATCTTCACTTTAACCGATGTTCCATTCCAGGGAAGCAGACCTTCTCTCTGTGGATTCTTGGTAATGATAGCCCCCTGGTGTCCTGCCTGTCTCAGGGTGATCCATGAGGGCATCATCATTCTGGAACCTCTCAGGAGGAAATCGCCAACTGATGGAGACAAGTCTGCATCTCTTGCCTCCAATGTGAGATGCTCAGATTGGGGAAGGACATCTTGCCATTTACATACATGTCAGCGGTCCTTGACTTCTTAAAGGTACTCATCATCCTCCATGGCCCGAAGAATTATGGGTTTTAAAAAAAAAATGTATTGAGTTTTCTAACCACACCAGCAGGACAGGGCAAAACATATCTCTGAACTGTATATAATTTCCCAGGCACTGAGTCGGTTTCCCATTAAGAGCAAGACACAGCATCTGAGGCAGGGCACCTCCCTGCATTAGCCATTAAGAAGACGCTCGGTGTCACAAGGGTTTAGTTATTTGGCATCTGCCCATTTGTTCCAGATTTTCCCGAATTTGTCGGGGCAGCCCTTACCCCTATACACTCGTTCCTCCGTTGCCATGCAGTTATCCTCATCTAGGACCCATTTAGACAGCTCAGGGGTCTGCCTCGACCCCCCACCATGGACAAAGAATGATGTTAATCGACATTGAAACCGGGAGTTCGGCTCTACTAATCAGCCTATGCTCCACAACCACTACGTTTTCAACCCCTTTTCTACCCTATGATCTTGAGACTTATAGTCCGCCCATCTGTTCGTCCTTGTGCAGAAACACAATGTCACACCATGTTTTTTAGAGTTGCAGAATCCACCTGTGGGATTACGCACCATGCCATTCATTATGTATTATAATGTACAGTAATCTTATATAGTGTTCTTCTGCCATGCTTGCTGGCCTCGCTGGGTGTGGCCCTAACAGTGAAGCGGTAGAGAGGATGTCTGTGGGACTGCGGGTGAGGCAGATGCGACTGCAGTGCTTTGGCTCTAGTTAGGCGCTGATATGGGGAATGTGATAGGGTTGCAGAGGGGAACCTGGCCGTGGCTTGATTAATGTTCATGTGATAACGGTTAGGGGTGCAGTGGCCGTCTGTGGAGGCTTTGTGTGTTTAGTGTAAGTTGGTAGGAGATTTTTGCAGCGAGACATTTAGTCGGGGAGAACTGGGGAGTTGACAAACAAGGGGTGCAACTGGTGAGGAAGTAAGCATTGGTCACCACCACGTAGCAAGGTAACAGGTGCCATGTAGGAAGATTATTGGGATAGACAGTAAAGTTCATGAGGGTATTCATCCAGTTCACTATGGGTTGTGTGGGCCAGTTATACAATAGTCATTGTCAGCGAAATCTGTGCGGGGTCCTGGTGTTTAGCATGGCCAAGTTAGGGGGATTCATCTGCTGTCTAAAGCCTGACCATGTACAGTGCAGTATCTGCAATTTAAGGGGATAGTGCTGCTGTCCCAAGCCTGGCCATCTACCGTGCAGTACGAGTGACTTAGAGGGACTGCCCTGTTGCCCAAAGCCTGACCATGTAAGGTGTATAAAATGCTATGTAAGCGGATAGCTCTTCTGCCTAAAGCATGATTTATTTGTTTATTTTTGTTTGCATTTTTAAAGCGCTCACAGAGCCCGGGGGCATCAAGGCGCTGTTACCACTTAGTTGCGTATTTATAGTGCGCTTAATACCCAGAGATTTCTCAGTGTGGACCCGGGGATCGAACCTGTGTTGCTTTGTGTCGTCTTGTTTCCAAGGCGACCATGTTGCCGCTGAGCTATCCTCCTGGGACTGATTATGTACTGTGCAGTATGTGTGATGTAGGGGAAAGTTCTGCTGAATAATTATGCGCAGAAACGACTTGTGGTTGGTAATCACATGGCCCACATAGTACAGGTGGAAATGCCTGCAGCTCCAGAAGACAGCCAACGCTTCCCTCTCTATCTGAGAATAGTGCTGTTTCTTGGCCATGAGGCCGCTGATAGCATAAGCAATCAGCAGCCTCCCAGTCTCCATCTCCACCTGTGGTGTCCCCGAGACTGCACCTGAGGGGCTTCCATCCACCACAATCTCTGTTGCGTTCGGCGAGTTGAAATACTCCATGGGCTAGTCGGAAGTTCTTTCCAGTGCTGTATCAAGGTAGGCTGTACCTTCTCGTCCCATTCTGAAGTGAAGTCCTTCCACCAGAGACATTGGGTTGGTTCAGGAAGGTCGGGCAAGTTCAGGGTTTAAAGGGTCACATAAATGAACCATCCAGAGGAAGCTGCCTATGGCAGACATAGACTGGAGGCTGCAATGCCTGCTTGAATTCTGGCAGCTTGCTTTCGATCTGCTGACAAACAGGAGCCTTGGAATATAGAACCAAAAGATTAATGTGGTGGCCCAGAAAGACACATGTGTGCTTGTTCAGTCTCAATCCATGTTCATTGAGGCATCGGAGTTCATTTACCAATCCCCAAATGGTCCTGCAATGATGAAGTGTATATCAGTAAATCTTCCCTTAAATTAATAACCACTATGAGTCTAACCAGTGCACCATTGATTGAGTGCTGAAAGACTTCCAATGACATCAAAAAGCAGAGTTATTTGAACCTAAACAGTCCACTGTGGGAGGAGAAAGTGGTGATGTATCTCAACTCCTTAAGCAATGGTTCCAGGCTTTGTCCAGTATTTGCATCTATTTTCGAGAACGTGGTCACTTCCTAGAAACTCGTTATAATATAATCTATGGCACCTTTCATGCGTTACTGCTTTATTTGATCAACTATTTCTCATGCAAATACAAATGCATACAGTCTCAGAATGCTTTGGTTTGGTCGTGACCTCAACTGGGAACACCGAAGGTTTCGGCCCTGTCATGGTTTCAATGATCCCCTCAGCCTCTAGAGTTATCCGATCTTGTTGTGTCACAAAGCCCGGGTCTGTGTATCTACGAACTAGCTGACCTTTCAGACACTCTATTCCTTCAAATACATCTACATGCTCTTCTAGCAGGGTGCACACATGCTTATCAAACGGTAACTATGCAAAGTGCACAAGTGATAGAGCCTCATCCATGTTACAGCTCAGCAGAGCGCCTTTACGCTCCAAAGTAATTTTGAGTTTTTCTTGCACACAGTTCTGTTCATGGTGAACTTCTGCGATGCAATCTCCCTCCAGAGCAAAGTCAGCACTCCTCAAGTCATCAACATCTTTTTTCTTGGTTTTAGGAATGGGAGAGACTGGTCAAGGGAAGGAATTGGTCTCTGGCAATCACATTTGCGTAGCCACCAGTGCCAATCAGGACTGGGACATACACAGCGCGTAGTCTCACCTTGCGGCGAGGCTGCTGGTGCTTTCCAGTTTTGGCACCAAATATCTTAAAAATGAAGAATACTACTTCAACATCCTCCTCCTTGCTGGGCTTCAACTTGTACTGTTGCCATTTTAGCCATTTGCAGCCATGTCGTCTGAGATCTGTTATCTTTTTAGGAAGAAAATGCTACGTCACATATACCGTCGGAACCTACCGCATGTTTGACTCCAGGCACGGCAATTACCCACATGGCGATAGATTGCAACCACAATATTTGCAGACAGCTTGCGGCAATGTGATCGTTTCATTTGGGGCTTTATTTTGCTCTCCATCTGTGCCATCCTCTGGGCATTGTATGGTATTGTAGTGCTTTGACCACCTCCACTCAGTGATTTTAGGGCTTATGCCCTAGGTTCTGCCCTTATATTGCAAGCTCATGAGACCTGCCAGCTCAAGGATTCTTTGGAGCGAATTTCGACAATCTCTTAATATATGTTGGCAACGCCTGGTGAATAAACACCCTTGAATTAGTTGTGCACTGAATTTGTCCTCCCCATCTCTCAGAATACAGCATCGCATGAATAGGGCGCTATAGGCATCAATCAATTATTGTGCCTATTGGCGAGCCTGGCAAAACCTCTCGTAATCTGCATTAAAGATAGAACTAAGCTAGGCAGTGAGAGTCCAATTAGCAGCTGCTTAGAGCTCATTGTCAGCTTGTCTTAAATAGTTTGTGAACTGCATAACCTGCTGTGAAGAGCATCATAGATTTATTTATCACATCGTGTAGTTGCCTGGTCACAGCAAATTACATCGTCAGGCCTTCGACCAAAAGGTCCCACCTTGCAATGATATTATATGATAGGATATTTATAATGTGCTTAATACCCAGAGTTTTCTTAGCATGGACCTGGGTATCGAACCTGTGGTGCTCTGTGTCGTCTTGCTTCCAAGGCGAGCACGTTGCCCCTGAGCTATCCTCATGAGACATTGGTAGAACACAAACATTAAATTCATGTTTCAGGGCAGCCTGAATTGCTTTACAAGACCAGGCAGGCTGGTGGTGTTGGCGGCTCCTTAAATATGAGGATGATACTTTGCTTTCCCTATTGTTGCTGTTTCCCACCATTGTTGTCACCCAGACAAGTGTAATCCATGGGTTGTTATTTTCCTGGATCACAACCCACACGAGCAGCCTCATTAAAGGCTGAAAGCCTGCCTACTTTACCCCCACCGTCTTGCCAACGTACCCCTGTAACCCACACACGCACCCACCAGTGGGCTACAGACTTGCTTCCAGAGGTTACCAGGAGAGTATAAATGTTGGCCTTGACCTATATGAAATCTTGAACATTCCTTGTGCTTCTATGTCCTGCTCTTAGTGTATGTGCTTCAGGAGTAGTTTGTGCACCGTTCCCATATTTATTTATAACATTGAAGCTGGAGTGGGGAAATTACAGCAGGCGGGGGGCATCCTGGTTAGATCAACAGCAGCTTGTCCTCCTGCTAGCGGGGAACGCAGTATGGGGGCCAATATCCTCAATGTGGGCGATCAGGAGCACAAATGGAAAGCCAACAGCTTCCCTAACGAGGGGTCACACAGGCAGGAACAAACTCTGCTCATGGACCATTGTTGCACTGTAAGGTGCTGTTAGTATGGCCTGCGGGCCGACACAGAGCCCCGTTTCACACGTAACATGGTTCTGCATAACGCACCATGCCTTGAATCCAATGGCATGGGCTTACTCAACACGCGTGCTGCATCATAACATTGCCTTTTTAGAAAAACGACTCTTATTATTCTGTGTGCTTGCAGTGAGTTATAAAACTGTCAGCTCGTTATGTCAACCGGATCTGCTAGGACTCTCTTTAACATTAGCCGCCATGGTCTAACCTTCTGTTTAAGTGTTCAGGAGAGTCTGAGCTGCAGGAATGCAAACAATGCATGTCAACTACAAATACTGCACCTCCCACACATACATGAAATATGTTTTCGAAAAATGTTCTATCTTTCTTTCAACAGTGTGGCAGGAGGTGAGCTGTTTGACAGGATCATCGATGAATCGTACAGTTTAACGGAAATGGACACCATCTTGTTCATAAAGCAGATCTGCGAAGGGATACAGTACATGCACCAAATGTACATCATCCACTTAGACCTTAAGGTATTGTGCACCACTGCATATACACACACCACCACATGACAGCATTCGAGGCAGAAGCATGCAGAGAATGTAACCCTTTCACTGCCAGTACTTTAATACTTTCCTAAGATTAGAACATGCATCTACATCCCAGGGGCAGTGAAAGTTACCTTTCTGAGAACTCATATATCTGGGTGTGGTTGAATGTATTTGCTTACTAAAGATGCCCATACAAAACTATGATTCTATACTGTTTAACACAATAAGCATTAATTACCCATTTACACTGAAGATGGGCCGGAGACCCTTACATCCTGCAATGACTGAATAAGACACCGGCTCCATAGCTTGAAGTGATGGAGATGACAACATAAAAGATGGTCTTCAGTACTAAAGGTTAAGCAAGAGTTGTTTTAGTTGTCAATGTTTCCTCTGGTCTTTATAGTCAATCTTTCACTGATTCTAGGTATATTTACCATGGAAAATTGATGTGTTACTGCCACTCTGTCCTGTGTATTTACCACAGGATTACAAGTGGTGGCAAGCCGGTGTAAATCCCATTTTGGGTGTCCTGATTCCTGCCTACCGCAGTGCCAGGATTCCACATCCCCAGTATGGCATTAGCATGGGGGTGTGCAGGAGTTGTGCCTTCGCTATAATGGCCTGCAGTACTCCGGTCAGAATACCCAATGGGCCTGATAATGCACAGGAAGCACAACATTCCTGTCCTTGAATGGCCCATTGTGCATGTGCTGCCTCGGATACTAAACACAAGAGAAAGCAAGCAACCCAGCCGCCCTGGAGCTGCTCACTGCAGATGAGGGAGTGCTGAGGATTCACTGGGCTTTCCCTCTGACTCCTCCTTAATGGGAGGTAGGACAGCTCCCATATCACCTATGATGGATGAGCTGCCCCTGGTATAACATTCATTTTATCAACTTATATCCATGTGTCATTTGATGCTACTGCTCTCCCTTCTCCAACAGGATTTCATATGGGATTCCATGAGATCGCCTTCTCAATTCCCATTGATTTTCCCCGTCTTGCCTCCTCTTTCCTCTGTAGCCTCCTGGGCCCCAATTAAATAAATAATAAAAGTGAGTTTCTTTAGTGTACATTGCTTGCCCCACATTGGATACCTCTGTCCCTGCCTGGTCTCGCAGGCTTTTTCCCCTTTTTTCGTTTGGGGTTCTCGCAGCTCAGCAATATTGTGCTCCTCGTTCTCCTCTGAATCGACCAATGCGGAGTGAGACTGTCACCGGAACCTCTGGTGAATAGCTTGATTCTTGGGTCTGCTCTGGTACGACGGCCAGTCTAGAAGGGAAGGTTTGCCTCGCCACCCATTCGCTGGTGCTTTCTTTGTTTAGACTACGCTTATGCCTCACGGTTTCCTCACTGCTTATCAAAGGTGACTCCAGACCTTTCCTCATTATGGGACTATTCAGGTGGATGCAGAGAGGCTTGTTGCCTCAGCTGACTGTTGGCAGCTAGAAATGCCTTTTGAGAGCGACTCTTTCTGCAAATCTCAGTTATTTAGCACATTAGATTTAAAAAAGGTTCTGACCTTTCTAGTTGGCCAATCCTGTGGTTATTTAAACCAAACCCAAAGTGCGCCTTATGCACCATAAACTGTCCCTTTGCATCCAGTTATCTATCAATTCTATTTTATATCATATATATATATATATATATATATATATATATATATATATATATATATATATATATATATATATAAAGCAGAAAGTCTGTTTGTTTGTTTGTTATACAATTCTACTCCGTTCCACCGAGCTGCACCAAATTTGGCAAAGTTACGGCCCCCCAGACATTACTGGCTACATGACATTTTGACATCTCACACCTTTCCCGAGATTTCACGCTCTCCTGAAATCGGCAAAACATCAATGTGGTCGTAAAAGGACCGGACAAAGCTCATTTAAAGCGTCTCGAGGCGAGAAACAGACCTTCAAGGAAAACACGTTTCACGGCCCTAGGATGCACTGTTTCTGAGATATTTGCACTGCAATGCAAATCAACACACAGCACCACGCCAGGGTGAGGCGACAGTTGCAGCGAGCACACCCAGTATGCTGAAGCATGCCAACTCTCACCTCCGTCCATGTCTGGTCCGGGGTATGTCAGCCAGCCACACACGCCCACTCAGCTCAGTTTACTTCAGGGTGGAAAGCACAAGTGATTAGCGACTCGGAACACTGACCTACAGGATCGTTGATTTCCAAATATTGAAAAGAGTGTTTGCGTGTCTGTCTACAGAACACGTGCAGAGTACAGGTACTTTTTGCTAGTAAAGTTATAAAAGCAGAGCAGCTGCATCACTCTGGAGAGGTGTAACATATTTCTACAGAGTAGGAAATTCGTCCACTGCTCTGTAAAAGTATGCAGTGGAGGTCCTGTACGGGTACTCTCAGAGCAACATTGGTGTAGATGTCAGCTTTAGCGCAGGTGCATCAATTTGGAACTGGCAGCACACCCCCTAGTGTATGATGGAGGGGAACAGTTTGTAAATGCACCCATTCCCGGTGGGATCTGATCAGAAGGTCCCTCCAACTCACATTTCTGCATTCCAAAGTTTTCCCTGAGTTTCCGCTCATGTGCATCACCTCTCCGGGGATGCACGTGCTGTGCACACACCCACATCCTGATGAGCTTTGTGCCGGCTTTGCTAATGCAAAGCATGCTTACATGCAATAGGGATACCGTCTTTTCTCTGGGGCGCACCACCCTCCAAATTAGGAAAACCCCCTTCTGAATGTAGTTCTACAAATTTAGAGAGCACCAATTTGGTATGGAAGAAGGGGCCGCTTCTGCCATACCATTGCGCCCACCCCATGCACAAGGCAGGCTTTTGTTACTTGGGGCCATGAAAGCGACAGATACTAGGCAGTTTTCGTTTGAGCCTCTGTGTCATATCAGGAGGGCCTGCTTCCTTTCATTGTCGGTGGATGCTAGTACTAGTATGGGGATTGCTTGTTGACCACCGTGCAGTAAAAATATTTCGTGGTTTGGTAAAAACTCATATTCATAGAGGATATCCTTAAAACTAGACTGGATTTTAGCATTTGCTGGGTAGTAGAGTCCAGCCCGAGCATTAGTATTTTCGTACATGTACATGCATTAGATTTACCCATGGGTTAAAGTTAGGGTGACCAGACGTCCCGCTTTTGCCTGGACAGTCTCGGAAATTGAGGCTTCTGCCCGCCCTAGCCAAGAGTTTTTTAATAATTTAAAAGTCCTATTCCGGTTTTGGGGGAAAGGGAGGGTCACATGCCCGATTTTGGCTAAAGGGACGGTTCACAACAATTATGAAGTAAACAAAAATTATAATACAGTCAGAGTGTTGCCCTATCAGGTTGGTCTCGAACCGCCAATCTTGCAAGTATCAGCCACAGTATTTCCTGATTGTGCCACAGAGACCAGGCAGTAAATGTCTGAAAAGCAAGGTCTGTAGCATGTATCAGAGCAAAAGCTCTTTTTTAATAGTATGCTTATATCCACTGTCATAACAGGGCGATTTATATGCAGGGGCAGTGCTATAAATACTGTGGGGCCAGGCAGTGGCGTGCCTAGACTCTTTTGACTGGGGTGGCACAAATGGGGCACTGACTTATGCAGTGGTGGCCTGAAGTATGAGCGCGCACACACATAATGGTCATAGTTTAGGATAATGGGGTGGCACCTGGGGTGGCCAATCAGATTCCATCAGTAGCACCTGCCACCACAGGCCACTCGCAGGACAAGCCACTGGGGCACGGCAGTTTTAGGGAGATGCAGGGTTGGGGGATGGGCTGTGCGGGGCAGGTGAGGAAGGTGGGTGAGTCCTTTTTTGTTGTTGCCTGTCCCGTTTTTTTCGTCTTGAAAATCTGGTCACCCTAGTTATTGTCAGTGCCATACCCTGAGGTGAACTCTTTGCCCATTTCGATTACAAAGCACAACTTTCTTGTATCACAAGGCTGGTAGATTATTTTGTAGAAGCTTTTCGGACACATGATCAAACATATAAGCAAATAAAACAGCCACTTATTCATGGAAAGCCCACTCCATGTTTTTCATAAACGGGAAGTGGATGTGCCGCACCACTTGTCCCTGAAACACATTGCATTTGGAAAAGGCCAAGAATGCTCATGTTGCGTGGGTCACAGTGATTTTTAGTTTATCTAATTTCCTTCTCCCTTCTTAGCACCTGTTGTCAGATGGGCACCCATTGACATGGTGGCGGACTGGTAAAAGTCATGCTCCACTGCCCAGGTGCCCGTATTGGACTGTGGGGCACAAAAGAACACCCTTTGAGTAGCTAGGGATACTAAACAGTGTTTTCTATCGGAGCAGCTTATGTAAATCACAACTTCAAGAAAACGAAAGACTTTAGATCTCCTGTTTTAGTGTATTCCAAAAAGCCTGCCAGGTGAAGACGAGCACTTATGCGTGGGATGCTGGCCAGGGATGAAATACTGTGTTTCGGGCTCTTTGTAGCTTCAAAACAACACATCAATCACCCTGTTCGAAAAAGTATATCTGATAAGAGCCTCCAGCTGACTGCAGTAGGTCGCTGATTCAGTATCAACGCAAACGCCACTGCCAGAACCTGTGGCCACTGGGACATCACAGGCATCATTTAGAGATGCAAAATGATTTTTAGGAAAAATTGGGGTCCTCGTCCCATTAAAGAGCGAAAAATAAGAAACTTTCACCGTGGCTTTACTTCAAAATAGCATCGTCCTTCCCCTCCCCCCTGAGCCCTTTATCTGAACTCCTGAATGATGTCAGACGGGGAAGCAATGAGGTGTGGGGTTTGGGGAGCTCTGCTTCGCTTACAGCTCATCCATAACCTGCATTCACTCCTTTAGGGAGAGTAGGACAGAGCAAGATAGAGCAGCCGAGACATGAATGAAGGCAGACCCGGTATGCTCTGCAGTCACTACTCTTGTGGACCTAGAGCCATTCATTGGAACGCAAATCTTTGTTCATTGCCAATGGATAGCCTCTGTGTCAATGCTCCCGCCTTAGGGACGCTCTATATAACTCTGTCCATTGGCAAGCCTACCCTTCGGTCTAGCCGTCATTCTGGTCGTCTGTTTGCCCATCAATCTACCATTGTATCCATTAATTGTCCATGCATCTAGCCATCCCACTTGCCACGCATCCAGCCATTCATCGGACCATTCGCCTGTCCATCTGCCCACCTACCTGTCCATATGTAGCTGCATACGTGTAGGTCCATCAGTCTAGCTTTCTGTCTACCACTCTACCTGTTTTTCTTTGTGTTCTTACTGCCCTACCTACCCGCTTGACTGTCAGCCATTTTTAATATCTTTAGCTGGGCAAACTGCAAACTTGATATGTGTGGCCCTTTACAAATGGTGTGCAGTCTTTCCATCGAAACTTAACCCATGGAAACTTTTTCCATTGAATTTTTTCCCCAAAAAAATATGTTCATCGAATGCATATTTATGTGGGGTAATGGGTTCATTTTGTTTGCGGTGGGTTTTTAAGGGTTCAAAACGGGGAGTTGGAAGGGAGCACCCTCCCACCCCCCAAAAAATGCATCCATTGAAAACATTTTCGTTGGAAAAGATTCGATTGAAAATGTGTAGATGGAACATTTTTCAATGGAAAGACATGTAACCTTTACAAATATCAAATACTTTTTTTTTTAAATACATCTTTTGATTTATCCGTCGAGATACTGGAATGAATGTTTGTTTGAGGGACAAGCAGGAGGAGCATGCCTCTTAGCAAAGCAGTCCACCTAATCGTCTGTTTCTTTATATTGTATATCTCTGACCGAACACCAACGAATTGATCCTCAACCCCCCTCCCCCTCTTTCTCTGTCTGCAGCCTGAGAATATCCTGTGCGTGAATCGAGCAACTAATCAAATAAAGATCATTGACTTTGGGTTGGCACGAAGGTAGGTTTTAGTCGTTCTCTAAATGTTTGCATTTCTAGTGAGGAACACTGTGATGTAATGATTGTTAGGCAGAATCCTGTGCAGTGCCTTTAGGGACCACTACACACAATTAAGACCACATGTGGCAATACAAGTTTTACCTTTGGTTCAAGCCTGTACTACTATGCTATAGGGGTAGCAGTAGCGGAGCAGCCAGGCTTATCTCAAGAGTATATGAGCAGTAGCAGAGATTACACAAAGGGACACAATTACAGTGGCTCAAGCAAACACTGACTCAAGGTTTCAGGTAAAAAATATAAGTACGTTTATTTTGAAACCATTTGTTATTAACAAAACACTTCTATTAAATTTAAAACCACACGTTAAATATACTACAACTGAGCAATTCACTTTGTACGGTATGAATCAAGGTAAGTACCCTGTGTTTAAGGGAACCAGTGTTACGAAACAATACACGTTACCGTGAATACAATTGCGATCACTTTTTGACAGTTCGGTCTACTAAATAAACACGTATCCCCAGCAAGAAATGCTACCGGGGCAAAAACACACTTAGCACCTGAGATACCCAGAGAGGGTTGGGGGCAAAAATCACAGGCAATATGTGAGGTAGGCAGACAGAATCAAAGAACACTCATAGACAGAAATACAAGAGTCAAGGTGCCGGAGCCAGTGTCAAGTGGAACCGGGTTCCTGTGTCGTGGATCACACGTCGGATAGCTCGCGATTTAAAGTTGCCAAAAGTACTTTAGATATTGTCAAATGTTCGGAAGCAAAAGTTATAAGAAGGAGGGAAAAATAAAGACAAGCCTTATAAGCGAGAAATAGGGATTTCACCCAAAATTCCTCAAGCAGAACACAGTACCTTTTCAAAGAAGAAGCTGGTGCCACGGCAGTTGTTCCTGGTAGTTTCCTGTAGACCCACAATTCCTGGCTTCGGCACGAAGAAGGACGATGAAGGGGGTCTACACCACACAGGGATGAGGCCGGCAGCAGCGACAATGAATAAAAGGTGCGCTCCTTAAAAAAAGGAGAGGCTCTTCAGGTGGCTATCCAGACCACTACAGCAGTGTGCAGCGATTTCGACCATGAAGGTGACCTCTGGCTGAAGAAGACGAGCTGGTTATCCCCACCAGTCTCAAGGGAAGAAGTCTCCAGACTAAATCTCCTCTTAGTCGTTGAAGGGTAGATAGCTCAGGGCTGCAGCATGGCTTCACCGGTACGGGATAGTTGCAGCAGTCAACCTCTCCTCTGCTTCTCTTCGGTTCCTTGTAGTTCCAGTGGCAACTCTCTGACTTCCAGCCCAAGAGACCTGCCTTTTATCCGAAAATCCCCCATTCACACAGCCTGGCTGTCAATCACACAGCAGTGGGGTTGTCCAGCCTGGACAACCACCTCAGCCAATCATGAAAAAGTGCGACTTGGGTTTCCTAGGATACCCTGTGCAGGAGGTGACTACACCCCTCCCTCACATTCAGCCCACCTAGACACCCAGGTGCCTTGAGGAGGGCTTCTTGGCAGACGCCCGTCAAAAGACAGTGAACAAAGAAGGCAAACCTGGTTTGCCGCACAAAGTAAAACACAAGAAGGATTTTAACAAAAAGAAATGGCGAATAAACCGCACCGGAGCCAAAAGAAAAAGTATTTGGTCAAGCGGGTTTAAGTTCGAGGCTAACACAATAGCCTACAACATTACCACAGTTATATAAGATAACTGCGGTAGAAAATTAGGATGGATACCACTGCCACCAGCCATGTCTAAATGTTAAAAAGAGAGAAACAATGCTCTACGAGGTACAGTTAAAAAGGGCTAAGAGTCAACCCTTCCAGTACTCCATGTAATATGGGGTGTACCGGATCTGTGGTTAGTTTGACTAAGTAAAGTTGATGGTAACTTTACCCTTTTCTGGGGGACAGTAGTCAGCCTCGGAAATGGAGTCGGTGGAAAGTCTGACCGACAACCTTGTGTCACTGCACAGAAGGTGCTGTGTGACACACAAAAGATGGGGGCTACTGAAGTGGTGTACTGCAGAGTCCACAATCACAAAAACAGGTAAAAACACATAGCAAAACACAAGTAAGAGTGGTGAAAAGCTCACACTCTAACCAAGTGGAAGGAAATAACTCCAGAGATCCAGCAAAGCTGCTGAGGGACTCACTAGGTAAGGGAAATTAGCCATGAAATGAAAATTCTCCCTAACACTGATATTGGTGGAGCGCGAGCTAAGGCCAGAAGGCATCTAGGCGCTAATAACGATAAGTAGAGGACTGATCCGAGGCAGATTCAAAATAGATGTGTTTTCAGGCCCTTGCAAAACTGAAGATACTCGGAGATGTCACGCAGGTGCGTCGGCAGAGAATTCCACAGGGTGGGAGCCTGCACCGAAAATTATCTTTGCCCTGTGCGAGCCCTACGGAACCTTGGAATACATAGCACGGTTTGAGAAGAGGAACAACATTTTCTCGTGGTCTCATAAAGAGTCTGTTTTGAACCTGGAAACTAAGCACCAGAGTTGTGAATGGCGGGGTGTACTGAGCACAAAGTCTTAAACTTGTTCCCGCTCCTAATGGGGAGCTAGTGCAGCTGACAGAGCAGATCCTTAGAGTCGAGAGTCTAGGGGCTCCAAGAGCCAGATAAATGCCTTATCATATCATATCATATATCATATCACCATAGCTCACACTGTCTATGCTTTGCTTTTCATGGCTTATTTCTACAGAGAGAAATCATGCATCACTGTCCTTTAGATTTCCAATTCCATAGCCTTGTGTTAATAGCAAAAGTATATACAGGACCAATTGCTAAGTCCCATATATTAATCCTGAAATTATATATAATGATATGATAAGTCATTTATAAGGCTCCTGTACACAAGTGTTTCTAGGCGCGGCAATACAAGAGAGGGAAGACAGAGGGAGGACAAAACAAACGATCGTACTAGGTCTTGTGTCATTCAGATTTTGCAAGTGCGATAACACAAAGTGCTGGGGGTGGGGGGAGAAAGGGGAAGTGCCAGGGAAAGGGAAAGGGGAAGTGCAATCAGAGCAGCATTTTTCTGAGTAAGTGCAGTCAGGTCAATGCGGCTGTGGGTAAATGGAAGGAGGCAAGGGACTGTAGGGTTACAGTTACAGCCCCTAAGTGCACGTTAGGCTCGGAGGCAGTGCAGGGGCGACTGGTCGTAGAGGAGCCTGGTACCCAGCGAGACTCTCAGGCTAGCCAGGCTACCAGTCAGCGTGGTAGCCAGGTAGGTCAGAAGGGGAGAGAGAGAGAGAGAGAGAGAGAGAGAGAGAGAAAGAGAGAGAGAGAGAGAGATAGAGAGAGAGAGAAGAGGCGAAAAGGAATGCCTTGAGCTGCTTCCAAAACTTCAGGTGGTCCGGCTCAAGTTTGAAAGGGGCAGGGAGGTTTACTCTATAAGTGATGCTCATAAGCGTGTGTTTACTAATATGTATATGGTTATTTTGCAAAAGAAATCCAGCCCTTCCTTAATGTCCAGGTGGTCTGTACACTGGCTGAAATTGGAACTCAGCGATAGAACAAGAGTGAGTAAGAACAAGAGTCTTGGTCCATGCTCAACATTAGATTGTGGGTCTCACTGCTGCTCCCACAAAGCCTATTATTCATTACAGTTTTCTCTTGACTAGGGACCCTTTTTGGAACTCACATGTTTAAATGATGGCATATTTGACATCCCCGCCCTCACCCCTTCCTGCCTCCTCCTCCTGCTACCCCTCTCCTCTCCCTCCTAGCTCTGCTCCACTTCTCTCCCCTTCCCTCTGTCAAATTGCTCAACATGCTGTTTTGTTGACTGAATCAAAATTGTAATTTGCTTCTTGTTACTGTTATTGTTATATTAAATGTATCCTGTTGTTGTTAATGTGCAGCGCTTTGGTATAAAGCGCTATATAAGCCTAATAAATACAAAAATACAAAAACAATACAAAGGCAGTTGCAAAGCGATTTGCTAAAAGATTTGAATTTTATGGTGCATTTAGCAGCAACCATTCATTACCATGCAAGTTATCATGCCTGACTCAAACTGTACTTGCCATCTGGTGAAGGTTTGTCTCCTTGCCCCTCTCTCCCCTCCCTGACTCTCTCGATAATGCCACACATCATTGTAAATATGCATGTAATCCTGTACAGATTATGCTTCTAGGCCATTCATGTATATCATATGTATGTCTATTTCCTTGTCACTGTGCTCTGCATATGCCATTATACTGCCCCTGCATCACCTACTGCACTATCCGTCCATACCCAATGCTTGTTGTAAAGGCACCCCAACAAAGGGATTGCCTCAATCATCTGTAAAAGACATCATCACCTGATCTTTATATTTTTAAAAGCATACGTTAATGCCAAACAAGTATGATAACAATGAATGGACTGAAATGTAAAGGTATTCTGTGAAAATTCGGTGTTAAGCAGAGAATTATTTGCTTCTTAAAGTGTGCTATTGGGGAACAGTTTGAATTCCATGAGTGCCCTATCTTGACCTGTAGGGGTAGTGGTCTGCAAACATATACATTGTATCCATTATTTATGTCCCCTTATGCTTTAAATGCCATATAGATTTGACCTAATTTTTATTTATAGATTGTCCCAAATGTACAGAGTTAAATTCACATAGTTGTGCTCGTTGGGCATCAGTTGGCATGGGGATCCAGAAGTAGCTCCTGGTAACTGCTGGTTTTAAGCTAACCAGGCTCTTCGAAGGGATTGTGTCCCCCGACGTATTCCTTTGTATCTACAGCTTGCTGGCCTCGGAAACATTTTTTCCCAGTAGAGGGCGATGTGCGTCGACGTCCGTCGAGTAGGTGTTCCTCGACAGCCACCGTATCGACGCCGACGTCATCATGCCTATAAATGGCCACGCGCAGCGTCCGTTGCTCAGTTCTGTTTTTCCGCGCTTCGTGTGCCTCGGAATACCGTTGCTCAGTTCGTCAGTCGAAATATATTCATATTTCCTCGAGAAAACCGACTCGTACTCGATGGCTTCCTCCTCCGACCCGACGACTCCTCGGTCCGGTTTCAAAAAATGCCGAGACTGTGGGAAGAAAATGTCGTTGACGGATCCTCACAGGATCTGTTTGTGGTGTCTGGAAATCGAACACCAGTGTTCGGAGTGTGAGGAATGCCTATCCATGACGGCGAAAGCCTTGAAGGAGCGTAAGGGGAAGCTCGAGAGAGGTAAGTCAGTTTTAACTTCCTCGAAAGTTTCCGCGGTAGAGTCGAGACATTCGTCTCCTCACCGTCGAAAGCATTCTCGGTCTCGGTCTCGAAGTGACTCCCACCACTCGTCGAGGTCTAGACACTCGAAAAAGAGACGTACAAGATCTCCTTTGTCATCGTCTTCTAGTTCCACTGAAAGAGTAAATTGCCCCACAAAATACAGCTCTCAGGCTGAGTAGGAGGAATTCAGAAAAAAGATGCTAAGCGTCTTCGAGAAAGCGGCCTCGACCCCCTCGAAGTCAGATGAGGGTGATACCCCAGGTGAAAAGCCCAAAAAATCTAAACGCCGCGAGTCGAAGCACCCGGCGAAAGAGTCGACCCGAAAGCGCCATGAGCCATCGGGAAGTAAAGCATCTTCGACGCCATCGTCGAAAGCCCCTTCGAAGCATAGATCGGCGCCATCGACGCCGTTATCGAAGGGTTCTTCGACGCATCCGTCGATCGAATCGACGCCGGCGTCGACGCCGACATCGACGCCGATAAAAGAAAAACCCACGGCTACTCCACAGCCAACGGTTACACTGAGAGCCTCCGACACGACGTAGAGAACGTCGTCGCCATCCTCGAGTAGGATTCCAATCCTCTCGAGTTCTTCGAGGCCTCTTCCAATTTTCTCAACGCCTTTGTCGGCGCCTTCGAGGACTTTCACATCGGCGCCGACGACATCGACCTTTTCAAGGCCACTGATGATGGCTCCCTCTGCTTTAGAGATGGGTTTTATACCATTTCACAGGCCAGCGCATCCCCCCTTAACTTCAATTTATGAAGAAAGGGAAGATTCTGATCAAGAAAGGCCTTTTGGGCTGGAGAGGACCACATCACCTGAACCAGAGACTTTTGCCTCTGAGGAAAGAAGGTTGAAAGACCTTCAGGATGCATTACAGGAAGCAAGTGGCCTAGACACTTCCCCAGAAGTGGAATTTGTCAAACCAGACCCAGGGGAACATGCTGAAACCTCTTATAGAACCCTAATGTCAAGAATTAATGAGTTCATGGGTTGGTCTGCGCCTTCACCTGTTTTTCAACAGGATGACCTCACAGATATTCTGGATAAAGGTCCACAGGAGGATCCTGTGGTTCCCTTTCATTATGCTTTACAAAGGAAGATTTTAACTAACTGGGAAACTCCTGAAGTTGTCCCTGCAGTTAACAAGAAGTTGTCAACGAAATATAGGGTATCTGCTGCTGACCCTGAATACCTATCTAAACACCCTACTCCAGAGAGTCTGGTGGTCCAGGCTGCAACTTCATCAGGCAGTACATCTGCATACCCCACTGCTCCACAGGATAGGGATGATAAGAAATATGATGCCATGGCTAAGAAAGTCTTCTCGGCCTGTAGCATGGCTTTAAAATCTATTAATGCGACTTGTACGCTCGCCAGGTTCAGCCACACTCTTTGGGAGTGTGCTTCATCAGCGGCTGACTGCCTCCAGGAAGGGGAAGAAAGGGACGCATTTTTAAATATCATCAGAGATGGTAAAGATGCAATGTGTGAGTCCCTTCAAACTGGCATTGATTCTGCAGACAGTATCAGCACGGCAAGTACCACAATCCGCAGGCATGCGTGGTTGAGAAAGTCCGGCTTTGCTTCTGACGTACAGGCCAGGCTTTTAAATATGCCCTTTGACGGCTCTTCCCTGTTTGGTAAAAAGGCGGATGACAGTTTGGAAAAACTGCAAACATCTAAAGCAGCAGCCAAGTCACTAGGAGCTGCAATTCGCCAAACTAATTTTCGTCCCTCAGCATCCTCTTGGAGAGGAAGGTCCTTTCGCTATTATTGCTCATATGGAAGAGGCAGAGGACGGCCGGCTCAAAGAGGCCAAGGAAAATTTACCTGTGGTGGACGGGGTAAAGGAAAGAAAGCCGAATCAGCAGGAGCAGGAGCCGCTTTACCTTCGGCAACTGCATCAGCCGCTCCCAAACCACTCTGAGATCTCCCATCACAAGACACCTGTAGGGGGCAGGTTAACTCACCATCTGACGGAATGGCAGGCTATTACGTCAGATGCTTGGGCATTGGAGACAGTTGCGCAAGGTTACTGGCTGCCTTTTCTACGTATCCCTCAGAGCCATCCACCGGGGAACAACTCGCTGAAAGTGCCGATCCGCTCCTCTTGCAGGAAATTGTAGACCTGCTAGAGAAAGGTGCCATAGAACCGGTACCTGTAGCGGACAGAACCAGGGGTGGTACTCCCCCTACTTTCTCATACCAAAGAAAGACGGAGGACTGAGACCCATCCTGGACTTACGAGAATTGAACAAGTTCCTCAGGAAGGACAAGTTCAAGATGGTAACTCTCTCTCAGATCCTTCAGCCCCTCCAGCTTCAGGACTGGTTGGTATCTCTGGACCTTCAGGATGCTTATTTCCATGTGCCAATCCATCCCAAGCACAGGAAGTACCTGAGGTTCGCAATTGGCAACTCTCATTATCAATTTCGAGTTCTGCCATTTGGGCTGACCTCTGCCCCGAGGGTCTTCACCAAGCTAATGTCGGTTGTGGCTGCAAGTCTAAGGAGGGAAGGGATTCACGTCTACCCCTACCTGGACGATTGGTTGATCAGAGCAGCTTCTTCGTAACAAGCTTGGATCCAACTAGATTATGTCTGCCACTTCCTTCACAAGCTGGGCTTCTCCCTCAATTTAAAGAAGTCACAGATGATACCATCACAGAGACTCTAGTTCATTGGAGCAGTCCTGGACACGTCCCTGGGAAAAGCCTCGCCACCAGAGGTGAGGGCTCAAGATATTCTGCAGATGGTCACCAGATTTCAAAATGCCCAATGTCTCCCAGCCTACGACTTTTTGAGGTTGCTAGGCCTCATGGCATCCTGCATATCCCTTGTGCCGGAGGCTCGCCTGAGAATGAGATCCCTTCAGTGGGCACTGAGGACTCAGTGGTCACAATTCTCAGGGAGGATGACAGATCTCCTCCGGATTCCGGACAAGGTAGCCCACGACCTTCAATGGTGGGCCTCTCCAGAGAACATCTTGAAAGGAGAACTGTTTTGGCAACCATGGCCGGAGATAACAGTAGTCACAGACGCCTCACTCAAGGGGTGGGGAGCCCATGCCAACGACCTGACCATCAGCGGTCGTTGGTCTCCATCGGAGTCCAGACTACACATCAACCTGTTGGAGCTGAGAGCCATCAGACTGGCACTGAAGGCTTTTCTGCCGTCTGTACGGGGGAGAAACGTCCTGATAATGACGGATAATACAGTGGCCATGCACTACCTCAACAAAAGAGGAGGCGTAGGGTCACTGCCACTGTGCAGAGAGGCGATGCAGCTCTGGTTTTGGGCAATTCAGGAAGGAATCTCTCTATCTGCAATTCATCTAGCCGGAGAGAAGAACTTGACAGCGGACGCTCTGAGCAGGCAGAACACAGTCTCCCACGAGTGGGAGATAGCTCCTTCAAGATATCTTCGCCCTTTGGGGAACCCCTCAAGTGGATCTGTTCGCCACCAGTATCAGCAGGAAGTGCGACAGATTTTGCTCAAGGGAATTTCCCCCGAGAGGAGCTCTAGGAGACGCGTTTGTAGTGGACTGGGAGTTCCCACTTCTGTACGCGTTTCCTCCGGTCCCTGTCATTCCTCAAATGATCAGGAGGTTCAGAAGGTTTCGGAAGACCATGATCCTAATTGCCCCGGATTGGGCCAGGAGAACATGGTACCCGGACCTTCTGGACATGTCCATCTGCCCTCCAATTCGTCTACCGTACAGAGAGGATCTTCTCTCACAGAAGGGAGGTCAGGTTCTCCATCCAGCCATCAAGACCCTCAACCTTCACGCTTGGTATCTGAAAGGTTGAGGTATAAGGATTGGGACCTTCCAGATGACGTCATGGAGGTGTTGCTTTCTGCCAGAAGGCCAGCAACTAAAACTCTATACCGCTGCCGTTGGAATAAATTTTGCAGCTGGTGCAGAGAAAAGAATATCGAACCCTTTTCATGTGGTACACCTGCGGTGTTATCCTTCTTACTTTATTTGGCAAATTCAGGCCTTCAAGTTGGCACTATTAAGGGCTATCTCGCAGCGCTATCGATCTTTAAGCGCACTGCAGGGGAGCCATCGTATTTCAAAATTCCATTGGTAATACAATACCTGAAAGGTCTAACTAATGTTTACCCTCCAAGACCATTCCAAGTTCCCTTATGGGACTTAAATCTATTTTTAAACTTCCTAAAGGGTGCTCCTTTTGAACCACTCCACTCTTGTTCATTGAAGTTTCTCACCCTCAAATCTGTTTTATTGGTAGCATTAACATCTGCTAGAAGGGTTAGCGAGATACAAGCCCTATTTTGTAAACCTCCTCATACAATTTTTCACAAGCACAAAGTCGTTCTACAGGTGAAGCCTAACTTCCTCCCAAAGGTAATTTCTGAATTTCACATTACTCAGAAGATTAATTTACCTTCATTCTATCCTCCTCCCCATCCGGGGAAAGAGGAAGAGAGACTACACAGGCTGGACCCTAAGCGAGCCTTGAGTTTTTATATCAGTAGACTTGCTAAAATTAGACAAGAAGACCAACTCTTTGTAGGTTACGCAGGACATAAGTTGGGAGTACCAATAACCAAACAAACCATCTCCAGATGGATAATTTTAGCCATTCTGGAATGCTACAAACTGGCAGGGAAAGAGCCCCCACAAAATCTAAGGGCTCATTCGACCAGGGGTATCGCAGCCTCCTCAGCTCTTCAAAGAGGGGTACCAATTCGAGACATATGTGCGGCTGCCACATGGTCGTCCGCACATACCTTTACCAAATTGTATAGCCTGGATTCCTCCTCTAGTCAAGAGACTAGATTTGGCAAAGCTGTGCTACACTCTGTTCATTCTTAATGAGTAATATGGCATCTCTTACTCCAATCACATATGGGAGTCTATCATAGATAAGGAATACGTTGGAGGACACAATCCCTTTGAAGAACGAGTTACTTCTTACCTGGTAACGTTCTTTCGATGGGATGTTCTTCCGACGTATTCCTTATCGCCCCTCCCATCCATCCCCGCAGTAACATTTCCCTTGTGGTTGCAGTTTACGCTCCTTCAAGGGTAGTAACCATTCATGCAATAACTACCTTACTCTACAAAACGGAACTGAGCAAAGGACGCTGTGCGTGGCCATTTATAGGCATGATGATATCGGCGTCGATACGGTGGCTGTCCAGGAACACCTACTCGACAGACGTCGACGCACAGCGCCCTCTTTTGGGAAAAAAAATTTCCGAGGCCAGAAAGGTGGAGATACAAATATCATAGATAAGGAATACGTCAGAGGAACATCCCATCGAAAGAACGTTACCAGGTAAGAAGTAACTTGTTCTTCTAGGCTATAAGCAGGAGCTTAATATCTCCCACTCCCCCTCAATTTCGAACCCTGCATTGCTTTGATGGGTTTCAGAATAATTACATCATACATTCTTGGTTTTTACATTTAAACAAAGACACTTGCATATTTAAACAGCCCGATCATAGGGCTATAATTAAAACAAGAATATAACCAAGAGCTAGTTATATCAAGGTTAGGATACCTAAGAATGTGGGGTAATGTTCTTGATGAAACTATTTTAATCTGTTCTTTTCTCAATGACAGTTGTCAATTGATTTGATGTTTGTTCCTCTTTCAATGCGTAGGTATAAGCCCAGAGAAAAACTGAAAGTGCATTTTGGTACGCCTGAGTTCCTTGCTCCTGAAGTTGTGAACTATGAATTTGTGTCCTTCCCCACAGACATGTGGAGCATTGGTGTCATTGCCTATATGCTGTAAGTAGCTCTCCAATTAGCTTGGTATTAGTTCTTCATATATTTTATTTTAGCTCTCACTTTTGAGGGGCCTTCAAATGAAAAAGTCATGTTTTCTGGACCCAATTCTGCACCAACCACAAAGACCAACAATATGGATTGCCGAACGCTCCCTTGTTTGATGATGTATAGTTGGGTTTTCAGCTCTATTTGACATCATTTGTTAATTGCGAAGACACCTTCAAAATCCAGCCTTGATATCCTCACATATTGGCTAAATATAATTTCCCATGATACACTGCATAGTGCTCAGCGACTCTGCAGCCTTTTATCTTTGCATTTTACCTCAGAATTCAGAAACAAGAAATGCTGCAGGTGTGAACTTCTTTAGCACATTTTAGTGAATACATTTTGCTCCAATTTAGAGTCACCATATGAGTGAGGTACAGTGGTATGATCTGTATAACAAGTGTGATGTGCCCCACCCCCTGTCCAAATGTGTGAGGGTCGTTTGAGAATAGATGACACTTGCAAGGCTTGCATAATCTTTAAATCAAAGCAATGCTAATGGCTCATTTGATTGTACCTCTCCTCAAAGATCTGATCAAATGTTTTGATGTTCAGAACTGTTGCGCAAAAAATGAATTCAAAGATTCTCCTCCGTATTGAGGAACTGAGTGTTTGTTGATACTGACAAATGTATAATAATGTCAAGTAATTTTTACAAAGTTTATGAAAATCTATCTTTGCAATATTGTTGAGAATTAAATGAAAGAGTTTTCCATGAAAGTGTACAATAAGTTTCTTTCCAGTTTCAAAAGTGAGAGCAAAGATTCTATGACTTTACACTTTGCCTTCAACTTCTAGGAGTGTTGTCACTTATAAGTGGTATAAGGCCCAAATTCCTGCAATAAGTACACCATTACTTCATCCGTAAACAACCTTCTTCAGCGATAACATTTTGATATTAACTTGGTCAATTTTTGTTTTATTCCATTATCTCTAAAATGTTGTGCCTCTAGCCTGCTCTCCAGTGCTGAAACTCCTGCTTTACTTTGAACATATTTGTTACATGTATCTGCCAGGATATACATTAGGATCTCACTGCGCCCTTGTTAGGGTTGTCCATTGAAAAACTCATTCCTTTCTTTCACCATCTGCTGTTAGGACCTGTGATTTAAAAAAGTGTACTCTCAATTAATTTGTTATTCTCTTTATCAATATCAACTTAGAAATTTGAGACACTCGCGGTAGCCCACACCATCTTTTTGTCAATACCTGTATATGGATATTAGAGGCCACCAGCCAGTACCTGCGGTCATTCAAGGAGCCCATCATCCTAGGATAGTTGTTCTGATACGCCAAGTGTTTTGGTGAGTGTAGACTTGACTGTGCAATTTAAGCAGATATCGATATAAAGGCGATGAATATGGAACACACTACCGATAGCCATCTTCACCAAAACCAACTACCTAGCCTTTAGAAAAAAAAATACAAAATCACCTTCTCTGGAATCTCTTAACACTCACCGCAGTAGAGCAATGAGGTGATTAATCCGACAGAGCAATCCCTCATTTAATATATTTCTTCTTTCGATTAAAGGAAAAAAGCGTCTAAATACAAAGAATTTGTCATCAAGGGAAATTTCCCAGAATATAATAGCCTACCATGGAGAACAAATATAAAACATTTCCACACTGTATTAATCAAGTTTGAAATGCATTTTTACTAATCACTGAAAAAATGCCTTCTGCATTTCTAGGTAGGAAAATCATTTTTTTCTAAAATGCAGTGTTTATTTGCAAACTTTCCAAAGGATTTTTCCCTGCATTTGTAGATGTATTAAATATGCTGGTAAATGTTGGGACTATTTGAAAACAATGAGGATATCTACAAGGGAGTTAATCCTACGAAATGTGTAGGCAAAAATCACATTTCATCCATTTACTGTCTTAAGCCAAGCATTCACAAAGTTAATAGTTTTGGCTTTTGTATAGACATGCTCTGTAGATATGCTATGTTTTGTGCAATAATATATAAACTTAGTAACACGGATTAGGTTCTTTACTATCTCTATCACTAATATAATGGGCCTGCAAACCCTAACTTGCTGCTATTTTTGTTCGATTTCATGTAATTACTGGGTAAATAGGTTTTTTGTATAGCACTGTAAGCCTTCAGAAACACATTGGCCCTCATTATGAGGTTGTTGGTACTGGCAACCTCGGTTTGCCGTTTCTGCTGCCCGATATCCCAGTAAAACTGGGATATTACGGGCGGTGTCGGAATGGTAGTTTCCCATTCCCATCAAGTCCCATAGGACTCCATGGGAATGGGAACCTGAAGCACCAGCACGGTTAGTAAGGTTGCCGGTTCTTTGGTTATTTAACTACCGGCAGGTCAGGACTGCTGGTAGTTCACTGCCCCTACTAGCAGACTCAGAGTATGTTGGTCTGGAAAAGGTGCCGGTAACCGTTGTTACCGCCCCTTTTTTATGGACCGGCATGCTCTTAATGAGGGCCAGACCATCAAATGAATACAATGAAACCTTGAATAGTTTTAAAATGTACATCAGTACATGATTAGAGTTTACCCTGTATAATATCTCACCATTATTTCAAAGCAGCATTCTTTTTTTTAAGTGCATATGGTTTGAAACATTAAACCTTTTACACTAAATTTATAGTAAAAAAGTAAATACATATAATAGTATATTCAAGATTGAGACATAATATAAAATAAACATAAAATCCACAATAACAGATAAATAAAACAGCATTATACAAAAAGGAAGGCCATATCAATCCTAATGCACAATGAATGCGTTGTCCGGCAATCTTCCAAATATAAAAGGATGCTGCAGTTATAACCAATGATTCTGCTGAGTATATGTTGGACCAAAATTGATCAGTAATATTACTGCTTAACATACTATCCAGATTAGAATATCCTTTACAATAATGTTCACCAAGCAGTGGACAGTTGGTCAATAAGTGACGGGCCATTTCTATTTCACTGTGACACAGCCTACAAAGGGCCTCATCACGGGTTGGGCGGTAGCCCTTAACTGAGGCAGTAATGCTATTACCGCTGCATTTAGGTGCTGGCCCTGATATGAGTTGGGTGGAAAGGTTGGAGTTTTACCTCCTCTAGCTTTCTGCTGGAAGTAAAAATCCTGCTTTCTGCTGGTTTTCAGACTTTTTCGGCGCTATTACCAACGTCGCAATTACTGCCGGTGGGAATAGCATCCTCCAACCCCATTGGGGAATTGGAATTTACTGCTAATCGTGATCTGGCGCTAATAGCGGCAGACCAAGTAGCGATAACGCTATTTGCGCAGGCTGTATTACCTGCGAGGTATACCGCTAAACTACTGATGAGGCTCAAAGTCTAGCATTGCTGGGGATTTTCTGCCAAGCTCCAATGTATTCATTATCCAGGAGAATGTTAAGTCTGAGGAATAGCATGTATCAGATTAGTTCATTTTCACAGAGCTTAAATAAATAGCAACCTGATTTACAAGTGCTCTGTTATGCATCTGTGTTGTTGTATACCTCTGTAAAGTGCTCTGTCGTGTATCTGTATTGTTTTATACCTTTGTAAAGTGCTCCATTGCTTCTTGAAGCTAGGTCTGCCTTCAATAAATACCATCATCATAATAATAATAACAACCATACAAGGACGAAAAGCTCTGAGTAGCGAATTGGAGATATCTCTTCTTCGTCATGATTAGATATACTTTGCTCTCAATACCAATATTTAGTTTTCATGTTGAACTTTTTGTGGAAGTTCTGGCAAACTCATCCATAGGAGGGACATTCTTATTAGAAACCTTTAGTTGGTTCCATTGATCTTGACAGGTCTTGAGATTACATTCCTGGGGAATAGTACATCCGCAAATGTAATAAAAGAAAAAATTCCAGGCTATAGATGTGCTTGATTTAGGGTTATATAAATAACCTTGTATCTGATTGATTTATTTTAATCCCTACGCTAGTCAATATGACTTCACATAAGTAATGTTATTTGGATTCAAGAAGTCTAACACCAAATGGAGAAGAAAAGAAATCACATCACAGCAATTGTCCACATTGTATTTAAACCAAACTACTATATGTCTACATTGTAACAAAAAAGCATACTCAAAGTCATGTACCCATGTACCAACATAACATATTTAGAGCGTGTGTAAATGTTTCGCCTCCCTTAGGGCTTTTTCTAGGTTACTATGATCCTTCGTCTACCAAAATAATATATAAACAAAACATTACAAGAGCAGAAATTTGTGCTATCTCAATCCACAGTCCTCCTGTGTCTAATTTGTTAAACCTTTTTCAGGGTATGCCTGATCCTAAGTGCACCAAGCATTATATAGAAATTTGAGCAATACAAATGTACAATACATCCATTCTTTATCCACAGTCCTCCTGTGGGTGTTAACTCTAAAGAGAGAAAGAGAAAATAACAAATAGTTGGAAAACAGAAACGATTCCAATTTCAATTCGCAAATCATATCTCTTGTTCAAATTCTATTTAATATCCTTAAGTGACTGTAATTAATTATAATCAGTAACATAATGCCCAGCTGTAGGCTCAGTCCCACATTGTAGCCCCGTACCACCCTGTGGATGCCAAGATTCAATTTAATATTGGCTTTGAAAACGCCCCCTTTAAAATTGCAAGTAAGGATTGCTTGATGCCATCCACATGCGTTGTCTGTCAACTATTCGCAGGAGCCTGTGACCAGGTTTCCCCCGAACTATTATCTCAGGAAAATTTTAAATATTGTACATGCTTCTAGTCAAATGTTATTAGAGAAATATTAATATCATGTCACAATGCATGGGCTCAAAAAATAATGTGTTGTTGCACAAAGTTGTAATTGTCAAATACCTTACATAAATTGTATAGTCTTCCATCTTCTAAAATGATTTTCTGTGTTCGCTTATTCGTTTTATTCTTTAAGTATTTCCCAGGTGTTTAGTCTAACAATAAATTGTCACTCTTTTGTACCCATTCCTGAACAAAGAAATTAAATTAAATAAACTAATCCAAATCATACTGTCTGAAGGTTTAAAGGTTTAACTCACTGATTCCAGCTGTCATTGTGTCACAAAAGGCGGCAGGTTTCCACGTATAGGATTGGTGCTGCCATTCTGTAAACAGTTTTTATAACGTCATGGTGTTACCTTTTATGACACAGTGACATCATCTGTTTCATTACGCAATGGTATAATTTTCTTAGTTCTCCCAAAGCCCACTCCCATATAGTGTTTCCACCACTGCTGCAACCTGATGCGGATGGAGGGGCTAGCAGAGACCTAGCAGCAACCACCCTAAACAATCTATAACTTCAACCCTCACTCTTGATCATCATGGTGGTCATTTGTACAATCCAAGACCCTGTCAAAAAGAACTGCACCACTAAGTTAGCAAATTCTTGGTCCACTTTAGCCCTCTCCCTGGTCAGATACACCTGATAGGGCAGTAGCCTCCTCGAGCACCTGTAATTAGCTTGGTTTTTCTGGTATTAATCAACCTTTTTATTCTGAGTAGTTTTTAGATGCTCTAAGAAGCTTCATGATCCCCTCCCCTGTATCATCAACAGAACAACATTATTGGTGAAAGGAGTACTGGAACCTCCTGTGAACTGATCTTGGGTGCATTAGACCTTGCCGCCATGAACCACTCCTCAGCATCCTTAATGAAGATGTTGAAGAGGTTTGGGGCCAGGACAGCACCCTTCCTGACATCCTTTCTGATCCGGCACCTGCCCATCAGCTCCCCATTCTTCCCAAATCTCACCCTTCATTGGGTCCCATTGTGAAGTGCCCTGAGCAGATCAATAAGTCCAGGCCCAACCCCAACTCTCTGCAAGACTTACCACAACAGATCCCTAAATGACTCTTTGTCGAAGGTTGCACTTAAATCAACAAAGGAAAAGACCGTCTGCACCCCCCTCCCATGAGATTGACATATTTCATACCAAAATAGATCATCCCCTGGCACAAAAGGGTTTGCAAGCTATGTTGATGGCGATGGGCTACTGGTTATTGGGTGAACTCCCCACTTTCTTTCCCTTCTTAAATATTGGCACCAGCACTGGAAGCTTCCATTATTTTGGGATCAAGCCCAGTCTCACGGTCAGATTGAAATGCCACACAAAAAGGTAGTGCAGATTTCTGTGAAAATCAAAAAGTGATCCCCCGAGAATCTATCCACACTTGTTTCCTGACCCCCATGCAAGCTAATGTTCTCCAATTTGACTTCAAGTGCTTTAACTTCTGGAATAAAAAAAATATATTTGGTCAAGCTGCGGTAGCTGCTAGCCCAACCAAATCTTCTTTTGTTATGTACAGTGCTTTAAGGAGATCTTCACATCCTGCTCTTGAGATGTTGCTAGGTACATTGGGGACATACTCCTTCACACTCTAAGTCATCCTAACCAATAATGCCTTAGCATTCTTCAGGGTATTGGCCCTCTCGAAGTATTCACATGCTCGGTCCTGTGCTTCTAACCTCTTCGTTCTCATCAGATTTTTAGATTTTAAATGTGAGTTTTTAATAAACTTCCATACCCCTTGTAACTGGCCTCTTTTTGCAACCCAAGCAAGTTGATGCTTTGCCAGCTGCATTCACACCCTCAGGGGTCCGTCCCCTTCCCTTTTTGGTTGCTCTTCAACCTGGATTTAACCTGCTCAGGTTTGGCGGTGCCTGCTCCTGGATGTCCTTCAGTCAGAAGGTGTCCAACCACCCTCATGACCTTGTCCCTGACCTGGAGACTATGCGCATCCGGCAACCACTCCTACTTGAGGATGGTCTCCAACATAGGCAGTATATTGAGAAAAAGAGTCCAATTTTTTAAAATGTATATTTTACGGGTACACAATAATTAATTTGCAGACACTTTTGTTTGTTTATTTACTGGGTCTGGAGGGCATATATTTAATCGGAAAACACTAACAAAACAAACATTTTACTAAACGCGATTCAAATCGCCCTATTAAATAATTCTAGTACTACAGCTGAATTCCTTCTTTCCAGCTGAAGAGTAGAGCTGCACGTCCCTAAAAGCAACCCATGCATCTCGAAAAGATACACATTATTTCAATGTAAACTAGCACAAAATGCTGTACCCTGGGAATTGTGCCCCAAATAAAATATCACATCTCTATTTTTCTGGAGAGTTTTCTAAGAGATCGAAAAATTGTTCTGTAACTAAGGAAACTAAGGAGAGAATATTTATCTGTAGGATGTAGTCTTTTTAAGCACTGCGCTCTGTGTGGTAGATCTCATGTATGAGCCTGCCACTCAGTTTCTCAAAGCATCTCTTACTGCCAAATCTAGCATTTGCTGACTTGGACATGATTAGATTCAAGCGGTCATATGAGGATTGCCTGCGCTACGAAAGTGGACGAACATATTTCCCCTAGTGCACCTAGACTCGTATTTGCCCAGAAGATACTGTCAGTTGCTCAATGTTGTCAAAGATCTCAGTTATTCAATGAAAAGTACAATTAAACTATGTTGTAATGAAAAATAATGTCATTTGAAGTGAATCTCAAAGAAATGAGCACACTTTCTCAGGTCTGTTTCGCGAAGTGCCTTAAAGCAGCCATGATAACATGTCGGCGCTTATGACTAACCCATAGCATTACTTCTTTATGAGGATGCATTATTACAGAAAGGCACACTAACAGGGCTTTCCCTGAATTGTGATTGGATGATGTGGATTTTGGTAAGCTCTCCTGCATGTATCTCACTACAGGCTTAGTGGATTGTCACCTTTCATGGGCGAGGACGACAATGAAACTCTGAACAACATCATCTGCTGTCGGTGGGGATTTGAGAACGAAGAATTTCAGGATGTATCGGAAGAGGCGAAGGACTTCATCACCAAGCTTCTCATTAAAGACAAGAGGTATGGACGCATCATCCTTGCCTTCGCGATAGGCGAAGGAAGCGAAAGGGGATACACGGGACATGGTCTTAGTTGCGACCAGGGAATGGTTGATGGTGTCGTTATTCTGATTTTTGGGGCATTCAAAGTGGCGCTCTAAATGTGATGACAACATTTTTAACAAAACATGTATGCCATTATCCTCAAATTACAAAGTTTTGTTGCATTGTAAACGGCAGCTGATGTTATTATCCTTTTAAAGGCCCCCTTTTAATCAATCACCGGAAGGATTCATTGGTTGCGGTTGTGTTAGGTGTTGTGCAATTCTTGATGCTGCTTCCGAGAACACACACCAGCAGGGATTCAAACCTGTGACCTTCAGGCTACAGAAGGCCCACTAAACACTTAACCATGCAGGCTATTGCTGTCTGATATATGTAGTGTTATAGATGGGGTGAAGTACTCACAACTGTTCTTTATACGGCTAATGAAAGTAAATGAGAATTTCTATGAAGTGGCGACGTGCCTTTACAAGGTCAGGAAACGGAAAGTTGACTTGCAAAACTATAAAATGTCACCAACATTTTTTGTATTACTCTGCAGTACAACTCAGCAAAAAAATTAAATAAAAACAAGAATCTTCAAAGACAATAATTTTGGCCTTTGTGGTTGCATTTTACATTAATAGATAAATACTTGAGCTCTACTTAGCCTGTAATTCCTAACGTGTCTACAAGTTAGTGCTTGCGGAAAAATAACATTAGTAAAAAAGACATAGTAGAGAGACTTCTCCTCACTACACTGTGCAGAGGTCCTTTTACTATGTGCATTACTAATGTTACTTGTCAGCAAACACTAAAAGCTGGAGGTAAGCCAGGCACCCTACCGGCAAAAAAAGCCCTCATTACCGGCACCAATGACGGCAAATCCCCTCATGGAGGACTACACGGCTCCATGAATGGGGATTGCCTCCATCCCTCCGGCACTCGTAATCCGGCGGCAATGCTGCTGGACCGAGTGCCCGAAACAGTAACAGCCTTGCCGGTATCCTGGCGGGTTTACCGCCAGGATACCGGCAAAGGTTGGAATGAGGTCCAATGTTTTGAAATGTTTAAGGTATGCATGGGGATTATAAGGTGAGCTAGCATGGCAGGGTATGGTTGAGCCAAGGTGGGAGGTGGTAGGCATGGATGACCTAGTACTAGTGGGGATAGGCAGAGGTGAGCAATGGAGGGTAAGTTGGTGGAAATAAGCAGGGATGAGGTAGGATTACAGGGTGGGGAATTGTTGGCTTGGTAGCATGGTTGAATAGGGGTGGAGAATGTGAAGGTAGAGTGAGGTGGGTTAGTATGGATATAGGAACAAAAAATAGCGATCCCAAGACATGCATTGGCCTAGCAAGACGATACAGATTAAAAAGAAGCCAGAAAGGCCCCTACGCCTCTGGAATTCCACAATTAACAGGGTGGCTTGTGGAGGCAAAAGGCGCAAGACAGGCCATTTGAGTACAGTCTGGGAGAAAGGACATGAAAGAGCAGGAAGCCCTGAACAGATCAAAAAATTTAGCAACCCTGCGTGATCAACAGTGTCAAACACTGCAGATAAGTCAAGCATAGTCAGAGCTGTGATACTATTGTTATCTGATGGTTTCAGATTATTTTGCATTGATTCATGCCCTAATCAAGACCTGGGGATTGGGAGAAAGATTTGAGAAGTTATAGAGTCTGTTTTAGGAGTTGGATGTCTGTTTTTGGTTAGTTTGGTGTTCTTAGAAATGGTTTTGTTCTATCCCTTTGCCTGCTTAGTGTTTGTTCAGTGGCTTGTTAAGTTTCCCCATACAGAAAAAGGAAAACAACATATTTGCCCGTCTCTCTTTTGTTTTTTCTGATGAAGCTTAAAATCCCTCCAAAAGTTCCTTGTCCCAATCCTATCCCCAAAAACAAAGAAAAACGAATTAAAGATGTTTACCCTTTCAGAGTTTCCATCTGTTTGTTGTTGTGATCATCTTATCTCACCACTTGCTGTTGTGGTGGTTTGTCAGTCTTAGAAGTGTAGTGTTGTGTCTTGAATTTTTAATTGTTACTGGGGTGTGGTTCTCGTTTCTTGGGATTCTTTTGGTTTTCCCAGGTCTCTTTCCTGAGGAGTGCAATGATGTGCTTCTAATACAGTGTCACAGATAGCACAGAAGACACTGAATCTTTGAGACAGTTCAAGGGTTTTTATTTGATTTCTGGGACGTATGGCTGTGCCTCACTCTCTTCTCTGCCCACAACCCTCCTCCCTTACCCAAGAGACTGTAGCCCCTGGTAAGTTCTACTAAATGGTAATCCCTACTGTCTAAAATTGTGCCTTCTCTTATAGATGGTTCCCTCTATGCAGGCTATCTTATCCCCTTAGTGGCTTTCTAACTTTCTGTACATTAACAACGGTTAATGCTCTAACCGGTGTCTGGATAAAGCCTTGAATTTACTGGGATGGTTTGGACTATTTCGATTATGACAACTAAACTCTTCTCTTCTACTCTTACTACCACTCCTTCCAACTTACTCCTCCCACCAATCTTCCATCCTTCAGATTGTTCACTCCTGCGACTCCTTGCCTCCACCCTTTGATATACCCACTCCTCCCACTACACTTCACAACTCCCCTTCTCTATTTCTACTCTCCTTCACACTACTAATACCCTCTTCCAATGACACTCCCCCTTGCACTACTACACACCGCCTCCTGCTACTACTTTCTTCATCCCACTACTACATCCCTTCCTCCCATTACTACACTCCTCTTCCCACTACTAGATACTCTGTCCCATTACTACACGCCATCTCCCACAACTACACTCCTCTGCCACTACAAAACTCCTCCACCCTTTACTACACTCTTCCATCCACTTCTACACTCTTCCACCAGACTACTTCCTTTACCGCCTCCTCCATACTGCTACCACCTCCATCTCCACCACACTTCTACCTGCTCTTGTCTCTAGCGTACATCTCACCTCCTTTTGGCTCTGCTTTTTATTTTAGTTTTGATGTTTACCTGACACTCAACCACAGCCCTTATCGGGTCATTTAGGGATGTTGGGGTCACTTTACATGTTCCTTTCTCGATACCAGGTGGAGACTTTAAAGTTGGACTCTTTTCTTCCAATGGTAGCAGTCTCCTGATTTTCCTCAGCAAGGGGTCTGTTCCTGGGGCCTCTGCGGATTCTACTGCAAGTTGAACTTTGGGGATTCCAGCTTGGATTGGCTCCCTTTTTGGGGGTTTAGTTCTTACAATAATTCCCAACAATATGGGATCCGAGGATCTCAGTGGATTAGAGTTATTTCTGAGGTTGTTCTGTGCTTCCTCTCCTTCCACACCTTCCTCCATCTCTGGACCCTGGATCCTTTCCTACACTAGTTGGGCAATGGGTTGGCCTGATTTAATTACCTGAGTGTGGTTCCCTAGATTGAAGAGAACAATCTTCACCATCCCTGGATAATCTCCACTAATGACTCCAGCCCCCACATCTAGCAAGTGTCTAAATATTAATGTCGGCACAAAAAAGGAGCAGAGATTTTAAGAGTTTCTTAAATTTAGAGAGAGAACAAGAGCGGATAGTAAATGAAAGCGCATTCCAGAGATTAAGCCCTAAAAGTTTAATTGATCTAAAGCATGAGGAGGCACATGCGGGACGGGGAACAGTCAAGAAGAAAAGTGTTGTAGAACATATATTACCAGAAGGTTGATGTAAAGAAAGCAGGGAACAAAGATAAGGAGGAGCTACAGCATATGTACATTTAAAGACAAGAGAAATAAACTGATATTCAAAACAGTGCTGAATTGGTAACCAACGTAAATGAGCCAAGTAAAAAGTAAAATGAGCGCAAATAGGAAAATTAAAAAGTATATGAAGCGCAGAGTGCAAGATAGAGCATAGAGGAAAGAGAGCAAATGTAGGCAGTCCGACCTAAGGAGAACAACAATAATGTAAACGAGAAAGAACCATTGACTGAAGCAAAATATTAGTGGCAGAAAAGTTTAGTAAATGATGGATTTTCCGGATGTTATATAAATGAGACTGACAGGAGTTGACCACCATAGTGATCTGGGCCTGTATAGAAAAAGAAGAAGAAAAAAATAATACATAGATTACAAGCCTGGCTTGAAAAGGTGAGTTATAGTGGAGCAAAAGATACAAACAGAGGAGGAGGAGAGGTTTTTGAAGCAGGAAAGAAAAGGATTTCTGTTTTATTGGGATTTAGACAAAGGAAATGAGAGGACATTCATTATTTTATGTCAGTTAAACAAGCAGACAGACCGTGATGGGTAGAGTCAGTAATTAATGGAACTTATACTAGGATCTGAGTGTTGTCTGCATAGAGCTGGACTTGAAAGCCATAACCAGAGATGAAAGAAGATAAAGAAGAAGTATGTAGAGTGAAAAGAAGGGGCCCAATAACAAAACCCTGGGGAACATCTGTTGTGTGATTCTTCTCCTCAGTATCACTGCTTTCCAGACCACCACATGTTTCTTCCTGGAATCTGATGGATCATAATATTTGTCTTGATCATCATGCATGTTGTCGTCATTATCATCATTGCCTGACTTATTAGTGGGTGGGGGTAGTAGAGATAGAGAGCTGGTATTTTCAATCCCCTCTTGCTTTTCAACTACATTGTATGTTGTTCTTTCTTGATCTCAGTAGATTAGATGTGCAGCGCTCCCACTTTTTCACCGGATATAGTGGATGAAACTGAATGTGAAACCTGCTCTCTTGGTCTCAGAGATGGTCATCTTTGTGGTGCAACACCTGCTATGTACTTGTACTGCTGTGTGTACACCAGAGAAACTTGTGACATTAGAGCATGAGTCGGATGATACCTCCAATTGACCACATGGCACTTGTATTGTTCGCCCACTCCAAATCACTGAATGCTTCACGGCGCAGCATAAACAAGATTTCCCCTAAATCTATCCCTTTGAGTCCCCAGTCACTTGATACCTGCCCCTACAATCCTTTCTACTGAACTATTATAACTAAGCTCAAGTTTATTACCTGAATTTTCTAACCCTGTCCCTAGCAACAGCCTCCTGCCTCGCTGAAAGCGGCCTAAGACTGGAATTGACCTTCAGCCATGTGCACCGCTTTATAGTTCATGACGTTGAACTCGATCAAACTTCTTGAAAAGTTTCTCTGATGTTTGGCCTGGTTGAATCCCCCAAAATTAGGGAGATTTGAGTTGTGAAGTTTATCCAAGCTTACCCAAGAGGTGGAAGAGGAGGAATATTTTGATTTGGAAAGAGGAAGAACTCAATTTGCCTGTTGAATTGCATTGGGGTAAGGAATATTTCAGGAGGCCAAAAGGTCAAACCTATGAATAATCGCAATACTTGTGTCTAAAATACCAGGAACCTCCTGCTTAAATATAGAGTGTTAGGCAATGTGAGAGGTCAGCAATTCGAGGCGGACTACTGTTTGATGATTGTTCAAAGCATGCCATTTTATTAAGGTACAAATAATATTAAATGCCCCACTATCCATACTCTGCTGAGGATTTTCCTGCCTAACAAAACGAAGGGGAAACACTATAGCACAGGATGTCTGCCCCTCACAATTAAACAATAAATAGAAAGAAAAAAAGATATGACAATTCACTCAACATAAACAATGATATCACAGTTCCTTGATAACTTTTTCAGTAACCTGGGTGAATCCCCATCCCCAGGATTCAAGCTTAATTCAACTCCAATGTTCATCAAAAGAAAAGAAGGAAATCTGCATAGGTAGCAAAATCTGAATTCAGTTCTTGAATTTCCAATGGTAAGATAACATTTTCTTAACCGAAATTTCAACAACAACAGAGCTCTTCTTATTGGTGAAATAAAGACATTCCACTTGCTCAGAATAGCATCAATGTTATTCCCAGCCACTATGCTTTTTCACCACTTTCAGTTATCAAAGAAGACTTGACACAGTTCAAAGGAAATACAACATTTAGAATGTTAGTGAAACATACGTTTTGGTTAACAGTAATTATTCTTCTATTCAGATTAGGCTTCACAATAAGTATATTTGTCAGGATTACTTCACAGTGTTGATACTTCTACTTCAACAACTTCATTTCTACTAGCATTTACCGTGCGGACATTCTCCTTTGCCTCCTAGCATTCCACTTTACTTGTACCACTGCAGTCTGTCATCCACTGACAATCAAATATACCACCACAGCTTCAATACTTTGTGGTACCACCACTGCTTCAGTGATTTGTGACTCAAGACAGGTTCTGACAAGATTCACTTTAAGGTACTTCAACACCTTCAAGTAGGCAAGGCACTCTTCCTCTGAATATCTCTTCAAAAGGGGCAGCCTCTTTGCCTCTCTTGTTTGTCTGCCACAATAACAGCCCAAGTTTCCCTTTATGACCCACTTCTCTCTTTCTCTCACAGTCTTTGGCAATATAGGTTGTGTTAACTTCAAATGATCTTTAGAAGCAGCAAGTTACCCTTCCCCAAATTTGTCTTCACCTCTTTGCTAACTGTTAGCCACAGTAATTACCCAGATGCCTTGGTGTGACTCTCTTGGCTTCAGGTAATGCTTGCACACTGGTATTTTAAGCAATGTTAACTCCTGTTGGCTCACAGTGTTGATTATATTGCTTTCTGGCTCTGCAAAAGGCTGCTTTCAGTCTTAATAGGGGATGACTCTCGGCTTTGGCAATGCTTGCTCTCTTCAACTGTAGATACAATGTTTAACCACTTAACTTCCTTTATTAGTTATGATTGTTCATGTGGATAAAGAGGTAGAGTTCATCTTCCTTTGAAAAACAAAATGAGTCACACACAACCACTTCTTAACAGGTTGCAAAGGTTACATGTTAAACAATGGGCCTCATTATAATGTTGGTGTAAACGGTATGAACGGTGCCGGTAAGGCATCGGCACCGTTCATATCGTACCGCTGAATTACGAGTTCTGCTCGTGGGTGTCTGACAGCCCGCCAGGTCTGACCTGGCAGGCTGTGTGGCACCCGCGAGCCAAACTCGTGCAACCATGCTCCCCACCCCCATTCTGCCCCATGGGGCAGAATGGGGATCGGGAGCCCGGCAATACCGCCACCTGCAAATGGACAATTACCGGCTCATTCAACTCGTAATGGGCCGGTTATTGCCCAATCGCGGGTGCCGGTAGCGAGTTTCGCGGTAGCCGTGCCTGTAAAACAGGCACGGCTACCGCCAAGCTCGTAATGAGGCCCAATGTCTTTAGCAATGTTTGTTCTGCATAATGGGAGACACGAGACCACTTTGTAATAAGGTTTGGAAGGTTTAAGGGTTTAACAATGATCGTCATAGTGTTTGCACTTCACGTGAGTGAAATGAGAATTACCCTATCACATGCGTTTGCTACTTTCCCATTGTCCCCTTGTTAAAGACTTCAACAAATAACTTCAACTCACTTCTGCTTCTACGTGAGTGAATATTGAACTGGATGCTGTTGCCAGGAGTGCTCACACAAGTAATCAGAACACCAGGTTTGACTCACCAGCTTCTGTGATCCTAGTTCAGCAGGTTTCCCATCTTCCACGATTTTGGGCACAACTTCCACTGCTTCTGGCTCCACAGGGACCCACACCCTTCCTCGCTGAAGGTGCCTCGGTCTAGTCACTTCATTAAGGAGCCCCTCTTGCACCTGAGACCCATGGCTTGACAGCAGCTCCTCGCCTCAGTCTCTGACACACTTCTGGCATGGCAATCTCCACAGTCAGGCTCACATGGGGAAAGGCAGACCCTCTGCACGCCTTCCGCTGCGCAGACTCTCCAACTCAGAGTCAGAACACTATCAGAACAAGCAGGTGAAATCTGCTGCATCAATGTTCCGGCGTCCCTTTGGTTCCCCCACTTATGCCTGGATTGCCAACACTGTCTTCTTCTTCCTGCCTCTGCTACCACTGCACGCATTCCAGCCACAGTTACAGCTCCTTCCTATTGCCAGCACCCGAGGGAGCCTTTTAATTGCCTGACTACTGCTACAGCATGCCTCTTCAGCCCTCTTCCTCATGCCATTTCTCATGGGATTATGGGACTTGTAGTCCCCAACAACAAAGTTAGTTCTTTTGACAGCTGCTGCTTTGCAAACAGTCATCAAACATGTGGGATTATGGGGAAAGGTAAAAAGGGGGTTTCCCAGTCTTCCTGGCCTGTTCCCTCCCATCTGATCCTCCCGCAGTACACCACCCCCAGGGTCGGGATCAGGAAGCGTCTTCCTTTCCCCGGCCACATGAAAAAGTTCCCAGACCAGGTTACTGGGAGGAATCATTACTGATTCATCACAGCATATATGAGTCAAGATCTGTTTTGGAAAGGGTGTCAGCAACCAGCCTTACCACTGTCCTCAGGGTCCTTCTGGAAGTAGTGAGGTAAGGTCTGTCCCTTCCAGAAGCCGCTCTGTTGCACAACAAATGAGAAGATTGTGGTGTTGGGGTCAACCAGAAGAGGAACCAACAATGGGAGAAGGCCTCCTCAGACCTCTAGCTGGAAGATGGCACTTGGTGGCCAATGTTCTGAAAGAGGCCAATTGAAAAGCCATTTGCAGGTCGGTAGGTGCAGATCTGTGCATGATAATGGATGTCAAGATTCAAATATGATTGGTGGGAATTGCTATAATTCAATTAGGAGCTTGGAGTCTGAATGAGACTAGCAAAAGGCAGGATCTTGAAAAGGAATCCTGGGAGCAACCTTAAGGAGACCCGGAGCACTTGAAAAAACAGGGCAGGAACTGCACCCAAAGGGGACGATGAGCAAAATGGAACAGAACTGAAGCGGATCACAAGTAGGTAGCAAAAGAACAACAGGAACTACGGTAAAAGCATAAAACTCCGAACCTTACCTGTGCCATTTCAATGCATCAGTTGCCTGATCCAAGGAGTTCTTATCAACTCAGCAGTCTCAGCTATCTTCTAGAAAGTGTTGGAAAGCGAGGGAAGACTACCATTCTCACAGTGCGACCTCCGACAGCCATGTTTGACTGGTAAAGAGGACAGGAACGCATCACAGAATATTCCTGGCATCACCTATGCCACAGACCCAGACAGTCATGATAAAAAGGAGCAGAAAACAGGGAAGAGATGCAAGGAGTTCAATTTGGTTGAAATAAAGACTACTACTCAGAAAAAACATTTCTATCTCCATGCACACAACATGACACACATAATAACACCTATTGGTTGAGCTCTGTGTGTTTCATTGGTGGTCACGCTTTTATTTCATTCTCGTGTTTCAATAATATCAACACCAGCATAACCTAGAAATGAATGGGAAGTACACATTCTAGAAACTTTTACTATCTGCTGAACAAGGGAGTTCCTCGGGATTTGTGTGTTTGTATGCGCAAAATCAGTTTTTTTAACTTCATGTTGTAGATCCTGCAAGGCCTACTTTTCTGAACTCTGACATACTCAGAAATTATGAGTAGGCCAGCCAGCAGAGGTCTTTCAGTATATTATAGACCTAAGGTCATAGTTTGTAGAAAAGTTCAGTTTTTTTATACTATTGCATTACTCACTTGAAAGCACACTGACAGGTGTGATTGTTGTTGTCTGTTGAATAGTGCCCTATGCAGTGATTCCTGCTTCTCTCAGACTAACCCTCTGTATTTTCCTCTAGCTGGAGAATAAGTGCAAAGGAATCATTGAAACACAGCTGGCTAACCGACCCTGAACTCCACTGCGGACTCAACCTTAAGGTACTCTAGTTTTAATCTCCTGCAGAATTGTATAAGGTACAACACTTTGCCACAAACCCAGCCACCCATACATTTTCACTTTTGTAAATATAGATTGAATATCAAATTCAATGTACTTAATTGACTAAGACACCTGTTTATCCTGCCGCTGTGCAGTAACATGCTTTGCTCTCTTTATGAAAAAAGAAAACCTTAAAATTCCCTGAGAACTCTTTGGAGAAGGAAAATTATCACAAAAATAACTGGTCATTTACATGATGGAAATCTTTACCCAGAGGTGTGTTGCCAAGCATCTGTCATACAACCACCTAAACCATTAACCTTTGAACACCCAATCCCCCAACAGCCTACCTTTGTAACATTCCACTCATCCACCTATCCCATACACATAGCATCTGCACATGTCATTCATCTTCCTGGCTCTCATACCTTCATACTTCCCTAATTACAGCATATTTCCACTTTTCCACTTGCGAACAGGAAATGCAAGAAATATTGAAACTGCATATTCGTGGATCTTTTTCTGAAAACATTACTCCATGTTAAAGTTGTGATGCGTTTTTTGAATTGTTGTATTGCATTTACATGTACTTAAGCCATATCCACATCCATCAACCTCTTTAGTAATCCCATTACTCCCCCGATTGCTTAAGTTCCTTACATTTGCTTGAACACTCACACAATTATCATTTCCAATCCTTCCTCTTTCCATTTCCGGTATTTTCTCTTCTATACTACTCAACTTGTATATTGTTCTGCATCTCAAACAGTCTATGCACCACTTGCAAGGGCCCTTCCTTTATTACCATACTCACATACTTCACTTTTATGGCCACCCATCTCATGTTTACCACTTCCAACTCCTTCTTTCTATGCCGATGACAATGTTTGCTTGTCCAGTAGAACTGACTCGCTTTACTACATCAGTGAGAAAATAATAATTTGGCATCTTGCACCTCCCATGGTACCTGCACACTCATACTTGATCTCCTACATCTGCCGTTAACTCTCTGGTGGACTTCTTCTGGTCATTTTACCTTTTGCTCTTGTTTTATTTTTCTGGCAGTCTCTTTCTCACTTCTTTTCTTTCTTCATCCTCCAATACTTACCTTCTTTTTTGACAATATTAACCACCCTGGATTAAGTTAATCTAAACCTCAATCTAAGATGGGAGCAAGCTTCAACCATCAAATAATAATAAGGCAGTCCTAGTGGCGTTGTGTCAAATAAAATGGCCTATACTAAGACACCTATTGCCAAATCCTTACTCTAAATACGAAAGAAGTGTGGGATGATGTTCATAAGAAAGAAGGAAGTGTTCACAAATAATAAATCTGGATGTGGTAGTCGGGTCTCCCTTCACCATGTTTTTAGCATGGAACAAGGTAGGATTCTGGAGAACAGCACACGCTTGAGCCTTCCCAGCATAAGCCGACAGTTCCACTCTCAGCGATCAGGGCCTTCAGTGATTAAGTCTCTTTTCTACAAAAAACTCTCTTGCCTCTGAGAGCGTGATGCATCTCAAAATAATACATAAAAGTTCAAAGTTACTTTCTGCTTGCACTTTTTCAATAACTTGGCTTGTTACTTGCTTATGCATGTGGGTGTTGAGTTCACCACGGCTCTCATTCACATGCTCTCTCTTTTGGTATTCTCAACAACACAAATCTTCGGGTGATGGCTGTTCACCCCTCTGCACAAATCTTCGGGTGATGGCTACTCACCCCATGGTGCTCCCTCGTTCGGGCTCGGACCCCTTTGGTATTCATAAATATTAATGTCTCTTTAATCAGTTCACTGTGAACATCCCTCTTCCGGGTTCACTCTAGCCAACTTTATCAATTGCACATCTTTTATTCAACTTTTGTGATGGGCTTCACTTTCCCTCAGCTTCACAATCATTTGTTGGTCATAGACTTTCCACTGTACAGAGGATTTTACAATACTGTTGTATGACCACTGTGACCCCCTTCTTGCTTTTCCCAAGGCCTTCTGGTTCAGGTAGTTTCTGCAGTTGGAGAAATCGCCCAGCGTTCCCTGAGTGAGCACCCACGTGGTGCAGCACTCTTCTGCTGCAGGTTTTCCCCTTCTCAAGATCAACATTTCTTTGTGTTTTTATAGTTCAATTAGCCGTTTGCTACTTTCGTTCAACACAGTTCGGTTTCTTATCAGCTCTACCCTCGACTCACTAGCTGTGATGAACAGCTTACTTTTCTTCTTTCTGGAGTCAAGGTTGGTACCACAGAGACCAGCGTCTCTCCCAGGCATGCTTATCAGCAGAGCAGGGTCTTGCGTACCGTTGACAACTCTGCAACACACACTGGCTATTGTTCGTGGTCTTACGTCTCCTTCTGTGGAAATCTCACTGGTCTTGGTTGGAAAGGGCAAGGGTGCTCCTCTCCTTTTCACCTTCTCAGTATGCGCCGTATTTCTCCTCTTGAACTGCCTTGCTAAGTTAGCTTCCTGGACGCGCGGTCTGCCTTGCTCGTATTGTGCTCTCCTGCTCCACCATTTATCCCTGTGTAGAAGTGAAAGGGCCGTCAGGTGTGTGTGATTCTAGTCAATTGCCTTACTTTGCCTGACCCTGGCTTTGGGACATGTCACGTAAATGGCTTTGGTGTTTGTCCGTCGTCGTTTGCGGTATGCAAAAGTGTTTGTGTCGGAAAGGGGTGGTAGAGTGTTAGAATATCCTATGGGGTAGGATGGGGAAATGGTATAACAAGAAGGGGTGTACAGCATCTCACCTGTCCGTGTCCCACCTCGACCCCCCATCAAGGTAATCCTCCCTCACTGGTCCACCCCCAGGAACTGGATCCAATAGCGATGGCCGTGTCCTGGCCACTTCGATGACAGATCCCCAGGGACTAGTTGAAGAGACACCTTCAGGTTTCTCGCAGCACCTTTCCACGAAACAACTTAAATGGAGACCTTTCCATCACTGATACGTCTGTACACCTGCATCATAACTCTAAAAGCTTCCTTTGTTACCATTGCACTATTGTTTGTAAGCTTTTTGAAAATCCGAGTTTACCCTTTCCACATGTCTGTTAGCATCTGGATGATACATAGATGCTCCTATATGACGCACAGGTATTTATGCCCTACATTCTTCAAAAGCCAGATAACCATTAATGAATTGACTAGCCCCATCACTAGGAAGCTTGAACTACTTTTAATAATAATCTTGCAAAACAATAAAATGTGACTGCTCTAAAGGAAGAACAACAAACAGCTCATCAGGGTCCTCGTTACCAGTTTGGGAATAATTTGGCAGTACATCCACAGAATTACCACCAAAATCAGTTACTGTTACTGCCACTCGGTCCTGTGGACTTACCAAGGGATTCTGAGTGGTGATATGGGGGTGTTAGTCCCCATTTTTGTAGTGCGTAGTGTTCCATGAGGATTTTGACAGATTCCCTGTGAGCAGTTATTCCGCTGCCATACATTTGCTGATTTTTGGCATTAAAGTGGAGGATTTACTGCCAGCATTTTACTGAAGGTAAATCCTTCAATTCAGGCCTTTGACCTTTGCATATACCCATCCTCTTTTGCTGCCTATCTCCATTGTTCCTCTTTGATTACATGATTCATGGTTGCATCTATATCCACCCATGCTGCATTGTAGTTGGAGTCCTCTTTTGCTCCCTCTTATGTCACCGTTGGTATTTTTATCAAGCAGTCTGCTTGCACATTTATTTTTCTAGCTATGTAAACCATTCCTAAATGGTACTCATGCAGTTCAGTCACAATTTGCACTACCCTTTTTTTAAAAAAAATCTGGTTGAATAGTTCACATTAAATACATAAACTAACGGTTTGTTGTCAGTTCTGATGAAGAATTGCATAACCCAGATAAATGGTTTGGATTTATTGACTTCCCTTGCCAATGCCAGTGTTTATCCCACTTTTACAATGAACTCCCTATCCCTCTTGCTTAATGTTTTTAAAGCAGATTAGTTTCTTTTGTGTGCTAAAACAATAACCAATTGAATACGTGTTTGCTTCAACCATAATTACACATTGATAGCATGTTTCAAATGAGTGTAAAATGGGTGCCTTGTGGATGTGCACCATGATATTCTAAAATCATTGCCGACATTATTCACACAAAATGCACACTTCCGCCTCATGAATGCATGTTTCGGCACCCACATTATGTCATAATTCTTTATGAGCCGTGCATAACATTTACAAAGACCTGCAAATGGCCTCAATTCTTCCTGATTTTGTGGTCTGAGTGTTCCTCCTATTGCTGCAACTAAACCAGAACTCGGAACTCGGTGTAGTTCTGGATGCATTCAATGGGCCTCATTACGAGAATCGTTGCTAAGTCAAAAATGATGCCGGAATGGTAATACCAGCATCGTCTACCGGTCCGGCCTATTACGAGTCGACATCCCGGCATTACCACCACCGCTTGGACCGTGCCACTCCGTACCGGCATGCGCACGTACACGAGCCCTTCGTGGCGGCAATACCGGGACGCCGCTAACATGTTGACGTGCCTGCTGGTGCGTCTGTTGGTGCAGGACGCTGCTGCTGTAAGTGATCTGCAATCCTGCCCAGGACCTGGGTTACTGCTGCTAAACCCTCATGTATTAGCTGTGTGTTGTTGTTCATGTCCGTTATTTAGGGGGTGCTCATGGGACGGAGGCGGTATCAGCGGGTTTCGTGATGCCGCTATCGGGGGGTTGGGAGTCTTTAACGGCATGGCGGTGCAGTGATTACCGGCATGGAGGCATGCACACGCTCTCGTAATCAGCCGTTATTTGTGGCGTGGAAGCAATTCGGATGTGTTAGTACCACCATCCCAGTAATGACTGTTTTTTACCAGGAATCTCTTAATGAGGCCCATTATCTTGCCAAAAGCTTAATTTATCGCTGTTCCACTTTTGCTTTCACACTGCATTGCATTTCTGATTATTTAATTTATTATTTTCACTTGTCTGTCTCATTCCATTTGACCTCTTGACTATCTCACTTAATGTAACCTGTGTCCCATTGCCATTACTATCTCCAGTGATATGCCCTCCCTTGCAAAAAGCAGACTTTTGCACTTTTTTTAATGCAAAATGTGGGGATACCCCCTGCAACCCACCTTAGTATTCATTAAAGCCAGTATCCATATGCATTTTGCCGCAAAGAAAAGTGCAAAACAAATTGGCAGAAATGCATTTGTCGAAAGTGTATGTCGGCAAAAGTGGGCTAGACAGCAAAAACATGGTTAAAACCATGGTAAACCTTGCTGATCTGGGTATCACCACACCCATACCTTGAACCTCTATGTGGAATAATCAATCATCACAACACAATGCGAAGAAGAACAGAAAATAGCTCCATCATATATACTCCTACTTTCTCCCGGGCTTTGAGTGACGTCCACAAATATTTCAATGGGGTGCAACAATCTTGAAAGATCTTATCCGCTACCTTTTACACTATGCAAATTCTATGGCAATAGTCTACATCGCAATATATTTCTGGCTAACAGTACACTTTACTCATGAGCCCGCTCATTCTTTTCGTCAAGTGTGCAACAGGTCTACTGTCACAAGGCATTGTGATTTTGTGTTGGCATCCATCTGTATGTCCTTCTCGAATGCCTCAACTTCCTTAATGCCCCTGAAATACATCGCCTTAATTTTTTAAATATTGAATAGGTCAAGTTGAGTCCAAAATGGCTTTCTCAGAAATCTGAAAGCCCCCTCTGCGGTCACAAATCCCTTAAATCCTTGTGTAACACCAGATGGTGGTATGTAGCTCTTAAATGTAAGGTGATGAAATATCTCAATCACTGCTAGGGTACCAGGTTATAATTAATCAATATACATTTACTGTACAAATCACTTCATACACTGACTTTACCTCTGGCATTTCATGCCTCCACAAATGGTGAGATCTATAAACAAGACTCTATGCTTCTCTATCACTTATTAGTCTTTTCACTACTTCTCTCACTGTTCATTGTAACTTCCCTTATCTGCACTGGTTCCGTTCTTTTACCATTTCATATTGATTCTGTGTTTTGAACATTTAACTTGAGATATTCTGAGAAATATTATTTACATATTCATAGAGAGGATGTGCAAGGTTGGACTGGGGTATAAAATTGGCTTGGGCACAAGAGACCTACTGTCGCAAATGACAATCCATTCCTTTTCTGACAGACTGTTTAGGTAGTACTCAAGCAGGAGTTTTTTGGTAACGTGTTGTAAATTGTGCATTTAAACAAATATTTGTTCACTAACACTAGTCAAAACTATGAGTTGTACATTGCCACTTTGGCCAAAAAACGGCATGCACTTCAGGCATTGCCTTATTGCCTTTTAGGGTAGTCCAAGCCTGACAATGCGAATCACTGAGTACCCCAAGTAGACCTATCTCCTTCCAAACAAAATCACAGAGAGATAACATGGTCTTTCAGGGGGAAAGGGGTTAGGAAGAGGTCAGAAGGGCAAGGGATGTTCTGTCTGTGTTTCGGATTCTTGTTCAAGTTCTCTTGTCCCATGTGTGGATCATAGCCAAGCAAGTGTCAGTGAAAGTGTATGGTAATACACTACTATTCACAATTTCCACAGACCAATTCACTGGTTCTTATTCTCTAACACACAGTAGTTCTCATAATGTGCATCACATCACCGCGAGGCTGGGTTTACTCTAGCTAATTATGTGCCTTTCTTCATAAACCTGTGTCCAAAAAAGACTAAAGATTATTAGTTCAAAAGTCTTCTGTTAACAACTTTTCCAAAATCAATCTGAGGAATTAATACTTTGCTATGAGCGTCTTGTACATATTCTGGTTCGACTCTTGGTGTAGCCTTGACATATCGTATTAAGAAACTTGTGCAATCCCAAACTCTAGTATTATTTGTACACTATTTTACTAATTGGTCCGACCAAACATACAACACTCTGATCATTAAAAAGAAAATGGAGCTGGCCCATACAACCCTAATAACTTCCGAATAAATTCTTCCTTTCCCCAATGAAGTACTATGGGATTTCAGAATGGGGACTAACCACAACTCATAACCAGTTGAATACTCACCATTTACCACCAATGGTAACTGTAATTGCATTTGGAGGTATTAGCACTGCAAACACCTCCAAACTTGTAATGAGGCCTTTTTATATGTTATCTGCTTACTGAATGTACATTGGGTTATGTCTGGAGTGAAACCAGCTTCTGCATTGAGCTTTAAATTAAATTGATATCTCAGTGTGCTAACATGTTAAATAGTAACTGAGGTTATCATAAAAAAGGGTCCTATTGCAACAATCCTAGAGAACAACAAGTGACCTACTCCATCAATCCCTGACATACACACTACTTGCTGTAAGGATTCCTTGTCATGCTTACTTTTTGTTGACAGCTTGGGATAGATAAAAGAAGTCGGGCGGTTGTTTTTGTCCAACCTATTTTATCCATTGGGTAGACATATTCTTCTAGGTCTTGAGGACACAGTTATAGGATGTAATTAGGTAAAGTTGGGGGACAACATTATAGAACGTTCCGGAACCCATTATTGTGAACTTGGGATTCCTTGTAATAGTTTGACCAGGTACCATACTTACCGAAGACCCCTGTAACAAATTCTGAGCCATTCATTTAAAAAGTGGCTAATTCTTCCATTGGTGGCACCAACATATTTGGACTTCTATTCTCTCAAATGTCATGATCTGTATTCTCATACATTTCATGAAAGGGATCTTGCAAAATAGGCTAGGGGGCAAAATAAGCAGCTCCCAGTTACAAAGTGAAATTAACACTGGAGGTTCCGACCCACAGGGAATAAGTGGCAGAGTTTGTGCTAGTTGGCAGAAGTGTGCAACTCTGGCGGCAGAGGGTCCCGATCCTATTTTAAGGGCACACCTTTATTCGACTAGAGTAATTTTGTATGATAACATATTTGGACTGTGTTAATATCCCCACGAAAATTTCGCCATACAAAAATATTGACACCCCGCAACCCCCATGTACCAATAACCCCAAAAATTATCCCCACTAACATCACTTATGGCCTTACTTCATGACCACGTATATGGCGATATTATTGGTGGGGATGATATTACCTGCTACAACTTCAATTCCAGTAGTTTTTCCACAGCATTTCTTTTCTGCTGAGTAGGATGCTTCACCCTTGAACTTTTACTGAGGTATTTTGAAATATAAGTGTGGGAATGTTCACTTTTAATTGCACTCAAGGTACTTATTTTATTTTAATAATTTCATGCCACATAAAGAAATTGTTTCCAAACCTTCTGGTGCACAGCATGTTGATTGGCTATAGGACCAAAGATAAGATTTTGCCTTGACCGGTTACCATGTACATTCATTGTATTTTGGATTACTCCATTAACAGTAAACTATATACATATGCATTAACAATCACCTAAACAAAACATAAAAAATCAGCAATAAACAATTAGAGTTACAAATATTGAGATCAGCTCAAGTAAACCATGTACATGAGTATCTTCCATCTTTCAACTGATGGTAATCTAGGGACTTCATCCATTCAATCCTGCTTTTGAAATCACATAGTAACTTTCTATATAACAAAGGTTAGACATTTTGCCCACATGGGTTGCATTAGTCGAACTTTCCTTTGGTCAAGCTGAATGTACAGATATATTTAGACTTTTTTCAATAGTAATGGTTAATTTCTTTATTAAGAATACAATGGTCATTTATTGATTTTTTTTAATCCACTTAATTTGTGCTTTATTTTATGATGTGTGACATGACTCTATTTACTAACAAGACAACTCTATATGCTTGGGTCTGAAAGTTTATTTCTGCATATGTTTGTAGGCATTTACCTATCACCATACAGTAATAGTTTTCGACACCTTTTATCTTTTGCGCAGACATTTTCACCCCCAAAGAATTGCTGAATAGGAGAGAAACATGTAGGGCTGTTTGTTTCAGTTTCCCTGCATGAATAGTGTAAATAAGGCTCAGCATAACCTTTAAGATTGCTAGTTTGTAGGTTACTCCACATTTGTATATTCCATTTATGTGTTTTGTCTCTTGTATTTAAGGACACAGCATGCTTTGTTATCTTTGTTTGTTTTGCTACAAATTTCACCTTTTTTAATGTAATTGACACATTTTGATGTTCAGGGTTTTGGTATTACTAAAGTTGTTTTATTTAATTTTTTTTGTACTGTCTGCAAGTGTTTTTCTTCTATTTTCGAATTGTTATGTAGTACTGTACTACTGAGTCACCCATCAGTTTAAGGCTCTTTTATGCATTACCTTTACTTAGGGCACATTTGTGTCCTTTTCTCTGTGTTCATCTTCAGAGTTTATTATTGATTTGCGCTAGTTTAGCCATCTTGTTGCATTATTTTAACTGGATGCCAATTGAGGTTCTAGTATGGACTCAAAGTTAATGTTAATTTTAAAGGACATTTGTACCGCGCACTATCACCACCTGAGTGGTCCCCTGGCGCTCTGGCGGCTCTGAAAGAGGAAGGGGGGATTAGTGGGAAGAGGCTGGAAAAGTGCAAGAGAGCAGTGATGTGCTGTTGGCGGCATCAGCCCGGTGGGTCCATTGGCTGGGCCTGGGATGTATTTGGCCAGTAGTTGTTGTGTACTGTTGTGCGGGTCTATGTGAGTTTTTTTTGTTGTTGTTGCAGTGTAGTGAAGTTTGTGCGGTTTGTTGTGCTGAAGGTTTGTGGTTGTGTTTGGTTTGGGGTTTGAGAGGTGTATGCAGAGGGGGGATTGTTAGTGCAATTGGTTAATTGGCATCTTTATCCTTAATTTGAGGTGCTGGGCTTACGTAATCTCCCCAGGTGGGGTTCGGGAGCACCCGTCTGCCTCTGTTCTGATCTAGATCCGTCCGGCCTTCAGGGTCCCTTTCACATCTACTACCTGTCTTCCCTTCCCACTTTTAGGGCTAGTGCCCCTGTCAGTGTCCACAGCTCTGATAGTGTGGTGATTGCCAATATCCCGCTAATTCCACCGCACTGTGGTACCTGGTGGCAGCTAAGGTGCGTATGCGAGTATTGGGTATTGGGTGGGAAAAAGTATGGGTTGTTGACTCTGTGTCTGTGTATGTCTTCTGTGTTTCACTCTGACCGGCGGCCATCATTCAGGTGCTGTGGGAGTTTCTTCACATAGGGAGTTGTTAACGGTCTGTGTTGGGAGTTGTCCGTGTCCACTCCAGTTTAGTCATCCCTTTTCCTTCCTGTTTTGGTTTTCAGTTTGAGTCTGTGGTGTTGAAGAGCCAGGTTTTTAGTAGTCTCCTAAATTTTAGGTGATTTTTGGTGTTTCTTATTTCTTTTGGGATGTTGTTCCAGGTTTTTGTGGCTAAGTGGTAGAAGGAGGTGCCTCCAAGCTTCTTCTTGAGGTACGGTTTTGGTTCCAGGCGGATTTCGTTGCTTGACCTGAGGAGTCTTGTTGGCTTGTAGATTGTTATTTTCTTTTGTAGAAATTCTGCTCCTTGTCCGCTGATTGCCCTGTGCGTTATGCACATTGTTTTGAAGGTGATGCAGTGTTTTACTGTGGAAGGCCCAGAGTTATGTCACAGAACCCCAGGTACTCGTAGTGGCTGACACACTTTGCTAGCAAGGACTTGTGGTAAATCCTTGGAGCTGAGGGAGGGATGCATTGAAGGCTGGTGACACATCCCTCAAAAAGAAACTTGTGAACCTTCAGGCAAACACTATCTTGTTGGCAAATGATGTGATGACTCAAAAATCAATACATGCAAACTGACTCAAGTACAGACTAGAAAGCACCCACCTTAATTATCTTTGGGATCGGTGGTTCCTTCCGTACTCAGAAGTGAATGGGAGAATACCTAGAAGCCCCTCCACAGTCCAACTTCGAAGAGTCTGACTCTTAAGATTTGCGAGGAAAATGAAAGGCAGCGGGCCCGAATTTGTGCTTACATCTGCGAAGCGTAGCTTGCCCCTGGGTAGAGAGTAGCAACGCGCCGATGTGTGAGCGATGGTTCCTGAAGTACTGTTCGCCAGACTGGGGGCGTGGCTACGGCTAGTGGAACATCCGCTAGACTGTTACTCACCGTTACGTAACCATCCATGTTGGAAGGACAAAAGGGGTGCCGCACATCTCGTCTGTTATGCCGTGGTCCGTGTAAACCACGGATCATCACAAATGAAGACATGTAAATATTATCATTATTATGATTACTATTGTTATTATCATGATCCTGATGAATTGCTAATAAAGTGAAAAGTGTTTAAAGTGAAAACATTTGAACATCAAGAAAGTGTACACTTGTGGATCCCACTTCTAACATACATTTGATCCTGCAATGGAATCTAGGATCATATTTTCTTGATGTTAAAATTACTCCAATAGGCAATACACTAAATACCACTATTTACCGAAATCCGACAGATTTTAACAATACACTTCATTACACAAGCTACCATCCACAGCATTTAAAAATCAACCTTCCCCTAAGTCAATTGCTTAGAATAAGACAAATTGTTTCTGCCGATCATGCATTTACATAAGAAGCCAAGATATTAGCCAACAGATTCAGATCTAGAGGTTTACCAGACACCATCTTGACAGAATTGAAGGGTAAAAGCTTAGCACAGACCAAAAGGCGATCCATCGCTCATACATGTTATGAAACTCTCACAACAAAGCTCACAGATTAACCAATTATTAAAGAAAAATATGAAGATTACAAGACTCAATCCTCAACTCATAAAACTCTTTCCAAGATCACCCATGGTAGCTTACATTAGAGGATGGAACCTATGGCACAACATAGTGAAAGCTGAGAGAGTGGATCCTTGCAAACAACTATTTATGCGTATCCCTAAATATGGCACTTTCCCCTGCCTACATTGCTGCCATTTCAACAACGTACATAGGGGAGATCACATTAGACATAATTTGACAGATCAGAAAGTAACTTTGAAAACCTACACTACTTGCGATTCGAAATACGTAATCTATTTGGTGGTCTCCCCATTCAGACAATTCTATGCGGGCCAAACAACTCCGAAAAATAAAGAACAGACTCACAGAGCACAAGTCCAACATCAGGACTAAAAACCGAAAATTGCCTGTAGCGAGACACTTTGAACAAAACAGACATAGTATTGGCCAACTTAAATATGTAATTTTAGAAAGAGTCAAGATAACACCTAGAACGAGCAACATGAATGACCTACTGATACGCAGGGAGATGTTCTGGATGCATACGTTAAAGTCCCCTGGACCGACAGGCATGAACGCGGAATTTCCACTTGCAGCTTTCCTATAACAATATACTCTCACGAATAGTTGTATCTGACAATTGAACCTTTAATGATGATGCATATAGACTGACTGTATTTCTGATGAACACTGTCAAATGTCTCCTCACTATGGTGGTCTCTACATATATTGTACAAATGTAATTAAAAGATAATCTCATCAATATGTAACTAATGGTCATTGTCACCATGTAATTTATATGTGCCAAAACAATATGAATTAAGCTGCTGTAGTATGTAACTAATGACATTGCTGATGCCACCATACTGTGTAACCAATGACATTGCTGATAGATATCACTATAGAATGTGAACATGTTGGGAGGCTAGTCTTGCAACTGGATTCCCCCACAACTTGTATATCACTACTTTGACATACCAGCACTCTGCCTTTAAATTCATGCTTCAATATATGATTATGTAATGTTACTGTGTTGCACTTCGAGTACCTAAAACTAAAGAGGCCTTTAGAATCACAGCGCAAGTCTGCGTTTGTAAATATTTTGACGCAACGTCACCGCTCTTTTACGTGAAGACGTCTCCAACCCAGGCACGCACATTATATGGCAACATGTTGCTGATGTTTGCACATCCGCAAACAGCCAGGATATAGTTCTGTGAACTCTGTGAGCCTCATGAAGGTAAGTTCAAGACTGAGGATCTCATGTTTACTGGGGCAGAATCTTTTATATTGGAGGCAACTCTTTGACTCCTCAGTAATTCCAACTTTTTCTTTCATTGAGTTTTGCAATTTATGACAGATCAGTGTTTAACAGACATCATCCTATGATGTTGCTGTTTGAAATCATTGGCTGCGTAATCTACCCACTTCAGAGATTAAGGTCTGGCAGTTTGCCTCTAATAAGCACATATTTGGCTATCAGAACATTGTTGCATCTTCTGACCATATTTTCCACACTCTCTTATTTTTACAGTGTTGCCATACTTACCTCAACGTGCCACCATACACTCTCTAATTGCATGGATATGGATAATTCTATATGACTCTTGGTGAGTCTCTCACATGAAATCCAGTTGAATGCTTACTCAACCACATGGGAGATAATTGAATCAGTCCAATCTGTAGAAGCCTTTGATAGATTCTTGACCATATGCTTTTTTACCCTATAGACATGAAATTGACGGATCTGGAATAAAGATGCTCATATGTTTGGCTCCTGAAGAAGGGTGTATACCCGAAACACAGAGCTTACACTTTATATATACTTTTTGTTGAATATATTCTTGTTGAATACCTTCTTGGTGAATGTTCTTGTTTGTATGTTTTGTTAGCAACTTTATATTAAATAATTCACTGACTATTGTTGGCTCCTCCTCTCCTCCTATACTAATTCAACTGTATTTAGCAGTCAGAACTACCATCATCAAATCACAAATATTGAATGAGTTGTCTCAGTACCACGAGTGTGCAGGGGACGGGAGTGTCCCCCAATATAGGGCACCAGTTCTTTCTTCATTGTAAAATACTTCATAACATCCTTCGCAGTCAAGACAGAACATTCAGGCACTTTAAAAGTAAATATAATGCTTCTCGTACTAAGCCTGAAATAAATCCAAGGTATCATATACAGTGGAAGCAGTTTGTTGTGCATCCTCTATGCTATGTAATGTAAAAATAATTTCTAAAGTGCCACTTCACCAGCTAGCGCATCAGGGCGCTGAGGAAAAACCAAGAATGAAGGAAGCGGCCAGCTAAACTGTGAAGAGAAAAATGTTCAGAGAACAACCGGATTTAAGATGTTCATCCATGACCTGTAGAGAAACCGGTGTGGCATTCCACAGAGAGGCAGCGGCAACCGAGAATGAGCGCCCCCCATGCGAGTCAAACACAGCTACCGAGTGAGGGCGTAGGGGCAGAATTTGTCCTGCAGAAATTCAGGACCTTTAGCATAAAATGCACAATGGACCACACATAGGGGCTTAAATATAATGTGTTTCGTCACAGGAAGCCATTGTAGTTTAAGCAAAATAGGAGAAGCCGAGCAAAACCTGGAGGCCCCAACAACAAGCCGGGCCACCGCATTTTGCAGCACTTAAGTCGCTGGAGGAGATACGCTGGCTGGGCCACATAGAGCGCACTGCAGTAATCTAGAGAGCCAGTGGTAAGAGTCGATACCACCGAAGAGCGAAGGTGAGCAGGATGGAACATGAGAACTTCGTGCAAAACGCAGAGCTCGAAGTGAACTGACTGGCTGACTGCACTAATCTGACTCTGCATGGAAAGAGAATCAGAGAGTTTCACCCCCAGTTTTTTTTACCACAAGTGAGGGCAAGGGCAGAGGGCCAAGCATGGGAGCTCAAAAGGCTGAGGATCAGCTGAGGGAGGCCGAGGGGGACCCCACCAGCAGAAACTCTGTTTTATCGCTGTTAAGGCGAAGCCAGTTTCTGCTCATCCAGGTGTGAATGGCGAACAGGCAGGAGCAGCAGTGTTCTGCAGAGGCCCGGCAGGAGGGATCAAGCCCTACCAAAATGTGTGTATTGTCAGCATAGGCGAAACACAGAAACCCAAAAGAGTGAATCAGCTTCACCAAAGGACGAATATAGAGACTAAAGAGAAGAGGAGAGAGAGCAGAATCTTGGGGGACAACACAATTAAGGGGTTTCACTACAGAAAGAAAAGGAGGAAGAGGGAGAGACTGGGGGTGTCCCGTGAGAACGGAATCAAACCAGTCCAAGACCAGGCCAGAGAGGCCAGCCTCTGACAATCGCGCAAGCAAAATGGCGTGATGGGGCGTGTCGGAGGAGGCGGAGAGATCTAGCAGGATCAGGGCAGCCGAGCCCCCCTGATCCGCGATCTGAACTAGATCATCAACCAACGCAACTAAAACTGACTCTTTGCCACAACCAGTCTGGAATCCGGACTGGAAAGGGTCAAGTCACCCAGAGTCCTCAAGGAATGAACGGAGAAGTGGAGTAACCAGAGCTTCAAGAAGCTTTATAGGGAATGAAAGAAGATAAATTGGATGGAAATTAGAAAGCGTAGAAGGGTCAAGACCAGGTTTTTTGAGAAAGGGAAGAATGAGAGCATGCTTAAGAGAGTTGGGAATGTGGGAGACGAAAAGAAAGCATTAACCGCTGCCATAAGAGGCTGTGCAATGTTAAGACAAATATCCTTGAGGATACTGAGTGAAATAGGGTCAGCAGGTGTAGCCCATTTAAGTGAAAGCACAGCTGCAATCACAGTGGCCGCCGTGAACACAGGAAAAGTAGACCAAACAGAGAGGGGCAGGCTCAGGTCCTCTGGGCAGCCCGAAGGAGGGCAAATGCCAGCCGTGGCATAGATATTCTGATGAATAATCACAATTTTATCTTTAAAGAAAGAGCACAGTGAATCGTAGAGCCCTTGAGAAGGGACCTCCCCAGAATTAGTGGATGGGTAGGGGAGAGAACGGACTACTTTAAAAAGCTCCTTAGAGGAGTTACCCGAGGCTTCCACCTAAGCAACGAAAAATGCACATTTAGCTAGCACAATGGCTGCCTGATTCGGAGGTTGTGGCTTGTCGAAGGGCCAGGCGGGAAAAGTCACAATATGACATGTGCCACTTACTTTCGACGTGCCTACGGGCCAGCCAAAGCTTGGCCAGGTCAGCTGAGAACCTAGGTTCAGAAGGCCATGCACAGGCTTTATCAGCCTTAAGTGGTGCAAGAAAGTCTGCGACAGCTGTGAGAGCAGCGGTATATGACTGTAAATCCCAGACAACATCAGCTGACTGCTGCTGAATAATTGCCACTGTGATGTCGGAGTGCTTGACCTTCCCCCAGTTCCTTTTAGAGGCGCGGGGCAGAACTGGAGGGCAGAGACAAGTGCGAGAATTCACTGTGAATGGAATAATCATATGATCCGACCAAAGAACGGGGAGGTGGCCAAAAGAAGTGGCCAGTGCGGGGGGGTGAGGGGGCGGGGAAAAAGATCAAGAGTGTTTCCCAGCTGCTGGGTAGGGCCAATAATCAACTGGTAGAGACCCATCTCTTTCAACACAATGATGAAGCAAGCCGCCTGAGCGTCAGCAGTGTCATTGGGATGGAGATTGAAGTCCCGGAGGACAACTGAAGCCCCCAGCTGAAGTCTGAGATCGGCCACAAGTGCCGGGAAATCAGCATGGAAGAGAGGATCTGGTCCAGTGGGTTGATAGAGCAGCAAGAAATTAAGAGGGCTGGTAGGGGAAATGGAAACACGCAGGCGCAAGACTTCCATGTTTAAAGTGTGCTGCAAAGGGAACATATCATAACACTGTCGTAAAGCAGGGCAATACCTGTGCGCACCTTAGGTGGAGACCTATCTAAGTTGAGAATCTGATAATTGGAAGATAGGGCCAGGGCCAGACTGGGAGCCGAGGTAGCTTTAAGCCATGTTTCTGTGACGAAGGCGAGAGCAGGAGTAGCGTGAAACAATCAGCGGCATGTGCGGGAAGAGACTGTGCTTTAAACAGCAAACATTTGACCTCATAGTCCTTAAAAGTAGGAGAGCCCAACTCGGGGCAGACCTCCCTGTGCCAACCTGAGGGAAAAACCGTATCGGAAGGTGCCAAGTGAATCAGGGAGGAACGAGATTATGGCAAGAGGCTAACCTTGGGAAGAGCCCATCCGCATCTGCTGCGTGGATGGGCGCAGATGGGCCTAACTTTGGCCGAGTGAAGGCGCTTCTGCTGCGCCCATTCGCTACGCTTATGGGGGGCGGGCAAGTTAAATCTGCACATCGTGTTTGGCAGGGGCAAATCAGCCTTCCGAGCCGAGTGGAAGGAAGGGAAGCCACCGTCCAGTGCGTGAGTGTGAGAAATCAAAGACTGACTCCGACACAGAAACGAGCCCCGTGTGAGTAAGGAGGGCAGGCAACCACGCGCTGGCTGCAGCAAACGCTGTAGCCAGTACAAGGAAAGAAAAAGTAATTAAATAAAAAGAACCTAAGATAATTAAACAAAGTAAAATAATGAAAGTGAAAGCTGTATACAGAAAGTAAAATGTAAAAAAACACCCAGTTGGACCATGGAGGTCCAGTGTAACCGGAACCCCTTAAAGGAACAAAACTCAAATGAGGAAAAAGTATAAAACAGTCTAAAATTCAGCCGTGAGCATAACTGACATCAAGCTGAGCTGCAGAAGCAGTCTCAGATCCAACTCACCGCCAGGGAGGGAGCACCTTAAGAGGAGCCCCAATTCACAGACCAGGCCAATCAGCTTTCTGAGCCGAGTGGTCGGAAGGGAGGCTGCCACCCAGTGTGTGTGTGTGAGAAATAAAAGACAGACTCCGACACGGGAACGAGCCCCGTGTGAGTAAGTCAGCCAGGCAACCTTGCGCTGACCTATGCTATAGACTTCTATTGGATGAAGAGGACCTAATAGTCCTAATTCAGTGCCTTAAATCCTCCCGTTCCCCTGGCATGGATGGCTTGGCCAATGTGGTGATAAAAAAGGACCCTGATTATTGGGCAAAGTTATTGCATATGCTGTACATGGAGATATGGGAAAATATTTTGTACCATTCCCTTAGGTGAAATTAATAAATGAATAGCCAAGAAATGCTTATTACCACTGCCAACAAACTGGACTTCGTAAGGCCATGGGGCTAACTTTAACATCTGGACACGCCAACATCTGAAAGCCCCCACTTTTGATACCCCTGCTGCATCCCTTTATCTAGCATATATCAATTGCTCCTACGTTTTTGACTGTGTTAATAGAAACAGGTTGTGGGATAAACTGAGAGATTGGGACCTCGACCTGGATATTTTGTACCTCGTACAGCAATTATATACTCACACTTCTGTAGCAGTTAGGCTGGGTAACAGCGGAATCCTTTCTGATTACATTGAACAGATGTTGGGCTAAAGCAGGGGTGTGCCCCATGCATTGGACCCCTCCAATAATTCTCCACCCAAAACTGGTCATCACCCAGTTTCCTGGCTCAGCTATCCAGACAATACAGTGCTATTGGACAGAACCTGCCTGGGGGTTTGGAGAGCTTTAAAAGACTGCAGATTTTTCAAAGACTAATTAATTTAAGATCAATTCCAGTAAAACTAAAATGCTAGCGATCAGTGAAAAGATGTTGAGACCAAAACTTAATTGTCAAATGGATGGTGTTGAAGACAGATGCTCACGAATAGGTGATGTTGGGTTTGCTTCTTTATTAAGTGAGATCTATAAGCTCTTGCTCCAGGTTCCCACCTCTCTCCTTTCCTCCAATTGCTTTACTGCCTCACTCTGGAATTCTCCTCTCCACGTAACCATGGAGCAGGTACTGGAACACAACAACATGGCTTACACGAGATACAAAACATCTTCTTACCTTATAACATACTATTAATCATTTTGTATCTATTCAACTTAAACTTTAATTATATACATGGTACCCAGATAACCTACTTCACTCACACCTTACAATTTCAATGATCTTTTCAAATTCCAAACTTGCCCGATTTCAAATTTCACAGCACCGCCTGAAACTTCCTTGACTCTCTCTTGCGGACCATACTTGATCCCCTTCTTATCCTTCATCCTTCCCATCTTCACTCACATCTCCTCTCTTAACCACAATTCCTTTGACACACTTCAACCTGTCATACCTTTTATTTGCCATTTCCTTCACACATTTTTCCCTTGCTTCAATCTCTTTTTCATGTATAATCCTCGTACAAGATCTCAGTAGCCACAGTTCACATATATTCATTTTTACCTACTGGTCCCTCATCACTTCAAAAGGTATTGCACTAGTCGTAGTATGAGGTGCATACTGTAGGGCCAGAACCCTCTCCAACCTCTCTTCCTTCCGCCCCTTCCCACTGCTTTCGGCAACCTGCACTCCCTCCACAAGGCATCTAATTACCCTCTCCACCACTTAATTAGTTTGTGGATGATACAAATTGCTGACCATTTTCTGTTAAAATGCTATTTGGAACACCCTCCCTAGCAAAAATGTCATCCAGAAATCTCTCCACACTCACCACAGTGATCCCCCTCACTACTTTCACTTCCACCCACCTTGAAAACAGATCTACCAGCATTAACACATAATGGTTGCTATCTCGTCCTTAATCTCTTCTCCGATTCGTTGCAGCCGACACAAGAATTAAGTATGTCGTCCACATATTTGTTGAACCCAGGCCACCAGTAATCTGCTTTTAATATCTCTTTAGTTTTGGTAATCCCAATATACCCCTCATTGGCTAGCTCAACCAACCTGTCTCTCACCCCAATAAGAGTCTCAACTCTTCCTGACCGATACAGCAAATTGTTTTATACATTGAGTTCACTTCTCACTTCCCAAAATAGCCCCAGTTTTTCATGTAACAAAGCCTTCCTAGGCCACTTTCCCTTCACAAATTCTTTCACCACCCTGACACATGCCTCATTCTCACACTTAGCTTTGCATTCTCTCTTTCCAATAATCCCATTGTGTGGGGCATGCACTTGCTTATTCCACCCGACTTCTTCACTTCCCCGCTTCTCTTCAACACAAACCCTTGATAGGTGATCAGCGAATATATTACGTCGACCAGTTACCACTTCCACTTCAATATCATGGCACTGCACGCGGGTTGTCCAACATGCCAGTCACCTGGAAACCTTTTCCATACCCTTGTTCTCAAACACAGCTTTGAGTGGTTTGTGATCCGTCCTTAATGTAAAATATTGCCTGCACACAAAGCTTCTAAACTTATCTATTCCCCAGGCTCACTACAAAGCCTCTTTCTCTATCACCAAATACCTGCGTTCAGCTCCCTTCAGTACCCTTGATGCATGTGCGATGATTGCTTTGTCTCCATCACCATTGTTTGGGATAACACTGCTTCTAATCCTGTGTCACTAGCATCTGTAGTAATGATAGTCTTATCTCTAGTGTCAAACTGGCCAAGTAGTTTTGCTAAATTAATCTCTGCTTTTAAGGCTTTGAATTCCCTCTCACATTGTTCATCCCACAAGAATCCACTTTTCTTCCTCAGCATTTCTATCATCCCTTCCACTTTAAAAAAATAAAAGCTGTTTTATACTCTTCTGATAGAACACAACTAGCCCAAGGAATGATCTAAGTTCATTTTTGGATTTAGGTACTTTCACTTCTCTCATAGTGCTGACCAATTCCTCCTTCGGTTTAATACCTCCTTTGGATATCACATGTCCCAGATACTCTACTTTTTCATTCCTGAAATGCATTTTCTTTCTTAACGGTGAGAACTCTATCATTCAGAATTGACAGACCTCGCAATATTACATCATGCTCTGATACATCCCCCACAGACTAATATGTCATCCTGAGCGAACATGGTTCCAAGCAGAACATTGTTCCAACTCCTCTGAACAATTTGTACATAGCTTTTTGGAAAACAGATGCTGCTGAAACTAATCCAATGGGCATGTGTTTAAAATGAAACACACCTTCATGAGATATAAATGCTGTGTATTTCCTTGACTTGGGATGCAACTCAGTTTGATGATATGCTGACACCATGTCCATTTTTGTAAATAAAATCCTATCTCGAATAAGACACAATTGTTCTCTGATGTTTGGCAGCAGATGCTGCTCCACAACTATACATTTGTTTAATTTACGTAAATCCACACATCCTCTTACATCAACGCTCTTTTTCTTGGCTACAACCAAAGGAGACAGCCACTCTACTGCCCCTGCCCATTCTATTATCCCTTCACCACACAATTTCTTCATTTCCTTCACTACAACCTCTCTCAGTGCTACAGGCACATACATCAATTTCACCACTACTAGTAGAGATCCCTTCTTCACAATTATCTTCTGAACCATTCCATTCAGTTTTCCTACTTTGGTAGAGAAAACATCTGGATACTTCAATATCTCTGGTGTCACATTATAACTTTCCTTCACAGCTAATACTTGCTCACACTTGTTGGGATCAAGCCTTATCTTAAGCTTACTCTGCTCCTTCCAACTAAACAGTGCACCTCCCTCCGTATTAAATAGATCTTCACAATCATTTCTCTCCCCTTGAATCCCAAATTGGCCATGAAATTCCCAAGTATATCAATTGTATCCATATTGTACCCCTCTCTCCCTGAACAAATGTCTGGTGGCATCAAGTCTTCTTTTTTCCCATCCGATACCTTTTCCTACTCATCCCTTGAAATCAGGGAATCCTTTGCTCCTGAGTTAGCCATCATGTGTATTAGTATGTCATTTACAAACACTTCCGTAATGGACTCTCATCCTCACTGTCACACTCCACACCTACTACACATATGGGACATATATCCGCTCCCACAACATCATCACTATCCCCTGAAACCTCTTCAAATGGTGCACCCACAATCACCACATTAACGCTTTTTACACTTTGATGGTTTTGCAATAATTTGCTAAGTGTCCCCATCTGTTACATTTCTCACAAATCACTTTCTTTCCCGGACAATTTGACGCCCCGAGAGAAGTCCTTTGCTGCCACATCTACAACATGTTTTCTTAAGTGACACACTTTCCCCTCCAGTCAAGATACTCTCTTTGGGATAGTCTTTTTTATCTTTCCTTCCTGCATTTTGTTTTGTGCGCACACAGGCTTCGATCTTCATCACTTCCTTTTCTGGTACTTTCGCTTTTGCCAGCTTCGCTAAGCAGTTCAGTTAGTGCTCTATTCTGTTAGTTATCCCCAGCACTTCGCCTAGTGAGGGATCATCCTTCAAACACAGCTCCTCCCTTTTCTTGTCCTGATTGAACTTTGCCATATATTGATCCCTTATGTGTTCATCAAATGTGTCTCCAAAATTGCATGTTCCTGCAAGTTCTCTGAGTGCTGTCACATATTCCTCAACGCATTCTCCAAGAAACTGTTTACGCATGTCAAGGTTATACCGTACTAAAATGGTGCTAATCTTGAAGTTGAAATATTTATCCAGTTTATTTAATGTATAATTCTACTCACACCTTCCATTACACCCTCCTCATCATCCAGATAAGGTAGGATGTCATCTAGTCTTTGCCCTTCATACCCAAGGCAGTGCATGAGTAAGGATATTTTTCCATCACTGCCCGCATTCCCTTCACACCCCACCCTCAGGTAGTGCAAACATCTTTTTCTCTACATTCCCACCTTTACTTTGGGAGTGCCAGGATGAGCCATGAACACAGTTGGACCTGACACATTCTGCCTGGTGAGATCTTTCAATTGATTACGTATGCCCTCACCTCTGTTAGCTAGCTTGAGTGTCTGTGGGCCTCATTACACGGATGGCGGTAAGGTATTACCGGCACCAGAAAGGGCACCGGTGCCGGTAATCCCTTACCACCCTATTACGAGGTCCCTTTTCTGGTCCCTACCTTAACGGCTGGTTTTACCAGCCGTTAAGGACGGGACCCGCAAAGGGACCTTGGAGGCAATTACGGTACCGCAATTTGCGGTACCGTAATTGCCGCCTTCCCCATTCCCATTGAGCCCTATGGGGGCTCAATGGGAATGGGGAAGGGCCAATGGTGAATGGGGAATTACCGCCCCACCAACCTTGGAATGGGGCGGTAATTCCGGCATTCACCATGGCGGGATCAGTAAATTACAGGCGGCAACCAAGGCGCTAGTAGCGCCATGGTGACCGCCTTCCGTGTAATGAGGCCCTGTGATTTGTTATACTTCTGCTCTCACCTCTGTTTGCTGGCTTTAGTTCCACAGTTTTTCAATTTCGGTGAGATATTTACTGCAATTTCTAAGGTAGCACCTGATGTTGCTGATTTCTATGGTAGCACCTGATGTTGCTGATCTTTTTCCTTTCACTTCCCGGGTACAAGGACAAGTAATCTTATGCCTCCGGCATGCTGTGATATCACCACACCACCCTTTTGGGTCCTCTTTTCCAGTTCATACTCTCCGGAGCTCCAAACTGCAGAGTAGCAACGTGGCGCCTGTCTGCATACGGGAATGCAAGTACCCTTTTCCCTTACAATGTGATTTCTCGCACCATACAAGAGGCAAAAGAGAGCCTGTACGATGCAGGGCATGGTGCCCAGCAATCCGAGCACTTTACGCTAAAGGGCTCCTCCGTGTGGTCTCCGTTCCCACGCCTCCTACTTGGGAGCGCCATTGCAGGATTGGCAGCTTGCCTCCATGCAAATCAACTTAATTTCATTTTCATTTTATTTATTGAATTTATGCCAAAAGTGCTATTACAATATATAAAAAAAGGACAGTAAAATCATTGTAATGCATAACCATTTAAAAATGGGACAAATAACATATCATTATGTAGAAAGAAAAGACAAAAGAATGGACTTGGGATTAGATTGAAAGATACAAAGAGACGAAGAAGAGTGGACAGAAAGGGGAAGAGAAATCCATTGTTTGGGGGCTAGATGAACGAAAGGAGTGAAAGCAAGAAGAAGCATGTGGGGGTTTGAGAACAGTGAAAAGGAACTGACTTTGAGAACGGAGAGTCTGAGAAGTGGAGTAGAACAACCCCACTGAAGAGAGGTATGAAGGAGCAAGTCCATGAATACATCTAAAAACGATTGAAAGAAAGTAGTAAAGAAGACGTGACTCAAAGGGAAGCAATGAAATATGCAGCATAGAGGATGTAATGGAAGAACGAGAGGATAAAGAGAAAAGGAGACAAACCGAAGAATTATAGACAGAGCAAAGAGGAAGTAGATGTGAGACAGGGAGACCCAGAAGAAGAGATTAACAGTAGTCGATATGAGAAAAAAACTGACAGACGAGAAAAAGTTTAGTAGCATGAAATGACAGATAAGGGCGGGCACGATGAATGTTGAAAAGAGCGTAGCGACAGGAACAAGCAGTAGAATAGATATTCAGTGAGAAGGAAAGCGAGGGATCAACGATAAAACCCAAATTGTGTACAGAAGAGGAAAAGGGCAGATGGGGGAAAAGAGAAAGATGGGGAGAACAGAACCTCAGCCTTAGAAGGATTGCGGTGGAGAAAGGGTGAAGGCATCCAGTTTTGGACAGCAGAAAAGTAGTTTAATACAGTGGAGTGCAATGTAGAGTCAAAAGATGAAAAAGGGGAAACGATTTGAGTATCATCTGCGCAAGATGAAAAAAATAATTAAGCAAAGAAATGTGAGCAGATGAGGGGCAGTGTACAGAGAAAAGAGGAGAGGACCACGTACAAAGCCTTGGGGGATACCATAAATAAGAGGAAGTGGAGGAGAGGTATGTCGAGCCCAAGTTACAGAATAAGACCTCTGCGAAAGATAGGAGTGGAACCATTTGAGAAGAGACCCAGAAATACCCAAAGTGGAGAGAAAAGAAATAAGAATAGTGTGATCAAGAGTGTTGAACGCTGCAGAAAGATCAAGGAGAATGAGTACAGAGGAAAGTTTAGAGTGACAAGCAGACAGAAGAGAGTTGGATACATTCAAAAGAGCAGTGTCTGTGGAGTGAGAGGGTCGAAACCCAGATTATAAAGGTGGTAGCAGTGGGTAAAGATTTAAGAAAGTAGTAACCTGAACATATGCAGCCCGGTCAAAGATTTTAGCGAGAAATGGAAGAAGCGAAATAAGGCGGACAGTGGCAGGAATAGAAGGATCAAGAGATAATTCTTTTAAAATCGGGAGAATAAGAGCATGCTTAAAGGTAGCTGCAAAGCAAGGATCTGAGAAGGAAGAGTCAATGGGCCTCATTACGACCCTGGCGGAAATCCAAAAACGATGGCGGAAATGCAATACCGCCATCGAATAGCGCTCGGTGCGACTATGACCCGTCACCGCAAAGTACGAAGCCATTAGCGACACCGTAGTGAACGCCAACGCTAACTGCACCAAGCACGCGCGCGCGCGCCATGCCAAACCGTAAATACCACCATGGCGCAACGGTACGCGAATTCCGACCCTAGCGGACATGTACCTAACGCCATCAAGCACGGCGGAAAGCACCATACCGCCATGGTGAGAAGTACGGCATCGCGAATCAACCGTAAACGGCCCCACTGAGTGCCTGTACTCCACTCCCTGGCCACATTGCACAACCCCTGGCAGGCGCAATGTACTCACACAATGCAACCAGTGAAATCCACAATTCACCCATGCATGCCAACGTAGAAATGCATGCAGGGGCTCAAAGCGCCCCGTGAGTGGGCATCCATGTACGGCATGCCACCATAGCCGTACTGATGCAGCACAGGCATGTGAAGGTACAATACATCAAAATGAAAATCAAGAACACATGACACAAAACAACAGTAGTCCCCCATCGCTTGCCACCAGCGCAAGGCAACATCCAAAACAGCATCCTGAGGGGGACTGCACCAGCCCTGTACTCTTGCCAGTAAACAAACCAACCATCAGCAGAAGCATGTACCACACAAGTTGGCAGAGTGACTGAGCAGCCAGGCTCATCCCAAGAGGGGCCGATGGGAGCTGCAGGGCACAGATGGCATGAATACAGAAGCTATTCCAATGGACATGACCCCAGTCCCCCTCCAACAAACGCACGCAAACACAGGCACCTGTGACCAGCCACATTCTGAACATCCCATCATTCCACCAATCGACCTGGCTGACAGGCACCAGTCGGCCAAAAGCCAATCCCCCGCCCCTGAACAGCACATCATGTAAACAGTCACAATGGCAGCCCCTATCCGTGACCATACTGTGCTACGTAGGCAAACGCGGCCAGTACAGTACCACACAACTCAACTCAGAAGGCGGAACACAATGCAGATCATCTCGCAATACATACCGCCACAAATCGAAAATCGCTACATCACCTGCAAAGAATAACGCAACACGCCAAATATCGGAATACAATTTAAATGCACATCCAAATGACAAAGGCCTCACAGCAATTTGCAAAATAACACCAAAACATCCATCATCACCGAGGGCTGCATCTGCAATAATTGACCAGCTTCCACTTGTGTGACGCCCTGTACCATCATGGCACACAGGGCCTACATCAACGTTCCAAAAGGCAACATGGAAGCGGCAAGAACCGCAGGTCCGTCCCATGAGGCAGGCACTAGTCCAGCTGAAAGGCCGAAATGTTGCACCTAGCCACCAGTACAGCGTAAGGGCATGTGGCCCATTGGCGATCGTCCCATAAGATCGTAATGCTGCTCCACTGATTCACCCGAAGCTGCAGGTGTCGAGAGTAAAAACCATCTGGAGGAGTGGCGTACAGATGGCATCTGCAATAGGGCAGCAGATACCTGTCACCCAAATGAAACACAAATTAACCGATTGCATTACGGGACTCATGATGCATTACAATCTTCATTCAACACACCAAATCCAGACCCATATGCATGCTAGCCCACTCCAAAGGAATATACACACCCCTAAATCAGTATCGATTCATAACGAAATCAATCGAGGTAAATACACCATTGGCAACGTCGGTTACTGTGCATGCGTCCGTCAAGACAGAACCCATGACATGGGATTAGTAACGTGCCTAGACACAAGTGTATGAAGGCGCGTCGAGACAGGGAGGATCCGACAAGGGCAGATAGACGTAAGTCCCACTATGGCAGCCTTGCATCACATAGCGCAGGGGAAGGGGATTGATTCAAAAAACCCATGTACATGGCAGACCCTAAATGGAATCATCTGTCCATGCATCCATTCATCATTCCCTCATCCCGCAATGAAAACGCATGAATATTCACTCACATAATATTTGAAACTTCCATCGCGTCTGTGCGTAATGCAGTCTGCAAAAACCACTGTGCTCCTGGCCGGATCTGTAGTGTTGTGAAGCAAGATGGATTTGGGAACGTCCTGCCTTATCGTCCACTACGCTATTGCGCATCCCATTCAATTCATATCATCCATTGCTTGCTCGTTATGGGCCCTGTCCCAAGGTCATTCAACAATAGAACGTTACATTTCCAGGCAGACCTGTGGGCGTCTCCTCACCGCTACTTCGAAACCAAAAATGCTGGCCTTCGAATTCCACACTTGCAACATTACGTCGAAAAGGCTTCTGTGAACGCTTGCATTCACAATTACATCAATGTAGTGCGGCTGTGTGTCATAATGCTAACTGGCTGCAATCACAAATGGGACGCCACGCCCGTCGGTGAAGTTCGTTACTGTGCTGCATGAGGGTCGGCCATCGATCGAGCCCTACATACCACTGACTCTTCACAGGTATGTAAGCGGCTGCAATCATAGCATGTGTAACAATGGGAGCATAGCATGAAAATCAGTCAAAGTACATCACACTGCCATCGGGATTTGATACATGATTCCTATCCCAAGATGCCATGCGGCCAAATGCAGCCTTACGTGCGGGACGTGCTCGGCCAGAAGGGATTGCATCTGCCACAGATTCATTCAATCAGCACAGGTGGAGGCCATACAGGCCGACAGCACATATATAGCAGACACAAACCCCTCCCACAACCACTCGCACTCCAAAATGCTACCGGCAGGACTAGCGATGTTGGCCCTGGGGGACCAGATAGCACTGCAAGTGCTACAACTACAAGAAGACGACGAACAACAACAGGTACAACAACCGGGCGCACAGGGGAGACGGAGGAGAAGGAGGAGGAGGAGGGCAAGGCAGGGTCAGCAAGGCCCACAAGCACTGCCACTACCACCACGCAGGCGGCCCGCAATCCCACGCCTCCGAGCTGATCCGTTCAACCTCACTGCTGAGCAGATCCACACCCTCTACCGTTTGGACCGGGACACCATAATCGCCATTGTGGACATGACACATGCTGACCTCGTGAGCATGATAGATAGCCCAACCGCCATCCCACCCCTACTGAAGGTGGTGTCTGTACTCCACTTCCTGGCCACAGGCACCTACCAGCACACAGTCGGACAGTTGCATGGCATCTCACAGCCACTGTTCTCACGGACACTCTTCCAAGTGCACGATGCCCTCCTGAAGCACGCCGACGACCACATCACACTACCACGCACGTACCAGGAGATTACCAACGCAAAAGTGGGATTCCATGCACTTGGCGGCATCCCGGGTTGCATTGGTGCCATCGACTGCACCCATGTTGAATTGGTTGTCCCACATGCCATGGAGGTCCAGTACCGCAACCGCAAACAATATCATTCAATCAATGTGCAAATGGTGTGTGACTCCAACAAGATCTTTATGCATTGTAGTGCCAGATTTCCAGGATCTACCCATGATTCTATGGTCCTGAGGAACACAAGAATACCACGCTACATGGAGCGACACGCAGGGCACAGATCCTGGCTACTCGGTGAGTCTCATTCCATGCATGACATCGTGGCCCATTTGATGCGTCAATGACCTTGCAGGAAGGGGGGGGGCTACTTAGCACTATCATTCCACTGACACCCTTTATTCGTCTCATACAGGTGATGCCGGGTATCCACTGAAGAGATGGCTCCTTACACCAATCCGGAACCCACAGAACCAGCATGAGGAGGACTACAACCATGCCCACTCACGTACCCGTGTGGTCATTGAACAGGCATTCGGCCTACTGAAGGCTCGTTTCCGCAGCCTCAGCAGGTCTGGCGGGGCACTCATGTACAGCCATGAGAAGGTATCTAAGATGGTCATGGTATGTGTCATGCTGCACAACATGTGCATACGTAGGGATGTGCCCATGCCCCCTGACGCTGTACTGCATGCACCTGAAGATGATAATGATGAGGGTGGGGATGTGGAGGCACCTCAAGGAGTCCATGAGGCACAGGATGCACGTGCAATCCGACAGAGCATCATAGATGCATGCTTCTAGCAACCACGCATGGTGCCTATTACATGGAAAGGGGACCTGTGGCACTGTGTGTGTGTAGTACGGGCACATTGTGGACTGTACGCCTATGAGGGCCTCGTACGCAAATATCAATGTCCACACATGCCATTGGATGATAATGAAGTACTGTATTGTTGATGTGATTTGATTTATACACCCTATGGACCCGCCACCCAGTGAAGCCCAACACACCCCCTCCACCCTACTACCTCCCCCCCCAACACCAGTGTCCAAATATGCATGCTGTCCGTGGGTAGACGCTATTGCAAGCCCCCTCTACGGGTATCAGGGGCACCCCTGCCCGTGGAGCGCAGGTTCCTGCCAGATCTGCGTTGGGGGCTGCCCTGGACGGAACTTGCCACGGATGATGACTCTGCCTGCTCGCGTCCATGCATGTCTCTGAGGGTTTGTGAGAGCTCCGAGAGCACACGGCGCACAGCAGCAAGTTCAGCACAGACGTCTTTGGACGTCGCATGCAGTTCCCCCCTCAGGCTCTCGGTGCTTTTCTCCATTTGTGCTCTCGGTGCTTCTCTCCATTTGTGCTCTCAGGCTCTCGGTGCTTCTCTCCATTTCTCCCCTGAGGCTCTCACTACTTTTCTCTATTTGTGCCCTGAGTGTCTCGGTGGATGTTTCCATGGCTGCCCTGGAACCCCCGCATTCATTTGCATGGTCCTTGAGTAGCGTGGACACTTCCTGCTGTTGCTCGATCAGCAGGTCGAGGGACTGTTGCCTCTGCTGGGCCATGGACATTTGCGGTGGTGTGACAGGGGGGCTGCTCAACACATGTTGGCTTGGCACAGGACTTGTGGGGGTTGGCCAGTCGTCGTCTTCAGGGTGCCCCTGCGTGGTTTCGTCATGGTGTAGGGGATGGGACATGCAGGGGGATTGGGAAAGGTCATGGATGGTACCTACGTCGCCAGCACTGTTTTCCGTGTCGGAGCATGCTGGCATGACAGCTGTGTCACCTATGGTGCTGCTACCACCAGAGGCAGTGCCATCAGATACGTTCTTTGGGGGGACCTGTGGTGCTGGGGTTGTGGACTTGCTGGCTACTGGGGTGCCTGTTGCAGTCCCCTCCAGTGTGCTGCCACTTGATTCCTGCTGCTGCCGTGTCTTGATCCTTGCACCTGAGGTGGAGGCTCTTGGGACGTTGGTCCTGGCCCTCTTTGCAGGCGTGCTGGTCGGGGTGTCCTGCAGCTCGTCGTTGGTATCGGACCCTGTGGTGGAGTAAAGAGGGGCGAGCGTTAGTTATGGGTCTGTGGGATTTGGAATGGCAACGTATCATATGCATTGGGGTGGTACATGAGGGTGATTTGGGACTGGGCCTTGGAGGTGGTCTCATTTTCGTGTGGATTGAGGATGCATTCATTTGGCTGCCTGCAGTTAGGGGGTGCATGCTGCACATGTAGGGGTTGTTTATGGCATCTTGATTAATTTGTTTATTCTTTCTGACTTTTAGAGGGCGCTGTCAGGGCAAAGTATGTATTGCACTATGGGGTCACATGGTACTGCACATGTTCGTGCTTTGTGGATTTCGCATTGTTACTCTTGACCAACCTACCTGATTCTCCGGATGTCGGCACGCCTTTCTCCATCCCTCCGACTCCCTCTATGCTCTCCATTCCTATGGTGGAGGCGCAGATCTCCTCCCAGGGGGTCAACTTGATGGGCGACTCTGATCCCCCCCCGGTAGCTGTGGCGATGTTCCTGTTCGCAGAAAGTATGCTGCGTACGCGAATCCGCAGGTCGTCCCACCGCTTGCGACATTGCTGTGGCGTGCGGGGTGTTGTCCCCACCGCACTTACGCGCTGTGCCACCAGGGCCCATATGGCCTTCTTGTTGGCAAGGGCCGTCCTGGTCATTTGACTGGAGAAGACGACGGCGGCATTTTCCTGCAGGGTCTCGGTCAGCACGGTCAGTTCCTCTCGGGAGAAGTGGACCTGCCGCTTGCGATCACACGCTTTCTTGGCTACCTTTCCCATGTTTATTTTTTTAACTGGGGTTGCTAAGGGGTTGGGATGTGTGTCAGGGTCGGATTTTTAATGGTTGTGTTGGGATTCGGTTTTATAGTTGTGCGGCGTGCTGTTTCCCGTTCCGGCCACATGCTTTTACTTCCGTTTCCGTATATTTACGGTGCCCGCTCATTACGGTGCCCGCTCATTACGGTGTCCGCTCATTACGGTGACCGCTGAGATGGGTGGCGGTATTGCACCTGGTGCAGCGTACGGCGGCGGTAAGGGCCGTTTTGGGGTCATTTCCGCCATCGCAGCCTTTCGGATTCCGCCATGGCGTAATGCTCGTGCCCGATGGGTCGTAATTAGCCGCACTTTGCTCCTTCGTGCAATGGCGGAAACGCTATTTACGCTGTTGCGGTCCGGTCAGTCACTTTCCGCCAGGGTCGTAATGAGGCCCAATGAGTGAAGTGAGATAGGGAAGAAGGTGGGAATAAACCCGGGGATAAGAAAGGGGGAAGAGGATCAGAGGGGGAAGCCGTAGGGTGAGCGCAGGTAAGAAGATCTGAAGTATCAGAATCAGTAAGAAGAGAAAAAGAAGATAAAGAGTGTTAGGGTGGACTAGAAGTCTAGAAAGGGGCAGAGGTAGCAGAAGAAGAAAAGGGAGAATTAATATTAGCAACTTTAGTTGTGAAGTAGTTGGCAAAATCTGAGGATGGAAGGGATGAGAGAAAGGACGGGTCAGGATTTTTAGGAGACAATATGTCATGAAGAAGTTGAAATAGACGATGAGGATGGTGAGAAAGAGAAACAGTACATTCCAAAAAGTAGGATTTGTTTGCAGTAAATAAAGCAGAATTAAAAGAGGAGTGTAAAGATGAAAGTTCAGCAAGATCAGAGGGCAACCATGATTTTTTCCAGTGCAGCTGGGCTTTACGCAGACGCAATGGAGGTAGAAAAGGTAAGCCAAGGTTGGGGAGTTTTACGAGTAGGAAGGAAAGAATGAAGAGGGGAGACAGAGTCAAGTACTGACAGCAGGTTAGAATGCTAGAATGTTAGTAGCCACATCGCGGGAAAGAGGGAAGAAAATAGGAACAGGTGAAGAGGGGAGTGCAAAGAGGAAAGAAAAGAGGCAGAATCTAAAGAACAATGTTTGTGATGGGTAAAAGTGCACAAGGAGGGAGAAAAAGCGGATGGGGTAGCAGGAGAAAGTGAGAAAGAAAGTAAAAAGTGATCAGAAACACAGAAAGGACATGAAGACACAGACTGAGAGGGAGGGAGCAAGGAAAAGATTAGATTGAGACAAAAGACCGACTGATGGGAAGGGGGAGATGGAAAAAAATATAGGTAATAAGAGTCAGTAAGTGATGTCAACAGAGAGTAAGAAGAGTTAGAAGAAGGGAGTTTAAAGTCACCAAGAAGAGAAAAAGGTGAAAGGGAAGGAAGAAGAGAGGATAAAAGAAGATCAAGATGATCAAGAAAATCAGCAGCTCGCCTAGGAGGCAATAAACAACAGGAAGAGAAACAGGAAATGGGATAGAAAAAGAGGAAAAATGATATTCGGAAGTGGTGAAGAGTGGGAGACCAGAAGGGGGAGGTAAGAGTCCACGAAAAATTGAAAGAACACAAGTACTCCTGCTATGCCTAGATGGGCGAGGGGCGTGGGAAAACAGGGTGGACGCAGTGTGAAATGAAACTGGTGTGAAAGAGTTGTCAGGAGTAATCCAATTTTCAGCTAAGCAAAGAAAATTTTTATTACAGCAAAATAATAAGTCAAGAATTGAGTGAGCTACAACAGACAGCCTGGGAACACTCTTAAGTGGTAAACATATTGGTATGCCCATGTACAATTACTTGTCTCCCAAAACATGTAATAAATGTAGCCTCAGGAGAAGCTTTATTAGTAATTGTGGTGGCTTCTCAATCGAAGGGCTGATTAAGATCTATAAAACAAGTATTATCCCGGCCATTTTTTATGGCCTTGAATCTTTACCGGAAACATCATACTCGATGGCTTAAAACCCTTGAGGGTAAGCTATGGAAATCTACATTAGCCTTATGCAAATCCTTGCATATAGAAGCCATTCAATTAGAGTTGGGCCTTGTGTCGCTGGAGACACTTTTGCAAATTAGACAAAGTCTGTTTTGTCATATAGGAGGAACCTACTTCTTTTTTAAGCCTATACGGTTATCTTGTTAAATCTCCTAACTGGCATGATAAGGTCCTGACTAGATATGTGGCCCATTGCAGGTAATCATAAAGAAAGAGTTGACTGCCAAGATTTTGTTATGGATCATGCAGCTAATGCTGCATAAGTGTGGTGAGAAAGCCCTACTTGATTGAATGTAGTCAACAAGAGTTTCCTTCATTTTTACCATTCAATTGCATAATATACACTGTAGATGCTGAATTTCGTAGATTTATTATGTTACTTAGATTTAATCTTTTTCCATCATTGATGGTTCTGATCAGCTATTTATTCGGCTAACTTCATCGTCCTTCGAACCGCAGTTTATGGAAACAGATTCATATATTGTTACAGAAAGTAAAGCAGTGATATTTCACTGTCTTAATGGGGATATTTCAATGTCTTAATGCGGATATTTCAATGTTACTTTTAATTTATTTGTATGATAATTACACCTTGATATGTAATGTGCTTTATTTTAATGTGTTCGATGTATTTACTAAAATGTATTTTATCAAGTTATTTTCCCAATGTATATGTTCACTTTGAAAAGCACGTTTATTTCTATATGTATTAGTGTTAAAGTTTGTAATAAACTAATACATTTAAATAAAAAATAAAAACAATAAACTGCGATAGCTAGTCAGTGTGGGATATGTGCTAAACTTAGACATATCCATTTCAAGCTCACCCTCAATAATGTGTGATCTTCAGCTGCCCCTTCTCAGCACTATAACAACCTTTGTTATTCTTTTCCAATTTAATGGTGCTCATTGTATCTACCTCAGAAGGATGAAGGGCTGAGGATGCCCCATTGTCCACTTCACACTAGGGGACCGCCGAGATCAGTGCTCAAGTGTATATTGACGTGTTGTTTATTGCCTATATTTCGAACGTTCAGATTTCTGTCCCACCCTGTTTGCTAGCAGAATGTCAATATTGATGATACTACACACGTGGCAGCCTGAGGTTTGCCTGATATTAAATGTATAACCAGATAACACAATATGTAATAATAGATGTCAAATGAACACACACGTCATTAAAAATAACATGACATTACAGTAAATAATTGTATTGGTTGACTTCTGACATCCACCGTTTTCATAATGTTTTGCTTGCTACTTTGTTCATTTGCATAAGTAAAACACGCACCTGAAATATTTTCTTTCCACAGAGAAAGATGAAGTGTGTCACGGATTCTCAAGCAACCATGGCGCAGTAGTATATCTAGAAAAGAAAAGGTTGGTAGAGCTTTGTTGCTATACATTGTAAGCTGTAGAGAATGTGCAGGAGCCTTGCCTGTAACCTGATTGGTTAGAGTCGTGTCTTTTTCGTATCTAGTAGCTAAGTATTAATGACCTCATCTCATCACAAGCCCTATGGACCAACATCTTGCACTACTTCCTTGGGGGGATGGATATAACACACAGGTGGGACACAGGCGAGGGAACAGCAATACACATTTTCTAGCTTTTAAATAATCAACCCACCTCTTACCTGTCTCCTGCAACCCCCGCTTACCTGAGCATCTGGATCACCCTGACTGCGCCTCTGTAGGAAAAGGATGTGGTCAGGAAAGACAATGACTAGAAGGATTACTCAAACCCCCTAGAAAGAAACACAAGATTATCAGCAATGTATCCCACACAGAGTAGGGCATAAAATGAATGCTGGTGTATGGGTTTGTTTCGTTAGTGATTTGCATATAGGTATTTTGCCTCAGCCTTAAATCACCAGCAGTTGTTTTGTTTTTGTACAAAAAATAGGGAATCACAATAGACATTATATGCACACTAACACTATCACTATCATAAGCAGCTACACTGAAAACTAAAACAGGTGTCCTTTAAAACTATACAAAGAGACCTGTAAACATATTTTTAAAAGACCTTATGAAGTGCACTTTATGTTCTCAAACTATATGCAAAAAACCCTTGCTTGAAAGACAGCCTGGCCAGGGCTGTCTCAAGGTCCTTTCTGCTGCAGGTGATGGATTATGTTGCTTCGGTGTGGTCAGCAGGTCATCCAGGGTAGCAGCAGTGTATGGAGGGCACCCAAAGCTTGTTTAAGCAGGGCTACGTATGCCATAGGCAACCCAGCATTGATTGCCGCAGACGGGGACCCCAGTCATTAATCTTCACCCAGACCACGTCGGCCAACAGCAGCAGCCTTGGGAGTCTTTGCAGATCTGCCATAACAGGGGGCGTGCCCAGAAACATTCGCACAGAGCTCATTTTCCTAGGCGGGGAGCACCATGTAATGAGAAGCAGCCCAGTAGGTGGTGGTGATGTTGGTCACTCCCTGTCCCAATGGGGAGTGCCAACAAATTAGCCTGGACCTCCGGCGGTGAACGATGCGATATTGAGCCTCAAGCAATGGGCAGAGGCCCACAGCAGTGAATACAGCACCCTGCCTAGACAACAGGGCACCACAGACGAGACAGAATCTAAAAGGTAAAACATTTGTTTTGTCATAGGCGCTAGGTGGAGTGCCTTCTCGACCCTACGGTATGAGGGTGGGACAAACTATAAATGTACCAGCATCCGCTAATGTCGATCTCAACATTATTTGTTGTTTGAAAGGTTCTCCAAGTAGCACACGCGCATGGGGACCTCTTTTATTTTTTGTTTTTTCTATGGGGGTTAACGCCCCACAACTGGCACCACTTCCACCCTCCACCATCAGATCTGCCGTCCTTGCGTCTCTATTCTTTTGGCATCTATCTGCTCCATTTGATGGATCTGTCCACATAAATCTCTTTATCTCAATGTCGCCTGGCAAGTCAATAGCAAGTTGTATCCCCAGCACAAGAACTACTCATGACTTTCTCCTGCATCATAGAGCCTTTACAGCAGCTGTATTCTTACCTCATAGCCTTTTTTCCATTATTACCCTTGCGCAAAATCTCAAGTTTAGGTCCTGCAACTTATGGAAATCTGCTATTCTCCAGCATGGGGTCTGGCATGGATTCACATGCTCATGAATATTCCCCGTCGTCAGGCTGGGAATCCTCGGTAAAGAAAAAACCAGTATCAGTTTCGTTTCTGCTCTGTCTTTCGTAGTAGTAATCAATCACTGGTCTCTGCGTCATACTGACCACAGCCAATGACTGCCCTCTACCTAAGCACCGCCTCTGGCAGCCATCTTCAGATTTTTACCGCACGCTCATGTGTTGGGATCCTCGTGCTATTGCTCTCGAGCGTTAGTGCTATTTTTTCACGTTTTTTGCTCAAAAACTTTGTTTTTTCGGTCAAAAGAGCCTCAAGCTCCACCGACTCTCCATCCGATCAACGGGGACCTGTGTCGGATTCGTCTGCGCCCCTCAAGGGTGAAGATTTCGTCGAGCTACGCTTTGGAGGACTCCAGAAGCTTCTCAGGCCCGGATATGGCCCAGGAGAAGGGAAGCTCGACGCCCGGAAAGCTGTTCAGGGTCTGCCCTGGATGCCAGCTGCAGAACGTCTTTAAGGAGGACGAACACTCCTTTTGTCTCTACTGCTTACATGAGGACAAGACGCACGTGAAGAAGGACTGTGCGTTTTGCGGCAATATGTCGGAGCGGACCATGAAGGACCGCCATCAACGTCTCGCCAACTGGCTGGAAGGGAAGAGCCCGTCAGGCGAGAAGAAGAGGAAGAAATCCAAGCGGTCTTCTAAGACCTTTGAGGACGCCCCGGCGACGGGGGTCCAACACAAAGCCAAGCACCGTGAGTCCGCTGGCACCGGGAGCGCCGAACGGTCGGGCTCTACGGGCGCCAGGCAGGGTGCACCCTCCCCGGCACCTTCAACTACGAGCCAACGCTCTGGGTCGGGTAAGAGGAAGGGCGAGCACCCGGCGAAGCTCCTGGAGAGGCCCCGGTCGAGCTCGAAGGCCCCATCGGAGGGGGAGCGAGGCAGTGTCCCCCCCTCAAGGATAAGGCGGTGAGCGCACCTAAGGTGGTGAAGGCCTTAATCCATCCGGCCAAGCCCTCTATCGATACTGTCGCGGCGACCCTGGCTCAGCCTGTGGAGGCTACACCAGTGGTGGCGACCTCGGGGCTCAGAGTCTCCCTGCCACCTCGGAGGGAGTCCTCTTTTGTGCCCATCGATAGGACCCCCGTGAAATCCCCGGCGGGGAAGAAAAAGGGGGGGCAGGGGGTCGTCGTAGATTCGGCTTCAACCTCAGAGGAAGAGCTGATCGAGGTCTTAAGCCACGGCCTTGGCGTGGAAGAAGACCGGCCCGTCGGGATGGATCCCGACGCGGGTGACGACGACATCGTCGAGGGTGCCGACGGGGCCCCTGATCGCCCGTCGGATTCCCCTCTGCCAGCGCCGCAAGACAACTCGGCGGCCATTTTGTTGGCTATACAGTCCTTATGCTCAGAGATAAGGACGAGACTACCGTTGCCGACGGAGGAACCTCTCCCGTCGGGGGATCCTGAACCGGGACCTTCTGGCGTTCCCCCGCCCAAGAAAAGGATTCACCCTCCACCTCCTTTTCAGCTGTCGCGCACCGTCCAGCCCTCCTCCCCGTCCACCCGAGGGGATAATACGGGGACTGACACGGCAGCGACGGGTACGGACGACGAGGATCTACCGTCCTCACCTCCCACCAGGGCTTCTCCGCCCGACGAGATTGGTTCGTTCCACTCCATGATCGCCAGGGCATCCGAGCTTTCCCAACTCTGCCCTGAGGAGAAGAAAAAGGAAGGATTCCTTTATCAACGGCGCGAGGTCAAGAGGAAGACGGTCCTCGCGGTGCCTCTACTGGACGACATTTGGGATGAGGGCCTCGCCCTCCTCAAGAACCCTTCCACTACGCCAGCTAGAAGAGACCGGTACGAGAAGAAGTACCGGGACCCGGACGCGGCCCCCCTGTGCCTCCGGGCGCAGCCTACCTCAGACTCCGTCGTCTCTGCTGGGACGCAGGGTCATCTCGTCTGCAGCGACGACGATTAAAGCGGCCAACGCCTTGGCTATCGTGGCCCGCTACGACAGGGAGCTATGGTACAAACTGGCTCCCCTGCTGGACTTCCTGCCGGACGACAAGAGGGCGGATGCCCTGGAGATCCTACAGGAAGGTGAGGTGGCGTCGGACCACGCCATCACTATTGCGACGGACATCACCGACACTGGGTTTCGCCAGTTGGGCAACGGCGTGTGCCTTAGGCGGCGTGGATGGCTCAAGGCTACGGACTTCGTCAAGACGTACAGACCAGAGTCCTGGACATGCCGTTCGATGGGAACAACCTGTTTGGGAAAACAGTGGACTATTCCCTTCAGGCCATTAAAGCGGACACTGAGACGGCCCGGGCCCTTGGGGTTCTGCAGCAACGACGGACGCCCTTTCTGAGCACCGGAGGCAAGGGCGCCTCCAAAGGTTCCGGCGGCGGTTTCTCCACCTACCGTCAAGCGGCCCGCTCGTCGTCTCAGGAGGCCTACAGAGGACGAGGCAAGTCTGGCGACCCCACCGTCGTCGCCAAGGAGGTCAAGGCGGCAAAGCCTCGTCGAAACAGGATTGAACCGACCGTGGGGTCGGGCCCCCACCGATGCACCCCAGTGGGAGGCCGGCTGGCGAGCTTCGTCAGCGTGTGGGAGTCCATCTCCACCGACCGTTGGGTGCTGGACGCCTTAGCCCGGGGCCACGCGCTCGAGTTTCAAAGAAGGTGCCCGCGCGTCCCCCCCGTGGCCAGAAAAGAGCTTCACGTCCCTCAGCTTCTCCTGGAGGTAAGGGCGATGCTCAGGAAGGGCGCCATCGAACTCGTCCCAAAGAGCTTCGGGGCTCCGGAGTTTACTCGAGATACTTCCTCGTGAAGAAGAAGACGGGAGGATGGCGCCCCATCCTAGACCTGCGACGTCTGAACAAATTCATCAAGGCGCAGAAGTTCCGGATGGTCACCCTCCAGCACGTCCTGGGTCAGCTGGAGGAAGGAGACTTCCTGTCGTTGTTGGATTTGGAGGATGCCTACTTCCATATTCCCATCCTAAAGGGGCACCGAAAGTTCCTCAGGTTTGTGGTCCAAGGGCGTCACTATCAGTTCAAAGCCCTCCCCTTCGGACTACGGTCGGCACCCAGGGTATTCACCAAGTGCCTTGCACCGGTGGCGGCGCAGCTGCGCCGCGAGGGGATCCACGTCTACCCCTACCTGGACGACTGGCTCATCCGGGCCAAGACGAGGGAGCTCGCCGTGGAGCACACGGCAAGGACCGTCCAACTTCTCACGGACCTGGGATTCTCCGTGAACTACGCCAAGTCCCACCTGGTACCCGTGCAAAACGCACTGTTTCTGGGAGCGAAGCTCGACACAGTGTCCCTTCTGGCCTCCCCGTCGGAGGAAAGGACCAGGTCCATCCTGGGCAAGGTACAGCAGATGTTGGCTTCCGACGCGGCCAAGGTGAGGTCCATCAAGTCCCTCCTCGGAATGATGTCTTCTTGCATCTACCTCATTCCCATGTGCAGGCTCCGGATGCGCCCGTTGCAGGAGTTCCTGGACGCGCGCTGGATCCAAACGACTGGCGGCTTCGAGGAGAGGATCACACTCGACGAGAGTTTCCGCCGCGCGGTCCGGTGGTGGGGCACCCGCGCGCATCTGACGGCGGGCATGGACTTCCAGACCCCTGACCACCAGGAGACAGTGACCACAGATGCCTCCCTGGAAGGGTGGGGAGCGCACACCGAAAATCTACACGCGAGAGGCCTTTGGCTCCCGACGGAGAAGTCCCTCCATATCAACGTCCTGGAGCTCCGTGCAGTGTTCTGGGCCCTCAGGTCCTTCCTTCCGTCCCTCAAGGGCAAGGTGGTGAGGATCTTCACCAACAACACCACCACCATGTTTTACATCAGGAAACAGGGCAGAACCAGGTCCCCAGCACTGTCCAAGGAGGCGCAGGACCTGTGGCATTGGGCCGTCGCCCAAAGGATGTTTCTGGTGCCGTTTCATCTGGCAGGGATAAAAAACACCATCGCCGACTCACTCAGCAGGGAGCTGCGCTCGTGCCACGAGTGGGAACTACGGCAGGATCTAGTGGATCGCCTCTTCCAACAGTGGGGCACACCCCAGATCGACCTGTTCACGACGGCGACGAACTCCAAGTGCCGGAGGTTCGCCAGCAGGTTTCCCCAGGCGAGGAGCATGGGCGATGCTTTCTCGTTCCCCTGGGAGGGCCTTTTCCTCTACGCGTTCCCTCCTTTGCCACTGCTAATCCGGCTCGTCAACCAGCTCAAGAGGTCACGGTGCAGGATGATCCTCGTCGCACCTGCGTGGCCGAGGCAGATATGGTTCCCGGACCTTCTGGACTTGTCAACGTCCCCGCCAATCAAGCTGCCGGTGGACGCGGATCTACTCTCCAGGGAAGGAGGCGCCATCCTCCACCACGACCCGAAATCGCTGAACTTGCAGGCCTGGCTCCTGCAGCGCTAGAGTTTGGAGGATACGACATACCGGCCGACTGCAGAGAGGTTCTTGCAAAGGCCAGGGCGTCCTCGACTCTTAAATGCTACGGACACAAATGGAAGAGGTTCTCTGTCTGGTGCCACGCACAGAAGATTAACCCTCTACGGATTACGGCTCCCCAGGTACTGCCGTACCTGCTGACGCTGGCCAAAGCTGGACTGGCACACGCGTCCATCAAGAGTCATCTTGCTGCGATCTCCCAATACACCAGAACCACGGGGCGGACGTCCTTGTGGTCTCATCGTCTGGTGAAAGAGTTCATGAAGGGACTGTTCAGATCGTTCCCGCCGGTGAAGGCTCCGGCCCCGGCGTGGGAGCTCAACGTGGTGCTGACCAAGCTCATGGGACCTCCGTTCGAGCCTCTGCACTCGGCCCCGTTGAAGTTTCTGTCGTGGAAAACAGTGTTTCTTGTGGCCATCACCTCCGCACGACGGGTGGGAGAGATCCAGGCCCTTTCCTGCAAGGCCCCATACTTGACTTTTCACGACACGAGGGTAGTGCTCAGGACGCACCCCTCCTTCATGCCCAAGGTACCGTCGGACTTCCATCTCAACGAACCCTTGGTGTTGCCTGTGTTCTTCCCGTCGCCTTCGTCGCCAGCTGAGAGGACTTTGCACTCGCTGGATGTGGCTAGAGCGCTGAAGTTCTACGTGGACCGCACGAAGTGTTTTCGGAAGACGTCACAACTCTTTGTGAACTTTGGACCTGTCAATCAGGGGAAGGCTCTCTCGAAGGCTTCCATTTCCAGATGGCTCTCCGGCTGTATCATGTACTGTCATCGGTTGGCAAACCGACCGCTGCCTGGCCGTCCGAGAGCCCATTCCACCAGAGCGATCGAAGTTACCACGGCGTTCCTTTCTGGTATGCCCCTGCTGGACATATGTAGGGCTGCTACATGGAGGTCGATGCACACCTTCACGAAATTCTACTGCGTCGATCAGGATTCCAGGGAGGAGTCCAGGGTCGGCCAAGCAGTGCTGCGCAACCTGTTCACCTGAGGTGAGCCTGGTGAGGAGGTAAGATGCTTAATGTTGAGTTTGATGTAATGCTTAATGTTGAGCCTTTGCCAACTCCCGTGGTTGTGCATGTGTGTACTGCTATGTATTCTTTATTCATGAGCATGTGAATCCATGCCAGACCCCATGCTGGAGAAGGAACAAGTTATTTCTCCAGCATTGGATCTTTCATAGATTCAGATGCTTGAATATTCCCCGTCGTCAGACTGGGAATCCTCGGTGATAAATTAAATAATAATAATAATAATAATTGTTTTTTTTTTAAAATATATATATATATATATATATATATATATATATACACTGCCACCTAGCAGTGCATGTACATAGCCCATTATAGCCTATGAGCCACTTCATTGTGTAGTCCCTCCACCTCATTTTGGTCCTTTATGGCCCCAGCCAATGAGGTGGCAGGGCTTAAGCTCCGCCCCCGGCAGCCATCTTCAGATTTTTCACCGCAGTCTATCAGACACAGGGAATCCTCAAGCTCTCTGAGCTTTCTCAAATTCTTTCTACTTTTGTGTGGAATATATTTGTAAAATATATTCCATCTTGTTCCCCTTCTTAGGGGCTTTCTTTCCAATTAACCTTGGTGACAAAACTTGTTGTTTTCCTCTCAAAATCGTCGACTGAACTTCTCTTCAGAAATGGAGGCACCTCAGGCTGTCAGGAAGCCTTCCCTGTTCAGGGACTGCACGAGGTGCAAGAAGAAATTGGTTTACTACAAGGACCCCCACGAGCATTGCATTTATTGTGTGTACCCACATGACATTAAAAAATGCGAGATTTGTAAAACCTTTTCCACTAAGACCCTTCATGACAGGCATAGAAGACTCCTTTCATACCTGGAATCCAGGGATCAATCTTCGGACGAAGAGTCTGTCAGAACAGCTCCTGTCCAATCCAGCATTCCATCTGAGAGGCAAACTTCAAAGAGAAGGGCCAGAAAAAGTCAGCAAAATCTGCCTCCAGAGGTAAGGAGGAGTTTGCAAAAAACGGGGGGGGCAGTCGTCGGCGGGTAAACCGCCCACGAGTGAAGGGAAAGGTAAAGGCCCGTCATCGGCCATACCGTCGACGAAACCAGCATCGACGACGCTTAAGACATCGTCGACAGTTAGATCATCGTCATCGGACATGTCGACCGCGAAGCAATCGTCGACGAGCAAGAAACACCACTCGTCCACGAAGCATTACTCCATGACGCAGTCGTCCACGGAACACACTCCACATTCGTCAACGAAGCCCTCGTCGACGGGAAAAGGTCAGTCGTCGACGACGAATCCCTTGTCGACGGGAAAATCTCAGTCGTCGACGGGAAAAGCTCGGTCGACAGCGAAGCCTCCGTCGACCCGACAATCTCTGTCGTCGACGGGAAAAGCTCAGTCGACAGCGAAGCCTCCGTCGACGGGACAATCTCTGTCGTCGACGGGAAAATCTCAGTCGACGGCGAAGCCCTCGTCGACGGGAAAACCTCAGTCGTCGACGAGGATAACATCATCCATAACGCCTTCAGAGGCACCGCAAATTTCGGCAGTTACAGAGGAATTACTGCCTCTCACTCTTGAAGCTCCTGTCATTACAAGCAATATCATTGAAAAGAATACTGTAACTGAACCTCTGGTACAACAATTTTCACCTTTGGGGCACATGGCAGAACTTCTGGATATAATTCTTCAGGAAGAATTCTCCGATGCGGAAGTGGTGGAAGAGTCCATCGGTCCCTTACCGAAGCAATACAGCCCTCCTTGGCACCCGTCCACGGGAGAATCCGAATATCCTCATGACCCGGTGCTCATGTTATCCGTGCAGAGGATTGTAGAAGAATTTTACAAACGGCAAAGGGAGAAGCAAATTCCGATTAATCCCATTCCTAGAGAGTCATCCCCGATTCCAGGCACATCGGGTTGCTCTCCTTACAGGAGTAGACCGCAAAAACGGATGAGATCACCTGCTCGAAGACCGAGGAGCAGCTCCCACAGTGCTTCACCTACAAGAGTCCCATCACCACAGTCATCGCACAGACCGCTTTCTCCGGACATAGATCCCACCATGGTACCGTCCACCATCTCGGTATCAGACTGGCAGGAGGATCCTTTTGGTGAATTTTCGGAACCAGAAGAAGGAGAAATTACTCAGCAGCCAGACGATTGGGATGTCTACGTCGTCGAGAAGCCCAGGAGGAGAGACTCGCCGGGCAAGGCCTCACCACCGGATGATCTCGTCTCTTTCCACACCATAATAGGTAAAGCCGCAGAACTGTTTAAAATTCAGGTTTCTTCGGAGGAAAGGCAATCAGTGCTTTACGAGCACAGGGACAAACGGAGGAGGACAGTGACCACAATTCCCCTCCTCGATACCATCTGGGATTCCGGATCCAAGATCCTATCTACGCCCTTATCGACTCCGGCTTTGGTGTCCAGGCCAGAAAAGAAATATAAAGCTCCGGATTCGGCACCGCTTTGTTTAAGGGGTCATACGAAACCGGACTCAGTTATTACAGTGGCGGCCAGAAAGAAACTCGCCAACCCCTCCTCACCGTTGTCGGCCCCACCGGATAAGGACGGACGTAAATTGGAAGCCATGGGCAGGAAAGTATCATCTTCTGCATCACTTACAATCAGAGCGGGTAATGCACTGGCCATGACCGCAAGATTCGATCGCGAGCTTTGGCTCCGCATGTCTAACTTGGCGAAACAATTACCACCGGAGCTCCAGGAGGAGGCAAAATCCATAATCGCGGATGGTGAAGCAACATCGGATCACATGATCGACGCAGCAGTTGATGTGGCCGAATCAGGCTTCAGACAGATGGCGCACGGCACAGTGCTCAGAAGGCAGGCCTGGATGAAGGCTACTAACTTTAGACCTGAAGTTCAGGCGCAGATACTAGACATGCCATTTGACGGCCAAGATCTCTTTGGGAAAAAGATAGATGACCATTTGAAGGCAATCAAGACAGACACTGACACAGCCAGAGCCATCAGTTCTTTAAAGGACAAAAGTAAGGACCATCGGTCTTTTCGTCCCTTTAGAGGTTCATCTTCCAAGTTCAGGGGATACAGTCGTTCTTCCTATGGTCAAAAAGCACAAGGCGGCACGTACCAAGCCAATAAATATCAGTCATCCAACAGATACGCCCATAGAGGCAGACGTGGCTCCGCCCAAGGGAAGTCGCAAGGCAAGCAGAACTGACGACCAATCTCCCCCCCCCCTTCGCCACGCCCCGGTGGGGGGAAGGGTGAGCCAGTTTTTCCAACGCTGGCGGTCAATTACATCGGACAAATGGGTGTTACAGGTGATCCGAAAGGGTCACACCTTGGAATTTCTGGACCAACCTCCTTCCCTGCCTCCAACTCCCCGCAGAGTGCATATGCTAAGACAGGTCATGTCCGAAGTGCAAAAACTGCTCCAGAAGGCAGCAGTAGAGCCAGTACCCTATTCTCAGAGGGGAAAAGGTTTCTACTCCCGATTTTTCCTCGTCAGAAAGAAAAACGGTCAATGGAGGCCCATCTTGGACCTGAGGGCTTTCAACAAGTTCATCAAGCGCATAACTTTCAAGATGGTAGCTCTACAAGGGGTGCTACCTTGGTTAAACAAGCACGACTTCTTGGCCACTTTAGACTTGGAGGATGCATACTTCCACATTCCGATCCATCCAGCACACAGGCAGTTCCTCAGGTTCACAGTGGGAGGGCTCCACTTTCAGTTTCAAGTGCTTCCGTTCGGTCTAAAATCGGCGCCAAGAGTTTTCACTAAGTGCCTGGCACCGGTAGCGGCAAGTCTCAGGAGAGCAGGAACGGACGTTTTTCCATACCTGGACGATTGGCTGATAAAGGCAAGTTCAGCTGCAAAGGCTCGTTCGGCAGTGTCGAGGACGGTCAACCTTCTAAAAGAGTTAGGTTTCTCCATCAACCAGACGAAGTCCTGCCTCGTTCCCAGCAAGGTAGCTCTCTTCCTGGGAGCCGAGCTCGACTCCAGCATTCCCAGAGTGAGACCATCCACAGAGAGAATAGCAGCGATTCTACGCTCAACTTCGAACTTCCTACAGAAAGAGACAACATCTGTACGCTCTTACAAATCCCTATTGGGCATGATGTCATCATGCATATTCCTCATACCGAACTGCAGGCTTCGCATGAGGCCGATTCAGGAAGCTCTGGACCACCAATGGAAACAAGCTTTCGGATGCTGGGAAGACATTGTCCAGATTCCATCGACGTTGCACAAGGCCCTTCGATGGTGGAACGTTCCGAGGAATCTTCTACAGGGAATGCCGTTTCAAGCACCGACATCGACCCTCCTGCTGCGGACGGACGCTTCCTTATCAGGCTGGGGCGCTCATCTTGCGGACCTCCAAACCAAGGGATCTTGGTCGGCACAAGAGTCCCAGCTCCACATCAACGTGTTGGAGCTCAGGGCCGTAAGGTTGGCGCTGAAAGCCTTCCTACCGGTTATAGCTGGTCATGTTCTTACGGTCCAGACAGACAACACGACCTCCATGCACTATACAAACAAGCAGGGAGGCACGAGGTCTCAGATTCTGTCACAAGAAGCCCAACAGCTATGGGCATGGGCCTTGCGCTACGGGATACAAATCAGGGCAGAGCACCTTCCAGGAGTAGACAATGTCCTAGCGGACAGATTAAGCAGAGAATACACAGCGTCACACGAGTGGGAGTTGGACGACAGAGAAACCCGACGGATATTTGCCTTATGGGGCCATCCGCAGATCGACCTTTTCGCCACCAGGAACAGCAAAAAATGCAAGAGATTTGCGTCAAGATACCCCGAGCACCAATCGCTGGGAGACGCGTTCTCAGTGGATTGGTCGGGGAAGCTCCTCTACGCCTTCCCACCCATTCCCCTCATGTCGAGGGTACTTCGCAGGGTGAAAGAACAGGATTGTTCCTTGATTCTTATTGCACCCGATTGGGCACGGCAAGTCTGGTACCCGACGCTGAGACATCTATCCTGCAAAACCCCGATTCGTCTCAAATCACATCAATATCTACTAACACAACAGAACCGCAAGGTCCTCCACCACGACCCGAGGGGCCTGTCCCTCAAAGCATGGTTCCTGAGCAGCGTAAACTAATGCACCTAAAGTTACCATCAGAATGCTGGGATATCATCAGGGCCGCTAGAGCCCCGTCCACGCAACTCACCTACACCAGAAAATGGACCAGGTTTTCCAAATGGTGCGAGACCTCTGCGATCGATCCCCTCACGGCCTCGGTTGATCAAATTCTGCCTTACTTGTTGCACCTGGCTAAATCAGGGCTCTCACTGTCCTCTATCAAGGTCCATCTGTCAGCCATAGCGGCCTACACAGTAACCGCGGAGACGCAAGCCTTACTCTCCTTACCAGCGATCAAGATCTTCCTGAAAGGGCTGATGCGTACTTATCCGCCTACACCTACACCAGTTCCGGACTGGAGCCTCAACACCGTCTTAACAGCCCTCATGCAACCTCCCTTCGAGCCCATACATAGATGCAATATGAAATTCTTGTTCTGGAAGACATCCTTCTTGGTAGCCATCACATCGGCCAGAAGGATCAGTGAGTTGCAAGCTTTGTCTTCGGAACCTCCATTTACCTTGTTCCAGAAGGACCGCGTCATCTTAAGGCCTCACCCGAAGTTCCTCCCCAAGGTACTTTCGGAGATGTCGTTCACTGAGCGCATTGTTTTACCAACCTTCTTCCAGAATCACGCTTCAGAAGCGGAAAGGACATTACACTCTCTAGACGTTTCTAGGGTGTTGAAGTTTTACTTGCAAAGAACCAAGGAGTTCCGCTCCTCAAACCGGCTATTCATTTCCTTCTCTGGCCGTACCAAGGGTCAACATATATCCAAACAAAGCCTGGCACGCTGGGTATCGTCCTGCATTACCCACTGTCATCAGTTGAAAGGCGACCCTTTAACTAGACCGCCGTCTGCGCACTCCACCAGAGGAAGGGCGGCGTCAACAGCATTCCACGCAGGGGTGGCCTTGAAAGACATATGCAGAGCTGCCACGTGGAGCACTCTCCATACTTTCGCGAAACACTACTGCCTGACTGAAGATACCAACAAAGAAACTGCAGTTGGACAGGCAGTGCTCCGCCATCTCTTTGTGTAAGGTAGGACCAGCCTCCTTTCCCACCTTTCCCGAAGTATGTAACCGTTGTGTTGCTGCATGGTAAAGGTTTGATCAGAAATATGTTTTTCTGTAATTATGCATATCTGTTTATAATGGTGGCATGTTTTAACTGCTTGGTATTCTATTCAAGCATCTGAATCTATGAAAGATCCAATGCTGGAGAAGTCTTAGTTACTTACCTGTAACTGTATTTCTCCAGCATTGGTATCTTTCATAGATTCACATGCGCCCGCCCGCCTCCCCTGAGAGGCTGCTCCTATGCTCGGCATCCATCATACTGTAATCTCTACGGTTCAAAATCTGAAGATGGCTGCCGGGGGCGGAGCTTAAGCCCTGCCACCTCATTGGCTGGGGCCATAAAGGACCAAAGTGAGGTGGAGGGACTACACAATGAAGTGGCTCATAGGCTATAATGGGCTATGTACATGCACTGCTAGGTGGCAGTGTGTATATATATATATATATATATATATATATATATATATATATATATATATATATATTTTTTTTTTTAAATTATTATTATTATTATTATTTAATTCATCACCGAGGATTCCCAGTCTGACGACGGGGAATATTCAAGCATCTGAATCTATGAAAGATACCAATGCTGGAGAAATACAGTTACAGGTAAGTAACTAAGACTTACCTGTAACTGTTGTTCTCCAGCATGGGTCTGGCATGGATTCACATGCGAACCCTCCCGCCTACCCCTCTGCGGCTCTTCACTTGGTCATACTGCCACTTCACGTGCTTCCAAATCTGAAGATGGCTGCCAGAGGCGGTGCTTAGGTAGAGGGCAGTCATTGGCTGTGGTCAGTATGACGCAGAGACCAGTGATTGGTTACTACTACGAAAGACAGATCAGAAACGAAACTAATACTGGTTTTTTCTTTACCGAGGATTCCCAGCCTGACGACGGGGAATATTCATGAGCATGTGAATCCATGCCAGACCCATGCTGGAGAACAACAGTTACAGGTAAGTAACTTGTTCCTTTTTCCACACACAGCCTTTACTGATGAGTAAATGTCCTAAAATCTTTATTTTAGTGATACCAAAAGGGTGTATAGCATCAAACATAATATAACATTTTTGTATAGCACTTAATCGCAGATTGATCTCACTTCTAAGTGCTTCACAAAAGGTGTTGTTTTTTTCCCAATTTAATGGTATTAAATTTACCATCCTTGGAAACTGATTAACTGTGTCGGTCGCACTGGGGTGTAGACTTGTGATGCAGGTCAAGCACAGATCTTTGAAGCAAGCGCTTCACTTAATGATCTAGTTTACTAGGCTAAAAATTTCTGCTTATTAATGACTTGGAGATCGGCATCCTCTCTTGCCAAGCGGAAGAAGGCTTTAAAACAACCAGCGGAGGGAAGGAGGGATGGAGAATGTCTTCCTATATGGCTACTAGGCTACTACACACTAGAGCAGTTCTCTGCATCAACAAACCAAAGTCCACTATGTTCCACTTTTCATCTTAGAGAAGGACACACAATCAATGTGAAAAGCATAGGATAATCATTCTAATAATGCTTGCTTTTTATTTGCAAAGCCAATGTGTCAACCTACAGAGCAAATACCCCTTCAGACAATTCAACTACATAGATATTGACAGCTTGTAGAGCCTTTACAACTATTAACTAATGGCTCGCCTGTGATGATTCTTGTGCATCAAAAAGGAACTATCCATGTTCTAGCTCTACTTTAGGTTCTCACATATCTTACTCTGTAAAGGGAGTACTCACTCTGAAGACAGTTCAATACATAAGCAAAACAAAATGGAATTTTGTGACTTGCTCAACCAATGTGAAGGCCCCTTTTTCTGAGACATGGATTTCCATGTTCGGTTTTGGCGCTGCATGCACTTTTCGTTCATCCCCTGCTTCTGCCCCTGACTCACATCTTGTACAGGGGACACCCCCACATGCCCTGCCCATTTGCCCCCACCACCATGATCTCCCCCTTTAGGCCTGCTCCTTCCTCATCACATCCCCCCAACCCATCCCTCTCCTCCCAGCCCATATGCCCCCCTCAAAAGAAACCCTAACTCCCTCAAGCCCTGCTTCACTCCTTACCGACTGCTCTGACTCCCTTCCTGTCTCTCTGACAGGCATGCACAAAAGGTTTCTCTGGCAATTTCCTGACAGGCCTTGGTGGAAGAAAGCAGTCTGTCTGGAAATTGCTTAAAGCGAAATTGGACAGCTCCAGGGCCACAACTGCTGGTATAGCCCTGCATGCTAATCCTTCTTTGACTGTCCTATCAAGGCGGTACAGTAGTATTAGGAGTATTCCGCTATCCTTATAATGAGAAAAATCAGACAAACACTCAAACAATCCTAATGGCTCTTCTGAGGGACATTTTGGTTAGCTATTTCAGCACTCTTCTGATAGACACATTCCTTCAACGTTCCCCCTGTAAATCAAGATTCTGTAACATCCCTCCTTCGGTTTATGTGCCCCACTTGTTCTCTGAAAGCTCCTCTCTAACTCTGCAGCTTTGTCAACTGCGTCCTTTTCACGAGGCATTGTTTCAAGGCCTTGTTTCCAGGTCTTCAAAGCAGCAAGTCCCAAGACCACTGCTAAAAAAGCCTTGGTGTTTAACAAGATTTGTCAGGTGGCTTGGGTACCTTGAATTTCTTATTTCCTGGAGAATTCAGTAGTATTGCAACTGCAAACCTTGCTAGACAAGTAAAAACATCCTAAATAATCATCTGTCAGCCTTCAGTCTAAAGCATGGAACTGATACAATGCTCGTCTTTGTTCTGGATTACATTTTAAAACTGCAGAACAGGACTCTCTCTCTTATTGAATCTTATTCAACCTCTAGGTTGCCTCCAGCACTGTGTATCACACTCTTCTTTTGGTGTGTCTCACCATGGTAACCTGCATTTTGGAAATGTCCGTGGAGTGGATGTGTTCTTCCTTTGGGGGTTCTGAGTAGTGGGTGAGACTATGTACTTGTTGGTCACCACCTAACAAGGTGGATTGTGGGGTTTCCCAGGGCACCCTTGTTTCATCTCTGCTTTTTGACATCTACATAAAGCCAATCTGGAACCTCCTGAGATGTTAGGGTTGGTGGTGTGAGAAACCCAAGGGTTTTCTCACTCCTACTCCCCTTGGATCCTCTGTGCAGGTGGCCAGGGAAAGGCCTTCACTTTTGGATCCTGACCCTGGTGGTGGAGAAGTGAGGGAGGATCACCTGGGCGGAGGGTCCTTGAGGATTGGGAGTGGGGAACCCTTGGGCGAGACATGGTATCCCCTTTTCCCATTGATGACAAATCCAACCCTCCCCTGACTTGTATGGGCTATTCTAAATCAGCCCTCCTCATTTTGGCACACATGACCTTTGACAGTACTGGGACGAGGAAGAGGCAACTAGGAGTAATGCACACCAACATGCACCACTTTGGTACTGAGATGAGGAAGAGGGCCTCATGAGAGTATAATTGTAAAGATCAGGCATGTCTTGCTAACAAGCCTAACTATGGTCAGGCAATTCATGAAAAGGACACACACACGCAACCCCTTTACACAGCTCAGGTTTATAAAAGGGGTGTGTGCAGGAGAGGAAAGAGAGACGCTGATGGGAGTAGACGGAAGCTATGCTGCAGCCGTTGAAACACCCTAAGGACCGGTGCAGATGAGGGTCTGGGTGAATGTTAAGTGGGAGCAGGAGCTCTGTGGCGAGGAAAAGGAACAGGACCAGATGCAGGGTCGTCCTCCATTCCAATTAAAAGACTGCTCATTCACCCGTGGCGCTGCAAGAGCACAGGAGTGTCTGAGGAGCAGAGTGAATCCCTCTGTGTTGAAGCTGCCCAGTACGTGGCCTGCGCGATACAAAAGAAGACTACAAAGTGAGCCAGTGAGTTTTTCACTTTTTCATTTATTTTATACCGAACTAAATGGAAATATAAAGGATGTGAATACCTATTTAATGCCGAACTCAAAGACGGTAAGACGCTGAAAGCTGAATGCCTCTTTACACATGAAATGAACTTCGAAGTGAAAGCATAATTAAATATTGAACTGGAAAAGGACATTTAAATGTGAAACAAACAAGTATTACGACAAATGCTAAATGTGTGTTGCACAACGAACAGATCCAAATCTTGAAACTGAATAGAACTTAGCAACATAAAAATGCTTTAAAAGACTGCATAAAAAATATGGCCTGCACCCGAATATTCTACCATTTGGAAAGGGGTGTGTGACACATGGTGGCAGAGCCACGGGGCAGCTAAGAAGAAACCAGAAAAGCCCAAATATCACACCCTAACCCCGGAAACAATAAAGAGAAGCAAGTGAAACTAGCTTGACGCACAGGAGTAAGTGTCAAGGAACCTGTGTGACATTGAAGTCTTGGGGAAGGAAATCCTTAGGCCTGGCAAGGTTGGAGTGTTGTGTTTGAAACTTGTTGAAGGCAACCCCAGGAGTGACAGTGAATTACATTACTTTTGAACTGGAGAACGGTAAACGTCAAGACTCTTTTTCATGCAACTTTCTTGTGCTTGGGTAAGGGGAACTGAGAGAAAGCTGTGAGCTGGAAGAAGCTCAGAACTTTAAGTTGAACACTGTTTATTTCTGACTTTGACATCCTTAAACATTTGTTTGTTCTAGTTGTGCGGAAAAGAATAGGTTTTGGACACAGATGGAATATTAAGTTGAACATTTTTTTTGCAAAATCTTTTTTATTTAATAATTTCCAGAATAAGAAGCAACAATAATGCAGCTGTTTATTTTAAACACAAGACATGCTTTCCATTGTATATTATTACATAGGCAGCGATTTCAAGACAACTTAATTGAACCATGTCATCTACATTACTCCAATCAAAATAACTTGTTTTTCATGTATACGTTGTCTCAGTAATATTCCTACTTCGTATAATAAACATCAAGATGAAATAACACTAAGACAACCACAAGAATTCAGCAGACTAACATAAACAAATAAAACAAAACAGGACCAAAAAAGAAATATCCCAATTCACATCCCTGATCTCCTTCATTAAAACACCAAAGCATAGACTCACCATATCATTAGTTGAAGGGTGCCCAAAGAGCTAAATACTTCTCTTCCCTTTCCTGTCTTTGAAACATTACTATCTCAAACTTAGACAACATCAACACATCACTTACCCAGTTCACCACTTGTGGCTTTTTCCTTGTCTTCCATACCTTCAACACTTGCTTTGCCGCAACAAGTACCTTGTCAACCCATTTCTCATATTGTTGTGCAACCTCACATCGCCCCTTTTTTGACGATAGTAACACTTGAAGAGGCATCCTGGGGAAACTTATAAACAATATTGTATCTAATCTATCCAACATTTAAAATAAACAGTGTTGGTCAAAACCCTGCTATCCCTAATGCTACAGCAAAACCCAACATAAAAATAAGATCCCCTGTGCTCCAAGGGGGATGACTTCCTCCCGCCCTGTGGGCATTGCACGGCAGTAGGATCTCATGGGGGAAATGTCCCTCACAGGGTAAATGGTGTTTCCTGTAAGATCAACACCCGTGAGCCAAAACCCTTCCCCTGTACCTCCTCAGTGGGCAATGTAGTAGAAACTATGTGTTTTTGTAAAATCTCTAAAACCTTTGCTTCATCAAACACCAGGACGAGTAAGAAACAACGAGATCAGCAAGTAAGGCGCAACAACACTGATACACCTGTAAGTCAAGTGACTGGTGCTAACCATGGGCCAGACTTCCTATTTGAACCTGAAAGCAAAGAAGGACTGCATTTGCTAGAGTGGAGCCGCACTGGTAATAGGAAAGGGCCTGAGAGGGGAATGAAGAACGAGCACCAGGAGGACTTGCCAAGTTCCTGTTTTTCCTCCGGTCGCTTGCCTACAGATACAGCAAGGCGGAATACCTGTGAACCCAGTGAGCAGGCGAGCCACCAAAGAGAGGTCCAGGCGAGGGATGATCGAAAGGCACGGGACCAGAGGAAGAGGTTTGGTTCACAAACACGCCCAAAGCCACATCTACCAGCAATGAGCAGCAGCAGTAGGAAGGCGAGCCTAGGTGAGGGTGGCCTATAATGTATGCAAGCAGACCGCAACCCTATAACCAACATCAGCCTCCAGTCGATGAGCGCTGAATTGTTAAAGATGGAGAAGACGCACCTTGTATAATCCTGAGGTTCCTGAGACCTGAAGAAGAGCCAGTGAAGAACTCCCAGAATCAAGGTACTTGGGAGCCGCTTAAGTCCAGATCGGGTTGGGAACCCAACCAACAAATACTCTGTATTGTAGATCACTTTCGATCTCAATTACCTGCATAAGGAGGTAATACTTGAGGGACTAGAGGAAGGTCTACTACTACTATAATCCTTATTGTCCCAAGCGAAACCACATGGACTTTTGAGAGTGTTTGCCTTTGAACATTTCAGTTTTCTACACAGGAACACTTTGAGACTCACTTTTTGTTGGAACTTTTGGTTTTGTCACAAGGTTTGTCTCTATGACAAACCTTGTAACAAACCTTGTTTGTCTCTGTTTGTCTCTATGAGGAGTCCGCTGGGAGGAGGGAGTCATCCTCCCATGTTTAGCAGAACTTTGTTTTGAGACTTTTCCTTTATAGCGATAAACTGTCCATTTTGCTAAGGTGGAGGAAGTCATTCCCCCTTGAAGCACAGGCGATCTTATATTTATGTTGGGTTTTGCTGTAGCAATAGGGATAGCAGGGTTTTGACCAACACTGTTTATTTTAAGAACTCGACTGTCCTGATCGCCCCAGTTTCTTTGTTTAAGTAGGGAAACCACCTTAGAATAGAGATAGGCATTTTCTTTTTGTGTAACAATAAAGTATTGTAGAACATGCCTTCTCTTGGTCAGTCCTTGCTACCACCATCTGAGATATCTCCTATAGAAAGACATCAGCACAAATCCAGCCCTGATGAAGGATCGGGGGTGCGAAATGCATAGGTGGAATGCGCATCTGTCTCAACACTTATGCTGATGCTTGAGAAAGTCCAGATCACTAAAGAATTGAAATATCAGTACTAAACAAATTGTTATTGAAATTAATTTCAATAACAATTGTTTTTTTTCCATATGTGTAGTATGGAGGCTGGTTCTATGCACCAAAATAATGTGTACATTTAGTAGCTTTGCATACTATCCCAGGGATGTGCCCACCGTATCTCATTTTCTCTATATTTATGGTTTCTACCCCCACTTCCCTGGTCTTTTGATGTTACCCCTTCAACATAGTTCGAATTCTGGTGTGTGTGACAACTTTGGCTCACTCCAATCCACCTTTACGCTTGTCAGTTTGTTCTCCCACCATCTATTGCATATTTAGAATCTCACCCCTACCTGCAGAATTGCTAATCTCTTCCCTTACCCTCTCTCAACTGTTGCACTTTTCCGCCCACGTTTTGTCTGATTCAATTCTGATATTCACTAGGCTGCTATTTGTGGCTAACTTAACACTGCCAATATAAGTTCTGTTAATAAGCTTTTATACTATATCCGCCTCCACCAAAATTGTCTTACAACAGCCAAGACTATGAGGATCTCGTCGACGACACTGTTGATGACCTCATCAATGGGCGAAAGTTGATTCCTTCCATACCATTCTCACTGGCGTCACCGACACCCACACCAACACAGTGTCTGCAATAATGGCCCGTCTACGGGCATCATTCCCTAACCTTTGGGTAGCCTTGCTGCCGGGTTGTATTAAGGTGCCAGAACCAAGTCTATCCCATTCAGATGTGGAGGAAGCAGAGGAGGAGGCCAACATGTCACTGCCGTCCTCGCCAGCACGTAGTACATCGCCTCACAGAAGGTCACTGTGGGGTGAGGCAAGCCTGATCAGGCTACCACCTTTAACCCCTCTACATTCACCTCAAGCAATCAATCTACCAGAGCCATCACTGCCTCCACAAAGAGACATGCCACTGGACATTTTATCTACTCTGACCACTCTGTTGGCAACCTTGCAACAGCGGCTGCCTGCACCAGCCCCGGTTACTGAACCTACCAAGTGACCTTGCACAGATGTACCTGGGCCTTCCAGGGAAATGGATGACATCCCTTGTACCCCCAGAAGGGGTAAGCACCAGTCAGTACCGCAGAGGCTGCCATATACTGGGACAGACACAGATCCCGACAACGGGGTCTCTACACACACAACCAACACTGATGAATTTGCCGATTTCATCACAGCTGATTTGAAAGCAGATGACGTTCCACTCAGGGACTCTCCCCCTGATGAAGTTTGGGTTTGCCACATGCTCATGTCCAGGGTGGCCACAATGTTCAGCCTTGTGCCGGAGGAGCAGCGAAAGGAGAGTGTGCTGTACCAGCACAGAGAGTAGCGCAGGAAATCTGTCATGCTATCCCGCTGTTCTGGGAGGATGCCTGATCACCTTGGCACATCCCGCAACTGCCCTGGCTAAAAAGGATTGGTTCGACAAAATGTACAGAGTCCCAGAGAGCGCTGCCGACTGCCTCTGCACCCAATCCACACCAGACTCTGTTGTCTCGGCAGCTGCCAGAAAAAGGTCGGCTAACCCATCGTCTTCCTACTCTGTCCCCCCAGACAAGGAAGGCAAACGCCTTGATGCCTTTGGTAAGAAGATCATTACCACCGCAGCCACCTCTATCAGAGCGACTAAGGCAATGGCCATACGCGAGTACCACAGCTCACAATCCTAACGTGCGAAACATTATGATTGTGAGCTGTGGTACAAGTAGGGTCCCTTGCTGGAGTTCCTGCCGGATGACAAGATGCAAGAGGCCTTGGGCATCTTCCATGATGACGAGTTGGCATCAGACAAGAAGCACGGGTGCTTGGACATCTTCCATGAAGGCAAGTTGGCATCAGACCATGCCATTACGGTCTCTGTGGTCACATCTGACACTGGTTTTCACCAGCTTGGGAACTGAGTGGTGCTACGTAGGCAGGGTTGGCTCAAGGCCACAGATTTTCGACCCGATGCCCAGTCCAGGGTCGTGGATATGCCCTTTGACGGATCTGCCCTTTTTGGGAAGAAGGTGGATGAGGCCTTATAGTCTATATAAAAGACATGAAACCGCTCTCTCCTTGCGCACACTACAGCAGAGGCGCCAGTCCTTTCGTTCAGGAAAAGGGCGCTATGTCAGGACTTTGCGGGATAACCGCACCATGCACCAGTCTTCACCCTCCTACAAGACCCTCCTACAAGACCAGTACAGGAAAAGGTCCCAGTCCTTCAAGGATTTGCAGCTACGCTGTGGCTCCTGCCAATCTAGGGGCCAGTCCGGCAAACAGGTATGACTAGCCCAGGGCCAGGTTCTCCTACTTCAGCACCCCAGTGGGAGGACAACTGTCAAGGTTTGTTGAAGAATGGACACACATTATGACCGACGAATGGGTGCTATCCCTCCTTCAGCGAGGGTCATTCGCTGGAGTTTGTGGACTATCCACAGGACATTCCTCCTGCACACAAACCACAGAGGTTCCGACACCTATTGCTTCAGGAAGTGCAAGATATGCAGCACAAGGGTGGTGTGGAGTAGTTTCACAGGGACGAGCTCGGAACAGGAGTCTACTCCTGCTACTTCCTGGTAAGGGAAAAGTCACTGCACAACAAGTCAGGGGGTTGGAGGCCCATATTAATTCTGATGGTGCTCAAGAAAGTTGCTAAAGGCGTATAGGTTCTGCATGGTCATGCTGCAGCATGTGTTGTCCCAGCTACAACAAGGAGATTTCTTGGCGTCCCTCAACCTTCAGGACGCCTACTTTCACATCCCTATTCACCCCTCACACTGGCGCCTCCTAGGCTTTCTGGTGGCGGGAGTACATTATCAGTTCAAAGCCTTTCCCTTGGGCCTGCGGTCTGCTCCGTGGGTGTTTACCAAATGCCTTGTTTCAGTGGTGGTTCACCTGCGGCGGAGGGGCGTTCACGTCTACCTGTATCTAGACGACTGGTTAGTAAGAACCCCCTCCTATCTTCTGGCAAAAACCAACACTGCCACCACCATCCAATGTCTACAGCAACTGGTGTTCTCCATCAACTTCCCAAAGTCGTGCCTGCTTCCATCTCAACAGGCACTCTCGGAGCAAGACTCGACACCAAAACCTGCACTGCCAGACCCTCAGACGAAAGGATGGCAGCTCATTTACACAAGGTGCGCTGTCTTAATGGTGCCCAGGTCACGCCAATCTGCAGCTACAAATCCCTGTTGGGGATGTTGTCATCATGCATCCCACTGATCACCAATTGCTGGTTACACATGAGACCGGTGCAGGAATTCTTGGATGCCCGCTGGGCCCAAGCCGCAGGATCCTAGAACGACCGCATTGCTCTAACACCGCTTTTCAGACAGAGTTTTTTCTGGTGGTAAGTGAGGAAACATCTAGTGCAGGGCACCCCCTTCAGGTTGCCGGACCATCAGGCTACCATCACGACGGACGCTTCACTGGAGGGCTGGGGTGACCACTGTCAAGACCAACACACCAAAGGCCTTTGGTCGGATGAGGAAAAGAGCTAGCACATCAACCTGCTGGAGCTACAAGCTATTTTTTCGGCCCTGAAGTCCTTTCTTCCCCTCCTGATGGGGAAGGTCGTGCAGATTCACACCGACAACACAATGTTGATGCTTTATTTCCACAAGCAAGGAGGAACAAGCCCTCTGGCATTGGGCTCTACAGCAGGGCATGTTTCTCATTCCCCTTCATCTACCGTAGATTCAGAACACTCTGATGGACTCCCTCAGCAGGGAGTTGCGCTCTTGCCACAAGTGCAAACTGCACAACGACCAGCTTCACTTGTTCTTTCAAACGTGGGGGGCTCCGGAGATCGACCTCTTTGCCACCCATGATAACAGACACTGCAAAACCTTTGCGAGCCGCTTCCCCTATCCAGAGAACTTTGGGGACGCCTTTGCGTTTCTGTGGGTAGGGAAGTTTATTTATGCATTTCCCCCAAGTCCTCTGGTGCCTCGAGTCCTACACACCTTCAGACTGTATCGGTGTAAACTGATATTAGTGGCCCCTTGGGGGCCGAGACAGTTTTGGTACTCAGACCTCCTTGCCCTCTCGTCAGCAACACCGATCAAGCTGCGCCCACACCAATCGCTCCAGTCCAGGAATCAGGGAGCCGTACTGCATCATGACCCGGCCTCTCTGTCTGACAGCCTGGCTCCTGTCATCTTAGAGTTTGGGGCTCTGTCCCTTCTGCAAGATTGCCAGGCGATCCTGGCCAGAGCTAGAGCCCCATCCACCTTGAAATGCAAGTGGAAAGGTTTTCAAGGTTCTATGTGAAAAGAACTAATGAAAAAATAAAAACTTTTGTAACTAATTGAAAATAACAAGCAAATGTCGATTTTATTTTTTTTGTTTTTGTTTTTCAATTTGCCTGCCATGGCACCCCGCCCAAGCACCCTGTTTTCCTGGTTTTATTACCCCCCGCCAACACCCTCACCACCCATTTTAATCCCTTAACCCAAACCCCACATATACTTTTAACATACAATTTAATTTTGTTTCGTTATTTTCCATTTGTTTAAAAAGTTATTAGTTATTTTTAATTAGTTATTATCACTGTATACCGTTTTTTAAGTATGGTGCAAAAGCCAAAAATGGCTGCCCCTCTTTGGTTTTCTGCCCTTTTTGTACACTCCAAAACACCCTCTTTCTTCACAGCTTAAACGTTTTGCATTTGTTTTCCCTTTCTAGATTTGCACCCCAAATCCTGTTGCTGCCTTCTCATTTTTGTGTGTTCTTTGTTTTACAAGACAATGAGTTTGGGGTAGCAGTTGGCTTAGTGTAATGCAGCATATTAACTCTCAGAATAACCTCGATCTATGAAGCCATCCATTCCTGCATGGCTGCACACAGCATGAGCTCCTCCTCATCGGCCCTACGGCACGCCTGTCAAAACTAAACCAGGCCTACAAAGCCTTCATGATCAGTGGCCACAACATTTCAGTTGCTACTTCTGTCAAGACTCTGGTTGTGTACCTTGACTCCTCACTAAGCATGACGCGCCAGGGCATCCACATTGCATCGTCATCGGGCTATGCAATTAAGCTCATTAATGCCAGCAAAACCTTCCTGACCACCAAGAACCGGCTTGAAGTTGCCCTTGCCCACATAGGATCCAAACTTGTTTATTATAATTCACCCTTGTGCGCACGTCTGAAAACAAAACATGCTCAAATTACAAATAATGCAACACAATGCCCTCCAGGCAGCACTAGACATTGGCACTGGCTCCCGGTCAAGGACAAAATCAAGTTTAAGATTTTGTCCATCACTCACTGATGCCTTTCTAAAGAAGCCACTCCATCCCTTACCCAAAAAATCAAGAAGCATTCTTCGGCGATGCCAGTAAGATCGGCCTACAAACATCGCCTCACGACAACCAGATTCTTCTGGAAAAGATCGGGGGGCTCCAGCTTCCCAGTCCGTGCCTCCGCCCTTTGGAGTGACCTACCACCCCATCTGCGAGATAAACCATCCTATAACTCCTTCAGGAAGAAACTCAAAACTCACCTTTTCAACTGACATTTCCCCCCACCTTTGACTCTCCTTCTCATCTTATTTCTGCGATAACTGTTTTCTTCTCATATGTAACCAGTGCTAGATCCCCATGGGCTTTGTGTGCTTCTTTATAAATGTACAAATAAATAACTAAATTAAAAATCAGCCTCTTTCAAGCAGAGTTGTAAGTGATAATGGGGAAAACACATTCATTATTGTGCAATAAGAAGACACATGCACAGAGAGGGTATGTGGGGGAAGCAGAGATAAGGCTCACAAACTCACATGCACACAGGAAATGTCAACACTTTTGTTTAAATAAAATGATAAAGGATTTTCAATAATGTGAGGATACAGGTCTGATCATTATATACAGCAAAAATAGGCTGGAAAATATATTAAAAAATATACACAATTAAATATAGACTAGCAGCTGTTATTTACGTAAAGCGACTTCATCTTCCAATACTAAGAAGGATTTCCAATGAACAGCCCTAAGGATGATCACTTAGTAGCTTTGAAGGTCAGACCATACGTCTACAGGTCTATTGCAGGGGCCTGCTACCTTTGGCTCGGCAGATATTTTGGACTACAACTTCCATCAGCCCTAGCCAGCAAAGTCAATGATGAGGAGCATGGGAGTTGTAGTTTAAAACATCTGGAGATCCAGAGGTTTCGGACCAATGTTCTATTGGTATGGACATCAAGTTACTATCTATCTTGAAGTTCATTGGTATAGGCAATATATAATAACCAAACTTTAGGTGCCTAGGGGCACATTTCAGCTACCTTAGGTCTGGCAATCGGTGAGACAATACCACAGGGCGCTTCTCTTCAGTTTATCTTTAGCTTTCAACAGGTCGTCAGGAACCTAAAAGTGGCATATTACTTTAAGGGTACTGCGCACATGGGAACAGACAGAAGGCCCAGACTGGTGGAGAACATGTGAACAGATTTCAACTGCATTATAACAGTAGAAAAATGTATATAAGAAGTTTTCTAATGCCAATAAACATTGCCCATTAGCCCCCATTTTATCAGCTTTTTAATGCTTTTTACATTTGACTGCGGTCAGGCCAATGATGTTGAATACATTGGGTTCCTGTGTTCTGCGTCACGTGGTCACTTTCCAAAATAGATTCTCTTCCTCTTAAGTTTCCCCACAGTTATTGAAATGTGTGCTTACTTAAACGGTTTCATCAAGTTTCAGGGTCACACAGCCATGTAGCCTCCTGCGGGTGCACAACCCCCCCATGGCGTAAGACCTAAGGGGATAATATCTGAAATGGCTGCACAAATAGAAAAATCCCCTCTCTGCGATGCTGGGCTTTGATCCGCAGGATATTAGTGGCAACACGAAGGCGGGTGTCCGTCCGAGCTTTAATGGGATAAATCCAGCAGACATTTCAGACAAAAGGCCCTGTCTTTTTATTTTGCAAGTTGAACTTGTAGATCTTAACCAAGCTTTAAAAAATGACTTCGTTCCCAAGGGGCTTTCTGGCCCACCCACGTTAGTACAAAGAAAGCTGCGGTTTTCAAAGATCACAACCGAGTAATGTAGCAATAATAATAACTTTTAGAGCTGTGGGCTGCTTCTGACCTGAGTGTTCTGCCTTTCTGTTTACTTTGCAGGGAAATGAAAGTTGCTGCGTGGTTTCTGCTAATAGTTTGGGAAAAATCTACACTTCCGGTTCCTTGACCCCTGTGATGACTTGATAGTTTACCGAGTGGACCAACACCAACCACTTCAGCTGCAGGATGAACCCCAACGCTGCCGAATTCGTGCCCAGATTGCGATGGAGGGAATAAAACAACTACTTAAATTGTGTAGCGGCCCGTCCATTGCCATCATAGCCATCATGTTTGCCTGGCAGTTGTTTTTTTGTGGTGGTGTTTATGGAAGAATGTAGTCTAAGCCTGTGTTGGACACATGCCACCGATTGAAAGCAGAAATGCCACTCCCCTTACTTTGTACAAGAGGTCTTTCTCCATTTCAGCCACACGTTTGAACATTTTACAAGTTTCTCCATCAGGCGCGCCAGGAGCCAGCATAGCCATATAATCGCTGTGGTTCTTGTTAGGCCTCCATGCTCCCAAGAGAACTGAAAAAAGGCTCTGGTTCTGGCTTGGCCCTTACAAAGTCCCCTTTCCACAATGCAGGGCCCCAGCATTGTGTCCCTTCCGCCACTCTTACTGACCCGGTTCTCCTTCTTAAAATGGCAATCACCATTTGCGCCATTTGCATATATTTCCCTTTGCACACTTCAAGTTTTGGTGTGCACGCAAAGACTTACTGTAGTGAGGGTAGTTTCAAATCAGCTTGTAGCCATGTTAGTGTAGATTGGGTGCATCTTTCAACGTTTGTGGCATTCGTGGTGCCACAGCCCCACAGGTACTTTATATTCACTACCAAAAGCTATGTCACTTATGTCACAGAGCACTGCTTTTTAACATGTTCAACACGGGCTGCAGTGGGTTCAGCCCCACCATTTATATAGTTAATGGTTTGGTTATGGCAATGCGATTACCACTTACAAACAATTTAGAGTCAAGAGGGGATATTTAACTGGACCTCTCCAAACAATCCCACCTCAATTAAAGGTGTGGTACATACAATCTGTTTGGATGGTCTTTTGTCTTTTCAGGCTCACCATATGACTGTTGGATAGAGTTTATTATAATATACCTATAAAGTTACCTCAGGGTTCGGTGCGCGATATAAATAATAAACAAAAAAATATAGGTCTATCGTCCGTACCTATTTCTGATAAACTACAGACTACTTTCAGCATTTATTCAAAAATTTATTTTTTATTTATTTTTAAAACAGATATTTCTCTAAAACAATTATTTTTGGTCACATTGATTGATCAAGCTCAACATCTGTATCATTAGTTTTTGATCTCCACTACTTATCAATAGTATATAAACCATGTAGTTCTTTTGATTTTTGGAGAAAAACCTTGACAACATCGAAAAAACATTCAGATTCATCAATTGTGTAGGTTTCCGTTTTTCTACTTAATCATTGTCTTCTCTAACACACCACGGCTTTATACATATATACATAGGGGCAGGGCTGAGGCAAGGAGGTAAGGGGAGAGCAGGAGGATGGGGAATATGGAGGGGACCCACGCATTACATTATAAGAAAGAACAAAACCAGGATATCGACAGTGAAATTGCCATGACCAAACAGTCCACTTTAAATATTGTTGGAATTAAACCACATAGAGCCCTGTGACACAGACCTTCTCATACTTTAATTGGCCATCTCACTGTATATGAAACTACAAATGATTAAACCAGGTGCATGAATCTGCAACCTTTGGCTTTCCAGATGGCTTTCCAGATGTTTTGAATTAAGACACCCATTAGCCCTTGTCAGCGCAGCCCCTTTTAAAGGGACATGGTAGTCATAGTCCAAAAGATCTGTAGAGCTACAGGTTGTAGATCCCTGCCCTCGTCTTCCTGTTGGCACTCTCTCCCCATGGAGAACTTCCTTTGTTTTGAGTTTATTGCAGAAGGTCTTGCTATAAAGTGTAGTCAAGAAATACATTAATCGTGCACTGTGTCCTTTAGAAGAACTGCCTGCACACACCACTTACATTTGGGATACTTTAGGGTACCAATCCAATGGCAGCAAATAGGCCAAGAGTTCCTGCATTAGCATCTAGTGGTTGCATCTGATTATAGCGATTGTATTATTACTGATCACCTGAAGCCCTACCCTTATAGAAACACCCAAAAACCACAATCCCTATTGCCCTTGCAGGATTTACCCCTTCCTTAACTAATCTACCTCTTATCCCGTCAACATTCTGGTTAAGGTGAGGGCTATGGGCTATTACCGGCCATGCCAGGCCCCCACAGCATGGGTGAAAGCCATTCACACCCCAGGGTTTATCTGGGGTGCACATGTTTGTTTCCCCTCGGAGGAAAAAAATAAAGATATCTGCCACCATAGGAAAAAGGGACTAAGTCCCTTTTCCATTTCTATGGTGGCATTCGGCAGACGGGAAGAGTGCTCGGACCGGAGCACAAAGCTCCGGTCCCAGCAGTTAAGAGGGAAGAGAGAGAGGGGGTGAGAAGGGTAAGGATTGTTTTGGGGGGTGGGGAGGCAACAGGTAGACACTCCCTGATGCCTCCCCACATAAAAAAAGAAAAATTGCACCACCTAAGCAAGGGCCTCGGGTGGCTGGAAGCGGCGGTCAGAGAATGTGTATTCTCGCCTGCTGTTCAAGCCACCTGATTGGCTATGCACCCTTCCCGGGGTGCGAATTTTGTTTATTCTGCACACATATGCAATGCTTAATATCAGCTGTAATTCAAAGTCGACTTGTTAACATAGTTCTTAATCAGCTCGGGCTGCTCAGTGTGAGGGCAAGAGGAAGTATTGACTGTTTTCTTAGGTGTGATCAACTATTCTTCAAAGCTCTGCACGCTGTACTGAATATTTTAGAGGCATAATTCAGGCGGGTCTCTGTGAACCTGCATGGTCACTGAGGTAGGTTAGTGTGTGAAAGAGACATGATTCTGCACATGAGACTTTGGCACTGTATATTTTGTTTTCCATACAGTTTTTTTCTCTATGGGAACGCAAAGTTAACACTTTCAGTATAAAAAAGCTAAATACTTATTTTATTGTGTTTGTATTGATGCTTTCTTTTCTTAATTTTTTCACTCTAATGCAAAGCACAGTTGGAAGATTGTGTATTGGTGTCCTTGGCAGACAATGAGGTGGCATACGCAGGGCTTGAACTAGGAACAATGTTTATGCGCAGTCCCTCTAAGTCCTGACAAGAAATGCTGGTAAATTGCATCGAGAAGGACGGCTGCTCTACAAGGAAAGCAAAGTTCCTGCACATTTAAAACAATTGAAAGAAAGCTTGGATCATACTCTGTCTTTAAAAAATGAACACAGGAGAACAATGTGTCTCCAGTGTGTCTCCAGTCTTTCTTTTATGTGCGCATTGAGACCTACGGGTGACCGGCGCGTCATAAAAATATAAATAAATAAACAGGCAGATAGTCTATGCCTTAGAGTCAATGTATATGCTGCATACAATATGTCCCTGTCCCACAGCAATGCCTCCTGTATCTGGCCTGTTCATCCCTAATAAAGCAGCATAGGCATATGCGTTAAACCCAAATTCCTCACCCCCTACACTTTACCACCCTATAAAAAACACTTTTTAAACTGTTGCAGCCCTGCCATTTATCTGGGGTTCTAATAAAACGTATGTCACTTCAAGAAGGAACTTGTTCTATGGCAAAGCAAAGGCTGACTTTGTGCCTTGGTGCTCCTCTGCCCAGGCGTGCCACGCAGCGTTATATCTTGGGCGTTTCTTTATTTTTGAGGTCTGCACTTCCCATTACCATTGCCTTTGGCAGGGTGTTTGCTAGATGGTTGCCAGTCTACATTGGCCAACTAACAAAAACAATGTGCTTCTGTAAACAGCTTTTGACTACAAAATACGCTTGTTTCTGATGCATAGTACACGTGTAGAGCGTTAAGCACTGACATTGCTTAAATGCAGAGTTTGTTAGGAAATGTTTTTGGCGAGGCACTAAATGATGACGCTTATGTTGGGCGCAGCCGCTATTTTCTCTTTCTTTCTAATGCAGTGTGTGCAGTATTAGGCTCCTGGAAACAAGCAGAATATCGTTAAAGCACACAAGCAAGCTTTCCTAGGAGCATTACCACATATTCCTGCACCACCGATGGGCAGAACAATAAGAGGTAGCTGCTTTTTTATTGAGAGCTGGCACACTTATCACTGGTACAGAAGATGTAAACTAAAATGCATAAAAAGTGTCTGATTACTTTCCGAGAAATAAATAATTGGAAATGTTTGCAATCACTGTGAAGTGGAAGGAGAGAGAATAGCATCAAAACTGGGCTGCCTACACCTCCCCTACCCCACAACAAGCCCCAGATACGCCAATCCCCCATGGCGGTCCGTTTAGCCAAAGAGCTGCACGGCAGATGCCTCTCCTTTTTTTATAATCAGAAATGCCAACACTTGGAGGCAGCTCTTTAACCATGCAGCACCTTGAGTGAAACGGTGGCCTGCTGGAGGTTGGTTCTTCACTCTGAGAAACAAAAAGCAAAGATGGGCACCACAGCTTTAGAAGGCAATTGGCTCCCAGGCAGGTGGGCGGCATGGGTGAGTTGGGGTCTAGTTAGGGGGCGTGGCCTAAGTACAGGTGGGTGGGGTATAATACCCACCCATATGTATGTCACACTCCCTATCTTGTTCCCTCCAACCTCCCTTGATTCCGCCTCCCACTTAAATCACTGGCAATGACCTCACCCTATGGCGAGGCTGCTTGTTGTGTCTCGATGGCATGTGCCTTTTTGCTACAGGCTTCATCGATCCACAAGGATATCTTTCCTGTTGAGTCCTGCATTTAGAGACAGCTCTTGCCAGGGTGACTGCAACTGGGAACAAAACACATCCTAATCAGAATGACAGGGCAGGGCTCAAAGTGAATAATATCATATCTATAACTCTAGCTGTCTTGTTTCACAGGAACACTCTATCTCTTATCCGGAGCAAAATAGGTGAGGGCAACTCTAGTGCTCTTGAGCTATGGCCTCGGCACATCTCTTCCCGGCACCCAACCAATGGGGGCACATGGACAGATCCAGTCACTGGATCGGAGAATGGGGAAATGCTGAAAAGTGATTGCCAGTGTATCTCGGCAATATACAAAGACTATCTCACATGATATTCAGACACTGAAAGAGTGTCGTGTTGCACCTATTGTTTAACAGGAGAGTGCAGTGAGCGTTCTTTGCTTAGGTGCCCTGAAACTGTTTTACCTCTGTTGAAATCCAGCAATAGCTCTGCTTGTATCAAAGGGGGCATGACACTGGTACCACACAGCTTTTCATGCAGTGTTATTGCATTTTCCGAACTGCTGTAGCCAGATTTCACTCCTCGATTTGTCGTACAGACTTTGCTTTTCAAAAGGGGAGGAAGTATCTGGCATAATTTTATTCAGGGAACAAAAACATCTTTTCAGGGATCAGAAACATCTTGTCTGAAAACCTGGGTGTATTTTTCCCAGGTTGAAAACAAAAGATGTATAGTTCTTGGTAACAAAGCGGCTTTCATGAACAAAGCTCCACTTAAAAGTAATAGTTTAACTTCCAAAAGCGACAGTAGTTCTTCTGGGATCTCCGCTTCTTCCTTAGACAGGGAGGATTCTGCATTGATATACCCTACCTGTCATTCACACTGTAGTGTACTTGTAATTACATTTTGTCTATAAGGCTGATATTGCATGCATCCTCAATGGACTTTTAGACAGCAGATTTCACCTTCCATGAAGGCTTAAAGTTCAACAACCAACTACCTACTGAAGAAACATTGCTAGATTGTGGTTAGTACCTCGTGCTTATGTATCTTTGCGATTTATGTTAATGTTGGTAAAAGTACATATATCACAGAGTTATTCTAACTTGATCTTGTCTGTGTTTTAGTGTTCTCAAGAATTGTTTTTCGTAGTACTGTATAGAGACTGCTCAATGTAGAGAAGATGCTAAACTTGTCGATTGGTTGTCTTGCATATTTTCAGTTTTTTTGTCTGTTTCGGGCAATTACACATTTCCTCACCAGCAAGCACCTCAACACATTCGCACATCACATTGTCAGATATTTATGCTTGTATGTTGACAGTTGTAGAAAGAAATCATACTAATGTTTTGTGCACTGCTGTTTGGCTTAATTTGTTGTATTTAATTGTTTGCATAGAATAAAAAAAAAGATGTTTTTTTATTCCTGTAACTCCCTGTTTCTCATTCTTCTTCTGAAACATAAAAGTTGACTTTTTGTATATTTCATGTAATCTATCATTTGCCAGCCACTGCACAAGTCACTCCCCAGTTTTGTTTTCATTTTAATATTTATTTACTTCAACAAGTCTCATTAATCCATTGGTTTTGAATTATATTTCAATTTTGATACTCTGTATAATATCAACGGACACTTTTGACCTCTACTTATCACAGTGGTTCTTTACACGCCGCTCTTATAGGTCTTGTCCATTCAGTTTGGCGCCACAGAGATTTAACTCTACGGCTATCACTTATGCCTTCCTCACAAGAAATGAGACTGACTTTCTACCAGATGTCCCCCCTAAATATTAGCGGTAAGGCAGCTGGATTATACATTGACTCCCTCACTGAATGTCTCCATCATTTAATGCATAGTCATCACCAAAAACAGGTAACTTAATGCAATACAGTTCAGAAAAGTTATCAAGACCCGACTATTCCAGGAGCACCTTCTTCACACAATGTAAGACGCACAGTGACCCGAAGCTACCCAGTTCAGTAACACTCCTACCAAAACCCCTCTATAGCCTGCCCCATTCCACCACTCACCACCACCACCCATTCAGCAGTGTTGCATGTTCCCTACTAGCTGCAAATGTTAGCTATTCCCAGCTACCCTAAATGGTATGATGGTAATAAATGCTATAATGTATGCACAGTTCCCCCCCTGTAACCATCTCATGTATACCAGAATCCCCTACTGATGTACAGCGTTCTGTTGCTTCTCAAAGTTAGATTCAAGCTCAATAAATACCCAAAATAAAACAATTAAATATCATTCTCTGCACTTCTTGACTATTTCTTTACTGCTACGAAAGCCCTTATTTCTTGTGTTTGCCTCATCCTTTTAACTGTGCCATTGGAAAATGTTCCATAATATGCAGAGCCATTGACTTATTCCCAATGCTGTTATTCTGTTACTGTTTATGGAATTGCCCTGGTAACTCGACTTAATAAGTTTCTCATAATGTATCTTATACCTTGTCATTTTCAGCTAAACCCTTATAACCTCAGACTTTCTCCTACTTGGTTCCTTTGTAACTATAATTTCACCCATGTGTAGCCCCAGAGGCGTTGCTGGGGTTTGTGGGGGTGGCTAAGGGGGCTATAGCCCCTGGTCTTTTGGTTGTAGCCCCGGTTAGAATCTCAGGAGCTACAGCCAAAAGGCTAGCTAGCCCCCAGTCCCAACAGTTCTGACATCAGCATAGCCCCAGGTCTTTTCCAGACCTAGCAACACCCCTGTGTAGCCCCCTGTGAAATAAAAGTGGCATGAACAGTATGTCTGATAGACAGAGGCAGTGCTCTGTGGGCCCCAAGACCCTGCTACCTATTCCTCAGGTTGCTGTCCCAGCCATACCTGCCCCAGGTGAAGTCCCTGAATTATAGGCTCAAACCCAACCATTGGATGTTTCAGGATGTGACCAGCAGGCTGGCCCATCTGGATCAGACACCCCAAAGGGACACTAACGCCCCAGGCAATCATCAGCAAAGGCCTGCAACAAGGCCCTCAGAGAATGTTCTGTTTCCTTTCTGCTTTCATCTCCCCTGCACTGGGAGCAACAGCTACCATGGCGCTCCGGCAACCTTGCCTCCAGCCCAGACATCATCTCCTCTGGCACCACGAGGGGTAAGGCCAGTGTGGCACCATATGCAGCGTGCATTGCCCCCTTTACCTTTAATCACAATGATTAATTTAATTTTTAAATGATTTGAATCAAAGCATTAATCTGCTTTTACGTTGTTGCATCCACATCCCGCATTTTGCAAAAGGATTTTATCCTTTCTCACTGGCCGGGCCATTGCTTTCACCCCTGCAAGATGGCCGCTCCTTTTTTGAACCTTGTAACACTTAGTGGCCTTGGACCTCTCCCCACCCTGTGGTTGGCTAGGCTACTTTAGCCAATCACCTTATCCAGGAGGCGGGAGCCGTCTCTTACAGCAAAGGCCTGCACGAAGACCCCTGTCTGCTCCCTGTCCACTACCGTAACGCTGCCTGCCCTTGTATTCCTCTGTCCCCCCCACTGTTGTACACATGTGATGCCTGTATGCCTGCCTCTTGTATTTCGCTGCCCCTCACTGTTGAATGCATGTGATGCCTGTATGTGTGCCTCTTTTATTTCGCTGTCTACCCACTGTTTTATGCATGTGATGCCTGATTGTTTGCCTCTTGTATTTCACTGTCTGCCCCCACTGTTGTATGCGTGTGATGCCTATATGCCTGCCTCTTGTATTTCACTGTCCCCCCCACTGTTGTATGCATGTGATGCCGGTATGCCAACCTCTTGTATGTTGCTGTCCCCCCCTACTGTTGTATGCATGTGTTGCCTGTATGCCTGCCTCTTGTATTTCGCTGCCCCCCCCCCTGTTGTATGCATGTGATGCCGGTATGCCTGCCTCTTGTTTTTTGTTGTTCCCCCCACTGTTTTATGCATGTGATGCCTATATGCCTGCCTCTTGTATTTCGCTGCCCCCCCCACTGTTGTATGCATGTGTTGCCTGTATGCCTGCCTCTTGTATTTCGCTGTCCCCCCCACTGTTGTATGCATGTGAGGCCGGTATGCCTGCCTCTTGTATGTTGCTCTCCCCCCACTGTTGTATGTGTGTTGCCTGTATGCCTGCCTCTTGTATATCGCTGTCCCCCCACTGTTGTATGCATGTGATGCCGGTATGCCTGCATCTTGTTTTTTGCTGTCCCCCCCACTGTTGTATGCATCTGATGCCTGTATGCCTGCCTCTTGTATTTCGCTGTCCCCTCCACTGTTGAATACATGGATGACTGTAGGCCTGCCTGTTGTGTTTCACTGCCCCCCCACTGTTTTATGCATGTGATGCCTGTATGCCTGCCTCTTGTATTTCGCTGTCCCCCCCACTGTTGAATACATGGATGACTGTAGGCCTGCCTGTTGTGTTTCGCTGTCCCCCCGACTGTTGTATGCATGTGATGCCTGTATGCCTGCCTCTTGTATTTTGCTGCCCCCCCCCACTGTTGTATGCATGTGATGCCGGTATGCCTGCCTCTTGTATTTCGCTGCCCCCCCACTGTTGTATGCATGTGATGCCTGTATGCCTGCCTTTTGTATTTCGCTGTCCCCACACTGTTGTATGCATGTGATGCCTGTATGCCTTCCTCTTGTATTTCACTGCCCCCCACTGTTGTACGAATGTAATACCTGTATGCTTGAATCCTTCATCTTGCTGTCCCCTCCCCCCAAGGTAGCCCTCTCCTGCTATCCCCCCTACGTCAATCAATCCCTCCCTGCCTATTGTGGGAGTTTACATTGACACATTATGGTGACACCATTACCGCCTTATTGCCGATGCTTTGATTTGACTTTTTGGACTCATGTGACTCATGTTGGTTCACCAATCTCGAATCTCGTCGTTCTCATGCTGGACTTTCTTTAGCATCACGCAATCATGGTGACCTCGAATCATGCTGTGCCAATCTACGACTTGATTCCCGGTTTGCACTTGCTGTTCTCTTGCAACATTATGGGCCTCATTACGACCCAGGCGGAAAGTGACTGACCGGACCGCAACAGCGTAAATAGCGTTTCCGCCATTGCACGAAGGAGCAAAGTGCGGCTAATTACGACCCATCGGGCACGAGCATTACGCCATGGCGGAATCCGAAAGGCTGCGATGGCGGAAATGACCCCAAAACGGCCCTTACCGCCGCCGTACGCTGCACCAGGTGCAATACCGCCACCCATCTTAGCGGTCACCGTAATGAGCGGTCACCGTAATGAGCGGGCACCGCAAATTACGGGCACCGTAAATATACGGAAACGGAAGTAAAAGCATGTGGCCGGAACGGGAAACAGCACGCCGCACAACTATAAAATCCGAATCCCAACACAACCATTAAAAATCCGACCCTGACACACATCCCGACCCGTTAGCAACCCCTGTTAAAAAAATAAATATGGGAAAGGTAGCCAAGAAAGCGTGTGATCGCAAGCGGCAGGTCCACTTCTCCGGAGAGGAACTGACCGTGCTCACCGAGACCCTCCAGGAAAATGCCGCCGTCGTCTTCTCCAGTCAAATGACCAGGACGGCCCTTGCCAACAAGAAGGCCATATGGGCCCTGGTGGCACAGCGCGTAAGTGCGGTGGGGACAACACCCCGCACGCCACAGCAATGTCGCAAGCGGTGGGACGACCTGCGGATCCGCGTACGCAGCATACTCTCTGCGAACAGGAACATCGCCACAGCTACCGGGGGGGGATCAGAGTCGCCCATCAAGTTGACCCCCTGGGAGGATATCTGCGCCTCCACCATAGGAATGGAGAGCATAGAGGGAGTCGGAGGGATGGAGAAAGGAGTGCCGACATCCGGAGAATCAGGTAGGTTGGCCAAGAGAAACAATGCGAAATCCACAAAGCACGAACATGTGCAGTACCATGTGACCCCATAGTGCAATACATACTTTGCCCTGACAGCGCCCTCTAAAAGTCAGAATGAATAAACAAATTAATCAAGATGCCATAAACAACCCCTACATGTGCAGCATGCACCCCCTAACTGCAGGCAGCCAAATGAATGCATCCTCAATCCACACGAAAATGAGACCACCTCCAAGGCCCAGTCCCAAATCAGCCTCATGTACCACCCCAATGCATTTGATACGTTGCCATTCCAAATCCCACAGACCCATAACTAACGCTCGCCCCTCTTTACTCCACCACAGGGTCCGATACCAACGACGAGCTGCAGGACACCCCTACCAGCACGCCTGCAAAGAGGGCCAGGACCAACGTCCCAAGAGCCTCCACCTCAGGTGCAAGGATCAAGACACGGCAGCAGCAGGAATCAAGTGGCAGCACACTGGAGGGGACTGCAACAGGCACCCCAGCAGCCAGCAAGTCCACAACCCCAGCACCACAGGTCCCCCCAAAGAACGTATCTGATGGCACTGCCTCTGGTGGTAGCAGCACCATAGGTGACACAGCTGTCATGCCAGCATGCTCCGACACGGAAAACAGTGCTGGCGACGTAGGTACCATCCATGACCTTTCCCAATCCCCCTGCATGTTACATCCCCTACACCATGACGAAACCACGCAGGGGCACCCTGAAGACGACGACTGGCCAACCCCCACAAGTCCTGTGCCAAGGCAACATGTGTTGAGCAGCCCCCCTGTCACACCACCGCAAATGTCCATGGCCCAGCAGAGGCAACAGTCCCTCGACCTGCTGATCGAGCAACAGCAGGAAGTGTCCACGCTACTCAAGGACCATGCAAATGAATGCGGGGGTTCCAGGGCAGCCATGGAAACATCCACCGAGACACTCAGGGCACAAATAGAGAAAAGTAGTGAGAGCCTCAGGGGAGAAATGGAGAGAAGCACCGAGAGCCTGAGAGCACAAATGGAGAAAAGCACCGAGAGCCTGAGAGCACAAATGGAGAAAAGCACCGAGAGCCTGAGGGGGGAACTGCATGCGACGTCCAAAGACGTTTGTGCTGAACTTGCTGCTGTGCGCCGTGTGCTCTCGGAGCTCTCACAAACCCTCAGAGACATGCATGGACGCGAGCAGGCAGAGACATCATCCGTGGCAAGTTCCGTCCAGGGCAGCCCCCAACGCAGATCTGGCAGGAACCTGCGCTCCACGGGCAGGGGTGCCCCTGATACCCGTAGAGGGGGCTTGCAATAGCGTCCACCCACGGACAGCATGCATATTTGGACACTGGTGTTGGGGGGGGAGGTAGTAGGGTGGAGGGGGTGTGTTGGGCTTCACTGGGTGGCGGGTCCATAGGGTGTATAAATCAAATCACATTAACAATACAGCACCTCATTATCATCCAATGACATGTGTGGACATTGATATTTGCGTACGAGGCCTTCATAGGCGTACAGTCCACAATGTGCCTGTACTACACACACACAGTGCCACAGGTCCCCTTTCCGTGTAATAGGCACCATGCGTGGTTGCTAGAAGCATGCATCTATGATGCTCTGTCGGATTGCACGTGCATCCTGTGCCTCATGGACTCCTTGAGGTGCCTCCACATCCCCACCCTCATCATCATCATCTTCAGGTGCATGCAGTACAGCGTCAGGGGGCATGGGCACATTCCTACGTATGCACATGTTGTGCAGCATGACACATGCCATGACCATCTTAGAAACCTTATCATGGCTGTACATGAGTGCCCCGCCAGACCTGCTGAGGCTGCGGAAACGAGCCTTCAGTAGGCCGAATGCCTGTTCAATGACCACACGGGTACGTGAGTGGGCATGGTTGTAGTCCTCCTCATGCTCGTTCTGTGGGTTCCGGATTGGTGTAAGGAGCCATCTCTTCAGTGGATACCCGGCATCACCTGTATGAGACGAATGAAGGGTGTCAGTGGAATGATAGTGCTAAGTAGCCCCCCCCCCCTCCTGCAAGGTCATTGACGCATCAAATGGGCCACGATGTCATGCATGGAATGAGACTCACCGAGTAGCCAGGATCTGTGCCCTGCGTGTCGCTCCATGTAGCGTGGTATTCTTGTGTTCCTCAGGACCATAGAATCATGGGTAGATCCTGGAAATCTGGCACAACAATGCGTAAAGATCTTGTTGGAGTCACAAACCATTTGCACATTGATTGAATGAAATTGTTTCCGGTTGCGGTACTGGACCTCCATGGCATGTGGGACAACCAATTCAACATGGGTGCAGTCGATGGCACCAATGCAACCCGGGATGCCGCCAAGTGCATGGAATCCCACTTTTGCGTTGGTAATCTCCTGGTACGTGCGTGGTAGTGTGATGTGGTCGTCGGCGTGCTTCAGGAGGGCATCGTGCACTTGGAAGAGTGTCCGTGAGAACAGTGGCTGTGAAATGCCATGCAACTGTCCGACTGTGTGCTGGTAGGTGCCTGTGGCCAGGAAGTGGAGTACAGACACCACCTTCAGTAGGGGTGGGATGGCGGTTGGGCTATCTATCATGCTCACGAGGTCAGCATGTGTCATGTCCACAATGGCGATTATGGTGTCCCGGTCCAAACGGTAGAGGGTGTGGATCTGCTCAGCAGTGAGGTTGAACGGATCAGCTCGGAGGCGTGGGATTGCGGGCCGCCTGCGTGGTGGTAGTGGCAGTGCTTGTGGGCCTTGCTGACCCTGCCTTGCCCTCCTCCTCCTCCTTCTCCTCCGTCTCCCCTGTGCGCCCGGTTGTTGTACCTGTTGTTGTTGGTCGTCTTCTTGTAGTTGTAGCACTTGCAGTGCTATCTGGTGCCCCAGGCCCAACATCGCTAGTCCTGCCGGTAGCATTTTGGAGTGGGAGTGGTTGTGGGAGGGGTTTGGGTCTGCTATATATGTGCTGTCGGCCTGTATGGCCTCCACCTGTGCTGATTGAATGAATCTGTGGCAGATGCAATCCCTTCTGGCCGAGCACGTCCCGCACGTAAGGCTGCATTTGGCCGCATGGCAACTTGGAATTGGAATCATGTATCAAATCCCGATGGCAGTGTGATGTACTTTGACTGATTTTCATGCTATGCTCCCATTGTTACACATGCTATAATTGCAGCCGCTTACATACCTGTGAAGAGTCAGTGGTATGTAGGGCTCGGTCGATGGCCGACCCTCATGCAGCACAGTAACGTACTTCACCGACGGGCGTGGCGTCCCATTTGTGATTGCAGCCAGTTAGCATTATGACACACAGCCGCACTACATTGATGTAATTGTGAATGCAAGCGTTCACAGAAGCCTTTTCGACGTAATGTTGCAAGTGATGAATTCGAAGGCCAGCATTTTTGGTTTTGAAGTAGCGGCGAGGATACGCCCACAGGTCTGGCTGGAAATGTAACGTTCTATTGTAGGATGTCCTTGGGACATGGCCCATAACGAGCAAGCAATGAATGATATGAATTGAATGGGATGCGCAATAGCGTAGTGGACGATAAGGCAGGACGTTCCCAAATCCATCTTGCTTCACAACACTACAGATCCGGCCAGGAGCACAGTGGTTTTTGCAGACTGCATTACGCACAGACGCGATGGAAGTTTCACATATTATGTGAGTGAATATTCATGCGTTTTCATTGCGGGATGAGGGAATGATGAATGGATGCATGGACAGATGATTCCATTTAGGGTCTGCCATGTACATGGGTTTTTTGAATCACTCCCCTTCCCCTGCGCTATGTGATGCAAGGCTGCCATAGTGGGACTTACGTCTATCTGCCCTTGTCGGATCCTCCCTGTCTCGACGCGCCTTCATACACTTGTGTCTAGGCACGTTACTAATCCCATGTCATGGGTTCTATCTTGACGGACGCATGCACAGTAACCGACGTTGCCAATGGTGTATTTACCTCGATTGATTTCGTTATGAATCGATACTGATTTAGGGGTGTGTATATTCCTTTGGAGTGGGCTAGCATGCATATGGGTGTGGATTTGGTGTGTTGAATGAAGATTGTAATGCATCATGAGTCCCGTAATGCAATCGGTTAATTTGTGTTTCATTTGGGTGACAGGTATCTCCTGCCCTATTGCAGATGCCATCTGTACGCCACTCCTCCAGATGGGTTTTACTCTCGACACCTGCAGCTTCGGGTGAATCAGTGGAGCACCATTGCGATCTTATGGGACGATCGCCAATGGGCCACATGCCCTTACGCTGTACTGGTGGCTAGGTGCAACATTTCGGCCTTTCAGCTCGACTAGTGCCTGCCTCATGGGACGGACCTGCGGTTCTTGCCGCTTCCATGTTGCCTTTTGGAACGTTGATGTAGGCCCTGTGTGCCATGATGGTACAGGGCGTCACACAAGTGGAAGCTGGTCAATTATTGCAGATGCAGCCCTCGGTGATGATGGATGTTTTGGTGTTATTTTGCAAATTGCTGTGAGGCCTTTGTCATTTGGATGTGCATTTAAATTGTATTCCGATATTTGGCGTGTTGCGTTATTCTTTGCAGGTGATGTGGCGATTTTCGATTTGTGGCGGTATGTATTGCGAGATGATCTGCATTGTGTTCCGCCTTCTGAGTTGAGTTGTGTGGTACAGTACTGGCCGCGTTTGCCTACGTAGCACAGTATGGTCACGGATAGGGGCTGCCATTGTGACTGTTTACATGATGTGCTGTTCAGGGGCGGGGGATTGGCTTTTGGCCGACTGGTGCCTGTCAGCCAGGTCGATTGGTGGAATGATGGGATGTTCAGAATGTGGCTGGTCACAGGTGCCTGTGTTTGCGTGCGTTTGTTGGAGGGGGACTGGGGTCATGTCCATTGGAATAGCTTCTGTATTCATGCCATCTGTGCCCTGCAGCTCCCATCGGCCCCTCTTGGGATGAGCCTGGCTGCTCAGTCACTCTGCCAACTTGTGTGGTACATGCTTCTGCTGATGGTTGGTTTGTTTACTGGCAAGAGTACAGGGCTGGTGCTATCCCCCTCAGGATGCTGTTTTGGATGTTGCCTTGCGCTGGTGGCAAGCGATGGGGGACTACTGTTGTTTTGTGTCATGTGTTCTTGATTTTCATTTTGATGTATTGTACCTTCACATGCCTGTGCTGCATCAGTACGGCTATGGTGGCATGCCGTACATGGATGCCCACTCACGGGGCGCTTTGAGCCCCTGCATGCATTTCTACGTTGGCATGCATGGGTGAATTGTAGATTTCACTGGTTGCATAGTGTGAGTACATTGCGCCTGCCAGGAGTTGTGCAATGTGGCCAGGGAGTGGAGTTCAGGCACTCAGTGGGCCATTTACGGTTGGTTCACGATGCCGTATTTCTCGCCATGGCGGAATGGTACTTTACGACGTGCTTGATGGCGTTCAGTACATGTCCGCTAGGGTCAGAATTCGCGTACCGTTGCGCCATGGCGGTGATTCCGGTTTTGCAAGGCGCGCGTGCGCGTACTTGGTGCAGTTAGCGTTGCCGTTCACTGCGGTGTCGCTAATGGCATCGTACTTTACGGTGACGGGTCATAATCGCAACGAGCGGTGTTCGATGGCGGTATTGCATTTCCGCCATCATTTTTCCATTTCCGCAAGGGTCGTAATGAGGGCCTATGTGTTCAGTATTTACCTCTGCAACTTGATGTGTTCTCTCCACTTGCTTTCCGCTCCATAACACTGTATTTTGCCAGCTTGTCTTTTCTTCTCTTTCATCACATTCACTGCTTCTCAGTCTTCTCTCCCTCTCTCTATCTTTTCCCTCTCTCCCCTCCCACCTCCCCGTACTATATTATATGCACTTACTCTATCAGAAATGTCATCTTACCTAGTACAATAGTAGTTTGTTTTTCCTCCTCCTCCCACATTTGTTTGTTCCTCCCCCTTCAGCACTACCTGAAATGTCGTCAGGTGTATACGATAGTCGCTTGTTTTGTTCCTCTCCTTCTTCCCTCTCCCACCCCTCCTTCACCTCTTGTCCACCTCTGGCACTACCAGAAATGTTATCAGGCCTAGTACGATAGTCGCTTGTCTGTTCTCATCTGCTACCCTCCCTCCCCTATCATTGTCAAAGCTCTTGCACTATCTGAAATTTCACCAGGCCTAGTCCGATAGTTAATTTCACATTCTTAATGTCTCAAGTCCTTGTAAGAATGTCATTGTATTTTCCCTTGCTCCCTCCCTAACCTTGAAGCACTTTGAAACACATGTTTGTCTAGGCGCTATACAAATAAACTATCAATCAATCAATCAATCAAGCGATCCGAAAGCAGTTATGAAGCATACGTATGCCAGCAAAGGGTCATGCAATTTCCCCTTTTCCAGTCTGTCCCAATCTTTGTCTTGTTAAGATAAAAAAACTTTTGATTGTGTAACGTCCCTTTTTTTTAACTACCAAGAACAATCAATCCCACCAACTGACTATCAGAATTTCAACCTGATTGCAGACCCAAGAAAGGATTATCCTTCTTGAGTCCAAGGATTTCCGATGGGGAGAGGTGTGTAGTATTCTGTGACATACAAGTGGAATGATCATTGCATCTGCAGCACAAAAGCTCTGGTCTGACAGGCAGGTCATGACGTGGTGTGCCAGTTCAGACAATCTCAAACTGCAGTCAGGCAAGTCCTGCCCTAAGAGCAGGTGCCATAGAAGCCACTTATGTAGCTGGTAATAGCTAGATTTTCACGTTAGACGAGCAATAAGAAATAATATGCAACCCTATAAGTGCCAAGGACGAGTATACTCGTCCTTTTTACATAGACTTCAATAATAGCCTGGCACTTTCGTGCATTAAACTATTTGGACAGCCATGTCTTTGAATGGACAGAAAAGTGTTTCAATGGACAATGAATCAACATAGCTGGAACTTTGCTCAGCTAATAACTCTGAAACCCCTTTGTAGCCACCATGTCTCCTCGGCCCCCACCTTTGCCCTGTGTCTGCTTGTTTGGCAGCTCAGATGGAATTCTCATGTTGCAAACCCTTCTTCCCTGCCACTTATTGTTCTCCTATGCCTTGCACTGAGTTGTTTTCCAGACTATTTGGCACTTGGTACAGGAAGGGCATGATCCCCCCTCTGACCTGATAAAAGGGCTCATTCTGAGCATGCCGGTATCCTGGCGGTAGAGCCGCCAGGATACCAGCACCTGGTACTTACCTTTACCGGCACCCGGTCCGGCAGCATTTCTGCCAGATTACGGGTGCCGGTGGAGCGGTGTAAATCCCCATTCATGGAGTGCCATAGGACTCCATAAGGGGATTTGCCATCATTATCGCCACCGTCATTGATAACAAGGGCTTTTTGGCCAGTGGGGCTCCTAGTTTACCTCCAGCATTTAGCTGAAGGTAACCCAGGTGCCCCACCAGCACTTCCGCAGTCGGGCGGTCCGGTGAAATACCTGTATCCCCGGATACCGGCACTTTTTTACTGGACCGCCTGATTCAGAATGAGGCCCAATGTCCTGTGTTTGCTTGTTTGTTAGCTCAAATTAACCCTAATGTTACAACCCATTCTTCCTACCATGTTATTCTCTTATACTTAACAATAAAGTATTTTTCAGACTTCATGGAACCTGGAAGAGGAGTATAAATCCCTTCCTCTGACTTGATTTAGGGCTGGTTGCATTCAGGCATTCCTAGAGACAAAGGACAGGGGAGTTTCGGGAACTTCCCTTACTTCCTGCTCTTCCAGACACACTGGAGCCAGAGGCGGGTTTCAGGACAGAAGCCCACCGAAGGCAAAATGAACAAAGGGTTCAAACCTGGCTTGGCGCGCAGAGTAAAACCCAAGAAAGACTTCACCGACAGAAAATGGCAAAAAAAGAAGACCAGGGCCATTTTGACAAAATGGTCACCCATGGGTGCTATACTGCAGCTGAGGATTCAGCCTGTGGTAGAAAAGCACAATGGTAGGAAAATTAAACCATTGCCACCAGCCATTAAAAGTAGCGAGGGTAACATAAAAAATATTACATGAGTAGTTAGGATAAGGGGCTACTAGGTAACCCCCCAGCACTCCACATAAGATTGTGTGTGCTGGATCTACAAAGAGAAAAGGTTAAGTAAAGTCAATTTTACTTCACTATTTTTGGGAACGGTAGTTCAAACAAGAAAAAGGTATTTAAACCGTATGAGAAATCAAAACGATTTATCTGGGACACTGCACTGAATGTGCCAAGTGTCGCCATACAAAAAGTAGATGCCTATGGAGTTTGCCATAATGCAAAAACAGTGGAAACGCATAATCCAAATCAGGTCAAAACACACGAGAGAGTGAAAAAGGTTTCACTCACTCCAGGGTAAAAATTCAAAGGTCCTAAAGTCCAGCAAAAGAGCTGGGGGTTTCTAAAGTTGAAGGGAATTAGCACAGAAATGAGAATTCTCCCTAACACTGGTCTAACATTTTAGCTAGATTATTTAATAACATTTGTACAACTAAAATAATTTTGTTGTCTTAACGGATGGCACCTCTGGTGCCCGTGTTTAAGAAAGGGGATTGCATGTTGCTGTCCAACTATCGACCAATTACATTGTTGGATGTCAATGGTAAGCTATTCTCTTCTAGATGTCAGAAAAGAAAAAGCAAAGGCAACTTTGCGCATGTGGCAAGCTTGGTAAACTGCGACAGTGTTTTATTGTCCAGTTGTTGTTGGAACATTCCACATTTTCAATTGTATTATACTAGTAGGCTTATGAGGCCTGGATGTCCGAGAAGCTATAGCTGAACTGCACTGAGCTGAAAGGCTTGCCGCGTTTTTTGGCCAAGCTTGCCACGAGCGCACAGTTGCCTTCGTTGTTTCTTTACCCATCTTACCTTTTTGGGGTCCTTTGGAGGTGGCCCCCTAACAAGGCACATGCAGCAGCAATCGCGACTCAAATCCTAGCCCACTAAAACAGACCCAGTGCAGGTGATTACCTAGTTCATCACCCAAACTCTTTGCTTCTCTTCTAGATGTGGGCAGCTCATATGTACAGGCTGGATAAATGTCATCCGGTTTCAGAAGGGGTCTTGGTACTTCGCAAAATGGCCTAGTTGTACATTTATTGCAATTGCAAGGTTGGAATAAAAATAATCCACTTTATGTTGCTTTTGTTGACTTATTTATGGCATTTAATGTCGTCAAAAAAGAGAAAACGAGGCAGAAATTATATTCCTGGCACTTTTCAGAATCATTACAAATACAAATAAACCTACATTCGAATTGCACCTTAAGAATAAGCTAGATGGAAGAGGGCTTATGTCTGCAGAAGTAAGGACATATGAGGGCTTGAGACAAGTCCTCTGCTCCTTCCCCACCAGCTACTTCGTGGCAAAGACCCTTGTGGTCTCGAGGACTTCATACAATTTACTTCTGCCTGAGCCTTCTCTAACATGGCCGCCAGGCTTGCTGCTGTTTGCTGAGGACGACCACCAGCCTCCTGCCCGCAGCCTGATTCGTCCTGTTGTTTCCGCTTATCGCAGCCCGGCCCGTGAGCCAGCAGGCGCCCCCGGCTCCCCTCCAAGGGCCACCTTCAAAGGGCTGTGACTGCCCTGGATGGACCATTTTTCCCTGGCTACCTCCCTACCAGCTACTTCATGGCAAAGGCCCTTATGGCCTCGAGGACTTCATACAGTGAGGGTTTTCTCAACAACTGCAGCAGCATAGCCTAGCCCAGTCACCTGTGGTGTACCACAAGACTCCTGTGTCTCACTGACACTCTATAACATATTTACAAAACCCTTATTCAACTGCTTGGATGACTTGGGTGTCACCTACCCTAACTATGCTGATGACACCCACATCCTCACCCCTATCTCTGGATCACACGACATTGATTCAGCCTCTCTCAATGTCATCTACCAAACTATCCAAACCTGGATGGCCCACCAGGGTTTACGCTTAAACGACGAAAAGACGGAACTCCTCCTCTTAGGGTCTCAACTCTGCATTAACAATCTGAATGAAGTCTTTAAGGCCTTCAACATCGACGGTAACATTATAAAGGTATCTAAAGAAGTAAAAACATTAGGGTTCTAACTTGACTGAGCACTCATACTAACCAGGCAAGTGAACGCCACAGCTTCAGCAGAAGCCTGTACTTCCAAATTGATCAATCCCTGCAGACCATTTCTGTCCACTGACAGTTGTATTACTCTAGCCAAAGCACTCATCTTGTCCAGATTGGGCTACTGTAATGCCCTCTATGCAGGCACCACAAATTATAATATAAAAAGACTACAGGTGATACAAAACAATGCCCTCAGAGCAGCCCTAAACATACCTAAACATGCCCATATTTCCACATTAAGAAGGAATACTGACTGGCTTCCTGTGCAAGAGCGCATAGCCTTCAAAACTCTCACCATCACACACAAATGCCTACACAAATCAGCTCCCTCTTACTTAGCACACAGAGTCTCTAGAACACAATCCAACAGGCACACGAGATCTGTGCATTAGCATTTACTTTCTACACCGAGATTCAGACTTAAGAATGCCGGAGGGAGTAGCTTCCCGGGAATAGCCGCCAGACTCTGGAATACTCTGCCATTCAAACTCAGATCTGAAGACTACTACTGGACCTTCAGAAAACAACTGAAAACCTGGCTCTTCACACATGAAACACAGATATAATTCATGCCCACCTGCTTACTCCCTCACCATATCTGTAACGCCCCTTATCTAAGTGTATGTTACAGACCTACCTGTATTCTCGCACAACATTCTGCCTAGCATTCATTTGAATTATGTAACGATGTATCATTTCTCATGTGTAATCTACGTACTAACCAGTGTCAAGAACAGCGCCTAGATGCCTCAGGGTTTGGTGTGCTATAATTGCAAAAATAAATAAATACAATTATCTTCTGCCTGGACCTTCTCTAACATGGCTGCCGGGCTTGCTGCTGTGTGCTGAGGTGGACCATCAGCCTCTTCCAGCAGCCTGATTGGTCCTGCTGTTTCTACTTATCACAGCCCAGCTCGGGAGCTGGCAGGAAATGCTGGACCCTCTCTAAGGGCCATATTCAAATGGCTGTGACTACCCTGTCTGGGCCTGTCCCGGCCTGGAAGCGGCCTTCATCTATCGATCGCTAATATCAGTCTGCCTATGAGGATTCATTTAGAACGCAGTGTTAACTCAGTATTTGTATTTGTATTTATTTGTTTATATAGCGTTTTCATCCAAAGCGCTTTACATTATAACAACAGAATACATAGAACATGCACAGCTGCTGATAATTTCCTACATTTACAGACAATCTCCGATTTCATGGGGAACAAATAGTGATTTCCCCAGGCATCCAATCCTAGAATTATTACATAGAAGAGAACCGTATGTTTCAAGGTCTCAGGTTATTATTGAAGCCCCGCCCCTTATTGAGGAATGGCCCATAAAAACAGAAGACTGCGTGCATCGGGCACGCGCGCATCGGAAGTGCGCTCAGAAGTGTGCTGTTCGCTGTTCTCCTGAGCCACTCTGCTGGAGCTGTCTACCACATATCTCCCCTGGACTTTCCTTCCATTGTGCATAATTAAAGTTAATATTAAAGCCCCTTATTGAGGAAGGCCCCATAAAAACAGAAGCCGTGCTCATCCGGTACACGCACATCAGAAATGCACTTAGAAGTGTGCTGTTCGCTGTTCTGCTGAGCCACTCAGCTGGAGCTGTCTACCACATATCTCTCCTTATTGAGGAAGGTGCCATAAAAAGAGAAGTCAGAGCGCATCGGGCGCGCGCACATTGCAAGTGTGCTCAGAAGGGTGCTGTTCGCTGTTCTTTTTTAAAAAAACTTTATTTATTGATGGTCACGACTCTGCAACAGTACAATAGAAATGAATGGTGCATAGACAATGCACGTACATAGCATTACATAATATGTCAGACACTTTCAAACTAGGGCCTTGGAGAGCCTTCATCATCAGATACCAATTCACAGAGGTGTATTCTGAATGGCGTCCAAATGTCCTTGAGTCGACTCGTTCTAGGCAGTGATATAACATACTGTTCCTCGCATTCATTTACATACGTGAGTTCCTTAAGGAAGTGGTCTATGCGTGGCGCTTGAGGGCTTTTCCAACTTTGAAGTATACATTTTATCGCTACCACGCAAGACACATTAAACAGCCTTCTTGTCACTTCCCCTGTTTTCCCTATATCACTGAACAAATATTTCTGAGTTGTGAGATCAGCCGGGATCTGTATTATTTCTTCTATTATCATGGCAACCTCCCTCCAAAACCCAGTGATCAGTGGGCAGGCCCAGTACATGTGGAATGAGTCCGCCATTGGGTTCCCACACTTCTGGAAGCCCCTGTGCAATTATCTGTGAACTTAGCCATTTTGGCTGGCATATAATGCAATTTGTTCAATATTTTGAATTGGATCAAGCGGAGGCCAGCGTCAAGAGATACTGTCTTAGACAGTTTACAGAACTTTAACCACTTCTCATCTGCGATTGTGGCACCCATGTCTGCCTCCCAAGTGGCCTCAACTGTATTCAATGAGGGCGTGTGTGTTTGTATTGTAGCATATAATTTGGATACACTGGGTCCGGCCCTGGAGGACAAGGACCGTAAACATTTGTGTGAGGGTGATTCATCTGGAAATAGCAGCCATCTGACGCTGAATGCTGCTTTCATGCAATGATATTGGAGCATTCTAAGCTGTCCTCCCCCACAGTGTTCAGGAAGTCCTCCAAGGTCACATATTTCCCATTCGAAAACATATCCCGCATTTTTATTTCCCTGTTAGGGTCCCACATCCTCTGCACATCTGCATCGAATGTCGGCGAAATGCTGGGGAATTTTCAGAGGGGGGCGTCCGGATCATAGGGTGTCTCTATCTTTAATCTTTTATAAATAATAGACCAGGCGTGGACAGTTGTGCTAAAACGGTTGAATTTGCAAGAATCTTTGTGTTTTACTTTAAATATGATGGAAGGTAGGTCAATTGGGAGTGCAGAGTGCTGTTCTATCGGGATATGTGGTGTTGTGTCTAGCCGGTCGTAGTAGTGCATAGCGTATTGAGCTTGTGCCACCAAATAGTATAGTTTGAAGTCAGGCACTGCAATGCCCCCTGTGTTGTATGCCTCGACCATTTTCTCCCCCTTCATCCTGGCCGCTGCCCCATTCCATATAAACGATGTGGCCATTGACCACAATCTGTCAAAAAACGCCATGCCCGGCCAAATTGGGGTCTTTCCAAAAATGTACAGGAGTTTGGGGAGAACCACCATTTTCAGGATTGCGATACGGCCCATCAATGATATGGGGAGCCTGGCCCATAACTGTAGTTTGGTTGCAAGTGTGTGCAGGAGCTGGTCATGATTGTCAGTAGGGAGGTTCTATCCTTCGACACAAGAATGCCCAGGTATCGTATTTGTGTAGGTGACCATTTGAGTCCACAGGTGTTGGTTGGACATTTGGTTGTGTGCGTCAAAGGAAATATTTCAGACTTAGAGTTGTTAATCTTGTAGACTGAGTACTCGGCGAACTTGTGCATAGCTCTCATTATGGGGTCGAGGTTAACTTCAGGTTCTCGGATGTAGAGTAGCGTGTCATCCGTGTATAACGATATGGACCGGGTTAACCCCACCATTCTGATTCCTCTCTGTCCCTGGTTCTGTCTGACAGCCACCGCTACCGGTTCTATCGTCAAGGCAAACAGGATGGGGGAGAACGGGCAGCCCTGTCTAGTACCCCTTCCTAGTGGAAAGGTTTTGGAAATAGTACGGTTGGTAAGTACCTTGGCTCCATGTTCGGCGTATAATAACTTGACACTTTTGAGGAAGTAGGGGCCCATCCGAATCTACCAAGCACAGCAAACAAGTATTCACAGGACACAGAATCGAAAGCCTTTTCGGCATCAAGGGAGATTACTGCCGCTTGCGCCTCCGGATTGGTCTGTGCCATAACCCTGAATAATCTGCATAGGTTCAACGCGGTCAACCTCGTTGGGATGAAGCCACATTGGTCTGGGTGGACCAGCCTGGGCATGTTCGGCAGGAGCCTGGTAGCCAGTACTTTAGTGAATATTTTCGCATCAGAATTAATTAATGAGAGGGGCCTATATGAGGACATGTCGTGGGGTGGACGCCCGGGCTTCAACAAAACCGTTATAATAGCTTCCTACATGGATTCTGGCAGAGGTCCCCGCTCCATCGCCTCCTCCCAGACCAGTAACAATATCGGGGCTAGTTCGGCGTGGTACTCCTTATATAATTCCATGCCGTCCGACCCAGGCACCTTCCCGGATGTTAGGGATTTTATTGCATCTGTCATTTCCTCACATGTGATCGGCTGATCTAGGGCAAGGCTCTCATCTAAGGGGAGTCTAGGGGAGTATAGGGAGTGTTAATACATTCAGATAATGTTCTATTTCTGTGCCGGATTTCACGTCTCAGTTTGAATAAACATCTGAGTAGAAGCGGGTACATTCCTGATTAGGACCCGCAGGCACCTCTCCACATCCGCTAATTCCGATCTGACAGTTTTCAGTAGCCCAGTGGTTTCAGACATTAGGACCCCCCCTTACCCAGTCCTTGAAAGTTTCCCAAATTGTTGCGTATCTGTCTACGGAGCCCTTATTTAAAGTGTAGAACTTGCTAATCTCTGTGTGAAGTGACTCTATTACATTTGTGTCTTTCAGGATGTCGGGTGGCATTCTCCATCTCCTAATTGGTGGTTGAGCATCTTGCAGTACCACCTCCAGGGATATCAGAGAGTAGTCTGACAGTGTGGGGGTGTATGTCACAGCTAATTAACATATTGGAGAGATAGGAGGAGATAAGACAATAATCAATGCAGGATTCTGTATCATGTACAGAGGAATAATATAAGTTATGTCTTTCCAGTGGGTGTAGAGTCCTCCATGCATCGATGAGGGGTGCCTGCAGTAAAATCTGGTGTAAAGTGGTGGCCGCCATGGGTCCCCTGTGCTTATTAGAGGATCGGTCGAGGGAGACATCCAAGATGGTGTTAAAGTTGCCCCCCCATATTATCCATGCGTCGTCTACCAGTGCGAGTACATTTGAGACGTTTATATACAAGTTGGGTCGTCTATGTTTGCCCCGTAGGTGTTAACTAGGACCACTGCCTTCCCAGCTATCTTGCCCCACACCATTACGTAGCGGCCCTGGGGGTCTATTGTGCTCTTCGTGTATTGGAAGCCCAATGAAGGGTGTATTAGTGTGAGTACCTGTCATCATGCCCGCTCCCGGGGAGCCGGTTCAAGCCCTGCGTCCCCGAAAGCGGACATCCAGTCCCCAAGGAAGGACCCAGCAACCCCATATAGGGACCCTTTGGACAGTGTCCTGGCGCCTATGGCGCCAGGCTCATAAAAGACATCAGTCCTGGCGCCATAGGCGCCAGGCTTATTATGGGAGTGCTTGGGTGCACTTACCTGATGCAGACCATGCTGCAGGATCCCGGCCTCCTTGAGGCCTGAAAGGAACTACTTTACCTGTGGGACTAATTTACCATCCGGGTGTGGTCGGGGAAGGATACATACCTGATTGGAGGAAGGATACATACCTGGAACTTCTTCCAAGGCTATTTAAACCCCACCTGAACAGCCACACTGCTTCGCGTTGTTCTGCATCTAGCAGCTGGACGCTCACCGTGTCTGCTCCTGCATCCTGACTTCTGCCACGCCTGCCAGCATCCTGGATCACCTGCAAAGGAAGAGAAGAAGAGAACAGAAGAAGGAAAAGTCCTTATCTGCTAAATCTGCATCCCGGAGACATCTCGCCGACATTCCTGAAAAGGAAGACTTTTATTTAAAAGCTCATCTCGTCGATCGCTGCAGCGCCGCATTCCACTCACCTTTTCAGGGCGCCTCCTTGTTCAGCAGCGATCATCCGGATTCGCGCCTAGGGAGAAAAAGACCAGAACAAAAGGTGTGAGAGAGAAGGGAATAAGGAAAGCTAAATCTCCATGTTAAGACTTACCAGTTGATTCATTCCCTCTTCATTTCGGGTCCGCGCCGCATCCTGGCATTTCCGGACCCCGGCCCCTAAGGGGAAAAAGAGGCATCAGCGTTAATGAGCGAATGAAAAGACATTACCAAAAAAACGCTCATTAAAGTCTTACCTGATTTCTACAAGGATTTCACCTCTCATCTCGGGTCGGTGCCTGTTCCCCGGCATTCCGTACCCCGGCCCCTATGGGGAAAAAGACACTAGCATTAGTACATTAATGCATGGACACAAGGGGAACCTCTTATCGAAAAACTTACCTGGAAGCCAAGCAAGTTTGGTTCGCACCAATCCGAAAATCCAGTGAAGTAACTGGATACCAACGCGCCCCTGCAACAGAAGCAGGATGGAGAGCTTGTCCTTCCGGACCCTAAGGTGAGACGCTACGAGGAATCACAGAAGGGTTTCGAGGAGGGTGAGAGGGGAAAGTGGGAGGCCGATTGCATTACCCCGCAGACAGTTAATCCCCTATTTTCGCCTACAGAAGGATACTTCTGCGAGCCAGACAAGCCAGATTTGGGGGCCCGGTCCAGTCCGTCTTCCGAACCCTGCGCATCACCTTAGAAGAGGTCACAGCAGCGCGAACCAGGCCAGCGCCTCCGTGGGAGTCAGGTGAGCGTTACAGAACGCGAAGCCTTCCTACAAATTCCCACCCAGGCGCTATGGAAAGTTCTGAGACTGATCAGTTGGCCCAATTACTGGGGGAATTACGGGCCGAAGTACATGCCGCTCATCAAGAGACTAATGCCCTCAGGAGGGAATTAATAATATCAAAGGAAAGAACTGATGACCTGGCCAGACAGCTTTTGCAAGGTCAAGCTGGGCAAACTCCTCTACCCGGTTCCGGAGGGAACCCCGCTCCTGTGGTTTCCAGTAACCCTGTGCAGATTAATCTACCTGGAAACATGCCGCTGGCCCCACCCAAACGCTTTGCTGGGGACCCCAAACGATTCGCCGTATTCATGAATCAGTGTCGTTTGCACTTCCTATGCAGACCTGGGGCCTTCCCTAATGATCAGACCAAGGTAGCCTTTGTATTGTCATATCTCAGCGGCTGCGCTGCCGATTGGTCAGTTCCACTGGTTACTCAAGATGACCCGATTCTCTGTGATTTTCAAAGGTTTCAAGCAAGCATGGAAAGGTTATTTGCTCGACACTCTCAGGGGCAGGCTCTGGATGACGAACTTCTATCCCTGCGACAGGGCAATCAGGACCTCCTATCCTATATTGCAACCTTTAATAGACTAATTGTGGAAACGGGATGGCCAGAGGATAAAAGAGTCACGTTGTTTTATCGAGGCCTACGCGGAGAACTTAAAGATGTCTTGGCCCAAGTTGTAAATCCGCCCCAAGAATGCACAGAGTATATAGACTTAGTGGTCCAATTGGATCACAGACTTCAAAACAGAAAAGCAGATCGGTCCAGGTTTGAGACCCGGGTATTGGTCAAGACCCATGCCAATCCCAAGGGAGTTGATGTCTCTGAGCCTATGCAAATTGGAGGGGTTAAAGGACCCTTAACTCAAAAGGAACGTGAAAGGAGGCGGCAGTTAAAATTATGTCTTTATTGTGGGAATTCTGGACACTTTCTACGAGATTGCCCGGCAAAACCGCCCCGAAAGGCGGTAGGAGCCGCTGATAAAAACCATGAAGACTCTGTTTCGGGAAACGACTCCGCCCGACAAGTGTAGGGGTCCGCTTGCCAAGCTTGAAAACTAACTCTCAGACCTCGCATTTCATTGTGCCAATGGTTCTCGTAGATCCAGAACAGCCTAAGCGGTTGCATGCAATAAAGGCATACATCGATAGTGGGGCTATTGGAAACTATGTGGATCGTGAATTGGTCTCTAGGATTAACCTCCCTCTCCGTCCTAAAACCAGCAAAGATGTCAACACCACAGTCGATGGAACTGAAATTGCCTCTGGACCGGTAACACATTCCACTACTGAGGTGACTCTTATTGGTCCCGACGGCCATCGGGAGGGTGTTGTGTTTGATGTAATCAAGGCTCCACAGTTTCAAGTTATTCTTGGAATCCCTTGGTTAGAGACACATAATCCTCAAATTGATTGGCGAGCTAAGAGAATAACCTTCCCGGATTGTACAGAAACCTGCTACCCAGAAAACCTGAAGATTAATCTAGCATCTGTAACCTCTGCCTCCATGCAACTACCTCCGGAATACCAAGAATTTCAGGACGTCTTCCAAAAGGAACAGGCCAACACGTTACCTCCTCACAGATCGTACGATTGCCAAATCGATCTGGTGCCCGGTGCACAACCCCCTTGTAGCAGGATTTATGCCTTTACCGAACCTGAGAATCTGCATTTGAGACAATATTTGGATCAATACCTAGCTAATGGTTTTATTCGCCCGTCAAAGTCCCTGGCATCCTCGGCTTTGTTCTTCGTGCCCAAAAAAGAAGGCGACCTTAGAACTTGTATCGATTACCGCGCATTGAACCAGATAACGGTTAAAAACCGTTATCCTCTGCCTCTGATCCCTGAACTCCTTGACCAGGTGAAGGACGCTTGCATATACACCAAGTTAGATCTCCGGGGGGGCTTATCATCTGGTAAGAGTTAAAGAAGGCGACAAATGGAAAACTGCCTTCTGTACTAAATACGGATTATTCGAGTACCACATGATGCCTTTCGGATTATGTAACGCGCCGGCTGCCTTCCAATACTTCATGAATGATGTCCTTTGGGAACTCATTGATGTGTGTGTTGTCGTATATATCAATGACATTCTGGTGTACTCCTCTTCGGAATCTGATCACAGAAAACACGTCAGGGCAATACTTAAAAAACTGCGCCAACACAAACTATTTGCTAAATTGGAGAAATGTGTTTTCCATACCACAGAAGTCGAGTTTCTAGGTTTCATCCTGACACCCAAAGGAGTCCGAATGGACTCAAGAAAAGTGGATGCCATCCTCAAATGGCCATCACCTAGCTCTGTAAAAGGGGTTCAAAGCATGCTCGGCTTTGCCAATTTCTATCGCAGGTTTATCCCAGAATTTTCACGCGTGGTACAACCCATTACTGCACTCTTGAGGAAAAATAAATGTTTTGAATGGTCTGAAGAAGCCGAGCAGGCCTTTCAGGATTTAAAAGCTAAGTTTACCTCTGCACCTATATTGAAACACCCGCGTCCAGATCTCCCTTATGTCGTCGAGACTGACGTATCCAGCCTAGCCATTGGAGCTGTCCTGTCCCAAAGAGATCCCGAAACCAACCAACTGCATCCGTAGCATTTTGGTCCAGAAAATTCTCGGCACCCGAGGTTAATTATGCAATCACGGACAAAGAACTGTTAGCCATTAAGTCTGCTTTTAAAGCCTGGCGGCATTATCTGCTTGGAGCTCGACATACCATCACAGTGATCACTGATCACCAGAATTTACAGTATTTGAAAACCGCCAAGACTCAGTCATCACGGCAGCTCCACTGGGCTTTGTTTTTCGCTGAATTTGATTTCGTGATTACCTATCGACCTGGCTGCAAGAATGGCAAAGCAGACGCCTTATACGGAATTGGAATGGGAGAATCTGATACAAACCCAGAACCAGCACCGATAATCCCGAACAGAGGATTCTAGGTATGACTTCGTTACAGACGCTTGAAGACATTCAAGCCAGAATGAAACAACTCCTGGACCCTACAACCTTACAGGATTGGATACAAAAGGGATCAGACTTTACCATAGATAATGGTTTACCTTATTTCCTAGGACGCTTATTCCTGCCACATAAGGAATTACACTAACTAGTTATTTCCGGTTATCATGATACATTAATAGAGGGACACCCCGGTATTGCCAAGACAGAGGAAAAGGTGAAACGACAATTTTGGTGGCCCTCTTGGCGAAAAGATGTTAAATCTTTTGTGATGTCCTGTGGTGTTTGCGCCCAAAATAAAAGTCAAAAGAAAAGACCAGCCGGTCTCCTTCAACCTCTAGACATACTGCCAGCACCCTGGCACACCCTATCAATGGATTTTATTACGGACCTGCCTCCTTGTTCGGGGTACAATACTATTCTGGTAATTGTGGATTTGTTTTCCTAAATGGCCCACTTTATTCCTTTGAAAGGTTTACCTTCAGCTTCTGTCCTAGCCAAAGAATTCCTCGAAAATATTGTTCGGCTATATGGATTCCCATCTATACTAATCTCTGAAGGGGAAGCTAATTAATTTCCCACTTCTGGCGCAAATGTTGTCAAATGGCGCAGATCGACGTAAGATTATCGACCAGTCACCACCCTCAGACCGATGGTCAGACCGAGAGGACAAATCAGACCCTTGAGCAGTACTTACGATGTATGTTACAGCAATCTGAAAGCAACTGGAAAGACATTCTTTGGATAGCCGAATACGCATATAATAATTCGGTACACTCTGGAACGGGCCACAGTCCTTTTTATACTTTGTTTGGGCATCACCCTCGAACCTCAAACCTTGACTCACCTCAGAACCTCGGAATGCCTGCAGTAGAACATCTGCATTCTACAATTACCCAAGCCTTCAAAGAGGCAACTACACATTTACAACAAGCCAAGAGAAAATACAAGGAGAATGCTGATCTACATCGGAGTGAAACACCTCCGTATCAGATTGGGGATCAAGTGTGGTTAGCTACCAGACATTTACCACTCAAAGGGCCTCAAACTTTTAACCCAAAATATCTGGGACCTTATTCTATTACGGCAATAATTAACCCAGTGGCTGTTAAACTTGATTTACCAGCTAGTATGCGAATTCACCCTGTTTTTCATGTGTCACTTCTGAAACCAGTGGTACCCGGAACCCGACTACTCAAACCTCCAGAACCTATTCTAATAGATGGGGAGCCCGAATTGGAAGTGAAGAACATTTTAGACTCAAAAATGTTTAGGTCAAAACTGTTCTACCTAATTGATTGGAAGGGGTACGGACCTCAGGAGAGGTCGTGGGAACCCAGCGACCATGTGCATGCACCTCGATTAGTCAGGAAATTCCACCGACTCTTCCCAGACAAACCAAAACCCCCGGAGGGAACAACCTTGGGAGGGGCCTTGGGGGGGAGTGCTGACATGATGCCCGCTCCCGGGGAGCCGGTTCAAGCCCTGCGTCCCCGAAAGCGGACATCCAGTCCCCAGGGAAGGACCCAGCAACCCCATATAGGGGCCCTTTGGACAGTGTCCTGGCGCCTATGGCGCCAGGCTCATAAAAGACATCAGTCCTGGCGCCATAGGCGCCAGGCTCATTATGGGAGTGCTTGGGTGCACTTACCTGATGCAGACCATGCTGCAGGATCCCGGCCTCCTTGAGGCCTGAAAGGAACTACTTTACCTGTGGGACTAATTTACCATCCGGGCGTGGTCGGGGAAGGATACATACCTGATTGGAGTAAGGATACATACCTGGAACTTCTTCCAAGGCTATTTAAACCCCACCCGAACAGCCACACGTGCTTTGCGTTGTTCTGCATCTAGCAGCTGGACGCTCACGTGTCTGCTCCTGCATCCTGACTTCTGCCACGCCTGCCAGCATCCTGGATCACCTGCAAAGGAAGAGAAGAAGAGAACAGAAGAAGGAAAAGTCCTTACCTGCTAAAAACCGCATCCCGGAGACATCTCCCGACAATCCTGAAAAGGAAGACTTTTATTTAAAAGCTCATCGCGTCGATCGCTGCAGCGCCGCATTCCACTCACCTTTTCAGGGCGCCTCCATGTTCAGCAGCGATCATCCGGATTCGCAGTCACGCCCCAGCGCATAGGGAGAAAAAGACCAGAACAAAAGGTGAGAGAGAGAAGGGAATAAGGAAAGCTAAATCTCCATGTTAAGACTTACCAGTTGATTCATTCCCTCTTCATTTCGGGTCCGCGCCGCATCCTGGCATTTCCGGATCCCGGCCACTAAGGGGAAAAAGAGACATCAGCGGTAATGAGCGAAGGAAAAGACATTACCAAAAAAACGCTCATTAAAGACTTACCTGATTTCTACAAGGATTTTACCTCTCATCTCGGGTCGGTGCCTGTCCTCCGGCATTCCGTACCCCAGCCCCTATGGGGAAAAAGACACTAGCATTAGTACATTAATGCATGGACACAAGGGGAACCTCTTATCAAAAGACTTACCTGGAAGCCAAGCAAGTTTGGTTCTCACCAATCCGAAAATCCAGTGAAGTAACTGGATACCAGCGCGCACCTGCATCAGAAGCAGGATGGAGAGCTCGTCCTTCCAGACCCTAAGGTGAGACGCTACGAGGAATCACAGAAGGGTTTCGAGGCGGGTGAGAGGGGAAAGTGGGAGGCCGATTGCATTACCCGCAGACAGTTAATCCCCTATTTTCGCCTACAGAAGGATACTTCTGCGAGCCAGACAAGCCAGATTTGGGGGCCCGGTCCAGTCCGTCTTCCGAACCCTGCGCATCACCTTAGAAGAGGTCACAGCAGCGCGAACCAGACCAGCGCCTCCGTGGGAGTCAGATGAGCGTTACAGTACCCCTCTAGCCTGAGTGGAGTATTCAGTGCAATATCTTTGTGGGCCCCAGTGTGGAAGAAGGTCAGTGTTTACTTTACGGAGTGCATGTGTCTCTTGCAACATTAGGATGTGTAAGTGATGCCTGGCGATGTAAGCACCAACTTTATTAGATTTAGTCTGGTTATTAAGTCCTCAGACATTCCAAGACAGGAGTCTAACTTTTAGCCCCTTGGTTGCTGGATTGTTGTGTGCCATATTTACAGATCTAAGTGATCCTTGATTGTACTTGCCATTCCCAAGTGGGTGCCGCCTGCAGTGGCGCGAACATATGTTTTAACGCAATTAACCACTTCAACTCACCAACACCCCCCTTTATATGTCTTGTAGAGCACCCAAAATTCTCCCCCCTCCACTCCTCTTCCGCATCGCTTCCTCCTCCCCCAAATCATCACCCTCAACTCAATGATATATCCTTTCAAACTTGTGGAACATTCCTGAGGTGTGCTGCTGTGCATGTTGCAGTTGTGTGGCTGCTGTCCCCAGCAACCCCCGATCGAGAACTGACAAGTAGTGGGCTGGGCCACCCACTGTCCCCATCATGCGATCAATGCAAAGGATATCGATATTCGGCATTCAGTCTGCGTGATCATGTCATTCCTTGACTGGTCGAGGTCTGATGTTGTGATCTGCTCCTCGCTCTCTAGGGGGTAGCGGGATGGAGGCCTCCACATAGGCCAAGGCGGCTGCAGGTGTTTAAAAAAAATGTGCTCTTCCCCCATGCTGTATCCTCATTTTGGCTGGGAAGATCAGGGCATAAGGGATTCGGCGTAGGCAGAGCTATCGTTTCACTGGTTCGTACGATCTCCTTTGCGCTTGAAATTTTGACGCAAAGTCAGGATAGATGTGTATATTATTTTCCTCAAAATGTAGAGTGGCTTTTTCTCTGGCCAGCCTGAGAATCATGTTTCTGTCTCTGTAGTTGAGGAGACGTGCAATTACAGTTCATGGCGCCGCACCAGGTTTGGACACCGGCGTTAGGGTACGGTGGGCTCTTTCGACCAAAACATGCTCAGAAATGTATTCTGTACTAAATAGGGATTTCAGGGGGGCTTCCACACTTCCCTCCATTGCCCCTTTGCAGAAGGATTCTGCGACCCCAACAATTTGTATATTGTTTCTCCTGGACCTGGATTCAAGATCTTCACACTTTGTTTGCATCTTAGATAGGTCATCTTTGAGTTGTGCTATATCGCGGCCATGTTGAGTAATCGTATCTTCGTTTGTGTGCTGATTCTGCCCTCTGTTTCGGTGACACGGTCACTCTCCTTTTCCACCCTCGCCTAGAGTGAACCGATTGTAGCCACTATGTCATCTAGTTTGACGTTTACAGCTAGGAATCCATTTTGCATGAGGTTCGTCAGTCGATCGTCTCTGGAGTTGTCAGGCATCTCCATTTGGGCATAATTGGCCAGTGAAGTTGTTGCCACAGGTCTTTGGGCCTGGGAGTTTGTGAAGGAATCCATTGGGCCTGTTTTCCTTGTTCCTGTGCCCTTCTTCTTGTGTCGGCCCATGTATCGCAGCTAGGTACCAGGCGTGGGCAGTAAGGTGACCAACAGTGGGAGTAGGAGTTGATTATTCTCCAATCACCCTCTCTGATCTTCGACCTTCACGCAGCCGTATTCCAGGAGGATGGTGTTATCGGGAGCAGGGGTCGCGCCGTCCCCGCCATGCCGTATCTTGTACTTCAACACAAATTTCTCAGATCACAATGAATGTTGTGGGTGTCTGTGCCAGTAGTTGTTTTTCCGCACATTCGGTCGCCACCCTTAACAGGAACAATTTCTAAGTGTGCCCCACAGATAAATTACAGTACTAGCTCTGTGGGTACCTTCAAGATATGAATCAAGCTAATAGGAACAATTTCTAAGTGTGTGGCACAGATAAATGACAGTATTAGCTCAGTGGGCACCTTCTAGATGTGAATCAAGCTAACAGGAGTAATTTCAAGTGTATGGGACAGGCAAATAAATTACGGTACTATCTCTGTGGGCATTTTCTAGATGTGAATCCAGCTAAGAGTAACAATTTCTAAGTGTGCGGCACAGATGAATTACAGTACTAGCTCAGTGGGCACCTTCTAGATGTGAATCAAGCTAACAGGAGCAATTTCTAAGTGTGCGGACAGGCAAAATTAATTACAGTAAATTATAGTACAATCTCAGTGAGCTCCTTCTAGATCTGAATTAGTGTAGCAAGAACAGATGTGGTTCAGATCAATCTGAATAGCTCGATACTGTGCGGCGCCGGCCAACATTTACAGTGCTAGAATAGTTTGCAATGTGGTAGGGCTGTCAGGGTTGAGTGATTGCTCTACCCCCACCCTAGCCACACCTACCTTGGCTGTAGCTGCTGGATGACGGCTGGCCACTGGCTTCCCCTGCTGACACCTGCAGACACAACTTGGTGCTGCATCTGTAGATGCTGCCCTTTGCTTCAGGGCTCTTTGCTGCAGGGGCACAGGGCTTCCCTGGGAAGGAGGGTTAAAAGTACCGATATGGCCAATCAAGGGAGTGGGCGGGCTGTGAGGCGGCAGGAAGTCAGGAAGTGGAAAGTGGGGTTGGGGTGAGGGCACGCAGCACAGGGCACTTGGCTCGCATGAAATTAAGCAAAATTTGCTCAAATGCAGAAGCCCAGAAGGGTCCTTTGCAAAAGTTCTACTCACCGGGGCAGTTTGCAGACAAAGCTGAGCACGGCACACAGGCTGGGTACCAGGCCAAAAAGCAAGAGAATAACGGCCAATCAGGGGAGGTGGTTGGGCTGGGAGGCGGGAGGGAGTCATAAGTGGAAAGCGGGGTCGGGAGAGGGAACGCGGCACAGGGCAAGCGGCTCACACGAAATTAAACAAAATTAACCCTAATGCAGAGGCCCTGGAGGGTCCTTTCCAAAAGTTCTACTCACCAGGGCTGTTTATGACAGCCAATCAGGGGAGGTGGGTGGGCTGGGAGGTGGGAGGCAGTCAGGAACTGGAAAGTGGGGTCAGGGAGAGGGAATGCGGCACGGGGCAAGTGGCTCACACGAAATTAAACAAAATTATCCCATATACAGAAGCTCAGGAGGGTTCTTTCCAAAGGTTCTACTCACAGGGCAGTTTGGAGACAAAAGTGAGCACGGCACACAGGCCGGGGACCAGGCCAAACCGCAAGAGAATAATGGCCAATCAGTGGAGGTGGGCGGGCTGGGAGGCGGGAGGGAGTCAGGAAGTGGAAAGTGGGGTCGGGGAGAAGGAACGCGACACAGGGCATCACCCTCTGCACCATTCACAAGGCTTTCTGGGGCCTGGGACCTCAGTACATCCAACTCTCTCTCCCTAAATATTTACCTGCTAGAGTCCTTCAGTCTACTATCTTTAACTCTCCGCAGGTAAGATGTTCATTGAAGCAGAAAGCGGGGGTAGATCACTTTCTTCAACAGGAGCCTCCCTCTGGGACTCCCTGGCCCTCTCCATCTTGAGCCAGATCTCCTTAAGTTCTGGAAGCTTCTCAAGACCTTCCTTTTCTCCTCCTCCATCCCTCTCCCCTTCCCCTTCTAGTTTCCACCTGCCTTTTGTCTGGTTGCCTGTATCCCTAATGAGCCTTATTGGGGCCAGGTCCTCCTTCGACCAGTCTTCCACCTTACCCCCTATTTACAAGCACTTGCCCTTGGGCGCCCTTCCCCGACTAGCCTACTGAGTCTTCCTTCTTCCTTGAGCACTTGCCCTCTGAGGCATCCCTTAACACTTGCCCAGCCCTCGGTACCCTCACCCCCTGTACTTCTCCATCTTCCCCTCTCCCTGCACTTCCTGGTACTGCACATGCACGATCCGAATGCCACAAGGCCTAGTAGGACCGTTACTGTTATTTTCTCCTCGCCCCCCCACTCCCTTGTCTTGTGGTGCCTGGAAACACCTTTTGATGTAGAGATGCCACACAAATGCTCAATAAATAAAATAAATAAATGTGTCCTTGCTCCTGTCCTCTTTAATCTTTGTATCTCATCACAAATTGAGGTAGTTGAAGGAGGGGAACATCCTTTAGGGCTGCACACCCTTCATGGGACTGCTGTCAGATGTATAATTGGCAGCTATTTGACTTATTTAGAATTTAATTGAATTGATTTGTTTTCCTTGAGGAATCCCAGAGGGCTAAACCGATGGCCATGCAGATGTCACATCCATTGTTAACTAAGTCACCTTTTACTAACACATCAGTACAAATATGACTGAACATATTTTGAACTACCAATGCCACTAAAAATAGTTGGATACCAATTGTTGCCTGTTTTCATACATGGTTTAAAACATGAGATGCGCTTGCATTTAGGGACGCAGAGTAAGAATAGTTAATTTTAAGGCCTTTGGTTGTGAGCCTTCTGTTAGCAGAGCAGCTCTCATTGACAAATTGTTTTCGATGCATAATGGATCAGTGGCGTAGTCCAGCACAGTCTGACAACTAAGTAGTCTGTATTTAACTCTTTACCCATGATTGGGTTTACATCATTTTTATTCCAGTCTCATTGTTGTTTTCACTAGTTTTACAGTTATATACTTATTTGTGTTGAAAATGTATACGTATCGTACTCTCAACCCAGGTTCTTGGTATATCCTTTCCAGTCGCCGACACCCGCTCCAGTCTTAAGTATATTCCCAAACCCTTAAAAAGCAGAGCCATGCCCCAGTTTAGCATGCCTATCTTGTCACTTCCTTCTGAGCCTTTATCTGCGTCACAATGTGCTTTCCAGGCTTTTTTTCAGCGAGCCTATTCCTGCTTAGGTGGAAGCTAGAAAAGTGGCAAAAGCAAAACCAATCGCTGCATTCAAGTTTTATATTACCATAACTTATATTTAATGCAAACTCTAATCTAGCTGTTTGAGAAAATACTGTTTCCAGTTAAATCAAATGGGCCTTTGCCTTTGTATTTAATTCTAATGGTAGCATTAACAAGAAGACTAACACATCCTATGGTAAATACTGTGGGGTTAGACACAATACAAGACACACAGCAGTACATTTCTTGCTGAATAGAACATCTCAAGGCATGGAGAAAAATCTTTTTTTCTGTTCTAGCTTGTCCCCTAACATGCAGCAACAAATGATGACTTTGTCTACAGGAGAACACATTATTCTCATGCATGATTGTTTTCTTACTATCTTTTATATTTCCATTTGCTTTGCGTTAAGATTAGACAGAAACATATCCAAAACAATATCTAAATTATTTTTTTGTTTTATAGCATGTTTGACTTCCACCATGACAAGTACAACATCACTTTGTACAACTGGTTCATTAAGAGCATTCTTAGTACCATGCAAAGGCTTCTGACTCAGTTTAGGGATGTCCTGTGCAATTTCTGCTGCCACCGTTTCTTTCTGCCAATTTTCCTTCTCTAACATTTCTAAATATTGCTGCAACTTTGAATAAACAATATACACTTTCTTCTTTGGTTCATTAATGTTAAAATTCAAAGCAACTCTCCCATGTTACACCAAGGTAAAAACAAATGCAAAAGACAAAAGTATAACAAGTCCTCCTTCTCAGTGGTTTGGCAAGACAGTTGCATGTGATTTATGGGAGATGCTTTTTCATATCTCACCAGGTAACCAGGACAACTAAGTATTTATAAATGTCCTGCATCACATCTCCTTTCCCATTTGGGTATGAATAGTGCTCAGCCACTACATACAAGACAGTGGGTCTCATTACGAGTCTGGCGGTAGCTGTGCCAGTAAAACCGGCAGGCTGCCGCTGGACTTGTGAATTTTTTTGGCGCCTGGCTTCCTGGAATAACCAGGGATTACAACCCCAGCGTTCCAGGAAGTCAGGCGCCGGAAAAATGTAAATCTCCATTCCCATTTGAGTCCCATAGGACTCAATGGGAATGACAGAAGCACCAGTACCGTTAAAAACGGTGCCAGTGCTTCTGTGAAAGTCTGCGAGCAGTTGCCGTCCCGCTTGCCAGCTGCTCGCAGGCTCATAGTGTGCCGGTCTGGTAACAACGGTGCCGGTACACTATGAGACCGGCACACTTGTAATGAGGCCCAATATCCTCTCAAAAGACAGCCCTCTGTGGGTAATAGGTGTTAATCAGATTACTTTTTAGGATATCTGCAACAAGGCTTAGCCAAACAATGTTGACACTCCTGCCATCCAGAGGTGAGTGGATGTAAAGCTTTGTACACACCACACTCTTTGTGTTAGAGCATTTTGATGTCAAAGCTGAGACATTTCTGACACAAAGTTTTAACAGCTGGCAAATAATACCAAACCTCATTAGCATTGCTGTTTTCACCTTTGATTAAGTAAGATGTATTAATACAAGCACCATCTGATGTGTTATCAGCTACATATTGAGCATCAATCCAAAGGAGATCGTTAACAGGAGTGTCATTTTTAATACACTGAGATTGTTCATCACACTAAAGGTTATGTCTTCTTGGGTTACTCACCAGTTACATTATGATGAACAGAAAAAAATACATTGTTGGCCTGACCAGCTGCAGACATGGGCATTGGGAAACAAAACCTATTTGTGGTGTAATATCTTATACAACAGTATTTGCCACACTTGTCGGTCTCAAAATGTATTTGTTTTTACTCTGCATTATCAGCTTCTGATGTAATCACATATGTGACCTACCTTTCCATATATTCCATGGCAGAGATGCGAGGGTCTTTTCCAAAGTTAGCACCATCTTTTACTCACAGAAGCATGTGAATGTGAAAGTACTCAGTGGCTTTGAGAAATGACAAATGAGAACAGGGCCCACGGCACAAAGTTCTTCTCATTGTCACGACCACAGGTCCTAGTACCATGGGCCCAGTTTCCTGCTCCAGTCCCAGTGCACCAGTAATAGGTGGAGTAGGGGGGACACTCAATCTGAGTGTTCCGAAATACCACCGGGGGCCCTGGGCCAGGTTACAAGTGAGTAAGAGGACAAGTTGGGTTCAAGCATGGCGTGACTGGCGCCATATAGCATTCATGGGATCATAAACACTTCAGAAGCAGTCACTCATGGGTTAATGGGATGCTTTGGTGAACGTTTAATGGGAGCAATTCCCTGCTACCATTTCCTGTCCCTCCAACATGGAGGCGTTGTACTAAGCACCATCCCATGCTGCATGCCAGCCTTTTGGGCGTGGCTGGGTGTGGCTGACTATTCAAAGCCCCACCCAAGCAAAGATCCTCGCTTCGCGTATTTCTGCTAATGCAGCGTGAAGCTCCTGGCATTACTCCTGGAATGAAGAACAGAACAGCTGATTAGAAGCAGCGTGTACCACGGACCCGACCCTTCGATCCCCAGCAACAGTCAGCTGACCGTCTCGTGCAGAATCCAGTTCTTCTCTGCTTCAATGAACAGCTGCTTCCAGGAACCTCCAATGCCGCGCTTCACCGCTTCAACGGACAGCTGATGCCAGGTATTTCCACACTGCGCTCCTCCGTTTCAACAGACAGCAGCTCTCCAGTTTCCTGCTGTCGCCATCTGAAAGGAAAGCAAACAAGGAAGAAGGTTAGTGTCACAACCAATCAGGCGCAAGAAACATAAGAACACTGCGCCCAATAACAATCAGCAGCATAACGGTGCCCTTATAAGGCACTACAAGGCGCATACCCATTTTGGGAACATTAAGAACAATTATGAACAATTAGGAACAATTAAGAACAATTAAGAACACTTAAGAGCAAAAGACAACACCAAGCACTACGCTGCAGCAGTGCTCTAGTGGGCAATATCATCAGCAAATAAGAGTGATACATAGCCAGGAAAATGAACCAAAGCAAATGCACAAGAAGATATTGACACGTGGCCGTAACTGCCCACAAGGCACATATAAGAACATTATTCACGCCACAGCAGGTCTGGGCGGAACTCTTCACAACCAGTGACGTAACTGGCTTCATACAAACTGCGCCCCTGTTAAGGATATAACAGGATGGATAGCTTCACCTCTCACTAAAGCAGGTGAGCAAAGACCCCAGAGGTTGGGAGGTACAGGGTGGGTGGTAGATTCTATCCAATACCATCTTACTTACATCTTCTTGTGCATTCTCCTTAGAACTACGACCAGAAGTCCAGCTTCTCCAGTGAACCCAAGCAGAGATTGCCAACAGATGAGGTCTTCCAGGTGCCCCTGCAGAGCTAAGGTGAGCGTTACACTCATATCATCTGGAGTATTACAATTTTATTTGGGCTTTATTTGGTTTGTGACATTTTGGGCTAAAAGTCAGAAACCATGGGGTAGGACCCACGTTTTGCATCACACACTCTACTTCTGAATGTCATCTGCACCCATAATTCTTAGTTACAGACATGCCAACTAGAATCCTTGGTATCTTTGATTAAGACCTCATCTTTATCTTTAACGTTTTGCACCATCTCGCTTGGAAGTAACATTCTGGAAATGCTTATCAGTCTTAAGAGTGTGAGCACCTAAACAGACAAGGATATAAAGTTCACTTTCATACATTAAGTGGAAAATGTACTATATGTTTGATTCTCAAGCTGGGAACTTCAGAATACAGTTGTGTACAACCGTATTCTAATGCTAAAATAGCTATATGACAATCCAATCTTCCATCTTTTCCAGTGAGAAATTTCTTTTGACATCAAGCTTCTAGACTTTTATTCCATAAACTGATTGGTGCACCTTTTGTATATCTTATGCAGACCGCAATTAAATCCTTGATTATTGACCCAGTGCCCCTGGCACCCTCTCACAAGGCACCTCTACGCCTGTTCCTAATGGCCGCTGTACCATCTGTTCCAGAGTGCCTTCTTACTGCTGTATGAGGCTGTGGTGATTGGCTGACTGCCTGTTCAAGTACGCCAATCAGCAGCCGGTAAGCAAGCGCCGGCACCCACCAAAGGCCCACGCTCAGGCCCTGATCATCAGTGCGCATTCTATGGCCCCAGGCAGCTGTAACCTGCAGACAGCGAAGAAATACTTGATCATTGCCCCAATGGCCCCGGCACCCTCCCACTAGCCAGCGCTACACCTATTCCTAAGGTAAGCCCAGCTGGGCGAAAATTCTGAATTGACCATTGTGTAAGAGCAAAATTGCTTAAATATTATTTTATTGAAGCACGCATCCTGATAATATCCAGTGTTTGTATTGCATTGAGGGAAGGAATAGAAGTCCCTACGATCCGTGAAGTGAACCATGCTGCATACTATATTTCAAAGAAAGAAATCTGTCTCAAAATGGCTGCTGCACCTTCTGTTCCAGAGTGCCTCCTTACTGTTGTATGAGCCATTGTGATTGGCTGTCTGCCTGTTCAAGTAGGCCAATCAGCATTCGGCAGGTGAATATCGGCCCCACCAAAGGCCCACGCTCAGGCCCCTGTATGTGCCTGTCCGTGTCACCCAGGAGACCGTGGAACAACGTGATCCTATCCTAACTGCATGTAAGGTAAACACTGTGCGCTTCATCCCGCATTGTGCTTGCCCCTGGCTTCTGTCACGTTCTGCCTCCAAATTCCTTTGCAAAACCGTACAAGCCCATGTCTAAGTTTCTCCCACCCTGCCCTTCCAACACGGTGACTAGACATTCGCTGTATCCTGTTTGCCCACCTTGCAAACTCAATACTCTCACCGTAAACTGAGGCACACCTCTCTGCATCAGGAGTTATGCGCACTGAACTTAACTTGGCTGCAAATTGACCCGTATGGCCATGTAAAAACGGTTTGTTACTTAACGGGCAGTTTAACATGCAACAAAACCAACTCTCTACTATGCGTTGCACTCCACTGCATTGCCAACTTGCCTGACTGCCGTACGGATCAACTTGTGTATAGGTGTGTTATAAATGCCATATCATATCATATCATATCATATCTTCATCAGATTGGCACCAGCTGCCTAATCCTACCCGGCTCTGTCTACTGATTTATTGTCTCTCGCTGTGTCCTAATAACTGTGTACTAAAATGCTGCATCACTATCCCTATACAAAATGAGCCACCACTGACATTGTATGGCACACCACATTGTAATTGCGGCCTGCTGCATCGCACTGTGTGAGTCATACACCGAATGTACTATGCTTTGCCTTTGGTACAGTTTGCACCTAAGTCTAACATGCATGCTCCACACTTATTTATTGTGCCTTTGCCTGATTTTGTCTCTATATAGTATGCACTTGCCTGATTTTGCACCCAGATATTATGCCTTTGTCTGTTTTTGCACCCAGACATTATGCCTTTGCCTGATTTTGAATTTAGATATTATGCCTTTGCCTGTTTTTGCACCTAGATATTATGTCTTTGTCTGATGTTGCACCTACATATTGTGCCTTTGCCTGATTTGTGCACCTTGTGCCTCTACCTGCTTTCTGTACCTAGATATCGCCGCCCTTCCTTACCTGCGCCCCCTTGTCCAGATACTGTGCTCATACCTTTATACTGAGCCTGATGAATTGATATTAGTAAATCTAAGCATAAGACAATATATACAATATAACTGTCCTAGGCCTTAACCAAGAAGATGAGAATAACCCAGTCAGATAGCCTTTCCCCCCCACTACCATAGTCAACATAGACTGCAAATGGCCACTGCACTCCCCAACCCACATAATATTCCCCCTACCCATTTCCTACCAAAGATACCCCCTTTCTTGCCATTGTGTTTACTGGAAGGGCCCACCCCAGACCTCCTGGAACATCACTACAAATCTCCTATGCCCCATTTAGCCCCTTGTTCTATCTCTCTGAGGAACAAACGACTAGCATCTTGCACTCACCTGCACCTCAAAATGGTTCCAGTATGTTCCATACCTACTAGGGACAGCAATCACCCACCTTGGCATAGACACCAGACACCCCCCACCTCAATCCACCAACAAGTTAATCTTGGCAATACCTCCGAGGTCAGTGAAATATCGCTAGTCCAACTTTAACATCCAATAAACAAACAAAGTTAATTGAAGATTCCTACAACTAACATCAAGGTTACCGACTGTAACAATAATCTGATACATTTGAAAGGAGCTCTTATCTAGCTAGATCTAACGCTAGTTTGCTCCCAGCTCCCGCTTTAGACATTGCAGACCTCATCAAATCTAACGATTTAGACATCCTCGCTATCACGGAAACATGGCTCCATGCAGCTTCAGGACTGGCCATCTCTCTAGCCATGCCAGAAGGCTACACTATATATAGGAAAGACAGAACTACAGCTAAAGGAGGAGGAGTAGCTCTCCTTGCAAAATAATCCTTCGACCTTAGGATATCTGCACAACACATCTTCCCATCAGGGGAAGTAATCACTCTGAAAATGGCCCTCACCCACTCCTGCACCCTTACTCTCCATATCGTGTACAGACTTCCAGGGCCAATATCCTCCTTTGAAGATGGCATCACCTCACTCTTAGCCTCCAACACAAAACCACTATCGAAAATCATCATTTTGGGTGACTTTAATCTAGGACTGAACGACCCTCTCGACTCACTGTCTCACCTCCTTGCCAACTCAATGGTTGCCCAAGGATTCACACATTGCAAATCCCTCCTGCCCCATCAAAAAATATGTACCTTAGATTGGCTTGCAGACTTCAACTGTGTCACTGACATGCTAGCTAACACCCCTTGTCCGTGGTCCGACCACAACACCATCCTCTTCTCTACTTCTATAACTACCAAACTGGCCAAACCTACCCTCCTCACTTCATCATTGCTGTCAAGAAGTCAGAAAAACATCAATCGAGGCAATATGTTACCCGCAAAACAAACATACCCCACCCCCAGTTGGATCCCACATCCCTAGTTACCCTCTACAACAAAACTATCTTAGCAGCTATTGACAAAGTAGCTCTGCTAAATGTCAGAAAAGTGAAACCAATAGCACACGCCAACTCCTGGTTTACAGCAGACCTACAAACCTTACAGTCAGCCGAATGCAACTGGTAAAAAACACTGTCAACAGCAAATGAGGCCCATTTCCTTGCCCTAGCCAATGAATACAAGGCAGCAACTATTAAAGCCAAAGGAGATTTTTATAATCTGAGAGTTAAGAATGCCCAATCTAGCTCCAGTAAACTATCTGCTATACTTCGCAAGCTGGAATCGCCTGCCCCCACCCTTGACCATTGTATCAAGGACCAGCAATGGTGCTGTAATGTCCAAAATGCATTGGCGGACAAAGTTACCCTTCTTCAAAACGAAATTAAAGCCAAGAAAATGATACTTAACCATGACCTGACCCATGAAGATGCCCCCACTGTAGGGCAGCAACCACACCCAAATGTGCCTTCACCCCTCTGACCATACCATAAACTATCCAAATTATCAAAGGACTTAAACCCTCATGATGCAAAGGGGACATATGCCCTGGCACCTTCATCAAAGACTCTGCTGATAAGCTGGCCCCCTTCATTACTTCACTTATCAACAGTTCTTTTGCCTCTTGCAAAGTACTTGATGACCTTAAAGAAGCGTGGGTACTACCGCTGCTAAAAAAAACAACGTGGAACCTAACATCCCAACTAATTTCCGACCCATCACCATGGTGCCATTTCTATTAAAAATATTAGACCGGGTAGCCTATCTACAGATTCAAATGTTTCTTAAATCAAACAATCTCCTAGGCCTCAGACAGTCCAGCTTCCACCCTGGGCACGGAACAGAAACAGCACTCCTAGATCTAAAAACACAAATGGATCATATTAAGGACAAAGGGGACCTTTGCATCCTCCTCCTGCTCGACCTGTCCACAGCATTGGATTTGGTCAACCACAAAATCCTTTGCCACCATCTAGCAACAGTTGCTCAATTCTCCTCTGAAGCCATAACGTGGATTAAATAATTTCTCTCTAATCATGCTATGAGGGTTTTCTCTGCCTCTTCAGCAGCCACCCCAGCCCCAGTTTCTTGTGGCATACCACAAGGCTCCTGTGCTTCGCCTACGTTATATAATGCCTTTACCAAACATCTCTTTGACAAACTAGACAAATTGGGTGTCACGTATACAAATTATGTGGACGACACCCAAATACTCCTACCTATGACAGCCTCTTACGACACTGATTCAGACACCATCAATAAAATCTACCTCATCATCCAAGCCTGGATGGCACAAAATGAACTATGTTTCAATGATGAGAAAGAGGAATTACACATCATAGGGGTTCCATGTGTTAATTCGGCCGCGAAAATATTGCGATGCAAAAATATCGCCATATTTTTGCTGCGAAATTCACACATTGACCCTGCTGGGGACACCCCCGCATCATTTTCTAATGTGCAGGGGACACCCCCACAATTCCCGCTCCCACATAATATCCCCAACAAAAATATTGCCTATGATGGACCAAGCGGCCTATCTATGGCAGTATTTTTGTTGGGGATATTATGTAGTGATAACATCATAGGTAGCAAATCAAAACAAAAAAATCTATCACAACAATATAAATCCTTCAACACTGATGTCACTACTATCAATGTGGCCAAAGAGATAAAAACATTAAGTGCCTACATTGACTCAACACTGACCTTAACAAGACAGGTCAATGCCATTGCTTCCTCCTCACCATACACCTCCAAACTAATTAGAGCCAGCAGGCCCTTGCTTTTATCTGACAACTGCATTACCTTGACAAGAGCACCGATCCTCTGCAGGATAGATTACTGTAACTCACTCTTTGCAGGATCGAATGCCAGAAATATTAGCAAACTTCAAGTCGTGCAAAATAATGCAATTAGATCAGCAGTTGACATACCCAAACACGAACATATCTTATCAACAAGACGCAACATCCAGTGGCTCCCAGTACGAAACAGAATTAAATTCAAAGTCCTCTCGCTGACTCACAAATGCCTCTCGAACAATGCTCCAGTATACCTCAGCAATCAAATTGCCAAAACCCAATCCAACAGGCCTACTCGGGCCTCCTTCACTAGCCTAATCTCTACACAGAGATTTAGGAGACACAAAGCTGGTGGAACTAGATTTCCAGTGATTGCTGCCAAACTCTGGAACACCTTGCCACCATCTTTAAGAACAGACACATCCTTATGGTCTTTCCTCAAAAGCCTTAAAACTCTGTTGTTCAAACAAGATGCCTGTTAGTCTTGAAACAAATTCAGAGTTGGTTTATCTGTATAATTTGTGTAAATAGTGTAAATAGTGCAAAGCCTTTAAATAATGTCTGATGATGTCTGACACTGTATACTGCATGATAGGAATGTAAGATAAGATTGTAACTCGCATGTTTGTACTGTACCTTGCCTTGCAACCTTTCAATGATTAAGCTGAAACTCATGCCTGTAACCAATTTCGTATGATTAAGCGCCTAGATACCTCTGGGTTTTGTGCGCTATCTAAATGTTCAAATAAATAAATAAATCTTATATATCTCAGTTCTATCGACCATGTCCTAATGAGAATGTAATGGATCAATCAGTGTTGCTGGTTGATTCAGCTTCAAAAATTTGCTGAAACTGCCCTTCCCTTTTTGATTACACAATAGGCATATCCACCAGGGAAATGTTTTTCAAAGTCTGCACATCAGCATACAATGCACTTTCATTTGACAAATATCCCAAGTCAATATGATCCTACTGAATTTATTTGTCTTTCATAGCTACACCATTGACCAAGAAAAACAATGAACCCTGAAGCTGACGTTTTACACCAAGATTCTGAACATTTTCATTAAATTCAGGTGGAAAATACACTACTTTTCCCTTTACTCCCTCTCGTTATCTTTGTGAGGACACTTTGAAGATTTGCTTTCTTGTCTAACTACCATCTGAAAAGGATGAAATGTTTGTAAAACAATCACTTTAAGCACATTCAGGTTTCAAAGATCTGGGTGAAAGGCACATGGTTCTATGCTAATTAAAATACCTGTGGGAGGCATAGTCTCCTTTCTGATGTTTCTGAAACAATACTTACATGTTGTTGGAGATTTAATTGGATGCAACTCTTCTACAATCTAATATAGGTATAGGGCTTTCCAAACATCTTCTCTTTCATCATCCACTTTCTCAGCAATGTGCACTTACTCTGTCTGTGATTTATGCAATATGCAACAACGAGACACCCCAACCTTGTCTGGCTTTTCAGCTGTGGCAGGCTCTTATACAGCCATTTCTTAGCATTTCATTTCTAAGAGTACTTCTTTTGAAAGGATAGCACCTTCATGCCCAGCTCCAAAATTAGAGTGTTCAATATGAGAGTCACTCTTGAAATTAATCATGAACACATTCCAAAATAGACTTTGCCTTATCCATCATGTGAGTAGACAACAATTTGTTGAATAGTGCAAGAGACAGAGATGGTGTATTGCAGAAATATCCATTGATAAGAAGATGGCATATTTCAGTGTGTTGTGGCGCAATATAATATATACATATATTGCTCCACAACACACTGAAATATGCCATCTCCTTATCAATGTTTTATATATATATATATATACATATATATGTTTTATACAATGTTTTATATATATATATACATATATGCCATCTTCTTATCAATGTTTTATATATATATACATGTATATATATATAAAACATTGATAAGAAGATGGCATATTTCAGTGTGTTGTGGAGCAATATATATATATATTTTGTTTTTTTTTCAGTAAAAAAACGTTATGAAAAGGATATTATGGTTACAAGTAAAATCGAAAACCCCCTGAAATTCGCCAGTTATGGTAAGCTAAGCAACCATAACTCGCACCACCACTGTATACTGCTAAGACTAACACCCATGACATCAAAGATGACATCACCATTGATGACATCACTCATGACATCACATGTCTAGCCCCTTCTTTTCTGTTCACTGCCATATCTAGGCCAGGTGGTTTTATTTACTGACAGTCAGAAACTTAACTTTCAAACGTATTACATGTATAGACATCGCTATTCTCACATGTTCTTACACTACTTTCCTTAGAATTTTATCGCATCTTATGATGTACATAGAGGAAGAAGCAGCCCTGAAACACAGCAATCATTTTTGTGCGTGAATACAATCATGTAGATTATACACTGTTGCTAATGGTACTGCCGCTTGTTTGCTTATTTTACTCTCCATATATAAGCCCCATATTTGTATGCATTGTAGTCTATTTATGTTTTGTGTGCATTAGTAGAAAGATGAAGTGATGCATTATTAGCTACTTATTACATATTTCTCAGTACAGAAAAGTCTGATACAGAAGCATTCACCATTTTATTATATAACTGTTTCTGCTACCTCACCCTTTTCAGTTCCCACTGTTTCTTCCCAGTCCTGTTGTGTCTCCTTGTACGCCTGCGCCCTCCTTGTCCAGTTCCTCCCATGCACCACTCCTGCTCTGCATGGGTTAAGTGTATTACACTCTGTGCAAAGCACTATGGCATTTCCTATCTCTCCTATCTTCTCTAACCGCTTCTCTATTTCCTATCCTTCTCCTCTCACAATGTCTGACAAGAAAAAACTTAAGATGGACATACTAGGCTCGAACCCAGACCTGCCTATCACTGACACCTACAACAGTGATTCCGCCAGAGAGACTCTCACCGACATCCTCCTTTTCGTTCCTTCTCATGACCTATGCACTCTTCATATGGTCGCTCTGCTCTCTACTTACTCTTCCTCACACATTAATGGTGGCACCCACTGAGAGGTCTTTCTTGCCTCCTTCTTCACCACCAGGGTCATCATAAATGTGTATCAAAATGGTACCATCCTGGTACAAGGGCCTCAACCCAACCTCTTACTTTTTGATAGGCTTCTTCCTTGCCATTTCAACTTTTTCACTTTCCTCCTTACAGCCCCCCCCCCTTGCCACCTCTTTCTATGACCGCCAGGGCTCCCTTGCCAGCTATGTCCACCTTGGCTACCTTGCCTCCCACTAACCCTACTGCCCCTCTCACTACTTCCCCTTGTTGCTTACAACAGTACAGGCTCTCTTGCCTACAAGCACTGTTTGACTAACTTGCCAGCCGCCACCACTCTGGTACCCTTTCCACCCACTGTCGCTGCTTCTTGGGCCTCATTGCCCCCTGTGGCCCCCCTACACTAGCTCCCTTGCCATCTACTACTGTCCTGGCTCCCTTGCCCACACTCCCCTCCCCAACATCAGTGTTAGCCTTGGCTCCTCTGCCCCTCCCTACCTCTATCTCTTTGGTACTCTCGCTGCTTACTCGGAGGACTACTATCCCCTGTACCCCCCTCGTATGTCTTTCAAAAACAGCAATTTGCTCCACATTGCCATGGTTAACTCTCGCTCTGCTGTCAAGCACTCCTCTGATATCTGCCACCTCCTTGAAACACTTGGATCTCAATGTCCTAGCCCTTACTGAGACATGGTTCAAGGACAGCTCTGTCAGGAGTTTTGACACACTTCTCCCTGAAGGCTACAAGATCCTCTGTGGACCCAGGCCTGATCTTTCCCGAGTGGATCCCTGCCTCCATCATTCCCATTTAGGCTTACTCCTCCATTGAATGTCTGGTCTGCAGGCTCTCTCTCTCTCTCCTGTCTCTTCTCTTACTCTGGCCACCTGTATCGGCCACCGGGCCAGTCCACCCTCTTCCTCTTTAAATGGGCTGACCTGGCCTCCTCTCTCCTTTCCTCCTTCAACCCAACTCATCCTTCTGGGGGATCTTAACATCCACCTTGATTCTTCCGGTCCTTTCTGCAACCTATGTGACTCTCTTTCTCTCTCCATTCTTCCTTCTGTCCCGACGCACACCGCTGGCCACACCTTAGATGCCCTTATCTCCACAGACATCCATCTCTCTATCCCTCTCACTACCTCACTCTCCTGGACTGATCATTCTCTTCTCTCTTCCCACATGAAGCTCTCTTCTCCTCTAACACTGACACACTCTTCAGAGCCTCTGCCTTCAAGGTCATTTGACCCATGAAAAGAGTGACAGTGTCTGCCTTTGCCTCCACCTACTCTCCTCCTTCTACTCCTTCTCCTACGGCTGACTCCCACCCTGACACAGCATTCTCTAACTTTCACCACTTGATTTCCAACACTCTTGGCATTCTCGCCCCTGTCATGTGGGTCCATCTCAAGCCTTCCAATAAGTGCAGCTCTTGGTACGACTCCGAGCTGGCTGCCCTTAAACGAAAAGGCAGTGCAGAGGAACGGAAATGGGGATCTTCAGGTGCACCATCTGACAAACTGGCCTGCCGCCTTCTTCAACGGCAATATACACTGCATTTCTATAGTCAAGCCTGCATCTCATCAGCATCTAACAACACGGCTAAACTCTTCAAAATCTGCAAGGAACTGCCCAATTCTACTGCAGCCTCTTCCTCTACTGCACCCACCCAGGCCCTTTTCTTGGCTCTGGCTGCACATTTCACTGCCAAAACACAGGACATCCTATCCTCTCTTTCCCCTGTACCTTCACCTGCACCCACATCTCTTGGGCCCCCCCTCGGCCACCCTCCCTCTTCTCTCCTCCCTCTCCCCTGTCCCACCTGAGGGTGTCGCTAGATAAGTCCTCTCAATGAAAGCCTCCTCCAAACACATTGACCCTTGCCCTCCTAAAACTATTTAGTAACTCCACACGAAGTACAGGGAAAGTTCCAGGAAATAAGAGCCAAAAATGATAAGTTACAACAAAACGTACGTGCACCTGATTGCGAGCAAACGACCTTAGAAGCATCACAGAACAGGACAAATACCCGGCAATTAAATAAACAACAAAAACTGACGACAGAAACACTTCAAGATCACCCTCAGATCATTCTTGGTGAAGTTACTAAACAATCAGCCTTTAAAATCTTCAATGGCGTACATGAAGAAATAACAAAAGCTTAAAAAAAAAATCAATCTAAAGAAATCACAACAAATGATGTTCCCAAGGTCCCACTTTTTTCCGCAACCACCCTTGACAGGAATAAGTGGAAAAGAACAGCAAATACAAAAAAAAATTTATAAGAAATATGCCATTACCAACCCGACCAGCAATATTCGCACGAACGGAGAAGGCAAATCGAAAACCAACAACGTCAGAAAAGCAAGTCAACTCTAAAAACACCGAAAAGAGGAGCCCATGTAGAAAACGCATGCGGGGAGAAACTTCAGGAACAAGCACAGCACAAACCATCTCAACCTCGTCAACAGAGCTCTGCAATCTGTCAACATACTCGCATAACAGCGACGGAAATGATGACGCGGCTGTGTTTGAAAATGTATGGCAAGACGAGGCTCAACCAAAACAAAATTTTCCAATAAGTGTTCCAACTCGACGAACCAATGAAAACAATACAAAGCTTCAAATGATGGGAAAATCAAATTCAGAGAAAGAAGGAATTAGAGCACAAGCGGCAAACAAATTAAATCCAAAATTAACAATAAATCAAAGGAAACAAACTGTGCACTATATATCAAAAACACAACAGTATCAGAAAAAGAAAAATGGCAACCAAATCACAAAACTTCGACTTCAAAACATCCATACAGACGAACACGAGATGAATTTAAATCGGACAAATGTGCTGAAGCTATTCCAATGTATACCCTCCTTACGGACCATTCATACGGATGACATCAAAATAGTGGAATACGCTTCTGAAAACTCCACTGATCAGGTGCTACTGCACATTACCTCAAATGCAGTGCGATCCACAATTCTACATGCCTTAGATGAACTTCTGGTATTTGGCTTTGACTTGATGGTAGAACCTCTAGAAAGCTCTAAACAGGAAAGAAGCCAATATGACGAGCAGGACACTCTCACAATGGAATCCAAAATCAACGCATTACGTCATTCACTGGCTAACACTCAAACTAAGCAAGGATTACAAAGACAACCAAATTAGCAATGATTGAAATAACAAGAGGGACAAGGAAACCTCTTATCGTGGAATACACGTGGATTTACACACTTGTTTGAAGATTTTCCTGTTTCGTCTGAAAAAACAATATTCATTTGTTTGCAGGAAACTTGGCTACGTAATAAACCATCAAAAGATGGTTTTAGCATATTCCTCAATCCTGCTGGGAAAAACAGAACTGGTCGCCCCTTTTCGGGACTTTTGACGATGATTCGAATCAACGAAAGATGGACACCAGTACAATCCCTAAACCCAAATCCCTTTGTTCAAGGAACATTAATAAAATACCTCCTACCAAACAAAGAGCAATGTGAATACATGCTAATAATTAACTGTTACTGGAATCCAGCCAAAATTGCAACTGACAAATTCATAAATTCAGTGCTGGAGCTCATAAACAACGTTATTCTAAATTACAGGAAAGTATGGATCATCTGCTGTGGAGACTTGAACTGTGCATGGTTTAAATGGGACCAAAATTCAGAAACTAATCTAAGAATTCCAAAAAACCAACTATGCAAAAGAGCAAATGCCTGGCAAAATATGATGTCAAATCGAGATCTGTGTATGATTAATGGAAACATCAAAGGAGACATCCCGGCAAAATGCACTTGGAGAGGCATCTTCAAAGGTGCAGCCAAAACCCTAGACTACATCTGGACGTCAGCAGAGATGTATGGAAAACTAATTAACATAGAAGTGATCACAACAAGAAAGAGTGATCACGAGATGATACGTCTAAATTGGCGGGTCTTTTGGAAAAAGAGCGAACCAATAACAGCCCAGTTAACAGTAAACTCGACTGGTAACAGACTGAGAATAACTGGCCCGCAGATACGACAAGTCACTGAAATTTTCTGCAGAAACGAGGACCAAGGTACATGTGAATATGCTCCACTATTATCAAACCTTGTAAAAAACCATTTAAGTACGACTGGTAAAACACATAAACATAATTTCAGTAAAGTGATTCAAGACGCTAAAAAAGTATTAAGAAGTGACGTGAGAAAACTGAAAAAAAATCACAAAACGGGTGATGTTCGAGCAAGAATAAAAGTTCGGCGCAATCAATATAGGAACTGGATTAGATCACAGAAAGCAATCATTGATCAAGATCGTGCAGAAAATATTATGAAACTTATGATAAAGAAAAATTCCAGAGACATATGGTCAATATTAAATGCTGGATCCCTGAAATTCCAACCAACAATTGTAAATGGTCTAGCAGGAAATATTTGGGTTGACCATTTTACAAAAGTATATAAAAGCTCCCATTGGGAACCAGCAATAGAACTCAACACTAGAATGAAGGATTGGGACTTAAAAATAGATGCACACGAGATTGCATATGCAATAACCAAACTAAAAAATTCCCGAGCGCCAGGTCCAGACCTGATCACAAACATAATGTTAAAACAAAATGTTGTGGAATGGTCAGTCTTTATGGAAATTCTCTTTGCTCGACTCGCTATAACTAAACAAATACCTGAGTCTTGGTCAAAAGCCATAGTGGTGCCAATTCATAAAAAGGGCGACCGGGACGACCCAAACAATTATCGTCCAATCGCTCTTTTAGACACCATAGGTAAGGTTTGTGGATCATTCTTGAGAAAGAAACTCGCGAAATGGGCAAATGAAGAGATGATTGTAGACCCAAGACAAACGGGATTTACTGCTGGCGTCGGAGTGGACGCAAATCTTTGCATTTTAAGCATACTAAAAATGGAAACCATCAAAGCAGGTCAACGGATGTTTCTAGCTTTTGTCGACATGAAACAGGCCTTCGACGGAATAAATCGCAGAAGGCTATGGCAAAAACTTAGTCTATGGGGATGCCCGGCTAACCTACTTGAACCTATCATAGCACTCCACACTAACACATCAATACGTGTGCGATTAAGCAATAATGGAGAAATGTCAGAAACCATTAAAACTGAGAAGGGGGTAAAACAAGGGTGTCCTCTTGCATCAGAGCTATTTAAATTGTTTATAGCAGATCTACCAACTCACTTGAGAAACGTCAACGCATTTCCTCCAAAATTGAATAATACACCAATTTCCTGCATAACATATGCCGACGACATAGTACTATTAGATCGTACACAAGTCGGACTGCAACGACTGTTAAGCAAATTGTATGATTACCTGACAATGAATGATCTCGAAATAAACACGGCCAAAACCAAGATCTTAGAAATTGGCTCTAAAGGTAACAGAAAAGACCGAAATTTTTCATGGTCCATAAACGGTGAAAACATAGAAAGAGTAACCTCCATAAAATATCTAGGAATACGCTTCAATAATTCCATCAGTGAAGGACCATGGATCGAAGATCTAAAAAACCGTATGAAAAAGCTGGCGTTGCAAGGTGCAAAATTAGAGAGAGAATACGGCAAATTCTCGTTGGCTCCTGTTATATTGTTCTATGCACAAAAAGTGATACCAACAATAACCTTCGGAGCGGAAGCTGGGTGGAACATCTCAGAAACAACATGGCATCTGCTGGAAAGCATATTTTGGCGCAGAGTGTTGAATCTACCCAAAAATGTCCCCGCTGCCGCAGTAAGGCACGAATTATCACTGAATTCATTACACTCGAAAGTTATATGGAAATCGCTTATAACATGGAGGAAAATGAATCTGAACCCCCCAATCCCAGCATACGAGATCTTCAAGACAGAATCTGGAACTCAAATAAATCTAACAACTAAATGGAACTCCAAACTAATGGGAATCATAACCACAGCCGACATTAAAGAAACAGAACTGCTGAACACACCTCAAATTGCAAAAAAAAAATTTGAACGATGGTCCTGGATAATTAACAAAGAAATGCGAGATTCACTCAAATCAATGGCAAGTCTAGGGCCAATCGAAAACAAATTAAACATGCCAGCTCGATTCCTGACACGATGCCCTTCAAAGTATTATCGTATGCAGTTTCTAAGATTGAAACTAAACATATTAAGAACAAAAGAAACACTAAGGAGACAAAAAAACACAAAAATAAAAGACAGTTCCTGCAGATTCTGTAAAGATGGGCTTGAAACCACCAAACATCTTATAACAGAGTGCACAGGAACAATCCCTCAGCGTAAAACACACCTGGAAAAGTTCACTCCGTTGAGGAATGATATCGAAAGATGGTGGAAAAATCTATTATCAGGCGAAAACATACAGCTAGTCTGTTCAGTAATTAATTACATAGACATGCTGTTGCCAAATCAGGATTCCTGGAACACAGATCAGAAAGTCGGCAAACTATAACCAAAGGCAAAGCAGCAGTAACAAGGAATAAGGATGAAGTGTGGAAGAATGTAACAAAAGCCTTATCATAAAATATGTATAAGGCTGTAGTTTTACAAAAAAAAAAAAAAAACTATCAAGGACAACACAGATTCCCTTGTTCCAGCCCTGGCCGGCCTCTGCAACCTCTCCTTCACCACTGCACTTTTCCCCACTTCTCTCAACGCACTCACGTGTGCACCCTCTCCTCAAAAGCCCTATGCTGCCCCTTCTATCCCGGCAAACTATTGCCCAAACTCTATTACTCCTTTCCTGGGCAAACTCCTGGAAAGATAGGCCATCTCACAGCTTACCCTCCACACTGAATCTGTTGGTTGTCTCCTTGACCATCAGTCTGGCTTTAGAGCATCCAGATGCACGGAAACTGCTGTTCTGAACACCTGTGAAGACCTGCTCTCAGACCTTGACTCTAACTCTCCTTCTGTCCTCATTCTTCTTGATCTCTCTTCTACCTTCGACACAGCAAACCACATGATCCTGATATCCCATCTCCATGATACCCTGAGCATCACAGATCAGGCCTTGGCGTGGATTGCCTCCTTTCTTTCTGACCATCTTTCCCAAGTGGAACTTGTGCCCTTTCTCTCCTCTATCACTCTCTCTTCTTGTGGTGTCCCCCAGAGATCTAACCTTTCCCCATGGTTCTTCAATGTCTACATGGCCCCTCTGACCCACAGGATATCGGTCTTTTTTATTTATTTCATTTGTTATACGGGCACAGGACCTAGAGGTATCATACAGTAAAGCATAGTTAGTTACAGTACAGTCCATTCAGCAGTAGTTACATAGGTAATCATGCATGTTTGTTAAACAGTGCGGTTTTGACTTGTTTGCGAAATGCAAGGTAGGAAGGTTCGTTCCTGATGGAGGGAGGGGGAATGTTTCATAGTTTGGGTGCGATGACAATGAAGCAGGAGCCCCCGATCATTTTTTGTTGAATCTAGGTGTAGTAAGGTGTAGTAAGTGAGATGGAGGAAGTTGAACGTAAGGTTCATGGATCTGGTTTCTTGGAGATGCAGTGTGTAAGATGGGGGGCTGTGTTGTAGAGGCAGTGGTGGGTGGTGGAGAGTATTTTAAAGTCAATGCATGCTTTAATGGGAAGCCAGTGGGCTTCACTTTTGATTTGGAAGATGTGTTCTGAGACTTTAAGGCCCTGAACTGCTCTGAGAGCATTGTTCACCTTCACCTTCAACTTTCAGTGTTACGCGGTTGACACGCAGCTCTCTTTCAGGCTACCCTCCGACTCTTCCTCCTCTTCACTCATCCCTGACTGTCTTTCCGCAATTCAGTCTTGGTGTGCTGCTAATGATCTCTGCCTCAATGCCAGTAAGACAGAGATCGTCCTCATTGGGGTGCGCTGCTCCTGCTTTCCCAATTTCTCACTTACCGGCTTCCCTTGGCCCTGCGCCTACACCTACTAGTGAGGCATAAAATCTGGGGGTTATCTTCGACTCCACTCTCTCCCTCTCTTCCCACATCAACGACATCTCGAAAAAGTCCCAATACCAGCTGCACCTCCTCAGAGGTATTCTACCTTTTCTCACTTTCCCCCAAAGGCTCACCTTCTCCAGAGCCCTCGATCTCTCTATGCTAGACTACTGCAACAGCTTCTTTCTCAATATTCCTACTTCTACTCTCTGTCCGCTACAACTCATCCAGAACAGAACCGCAAGACTTATCCTTGGCCTCAAGTCCAGAGACCGCATCTCTCCGGCACTGAACTTCCTTCGCTGGCTCCTTGTGGCTGCTAGGATCAAGTTCAAGACCCTCTGCATAGTCCACAAGGCTTTCTGGGGCTGGGACTCGCACTATCTACAATGTTCTCTTCCTAAATACTCTCTTTCTAGAGCCCTCCGCTCGTCTTCCTCCAACTCTTTGCGGCTGAGCCATTTTTCTAAGCAGAGATTTGGGGGTAAATATTTATCCTCTGCAGGTGCCTCCCTCTGCAACAGCCTTCCTACCTCTCTCCACCTTGAGCCGGAGCTTCTTCAGTTCCGGAAACTCCTCAAGACCTTCCTCTTCACTTCCTCCTTCTGCCTCGCTCTCCCCTGCTAAGCTCCTCTCTTTTTTATCCTGCCTCACTCTTCCTCCCTTTCCTAACTCTGTTCAGTTTTTACTGACTGGTCGCCTGGTTCACCTTAAGAGCCTCGCAGGTCCCAGGCTCCCCCGCTAGTCTTTGCACTTGCCACCGGGCCTCTGCTCTATGTTCTGACTATTACACTTTCAGCATACGCCCCTTGAGAGGTGTTACCTCTCTGCACTTAGCCCAGGGCCCTGCTGAACTGGGCACACTACCCCCTCCCTTGCACATCCATCTGTACACTTGCAGAACCCGAATCTACTAGGACTAGTAATGTTCACTCTTGTCTTCCTTTGTCTCCCCTCCCTAGTTTGGTTGCGCCTGAAACACTTCATGCACTTGCACCAGGAGAAAAGCCGTCAGGTCTAGTACGCTAGTTACTTTTTTGTTAGATCATTCGGAAACGTCAAGCCCTAAGAATGACTACTGTATCCCCTTGCTCCCTTCCCGTCTTAAAGCGCTTTGAAGCACTTCCCTTTTGTATGTGTGCTGTATAAATAAATAATAAATAAATAACAGACACATTGATATGCAAAACTTTTCAGACTCTAAAGAACACAAGCCAACACTATTTGGAGATGAAAGTCTTATGTCTGTCCACAGAGCAGCGGAAATGATTGCAGACTAGCAGCAAATAGCACAATCTCACAACATATTCATCAAATAAGAATACCTACCAAATATCATTTGTATCTGCACATTTGATAGTACAGTCTCTATGGAATATTCTTGTAATTCCAATACAACAACCAAAGGTTTTGTGTATTACTTTTGTTTCTTTTCACCAAACATCCACTAAAATTACACTCATATGCACAAATAGGTCAATTGTAAATCATAGGAATGTACCTACCATACCAAGCGACATATTTGCATTATTATCTATAAGTGATCTACAACTCAATTAAAACAAATAATTGCACACACATGCTCAGAAAGTACAAACATAGTCAAACAAAAACCGACAGAGTGGCATATGCACAAACCTGGTTGCACTGTGCATCAACATGCTGAATGCAGTAACTTTATCTTGGCCAATCAATAATTAACCAAACAAATACCATGGACTGTACATCTCTAATCATCTCACATCTCCCTTCTATCTATCCTTGCTGAACCAATAATTATCATATAAGCTTCCCACTCACAAAGTCATATCAAAATAAAAATTACAATTTAGCCTTTTTGTTTCTTATAGTTCCTCATTTTGGCGTATTTGGCGTATTTTCAAAATTCGCCAATACACATTTATATACTAATGTCCTTGGCAATGCAATCAGAATTACTAATGACATTATAAAAATGAAATATAATTGGCAGACTCACACACAACAAACACATGTCCATAATGCCATTTCATTCACTTAATTTACAAATGTAATTTACTATTATTTTGCAAGAAGTGTGAATTCTACACTGGAAATCCCTCTATAAGCACTATAAACAGATAGTTTTATACTGCTGGCTGAAAAAAATTATAAAAGTTTAAGAACATGCCAAACATACTGTATTTTGTCTCAACCATTCAATTGAACTAGCTCACGTTCCTTTCATGATAATACAACTGAAAACCCCAATATTCGCTATGCACACAGACTTTCAGACATATCTCCCTAATGTATTTGTACTAATTTATAAACCGCTTTTCTGAGCAAACTGCATTGTGTGAATCATCAAAATGGCGCTTACAATTTAGAAAAATTCAGACACACAAATGAGACAGACTTCCCAATCAATCACACTGCCCACCATCATTCTTAACATTGGCACAACAGTCTTAAATACTTGTTTCTTATATCATAACATATCCAGTTTCAGGACACACACTACAGACATACAAATCAGTCACAAAACGTTTTAGAAAGTTTGTTTTTCCCTCTACAGCTGGTTCATGGAATTTGTGTGCTGGAAAACGGGGATTTGTGCGCCATTCTGCCAGCAAATCCCCATTTTTTAAACAGGGATTTGCAGGCAGAATGGCGCACAAATCCCCGTTTTTCGGCGCACAAATTCAATGAATCAGCCCAAAAACCTCCTTAAACAGACCCCTCATTTACTTCAGAACTTACTGACAGGAAAGATATGGGGGTCGATTCATGGAACAAATGTGTACCGAAATTAGTGGTGCAAGCGTGAAAAAGCACACATCACTGCGACAACCCTGAACACTGTGAGCGACACGCACGGTGAAAGCGCACAACGTGTAGCATACACACCAAAAAGGGGGCGGAACATGCAGAATGGGGAACAACGTGTGAAAATGAGGGCGTAACTGGGGACGTACTGCTGGGAAATGCACGGAATGCCCACACGCGAGCCAACAACACGTATTCATGGAATGGAATATGGAAAACCCATGCACGCCAAAAGACACGCACAGGCGTAAACACGTCCGCCACACGAAGGCAGGCGGAAGCGTCTCCGCGCAGTATAAAAGTGCGCACAAACACCAAACGCGCATATGCAGGTATCAGGTAATATTATCGCCACCAAAAATATCGCCGTACATATGGTCGTCGGGAACGGCCATTGGCGATATTTTTGGTGGGGATAATTTATGGGGTAAATGGATGGGGGGGTTGCGTGGGTGTCCCCCGCTCCCTTTTAAAATATATGGGGGTTGCGGGGGTGTCCCCCGCAGGTTCCATGGGGTAATATTGCTGCAAAAATATGGCGAAATTTCTGTATGGTGATATTTTTGCAGCAATATTATCACATGGAACCCATATACAGCTACGATGAATGTCCCATTTCTCGCAGCACTGATCGTGGGACACCACAGGAGGAGGAGAATAGCCAGGACCTGCATTTATTTGGCCAGGACCAGCCATTTTGGGATGCCTGATGACGAGGTCTATGGCAGGTATAGGTTTCTACCTCGTATCATCCTAGACCTGGTCACTGAGTGGGAGGATGGCCTCACATCACCCACCTTGTGCTCCCAAGCACTGAGCCCCTTGAAAAAGGTGCTCAATGTCCTGCATTTTATGGCCACTGGGTAATTTCAGCGGACAACTGCCATAGTTGGCGGTGTCTCACAGGCCACACAGTCATGCTGCCTACACCAGGTGTTGGCAATCATGACTGTGCGCCCCTCAGTCCGCAGGCACACATACATGCCCAGAACACTCGCAGAAAGGCAGGCCGTGGTCCAGGACTTTTACAGGGTGGCACACTTCCCCAAAGTGCTCGGTGCCATAGATTGCACCCATGTGGCCCTACGTCCACCTAGGGCCACTGAGCACATCTACCTCAACCGCAAGCACTGGCATTCCATCAACGTACAGGTTGTATGCGATGCCCATGGAATCATCACCTCTATGCAAACTATCCTGGGTCTACCCATGACAGTTTCATGTACAGAATGTCTGCCCTGAGCGGGGACCTGGAAGTTGGGAAGCATGGCGACACATGGCTCATTGGTGAGTACAAATGTCTGTGCACAAATGTCTGTGCACATGCATGCATGTCACACACAGACAAATGCACAAACCCAACTAATGACAACCATCCTCACCTCCCCAGGGGACAGTGCCTACCCTCTGAGCAACCACATGATAATGCCAATACGGAACCCCACCACACCACCCAAGGTAAGATACAACGCTGCCCATATTGCAACCAGGGGCATAGTGGAGTGCACATTCGGAGTGCTCAAGTCATGCTCCCGCTCCCTTGACCGCTCTGGCGGGAAGCTACTATATGCACCCCCAGGAGTGTGCAGGATCATTGTGGCAGCATGTGTCCTGCACAATGTTGCAACATAGCAGGGTGTACCGTGGACATGGTGGTGCCCCCACATCCCCAACCACAGGCACTGCACATGGGAGGGCAAAGGGCACGTAGCGAGGCAGCCCGGACCCAGCTTGTGGCCACATTTTTCACCTAAACACCCAACCCTGTGGTGTGCACACAGGCCTGGCACATACCAGGTGACAATCGATGATGACAAAGAGACACTCAACTGTCACAACCTTACCACCCTGAGAATGTTGCCACGGAAGTGCTACATTGTGTGCATCCCCAGCTACTTAAACATAAACAATCCTGTGTGACCAAAAGGAGCACATCCAAGGTGCATATCACACCACCCCCCTGCAAAACAGGCCATGACAATCACTGCTATGTCACCTTGTGGCTTGTGGCCACATTTTTCACCTAAACACCCAACCCTGCGGTGTGCACACAGGCCTGGCACATACCAGGTGACAATCGATGATGACAAAGAGACACTCAACTGTCACAACCTTACCACCCTGAGAATGTTGCCACGGAAGTGCTACATTGTGTGCATCCCCAGCTACTTAAACATAAACAATCCTGTGTGACCAAAAGGAGCACATCCAAGGTGCATATCACACCACCCCCCTGCAAAACAGGCCATGACAATCACTGCTATGTCACCCAAACCCTCCCACCCAACCCACATCACCCTTGTCGGTCACACCATGACATGGCATGCAACATCAAAAGAGCAAACCAAAAGCACAACACATGACCAATTAGATACAAAGTGACACGTGATAAATGGAAAGAGGCCTGACACAATCACACCTGACATGGAATCAGATGAAATGACTGACCAACAACCTCCAACACATACAAAGTCATACACAAATGCATGCCACCAGTGGTACCATCAACAAAAAAAGAATGCCTGTTGGCATGCACATTGGCCAATCCAAATCCGCAAATCCCAAACCCGTGTGCTGTGTGTGTCACCTGCAACACACCACTCAGCACACAGCACACTGAGCAGCCGTTGTGTTGGGGATACACCTTGAGTATCATATAAAAAGACAAGCAACAAAAATAACTGAGTGACGCATGTACACGATCCCCAAATGGTAAGTGATCATGCGCTGCAGGGACACAGCATGCCAGAGAAGGCAATCTGTGTAGGCGTGCGGGAATGAAAGGGTGTTTGTATGTGTGGTGGAGCATTGTGTAAGTGTGTGTTTCAGTAGGGACATGAACTCAATACATGCATGTGAAATCAAGTGACCCTCAAGATCCTGTACACATCACATGTGAACAGTGGCCATGTGTACATCCCAGTATGTCAAACCACAATAATCCCCTGACACCTGAAAAGTAAACCCAACACAGGAACATCCATTGACCAGCAGAACACATCATGTACATAGCACCCCACAATGGGAATGTCAGAGAGTGCCCAAACACTGTAGCCCAAGCGTACTGTCCGACAACAAAAGTCCCTCCCTCATTAACTCATCACCATGACCTTCAGAAGAACTGTGTCTGGGGTCTGTTGGCTACTTGCTTCTAGTCTACCTAGCTTCCGGATTCCCCTTCCCCTTGGTTTCCTTGTTCTTCCTTTCATACAAATAGGGTCCAGCCCCCTCAGAGGTCACCTTGACTGGTAAAAATACCAAATCGCAGAGAACTCCAAGGAGCCAAACCCCCAAACCAGGGAAACAGCCTGTAGATACCAAAAAACCCTGGAAGAGTCTCCAGTAGATGACTTGAAGTCGCTGAAAATGGCCAAGCACATGTCCAAGCAGAATGATAGAATAACTACCAAGGTAGCACACTGGAACAATGGTTCAACAGGATGGGTAGCAATTTCAGTAGACAATAATCAATGAGGATGCCACAACTGATGGGTAGTGTCACAGCTCCGGTGTCCAGGCGCAGGAGTGACATGAACCAACCACCGCCTCCGCGGTCTGGGCGCCTGCAAGGTAAAACTTACACAGGCCTCTGAGACCACGGTGGGGAAAGAGGGTTAGGGATCCGTTGGTTGGATAGGCATCAGTATTTAGGATAACCGGAAAGGGGGTCAGGAGAGGGGAGGTGGATGGGCAAGGGAAAGTAGGCAAAAGACAAAATACAACAATTGACAATTACACATACTCAATCAGAGAAACCATGTTCTTCATGCACATTGTACAAAATGGCACAAAGGTGAAACAAAGAGACACTTATCTCTGGGGTGAGTGCTGGCCTCATGTCTGCGCACTCTCAGGTCCGGTAACAGGAGCAGTTCAATGCTGCAAAGAGAGTGTGAGTTACTATTCTGTGTGTGTTTTCCCCACACACACATAACACCATTTGTGCCTCGAACTTAGTGACTCCTCCCCAAACAAGCACTCTTGCCTGCTGCTTCGTTCGTATACTTTTGCTTGCCCCCGTGATGGTTCATACACTGTCAATGTGGTAAGGCAGCCGCATGTAGCCCTGCGGTAAATGGAAGACCATGGGCCTCATTACGACTCAGGCGGTAAGGGGTTTACGGCGGCGTAAACAGCGCCGACCCTTACCGCCTGATTCCGAGGTCCCTCAGCGCCATGGAGGTTTTAACACCTGCTTTTAGCCGGTGTTAAAATCCATGGCGCTAAGGGACCTTGATGTTAATTACACCACCGTAATTTACGGTGGCGTAATTAACGCCTTCCCCACTCCCATTATGCCCTATGGGGCAAAAATGGGAATGGGGAAGGGTAAATGGGGATTGGGGACTTACCACCCCGCCAACCTCGGAATGGGGCGGTAAGTCCGCCAACCACCATGGCGTAAACGTAGTTTACGCCATGGTGGTAAAGGTACGACCCAGGCAGTAACTTACCGCCTGGGTCGTAATGAGGCCCCATGTGTTAAGAATCACACATGATAGAATGGACCTTGGGTGAGCTGCTAGCCGGGTGTGGCGAGGTGCGACTTCAGTACAAGTCGCGTTCTGCCAGCCGCGGATTTCTATAGGTAGTGCACGTGACAAATTGCATATGCTAATGATATGCACTGCACTCGAGTTTGTGCGTTAATAACTTAGCTTCTATGGAGCAGGGGGGACTCAAGGATATGGGCGATGCCCCCTGCGTGAGCCCCTGACAACTTGGAAAGCTTCTTGGCATTTTCTCCTCAGCGCGGCTTAGCTGTACTGTGCACATCTTCCCCAACGCCTGGTTAAGCTCCCCTGCACTGGCGCTACTTAACTTGCATGTGCGCGGGGCCTGGAGGAAGGTCGGCTGGGGCGTGGCCCCTCGTGCTGCTCACGTTGCTCGGAGCTCCTGGAAACACGTCTGCTTCTGTCTGACGTCTTAGCACAAACCCTGTGCTTCTGCTCGCGCGCGCATGCTCACATGTGCCGCACCCAACGTGGCCATGGTTTTTTAGTTCTTGGCCCGGTGTCTGCTGGGAAAGTTAGTCTGGAGTCTCCTTTTCCTGCAGTAAGTGCATAAAAGCCTTTTTTGTAAGGCTGTAATCTTTTCCGTGTGTGTGTCTTAATGCTGCTTGTTACTGGACCATGTAGTAGCCTCTCTTGGCCCTCTTCCTGCTCCCACCTGCAAGGCTAAAAACCTTGGGGTCATCTTCGATTCCACACTCTCCTTCTCTCCTCACATCTCTGACGTCTCTAAGAAGTCACACTACCTCCTCAGAGGTATTCTCCCTTTCCTCTCCTTCCCCCAGAAGCTCACTGTCTCTAGAGCCCTGGTTCTCTCTAAGCTGGACTATTGTAACAGCCTCTATCTAAATCTGCCTGCCTCTACTCCCCGCCTTCTGCAACTTATCCAAAACAGGACTGTGAGACTTGTCCTTGGCCTCAAGCCCAGGGACCGTATCTCTCCAGGACTGAAAGCTCTGCACTGGCTCCCAGTAGCCACGAGGATTAAGTTCAAAACCCTCTGCATTGTCCACAAGGCCTTCTGGGGCCTGGGGCCGCAACACCTTCAACTCTCTCTTCCTAAATATCTTCCTTCTCGAGCTCTTCGCTCATCCACCTCCAACTCCCTCATGGTCAGTTGCTTCTCCAAGCAACAAGTTGGTGGTAGATCTCTCTCTTCGGCGGGGGCTCCCTCTGGAACAGCCTTCTTGCCTCCCTGAAACTTGAGGAGAACCATCTCTGGTTCCGAAAGCACCTCAAAACCTTCCTCTTTGCATCTGCCTTCTCTCCGCCTCTCCCCTGAATTCCTGACAGAAACTGCACTGGTTACCTGGCCACCCTCTGAACTCGGACCCATGCCACACCAGTTACCCACCTGCACTGCCTCCCTGGCAACCCCTGCACCTGCGGACTGTTTTCTGCATCCCTACAGCCCCCCCCTCGACTAGCACTTATGTCTACACTTACCGTACACTTGCCACTAGTTGGCCATTTTTATTTATCTTATCCTATTATGCTATTATTACATGTACTGCACGTCTCCCTCCCCCCGCACTTCTCCCTTTCCCGCCTGCCCATGCACTTGCACGATCTGAATGACACTGGGCCTAGTAGGATTGTTGTCTGTCTTCCCTTTGTTCCCCCTCCCTTGCCTGGTCGCGCCTTGAAACACTTGTGTATAGGTGTTATAAATGCCATATCATATCATAGCATATCATATCATGTCTGAGACCTACATCTGACCTCCTCCCACACAACCCCAGGGTCTGTATCCTGACAGGTAGACATGGAACTTGGCTAGAAAATAACCAAGGAGGCTGGCATAACTGGATGGTTGAGCTGAAACCCAATCAATCCTTGATAGCGTGAACAAAGAAAGGCAGAGACAGCACAAGTCTGGAGAGGCACAGTGAATGCGAGATAGCCAGACACAGCTGACAGCAAGTTAAGAGACACAATAGTTGAATAGCATTGGTAAAAGCCAAAAGTCAACATAAAGGCATGGATGTAATAGATGAAAGACAGGAGGAGCGACCGAGAGATGCTGTTGAACAGAAGTGTACTGAGGCAAACGGAGGCAGTGTAAGAGTATGCGGAAATAACTGCCCGAGAGACAGGCGGTCAGATCTGCAACAAGGACAGTAGCAGGAGGAAAAACAGGGACTAAAGGCACCAGAGTGTGAAAAACAAGTAAAAGAGATGTAGTCCAGTAGGAAAAATGCGCCGTCAGGCAGCATCAAAGTCCAAGAGGGAAGACAGATACAACGTGCCATCCAAACGGAACGGAGCATAGTAGTAGTATAGGGAGACATCTCAGGTGAGGACTGGACCATGAGTTGTGCCTCTTGGGTCACATTCCTAATGCATCCTCCTTTGCCAGAATCCCTAGGGGCTGAACTCAACACGTATCAACTTGACATTGTCACTACCCGGCCCCCTCCCACCATCAGTGTGACTTTGACAGCTAAAGGGTGCAGGCTACCGTCTACAGCATGGAGTGCATCAAGCACGAATACAGGCAATAAATGAACATACATCACAATCAACATCAATAAATGGACAGTTTAATAATGTACTCACCAAAATTTATTGCAGACATGCCATGGAGAAAACATCCATAATCCCCACTAGGGGTGTTAACACAAGTAGTAGAGCAGCAGACAGGCCACAGATATGACGAACGTCCAATGCCCTTGTGCAAATGGTTGTCACACCGAACGATCCTTGCAAGCCCATGGATAGGGGAAGCAGGAGTGGCATATGTGTCAGGCCCTAAGCCACAAACACATACACGAGACACGCTTGAATGGGCCCAGCTGGAACAGACAATGGATGCTTTCAAAAGCCACAAAGCACCACACCGTCACATGAATGCACAATAGACAAACAATTTTAAACTAATTTAACTAATTAAACTAACAAAATAAAAAATGTCTGCATACAACCCAGGGGGAAGGTACCCAGGAGGGGGGAGGTACAGGGTGCACCTCAACACCCACATGCGATGATGTTGAAATAAAATAAAAACCTCCATGGGCTCAACGCCTGCACGGCCCGACCTGTGTGGGAGATAAGTCGTCATCCTGCTCACCCTCTGGATGGAAAGCAGAAGGTGGACGTGGCACAGTACCCTGACCACGCCTATGCGCAGCTTGCCCCTCATCAGCAGCAAGTCTGCGGGACTGGTAAGCCTGGTCCTGTGCGGTGATGACACGTAGGTCAGCATGCAGCACCTCACGTGATACGCGTCCTTCCTCTTGCAAGGTAGCACGAGTAACATGGAGTTCTTCCTGCATGGCCTCGCATGACATCTGGAGCACCTCCCGGTATGCACGTAGCTCAGCCGAGATGGTATTCTTAAGCTGCTCCAACCTCTCCTTTGACCGCTTCCTCTGGGTCATGTTTAGCACACCCAGAGTAGATCTGAGGGATTGATGGTCATCCCTCAGGGCCTTCCTGTGTGCCTCTGCGTGAGCAGCAAGTGCTTGACGCAGAGACATCATTTCAGGCCGGCGTGCCCTGTCTGAGGCCGCCATGCCTACCCTGAGTGAGCGGGCCGTGGAATGTGCCGCCCGCTGCTGGAGATCCACCTCCCTAGCAGGGGGAAGCACGGATTGGGCCACACCTTCCATGCTCTGAGCGATCTTATCAATTGCTGCCCCCTGTTGTTCTGAATTGGCATACATGGATTGCTCCCACTCAGTATACCCCAGTGACGCACATCCACCACGTTGCTGGGCTTGACCCCGTGGGGCCCAAGGAGCCGTGGTCCTCGCTGGATTGGCACCGCCTGCGGCTGCAAGACTACATCCCACTGTTGACATGATGGCCCAGGCACATCAGCAACTGGTGTGGAGTGTGAACGTGCGTCCCGATCCACCACAGGCGGAGGTTCCAGTGCAGGTGTCACAGAAGATCCTTCTCATCAGGATCACTCACCGTCGAGGAATGGACATGATGCTCATCAAACTCAACATTGTTGTCAGAGTCATCCTCAGAGCTAGACTGATTGCCAGCCCTGGACACGATGGTCTGGAGCACAAGTGGGTTCTCGTGGCCTACCAACCCATGACCCCCACCTGTGCCGGGTTGCTGATGTAATAGCAACCCTATGTCAGGATTGACATCACTATCCTCTGGCTCCATTGCGTCATCATCTGTAATGTGGAAAAAACAAACATGAGTACACATGTCAGAAGCACATAACCCACACATAGACATCACATCGACAGCCAACACATGAAGCAGACATGTCACACACAAATGAAATTCCGGCATGCATCCAGTGGCATTGATATGCAAACAGTTCCCAAAAGCAGAAATGGATGTGTGTAAATAGCGAAGCCTACACATGTATAGAATGTAGTATATCACCTCCATCACACACCACCTCTGTCAGGCACATGTCACAGGCAGAAATGCCAGATGGCATCAAAGAGATGGCACATACCATAAGCATGTCTGAACTGTAAAATGGCCACAGGTGCAAGTGAATCCAAACACACCATGACACACGTAATCTGCATGTACACATGCATCCCTAAACCATCATCACCAATATAGCTTCATCCATCTGCTGCTTGGCCCGTACCGGGCGTCATGGGCCATGGAGACATAGTGAATGTCCCGAGCAAAGCGAGGGCCTTCAACCAGGCATAAGAGACCATAATTCCCAGTACGGTCTGAGATACCGGCCATGAAGCCTCCAGAACACCCCTCAGGGCCTGATTGAGCACATTGTGCATTGATTGTGCCCTAAAACATTATTCAGTGTGTCTGCACGACAGTGCACCTTCAGGATTGTGTCAGTTGAACATAATGGTCGCCATGCTGAAATCTCAGCAGCATTAACGTTAATCAACTACATATTAGTCAGGCAACTAAAAAGCTGCAGAGGACTCATGTGTAAATGAACACTTTCACATACACATAAATGAGTAGCCGCAATGTTGCACTACACAACGTGGAAGCTGCTTGCATATATACATGTGAAAGTGTTGAAAACCACCCATGTCCATTTACACCCGTATAGTGATTATGAACAGCATCCTATACAGCAAAGCAAGCTGCTACAACACTGCTTGCTTTGATGTATGTGAAAGTATACACATACACATGTGCAGGCAGCATGTGTGTGTTATGTCACTACTACCCGATTGGCAGGCTATAGTCAATCTGCGGCCTATACCAGCTAGTATAGGCTGCAGATTGACCTATCAACTTTGCTAAACACCTGCTAGTGTGTTCCAATACTGAGTACATGTGTCACAGGATGCCCCTGTGCCCGTGCCTTTCATGTCAGTGAAGGGATGACAATCTGACCATACATGTCAGGTCACTTTGACATTGCAGCAGTGAGTAGGCATGTAGAACGGTGTAACATGGCTCAGAAGTGGGTTGGTGCAGTGCAGAACATGTGTAGGTTACCGACTACATCAACAAGTACATTATGATGTCAATCAATAAACATGAAGGCAGTGTAAGGGCAAGGTCAGGCATCACCTGCAATGTGCATGCAATGGGTTGCATGGGTACAGGCAACCTCCTCCCCTTAGTGAAAATGCTGGAGGCATTGTATGGCAGTGAAAGGTTGACCAGAGAACTGTGTATTGGCAGACAGTGTTGAGTAGCGTCAATTGCATCATCTGAGTCAACTGACAACACAGCAGATGAGAATGGGACAGTAAGCAGGACACATGATGAACCCTCTGTAGTACACCCATTTGTGCAGAAGGCACTACACCAGTTGAACAGAGTCAGGGGGCCTGAAACAGGGGGAGGGCTGTGACCCACACAGACTATGACACCCTAAACATGTGCGTGATGCAGGACTGAGCCAGAGTGAGCATGGAATGGATGATCAAATGCCATTAAAAGTATGTCATCCTGGACACTTACTACAATGATCATCCTGCCAAGGACACATAGGGGCATGCATGGAATGCACATGTAACATGAATGGGCACTCATGTCCCTGCAGAGCATCTGCCATCTGCACAGTCCGAGTGAGACACCCTGCATCAAGGACAAAGGATGTACCTCACAGTATGTGTCTGGCAGGTTGGCAGGGGGAAGTATGCATGTACACAGGAGCGTTGACCAGGCCATTGCAGTAGTCCAACATGTTACCCACCAGTGTCATAGTGTAATTGTGGTGCTAGGGGGGTGGAGGGGCAAGGGAGCATGCCTACGTGGAGTACCCGCATGCAGGCAGAACACACATGCACGTCAGTCATGTGATGACATAGTCCCAGTGCTGAGTGGAAAGACACCCCAGGCTACATGCAGAAGGGCCAGTGAGCTGGGACATGGACCGGAGGGGCAGCCGGGTGACTAGCATGTGAGTAGGGTGCAAGTGTGGTGATGAGGACAGTCCCCGTCTGTAAGCAGGACACAGGGTACCTGGCGCGCTATATAAATGTAAACATAAACATAAACATGATGAACCCTCTGTAGTACACCCATTTGTGCAGAAGGCACTACATCAGTTGAACAGAGTCAGGGGGCCTGAAACAGGGGGAGGCCTGTGACCCACACAGACTACGACACCCTAAACATGTGCGTGATGCAGGACTGAGCCAGAGTGAGCATGGAATGGATGATCAAATGCCATTAAATGTATGTCATCCTGGACACGTACTACAATGATCATCCTGCCAAGGACACATAGGGGCATGCATGGAATGCATATGGAGCATGAATGGACACTCATGTCCTTGCGGGGCATCTGCCATCTGCATAGTCAGAGTGAGACACCCTGCATCAAGGACAAAGGATGTACCCCTCAGTATGTATCTGGCAGGTTGGCAGGGGGAAGTGTGCATGTACACAGGAGTGTTGAACATGCCATTGCAGTAGTCCAACATGTTACCCACCAGTGCCATGGCGTAATTGTGGTGCTGGGGTGGAGGGGCAATGGAGTATGCCTTCGTGGAGTACCCCATTCAGGCAGAACACACATGCACGTCAGTCATGCGATGAGATAGTCGGAGTGCTGAGTGGAAGGACACCCCAGGCTACATGCAGAAGGGCCAGTGAGCTGGGACATGGACCAGAGGGGCAGCCGGGTGACTAGTATGTGAGTAGGGTGCAGGTGTGGTGATGAGGACAGTCTGCTCTACATGTCCAGCATGCTGCACAGCAGGCATGCATTAGTGAAGCACTGCATGACTCGCACATGAGAACCATGTACACATAGCATGTAGTGGCAGTCAAGCACAACATATCACACAGGCAAACCACACATGGGCTGGACAAACACGCAACAACACTCACTGGACGGGACATCAAAATCCAGCATCTCTCCCACTCCTTCGTACAATTCTGCTGGTATGAAATCCGCAGCGATCAACTCGTGTGAAGTGAGATCTTCCTCCCCAGGTGGTGGCCCACTGCCATCACCCGAGTCATGGCATAATTGGAGGCACGCTTTAGCTTAGCACAGCATCGGAGGTCATCCCAATGCTTTTTGCACTCCTGAGCTGTGCGCACCTCATGTCCAAATGCACTGACAACCTCCGCAACATGCTTCCAGTGGTACAAACGCTGGGCAGCCGTAGTGTGACAATTTGGAATCACTAGCATCTCACGGTTGTGTCCCGACACATAGCCCACAAAAAAGTCCAGTTCCTGCTTGCCGAAAGGCTTCTTCCTCAATGTGCCGGAGGCCGGAGCCATGTCTGGGGTCCCAGCCTCTTGTGCAGGAGCAACCTTTCTCCTCTTGGGCAATGATCCGGACCCTGACTGGCAAATGGCGCCCTGATCAGTAGGGGCAGTGGCACTGGTGGATTGAACCGAGGGAGTGGCAGGTGGAACAAGGACGGAAGCCCTGACTTGCGTCAGTGGCTGCTGGGTGCCCTTGACTGGACCCTGTGCAGCAACATCCGCTGTGCCAAGGTTATTGACCAAGACTGTCCTGGATGGCAGACTCACAGCCGGGGTGGTGTCAGCTGCATCTGCCCATGCAGTTGCCAAAACCTGGCTGCTTGGGGCAGCAGATGACAATACTGCCCCAGGGACATGTGCCTCGGTCAGAGCAGCCCTGCGTGCACTTACCACATGCCTCCTGACCACCTGGAAATCATCCCGGGACTCTTGAGGTGTCAACGCAGCATGCGCTGGCCGACCCTTGGCCTGGGTGGTGGTGGCCACAGCTGCACCTGCAGCTACCACTACCCTTGAGCCCATGGCAGTCAATGAAACGGACTGCCGGGTCACATGGGTGCCAGTGCCAGATGCAAGAGCTGCATCTACTGGAACCACAGGGGGTGGTGGCATGACTGCACCAACACGTGGCAGAACATCCTGCCGAAGTGGTGCACCCCTGCCTCTTCCCCCTCTGCAGCCACCCTGGACACCCTGGAGTCCCCCTACTCCCTGGTCACCCTGGCCACGTCCCTGACCACGCCCACCATCTGGAGGACGCCCAGCTGAGGCGCCCCTCACCTTTCGTGGCCTCCCAACCATGGCACAGATGTAATAGTGCCAATGGGAGGTATAAAGGTATAAAGATATGAGAAACTGTTACTCAAATGCGCCAACTCCAATAAAGTTTTTTTTAGAAATATACATTGGTGGGTCAAAATTTGGCATCCAATTAATAGTATTTAGCTAGAGTCCATGTTCATAGTACGAAAGAAGAGATATATAGAATCAATCCAAGAATGTTGGTGTTCTCAAAAATGTCTTTAATTGAAAAACAAACAAAAATTGATTATATGCTTTATAATGATATATTCTTTGTGTTAATATAACACAAATTGTGTTTTTTTCTCTCATCACACTAATTGTGTTTCCTCTCTCATCACACTAATTGTGTTTCCTCTCTCGACACATGTTTCCCCGTTGTGAGTTTCAATGGTTCATCAGGAGAAAAGAGATAGTTTCTGTCTGCAATGAATATGAAAAAGGAAAGAAGAAAGAAAAGATATGAAATTATTCTGAAAAGTAGGGAAGCGGAAAAAAGGTAATTACTTTTAGGTATATGGCTCATATACATCAATTATTCAAAAATTAAATAATACAAGAAAAATATATCAATTTTAATGACTCACCCTATTTCTTTTATGTTTCTGATTGAAATTTTATCCAATTGGTAGTATTTACAGCAAGGTAGTAATTTTGTTAAACATGCCTGTTCAACTTGGCAGATGTTTATTTATTTCAAATTCAAATTAGGTGCAACTGCAGGGAAGAGAAAGAGAAATATACCCTATTTTTTAAGTATTTAGAAATTTAGAAAAACATCTTTAAGGGTGGAATTTTTAAAAGATCTATATAGCAGGCTTACCTAGATCCATGATATCCTGAAAGGTTTCAGTAGGTAAAACTCGCCGTGATAAGCAAGTATTGATTTCCTGGGCTGGTTTTGCGATATCTTTTGATCATTGTGCTCTTTTTATGGCGTCCGCGGTGCGCCGTGATGTCATCACGTCACACGCAATGTTACTAAACGTGACACGATGATGTCACCACGTCACTAACGCTCCTGGCGGCCATTTTTAACAGCAAAATGAGTCCTCGTGTGAATTCAAACTAAAGAACTTATTTCCTGATTAGGAGAAGGGTGTGAGGCTCGTTATAAATGAAATTTATTTAGCTAATGGGCATATTAATCCCTGTTTTGTCTTAACAAAAGTAAAGCGAGGAAGTCAATAACAAAATAGTGATTACATCAAAAATGAACATTACATTCTCAGTTGAATGAAATAGATAGCAATAGTTGGCAACAGAGTTTAAACATTACATGCGATGTTCAAACATCCAAACTTCCTAATTAAGTTCTGATAAATAGTATACAAAGGTGAATTGCATACTTACTACATAACACATTTTAACATTACATATTTAGTTCAAGCATAAATTCAGACTTCCTTTCTAAAGACAAATTGCCTTCTTGCTTTTTAGCTAGAAACATGGATAGTCTATAACCAATTATACATTTCCGTATCGCAATTCAAACCTGATACACATGTGTCCATGATACAAATCCATTTACATTCTTGTTTACGTAGCAGTTCTTCCTTATTGCACCCCCTCGGGGGTGAAAGTATTTTCTCCAAACCAAAGTTCTTGAGTTTTGAGATTTCAAGGGATGGGTGATCTGTGATGATATGAACAGAAATGGGAGATCTAAGGTGCCTGTTTCGGATAGCTCTAATGTGTTCAGATATTCTCACCTTCAGTTTCCTAATGGTACTGCCAATGTAAAGTTTTCCACAAATGCATTCAATACCATATATGACAAATGTCGAGTTACAGTTGATCAGTTGATTGATTTGTTTTCTTTTTCCATTTGGTAAATTAATTTCTTTTTTTCCTTGATAGATGAATGGGCATAACTTACAATGTCCACATTTATAGGTGCCCTTAATTGAGTTCTGGAAAAATATCTTTCTTGTACTTGGAATTGGTCTGAGGAAGCTCGGGCTAATCACGTTTTTAATAGTGGGTGCTCTCCGAAAACAAATGCTTGGAGAGCTGTCTAGGTATTTCTGTAAACTGGAGTCTGTGAGAAGAATGTTCCAATATTTGGAAAGTATCCGTATCATTTTCTTAGCTTCAGTGCCATAGGTTGTAACGAACTGAGTTTTTGGTCTAGACATATTGGTTTTTGGTTTGTCTATCAGTAGAGATTCTCTCTTCTCTCTGCTTTGTTAATGGCTGTTTTTGTGTTTCTTGATCCATACCCTCTCTGTTTGAATTTTAGAAAAGTTTTTTTTAAGCTCAAAAACGGGTAAGCGATACACAGGGGGACCCGCAGTGGGAAAAATATTGTGCGCAACTCACCGTCTGTCTAGCGTGGTAATGAAAAACACGCGTAGGTAAGACCCCCACCAAAAGAAGAGATACGTCTTTGATACGCTGTGAAGTAGTGATGGCGCGTGAAACAACCAGAAGTAGCAACACACGCGTCGGTCCCCACAAAAAGCACGTACAGCCAACTGCTGGGCTCCGCTCACCTTTAACCCGTGCTGAGGGAAATGCCCACGTGCGTCACATCACTTAAGTGCTTAGTCCCTTTCCTCGAATGACACGCATTAACACGCAGTTGTACTGTTTTTTCATGTGCTGAATCACTATGCACCCGTGCCGAGTGAAACACCCGCGTGTGTTACGTCACATACGCGCTTACGCGCTAAGGGCCTTTCCTCAAATTACACACTGATGTACTGTTTTTTCACGTGCCAAATCACTCTGTATCAAGCTGGACACGTGACAACACATGGAAGACCACACTCCTGCCCAGAAGGCCATTTTCCTGCCCCCCAGAGCCCTGAGCCGACTCCCACCAGCCATCTGCTGCTGCCTGCCTGCCAGCCACATGCCCTGCGATTTGGCGCCTGCAGGTCAGCCATCTGCAGGGGTCCAGTTGCTGTGACCACCCCTGCTGGAACAGAAACCTCCCGACTGCAGTTCCATCGCTCCACAGCCCAGCACCACGACCCAGTTGCCCACCCACACCTGCCTCAGGGGTTGCCATGTCGGGGGAAACACAATCTGAGACCACTGGCAACCCCCAGCCAGAGAGGCAGAGGGCTGCCAGCTTCACAGCAGGAGAGGTTGGCATCCTGGTGGAGCAGGTCCTGGTGCATTATGATGCCCTCTTCGTAAGAACACACACCAGCAAGGATGGACGGAGGAGGATCTGGTTGGACATCGTGGTTGCCATCAACATGGAGGGCGTGGCAACCCGCAACCTACCACATGTCCGTAAGCGCTAGGAGGACTTCAGGTTCAGGACCCTCAGGAACGCACGGAGCCTCTTGGACGCAGCGGATGCAGTGAGGTGCCGGGTCCACCTTACCACCGACGACATGAGGGTCCTGGAAGGCATTAACCCAGTGCTTCACCGCCAGGTTCTCGAGAGGGAGACCCGTCCGGAGTCGAGCGGTAAGTGTCCATGCGTACTTATTGTACGCAGTGCATGTTGAGGTGTGCCAGGAGTGTGCAGCTTGGACATATGTCTGGAAAGGCCCATGTATGGATGTGTATGTGCAGGGACATGAGCCTGCTGCATGTGATTCCAGTCATGTGTGATGCACATCAATGGTGTATGTGTTCCAAAGCATGATGCACAACTGCATGTGGAGACGCACACATGTTTGCATTTCTGTGTATGTACTATGCCATGGTTGGGGTGTGACACATGTAGGCTTGTTCCACCTTCATGTATGTGCACGGTGTACATGAGTGTGTGTCTGTGTTTGACATTTGTGCAACTGTGATACGCCATGGATGCATGTGACACAGACATGTAGGAACCCGATTAGCAGATGTGGCATAGTTGCCGATGAATGCACTGTGACAGGTGGTGGAGATGTACAGATGCATGTCTGTCTGGTGGCGTGTGTGCATGTGTTGGGCACTACCCATGTTGCTTGTGACGTCATGCCAACCTTCGGTTGTTCATGCTGGTGTGTGTGTATGGATGCTGCTGCCTGCTGCACGATTCCTGTTAATTTGTGCGTGTGTGTGGGTTCTAATGATATGAGTGTTGGGGAGTGTGATGCCATCTGTGAAGTTTGACACTGCCACTCTTTGTGTCATGTGTGTTTCAGACCATTTTACAGTGCCCTGATGCCTGTGTTCTGTCTCTCCCTGTCTGCAGGGTCGACTGATGAAGAGGGCGGAGAGGGTGCTGTGGAGCACAGCGACAGGGATCCCACCGCCAGCCGGAGACGCAAGGCCCAGCTCCCCTCCCATGTATTTCTCTGAAAACACTTGCCCTCACTCACAAATGCCTTTCTACCCAAGCACCTTGCTACCTAGCCAATAGATTTGCCCTCCACAACTCTAACAGATCCCGTAGAACGGCTCAGACTAACTGGCTTTCCATACCACGTTTCAACCTTCAAAGATCAGGCGGAACTAGCTTCCCAGTAATGACGGCTAAACTCTGGAACTCGCTCCCCAATGCGCTAAGAGCGAATCCTTCCTTCCACAGATTCAAACACCTGGCCAAAGCTTGGCTATCCACCCAACACCCCCCTCCTACTGGCCAACCCCCTTCCATGCACTAGCCACCTGCCCTACCTCATGTATATAGCTTATGGCTTTTATGTTAATTCTGTAACTGCCTTTGTATATATCTGTAACTTAAATTGTAAATTGTAATGCTTTGTTTGCCTTATCATGTTGTAACTAAGTGACATGCCCGGATTCCCTCGGGCCTGGTGTGCTCTATATATAAAATAAATACTAAAATGTAGTCATCTCTTCGGGGAGTGAGGAGTCTGGTGCCGCCTCCATGGCCACAGCTGCCGAGGGAAGGTCCAAGAGGCGGAGTTTGGAGGTGGACTCCTCGGCAGCAGTAGGGGCAGCTGAACCCCCACAGGGGCCTATGGAGGAAGATGGCACAGAGTCATCCAGGTTGGTCGGGGGTTCAGTTGAGGAGGAGGCCGTGGAAGCGCCACGCACGGGGCCTGGTGGGGGGGATTCCACTGGTGCTAGTGGTGCAGTCCAGGGCAGGGACAGAAGGCAGCACAGGCCGCCGCGGAGGTGCCTGTGTGTAATCCTGTCCCCGATCCTGTGACTGCATCATCCGGCACCAGCAGGGATGCCTCCGTCCAGACCCGTTTTCAGGGAGGGGATGCACATACAGAAACTGGCTTTCCTCTCCCTGTGGACATTGCAATCCGTGACCGTATTGAGCCTGTCCTAGTTGTGATGGCGTTGCTCCAACGTGGTATTCGGGGTGACGTACAGGGTTCTCGTCTTGACAATGCACGTCATTTCGAATACCTCATTGGCCACGTCGACCTACTAGGACAGGTCATCGGCACTGGGTTCCTCCATGTGCTGGATCTTCTTGCGACCCCCTCCTCAACTGAACCCCCTAGGTGCCAGTCGTCCTCCGTGCCATCTTCAAGTGCCAAGTATCACCTGGGCCCCCTGTGGAGCTGCCCCTGAGCCAGCGGCCTGGCTGGTAAAGGAGACATCCCTGCCACAGTCGGGAGTCGGAGGTCCAGCAGGGGTGGCCACCCCACCAACTGGACCCCAGCAGATGGAGGACGTGCAGGCATCATCAGGCAGGGCACGTGCACGGCGGCACCAGAGGATTCCATCAGTCTGGAGGCCATTGTGGTGCCAGAGGCAGTTGCATTGGCGGCAGTAGCAGGCTCAGCATGGGAGCGATCATGGCTCTGGGTCATCAACATCCCAAGGGCAGGCATCGGCGGGTGGGCAAGAGGACCCTGGTTTGGGAGTGTCTTCCATGTGGCAACGGTTGGGCCAGCAGATAGATGCAGAGCGGCGGGCCAAGGAGGCACGGCTCACAATGGTCAGGGCGGAGAACTCCAGGCATTGAGGCGGGCTGAGTGACTCGAGGCAGCTTGCAGGGAGTTGGAGGAGTCCATGGCTGCATCCCTGCAAGACCTCGGGGCCAGGGAAGAGGCCTGCCTCCGGGACGTTGAAGTGGAGTTCGATGATGCACTGGCCCGTGACATCAATGAGTGAGCCATCGCACTAGCCCGCCACCTTTGTTTATAGTTATTTAGATTTAGGTTTCATTTGGTTTTTATTTTTATTTGGAGTCCACAGACTTTGCTCCACCTTTTGTATATAGTTGTATTTTAGATAGGGTTTTAGGTAGGTTTCCTTTTGTTTTGGGATCATGGACCCTTCAGACTTTCATTGTAAATAGTTCCGGACATGTAAATACTCTTATTTCATCCCATGGAGTAATGGTTTTTTATGCTTTTAATTTTTGGATTTGTTTCTATGGACTTGGCAATGGACCACTTTTCATTTTTCATGTCTTGGTTTTTCAATTTTCCTTGGATTTTACTTTCTTTTTCAGATTGCATTTATTATTTCTTCATTTGCATGTGTGGTTTTATTTTTGTCATTTTGTTTTATTTTTAATACATTTCATGACTCTACATTATTGGTGTGGTGTACTATGATTTATTTTGCGCATGTCTCCATGAACATTGGCTCAGTCATGTGTTGTCACTGTGTGGCTCTGTCGGACATTTGTTGATGGGCATGTTAGTTCTTTTCAGACTATAATGGAATGCGTAATTTACTAGGGAGTAGGTGCAGTGGATCATTGGGTGTTTGCACTGGGGGGTGGAGGGGTGGGATGTGTGACAGGGCTCCCAAGTGCATGGCGCCATGTGGACTGCCTGCGGGTCATGGTCAGGGGTGATGGGCTGCCTGCGGGTCATGCCCAGGGGTGATGAGCTGCCTGCGGGTCATGGTCAGGGGTGCTGGGCTGCCTGCGGGTCATGGTCAGGGGTGATGGGCTGCCTGCAGGTCATGGCCAAGGGTGATGGGTTGCCTGCGGGTCATGGTCAGGGGTGATGGTCTGCCTGCGGGTCATGGCCAAGGGTGATGGGCTGCCTGTGGCGCATGCCCAGGGGTGATGAGCTGCCTGCGGGTCATGGTCAGGGGTGATGGGTGTTAGGGAGAATTCTCTGTTTAGGCTGAATTTCCTAACCTAGTGAGTCCCCCAGCAGCTTTGCTGGATTGCTGGAGTTTGTTTTTTCCATCCTGCCAAGAGTGAGACTCTTTTCTCCCACTCTTGGACATTTATGTGTGTAATTCCTTTGAAATGCCAATGTGTTCGATGGGCTACGGGGTCTTTTACTCCATAGGGTCTCATATGTTTTTCTATGTGTGTTACACCGCACACTACGTGTCGTAACACGGGGGCGCCCTAGCGGGTCCCCCACCATAGACTCCATACCAGGGGACTGACTACTGTCTCCCCGGGCATGTAAAGTCACCATTGGCTTTACTAGACCTAAATTTACTAACAGAACTAGTACCAACCATCTTATTGTGGACGTACTAGTAGGGGTAATTTGATTACTCCTGTATCTGTTACTCGAGGGGGCACTGTCCCGTCCCCCCTCGTCGAGTTTTGGCTGGTGGCAGTGGAAACTACTTGTTATGTTCGATCCCGAACCTAACCCTATGGGATTCGTCCCATTGTTGGAGATTAATACATTTTCTCATTAATCTCTGACGTACCATCGATCTACTTATCCTAAATAAGTTTATCGAATGGTATTTTCTGCCAGAACTCGGTTTTAAAATGGCGTCTGTGTTCGTCTCTGTGACTCCTAAACCAAAGGTTGAGCCCTTTGTTCCACTTTTGGCGGGCCTCTGTACAGAGACCCTCCAAAGTGGTGCCATTCTGTCTGGGTTACCTCAGGGGTGTGGGAGGGGGTTTAGGCACCCTGGACCGAGTTGCCTTGCCAACTCAGGTCACACTCTGGAGTGATTGGCCCAGGTGGTGAGCCTTCCCGCTCACCACTTAGCATGTGTTGATTGACAGCTAGGCTGAATGAATGAGGGTCGTCTGCATAAAAGCAGGGCTTTTGGGATTGGATCTTCAGAAGTCGCCACAGGACCTAAGAATCCGACAAGGGTAACGCTGAGCCGACCTGCACGACGACACCTCTGGTGGAGCCCTGCGGAACCGACTCACCACTTCCCGACGACAGAGGAGATCTCCCTGCCGGAGAGTCTCTTCCCCTGACTGGTGGGAACAACCAGTCCCTTTTGCTTTTTATTCGCCTCAGGACGCAGTGGTCGAATTGCCCGTGCAGAGCACCTCGGCAACCGGATAGCCACTACCCCTGTACCGCGACCAAAAGGTGGTGCCTTGTGACGGAGCACTCCGCGGCTGGTCTCTTCCCTGGTGGTGCACCGGACTTTACTTTCCTTCGACGACGAGATCATATCTACTCTTGGCCAAGACCAGACGTGCATCCACCACCAGGAACAACTGCCCCCGCCGGAGCTGCCCTCCACAACAAGGTACCGTGTCTGCCTGGCTTCCCTTTCGTTCGGTTTGAGCGAGGTGTCTTAATCCTCTCCGTTCCGCTGGGTCGCCTCCAAGCTTTGCTCATTCTTTGTTCTGAACTGGTTCAATCTGCCGATAACAATTTGCTATAAAGACTTGAATGCATCTCCACTAGAGACTTTTTGGGACATCGCGCCTTGCCTCTCTCCGAGTGGGCCTGGCCTCTGAACTTTATGATCTATTGTGATTCTTGCCTTCCTGCCTTGCATTTTATCCGCTTAGGATTGAACTGTGTTGATTTCATAACCTGCCTATCTTTTTCTCTCCCGTCCTAACTAATATTCGAGTGTCATCTAGGTTGAGGTATACACCTCTGTCTGAAAATAAGTGGTACCAGTAGAACCTAGAGTTGTCGATATTTTGCTAGGGGGATTGATCGTTTTCTACTCCGTAGAGTAATTGTGTTTGATTTGTTTGCCGTGATTTGCTTTAGTGTTTTCCATAGATGTTGTGTTATAAATAAATAACTTACTATCTTTACACTAAGCCTCGTTGCGTGTTTGCTTGTCTTGCTGCGAAGAATTGCCCTATGTTGTATACTCCACATACTGACCAACTTTTCTTGAGAGAAGTCTGACTGCTCAGCCACAGCTACCAAGTGAATCTGTGTGGTACAGGCTGCCACCAAGTGGGTTCACCGCCAACGCCTGTAGTCCTAAATCTTTTGCAGTGGTCCCAGAGGGAACTGCACAGGTTTCCGCCTAACAATTGGCTGCCTGCGGGTCATGGCCAGCGGTGATGGGCCTGCAGCGAGCGGGGTACACGTATTCCAAGGGGTGCGCGGGGAGTTTTCCACGTGATTGGGTTCTCGCGTGTAGGTTGTGTGGCGTATTTAGCGCGTTTTCGTTGTTGGGGGGCTCTATGCTGGTCCACTGGCCTTTGCACCATGTAGGGGATTTGTGCAGATGTTTTTGGCGCACAGTGCGGGGTTAGGGGCGTAACTGGCGCTGCTGCAGGGTCGCTGCGCCACGCTGCGCCATGGCTGGTTATGGATGTAAGTATCCATGAATCCGCTGTGCGTCAAAATGGGTTATGGCGCACGAGGCTGGCGCAATCTGGGACAACATGTGGAGTGTCTCTGTCTCTCCAGTTATGTAACATATTTTCACAAAACTCATGGAAATGTACCACCACAGTTCTTTGATTTTTTCCCAATATTAGACACAGGCAAATGTGGAAGTGCATAACCAGATAAATGTTAATAAATTGATATCCGCATGTATGGGTGACCATGGGATGTATTGCATGTATAATAATACAATACAATTTCATATGTCCACTTTGTCTCGGGAGGATAGCTCAGGGGGCATCTTGCTCTCCTTGGAAGCAAGACGACACAGAGCAACACAGGTTTGCTCCCCGGGTCCGTGCTTGGAAACCTTTGGGTATTAAGCACGTTATCAATAACCTATCATATCATAGCACATCCACTCTGTATCGGAGAGATGGAGTACATCTTAAAAATGCTGGCAATTACAGCAATATGCCTTGACAAAATTCAGCCATAGTAGTATGCTAGAAAAAAACACTATCTCATAAACATCTGCCATTCTAAGTACCACTCTAAAGCACTTCAACATATTTTAAAGGCAATTTCCAGTTTCTTGGAAATTTAAATCAACCCCAATAACATTTTAAGATTCGTACATCAAATCAAACAAAACATACTAACAGCAGCTAAGTAGAAATATCAATAGAAATAACAGTACCTGTTTTTTTATCCCCCAAAAATATTTTTTTCATGATTTATATGACATTTTTGTTAAATATTCTCATGGTAACCAAAAAAGGGGATCTGTATGAATGCCCTGAACATGTAAAAAGGGCATGGAAAATCATAGCAAAACATCCAAGCAGCAACAACGAAATTGTGCTATTTTTCAATAGTGTACAATTATTTATTTTTATCCTACGTTCCTTCAGGAACATCATAAAAAATGTATTTAAAAAAAAAAAAGTAGAGTACCATGAAAGATCACAGGGACGCACAGACTGACTGCATTTAGTCATCTCATATTTTTAATAAGCCTGGAAAAATATTCTTTATTGTGTTTCCACTCCATTCGTTTGAGACATTTTCGTGTGAGCAAAATTACAATTCCACCATTTTTAAAAGGCCTCCTGAGGTAAAGCTACCAGGGGGAATCATGAGGCAACTATCAAACACTCCCCCTGAAGTTCTCAATTTTGTAACAGCGTACTGTTTATTTTTTGTAAAACTTTTAACCCATTACCATGAGATATTTTTGCAGGAATATAGAAAAAAATTATCATTTTCAAATCCCGTTCAAAATGTGGGAGCATGATGTAACATTACAAGGGGCCATAAAAACACTGAAAGGAGCACAGAAAATTCGTTTTTTGTTGCGTTTCCTCCCTCTTCTCATAGGAACACAATACAATGTTACCATTTTTAAAAGTGCTCATGAAATAAAAAGACCCTAGAGAGCCATAACACTAACAATGAAGTTATGGATTTTATGAGCAACTCAGTGTTTATCTTTTGTGTGACTTTCACCACCATGCTACCGTCCCCCCCTCGTCTCCCCCGACCCCCGTTTCTGCAAGATATTTCCACTGGAATATGGGAAAAAAAGGTACAATGTACATATTTCCTCCAAATATGACAGGACTGTGCAGCATCACAATGGACCATGAAAAGACTAAGGGCCTCATTACGACCCTGGCGGAATGGGTTACCCATTCCGCCTCATTACGAGGTTCCCTCGCGGGACCCGATGTGGACGTCTGGTTTTACCAGACGTCCTTACCGGGTCACGCGAGGGGACCAGGGAGCTAACAACGGGCCGGTCGTAATTGGCCCGTTGTCAGCTCCCGCGCCCATTCCCATTGAGCCCTATGGGGGCTCAAATGGGAATGGGGAAGGCCCGGGTTCCCTCAAGGAGGAATTACCGGGCCCTCCAAACTCGGAATGGCCCGGTAATTCCACATTCAGGGAACCCATACCCGGACCCGGTTTTGGTGGCAGCCATGCTACTGCCAAAGTTGTAATGAGGCCCTAAGAGTGGACCGCTTTCATTTTTTTGGTTGTGTCTCTGCACGTATTCTCCAAAGACGTTCATGCAGGAACACAATAAAAATCCCACCATTTTGAAAAGGCCCCATGGAGTAACAATACCATAGAGGGGTATTATAAGGCAACTTCCAAACACTACCCTGCAGCTTCGGAATTTTATTAGGAGCCCACTGTTGATTGTGTAGCTTTTCCCATTTCCCTGCAAGATATTTCTACAAGAATAAAGAATATGGAAAAGTAATTGCGATGTTCAAATGTATGTAAAAGGCCAGAGTACCATGTACAATCAGAAACAAATTAGTAATGTTATATTTTTAATAAGCTTACAAACATTTTTTGTAACAATTCTGTGCTTGTCACACGGGAACAAAATAACTCAGCAATAAATAATGCAAGATCTCAAACTCAAAGCCTGTTTGCTTCCCACGACAATTAACTTTTGTTCCCAGGAGAAACACTTGCCAATTCCATTGCTATATTTTCCTGTTTGTTAGGTGAAATGTTGGTTATTTTGATCACGTTAAAGTTATAACTATCATACCTAGCCTTTACATTACCTTTGAGATTACCTTTGCCTCCTACCTGTGGTGCATTTTTGTCAGATCTTGGTCAGACAGGTTTCAGTAGACTCTCAATAATGATGGGTGATGGTCACCTCAACTGCAGGAGACAACATAGTTCCTTGATGGAAACACGCCAAAGGACAGTGTCCTCCATCTACGTAGGACGATTTATGTCTGGCTCCCCAAAGAATCAAACATGAGACTAACTGGATGGAGGTCCCCTTCAGTAGGACATGAACATGTAACAGGCTCAGGAGCTGTGGGGGAGAGGAAACATTAAGAGTTGTCATGGTGGGATGTTCCCGTTATTACTGAATCCCCAAATAATGACATACCTGGCAGTGATGGGAGCCTTGCTTAAACCAACTCTTCCATCCATCTCTGTCTAAAGGATACTGTTGCATGCACAGTCTGGATTTATGTAGTGTCTTGCTGTGGGTTCTTTGGAGGGGTCACTTAGGGCACACGTGGGTTAAGGAGAGAACAATAAACCAGACAGCAAGAGAGATAGCCCTCAGAGACCAACCCATAATCACCCTTATCCCAAAATCCTTTTTTTTCGCCATGGAAGTGGATTAACAAACATGAAGGGCGACTAATTAGCTAATGTAGTAGATGTTCAGGTTCAGGCTAAATCTCTTCTTCTGGGAAGTAATCTTCCTTCCCAGATGCCATCTTACAGGACATTGTATCTTTAAATCTTTGCATTATTGTTCCATGCAGCTATGTCACATCCTGCAATGCTTGGTGGACTTTTCACCCAGTCCTGATATTGCAGCCATCTTAGATTGGGACATGTAGTTGATGTATGAGGCCTACCATACGGAGGACAGATTAGAAGTCCTATAGTGTTGAGTTCAGCAGGGCTGCCACACTCTTCCAAGTAGCAGTCTATATGGGGTCTGTCTCAATTTCCATTTCTTGCGTGAGCTCTGAACCGGTGCTCCCTTACAATGTTGTCAGTATTGTGGTTTTCTTTTTAAATTGTTTTTTTGTATTTGTGTGGTGCTTTTCACCCTTATTTTAAATGGGGTGGAGTGGAATAGAGTGATGTAAATACAAGGCATAATGCATTTATGCCTACATATTCTGCTCGGCCCCATTTTCATACTGACACAAGGCAAAGAGGCACGGAGTAGAACTAAGATCTCCATCATGCTCACCTCCTCTATCTCGTGTGAGCACTTTATTCTACGCATGCATGAGATTTTCACGCAGCCATAAAACAAATGGATTTCTATGAAATCCGTTTTCGGATTTTTACCTGGTCAAAACCATCCAGGTGCGATGGGAAACCATCAGTAAACACCACTTAAAAGGCATATTTGCAGGCAACATTTACTTTTTCATGAGATGGTGTGGGGAACGATACAGCCCTACACAATATGTAAGTGCTTACATTTGCAGTCTCTTGCATTCAATCTCCGTTGAGTGCAGAACAATGCTAATTGTATTTGGTCTGTGATTGTTAATTCATTTTTCCCCCTGTGCCCTCAATAACACTCAAAATGGCAGGGGGCGGTGATGGCACTAGTGGCCGAAGAGTGGAGACGTTTGATGAGGGTAGTTTACGGGGAATTGTATCTGAGCAACTGGGGACCATTACAGATGCAGAAAACATCACTGGGGTCCCAAACTCAAGCCCACCACACAAGAAGTAAAAGTTGTCGTCATGTCCAGGAATAGTCTGCTGTATGTACTACCTTGCCCTTGAGCATCAGGCTATAAAGCAAATGGAGGGAGTTGGCTGCAAAAGCATACACCTCAGACTCTTCCAAGTGTACCCGCAGAGCATTGGGACCACTTCACATATCCACCACTTGATCAGGTGCCATTGGTATGAGGTAGATGAAGAGTACTATTTGACACACTGGACACTAGTATTGGTGTATGATGTTCTTATTAGTTTATTGTAATCTCTTCAATGGGCCTCATTACAAGTCAGCCGATCCGTAAACAACGGTGGCGGTAAATCCGCTGCCACCGTTGTTTCTGGACCGGCTGATTCCGAGTCCTGCAGGTGGGAGGTGTCACTCCCGGCAGGTCTGACCTGGCGGGAATCACACCACCTGCCTGCAGGCGGACATGGAAACACTGGCTCTGTCATAGACGGAACCAGTGTTTCCATGGTCCCCATCCCCATGGAGTCCTATGAGACGCAATGGGAATGGGGATTTACAGAATTCCGCCTCCAGAATTACCGGGTCACCAGGGTTGTAATACCCCGGTGATTCCGGCAATTACGGAGGCGGAATAGTATTACGGGTCAGGCGGCAGCCTGCGTTTTTTCCGGCACAGCTACCGCCGGACTCATAATGAAGCCCAATGTCTTTTTCCACTCATTCTTTCCTCCCTGGTTCCCCCATACCCTTATCCCCCCAAGGCTATTTGAAGAGCCACCTATTATGTGAATAACTATTAACAGATAGATTATACAACACCCCTCTCTTTAGGTTTCATCTCATAATAATTTCCTGTAGAAACTATAGTTCTGTGAAGATTTTCTGTGGAAATGTAATTCCCGCGAGAACAGACTGTGCCATGCCATTATTCTCATCACTAGAAGCAACAGTGCTCTGTTGGGACTCTTTTAAGGACATCTACCCTGGAAATTATGCGCCAATGGTGGCTTGAATTATTCCTGCAAATACATTGTTCATTCTCGCGAGAAGACGATAATGTTATAAAATTGAAAAATCTTTCTATTTCCTCCACAAACTTTTAAAGTGCCCATTTCTGTTTAATTTTCTCCCTCCCCAGATGCACCTTGAAGTCAAATCACACACAGCCCCTCTCTTAACATCATTATGACCACATAGTTGGTGGTTGTGGCCAGATTTGGCCATGCTCCCAAATATCTGGCCACTGGCCACTGCCACCACAGTAGTAATGTGTGTATAGTAATTATAGGTAATGTAGTAGGAGTATGGCCAGAATCACTACTGTAATGTGTGTATAGTAATTATAGGTAATGTAGTGGGAGTACAACGTGTTTGTAATATAGTGGAATGATATATTTGAACTGTATATGGTTCTTATGATTGTAGTACAATTGAGGATAGTGCTTATAGAATATGTATTTGATTATACTTGGTATGGTTACTGTTGTATCGTGTCTAGAAACACACATAGAGCCAGTGATATGGTTTATGCTCCTTTAATCTTCCAGCCAATGACCCTGCGCTCCCTCCGCCATCCACCATCAACTGTCACTCTCACAAGCCCACTCTACACTCATTCCATCATGTCACACACCAACATTCCTTATCACACGCACTCTACATTCTAACACGAACACAACGGAGTGGATTGCAGGTCATTGTTAAAGGACACTACACTCCACCCCCAACCGAACAATAATGAACAATAATGAACAACAAAGCTTTTAAGACAAACATTTATAAACAATTAAATAAAACTTCTTAACCTATTGAGAGTCAATTCTTCACCATTGCTTCATGAAATAGTCTCTTGACCACACCGGAGGTCTCCTGATTCTTCCTCCCAAAACACCTGTCTCACTAGTAGTGTTATTACCTTCTTGTTGACTAGACCTATCTTCCCGTCTTTATCGTGACAAAACCACCATGTACCACCCGTACTTGCAACAGATGGGTAGACCTTATATACTCCAATCTCTTACCACACTCGACCCTTGGTTTCCTCTGATTCACCCATACAGGATTTAATTATGTGTTGGGCTCTCTGCCTCTCATCAACTCCAACAGAGACTTCCCCAAATCAGCTCTAACAGATGTCCTACAACTCCATAACTTTTCCTCAAAAGCTTTTTCAACAGACATATTGTTTCTACTGGCTTGTTCAACAGCTTCTACAACCACCCTATTGCGTCTTTCCACTAACCCATTGGTTTGTGGATGATAATTAGCTGAAAATCTCCACTCAATACCAACCAACCTGGCATACTTCATCATGGTATTACTCCTAAACTGCACACTATTGTCATTAATGATCACCTTGGGATAACCTTCCCTTCTAAAAACATGTTGCATAAACCTGATGACCTCATTAGAGCGTACATCATGCACCATTTTAATCTCAAGCCACCTCGAACAATAATCCACCATAACAATTAAAAAAACGATTTCCCTCGCCCAAACTACCATATGGACCCACAATGTCAATTTCAATTTGTTCCCATGCTTGTTCTGGATTATGCATAACAATGGGTTCAACTCTCTCCACTTTACAACTTTTGTCTGAATTCTGGCAAGGCCAACAACATCTCAAAAACCTTTCCTCCTGAAGATCCACACCATGCCACCAATATTTAGATCTAACATTTTGTTTGGTGCCGGTGGACCCCTGATGCCCCTGATGCGCCCTCTGGATCAATCCTTCCCTAACACTCTGGGTCGGTATCAACTTGTCTCCCCTCAGCAACAACTCATCCTCAATAGAACACTTATCCTTAACCTCCCAAAACGGAAGACATCTATCATTTACCAATCTCTTGCTAGGCCAACCTTTCACCATATACTCTATGACCTTGCACAAAACCTCATCCTCCTGTATCTCCTGAGTCAATTTTCCCTAGGAATCACCTCCAAAACAACTGCAACAGCCCTCCACTTCTTCAACCTGCCCAACTTCCTCAACACTAAGAGGCAATCTGGAAAGAAAATAGGCAGCTAGATTCTTCTTCCCAGGCACATACTTAACTTCAAAATGATAACCTTGTAACCTTAAACTCAACTTGGCAAGTCTGGGTGTTGCTCTGCACATACCTCACGCAGACAAAACCTCTACCAAGGGTTTATGATTGGTACAGACCATAAACGTATTCCCCCACACATATTTCCTGAAATAGTTTATTGCCCAAACACAAGCCAACAATTCCCTCTCAATTACAGATTATCTACTCTCTACTTCAGTCACTGCCCTGGCGGCATTACAGATGAATATTTCACTCCCATTCTCCACCACTTGGATAACACCGCTCCCAATCCAGCCCCACTTGCATCAACAGTGAGTTTGGTTTGGTTTCCAAACACAAATCCTCCCAGATTCACTGACTCACACAAACTATTCCTTATGCATTCCGCTGACTTTATGCACTCTGCATCCCAATTAAATCTAACCTCCTTTTTGAGTAACTTCCTCATGGGTTCTTTTAGGCTTGCAAAATTCTGCACAAACTTGTTATAAAATTCACAGTCCCAAAAATGATCTAAGCTTCTCTTTACTTGTATCTAGTGCATTTTGATGGCTCTCATGGTGTCAACCTTGGGTCTATAACCCTTCCCACTGACCACATGGCCTAAGTACTCCACTTCAAGCTCCTTAAATGTACACTTACTCTTTTCCACTTTCAAACCCTTCTCGTTCAATCTCAACAGCACTTTCTGCAACCTTTCGTCATGTTCACACTCCCTTTTTGCAAACACAATTATATCATCCTGATAAACTATTGTCCCCTTTAGTCCTTTCAGTACTTTACTCGTGACCCTTTGCAATACCACAGCAGCAGAAGCTAAACCAAATGGGCATTCTTTTATAGCGGGACAAGCCAAACGGCGTAATGAAGGCAGTTACATCTTTGCAATCTTCAGTGAGACTGATCTGATGGTATGCATTTGACAAATCTAGCATGGTAAATATGTCTGCTCCTTCAATGCAGTTCAACAGCTCTGATATTATAGGTAACGGATACTTGTCCACCAATATATTCTTATTTAAATCCCTGAGATCTACACAAATTGCCAGCTTCCCATTCTTCTTTACAGCAACAACAATGTTGCTCACCCATTGAGACAATTCAGTCCTTTCTATGACTTCTTCATTCTCAAGTCTATTCAGTTCTTGTTCTACCTCTTCCAACAAGGCAAACAGAATCGGTCTGGCCTTGGTATGCACAACAAAATGTGCTCTAGGTTTCAAAACTATCTTATGAGCATAATTCTTCAACAACCCTAACTTTTGCTGAAACACATAACCAGGTTCCTTTTCAAAACTCGTTTCCATACATGGACTGTTGCTCTTCACCAACAACACCGGCTCTTCTTTGCAAGGATTCAATCTTATGTTCAATGCAGCTTGAGCTCTCCAGCCAAGAACATTCACATCCTTCCTTGTGACGTAAACATTAATTTTTGCTTGACGACCTTTGAACTGTACAATACTTTTGAACCATACCGTGATGTAAATCTTGTAACCCTCGAAATCCTCCAGGGTTCCTAATGTCCGATGGATGAACCTTTGCTCTCAACCCTTCATTATCTTAATTTCTCCCATGTCTTGGTTGTAATTATGGTGTATGGAGAGCAACAATCCACCATGACTGATAGCTTCCAATTCTCCATTAAAGTGCCACATCTGGGGCATTTTAAGTCTCCACCAGCTGGTTCACGAACCACTACTTCACATTCCTCTTCAGAATCCATGTCCTCCTGCACAACCAACACCTTTTTCTTATTCCTACAGACCACTGCAAAATGCCCTCTCATTCTACAAATTGCACACATCTGATTAATGATGGGCCAGTTCCTTGAATTGCAATAATGTCCTGCTTTGCAACACTGAAAGCACTTATATTTATCTCTGCTCTCATTCTTGAACAAAGTTTTCTTCGCGCCCCTTTTGTATTATCTACGATCCTGATCTTTCGACTTATAAAGCCTTCCACTCGCTTCATCAGCCTCTTCTTTATCTGTTTTATTCCTCACGACATTCACAGTGGAATGTTCTCCAGACTCTTGAGCTGGCTTGGTTTGACTCTGACTAACAGTTTGAGCTTGTATAACTTCCATCTTCTTATTCTTTTTTTAAAGTAACTCTTTATTGTCATTTTTCAAACATTAGCAGTTCAAAACAAGAGCAAAACAAAAGAAAGAAGCCCCCCTGCCCTTTCCCCCTTCTGGACTCCCCCCTTGTTCGATAGTAGCCCCACAACAGGAAACCTTGAAGAAATGTGGCTATTCATGTTTTTCCAAGAAGTCTGTATCCGATGTGAGAGCGATTGTGAGGGCCTAACGTCTTTAGACCCCTGGTGGTTCGCCTTCCTGGGGCGTTCTACTATCCCCAGGAGCCGCATGGCCCGAGGTCACCATATCACCCTTAACCCGTCCATCAGGTACACCAGAAGTGCAGCCCAGTCCGCTGAGAATTTGACATGGTCCCCCTGAATGGGGTATGTGAGCCACTTCATAGCCAGCAAATTCCACATTTGTGCAACCCATTCATGGTCCTCGGGGGGTGGGGGTCGCTTGCCTTCCATTTGTGGGCCAGTACCAGGGCCACAGCCATCATCATTATCACAAAAAGCTTTTGTGCCGTTTTGGTTTTTATTGATTTGAGCGCACCCCCCAGACCTATGAGCGCAAGGTCCTTGTACCCCCTAAAGTCAATTCCCAGGACTTGATTAGCCGCTTCTAGGATTCCCTCCCAGTATTTCACAAATTTCGGGGATCCCCACCACACGTGCTCCCAAGTGCCCTCCAGTCCACAGCCCCTCCAACAGAGGTGTGTTACCCCTGGGTACATCCTATGATGCTTCGTTGGGGTCAAGTGCCACTGAACCACCAATTTCAGCCACATCTCCCGTATCTGGATGGACCTTGTTAACTTAGGTATGTGTGGCCCATCTTCTTATTCTTAATCTCCTTCAAACAAAGGTGTGTTCAACCCTCTTTGCAATTGTTACAGCCTCTGACAATGAGGGGTTACCCACCACCCACAAACTGTCCTGAACCAAGGGGTCTTTGGTGTGAAAGATAATACGATCCCTAATCAGTTCATCCAGCATGATGCCTGAACCAAAACAGCAAGTATGAACTAGCTTCTTTAGGGCTGATACATACTCCTCTACTGTTTCATCCTTTTTTTGCGACCTAGTGTAGAAGTTGTATCTGTTGTTTGCACTGTTCACCTCTGGGGAATAATATTTATTCAATTGCTTTAAAGCCCACTCATATTCATCTACGTCACCAGCTTCATCCACTGTCATTTCTGGCAATTCCCTAAACTTGTGCTGGCCTTCAAGACCTAACGCATGCAATAACAGTAGCTTCTTCTTCTGTAGAGACAATCCCTCCTGTTCAACAGTCTTTATGTTTTTTTTCCAATATTCCCTCCATTCTGTTCGCAAAACATTAGGCTGACCAGGATTTGGCAAAAAACTTTCTGGAGAGTGCACTGTTATTCCCTGCATTTTTGTATGATATGTTCCTTATGACAATTGCCTCACGAAATTGAGAGAAATTCTTTTTTTTTTTGGTTGACACTTTCTTCTAGCACTGGGTTACTTGTAATATAACATTCATGTCTTCTTCTTTTCTTCCCCAAAATTTGCCTGGCTTATGCCTTAATATAGTCAAAATCACGGCACACTTTCTCACGTTTTTAGGTCCTTTCTTCTAATCATTTGCTGGTCATCACAGCTCTACTTCAATAATGGGACACTTTGCCCGCACCCCAACGATCATTCATAAACTAATTATAGCTGATGCTGCTTTAAGTCGCATAACCCGGCGCCTTACTTGTGCTCCACTTTATTACAGCCTGATCAGCCCAGAGGGAGCTTCATACAACACAGTCTGGTGAGCCTGTTGCGCGGGTCCAGTGACGGTCGTTGGCCTTGTCATCAAAATGTTGTATAGTGTCTAGAAACACACACAGAGCCAGTGATATGGTTTATGCTCCTTTAAGCTTCTAGCCAATGACCGTGCGCTCCCTCTGCCATCCACCATCAGCTGTCACTCTCACAAGCCCACCCTACGCTCATTCCATCACGTCCCACACCAACAATGTTCCCTCTAAGGTGTGCGCATGTGCGCTTGCCCAGCTTCCTTCTGGGTGCCGCTCAGAAGATTTTTAGCAGCGCACGCAGACAATTCTCACCTACTCAGAAAGATTTAATAAGGCACACGCCACAGCAATTACCTGAAATTGTCTTTCTTTTAAATGAAGCAACTAGTCTTGATATTCTGCTCATTTGCATTACACTTCTATGCAAAGGTGACCGAAAACACCTAACATCCCTAACAGCAAAATACACACACACAAGGTTAAAACGAATATGAAAAATGGGCTCCTTGAACAGAAATATGTAACCAAGATATGCCTGCACACATTAACCAAATAATGTTCCCTCCCCACCCATGACTCCTAAACCTGACTCTACCACACCTTTACTGCATGACTCTAACTTCTGGCCCAGAACACATTAAGATACTACCAGACAACCTTGACTCTTTCTCTCTTGGCTCTGTGGAAGGTTAGCAGACTTGTACCTACATTCACTTGTTTTGTTTGTTGTAACATGAATAACGTTCATACACCAACATTTCTCTTACTCATTGCACCTTACCAAAAGTGCCACCCACACTATATAATCGAACTACCAGCTCAAACATTGGATACTAAGTAAGCAGGCTACTTGGATCTGAAACCTTATCCCATACTTCATCTTCTTTTTACATATGTCACGCAAGTGCTTTGAAGCGGCACCTTGCAAGGTAACGCATTATAAAACTCAAATATTAATTTGCCCTCTAAAGATTTTGAGATGTGATGCTCAGCGTCTCCTATTATAGCATTCTAACATTACCCTATAAGTGGAGAGCAACATTGCAATATCATGTACTTAGCCTACAAGGGATAATGGGTATGGACTATGCCTCTGATTACACGTCATTGTATCAGGGCACCGGATATTCAGACAGGAGATTGCTTTTCAAACAATCTGCATTGTTTCCAAGAGTTCAGAGTTCCTTTGGGGATAGACCTTCACAAATTATATGGTAACCCGCTTCTGTACAAAAACAGTTTCACTGAGCACTTGTGTAATCTTACACAATGATGTAAGGGTGCGGTATGTTGCAAACAATCTAGTATGCACTGCAGAAAAATGCAGAGTCATGACATTCTTAAAATGCACATATTTTTGAGGCATTAAATATGCCTTGCTTGCAAAGTACTGTGGGTCTGCAAATATCCCAGTGAATGTTTACTGCTACAATCCCTCACTTTTTACAGTGCTCTATCAACTAGTATTGGAGGCTAGCACAGGGGCCGGGGAAGGCTATGGGTGGAAGAGAATAGGTCATCACTCCTTACGACAGATGAACAAAGCAGCACATTTCAATAACCAAGGCAGACATTTCGGCAGTACACTGAAGGAAATGTGTTGCTTGTTTGCTAAAGCATAGGAAATTCTATGACCTGTCTAGACAACATCACCTTCTTTTTCTTTCTATGCTCGGCTGCTGAGGGCTTTTCAATATAACCATGTGTTATGTGTGTATCATCTCTACCAGCTCCCTGCATCTTATTTAACTGAACACAAAGAATTACAGAAGAGGGATACATAGTTACAGAAGAAGGCACTCAATCAGTTTCATCTGTGATAAATTGATGCTATTAACTTAAAAGGCGTATATATGTGATTTTCTTCAATAAGGCTCTTGTTTAATTGTATCTAGCCTGTGGTGCGGAAGGGTGGGCAAAACTATACACTTTCAGGGTAATTCATGGAAATTTGCACAAAAGCAGCCACGTGCGATAAAATCCATTTCAGCGCACAGCATATTCATGGATTTTAGCCTCCAAAACTAGCCGTGGCGCAGAGTGACCCTGCAGCAGCGCCAGTTACGCCCCCAAGAACGTCCTCGCACAAGGAAAAGGCATCAAAATCCCCAATCCAGCGCAAAGGTCTGCGCCAACCCAAAACCAGTTTACCGGACTGCCAAACAGCAAACGCCAAGCGGGGAACGTGTATTACGGGTTTCGCGGTAACTTCCACACGCGAAAGGGCCTGTGCGAGTGGGGTACGTGTATAACTGGGGTTTGTGGGAAGTTTCACACGCGATTGGCCTGGGTACGTGAATTCCAGGGGTGCGCGGGAAGTTTCACACGCGAATGGGCTGGGTACGTGTATTTCAGGGGTGTGCGGGAAGTCTCACATGCGAATGGGCTGGGTACGTGTATTCCAGGGGTGCGCGGGAAGTTTCACACGCGATTGGCCTTGGTTACGTGTATTTCAGGGGTGCGCAGGAAGTTTCACATGCGATTGGCCTGGGTACGTGTATTTCAGGGGTGCGCGGGAAGTTTCACACGCGAATGGGCTGGGTACGTGTATTTCAGGGGTGCGCGGGAAGTTTCACACGCAAATGGGCTGGGTACGTGTATTACGGGGATGCCGGGGAGTCCTACACGTGATTTGGCAGTGTGTATCCTCCCAGGTGTTCCCTCTGAACCCTCCACGGCCCCTGCAGGCAGCCCACACCACAGGGGACTACCCTGCACCCCTGGTCATGTCCCGCAGGCAGCCCATCCACCATGGGCATGCCCCCAAGCAAAGCCACATGTCGCCTTGCACTACTGGTCACCAACTCATGTCCCCCTGCACCCCCACCCCCTAGCAGTGCGGGGCACCTGCCAGCAGGCCCCCATCATGTCCCCCTGTACCCCCACCCCCCAGCAGTGTGGGGCACCTGCCAGCATGCCCCCACTCATGTCCCCCTGCACCCCCAAGCCCCAGCAGTACGGGGCACCTGCCAGCAGGCCCCCACTAATGTCCCACTCATATCCTCATGCACCCCCACCCCCCAGCAGTGCGGGGCACCTGCAAGCAGGCCCCCACTCATGTCCCACTCATGTCCCCCTGCACTCCCACCCCCAGCACTCAGGGGCACCTGCCAGCAGGCACCCACTCATGTCCCCCTGCACCCTCCCTCCAGCAGTCAGGGGCACCTGCCAGCAGGCCCCCACTCATGTGCCCCTGCACCCCCACCCCCAGCAGTAAGGGGCACCTGCCATCAGGCCCCCACACATGTCCCACTCATGTCCCCCTGCACCCCCAGCAGTCAGGGGCACCTGCCAGCAGGCCCCCACTCATGTCCCACTCATGTCCCCCTGCACCCCCACCCCCCAGCAGTGAGGGGCACCTGCCAGCAGGTCCCCACTCATGTCCCACTCATGTCCCCCTGCACCCCCACCCCCAGCACTCAGGGGCACCTGCCTGCAGGCACCCACTCATGTCCCCCTGCACCCCCACCCCCCCAGCAGTGAGGGGCACCTGCCAGCAGGCCCCCGCTCATGTCCCACTCATGTCCCCCTGCACCCTCACCCCCCAGCAGTGAGTGGCACCTGGCAGCAGGCCCCCACTCATGTCCCACTCATGTCCCCCTGCACCCCCCCAGCAGTCAGGGGCACCTTCCAGCAGGCCCCACACATGTCCCCCAAACACCACACCATGACTATACAGACCCATGGCCCTAATGCCAACCCAAATCCCAACCCTCCACCCCCCAGTGCAAACACCCAACGATCCACTGCACCCACTCCCTAGTAAATCACCCATTCCATGATAGTCTGAAAAGAACCAGCATGCCCATCAGCAAATGTCCAACAGAGCCACACAGTTGCAACACATGACTGTGCCAATGCTCATGGAGACATGCACCAAACTATCACTGTACACCAAACCAATAATGTAGAATAAATAAATGTATTAAAAAGTACAACAAATGTCAAAATGAAAAGCACACATGCAAAAGAAGAAATAATTTTTGAAATAAGAAAAAGAAAGTCAAATCCAAGGAAGAAAAGAAATCCAAAAAATTAAAAAATATAAGTGGTGCATCCCCAAAGTCCATAGAACGAAATCCAAAGATGAAAAGCATAAAAAAACATTACTCCATGTTAATATGACTAAAAGAAAGTATATACATGTCCTGAAAATTGAAAAAGAAAGTCTGAAGGGTCCATTATCCCAAAAGCAAATGAAACCTAACAAAAACCCAATCTAAAATACAACTATATACAAAAAGTGGAGCAAAGTCCGTGGACTCTAAATCATAATAATAAAGAAATGAAACCTAAACCTAAATAACTATATACAAAGGCGGCGGGCTAGTCCGACGGCTCACTGGTTGATGTCATGGGCCAGGGCATCATTGAACTCCTGTTCAATGGCTTGGAGGCGGGCATGTTCACTGTCCCCGAGGTCTCGTAGGGATAATGCAGTGTCCAGCTCCAACTCCCTGCGAACACCCTCGAGGCACTCAGCCCGCCTCAGCGCCCTCCGCATGGAGTTCTCCGCCCTGACCATTGTGAGCCGTTCCTCCTCCACCCGCCGCCGCTCCGCACCTATCTGCTGGCCCAACCGCTCCCACACGGAAGACACTCCCATTCCAGGGTTCTCCTGCCCTCCGGCCGATGTCTGCCCCACTGATGTTGATGGCCCTGAGCCATGATGCCTCCCACGTCGAGCCTGCCGCTGCCTCTGACGGAACTGCCTCTGCCAGCACGACGGCATCCAGGCTGATGGAATCCACCGACGCCGTCGTGCACGTGCCCTGCCCGATGATGCCGTCACATCCTCCATCTTCTGGGGTCCAGTTGCTGGTGTGTCCACCCCTGCTGGACCTCCGACTCCCGAATGTGGCAGGGATGGGATCCCCACCGAGCTGGCTGCATTGGTCGCGGCAGGTCCACAGGGGGCCCTGGTGGCATCTGGGCCGGAAGACGGCATGGAGAACGACTGGCGCATAACCTCCACAGAGGAGGAGAGGGTCGCCAGAGTGCCCGACACATGTAGGAAACCCCCGACCGTGGTCGCTCCCAACTGGGCCACGTTGGCACGGTGCTCTTCGTGATGACGTGCATGCTCCCCCCGGAAAGCACGGACCTCATCACGAATGACACCCGTGCGCCACGAGACACCAATCAGGACCTTCTCCATACGGTCAGGGGTCCCCTCGTCTGCAGGTAGAGGAGTGTCAGATGACATGGACATCCCGCCTACCTGTGGACGGGCCTGGAATGGGGCATCCCTGCTGGTGCATGGTGGTGCAGTCACAGTGTCAGGGACAGTGACATGCATAGGCCCCTCCACGGCAACCTGTGCTGCCTCCTGCCCCTGCCCCTTGACTGCACCACTTGCACCAGCAGGGATGCCCCACCAGGCCCCATGTGCGGCTCAGTAGCGGCCTCCTCCTCCTCTTTGGAAACCACCAACCTGGATGGCTCCACACCATCTTCTGCCGTTGCAAGCCCCTGTGGGGGCTCACCCACCCCTTCCGCTGCAGCCGTGGGGGCATCCCTGCTGTTTTGCTCCACAGCGACGTCTCTGTCCTCTTCTTCACTTGGCGCTGTGTAGAGGGAGACATAGAACACAAGCATCAGGGTACTGTACAATGGTCCCCTGTACAGGAAGCAATAGCAGATGAGTGGCACTGTCAAACATCACTTCCATCATGTCCCTCCACAACACATGGGTCAGTGCAGGCAAAACACATGCAGTAACAGGCATGGCGCATGCCATGGACATTAGCATACATGTCCAAGGGACTCTTGAAACATACAATGTTGGTTTGAAACTCACATGCATCATGGGTCATGCCTATCACATGCACACACCTCAACGTAGTTGCATCCATCTGGACTCGTACACCCCAGACACAGTGGATACAAGGATGACTAGGCCGCATCAGTGGTCCAAACATTGTCACAGACATGTGTCATGCATCCATGGCATTTACAAGTCACAGACATGCAGGTCAGACATACAGACATGGACACCATACATGTACACCATACATGTACATGGCATCAGCACCCATCTCTCACCCCCACCCATGTCCAGGAACAGAGACTGGCATGGTTTCATGTGTCCATTCCGCATAGAGCTCCCCATGTTGCATTTCAACACATGCACCAACCATGTGGTTCACACATTACTGGTCCCACATGCATGACCATGATGTCCCTGCACACACACATAGGTACATGTCCTATGTCACACATATAGGCAAGTATCAGACAACCAGCACACTGCAACATGCCCTGTCTCACACGGCAATGCTTGGCCACTTACTGCTCAACTCCAGACGGGTCTGCCTCTCAAGGATCTGGGCGTGGAGCGCTGGGCATACGCGTTCCAGGACCCTCCGCTGGATGGTACTCATGGTGCCCCGGCCCCCCTCCACAAGGCGCCAGGCCTTCATGATGGTCCTGGACCTCAAGTCCTCCCAGCGCTTCCTCACTTGCTTGATGTTGCGGGTTGCCACGCCCTCCACGTTGATGGCAGCCACAAAGTCGTCCCAGATCCTGTCCCATCCTTCCTTGTTGGCGCGTGATGATCCGAAGAGGGCATCATAATGCCCCAGGACAAGCTCCACCAGGACACCAACTTCGGTGGCAGTGAAGCAGGTGCCCCTCTGCCTCTCTGGCTGAGGGTTGCCAGTGCTGCCAGATGGTGGTGTGCCCAACATGGCAACCCCAGAGGCAGGAGTGGGTGGGCAACTGGGTCCTGGGGCTGGGCTGTGGAGCGATGGTATCCCAGTCGGGAGTCTTCAGTTCCAGCAGGGGTGGACACAGCAACTGGACCCCTGCAGATGGCTGATGTGCAGGCACCAAATAGTAGGGCACGTGGCCAGCAGGCAGTCAGGCAGCAGCAGATGGCAGGTGGGAGGCTGCTCGGGGCTCTGGGGGGCAGTGATTCGACCTTTTGGGCAGGAGCGTGGTCTTCCGTGTGTTTTCGCGTGGCCAGCTTGATACGGAGTGATTTGGCACGTGAAAAAATTGCACGTCAGCGTGTGATTCGAGGAAAGGCCCTTAGCGCGTAAGCGCATCAGCACGCGTACGCGATTTCATTGGACTAAAGGTCCTTAGCGCGTAAGCGTGTCTGTGACGTATTGTGCACGGGCGTTGCCCTTTCGCGTGTCGAACTTCCCGCGAACCCCGTAATACACCTACCCTTCAGAAATCACGGGTGAAACTTCCCGCAAACCCCAGTAATACACGTACCCCGCTCGCTCGCACAGGCCCAATATTCCTGGGGTTCGCGTGAAGTTTCACACTCGAAAGGGCCCTGTTGGAGCAGCGTGAAGTTTCACACACGAAAGGTCTCTGTTGGAGCGGGGTACGTGTATTCCTGTGGTTCACGTGAAGTTTCACACGCGAAATGGCCCTGTTGCAGCGGGGTACGTGTATTCCTGGGGTGCGCGTGAAGTTTCACACGTGAAAGGGCCCTGTTGGAGCGGGGTACGTGTATCCATTGGGTGCGCGTGAAGTTTCACACGCGAAAGGGCCCCGTTGGAGCGGGGTACGTGTATTCCTGTGGTTCACGTGAAGTTTCACACGCGAAATGGCCCTGTTGCAGCGGGGTACGTGTATTCCTGGGGTGCGCGTGAAGTTTCACACGCGAAAGGGCCCTGTTGGAGCGGGGTACGTGTATCCCTTGGGTGCGCGTGAAGTTTCACACGCGAAAGGGCCCTGTTGGAGCGGGGTACGTGTATTCCTGTGGTTCACGTGAAGTTTCACACGCGAAATGGCCCTGTTGCAGCGGGGTACGTGTATTTCTGGGGTGCGCTTCAAGTTTCACACGCGAAAGGCCCCTGTTGGAGCGAGGTACTGCGATTTACTTCACAGCGTTTCTAGTTCGTACTCCCTGTTACCTCTGACAGCTTTTTTCTGATTTTCTGTTTGGCCTGTTTCCTCAAACAGCGTTCACTTCTTCTTTTGTCCTGTCTCCTCAGACAGTGTACAATTCTTCTTTTGGCGGGGGTGTTGCCAACGAGCACACGCGTTTATTTTTCACGCTCATTTTCCAGGCAGACGGTGAGTCGCGCACTTATTTACCAACTGTGCTTGCCCCGTGTGTCGCGTACCCCTTCAGAGGTCATTGTAGGCTGCGTGTAACACGCGTACGTTCATTTTTGTGTTTCTGGGTGCCACAGAGTAGTGCGGGTTCATTTTTCCACACACGTGGTCTACGAGGGGTTGCATGCACGTTATATTCTGTTTTTGGGGTGCCTGTGGGTTTCGTAACCCGTCATCTTTCCACAGGGGTCACATACAGCCTTGCTAGAGCACTAGGGTACGAATTCCATCTAGTACCCTACCCCTTTGACACCCAATTGCCCAGGACAATAGTTTACTGCAACTCCCATACGCACAACAACATCAGTGCCATGGTTGGGAGGCGACCAAGCGGTAAGGGTGGCAAAGGTGGCCGAGCCTCAAGAGGTGGCCGTGGTGGGCGCGGTAGGGGACGTGGCTGGGATTTGCAGGGTACCCCTAGCCCCCCATGTGTGGAGGACCAGTCATGGACACCCATGCCCCCCCGTAGTTGAGGGAAACGTGGCGGACACCATCTCTGATCAGCCCTTGTTGGACCGGCCCATTGTGGCACCTGACCTGGCAGAGGGTGTCTCCCAGGCTGACTTCCAGGTCGCCAAGTCTAGGCCATGTGTGGCAGTGCAAGTTGGTGTCACCAGGCCACGTGGATCAGGGGCAGCCATGTCATCTGCTGCCCTGAGTAGGCAGGGTGGGGAGGCTGCAGGGGCAGCTGCAGCTCCATCCACCCCAGCTCTGACTCTCCCAGCCAGGGCAGTGTTGGTCCCAGTCCATCTTGCTAACGTTCCCCCTGACTACGTAACACTTCAGCCAATGCCTGCACCAAGTCCCATGCTCAGTGTGCATTCCCACACTCCAACTACCCAGTCCACCGGTGCTCCTGCCCCTAGTGGCCAGAGTGGTGTAGGCCACTCGGGATCCCCACCACCTTCGAAAAAAAAGAGGAAGCGTGCTCGTCCACTACAGGCTGATACCGCAGACATGGCTACCCAGTCCGACACGCAAAGGAAGCCAAGCTTCAGTGATGCCGAACGTGATGCACTTGTGCAGTATGTGTCTGCACACGACAGCGAAATGTTGATCATGAGTGGGGGCCTGCTGGCAGATGCCCCGCAATGGTGGGGGGTGTGGGTGCAGGGGGACATGAGTGGGGGCCTGCTGGCAGGTGCCCTGCACTGGTGGGCGGTGGGTGTGCAAGGGGACATGAGTGGGGGCCTGCTGGCAGGTGCCCTGCACTGGTGGGGAGTGGGGGTGCAAGGGGACATGAGTGGGGGCCTGCTGACAGGTGCCCCGCACTGGTGGGGGGGTGGGGGTGCAGGGAGACATGAGTGGGGGCCTGCTGGCAAGTACCCCGCACTGCTGGGGGGTGGGTGTGCAAGGGGACATGAGTGTGGGCCTGCTGGCAGGTGCCCCGCACTGCTGGGGGGTGGGTGTGCAAGGGGACATGAGTGGGTGCCTGCTGGCAGGTGCCCCACACTGGTGGGGGGTGGGTGTGCAAGGGGACATGAGTGGGGGCCTGCTGGCAGGTGCCCCGCACTGGTGGGGGTGCAGGGGGACATGAGTTAGACATGAGTGGGGGCCTGCTGGCAGGTGCCCCGCACTGGTGGGGGGTGGGGGTGCAGGGGGACATGAGTGGGACATGAGTGGGGGCCTGCTGGCAGGTGCCCTGCACTGGTCGGGGGTGGGTGTGCAAGGGGACATGAGTGGGGGCCTGCTGGCAGGTGCCCTGCACTGGTGGGGGGTGGGGGTGCAAGGGGACATGAGTGGGGGCCTGCTGGCAGGTGCCCCGCACTGGTGGGGGTGCAGGGGGACATGAGTGGGACATGAGTGGGGGCCTGCTGGCAGGTGCCCCGCACTGGTGGGGGGTGGGGGTGCAGGGGGACATGAGTGGGGGCCTGCTGGCAGGTGCCCCACACTGGTGGGGGGTGGGTGTGCAAGGGGACATGAGTGGGGGCCTGCTGGCAGGTGCCCCATACTGGTGGGGGGTGGTGGTGCAGGGGGACATGAGTGGGACATGAGTGGGGGCCTGCTGGCAGGTGCCCCGCACTGGTGGGGGGTGGGTGTGCAAGGGGACATGAGTGGGGTCCTGCTGGCAGGTGCCCCGCACTGGTGGGGGGTGGGGGTGCAGGGGGACATGAGTGGGACATGAGTGGGGGCCTGCTGGCAGGTGCCCCGCACTGGTGGGGGGTGGGGGTGCAGGGGGATATGAGTGGGACATGAGTGGGGGCCTGCTGGCAGGTGCCCCGCACTGGTGGGGGGTGGGTGGGCAAGGGGACATGAGTGGGGGCCTGCTTGCAGGTGCGCCGCACTGGTGGGGGTGCAAGGAGACATGGGTGGGGGCCTGCTGGCAGTTGCCCCGCACTGGTGGGGGTGGGGGTGCAGGGGGACATGAGTGGGACATGAGTGGGGGCCTGCTGGCAGGTGCCCCGCACTGGTGGGGGGTGGGGGTGCAAGGGGACATGAGTGGGGGCCTGCTGGCATGTGCCCCGCACTGCTGGGGGGTGGATGTGCAAGGGGACATGAGTGGGGGCCTGCGCGCAGGTGCCCCGCACTGGTGGGGGGTGGGGGTGCAAGGGGACATGAGTGGGGGCCTGCTGGCAGGTGCCCCACACTGGTGCGGGTTCGGGGTGCAGGGGACATGAGTGGGACATGAGTGGGTGCCTGCTGGCAGGTGCCCCGCACTGGGCGGGGTGGGGGTGCAAGGGGACATGAGTGGGACATGAGTGGGGGCCTGCAGGCAGGTGACCCACACTGGGGGGGGTGGTGGTGCAGGGGGACATGAGTGGGACATGAGTGGGGGCCTGCTGGCAGGTGCCCCACGCTGCTGGGGGGGTGGGTGTGCAAGGGGGACATGAGTGGGACATGAGTGGGGGCCTGCTGGCAGGTGCCCCGCACTGGTGGGGGTTGGGGGTGCAGGGGGACATGAGTGGGGGCCTGCTGTCAGGTGCCCCGCACTGGGGGGGTGGGGGTGCAGGGGGACATGAGTGGGACATGAGTGGGTGCCTGCTGGCAGGTGCCCTGCACTGCTGGGGGGTGGGTGTGCAAGGGGACATGAGTGGGTGCCTGCTGGCAGGAGACCCCGCACTGGTGGGGGGTGGGTGTGCAAGGGGACATGAGTGGGACATGAGTGGGGGCCGGCTGGCAGGTGCCCCGCACTGGTGGGGGGTGGGTGTGCAAGGGGACATGAGTGGGGGCCTGCTGGCAGGTGCCCCGCACTGGTGGGGGGTGGGGGTGCAGGGGGACATGAGTGGGACATGAGTGGGGGCCTGCTGGGAGGTGCACCGCACTGGTGGGGGTGCAGGGGGACATGAGTGGGGGCCTGCTGGCAGGTGACCTGCACTGCTGGGGGGTGGGTGTGCAAGGGGACATGAGTGTGGGCCTGCTGGCAGGTGGCCCGCACTGCTGGGGGGTGGGTGTGCAAGGGGACATGAGTGGGTGCCTGCTGGCAGGTGCCCCACACTGGTGGGGGGTGGGTGTGCAAGGGGACATGAGTGGGGGCCTGCTGGCAGGTGCCCCGCACTGGTGGGGGTGCAGGGGGACATGAGTGGGACATGAGTGGGGGCCTGCTGGCAGGTGCCCCGCACTGGTGGGGGGTGGGGGTGCAGGGGGACATGAGTGGGACATGAGTGGGGGCCTGCTGGCAGGTGCCCTGCACTGGTCGGGGGTGGGTGTGCAAGGGGACATGAGTGGGGGCCTGCTGGCAGGTGCCCTGCACTGGTGGGGGGTGGGGGTGCAAGGGGACATGAGTGGGGGCCTGCTGGCAGGTGCCCCGCACTGGTGGGGGTGCAGGGGGACATGAGTGGGACATGAGTGGGGGCCTGCTGGCAGGTGCCCCGCACTGGTGGGGGGTGGGGGTGCAGGGGGACATGAGTGGGGGCCTGCTGGCAGGTGCCCCACACTGGTGGGGGGTGGGTGTGCAAGGGGACATGAGTGGGGGCCTGCTGGCAGGTGCCCCACACTGGTGGGGGGTGGTGGTGCAGGGGGACATGAGTGGGACATGAGTGGGGGCCTGCTGGCAGGTGCCCCGCACTGGTGGGGGGTGGGTGTGCAAGGGGACATGAGTGGGGTCCTGCTGGCAGGTGCCCCGCACTGGTGGGGGGTGGGGGTGCAGGGGGACATGAGTGGCACATGAGTGGGGGCCTGCTGGCAGGTGCCCCGCACTGGTGGGGGGTGGGGGTGCAGGGGGATATGAGTGGGACATGAGTGGGGGCCTGCTGGCAGGTGCCCCGCACTGGTGGGGGGTGGGTGGGCAAGGGGACATGAGTGGGGGCCTGCTTGCAGGTGCGCCGCACTGGTGGGGGTGCAAGGAGACATGGGTGGGGGCCTGCTGGCAGTTGCCCCGCACTGGTGGGGGTGGGGGTGCAGGGGGACATGAGTGGGACATGAGTGGGGGCCTGCTGGCAGGTGCCCCGCACTGGTGGGGGGTGGGGGTGCAAGGGGACATGAGTGGGGGCCTGCTGGCATGTGCCCCGCACTGCTGGGGGGTGGATGTGCAAGGGGACATGAGTGGGGGCCTGCTCGCAGGTGCCCCGCACTGGTGGGGGGTGGGGGTGCAAGGGGACATGAGTGGGGGCCTGCTGGCAGGTGCCCCACACTGGTGCGGGTTCGGGGTGCAGGGGACATGAGTGGGACATGAGTGGGTGCCTGCTGGCAGGTGCCCCGCACTGGGCGGGGTGGGGGTGCAAGGGGACATGAGTGGGACATGAGTGGGGGCCTGCAGGCAGGTGACCCACACTGGGGGGGGTGGTGGTGCAGGGGGACATGAGTGGGACATGAGTGGGGGCCTGCTGGCAGGTGCCCCACGCTGCTGGGGGGGTGGGTGTGCAAGGGGGACATGAGTGGGACATGAGTGGGGGCCTGCTGGCAGGTGCCCCGCACTGGTGGGGGTTGGGGGTGCAGGGGGACATGAGTGGGGGCCTGCTGTCAGGTGCCCCGCACTGGGGGGGGTGGGGGTGCAGGGGGATATGAGTGGGACATGAGTGGGTGCCTGCTGGCAGGTGCCCTGCACTGTTGGGGGGTGGGTGTGCAAGGGGACATGAGTGGGTGCCTGCTGGCAGGAGCCCCGCACTGGTGGGGGGTGGGTGTGCAAGGGGACATGAGTGGGACATGAGTGGGGGCCGGCTGGCAGGTGCCCCGCACTGGTGGGGGGTGGGTGTGCAAGGGGACATGAGTGGGGGCCTGCTGGCAGGTTCCCCGCACTGGTGGGGGGTGGGGGTGCAGGGGGACATGAGTGGGACATGAGTGGGGGCCTGCTGGGAGGTGCACCGCACTGGTGGGGGTGCAGGGGGACATGAGTGGGGGCCTGCTGGCAGGTGGCTGCACTGCTGGGGGGTGGGTGTGCAAGAGGACATGAGTGGGGGCCTGCTGGCAGGTGCCCGGCACTGCTGGGGGGTGGGTGTGCAAGGGGACATGAGTGGGGGCCTGCTGGCAGGTGCCCCACACTGGTGGGGGGTGGGTGTGCAAGGGGACATGAGTGGGGGCCTGCTGGCAGGTGAACCGCACTGGGGGGTGAGGGTGCAGGGGGACATGAGTGGGCGCCTCCTGGCAGATGCCCTGCACTGGTGGGGGGTGGGGGTGCAGGGGGACATGAGTGGGACATGAGTGGGGGCCTGCTGGCAGGTGTCCCGCACTGGGGGGGTGGGGGTGCAGGGGGACATGAGTGGGGGCCTGCTGGCAGGTGCCCCTCACTGCTGGGGGGTTGGGGTGCAGGGGGACATGAGTGGGACATGAGTGGGGGCCTCCTGGCAGGTGCCCCGCACTGGTGGGGGGTGGTGGTGCAGGGGGACATGAGTGGGACATGAGTGGGGGCCTGCTGGCATGTGCCGCGCACTGGTGGGGGGTGGATGTGCAAGGGGACATGAGTGGGGGCCTGCTGGCAGGTGCCCCGCAATGGTGGGGGGTGTGGGTGCAGGGGGACATGAGTGGGGGCCTGCTGGCAGGTGCCCCGCACTGGTGGGGGGGTGGGTGTGCAAGGGGACATGAGTGGGGGCCTGCTGGCAGGTGCCCTGTACTGGTGGGGAGTGGGGGTGCAAGGGGACATGAGTGGGGGCCTGCTGACAGGTGCCCCGCACTGGTGGGGGGGTGGGGGTGCAGGGGGACATGAGTGGGGGCCTGCTGGCAAGTACCCCGCACTGCTGGGGGGTGGGTGTGCAAGGGGACATGAGTGTGGGCCTGCTGGCAGGTGCCCCGCACTGCTGGGGGGTGGGTGTGCAAGGGGACATGAGTGGGTGCCTGCTGGCAGGTGCCCCACACTGGTGGGGGGTGGTTGTGCAAGGGGACATGAGTGGGGGCCTGCTGGCAGGTGCCCCGCACTGGTGCGGGTTCGGGGTGCAGGGGGACATGGGACATGAATGGGGGCCTGCTGGCAGGTGACCCACACTGGGGGGGGGTGGTGCAGGGGGACATGAGTGGGACATGAGTGGGGGCCTGCTGGCAGGTGCCCCACACTGCTGGGGGGGTGGGTGTGCAAGGGGGACATGAGTGGGACATGAGTGGGGGCCTGCTGGCAGGTGCCCCGCACTGGTGGGGGTTGGGGGTGCAGGGGGACATGAGTGGGAAATGAGTGGGTGCCTGCTGGCAGGTGCCCTGCACTGCTGGGGGGTGGGTGTGCAAGGGGACATGAGTGGGTGCCTGCTGGCAGGAGCCCCGCACTGGTGGGGGGTGGGTGTGCAAGGGGACATGAGTGGGACATGAGTGGGGGCCGGCTGGCAGGTGCCCCGCACTGGTGGGGGGTGGGTGTGCAAGGGGACATGAGTGGGGGCCTGCTGGCAGGTGCCCCGCACTGGTGGGGGGTGGGGGTGCAGGGGGACATGAGTGGGACATGAGTGGGGGCCTGCTGGGAGGTGCACCGTACTGGTGGGGGTGCAGGGGGACATGAGTGGGGGCCTGCTGTAACGCTCACCTGATTCCCGTAGAGGCGCCGGTCTTGACTGGGCGTATACCGTATCTTCAAAGGTGATGTGTAACACACGGCTGGCTCTTTGGGCTGGACCTCTGTGCACTGTATGTCTGACTCGAAGGGTAAGATGTCTTAGGTAAGTGAACGCCGTGCTCTCCATTTGCCTCAGGGCAGGGTGCTGTAACCAGTTTCTTCACTGGATAAGGGGAGCAGGCCTCTTGACTTCAGAGGACTGCTGTCCGTCGTTTACTGCACGAACGGTAAATTTCGAGTAATTCTAATGTCTTTAAAGTCTTTAGTAATGATGTTTCTTGTTTTGCAGGGTTCCGGCGATGGCGGATGACGGGCTGAAGTGAGTTGAAGATGGAGCACGTGTGATGAATAGAAGCGCCTGGAAGCACGTAAGTAAGCGCTTGTTGCCTGCTTCACGATGCGCTCTAACTGTCTTTTTATTTTGCAGGTACAAGTTCGGAGCGGCTGCAGGGTGCCGGAATACCCACTGGGTTAGATGTGGAAAGGAGTAATGGCACGTGAGTATTAAAGTTCCCAAATGTCTTTAAACGCACCTTGTTTTGTCTTTCAGATGCGGGATGCAGCGCCGAAGGCCTCCGGAGCGTGCGAAGAGTTGGTAAGCTTTTGTCTTTCAGATGCCGGAATGCAGTGTGAAGACCTCCGGAGCGCACGAAGAGTAGGTAAGCCTTTGTCTTTCAGATGCCGGAATGCAGCGCGAGGCGTTGGTGACAGCCGATGGACCAGGTAAGTGAAGAGCTGTCACTGAAGACCGTAATGCTAACCTGTTCTTTCTTGTCTTTATAGGTGTTGCTGAAGACTGGATTCAGGATGGTAAGCCTTTTTCCTTAGGCCCAGGATCAGATGCAGAAGACACGATGAGCGTTCTGCTGCAGAGGATGCAGAATAACGCAAAGCAAGATTCATCCATCGGGTGTGGTTTAAATAGCCTCCTGTAGTGCTTAGGTGTCTCCTTCCACAGCCACGCCTAGGTAAGAAAAGAGTTCCTGCTTTCCAGAAGAGTTCCAGTGTTCTGAATCTAGGGAGTGGCTCCTGCCCCACCCAACAGGAAAAGTAGTTCCAAACAGAAAAGGATCAGAGGCTCAACTGGCAGGCAAGTAAGCAGCATGGTCTGCTGCAGGTAAGTCCACCCAAGCATTATGAGCCCGGCGCTTCCAGCGCTGGGACTGGGCATATTTATGAGCCTGGTGCCACTGGCGCCAGGACTGGGTCCAAAAGGTCCCAATTGGGACTGGTTGGCACTCGGAACCTGGGTTATGGATCTGCTTCCAAGGGAGTTGGGAAAACCCTGACCTTTTGGAAGCAGAGATCATGACACCTGCTGGCAGGTGCCCTGCACTGCTGGGGGGTGGGTGTGCAAGAGGACATGAGTGGGGGCCTGCTGGCAGGTGCCCGGCACTGCTGGGGGATGGGTGTGCAAGGGGACATGAGTGGGGGCCTGCTGGCAGGTGCCCCGTACTGGTGGGGGGTGGGTGTGCAAGGGGACATGAGTGGGGGCCTGCTGGCAGGTGCACCGCACTGGGGGGGTGAGGGTGCAGGGGGACATGAGTGGGGGCCTCCTGGCAGATGCCCTGCACTGGTGGGGGGTGGGGGTGCAGGGGGACATGAGTGAGACATGAGTGGGGGCCTGCTGGCAGGTGCCCCGCACTGAGGGGGTGGAGGTGCAGGGGGACATGAGTGGGACATGAGTGGGGGCCTGCTGGCAGGTGCCCCTCACTGCTGGGGGGTTGGGGTGCAGGGGGACATGAGTGGGACATGAGTGGGGGCCTCCTGGCAGGTGCCCCGCACTGGTGGGGGGTGGTGGTGCAGGGGGACATGAGTGGGACATGAGTGGGGGCCTGCTGGCAGGTGCCCCGCACTGGTGGGGGGTGGGTGTGCAAGGGGACATGAGTGGGGGCCTGCTGGCAGGTGCCCCGCACTGGTGGGGGGTGGGTGTGCAAGGGGACATGAGTGGGGGCCTGCTGGCAGGTGCCCCGCACTGGTGGGTTGTGGGGGTGCAAGGGGACATGAGTGGGGGCCTGCTGGCAGGTGCCCCACACTGGTGGGGGGTGGGGGTGCAGGGGGACATGAGTGGGACCTGAGTGGGGGCCTGCTGGCAGGTGCCCCGCACTGGTGAGGGGTGGGGGTGCAAGGGGACATGAGTGGGACATGAGTGCGGGCCTGCTGGCAGGTGCCCCGCACTGGTGGGGTGCAGGGGGACATGAGTGGGGGCCTGCTGGCAGGTGCCCCACACTGGTGGGGGGTGGGTGTGCAAGGGGACATGAGTGGGGGCCTGCTGGTAGGTGCCCTGCACTGGTGAGGGGTGCAAGGGGACATGAGTGGGACATGAGTGGGGGCCTGCTGGCAGGTGCCCCGCACTGGTGGGGGGTGCATGTGCAAGGGGACATGAGTGGGGGCCTGCTGGCAGGTGCCCTGCACTGGTGTGGGTGCAAGGGGACATGAGTGGGGCCTGCTGGCAGGTGCCCCGCACTGGTGGGGGTTGGGGGTGCAGGGGGACATGAGTGGGACATGAGTGGGGGCCTGCTGGCAGGTGCCCCGCACTGGTGGGGGGTGGGGGTGCAAGGGGACATGAGTGGGGGCCTGCTGGCAGGTGCCCCGCACTGGTGCGGGTTGGGGGTGCAGTCGGACATGAGTGGGGGCCTGCTGGCAGTTGCCCCGCAGTGGGGGGGTGGGGGTGTAGGGGGACATGAGTGGGGGCCTGCTGGGAGGTGCCCCGCACTGGTGGGGGGTGGGTGTGCAAGGGGACATGAATGGGGGCCTGCTGGCAGGTGCCCCGCAGGGGGGGGTGGGGGTGTAGGGGGACATGAGTGGGGGCCTGCTGGCAGGTGCCCCGCACTGGTGGGGGGTGGGGGTGCAGGGTGACATGAGTGGGACATGAGTGGGGGCCTGCTGGCAGGTGCCCCGCACTGGTGGGTGTGCAAGGGGACATGAGTGTGGGCCTGCTGGCAGGTGCCCCGCACTGGTGGGGGGTGGGGGTGCAAGGGGACATGAGTGGGGGCCTGCTGGCAGGTGCCCCGCACTGGTGCGGGTTAGGGGTGCAGTCGGACATGAGTGGGGGCCTGCTGGCAGTTGCCCCGCAGTGGGGGGGTGCGGGTGTAGGGGGACATGAGTGGGGGCCTGCTGGGAGGTGCCCCGCACTGGTGGGGGGTGGGTGTGCAAGGGGACATGAATGGGGGCCTGCTGGCAGGTGCCCCGCAGGGAGGGGTGGGGGTGTAGGGGGACATGAGTGGGGGCCTGCTGGCAGGTGCCCCGCACTGGAGGGGGTGGGTGTGCAAGGGGACATGAATGGGGGCCTGCTGGCAGGTGCCCCGCACTGGGGGGTTGGGGGTGCAGGGGGACATGAGTGGGACATGAGTGGGGGCCTGCTGGCAGGTGCCCCGCACTGCTGGGGGGTGGGTGTGCAAGGGGGACATGAGTGGGCCATGAGTGGGGGCCTGCTGGCAGGTGCCCCGCAGTGGGGGGGTGGAGGTGTAGGGGGACATGAGTGGGGGCCTGCTGGCAGGTGCCCCGCACTGGTGGGGGGTGGGTGTGCAAGGGGACATGAATGGGGGCCTGCTGGCAGGTGCCCCGCACTGGGGGGGTTGGGGGTGCAGGGGGACATGAGTGGGACATGATTGGGGGCCTGCTGGCAGGTGCCCCGCACTGCTGGGGGGTGGGTGTGCAAGGGGGACATGAGTGGGACATGAGTGGGGGCCTGCTGGCAGGTGCCCCGCACTGGTGGGGGTTGGGAGTGCAGGGGGACATGAGTGGGGGCCTGCTGGCAGGTGCCCCGCACTGGTGGGGGTACAGGGGGACATGAGTGGGGGCCTGCTGGCATGTGCCCCACACTGGTGGGGGGTGGGTGTGCAAGGGGACATGAGTGGGGGCCTGCTGGCAGGTGCCCCGCACTGGTGGGGGGTGGGGGTGCTGGTGGACACGAGTGGGACATGAGTGGGGGCCTGCTGGCAGGTGCCCCGCACTGGTGGGGGGTAGGGGTGCAGGGTGACATGAGTGGGGGCCTGCTGGCAGGTGCCCCGCACTGGTGGGTGTGCAAGGGGACATGAGTGTGGGCCTGCTGGCAGGTGCCCCGCACTGGTGGGGGGTGGGGGTGCAAGGGGACATGAGTGGGGGCCTGCTGGCAGGTGCCCCGCACTGGTGCGGGTTGGGGGTGCAGTCGGACATGAGTGGGGGCCTGCTGGCAGGTGCCCCGCAGTGGGGGGGTGGGGGTGTAGGGGGACATGAGTGGGGGCCTGCTGGGAGGTGCCCCGCACTGGTGGGGGGTGGGTGTGCAAGGGGACATGAATGGGGGCCTGCTGGCAGGTGCCCCGCAGTGGGGGGGTGGGGGTGTAGGGGGACATGAGTGGGGGCCTGCTGGCAGGTGCCCCGCACTGGTGGGGGGTGGGTGTGCAAGGGGACATGAATGGGGGCCTGCTGACAGGTGCCCCACACTGGGGGGGTGCAGGGGGACATGAGTGGGACATGAGTGGGGGCCTGCTGGCAGGTGCCCCGCACTGCTGGGGGGTGGGTGTGCAAGGGGGACATGAGTGGGCCATGAGTGGGGGCCTGCTGGCAGGTGCCCCGCAGTGGGGGGGTGGAGGTGTAGGGGGACATGAGTGGGGGCCTGCTGGCAGGTGCCCCGCACTGGTGGGGGTGGGTGTGCAAGGGGACATGAATGGGGGCCTGCTGGCAGGTGCCCCGCACTGGGAGGGGTTGGGGGTGCAGGGGGACATGAGTGGGGGCCTGCTGGCAGGTGCCCCGCACTGCTGGGGGGTGGGTGTGCAAGGCGGACATGAGTGGGGCATGAGTGGGGGCCTGCTGGCAGGTGCCCCGCACTGGTGGGGGTTGGGAGTGCAGGGGGACATGAGTGGGGGCCTGCTGGCAGGTGCCCCGCACTGGGGGGTGTGGGGGTTGTTAGGGAGAATTCTCTGTTTAGGCTGAATTTCCTAATCTAGTGAGTCCCCCAGCAGCTTTGCTGGATTTCGGGAGTTTGTTTTTTTCCATCCTGCCAAGAGTGAGATTCTTTTTCTCCCACTTTTGGACATAAATGTGTGTAATTCCTTTGAATGTCAATGTGTTCTATGGGCTAAGGGGTCTTTTACTCCATAGGGTCTCATGTGTTTTTCTATGTGTTTTACACCCCACCCTACGTGCCGTAACACGGGGGCGTCCTAGCGGACCTCCACCATAGACTCCATACCCGGGGACTGACTACCGTCTCCCCGGGCATGTAAAGTCACCATTGGCTTTACTAGACCTAAATTTACTAACAGAACTAGTACCAACCATCTTATTGTGGACGTACTAGTAGGGCTAATTCGATTACCCCTGGATCTGTTATTCGTGGGGGCACTGTCCCGTCCCCCCTCGTCGAGTTTTGGCTGGTGGCAGTGGAAACTACTTGTTATGTTCGACCCCGGACATAACCCTATGGGATTCGTTCCATTGTCGGAGATTGATACTTTTTCTCGTTAATCTCTAACGTACCACCAATCTACTTATCTTAAATAGGTTTGTCGGATGGTATTTTCTGCCAGAACTCGGCTTGTAAAATGGCGTCTGTGTTCGTCTCTGTGACTCCTAAACCAAAGGTTGAGCCCTTTGTCCCACTTTTGGCGGGCTCTGTACAGAGCCCCTCCAAAAGTGGTGCCATTCTGTCTGGGTTACCACAGGGATGTGGGAGGGGGTTTAGGCACCCTGGACCGAGTTGCCTTGCCAACCCCGGTCACACTCTGGAGTGATTGGCCCAAGTGGTGAGCCTCCCCGCTCACCACTTAGCATGTGTTGATTGACAGCTAGGCTGAATGAATGGGGGTTTTCTGCATAAAAGCAGGGCTTTTGGGACTGGATCTTCAGAAGTCACCACAGGACCTAAGAATCCGACGAGGGTAACGCTGAGCTGACCGCACGACGACACCTCCGGTGGAGCCCTGCGGAACCGACTCACCACTTCCCGACGACAGAGGAGATCTCCCTGCCGGAGAGTCTCTTCCCCTGGCTGGTGGGAACAACCAGTCCCCTTTGCTTTTTATTCGCCTCAGGACGCAGTGGTCGAATTGCCCGTGCAGAGCACCTCGGCAACCGGATAGCCACTACCCCTGTACCGTGACCAAAAGGTGGTGCCTTGTGACGGAGCACTCCACAGCTGGTCTCTTCCCTGGTGGTGCACCGGACTTCACTTTTCTTCGACGACGAGATCATCTCTACTCTTGGCAAAGACCCGACGTGCATCCACCACCAGGAACAACTACCCCCGCCGGAGCTGCCCTCCACAACAAGGTACCGTGTCCGCCTGGCTTCCCTTTCGATCGGATTGAGCAAGGTGTCTTAATCCTCTCCTTTCCGTTGGGTCGCCTCCAAGCTTTTCTCACGTATTTTTCTGAACTAGTTCAATCTGCCGATAAACATTTGCTACAAAGACTCAAATGCATTTCCACTAAGAGACTTTTGGAACATCTCGCCTTGCCTCTCTCCGAGTGGGCCTGGCCGCTGAACTTTATGATCTATTGTGGTTCTTGTCTTCTTGCCTTGCATTTTTCCCGTACCGTATTGAACTACGTTGACTTCGTAACCTGCCTATTTTTCTCTCCCAAACCTACACTAATATTCGAGTACCATCTAGGTTGAGGCATACACATCTGTCTGTAAATAAGTGGTGCCGGAATAACCTAGACTTGTCGAAATATTGTTAGGGGGATTGATCGTTTTCTTTTTCGTAGAGTAATTGTGATTGATTTGTTTGCGGTGATAGTGTCATAGTGTTTTTTTATAGATGTTCCGTTATAAATAAATGCCTTAATATCTTTACACTAAGTCTCGTTGCGTGTTTGCTTGCCTTACTGTAAAGAATTGCCCTATCTTGTATACTCCACATACTGCTTAACTCTTCTTGAGGGAAGTCTGACTGCTCAGCCACAGCTACCAACAGTGAATCTGTGTGGTGCAGACTGCTACCAAGTGGGTTTACTGCCAACACCTGTAGTCCTAAATCTTTTGCAGTGGTCCCAGAGGGAACTGCACAGGTTTCCGCCTAACACTGGTGTACAGCGGTGGGATTTGTATCGAGTATACAGTTTAGAGTGCTTTTCGACACTTTAGGATAACTAACCACAAAACTTAGCACTAGAAAGCAACTTTCAGAAACATGTCTACGATGGGAACTTACAGTCAAGAATCCTTGTCAGGTGAAAATACTGAGAGTTTGCGAGCTCTCTGTAGACAAGAGAATCTTCCTGTAAGAGGCAAGAAGTTAGAACTAATCGAGAGATTGCTGGTGAACCAAAGTCTGGGTACTGGTTCAGAGGAACCAATCTCTCCAGCAAATGTAGATAACAGTGATGGTGTTGATCTAAATCATAATTCTGATGATAGCGATGAAGAGGCTGACGAGGACGGAGAGGCTAACGAAACTGTCTCCCCCGCCCCTCTACCTGCCTTACCAGCTGTGCCTACGGGGCCCATACCAGGTCCCACCAGTAACCCTGCTTATTTTGAACTTGAAAAAATGAAGCTCGAATTAGAATACAAACGGTTCTTGGCTCAATCTGAACGAAACCAAGAGCTCGAGTTCAGACGGATGAATGCCCAGGCTGAGCAGAAGCAAGCTGAGTTAAGACTCAGGGAAATAGAACTTAATCACGAGTTAGAGATGAAAAAGCTGTCTATGGAAAATGCTTCTCTCTCCTCTGGTTCCTCTAGGAGCTCCAGTCCCAAAAGACCCCGGATGCCGAAGGAATTAGTGGGTATGTATGAACCGAGATTGGATGTGTTGGATTGGTTGAAACTGTTTGAGTACATTCATGGGCTCCAGGACATCACCGGGAATGCTTTGCTTCCCTGGTTGTTCTCTAGGCTCCCTCCTGTTGTGACTGATGTGGTAATGGAATTGGGGGAGGCGGATAAGACGGATTACGAAAGTGTGAAACTAGCTTTGATAGCTAGATTCGGGAAGACCCCTTCCCAGTATCTTAAGAGGTTTAGAACCCTCAAAAAGCATGATGGTACCCCTTGGGCTACCTGGGTGAGTGAAGGGTTGAAAAACTTAGAGGGATGGATTAAGGGTTACAAAGTGAACACTTATGAGGGTATGAGGAATCTTTTTATGTTGGAGTCCATTTATGATGCCTGTTCTCCTGAGCTCAGACAGCACTTGGCTGATTCGAAGGAATTGGATTCCCGGAGGCTAGCTAAGGCTGCTGACTTATGGGTTGCCAACAGGGCTACTCATAAGGATTCTGGGGCAACTCAGAAAAAGGATGAGGGAAAACAGCCTAAAAAAGACTCAAAAGAGAATTCTAATACCTCCCAACCCAAAGAGGGCCCCAAACAACAAAATAACCAGGGTAGACCCCCAGGAAAACCACAACCGAATAGTGTCCCTTCTGGCCACAAACCGGAAGGAGGTCAGAACAAGCCACCATTCCAGAGAGCATTTGGAACATGCTATCTCTGTGGGGCAACTGACCATATCAAAGGAGATCCAAAATGTAAGGGTAAACCTACTGGGATCAGCACAGTCTCCTTAGCCTTCACTCCTGAGGAGGAAGTCCAAATGACTAGTGCTCACTTTGAAGTCTTTGCGGAAGAACCTTGGGTTCTTCAAGCAAGTGTATCAGTAGAGTCGATGGATCTGGTTAGTAATCAGAATAGGAGTGTGTACGACTCTATACCCGAAAACTCTAAATGTTATTATGTGGACAGTGTTCTTGTCAATGGCCAGGATACCCCTGCCAGGCGAGACTCTGGGGCCAGCAGAACAGTAGTGGACGAAAGCTTTTTCAGGCCTGAGGATGTTGCTAAGGCACCCAAAGGTCCCGCTAAGATGTCTGGAGGCCCTGTCCAAATGGTTCCAATTCTACCAGCCCTCATTCAGTGTAATGACATGACAGTGTTGATTCCTGTCAGTGTTCAGTCTGAGGTGCCTGGGAGAGTCCTGTTGGGGAATGATCTAAAAACTCTAGGAGTAGTATCCAGTACCCCCAGGCCTCCCAGTATGGAGACCCAGAACCAAACCAAATTGGCTGGAGAGGCCACCTTAAGGAACCACTCTAAGCCTGTGGGAACCTCTACTCAGAACCCCACTACAAGCCCTGGTGTCAGTAAGTTGACCTCTGACCCAGGCAAATTTCAGGCTAACATGTTAGGGAAATGGGAGCCCCAACCAAGCTCCATCATTGTTCCCCCAGTTATAGAGTCTGTGACTCCCCCTGCTTCTGAGGAAGAGGTGGGTAGACCTACTGGAACCCTAACTAGGCCTAAGAGAACTGGTAATTCTCAGGGCTGGTGGAAAACCAGAAAAGAAAAGTCTAAGGCCAAAAACCTTCAGACTGTTGGACCTTTCACAGAAGACTCCAACCCAATTCCTAGACTTAAGGGGGAAACTCCTAAAGTAGGTAAGGTAAGATCCCAGAGGAAGGAGAAGCATGTACCTTGCTTATCTCCATCCCCTCCAACCAAGAGGCCTAGAACTCAACCTTCTCTCAACAGAGAGGCAGGGAAGACCTCTGGAGGCCCCTCTAGATCTAAGGAGTTTCTTTATAAGGACTCCTTCAAAAAGCCTATCATAGGTTCAGTAGTTGTCTCAACTTCTGAGGGACTGGTCAACCAGATCCCCTATAATTTTAAAAAGACAGATGTCTCTCAAAGGGTTTGTAGGTCATATAGCTTGCAAAGGAAAACCTTTGGTTTGACCATAGAAAATAGGTCAAGGTGTCACCACCAAAATGCTGATGGTCTCTCTAGGATGTATGTCATCGACTAGAGGTATGAGATTCATCCAGGAGAGGATTAAATCCTCCTGTCCCTTAGTCTGGGGGGGGCAAGTGTTAGGGAGAATTCTCTGTTTAGGCTGAATTTCCTAACCTAGTGAGTCGCCCAGCAGCTTTGCTGGATTTCGGGAGTTTGTTTTTTTCCATCCTGCCAAGAGTGAGACTCTTTTTCTCCCACTCTTGGACATAAATGTGTGTAATTCCTTTGAATGTCAATGTGTTCTATGGGCTATGGGGTCTTTTACTCCATAGGGTCTCATGTGTTTTTCTATGTGTGTTACACCGCACCCTACGTGCCGTAACACGGGGGCGTCCGAGCGGACCTCCACCATAGACTCCATACCCAGGGACTGACTACCGTCTCCCCGGGCATGTAAAGTCACCATTGGCTTTACTAGACCTAAATTTACTAACAGAACTAGTACCAACCATCTTATTGTGGACGTACTAGTAGGGGTAATTCGATTACCCCTGGATCTGTTATTCGAGGGGGCACTGTCCTGTCCCCGCTCGTCGAGTTTTGGCTGGTGGCAGTGGAAACTATTTGTTATGTTCGACCCCGGTCATAACCCTATGGGATTCGTCCCATTGTCGGAGATTGATACTTTTTCTCGTTAATCTCTAACGTACCACCGATCTACTTATCTTAAATAGGTTTGTCGGATGGTATTTTCTGCCAGAACTCGGCTTGTAAAATGGTGTCTGTGTTCGTCTCTGTGACTCCTAAACCAAAGGTCGAGCCCTTTGTCCCACTTTTGGCGGGCTCTGTACAGACCCCCTCCAAAAGTGGTGCCATTCTGTCTGGGTTACCACAGGGGTGTGGGAGGGGGTTTAGGCACCCTGGACCGAGTTGCCTTGCCAACCCCGGTCGCACTCTGGAGTGATTGGCCCAAGTGGTGAGCCTCCCCGCTCACCACTTAGCATGTGTTGATTGACAGCTAGGCTGAATGAATGGGGGTTTTCTGCATAAAAGCAGGGCTTTTGGGACTGGATCTTCAGAAGTCGCCACAGGACCTAAGAATCCGACGAGGGTAACGCTGAGCCGACCTGCACGACGACACCTCCGGTGGAGCCCTGCGGAACCGACTCACCACTTCCTGACGACAGAGGATATCTCCCTGCCGGAGAGTCTCTTCCCCTGGCTGGTGGGAACAACCAGTGCCCCTTGCTTTTTATTCGCCTCAGGAAGCAGTGGTCGAATTGCCCGTGCAGAGCACCTCGGCAACCGGATAGCCACTACCCCTGTACCGCAACCAAAAGGTGGTGCCTTGTGACGGAGCACTCAGCGGCTGGTCCCTTCCCTGGTGGTGCACCGGACTTCACTTTTCTTCGACGACGAGATCATCTCTACTCTTGGCAAAGACCCGACGTGCATCCACCACCAGGAACAACTACCCCCGCCGGAGCTGCCCTCCACAACAAGGTACCGTGTCCGCCTGGCTTCCCTTTCGATCGGATTGAGCGAGGTGTCTTAATCCTCTCCTTTCCGTTGGGTCGCCTCCAAGCTTTTCTCATTTATTGTTCTGAACTGGTTCAATCTGCCGATAACAATTTGCTACAAAGACTTGAATGCATCTCCGCTAGAGACTTTTTGGGACATCGTGCCTTGCCTCTCTCCGAGTGGGCCTGGCCTCTGAACTTTATGCTCTCTTGTGATTCTTGCCTTCTTGCCGTGCATTTTACCCGCTTAGGATTGAACTGTGTTGATTTCATAACCTGCCTATCTTTTTCTCTCCCGTCCTAACTAATATTCGAGTGTCATCTAGGTTGAGGTATACACCTCTGTCTGAAAATAAGTGGTACCGGTAGAACCCAGAGTTTTCGAGATATTGCTAGGGGGGTTGATCGTTTTCTTTTTCGTAGAGTAATTGTGATTGATTTGTTTGCGGTGATAGTGTCATAGTGTTTTTTTTATAGATGTTCCGTTATAAATAAATGCCTTAATATCTTTACACTAAGTCTCGTTGCGTGTTTGCTTGCCTTACCGTGAAGAATTGCCCTATCTTGTATACTCCACATACTGCTTAACTCTTCTTGAGGGAAGTCTGACTGCTCAGCCACAGCAGTCAACAGTGAATCTGTGTGGTGCAGACTGCTACCAAGTGGGTTTACTGCCAACACCTGTAGTCCTAAATCTTTTGCAGTGGTCCCAGAGGGAACTGCACAGGTTTCCGCCTAACATGGGTGCAGGGGGACATGAGTGGGGGCCTGCTGGCAGGTGCCCCACACTGCTGGGGGGTGGGTGTGCAAGGGGCTATGAGTGGGTGCCTGCTGGCAGGTGCCACGCACTGGTGGGGGGTGGGTGTGCAAGGGGACATGAGTGGGGGCCTGCTGGCAGGTGCCCCGCACTGGTGGGGGGTGGGGGTGCAGGGGGACAAGAGTGGGACATGAGTGGGACATGAGTGGGGGCCTGCTGGCAGGTGCCCCGCACTGGTGGGGGGTGGGTGTGCAAGAGGACATGAGTGGGGGCCTGCTGGCAGGTGCCCGGCACTGCTGGGGGGTGGTGTGTAAGGGGACATGAGTGGGGGCCTGCTGGCAGGTGCCCCGCACTGGTGGGGGGTGGGTGTGCAAGGGGACATGAGTGGGGGCCTGCTGGCAGGAGCACCGCACTGGGGGGGTGAGGGTGCAGGGGGACATGAGTGGGGGCCTCCTGGCAGGTGCCCCGCACTGGTGGGGGGTGGGGGTGCAGGGGGACATGAGTGGGGGCCTGCTGGCAGGTGCCCCGCACTGGTGGGGTGTGGGTGTGCAAGGCGACATGAGTGGGGGCCTGCTGGCAGGTGCCCCGCACTGGTGGGGTATGGGGGTGCAAGGGGACATGAGTGGGGGCCTGCTGGCAGGTGCCCCGCACTGGTGGGGGTGCAGGGGGACATGAGTGGGACATGGGTGGGGGCCTGCTGGCAGGTGCCCCGCACTGGTGGGGGTGCAAGGGGACATGAATGGGGGCCTGCTGGCAGGTGCCCCGCACTGGTGGGGCCTGGGGGTGCAAGGGGACATGAGTGGGGGCCTGTTGGCAGGTGCCCCGCACTGGTGGGTGCTGGGGGTGCAGGGGGACATGAGTGGGGGCCTGCTGGCAGGTGCCCTGCACTGGTGGGGGGTGGGTATGCAAGGGGACACGAGTGGGGGCCTGCTGGCAGGTGCCCCACACTGGTGGGGCGGGGGGGTGCAAGGGGACATGAGTGGGGGCCTGCTGGCAGGTGCCCCGCACTGGTGGGGGGTGGGGGTGCAGGGGGACATGAGTGGGGGCCTGCTGGCAGGTGCCCCGCACTGGTGGGGTGCAGGGGGACATGAGTGGGGGCCTGCTGGCAGGTGCCCCACACTGGTGGGGGGTGGGTGTGCAAGGGGACATGAGTGGGGGCCTGCTGGCAGGTGCCCCGCACTGGTGGGGGGTGCAAGGGGACATGAGTGGGACATGAGTGGGGGCCTGCTGGCAGGTGCCCCGCACTGGTGGGGGGTGCGTGTGCAAGGGGACATGAGTGGGGGCCTGCTGGCAGGTGCCCTGCACTGGTGGGGGTGGGGGTGCAAGGGGACATGAGTGGGGGCCTGCTGGCAGGTGCCCCGCACTGGTGGGGGGTGGGGGTGCAGGGGGACATGACTGGGACATGAGTGGGGGCCTGCTGGCAGGTGCCCCACACTGGTAGGGGGTGGGTGTGCAAGGGGACATGAGTGGGGGCCTGCTGGCAGGTGCCCCGCACTGGTGGGGGGTGGGGGTGCAGAGGAACATGAGTGGGAAATGAGTGGGGGCCTGCTGGCAGGTGCTCCGCACTGGTGGGGGTGCAGGGGGACATGAGTGGGGGCCTGCTGGCATGTGCCCCGCACTGGTGGGGGGAGGGTGTGCAAGGGGACATGAGTGGGGGCCTGCTGACAGGTGCCCCGCACTGGTGGGGGGGGTGGTGCAGGGGGACATGAGTGGGACATGAGTGGGGGCCTGCTTGCAGGTGCCCCGCACTGGTGGGGGGTGGGAGTGCAGGGTGACATGAGTGGGACATGAGTGGGGGCCTGCTGGCAGTTGCCCCGCACTGGTGGGGGGTGAGGGTGCAGGGGGACATGAGTGGGACATGAGTGGGGGCCTGCTGGCAGGTGCCCCGCACTGGTCGGGGGTGGGGGTGCAAGGGGACATGAGTGGGGGCCTGCTGGCATGTGCCCCGCACTGCTGGGGGGTGGAGGTGCAATGGGACATGAGTGGGGGCCTGCTGGCAGGTGCCCCGCACTGGTGGGTGTGCAAGGGGACATGAGTGGGGGCCTGCTGGCAGGTGCCCTGCACTGGTGGGGGGTGGGGGTGCAAGGGGACATGAGTGGGGGCCTGCTGGCAGGTGCCCCGCACTGGTTCGGGTTGGGGGTGCAGGGGGACATGAGTGGGATATGAGTGGGGGCCTGCTGGCAGGTGCCCCGCACTGGTGGGGGGTGGGTGTGCAAGGGGACATGAGTGGGGGCCTGCTGGCAGGTGCGCCGCACTGGTGGGGGGTGGGGGTGCAAGGGGACATGGGTGGTGGCCTGCTGGCAGTTGCCCCGCACTGGTGGGGGGTGGGGGTGCAGGGAGACATGAGTGGGACATGAGTGGGGGCCTGCTGGCAGGTGCCCCGCACTGGTGGGGGGTGGGGGTGCAAGGGGACAAGAGTGGGGGCCTGCTGGCATGTGCCCCGCACTGCTGGGGGGTGGAGGTGCAAGGGGACATGAGTGGGGGCCTGCAGGCAGGTGCCCCGCACTGGTGGGTGTGCAAGGGGACATGAGTGGGGGCCTGCTGGCAGGTGCCCCGCACTGGTGGGGGGTGGGTGTGCAAGGGGACATGAGTGAGGGCCTGCTGGCAGGTGCCCCGCACTGGCATGGGTTGGGGGTGCAGGGGGACATGAGTGGGATATTAGTGGGTGCCTGCTGGCAGGTGCCCCGCACTGGGGGGGTGGGGGTGTAGGGAGACATGAGTGCGGGCCTGCTGGCAGGTGCCCCGCACTGGTGGGGGGTGGGTGTGCAAGGCGACATGAGTGGGGGCCTGCTGGCAGGTGCCCCGCACTGGTGGGGTATGAGGGTGCAAGGGGACATGAGTGGGGGCCTGCTGGCAGGTGCCCTGCACTGGTGGAGGGTGGGGGTGCAGGGGGATATGAGTGGGACATGAGTGGGGGCCTGCTGGCAGGTGCCCTGCACTGGTGGGGGGTGGGGGTGCAAGGGGACATGAGTGGGGGCCTGCTGGCAGGTGCCCCGCACTGGTGGGGGGTGGGGATGCAGGGGGTCATGAGTGGGACATGAGTGGGGGCCTGCTGGCAGGTGCCCCACACTGGTGGGGGGTGGGTGTGCAAGGGGACATGAGTGAGGGCCTGCTGGCAGGTGCCCCGCACTGGCGTGGGTTGGGGGTGCAGGGGGACATGAGTGGGATATTAGTGGGTGCCTGCTGGCAGGTGCCCCGCACTGGGGGGGTGGGGGTGTAGGGAGACATGAGTGCGGGCCTGCTGGCAGGTGCCCCGCACTGGTGGGGGGGTGGGTGTGCAAGGGGACATGAGTGGGGGCCTGCTGGCAGGTGCCCCGCACTGGTGGGGGGTGGGGGTGCAGGGGGACATGACTGGGACATGAGTGGGGGCCTGCTGGCAGGTGCCCCACACTGGTAGGGGGTGGGTGTGCAAGGGGACATGAGTGGGGGCCTGCTGGCAGGTGCCCCGCACTGGTGGGGGGTGGGGGTGCAGAGGGACATGAGTGGGAAATGAGTGGGGGCCTGCTGGCAGGTGCCCCGCACTGGTGGGGGTGCAGGGGGACATGAGTGGGGGCCTGCTGGCATGTGCCCCGCACTGGTGGGGGGAGGGTGTGCAAGGGGACATGAGTGGGGGCCTGCTGACAGGTGCCCCGCACTGGTGGGGGGGGTGGTGCAGGGGGACATGAGTGGGACATGAGTGGGGGCCTGCTTGCAGGTGCCCCGCACTGGTGTGGGGTGGGGGTGCAGGGTGACATGAGTGGGACATGAGTGGGGGCCTGCTGGCAATTGCCCCGCACTGGTGGGGGGTGAGGGTGCAGGGGGACATGAGTGGGACATGAGTGGGGGCCTGCTGGCAGGTGCCCCGCACTGGTCGGGGGTGGGGGTGCAAGGGGACATGAGTGGGGGCCTGCTGGCATGTGCCCCGCACTGCTGGGTGGTGGAGGTGCAATGGGACATGAGTGGGGGCCTGCTGGCAGGTGCCCCGCACTGGTGGGTGTGCAAGGGGACATGAGTGGGGGCCTGCTGGCAGGTGCCCTGCACTGGTGGGGGGTGGGGGTGCAAGGGGACATGAGTGGGGGCCTGCTGGCAGGTGCCCCGCACTGGTGCGGGTTGGGGGTGCAGGGGGACATGAGTGGGATATGAGTGGGGGCCTGCTGGCAGGTGCCCCGCACTGGTGGGGGGTGGGTGTGCAAGGGGACATGAGTGGGGGCCTGCTGGCAGGTGCGCCGCACTGGTGGGGGGTGGGGGTGCAAGGGGACATGGGTGGTGGCCTGCTGGCAGTTGCCCCGCACTGGTGGGGGGTGGGGGTGCAGGGAGACATGAGTGGGACATGAGTGGGGGCCTGCTGGCAGGTGCCCCGCACTGGTGGGGGGTGGGGGTGCAAGGGGACATGAGTGGGGGCCTGCTGGCATGTGCCCCGCACTGCTGGGGGGTGGAGGTGCAAGGGGACATGAGTGGGGGCCTGCAGGCAGGTGCCCCACACTGGTGGGTGTGCAAGGGGACATGAGTGGGGGCCTGCTGGCAGGTGCCCCGCACTGGTGGGGGGTGGGTGTGCAAGGGGACATGAGTGAGGGCCTGCTGGCAGGTGCCCCGCACTGGCGTGGGTTGGGGGTGCAGGGGGACATGAGTGGGATATTAGTGGGTGCCTGCTGGCAGGTGCCCCGCACTGGGGGGGTGGGGGTGTAGGGAGACATGAGTGCGGGCCTGCTGGCAGGTGCCCCGCACTGGTGGGGGGTGGGTGTGCAAGGCGACATGAGTGGGGGCCTGCTGGCAGGTGCCCCGCACTGGTGGGGTATGAGGGTGCAAGGGGACATGAGTGGGGGCCTGCTGGCAGGTGCCCTGCACTGGTGGAGGGTGGGGGTGCAGGGGGACATGAGTGGGACATGAGTGGGGGCCTGCTGGCAGGTGCCCTGCACTGGTGGGGGGTGGGGGTGCAAGGGGACATGAGTGGGGGCCTGCTGGCAGGTGCCCCGCACTGGTGGGGGGTGGGGATGCAGGGGGTCATGAGTGGGACATGAGTGGGGGCCTGCTGGCAGGTGCCCCACACTGGTGGGGGGTGGGTGTGCAAGGGGACATGAGTGAGGGCCTGCTGGCAGGTGCCCCGCACGGGCGTGGGTTGGGGGTGCAGGGGGACATGAGTGGGATATTAGTGGGTGCCTGCTGGCAGGTGCCCCGCACTGGGGGGGTGGGGGTGTAGGGAGACATGAGTGCGGGCCTGCTGGCAGGTGCCCCGCACTGGTGGGGGGTGGGTGTGCAAGGCGACATGAGTGGGGGCCTGCTGGCATGTGCCCCGCACTGGTGGGGTATAAGGGTGCAAGGGGACATGAGTGGGGGCCTGCTGGCAGGTGCCCCGCACTGGTGGGGGGTGGGGGTGCAGGGGGACATGAGTGGGACATGAGTGGGGGCCTGCTGGCAGGTGCCCTGCACTGGTGGGGGGTGGGGGTGCAAGGGGACATGAGTGGGGGCCTGCTGGCAGGTGCCCCGTACTGGTGGGGGGTGGGGATGCAGGGGGTCATGAGTGGGACATGAGTGGGGGCCTGCTGGCAGGTGCCCCACACTGGTGGGGGGTGGGGGTGCAGGGAGACATGAGTGGGGGCCTGCTGGCAGGTGCCGCGCACTGGTGGGGGTTGGGTGTGCAAGGGGACATGGGTGGGGGCCTGTTGGCAGGTGCCCCGCACTGATGGGGCGTGGGGGTGCAAGGGGACATGAGTGGGGGCCTGCTGGCAGGTGCCCCACACTGGTAGGGGGTGGGGGTGCAGGGGGACATGAGTGGGACATGAGTGGGGGCCTGCTGGCAGGTGCCCTGCACTGGTGGGGGGTGGGTGTGCAAGGGGACATGAGTGGGGGCCTGCTGGCAGGTGCCCCGCACTGGTGGGGGGTAGGGGTGCAGGGGGACATGAGTGGGACATGAGTGGGGGCCTGCTGGCAGGTGCCCCGTACTGCTGGGGGGTGGGTGTGCAAGGGGGACATGAGTGGAACATGAGTGGGGGCCTGCTGGCAGGTGCCCCGCACTGGTGGGGGTTGGGGGTGCAGGGGGACATGAGTGGGACATGAGTGGGGGCCTGCTGGCAGGTGCCCCGCACTGGGGAGGTGGGGGTGCAGGGGGTCATGAGTGGGACATGAGTGGGGGCCTGCTGGCAGGTGCCCCGCACTGCTGGGGGGTGGGTGTGCAAGAGGACATGAGTGGGGGCCTGCTGGCAGGTGCTCGGCACTGCTGGGGGCTGGGTGTGCAAGGGGACATGAGTGGGGGCCTGCTGGCAGGTGTCCCGCACTGGTGGGGGGTGGGTGTGCAAGGGGACATGAGCGGGGGCCTGCTGGCAGGTGTACCGCACTGGGGGGGTGAGGGTGCAGGGGGACATGAGTAGGGGCCTCCTGGCAGGTGCCCCGCACTGGTGGAGGGTGGGGGTGCAGGGGGACATGAGTGGGGGCCTGCTGGCAGGTGCCCCGCACTGGTGGGGGGTGGGTGTGCAAGGCGACATGAGTGGGGGCATGCTGGCTGGTGCCCCGCACTGGTGGGGTATGGGGGTGCAAGGGGACATGAGTGGGACATGAGTGGGGGCCTGCTGGCAGGTGCCCCGCACTGGTGGAGGGTGGGGGTGCAGGGGGACATGAGTGGGGGCCTGCTGGCAGGTGCCCCGCACTGGTGGGGGGTGGGTGTGCAAGGCGACATGAGTGGGGGCATGCTGGCTGGTGCCCCGCACTGGTGGGGTATGGGGGTGCAAGGGGACATGAGTGGGGGCCTGCTGGCAGGTGCCCTGCACTTGTGGGGGGTGGGGGTGCAACGGGACATGAGTGGGGGCCTGCTGGCAGGTGCCCCGCACTGGTGGGGGGGTGCAGGGGGACATGAGTGGGACATGAGTGGGGGCCTGCTGGCAGGTGCCCCGCACTGGTGGGGGGTGGGGGTGCAGGGGGACATGAGTGGGGGCCTGCTGGCAGGTGCCCCACACTGGTGGGGGTGGGTGTGCAAGGGGACATGAGTGGGGGCCTGCTGGCAGGTGCCCCGCACTGGTGGGGTGTGGGGGTGCAAGGGGACATGAGTTGGGGCCTGCTGGCAGGTGCCCCGCAATGGTGGGGTGGGGGTGCAGGGGGACATGAGTGGGGGCCTGCTGGCAGGTGCCCCGCACTGCTGGGGGGTGGGTGTGCAAGGGGACATGAGTGGGTGCCTGCTGGCAGGTGCCTCGCACTGGTGGGGGGTGGGTGTACAAGGGGACATGAGTAGGACATGAGTGGGGGCCTGCTGGTAGGTGCCCCGCACTGGTGGGGGGTGGGTGTGCAAGGGGACATGAGTGGGGGCCTGCTGGCAGGTGTACCGCACTGGGGGGGTGATGGTGCAGGGGGACATGAGTGGGGGCCTCCTGGCAGGTGCCCCGCACTGGTGGAGGGTGGGGGTGCAGGGGGACATGAGTGGGGGCCTGCTGGCAGGTGCCCCGCACTGGTGGGGGGTGGGTGTGCAAGGCGACATGAGTGGGGGCATGCTGGCTGGTGCCCCGCACTGGTGGGGTATGGGGGTGCAAGGGGACATGAGTGGGGGCCTGCTGGCACGTGCCCCGCACTTGTGGGGGGTGGGGGTGCAACCGGACATGAGTGGGGGCCTGCTGGCAGGTGCCCCGCACTGGTGGGGGGGGGTGCAGGGGGACATGAGTGGGACATGAGTGGGGGCCTGCTGGCAGGTGCCCCGCACTGGTGGGGGGTGGGGGTGCAGGGGGACATGAGTGGGGGCCTGCTGGCAGGTGCCCCACACTGGTGGGGGGTGGGTGTGCAAGGGGACATGAGTGGGGGCCTGCTGGCAGGTGCCCCGCACTGGTGGGGCGTGGGGGTGCAAGGGGACATGAGTGGGGGCCTGCTGGCAGGTGCCCCACAATGGGGGGGTGGGGGTGCAGGGGGACATGAGTGGGACATGAGTGGGGGCCTGCTGGCAGGTGCCCCGCACTGCTGGGGGGTGGGTGTGCAAGGGGACATGAGTGGGTGCCTGCTGGCAGGTGCCTCGCACTGGTGGGGGGTGGGTGTACAAGGGGACATGAGTAGGACATGAGTGGGGGCCTGCTGGCAGGTGCCCCGCACTGGTGGGGGGTGGGTGTGAAAGGGGACATGAGTGGGGGCCTGCTGGCAGGTGCCCCGCACTGGTGGGGGGTGGGGGTGCAGGGGGACATGAGTGGGACATGAGTGGGGGCCTGCTGGCAGGTGCCCCGCACTGGTGGGGGGTGGGGGTGCAGGGGGACATGAGTGCAGGCCTGCTGGCAGGTGCCCCGCACTGGTGGGGGGTGGGTGTGCAAGGCGACATGAGTGGGGGCCTGCTGGTAGGTGCCCCGCACTGGTGGGGTATGGGGGTGCAAGGGGACATGAGTGGGGGCCTGCTGGCAGGTGCCCCGCACTGGTGGGGGGCGGGGGTGCAGGGGGACATGAGTGGGACATGAGTGGGGGCCTGCTGGCAGGTGCGCCGCACTGGTGGGGGGTGGGGGTGCAAGGGGACATGATTGGGGGCCTACTGGCAGGTGCCCCGCACTGGTGGGGGGTGGGGGTGCAGGGGGACATGAGTGGGACATGAGTGGGGGCCTGCTGGCAGGTGCCCCGCACTGGGGGGTGGGGGTGCAGGGGGACATGAGTGGGACATGAGTGGGGGCCTGCTTGCAGGTGCCCTGCACTGGTGGGGGGTGGGTGTGCAAGGGGCATGAGTGGGGGCCTGCTGGCAGGTGCCCCGCACTGGTGGGGGGTGGGGGTGCAGGGGGACATGAGTGGAACATGAGTGGGGGCCTGCTGGCAGGTGCCCCGCACTGCTGGGGGGTGGGTGTGCAAGGGGGACATGAGTGGGACATGAGTGGGGGCCTGCTGGCAGGTGCCCCGCACTGGTGGGGGTTGGGGGTGCAGGGGGACATGAGTGGGACATGAGTGGGGGCCTGCTGGCAGGTGCCCCGCACTCGTGGGGGGTGGGTGTGCAAGGGGACATGGGTGGGGGCCTGCTGGCAGGTGCCCCGCACTGGTGGGGTGTGGGGGTGCAAGGGGACATGAGTGGGGGCCTGCTGGCAGGTGCCCCACACTGGTGGGGGGTGGGGGTGGAGGGGGACATGAGTGGGGGCCTGCTGGCAGGTGCCCCGCACTGGGGGGGTGGGGGTGCAGGGGGACATGAGTGGGACATGAGTGGGGGCCTGCTTGCAGGTGCCCTGCACTGGTGGGGGGTGGGTGTGCAAGGGGACATGAGTGTGGGCCTGCTGGCAGGTGCCCCGCACTGGTGGGGGGTGGGGGTGCAGGGGGACATGAGTGGGACATGAGTGGGGGCCTGCTGGCAGGTGCCCCGCACTGCTGGGGGGTGGGTGTGCAAGGGGGACATTAGTGGGACATGAGTGGGGGCCTGCTGGCAGGTGCCCCGCACTGGTGGGGGTTGGGGGTGCAGGGGGACATGAGTGGGACATGAGTGGGGGCCTGCTGGCAGGTGCCCCGCACTGGGGGGGTGGGGGTGCAGGGGGACATGAGTGGGACATGAGTGGGGGCCTGCTGGCAGGTGCCCCACACTGCTGGGGGGTGGGTGTGCAAGAGGACATGAGTGGGGGCCTGCTGGCAGGTGCTCGGCACTGCTGGGGGGTGGGTGTGCAAGGGGACATGAGTGGGGGCCTGCTGGCAGGTGCCCCGCACTGGTGGGGGGTGGGTGTGTAAGGGGACATGAGTGGGGGCCTGATGGCAGGTGTACCGCACTGGGGGGTTGAGGGTGCAGGGGGACATGAGTGGGGGCCTCCTGGCAGGTGCCCCGCACTGGTGGGGGGTGGGGGTGCAGGGGGACATGAGTGGGGGCCTGCTGGCAGGTGCCCCACACTGGTGGGGGGTGGGTGTGCAAGGCGACATGAGTGGGGGCCTGCTGGCTGGTGCCCCGCACTGGTGGGGTATGGGGGTGCAAGGGGACATGAGTGGGGGCCTGCTGGCAGGTGTCCCGCACTGGTGGGGGGTGGGGGTGCAGGGGGACATGAGTGGGACATGAGTGGGGGCCTGCTGGCAGGTGCCCCGCACTTGTGGGGGGTGGGGGTGCAACGGGACATAAGTGGGGGCCTGCTGGCAGGTGCTCGCACTGGTGGGGGGTGGGGGTGCAGGGGGACATGAGTGGGACATGAGTAGGGGCCTGCTGGCAGGTGCCCCACACTGGTGGGGGGTGGGGGTGCAGGGGGACATGAGTGGGGGCCTGCTGGCAGGTGCCCCACACTGGTGGGGGGTGGGTGTGCAAGGGGACATGAGTGGGGGCCTGCTGGCAGGTGCCCCGCACTGGTGGGGCGTGGGGGTGCAAGGGGACATGAATGGGGGCCTGCTGGCAGGTGCCCCGTACTGGGGGGGGTGGGGATGCAGGGGGACATGAGTGGGACATGAGTGAGGGCCTGCTGGCAGGTGCCCAGCACTGCTGGGGGGTGGGTGTGCAAGGGGGACATGAGTGGGGGCCTCCTGGCAGGTGCCCCGTACTGGTGGGGTTTGGGGGTGCAGGGGGACATGAGTGGGACATGAGTGGGGGCCTGCTGGCAGGTGCCCCGCACTGTTGGGGGGTGGGTGTGTAAGGGGACATGAGTGGGAGCCTGCTGGCAGGTGCCCCGCACTTCTGGGGGTTGGGTGTGCAGGGGGACATGAGTGGGACATGAGTGGGGGCCTCCTGGCAGGTGCCCCGCACTGGTGGGGGTTGGGGGTGCAGGGGGACATGAGTGGGACATGAGTGGGGGCCTGCTGGCAGGTGCCCCGCACTGGGGGGGTGGGGGTGCAGGGGGACATGAGTGGGACATGAGTGGGGGCCTGCTGGCAGGTGCCCCGCACTGCTGGGGGGTGGGTGTGAAAGGGGACATGAGTGGGGGCCTGCTGGCAGGTGCCCCGCACTGGTGGGGGGTGGGGGTGCAGGGGGACATGAGTGGGACATGAGTGGGGGCCTGCTGGCAGGTGCCCCGCACTGGTGGGGGGTGGGGGTGCAGGGGGACATGAGTGGGGGCCTGCTGGCAGGTGCCCTGCACTGCTGGGGGGTGGGTGTGCAAGAGGACATGAGTGGGGGCTGCTGGCAGGTGCCCGGCACTGCTGGGGGGTGGGTGTGCAAGGGGACATGAGTGGGGGCCTGCTGGCAGGTGCCCCGCACTGGTGGGGTGGGTGTGCAAGGGGACATGAGTGGGGGCCTGCTGGCAGGTGCACCGCACTGGGGGGGTGAGGGTGCAGGGGGACATCAGTGGGGGCCTCCTGGCAGGTGCCCCGCACTGGTGGGGGGTGGGGGTGCAGGGGGACATGAGTTGGGGCCTGCTGGCAGGTGCCCCGCACTGGTGGGGGGTGGGTGTGCAAGGGGACATGAGTGGGGGCCTGCTGGCAGGTGCCCCGCACTGGTGGAGTGTGGGGGTGCAAGGGGACATGAGTGGGGGCCTGCTGGCAGGTGCCCCGCACTGGTGGGGGTGCAAGGGGACATGAGTGGGGGCCTACTGGCAGGTGCCCCGCACTGGTGGGGGGTGGGAGTGCAGGGGGACATGAGTGGGACATGAGTGGGGGCCCGCTGGCAGGTACCCCGCACTGGTGGGGGGTGGGCGTGCAGGGGGACATGAGTGGGGGCCTGCTGGCAGGTGCCCCGCACTGGTGGAGGGTGGGTGTGCAAGGGGACATGAGTGGGGGCCTGCTGGCAGGTGCCCCGCACTGGTGGGGCGTGGGGGTGCAAGGGGACATGAGTGGGGGTCTGCTGGCAGGTGCCCCGCACTGGTGGGGGGTGGGTGTGCAGGGGGACATGAGTGGGACATGAGTGGGGGCCTGCTGGCAGGTACCCCGCACTGGTGGGGGTGCAGGGGGACATGAGTGGGGGCCTGCTGGCAGGTGCCCCACACTGGTGGGTGGTGGGTGTGCAAGGGGACATGAGTGGGGACCTGCTGGCAGGTGCCTCGCACTGGTGGGGGGTGGGTGTGCAAGGGGACATGAGTGGGACATGAGTGGGGGCCTGCTGGCAGGTGCCCCGCACTGTTGGGGGGTGGGTGTGCAAGGGGACATGAGTGGGGGCCTGCTGGCATGTGCCCCGAACTGGTGGGGGTGGGGGTGCAGGGGGACATGAGTGGGGGCCTGCTGGCAGGTGCCCCGCACTGTTGGGGGGTGGGTGTGCAGGGGGACATGAGTGGGGGCCTGCTGGCAGGTGCCCCGCACTGGTGGGGGGTGGGTGTGCAAGGCGACATGAGTGGGGGCCTGATGGCTGGTGCCCCGCACTGGTGGGGTATGGGGGTGCAAGGGGACATGAGTGGGGGCCTGCTGGCAGGTGCCCCGCACTGGTGGGGGGTGGGGGTGCAAGGGGACATGAGTGGGGGCCTGCTGGCAGGTGCCCCACACTGGTGGGGGGTGGGGGTGCAGGGGGACATGAGTGGGGGCCTGCTGGCAGGTGCCCCGTGTTAGGGAGAATTCTCTGTTTAGGCTGAATTTCCTAACCTAGTGAGTCCCCCAGCAGCTTTGCTGGATTTCTGGAGTTTGTTTTTTTCCATCCTGCCAAGAGTGAGACTCTTTTCTCCCACTCTTGGACATGTATGTGTAATTCCTTTGAAATGTCAATGTGTTCGATGGGCTATGGGGTCTTTTACTCCATAGGGTCTCATATGTTTTTCTATGTGTGTTACACCGCACCCTACGTGTCGTAACACGGGGGCGCCCCAGCGGGTCCCCCACCATAGACTCCATACCCGGGGACTGACTACTGTCTCCCCGGGCATGTAAAGTCACCATTGGCTTTACTAGACCTAAATTTACTAACAGAACTAGTACCAACCATCTTATTGTGGACCTACTAGTAGGGGTAATTCGATTACTCCTGGATCTGTTACTCGAGGGGGCACTGTCCCGTCCCCCCTCGTCGAGTTTTGGCTGGTGGCAGTGGAAACTACTTGTTATGTTCGATCCCGAACATAACCCTATGGGATTCGTCCCATTGTTGGAGATTTATACTTTTTCTCATTTATCTCTAACGTACCACCGATCTACTTATCTTAAATAAGTTGATCAAGTGGTATTTTCTGCCAGAACTCGGTTTTAAAATGGCGTCTGTGTTCGTCTCTGTGACTCCTAAACCAAAGGTTGAGCCCTTTGTTCCACTTTTGGCGGGCCTCTGTACAGAGGCCCTCCAAAGTGGTGCCATTCTGTCTGGGACCTCAGGGGTGTGGGATGGGGTTTAGACACCCTGGACCGAGTTGCCTTGCCAACTCAGGTCGCACTCTGGAGTGATTGGCCCAGGTGGTGAGCCTTCCCGCTCACCACTTAGCATGTGTTGATTGACAGCTAGGCTGAATGAATGGGGGTCTTCTGCATAAAAGCAGGGCTTTTGGGACTGGATCTTCAAAAGTCGCCACAGGACCTAAGAATCCGACGAGGGTAACGCTGAGCCGACCTGCAACGACGACACCTCCAGTGGAGCCCTGCTGAGCCGACTCACCACTTCCCGACGACAGAGGAGATCTCCCTGCCGGAGAGTCTCTTCCCCTGACTGGTGGGAACAACCAGTCCCCTTCGCTTTTTATTCGCCTCAGGACGCAGTGGTCGAATTGCCCGTGCAGAGCACCTCGGCAAACGGATTGCCACTACCCCTGTACTGCGACCAAAAGGTGGTGCCTTGTGACGGAGCACTCCGCGGCTGGTCTCTTCCCTGGTGGTGCACCGGACTACACTTTCCTTCGACGACGAGATCATCTCTACTCTTGGCCAAGACCCGATGTGCATCCACCACCAGGAACAACTGCCCCCGCCGGAGCTGCCCTCCACAACAAGGTACCGTGTCCGCCTGGCTTCCCTTTCGTTCGGTTCGAGTGAGGTGTCTTAATCCTCTCCGTTCCGCTGGGTCACCTCCAAGCTTTGCTCATTCTTTGTTCTGAACTGGTTCAATCTGCCGATAACAATTTGCTATAAAGACTTGAATTCATCTCCACTAGAGACTTTTTGGGACATCGCGCCTTGCCTCTCTCCGAGTGGGCCTGGCCTCTGAACTTTACGATCTATTGTGCTTCTTGCCTTCCTGCCTTGCATTTTATCCGCATAGGATTGAACTGTGTTGATTTCATAACCTGCCTATCTTTTTCTCTCCCGTCCTAACTAATATTCGAGTGTCATCTAGGTTGAGGTATAAACCTCTGTCTGAAAATAAGTGGTACCGGTAGAACCTAGAGTTGCCGATATTTTGCTGGGGGGATTGATCATTTTCTACTTCGTAGATTAATTGTGTTTGACTTGTTTGCCGTGATTTGCTTTAGTGTTTTCCATAGATGTTGTGTTATACATAAATACCTTACTATCTTTACACTAAGCCTCGTTGCATGTTTGCTTGTCTTGCTGTGAAGAATTGCCCTATGCTGTATACTCCACATACTGCTCAACTTTTCTTGAGAGAAGTCTGACTGCTCAGCCACAGCTACCAAGTGAATCTGTGTGGTGCAGACTGCTACCAAGTGGGTTCACCGCCAACGCCTGTAGTCCTAAATCTTTTGCAGTGGTCCCAGAGGGAACTGCACAGGTTTCCGCCTAACACTGGTGTACAGCGGTGGGATTTGTATTGAGTATACAGTTTAGAGTGCTTTTCGACGCTGTAGGATAACTAACCACAAAACTTAGCACTAAAAGGCAACTTTCAAAAACATGTCTACGATGGAAACTTGCAGTCAAGAATCCTTGTCAGGTGAAAATACTGAGAGGTTGCGAGCTCTCTGTAGGCAAGAGAATCTTTCTGTAAGAGGCAAGAAGTTAGAACTAATAGAGAGATTGCTGGCAAACCAAAGTCTGGGTACTGGTTCAGAGAAACCACTCTCCCCAGCGAATGTAGATAACAGTGATGGTGTTGATCTGAATCGTAATTCTGATGATAGCGATGAAGAGGCTGACGAGGACGGAGAGGCTAACGAAACTGTCTCCCCCGCTCCTCTACCTGCCTTACCAGCTGTCCCTACGGGGCCCATACCAGGTCCCACAAGTAACCCTGCTTATTTTGAACTTGAAAAAATGAAACTCGAATTAGAATATAAACGGTTCTTGGCTCAATCTGAACGAAACCAAGAGCTCGAGTTCAGACGGATGAATGCCCAGGCTAAGCAGAAGCAAGCTGATTTAAGACTCAGAGAAATAGAACTTAATCACGAGTTAGAAATGAAAAAGTTGTCTATGGAAAATGCTTCTCTCTCCTCTGGTTCCTCTAGGAGCTCCAGTCCCAAAAGACCCCGGATGCCGAAGGAATTAGTGGGTATGTATGAACCGAGATTGGATGTGTTGGATTGGTTGAAACTGTTTGAATACAATCATGGGCTCCAGGACATCACTGGGAATGCGTTGCTTCCCTGGTTGTTCTCTAGGCTCCCTCCTGTTGTGGTAATGGAGTTGGGGGAGGCGGATAAGACGGATTACGAAAGTGTGAAACTAGCTTTGATAGCTAGATTCGGGAAGACCCCTTCCCAGTATCTTAAGAGGTTTAGAACCTTCAAAAAGCATGATGGTACCCCTTGGGCTACCTGGGTGAGTGAAGGGTTGAAAAACTTAGAGGGATGGATTAAGGGTTACAAAGTGAACAATTATGAGGGTTTGAGAAATCTTTTTATATTGGAGTCTATTTATGATGCCTGTTCTCCTGAGCTCAGACAGCACTTGGCTGATTCGAAGGAATTGGATTCCAGGGCACTAGCTAAGGCTGCTGACTTGTGGGTTGCCAACAGGGCTACTCATAAGGATTCTGGGGCAACTCAGAAAAAGGATGAGGGAAAACAGCCTAAAAAAGACTCAAAAGAGAATTCGAATAACTCACATTCCAAAGAGGGCCCCAAACAAAACCAGAAGGGTAAGCCACCGGGAAAACCACAGCAGAATAGTGTGTCTTCTGGTGCCAAACCCGAACGAGGTCAGAACAAGCCACCATTCCAGAAAGCATTCGGTAAATGCTTTGTTTGTGGCTCGACTGACCACGTGAAAGGAGATCCCAGATGTAAGGGTAAACCTTCAGGGGTCCAGCTTGTCTCCTTAGCCTTTGCTCCAGAGGAGGAAGTCCAAATGGCAAGTGGAAACTTTCTACTGCTAGCTGACGAACCCATTGGAGTCTCAGCCAGCGTTTCTTTAGTATCTCTGGGGTTGTGGGAACAACAGAATTTAGATGTCTATAATTCTATCCCCGATAATACTAAAGAGTATTATAAGGACAGTGTCCAGGTGAATGGTCAGGAGACTCCTGCCATTAGGGACACTGGGGCCAGCATAACTGTGGTGGATAAATCGTTTTTTCAGGCTCAGGATGTTGCTAAGGCACCCAAACGCCTCACCAAGTTAGCTGGAGGGCCTGTGCAGATGCTTCCCCAATTACCAGTTCTCATCCAGTGTAATGACATGACTGTGAAGATACCTGTCAGCATACAGAGTGAGGTACCAGGATGCGCACTGTTGGGTAACGATTTGAAAACTTTCTGAGTTGTATCGCATACTCCCAGACCTCCTAGTAAACGGTTACAGGAGCTAACCAGACCCGCAAGAGAGAGGACCATGCGCGGAACTCTCCAGGAGATGATGAAGAAAGATATCACTTCTGCTCCACTGGAATTGTCGGCCGCTGTCTCCAAGAAATCAGAAGCGAAAGGGAAACCTAAGACTTCTATCCCGAAACCAGCAGCCAGCATTCCAGTGCAGCCGACACGGACTTCCCCGCGGTTGTCCAACGTCACACCCGTAACTCCACCTCCAGCCGAGGCTGAGAAGGAGGTACAACCCTGCGTGGTAGAATTAGACTCTGAGGAAGAGCTAATGGAAGGCCAAGAACTCATTGGAGATCTGCATCCTGTTGACCATCCTGAGCTGCAGTCTTTACTGGCAGAAGGTGGACCCAGCAGGGCAGACTTCAGTAAGGGACAGAGAGAATGTCCAACTCTGGCAGGTCTTCACCATCAGGCAGAAGCTCAGGCTGAAGGGCAAGAGCCTGGGAAATACAGGTTGCACTGGGAAGATGGCCTCTTCTACAGTGAACCGACCGAGTCTGCACCGGGAGACTACAAACGCCTTGTAGTACCCCAAGAGAACAGACCACAGTTCTTGCAGTTAGCCCACGAGATTCCTTTGGCTGGTCACTTGAGTTTCAAGAAGACTAAGGAAAGGCTCTCGCTCTACTTCTATTGGCCAAAGATGGGGGCCGAAGTAGAAAAACACTGCAGGAGCTGCCACACCTGCCGGATCTCTGGTAAGGTTGGATCCAAGAACGTGGCACGGTTAGTGCCTCTCCCGGTTGTGGGAGTCCCATTTGAGAGAGTAGGGATTGACATCATTGGTCCCCTTGATCCTCCAACCTCCTCAGGCAACAGGTTTATACTTGTTGTAGTAGACCATGCTACTAGGTATCCTGAGGCAATTCCTATGAGGACTGTTACAGCTCCGGCTGTGGCTAAGGCCCTCCTTGGTATTTTTACCAGGGTCGGGTTTCCTAAGGAAGTAATCTCTGACAGGGGGTCAAACTTTATGCCCCACTACATGAAAGCCATGTGGAAAACCTGCGGAGTAACTTACAAGTTCTTAACGGCTTACCACCCACAAACCAATGGGTTGGTAGAACGGTTCAACTGAACCATGAAGAGCATGATAGGTGCTCTAGAGGAACCCCTTAAGCGTAAGTGGGACCTTCTATTGCCATGCCTTCTCTTTGCTTATAGAGAAGTCCCTCAGGAGGGAGTAGCTTACTCTCCCTTCGAACTACTCTATGGTCATCCCGTCAGAGGTCCATTGGCCCTGATTAAGGATGGGTTGGAGAGTGCTCCTTCCCCCAAGCCAGTCAGAGTGACAGACTACGTGATAGGTCTCCGGAGGAGAATGTCGCACATGATGACAGAAGCAAGCGATAACTTGAAAGCTGGACAAGCATTGGTGAAGCACTGGCACTATCAAAAGGCTAACATGGTTGAGTTCTCTCAAGACCAGCTCGTTCTCGTTATGATCCCAACAAGGCAGAGGGCCTTGCAAGATAAGTGGATGGGACCCTACCGAGTAGTGGGTAAACTCGGAGAGGTTAACTATCTGGTGGACTTGGGCAATCCCATGGAGGCTCCGACAGTCTTTCACACCAACCGACTTAAAGCGTATGTCTCACGACCTGATGTAGGAGCGTTGCTTCTAGCATCATCCGAGGAAGAAGAAGAGAGTGAAGCTCTTCCGAATCTCCTCAGAGGCTTACCTTTAGATGAAAAAATTGAAGGAGTGAATCTCTCCTCCAATCTGACACCCGAGCAACAAGAAGAGTGCAAATCTATGTTGAATCAGTTTGCCTCTCTGTTCTCGCTTTCACCAGGCTTATCCCCTTGGGGCCAGCACGACATACTCACTGGTGACTGTCTGCCGGTCAAAAGCAGAGGATACCGCATGTCAGAAAACGTACGAACCCACATCAAACGTGAGGTCAGCAAGATGCTTGATCTCGGGGTATTACAGCCCTCTACTAGTCCATGGTCTAGCCCAGTTGTGTTAGTACCAAAGGCCGGATCTAAAGAACTTAGATTCTGCGTGGATTATCGAGCTCTTAATGCAGTCACCACGACTGATGCCCACCCTTTGCCAAGAACAGATGAGTTGGTGGATAAACTTGGCGCCGCCAAGTTCCTCAGCACATTTGACTTGACGTCAGGCTATTGGCAAATAGCCCTGGCAGACCATGCCAAGGAGAAAACTGCATTTTCTACCCCTGTTGGCTTATACCAGTTTAAGGTAATGCCTTTCGGACTAAAGAATGCACCTGCTACGTTTCAACGGATGGTAAACCAGGTTCTGAATGGGATGGAGGACTTCTGCATGGCATACTTGGATGACATCGCAGTGTTCAGCAATTCCTGGGAAGAACATGTAATCCACCTGAGAGATGTTTTGCAGGCTCTTGGACGAGCCAATCTGACCATAAAGGCAAGTAAATGCCAAATTGGACAGAGTAAGGTAGTCTATCTTGGGAATGAGGTAGGCGGTGGAGAAATAAGGCCTTTGCTCAGTAAGATTGAAGCTGTGCAAAATTGGACAACACCGACTACTCAAACCCAGGTGAGAGCCTTCCTAGGCCTCACTGGGTATTACAGGAATTTCATAGAGAACTATGGGACCATAGCTTCTCCACTGAATGTCATCTCCTCGCCCAAATTTCCTAAAAAGGTTAAATGGAACGAGGAGTGCAATCAGGCTTTTGAAAACCTGAAACAGGCTCTTTGACAAGCCCCAGTACTCAGAGCTCCTGATTAACGCCAACACTTCATTGTGCAGACAGATGCTTCCAATGTAGGGATAGATGCCGTACTCAGTCAACTGGATGGGAAAGGTAGGGAGCACCCCGTTTGCTTCATCAGCCGCAAGCTGAAGGATCCTGAAACAAGGTGGGCAAAAATCAAAAGAGAGTGCTTTGCTATCGTGTGGGCTCTGAAGAAGTTTAGGCCGTACTTGTATGGTTCTACTTTTGTTATTCAGACTGACCACCAACCCTTGAGATGGTGAATGCAAATGAAAGGGGAGAGCCCAAAACTATTGAGATGGTCGATCTGCCTGCAAGGGTTTGATTTCACCATTGAGCACAGGTCAGGGTGTCACCACCAAAATGCTGATGGTCTCTCTAGGATGTATGTCATCGAATAGAGGTATGAGATTCATCCAGGAGTGGATTAAATCCTCCTGTCCCTTAGTCTGGGGGGGGGAGGGGAGTGTTAGGGAGAATTCTCTGTTTAGGCTGAATTTCCTAACCTAGTGAGTACCCCAGCAGCTTTGCTGGATTTCTGGAGTTTGTTTTTTTCCATCCTGCCAAGAGTGAGACTCTTTTCTCCCACTCTTGGACATGTATGTGTGTAATTCCTTTGAAATGTCAATGTGTTCGATGGGCTGTGGGGTCTTTTACTCCATAGGGTCTCATATGTTTTTCTATGTGTGTTACACCGCACCCTACGTGTCGTAACACGGGGGCGCCCTAGCGGGTCCCCCACCATAGACTCCATACCCGGGGACTGACTACTGTCTCCCCGGGCATGTAAAGTCACCATTGGCTTTACTAGACCTAAATTTACTAACAGAACTAGTACCAACCATCTTATTGTGAACGTACTAGTAGGGGTAATTCGATTACTCCTGGATCTGTTACTCGAGGGGGCACTGTCCCGTCCCCCCTCGTCGAGTTTTGGCTGGTGGCAGTGGAAACTACTTGTTATGTTCGATCCCGAACATAACCCTATGGGATTCGTCCCATTGTTGGAGATTGATACTTTTTCTCATTTATCTCTGACGTACCACCGATCTACTTATCTTAAATAAGTTGATCAAGTGGTATTTTCTGCCAGAACTCGGTTTTAAAATGGCGTCTGTGTTCGTCTCTGTGACTCCTAAACCAAAGGTTGAGCCCTTTGTTCCAGTTTTGGCGGGCCTGTGTACAGAGGCCCTCCAAAGTGGTGCCATTCTGTCTGGGACCTCAGGGGTGTGGGAGGGGGTTTAGGCACCCTGGACCGAGTTGCCTTGCCAACTCAGGTCGCTCTCTGGAGTGATTGGCCCAGGTGGTGAGCCTTCTCGCTCACCACTTAGCATGTGTTGAATGACAGCTAGGCTGAATGAATGGGGGTCTTCTCCATAAAAGCAGGGCTTTTGGGACTGGATCTTCAGAAGTCGCCACAGGACCTAAGAATCCGACGAGGGTAACGCTGAGCCGACCTGCAACGACGACACCTCCGGTGGAGCCCTGCTGAGCCGACTCACCACTTCCCGACGACAGAGGAGATCTCCCTGCTGGAGAGTCTCTTCCCCTGACTGGTGGGAACAACCAGTCCCCTTTGCTTTTTATTCGCCTCAGGACGAGGGTCGAATTGCCCGTGCAGAACACCTCGTCAACCGGATAGCCACTACCCCTGTACCGCGACCAAAAGGTGGTGCCTTGTGACGGAGCACTCCGCGGCTGGTCTCTTCCCTGGTGGTGCACCGGACTTCACTTTCCTTCGACGACGAGATCATCTCTACTCTTGGCCAAGACCCGACGTGCATCCACCACCAGGAACAACTGCCCCCGCCGGAGCTGCCCTCCACAACAAGGTACCGTGTCTGCCTGGCTTCCCTTTCGTTCGGTTCGAGTGAGGTGTCTTAATCCGCTCCGTTCCGCTGGGTCACCTCCAAGCTTTGCTCATTCTTTGTTCTGAACTGGTTCAATTTGCCGATAACAATTTGCTATAAAGACTTGAATGCATCTCCACTAGAGACTTTTTGGGACATCGCGCCTTGCCTCTCTCCGAGTGGGCCTGGCCTCTGAACTTTATGATCTATTGTGATTCTTGCCTTCCTGCCTTGCATTTTATCCGCATAGGATTGAACTGTGTTGATTTCATAACCTGCCTATCTTTTTCTCTCCCGTCCTAACTAATATTCGAGTGTCATCTAGGTTGAGGTATACACCTCTGTCTGAAAATAAGTGGTACCGGTAGAACCTAGAGTTGTCGATATTTTGCTAGGGGGATTGATCGTTTTCTACTTCGTAGATTAATTGTGTTTGACTTGTTTGCCGTGATTTGCTTTAGTGTTTTCCATAGATGTTGTGTTATAAATAAATACCTTACTATCTTTACACTAAGCCTCGTTGCGTGTTTGCTTGTCTTGCTTCAAAGAATTGCCCTATGTTGTATACTCCACATACTGCTCAACTTTTCTTGAGAGAAAGTCTGACTGCTCAGCCACAGCTACCAAGTGAATCTGTGTGGTGCAGACTGCTGCCAAGTGGGTTCACCGCCAACGCCTGTAGTCCTAAATCTTTTGCAGTGGTCCAAGAGGGAACTGCACAGGTTTCCGCCTAACACCCCGCACTGGTGGGGGTTGGGGGTGCAGGGGGACATGAGTGGGGGCCTGCTGGCAGGTGCCCCGCACTGGTGGGGGGTGGGTGTGCAAGGGGACATGAGTGGGGGCCTGCTGGCAGGTGCCCCGCACTGGTGGGGCGTGGGGGTGCAAGGGGACATGAGTGGGGGCCTGCTGGCAGGTGCCCCGCACTGGTGGGGGGTGGGGGTGCAGGGGGACATGAGTGGGACATGAGTGGGGGCCTGCTGGCAGGTGCCCCGCACTGGGGGGGGTGCGGGTGCAGGGGGACATGAATGGGACATGAGTGGGGGCCTGCTGGCAGGTGCCCCGCACTGCTGGGGGGTGGGTGTGCAAGGGGACATGAGTGGGTGCCTGCTGGCAGGTGCCTCGCACTGCTGGGGGGTGGGTGTGCAAGGCGGACATGAGGGGCACATGAATGGGGGCCTGCTGGCAGGTGCCCCGCACTGGTGGGGGTTGGGGGTGCAGGGGGACATGAGTGGGACATGAGTGGGGGCCTGCTGGCAGGTGCCCCACACTGGGGGGGTGGGGGTGCAGGGGGACATGAGTGGGACATGAGTGGGGGCCTGCTGGCAGGTGCCCCGCACTGCTGGGGGGTGGGTGTGCAAGGGGACATGAGTGGGTGCCTGCTGGCAGGTGCCTCGCACTGGTGGGGGGTGGGTGTGCAAGGGGACATGAGTGGGACATGAGTGGGGGCCTGCTGGCAGGTACCCCGCACTGGTGGGGGGTGGGTGTGCAAGGGGACATGAGTGGGGGCCTGCTGGCAGGTGCCCCGCACTGGTGGGGGGTGAGGGTGCAGGGGGACATGAGTGGGACATGAGTGGGGGCCTGCTGGCAGGTGCCCCGCACTGGTGGGGGCTGGGGGTGCAGGGGGACATGAGTGGGGGCCTGCTGCCAGGTGCCCTGCACTGCCGGGGGGTGGGTGTGCAAGAGGACATGAGTGGGGGCTGTGGGGGTGGAGGGGGACATGAGTGGGACATGAGTGGGGGCCTGCTGGCAGGTGCCCCGCACTCTTGGGGGGTGGGGGTGCAAGGGGACATGAGTGGGGGCCTGCTGGCAGGTGCCCCGCACTGGTGGGGGGTGGGAGTGTAGGGGGACATGAGTGGGACATGAGTGGGGGCCTGCTGGCAGGTGCGCCGCACTGGTGGGGGGTGGGGGTGCAGGGGGACATGAGTGGGGGCCTGCTGGCAGGTGCCCCACACTGGTGGGGGTGGGTGTGCAAGGGGACATGAGTGGGGGCCTGCTGGCAGGTGCCCCGCACTGGTGGGGTGTGGGGGTGCAGGGGGACATGAGTGGGACATGAGTGGGGGCCTGCTGGCAGGTGCCCCGCACTGGTGGGGGGTGGGGGTGCAGGGGAACATGAGTGGGGGCCTGCTGGCAGGTGCTCCGCACTGCTGGGGGGTGGGTGTGCAGGGGGTCATGCGTTGGTGATCAGTAGTAGTAGTGGTGCAAGCTGACATGTGGCTTGCCTGGGGGGCATGCCCATGGTGGATGGGCTGCCTGCGGAACATGAAGTCCCCTATGGTGTGGGCTGCCTGCAGGGGTCGTGGAGGGTGTCGAGGGAACACCTGGGAGGACCCACACTGCCAAATCACGTGTTGGACTCCCCTGCACCCCAGATATACACGTACCCCACTCGCACAGGGCCATTCGCATGTGATAATTCCCGCGCACCCCCGAAATACACGTTCCCTGCTTGACCAAGGCCAATTGCGTGTGATACTTCCTGCGCACCCCAGATTTATACATACCCAGCCCAATCGCGTGTGAAACTTCACGCGAACCCCAGGAATACACGCACCCCACTCGCACAGGGCCTATCGCATTTGAAACTTCCCGCGATCCCCAGGAGTACACGTATCCCGCTCCCCCAGGCACGATCGCGTGTGGAACTTCACGCACACCCCTGAAATACACATACCCCGCTCCCCCATGCCCGATCGCGTGTGAAACTTCACGCGCACACACGAAATACACGCACTAGCTAATTTTTCACACAGCGGGTGTCGCTGTTTGTCGCGTACACCTTTGCACGTCATTTGTCCTAGGTGGCCACAATATGGGACATTCATCAGAGCTGTTTATTCGTGCTTTTTGTTAGCGCACATTTTGGCGCACATTTTTTTCCTGCGCAGGGACGCTACTGCCTGCCTTCCTGTGGTGGAAGGGTTTGGGTCAGTGCGCATCTTTGCCCGTGTGCTGGTTTGCCCTATTCCATTCCATGAATACGTGTTGTAGGCGAGCGTGTGGGCGTTCCGCGCACTTGCCTCCTGTACTTCCCCCGTGACGCCCACATTTTCACGAGTTGTTCCCCATTCCAAGTGTTCCGCCCCGTGTTCCGCCTACTTTTGTTATGTGCGCCGCGCTATGTCCGCTTTCGCTGTGGCCTTGGCGCACCCCGTTAGATGACCTGTGCGCCGGCGTGTGCCACGCACTTTTTCAGCCCACATCCCTGATTTTACTCGCGCACGGACTTCCATGAATAGATGTGCGATGGTTTCCCTGCGATATAAGCAACTTGCACTGCGATTTTCGCTCTTTCACTGCCAATCGCACGTTTTCGCACGCTTGCGCCAGAATTTTCGGCGCACATTGATTCCATGAATCGGCCTGTTTATTATATGCCCTGTCATTTCACTTCCTATGTAGGGGTTCAAGCAGGGCCTAATCAGATGCTGCTCCCTACTTGGAGTAAAATGATTTTTCAGGGAGTAAAAAAGTAAATAGCTTTGCCAATAGGGATACTTTCTGCTTAAAATTCCTCTTGAGATCAGGCATTAATATTATTAGAGTGCCTTCCTATGCCACTGCTCTTCTGGGGTCATTAATTTGTGATCCTCATATTCTGAGGGACAGTTATTCTGATGCAATTATCATCCTTACACACATTATTAAAAGCATGTTCTCCTGGCCCTTGAATTACTTAATTAAAGTGCCACTTGAACTCCTATCAGCATGTTCTTTGACACATTGCTTTTAATTGCCATTAATCCATCGGCAAGTAATGTATTGTCTGAAATTCTTGACAGCCACATCAGTTATGCCAAGAGATATTTGTGTTTTGTAATACACATGAGTGATTTTCCAGTTGCATAAAACATAATTTTTTCTCTGCACAGAAGTACGTTTGCAAAGTACTGTGGCAGATGTTAAAGTCTTGGACTGGTTGTTGAGTTTTATCTATAAACACATATGACATTTTATTTTACCCTATGTGTTTGGAAAACGTGTTCTAAGATTTGTAAAGAATTTCAGTGACTCGGTAGAGGAAATTCGTTTCCAAACCCTCTTCTTCAACGGTAGCCCACAAAGTGGCTTACCTCATTAGTAAGTTGCGCACATGGAAAATAATGTGTGCACAACAGCCAACCAGTTCCGCACATAGAGAAAAATAATTAGAGGGAACATTGCACACCAACATTAATAATCGCACACACTGTACATTCTAACACAAACACTCACACAGGAGCGGTGCACAGGTAATTGTTAAAGGACACTACAGTTACTAGTTCCATAGAGTTATGAAGCTGGAATTTCTGGTTAATTTTCTGTGGAAAAAACTCAGTATAAGTTGTTAAGCAGGATAGTTTAAAAGCTTTAATTGTATACACATTTACATACCTTTTTAGACCCTCATAAACAGTACATTCTAAGTACCATGTTTGGTACAACATTAGTGTATGACACACACTGTTGTTGCATTGACATTAAATAATCATTGATCCATTGGGAAAAGAAATCCATAATGGATTTTTAAAAAAAACTGATTATAATTATGTGAGTGTAAGTGTCATAGTATGTTTGTTTGAAGTATGTTGTGATTAAGGGATTGCTTAAAAAAAATAGTTAGATACCTGTTGCCATATTCTAACTACATTAGAGTTTAGAAGATGTATTGTCATATAGGAATTGTCATGGCGTATTTGAAGTGTTTTGCAATGGGTTTTTTTTAAGTAGTTAGATACCTGCTGGCATATTCCAACTATATTGACTTTTAAAAGTACTATTGCAGCATTATGGATGTAGTTCGATACCTGTTGGTTTATGCTACCTGTTGGCGTATTCTAACTGTTCATTGTGGTACAGTTTAGTGACTAAATCTGGGTTGAAGGAATATTCAGTAGGCATTTGTTTGCTGGTAACCTAACAGAGGTGTTGTTACATTCAAACCAACCACTTCTTTTTTGACATAGGCAGTATAGTGTCCTGAAGTGGTTGTGGCACCAGTGTGGTATATTATACCTACTGCTGTGAAGGTTTTCTTTCCAGGAGATACTTGGCTGTGTGTGAAGACTGTAAGTTTACAGTTATTTTTAATACCACCAGCCTTGTACCTTAGAAGCATTAGTATGACATATTGGCTATGTGAGTTCATTTGTATGGTGGAACGATTGTCTGAATTGCAAAAATGGCATAATATGCCATGATTTGTATTCTTCAGAAGTTAGAAAAATGTAATGGATTCAGAATTTGGTATGGATACATATACAAATTGTTCATTAGGTATGTGATCTTGTGAAATATGGTTGCAGAGAGTGCATGTATGTTTCCACGTGTATGAAATCTGGAAGATTTCTTTTATAGGGATGTTTTGGGTTTCTAGTACTTGTAGTAAGTACATTAGGAATTCTTGTGGAGCTTCCTGTGTGTCTATTGTACATTTTTACACTCCCTGCACAGTAGTCCAATTCTTTTCTTATACCTGAGACACTTCAAGTGTTTTGAGGATTATTTGTGGCATTTCTATGAAGGACGAGTATTTGCAATCACAACTGGTCCGAGGCATTTAAGTAAATGTTCTGAACAATTGGTGGCAATTGAAAAAGAACATTAATTGTTACATTAGCATAACATTTTACTCCAGTTGTGTTGCTGAATTTAAATGGACCAGAGAGTTCTGTTTGTGGGTCGTTTGATGGGCCCGCAGATGTTTCTGTAGCAGAGACATTTGTGCCTTTGGTTTTTGATGGTGGTGTAGTTGACTTTGTACTAGACTGTTTTGTGGTTTTATTTTTTGATGTGGAAGGAGTTGGTAGTTGTTTATTTAGCTGTATTGTTGGGAGATCTGTTATAGATTCTGTTTGTATTAGTCCTCTTTTGAAAGGTTTCTTTTTTTGAGTTACAGGGTACTTATCTATATGGGGTTTATAGTGCACATAGCCTGTTGTATTTCAGGATGGAAGGAATGTCAGCAGTGACTTTGTTTGCATCATAGTTAACTAGGAATAGACCATTGAGAGTATGCAGATGTGAAAGTGCTATGATACTCATACCTTTAAAGACTTTGATGCCAATGCCAATTAATGCTTGATCTAGGGTTTGATCTTGTGATTTGTGAATAGTGACAGCATTTGCAAGAGATAGAGAAAATTGTTCTCTGCGTACGTACATATCTTTGAGAAGAAGGTAACGTGCTGTTGTGCGGCCAATTTGTTTAACGTCTGCAAGCTTGTCAAAGTGGATGTTGACAAACAAGGTTGTTGTCATGTGGATATTTTGGAAGCCAACAACTGTACCAATTGCTTTATTGACTAAACCTTGTTCTACGTCAAGTTTATGTTTTGGAATTACTCTGCAGTTAAGACACAGTCAATATTTTCTCCAATCCAGCTGTGTTGTAGATACATTTTTCTAAGCTATTTAGTCATGCTGTTGCTTGTTGACCCATAGGAAATGTCATGCCATGCACTTCTAGTTTGTCTGTGGAGCTGATATGCAGTATGGGTTGCATTTATGTTTTCAACATTGTCTCATTGAATTGACTACAGCTTTCAAAGGTTGGCCTTTTAGATTTTGTTGAATTAATTGTTCCATGTCATCAGGAGCAGATGTGTTTCATCAATATAGCTCATTGATTAGTCTACCATTTAAGATGGATTTTGCATCTTTAGTGAGCAGACTAGTTCTAATGCTTTTTGAAATGTTTTCATAGGTGAGGTCTGCAGACTGACGCATGTTTTGATTTAGTTCTCTGTAGTGAAAATGTTGCCAGAGATTTACATTTCCAATGCTGCTGAGCATATTGCAGCATTGTTTGTTTTCTTATGTTTTTAAAATAGGTTTGTTTGTTTGTTTGTTTATTTATTTATAATGTGCACCACACCCAGAGGTAACAGGGCACAGCAACAAGAATATGCAAAACTTCCAATGTTACAGAATATGGGCCTTACAATGTTACAAAATTTACAATAATACAGAGAAAGCCACTTACATATTTACAAAGATACAATATAGACAACAGTTTAATGGTAGGTTAAGTTACAAGATATAAAGGTAGTAAAAGAATAAGAGAACAAATTCTAATTCAGTATATATACAGTTATTCTAGGGTGTGGAGGGATCTAGGGATGACTGCTAGTTTTGGTGTTAATGTGTTTGATCAAGTTTTTTCTAAATTGTGAGAATGGTTGTTCAGCTCTCAAATTGTGTGGTAGGGAATTCCATAGTTTGGCGGCTGTTACAGGGAAACTAGTGCTGCCAATTTTGGCAAGTTTATATCTAGGTACTACCAGACAGTTGGAATTGATAGTTCTTGTCGGTCTGCTAGATATATTTCTCCTTATTTTATCCGTCCAGTAGCTAGGAGCTGCGTTATTGAGAGCTTTATGTGTCAGGGAGATCATTTTTAGATAGATTCTGTCAACAGTAGAGAGCCATTTATGTTGGCGTCTGATAACGGAGATATGCTCTCTTTTGTTTATGCCAAGTGCAGCTCTGAGGGCATTGGTTTGTAGAATTGGAAGCCTTTGAGTAATGGCTTTGTTGGCGCTGCAGTAAAGGGCATTGCAGTAGTCGAGGCGGGAGAGTATTAAAGCTCTCGCAAGGATCATACAACTGTCATTTGATAAGAAGGGTTTACATGCTCTGATTAGTTTACAGGTATATGCAGTGGTTGATGCTAAGGAGTTGACCTGTTTGGTGAGTGACATAGTAGAATCAAGATAGAAGCCAAGAGTTTTTACTTCCTTAGAGACCTTAATAGTGTTACCATCGATGCTAAACTCAGAGTAGTCAAGCCCTAGTTTGTTGATATTGGCCTGTGTACCCAAAATAATCAGCTCTGTCTTGTCATCATTCAGCCAGAGGCCAAGAGAAGCCATCCATGCCTGAATGATGAGATATACCCTATTCACCAACTCCCTGTCCTTACCATGATCTCCAGAAAGCGGGAGGAGCATATATGTATCATCTGCATAGTTAGTGTAGGTGATACCTAGAAGGTCCAAATCATCGAAGAGGGGTTTGGTGAATATATTGTAAAGGGTGGGTCAGGAACCCGGAGGGACTCCGCATGTGATTGGTATGGAGTCTGCTGCAGATGAGGGGGAGAAAACTCGCATAGTTCTCTCGCTCAGAAAGGATTCTATCCATTTAATGGCCTGGGTAGAGAAATGAGCAGCAGTGTCCAAATGTCTGCAGAAAACCTTATGGTCTACAAGATCAAATGCGGCTGATAGATCAAGTAAGAGTAGGAGTGCTGTCTTGCCATGATCTTTCAGTTCATCTATTTGAGTCTTCAAATTAATAAGGGCTGTTTCGGTTCCATGTAACGGACGGAAGCCAGATTGTCTAGCTCCCAGCAGCTTATGTAATTCAAGGTGTTTTTGAATTTGTGTGTAGGCCACTTTATCCAGTATCTTCAGAAGGAATGGTACCGTGGTGATAGGACGGTAATTGGTAGGGATAAGAGGGTCTAGAGTCTGCTTTTTGAGAAGCGGGAGCACCCATGATTGTTTTAAGTTGGTGGGGATATTACCTGTAGTGAAGGAGGCATTGATTAGTTTTGAAATGAAAGGGGATAAATCTCTAGCAGCGTCTTTTATTATCTGTGCAGGGCAAATGTCACCTTTGCAGTTAGACAGTTTGAGAAATAGGATAATTTTCTCTATCTCTATAGTGGTAGTTTTGGTAAAGGAACATTTGTTGGGTTGTTCATTGGAGGTGGCACTGGGCAGTGACTGAGTCTGATTAGGGAGGTTTAGCGAGTCTGTTTTTAGTTGTATTTTGTTTTGGAGGGTGTTTATTTTGTTTGCTAATGCATGTTGGATCTCTGCACACCAATTCTGGTCTATGGTGCAGGTGTCTGGTATAGCAAAAGGAGATTCCAATTCTTTCAGTATGGAGAAAAGTTCCTTCATGCTTGAATTAGAATTGGCAATGCGATCATTATAAGAGTTTCGCTTTGCCAGGCAGACTTCTTGTTTATAGTGGCAGGAAATAGTGGTTAAGTTAGCCTTGTTCTCATTGGTTGGGCATAATTTCCAGGTCGTTTCACTTTTTCTTTTTTTAAGGCGTAAAGCCTTGAGTTTGGGCGTAAACCATTTGTTTAAATGGGCCTTAGGTTTGCTTGTTCGCATTTTGAGCAGGGCAATTGTGTTCTTAGTGTCAAGCATGATTTTATTGTATTCATGAACTAGTGCACTAGGGTCTGAGCTATCTGGTAGAGCATTTAGCGTTGGGAGGATGGCAGGAATGATGTTATCCACTGTCATGTTGTTTTTATTTCTGGTAAGACAGGATGGTGCCATGGGTAGGGCTGAGGTAGAAGGTCGGGAGGTAAAGAGTTTGAAGGACACCAGTGAGTGGTCAGTCCAAGGTAATGGAGTGATGGAGGAAATGGCTGCTGTGCAATTGGCGTCGGCAACCCAGTCTAATATTCTGCCCTTCAAGTGGGTAGGAGTTTTCACTTTTTGGGATAGACCTAATGAGTTGAGAGTGTTAGCGATGGTCGAGGCGTGCACTCTGCTTGGTCATTCAATCCTAGGTTAAAGTCCCCTAATTCCAACAGTTGTGAAGTAGGTTTGGCATTATTGGATATTAAACTGTGCAGATCCTCCTCAAAGGTCCCAAGCAGATCTGGTGGTCTGTAGACCAGGTGAATGGTTAGTGATTGAGTGCTATTTATAGGAAGTTTAGCCGTAAGGGTTTCGCAAGATTGCATTGTTTGGGTGGGGGCTAGCCATAAAGATAAGTTTATTTTGGAAATGATGGTGATGCCACCTCCGCGGGAGCCCTCTCGGTCTTGCCTGATTATAGTGTAGCCATCAGGGATGGCCAGCAAGAGTGATGGCCCTGCCGCGTTATGTAGCCAGGTCTTGGTTATAGCAATGAAGTCAAGGTTGGCTTCAGTGATTAAGTCGGCTCTATCGAGGGCATGTGCAACTAATGATCTTACATTAAGGAGCGCTCCTTTATAGCAATGCGCTTCTGTTTCCACTTTAATTTGTGCAATGTTTGGAGAACTTCTAGTATTAGGCAAGAGCTTAGATTTAAGGAGACGGGAATTTGATGATGTGGCTAGTGAAGCAAGAGGGAGGCTAATAGGATTTTGATCCCTAATGTGTTGGGAGTTCATTTCGCGTATATTAGGAGCGAGGTGTCTTCTTGGCAACTCATAGAGTTTGTTGAGTCTGGTGTGTAATTTGTTATTTCTGTCAAACGTTGAGCTAGGCTGGGAGGCATAGGCTCCTGGTGTAGTATGGTACTTTAATCCGACAAGGTCAAAGTTGTTACATAAATTAGGTGTGTTTGGTATGATGGAGGCTGACATATTTGGATGGGTAGATGTTGACTTGCAATAGAGGGTTCTGCTGTGATAATCCAGTTGGCTAGTGGCAAAGAATGTAGGTATAGCTATTAGGCAAAGGATGCTACGTAATCTTGACATTATGTGGCTATCACTTTTGAGATATGGCAGTTTCTTGGATGGTCTAGCTACAAATGTGCTATTGTAGTCAGGGGCTGGTAAGCTAATAATCTAGGTATTTTATGCTAAGGTCGTTAGGGAGTCTGGTTGGTAAGCTAATAAACTAGGTATTGTATGCTAAGGTAGTTGGGCAGCCAGGTTCATTTGCTAAAGATAGAGTTTGGATTTACTATAGTAATCAGTAATCACACGAGTTTCCAGGCAGTTTGGGTACTATTTGCTAAAACAGGCAGGCAATATAAATACAATTTCCTAGAAGCAGTACCTTGTGTAGCAATTTCTTAGGCACACTATGTGCAATTTTGCTATAGTACAGTAACCAATCAGTGAGAAGTCTAGTTACAGTTTTCTAAGGCTGTCTGGTAATCTGGATACCATTATCTAAAACAGTCCAAAGGGTGGCAAGTTCTTAGATACTCTAAATGCAAATTACTAAGCAGGCAATCTAGATGCAGTTCTCCGGCAATCCATCTACTAAACAAGGCAATCTAAATGCAATTTTCCAACAGTGCATGACACAATCTTAGATAATTAAAAGCACTTTGGTAGTGTAGCCAGTAATCATTTTCTAGGCGAGGAAATTTAGATGCAGTTTGAAACAGTCCCTTTACTAAGCAAGGTAATCTAGATGCAATTTGAAACAGTCCCTTTACTAAGCTAGGCAGTCTAGATGCAATTTGAAACAGTCCCTTTACTAAACAAGGCAATCTAGATGCAGTTTTGCGACAGTTCGAAATAAATCTTGTTCTAAATGCAAGTTATGCAAATTTTAGATACTCTGAAGGCAATTTACCAAGGAGGCAATCTAAATGCAATTTTCCAACAGTGCATGATGCAATCTTTGATAAGTAAATGCACTTTGCTAATGTAGCTAGTAATCAGGCATGTTTACATAGCATCTAAATACAATTTTCTAGGAGAAGCATGCAAACTTAGTACAATTTTGCTAATATTGATAAGGTGAGGCTGGCATGTTGACCTCTTACTTGTGTTAACTGTAGGAGGTCTCCTAATACAAGAACATCTTTTCATCCAAACAGTTCTTCGTAGTTGGTTTTTAGGACTACCTGCATTCTGAGATGAATTAAAGCCAATATGAGGTTGGAAACCATGCTTACCTCATCTATCACAAGCACTTACATTTGTTTCAGAATTCTGCATACTTCAGTAGCACCTTCTGCTGATAATTTGTAGTATTTGTTTTGGTGTTCTACAGGGAGGAGCAAAAGTCGGTGTAAAGTTACACCTCCTATGTTGTAGGCAGCTAAACCTGTGGGGTCTGTTATTACAGCCGAAAGGTTGTTATTTGTTAGTTGTTAAGTTTTGTAGAAATGTGCTGATTATTTTAACTAAGAATGTTTTACCAGATCCAGATTCACTACTTACATACAGGAGCAGAGGTTTATAATGTTTACACCTACAGGTTTTAGATTCATGTTTAAAACCATGTTCAATTTATTGAATCACGTCTAGATACATGGTGAGTTGTTCATCATTTAGCTGTGATTTGAGCACTGTCAAGTCTTCCTCAGATTGTTTATATTGATAGATGGTATTTTATATCTCCGTCATGGCTATTTCTGCTTCATTTAGAATGAGTAGTTCTCCAAGAGGTTCTTAGCCTCCTGTAAGGGAAGGTTGACTGCCCTGAGGAGTGTCTGTATCTAGTTGAGATTTAATTTCTTCCTCTTGTTGGCATTCATTGTCCAACATTTATTTGTATTGTTTGAAATTGTCATTTGTTATACTGCTTTCGTTTGCTTTGAAGGCATCTTCAAATGAGTCATAGTCACCTAATAATTCTTCTTCTTGACTGTTTTCCATGAGTTTCACTAGGCTTTCTTTACAGGTTTAGACTGAATATTTGCTAGTTGTCTCATTTGGTGTGATATTTTTGTAGTGTAGTTTTGGGAAATGTCGTACAGACACGTTTTCTAAAGCAGTACTTCTGTTTGGGCAGTATGTCTCAATTAAAATGTCCTTGCTGCTGGGATAATTTGTGGCTATGCTTTCTATCTCTTGGTAGGATTTTAGTACTTATTTTCGGGATGAGGATGAACCAAGGTTTGCCATATAAGGCTGTACCTGTTAACTGGTCTGCAGTTTCGTAGCACCTGCATTCTCTATGGGAGAGCATTGTCATACCGAAACTGTGCAATTTTTGTGATAGTGTTTGTCAGATGGTATGTCATCCCAGAGGTCTTTTAGCTCAGTTTTCTCAGCTTTCGTGAGATAGGCTGTGACATCTCTTGCAATTGCAGTGGAATTGTCTGCAATGTATTGTATGTCTATGTTTGCATTCCACAAGATGTCATGAACCATCAAACTCGCCCCTTCTGGGCTGCCTGGTCCCTGTCACATCGGTTCTTACACTCCATAATACTACCAACATGGCGGCAAGCTCAGCATGCTGCTCGCCAGTCTTCACGTTCTACGCAGCCTCCTCTATAAAGAAGCCACACCCCAGCGACCCCGTGCACTCAACGTTGCTACTAGCTGTGATCGGACGTGTGTTCCTAACTTCTCTAGTGCTACTTGCTATCCCCTGGCCCCTGGATTCCCTTCTTTCGACTTCTTGCCTCTTTTCTACTTTCCGGAATCTCTGTGTCGCTTCCGTGCACCCCCAACACCTTCTTGAATACTCCTGGAGTTCCCATGATCCTGGACATCGAAGCTGAACGTAATCTGGAAGCCGAGGATGGCTGAGCGGGCTTATTTAAGTCCCGAACCATGCGAAAGAAGACTCCACCAAAGGAGGACATCAGGCAACATAGACAGGTGAGAAGGGGGGATACCTGTGACAGATTGAGACGCCACCTGATCGAAGTCGATACAGAGATGGAGGCGGCCATCCAGGATCTTATGCGTGGCATGCAAGAATTATCAACCGAAGTACAGAACTGGAAAGCGGAGAACGCCGCGCTGAAACAATTGGTACTCTCACGCGACTTTGCCTCTAAGGACAGCGTGCTATTGGGCTGCATTGTTGACAAATATGACGTCTGTGCAAAAACCCTCCGAGGATTCCTGGATTCTTGTTTGGTCCACTTTACCTGTAAACCTTATTATTTTTCCACCCCCAGGGCTAAAGTGGGCTTTATTATTTCTCACCTCTCCGGGAATGCCTTAGCCTGGGCCACACCATTAGTTAACACCGGAGATTCTCTTTTGGATGATTATGATGGATTCATTCAAGCACTAAAAACTATGTTTGACCGCCCAGAACAGGTCTTTAGTGCTCAAGAACGCTTACTCGATTTCCAGCATGGCTCTCAGAACATGCTCACCTACGTAACTCGATTCAAGCAATTGGCTAAAGAAGCGGGTTGGCCTTCTGAAGCTTGCTTCACACTCTTTCGAAGAGGGCTAAATGAAGATGTTAAGGATGAATTAGCCAGGGTAGCACGTCCTAGTTCTTACCAGGCACTTATGGATCTTGCTCTACAAATTGATTTCCGAATCCAGGAAAGAAAGGCAGAGAAAAGGAAGACGAAGTCAACCATCCAAAAAAATCCTCTTGCAAGCCCTTCAAAATCCAAAGATTCTCCTTCTCCTACAAATGAACCCGAACCCATGCAGCTAGGGGCCTTCCGTGGACCCATATCCCCCCAAGAAAGGCTGAGAAGGATCCATACTGGCTTATGCATGTACTGTGCCTCGGACAAGCATTTAGTCAGAGAATGTCCCTTAGCCACTCCACGGCGTCCGGGAAATGCCAGCTCCCGATCCTAGATGGAGCTCAGTTTCGGGAGAAAGATGCAGGCTCCACATCTATACCATCCTTGAACTCTCCTGGACAAAACTCCCTGGTAGTCTTACAGGCTTTTCTATCGTCAACTGAGAAGGAATCCTACCCCATTCTGGCAGTAGTGGACTGTGGGGCCATGGGAATATTCATAGATCAGGAATGGGTCCTTAAACACCCTATTCCTTAGGAATCCCGGAACGTCCAGCAACCTGTAGAAGCAATTGATGGAAGACCTCTTTCTTCTGGACCCATAACCCTTCAGACTAAGGAAATTGAGCTTGCTATAAACCATCACCGAGAAAGGATAAAGTTTGATATCATAAAATCTGCCCATTACCCAGAACACCCTTCGGTCATTACAAATATTGGTCATGCCCTTTGGACTCTCTAATGCTCCGGCAATCTTCCAACACTTCATGGACCGGGTGTTTTCGGATATGCTATTTCTTTTCGTCATCGTCTACTTGGACGATATTTTGATATTCTCTAAGGATCCTCTCAAGCATGAAGAACATGTTAAATCAGTGTTACAACAGCTACGTGAACCCAAGCTTCTAGCAAAACCCGAGAAATGCCTTTTTCATGTTTCCACTGTTCACTATCTAGGATGTGTCCTTAGCCCAGATGGCATAGGCATGGATCAATCCAAGGTTAAAGCCATACTATCCTGGCCAACTCCGACCTCCGTAAAACAGATCCAATCTTTCCTGGGCTTGGCCAATTTCTATCGGAGGTTTATAGCATCCTTCTCCGAGATTGTTCAACCGATCGTCTTCTTGTTGAAAAAAGATACTCCCTATCGATGGACCCCAGCCCAGGAGAAGGCTTTCCAACGGCTAAGAACAGAATTTACACAAGCCCCCATCCTGGTTCAACCTGATATAAATCGACCATTCTTAGTGGAAACAGATGCCTCTAACTATGCCATCGGAGCAGTTCTGAAACAGGAACTAGATGACGGGCTGGAACATCCTATTGCCTATCTTTCACGGACATTGACCTCCAGTGAAACTCATTACTCAGTCTTAGAAAAGGAACTTCTAGCCATCCGCCAAGCCTTCACCGAGTGGCGTCATTTACTTCTAGGAGCTAAATATCCTGTCCAGGTTCTGACGGACCAACGAAATGTCCAAGTGTTACAGGCCCTGGAATGCAGGAACAGCCGTCAGGCCCATTGGGCGTTCTTCTTTGCTCAATACCAGTTCCAAATTCACCATGTTCCGGGAACACAAAATGTAATTGCTGACGCCTTGTCTCGGCGCCCTGACTATGAACCTCCTGATGACCGAGCATTTCCCAAGATGTTTCCCCACACAATAATTGTAGCCCAGGCGACAAGCCTCCTAGATGAAGTCCGCAGTCAGACTCAATCCTCTGAACTCTGGAAAGGTATCTCGGACAGGAACCAGTGGAAACTGAAGACCAAAGATGGATACTTGTTCAAAGACAATGCCTTGGTCATCCCAACACAAAAACTACAGCAAAGGATAATAAATCTCTGTCACGATACTCTTTACTCCGGGCACCATGGTATTACCAATACCCTCCGATTAATACAAAGGCAATTTTGGTGGCATGGAGTGAAAACTGATGTACAAAGGTATATCCAGGCATGCTCTGTCTGTAATCAAAACAAACATGACAACAAGAGACCAGCGGATTTATTGCAGCAACCTCCACTTCCAACAAGGCCTTGGGAATTCATAGCAACAGACTTCATTATGGAATTACCACCTTCCAGGGGATACACAACCATCATGGTCACCATTGATTTGTTCAACCATGTGGCCCATTTTACACCTCTGTTTAAACTGCCATCCTCGTCAGAACTTGCTGGAATTTTCCTGGAACACATATTCCGACTGCATGGACTCCCTTCCAAGATCATATCAGACAGAGGGCCCCAATATATTTCTCAGTTCTGGAAACATCTTTGCCAAATACTAGGAATCCAACGCGCTCTTTCCTCAGGATATCATCCCCAAACCAACGGAGCCACAGAGCACGTAAACCAAACCTTGGAACAATACCCCCGTTGCTTCTCTACCAAGGTCCAGGACGATTGGTCCCTCTTAATACCAGTGGTGGAATTCGCCTATAATAATTCGGACCACTCTGCTATTAAGACCAGCCCTTTTTTCTGTATTGTAGCCAAGGATTCCACCCTTCGGTTCTACCCTCCATCCTTCCTCATCCTACACCAGTTCCAACAGTCGATTCCTGGATTGAAATGCTCATTAATGTTCAAAGAGAAGCCAAAGAACAATTAGAAAAGGACAGGACCCAGACCAAACTGTATGCAGATTCCAAACAAAGACCAAGCCCCTCCTGCACAATAGGGGATCAGGTTTGGCTGTCCTCAAAACTACTACCATGGCATTTGCAACCAAATAAATTGGCTCCTCTATATTATGGGCCATTCCTTATAAAGGAAATCATCAACCCAGTGGCCTACCGACTCAAGCTTCCAGACTCTGGAAGAAAATCCACCCAGTCTTTCACACGTCCTTAATAAAGCCATATGTTCAGACCTCTCAAACTAACCTTTGGCCCAAACCAGTAATCATCAATGACCAACTCAGTATGAGGTCTCCAGGATTTGCGATTCTAGATATAGACGTGGCAAACTCCAGTACCTAGTGGAGTGGAAAGGATATCCCCCTAGTGAACGCACTTGGGAACCTATCTCAAATCTCAATACCCCCAGGCTACTCAGAAGGTTCCATCTCATACACCCGGGCAAACCCGGTGGAACGAGTTTCCTGAGGAGGCATGCTGTCATGAACCATCGAACTCGCCCCTTCTGGGCTGCCTGGTCCCTGTCACGTCGGGCCTTACACTCCATAATACTACCAGCACGCTGCTCGCCAGTCTTCACGTTCTACGCAGCGTCCTCTATAAAGAAGCCACACCCCGCGGCCCGCACGTCTCAACACTGCTACTAGCTGTGATCGGATGTGTGTTCCGAACTTCTCTAGTGCTACTTGCTATCCCCTGGCCCCTGGATTCCCTTCTTTCGACTTCTTCCCTCTTTTCTACTTTCCAGAATCTCTGTGCCGCTTCCGCGCGCCTCCAACACCTTCTTGAATACTCCTGGAGTTCCCGTGATCCTGGACATCGAAGCTGAACGTAATCTGGAAGCCGAGGATGGCCGAGCGGGCTTATTTGAGTCCCGCACCATACGAAAGAAGACTCCACCAAAGGAGGACATCAGGCAACATAGACAGGTGACAAGGGGGGAAACCTGTGACACAAGAGGGCAATGATTGCATTTTTTATTTTTTTTTATTTGTATATGGTTCAATGAACCTTTACAAAATAGCACATTAATACAAAAAAATTAAAAAAACCAGACAAAATACAAAACATCTCAATAAAACTGATAAAAGTAGAACAAAGCTTTAACACAGTTTCCCAAAGAAAACAACCCAATAAAAAACACATTTTAACACTGAAATAACAAAATATCTTTCTCAATTACTTTCAAAAACTCTACCAAAGCAAAGATGAATGTTCTCTCGTTTCCTTGCATGAGTCGAGTCCAAAGAGATATCATACAATCTGCGTAATTCACATTTATGAATCGTAGAAAAAGCTTAGTCCGTACATCTCTAAAATGTGGGCATTCTAAAATCAAATGTTTTAACGTTTCCTTCTGTTCAATACACCTCGAAAAGCGACACTTAGTGGCGCCTAGATTAGTATCTGCAGTTCCCCAGAATTGTGTTCGTTCGAGAGTATGATATTGATTTAATCTAAATCTCCAGTAATACATTTTGGTTTTATTACACGGAAATAACGCTATATAATCACAACAGCCATCTCTTTTATGTAGGAATTTTGCATATTCCTTATAGGTACTCAGAGTTGATATTTCATCTAGAGTTTTACACCAGTCGTTCGCAAATAATTTATGTTTAACATAGTTAGGACGGATAAGCAAATCATCAAGATCAGTGCCCACATTTTTTATAATTTTAGCCATGGGAACGAACTGGATGAACAACCCTTCGTGAATTCAAAAAGATCCTGATGTAAAGAATTATCAGGATAGTTAAGAATTTTGGAATAGTTTGAGAGAGCCCGCCAGGTGAACCTAGTGGATGAAGAAATCAGTCCCAACTCATGTCTAATAACACAGTTCGGGATTGATTTAGATAAACATAAAGCTCTTTTCACCAAAGTACCCTGTATGGAATCAAGTTGCTTATGTAAATTACCAACACAAATATCCATAGCATATATAAGAATAGGCTCAACCTTCAACGTAAGAAACTCTAATAACGGAGTCATTGAAAACTTACACAACTTATAACAAATAAATTTCATCTGACTTAAGAGTGGTCTGGCTTTCAGCTTTAAATATTCCACCTATGACTTTATACTATTCGCGATGCTCAGGCGATATCCTAAATAAATGGATTCTTGTAGTTCGCACAGACGAGTCCCCCCGATATTCCAGTTGAACTTCTTGAGTTTCTTATTTGATTTAAAAATCATTATACATGTCTTGGATGAATTAGGTCGAAGATTATGTCCATACGCGAAATCTGTGAATATATTTATCTTAGTCTGAAGACCGGCAGGTGTTAAATCGAAAAAGATAAGGTCATCTGCAAAGGCTAGCCAGTGCATTCTTAGTGAGCATAGCCTTGCTGGTAATGTAAGAGTGGATTCCCAAAGTTTGTCTATGTCAGAGAGATAAAGGTTGAACAGCAGGGCTGCAAAATTGCAGCCCTGCTTTAAACCAAGATGAAGTTGCACAGGTTCAGTTAAAGAACCACCCTGAGTTAGACGAATTCTACAAGATGTATTGGTATGAAATTTCTTCATCCAATATATCAAATATTCTGGAATTCCTAACTTACGCATTTTGATCGATAATACATTGCGCACGACAGTGTCAAACGCAGAAGACATGTCAATGGATGCAATGTAAATTGTGCTCAGTTCATTTTTATTCGCTCCGGCAATCAGATGTTTCATTATGGTGGCATTGTGTGTTGTTCTCATTTGACGTCTAAATCCCACTTGGCATTTCAAATAGGTGTTATAAGTTGCTAGATGTTTATCAAGCTCATAGATAACTAGGATAGCGAACACCTTTGCCGCCGCATCTGTTAATGATATCGGTTTATAGTTCTCAGGCAATCTAGGATCACCTTTTTTATACAATGGGATAAGAACGGAAGTAACCCATGAAGACGGGATAGTGCCACTCACTAGAATACTGTCGAACTTAATTTTTAGGATCATACTCCAAAAAATAGGATCGGACCTATATACGCACGATGGAATCCCGTCGGGGCCAGGGGCACGGGAATTAGATAATTTTTTGATAGCCCACATAATATCAAAGGTGGTCCATACAAATTGCATGTCAGTAGATGATAGCTCCACGTCATCTTGGATTTTAGCAAAGCGATCTGGTAATTCATATTTTTGCTTAACATAAGCTATCCAAGTTTCAGCATTAATTATAGATCCATTATGGAAATCCGCCGTACCCCCTTTTTTAAGGGCAGCCCAAATATCGCGTGAATTTCTACAACAAATGGCTTTGATCATATCACAATTTTCTTTGTTATATTGCTCAATATGTACTCCCTTTACTTTAAATTTGTATTCTAGGGCAATACTCTTCTTTTTTAGTGAATAAAGTTTAGCAGGAAGTTTCGCTAATTCAAGCTTTCGTACATCGCGATTTCTAGATCTTTTCAGAATTTTAATCTTATAATTATATCTATGTTTGTGATTTGTCAAAAAAGGAGTTTGTTTTATTCCAAATTTATTAAGAGCTTCTCTGATACAATCATTAATCATCTGATTTAGATATTCTATAGAATATAATTCCGGCATTAGAAAATTGACCACATGTTTTAGATGATTTAATACATTCTCTACTAATCTCTTGCATAAGGTAGGATTCCATCTAAGAGATATATTTTCTCTTTTAATCTCAATGGCTTGCAGACACTGATAACATGCCATTGATTTGTAACAATAGAAGTGTTAAGGGTAATGGGAGCATGATCGCTATAGGTAATGTCCCCAATTGTGACAGCATCAATGCACGATAACAACAAATCAGAGACACAAAAGAAATCAATCGTTGAGGTAGTATTGCCCCTTTTCCAAGTATATTTGTTGGAATCCATGTCAAACTTCACAGATGACATACCGCAATCATCAAAATAATCCCGAAATATAGTTCCTCTCTTAAAGCTATTCAAATTTGCCTGTTTGTGGTCTTTATAATATGCTGGTGTTCCAATACATTGTGAATTAAAATCACCACCCATAATAGTGTCGTAATTGGAGTATAATGTTGACGCTTGGTCAAAACAACAATCTATGCCATCAAGTATCTCCAATAATTTGTATTTCAAATGATTGCAATATACATTCATGACTAGAATAATCCTTGTGTCATATTTGTTTAAATTCAAGAAGACCGCTAGAACATGTATAGATGAGTACACCAGAGTTATAGTACAGGCAATGGAATTGTTGACAGAAATTGTTAGCCCACCATAAGGTCTTCCTTCAACCCCTTTGCTGGCAGGAGAACAATATGATCGATAATCAGGGATAACAAGTGGTTCAATTTTCATTGTTTCTTGAAACATGAAAATTGATGGCAATTTAACAAGAGTGGAAAGCCAAATCGTGATATTTTTAAAGCCACATGAATTCCATGACAGTACTGTAAGTACTGTCTTATCCTTTACTTATGAAGTAAATAAGTTAGGACTTGCCACAAATATCGTTTTTAATAGTGGTTCAATCCACGCCATTTCACTGTTGGTGCGAGCAGTCATTAATAGTTGGGATATACACATTTTTTGATTTCTTGCGCTAGTCGTCAAGTCTCCATTTGTATTTTGCTCAGAGGATACAGATCTTTGATTATCAAATAAGAATTCTCCTGCCAACTTTTCATCATTGAATGTGAATAACAAGAAACCCATTGCATGTAGTTCCCTTCTAAAGGACCAAATAAGTTTCAGCACATATTCAGAAAATAAATGACATGTCATACGGTAATTATTAGTTGGAGCCAAAGAAATACAGTCAATATCACTAGACGCAATTATTCTCAATGATGGAATTGTGTATAGAAGATCTAAAAGATATTTTCTATTAATACGTGCTTCACCTAGAATTTCTTGCTTACCTTCCAGGCCCAACATATTAATGCATTTCTTACTATTTACCGTAGTGTGACATGGCAGATGTCCGGTAATTTTACCTTGTTCAGATTGTAAGTTACCCACATTAGCATTTGCTGAACCATTTGACCTTGCCATATGTTCATCTAAATTCAACACGCTTTTCAAATTGATTAGGGTTTCATTATGATGCCTATCTGCAAGTTCAGATGAATTAAGTTCTTTGCATATAGGGATGCTTACAAGAGATTGACAAGTTGGATTAGGCTGGGCAATATTTTCATCACCACACTCTTGAAATTTCAAAAACTGATTAATTATTTCAAAAAGTGGGATACCAGCTTTTAAAGCGTTAAGCATAAAATCATGCGCATTCATTACATCATTATTTATACAAGGCAAAATGTGCTTAGCTTTTTCATTGATATCACCAGAAATCTCAGATGATGGAGTTCCACCTTTTTGAATATTCATCGTAGAATCATGTACATTCATTACATCGTTATTTATGCATGGCATTGGTTGATTATCTTTTTCATGTATACCATAAATGGCACTGTTACCATCACCCAAGTTCTGATGAAGAGAACTCCTATTATGCAACTGATTATGAATAGTGGTAAGTTTCCCTGCATCGTTTTAGATAACTGGTACGTTAACAATCGTAGTAGTTGGGACCATGACAGGTTTTTTTAAAGTTTCGGAGTACAAAGACGGGGCCATTTTAGGTAATACAACAGAAGATTATATAATTGTTCAGTTCAATAGGAGGATTATGAGATAGTACAGATCTGTTTGAGGTCTGTTCCCTACCTACACTTTTAAAGTAGGTCGGCAGCATTTTTTGAATTGTCTGTACTTCTACTTCATCTTCAATTGTTTTAACAGAGTCAATTGGAATATCAGGCATAGTTAAGGGGTTTACACAAGTTGAGTGTACTTCAACACTAACCATTTTGACATGATTGTTAGGAATTGATGGCGGTGTTGTATCTATTGACTCTTTCGCCTTTCCTATCTTTGCCCGCAGTACCCGCATTTTGTTTTCGTTCCTCTATGAGTTTAATTAGGGCTGATGGGCTATCCGCAGTATTCCCACTTATCTCTGGCAAAATATTAGGGGTTGAAGGTTCAAGTTTATTTTTAAGTTCAACTATTGTAGAGTTGATAGTACCTAATTCGCATAGGAGCAAGTCAAGTCCTTTAGAAGGTTGATTTGCAAAACCTTGTAGGTCGAAAGAGTAATTTACTTCAGTTTGTGTACTTTGTTCATGAAAAATTTTAGCTTTGGCCTCATTGGGATTTTTTACCCCTATATGGAGCCCTTCCAATGCAAGAATAAATCCTTCCATCCTAGTGACTTTGGGCACAATCTCACTCATAGAATATTTTATATCCCTTAATTCTAAATGAGTGACATCATGTCCTTTGTCCAGCAAATCCAGTATCCGTATTATCACTGGGAAAGTGAATGGTTCTTGGTCTTTAGAAGTATGGGATGAGCTAAGTTCACTCCCATTATTTTGTGAGTATGGAACATGGAGATCAGGGCTTATAGGAAGTTCCGGGTGAGAGGCATTATCTAAAGCTATAGCATTAGCAGGTGACAATGGCAGATGTAAATTTGATGGTAGATATACATCAGAATTATCTGCATTCGTATGCGAATCACGATTTCTGGGTATTAGTGGAGTCACTAAACCGATGGATAACCTAATGCGTGAGTCCAAATCAGCCAGGATTTTAAGATCTAAATCGCTATTATGAGGCTGCAGTTCATTAGTAAAGCCTGGAGACAAGTCATTAGGCACTTTAGATTCTATGTTCAAGTCAACCGGATGTTTTGTAACATCCATATCAACAATACTTGTAGAAGATGCCCCATTGTTAATTTGGTCGGTAAGATTAGAGGGAACCGCCATGTCAGAGCACTTTCTACTCCTCAGACCACTGGCCATCATCTATGATGGCTAAATAAATGCCCAATCAAATGCCTCACGGTAAGTTTTTATAGAGTTCCCAAGATAACTAAAGATTTTCAATAGCAAGATCCTACCTTAGAATGCAGTAGAGGACTCTGCGAGTGAGTGCTTGCACCAACACAAAAGGAAAAGGACCTATGCTTAATGCGTGCTTAGTCCAAGGGCGCCCACTCGCTCATCCGCTTAGCCGAACAGCCAAACAGCCTGAAGCACTTCCAGGCACTTACAGTGCGTGCGCAGTGCGCGTGCACAGACGTTTTCAAATGGAGCACACAAAACCCGATGCTAGGGGGCGGGGCTACCTGCAACACTGTGAATTATGGCTGTAAGAAAGAGGAGGGTAGTAACTAACGTTGTAGAGACACTAACACCACAGCACAAGCACAAACACAAACGCTAAACCTAAACCCCAGAAGAAACGCTATAACAAGATTCAAACGAAACTATTTACTTCAGGTAGTCCAAGTAGCAGCGCGTTAGGAGAAGCTGGCACTTCCTCTTGCCGACGGCTCTCGCTCATGCAAACAGACAATAGGTCCGAGTTCAGTCCAGCAGGGTCCACAGCCAAACAGCCTGAAGCACTTCCAGGCACTTACAATGATTGCATTGATGTACTTGGATGCTTCATCCCTTTTAATGTTGTTTTTAAATGATTTGCCTTTTACACTGTTTCTAGCAGAAAACTCCAATCTATTTACTTGTCCTTTTGTGCTAATTTGTCTAGGGAAGCCAAAGCAACATTTGGTTTAGTATTTGCCTTTGTTTTTATATCCACGTCAGCAGTATTTGTCACACTTATGTTTTTGGAAGTGTAAGATTTGTGTATGTAGCTCACTATCCGTGGTTTCTGAAGGGTTGTTGCAGGTAATGTATTTTTCAATAAACTGTAAAACAGTGGCATCACTATCATGGCCAAATTTAGGAGCATCTTTTATCCACAAAAGCATGTGGATGTGTGGTGCTCCTCTGGATTGATATTCTTTTCTCGAAAAGAAGTGTTGCACTTCTCTGACCAGAAGGGTGGTTTTATTGCAGATAAAGTGCAGCATGGCAATGAAGCGATGCTGAAGGTACCTTGATACCATGACAGGGTCAAGAGAACAGAGTTATCCTGGTGTTTTTATATGTATTCTGTCTTTATATTGGTTTGCATTGCGTAAGAAGTCATGCAAGTCATCCCATGTGTACTTTGCACAACTTAATGTAACAAACCATGTGGGTGGGACTAGGTTCCTTAGCATTCTAACGTACATGATGTCAGAACTAGTATTCTTCTGAACCACGCATGTTTGCCAAGAGATTTGTGATGCTTAAATGCAAAACTTCATCTGTGTCTTTTATTTTTTGAAGTAGTTGGGTAGCGGATATGTTTAAAAAGTTAGGGCCTGTTTTTAATGTGGTAGGAAGATCTGGAGTTTGGAGTAGTGTTGGGCACCTGTGCTATCAATCCGTTTGATTGATTGATCGGTTATATCCTGTAGCCTGACACATGGTTTGCTTGGGAAACAAAACTCCAAAGTTCCCAACGGTATTTATGAATTGGTGAGTAGGCAAACTTTGTTAGCAATGGTGCTGGAGAGTGGTTGAGACCAAGTTTGCGATTGCTCGTTGAAGGACATCAGAAACACCTTATTCATTTTCACCTATAGAAATTATTATTTGTTGATTATAGTAACCAATGGCTTGGCACAAATAAAAAAGAGAGTGCCCTCAGAAGAACAAGAACTGTGGGTAAAAAGGGGGTGCCCCTAGTCCCCCACTGATCTCCTATGTAGACAATATAACACAGGAAATGTAGTAATGCCTGTAGAGCTGTTACTCATAGCTTTCCAACAACTACATTTTCCAGCCCACAAATCAAAACAACACATTGCAGCAGGTATCAAGGAGGATTGGTTTGTACCAAACCTCCAGGAATATCTTAACAAAACAGCAATTGAATGTATGACATGTCAAACATTCAATTCAGGAATGACCCTCAGAATATACGCGGAACATTGCCACGCCCAGTTGGACCCTTCTGTGAGCTGCACATCAACTATGCAGACATGGGAGAGAGGTGCAATGGAGCAAGATATCTGATTGTAGTGGTCTGCCCCCTTTCACGCTGGGTGGATGCAGGCCCCTGCGCCCACCCAGACGCGAAGTGTGCAGGAAACTTTTTAGTGAGAGAAGCTTTCCCACGTTGGGGGATATGTGACGTCATACGATCTGACAATGGAACACATTTTGTAAACAATCTCATCAAAGAGGTAACAACTTACTGGGAATAAAACACAAAATGTGATCGATTTACCACCCACAAGTGAATGGCAGGGTCGAGAAAATCAACGGCCTCCTCAAAAGTATATTTTCTAAACTATGTCATACTCCAAAAATGAATTGGGTGTTTTGTTTGCCTATAGCCCAAATTCAGTTGCACACCCAGCCCAGCAAGGACCACCACTTGTCCCCCCATGAAATAATAACTGGTAGACACATGCAAATGCCACTGTCACCAGTGAGAAGAATGTCAGATGCGCATAGAACAGCAACAGTATTAGGGGAGGTGTTTAAGGAGTACTTTACACAACTAACGAGAGCAGTAAGATGTATTACCGAACAAATTGCTCCACCCTTCACATGAGAGAATGACACAGATACAACCACTGCAGCACTAATGCCTGGAGAACTAGTATATGTTCAGAGTTTCGTAAGAAGGTTGAACTCACCAAGTTTCCACGGTCACTATGAGGTAATCTATTGTACCCCTTTAGCAGTAAAGGTAAAGGGGTTAAAGTATCGGGTGCACCTCTCAAATGTGAGGAAGGCCCATGATAGTGTGATCACAGAAGCACTGCAGGAAAATGAAAAAGTCGCAGCGGGGCAATAGATAGGCCATTAGTAATTACAGAAAAGATACTTGCACAAACACAGGTGTAAACTACAGGAGTACAATGATATCTATTTGAAGTAAATGATTATGCCGTTATGTGAAAATATCTCTTCTCTTCGATATTTCCATGTTTTCTCTCTCACTCTCCCTATCTGGTCTTACATGTTATTTAACATCTACCTTTTATTAACCCCTGTCACCATATATTATTTTCTATAGGCGCCACAATGGTGGAGACAGCGCCACTTACAACTCAAATACCTCAGATGGATAGCAGTAGGAATAGAATAAGTGCCACAAGGGCATGCAGATATGATTGTGGCTTGTATTTTGTAGCCATTGTATTTAGTATTGTTATGTTGGGGTTGATGATTTTCTGGGGGGCATCTTTTATTATGGGAGACATAGAAGAAGGGGGGACAACTAATACGAGAAGGAGGAAGCTTAATATGTGATTGGGTAAAGCTGATTTGGGATAACACAATGCTGCCTAACCTCACTACTTTGCACAAGAACATTACCAAAGTAACTCCAAAGACTGAAAAATTTTATATAATGAAAATAAGAGTGTTTCTAATGTAGTGATAGGTATGGAGCCAATGCTTACACTACAACCTACCTCACAACCTGATAGCATAACTACCTCATGGCGTACTGAACTGTATGATATATTCCCTACTTCTGTTCCAAATGTCATATTGGACACCCCATAATGGCAACAAAATACTGCTCCCAATGTAGATCAGATAGATACTGAGTCATTCCCAATGTATCACCCACCGCCCTTTAATGCACAAATGTCACCTTGTACTACAAATAAGTTATGTAAAAGGGATTTAACGAGACACAAACCTCTTCTGTCAAAAGGTAGGAAAAGAAGACAAGTACAACAGCACAAGTATGATGAGTATAACGGACTGGGGTTAGATAAAGTAGAGGACCTCCACCATTCAGATGAGTACCACTGGGAGACAGGCCACGAATGGTAGCTGCTATGTATGTTCACTGATACCTCATGCGTCAGGTACACCTAAGGTTTGGTACCTCAAGAGACCACAATATTAGGAGCCCAATGTCTCGTTCATCTCGCACTATGCAGAATCAGGAGCACCTTCCAGGCACACACAGTAAAACTACAACTGCTACCTCCAGGTGAGAAAATATGCAAAAACAAGCCTCAGGGTGCAACGTGTTTTAAGGAGGCATTTCCTTTCAATAAAAGGGACAATGTTTGCAGAAATTAAATAGCAAGATGCAACCGTCATGTGCAAAGCTGAAGCTCTGTGTGGTTTATCAGATAAAAGGTTGAAATGGATGGACGACACATGTGCACAGACATGGACGCAGCACATCACAAAGCTGACATCGGTCACCGCACTCGAAAAACCAATCAAGATCCAGCATGAAGAAAAATATGAACTGTGCTTCCACGGGGAAGGAAGAGTACCCATGGGTTCAAACATCTGCTGCAACAGAACCCTTGTGATCCCAGATATGCGAAAAGGATCAGATGCCCTAATGGACCACTAATAGGTGTGCATCAAACAGGCATACTTGCACCTTCCGTCATCATGGAGGGGCAACTGGGCTCTGGCAACGCTGCACTCTGCACTACTGGTGATTCCGGAAGAGCATGTCCTGGGCGAAGGGGTGCCCAGCAGACAGCTACAGGCAGTGGTCGAAGTGTACGAAAAGAAGTAGTGGAACTATGTTCCCTGCTAGCCTGCACCCACTCCCCACAAACCCCATCATCACACCACCTCCCACACACGATATAAACCCCCAAACACATGCACCTGCTGTTTAATGGATCGTCCAGTGCAGTGCACTGAAAGTGCAAGTTTCAACTTCTTCCTACACAGTTATTTTAAAACGAGACCGTTCCGGAATGGTTTCTTTTTAAAATAAAAGTATAGGAGCAGTAAAACTTAATTAAAAAAAGTAGAGGAGCACCGCTCCCAACTGCTGCCACTCACTTTGACCACTGGCCACAGGCACCCCAATCGACAAATGAAGCACCCCCGATCTTCGACATACTATCTGAAGACGAACTAAAGGATCAAGTGTCACGCAAAAAGAGAGCATCCAACTACCTCTCTAAAGACTCGTCTGACCTTTTGGCACAGATCCCCAACGAGTATAAACTTTTCAACTCAGCAGAGACATTTTTTGCATCACTGATCCCCAGTATCCAGACCCGAGCGAGCGCCAAGTGGCTCCAGATTGTGCTCTGGGAGCTGATCCAGCTGGCAAACGACAACGTGGAGGGGTTCAATGTCAACAAGGTAGAACTAAGAGCACTGACACTAATGATGATGCAAAACCGATATGTGCTCGAGCTCCTCACAGCTATGGAAGGTGGTGTTTGCTGAAAAATCAGGAGTGCATGTTGCACGTTCGTGCCTTCTTTAGATGCTGAGAGCGGTACACTTTCACATGTAATATCAGCAGTGCATGAACTCGGAGTGCGAATGAAGAAAGAAGGTGGCGTGCAGCAGAACGACTGGTTCAGTGCAGCATTCTTTTGGGTGCCATCATGGCACAGGACACTGATGTAAATGCTGGTCCCCATCTTCGTCTTCCTCCTGCTGATTTTTTGTGTGTGGCAGTTAGGGGTTCGATGCTGTGCTAAGGCGATTCCTAGTAGTGCAATGATAATGGTGACTATTGGTAGAAAGAATTGTAATGGTAAGGTGCCTCTCGATACTAGAGAAGCCCAAGTACAAACAGGAGAAAGTGACAAGCTCAAATATTGTATGGTGGCAATATACCAAACAGGAGATGTAGTAGACCATTATTACCACACCACAATCAAACAGCCCCAAGATCTTGAATGTCACATGGAGGTGTGGGTGGACCTAGACGGGGTGGGGATTGTATATACATGTCATGCACTCCTGAAGAATATACCCGCCGCGGGAAAGCCTATGAAATGTGTGCATAGCATGGATGCCAATAAAAGCTACCCCCGCCTGGGATGAGGCAGTAAGAGTGGCAGAGGAACGTAGACGGAATGGGACAAAGTATTAGTTACATTAGTAGTAATGAAAAGGGGAAATGTTGGGGGAGAAGTGGCATCGTCTCACCCCCCTTTAGCATTCCCGCAGCAGGTAGACCACGTGTAAGCAAAGGGGGAGTCATATTCACACAACATAACATTAATCTGTATGCCAGTAACCTAATGTATGCATTTTTTTAGAGACTCCATTTTGTGTCCTGCCAACTCCCTTCCTTTGCTAGGCCCAAATCCACTACACTGAGATGTCAGCTCTCACTTCCCCAGCACCACATACAGACAGCCCACAACACCTCCACCTCCTGCCAGCTCCACGCAAGCCTTGTTCTCACGGAGGTCCAGACATTTATTATTTCAATTAGCTAGTATCAAATGCTGACAGAATGTGCTCACTGCAAAGTGTGAGACCGAGGCAAGTGACAAACCCTGGGCCCATTCATCTCAGTTGACCTGCTCATACCTTCTCTAACCTCTCACTGCCAGGCCATGGCCATTGGCCCTCTGACCTCCACTCTCTTTGAAGGTAACTACCTACATGACCCCTCCCAACAATCACACCAGAGTACCCACCATATGCATAACCCCGTGCAGCAGTATATTCTCTCCTAGATTAACATCTATATAGTCGTTTAAGTCGTGAGGCACCAGGGAGCATACATTATAGATCAAACCCCACAGATAAGGCACCTGGGAGAGGGTCCCAGAGCACCCAACCCCCATAAAATGAAGGGTTAGAATACTCATACATCTGTCTATATTTCCAAAGGCCCCCCATCCACACAATAGTTTATGTCCACCATTATTCTCTGTATGCCGATGATTGCTGTTTAGCTTAGATTAGTTAGAAATGTAACTCTTCATGAACTAAGTTCGACCTTCACACTGCGAAGACGAGCCCACCTGACCCATGTTCCAGCCGATCAACCCAGAAACAGCAGCCAATCGCAGCCTGACATCACCTATACCGTATGCTGTGCCATGTGAGCCTACCAATTGAAACTGTTATTTCATACTATATGTAGTGACATAACTCATGATGTTATTTTTGTTCATAATGTGCTGCCTGTGTATTGTTTGGCAGAGCGCTCTCCGGCAGCAGAGTTCTCTGCTTGCATTTCATATCTTACATAAAGTTGTTTCACTTGCAATTACTATCCTAGTCTCATTCCCTAGTGGGGTGTGTCCTTTATTTTGGTCTATTGGATATACGTGCATGTTGGGCAGCAACCTTCAATTCCTACTGTCAACCCCAGGCTGCGTTCTAATCCTGCGGTTACCATCACCGGTAATCATTCCCATGTAATGTTTAATTTTCCGATTATTATGGGAATCGAAAAAAGCTTGACAATTTAATAGCCTTCTCCTTGCCCACTGGAATTCTCTGTGTGCATCCTTCCTACTTTCTAGGTGCCCGAATAGTGTAAATCCTGTAAATCCACCCCCATAATCTCCTAATACCCCCTTTCACTCACAGGTTTGTGAAACACATTTTTGCTTTTATAGTGCATCTTGTGACATTTATCCGGGAATCTCATGATAATCCTGCAGGATTCCTCTGGTAAAACAAAAACGTTCTTGCACAATCTGGCTCCATGGGCCACCCCTGACTCTCTCTCTAAACAAGTCGCCCTCTTTCCCACTCCCCACTTCAATTCCTCATGTAAAGCCACCTCATTCCCACCTCTTAAATGTTGAGCAGCTTTGCTTTTTGGATTTCCGTAGGAATCGCCTGCATCAAGGAATACAAATGAAGACTTTTCATTTCTGAAAAACCTCACTGGTGCAACCCACCACGGGATTTGCATATCATTTTTTTTGGGGACCAATATCACCCTGTTTTCAGTCAAATTATTTCAAAAGCACTGAACAAAATTACACCAAACTAAAAAAAGGCACATTCACAATACTTTCTGCCCGTTGGGGAAATGAATGGGAATATGCCGAAACAACTTTGTAAATTGTTTTCTTAATAAAATTTGAACCGTTTCACGTATTGTTCCCAAAATGTCCTGTTTGGAGGGCGCTGTTATAGGAAGTATGTTTGGCGAATTTAATTTAAATCCGTCTACTGAGTCAAATGTTATTAGCAAAAGTAGTTTAGGAAAAGACAATGCACATTGATTTTTATCATAACTCTACCCTATGATATTTGTGTGTGTGTACATGCACAAATGCACAAATATAGTTCAGTAAGAGGTTCTTGCACTGCACAAAGACAGAACAGCTAGTGCTGGGGCGCAGAAAGGTCATCCTCATAGAAGCTGTAGATACAGTCCTGTGCAGTTATGCATCAATAAACAAATCCAGATGCCAGAAGCCTGAATGGAGGTCGAAAGTCCAGCTGTTCGACAAAATAATTAAGTTTTACCCTGAAGGAATCAAAAAGTTAATTACATTTCTATCAGCGAGATAGTTTTTCAGTGGACTGTGGCACCTCCCGTGGGGAGTATTCATGTTAGCAATGCATTCTATCTACAGGCTTTCAAACCTCTCCAATCCGCACACCCAATTTAGCAGTACATGGATACATTGAATTTATCACACATTACTTGCAGCTCCGAGTGTGAAGAAGGGGGATTAGCTTTCCTCCAGGCCATCCCTAGCTGAGGGCTTTATCAACATTCAGCCAGTTAGCTGGCTCACAACTTGATCTGTAATCTGTGCAAGTAAATTATCTAAGCACAGGAAAGTCAACTTACTTTTTTAGCTTTCTCGGGTAGATGAGATGAGTCATATTTCTGTTGAGTCAGAAGTACCTTGTATTATCTAACATAAAGATTTTGCAGAGCATCTATACTGTGGAATAATTGTTCAAAGGTCCAGTGCATTCAGGTAAAACATAGCAATCAGAATAGTATTTTTTAAAATGCTTTTTCATTTGTTATTGTTAAATATATCCATCTGAAACAACCATCGACAAAGCCAACAGTTTTGGCTTAAGTGCAGACAGTGGATAAGCTTTCATAAGGCACTGCCATCAAATTCGCAGGAGCTTACATGAAGTTGGCAGCTTTTGACATTTTATTGAGTAAGAAGTAGCATCATTTGCCAGGTATTTATTTTTATTTTATCAATTGCATAGGTGCAAACCTAACTCAAAAGCTTAACGGAGCACCAAAACACATTTTGTGATGCAATCATACAAAAATATAATACAACTATTTAAAAAAAATAAAAACAAAGACAATACAGTTTTTATTATTTCCTGAATGACAGGCGAGATGGACTTAGACATACCATTATTGGATGGAATTCCAAAATATAGGCGCGTTGAAGGAGAAACATTATTCAAACATTTGTTTCTTCCTTACCTAGGGAATTTCTACTCTTATCACTAAAGAGTATGGCAATTGTGAGGAGAGAGCCATCCCAGAGTAAAGATGGTATAACCAGCTCACTACACCTATAGATAGCGATGGCAGACTCCCACTCCCCAGGAACACCTTGGGCTGAACCAAGGAATATCCAAGACTAGCCACACATGTTAACTTAGATGATACGGTGCGGAAATAACCGACAGAAAGGAAAGAGAGTAAAGTAGTCAAATCAGTTATACAGCCAAAAGACCTCAGAGTTTCCTTTAGCCTCATCCAAAGAGCAGCTGCGTATTAGGTGTAGTAGACAGCTACATGACATCTCATGTGTACGCAAGCATTATCCAGAGAATGACATCCAGGCACACAAAGATATGCTCACCCTGTGGGACAAGCTTAAGACAGAATTAATTATGATTAGGCAATACCTGCAAAAGATGCGTGTCATCAATGGAGAAAAAAGCACATTTCCAAAATGGGCCAAAAGACATATGCCTTCACACAGACACGGTCACATGGCTCTACCTACCAGCTTGAAGAGGAACCAGATTGGGGCAGCACTGGCATGAAGTTACTTGATCCTCCTGCCAATATTGACTTAAATCATATCATCTCACACGATTTGAGATTCCTGTGGCACGCAAAGAAGAAACTGCCAACAGAGCCACCCATATAAGAGCATGCAAATGTAATGATTTAGAGGACATCCCTGTGCCTTGTAAAAGGGTGAGGAAAACAGCAGAGGTATGCGTCCTGGGGGATGACGCAAATTCCTGACAGGTGGTCAATGAGTATTTGCCAAACTACACAAATGGCTCTACAGGAAACTGGGCAGACATCAGAAATGTTGTGATGTATTCTGACCTAAATTGCCAAAAGGGCTTGGATCAAAGTGTGGTCCTCTACAAATAATGTTATAATGGTAGGGTGTGGCCAGTAAAACTTACCAAATGGCACACAGCCAACAAGGTCCTAATGAGCCCTCTGCAGGATATGCAAGTAGCCATGGCTTCTCATTTGAAACAGCCTTCAAGTACTAGTCAAACTCACAGCACAAGATGCGGAGACAAGCACAAGAAACACCTTTTCCAGTGCTGTTGAGTGCACGAATCACAAGCAAACAATCGAATGGAATACATAGGCATTTGCCACCTGGACCAACTAGCACTTAAGGCAAATAGAGGGTCCAAAGTAGCAGTGACCGTAAGCAGAACTCCAGCATAGTGAAATGGGTCACTTGCAAGCTGTCTGGTAAGCCTCAGCAAGGCTTGCTCAGAGAAACACGAGGCAAGGAAAAACTGAAGGAAGAGCTATGTTTCCTATGGAAACCAACCACTACTCCGTGTTGGAGCGTGGCAGGCCTGCCTGCAAATTTAGAAGACCGAGATTTTACATCTTCTTTTAGCCAGCCATGATATCACACTAGTGTGATAGCCCTGGATACGAGAACCCTTGGAACTAACTAGCTTTACTTCACTCCTCAGGTAGGCCACACCAAACCTCCAGGCCGCCAACTCTGGGGGCTGCTAATAGATTGTAGAGCAGAGTTTGGCTGCAAGATAACAGAAATCATCACAGTGGCAAACAGCATTCTAATCACATATATTCTTCTGCTTTTGGGTACGAAGCTGCTAGTTATAATGCACATGAACTGTCATCACACATGACCACTTTTGACAAGTTGCTCTCTACCATAGAACAATATCCCGTGCCAACTCTCCCGGAAAATGTGAGCCTTGACATCTTGGTGGGAGGAGATTTCAATGCTAAATCTTGGGAGTAGATTTTTAAGACAAAATTATTGCAGAAAACAAGGCGGCTTGTGGAATTCCAACGTTCAGCCAACTCTTCAGGGTGAAGGATAAACAAGGCTTGGCACTGGTTTCATTCTGCTCCAAAAACCATTACATTAGCGCTTTCACATCAGGTGGACCAGCCTTTCTAGGAACCCCTTGATGCCATGCTAGGGGCTACAGTTCTGTAATCGACTACATCTTGATAACCATGCACAGTTGGCGCTGTTATGAAACCTTTATAATGAAAGAGTGGGAAGCAATCACAACGGACACAGCATGCCCAGAAAACACTGGCGTAACGGGGGCCCCCACAGCACCCGCAGTGCGGTGGGCTGCTAGCTCATGTCCTGGGAGGGGGCCCCACTTGGAGAAAATAAAATGAAAAAAAATATTTTTTCACTTTTTTAATATTTCTTTTTGAATTCCCTCTGCATTCATAAAGAAATAATTTCTGTAACAGAGATACATTTTTTGTATTATTTATTGTAATTAATTATTGTATTTCTATTAAAAAAAAACTTTCTTTTTGAAATCCGAGGTCTCCCCCCACCCCATGACATGGGAGACCACAGGCTGGAGGCCTCCATTTCATGGGGTCGTGGGAGCCCTATGACTTCAAAAAGAAATTGTTTATTTTTGAAGTCACTCTGCCTTCATAAAGAAATGATTTGCAAAACGGTTCGGTCCGTATCAGAAATAATTTCTTTATGAAGCCAGAGTAACTTCAAAAAGAAACAATTTCTTTTTTAAGTAATAGGGCTCTCCTCAACCCCATGACGTGTGTGTGTGTGTGTGTGTGTGTGTATTTTGAAAGGGTGTACACTTAAATGTGTAGGTGGATGCCTGGATGAGTGTATGGTGAAAGAGTGCACACAAATGTATGGGTGGCTGGGTGTGCGTGCATGCGTGCGTGTACAGTGAAAGGGTGCACACTTAGGGTGGCTGCCTGAGTGTGCCTACATGGTGAAAGGGTGCACACGTAAATGTATGGGTGGCTGCCTGTGTGAGTGTATGGTGAAAGGGTGCACATTTAAAAGTATGGGTGGGTGCCTGGGTGTGTATGCCTCTAGAGTGAAAGGGGGCACTCTTAAATGTACAGGTGGCTGCCTGGGTGTGCCTGTATGGTGAAAGAGTGCACACTTAAATGTATGGATGGCTGGACGTGCGTGTGCGTATATGGTGAATGGTGTTTGTGTCTGTGTTTAGGGCTCAACAAAATCTACATTTCGAAAGGGCTGATTCTTCAAATGTTGGAAGAGGTGCTAACTTCACGGGCGGTGGGGGAGGGCAAACTTATTTGTGTTGGGACATCTAACTTCTTTACACATTTTAATGAGACTATTCTAGTGCAACTTCAATGTTACAAGCAGTTAACTCTCTCCTTCAAGTCTGAAATCACCCACTTATGGACTGCTGTGAGAATGAGCGGTCTCCTGTTCCCTCTCTACCTTTCCAATCATTTCCCTGGCATGCCAGTACTAAACCCACATCACGATTTAAATTGTCTAAAAAATGTAGTGTTTGCATGCAGGTACGAACAGTGAAATGCTTTACGTTAGTAATTGCTGGGCCCTTGTTAACAGCGAAACCCAGGTGCCGTTTAACATCTGTGTCCTGTTCTTTCTGGAAATTGCTCTGAAGGTCAGCCAGGTTGAGTCAACATAGCCCAATATTTCAGAGGGGAGTGCTGAAGCCCAGTCAACTCAATGGTGTTACGCCACTACGTGTGTTTAATGCCCTGATTACTTATTGGTAATTGTCATTACTCCTAGCCCTATTCTTCCTCGTCCCTGTACTTGTGTATGAGGTAGTACTTGTGAATGAGACACTTTGCCTCATACACAAGTACTGGGGTGAGGTAAAGGTGCATGAAGGTAATGCCTGACTCTGCTACTTGTAATCTTCATTACTCCTAGTCCCACTCTTCCTCATCCCAGTACTTACCTATGAGGCAAGGAGCCTAATATGTAAGCTCTGGGACAAGGAAGAGGGACATGAAGGTAATTCTGGGCTAAGGAGTTGATTTTGGAGGTTGGGGTAGGAGCTGGGAGATAGAGGGGATGTGTGGGCACGGGATTGTGCGATAAATCATAATGGTTGTCCATGTGCAGGCTAGGCGGGCATGATATGTGGTATTAGTGGCTAGAGTCATTTTGGTGCAGTCGGTCTAGTCATTCCTCAGTTTAGTATGACTTTTTTTTACTGTGCATTTCAGATAAATCAGTCCTGCTAAGTGTAATTACCTGGCTAGACTGGCATTTGGGTACTGCCAGTCTAGCCTTTTCTTACTGCAGCATTGTATATTTTTCTGGACATCTGTGATAAAATGATGTGATATAAGTAATTTATAACACGCCTGTACACAAGTGTTTCTAGGTGCGACAAGACAAGGGAGGGAAGACAGAAGGAGGACAAGACAAACAATCTTACTAAGCCTTGTGTCATTCATATCATGTAAGTGCGAGAACGAGAAATGCAAAAAGAAAGGGAGGGGGAAGTGCAAGGAAGAGGGGAGGGGAAAACAGGGCAGTAATGCCCTGAGTAAGTGCAGCGCGGCTCTGGGTAGTGCAAGGAAAACACAGGCCTGTAGGGTTACAGTTACAGCCCCTAAGTGCGTGGTAGGCCCAGAGGCAATGCAAGGGTGATTGATCAAGAAAGAGCCTGTTACCCAGTGAGACTCTGAGGGTAGCCAAGCAACCAGTCGCTACAGCAGACTGGCAGGTCAGGTAGGTCAGCAGGGGAGGCAGAGAGAGAAAGCAGAGGAGAAGAGGACCGCTTTGAGCTGCTTCCAGAAATTCAGGTGGCCCACTCAAGTTTGAGAGGGGCAGGGAGGCCATTCCAGAGGGAGGCACTTGCAGATGAGAGATCTACCCCACACTCTCTGCCTGGAGAAGCGTCTAACACTTAGAGAGTTGGAGATAGCTGGGGCAAGGGCGAGAAGGAAGGTATTTTGGAAGAGAGCGTTGGATGTAGTGTGGGCCCCGGCCCAAGAAAGCCTTGTGGACAATGCAAATGGTCTTGAACTTGATCCTTGCAGCCACTGGGATCCAGTGGAGAGATTTCGGGCTGGAGAGATACAATCCCTGGGCTTGAGGCCAAGGATAAGTCTCGCAGTCCTGTTCTGGATTAGTTGCAGAGGGCAGAGAGTACAGGAAGGCAGATTGAGAAAGAGGTTGTTGTAGTAGTCCAGCCTAGAGAGAAACAAGGCTCTGGAGACAGTGAGCTTCTGGGGAAAGTGAGAAAAGGAAGAGTCCATTTGAGGAGGAGCAGCTCAGCTGGTAGTGGGACTTCTTGGTGACGTCTAAGATGTGAGGAGAGAGAGTGGAGTCGAAGATGACACAAAGGTTGTTTGCCTTGTAGGAAGCCAAAGGAAGAGGGGCTAAGGCGGGTGGACAGAGTAAGAGAGGGACTGCATGGGCAGGGTCCCCAGTGAGAAGGATCTCTGTCTTACTGGCATTAAGGCAGAGATTGTTGGAGGTGTACCAATCCTGAATCGCAGATAGACAGTCAGGAATGAGCGAGGGAGGAGAGGAGCCTGACGGAAAACTTAGTGTCATCCGCATAACAATGAAAGTTAGAGGCAGTCCAAGAGGAAGGAGGTCAGTCACTCCAGGGCCTGATCTGTGATGCCCAGGTTCTCACATAGTCGATTGATCAGGATGATGTGGTTAACTGTGTCAAAAGTAGAGGAAAGATCAAGGAGGACTAGGACAGAAGGAATGCTGGAATCAAGGTTAGAGCGCAGATCTTCACATTTGACCCGGTAAATCTCTCAAAAGGTTGATATGAGTTTGCTAAAAGGAGCATCGATCCATTGTTTTTTAGATAAATCCAGTCTCCCTACCAAGGTACTACGTCCTTTCCAATATTGAAGGGTGAAAAATAGGGTTGCATTTGGGCCCCAACTTTTTACACACTTTATATCAATGGTATGGTGAGGGTGTCCCTTTGATGTTACACACAGATGATTCTGTAGAAAGTTTCCAAATAAATTCAATACAATAACCAAGATGGTAGCAACAGAATCATGGTTTCTTGGGGATTTCATAGGGTTTACACAATGAGGCTTATACAGAGAAACAGTAAGACACATATAGTTGGTTACATTATCAAAACATCTTGAAGCCTTGCGGGGGATGTTTTGACAGCACCATGTTATAGCTGTACAATTGTTTCACCTATCCACGTGGCACAGTCTCAGTCCACAGCGGATCACTCCATCATGCATATCGAGCCACAGTCTGGTTATATGCATTCATGTAACCCCCAATCCAGTTCTCAGGCAAGAATACCTTGCCCTCATGTGTGATGTGTTATGCGTCACTGGTCATGCCCATTTCGCAGAGACTATCCTCACAGTTGCACAGCCTTCTGTTACATACCAACTAATCATGTTCATATGACATTTTATCATATTACATCAATATGTGGCTTTGCTTTGCCTGATAAAGCTGCACATGCATTGCTTATCACCATTGGTAAAATGTTCTCATTATTATGAGAATTAGTTCAGGTTTTCAAAAACAACACCACCAAAGAAGGAAAGTAGCTATGGTGGCAAGAAATACTGCAATAAGTGTGACCCACATATATGGGTCTGCCAGTTTGAACATCTAAGCTCCATGACATAGTATATCCTTTGAGGTGCAACGAGCAACTGTTTGTTGAGCTAACATATGCGTTCTTCTCGGTATCAAATGTTGCTTTAAGCAAATACAGTTCATGACTAACGTCCTCCATCTTATGTATCAGCAACAGCAATTCAGGCAGATTATCTATGGAACTATGGATGACCAGTTAAAACTTATTACATATTTCAAATGCACTTCTGCTCCAGTTCTGTGGGCTGGTAAATATGATGTATTTCAGTCTGTGTATACAACACAAATTCATGTCATGTAACAGTCCTGCCAGAGGGTGGAACCAGCTGTCACTCACAATGAATAATCAAGTTCATTCATCATGGATCTTTACCATACCGTCCGAGCAAATTTGTCTCTAGACAGTCAGTACCTGGCCAGGTCTAGCTTTGTCCATACATTGACAATGCAGCGGTTCTTTCAGCAACATGGTCCATTAGTTTTCCAGTCCAATCCCTACATCTCCCTTCACTCTGGAAACATTCACGATGTAGGAACTGGTTCCTTGAGAATTTGGCGCTCCCAAACGTCACGATGAATCACCCAATGCCGTTTGAAGCCAGGCCACAAGCAAGGCATTATCTGATATATGGGGGCCCACACTCCCTTGATGTGCCAAAAGACGTTTAAGGAATATTGCACTGTTTCAGTGATACATTGCCAGACTGAAAATGTACACAGATTCTACCAGTGCCACACCAAAGCCAGGACTCCTGCATCTTCACTCATCATTTCTGGCCAGGACTAATGTGAGATGTCATCTTGGATCATTCACAGATGATCTTTCAGGTAGTCTTGAAAATCACTAAATGCAGTATCCCGCTCGATATTACGAAGGCCGAGGTGATTTGAATACAAGTCTTTTTAGAACATTTTGAATAATGCTACTTACATCTCCAAGATTTATATTTGGTTCTCTCATGCTTGCATCTATATTTTAGCGGTGAGCCCCTGTTAACAGTCCTGCTGACTTTTTCAGCTGACCTAATCTTTCCTCATGTACCTGGTTGTGATAAACATTTGAAGCAGATGCTACTGAATTGACCCCATCCCACATACAACCTTTAAGATCCCTTTTTCTTGCTTTTCACTGCCAGAATATCCTTATGAGGTGACAAGCATATTGCAGCTTCTGCAGAACAAATTTGGAAAAATTACATGTCACTTGGAAGTTCAACATTGGCAAGAAGAATTGCATTGAGCCTAACGTTGGATTGACTATCAACCATTTTTCAGGGTGCGGACCATTAATCAATGTTTTATACCATGGATTGTTGGTTCTCAGAAGAATAGAGTTTCTTAAAAGTTAATTCTTGGGAGTCATAAAACACACTTTGGATCAGGGTACAAAGAATTTGCAACACAGACAGTTTATCTAGGCAGGCAACTTCTCCGTCTGCTATGCAATGTTTTTAGGCTGTAAATTCATTGTGCACTGTGTATGTATTTTCTTTTTTGCTCACTCTGTTCCTCATCTGGTATGCACAGGCCAAGGGCTATTACGGTCTGCTTGATCCATTGCTTGCATGCAATTAAATAACTCGCCCTGAAAGAATGCCTCACCATCACCTTGTCTGTTATCAACGTTGATGTACCATCATTCATCCACTGGATCTCTCAATTGTGGAACTTCCCTTGCTCTAGAAAATAGAGATTGGTTGAACAGGAAGGAGTCAAATTACTTTTCTGTCTTGGTATTTAAGAGTTGCAACACAGATTTTAGGGAAATTGTTTTGCTTTTCAGAGCCATCCTTTTTTGAGAAAATCTACATTCAATATCACCAGAACAAATTCCCAAATAGTGGTGCAGCAGTGTTCATTAACAAAATCAGCTTATATGGGGCCCACTACCTCGCCATAAAACTATATTTTTAGTGGTGGCTCTTGACAAAGACTGAGCTCCGAGGCTTGAAGGGGTGAAAGGGCATTTTAAGTTCTTCTGACAATGCTTCCTGGACCTGCGGATAAATATACCTGACAACATTTACCAGATTCATGTAATACATCATCGCCTAGAAGAGGCACATTCCCCTGATTCAATGGCAGCAGGGGTGATTTCGGTAAGTGCATCAGTCCCTTCGTGAGAATCTCATATGGGCTGAAGCCAATTTTCCTGTTTGCAGGCCGTGCATGCAAATTAAACCGAGTTGCAGCACATCTGCCCACTTCAGACCATTTTTGGCACTGTTTTTAGAAATTATATAATTCAGGATGCCGTTTTGCTTTTCCATTGCTTCTGCTAATCATTGGAAATTGGGACAATGGAGCTTTTGTTGAATGTTTGACGCTTTGTGTTGAAATTATTTTCCCTGTGAAGTGTGTTCCACTATCAACATCAATGCTCACTTGCACCCCTGACTTGAAAATAAAATATTTAATTATATTCTTTACCACTGCTTGTGTGTCTGCCCAGCTGCAGGGGTATGCCTCTACCCAATTTGAAAACCATTCATCAATCACGAGAACCCACTCCCACCATGACATCTTGGCTAATTGTATGACATCATAATGCAGTCTAACAAATGGTTAACAAGGTACAGAATATGCTCCTTGGCTAACAGTTGCCCACGCGCTTACATTGTGACACTAGTACACTTGAAGTTCCTTGCATAATTGTACTGCTACTGGCGAAAAACCCAGAGGATGCTCTCCCCTTTTGCCTATGTGTGTAATTTCATGTTGTACACATGTGGATTATTGTAGGGGTGATTGGGGTACAACTAAAAGACTATTATTTGAGTGTCATAGTTTCTTTGTATGATGTGTACATCCTGTCTTACTTCAGGCATTCTTTTCATCATCTGAAGCACTTCACTGAATTTCAGCAAATACATATAGGGTAGATGAAGAGGGTGTGAGTCACTTCACCTCGGTTTGTCAGTCAAGGGAAAAGGAGAAAGTACGGCCTACACTGCAACTTTAATGGCCAGGGTGTTCCCCCGTGCAATGTCGTCCTTAGGAATCTGGTGGGCAGTACATTTGACCATAGCTATCTCTTTGGGCAACTGAGTATCTAGAGAAGGGATCCTATGTACCGGGCATTCTTGATTGGTATACATGATGGGAATCTGAAACACAAAGAGACCCACCGTGGAAAATTGTCTAATAATTCCAATACAATAACCATGGCAGCAGCAGAATCTGGATTATTTCTATACAGCTGTACAGAAACAGACAGAGAAACTGTCAGAGTATCCCCATCCTGAAAACGTGTCCCCCATAAACACATAATTCTCTAGGATTGTAAAGAATTTTACACAATGAAGTTTATACAGAAAAAAGTAAGATGCATTTATTTGGTCAGAGTAATAATAAGCTAGCTAGCAGAACATCCTGAAACTCTGAGGGCTACGGCTTGACAGTAACATGACATGGCTGTACAATTCCATTCAGCCTCCCCATGTGACAAGTCTTTGCTTGCGACAGATTGTTCAATCATACGTAAGGAGCCATGGTCTGGTGACCTGCACCCTGTTGACCCCTCTTCCAGTTGTCAGGAAAGAATACTCTGCCCTCATGAGTGATGTACCACAGGTTGCTTGAAGTGGCTATGTCCAGTCAGAGATGCACAACTTTATGTTAATGGGTCTACTGGTCAGTGGCAACTAATCATGCTCATATCCAGATCCACTGTATTACATCACTATACATGGCGGTGGTATTGCTGTGCCCTATACATCTGCATTGTCAATGCTTATGAGAAGACATCTAATATTATTAGCTTTGGCAGCTCTGGTATCTCGCTAAGAACCCCCAAAATACTGCAATTGATGCTATACAGTAAATTAACCTACTGCAGAGAAAACCATCTTAAATGAATACTGCAAAATCACAGGTATTGTTTTTTGGAATTTCCAGAAAGAAATTAATTTGTTACATTTTAGGATACGGAAGGAGAAAGTGCAATAAGCCAGAGATTGTCCTTATCTACGAATTTCCATCTTTGATTATCTGAGCTAAAAACCACTAGCATAAAAGCTCTCCTGAGACAATATGGTGATAAGATATGCCTTAAAGGGAAGAAGGTTTACTCACCAAAATGTGGAAATCTGTCTTGAAGCTGCAGGGAGCTTTTCCACAGCTGCTTTGAAACTGAACTTGATCTCATGCCCAATCTCGGAAGCCAACAAAGTGTGCCCGGCAAGGTTCAACTTCAAACACACACTATCAGTAAAGACTGAAATAGATGATACCACACATAAAGAACATAAAGAGATGTCCTGTCTAAGCAACAAGCTGAGCTCATTGAAATCTATAATAAACACATACAGTCTTGACATTGCAACATGCATAAACTTGACACCTAAAGCTGGAGAGCGATGGTATACTGAGGATTAGAACAATCAACTTTGAAAAGACTGCATGAAAATAACGACAAAATAGAAGATCTGTGGTGTTAAGTGTTATATATGTATATATGTACATAGCTTTTGTGAACCTGTTAGTCATGGGTGCAGTCATAGGTGCACATATATGATTTGTACATGTGAATTGTCAGTCAGCCTGACAACACTGAGTTCTAGAGTGGGTTCTGCTGTGGGAAGTGCCGCAGCCCCGGCCTTAATCCCTTGATGGAGATGTGAGAGCCATACCGCAAGGAGTCCAGTGTGCAGAGCCTGGTTGGAATGCCTACAGAGGATTAAGGAGTGAGGATCCGCTCCCCCAAAGGCAAGTGTGCAGCGAGGGTCCAGTGGAGGGAGGCTGACTTGCGAGTGCCCATGGCACAGCTGCACCTCACAGCTGACACAGTGCACAGTGAGTGAGGGACAATAGCGATCCGTGCTGCATAGCGGAAGAGAGGGAGTGGAAGAGAGGAAGGAAACCAGGTGCTTCTCAGCTGATTTGCGAGGCACACAGGAGAATGGTTCAGTTGCCTAGTAACGTCCTAGAAATGCCCCTCAGCCCACGGCGGTGGCCATCTTAAGGGTAGGCAGCTTGAGGACACTACAAGCCAGAAGATAGAAGCAGCCATTGCCTGCGGAGGCAAGGTCTAAGAGCATTCCGGCAATGTTCGACAGCACATGGCGGCAGCCATTTTAAGGGCAGACGGCTTTGGGGCATCACTAACAGAAAAGATAGAAGGAGACATTGCTTGGTCAGGCAACCAATATTACAAATCCTGCTACAATGAACATCCCGAGGCCAATGTTGTTCCTGCCCCAGCCACGTGAACCAAGCACGAAGTGGAATGATTGGAAGGAGGGATTTACAAGATACATACATGGTGTGTATGGTAGCAATTTTGCTAGTGAAGAATGGGGTGGGAAAATACCACGACAGCTCTTTATATGCAACAGTGGAAAGGCTTAACAGGACTTTGATGGAGGTTATATGCATTGCAATTGCGACAGGTGGGAATTTGGTCACAGGCTGTGATGGAGCGGGTAATGCAATATAGAATTGCCTCGCATCAGGTGACTGGTGTTTCACCGTTTGAGGCGTTGAGAAGAAGGTTGCCTGACTCAAGGGTGAGGCCGGGTTGGATGGGAAAATGTGGAGGTAGTCGGAGTGTAGTTTCTCAAGAGGTGATGATACGGGAAAGGATTATGTGTGGTCAAGTGAAATCGAAGGTGAGGTATGATAGAAAAAATGTGTGAAGGAGCGGACAATGCAAGAAGGTTTCGAAGATAAGGTGGGGCGTGCAAAAGGGGTACACAACATTTTCAGATTTTTTGCCAGTAGTGAAGGATTTTGGGAGCAAAGTGCTACTTAGCAAAGGGGGAAAATGGACTAAGGAAAGGGTAGTCATGTTTGGTTCACAACAGTAGCACGAATGTGGGTGCCCGGGAGTCCTTAAAATGTATATAGTTTTCCTGTTCATGAACTGCTCCAAGATATGCATACATGGACATAGCTGTTGCAAACCTGTTAGTCATGGGTGCACATGTACGTTGCAAACTTTTTAGTCATGCATGCAGCCATAGGTGCACAGTTCTATGTAATGTTCCGATGATGTTCACGGAAGGGAAGGAGGTGTGTTGTATATGTATATTTGTACATAGCTGTTACGAACCTGTTAGTCATGGGTGCAGTCATAGGTGCACGTATATACTTTGTACATGGGAATTGTCAGTTTGCCTGACACCACTGAGTTCTAGAACGGGTTCTGCAGCAGAGCCTGGGGGATATAGTGTTGACACATGAAGGCGGGCGGTTGGAGAGATGAAGAGGAGGTTGGGGCTGCTGCATGTTTGATAGTGAAAGACAACGATGAATAATGTACAATAAAAAGGCGATTTACCTCACCAACTTGCCTACTTCATAGTGATAGAGGGAGATACAAATTCCAAACCGTGTATTTTTTAACTTTACCATATACACGAGAAACGTTTCTTCATGCTAGCCCACTTTGACTGCCTCATCTTAAATGGCTGCAAGAAAGGAAGAAACAAGCCTGCACCAACAAGCTACACTCATGGCGGCCCAGTTAAAGCCTCATACATACAAAAGGAGACATGAGAACCATGATGTAATGCCTAACCCTAACATGGCTGCAGCTGGCATGCGCTGGTAGATAGATTTAAACAAACAGAACACTGCCTTCAATCAACATGCATTGCTGGACATCAGTAGTTGCTCTGCTTCAAGGACAAGGGTATCCAAACAGAAAATGTGTGACACAGGTCAGGTTGCTAACCAGACAATGGGCCTCATTACAAGTTTGCTGGTACCAGAAAACAACGGTACCGGTAAGCTTGCCGGTACCATTGTTACCGGACCGGCAAACTACGAGTTCTGCTCGCAGGTGCCTTCCCGCCCGCCAAGACTGACCTGGCGGGCGGACCGGCACCCGCGAACAGACCATGTCGGATGCACCGGCACCATTCATCAATGGTGCCGGTACATCCGGCCTCCCCATGCCCATTGAGCCCTATGGGGCTCAAATGGGAATGGGGATTCATTATTACCGGCACCCGGCAATCGGGAAATACAGGGTCTGCCAGGGCTGTAATGCCCCTGTATTTCCCCATTGCCAGGCGCCGGAATAATTCTCAAGTTCGGCGGCAGCCTGCCGGTTTTACCAGCAAGGCTACCGCCAAACTTGTAATGAGGCCCAGTAACTTAGCCTTATTGTAGGTAGCATTCACAAGTGTGGGTATGGAGAAGAGCATAATCAAACAAACCATTTGATGTCTTAAGCTTGGAGAGGACAGCATGATGAGCATGATGTTTCCAAAGATAACAAATAACAAGCATTGGCAATGCCAATAGTTTTGGCTTTTGTGTACATATAGGAAAGGTATTTGCCAGGCGTTGTCATAATGGTACTAACTGGCCATTAATGGTAACAGCTTGAAAATGGTGCAAGTACCTTGGCATGTGATATCAGTGCCTGTCAATTGCCTATCTAACATCTACATACAAGCGGAAACTGTTGCATCTGCCAATGTTTTTTATTAACAGGCGACTTCAGTGAAAGATACGCATACAGCTTATAAATCAAGTGGCTAAAGGCAAACCAGGCAAAGATATTTTTATTGCACCAGAAGTGCATTAGTAGCACCAATTCAATCATTAGCACTAGGACGTTTGCTTTGAAAATGCTCTGCAGGCACATAGAGTACAAAGTGTGATTTTAAGGCTTGATAAAGTTAGCTTAAAGGGATCCCAGGAGGGCGTGTTTGGTCTGGGGGGGCAAAGGGATTAGCATAGCCATGTGCAGTCAATGGGTGGGTAAATAACCAAACAACACCTACAAGCATTGCGTCCCTCCCCATATGTCATCTCTCCGTAGCTGTGCTGTGGTGCATTCGTGTCGGCTTGTAGGTAGGTAGGTAGGTGCTAAAGCACCACCTTATAGCAACAAATAAAAAAATTAAATTAAATAGCCTGCCCTCTTTTAAAAACTATGGACACAAAGGCCAGCCAAAACAAGAAGCAGAGCACATCAGAAAGTGGCCTGTGAGTGCCTGTAATAAATCATCAGACCAAAAGTGAGAAGGAGGAAATATAGACTATAAACTGTAAATACGCCCAATGACATTTATTCTTCTCCATCTTCCTTCGCTTCACTGCACCAGAAGGCACTGTAGTGGCATCTATGAGACACAAAAGTAAAATGGGAGAGCATGAGCATAGTGTTAATGCAATTTCTAATAAATGGCAAATGAAAAACTTTAAAAAAGAACCATCATTGTATAGAATCACACCAGGGTTACAATTCCTGCTGTAATGTGATTTTTGTTATTCTTTAGTGTACATTTTTTGGTAATGGGCCCAGGGTTGAAAAAATTGACGGGCCTGCACTCCCAACTTATTTTCAGTATTCCTCAAATGCGCAAAGTTAATATGGGTCTTATTAAAAAAAGATTCTGTTTTCAAAGAATAAGCAGCTGAAATCAAGTTCCCAGCTGCGACATGCTGTTTTGCTGTTAATTTTGCAATTTGTCTCCTATTCAGGCGTTGACTGATCGCACCAATTTGGGGAAGGCATTTCAGTTTGGACGCGTTCCATCTCTTTGGCATCTGGATTGATGGTAGCTGCTGGACTTGGAACAGACGGGACTGGGAACACCCAGACGCCTGCGCATTCCTGAGAGGTGTCTGCACCTACTTCCGGTCGGGGCCTTCACCAGGGGAGTTGCTGTGCGCTTCAGTATTTTATGTTCACTTCCTGTCATTCCACCTCCCGCTCCTCACTAGAATGCTGGATATTTAGTAAGTAGACTGGGGTTTTTTTATCACAAAATCTAATCTGTCAATAAGGCTTGATTGGGTAGCTCACGTATATTAATCTGTGGTGTCATATTTACAAGTGCAATATGTGCTTTTAGACTATAAGAGTTTGATTTAATGATTTGAAACGGGGTAACTGGTTTGCATTTTAAAAATACTGACAAGAAAGAGGCAGAAGTACCTTCAGGCAACATAACTGAGCTAAAAATGACAAAAGCAAAAATAATCTCACTTTTATGTGTAGTTGCAAAAATCATACACTACATTAAAGAAAAAAGGAAAACTCTTCTGGCCAGGACCAGTAGGGTTGCATTTATTTATGTATTAGAATTTTTGTTCAGCGCTGGCCCTACCCAGAGGGTCTTGGAGCGCCTTACAAGGTACAAAGTTACAAAAGGTGGGAGGTGAAACAAAAGTTCTAAAATATTTTCAGGATAGAATAATTCATTAATGAATCTTTTATTATTCCAGGGACCAGTCGCTAACCGCAGGAGCGGGATTGAAACCTGTGTTGTTCTGCGTTGACAAACGTGCTGCCCCTGAGGTGTCCTCCCGGGTGGGATAGAAAGATTAAAAAGGACAAGTGGTAGTAGGGGAGAGGGGGTTATCATTGGGGTAACAGGTATGTTTTCAGCTCTTTCTGAAAATGGTGATGGAGGGTGCAGTGCGTATGTGAAGAGGTAGGGTGTACGATGCACTGGGTGTCCAGTGAGTAAATGTTTGTTATTGTGTGCATGTTAGTTTGAAGAGTGGAACATGTAAGAGATGCTGACTTACTTGTCTGGTGATTGTGTGGTGATTGTGTGGGGGGGATGGGTTTGAGTTGTGTCTGAAGGTAACATAGGATTTGGTGGTGGATGGCTTTAAAAGCAATGCTGAGTCCTTTGAAGGCAATTCTTTGTGGGACAGGGAGCCAGTGGATCTGGGTGAGAGCTGGGGTAATGTGTGAATGTTTGGGTAAGTAGAGTTGGAAGAGCCTGGTTTCTGTGTTTTGTATGCCTTGGTTCCAGTGAGTAGAGCATTACCATAGTCCAGCTAGAAGAGAAGTAGTGCTTGGAGTGTGGTGAAGAAGTCATCAGGAGGAAGGATGTGTCTGATCTTACGTAGGAGGAATAATTGTAGATTGCGTGTTTTGGTGACAGCAACTATGTGGTGTGTGAAGCAAAGGTGGAGGTCAATGGTGAAGCCAAGGGATTTGACACTTGTGAAGAGGGATATGTGTGGGTTGTCTGTGATGAGTTCATTGATCCGCGGGTGAGTTTGTGTCTGAAGGGGCAGATGAGGTATTCCGTTTTGGAATAGTAGAGCTTGAAGAAGTGGGTGCCCATCCAGGTGTTGAAGGTGGACAGACAGTTTTTTGAGGATGTAGAGTTCTGAGAGGGATGAGATTTGGAAGTTTATGTGTGTTTCGTCTGCATATTGGTGGAAATGGACATTACATTTTTTGCTAAGCGGCGATCCAGGGGATTCAACATATAGGTTGAAGAGGAGTTGAAACAGAGAGAATCTGTGCAAGACCCTGTACTTGACTGGGGTGGGGTCGGATTGAAAAGGGGGCATGGAGACAAAGTGTGTCCTGTCAGTAAGGAAGGAGGTGAACTAGTGAAGGACTGTACGTTAGCGTTTCATCCTGTGGGATAGGATGTCAAATAGAATGGTATCGTTGATGGTGGCAAAGGCTGCAGAGAGGTCGAGGAGTATGGGTAGTTCTGTGTGTCCTTTGTCTCTGATGTTTTGAAGGTTATCAAGGATATGAAGTGTAGTGGTCTCAGTCCTATGTCCAGGTCAATAGCTAGATTGTAAGATGTTGAGTAGGTTTTGTATGTTGTATTGGTGCAGTTGTGTAGTGACAAAGGTTTCTATGATTCTGTGACATATGACACGGTAGTGACGGGTGGTAATGTTCAGGGAGTAGGGGACCAATAGATGTTTTTGGAGAATGGGTGAGATTGGTCCATTTATTGATGTTGAGCCAGTGGGCCGTATGGTTGGTGGTGCAATTGGATGGTGCTTGAGGTGGGTATGCATCATACAGGAAGTGTATAGGTTTTGTTTTGCGAGTACGGGTTATGAGGTATCTGTGTCGATAGGCTGGAAGTTGTCCCATGTGTTAGAATGTTGGGAGTGAGAGTTGGATTGCAGAGGGGAGAGCTTGCCTGATGATGTGTATTTTGGAGTTGAAGTAGACCATGAGGGAGTTGAGTAGTGCAGTGGGTGTGGAAAGTGTGGATTGTTGTTTGGAGAGGGATTTCACAATGATGAATAGTTTCTGTGTACGACTCGTTGCGGATTGAAGTTTGTGTAGGTAATGGGTGGCTTTGGCAGTTTATGGCTGTTTTGTATTTATTGTGCAAGTATTTTAGTGGTGTTCCGGGGGCGGGGATATCGGTCCTTTTGCCAGGCTCTTTCTAGGCACTGGCTTCCTGCTTGATAGAGAGGATGGAGCTGTTTAACCACAGTTTACGGTGGGGGCTGCAGGGTTTTTTGATTCGAGGAGGGTAATTTTACCAGCGTGTTGATGTTACTGTAATCAGTGAGGAGAGTGATGGGAAGTGCATGTGGGGTGGGGGGGGTGGTATGGGTGGTACTATGTGTCTAATGTGTTTGGGTTGTCTGGCTGGGAGGTGAGGGGAGATGTGTGGCAGGTGGGAAGGTCTTGTGTGGTATGAGCATGAGGGGGATAGCAACGTGGTCTGACCACAACACAGAGATTCTATTTTCCACTGAGACATTATTTTTGCTTGAAATCAAAGGTTCCAGGCTGTTGCCAGCTGTGTGTGTGGGGTAGGTGATGAGTTGTGTGAGGTTGTAGGGTGTAAGTGGAGTGAGGATTCTATTTAGTATGGGGTTGCTGTCTGGATGGGAACTATCAGGGTTGAAATCAGCAAGGAAAATATTAATGCATGGATAGCTGAGGTTGTTGTGAAGTCAGTCCAGTTGTGGAAGTTGGGATTGTGTGTTAGGAGAATGTACATGAGGAGGAGACACTTGTGGTGTGGGTGTGGGTGTGAGTGAGAGGAGCAAGTGAGAGAGAGTGCTTCAAAGGATGTGTATGGGGGCTTGTGGGGTTTCTAAGTGTGAGCAACTCTTTAGGTAGGATGGCAATGCCACCACCTTGTGTGTGTGGGTGGTCTCTGTAGTATATGGAATAGTGTGGAGAAAGCATCGCAGAGATAATAGATGTGTAGTGGGGTTTGAGCCATGTATATCTCGTGAGTGTGTGCCAATTATTTAATTGATTCCCTGTGCGTGAGGAGGTGCAGAGTGCCAGTTGAGAAGAATGCAGGTGTATGCAATTAGTTGTTTTAGTGGAGTGCTGTGGTGGAGCTTGATTTGAGTGTTGGTTGTGTACTTTGTATGAGGCATGTTTTGAGGCGACCCGTGGCAAACAGGGACTAAGAGGGCACACAGAATGAAAAAGGTCAAAGATAATTGCAAGCACACTTAGCTCTGTCAAACCTTTTCTGTGGACACCGTAAGGAAATCAATCACATTTGCACAGTAACCTGGAGGTACTTCAGCAGGAAAAAGATATAAACAAGAAGCAGGAACCCAATCCTCTTTTGACAGTGAAAGCAGCAGCTGCAGGATCACAGGATGCTAGTAATGAACTGGATGGCGGACTGCAAGGGGAGCTTCAGGCACCCAAAAGGAGGGGGAGGGGAGTGTGTGGTGGGAATATAACCTACCTTCTGCCTTAACTGAATGCCCCGAGGCAGGACACCCCTAATTGAGTTTCTCGATAAAGCTTGTCCAGGATAACATGATCAGCCCATATATCAGCCCTGGTTGGTTCGTGTAGGCCCCTTGACCTCTGCAGGGAGCTTCAGGCAGTTGGAATGAGTGCCTCTGGTGTTGTTGTGCTGAGGTTGGTGTTCCTCTCAACCCATTGGAAGCCCCTTCTGAGGATTCAAATAGCCTTCAAAGATGGTGTTTTGGGGTTGCAGGTCACATGATCAGCCCATAGATCGACCCTGGTTGGTTCTTGTAGGTCCCTTGCCCTCTGCAGGTCACCTAACCACTGACCAGGGAAAGAGGGTAGACAATGGCGTGCTGGGAGTACCGGCATAGAGGCTGGATGCAGGGTTCAGCAGCTTTCCCATTTTAAAAGTATACTTGTCAATATGGCTTATTATTTCTAATATTACAAAAGAACAGCTTTATGTGCATTTCATGAAAGGAGGCAACTACTTTACCTTCTTACTTAGTTGCTTTGGTTATATGTCAAGACTTAATGTGGAATTCTCTGTTTCAGAGATCACTGACCAGAATTAGTGCCCTTGGTTCCAAGGATCCTAACTCTCCATTTCACTATGAAAGGCACTCCTCAGGAGACCACCAGGGGGTGCAGGCAAGATGGCTGCTTGAACGTGTAGCTCGTCCCTAGCCTTGGAAATATTGCGGCGTTAGGGCGATTGGCGGTCCCTGCTAACTCTAAAAAGCAGTGCCCAAGGCGACAGACAGAGCGTGCCCCCAGGGGGAGTGAAGGAACCGGGCTGGGAGTTGCCCTGAACTCAAAGGCTTGGAGATAAATACTCTGTTATCCATCGGCCCCCTCCGGCCCGGGACCTGTGTGCAGCTACCCATGTCCCGCTGGGCTCAGGGAGGCGCGTTGAGCCGGGCTGTGGCGAGGGAGGGTGGCAGCTTCCACTCCCTCCCCTCCTCGGCGAAGCAACAGCCTGCCGGCGGGGCCGACGCAGGAGCCCGCCTCAGCCAGTGCAGGTGGCGGAGGAGGTGGCCGACCGTTATCGGTCCGAACAGCGCCTAGCAGATGAGAAGTGGGAGAGGAGCCTGACGGGCGTCCGGGGGCCTTGTGCTGCCCGCCTCAAACTCCCAAGTGCGAGAGGGAGCCCAGATGGAGGAATAGTGCCAGTGCAGCACCAGTGGGAGGGCACACCGGTGCTGCACAAGATGACATGCCAGGAACGCTCCGAGATCTGTCAATACTTCCTGATGCTTCCTCACAGCATTTTCAGGAGTTAACACGCCCGTGGGGGACAGTGCAACATAACGATAAACTGTTGCGTGCTGGGGTTCGGGCTCTGGGGGAGGAATGCGCTGGTGCCCTTTACTACCAAATGCACTGGCAGGTCACCAAGTGAGCAGATGTGAGAGTCAGCACCTGCTGAAATAAATGTTCAGGAGAGAGATAGTGGCCTTTTTCCAGCTGAGGAGTGGCTCTCCTCACGTGTGGACACCCCATAACTTAAAAGCTCCAGGAAGGAGGCTTTGTTACAAGGGAAGCTGGTGGGGGCCTTCCTCCCTGGCTCCTCACTGTTAGGGTGAATCCTCCCCTGGCAGCACAGCTGGGGCAGCACAGCACCGGCCAGGCACAGAGAGATCAGATGTGCCAGTGCATGCAGAAGAGATACCTTTGAGAACAGAGAATCCAAATATAGTGCCCCCACACCACGGCCTACTTTTGGAGATAACGTTGCCCGCACCCTACTACGCAGAGTTAGAGCTCCTGCCTGGAAGGAGGGGCGTGTCCAGGGACAGTCCTGAACCAAGAGGAAGACCAGGGGCTGTGAGGGAGGTGTCTGAAGACAGTGTAAACTGGAGTCTAGACCCCTTGAGACTGTAGGGGAAGGGGGTCTGGGAACCCCATGAGCTGGAGAGAGACCTTGGCACAGTTTCAGTTCCATACCGACGACACCACGATGGTGACTGGAGGCGCTCCTGCACCCTCGGAGGAGCTGGGCTCCATAAAATCAGACATACAGACCATCTTGGAGGAGATAAGGGGTATGAGAACCAATATGGGGGCGAAATTGGTGGACATATTGGTCAAGATGACCACCCTTGAAGACAGAATGGACAGGCTCGAGGTGAGTCAAACATTTACGGGACTCCTGGAGACGCAGATGGAATCTCTCTGTATGGAAATAGAGCGCAGTGATGAGGAGCTATGTCTCAAGGGAGATGATATTGAACACTGCGAGCAAAGGAATATCCTTAGGATCTTTGAACTTGTGGAAGGTGCAAGACATAATAAGGATGGTGCTGGGCTCGGGAGATGGTGAAAAGACCACAATAGACAAGTTCACGAGATTGGTCCTAGCAAGCATGCACTACAGTGGCGATAAGATGAAGATCCTGGAGAGGGCGAAACATTTGAGAGAAGTTAACTATGGTGACTTGAGGGTGACCATCTTCCAGGACATATTGGCCCACACCCTGTTGAGGCAGAAGAAATGTGGGACCCTCCCTAGATGGCTGCAGGAGAAAGGGGTGAGGTACCGCTGGGGCTACCCCTTCTCACTGATTTTTGAGTAGGACGGTGAGAGACATCACTTGGTGGCAGATGCCAACATACAAAAGGTCACGGAGGACATGGTGGGCAATCAAGAGGGCCCGTCCTCGGAGCGAGGCGGCCAGGGAGTGGATCCCAAAGGGGGACCTCGAGGCCCGGAATCGATGCGTGGAAAGAGAAGTGCTAAAGGGGGTCCAAAATATCAAAAGATGAACACCCCTCCCTATCAGAATGCTGATACCTGAAGGGAACACTTATGCTCTCACATAGAGCACTCACCTCCTGTGTGCGCCACTCTGTCCAGGATGGGGGGCCTGAGTTCCGGCTGTGCTCAGCTCTTGTTTGCTTCTTTAAGGGTAGTGGGAGGGGGACTCAATGAGTAGCCTGATAATGCTAAGGGTTGACGGAATGAGAACAAGTTTTCAAGGCAAACTGAAAGGTTGGTGTGGAGGGGACCCGGGAGTTGGGAGATTTGGTTTTGGGTTTAGTTTGAATACAGGGGGTTAACATCCCGGCAAAGTTGTGCATGGATCCGGACGCCTCAACTTCAAGTAGAAGGGAGGGGGAGAGGAGTGTGGAGAAGGAGAGGGATAGGGGTAAGGAGGGAGTGCGGACAGCGCATGCATGGGATCAGCAGATTGGGACGACGTGGAGCCTAGTTGGATACGCAAGGTGTAAAGGGTGATGGGTTAAGAGGGGAAATGGTTGAAGGGACGGTGGGTACGCTAAATGTGAAGGGCTTGAATTCTCCAAACAAAAGGTCCCTGACTAGTAATATTTTCCATAAACAGAAACCAGCAGTCCTCTTCCTACAGTAGACACATTATCGACAACGGGCAGAGTCACTGATAAAAGATAAAGAGATAGGAAGGAATTTTTGGACTTCTCACAAGTCCTCTAAAAAGGAAGGGGTGAGCAGCCTCCTGGGCAAATCGTTTAGTCTAATGGGGATTGAGATCAAGAGGGGTTTCGGGGGGAAGATTCTTGGGAATAAAGAGCACGTGCGAGGGAATGCGGATCACACTCGCCACCCTTTATGCATCCAATGTGGGTCAGGTGGAATTTCTACATCAGGTATGGATGAGTGGGCAAAGGGTGCAATGCTGCTAAGCAGAGATTTCAACTTGATACTGGACCCCAAGCTGGACTGGTGGTCAGCGAAGGGGACGGGGGTGAGATGGTCGACGAGGTATAACCTTCCCTTGAGAGACCTTTTGCAAAACCACTTTTGTGTGGATGTGTGACGTAGATCATGGCTGGGCCGGGGGGCTATACCTTCTTTTCTCACCTGCATCAATCATACATTAGAATTGACATCCTGCTTACACCGAGGGAGGTGGAAGGGGAGATTGGAGTGCCAAGGGTGGAGGCCAATATGTGGTCAGACCACAAACTTGTGGTAGTAGACTGGTGGCTACCGACGGCCTTGCGGAGCTGCGGGTGGTGGTGCAATTAGACCCTCCTGAGGGACCAAGTGTTCAGGGAGTTCCTGAGGAAGGAGATACAGGCCTATTTTGAAATGAATGATGATGGGGAGACATGTATGGCTATAGTGTGTGAGGCAACCAAAGCCACTTTTCGGGGTCTGCTCATTGCAGAGGGTTCCCAAAGGAAACGCGAGAGGACCCTGATTGAAGGTAAACTCTGAGAGGAACTCAGAGCTATGAGAGTACAGTTGAACCAGAGCAGGATAAACAGGGAGGCCCTTTTGGGGCAAATGAGAGACAAGAGACAAGCACTTCACTCGATTCTAATTGGAGAGGTCGTCAAGAAGATGAGATACACCCGGCAGAGATACTATGAAAGGGGAGAATAGGTGGGGACTCTTCTGGTTGTAGTGCGGATAGGAGGGTTGAAGGTATTCAGGACACTTGGAGACGGATGCGGAAATGTGGGGCGGATATAACGGAACGCTTCGCAAGTTTCTATAGGGAGTTATATACTAGGCAGAAGGAGGAGTCGGTGGAGGACATGCAGAAATACATGGTTGGGCAAACCTTCCCGAAACTTATGGGGGCAGAGAGAGATGCCTTGGAGGCGGAGATAACTGGGGAGGAGGTCCTGGAAGCCATTAAAAGGCTGAAGATAGGGAACGCCCCGGGAGGAGACGGCTTCACGGCCGATTTTTACAAGCAATACCAAACTTTGCTGGCGAAACCTCTGGCAAGTTGTTTAATTGAATAATAGGGCAAGATACAATACCACCAACGTTTCTTCAGGGCCTGATTGCGGTTATACCGAAACAAGAAAAAGACAGTGCAGAATGCACCTCTTACAGGCCCATCTCCCTTCTAATTGTTGACGCAAAGTTTTTCACCAGGATCCTAGCAATGCAGTTAGAGACATGTCTCCCTCGATTGAGTCACCAAGACCAGGTGGGGTTTGTGTTAAACAGGCAGAGAGTGGACAGTATGCTGAAAACTCTCCACGTGCTATGCGCAAGGGCAGTCCGGGAGGAAGGAGCACTCTCGCTATCCCTAGACACTGAGAAGGTGAGTTGGGCCTTCATGAGGGAGTTTTTTTAGTCCCTGGGAATGGGCCCAAGGTGGATGGGGTGGATATCGGCCTTGTACTCAAAGCCTATGGCCAGAGTTGTGGTCAATGGAAATTAATCAGGGCCCTTTCCATTAGGGAGGGGCTTGTGTCAGGGATGCCCCCTATCCCCGCTCATATATGCACTAGTGATGGAACCATGGGCGGCATCAATCCGGTACAACAGTGAAATAGGAGGTGTCACGGTGGGTGGGATACTTTGCAAGATAACTCTATTTGCGGATGATGCACTACTCTATATTTCCAAGCCATCCCAATCGATCCCCCATATGTTGCAAAGTCTAGAACGTTATGAGAAGCTGTCAGTCTTCAAGATCAACCTGGGGAAATCAGTGGCTTCATAGCGGGGGGGCTATCTGATCGAGAAAGATATTTTGTGTCAGGGCTTCCTTTTAAGGTGCAGAGGCAAATGTTTCGCTTCTTGGGGATTCAGGTGACACAAAGCCTGAGGGATCTCTTCAAGGGCAACTTTCTCCCCCTCTGGTCAGCAGTGAAACGAGACATGGGTTGGGCTTATCCTGGATGGCGCGTCTGAACTCTGTAAAGATGGTGATTCTCCCCATTATTATTTCTGTTCCAGATGCTACCGGTGCCAGTCCCCAGGTCTTTCTTAATGAAGGTGAAGCAAGCTATGTTGAGGTTTCTTTGGGCTGGGAAGAAACATAGGATCTCATATGAGATACTAACAAGGCCAAAGGAGGAGGGGGGGCGGCTTCCCGGACCTGGCAACGTATTACAGGGCATCCCAGCTGAGAGTCCTGGTGGACCATTTTACTCCGGGCTCAGGCAAACAATCGGCAGCTATGGATAATGAGGTACTGTGCCCGGTAATGTTAGACGAGTGGCTGTGGGTTCCCAGAACCCGCCTCCTGCGGAATGTCATGCTGCACCCAGTGTTCGAGGTCCTGTGGTCTGTTGGAAAGGATGGAGGTGATAATAGGTGGCCTACGACTTGGCCATCGCCATTGAGTTGTATTTGGCCCCCCCACTGTGGGATGGGATCGAGGAGCCTTTGGCGTTCCAGCCTTGGTGCGAAGGTGGACTCAGTAGGGCGGGACTGTTATGGGATGGGGTAACCTTTGTATCCTTGAAGGGACTGGAGGAGGCCCTGGGTCTTAGCAAGCTGTCACCCTTTCGTTTCCTGCAATTGAAGGGGGTAATGAATGAGGATAGATGGGGGGAGAATCTACAGAGGGGGCTGACAGACCTCGAAAAAGGTTCCTGTTCATGCAGAAGGGAACCAAGGGACTGATAGCTAGATTATATAGACTGCTTCTCCTGGCAGCCCCAAGGGAACCCCCTCCTGCAAGAGTGAGGTGGGGACAGGACCTGGGCAGTGATATCGAGGACCCGTTGTGGGCTTGCATGTGTAGAGAGGCTAACTGCTCCACTAGATTGCTTCAATATAGACACTAAGCCCTGAAACTATGGCATAGGTGGCATTACCCCCGAATGATGATAGCCAGGATGAGGGAGGAATATGACCCCCACTGCTGGAAGTGTCACTGTGCAAAGGGGGATTACATACACATGTGGTGGAACTGCCCCAAGGTTCAGACGTATTGGAGAGAGGTCCTATTGCGGATAAAGGGGGTGGATGGGATTCAGCGGGACCCCTCCCTGTGGTTCATCCTCTTTGGTGTAAATGTGGAAGGGGAGTCTGAGGTGGAACAGGGTCACATGTTGCAGATTATGTTAGTGGCAGCTAAGTGTTGTTTGGCCCAATGATGTAAAGGTCCGCGAATGCCAAGGGAGAAGGAGTGGACCTCCGAAATGTGTGCAATATATGATATGGAATATTTAACCCACCTTGAGGTAATGTGGCTCCCGTTCTTTGAGAAATATGGAAGGTTGGTTTAGTGACGCTGGGAGACAGTTGGAGGATGGAATGAACAGAGAAATTTTCCACATTGGAGAGTGTGTTTGACGAACCTCTTGCCTAAGTCGGGGACCAGAGGAGGGGGCAAATGCACCCAACATACTAGCGTACCCAGAAGGAATACTCTGATTTGGAGAAGAGACATTAACATGTGTCCAACTTTAGGTGGAGTTAAATTTGAATAACCCATGGTTGGGGGGGTGCTTTATTTTTGGGGTTAATGAGAACAGCATAATTGCTATTCTGTGTTGTTATAATCGAAATGCCAACAAAATGTGATTTAAAAAAAAAAAAGCAAGGCACTCCTGGAAGAAAAGGTTAGACCTCGTTAAAACCTCCTTGCATAGTTATCCTTCGTTAAAAAAAATAAACTGGTTTTCTTACCTGCCTCAATTTGTGAGTGTCAGGTGATATTTACTGGTTATCATCAAGCACATAAATGTAAGGCAATTACACATTTGCTTAGCACTGTCTCTTCACGGAGTCTTGATAGAAGTAGCATGCACTATGCCCCTGTTCACGAAGTGGTGATGTCAACAGTTTACCTACACTAAGTGTGACACCAAGAATGGGTGTTGCTTATGGTATAGCTGGTTGGATCAGAATGGAGTGATGGGGAAGAGGATTAGGTTTTTGTTGCATTGGGAATATGGGAAGAACGTAATTGACCCTTGGCTTTTGGTACCGTGCATTGCTGCTCTGTTTTTATGCCACTCATCTATAGCACTCTCCTTGTTCCCCGCCACCACAGTTATGGAGGCTCACAAATTCTTTGCCAAACCACTGTTGTTATCACAGTTCTGCCTACAGTCCACCAACATGTAGTAATCCTCATACCTAATAAATACAGAAGACAGCCGTTAGAAATTCGTTTTAGGAATGTATTCCATTACTGATGGTTCTGTGCTCTAATCCTGGGCACTAGTTATTATGCACTAGTACCCTTATTTCAAATCCTTTGGTTTTGTTCCCTTCTGAAGGCATGTTGCTATGGGGGGTGGGGAGAGGGCCTAATGAGTTGAAAGGAAAGTTTCACCCCCTTCATAATTTGCTAATATTGTGTGTGCATCTGAGGGCAGAGCTGGCTTTGTCAGGACCATCCAGAGATTGGCATCAGGAGACATGCAGTCCCTCCTGTGTGCCCGCCATAACTACGCTTGTCCTTCTTCCCGTGAAATTCCTGAACTGCAACTTCTTCATGTTATTTTGGAGTGGCTGTCCGTTCCACAAATGAGGCCCCCAAGAGCAGAGAAGGACCTTGCCAGACCACACATGCCACCCACGCATTGAATGTACCTGCAGGTGGTACAACTTCTTCACAGGGGCATGTTGTGGCTGCACAGGGTTGTGCGGAATATGGATGGGTGATGTGGTGTTGCAGTTGTGTGGTTTGGGCTACGTTGCATGGTGGTGTTCGAGCTGGTGGCTAGGTTGTGCAGGGTTATCAAGAAATATACTTTATTCAACACAAGACAGAAGGGTGCAACAACCTTCTCACAGAGCACTCATCTCCAATGGCCAAAAGGCAGCAATCACAAGCATACACTGCATATTTCAAAACACACATACCCTGCTCAACACATGCACATACCCGCCCACACCCACATAAGCACTGTATTCTATCAGACTATCGCCACACTCACCCCCATTTCCATTGACGCATACTTAGGTTAACACTAACCACACTATTTTGAATCTTTCAACAACACCAACCTGGGACGGGGGCTGGCGTAGGGGCTGGGTGTCAACGCACCTAATAAGAAAATGGTGGCCCCTGGGTAAGAGGCTCGAGTGGCTGGTGGAACACAGGCGGGACACTGGCAGTTCTCACCAGTGTTTCTAGCCACCTTATTGGCTGAGCACCATTCCGATTACCAATCTCTAAATCTACAAGCAGGAAACCTCTCCTATCAGAACATTTGTATTCCCCACATGAATATCCATCTTTATCGTCCATTCACAAAAAACACTATGGGTCACCTCATGAACAACAAAATCAGATGAACCATCTTTCTCAGCCTCACCATGAATGACTGTATATCTATGCCACTCTTTGGTCTCCTGTAACCTCTCTTCAGCTTACACACTCATCCCTCCATATCTCAACCAAACTACACTCTTGCAAAACGTCAGAAGTGGATGTTACTGAGTCAACTGAACTCCCTCTGCCTCATCACCGGCGAGACACTCTTCCACTGTGACAACTTCTTGGACTTTGCTCCAGTACACCTGTATAACCCAGATCAACACCTGTTGTGTTACCTACCTCTCTCCTTTCCCTTTTACCACCCAAAATCCATTCCCCTTTGTATCACTGTCAACCTTTACACTGTTTTAGCCCACCTCCAAATATCCTTGCCAGCTCAAAAACGTGCACATTCCTTTTACACATTACCTGCTTTGCTTAGCCTGGGCACGTTTTTCGCTGTGAAATATGCCACCCCCACACATTTCCTGTTGTCTAAATAAAGTCTAGCCTTACCTTTTCCCTTATGCCTGTCATGATTCCATTGTTAATTGCCTGCTCTTCCCTTGCATGACAAATGGCAATCAAACATTGCAGTCTCATTTTCCATTGGACCTTTCTCCCATGCATCAGTAGACACAGAGTCACCCCCTTTGTGCCCTGTGGTGTCAATCGTTGTGCCCAAATCCTTTCCTGCACTGCTTTGACAACTTCAAAGTCATATGCCACTACCCATTCGATTCAGTCATTCAAAACCCTATTCTCGTGTTCCACTAACCAGTTGGATTACAGGTGGCAATTAGTGCTTTCGATGATCTATAGCGCAATCTCTTCGGAAAGATTGCGTAGTGTTGTATTTGATGATTTCAAGAGCCCCTCATGCAGGGACACTTAGCTGATCATTTTTAATACCTTTGTGACCGCATCTATGTTGTTAGAGGGTGGGCTTTAGAGAAGCCCACCTTTTCACCCGTAGCCCTTACTCTGTCCCTATTAAAAAGTGTGCTCCCCGAATTGAAAGGACATGCTTGTGCTTTCCTTCTGAAAAATAAAAATAACGTTAAAAGACTTCTGGGGCCATGCTACAGCGTTTACCTGCACCTTGATGGAGGAGGTTCAAATTGGCAGATTTCCATTTTGGAAATCCAGCTCTGTTATAGAGCACTATTGAATTTTAGACGCACATAGCCCCAAACATAATAATTCCCAATAAAGGGGCAACTATTAGAGGCAATCGCCTGCTTATCTAATATGTACGGGACAAATCCTTCTGCTGTAGACTTTGAGGCCAAGGTGGTAATCAATTGATCATGAATGAAGCTCTCCAGAGATGTTTTCATGATTTCTTTTTAAATGACTAAGGCTCAACATCAAGGGGTCACCCTGGGAGATCTTAATCCATCGAGCAGCTAACTGATTAATAGTTGCCATGGTGGAACACTTCATAAAATAAACTTTGGTGGTAAACACCTCAAACAGGCACCCCATAAGTGTATTCCTCTGAGCATTGTCAAACTTCCAGTAGAGAGTCAGACAATTCAATATTATATGCTCTCAGATGGGATGTAGTCCCGGTTCCATGGGATAATATCCCCGCAAAAATTTCGCCATACAAAAATTTCTCCATATTTTTGCGGGGATATTATCCCATGGAACCTGCGGGGGACACCCCCGCAACCCCTGTATATTTTCAAAGGGAGCGGGGGACACCCCCACAACCGCCCAACCCATTTACCCTATAAATTATTCCCACCAAAAATAGCGCCTATGGCCGTTCCCGACGACCATATGTACGGCAATATTTTTGGTGGGGATAATATTACCTGATACCGTAGTCCCAACTCCAAATAAAGCATTTCAGAGGAAACAAAAGATGTAAGTCTAAGTAGCCTCTTTAAGATTCCAGTTCCAAGCTTGGAGGCAACCCCCAGAGATCCCAAGGCCCACACCTCTGCAGCATAACTGATGATAGGGGCAATTTTCATAGAATGCAATTTGACAAGTGTACCCACTGAATAGCCTGCTCCCTTGATGTCAAAAGAACATATCGCTCCTAGGGTTCAAACAGAGCACACTTTAGGTTTGTTTAAGTGAGGAGCGCTCCTTAGTTTATTGTCCAAGACAATCCCAAGATAAACATACATAGTTATGATTTCAATTGAGACTCCCCTCAAATTCCAATCAGCTTGTGCCGCTCATTTAGAGTGAGAATCAAACACCATGATCTTGGTTATGGAGATGTTCACTCTAAGAGAGTTCAGCCCCGAATATGAATCTAGGTTATCCAGCGTAGTTTGGATGAGGGGTAAGATCGAGGATGACAATGTCATCAGCATACCCCATCCACAAGGCTACTTGATCGCTGAGTTTAGGTGGAATAGCCTTCGGATCGGCCAGGGCATTTCCCATGTCAGATAGATAAAGGCCAAATAACAAAGGGGCTAGAATGCAACCTTGCCCGAGGCCATATTGGTGTAAATCCACCCCATGTTACCCCTGTTACCCTCTCATCATACCTTGACACAAGTCTCCTCGTGCAGCATTATTATCATTTTTAATGAGCCTTCTGGAATCCTCCAACTGGCTAAATTCCCCCAAAGTCTTGCGCAATCTACCGCGTCGAATTCAGCACTGTAATCTACAAGTAGCTGCATATAATGGTCTCTTGCAGATCTGCCAGGACTGTTGCACGATAGTGACGATAGCGAGGGCATCGACAGAGGTGGACCAGCCCTTTCTAAATCTGGTTTTATTCCAGTGGATTATATTTTTGGCTTCAGCCCAGATAGTTAATTTGTCAAGGAGGACCCTAGCAAAGACTTTAGCAGGAACATCAAACATTGCCAGAAGATGGTAGTGTCTGGGATCGGCATCAGAGGCTTTTTTTAAGGCTGGAACCAAGATACTATCATGCCAGGAATGAGGGAGAACTTGGGTGGCAGCAATACAGCAAAAGAGGTTGTGAAGGACCTCAGACCACAAGGACACAGCAGACTGGGCAGAAAGAAGGTTTCACATTTTGTGTCCCCAGATATAGACCTATACCCACCAAGCCCACCTCCCTGATAGTCCAATACAGGACGTTTGCTGCAGCTCAAGACAAAACATGCATACCCTACTTTAAAAAATAGTTGATTAAATTTGACCGCCTATTCTGCAACAGCATCTGAGAAGAAATAGACCAGAGATGTAACAAATGCAGCTCCCTCGCCCTGAAATACGGTCTTAATATCATGGCTGCTAATAGTGCAAACCGGGAGAATGGAGTGAAACAATTCCAAGACCTGAGCCGGATTTAGGTAATCATCTTGTTCTTTCCAGAAGAGGCTCCTAATCTTTCAAGGCTCGCAGATTCCTTAGTATTGCGACCAGGATCCAAAGTGCCCAAGCAGGGCGGAAAGGAGCCTGCATAAGTTTGAGCCACCCTTTTCCTCCAAGAGTGCAGCCTGTAGGATAGTAATCACCCTGACAGGCTAGGGGCTCAGGTGAAAAGATAGGAGCAACCAGCAGTGCTAGAGAAACAAAAAAAACCATCATCAAAATAAGTACTGTTTACCAAGAAGCACCACCACCCTCTCCTTTGTACCCAACTCCTATCTGAATTCTGATTACAGATGCTGACCTTGTGGGGTACAGACGGCTCCTACCATTGTTCCAGACAATGGGGTATTTCTACTGGCAACTTCATCACGGGAGTAGCTGTTCAAAACGCTAATGTTCTTGAAGGGCATCACTGACTCGAATGGCACAAGGGCGCAATTTAATGGGCCATACACGTTGGGATAAAGGATATCCAGTTCTTGTAGGAGAACACATGGTCCACAGTACTACAGTTCAATCCAGAAAGATCAGGAAATCCAAAAGACAGTTCTGACAGCAGGAGTTCCAAGTGTCACAACAACTCAGGGGAGGCAAGACAATCCATGTTACACAGAAGCGAGTCGGAATAGCCCTAATCAGTCCAGCAACACACGAGGCATCACCGCAGGCAAAGAGAGGCAATGGGCAGTACAGGAAACAAAAGTGGGTTAAAACACAGGATTGGGATGCAGAACAGGATGAAGGAAAAAAGCTTTTTTTGATTTTGAAAGGTCATTTATATAGTGTTAACAACCTACAGGTATCACAGCGCTGGGATCACACAAGGTGATAAAACGGGAAGAAATCCCAATACTAGCAAGGAAATGTCTTCTGGCAGCCTGCAGGCTGTGGGCAAAAATACAGTTTAATGGGCCGCAGCAGGTGACATTACTGAATCTCACAGTTCTGCATAGAGGACGCTTCTCCAAAAGTGGATGTACAGCAAATTGGCCCAATTGGTTTCCTCACACTTCAGTGAATTAAGCATAGAGGTTACCCCTATTTCCTGGCAGGAGTTCTATCTACTTAAGTTGGAAAAGCAAACTAGACAATTCGATACGTCGCAAGCTGTTAATCACTTAGCCAAACTACGTTGATATGCAGAATACTCCCAAAAGGCGTTTAAGGTTGATGCTCCAGGGAGCTATTTACCCAAACTAAGCATCCCTGCATTGACTAGGTTTATACTTGCTATGCGTCTAAATCTCCTCCCACTGTATGAAAACACAGGGTCATGGTTGGGAATACCAAGGGAATGCCGGCTGTGCAGACTGTGTGGGACCTATATCGAGACTCAAAGGCAAATTCTCAATAACTATTTAATTTATTTTTATTTTTTACATTTGTATAGCGCACAAACAGCCCAGGGGCATCGAGGCGCTGTTACTTGTAGGAAACTTAGTTACAGTTGGGGCAGAGTTCAAGCATTTGACAATATAGGCATTATAGATAACATGCATTGAAAGTCATTAGTACAGTAGACTAGTTGCAGAAATGGAACATTCGCAGTATCTAATGGAAGTGGCAAATAGTCACATCAGCCACTAGGGTAGATCAAGCGAATTGGAAGAGGAATACCAAAAAGGTTACTTGAAATTTAGGCTCACGACATCAGACCAATTCTGGGCTATAATACTCGCTGCTGACTCTCTGGTGATATCCTCGGCCACTCACCTCATTTGGCAAAAGGCATTGGTTAAGATTAACATTTTAACTGCATGATTTATCTAAGCGAAATGGAATGATATGAGCTATTTTAGCCTACAAATTAAGTAGATGCTCTGTAATGAAATGATGATTTCAATGTTTTAAGTTATGGCATCGTTGAGTCTAGGAATTAACGGAATGATCAAATTGAATGATCAACTTTTAGTATTTTGATAAGGGAATAATTGTATTGTTTTTCTGTTTTATTATATTATGAACAATATGTAGTGTGAAGGTAGACAATGTTCATATTTTATGTCATGAGATCACTGAGCCTAGGAAGTAGTTGAATGATTAAATGATAAGCAAATTATTGAGTTGCTTTTCTCTTTTATTTTATAATTAACCATATGTAGTGTGAAAGATTGACAATGTTCTTCCAAATGCACTAAAACAAAAAACAATATTGAATGGAAAGGTAGTTCTGTGGATCTGGAAGGGTAAGGTGTTCCAAATCGTAGCCACCTGTTTCTGAAACGATCAGACCAGGGCTTGTTTCACATAAAACGAGGAACAGCAGCAAGATGTTTATCAGATGAAAGGAGATCTCTTCCAGGTATACATGGCAGTTGACCATTTCTTTAAGGTAAGATGGCACTAGGCCACAAAGCACCTTGTTGATTTGAGTAAGAGACTTACATTTACCCTGGCATGCATTTGCAGCCAATAAAGTCTTCTGATGAGACGCAAGATCTGTAAACATCTATTCTGTCTGCAGAAGTGAGGAGAACCTGGAGCCAACATAGAATATCCTGATTAGCTTTCAGGAAAAGAATATTGCAATAATCCAGCGTTGCTCTGATTATTGCTAAGGCAATAGCTGCACAGTTAAGAGAATGGGTAGATGTTCTCAAATAATATCAGGCAGTAGGGTGAGGATCTTACAACTGCATTTGCTTGTGATGACAGGCAGTGTAGAAACCAGCAAGACAGTTAACAACTGTTTCCACAAGGTCAATCTTCGTTCGAGAGGTGGAAATGTTTGGGTATAAAGTTTTCATTTTTGTCTTTAGTGTATAACTGAAGTAAATGTGTTTCAGTTTGGTTGAGGCTCAACGAATTTTCCCTCATCCAGGCCTCCAGTATGTTAAAGAGGGCCTGTAGGAAAACAATATTCCTGGCAGGCTTACCTCTCAATCTCAACATGAACTAAGTGTTGTCCGCATAGTTGCGAAATGACACCTCTTCTTGAACGAACAGGGCATGAAGGGGCTTTCATAAAGATTAAATAAAGTGGCCGTCAGGCATAATCCATGCGAAAATCCACTTTTCGAGGTGACTAAATGACTCATAATTCTCCATCTTGCCATATGACACCCTGTTATCAAGAAACGAGTAAGACCAGTTCCTAGCCGTAGTTCAGAGGTGAGCCTATATCCATTTATATTTCTTGCTCAATCTGATCAGAAATTGCTGATAGTTAAAGTGATATCAGTAAACAGAATCACCGGTTTTAGAAGCTGTAAAATATTTTGCCTAATGTCCAGAATTGCACTTTCAGTGTCACTTTTTGGCCTGAAACCTGAGCTTCAATCTCCCAAGGAGCTTTAAATTATCTTAATAATCATGTAGCTGGGGAGAAACCAGCTTGTTCCGAATTTTTAACAGGAAAGGGCAATTAGAATCAGGTGTGCAGCTAGAAGCCAGTGGTGTTGTTCAGTTTACATCCCTCCTTAAAAGAATGGTGAACACTTTGTGCGAAAAGTAGTGCTCAGACCTGCAAGTACATTTTCATCACCATTGATGGACTTGGGTTTCCCGGGCACTTTAAAGGGTATAAACTGGATATTATCAAGTAGATGTTGATAAGACTGACTGGATGAAGAGAATATCTTGGTGCATGCGTACGTACATGAGAATGTGCGTTGGGTTGGCCGGTGTGAGTTTTTGACCAGTTGTGGACTAGGCGGCTATATTTTCGGGCATTTCCCCAGTCTTGTTTACAAAAAAGCATGTAGCTCATCACACCAGATCTTAGAGTGCGAAGGTACAGTTGGTGCATTTGCTGGTGTACTCAGCAGTTTGAGGAATTTGAAGAGCACCTTTATTGAGTTATCCGTAGCAACTATCTGAGTTTTGTTGTATTTATTTTGGCATTGATGACAGCTTCTTTGTATTTTACAAGAAGAGATTTAGAAAAATGTGTTTGCTCAAAGGAAGGGTTCTTTTTCCATATCCTCTATGTGGCCTGACTTTAGATTTCAGAATATCCAAATCTGGGGATACCGTTCATGCTTTTCTTAGTAGTTCTAATGCATTTTGTTTTTGCTGGCGCTACTGAATCAGGGACAGTAGTTGAGGATTGATTGAAGAAGCAGACAAGATCAGAAAGGGGTCAATTGGAGTCAAAATTCTTGACAGTGGTGCTGAACATCAGGCTTGTCATGTCTGAACTCAAATCCCTTTTTTTACGGCAAATAATACATTTAGAAATAACTGATCGGCTGATTTCTTCAGAGAAGGCCTTAAACTAAATACGATGCTATTATTAGTCAAAGAGTCCAATGGTTGGCCATAGGTATGGGTTGAAGTGATATTATATTGCATTAAATCCACTCTAAAGTATGTCCCTTTATATGGTTACAGAAGGAAATTGAATCCCTGAATACTGTCCAAAAGCTTAAAGCAGCAGTTTCCTTGGCATAATTGAAACCTAAATAATTCTCAAGAATAATGAACCTCAACTGCAAGATTACAATTAACTCTAACAACCCATACCAATGGTTTGACCACCACATGCTGCATTTTTACGGTATCCCCCACAAGGCACACCCCTCCCGCCTCAATCTCTCTTCCCACCACATTGACCCGCAGCTCCAGAAAACTCACCAAGGAACTCATAGCCCCACTGCTGAGCGCTCTCTTACCCCACGTACCACAATCAAAAGACCCTATCATATTGGCTCACCAGTATTCTGCAACCCTGACAGCTGCAATCAACACTGTGGCCCCACTAATCCCCTGGAAATCCAAACCATCAGCACATAGAAACTCTTGGTTCACATCAGATCTCCAAGATCTTTCACAAAGAAATGTCTCGCAGAAGCCAGATGGAGAAAATGACCCACTCATTTCATGAAACTAGCGTTCGTCACTTTAGCCAACCACTACAGACAAGCCATCATCCTGGCGAAATCAACCATGTATAACACATGCATCACTAATGCTAAATCCAGCACCAGAGAAATCTTCTCCATCCTTAGGGAACTTGAAACCTCCATCACCATCATCAAAGATGAAATATAGTGCACCAACATATAAAAGGCTTTGCTTGTCAAAATCGACACCCTTCAAAGTAAAATTGAACTAAAGCAAATCCTACTCTCAACCCCTAGCCTGCCACCCACACGGCCCAGCTGACCAATCAGCAAAGCTAACCTATGTTCTGCTTCACTAATGTCTCTGCAGACAATGTCATATCTAACATAAAAGGCTTGAAACCCTCGAAAAGCAAAGCAGGCATCTGCCCTCCGTCCCTCGTCAAAGACTGCTCTGAGGTCGTGGCACCTCTCATTACATCCTTTATCAATGCCTCCTTTACCAAGAGCACAGTCCCCACAAATCCTTTGCCACCACCTAACCTACTCAGCTAACTTCTCACCGGAAGCCACAAATTGCGTCACATCCTTCCTGGATGAAAGATTCATCAAAGTACTTTGCTTAAACGATGATCAGACAGAGAACCTGATGGTGGGTCCCCCATCAGTGTTAAAAAAGCTTAATCTAATATACTGAGCCTTCGACATTGATGGCAACTTAATCCCAATCTCTCAGTCAGTGAAGACACTAGGAGTTTACCTAGATGCTACACTCTCTCTCTGCAAGTAAATGCCATTGCCTCTTCAGCCGCCTACACCACCAAAATAATAAATCCGGCCAGACCTTTCTTATCCACGGACAGCTGCATGACTATCGCCAGAGCGATCATCGGCTCAAGGCTTGACTACTGCAATGCACTCTTCGCAGGCACGTCGAAACAAAACATTACAAAAATGCAGACTATTCAATACAATGCACTACGAGCTGCCTTGAACATCCGTAAACAGGAACATATCACTGCAGCCAGGAGAAATGCCCATTGGCTTGTTATTCACAAGCGGATTCTATTTAAATCACTATCAATCACCCACAGATGCCTCTCCAATGAGGACCCCCAATCACGGAAGATAACCAAGGCAAGCTCCTCCAGACCCAAGAGATCAGCCTACACCCATCGTCTCTCCCAACCCAAATTTGAACGGGTTAAGGCTGTAGGCTTAAGCTTCCCATCCTTTGCCGCCAAATATTGGAACCTGCTCGCACCTGTCCTGTGAGCCGAAACATCCCAATAGACATTCCGTAAATATCTAAAAACATTACTATTTGCCTGATTGATGCCTTGTATCTATGCAACTTCTTTCCCTGCTTCACTGTATACGTCCAGTCGTTACGAGTAACTGGTTATATATACAGCGCCTCAATGCCTCCGGACTTAGTGCACTCTACAAACTTAAAAATAAATAAATAAGCAAATAAAAGCAGGTAAAACTAGGTCCAAAGGGGCACCTGTAAAATCTATGCACGGGTCTGGAGGGCAGTACTGCATTAAAAAGTTGATGAAAGTGTTGCCTTTGTGCAAGAGTTTAATTCTAAATAATTTCTCAAAGCTACCCAATAACGGTGCATGGATAACCTTGCAGATCCAATGATCATTTTAAAATTAAGGCTACACCTCCTCGCCAACTTCCAGTCCTGTAACCCAGTTAGCACTCAAGAAAGTGCCAAAGAAAGTGCAGGTTGCCAAATTGGCCAATAAGGCCAAATCATGTATGGTGACAAAATCATGGACTCCCAATGCATGACAGGGTAGGCAACATGCAATGATAAGAGCACTGCACACTACTCCATCCTTTACAATGGGTAGGTCATTAGTCAAAGCACGACATACACGCTCTGGCCATTTTTGTCTGTGTTAATAAACAATTACCACCACCATCAGAAGTATTGACTTTTTTAATGATCGTTCGATGACTTTGCAGTCCTATGTTTGCATATTTCCTAATGCCCTTTACGAAACAAGGTACTTTGCAGGTTTACTGCTGGACCCGTAATGAGGCTTAGTGTGCACATAGTCTTTGGCGGCTGCCATGTGCACAGTGAACCTGTTCTTCAGGTGAACAGTAGCTATGTACTTATAGTTGTAGATGGCTTTGGCTCGCTGGCTATCTCTCAAACATCATTTTGTATCTTCTGGTCACAAGGTACAAATTACAATCAAATATTTGCGTGTCCTATGTTATGGTACGTTTCTATATTACATTACACTTTACAAATACAGATACACTAGTGGAGTTCTAATGTTCAACCACATGAAGGTACACGCATGTGAGACAGAATGTCATCAACCTATGATGTTCCTGCTTTCGCATGTACGTATGGCACATTACAATTTAAGAATACACCCTGTGGGGCACCTATCTATACATTTAATGGCTGTGGGACCAGGTATTAGTTAAATGTTCTCTCTCAATCACTTGTGAGCACAGTTTTTAGCAGCAACCACCTAACACATTGGGCTATGTGTCCTCCAAGTGAACATGAACTGTGTACATTTAGACGTATAATCGAATATTTGTTTTTCACATTAAACATAATGACACGCACACACAAGAGTATAGCAGGGTAATTCATAGAATTTCGCAAAAAAGTGTCGCAAGTGGCTGGTGCAGAGTGTCCGCGTGCGATTCTCTGCGCCAGGCGCGTGCGCCAAAACCGATTTCGGCGCACAGCGTATTCATGGATTTTAGGCTCCCAAACCAGCCGTGGCGCAGAGTATCGCAGCGACCCTGCAGCAGCGCCAGTAACGCCCCCAAGAACGCCCTCGCGCAAGGAAAAGCCATCAAAATCGCTAAATCATCGCAAAGGGCTGCGCTAACCCTGGACCAGTTTACAGGGCTGCCAAACAAGGAACGCAAAGCGGGTAACGTTTATATCAGGGGTACGTGGGAAGTTTTACATGCGATTAGCCAGGGTAAGTGTATTACAGGGGTACGCGGGAAGTTTTACACGCGATTAGCCAGGGTACGTGTATTACAGGGGTACGCGTGAAGTTTTACACGCGATTAGCCAGGGTACGTGTATTACAGGGGTACGCGGGAATTATCACACGCAATTTGGCTGGGTACGTGTATTACAGGGTTACGCGTGAAGTTTTACACACGATTAGCCAGGGTACGTGTATTACAGGGGTACGCGGGAATTATCACACGCGATTTGGCTGGGTAAGTGTATTACAGGGGTGCGCGGGAATTATCAGACGCGATTTGGCTGGGTACGTGTATTACAGGGGTGCCTGGGAATTATCACACGCGATTTGGCTGGGTACGTGTATTACAGGGGTGCGCGGGAATTATCACACGCGATTTGGCTGGGCACGTGTATTACAGGGGTACGCGTGAAGTTTTACACGCGATTAACCAGGGTACGTGTATTACAGGGGTACGCGTAAAGTTTTACACGCGATTAGCCAGGGTACGTGTATTACAGGGGTACGCGGGAATCACCACACGCGATTTGGCTGGGTACGTGTATTACAGGGGTGCGCAGGAATTATCACACGCGATTTGGCTCGGTACGTGTATTACAGGGGTGCGCGGGAAGTTACACACGCGATTAGGCTGGGTGGGTCCTCACAGGTGTTCCCTGTACACCCTCCACGGCCCCTGCAGGCAGCCCACAAAACAGGGGACTACTCTGCACACCTGCTCATGTCTCCCACCCCTCACCCCCCAGCAGTGTGGGGCACCCTCCACCAGGCCCCCACTCATGTCCCCTATCACCCCCACCCCCAGCAGTGCAGGGGCAGCCTCCACCAGGCCCCCACTCATGTCTCCCACCCACCTCACCCCCCAGCACTGTGGGGCACCCTCCACCAGGCTCCCACCCATGTCTACCACCACCCGCACCCCCCAGCAGTGCAGGGGCAGCCTCCACCAGGCTCCCACCCATGTCTACCATCACCCCCACCCCCAAGCAACCATGGGCAGCCCCCACCAGGCTCCCACCCATGTCTACCACCACCCCCACACCCCAGCAGTGCAGGGGCAGCCTCCACCAGGCACCCACTCATGTCTCCCACCCCCGAGCACTGAGGGGCACCCTCCACCAGGCCCCCACTCATGTCCCCTATCACCCCCACCCCCCAGCAGTGCAGGGGCAGCCTCCACCAGGCCCCCACTCATGTCCCCTATCACCCCCACCCCCCAGCAGTGCAGGGGCAGCCTCCACCAGGCCCCCACTCATGTCCCCTATCACCCCCACCCCCCAGCAGTGCAGGGGCAGCCTCCACCAGGCCCCCACTCATGTCTCCCACCCACCCCCACGCCCCAGCAGTGCAGGGGCAGCCTCCACCAGGCTCACACCCATGTCTACCACCACCCCCACCCCCCAGCAGTGCAGGGGCAGCCTCCACCAGGCCCCCGCTCATGTCCCCTATCACCCCCACCCTCCAGCAGTGCAGGGGCAGCCTCCACCAGGCCCCAACTCATGTCTCCCACCCACCCCCACCCCCCAGCAGTGCAGGGGCAGCCTCCACCAGGCCCCCACTCATGTCTCCCACCACCCCCACCCCCCAGCCACCATGGGCAGCCCCCACCAGGCTCCCACCCATGTCTACCACAACCCCCACCCCCCAGAGGTGCAGGGGCAGCCTCCACCAGGCCCCCACTCATGTCTCCCACCACCCCCACCCCCCAGCCACCATGGGCAGCCCCCACCAGGCTCCCACCCATGTCTACCACCCCCCCACCCCCCAGCAGTGCAGGGGCAGCCTCCACCAGGCCCCCACTCATGTCTCCCACCACTCCCACCTCCCAGCCACCATGGGCAGCCCCCACCAGGCTCCCACCCATGTCTACCACCACCCCACTCATGTCCCCTATCACCCCCACCCCACAGCAGTGCAGGGGCAGCCTCTACCAGGCCCCCACTCATGTCTCCCAACACCCCCAACCCCCAGCCACCAGGGGCAGCCTCCACCAGGCCCCCACTCATGTCTCCCACCACCCCCACCCCCCAGCCACCAGGGGCAGCCTCCACCAGGCCCCCACTCATGTCCCCTATCACCCCCACCCCACAGCAGTGCAGGGGCAGCCTCCACCAGGCCCCCACTCATGTCTCCCACCACCCCCACCCCCCAGGCACCAGGGGCAGCCTCCACCAGGCCCCTACTCATGTCTCACACCACCCCCACCCCCCAGCCACCATGGGCAGCCCCCACCAGGCTCCCACCCATGTCTACCACCACCCCCACCCCCAAGCAGTGCAGGGGAAGCCTCCAACAGGCCCCCACTCATGTCTCCCACCACCCCCACCCCCCAGCCACCATGGGCAGCCCCCACCAGGCTCCCACCCATGTCTACCACCACCCCCACCCCCCAGCAGTGCAGGGGCAGCCTCCACCAGGCCCCCACTCATGTCTCCCACCACCCCCACCCCCCAGCCACCATGGGCAGCCCCCACCAGGCTCCCACCCATGTCTACCACCACCCCCACCCCCCAGCAGTGCAGGGGCAGCCTCCACCAGGCTCCCACCCATGTCTACCACCACCCCCACCCCCCAGCAGTGCAGGGGCAGCCTCCACCAGGCCCCCACTCATGTCTGCCACCCACCCCACCCCCCAGCACTGTGGGGCACCCTCCACCAGGCCCCCACTCATGTCTCCCACCCACCCCCACCCCCAGCAGTGCAGGGGCAATCTCCACCAGGCCCCCACTCATGTCTCCCACCCACCCCCACCCCCCAGCAGTGCAGGGGCAGCCTCCACCAGGCCCCCACTCATGTCTCCCACCACCCCCAACCCCCAGCCACCATGGGCAGCCTCCACCAGGCTCCCACCCATGTCTACCACCACCCCCACCCCCCAGCAGTGCAGGGGCAGCCTCCACCAGGCCCCCACTCATGTCTCCCACCCACCCCCACTCCCCAGCAGTGCAGGGGCAGCCTCCACCAGGCCCCAACTCATGTCCCCCTGCCCACAGGCCCTGACAATCCTCGAGCATGGGCCTCATGGCCAGCCACCACAGCCCAAAGACACAACCAAGTATTACATGCGCCCATGATACTACTCCAATGGAAACAATGTAAATGAACACATGTGTCTCTCCCACACACACAATGGTTGCAAGTGAACCTGAAAACCCATATCATGACATGCATGAAAACAATGAGATGAAACCACACATTGAAGAATGAAAAAATCAAAATAATGTATTAAAAACAACAGTAATGGCAATCAAAATTAAACAAAATACACAAGTAAAAAAAAAAAAATTAAGCTGGCTGTCCCTTTTCAAATTAAAATCAATAAATGATAATCCAAAAAAATGTCTTCCAAAGATCAAGTCCATTAAAAGGAAATGAAGGGAAAAAAGAAATAGAAAACCATTGCTCCATGGAAAAAAATATTCATAGTAAAAAAAATATCCAAATGCAAAGTCCAACTATGTACAAAGTATTCAGGGTCCATCATCCCAACAGAAGAAATAAAATGGAACTATATACAAAAGGTGGAGCAGTGTCCGTCGACTCCAAATAAAAATAAACAATAAAGGAAACCTATCACTAAATAACTATATACAATGGCGGCGGCCCAGTCCAGCGGCTCACTCAGTGGTGTTCCGGGCCAGGGCATCATCGAACTCCTCGTCTATGTCCCGGAGGCGGTCCTGTTCCATGGCCCCGAGGGTCCGCAGGGACGCTGACATGTTCACCTCCAACTCCCTGCGGATTGCCTCGAGGCACTCGGCCCGCCTCAGGGCCCTCTGCATGGAGTTCTCCGCCCTGACCATCGTGAGCCGCGCCTCTTCCGCCCGCCGCCGCTCCGCATCTATGGCGTGGCCCAACCGCTGCCACACGGAAGACACTTCCCGTCCAGGGTCCTCCTGCCCTCCGGCCGATGCCTGCCCCTCCGATGTTGAAGGCCCCGAGCTATCGTGGCTCCCACCTACAGCCACCTGCTGCTGCAGCTGCTGCTGTCCATGTGCCCTGTCCGATGGTGCCTGCACATCCTCCTCCAGCTGGGGTGCAGTCGTTGATGTGGCCACCCCTGCTGGACGTCCGACTCCCGACTGTGGCAGGGATCTGTTGTCCACCAGCCTGGCCGCACGGTCGGAGAAGGCTCCACAGGGCACCCAGGTGACACATGGGTGGGAAGATGGCATGGAAGACGACTGGGGCATAGGGGGTTCTGTGGAGGAGGGGGTCGGAACAAGGTCCAGGAAACGGAGGAATCCAGCCCTGGTGAGCTGTCCCAGTGGGTCAACGCGGTCAACGAGCCATGCGAGAAGACATGCAGACTCATCATGAAAAGACTGCAGGTCAGCTAGCATGGCCCGTTGACGCAACACCACCCCACCCTGGACAGGCTCAACCTGGTGCAGGATAGCCACATCCGCAGGGAGAGGAAGGCCAGGTGTTGTAAGCCAATCCCCTCCCTGAGAACGGGTCTGGAGGTAGGCATCCCCGCTGGTGCAAGATGATGCAGTGACAGGAGCAGGGACAGGATTGCACACAGGCACCTCCGCGGCGGCCTGTGCTGCCTCCTGTCCCTGATCCTGCACTGCACAACTAGCACCGGTGGAATCGCCACCTCCAGACCCCGTCTCTGTCGCTTGCACGGCCTCCTCCTCCTCCAAACCCCCCACCAACCTGGATGACTCTGTGCCATCTTCCTCCGTTGGGCCCTGTGGGGTCCCAGATGCCCCTTCTGCTGCCGAGGAGTCCAACTCCAACCTCCGCCTCTTGGACCTCCCCTCGGCAGCTGCGGCCTGGGACACGGCACCGGACTCCTCACTCCCTGACGAGATCAGAACCTGGGAGGGGATCCGGGCCTTGCGTCTCCGGCTGGTGGTGCGACCCCTGCCGCTGTGCTCCACAGCACCTTCTCCGCCCTCTTCATCAGTTGACGCTGCAGACAGGGAGAAAGAAAACACAGGCATCAGGGCACTGTACAATGGACTCATACACACATGACAGTTATACCTGAGTGCATTGGTAAACCTCAGACATGGCATCACAATCCCCAACACACATGTCATTTCAACTTGCACACATGAGCCATACCACAGCCATATTGCAACAGCCAGCACCATCCATTCACATACAACAGCATGAGCAGCCAAAGGTCATCCACACATCACATGCAACATAGGGAGTACACTACACATGCACACACACCACCAAACTTGCATGCATGTGTACACCTCCGCCAACTGTTGCAGTGTTCCGATCGACATCCATGTCACACCTGACAATCATTCCTCCACATCCTGTTCCATGCAAGCCCACACACACAAGCACCATCCATGTGTCACACATGAGACCCCTCGCATGCGTCACCCTCACGGCCCTGTACACCCCCCCCTACTTGCCCACATAAAAATACATGTTCAACCTGCACACTCCTGGCACACCACCACACGCACAGCTTACAATCAGTATGCATGTACACTTACCGCTCGACTCCAGACGGGTCTGCCTCTCAAGGACCTGGACGTGGAGCGCTGGGGATATTCGTTCCAGGACCCTCATCTGATCTTCCGACAAGTGGCCCCGGCGCCCCTTAGCATCCGCTGTCTTCAGGAGGTGCCGGGCCTTGTTGAGGGTCCTGTACCTGAAGTCCTCCCAGCGCTTCCTGACACGTTTGTAGTCGCGGACTGCCACTTCCTCCGCGTTGATGGCAGTCACGATGTCCATCCAGATCCGAGTCCGTCCTTCCTTGTCGGCGCGCAACCTTCCGAAGAGGGCATCATACTGCCCCAGGACATGCTCCACCAGGACACCAACTTCGGTGGCAGTGAAGCTGGTGCCCCTCTGCCTCCTTGGCCGGGGGTTGCCACTGGTGCCAGATGTTGCAGTGCCCGACATGGCAACCCCAGAGGCAGGAGTGGGTGGGCAACTGGGTCCTGGGGCTGGGCTGTGGGGCGATGGAAAAGCAGTCGGGAGTCTTCGGTTCCAGCAGGGGTGGTCACAGCAACAGCACCCCTGGCTGATGTGCAGGCAGCAAATGGCAGGGCACGTGGGCAGCAGGCAGTCAGGCAGCAGCAGATGGCAGGTGGGAGCGTGCTCAGGGCTCTGGGGGCAGTAATTCGGCCTTCTGGGCAGGAGCGTGGTCTTCCGTGTGTGAATGCGTGGCCAGCTTGATACAGAGTGATTTTGCACGTGAAAATCCAGCACGTCTGCGTGTAATTCGAGGAAAGGCCCTTAGCGCGTAAGCACGCCAGCACACGTCTGTACATTCATTGGCCCAAAGGCCACCAGCGTATGCGCGTCTATGAAGTCACGTGCACGTTGAATATGGCACACGTTTGAAATGTTGCATGTTAAAAAAATGAAAGACACGTCCGAGTGTCAAAGCGTGTAATTGGTGGAAATGGCCTTAGCGCGTACACGCGGAAGTGACAAAGCGTGTAATTGGTGGAAATGGCCTTACCGCGTACACGCGGAAGTGACAAAGCGTGTAATTGGTGGAAATGGCCCTAGCGCGTACACGCGGAAGTGACGCTGGACGTGTGGGCCTGCATAAAAGGTACGTGTAGAACACCATTTCCTTGTACGTGCTTTTCGTGGAGAGCGAGTGGGTGAAATCTGTACTTCTTGTCGTTTCACACGCGATTTACTTCACTGCATTTCAAGTTCGTACTCCCTGTTACCTCTGACAGCTTTTTCTCTTTTTTCTCTATTTCTGGTTTTCCTGGCCCTGTTCCCTCAAACAGCGTTCCCTTCTACTGTTGTCCTGTCTCCTCAGACAGCGTACAATTCTTCTTTTGGCGGGGGTGTTGCCAACGCGCACACACGCTTCTTTTTCACGCTCTTTTTCCTGGCAGACGGTGAGTCACGCACGTATCTAACATCTTTGCTTGCCCCGTGTGTAGCCTACCCCTTCAGAGGTCATTCTAGGCTGCGTGTGACACGCATACGTTCATTCTTGTGTTACTGGGTGCCACAGCGTAGTGCAGGTTTATTTTTCCGCACACGTGGTCTAGGAGGGGTTGCGTGCATGTTATCTCCCTTTTTTGGGCTTCCTGTGCATTGCGTGACCCGTCATCTTTCCCCAGGGGTCACATTCAGCCTTGCTAGAGCACTAGGGTACAATTACTGTCTGGTACCCAACCCCTTTGACCCCCAATTGCCCAGGACAATAGTTTACAGCCACTCCCATACGCACATTAACATCAGTGCCATGGTTGGGAGGCGAGGAATCCGTAAGGGTGGCAAAGGTGGACGAGCCACAAGTGGTGGCCGTAGTGGATCCGGTAGGGGACGTGGTCATTACTTGCAGGGTGACCCTGTACCCCCATGTGTGGAGGACCAGTCAAGGGCACCCATAATCCCCCTCCCCCCCTGGTTGAGGGTGATGTGGCTGACACCATCCATGCTCAGCCCTTGTTGGACCAGCCCATTGTGGCACCAGACCTGGCTGACTCCATGGCTGACTTCCAGGTCAGCAGGCCTATGACACGTGCGCTGGTGCACGTTGATGTCATCAGGCCACGTGGATCAGGGGCAGCAAGGTCATCTGCTGCCCCAAGTAGGCAGGGTGGAGAGGCTGCAGGGGCAGCTGCGGCTCCATCCACCCCAGCTCTCACACACCCAGCCAGGACAGTGTCGGTCCTAGACCATCCTGCTGACATTCCCCCTGACACCATTACACTTGAGCCAATGCCTGCACCAACTCCCATGCTGAGTGCGCAATCCCACACTCCTGATACAGAGTCCACCAGGGCTCCTGCCCCTAGTGTCCAGAGCGACGTAGGACACTCAGGATCACCACCACCTTCCAAGCGGAAGAGGAAGAGTGCTCGTCCGGCATAGGCTGATGCCCCAGACACGGCTACACAGTCCGGCCCGTCGAGGAAGCCCAGCTTCACGGATGCCGAACTGAATGCACTTGTCGAGTATGTGTCCGCACATGATAACGAAATGGTCATTGTTGCAGGATCCAAGACCACACTTGCATAACGCCAGGCACACTGGCAGACTGTTGCGGACATCGTAAGTGCCCTTGGAATCGTGAGGCGCACAGCCAATGATTGCTATAAGCGCTGGAATGACCTAAAGCGCAGGGCAAAGAATAAGCTGGCCTCAAGTCATGCCGCAACTCTAGTGACTGGAGGTGGGTCTCCAGTATAAGACATGGAACTCACTCCACATGAGTCAGTCGCTGGGACCTACGTCACGGAGGAACAGATCCAAGGCGTGGGAGATCTGCCAGATTATGAGGCATTGTCCGGTGAGTGCACATGCATGTGTGCGTCATCCATGTGCATGGTGTGTGTGTGAGGGCTTCTGTTTGTGTGCCAGGTGAGGGTGTGTGCGCCTGAGTTGTTTGGGTCACCCATGTGCTTCATCCAATACATTCTGCGCAGCAGCATTTGGCCATAGCAGTATCCCTTCTGCCAACAGTAGACATCTAGCCCAACAGCACGCCAGTTGCCCTTGAAGTGTCACCTTGCCACAACATTGTTGCTTATTTTTCTCTGTTCATTCAGGCAGATTGTTTGCATTCCACCACTTTTACTAGGCATTTCTCAGTCCTCTAGTCACATGTCTGACATGGCTATGGTAAAGTGGAGTGACATTGTTACCTGGATATCATTTGTTTAGACATGTCCCTGTGCAATCGGACCATTTTGGACTGGCAGCTCCAGGTGAAAAATCAGACCTGTTTGAATTAGAAAAGCTATCACATGAGGGAACTGGACTGAATGAATAAGTGCTGCCCTCCTCTCCATCTTCACTCAATAGCAATGGTACATGCCATCTGTGTGATGGCATGTGTATTTCACCTGGCAATCACAGGCCAATGTGTGATGCCACTGCTAGGCAGCATGCAGCAAATGTGTTGATCTTCCATCTTGGTGTCATCAATGTGTGCCATTTGCCTCCCCTTCATACGCAGTGAGGGTGCATGCATGGGAGGGTTTTAGTCATGTGGGACATGTGTCAATCAAGTACTGGTTCTGTTGCTTCTCAGCGCTCATTGTGTGCCATGGTGCTAATGCCTGTTTCCATTTGTTTTCTTTTATGTCTTTGCAGGGGAAGACGCACCTGATACTGCTGGGGTTGTGGAGATGGTGCAGAGCCAGGAGGGGTCTGAGGGCCGACCGACCACCAGTGAGGGACGTGGTGTGGTGGTGGGTGAGAACCCACAACTGCTGCAGGTCGTGCTCTCAAGGGGTGTCTCTGGTTGCACCTCCCCCGAGCTGTACTCAGGTGTTGATTCGGATGATGAGACCTACGTGCCGTCGCAGGTGAGTGCTCCTGGGAGGGATTCTGTTTTGTCCGACCCACCTGCACCAGGGTTAGAACCCTCAATGGGGATGTCAGTGTTGGCAGGTACGCCTTTGGTGGTTACGGATGCAGGGTCACACTCCGCGACATCTGATCCTGTTCCTGGGCCAGCAGATCAGAGGGGGAATGCAGTCCTGCAGCCTCAGGCAGTGCCGGCACAGCAAGGCGCAGTTCGCCTTGCCCCAGACAGGTGTGGTGCCCGCCGACGTGGTGGCCGTACGCCACCTGGCAATACCGCATGGGAGCAATCCATTTACGGTATGGCAACCCAACAGGCAGCATCATCAGAGATGATGGCTCAGGCCATGGATAGGGTGGCCACTTCCATTGTCCCCCCCGAAAGGCTGATGGAGCGACTACAGCAGGCAACCGACTCCATCTGCCAGTCACACAGGGTGGACATGTTGGCGTCCAACAGGGACAGGCGGGCGGCACTGGCGACTCTGCAGGAAGCCATCTCCATAGAGTCCCAGGGCCACAGGGAAGCCCTGGGGCTGGAACTCCTTCACCTCAGGACGACTCTTGTTGAGCTTGAGGCTTCAACAAACCGAAGGACAGAACATCAGCTGGAGAGTCTCACCCGTACGCTCTCAGCTGAGATGCAGGCAACTAGGGCGGAGGTCCGGGCATCCCGTGAGTTGTTGCATGGGGACCTCCGCACACTCATCCTCCAGAACGAGACCTACCACACCCGCATGCTTGCAGCCATGGAGGAACAGACTAGGGCCTTGCGCGGGCTGCCTCCCATAGTGCCACCACCTCTGGATGCAGCTGCACAGGGTGAGAATAGCGACAGCAGTGATACTCCCGATATAGGGTAGCCGTGTGGGCCATGAGCCCATGGAGGTGGTTTTTTTCTCATGATCCACACAGGTGGGTTTTGGTGAGCACCCTGTCCTCGGACCTCCTGGGTGGCCTCCCCAACCCCCCCAGGCCCATTAATGGCCATTTTTGATTATTTTTTTTTTAAAAATGTAAATTTTTTTTGGGACAGTGTGTTGCCTTGTGTGGCTCCCACATGCAGGCTTGTCATGTGTGGGTAGTCTAGTCAATACTGTGTATACATTCCTAGTGCATATTGCTGTTGTGTTGTACACTGCATGTTGCATAGATGTGTAACTCATCATCCTTGTCTACCTCCTAATTTGCAGGTCCTTTCCTCATGTCTACACAAGGCCCTCTACTTTGGAGATGGAGTCCATGTTGGCAGCAGTGCACCTACAACTCTACATGGCGGCAACACTGTACAGTTGGAAGTGGTGGGAGTGCAGGCATTTCCAGGTGGTGAGACTACTAATTTCTTACATTCGTAATGTCATGTTAATGGTAGTTTTTAGGGTCAGTAGCTGATAAGTGTTATTGCTAAATACCTGCTCAAGTGTGTTGTTGGTCCTGCATTACTGTGAGCATTTCAGGTGTCGCGAGTTTCAATTATGGACACTGTACTTTGTGACACTTGTGTCATGTTGTGGGGATTACTTTGTTTACCCGCACATAGCATGACATGGCATGGTGTGTCGTGTGGCGGTGCTGGGGATGGGTTGGGTGACATGGCACTGTCCTCATGTTGCATTTTGCAAGTGGGTATTCATTTTAGCTGCATGAATGTGTTTTTTCACGAAACTGCATTGGTGGTGTCTGTGTAGGTAGGGATGCACACATTGTAACACTTCCAGGTGAACAATCTCAGGCTGATATGGTTTTGACGGTTAATTCTCCAGACAGTCAGGGTCATTGTCAGGTTGAGTCATCATTGATTGTCAGATGGTATGTGCCAGGGCAGTGTGCACTCCACAGGGGTGTGATTTCTATGTGAAGTAATTAGCCACTAGCTGTGTACGGGCTGCCTCCCCCCGTGCCCTTTCCCCTCCCATGCGCAGCGGGCGTGCATGTGGTTGGGGATGTGGGGGCACCACCATGTCCAAGGCCAGGCCCCGGCGTGTTGCAACGTTGTGCAGGACACATGCTGCCACTATGATCCTGCACACTACTGGGAGAGCGTATAACAGCTGCCCGCCAGAACGGTCAAGGGAGCGAAAGCGTGACTTAAGCACTCCGAATGTGCGCTCCACTATGCCCCGGGTTGCAATGTGGGCTGTGTTATATCTTACCTCGGGTGGCGTGGTGGGGTTCCGAATTGGCGTCATCATGTGGGGGCTGAGAGGGTAGGCACTGTCCCCTGTGGAGGTGGTGATGGGTATCATTGGTGGGGTTGTGACCTTGCTCAGTATCTGACATGCATGCATGTGCAGTGGCATTCATACTCACCAAGCAGCCATGTATCACCATGCCGCCCAGCTTCTAGGTCCCGGCTTAGGGTGGACATTCGGTAAATGAAGCTGTCGTGGGTGGACCCGGGATAGTTGGCATATACTGAGGTGATGATTCCCTTGGCATTACATACTACCTGCACGTTGATGGAATGCCAGTGCTTGCGGTTCCTATAGATGTGCTCAGATGCCCTGGGGGGACGTAGAGCCACATGGGTGCTGTCGATGGCATCTAGCACTTTGGGGAATCGTGCCACACCGTAAAAATCCAGGGCGGCAGCATGCCTTTCTGCAGGTGTTCTGGGCAGGTATATGTGCCTGCGGACTGATGGGCGTGCAGTGATGATGTTCAAGACCTGGTGTAGGCAGCGTGACTGCGTGGCCTGTGACACCCCACCCACTATGGCACTTGTCCGCTGAAATGATCCAGTGGCTAAGAAGTGCAGTACATTGAGGACCTTCTCCAGGGGGCTGAGTGCTTGGGAGCACAGGGTGGGCGATGTGAGGACATCCTCCCACTCACTCACCAGGTCCAGTATTATGTGTGGTGGACACCTGTACCTCCCATACACCTGGTCATCAGGCATCCCAAAAAGGCTGGTTCTGGGTGTGAAAATTCTGGCCCTGACTATCCTCCTCCTCCTCCTCCTTTGGTAGCCCACGCCCACTGCTGCTAGGAACGGTATATTCATCCTGGTGTCTGAGCTTGTTAGTTTTTTGCACGCAAATTTATGCGTCACGGGTTGACGTATGCCTGCTTTCTACTGGCGTACGTGTTTCTTTGCGCGTGTTGTAGGCGAGCGTGTGAAACTTCCCGCGCACCCCTGAAATCCACGTACCCAGGCCAATAGCGTGTGGAAATTCCTGCGCACCCCGGAATACACGTGCGCTGATGTACTTGCTTGTGTAAGTGCCCACGCACCCCTGAAATACACGTACATAGGCCAATCGCGTGTACGCGCACTTTTGTCCAATTACACGCGATGACACTCTGACGTGCAGTCTTTCCACGTGTGCTCCGTCATCACGTGCTATGAGGGAAACACCCGTGCGGGTCACGTCACAGACGCGCTTATGCGCTGAGGGCCTTTGGTCCAATAGAATCGCGTATGCGTGCTGACGCGCTTACGCGCTAAGGGCCTTTCCTTGAATTTCACGCTGACGTGCAGGATTTTCACGTGCCAAATCACTCCGTATCAAGCTGGCCACGCGAAAACACACGGAAGACCACGCTCCTGCCCAGAAGGCCGAATTACTGCCCCCCAGTGCCCCGAGCAGCCTCCCACGTGCCATCTGCTGCTGCCTGCCTGCCTGCCTGCCTGCTGCCACCGTGCCCTGCCATTTGGTGCCTGCACATCAGCCATCTGCAGGGGTCCAGTTGCTGTGTCCACCCCTGCTGGAACAGAAGACTCCCGACTGGGATAACATCGCTCCACAGCCCAGCCCCAGGACCCAGTTGCCCACCCACTCCTGCCTCTGGGGTTGCCATGTCGGGCACTTCGACATCTGGCACCAGTGGCAACCCCAGGCCAGAGGGGCAGAGGGGCACCAGCTTCACTGCCACCGAAGTTGGTGTCCTGGTGGAGCATGTCCTGGGGCAGTATGATGCCCTCTTTGGATCGTCCCGCGCCAGCAAGGAAGGACGGGAGAGGATCTGGGCCGACTGTGTGGTTGCCATCAACGCAGAGGGGGTGGCAACCCGCAACATCCAGAAGATCAAGAAGCGCTGGGAGGACTCGAGGTCCTCCTCGTGGAGGGGGGCCGGGGCCGCATGAGTTCCATCCAGATGAGGGTCCTGGAACGCATACGCCCAGCGCTCCACGCCCAAATCCTTGAGAGGTAGACCCGTCTGGAGTTGAGCGGTAAGTGGCCAAGCATTGCTGTGTGAGACAGGGCATGTTGCGGTGTGCTGGTTGTCTGATACTTGCCTGTATGTGTGACATAGGCCATGTACGCATGTATGTGTGCAGGGACATCATGGTAATGCATGTGCGACCAGTGATGTGTGAACCACATGGTCGTTGCATGTGTTTAAATGCGACATGGGGAGCCCTATGCAGATTTTACATATGAGAGCATGCCAGTCTCTGTTCCTGGACATGGGAGGGGGTGAGGGATGGGTGCTGATGCCAGGTACATATATGGTAGCCATGTCTGTGTGCCTGACCTGCGTGTCTGTGACTTGTGAATGGCATGGATGCATGACACATGTTTGTGACAATGCACAGATTCACTGATGCAGCCTAGTTATCCTTGTATCCGCTGTGTTTGGGGTGTATGAGGCCAGATGGATGTGACTGAGGTGAAGTGTGTGCATGTGATAGGCATGACCCATGATGCATGTGAGTTCCATATCATTGTATGTTTCAGGAGTCCATTGGACATGTATGGAAATGTCCATGGCATGCACCATGCCTGTTACTGTGTGTGTTTTGCCTGGACTGACCCATGTGTGGTGGAGGGACATGATGGAAGTGTACTTTGACAGTGATACTCATCTGCTATTGCTTCCTGTCTAGGGGACCATTGTACAGCACCCTGATGCTTGTGTTCTATGTCTCCCTCTACGCAGCGGCTAGTGAAGAAGAGGGCGGAGACGGCGCTGTGGAGCAAGGCGGCGGGGATGCCCCCACGGCTGCAGCAGAAGGGGTGGGTGAGCCCCCACAGGGGCCTGCTACGGCAGAAGACGGTGAGGAGCCATCCAGGTTGGTGGTTTCCACAGAGGAGGAGGAGGCCGCCACTGAGGCGCACATGGGGCCTGGTGGGGGCATCCCTGCTGGTGCAAGTGGTGCAGTCCAGGGGCAGGGGCAGGAGGCAGCACAGGTCACCATGGAGGGGCCTGTGCATGTCGCTGTCCCTGACCCTGTGAGTGCACCACCATGCACCAGCAGGGATGCCCCGTCCATGGCCCGTCCGCAGGTAGAGGGGATGTCCATGTCACCTGACTCCCCTCCACCTGTGGACGAGGGGAACCGTGGCCGTATGGAGAAGGTCCTGATTGGAGTCGCGATGCGCGGGGGTGCAATTCGTGATGACGTGCGTGCTTCCCTGGAGGAGCACGCACGTCATCACGAAGAGCACCGTGCCGACGTGGCCCAATTGAGATCTTCCATGTTCGGGGGTTTCCTGCATGTGTCGGCCAATCTGGCGGCCCTCTCCTCCTCTGTGGAGGCTATACGCCGGTCGTTCTCTTTGCCGTCTTCCGGCCCAGATGCCACCAGGGTCCCCTGTGGACCTGCCCTGACCAATGCAGCCAGCTCGGTGGGGATCCCATCCCTGCCACAGTCGGGAGTCGGAGGTCCAGCAGGGGTGGACACCACAGCAACTGTACCCCAGCAGATGGAGGATGTGCCGGCATCATCAGGCAGGGCACGTGCACGACGGCGTCGTTGGATTCCATCAGCCTGGATGCCGTCGTGCTGGCAGAGGCGGTTGCGTCGGAGGCAGCAGCAGAGTCAACGTGGGAGGCATCCTGGCTCGGGGCCATCAACATCGAAGGGGCAGGCATCGGCTGGAGGGCAGGGGGACCCAGGACGGGAAGTGTCTTCTGTGTGGCTGCGGTTGGGCCAGCAGATAGGTGCGGAGCGGCGGCGGGCGGAAGAGGCGCGGCTCACGATGGTCAGGGCGGAGAACTCCATGCGGAGGGCCCTGAGGCGGGCCGAGTGCCTCGAGGCAATCCGCAGGGGGTTGGAGGAGCAGATGGCATCGTCCCTGCGGACCCTCGGGGCCATGGAACAGGACCGCCTCCGGGACATCGAAGAGGAGTTTGATGATGCCCTGGCCCGGAACACCACGGAGTGAGCCGCTGGACTTGCCCGCCGCCTTTGTATATAGTTCTTTAGTTTTAGGTTTCCTTTGTTTCTTCTTATGATTTGGAGTCGACGGACACTTCTCCACTTTTTGTATATAGTTGCATTTTAGTTAGGGTTTTTTGTAGGTTTCCTTTGTTGAGTTGGGCTCATGGACCCTTGGATGTTTTTAGACAAAAATTAACCAACCGTACAGGCTTATAGGATATATTTACAAACACATGGGGTCACATAGTTTGACACAACAGTCGTGTAAGTAACGCCAACCCAATCAAAATACATAGTTTGTTATGGTGATTCATATACTTCAGTATAAAACAACACAATTAGACAAATTAAGCAACAACAGAAAAAAAAAAAAAAAGGGGTTCGTGAATTGACAATTGGTAGTGGACAGTGACAATGCACTGTTGTTCGGGGTGCGTCTACACCAAGGTGTTTCGGCCGTTTAGGTGGACCAATTATGTCCCAGCATATGTACGGCCTTCATCAGGACGAAGTGCTGCACGGGGTGGAATAGGTGCTGTGGATAATTATTTCCACTGGCACGAATTTCTAGTATTACGCCAGGCGTGGGAAGGATCTTAGTGTAATCCTCACTTGTGAGGATCTTGGAGTGGGATGGACTCTGATTTTAAATATGCGGTCCTCGCGCGGGAACCTTTGTGCATGAATCACGAATAGCGGGCCAGGGGAGAGCGCTGTAGAAATGTGCTGACTCACTCCGGGGCTCGAAAGGGGCCTGGCGGCATAGCGTTAGTAACTAACTGGGACATAATTGGTCCACCTAAACGGCCGAAACACCTTGGTGTAGACGCACCCCGAACAACAGTGCATTGTCACTGTCCACTACCAATTGTCAATTCACGAACCCCTTTTTTTTTTTCTGTTGTTGCTTACTTTGTCTAATTGTGTTGTTTTATACTGAAGTATATGAATCACCATAACAAACTATGTATTTTGATTGAGTTTGCGTTACTTACACGACTGTTGTGTCAAACTATGTGACCCCATGTGTTTGTAAATATATCCTATAAGCCTGTACGGTTGGTTTCATTAAACCGTGTGATGTTATGTTGTTTGGAGAACTGTTCACTCTATGTTGATTTTTTCAACTGCATAGATAAACAAACTATTATTTTCTCCAAACAACAAAAAAAGTGAGTTTCTTTCTTTTTCTCCTTTAATGCAGAGGGTAATAAGGGGTGAAACAGTGTGTTTTCATTAGAGCACTCTTCTTTGTACCTATTCAATTGTAATTTTTGTCTTAAAATAACCCTCCTGGGTAGAATAGGTCCATAACCAGGAGCCCATTTTTTGAATCCCTTGGATGTTTTGTACATAGTTCTTCATTGAATTGTTTTATTTTTTTTGTTTTTATTTATTCACCATGGAGCAACGGTCTTTGCATTTATTTTTCTCTCTTGGATTGATTTTATTTTTAATGTGACTTTGGACAACATTTTTTTGAATATGGATTTGTAGTTTTAATTTTTTTTGACGGACATGCAGCTTATCCTTTTTTTTTATTGCCATTGTAGTTTCATTTCATTTGCATTCAATTTTTTTTATACAATTTTGTTTTCATACTTCACTGTGTGGTATCATCTCATTGGTTTCATGCATGTCATGTTGGGTGTTTTCCCATTCAATTGCAACCATTGTGTGTGACGGACACGGGTTCATTTGCTTTATGAACATTGGGGGTGTAACATGTAATTTCCATTTCCATGTGGGTGAATGGGTTACTTGGTAGGGCCTTTTGGCTGTGGAGGCTGACCATAATGCACATGATTGGGGATTGTGAGGACCTGGGTGCAGGGGGACATGAGTGGGGGCCTGGTGGAGGGTGCCCCTCAGTGCTGGGGGGTGCGGGGGTGGGAGAAATGAGTGGGGGCCTGGTGGAGGGTGCCCCTCAGTGCTGGGGTGAGGTGGGGGGTGGGAGACATGAGTGGGGGCCTGGTGAAGGCTGCCCCTGGTGGCTGGGGGGTGGGGGTGGTGGGAGACATGAGTGGGGGCCTGGTGGAGGCTGCCCCTGCACTACTGGGGGTGGGGGTGATAGGGGACATGAGTGGCGGCCTGGTGGAAGGTGCCCCTCAGTGCTGGGGAGGGTGGGGGGTGGGAGACATGGGTGGGAGCCTGGTGGGGGCTGCCCATGGTGGCTGGGGGGTGGGGGTGGTGGGAGACATGAGTGGGGGCCTGGTGGAGGCTGACCCTGGTGGCTGGTGGGTGGGGGTGGTGGGAGACATGGTTGGGGGCCTGGTGGAGGCTGGCCCTGGTGGCTGGGGGGTGGGGGTGGTGGGAGACATGAGTAGGGGCCTGGTGGAGGGTGCCCCACAGTGCTTGGGGGTGGGGTGGGTGGGAGACATGAGTGGGGCCCTGGTGGAGGCTGCCCCTGCACTGCTGGGGGTGGGGGTGCAGGGAGACATGAGTTGGACATGAGTGGGGGCCTGGTGGAGGCTGCCCCTGCACTGCTGGGGGGTGGGGGTGATAGGGGACATGAGTGGGGGCCTGGTGGAGGGTGCCCCTCAGTGCTAGGGGGGTGGGAGGTGGGAGACATGAGTGGGGGCCTGGTGGAGGCTGCCCCTACACTGCTGGGGGGTGAGGGTGATGGGAGACATGAGTGGGGGCCTGGTGGAGGCTGCCCCTGCACTGCTGGGGGGTGGGGGGGGTGGTAGACATGGGTGGGAGCCCGGTGGGGGCTGCCCATGGTGGCTGGGGGGTGGGGGTGGTGGGAGACATGAGTGGGGGCCTGGTGGAGGCTGCCCCTGGTGGCTGGTGGGTGGGGGTGGTGGGAGACATGAGTGGGGGCCTGGTGGAGGCTGCCCCTGGTGGCCGGGGGGTGGGGTGGTGGGAGACATGAGTGGGGGCCTGGTGGAGGCTGCCCCTGGTGGCTGGGGGGTGGGGGTGGTGGGAGACATGAGTGGGGGCCTGGTGGAGGGTGCCCCTCAGTGCTGGGGGAGGGGGTGGGGGGTGGAAGACATGGGTGGGAGCCTGGTGGGGGCTGCCCATGGTGGCTGGGGGGGTGGTGGTGGGAGACATGAGTGGGGGCCTGGTGGAGGCTGCCCCACAGTGCTGGGGGGTGGGGTTGGGGGGAAGACATGAGTGGGGGCCTGGTGGAGGGTGCCCCACAGTGCTGGGGGGTGGGATGGGTGGGAGACATGAGTGGGGGCCTGGTGGAGGCTGCCCCTGCACTGCTGGGGGGTGAGGGTGCAGGGAGACATGAGTTGGACATGAGTGGGGGCCTGGTGGAGGCTGCCCCTGGTGGCTGGGGGGTGGGGGTGGTGGGAGACATGAGTGGGGGCCTGGTGGAGGGTGCCCCACAGTGCTGGGGGGTGGGGTGGGTGGGAGACATGAGTGGGGGCCTGGTGGAGGCTCTCCCTGCACTGCTGGGGGGTGGGGGTGCAGGGAGACATGAGTTGGACATGAGTGGGGGCCTGGTGGAGGCTGCCCCTGGTGGCTGGGGGGTGGGGGTGGTGGGAGACACGAGTGGGGGCCTGGTGGAGGGTGCCCCACAGTGTTGGGGGTGGGGTGGATGGGAGACATGAGTGGGGGCCTGGTGGAGGCTGCCCTACACTGCTAGGGAATGGGGGTGATAGGGGACATGAGTGGGGGCCTGGTGGAGGGTGCCCCTCAGTGCGGGGGCTTGGGGGGTGGCAGACATGAGTGGGGGCCTGGTGGAGGCTGCCCCACAGTGCTGGGGGGTGGGGTGGGTGGGAGACATGAGTGGGGGCCTGGTGGAGGGTGCCCCACAGTGCTGGGGGGTGGGGTGGGGTGGGTGGGAGACATGAGTGGGGGCCTGGTGGAGGCTGCCCCTGCACTGCTGGGGGGTGGGGGTGATAGGGGACATGAGTGGGGGCCTGGTGGAGGGTGCCCCTCAGTGCTGGGGGGGTGGGGGGTGGGAGACATGAATGGGGGCCCGGTGGAGGCTGCCCCTGCACTGCTGGGGGGTGGGGGTGGTGGTAGACATGGGTGGGAGCCTGGTGGGGGCTGCCCATGGTGGCTGGGGGGTGGGGGTGGTGGGACACATGAGTGGGGGCCTGGTGAAGGCTGCCCCTGCACTGCTGGGGGGTGGGGGTGATAGGGGACATGAGTGGGGGCCTGGTGGAGGCTGCCCCTGCACTGCTGGGGGTGGGGGTGGGTGGGAGACATGAATGGGTGCCTGGTGGAGGCTGCCCCTGCACTGCTGGGGGGTGGGGGTGCAGGGAGACATGAGTTGGACATGAGTGGGGGCCTGGTGGAGGCTGCCCCTGGTGGCTGGGGGGTGGGGGTGGTGGGAGACATGCGTGGGGGCCTGGTGGAGCTGCCCCTGCACTGCTGGGGGGTGGGGGTGATGGTAGACATGAGTGGGGGCCTGGTGGAGGCTGCCCCTGCACTGCTGGGGGGTGGGGGGTGGTAGACATGGGTGGGAGCCTGGTGGGGGCTGCCCATGGTGGCTGGGGGTGGGGGTGGTGGGAGACATGAGTGGGGGCCTGGTGGAGGCTGCCCCTGGTGGCTGGTGGGTGGGGGTGGTGGGAGACATGAGTGGGGGCCTGGTGGAGGCTGCCCCTGGTGGCTGGGGGGTGGGGTGGTGAGAGACATGAGTGGGGGCCTGGTGGAGGCTGCCCCTGCACTGCTGGGGGGTGGGGGTGCAGGGAGACATGAGTTGGACATGAGTGGGGGCCTGGTGGAGGCTGCCCCTGGTGGCTGGGGGGTGGGAGACATGAGTGGGGGCCTGGTGGAGGGTGCCCCACAGTGCTGGGGGTGGGGTGGGTGGGAGACATGAGTGGGGGCCTGGTGGAGGCTGCCCTACACTGCTAGGGGATGGGGGTGATAGGGGACATGAGTGGGGGCCTCGTGGAGGGTGCCCCTCAGTGCGGGGCGGTGGGGGGTACGAGACATGAGTGGGGGCCTGGTGGAGGCTGCCCCACAGTGCTGGGGGGTGGGGTGGGTGGGAGACATGAGTGGGGGCCTGGTGGAGGGTGCCCCACAGTGCTGGGGTGTGGGGTGGGGTGGGTGGGAGACATGAGTGGGGGCCTGGTGGAGGCTGCCCCTGCACTGCTGGGGGGTGGGGGTGATAGGGGACATGAGTGGGGGCCTGGTGGAGGGTGCCCCTCAGTGCTGGGGGGGTGGGGGGTGGGAGACATGAATGGGGGCCCGGTGGAGGCTGCCCCTGCACTGCTGGGGGGTGGGGGTGATAGGGGACATGAGTGGGGGCCTGGTGGAGGCTGCCCATGGTGGCTGGGGGGTGGGGGTGGTGGGAGACATGAGTGGGGTCCTGGTGAAGGCTGCCCCTGCACTGCTGGGGGTGGGGGTGATAGGGGACATGAGTGGGGGCCTGGTGGAGGCTGCCCCTGCACTGCTGGGGGTGGGGGTGGTGGGAGACATGAGTGGGGGCCTGGTGAAGGCTGCCCCTGCCCTGCTGGGGGGTGGGGGTGATAGGGGACATGAGTGGGGGCCCGGTGGAGGCTGCCCCTGCACTGCTGGGGGTGGGGGTGGGTGGGAGACATGAGTGGGTGCCTGGTGGAGGCTGCCCCTGCACTGCTGGGGGGTGGGGGTGCAGGGAGACATGAGTTGGACATGAGTGGGGGCCTGGTGGAGGCTGCCCCTGGTGGCTGGGGGGTGGGGGTGGTGGGAGACATGAGTGGGGGCCTGGTGGAGCTGCCCCTGCACTGCTGGGGGGTGGGGGTGATGGTAGACATGAGTGGGGGCCTGGTGGAGGCTGCCCCTGCACTGCTGGGGGGTGGGGGGTGGTAGACATGGGTGGGAGCCTGGTGGGGGCTGCCCATGGTGGCTGGGGGTGGGGGTGGTGGGAGACATGAGTGGGGGCCTGGTGGAGGCTGCCCCTGGTGGCTGGTGGGTGGGGGTGGTGGGAGACATGAGTGGGGGCCTGGTGGAGGCTGCCCCTGGTGGCTGGGGGGTGGGGGTGGTGAGAGACATGAGTGGGGGCCTGGTGGAGGCTGCCCCTGCACTGCTGGGGGGTGGGGTGGTGGTAGACATGAGTGGGGGCCTGGTGGAGGCTGCCCCTGCACTGCTGGGGGGTGGGGGTGATGGGAGACATGAGTGGGGGCCTGGTGGAGGCTGCCCCTGCACTGCTGGGGGGTGGGGGTGCAGGGAGACATGAGTGGGGGCCTGGTGGAGGGTGCCCCACAGTGCTGGGGGGTGGGGGTGCTGGGTGACATGAGCAGGTGTGCATGGTAGTCCCCTGTGGTGTCGGCTGCCTGCAGGGGCCGTGGAGGGTGTACAGGGAATACCTGGGAGCCCCCAGCCAAATCGCGTGTAGAATTTCCCGCGTACCCCTGAAATACATGTACCCAGCCAAATCGCGTGTGGAAATTCCCGCGCATGTACCCGGCCAAATCGCGTGTGGAACTTCCCGCGCACCCCTGAAATCCACGTACCCTGTCAAATCGCGTGTGAAACTTCCCGCGCACCCCTGAAATCCACGTACCCAGTCAAATCGCGTGTGGAAATTCCCGTGCACCCCTGAAATCCACGTACCCTGCCAAATCGTCTGTGAAACTTCCCACGCACCCCTGAAATCCACATACCCAGCCAAATCGCGTGTGGAAATTCCCATGCATGTACCCGGCAAAATCGTGTGTGGAACTTCCCGCGCACCCCTGAAATCCACGTACCCTGCCAAATTGCATGTGAAACTTCCCACGCACCCCTGTAATCCACGTACCCAGCCAAATCGCGTGTGAAACTTCCCGCGCACCCCTGAAATCCACATACCCAGCCAAATCGCGTGTGGAAATTCCCGTGCACGTACCCGGCAAAATCGCGTGTGGAACTTTCCGCGCACCCCTGAAATCCAAGTACCCTGCCAAATCGCGTGTGAAACTTCCCATGCACCCCGAAATACACGCACACGTTATTTTTCAGTCAGCGGGTGTCCGTGTTTGTGGGTACCCCTTTGCACGTCATTTGTCCTGGAGGGCCACAGTATGGACATTCATCATAGCTGTATATAGGTGCTATTTGTTGGCGCACCTTTTGCCGCACATTTATTACAGGCGCAGAGACGCTATCGCCTGCTTTCTTGTGGCGGTCGTGTTTGTGCCTGTGCGCTGGTTTGACCGTGCGCTGTTTTGCCCTATTCGATTCCATGAATACGTGTTGTAGGCGAGCGTGTGGGCGTTCCGCGCACTTGCACCCTGTACTTCCCCCGTGACGCCCACATTTTGGCAAGTTGTTCCCCATTCCGAGTGTTACGCCCCGTGTTCCGCCTACTTTTGTTGTGTGCGCCGCGCTATGTGCGATTTTCGCTGTGGCCTGTGCGTTTTTCGCTGTGACCTGGCGCACGCCGTTAGATGGCCTGTGCGCCAACGTGCGCCGTGCACTTTTTTAGCACACATCCGATGGTTTTCTCGCGCACGGCCTTCCATGAATCGATGTGCGCTGCTTTTTGTGCGAATTTCGCACTTGCACTGCGATTTTCGCTATTCCACTGCGAATCGCACGTTTTTGGCCACTTGCGCCGCGCTAATTATTCCATGAATCGGCCTGTGGATGTTTACTCAATTCAACACAGCTTGCATATGTTCGTATTAAGCATTACACATTACAGCTCCATTGCACGTCTGAAATGTACATTAATTCCCAATTTTGTGCGTGTGAATATCTGGAGTTTGACCAAGGTCATTAAAACAAATGTTGAAGCATGCACAATTGCAAGGTAAAGTACACCTGTGTGCCAAACATCTTGAAAATAGAAGCAGACAGTTTAGAGAAATTGTGTTCAGAAAATGTATTTTCCCTACTGATAACTCTTTTGTAATAAAGTCAAAAATGTTGTTTTCAACTTCTTATAACTGTTCAATCACTACATGGATTCTTGCCAAAATTGGCTTGCTTAATTGGACAGGTCAGGAGCAGTTGCATGTCAAATTTGGTACATTCTTTTTTTTAATTTTTTTATTTTATTTGTGTTATTCAATAAGATTTTTACAAAATAGATCTCGTTCATAATAATCGTTTTGTTATCAATTGTCACTGATACATTTATGCTTATTCCTTGCTAGCCTCTCACGTCTCTTCGTGAGTTTGCAACTTCGGTGAGAGAAGGGTACAGTTGATGTATTGAAGGATTTTGTAGGTAGCGAGTAGCCATGAGTTTCTATCGCCCGCGATCATTCTAGACCAACAAGTCTCTTTGTCCCGAAGATAGCAGACTCTTATCCGACGTGTACTCAGACAGGTGCCGGATAGATTCTTTCTCACCACTCGAATCACAGAATTGACACGTGCTGCTAGCAGACTGACCTCTAATGGCTAAGATTTCATTAGTTGGATGTAGGTTAAGTCTGGCTCTCAACAAGAGGTCACAAACCTGTTTAGACGGAAACTTCTTGATGAACGGTTGAAGTTCATTTAATTTCCTTGGGTTGCTAGGAAGATGGGACGTCAGTTTGTTGTTAGCAGCCGCTTCCCCTGTCCTTATCCAATCCAGTTCTCTAAGTCTCTTCAGGACTTTCACTGGGTTCTTACACGGTTCCTCTTATTAACTTGCAATTGAGAGGAGCGTGTCCAGGTTCGTCCTGTTCCAAAGGGTGAGCATTTTGCAACTGGGGCCCAGACTTTCTTGATATATCCAGTTATAGATTGACGGAGGCTTTGACATCCTACACTTCGTAAAGAGCATCAGTGCATTGCATCTCACTGTGCCGGAGAGAGACAGCAGGCTAAGTTCCTTACGTATGCAGACTACAGAGCTAGAATTCGGTAGTCCAAGTACAGTTCTCCAGAATTTGGTACATTCATGGATCCAATGTTAAAGGAGTTTTGCAATTTTTCTATGTTAGCTGCGATGTGACCTTAACTATACTCCTTCAATCATATATATTGTATGTCTAAAAGGTTAAGGATGTCTGTGCAAAAGAGGATTTGGCATAAGCTGAAAGACACCCCTGCCCGCAGCCCTGTATGCAGCCCTGTACGCACGCAGCACCGTATCCCCAGCGCCCTAGCCTCTCTGGAATACGGAGTGGAGTGCGGGGGCCAGCTGGAAGAGTGGAAGAACCCAGAGCGGAAAGCTAAATGTAGTGGGTCAGCTAGAAGGGAGGAGGTAGGAACCTGAAGCAGTGAGTGGAGCGCAGTGGGTGGACACCTGGAAGGTGGAGCGGTGAAACTGAAGTTTAAATATCTAAACTCCACACAAGATGAGCTTCGATTACATTTCCTTCCAAAGCCCGAATGACAGAGCTTCAGCAATTCCATTTCACCTGCTTATGTCAACTCTGCCCCTTTTCTGTATAGTCACAGGAGAGCACTCCTACGGGTGTACGGGATGGCTCTGGGGGAGGCCAACCTGCCTGCCAAGTTCCTTCACTATCTGCCTCCCTAAAGATTCTCTACATGCATCCCTAATCATTTCACGCCAACAGGACGATATCACTGGACAGGAAATGGGCGGCGCAAGTCTAAACATGAAACAGAATATTATTTTTCCATTAATGGAGAGCTAAGTATAAAAAAAGAGAGAGAATCATCAATCTACAGCTTTTTTGTTCGTTCATTAAGCTATTATACAAGTCTATGCAAAAAGGACAAGCATACTCGTCCTTGGCACTTAAGGGGTTAATGGGGTTATCCAAGATCTGCTTAACAATCCAACTGATGCCCCAAAGCTTGCTGGTAATAGCTATCCAGTCTTGCTATTTGCAGATGATGCCGTTTTAATGTCTCTTACGCCTGCTGGGCTTAAACAGCCATTTTGAATTTTTGAAACATTTTATATTGTGAATGGTTTGTCAATGAACGCGCAAAGAAACAAGTGGGCCTCATTACGATACTGGTGGTAGCCGTGCCTGTACAGGCACGGCTGCCGCCAGTATAATTTTTGTTGCCGGCGCCCAGGAATGGGCAATTACCGGGTCATTACGGCCTTGCCGGACGCGGTAATCGGCCATTCCCGGGCGCCGGAAAATATTCTTCCCCATTCCCATTTGTGTCCCATAGGGCTCAATGGGAATGGGGAAGGCGGATACACGGCACCATTCGTGAATGGTGCCGGTCCATCAGACATGCTGTGCTCGCGGGTGCCGGTCCACCCGCCAGGTCAGACGTGGGACCTGGGGATCACGATCTGGTCTCCCCGCAGTAGTAGGCCGTCCGTGGACACCGAGAGCTCGTGTCGAGCCTTCCACAACAGTTGCAGGTCTCTCTGCACCTCCGGGTGTCTTCTGGCGTTGTTCAGGAGGACGTCTCGCCATTCCCCTGTGGCAACCGCTCTTTTCACTCGCAAGAATGCCTCGTCAGAGTTCGAGTCATCTGCGATGTTTTCCCTCGACAGGGCTACTGGCAGGGCTGATTCAACGACGAGATGCACAGCGTCCCCTGCGTCAGACAACTCTACCGGATTCTGGGCGTCCTTCGTGCCGGGGTGGCGGGACAGGTAGTCTGCGGGGTTGTGGGTGCCCGGGCGGTACACTAACTTGACGCTATATTCGATGAGCGATAGCATCCATCTTTCGATCCGGGGAGGCGGCTTGGAGGAAGTGCCGGACAGGATGGGAATCAGGGGTTTGTGGTCAGTGACCACGACGACGGGTTTGCCGAGGATGTATATCCGGAAGTGTTTGCATCCCCACAGGATGGCAAGGGCCTCTCTCTCGATTTGCGAGTAGCGCCTTTCCGTGTCGGTAAGGGCCTTGCTAGCGTAGGCAATGGGTCTCATCGCTCCCAGTTCATCGGCCTGCATGAGGACTGCCCCTAGTCCTACGGGGCTGGCGTCAACTACGATCTCTGATTCTCGGCTGGGGTGGAAGTAGGCCATTGTCTCCTGCTCCGACAGGGCCTCTTTGATGGCATTGAACGATCTTTGTTCCGCCGCTGTCCATTGCCACGGTACGTCATTCCTGGTGAGTGCTCTCAATGGTTCTGATAGGGAGGCTAGGTCTTTGATGAATCTGCCGCAGTAATTGACCATCCCTAAGAAGCTCCGAACTTCTGCAGGAGATGTGGGCGGAGGTGCGTCTCTTATGTCTTTTACCTTGCCGGGATCAGGTGAGATGCCGTTCGCATGGAAGGTGAACCCGAAGAATTCCAGCCGATCTTTTAGGAATTCACACTTTTCTTGGTGTAGTGTAAGACCTACCGCCTGGAGTCTCTCAAACGTGCGTTCTAGCCTTTTAAGGTGTTCGCTCTCTGACTTGGCGAAGACCAGAATGTCATCGGACATGTTAATGACGCCTCTCAGGCCGGACAACGCTCCTCTTATGGCGTTCTGGAAGACCTCAGCCGCGGATGAGATCCCGAAGTTGAGTCTCTTGTATTGGTACAAACCTTCGTGCGTCGTGAACGTAGTAATGTACCTCGACTCGGGGTGCAGTTCCAGTTGGTGGTAGCCAGATCTGAGGTCTAGTTTGGAGAAGACCTTGGCGCCTTGGAGTTCGCCGACAATATCGTCCAGGGTGGGTGTGAGGTGGCGCTCTCTTTTGATGGCAGCATTTGGTAGCCTCATGTCCACGCAGATGCGCACAGCCCCTGGTTGCTTCGGCTTCGGGGCCACTACGATGGGTGAAACCCACGGGGTGGGCCCTTCTACCCGTTCGATGATGTCTCTGTCCATTAGCTGTTGCAATTCTGTTTCTACTTGTGCCCTCAGGTGAAATGGAATTCGGCGGTGTTTGAGGGCTGTCGGCCTTACGGATTTGTCGATGTGCAGGCGAATGGGGTCTGCGTTCAGTTTGCCGATACCCTTGAAGAGACTCGCGAACTTGTGTAGCATGCTCTTTAGATCCGCCTGGTATACCCCAAATGTGAAATGCACAATGTCAAGCGCTTCTGACGCAGCACAGCTTAGCAGCGAATGGGGGCTGACGTCGGTGACGAAGAATCTTGCCTTGATGGAGTTCTGTCCATGAGATACTGGGGCAACAAATGCACCTTGGATGGGTAAGGGGGTGTCGCCACCGAATGCATATATCCTCGCCGTTGATGTCGACAGTTCTGGTGGGCCTGGCAGGGCTACGTAGTGTTTGGTGGCTAGCACGCAGACCGACGCCCCGGTGTCGATGAGGATGGGGGTGGGAGTGCCCTTGATGTTGACGGTGCACTTGGGTTGGCGTTTCGTGCTGGAACATCTCGCAATGCTGGAGATGAAGAAGACTTCTTCCTCCTCCTCCTCTTCTTCTTCTGCGAGGTCTAGGTCTTGCAGGCCTTGATCAATGGAGGAGATGCCTCTCACTCTGCGAGAACTGCCCCGCCCCACTCTCTCTGGTCCTCTCGCCGTTGTAACAGGGGCAGCCGCACGGCACGTTCTGGCAAAGTGACCCGGTATGCCGCACCGGGCGCATGTTCTTGACTTGGCTGGGCAGTCACCGCTGTGGGGGAGGTCATACCCACAGTTCGAGCACGATGTGGCGTTGCTTGGAGTGGGCGCGGTGTCGGGCTTTCTCGGCGCCCATCTCGACCTATTCGCAGCCGACCGTCCCACTGCAAATGCGTCCTCGTTGTGTCCTGGTCGCGAGGCAGCGTCCATTTACGCGCCTCTGGCCTCTGCTAGTTCATGTGCTCTGCCCAGGTCTAGAATCTGCTGGAGGGTTAGGCCAGGCTCCCTCAACACTTGCCTCCGAAGTTTACCAGAGCTGCACCCCTGCAGTAGTTGGTTGCGGACCATTTCCTCTTCGTCGGCCCATCTGCAAGAGGTCGCCAGGTGTCTCAGGCGGGCGCAGAATTTATCTAGGGGCTCATCGTCCAATTGTTTCTCGGCGCCCATGACGAACCTGTCAATGTCCACGTTGGCCATGGGCAGGAAGTGGTCTTTGAGTGCCTGCTTGACTGCGTCGTAAGTGACCACGGGGATGGTCAGGGAGTCGTAGATCTTGTGGACTTCTGCGCCTGCTGAATAGATCATGGTCGCAATCTTTTCATCATCGTCGTTAACCCCTGCAGCCCTGAAGAACATGTCTAGTCTTTTGACCCACAGCAGCCACTTCGGTCCTAGCTTGGAAGGGGGTCCAGTGGCATCAAACTCTGGCATGGGGGCTAGGGAGCTGCGGGCTCTGCGGGGAATCGGGGCTGCGGCACCCTCATCATCTGCGCCGTCACCCATTTTCTGTACTCACAGGTGGTAGATCCGGCCTTGTGGTAGTGGTGGGAGCGAAATCCCCTTCTTTCTTCTTGGGTGCCACAGTCCTGCACCAGCAAGACTGTGGGTGTTCCAAAAATTAAATTGATGTTTTTTTTGTTTTGTTTTCTTTTACTGACGCCGTCGGCGAGTGGCGCACGAGGACCCTGTTGGGCCGCAACCACGGTCGCCACGCGTGACGGGGATCGGGTCGAAGAAACAAAATGGCCGCCGGTGCGTCGTCAGTCCGTGACACGGCGGACTTAAACACGGCGTTGCAGCCGGGCACGGGAGTGGGCCGTGGCTCCTCCTCGTCGCCAGTGTGGTGGTCGGGGGGGGCCGCTGGTGTCACGCGGGCCCCTCCGGGCGTATGGGCCCTGCGCGCTGCAACGCCGCGCAGGAAACAGACACGGAGACGTCTGCTTGCTCCGGCGCTCCGGCTCCAACTGCCGGGCGCCGCCTTTATTCTTAACTGCGCATGCGCCGGCTTGTATGCCGCGCATGCGCATTCTGTGTACTACGTACACAACACTTGGTATCTTGCTTGTAGCTACCTTACAAAACAAATGGAACAGTGGTTGCTCACCCATTTGTCACTATTGTACCTCAAAGAGAGAATGTCTTATCCATTTCCTGTTGCTGCACCCTCTGTATTCAGGACTGAGGAAACGCTATTTGAAACCGCTATTTCTTGCCAGAATCATTAACTCAACCCTGCAGGCTATGGATATTTGTTGTTCGTCTGGTGATAGACTGATAGTCCATGCTGTGGCGAGTTATCTCCGAAGAGCTTGCAGGATGAGGAAATGGTGTATAGCACAAGGTTTTTATATATTCTTTTTGTCCTGCCAGGACTGGACTTGATATTTGAACATTCAACTAGTTACTGTTTTAAGTACTATTTTTTTTAATAAATATTCTTTATTAGAATGTTATAATAGAAGTCATAAATGATACAATATAACAGTCAATATATGCTTTTAGCCATTCTTACATGATGGGTTGATATTTTGCTGTATGATGTGCTTTGATGAATTTGTTTCAATTGTGTTGTATTTATGCTTTTATGGCTATGGCGAATAAAACTGAATGAACTGAACTGAACATACTAAATCAGGGCAACAAAGAGAAGTTTGCTGCTTTGCCCAAGCTCCCGCTTCTGTGGGTGCCTACAGCTGGTTGCCAGCCTTTCAGAACCTGAATGAAATGTTAACAAGACAAATTCCAGCAACATCCAGGAATTGTCCCAGTATCCTTCCCTGTCTAGACGAAATGCAGATACAAACAAGTGCAAGGGGGGTGGGTGCCAACTGCATAATCCAGAAGCCAGATCTAGGCCAAAGTGAGAGGAATGTACGGCGATGCCAGCGACACCTACCTCATGCAGTGTCAAATGGTGCAGACATTTCTGATTACATTCTCGTACACGTGGAGCCAATTCTCCATGGGAACACTGACCCTCAAAAGCCATCACACCCAATGTAGGTAGGTAAAATGCATCTTAGCCACACAAGGAAAGAGAAGAGCAAATTATTCAATGGGCCGCATTCCGAGGTAGGTGGTAAGGGATTACTGGCACCGGTAAGGACACTAGTGCCGGTAATCCCTTAACACCCTATTCTGAGGTCCCTTAGCGGGTCCCTCCAGTAACGCCTGGTCTGACCAGGCGTTATGGACGGGACCCGTTAAGGGACTTCAGAGCTAATAACGGTACCGCAAATTGCGGTACCGTTATTTGCTACTTCCCCATTCCCATTGAGCCCTATAGGGGCTCAATGGGAATGGGGAATGTTTTTTTCAATGGGGACTTACAGGTCCCTCCAAGGTCGGAATGGACCGATACGTCCCCATTGAACCAACCCGGAGGCGGTACCGGTATGGGAGGCAGCCATGGGGCAAATAGCACCATGACTACCACCATATTCGGAATGAGGCCCAATGTCTCTGAACCACTGTGAATGGCCCCACCAGGACTCCTGGGACTGATTCACACACGTTTCACTTATCTTGTATCTCTGTTTGCTTTTGGCAGTTGCCAGCATTTAACTCATGTGTAAATTACAGACCCAAGGGCTGATACCTACAAAAGCAGGGCTGTCAACAAAGCGCTAATAAATTGCGCAGTTTAAAAAAAAGTATGCATGTCCCTTTATTTAGAAAGGTTCTCTCCTAATTTTGGGAATGCTAGAAGAGCTGTGTAATGACGCACATATTGGCCTAGTAGAGGCCGAAATTACCCTGTTTTGGCCTGTACAATTCTATCCAGGAAGCCCTAAAATACCTGCTTTATTATTCTGTTTAGCTACCGTTAGGCGTGCTGTGCTATGCGAAATGGCAGAGCTAAGCCGTGGCAAATACGGCATGCGAAATTTCGTCTACAATGTGCATAGCAGAAAAACAAGCATGCGCAATAAAGAGGGGGCTCGATGTTTGCGTGAAGTGCATGGGTTGCTTTCTTGGCGCTTTGCTTTGCCTTCTTTGCGCTTTGCTTCGGGAAGAACAACGCATACGTTGTTTTGATCGCCTTCTCCTTCGCGCCACCTTCTGCCTCAGATAATGCAGAGCACGGGTTTCTGGTCTTTATGAATGCGCTTTGCATAATGACCACCTGGCTTGTAAAACAGGTCGAAGAGGCGTGTGAAACGTCGGGGTAGGCGAAGTGCAGGTGCTGCCAGTCCGGCAAAACAGGTGAACGTGATGCACACGAAACTCCATCATTCCAAGAAAGCGTGCAGCAGCAAAATCAGCTACGAACGTCACCCTTTGGCTTAGGGAAATCTCACTCAACCCAGGTCTGGCCCCTATCAAAGTATACACATCACAACTGATTGGCCCAGTGGTCTAAGTGTACAAAAGGAAGTAGTGGAACTATGTTCCTTGCTGTCCTACACCTGCTCTCCACAAACGCCGTTGCTGTGCCCCCTCCCGCACACAACACAAACCCCCAAAAACACTTGCTATTTAAAGGAATGCTCAGTGCACTGAAGTGCAAGCTTCAACTTCTTCATACACGTTTATTTTAAAACAAAACCATTCCAGAACGGTTTCTTTTAAAAACAAAAGTATACGAACAGTGAAACTTAAAAATAAAAAGTATAGGAGCACCGCTGCCCGCTCCCTTCCACCTCTGGATTGGCCTATTCTTTAACTCATTGGCTCCCGGCATCACGTGAGCAGAGGACTGAGGATACTGATCTCAGCACACGTTCCCTTAAGGCCACTAAGAATTGTCCATACAATTGAAAATCATTTCCGCCCCTATCAATTTAGAAAAAAAATCGTTTTGAAGAGCAACTGGGCAGGGTACAGCAATGCAATAAAGGGGTTGTAGTGAGCTTTTAGTTCATTGTGCTATCCCCTGCTCTTTCCCGAACAGGTTCTGGCCAAAAGCATGCGCGTGTGCTAACACTTACAAGCAGAGTTGGCTTTTGAGTAAATTATGTCATCATCTTTATCATTACTATCATCATCGTCATCGTTCTTAATTGAAGCATTAGAGCGGGAAATACATAAATATAACGTTTACAGTATATTCAAATGGATAACTAAAAGGCCATAGAGTTGAATAATTACAAATAGCTCGTTAACATCACATCATAAAACAGCTTAGAAACATCAAATTACATGGCGCTGATCTTTGTACAGACCGTTCTCTTCTACTTCCAGGTCTTGGCCAATATTTTGCCAGGGTGAGCACAGCAGCTGGACTGCAGGTAATTTCTTCCGCTTCACAGCCCCCCCATTCAACCCAATCCTCTGTGCCTTGAATAATGGGTACAGCCGCCGCATCCTTACCCTTGAATGGGTGGCAAAATAAAAAGAAATGCAGTTGCGTCTTCACCCCTTTACTTGCTCAAGGGCACAAATCTTTATTTATTTATTTATTTATTCACATTTGTAGAGCGCGCAAACAGCGCGGGGGCATCGTGGCGCTTGTTACAGAATAATTCTTACAGGGGTTTTACATTTGCATTTTTAGCTACAGACAAACATTATAAACAGTGCATTCGAAGGTACAGACAAGAATTATCATTCAAGGATTACTTGAAGAGGAAGGTTTTTAGTTTTTTTTCGGAAGGCACCTCCTGGCCTTCCCCGGGGCCCTCAAAAGATTGAGCTGGCAAGATGCCACATCAGGATTTAAAATAATAGGGATTTTGTTCTTTGATTGTTCAGCTTTGATAAATGCCACTCCAAGCACCCCCTGGCAGTGCCATGAATCAGAACTCTGCACAACTGCCCTCAGGCTGCTTTATCTAACAAGAGGAGTCCACATACTTCCAGCAGGCAGACTTTAATCCCAGCTTCATCATGGTGGTTAAAGATTTCCAATGAAACCAATTGTCTTGCCAGTCTAAATTCGCCAGAGCTAATCTCTTTCCAGGGACGAGACATCTGCAATGTCAACTCTGCCTACATCTCCATCCAGGACTGCCCTGATCAACCCCTACTGACAGGATGCTGCTTTCAGTTCAGCGCCTCTTCCACGCCTCAGCACAGCCCAGTGCTGGCCTGGAGCAATGGATTGCTTCCAGCACTGAATCACCAATCGCTTAGTCCTCAAGGATCTCCACAGCATTCATCTGCCTACCAGATGAAATGCTTGCTTCCCATCAATTACAATCAGGTAGAGGCACCCCTTTGTGCCCCCATATCTTGCCCAAACCATGCTTGCAGTGAGGGTGAGTTGATCCTTTCCTCCACACATAGATCTTTCTAGTAAAACTTCACCAGAAATCTTGAAGCTTGAGCGTAGCAGAGATATGAGTCGACTGACTCTCCCCACTGATTACGCCAATCTAGAGGTCTCTCTCGCTCTCTTTCTCCCAATCTCTCCTCTAGCTCTTTCTCTGTCTTAATTTCCTTTTATGTCTCTCACGCTCTCTCTGTCTTAATTGTCTTAATTTCCTTTTATGTCTCTCTCTCGCTTGCTCTCTCTCTCACTCTCTGTTCTTCCATGTCTCTGTCACTCTTTCATTCTCTATGGGCAAGAGCCGTGTTGCCAGGTGCCCGACAGAGTCGCCTAGTTCTGTGTTTCCAAGTGCGTGTTAGACAGAGTCACCTAGTTCTGTGTTTCCAAGTGCATGTTAGACAGAGTCGCCTAGTTCTGTGTTTCCAGGTGCGTGTTAGACAGAGTCGCCTAGTTCTGTGTTTCCAAGTGCGTGTTAGACAGAGTCGCCTAGTTCTGTGTTTCTAAGTGCGTGTTAGACAGAGTCGCCTAGTTCTGTGTTTCCAAGTGCGTGTTAGACAGAGTCGCCTAGTTCTGTGTTTCCAAGTGCGTGTTAGACAGAGTCGCCTAATTCTGTGTTTCCAAGTGCGTGTTAGACAGAGTCGCCTAGTTCTGTGTTTCCAAGTGCGTGTTAGACAGAGTCGCCTAGTTCTGTGTTTCTAAGTGCGTGTTAGACAGAGTCGCCTAGTTCTGTGTTTCCAAGTGCGTGTTAGACAGAGTCACCTAGTTCTGTGTTTCCAAGTGCGTGTTAGACAGAGTCACCTAGTTCTTGCTGCCATCACAAGACCAAAAACACAGATATCTTGAAGGGCGCGGGGGAGGGGGAGTTTCTTATGATTAAGAGTAGAATAAGTGCAGCATTGGCAGCGGGTCACCCTAGGTGGGGACCAGCCTGATAGGTGTGTTTTGCAGAAAAGTATCCATCACAATGGGGCCACATTCTAGGGAGAAGTTGAGGGGGGAATGGATAGGTTCAGTGGGGAGGGGGGGGGGTGCTGGTGGTCTGTCAGCTCTTGAAAGGGAATAGAGAACCGACAAGGTATATAACAATTTTTGTTATTTTCTGTTTTTTTAAAATACATTATTTGTGTTTATGCAATCTGAGGTCAGCGCACACAATTAAACAGATTACTTTGTTTCTTTATTGTGTTAAGTTCTTACGAACTTTTCACAAATACATAAATATCACAATATCATTATTAAAATCACATAAAACACTACAGCATATAAAATATGCAAATAAAATACAGTACTTGTCCTATATTCGGAATAAATCCATAAAATACATTCACTTGGTAATCTTCAAGAGTTCCTTAATATGCTTCTACATACGGAAAAGTGCAACATTAAGGGCCTGATTCAGAGAAGTGTTTTATAATGGAACAATCCCATTGGAAAATGCTCTGTGAATTAAGCCCAAAGTGCCATATTGAGGCAAGATGCCCAGAAAGGTGCAGACTTAATGGTATCAAGGCCACGGACAAATCGGCCCAGGTCACGTGCATATAGCAGCCCCAGTTTAGCACACCGCGTGAATATGTGCCTAGCTGTTTCAGGTATATGCCTTATGCTACATAACTGACAAAACCTATCATTCGCCGGGAGTTTAGTTTGAGCTCTGATATAGTTAACAATCATTTTACATTTTACATTTTTTAACAATGGTAACTGATTTATTCTCAACACTAAATGACTTTATGTAGTATTGGAAGCAGTGGTCGTAGTGTATAAAAAGAAGTATTGGATCTATGTTCCCTACTGGCCTGCCCGGCTCCCCACAAACCCCATTGTTGTGCCCCCTCCCACACACAATACAAAGCCCCAAACAAATGTGCCTACTATTTAGGGGAACGTCCAGGGCAGTGCACTGAAGTGCAACTTTAATCTGCTTCCTACACTATTATTTTAAAACAAATCAATTCCAGAACAGTTTCTTTTGAAAATAAAAGTATAGGAACAGTAAAACTTAATTAAAAAAAGTAGAGGAGCACCGCTGCCAACCGCTCCCGCCCACTTCGACCACTGATTGGAAGGGGAGATAATAACAAATATCGTAAATAAACGCATTAGGGACATCGGCTTGGTTGTTTTGCTGCATTTTTCATGGCATTTTTTATGGGGGCAGGTCCCTCATGCCCCACTCACCCGCCTCCCCATCTCTCCCGGCCGCCCTAGCGTTACAATTAAAAAAGGTACCAAAACCGGCACCAAACCCAAGTAAAACACCGCGAAAAATGCACCATCACGGCCATTTCACTGAATGCAGTGAAATGGCTACGAGCAAGTGGGCAGATCCCAAATTGAACATTGCTATGGTGCTCACAAAAGAAACAAATTATTGGTTGTAATCTGAACTCAATCCCTTCAAAGAAGGAACAACATTTTGAGTAGTAAAAACGGTATGTATTCTCGGCAAAAAGAGCTGTGATAGAAGATAATTATGTAATTTTACTAACATTGTAAACTGTTCCTTTTTAAAATTGTAAACTATTCATTTCTAATGATCACTCCCAGAATATATTGCTGTTGTAACAAGAATGTTATACTTATTTTACGGAGAACGGCACAATCTGGTGCACCTCTGTTACCCTCTTTCGAAATACCCGTGGGAAATGGAAAGGGGAAAAATGGTACCAGTGAGGGTTACTGACTGCTTTGCATAAAATCAAAGAGCATTTTGTGAACACATATGTCAGTGATAATAGGGTTGTTTGAATGAAAACTGCCCGCCTTCTACCTTCTGGCTACCCGCCTACCTTTATTCAATGTTCCAGACAAAAAAGAGGCAGCTTAATGTGACCATCGTAGCAGAGCACCCCACCCTGCTCCCTCCTGCCCACTTAGATGGTGAAAGTGTTTTTGTGAGGAAACCTTTTATTGTGTGGTGATTGCTTTTGCTCATAAATACAAATAGTCAAAGTTGTACATTTTTCAAACTTGTAACATTTCCATCCGAAACACTCTTCAATTTCTTTAGGACGATACATTACATTTTATCCCCATCCCCTTAGTGTTTAATCACCCTCCATAGCAAGTGCAAAATGACATGTCATTCATTTTCTAGCATGGTTAGATGTTTAACAAAATTGCTTTATTGACTTTTGTGTAACATTTCATGGATGAAGGTTCACAAAAAAAGATGTCATTATGATGGATTAAAACCAACTTTTTAAAAGATCCTGAAAAACATGGATTCATGTTAATATCTAATTTCAAACGTCTGCGGCTCAAGGAGCTACACACATGATTAGATATACAGCCTTAACATGGCTGCTCGGAGCCAGAACAGCCACACGAGTATGACCCTGCCACAAAGTTCTTCTGTGGTGTTACTTTGGCTCTGCGCGTTGAGAAACACAAGCGCGCCCTTTTTAGTCTCAATATGGTTGACATTGCGCCCCACAGTGAATACGATTCTAAGGAAATGTGGTCTTACATTGCCAAGAAAAATATGTCATGAAGTCATAAGACTATGCATGGTATGTAGGGGTGTAGGACATTCCTCTGCCTTAAAACGACAATGTAGTGAGTATTGCTGGCACGTGGACTTGTCCACTGCTGTGAGCTACAGCAGGTATCTGGCCATACGTGTGTCTCTTGGGGAGCAGCCAATCGCTTTCTTGGCTGACTCCATCCAAAGGGGCACGCTGGGAAGGATGCATTTCTTTTATTTCGGTCCCATGCATTCTATCATTTGGATGAAACTGTTTTAAGTCAGGGAGCCTGTCAAGCTGTTACGTTGCTTTCATTCTACCAATGACAGGGCTCGATACACTGAACAGAGAAAGAGCAACCTACATCGTCTTACTTTTGCTCAATTTAACAGAAGTTCCTGGAAAGAATGGAATACAATACTCATTAAACCTATGGAGTATTTCTCTTTTGGATTCTAATAGTCATTTTCAAGCATTAGTCTGTCTTTGCTCATGTCAGAGGCGTTGCTATGGGGGGACTAAGGGGGCTATAGCCCCTGGTCTTTTGGTTGTAGCCCCGGATAGAATCTCAGGAGCTACAGCCAAAAGGCTAGCTAGCCCCCAGTCCCAACAGTTCCGACATCAGTGTAGCCCCGGGTCTTTTCTAGACCTAGCAACACCCCTGGCTCATGTTACCTTGTGTTAGTGAACTTTAGAACTGCACCCATCATACCATAATGGTCCTACAGCACAACGGCTTGTCTGAAACGGATGTATTGTGATCTCACCAGGGAAAGCCACACAGTGGACTTTGGGGGAAAGGATGAAGGCGTCTAGAAGCCGATTCCCATTACCCTTAGATGTCATGAATACCTTCTCATCCCAGTTGTATCACTTAAACAAGCAATCACACTTGCAATATTGTGCTCCATAACATGGCAGAGCTAATGCAGAATTATGATTAACTCAAGTGCCGACCACCGAGCCTGTAGGTAAACAAGATCATAGATAAGGAGAAAAATAACCTCAATATCAAATATTATTGCTAACTTTGCAATTAAGACACGCCCTCCCTCACACTGCCAGCTTTAGCTCCGGAACATGCCAATCAGGTGTGATCTAAGGCATTGGTCATGGTTGGATGGTAATTTAGGCTCTAGATTCTATACACGTATAGCCAACCCTATGGTCATGTACAAGTGTGGGGTCCGTAGATTATCTACTACGCCATCTGAAAGTGAGGGCTACTTAAGTGCTAAGGCTTCAATGTTCGTCCTGAATTCCCATTAGGAATCATTGTAGGCTAAGCCCACTCCCGCACTTAAGTGTACACATTGGACGAAGCACGAGAAAGCTGTCTATCACTTATATGTAAGAGCTGATCAACTGTGTGCGCATTGGATACCACTAGACCCGACTGCATCACATTGACTCTATTGCAGGATTGCCCAGCAAAGTGTCTGGTAGCAATTAAATTCGGAACCCTCCACCTCAGGGGCTCAACAATTCAACTATTCCAGTTTGTGATCAAAGTACTATCTTTGCAATCTTTTGCAAGAGCGTAGGACCTGCCACATGCTCAGAGCATCAGCACATGGGAAAAGGGTGAAAAGATTCAAGTGGATCTGGGGTAAATAAACTAGAGGCGGAAGTCAGCCTTTTTGATTTGGATGGGCATCTTATGTAAATATGTGCTCTGTAAAGCGCTTTGGATTAAGGCGCTATATAAATAACACATCTTTATCTTTATCTTCAATACCCCTCAAATCATCTTGAATTGGGGTATAATTTCACTTTGACTTCTGCTAACCAGACCAATATTCCTAGTCTTCTCGATACTGGTTTATCAGAGACAGATGATGTGGTTACCCAGTTGGTAACAGATTTCCCAAATGAGCCATGGTCCAATCTTTAACCCCTTAACTGCCAGGCTATTATGCAAGTCTATGCAAAAATGCAATGTCACTGGTTTAATATGATATATGATGTGATATGATATTTTATTTATATCGCGCTCATACACAGGTGTTTCAGAGCGCGACAAGCCAATGGAGGGGAACAGGGGAGAACAAAACCAACGATCTTGGTTTGAGTGCAAAGTTACTGTTTCCGAATATATGCCAATTTATTTCTACTTATGACATGGGCTCAGTCATCTGCTTCTCTTATGGGGTTCATCTCTTTATTTACCCGAGCTGTACCAGCACTTAGAGGGTGTGCTAAAGCGTAATTTACATCTTTTGCATTGACTTCCCTGAGAGCCATCTTCACCAAGAAGCCGACTTCCACCAATAGCATTCAAGGAATTAGTTGTAAATGTTCATGAAGTGCACATGGGGTGTTTATTAGCACATACAACAGTGCTGGAGGTGTCAATGAACAGAATGCCTTATGTGAGCACTTTCAGAAACTCAGCCAAGTATTAATGGTGTTTTTCTTTATTTTTGAAAGGGACATATAGGTACAAGAATTGCAGGCTTAGATTTGTTTTTTTTTAATTTGTGGCCTTGGGGGTGTGGCCATTGTCAGCACAATCTAGCTCTGTGAACTAGAAGGGTAGATATTGTTAACAGTGTTCTATTCTCATCAGCTGTGAGTACTTAAATGGCACACAACATCAGGTTACCCCTTGCACGGGACATGTATGCACATTTTGTATCTGCATCTGTGATTGCTGGTGAGGCGATGAATTTGAGGTTTTGACTTGGGTGGAAAGTAACCAATTTCCACTCTTCCCTGAAGTAAAAGTAGCATCTGTAAATATGAACAGTAGTACACTACGCACTCAAGAAGTTAAGGTCAGTAACTCTCGGTGCAGACTTAGATGGAATGCTGACAATGCTGGCATCAAAGTGACAAATAAAATTGATCGGGCAGATTACCTCTACTCTAACTGATACGAGTCATTACTTGTGTTCAACTGACAAGATTATTTCTGTAGATATATTTAAGACCTTGTGGTATGACAAGGGCTGTCAAAAGGCCAAATACGATCTCCTGAGTGTGCTCTGAAGTGGACAGGCTACTTTTCAAAAGAAAATTAAATCAATCTTCTGCAAACTACAGGACTATTATAGCCAGTGCCAAACAAACATCTACACCTTGCCACCTAATTCACTAAAACTGAGTTCCACAGAAATTAAGGGAGTTTTGAAGATTGGGAACCAGTGGCAGTGTCAATGACTCATTAGATGAGGCGACACAAGGGAATAAAGCTTCTGGTGATTGGTGGGATGAATTTAAGAGTCTATATTGGTCCCAAAGTGACTTCCAGATGCCTGTAAATAGACCTTTATTTGAATTTTTTTAAATTGTCTTTATCTTGGGATTTGGTTCAAATGCAATGCTTCCACAATAAAGAACACAAGAATATTAAAAATAGGTAAAAACGATAAAATCAGTTGAAACGAGGAAAAGAGATCACAGAAAACAGAAAGGGAAGAAAAGAGAAAAGGTAACATCAGATCATGTTTAGCAAGAAAACATAACACATGAACAATTATCACAATTAATTATACATTGAAAAATAATAACGCACACAACCATCAAGGTTAATCAATACAAATAAAATCATTAGATCATGTAGTACACTTGCATATTAGATTAATATGTACAGGAAAATGTCTGGCATGAATCTAATAGTGGCAATTGCCAAGGACAACTGATCGCCCAAAGGTATTCTTGCTCATAGAGCACCAAGCAAAAAGTAATATGAGGATTAATAAAACCCCTGAAAAAAAAGTTTCCCCTATTACGCCTCAACATCAGCCAATAAATGACTAACTATTCCAAGGTCTCTACGAATCCTGTGTTGCCACAAAAACAGCAAAATCTATTCACACGCTTCATGTTAGTTAGATCTAGCTCCAATCCATGTGTATGTCAGAAGAAGGTTCAATCTTAAATGCATGAAGATATTCCTCCATTTTGAGCACGGGAATCTTCTAAGATCATTTTTTGTGAAGCTAAGGTTCTTTTCTTCCTGGGGCCCCTGATAGAATAATGTATAACTGCCTTACTTGTCACTAGTAATACACCAGTCTGCCTGTAACAACTGTTTTTGAACTAAAGTGGGATTTGAGGTTAAAATGTTATTGATACATTTACACTTTCTAGAAGAGATTCACAATAGTTTACCCGCATAATTAAGTCAGGGTAACGTTCTTTCCCCACCAGAGTATTACGCATCAATACATTTCCTGTATCCCAATAGCTTCTTCGATTTAATCTGGACACAGTTGAAGTGATACCCAACCGGTGTCTCAAACAGATGTAGGAAATGTAAAGGGGGATCAGGCTGCAGAAGGGACAGTGCAAGCGAGAACAAAGAACAACAGCCTAATAACCTCTAAGTCCGCCTTTTCGGCCGGTCGATGGTTTGCACTTTGCGTTATCTATTCCATAGATTATGTCTACATATCTATTAGACATAAAAAGAAATGTGTCTAGCTATAACAGAGACTGCAATAACTGTCTCCATTTGTCAAGTTTTCCCTCAAAAGAAAACAATTGAGAAATGACAACAATGGTGACATATGCACCAGTGAGCTGGTAATAATCATCTGTCACGTACTAACCACTATTTGGCCCTAAATTGGGCTGGCTAAAGTCAAGATAAATGTTTGTATCTTTTTTATTGTGTGCCTTGTGGAAAAGCACTTGTAAAAATGTAATGTATGTGTTTTTATCTATGCAGTGATTTTGTGTTAAATGAATAAACTTTGTTTTAATCAGTTTAAGATATCGGCATGACTTCATATATGGGCTTTAATCTATGCAATAGATAACGCAAAGTGCAAACCATCGATCGGACGAAAAGGCGGACTTAGAGAGAGGTAATTAGGCTGTTGTTCAAACAGAAATAGGTAGGCAATTAGGAAGTTACAAACCCTTATGCTATATTAAAGCTTGTGCTTGTGCCACATTTGATCATCAGCTATGTGCAACAACTCAGCCCCACAGGTCAAGCACGGCACAGCCTTGGTTTTGTAATAGTTAAACGCTGGCAATAAAGAGAAAAATTCCCATATTTAGAATTAATTATATTCAATTGTGTAGCAAACATGGTGTGCAGCCTTGAAATGCTTAGACCAATTAGGGCGTGTATATAGATAGTAAATCCCAAATAGGTTATTTGCTCTACAATCTCCAAGGGCCTTTTGTTTAGTGTCCAATTAAAGGAAGCCAACTTCCTGCTGTGGTGAAAAATGATGAATTTATCGATTTAGAGCAATTAATCTCTAGCTCGTTGTCTTCCATATAGGAACCTAGTTCATTCAGACTCCTCTGAAGACCAATTGCTGTCTGATGGAATATTAACAAATCATTGGTGTAAATCATCCAGTGCAAAATAATCAAACGTATCATAGGGTGGAAAGAGTTGGGACCCATAAAACAGAGATAATGTCAGAGATGTAAAGATTGAAAAGGGCAGGAGCCAACACACATCCCAAGTCTTCCCAGTGTGTCAAAAAACATCATGAGAGACGTTGTGAGAAAGTATGTTGTTCAATTAGGCAACATGAACGATCTTCATCGCGATGGGGTCCCAGAGAACCTATAGACATTTTCTCCAGCGTTATTGTCCCCTTTACTAGCAAATCCTCTATAATCTCTAATGTTTGGTGGGATTTACGATCAACTTGGACAACAATCTTCTGTATTTTAGAAGAGTGTGCACATCCTATTATCATTACTATGGGGCAATTGCCCTACGCGATATATCCTCGAATATATTATGCCGGTTTATACACGAGAATCTGTCTAAATGGGCTGATCATGACAATATTTTTTTCTGATACACAGCATGGTTTTGGTTCGACAAACAGTTAACCATTGATTGCTAGCAAATATTATGGGATAATGCAGAGCAATTCATATCTTACCGGCATGGATCTATCAATGGCCTTGATAGAGCATATCATCCATTATTGGGGAAAGTCTTGTTGGATCTGACAGTCGAAGATCAGCCTCTCAGTATTTTAGCCCAATTATACATGGGTAGCAACATTCTTGTTATTTGTGGGAAAAGAGGCAAAGCACAAATAGGTCTTTAATTAATCATGGATGATTGTGAGAGCTTTGTGTGAGATTCCCTATAATGTCTAACCATTTTTTAAAGGGACTTTGCATCCCATTTATTTAATATAACTTCTGAAGTTCTTCGTGCATGGTGAAGACTAATTCCTTGTTTAGCTTAAGATGATCGTATTTTACTAGTGGCAAGGATTCCCTTGCACGTCAAACATTATTGGCAGAGCATGTCACGTTTTTTGGATGAAAAAACGTATGCTCGTTAATGTCACTAAAAGCAAAGTTACTGTATATTAGGAAGGGGCAAAATATATTCCAGAATATGTGACCCTTACTAAAGTTGAGTAATTTGACCAACATCGTGGTGAAGTTCTCCGCTGACTCCTCATGGGAACAGAACGTCAATCATGTGGCTGTTTTTATGCATCAGGCAACCATTGGAATTCCTGTACATTTGTCTGGTACATTTGGGTGCTATGCAGTTCTACCAGCTCTAAAGGCATTTGATGCAAAAATCATGTGGAGTACCGTGCAAAGCTTAAGGAGTTTGGACACAACTATCATCTTAGTTTTCAGAAATTGGGTGGAAGTGTTATACGTCATTATTGTGACATAGCGTATCAAATGCATTTGAATTGCACTATCATAAAACCCAATTGGTCCCTTTAGATTCAAAATTCCATATGGCACTTTTATGATCGCCAATCTGGTCTAAAGACAAGGCTATTATTAACAAAAAATATTTTTTCAGATATCTTGAAAAGGTCATATATGTCATTGGGCTGTCACTATTAAATCAACATTCTGTCATTTGGGGCTCTTGGGATTCTTTGAAAATGCTAACTCCAGAAATACCTTAACTAAAATAAATAATTAAACATGCCTTTCTGCATGTTCATAAAATAGAACTAGCATATAGATGATACGATAAAACTGCAGCCAAAGCATGCTTGCCCTTTATACATGTCTCTGTAGACACAAACAAATATCTTAGCACAGTGTGAGACGGGCATGGTATCAAGAGAGCTACGGACTCAAAGATGTTATTTTCCAAAACCTTATTTACTAAGCTTCCTGGGTTGGTGTAATGCCTAAGTGGCCCGAACTCTAAAGTGATGGTTCCAAACAAAATAAAAGCACAGTTCTGGTCAGGCCCCTCAGGGTTCCATTCCCCAAGTGTAGGCCTCTCTTTACACAGTTCAACAATGTCACTTGCACAACTCTTGTTAGGCCTTTCAGGGTTCCCTTCCCCAAGCGTAAACCCCTTCCGTCTTTTAGCAAACAAACAAGCACATTTCTTCTGGCCAGGATGTACTCTTTGTTTCTTACCCAATTCTTCTTAGGCCTCTCAGGGTTCCCTTCCCCTAGCTTAGACTCATTTCATCTTTAAATAAACAAAGTACTCCTAGTCAGAATGTACATTTCACTGTACAGTTCTTACATGGGGTAGTATCAGAGACTTTCGAGAATGCTGGGCCTTTGCACCTCCCAAGCGCGACCACTCTGACCTTTAATTCCTCTCTTTATTCCTTGCTCTTCCTTTTAACCTTTCACCATCAGGTGCTTCCTGCACCCCTTCTTGCTGTCTTTTGTTTCCTTTATTTCACCATGTACACTTGCACCCTTTTCATCAATGTGCACACTTGCACCTCCCTCTGGTTTCGTGTCTTTATATCATGCCTCTCGCACACTTTCCTTTCTTTATCTTGCGCACTTGCACCTGTCTGCTTGTATCTCGCGCCTCTTGCACACTTCACATGCCTTTGTTCTGCTTTACTTTACTTCAGCGCCGCTAGCGCCTTTTCCTTCTTTCTGTTTTCCCTATTTACGTTATTTCTTGCACTTTCTGTTCTTCATATGCTTTCTCTCTCTTTCTGTTCCGTGCCGCTTTGCAAACTGTGCCTTTCTCCCGCTCCACTCCAGTCAAACGCACGCTCCTGAGTTTCTCTCTCTGACTTTCACAAAACTCTCCGGGCAGTGTCGCGTTGACAGGCGGTCTCCCTCTGGACAGACAGGGTTGAGGTCAGGGTCTCACCACCTGCCCCTCAGACATTCTTGGGACCAGCACAGGTCCCAAGGGAACAAGTACTTCACCGAACATCGCCAGCAGGATGCAGGCTGACTCACTCCGACTCCTTGAATACACGGCACCCTAGCCACGCTGCAGCCCCTCACAAACACCGGGCCAGCGTCTCGGCATGCAGCTCTCCTCCAGGCTTCAGCTCCTGCTGCTCTCTGCTCCTTGGCTTCTCCGGACAGGACAGAATCCCCAGCTTGCTTCCTGCTTCTGGCAGAACTTCATCTTTTATAGTGTAGGGAAGAGTCAAGTGGAGTCAGGTGTGCACAGTTGGGATAAAGTGCCTGACCTTGCCTGACTCTATTAGTGGGACAGCCTACTGGTGGGTTCTAGTAGTAGGCACTGTCTTGTTTTCCTATGGGTAATTCTCATTGATTGCAGTTGCATCTTCCTCATCTCAGTGTTTGTTGGAAATGGGCAGGAGGACATGGGGGTGTGATTGAAAATACCCCATGAAGGCTGAGGGAGAGTGGGTTGGGGTATTATCGGGAACAGGGGAATACCATATCTTGCCCTTGGGCATTCTCCTCCCAATCCCTCGTGACCCTCCACTCAGGTTATCCTCCATCACTTGCCCAGCCCCATGGTCAGGATCCTAAAGCGATGGCCCTTCCCTGGCCATCTGAATGGAAGATCCAGAGGGAGTAGGTGGGAGAATACCATCAGGGTTCTCACAATAGACTGTAATTACTAAGGAGGAAACTGATCGCTCAACTGCAATTTATTCAATTACTCCTTGCAGCATATAGTGCTCCCTGGTATGTGAACCAAGAACACTTCTACAAATGTGATGCAACCTCACTGCAGACCAATATGTATTTATTGTTATTTTGTGATGGGTACCAACATTCTACAAAGTGATACATTATTCTCTTGCTTATTTCTTTATGATGTCAATACAAGGTCTGAGAGTATGTTGGTTTCTGGAGCATTTTATTATCTGCACTGTGATGAATCCTACAGACTCTTCACAATGTTTCCTAAAGTTTCCTCCCAGGTGGCCAGGGAAAGGCAGACGCTTTCTGATCCTGACCTTGGCGGTGGTGTTCTGCGGGAGGATCACCTGGGAGGAGACAAGGCCCTGGGGAATGAGAGCAATCTGTGGGATGAGACTCAGTATTTGTCTTCCTCTAGAGAAGATGGCTCCGCAGTGCCAAAATATGTAATTGCTTGTTGTAATTACCATCTTGCTGTCCTACAAGATCCACATATAAATAGGGATGAAAACACTTACAAACTCCTAGGCTGGGGGAGAAATCAAAACCCTTCAAAATTCAAGAGACCAGTAAAACTAAAGACCTCCCTAACATTCAAAGGCACAGTGAAAAGAAATGTGCGAATAACACCAGCGTAAGAGAATTGCCTTTCCCCTTCAATCAAGGCTAATGACTAATCCTTATGGTGTTCCTTTAAAGAATGTTATAAGAAACAAAGTGGGGTTTAATTGTAAAACAACAGAAATAAGAAAAGCAACATTTTCCACTTAAAGTCCCATAATTCCCTATGTACTGGGACGAAGAAGAGGGCTGAAGCGGTACCATGTTGTAGGAGTGGTCAGTTCATTAACAGAGATGTCACAGGGGGAGGCAGAAAGGCTTAAAAGCCCCCCTCAGCTGCAGGCCATAGAGTTGGCATTGTTGCAGAATAGCATAGGAAGTAAGCAGTAGAAGCCACATGGTTCGTGCTGGCAGCCCAGGCTGAAGCTGGAGGAGAGAGAAGGTGCTGGGACCACGGTTTGGCAGATATTGGTCCTGAGAGGGTCTGTGTCCCCAGAGATCTGAAGTGCAGAAGTCGCGCAGTGGGGAGCATGCACGAGGAAAGCTTGCACCCTTGTGACCTATTCTGCAGAGGCTGAGCGGCGGGAAGCATGCAGGAGGCTGTCTCAAATGGCTTGCATGCACCCGAAGGCCTCGAGACTGTATCCAGTTGCTGGGGTGCACCAGAGAGCCTCAGGAGCAAGAGGAGCTCCAATTGGAAGTGGCGTGGACAAAAGCAGACTAAACAAAGCAGTTTGCCGGGTTGCGAGGAGACACAGCAGCAGATGTCCTGTGAGCAGCGAGGGTAACAGAGGCGCATGTCTTACCCGGTGAGTTCACAAGCAATCAGTGACCCCGGAGCGCTCTGACCCTGCTCGCATTTTGAAAGCAGGCATTCGTCGAGTGAGCAACACTCACGTAGAAGCAAAAGTAGTGTAGAGAATGGTTTTAAATACCAAACTATTACACAGAAGCAGAAGCATCATTCTTGTGTGAATGAAAGGGTGTTAGGCTCACCTGGTTCCCATAGGGGCGTTGATCGGACTCAGACAGCTGCGGTCTCCTCCAACGTGAAGCATAGTGTAGAGATGACGGACTGGACTGGCCTGCCTAATCTCATCTGCTTGACCTCGTAGAAGAATTCTCCTGCAAGTGGAGAGAGGGATTTAGCCACCCGTGGACTCTAGTAATGGTACCCCACTGTCCTCCCCACTAATCACCTCCGATATTCCCTCTCAGTAATCTCACCTTATGTTTTTGAATGATAAGCTCTCCATCCTGTGTGGAATGCAGTGGCGCGTAGATACCAGTTACTTCACTGGTTCGAAGGCGTTGGAAGAGTTCCGGTTGAATATTGACTCTGAGATTCCTGACAGGAACCCGTAAGTATAAAGTCCAAAGAGTTCAATATGTCCGATGTTCACTCCTGTCCCATTCTCTTCTTGTGTTGCAGCTGGTCCAAAAGAAGATTGTCTTGTGGCAGCTAATGGCGTTCAGGTAAGAGTCTGTATTACCTAACACTGTCCGGTAAAAGATGCGTGTATTTAACTTGTTGTTTTCTCTCTGCTTACAGGTGCTGCGTAAGAAGTTGCGGGATGTTAAAGAATAATGCCTCCGGTGGTAAATCAGGTAAGTCTATGGTGGTAAAAGAGATTGTATTTGTTGGCTTTCTCTCGGCTCACCTTCTATTTCTTTTATCTCCTTGGTGCTGGAGTTCGACGAAGAAAATGATGGAGGCAGCGGCGAATTGACAAAATGCTGTGAGGACTGGTGAGTATTGCGCGGCGCTGCAGCTGGCGATGCGACGCGTGCAGAAATAATGTCCTTTCCAAGTTCGAAGACGTGATGGATCCGGAATCAGGTAAGGAATTAAAATAATGTCCGTGTTGTAACCTTTCCTTCTTCTTTCTTCTTGTTCTAAGAGCTCTGTATTCGAGGCGGGCGTGGCTGAAGACTGGATGCTGATTGCAGATACAGTGAGCGTTATGCTGCTGGATGCAGAATAACGCTAAGCATGTGCTGCTGTTCGGGCATGGTTTAAATAGCCATCAAAGTAGTCCCAGGTAAGAAGTCCCTCAGAACCACACCTGAGTAAAAAATAGTCCCTGATGAAAAGTAGTCCCATTCAGGCCTCACGTTCGCTTGACTTCATTGCAGCATGGTCTGCACGAGGTAAGTAATGTACATGAGCCTGGCGCCTATGGCGCCAGTACTGATATCCTCTATGAGCCTGGCGCCAATGGCGCCAGGACTGTACCCAGACAGCCCCTAGCCGGGGCTGCTGGGCTTTTAGTAAGTACTTGGATGCCTGCTCCCGGGGCTGATGTGCTTGGTCCGGATGCCCGGGGTAGGCATCATGACACCCTGTCCCTGTCAGTCTTTGGTTTCCTGTGTAGTGGGGGTATAAGAGTGGCAAAAACGGCTGCCCTCCTGGGACAAGATATGCAAAAGGTGAGGAGCATCATTTGTAGAAAAGTATTAAAGAGCACCAATGTGAATCTTGTTTTCCCTGAAAAGTTGTTGAAAGTTTTGAAGCTGCAATTTGTTGAATGCTGTGAAGCTGTTGTAAACCTCTTGTCAATTGACATTGACCGCAAAAGCACTTGTTGTGAAATGCTGCTCGGGCCAGGGAGTATACCTGAATGGCAAACCTTTGGATATTGTAGGCCTGGCATGGAAGCAGGCCTGCTGGCAGTTGAAGAAGTGCTACAGGGTGGTCCTGACAGAGAGTCTTTATGTTGTTTGTTGTGCTAGCGGAAGAGCCGTGCAAGGCTCTTACAGAGAAGTTGTATTTCTTTGAATTGTCAGAGTGGCAATTCATCCTGACCAAGACAATTATTGCTGCTATTGAAGTACATGTTTAAGGAAGAAGAAGAGCCTTATATCTTCTGTGTTGGAACTTTCTGTTGACAAGCTGACGTTGCACCAAACTGTATTGAAACTTTGTTAAAAGTCAGTACATGTTTAAGGAAGAAGAAGAGCCTTATATCTTCTGTGTTGGAACTTTCAGTTGACAAGCTGACATTGCACCAAACTATATTGAAACTTTGTTAAAAGTCAGTACATGTTTAAGGAAGAAGAAGAGCCTTATATCTTCTGTGTTGGAACTTTCTGTTGACAAGCTGACGTTGTACCAAACTATATTGAATCTTTGTTAAAAGTCAGTACATGTTTAAGGAAGAAGAAGAGCCTTATATCTTCTGTGTTGGAACTTTCTGTTGACAAACTGACTTTGCACCAAACTATATTGAAACTTTGTTAAAAGTCAGGATTTCCTTGTGTTCTTTCCTTGAAATGTGAAGCAGAATCATGTTTAAACCTGGGTAAGGGGAGTTCACCCTGGTTATGAAGAGAGACTGTGGTTACATTGTGAATTCAATCATTATTGTTTAGAGCTGTCATGCATTTCCTTATTTATTTGTTGTATGTATACCCGTGAGGGACAGATATCCTTTGTTAGAGAGTTTCCTTTAGTTTACTTTAGTCAGGGAAATCCTCGTCAGGGTAGGGTTAGTGAGGCATTCATCCAACCTATAATATAAAAAAAATGGCATTTGTTGAGAAAACTTCACAACGTGGTCAGCCTCACATTTCTGACCCCTCACAGCACTAAGAATTAGGGAGAATAATATTCTTAGTGACAGTTGAGATTGAATCGGAAGTGGACCTCCATGCATAGAATGTGTTTCTTTTTTAAATGCTATTATGGATTTACTCAGAGGATGTTACAATTGTTGTGAGAATGTTTTAAATTGGCTAAAATGTCCAATAGGCAACTCATCTGAATAAACCAAAATGTATGAATTAATAGGTCCTTAGAACCTGCCATACTTGTAGAATTTTATCTGGAGGTAGCGAATATTTAAATTTGATCTTATCTGTTACCAATAAAATTGTTTTACTGAGATCATAAAATGTAAACTGTGTAAATTGAGGATACATTGTTTTATACTGAGTTTGTTTTATGCAGAATGGTTTTATGAATGCATTCAAAATAAATATTCTTGTTATTTAACTCTAGGACTCTAAAGACTACATCCACAAGGTGTATAGCCACTTAAAGTATGTCACAGTGAAGCTAATGATTTACTTACATTAGTGTTGTCAGGATGCGAAGGGTAGTAGACAGGTTATAATATTCCAACCACTGTAAACCAATTAAATTGAAAGGGATGACAATCTCTATCAAAACCCCATTTCCTCTTAGGGCAATTATCTAAAACAATCTAAAGCATTGGGTTAAAAACACAGGTAAATCAAGTTGCAATCCACCTGCTGAATTCCTCCCTTTCATCCACTAGTACATATATGGTTCTATTTATCCTTGCTACGTGAACTGCAAGGTGGAGCAGAGGTTTTTAAATGTGTTTACACAGCCTTGACATATACCCTTTCTCAGTGTATTGCCAAACCCCAGTTAACAATTAGAAGCTAGCCTAACAAAAATAGAACATGGCAACTTATGGTTATCAAAGGTCATGGAAAATAAAATGTATTTTTAAAGGGCTTTATATAAAACATGTAAAACACAAAAACTCTTAATTCAACCTGCAAATTACAGAAGTTAGTATTAAATTTGAATTTGGAAACAATTGCAAAATACCAATGTTTAGGCCTAAAACGCAGATTTATCCTTCTCTAGTAAATATATTAGAATACCTGCTACTTCGTCTTAACAAAGCCAGTCAGGAGTCCTGTCAGCTCTGTCTGCCAAATGCATCCCACATGGAATCTGCTCTCTAGGAGTCTCAAGAAGCTCTGTCTAACCCCTCCCATTTAGGGCTTACTTCATCAGATGAAGTCAGTATTTGCTAAACACCACAAGTTTCTTGCTAGCCAATCCTGGTTTTACAGTATCACTGTGCAATTTGCCTATGGACGTGAGTGACAGCCTGGTGTCATGGCCTAAAATTGAGGGTTATATAAATAACTAGATAATTGACACTGTGAGCAGTCCAGGTTTTCCTATATCCAGTTAAGTTTTCAAAATAGCTTAACAAAATACAATTACACTGCAGATTCATCTCTAGAATGGAAAAATCCAATTGACATTTAAAATGCATTCTTTTTTTAATGCAAGTAAACAATTATTTTAGCAATGTATTATAACTGAAGGCCAGCATAGCTGTTTTTACTTATGAACACTTTCAGCCTCATTACATGTTAGGCGGTAAGTGGTAAAATTGGCGGTAACTGAGTTACCATCAATTTTACCACTACACCAAATTATGAGTTTGGGTTTTGAGTGGAGGTTTTACCTCCAGTAAAAACACTCAATGACAAAAAATCTTTTGAATTGGTGGAATTCCGCAGCAGTAATTCTGCCGCAGTAATTCCGCAAAAAAGGCCCATTGGGTCCAATGGACCCAAAATAAATGGGGAATTACACTGCCGCCACCACTTGTAATCAGGCGGAAATTCCTCCTAACTCGTGATGAGGCTGATTGTCTTATCTTTCAAAAAAACTCACACTGTTCGGTTTGCTTTGAGGGCGTGTCAACGTCCCACTAACAATTAACTGCAGCACACTTTCAAAATTAATAAATGATCAAACAATATGTATACATTCCTAGGGCCTGATTTACAAAATCGTATTTCAATGAGAAAATCCCATTGAAAAAGGCTTTGTAGATCAGGGGCCTCATTACGAGTCCGGCGGTAACCGAGGCGGTAAAACCGCCTGGTTACCGCCGGACTCGTGTTACCATTCCGCCTCCATGATTCCCGGAATTACCAGGGCATTACAACCCCGGTTTTCCGGGAATCACGGAGGCGGAATGGTGTTAGTCCCCATTCCCATTGAGTCCTACAGGACTCAATGGGAATGGGGATCAGGGAAACACCGGCAGCATCTCGTAATGCTGCCGGTGTTTCCTCGTCCGCCTGCAGGCGGGCGGTGTTAAACCCGCCAGGTCAGACCTGGCGGGAACATCACCTCCTGCCTGCAGGAGTTGTGATCGCCCGGCATGGAAACAACGGTGGCGGCGGGTTTACCGTCACCGTTGTTTCCATACCCGGCGATTTGTAATGAGGCCCCAGGTCTTTAATGTCTTGCATGCAAAACAAGGGCTACATGTAAAATACATATCACGCATTTTGGTTTTGATTCAGTGAACATGTTGTCTTTACAAAACAAAACGTTGATGAAACCATTCCACAGAGTAATCACACATTGCAGGCCCAAACCCAGACACTTTGAACTAAAGAGCATTTTTGAAAACTAGTCACATCTGCACGCATTTGCAAACACTATGCCAGTCTGTGCGAGCACAACAAGTTGTACCCAATAGCGAGTGGTGCACATTTGTTTGTTCGTCTCTTTAGCTTGTAACCCATTCAGAACCTGCCGACTTAAAATATGTTACACCCTCGACCCCCATTAACAGTGAAACTCTATTTGGAAATCAAGCCGTGAAATTGAGAGTAGAGAGAAAAAATAAAACTGCTACGTAGTAATTCAGCATGGTGATCTTCCTTCAGCTACAAAGGAAAAATGCTGGAGTGTATCCAATTCGGGATCCTGCAACTGAACGGTGAGAATGTATCTGGCTTCAGGTTGGTGGTGGGTACAAGTAATTTTGGGGCCACCACACCAGTCTTGTGTCTAGGTGATCCAGGTGATTGACGATTTGAAAGCTTCTATGACAGTCAAAGCCACCAAGAGACCTTGGGCCTCATTCCGAGTTTGGTGGTAAGTCCAGGATTAAAGGCAAACTTGGTGACTGTGGGCCTCATTACACAGTAGGCGGTAAGGGTTTACCGGTACCGGTATTTTACCGGTACCGGTAAATCCTTACCGCCTTCCTACGAGGTCCCTTTGCGGGTTGGGGATTTTAACGCCTGCTTTTGCAGGCGTTAAAAACCAACCCGCAAAGGGACCCAGGGAGCTAATTACGGTACCGCAATTTGCGGTGCCGTAATTAGCGCCTTCCCCATTCCCATTATGCCCTATGGGGCAAAAATGGGAATGGGGAAGGGCAATGGTGGAAGGGGGAATTACCGCCCCGCCAACCTTGGAATGGGGCGGTAATTCCCCTTTCCACCAAGGCGGTGCCGGTATTTTACCGGCATGAACCATGGCGCTAATAGCGCCATGGCTCTCCGCCTACCGTGTAATGAGGCCCTGTGACTGCCACCCATTATAGCACAATTATTTCCAGATTATAGGTGGCCCTGTGGCAGAGTTCCTCCCCATTTTGGAGTCTGTAGCACTACATGGGGCTTTGGAAGAATTAACACAGGTAATATTTCTGGCCGTAGTAATTCCTCATGTTTTGCTGGCAAATCCTCCACTTTTGTGGCATACATGTAAATTAGCAGTGCAATAATTCCCTTACCACAAAACAATTGACAGTAATGGAACTACCGCCATTGTTTACCACTCCACCAAATGTGCCAAGGGCCAGTGGTCTTTTTTCCCCCCAATTTTGTATTTATTTAAGAAAAATGTCAAAACAATAATATCATGACAATATGACAAGAGCATACAATGAGCAAGGAACTAAACTACAAACACAGGATTTACTTGACAGGAGTGCTGCTAGGTAATATTGTCTAGTTGGCTATAATTCAGCAAACCTCAATTTATAAGAGAATACCCTTACGACTGTTAAGGAAAAGCATTCATGTAGGCAAATATGGGTATCCAGAACAGTTTCATGCAGGGTACCGAGTTTGTTTGTGAAAGTATTCTGGTCGTCTCTTCCCAAATGCAGACCTTTTCGCATTTTCTCGACCATGTGGTTGGCTGTCCACCAGTTAACTATTATTAGCTTCCGGGCCACAAACGTAAGGATGTGATCTCACCTCATCCGATGTGCATTGTCTACAAAGTCACCTATTCCCTTCCACGCAAAAATAGGATATGGTCTGGCTGGGAGGTCCAACCTTCTATCCTTTTCAGGGAGATAGCGACACTCCTCCAGAAAGCATGACTTTTAGGACATGACCATGATATTTGCCCCAGTGTTCCTATATGTCTGCAATTTCTCCAGCAGTCCGGTGAACCATTTAGGTGCATAGATGATCATTTGATTGGTGGGTAGTGTACACTGTATTATTATTTTGAATTGTATTTCCCTATTTCTCATACTGAAGGAGACCATGCGGGATAGTTCAAAAAATTGTATTATGGTCTCAATATCAATTTATCTATTTAGATCTTCCAACCATAGCTACACAAGTACGTGTTGTGCTGAACATTGTTAACCCCAATGTTGTTGTTGAAAGTCACATACTTTTCTAAAGTTTGAAGCAAGCCTCCCCACAGAGTACTTGTAGTAGTGGTAGGAGTTTTATCCTGGCAGGGCAGTATACCAGGAAAGGGACTATTGGTGGTTAGTCCTGGCAGAGTAGTGGACCAGCAAGTAGACATTGAATTACTGCAGTGTGGTGGAAGGTTGTGGTGGAAAGAAAGTGGCAAGTGCACTAATGTGTAATGATGAACTGTGGTAAAACCATCCTGATAAAACATTTTTTATGAGGTAAAAATGTGAAAGTGGTTGTTCTTCAAAGAAGAGAAATTATATTGAATACTGACTAGAAGTGTGAAGACACAGTATTTATGGATTATTAAGCAAGAGCTTGTGGAAACCTTGGGACAATCATTTTTGAAGAGTGATACTTCGTGTTTAGCAATAAGACAATCCAAGTGCCAGGTGAAAGACTTATGGACTGAACAGAACTTTGTGTTGCATTTGGAGCAGAACGTGGCTATTGAAAAGAACTTTCTTGATTGGAACTTTGGTTTGGAAAATCCTGCATTAATTCTGCGGAAGGGGATCCCACCCTGGTTACAAGGCTACATGATCACAAAGTCTGTGTTTCAATATAACTGTTATTTTGTTGAGTTTGAACGGCCATGTGATACCTGTATGTTTCTGGTTCATATATAACTGTGAGGGACAGATACATTTTGATATTAGAGTTTTTTCCTTTAGTCTTAGCTTGACAGGTAGGGAAGTGCCTGTTACGTTAGGGAAAGTGAGGCGTTTATCACACCCTTATTATTTAATAAAAGTTCATCTTACCTGACCCGATAAAATACTTTTTCGGAATGGAGGGAAATAATCACAATGTTGGGCTCAACGACATCCACCAGAGCATTTAGTAACCTTCTCAGGGTGTCTTCAGAATGTCTGTTCAGGGTGAAGCTGGTTTGATCTAGGTGTACCCGTATTGGAGTGTAGTTCTGCAGATGTGCCTCAAGGCACTTGGGTATGACCCATGTTTTGTGAGGTCCTTCCGCAGCATACTTATTAGGATTATGTTAGCAGTATACATTGTTTCGGGTAACTGGTCTTTCTCCCCAGCCTCTTCAAAGATCTGAAGCAGGCGTGGTATAGCTGTTTTGCTGTGGCCTCATACAAATTGATGGGAATCCCGTCAGGGCCTGCCGTCTTGCCTTTTGGCATAGTGTATATGGATCTTATTATCTCCTCCAGAGACAAGCGACTGTTTTGGATTTCCACGCCAGATGAGTTCAGCTTGGAGAGCTCTATATTGCTTAAGAGTGCATCTATGTTCACAGCATCACAGGTGGAAGAGTCTGTACATAATTTTTACAAAAAGTATAGAAAGCTTGGATTAAATGCTGGATTTTAACAACCATGTCACCTTCTGGGGTTCGATTACCCTTCTTTACTGCTGACTTTTCAGTGCAAAAGCCATAATTCTGGAAGATCTGCATCCCTCCTTGTAGAAAAGTTGGGCATGTTTAACAAAGTACTTTTTTGCGTGGGCAGTGATGATATTTCTCAAGTGATTCCTCGGTTTGGTCAGGGTGTGCAATTTGTCTGGATCCTGCAAAGTTTTTTATAACTGTTCTATTGGCCCTGTTTTTGTCAGAAATATGCACCTCTTCTGGCCTCTATGTAGGAATTTTGTATGAGCAAACAGGCATGCAAGTCCACCGTAAGAAGGTCTTGAAATCATCCCAACATCTAAAAGTGGAGGACTCCTCCCCAAGATTCCACTCCCAGAGCTCTCCAAGCACCTAGATCACTCAGCAATGTTATCAGAATATTCTAAAAATCCAGAGTTTAGGCACGTGGGCTGGGGGACCCTTTCCTTTCTATGAAAATTGGCCACTAAAATAACTGAGGCATAATGGGACAATGTAACAGGGATACTAACACAGTCTAGAATGTAGTTCAGTAGGTGTCTTGGTGTAAACCATCTTCCTATTTAGGAGAGGTTTGTAGAAGTGTGTGTAGTCACGTCCATGGGGGTTTCGCTGGCTATATAGATCTACATAGTTGATATCCTTCATAAATTCCCTAAGAACACATGTGACACTATGTGAGTGGTGATGTGTAGTGTTTCCTTCTCAAGAGTAGAAGACATTACCAAGTTGATATCGCCCCTCATTAAAGTGAAGTTACACATCATTGGCAACATCAATGTAAAAAGGTGTGTAAAAACATTGGGGTTACTGCTAGAAGGACAGTATAGGTTTATGAGTGTGGTCAGCTGATGGAACAACATTCTGTGGACAATTATATAGTTCCCATCTGGATCTGGATGTACTTCATGCGGGAACAAGGCAACTGCTCATATATGAAGACCGAGACACCCTTCCTCCTTGGAAATGGGGCATGGAACGATTGTCCTACCCACCCTCTACTCAGCTTCATGGATTCATCAAAGGTTAGGTTGGTTTTCTAGAGATATGCTATGTCTGTTTTGTTATCCCTTAGTTAGTTAAGTATCCTGCACCTTCTAATTGGGTTATTCAGGCCTGGCACATTAATTGACATAAACTTTAAGTTAGCCATCAACATCGGCGATATTTGCACCGCATGGCCTAGTGTAAGTGCCTCGCAGAGAAGCTCTGTCAGTCAGTTTTCTGGTGTTACATAAGTAGGACCAACAACATTTCTGCATACCAAAGCAACCCTGTGAGAGCATGTCATATACTTTCTTAAACCATTCCCTAACAATAGCCAAACAACGTTATAGTAAACATATTGAACATTAAAGATGTATCCAAAGATTGCATCCCTAGAGAAGAGGTGCAATAAGAAACAAAACCGCATTGCCTGTGGGGGAGGGAGGGCGTGGGGCACACCACATAACAAGCCTGTATCCCTACCATGGGACGATCCAGTGAAGGACACAAACATACCCACAACGTATCTCTGATAAATGCAGTACATATTGTTCTCCCCATTTGGGGACCTGACAAGATGCTTGAGCTCGATCAATTAACCCAAAGAACCGCTCTATAGTATTACCTCAGGTTGGAATGTCTGCATAGACTCTGTAAGATATAAGCTAAGCCAGCCATTCCTAAACCATACTGAGCAGTCAGGGACAAAATGTTATATGCATGCCTGGTTCAAGTGGCAGGTTTTAAATGTGGGGAGGAACTTGAGTCCACAGGTACAGAGTTTGCATTACTTGTTTTTCTGGGACAGACTGCAGCCCCGGTATCAGGGCCTCACCGAGCCAGAATCATTCTGCCTGGATTGCTGAGACGGATGCTGGGCCCGGCATTTGACTACTTGTCGCAAAGGCTGATGACTGACAGGGTCTTCCCTCTTGGTTTCCACTACTGTCGTGATCTGCCCCTTGCCATCCTCCATCTGTTTCTGTTCTTACTCGTGCTTAGAGGACCTTCTATAGTTGACACTTCAGGGTCCCCTTTGTCAGTGCTCTTGATAATGGCCTCATCCTGCAAGACGATTTTTTGTTGCTTTCAGTAAAAAAAGTAAATCAAGGTTGCTCCTGAAATATTTGTTGGGATGGCATAAGCAGAATATGGCTAGATACTGCATTTAGTAACAATGAGGTGAGCCCTTCAGTGCCTCGAAGATAGGATAGGATAGGATTGAATTCTTGGCGTTTATTGGTGACCTCCATGGAAAAATCATTGAACATCCTGATTGCCACTCTATCTCTGGATAGCGAGGTGATGTCGGTAGTGTCTGATAACCTCAACCTTGTTCTGGAAATTCAGGAAGCAAACAGTGATAGTTCTAGGACGTTGGTTCTTATTGGTCCTGAGCATGGGGGCGGTATGTGCACTTTCTATGATGTAGTCTTTAGTGTTGGTAAGCCATAGGTTTTTCTCAATAAGATCATATATATATATATAATTCCACCACTGCCCCATCGCAGCCACTCAGATGTTATTGCTTCCTGATCGGGTTTCTTGGTCATCGATCTTAGCTGAGAGGCATTGTACCTCTTTGCCGTTAAGTTCATTCACCAGGGTGCCTAAATTATCCTCAGTGCTGCTTATGCAACCCTCGTTGTCAGCAATACAGTGAGACTGCAGGTTTATGTGGTGGTTCAGCATCTTCAATTGCTTTGCCACATTTTGTACTGCGGTGCTTGTATCTAGTACACTCTGGTTCAGCAGTCTCATTTCCATCAAGAGAGCTTGCAGTTGGCTGTCATGTTGGCCGACCCCGTCTTACCTGGATCGTCTGCGTGCCTTTGCCACACCTGAGGTACACACACACACACACACACTAGCACTGCTGCTTGACTCTGAGGCTGAGGCATGCAGTGAAGCCCTGGTAATACCCCTGTATCTGTATTCGGAAAACCTGTTTAAGTTTTTGCCAAACGAGTTGAGCTGAAAAATATTTAGTCTGTTCTCACTGCAGCTTGCTCTTGTGAGTACAGTAAGCGATGTTCCAAAGTCTCTGAAGATTCAGTCCGCCTGTTAGCAGTACTGCCTGTTTGCTTTCACATCTGTCTTTTCACCAATTAGGATTGCACCAGGCATGCTTTAGTTTGCTTTTAGCATCTGAAGAGAAAGATAAAGAGAACCAGGATGACTCTTACTTTGATGATGTAAAACAGGTAAAATGCCAGTGACCACTCTTGACTAGAGTTTGAGAATGCCTGCCTCTGTGTTGAGGCAAGAGTGTCTTAACCAGGCTGGTGCTGTTCCCAGAAGTCAAGTGATTCCTGACAATTCAGAGATTTTGAGGATAGTGCTCAAAGCATCTGACCAGTTTGGAGTGCTTTCCACAATTAATTTGGTCTTGTTCAATCACCTAATCTGCTGCTTCTTGGAATGTCACAAGCTCACAATGGTGAGCTTGAAAGTACTTCATGTGTACCAACCTCATCGCCACTAGCAGGAACAGGGGAAGCCTGCGCTTGACTTCGGGCTATTGCAGTTGTACTGGTTTAACATGGACTGGGGATTGGAAATTGATTCTACAGCATGTGACCAATGCAAGTGATTTCAACCCGACACTCCACCTAAGTCAATGCCTAGCATGTGATGCACAGTTGGAACCCTTAATTATATATTTTTCTCTATAAGTTCTTTTATTTCTGAATGATGTACCCTTATATCACGCCCCTCTCTTTGAATCCCCCCGGTCTCGCTGAACCAGGAAGCAGGCTGTTTGCAAAGTTTTGAACAAGATATATATCACACTTTTATGAATTCGAACAATATATATATACTTTTATGAATTGTGAACAATATCTAGATATCACACTATTAATATTTATATAACGATCACCATGGGTGATATCACAACAATCAACAATCTCTTTAATCAGAATGAGTAAGGATAAGAAAAATAATGCAGCATGGAATAATACTTGATATGGATAGGAAAACAATGCAGCATAGAATAATACTTGATATGGATATGAAGACAATGCACTGTCACTTTTTCCCCCTGTACACTACTCAATCCCCCCTAATATGCAAGATGAAGAGATGGAAGGGGAGAGCACAGGTTTCAGGAATAAACACTCACAAATACAGTTTCAATCCCAGTTCCTCCCAGCAAGCATAGAGAGAAACAGGAATGATTTCAAAACAGGTCAAATGTTTTTGAATGTGGTTTGGAATTAATGGCAAAAACACTGAAAAATTGATTTAATTCTCTAAATTGGATTCAAAACTAGTGGGAGCAGCTTTGTATAGTTTCAGGTCAGCACTAGCAATGATGATCGGATAACTAGCAGATTGAAAACTGAATTCTGAGGTCAGATGGAAAGAATAGCTGTTTTACACATGATGAAAATGAGCCAAATGCAAATTTGCTGCAAACTTTTCCGTTTCTAGCATGTACGGTATGGAAGTTATGAAGGTTTTAGTAAAGGTCGATTTTTCTCACAAAGAGTCAAGATTTTCAGATGAAAGATGCACTTTTGAAATGACAAACACTGATTTTCTTTACACTAAGGAGGCTATGAAGATGCAAGATACCCAATGGACAGCCACCAGAACAGCGGCGCCTCTGCTCTGACTTTTTCCCACCAAGACACTTGTCTTTCTTCAGCAAATATATTAGCGCAAATATGATATTATCGCTACCATTAACAAAGGATTATATGGATGAGGGAAAGATTCAGAAAAACAAGAAAGGTTCTACAATGCAGTTCTGGATATGATATAATGGGTTGGATTGGATTACTTAAAGATAAGAGATTTGCTATGGACAATTCTATGCTATAGATACTCACAACTATGGTTTTGAATAGGCCCGTCAAAGATCTGGTCAAAGGTTTTGGACTGGAATCTGCTAGCCTACCGGACAGGATTCAGGCACCCGGTTCTGCACTCAGCACGGCACTCTGGTCTCTGCACGGCCTCTAGACTGGATCTGATGGGTTGGTTCTGAGTTACAGCTATCTGGTTACAGCTCTGCTCTACTAGTTTGAATTTCTGGGTTCTAGCAAGAGTTCTTGGCAAGAAAGCAGAAACAGCACAGCCAGGCTGTTCAATGTTTGGTGTGCCCCTTGGAAGTCTGGGGTTAAAATCAGTTTCAAGATTTTAAAGGCCAGCTGAGAAGGGTTCAGCTTTGGGATTGGGCCTTCTACTTTCAGGGTTCTGGAGTCTTGGATCTGGGTTCTCCTGCAGAGCGCTTCACCAGTAAATCAGTTTATGGATGAATCTCTGTCTATCTACGTCCTAAGCAGTCTCTATTTATGTATTTCCCAAAGGGGTGGCTAGGCTGCATGATACTAAGCACACCCTCTAGGAATCCTATTGGTTAAAGTCGGTCCTCTCTCCTGATTTGAGAAGGAACATATGGTTTCATGATGACGCTGTGTTTTACAATCCAGGGAGTACCTCCCCCTTGTCTCTGTACAGTAAATCCATTTTTCACATAAATCATATTTACAATATCACCAACTTACTAATAATACATCTTCACATCACAGATTTAGTAGAGCACGTATCCGTCCAAGTCCCAACTCAGTGAGAGCTTTGGTTCCAATTTGACAGTTTTCCGTGCTTTTGGTTGGGTACCCAGTGTCAGATATGTCCACATTTTTCTCCATACATGTGCATGACATCTGGGCATAATCCTGTGAAGTTTCATATTTCTAGCATTATCACAATTGCTATAACATCAACATTTCGGTAGTCCGGTCTCTGAACATCGCGCAGGATTCAGAGTAGTCTCAAACTGTGAGCAGCATTTTCATATTAACAACCTATAAATTACAGATTTTTACAAGTTTTACACAGTTTTCTATGAGTCTTTTTTCAAAAAGATATTTCCTTGTGATTTAAGATACACAAATATGTCTGATCCCGCCCCCAGGGTTTGCTGGCCCAGAGCAGTCCCAGGCTCTCTTCCTGCTGGCAGTTGGTTTCTGTTGACACCCGAATTTGCATTTCCTTTCAGTCGAGGAAGCCTATTGTCTCTCTTCCAGAGAAGCAGAGCAAAACCCCCTCCTCCTTTCATTAGCATCTTTTTTTAAAACTGTTTTTATTTGCATTTCACAACAAAAGTAAACATTTCAGATGCAACGTTTTAACGAAAACGTCACAACAACTAACAGTCCCAGTGGGCTATCCCCCCTATGAGCCAACCCACCCCCCAACCTCTCCCCAAACTTCCCTCTTACTATTACTTAGGCACCTAGAAGGAAAAAAAGAAAAAGGGTCATTACATGCAGAACAACTACATATAGAAGAAAACAACATATGCAGTATCCCCGACCTAACCAAGGAACCAGAGCCCCTCCCCTCACACCCACAAACAATTATCCCACCCTCTACATATCTAAGCTCGTTTCTGAATCCACTTCTCTGGCCATATATTCTCTGAAGGGGCCCCAATATAATCCTTGGCCTTGCTGCTAGATGGAAGAGTTAAGTTAAACTGAGTCTCCATGCGTTCACAGCGCGCCATAAAGTTAAGCCAGTGTTGAAATGAGGGAGGCACCAGAGACCCCCCACTTCCTACCCAGTAGCGACCTTGCGACCACCGAAGCCATGCCCACAAGGCGCCTCTGGCAACCAGAGCCAACTTCTATCAATGCCAACAGCCAACATTCCGGGGTAAGAGGGAGAGGGACATCAATCATACTCGACACTGCCTCTGCTATGCTGGACCAAAGAGCATAGACCCGGGGGCACAGCCATACCACATGAAAAAATTGGCAGAGGTTTGACATCCCCTCCTGCACTCCGGAGGCTGAAGAGGGTATAGACTATGTAACCTAGCGGGGGAAAGACATACTTGATGTAAGAATTTAAAATGTATCAAACAAAATCTACAATTGGCCGAGATGTCCCTGGTCTGAGCACAAATCTGTTTCCATTGTTCTTCCGAAAGCACTCTTCCCAAGGCTACCTCCCATCTACCCCTATAACCTATATGTGATAAGGGGCGTTCTGCCCTAGCCAAACTATACAGGGTCGAAATTAGTTTCTTAGTGGAAGCTGGTGTAGTAGTGTAGAACAGGAGAGGGGAGAGGCATGGTGCAACAGGGAATTCACTCCACCTAATTCTCAGCACCTCTCTCAACCGAAAATATAAAAGCTGAGTTATGGGGTTCCATAGGCCCCTCGCTGAAAGATCCTCCCAAGACAAGAATCTACCGTCCGGTGCAACATCGCCCAGAGTATGAATTTGAAGCCTAGAAAAATGATGTATGAACACTGCTTCATGTGTGAGCGGGACCTCCCGAACGCGGTAATTAGCCATCGCAGGGGCATACTACTGGGACACGCTGACTAATTCCGCAAGCCGGAGCCAAGCTCTGACAGTAATATCAGTGGGTTGCACCTCCTTTCGGGGATATTTCTCCTGTGGAGCCCAAAGGAGACCTCTGAGATCGTCAGGATGCGCTATTGCCTTCCCCAAACGAGAATGTGGAAGATCACCTTTTGGGGACCACCCCACACGGCGTACTGAGCCTGAGCAATCAGGAAGTATAAATAGAGATCTGGCACATCCATTCCCACCTGAGAAAAGGGGCGGCACAAAATATCCAAGGATACACAAGGATGTTTCCCAGCCCATATCAACCTGATCAACATACTTTTAACCCGATGCCAAAAAGAGGCTGGAGACCAAATCGCAACATTATTGAATACATAAAGCAGCTTGGGCAACACCACCATTTTAGACAACGAGATGCGAGCAGCCTGAGAGAGAGCAAGGCGGACCGAAGTGTCAACCCTATGCTCCAAGAGTTGTAAAACGGCAAGATAATTCTCATACAGTCTGGCGGGGGAAGTGGACACCCGAATACCCAAATAACGAATACTCAGAGGTCGCCACACAAAGGAGTCCCCGACGTCTAGAGGGGATACACCTGGAGTGAGTGGAAGCACCTCCAATTTTGTCCAGTTAATACAGAGGCTAGACAAGTCCCCAAACTCCGAAACCTCCTCCACCACAGGACCAAGATTAGCTTGCGGGTTTTTTATGTAAATCAACATGTCATTTGTGTATAAGGAAACAATCGAAATATGGGACCAAAGTGAAACCCCCCCCCCATGAGCATGGTATTCCCTAAGAGCGCAAGCCACTGGCTCTATGGCTAGGGCGAATAGGATAGGGGAAAGGGGACAGCCCTGCCTAGTACCTCGCGATGGAAAGATGGGATCGGACTGAATGCCATTTGTATATACCAAGGCCCTCGGTGCGCTGTATAACAAGCGGATCCACTGTAAAAATATGGTGCCCATCCCTGCCCGTAAGAGGACCTCAAAGAGAAAAGGTCACTCGACCGAGTCGAATGCCTTCTCTGCATCAAGCACTGCCACTGCTATAGGGACCTCGGGATTAACATTGTGCATCAGAGTAAACAACCTGCGCAGGTTGTTCTGTGTAGACCTACCAGGTATGAAACCAGCCTGGTCCAGAAGGACCAGGACTGGCATAAGAGACAAGAGTCTATCCGCTAATAGCTTAACTATAATTTTATTGTCCGTATTTATCAAGGACAAAGGCCTATAGGATGCACATCGTCTGGTGTCCTTATCTGGCTTCAGCAGAACAGTCACTAGCGCAGATCTCGTAATTTCAGGGAGAACCCTGAGTGAAGCTGATGCTTCGAACATGTTACGCAGATGAGGGATTATTAACGATGGGAGCGCTTTATAAAACTCAGCAGTTATGCCATCAATACCTGGAGCTTTTCCTTTAGAAAGGGATTGAATAACTTTAAGAAACTCTTTGTCCAGGGGAGGAACATTTAACTGCGCACCCACTGCCGGCTCTAACCACCCCAGTGCCACCCTATCCAAATATCGCAGAATGTCGTCATGAGATGCCTTTGACTTAGAAGCATACAATGTTTCGTAGAACCCCCGGAACACTTCATTTATCCTGCCTCTATCCCTAATGGACTCACCCTCTGCAGTAACAATCTCCACGATGGGTTTTAAGTGACGTTCTTGTCGGACGGCCGATGCCAAGGTTCTACTAGGACGGTCCCCCTCAACGAACCTGGAGGAAGTTATCGGGTCCCCCAAAAATCTGTCCTCATCCGCCAATAATAGATGTATTTCCCTTTTCTTAACATCAATGCTATCCTGAAGGGTGGGGGAACTAGCCTCCCCCAGTCTCCGCTCCAACTCTTTCAATTCCTTTTCCTTTGACATTATAGCACCACAAACAGACCTCAGAAACCCCTCCTGCGAAATACACCACCCTCTGATGAACACCTTAAACGCTTCCCAAACCACCCTTGGGTCCAAGACAGAGCCCACATTTATTAGAATAAATTCAGAAATAGCCCAGCGGGTATCCTCCCAGAAAGATAAATCCTCCAGGGCACGAGCTCTGAATCTCCATCTACGCTGTCTATAGATAGAAGAGGGGACAACAAATTGGGCCAGGACGGGGGAGTGGTCAGACAAGGTGCGGGATAATATCACGGCTTTAGCAGAACCACAAATAGGACCAACCATCCATCAATCTCCCCTGCAACCAAAACCCACCGGCCCTCTGCATCAACAAGTGTTTTATGCAGTTTAAAGTTTAGTGACCGATGAATGTAAATAGTTACTCTCCTAACATGAGTTGAGTAGAATGAAGCCTATCTATGTACACCCCAGCCAGCCAACGCTGGCAACTTCTGCCCCGGCCCCAGGTGTGTTTCCTGGACACATAATACATTGGCATGATGCCTCCTCGCAAAGTTTGCAATAAGACGGGCCTTTTTCCCATAAGTGAACCCCCTAAAATTCCATGTGATCACAGTTAGCGTTGTTTTTAAAAACGTCTCAACCCCACAAGGGTGAGTTACGTCAGGTGAGACTGAAGGCAGTGGTTATAAGCTTCCAATATGCGAAACATAGGGAATAAAGGGCAAAAACACAAGGTGCCAGTAATATCCAAGACCTGGAAGAGAGGAATAAAATCCCACCCCCTAAACACAATCCCCTTAACCCCTTGTACAACTAACAATGCACAACAGACTGAACCCTCCCCCACCCTCCACCCAGGCCAGAAACCCCAATCTACCGGCTAACACATCCCTCCCCCCACCCATGGAACCCTCACTAAACATACAGATCAAAAGAACCAGTGCCGCTGGGCATAGGTGGTGCTGGCAGCCGCTGCAGCTCCTTCTGTCTGGAGGCTATACCACAACTTTAGAAGTATATACCACAACCTTATTACCACTTCAGTAACATTGATCAACTTGAATCAAACATGTGAACGCCCCTGAGAGGGCCACGAAGATCAGATAACATTAATCCATAGCACGTTGCAACCAGCAGTCAGGTCAAGGGGAACCCCCAGGAAGTTCAGTTGCAAATTTCTCTGCAGCGTCCGATGAGGTGAAAAACATAGTCTTGCCTTCGTACACAACCCTCAGCTTCGCAGGGTACAACATAGCATAGCGGACAGCCTTTTGTCTCAGGATGGTCTTGGCCCTCTGAAACAGCTTCCTCTGGTCCTGCACCTGCTGGTTAAAATCCGGGAATAACCATATTGTCGCAGGGCCCCATCTTAAAGTCTTCTTCTCTCTAGCTGCCCTCAGCAGCACATCACGGTCCCTATAATTGAAAATGCGGGCAATAATGGCCCTCTCCGGCGCTCTAGGGGAAGGACGGTTGGTCAATGAGAGGTGTGCTCGCTCCACCATGAAGTGGTTAGTGACGGGAGGATTATCAAGGACTTGCAACAAAAGCTTCTCAACAAACAGTTCCATGTTATCGATCTGTGTTGATTCGGCCACCCCTGTAATCCTTATATTGTTCCGCCAAGATCTCCCCTCAAGGTCCTCATTCTTAGCCTCCACCTTCCGTATCGTTTGCTGAAGAGAAGCAACCTCCCACTGGAGTATTGCTATTTTATCCTCACTACCCCCAATTCTATGTTCAGCCTCGGTCATCCTTCCACACAGCTTATCAATCTGGACCACAGATAGGTCAACCTTGCACGATAAGGTGTCAATTTTCGCACCAAGATTATCTGTGCTCCCCTTCAGTGCCAGCAGAGTTTGTTTACGGGCCCCTATGCCAATCTGCGAGGGGCTAGAACATGCAGCTTGTCATGACGGATCGCGGTCCTGACTAGCAAATTGCTCCATTCTGGACTGTTTCTTTTGGTTATCCATAGTAGACGGCACCCACAAGAACTGTACAGCTATCTCTATAAGGGACAGTAATTTCAGAGTAGACTACATATATCTTCCTGGGTCACACTTCGTCCGTGCAAGCCCCCAAGGCACTCTGCAACTCCACACAGTTAATAGACCTATGGGCAGCTCGATGTGTCGTCAGGGGGCAAAGGCAGAACACCCCGGACACCCAGCACTCAGTCCAGTGTCAATTTCCCGGGTACTCCAACAACAAAAAAAATACAAAAAAAAGGGGGGTTCACGTATACAGATAGCACCTGAGAGGGGTACAGAGGCTAGAAAGTGAGGATGACCCTTGCCAAGTGCTGTATATAAATGAGGAGACCAAGTGAAGGTCTATCCACTGTCAAATGACTTCCCCTTCCAGCTCTTACTGCGAGCAAACTTCAGGTGACAGGCTGATCTTTCAGGCAAAACAAACATTATGTATAGGGGGGCACATCTTCCACCCAGGGGCAGATACCGATAATGCAGGTGTGGAGGGCAGCCCCCCCTGGGGCCAGGGGCTCTAGCACAGAACCGACTGCTGCACTCCCTCACCGCCCCGTCAGAAGGAAAGAAGAAGAAAAAAAAAAGAAAAAAAAGGGTGGGCACAACCTTAGGCAACCCCCAGGGGGTGGAAACCACAGGACGTCGCCCTGACAGTCACAATTGTCTGTTGCAGGGATCCAGTAAAAGCTACCACGGCCGCAGGCAAGACCTCGATGCAGGGATCCAGCTAAAGCCGCTGCGGCCGCAGGCAAGACCTCGGCAACACCCGGCGCGGGGGGAGCGACTTCTCAGCACCACTTAGCTCCCTCCCACAAACCACCCGAGGACCAAGGTTCACCTGCTGGCCACCGGCGCAGGGCACTTCCGGAAGACACTGCCTCCTCTCTGTGCCCACCACGCACCGACACCAACGCAGGATCCCGGGATCAGGCAGGAGGGAGCCTCTTGTATTAGGTACGACCACGGGCCGGGCGCAGCCGCTCATCTGCTGACAAGGCCCACACAGGGTCGGCCAGGCCGCCCGCCAGCTCCCCACGCAGCGGCTGTGGCCTCAGCTGTTAGCGTTGGGGGAGGGGCAGCCCACCACCGGTCTCAGGGCAGAGAGCTCCAAAAAGAGGCCAGCAAGCACAATCCCCCAAGTCAGCTGCCACATCCAGTGATGCCAGGCGCACCTTTCTGCCTTCTGAGCACAGTGTCCACGCTGGTTAAAGCATTCTTCAGAACAGATTTCGTCCGTATCTGTGAGCCTTCAGCAGAACGCTTTCAGGCTGCGGCCATCTTGCGTGCCGCGTCACAGCGCCCCTCCTTTCATTAGCATCTAAATAATAGTTCCTGGGCAGAGAGCAAAAGGAAGGCACCCTTTGTTGGAGCAAACTGTGGAATGTGCTTTTGAAGTCCTCTGGCTGGTATCATTTCACTGTAAAACACTTTGTTTAAAATTGTCTTTTCTAAATAACTTTACATTTTCAACAAATATACACACAAATCTCTTAATTCCAGTCTTTTTAAAACATAGAGATTGCATAGTAGCAACCTATATCGCGTTTGATGGCACGTCTCCTCTTTTCCACAATTTGATTTTACACAAGTTTTAAACTGCCAGTATAAGTAAATGACAGCTTTGACACAGGCAGGCGGCGGTACTGCGCCCATGTCTGACATATTTTTCTAGGCAAGCACCTTTTTGAATGGGGATATTTTTGTGATGAAATGTGCTTCTCCTGACATTGTGCTTAGGTGGATTCTTTAAATAAACTGATGTTTAACACCCAACAAGGATGGGAACCATGATTTTGCAATTTCAACAGCCAAGGAAAAACAGATTTTAAAGCACTTCTGGGTTTTCCTGGCAATGCAACACTGCCTTTTGAAATAATTCCATTTCACTCTGTGGGCAGCCCAATGACAGGTTTTGGCAGTGTAGTCTCCTGTTTTACCAATGACACAGGCAAAATAGATTGGCAGCCTATTTTTCAGGTTTCCCTGCGCACTTCTCAGAGATTTTTAGAGCGCATTCTGTTGTTTCTGATGAAAGCAGCACACAGTGATGTTGCAGGACAGAGCCTAGTGGGTCAGAACCTCCCACAATCTCCCCCTTGCGATTTGGCATTGGACGTCCATCAATGGGAAGTCGCAAGACTGGGATGATTAGTCTCTTTTCTTTTGGTTCCAAAAATGGCAAAGTTCATTATCTTTTCTTACATCAGCGGTGGATCGACCACTTCACCTTCCCCAGTCCTGATGTGAGTATGGAGCGATACCCCGGGCCCCTTGGAACTTTGCTTCCGGTCCCTGGGTGTTCCTCCTTGGTTTTAGTCTCCATTGTTTCCAATTCTAGGATGACAAAGCAAAACATATTTGTAGACATTTCCCCAGCACTATTGATGTAGTGGGGCAGGCACATACATTGTGACAATTAGGACACATTTTTCTATTTATAAGTTATTGACTATAAATGGAATATTTTATAGTTGGAATTCTAGGGAGCTGTAGTGACCCCCTCTGGAGTTCCAGAAGACTCCTCCAGTTGCTGCAGAGTGTGCCTAGGATGGCAACACTTCAGTTGGTTAATATGGACCCACTTATCTTCCTCCTCTGCCAAACTGCCTTTGGGGATGCAGATTTTGTAGACGACTGGTGAGATTTTGTCTACAATTTCAAAAGGTCCCCTCCAGCTAGGCAAAAATGTGCACTGTTTGGCCTGGTTCCTTTGGAAATTGTATAAGTAGACCCGGTCTCTTACATGGTATTCTTTTCTGGTAGGCTTTAAGTCATATTGGGTCTTCATGCTGTCTGCAGATCTTTCTAGATTTCACTGATCATAGGCAAAAGCATGTTGATGGTGTTTTCTTAGATTTTCCCCATACCTATGAGTTGTGGAGGCATTGATCAATGTCTGCTCTTGGGTTCTGTAGAGCAGATACTGGGGAAGCACCCTCCTGCGTCCAGTCATCATTTCAAACGGTGACATTTTAGTTGCAGATGAAGGGGTAGACCTGATGGCCATTAGGACAAGAGGTACACAAATATCCCAACTTGGCCCAGAATCTGCCACAAACTTTTTTAATATGCTCACAATTGTTGTATTGTATCTCTCTACTGCACCACTAGAGGCTAGCCGGTAGGCAATATGTAATTTCCTTTTGACCCCAAGTATCTCCCACATCTTTGTCATTACTTTGCTAGTAAAGTGGTTACCTCGGTCTGACTCGATCCTTTGGGGTAGTCCAAAATGGGAAAAGATGTGGTTGATCATCAGGGCAGCTGCTGTTTCTGCCTTGCAATTTGGGGCCGGGAGATATTCCACCCACTTAGTAAACAAGCATGTCACGGTCAACATGTACTTATTTCCCCTAGAGGAGCAAATCACGGGCCCAATATAATCGACTTGTGAATCTGACCATGGCAGTGTCATCCACCTCTTTTGGAGAGGCGGATGGTGTGTGAGGGATGTTGGCTGAAATTGTGCACACACAAGACACCCCTTCAAGTATTGGTCGAGGTCCTGCCCCATGTGTAGCCAGTATGCAACCTCTCTTAAGATTTCAAGTGTTGTATGAAACCCCCTATGACCGGCTGTGGCCGCATCATAGGCGTGACTTAACATCAGGCTTCGGAATGAGGTAGGGACCCTCCACTGATCATGGCAAGCTAGGGATCTCCTTACCAACAAACCGTCTTGGATTCGGAACATTTTTGGGCATTTCATCAACACTCTGAGGTCCTCTTTCCCAATGTAATTGGTATCCATCAGGGGAAAGTTCTCAGGGTCCTCAATGTGTTGATAAAACTTACCAATTATTGGATCCCCTTTTTGAGCCGTAATCAAATCAGCATCTCGGGTCTCCTTACTCCATTGTGCAGTTGAGAGTTCATTGTGAGCATTTGTCTGGGACCTAGTGATAGCAGTGACCTGGATTTCCCCCAACAGGGACTCGATCTCAATTAGATCCCTTTGGATGGCTCCGGCTTTGGCCAGCTGATCAGCTAAGTCATTTCCAGTTGTGTCTGGTCCCTCTACTTTAGAATGACCCTTGATCTTTTTCCAGTAGATGGTCTTCCCATTCGAGGTGACCAGATCATCAATATTTTGAATTAATTTTCCATGTTTCAATGGTTTATTATTAGCACATAGAATGCCTCTGGTTTTCCAGTTAACCAAGTGCTCCACGAACCTGTTCCGTACATAATCCAAATCTGTGATTATGACCAGTTTGTGGAGTTGATGTTGGACAGCAGTGAGGATGGCTTGATGCATAGCCATCAACTCTGCCACTTGACTACTTCGGGGACCAATCTTGTACCCAGCGGAGGGTTCTGGGGTCTCATTCACCCATGCATTCCCTATGCCGGCCACAAGTTCTTTTTTCCCGTTGTTGTCAACATGGTAGGAGCATCCATCCACATAGACAGTGGGCATTCCCTCACACTTGTCTTCTTCAAAGACGTTGTGTGGGGAATTGAGGTATGCCTCCATGTTGTCCTTGATTTTTAGACTTTCGTCCTCGAGACCGTTTTCTCTGGCACAATCATGCAAGTCAGCCAGACCTTGCGCGAGGGGACTCTTCTTGTTTTGGCCATATCTGAACTCCACAGGAAAGCCTTGCATTGACAGAATCCAGGAAGTAATTCTGGAATTACTTACATTTCCGGTCCGGATTCTGTCACTTTGGAGATATTGCATATGCTGGTGCAGAGTCCCCACTATGATGCGTTCCCCCTGGATAAACGGGCGGTAATTCTTCAATGCCCATACCGTTGCCAGGAGTGCCTTCTCACAGTCATTGAATTTTTCTTCCACAGAGGATAAAGTTTTGCTCGCATAGGAGATTACCTTATTGACCTTGTCATGCTTTAGATATAATACTGCAGTCAAGCATATATTTGAGAACCCTGTCTCTAAGAAGAACTCCTTGTTTTTGACTGGGTAAGCTAGGCAAGGCGCTTGTGAGAGGCTTCTTTTGAGTTGTCTTACTGCCTTGTCTTGTTCTGGACCCCACTCCCACTTGACCGCCCCTTCAAAAGATGGATCAGGGGTCTTGTGATCTCTGCGTAGTCCTCAAAGAACTTTCTGCTGTAATTAGTCAGTCCAAGGAGGCTCCTTAGTTCCCGCAGAGTTGTGGGGTCTTTCAATTTCTGGAGTGCTTCCACTTTCTTTTCCTGGGGACAGAGACCCTGAGGAGTAATCTCAAGCCTATGCCTTTTGAAAGGAAAGTTTTGCTCCGGCAGCCCTCAACTGTGTCAGAACATAACGGATCTCCACTATGTGTTCCTCCACAGTTGAGCTTTTGATTAAAACATCATCTACATAAGCCAGGTTACCCCTTTCACCTAGGTCGGGGATGGCCTTATGTAGAAAAATGTTGAATTCATTGCCGGAGTTGATGTATCCGAAGGGAGTCCGGGTCCATGTGTACTTCTGCCCCCCGAAGGTAAAGGCCAGCTTGTATTGGTCCTCCCTACTGACAGGTACAGTCCAGTATCCATTGGTCAGGTCTATTGTAGTGAATACCTGTGACCCCTGTATCTGGGCCATCCCTTGGTCAATATAGGGAAGAGGCCATCGGGAAGTATGGACCCGTTTGTTGAGCTCCCTAAGGTCGGCGCAGAGTCTCCTCTGGGCGTTTGGCTTCAATATCCCCAGCGCCGGATTATTGAAGGTGCTGTGGACTGGACGGATTATCCCACGGGACTCAAGGTTCTTAATTATTTCATTAAGGGACTCCATTGATGTGAGAGGCAGCGATATGATATGATAGGTTATTTATAACGTGCTTAATACCCAGAGGTTTCTAAGCACGGACCAGGGGATCGAACCTGTGTTGCTCCATGTCGTCTTGCTTCCAAGGCAAGCACGTTGCCACTGAGCTATCCTCCCGAGACGATATTGCTTCACAAACACTGGAGTCATGCCAGGGTCCGTGGGAATTGTTGTAGTGCGGATGTCGGTGCGACCACAGTCATATGAGTCCACCGCAAAGAGATCTTGAAAATCCAAGAAAACTTGTTTCAATGTTTGCTTCTGCTCCAGAGTCTCACAGGCATCAGCTAGGTTGACTCTCTCTTCAACCATCTGCCTGAAGCCTGGAAAGACTTCTGGTTTCACTATCTCAGCGGCCTCCTCCAGCTGGGTGGAGAAGCCCATGGTCAGAGTGCTGATTTGGACTGGTGGCTTCAGGTGGGGAAGGCAGTCCTCACAGAATTGGAAAATCACCTCATCCCTCCTGAAGTCACAGGTCACATGTTCCTTACCATAAGGGCAGGAAGTGTACACCGGAAAGTTCCCCCCATGCCGGGTAAAGAACCTGTCTGGTGTTGTGCTGTCATCACTATCACTGTCAAAGCAGTCCTTGGGGATTGGTCCTAACAGTTCATTGCCTAAATCTATTAAAAAATGTCGGTCATCAACCGTCATTCCAATAGTGGTGCCTGCGGCTAGAGTGATACCCTTTAAGTCGCCGTTGTCCACCTCTATTGGAATGGTGTCATGTTCTATATTGTTCTATATTGACTAGTGGTGTTGGGTTTACCCCCAACCCTTGCTGTTGGAAGTAAGCATTTCGATGAATATAGGCATCAGGGTTTTGCAATTTCTGTCCTCTTTTAACTTTCACTTCCAGGGAGAATCGTCGGGTCCTTTCTGGGATGGGGACTTCCTCTCCAATCTGAATTTCAGCTGCATAAGGCAGCAGTTGAGCTGACCTAAATGCTTTCTCTTGGTCATCAAAGCCCATGGGATTATCCGCTAATCGGGACCAAGCTTTGAATTTTATTAGGCCCAAACTAATGACAAAACAATTGAGAATGTCACTGCCTAAGTAAAAGGCGGCAGTGACGTCTCGCACAACCCAACAATTATGGACTATGCTCTTGTTGCCTATGGAGATTTTGAGCATATACGTGCTTGGCAGGAGATGTTTGGAATTGGGTGTTTCCAGATCCATTTCCCATTTGTCTACCAGTTTAAATGTGGGAATGGCTGGATCTTTTGGGAGTTTGCGGAACATGGCTTCGCTGATGAAGCTCTTACCGTTGTTCACACAGACACGGGCGAGAACAGAGTCCTTCCCTTCATTTAACTGAACATGGATGAACAACTGCTCTCCAATTTGCTGAATATCAGCCAGGCTCTGAGATGATTTCTCATCTTTCTGGACTATAGGAGTGGGAATGTCTGATTGTGGATTTCAGAGTGTTTCCTTCCAGTGTGGAATGCCACCTTAGACTGGAAGGAAGGTTGATTTTCAGAAACAGAGAGGACCCACCATCACAAGTCTGTTGTCCTACTGCTATTACTGTCATGTCTGGTATTTGGTTGTTCTGGAAGTGAAATTCTACTTGGTCAGATTGTTGTTCAACCATGTGGCAGGTGCCTTTTAAACTGACATGGTTGACACTCTGTCTAAATTTTATTGGTCGGCTAATCTGGGTTCAGAGGACCTTGTTTACACAATCTATTAGGGGTCACAACCTTCGCAGGAGGTCATTCCCTAGTAAACAAGGGGTGCCCCCTGGAGTTACAACTATGACCGGGTGCTTCACCTTGTGTCACCCAATTTTAATATCCAAATCCGCAGTCCCCTCGACGGGAATTTCCTTCCCGTCGAAATTCTGAAGTTGTCCAGGAAGAGGAGTGAGAGGAATTTGGTAATTCCCCCCCCCTTCCCGAATTCAGTTCATCAAAGGCCCTTTTTGACAGAAGGGTAGCTTAGGATCCAGTGTCCACCAGTGCCAAAATTGTACCCTGCCCCTGTATTTGGACCGGGGCATAGAATCTTCCCTCCCTTTCCTCAAAGGGGCACAGATAATGTATATTTTTGGACAACTGGTGGGTTAGTTTTCTAGTTTTGGACACTGATAGAGAAGAGATTTGGGCAGCACTCTGTTTGGAGTCTAGGGCATCTGAAAAGAAAAGATGACAACTAGCTATGAGAGAATTTCTGGGTTCCCCTGGTTCCGGTTCTGGGCTGCCCCCCCCCCTTTTTGGAGGCAGCCACCAGGATGGGGTTGATGGGTTTGAACCAGGGGATTTTCATGCTGTTGTTTCTGGGGTTGGATGATGGGCGGCGCTAGCTCAGTCCCCAAATCTACCCAGTCTGGATTTGGATCTTTTGGGACCCATTTTTCTTTGGGAGGAGTTCCCCCCATCTCTGAAGGAGAAGATCCTTTTCCCAGAATCCTCTGAGGATCCCTCTCCTTCAAATTGGAAGACTTGTACCTCCTCCTCAAAATTGGTCTGTTTGGGTTCTTTGTTTCTACTACCCCCGCTCTGCTCCTTGGGTGGCAGACTTTCAGGGGCAGGAGATTTTGGTTCTGGTTCCTGGGTTTCCAGGGGCTTTTCACAAGAGAGGAAGGAAGCTTCCTCCAAGGCTTTACACCCCCTTTCCCCTTGTGCCTTCTCCCTGGAAACCGGTGGGTTGTCAGGGTTCTGCCCCCGTCATTGCTCTGGAGCACCAGGTCCGGAGTTTGAGGCATTCTGCGCCGGCATGCTCATCTGAGCGTTCTGTTGAGCCCTCAGCATGTTTTGGACCTGGCACTCTAGCTGTGACACCCGCTCAGGCTGATACGGGGTTCTGTTGTCTCCCCTGGGCTGACCCCGGGAAGGGTAGCTATCCCGTCTCTGAAAATACCCTGGGTTTGGAAAATGTTGGTACCCCTCCACCCTTGGCCTCCCCTCTCCCAGATTAGGTTGTCTGGGCTCAGGAAATTGGGGAAAGAAAGATGGATGGTTTTGGGGTTGAAAGTTTTGCGGGTACCTGGGGAAAAAGTTCTGTCCAGGATTTGGGGAATTTCTGCTCCCTGGGTTGGCTGCTGTTTTGTTGGATCCCCCCCTTGGGCTGGAGGAGTCCACACATAACCCAGGATGGGTCGGTTCCCCTTGTAGCGGGGACTTATGTAGTCAGGGGAGTGAGGGATCCCATTTGTGTGACTACCTCCTTGGCTCCCTGTCTGTGACTGGCCTGAGGGCCTTCTGGGCTTGGGATTATTCTGCTGTGCAGGCAGGTTTTTAGCCCCCCCCATCTCCAAATCTAAAATGGGGGCAACCTTCACCTCTGCCACCTTAGCAGCAGCAGGGGTGTTGGTTGGTTTGGGGCTTTTTGCATTATTTTTGTTTTCTATGGGCTTTTGCACCTCATAAAGTGTGGCCTGTTCAATGACCCAGTCTAGTGATCTTTTCTCATGAAAATCTCTCACTAGCTGGGTCATGATGTAATTTGGAAGGGCGTGGAAAAAAGTATTCACAAATTCTTTGCTGTCCGTGCGCACCCTTTTGGTGGTCTGCGCAAAGACACGATTTAATTCCTGCACAAATTCTTGTGGGGCCTGATGCTACCCACATTGCAAGTTGTAGGCTGCCTTGTGAGCCTCCTGAGGATTTATGTGCACAGAAAAATGCTTCAAGATGGCCGCCCGATAGGTGGACCATCTAGAATGATTTTGGTCCTCCAGCGCCGCAAAGAAGCTGGAGTATTCTGGTGAGAAGGTCCATTTCACATATTGAATACAGCTTTGGCTGTCCTTCAAATGGAAAGTTTCCATCATCTGCTCAAAGAGCTATAAGTGCTCCCAAACAGAATAATTAGCATTCTTATGGTAGGGCGTGATGACGCTCCTTATCGCCTTGATTTGCTTTAAGGGGTCCTTAAGCAAGGCACTTTTTTGCCTTATTGGCCCTTTTGGTTCGGGTAACCCTGGTCCACTCCTCCTCTGACTCAGAGGCACTGCTCCCAGAGGTGCCCGTCTGGTCTCCTAGGCTCTCCCGGGTTCTGCGAGCCTGGGAATGTCTGGCAGAATGCGGGGGCCTAGTTTACTTTGTCGTGGGGCACTCAGAGGAGTCTTCTGATTCCTCCTTGCTCCCAGGATTAGATGTGTACCCCCCCACTGTCCAAGCTGGGCAGAAGTTTTCAGGATGCCCTTAGTGGGCCTACTCTCATGGAGTTCCCAACTAAATTTAACAGTACTTGGGTACCCATACCCAGATGCCCGCCCATCCATTCTTGGGAGGTGCTGGTCTATGAGCCCCATATTTCTGATTGGATTGAAATCTGCCATCCCATGGCCCTTGGCTCATGTGCGCCAGTGGACATGGTGGTGTCAGAGTCCAGGGATTGGAAGAGATGAAGGCCTCTGGTACTAGGGTTCCTGAGGTTATGCTCAGGTTTTTCTCTTTCCCAGCGAACCTCATCTCTGTCAGCCCCTGCTCCCTGTTGCCATGCAAGAATCTGAGCTTTCTGTTCCTCTATCAAGGCCTTGCTCGTTTCTATCAGTCTCTCTTGCATGGCTACCTGTCTGTGTAGCTTGTCATTGTTCTCACAGAGAGCCTCATTTTCTCTTTGTGCTTCCTGTGTTGTTTTAGAGTACTGGGCCAGTCATTGCTGCAGGAGGGTTACCTTCTGAGTCTTGTCCATACTGGCCTGGTCTTTCCTGGTTAGAGCCTCCTCCACCCTCCTGGTGTGCTCTAACAATCTCTCATGCTCTTTTTGAAGGTCACCCAGTCCCTGAAGGGCCAGGTGATTTTCAAGTATTTTCTCTTTTAATTGACAGACTTCCTGGCCTAAGGTGTCCTTTTCCTGAGCAAGAGCCTCCCTCTGTGCAGCCAGGTCGTCCCTCTGTCTTTGAAGCGCACCAGCTTTCTGGCGCTCTTCATCAAATTCTGCCTGGGTATCCAGGCCTTTCAGTATTAACTTATTACTCTTTTCCTTCTCTCTTTCTAGGTGGCTTTGCAGGGTGACTCCATGCTCTGCGCATGCCCTGTTGAAATGTATTTGTTGCTCCAGCTTTTTCTGGCTCTGCAGTAGAGAGTCCAAGCTTTCTTGGTATTCCTTCTGCCTGGCCAGCATTCTAGTATCCTGTTCTGCCTTTTCCTGCTGCAGGGTGCCCATGTCCTCTAATATTTTGATCCTAGGTAGAGGGCGTTACAATAGTCCAGGCGGGACAGTATGAGGGCTCTAGCGAGGGTAAGGCAGCTGGTGTCGGACAGAAATGGTTTGGCTGCACGGATCAATTTGCATGTGTATGCCGTGGAGGATGCCAGGGAGCTCACCTGTCTGTTGAAGGAGAATTTGGAGTCCTGATAAAAGCCTAATGTTTTGACCTCTTGTCCCACTTTAATATTGTTGCCGTCAATCACGAAAGAGCAGTAGGCAGGGCCTAGTTTCTTTAAGCTGGTCATCGTGCCTAGGATAATGAGTTCAGTTTTATCATCATTCAGGCATAGTCCGTGTGTGGCCATCCATGCCTGGGTGATGATGTACACTCTATTTAGCAAGGCCAAATCCTTCCCATAATCTCCAGAAAGCGGAAGGAGGATCTGGGTATCATCTGCATAGTTGGTGTAGGTGTAGGTGATACGAGATGATCCAGATCATCGAAAAGTGGCTTGGTAAATATATTGTACAGTGTGGGGGAGACACAGGAGCCCTGTGGCACACCACAAGTGATGGGTATGGGGTCTGCTGCCACTGTAGGTGAGAAGACCCTCATGGTTTTGCCGTTAAGGAAAGATCTAATCCAAGTGATGGCCTCAGCAGGGAAGTGGGCTGAAGTGTGGAGGTGTGTGCATAGGACGGAGTGATCGACCAGGTCGAATGCTGCAGAGTGGTCAAGGAGGAGAAGTAGGGCGGCTTGGCCATTGTCTCTGAGCATATCGATCTGTGATTTCAATTCAATGAGAGCAGTTTCAGTCTCATGTTGGGGACGAAAGCCTGATTGTCTAGATCCCCAAAGGTGCTGTTCTTCCAGGTACTTCTGTATTTCTACGTAGGCAACCTTATCCAGGATTTTTACGAGGAATGGCACTGTCGTTATGGGTCTGTAATTTCTGGGTGTGGCTGGTTCGAGTGTGGGTTTTTTTAGTAATGGGAGTACCCAAGATTGTTTTAAGTTGGTAGGGATAGAACCAGTGGAGAAGGAGGCATTGATTAGTTTTGTGATGAACGGGGAGAGGTTGCGGGCTGCATCTTTGATGAGCTGAGCCGGGCATAGATGACCCTGACAATTGGAGGGTTTCAATGACAGGATGATTTTTTCTACTTCAAGTGTGGTGATTTTGGAGAAATTGAAACGAGTGATTCCTCTAAGAGTAGGTTTCTCTGGTAGATTTTAAGGGGGAGGATCGTTTAAGGAGGCTTTTTTGCGAGAGATTTTGTTTTGTAAGGTATCAATCTTATTAGCTAGGGCGTTTTGGATTTCTGAGCACCAATTTTTATCTTTGGTACAGGTATCTGGTGGTACTATAGTAGTTTCTACTTCTTTAAGGATGGAGAATAGTTCCTTCACATTTGATTTCGCTTGGGATATGCGGGAGTCAAAGGAGGTTTGTTTAGCCAGGTAGATTTCTTTTTTGTAGCGGGTGGCTAGTTTGGAGAGTTTGAGTTTGTTAACTACTGAAGGGAAATTTTTTCCAGGTGGCCTTGCAGTTTCTTTTTTGCTGCCTTAAGTTTTTAAGGAATGGATTGTACCATTTGTTTAGATGCGTTTTGGGTTTGCTTGGTCTAAGTTTGAGGGGGGCAATTAGGTCCAGCGAGGTGGCCATGATTTTACTATATTCTTCAACCAAGGTCTCTGAATCCAAGTTATCAGGAAGTGTGTTAAGTGTGGGGAGTAAGTTAGGGATGAGTCTCTCGACTGTGATACTGTTCTTGTTTCTTGTGTGTATGGGGGAGCCCTGATGATCGGCGGGGTGGGGGTCGGATGGTGGAGAGCATGAACGATACCAGATGGTTGTCAGTCCAGGCTAATGGAGCGATGTTGGTGATGTCTGCTAGACAGTTATAGTCGGCCACCCAATCAAGTATTCTGCCGTTAGCATGTGTAGGTGCCATGCTTCTTTTTGCAACACCTAATTAGGTGAGGGTATTGACTATGGTAATGGCGGTTTGGTCTTCCTGGTCATTGTAACCCATGTTAAAGTCTCCTAGAGTGAGTACTTGGGCGGAGCTTTTAAGGTTGCTAGATAAAATAGTGTTAATATCCTCATCAAAGGTGCCTATTGGGCCTGGTGAGCTGGAGATCAGGTGGATATTAAGCGTTTGGCCATTGGTGAGAGGGACTTTGACTGAGAGTGTTTCGCAGGAGAGGACGTTGATAGTGTTTGCTAATCTCATGGTAAGGCTACATTTGTGAATAATGGCGACACCCCTTCCTCTGAGGTTAGGTCGATCTTGTCTCAGGATAGGATAATTGTCTAGGACTGCAAGCATAAGCATAGGACCTGCTGCCGGATGAAGCCAGGTCTCAGTGATGGCTAAGAAGTCAAGGTCTTCTTTGAGGATCAGATCGGCAATTTCTGTTGCATGGGCAATTAATGATCTGACGTTGATCAAGGCTCCCTTAATTTGGGGGCTGGCTGTAGTTTTCGTGGTAGTGGTATGGCAGTAGTCCTGTGTTAATTCAGGAGTGCTCTGATTAGAGGGACTAAGTAGAAGTATAGAGTTGGCGTTCTGGGGTGTGTTGGATTTTCTTGTAGATAAGCTAGATCGAACCGGCAAAATCTTAGGTTTCTGTATAGGCAATTAGGCAGGGGGTTCATAAATTTTAGCTAATCTGGCTCTGAGTCCTAAATTCCTATCAGTAATAGAGCGAGGGAGGCTAGTAAGTAGCAGTGGCTGAGGGTCATTTATATCTAGGTGTGAGTTACCAGATGACGTGGTGTTTAGCATAGTCTAATACATTGTGATAGGTGGGTGCGGAACCAGCGTAAGCTGTGCTGCAGTATTCAAGAGGAGCAGGACATAGGCGAGCAGACTGGAGATCAAAGGACACATGCTAGGTGGTAGTAGCAGGTGTGTTAGGTAAATGGGAGGTTGGCCTGGTGCTTAGAAGGTTATTAAGGTGGGGCTACTGTAAAATTGGGCACTCTTATACAGAATACAGCAGGGTAGGTATCGGAAGTGGATACAAATTGGCTAATATGCACTGAGGTATCACCGTTAAGTAGAGTGCAATGGATAGCGCCTAGATTCGAAGTCACACAATATGGCAAAAATGCACTGAGGTAACACAGTTGAGTAGAGTGCAATGGGTAGCACGTAGAATCGAAATCGCACAAATGGGTGAAATGCAGTGGTACAGCATCTAGATACAGTGGGACACATAATGCATATCACAATAGTGCAGAGTAACTGGGTACAATAAGGCATATTAAGGCAAGTGCTCAACACAGTTTGGCTAAGAGATAATGAAGCAACGCCTAGGTTCATGTGACGCAATTAGACAAGGTGCTAAGGTGCTATAGGCAATAGCAAGAATAGATGTAAAACCAATGAGCTAGAATGCAATGGGCGAGGCGTACACAGGTTACAGTTATGCGGTTATACGGTTATTACGGTTATAAGCAAAACACAAATATTAAGGCGCAACAGGCTAGATGCATATCTCAAATGTCAAGGCATAGTAGGCTAGTTGTAAAACTCATTGTTAAGGTACAGTAGGCTAGATGCACAGCTCAAATATTAGGGTACAATAGGCTGGATGCAAAGCTCAAGTGAGGGCACATTGAGCTAGATACACAGTTTAAATATTAGGGTGCAATATGCTAGATGCAAACTCAGATGAAGGCATAACAGGCTGGATACATAACTCAAATGTTAAGGCACAGTGAACTAGATATGCAAATCAAGTATTAGGGTGCAATAGGCTAGATGCAAACTCAAATGGGGCACATTATGCTGGACACACAACTCAGGTGTAGGGTGCAGTAGGCTAGAAGCAGGTCTCGGGGCACAATCAGATAGTGTGGGACTCAAGTCTCGTGTAGTAGGCTACAATAGGTTGTATACCTAAGCCAGCTAGTAATGTAGCGCAAAGAGGTAGCTGTAGAGTTCAGATGAAACGGCACAATGGGCTAGATGTCATTATAGGCAAAAAGTAGGTAACATGTTGAGAAAAATGTACGTGATCAGTGGCTATAACATAAGCTGCAACTCAGGTTATAACATAGGTTAGGTGTTAGTCTGACATCAGGTCAGAAGCTATAGCAGTCACTATGGCAAGGAATACAGTTAAAGGATTGTTTGTATGACGATATTCAAAGAAGCAGAGTAATAATTCAGGTGAACACATGTAGCATAGGCTACCGAAGGTGCTCCGACAACAGCAGTAAGGCGGCAGAGATGGAGAGGAGTCTGGCACACAGTCAGTATTGTAGGATTGGGCAACGCCGTGGTGAAGGCTGCACGTGTTAATTACAGAGATGTTCTCGATAAATGTCATGAAATGATTCTCGTAATACGTATAGGATAGGTGTGCATCTTACCCAGATAAAGTGATCTGATAGTACAGGAGACCCATGAGGATGTCCACAGGGCAATGGGGCAGCATTCCTGGCCCAGGCTCCAATGGCTCACGACAGGCTCAAGACAGGAGCCTTGTACTCGGTGCCTTAGACACGAGGGCTGGCTTCCGCCTACCGGTGGAGAGATGGGAGGGATATGGCTGAGTGTCACCAATCAGCAGCAGCTTGGTTGCAGGGCTTTTCCGCACCAAGAGCGACACAGCGCCATCATGGAAAAGGAAATGTGCATTTAAACAAAGCACGGCCGACTCAAATTGTTCTTGTTGTAGGGTCTAGGGCGTTGTTCTAGGCAGGAAAAGCACTCCTGGCTCCTCTGTAGCCTCTGCTCAGCAGAGTCCAGCTCAGTTTGGGCCTTTCCTAATGCCTCCAGTTGCTTGTTTGCCAGATCTTGGACCTCAGCATATTTGTCCTGTATTGCTCCAATATATAGGTATAGATATGCCGCTATTTTGGCAATCTTGTTTTGCCCTTCCTTTGCCTTAGGGGCCATATATAGTTCACTCAGGGCCATATGTAATAGAGCATGGTCTTGCCACATGTCTGACCCTGTTGCAGTGATCTGTTCTGTGATTGCCTGCAACCACACATTCTGATCCTGCTCTGTCCATTCACCCCTTACAAATAATTTATGCATTAGGTGTTCTTTAGCCATATTCATCTCTACCACAGTCGCCATTCTGGAAATATTAATTTACTTCCTGACTTACAGAAGTTTATTTTATTTTTGCAAAACAGACCAATTCCTTAGAGTGTTCCTATTGAGGGGTGCTTTTCACAGTGTAACACAGCGTGGTAGCCCAGCAGGGATTATGTACCGCACTAGTTAGCACACTGTATTAGACTGTCATAAGTGGTATATCTAATTTAGAAATCTCGGACACAAGCCCCCAATCTTGTAAGTGATTTCAACACGGCACTCCACCTAAGTCAATGCCTAGCATGTGATGCACAGTTGGAACCCTTAATTATATATTATTGTCTCTAAGTTCTTTTATTTCTGAATGATGTACCCTTATATGACGTCCCTCTCTTTGAATCCCCCCGGTCTCACTGAACCAGGAAGCAAGCTGTTTGTAAAGTTAAAAGATTTATTTTGAGAATTTGAACAAGATATATATCACACTTTTATGAATTTGAACAATATATATATATTTTTATGAATTTTGAACAATATCTAGATATCACACTATTAATATTTATACAATGATCACCATGGGTGATATCCCAACAATCAACAATCTCTTTAACCAGAATGAGTAGGGATAAGAAAAGTAATGCAGCATGGAATAATACTTGATATGGATAGGAAAACAATGCAGCATATAATAATACTTGATATGGTAATGAAGGCAATGCAATGTCACTTTTTCCCCCTGTAAACTACTCAATCCCCCCTAATATGCAAGATGAAGAGATGGAAGGAGAGAACACAGTTTCAGAAATAAACACTCACAAATACAGTTTCAATCCCAATTCCCCCTAACAAGCATAGAGAGAAACAGGAATGATTTCCAAACAGGTCAAATGCTTTTGAATGTGGTTTGGAATGAATGGGAAAAACACTGAAAAATGTATTTAATTCTCTAAATTGGATTCAAAACTAGTGGAAGCCTCTTTGTATAGTTTCAGGTCAGCACTAGCAATGATGATCAGATAACTAGCAGATTGAGAATGGAATTCTGAGGTCAGATGCAAAGAATAGCTGTTTTACATGTGATGAAATTGAGCCAAATGCAAATTTGCAGCAAACTTTTCTGCGCGCGAGAAACACGATTGCGGGAAAACTATAAGTAGTTGGAATGCAGTTTTGTATTCGTTTGAAAGCTGAGGATGTTAGCTTCAATTTCACACTTACGCATGTACGGTATGGAAGTTATGAAGGTTTTACTAAAGGTCGATTTTTCTCAGAAAGAGTCAAGATTTTCAGATGAAAGATGCGCTTTTGAAATTACAAACACAGATTTTCTTTACACTAAGGAGGCTATGAAGATTCAAGATACCCAATGGGACAGCCACCAGAACAGCGGCAGCCTCTGCTCTGACTTTTTCCCACCAAGACACTTGTCTTTCTTCAGCAAATATATTAGTGCAAAGATGATATTATCACTACCATTAACAAAGGACTATATGGATGAGGGAAAGATTCAGAAAAACAAAAAAGTTTCTACAATGCAGTTCTAGATATGATAGAATGAGTTGGATAGGATTACTTAAACATAAGAGATTTGCTATGGACAATTCTATGCTATAGATACTCACAACTATGATTTGGAATAGGCCCGTCAAAGATCTGGTCAAAGGTTTTGGACTGGAATCTACTAGCCCACCGAACAGGATTCAGGCACCCGGTTCTGCACTCAGCATGGCACTCTGGTCTCTGCACAGCCTCTAGACTGGATCTGATGGGTTGGTTCTGGGTTACAGCTATCTGGTTACAGCTCTGCTCTACTGGTTTGAATCTCTGGGTTCTAGCAAGAGTTCTTGGCAAGAAAGCAGAAACAGCACAGCCAGGCTGTTCAATTTTTGGTGTGCCCCTTGGAAGTCCGGGGTTAAAATCAGGTTTCAAGATTTTAAAGGCCAGCTGAGAAGGGTTCAGCTTTGGAATTGGGCCTTCTGCTTTCAGGGTTCTGGAGTCTTGGATCTGGGTTCCCCTGCAGAGAGCTTCACCAGTAAATCAGTTGATGGATGAATCTCTGTCTCTCTAGGTCTTAAGCAGTCTCTATTTATGTATTTCCCAAAGGGGTGGGTAGGCTGCATTATACTTAGCACACCCTCTAGGAATCCTATTGGTTAAAGTCGGTCCTCTCTCCTGATTTGATAAGGAACACATGGTTTCATGATGATGCAGTATTTTACAATCCAGGGAGTACCTCCCCCTTGTTTCTGTACAGTAAATCTATTTTTCACATAAATCATATTTACAATATCACCAACCTGCTAATAATAGATCTTCATATCACAGATTTAGTAGAGCATGTATACGTCCGAGTCCCAACTCAGTGAGAGCTTTGGTTCCAATTTGACAGTTTTTCACGCTTTTGGTTGGGTACCCAGTGTCAGATCTATCCACTTTTTTCTCCATACATGCGCATGACATCTGGGCATAATCCTGTGAAGTTTTATATTTGTAGCATTATCACAATTGCTACAACATCAACATTTCGGTAGTCTGGTCTCTGAACATCGCACAGGGTTCAGAGAAGTCTCAAACTGTGAGCAGCATTTTCATATTAACAACCTATAAATTACAGATTTTTTACAAGTGTTACACAGTTTTCTATGAGTCTTTTTTCAAAAAGATATTTTCTTGTGATTTAAGATACACAAATCTGTCTGATCCCGCCCCCAGGGTTTGCTGGGCCCAGAGCAGTCCCAGGCTCTCTTCCTGCTGGCAGTTGGTTTCTGTTGACACTCGAATTTGCATTTCCTATCAGTCCAGGAAGCCTACTGTCTCTCTCCCAGAGAAGCAGAGCAAAACCCCTCCTCCTTTTTTAGCATCTAAATGATAGTTCCTGGGCAGAGAGCAAAAGGAAGACACCCTTTGTTGGAAAAACTGTGGGATGTGCTTTTGAAGTACTCTGGCTGGTATCATTTCACATTAAAACACTTTGTTTAAAATTGTCTTTTCTAAATAACTTTACATTTTCAACAAATATACACACAAATCTCTTAATTCCAGTCTTTTTAAAACATAGAGATTGCATAGTAGCAACCTATATTGCTTTAGATGGCAAGTCTCTTCTTTTCCACAATTTGATTTTAAGATACAAGTTTTAAACTGCCAGTATAAGTAAATGAGTGCTTTGACACAGACAGGTGGCTGTACTGCGCCCATATCTGACATATTTTTCCAGGCAAGCACCTTTTTGAATGGGGATATTTTTGTGATGAAATGTGTTTCTCCTGACATTGTGCTTAGGTGGATTCTTTAAATAAAGTGATGTTTAACATCCAACAAGGATGTTGGATCTTTTCTGATATTTGGGAACCATGATTCTGCAATTTCAACAGCCAAGGAAAAATGGATTTTAAAGCACTTCTGGGTCTTCCTGGCAATGCAACGCTGCCTTTTCAAATAATTCCATTTCGCTCTGTGGGCAGCCCAATGACAGGTTTTGGCAGTGTGGTCTCCTGTTTTACCACTGACACAGGCAAAATAGATTGGTGGCCTATTTTTCAGGTTTCCCTGCACACTTCTCAGAGATTTTTAGCACACATTCTGTTGTTTCTGATGAAAGCAGCACACAGTGATGTTGCAGGGCAGAGCTAGTGGGTCAGAACATCCCACAGCACATTGGTGACAGTAATATGGCTGGCAATTCCCACAGAACATCTTGTTAAACTGCACAACATAGGCAACATTCACAGCACTCGAGTCATGATGCAGACTGTCGAATTTGACAACATGGCTGCAGTCTTGTGATTTCTTGGCAATTAATTGAAGTGTGCTAACATGTCCTTTACTGGGATACTGGTGGATTCTTGTACCCCCTTGTGCCTCGGAGGTGTGTGTATAGGGTACTTAATAGGAACTCTAAACCCAGTATTCTTCTACAAGGTGTAGGGTACACCAGGATTGCAGTGATTGATAAAGCATAGAGGGTTTTGGGGGGTAATGGAATGTTCTGGACCCAATGAAATGTCCAGGATTTCATATCTGTAACCCAGACTGGTGGTGGCCTCTTAATTGCATACTATAGAATTGGGTACTTTCCCTTGTTTTTTGTTTTTGGGGGCTCAGTTTTCAATTGGGAAGGAACTTGGATTCAAAAATGTAGGTGGAAAACTGATGACCTCTCTCTTCGCCCATATGTCTACGACTGGTGACACTTCATAAAACCTTTTATCAATCCTGATTGATCAGTTATCTCTGCCACGAGACAACATTTTTAACTTGAAAAATATTTTATTCCATACTTTTACTCATATATAAAAACACAACATCAATCATGATGAGGAATACTCAAATAAATCATAAAATTGAAACACAACAACATCATGATTGATGTTGTGTTTTTATATATGAGTAAAAGTATGGAATAAAATATTTTTCAAGTTAAAAATGTCTTGTGGCAGAGATAACTGATCAATCAGGATTGATAAAAGGTTTTATGAAGTGTCACCTATTGTTCTGCAGTTTGATGGTAGTCTTAATTGCGTAGACACATTCAGTTGGCTCATCTGAATGGGAAATATCAATACGTTTCAATCTCGAACACCTCTTGACAGACTGTCTAGCTAGGCAGACACTTGTTGGAGATTTGCAGCAGCCTCTGGGTCATTTCTCCTTATAGATACTTCATGGTGCATTGTGCCAAAAGTATACATGAAGCAGCTGCCCTTTTTTGTACATCACTGATGTTATTGGGTGCATAGCAGCTTTTCTTTATGGAATGATTTTGTAGATGGCGCATTGCTTGGACAGTACCTTTCCGTGATTGTAAAGACAGTGGGCCTCATTACAAGTATGGCGATGCATTAAACAATGGTAGTAAAGTGCAGTAATTACACTACAACCACTTTCCTGTGCATTGTTCCATACTACAAATTTGGTGCTAAGGTGGAGAATTTACGTCTAGAAAAACAATCGAGGTAAATCTTTCACCTTACCACCTTATCATTGATTTAAAGTCCGGAATTACTGCTCACAGTAAAACCACTAAAAATCCCCATGGAATCCTATAAACCCCAAAAAGATGGATTAAAGCCACATGCTGCCAACCGTAATCCTGTGACAAGTCCACAGGATGGAGTGGCAGTAACGGTAAATTACTATGGTGGTAAATAGGCATATTTACCACTGATTTACCCCAAACTCATAATGAGGCCCAGTATTATCTGTTCTCTGGAACACGTGGCTAGGCTTCCGTAGTTGGGTATCTACCTGTGAGATTGAAGTTCAATTACTGGGCAAACCACATCAGTCTATGTCATGCAAGAGGAAACTTAACTGTGCATGCTACAGCATTACCTGGCATAGATTCCCAATAGAGATTTCAAGTGTCTGTGACGTGGTGTGTGAGGTCCAGTATCAATAAGGATATATACTGGTGCCAAACCTTCTTTGTTGCATTCATTGGACTGTACAGCCCATACATTAGGCACATATCATGTGACTTTTACCACTAAGCATAGTTTCCTTTACTTTCGTTTCACCCCACAGTGTATCTTCCTTGGTTCAGACGTCTGGATGAAAGAATGTGTTCTAATTGTTACAGGTGGTCTGAACATGGGAAAGAATGCACGTGACGAGGGACCCTGCACCCTAGGTCCAGAGTGGCATCTGCAAGTACTTACCAAGAATTCCATCTCCCAATGTATGTTTAAAGAGAATGATTCATGGAAGGAATGTTCTGTTATGTTAGCATAACATATTCCACCAGTACTACAGTATGCGGGGACCAAAAGAAACGATGCTCCTTTGGTAGTGCAGCCAAATAGGAGAATAATGTTTTGCATGCGAACCACAGGACATGTAATTAATTGTTTGGGAGTCAGTAAACATTTTGTATTCACGGAACAAAGCACAGATAAACCCAGCGGTCAAGTAAAGTGGGGGGACTCATCAACAAATGCAATGGGATGTGACGTCGCCAGAAATGATCATATCAAGGTGAAATATGCACATTTCATTAAATTGGCTTTGCATAACCACCCAAATTGCACAGGACAAATGGCATTTGCCTTTCATAATCAACACCCACAGAAAACCAAGAGAGGATATTTTCTTCTAATAGTGTTTTTGAAAACGTTAAAAGGTGTGCATGCTTAGAAATCCAAGAACCAATACACACGTTTTCCCTGGAACTTGCAGTACCAAAATGGGACATTTCACCATTCGTTTTTTTTTTATCGTTCATCTATATAGTGCAGTGGTGAAATGTCCGACTTGCAAACCTGACGACTGCATTCCATACCCAAGGTTAGCTTTCATTCATAAATTCAAAAAGGACATTCAATGTTTCCCATTTTAGTTGGGGGTTCACGGTCCACCCTCTGAAAAAAGTGGGTGGACTCTGTCCCCCCGCGTGTACCCTCGACTTGAGCCCTGGATAAACCACTCTGCAGAGAAATGTCTTTTTACAGGCATAGGCATGTTGAACTAAATAGTGCTTTCAAACTACTCCCTTCTGTACACATTTGAATAGATAATGTGCGTCTGTGAGTCAAGCCAATCTACGGTCAATAAACTCTCCAAGAGTTAGGAGCAGTTGTCCCATTGAGTAGGACCTTGCCGCTCCCTTCACGGTTCTTCCCAAGCCCAATGGTTTAAAGACCTCTTTCGAATGGTAAATCGCTGGCTGCTGCAAGCGTGTTACTCTGTGTCCATACATATTCAACACACAAGCCACATTCTGGAGTGCATATCGCATTTAAAGAGTTAAAATATCAGTTGTGCTATGTAGCTAAAATATTAAAAATAATACTTTTCTGTCAAATGTGTACCGTCGCTGGCAATAGGCATTTGGAGTATTGATAAGTGCACACCACGATCAGCTCTTTAAATACAAAAATATGTTACATTTGTGTCCAAGGTAAACTTTAGTCACAAGCTGCAGCAGTTCACACATAATTTAGCAGTCAGGCTTGAAAAATGCTGTGGACAAATAGAGTGCAAAATGGATCCTCCATCTTCAGATAGCAAGTTGAGGTTACCCCTTACTACACAAATGTGCATTTAACATTTAGGGGTACAGTTATAAGGGAAGACTCAATTAGGAGCACAAAGGAATCACTGGCCTGTGTCCCATGTGTGCGATTGGAAGAGGGAGCTTGTGGATAAGTCTCATGGTTTGCTGGGTGGTCAACTGAGTATGTCATGCAGAATCCAGTCTCCCTACTTGCACTTTGTCCTGATCCTAGAGCAGTGGGTTTTCAAGAGGTGTAACTTGCAGTCTGCATACTTGTACCTATGCAGGTGGTGTCACTTGTGTTGTTGTGTAGTGTCAGCGTGGCCCAGCGATTTGTCCTGCAGAGATCCTTTCATATGGGGTTGGACAGATGTGGTCCTCTTGTGTTATGAAAAACACAAGCTAAAAAATGTTGCCTGGTGCTATTCCGAAGGCCTGCAGTGTTGATTCTCAAATACGTGGAGGGAGGACAGTCAGATTTGGACCACTTGTTCGCTCTGCTTAGAGACATAAGTTACTTTTAATGGAGGGGGTCATAGGAGGCTCAAACGTCCTTGGCTTAGGTCATGCCAACTGGCCATGGCCTAACAGTTTAGCCACAACTGATGCCTTTTGGGCGGGATTGCATTGGTTTATATGAGGCGGTGGACTGTCTGCAATGGATGAAGTGAGCTATATAAAGGTATGCAGAGGGTAATGTACATTGATTTTGGAGCATTAGCTTAAGCGGTTTTATGGGTACGTTGATTGTGGGATGGTGTGCTATAAGCATCTCTCACAGAGGTTACGCAGTGAGTTTTCCATGACTTCTAAGTTGTCCCTTCTCACATCTTGTTGCATCTAACCCACTTTCTAAACAGTGTTTTTTGTTAGATGCATCCGCAACTGTTGTCACACATAGTATTGTATTATTAATGTACTATTTATGATCCTTATGTGTAATTATATCCCACAAATATGTGTTTCACCTCTCTCTCCCAGTAGCGCATACCCACCATTATCACTCATCAACAACCATGCTGCTCACCAGCAACATCATGGACACCGCATGGCAGCAGCCTTGCCTGCACCACCATAGACCCCATCAGCAGTCCATCATCCACCACTACAGGAAAACTGATGCCCACTAAAGTCTGCTCAGCAATAAACCAGGCAACAGACAATACTGACCTCATCACCACACACGATTTGGAAACCATCTTCAAAACCCAGACATGGATGACATCCACCTCCACCCAAATCCTAGACATGCTTATCCCTACTCGCTTCAGCATTCAACATAGGGACGTCTGAACAAGATGGGAGGAGGCCTCGCCGTCATTGACAAGGCACGCTGGACATTAACCCAACTGGATGTTGCCACCATCAGCTCTTTCGAAATCCTCTCCTTACACTTCCTGCTCTCCCCAATGGGAAAAAGTCGCCCTCACCCTCGACTACAGACGACCCAAGCAAAATACCTCCATTATCAGAGACTTCGTGCATATGGTCACCACCATGACTCTGACGGATGCCAACAACATTTTCCTCAGTGACTTCAACATCCCTGGAAACCCAACAACCAAGTTCATGAAGGAAGATCTCCACTACCTTCTTGACATTCTGAACGTCATGCAGAACACGAAAGACCCAACGTACAGATAATATCCTCAACCACAACATAACCTCCCGGCCCACTGTCCCTCACACTTGGCTGGTTGGAGAATCTGACAATCCCTTTTGACATTAGTCACACCCCCCCAGTCAAGCATACCCATCAGAATTTGGGCAGACACGATCATTCAACAACTGGCCAGAGAAAGCTCTAACTGAATACTGTCACAACCACTAACCCTATAGCACTTGCCCCCACCAACCCTGTAACCCATTCACACATATTTACCCCAGGACTCTCCCATTGGGTTCATAAAGCATCACAAAATTTCCCCAGCACAGCATGTGGAACATGGAGGGAGCCCAGCTGGACCCAGGACTGGTGATCATGGCACCAGCTGCATCATTCGTCACTGGGCTAGTCACCCAACATGGAGGAGAACCAGCCCTGAACTCAATTATGGACAGCAGTCTAGTCTTTATTTAAGCCACACCCAGGCATGCTTCCTCGCTTTGCGTTGAACTGCCCCAAGGCAGCGGAATGCTCACCGTGCTCCGGAGGGTCCAACATCATTGGCGTAGCAGCCACAGTGTCCCAGGCTACGCGCAATCCACTGCTTTACTGTTGAGTTCCTCCAGCTTCTTCCGCAACGCAACTCACCTGTTACCAGTTGTCAGGTCCCGCAACGTCTCCAGGCTACTCCTCCGTCATCCCGCGGCTCGCCTGTTTCCAGTATTCGGATCTGCGACGTCTCCAGGCTCCTCCTCCATCATAACGCGGCTCGCTTGTTCCCAGCCCTTGGCTCCTCGCAACCAACTCCAGGTTCCTCCACCATGCCTCGCTCATCTCAACTCCGCAATCCTGTAAGAAGGCAATTAACACGCATCAAATCACAAGTGCAAAGGGAGCATTACCAGGTAACACATAAAAGGGCTAAATGCTTTCAAAGGGTTACAGCGCAAATCTACATTAGGCAAGAAGGCAAGACTGATTATAGAAAGTATAGCATGAACAAGCTAAAGATATCAGCACAAATCCAGCGCAAAGACTGCAGTAGGTTTTCCAATGCCACAGCAGGCCTGGGCTTGGATCTAACATCAGTGACATAACTGATGATACTGGACTATTGCGCCCCTGCTGAGGAATAAGAGCAGGACACAGAGTCTACCTCCTATTTACATAAGGTGAGCACATTCACAGGTGTGAGGTTCACAGGGAAGTGGGGAAGGGGTGTAGATACCTACCAGTTCCCTAGATATTCACGTTTGCCCTGCATTCTTGATTCCCATCCTAGACGCAGTCATTCCTGAGGATGCAGTCAGGAGGTTAGCACCGCACGGAGGTTCCAGGCGCTCCCGCAGAGCTAAGGTGAGCGTAACAAATACATCACCCAGCTCCACCTCACAAGGGCTAATCGACCTCAGACAAATCAGGACTGCAAATTGCATCTCCAAGAATTCAACACCACCCTAGCAACCAACATAAACCTCATTGCTTCACTGAAACATTGTACCCTTAAGCCTGAACCTTCCACATTCTGGTACACTCAGGACCTCAACAAACAATGAGGGACTCCAAGCCAAAAAATACAGCCGGTCGTGCTTGGGTAAAAACATGTGTATATATAGAGCAATTAGGAGACCGAGGTAAAAAATCTTGTTTAGGTGAACAGGCAAAACTAGACCCTGAATGGTACAACTAGCCAAATAGTGCCTCTAAAGAAGTACAGACCACATCACAAGACAGGAGATGAAAAGATTCAATTCACATCCTAAATTTAATAGAACATTTTCGTTCAATTTAATAAAGTATATCATAAGAATTCTAAAAACTCCTAATTTATCATAAAACATTGAAGTCATAAAATACAATTCTTGAAGAAAACTAATACATGATTGTCACAACAAATACTTGGAACAATAAGCAACACAACCAGACCCATACAATTCACCATTCACTCCATTCATACTAAACTCATACATATCTGTAATTCTCAGGACCTCAACCTCAAGAAAAGAACAATCAGAAAACAAGCAAAGGATTGGCAACAATTCTGTAGTGCATCTGAGCTCACCCTTATCAAGGAACTCCATGCTATACGCAGACGACTCATCAACGCTGCCAAAGTCAACTAATACCAGGACACCATACCCAAGACTAACAACAAAATCAGATCCCTCCTCAAAGCCAAAAAGCATTGCATCAACCCCTTAATATTCAATCTTTACATGGGACCACTCAGAGCCCTCCTAGCTCCACACAATATTCTCTTGCACCAGTACTCATATGACACATAGCTTTACCTCAAGATATCCTCCATCGAAGACAAGCTCAGGCTCAAGGTCTTTCTCAAATTGGTCTAGTCCTGGATATCCAGCGCTTACCTGAAGCTCAACCCCTCCAATGCTGAATTCCTACTGCTAACCAACAACATCTAACACCCGACATCCAGACCTGGCTCTCTGCTATGACCCTTGACGGCAACAAACCCCAGCGTACCATCTGTGCCAAGTCCCTTGAGTTTTATATAGATTGACAAAATTTCCTCCCGTGGAAAATCAAGCCCTTCATCCAAGCGCCCAACTTCAGATCTGCTGTACAAGATTCAGATTGTGGTCCTCTCTCACTTGGGTGGTGACAATGCCCTCCTGGAAGGCCTTCCAGCGACCACATCTACTGAGATGGTCCTTGATCCTGCAGCACGACTCATCAAAGGACTCCGCAAATTCGACCATATCACTATGACCCTCATCCAACTGGCTACCATTGCAAGCATGTATAACCTTCAAATCCATCTGCATCATCTACAAGGTCATCGCCCTCAAGCCCAAGCTGCCTCGGCTGACAAACTCAGCATCTCCTGAGGCCTACGATTCACTACAATTAAGGACTGGTGCAGGAAGGAAAGAATCAGAAGACAGGCATGCTCTGTGTCTACAGAATCTGGAACCTATTGCCCATCAAACACGAGATTTGTCCCTTTACTTCTACATTTCAAGGAATGGCTCCTCCCTAACACCTAGGTCCACACACGCTCCCCATCTCACCTGAGAATGGCCGATCCGCTGCCACATGTTTTGTCACCCACTTGCTTGCTCATCCCTTGTTGCCAAATTGCCCCACCCATCCCCGTTGTTAGCTTCCTGCTCATTTCATCTCTGCTTTCCTCACTCTGTGCTTCCTCCTATGACTTATAAAGCACTATGTTCCTTCCCAAAGCTAGGTCTGCGCTGATTAAATACGATAATAATAATCATAATAACAATGATAGTGATAATAATAATATGGGCCCAGGGATGTCATTTAGGGGTCGCCAGAGGTCACAACTGGTTGCAACCTCTTTATTTTTTTGTAATGCAAGCTCCGGGGCTGTGGCCACCACCATGTGACTCTTGACTTCTGGAGTGGCTGGCTTTCTTGTTCAGGCCCATTTTAAAAAAAGAAGAAAAATAAGAACAGGAGTGCCACAGGTCTAACACTTTCAGCACTGACCCTAAATAAGAAAGAATAGGAATACCAATTAATGTGTCTTTCTGGAATTCTATACAATAATTGCTAGACTCATTAAAGGTTTATTTCAGGCACACTTCAAGGGGTGAGTCACTGATTTAGTCTGTTCTTAAACGCCTCACCTCAGCCTTTCATCCTTCTGAGGTCGATAAATGAGTATCAACACAGGTTGGGTGATATTGGGTGTATATATTTTCTATATAAGGCGCTTAGGCGTAAGAGCTATATAATAACACATCATTATCATGGACATCTGCTTGCATTCACAGTCATTTGGTAATATGGGCCTCTACACACACTGATCTTAACATACATATAGCGATCCATTCTTGTATGAAATGTACATCACATTATAGTGATATCGTAACCATATTTTTTGTAGCGTGTAATGCTATGTGATGCCACTTACTGTTCTGTCAACAGGTGAAAGGTCGTGCTCCATCGTTACCCGCGATATCACCTCAGGGTGGGGTCAAATGACATAGCTTCCTGTGATGTCATCAGGGGGTTAAGGGTCGTGTGATGTTACTTCCACTACCCCTAGCATTTTGGTGAAATGACGTCCCTGAATATGCCTCTTTGTATTACCACCACATTTTTGTTTTGTAATAAACTGGTAATAAAAAATAATGCAACAGTGCAGTGAACGTCACTTATGAGTAACATTTTCAGCAAGAAGTAAAGAAAGCTTCACACCGCTCTCTGTTATGGAAGTTGAAAAAATTATCTGCAACTTAAAACCCTCCAACTGCCAAGGGGACGCATGTCCAGACCAGATCATTAAGGAATCAGCTCATGACCTTGCACCGTATATCACCACGTTTATCAATGCCTCCTTTCAATCGGGAGTGGTCCCCAACAACTTGAAGGATGCATGGGTCATCCCCCTCCTATAAAAAACCACCTTAGATCCGGAGGTCCCAACAAACTACAGGCCCATCACGACGGTCCCATTTCTGCTAAAAATCTTAGCTAGAGCAGCGTATCTTCAGATACAGAACTACCTGGAAACAAACAATCTACTAGGCACGAGACAATCCGGCTTCAGACCTAAGCACGGTACCGAGACAGCCCTCCTAGATCTCAAAACCCAAATTGAGGACTTTAAAGACAAAGGCAAACTAGCCCTGCTATTACTATTAGACTTATCAGCAGCCTTCCATTTGGTTAACCACCAAATCCTTTGTCACCACCTGAAAACGGCCGCCCACTTCTCTGACAAGGCCACTAACTGGATTCAATCCTTCTTGGATAACAGACAGATGAGGGTATTCTCCCCCACCGCCGCCGCCAACCCCGCACCAGTCCCTTGCGGAGTCCCCCAAGGATCTTGTGTATCCCCTGCCCTTTACAATGTTTTCACTAAACCCTTGTTTGATGTGCTTGACTATCTGGGTGTCACCTACACTAACTATGCTGATGACACCCAGATACTCATCCCCATCACGGGCGATTACACGGTAGACTCGAAATCCTTAAATGACATATACCTCGTCATCCAAACTTGGATGGCACAACATGAGCTCTGTCTCAATGACGACAAGACAGAGCTCCTCATCCTAGGCACACAGCAAAGACTTAACAAGCTGAACCCATTGTTCAGCTCCTTCAATATCGATGGAAATTCCATAAAAGTCTCCAAAGATACCAAAACGCTCGGAATCTACCTCGATTCCATGCTCTCCCTCCACAGACAAACGAATGCAGTTGCGGCCGCCGCTGCTTACACCTGCAAGCTGATCACAGCATGCCGCCCTTTTCTGTCCACTCATAACTGCACAATCCTTGCTAGAACTCTGGTCATGTCCAAATTGGACTACTGTAATGCACTGTACCAAGGCACCAATCAAGGCAACTTAGACAAACTCCAGGTCACACAAAACAACGCCATTAGAGCAGCCCTGAATATCCCTAGATCGGCCCACATCTCGGAAACCAGGAAGAACCTTCATTGGCTATCAGTCACCCAAAGGATCTCTCTAAAATCGCTTGCCCTAACCTACAAATGCATGAACAACCTGGCCCCCATCTACCTCTCCTCACGGTTCACGCAGTACACACCATCTCGATCTCCAAGATCCACCATCAACCAGAACCTAATGATCCCTAAATACAAGCTCCAAACAGCCGGTGGATCCAGCTTCCCAGTTCTGGCAGCCAAATTATGGGACTCTGTACCCCTTACTATCAGAAACCTTCCTTCTCTGAATCTCTTCAAATACAAAGCCAAACATTGGCTAGTCACATCTGAGGTCCAAGCTGCACTGTGAATTCTTGATCACCTATGTATATATGTACAAAATATCAATGCTGCTGATTACTATGTCAATTTAAATGTTACCTGATATGTCGGAATACTATGTAACCATTGTTGCTAAGATATGCCCCGGTAGCCTCCGGGCCTGGTTTGCGCTATACAAATAAAACAAATACAAATACAAATACAAAGCCAGCATGGCAGATTGAAAATACAGCAAACACGCTGTTAACGTCCAGCATTGGAACATCTCCAATATTGAGCCCAGAATGAAAGCCAGGGCAGAATAGGGTTCCATGTCATTTCATCGCGGGATGGTTTTTCGCGGGGTTTTTTACCGCAATTTTTTTTTCAAAAAAACCTGTCGAATTTTTTCTGGGGGGGGGGTCCCACCCCCCATTTTCAAAAAAATTCAATGGGTTTTTTCGAAAACGAATTCGCGGTAAAAAACCCTGCGAAAAAACATCCCGCGACGAAAGGACGTCGTACACCGAATATGACAGAGGGGCAGCAGCAGCAAACCAAACGCTGCTAGAATATTGCTCATAAATGCTAAATAATGCAGCAGTGAAAAGGCCCCTCTGCTCACCATTTCCTGAGGATATCGTTTAAAATGTAGAAATGCTGCCAGTTTAGAAGGCATGCACCACATTAGCAACTTCAATCCCCACCTCCTGTTTCCCAGGGGCGTTAAAGCATGGCACATCAAAGCATAGTCTGTCCTCTGCATCACGGGTGCCCTCTGGAAGAACCCTCGCTCTGGCAGCCGCCAGCCCGGGCGAAACCCACAATGTGCGCAGTCAGCTCCGCCATGGCGCTCTGCTCTTCGAAAACAGCTGCTGTCCACTGCGAGCCACAACACAAAAACAAAGACCTTGCAATATTTTTCACAGCTCTTTGCAAAATGCAGCAGTCGCTGTGTAAGTTAACTTTTAAGTTAAAAACATATTATCGCCTGATTCACAGAAGCGTTTTATGATGGTGCAATCCCATAGGAAAACGTTCTGTGAATAGTATTCTGCACAGAGTTGTTTCTGATTGTGTCTAACAAATGTTAGTGAACTGTGTGTAGTTTACAGTCATAGTTTGTGCGAAATCTTTGAGAAGGAGGCTGCCATACAAGGACGTGTTAAGTATTTCTCTGTTATGCATCTGTTAAGAAGCCATTTTTGATGGGGTGTTTACGCTCTGTTTCTCCGGTTCTTGTTTTAAAGACACTTGTGATAGTAATCAATTTTGTTAAATTGCAAAAAAATGTTTTCAAAGCTGGTTTAAACCAAAGGAATGAGCTTTCCACGTGCGCCCGCTTTCACCCTAACAACGCCCCACGGTGTCTCCAAAGTACCAGAGGACCAGGTGCATGGCAAAAGTTGGCTGCTGCGCTAGAATTTATTTCAGCAGCTGAGCTGGACAAATCCCGTCACACTGCACATTTCTGCGGTATGCCTTAAGGTAACAGGGTGCAGGTGAGAATATGCGTACCCGAGATCTCTGTAGTCAGTCTGCAGGAGCGAAATCTACTGTAGCCGGTTCATAATACTAATTTTGTAATTGATTGTGCTCCGCCAGGGTTTGAACGTGTGATCTGTAGGTTGAGGGGACCCACCCCCTGCTCAGCTCGAGCAGCTCCCATGGGACTGCTAGTCATAGAGCATTGGAGTGGCTGCTGGTGATTTTTTGTTATTGGCGGGGCATAAAAATTTCCTGCAAATGCACCAGAGCGTTGCAAGGGACACCAAACAAGGGACGTTCGGGGGTTGGGGGCGGGTATTCCGCAGAGAATATTTTGTGAATAATGGATTAAAATGGTGCATTGTACAGCACACTTTCTTTGAAAAATTGGGTAAGAGGCCAAACAGTTTGCAATTGATTTTGTAGGGTAATTCCAATCCAAAAATTCAATAGATATGTTATGATCAGTGCACAGGAGCATTTCCCAAAGTATTTTCATGATGCCTTTGCCCACAACATATGGCAGTATAACATTTTCACACTGGCCGTGTCTATACATTTTCATGCAGGCTACATCAAGATAGGCCAGAATTCCAATATAAGAATATACTCTTGTTTTCTGATAATGGCAGTAATGATACTATAAGAAAACATGTCCATGCTGGCTTTGCCAACATATGGCGTATCCACAAGTAAGAACATACTTCTATTGGCGTTCCCTTTAAAAATGCCAAGCCACAATAAGAAAATATGTCCAAACTGGCTGCACAATGTAGGCCAGTCTAGACACAACCACAATGAACATGTTAGCTTTATCCTTAATGCCCAGTAAAAAATTCCATGCCACTGTAAGAAATAGCTCGACTGGCTGCACCATAAGGCCTTTCTAGCAATGTAATAACACTTATGATGCTTAATTTTTCATAGATACCCAGAATAAAATGCCATGCAACATTAAGAAATAGCTAGATTAGCAGCACAAACAGACCAATCTAGCCACATAATAACACATATAATTCTTGGTTTATCATAGAGGCCCAGTAAAAATTGTTATGCCACAGTAATAAATGACTTGACGGGCTGCCGCAAAATGTCAGTCAAGCCACATAATAACAAATCCTAATGACTTCTTTAAATGCATTTTTTACTGGGCATCTATGCTAGAAGCCCAGTAAAAATGCTGTTGTTGCCATGCTCCCATACCCACCCCGACTCGCTCTGTGGCCCTGCACAAACACATGCGTACACACATTCGCACAACTCACTCATTCCCACACAGTATTCATTCACTCGTTCACATGCGCACCCTTACATCATACACTCCCCCATTCACACACACACACATTTACATTTTAGAATAAATAGTAAATTATACTCTTACTTGCATGCCGCCTGGTCCACACTAAGCTCTCCCACTGCCACCTCCAGATAGCCCACTTGCTCCCATGCAGCATGAACAGGAACCAGGAAGCAAAGATCGCTACCTGGTAACTGCAGATGCACGCAACACCCATATCCATTTGGATGTGCAAGGAGGCACACGAGTGCCCCCTCATACGTTCAAACGTGCAGTTCCCCATCCTGGATCCCCAATGGTCTACGAAAGGCTTGGAAAGCAAAACACCCCGCCCCGGCCTTGCATGGCCCATTGGGCACGTGCAATGGGGAAACAGCATGCAACAAGCAACTGATGGAGTGCTCCTGGCCTGGTGCGGCTCCTCCATGCTAGGCGAGGGTAAAGGGCAGTCAGCGCCTCTTCGCCCATGATGGACAACCTGACCATGGAGCAGTGAAGAGGGGATGATTTCTGCACATCTGGCCAATGCGGTAGATGTTATCCTTGGGGAATAATGGTCACTCAGTGTGGAGATGTCACTTTCCTGAGTCAAGGCCAGTGCAACAGGAAGTTAGGACAAGTGCTGGAGAGGATCAGAGCAAGAGAAAAGGCATGGCAGTATCACACTCAGTAGAACAAAGAAATAAAGAGTCATTAATTAAACTCTGGTATTTCTACTTCATTATAACTGCAAACAGGGCAGTCTTGTCACCCCACCTGTGCCATTTTACCTGATCCAGTGCCCTCCTGTTTTTCCTAGCAAAAGTGCATGATCATACACCCATGTGCCACATACTATGCAGGTCTTTGCAAGGCGAGCACATGATGATTTGCTTGGCCCCACACAAGAGATTTCCCTTGGAAAGGTGCCTCACAGGACGATAGATGCACACAAACAATGGTTATGAGAGAGCATTCTACAAAGTGGTGAATTACACCATTTAAGGGGAGTGGCATTACCTACAGTCTTTACATCCTGAGTGGACATTGAGAACTCTCCTTGAATTGCAAGCATCTCTACCAACACAAACTCAGCCGCCCAGGGCTCCATCGTCTGATGGAAGTGAGGAGAATTTTAGGTCTTCTACAGACAAGAAGGCTGCTCTGCTGTCTCAGTCTCTCACAGTCATCACAGTGTGGAACTACACCCACTAACCCCACAGCTCTACTTCAACATATCTGAGTTAAGAGATCTAGGACACAGATGGAGCAAATGGATGAAATAATTTGACACTGCATGATTTTCATCATACCCCATTTACTAGAGTGTAAGCTTCACCTGAAGGGGTCTAAATGCCCACCTCGGGTTGTGGCTTTTTCGTGTCCAAGAATAGCGCTATACACGACACAAGGCTCTGGAGAGAGTTGGATCTCAGTGCTTAGAGCAATAGAAATAACTACTCCTGAGCACCTGCCAGGTTACCTATTGGACACCAATATTGTCATGTTCCTACCCTCAGAACATCTTATTACCCTTGGGTAAATGATTAACATTAGATGCCATCAACAACTTCTCTACAGTTCTATCACTAAAACAAACATTTACCCTTGCAACATAATGCCTCTTCATAGCATGTATGTCTATTTAGACTCCTTTAGAGGTAATATATGAGCAGTAAACTTAGTATAGTCAAACAATAAGCAGTCCCCAAAATTAGCAATAATGTAGTTGAATGTGGTTCAAGCCTCCTATTGTTCACTTTTTCACTTCTAGGAATCTAAAGCCTACAACCAACCAATCAAGAGTGTGCATTGCCATCTACAACCCGGCACAGTAACACTAAAGTGTCACAGGTGCATCCAATCCACTCAGAAAGAGTACAAAAGGCCTGCATCTGATCCAAACACACTTTCCAAAACCATGCTTCCACTAGCTGTCACTAACTGGGACATGCAGCACCTCCTGCTCCACATTGAGCTGCAGAGGCAGGAACAGCAGAACAGGGCACATGTCACAGAGAGGAGGAGGAGGAGGAGACGGAGACGCCATGCAAGGCGAGCGCCCATTCCCCAGGCCACGCACTCACCCTGGGCATTGACTGATGCCCAGCTCATCACCCTCTACCGGCTGATCAGGGAGATTATTGCAGAGGTCCTGGCATGATCCATGACAACATCCAGAGCAGGATCAATATCAGGACAGCTCTACCTCTGCTGCTAAAGCTTCTGTCAATGCTACATTTTCTTTGTAGTGGCACCTTTCATCACACTCTGGGCATGCTGCATGCATGCATGCATGTCCCAGCCCACATCTTCACTTGTGCTCGAGCAGATGCTGGAGGCCTTCCTGTGACATGCAGTGCATCCTGGCACATCACCCTGCCCACCACCCTGGCACAGATAAATGCCACAAAGGCACGTTTCTACGTAGCAACCCCCATGCCAAGCATAATTGCCATGCTTGACTGCACACATGTGGCGTTGGTTGCCAACCAGGCATCCGGAGAGGCATAACACAACAGGAAGCAGTTCCAATCCATAAATGTGCAGGTTACATGTGATGCTGACCTGACAATAAAACACTGCTGTGCCCGCTTTCCTGGATCCACCCATGCACATGCAGAGCCACAGTGGGCAATGCACATGGATGCTGGGTGAGTAGAAGTTCAATGACACAATACAATGTAGCAGCACCAGTTGAATGCCACGTGAAGGGGTGGAACATTACTATAAGTGATCAATGCATGCCCTGTCAAAGCCCCGCACATGCAGGACCTGCCCTCTCACGCCAGACATGACACCCACCAACCCACAGGACTAAGCCCAGCAAGAATATGCAGTACTATGACAACAATGCATAATGCCCCAACAAGTAACTAATGCACAAACAGAGGAATACAGGAATCACAATGAATAGGGCACACATACCTACCAATGCATACAGCCAATGCAACAGTTCAACACTGCACAATGGCAATGCAACACTGTCAGACACTGATGGCATGTGCACTGTAAACCATGTATGTGAATTCATTGTGGCAGAAAGGCGCAAACCACAAACATACACACGAACAACAAATCACCCAGCAGGGCAATTCTTCACAGTACAGGCCAAACACAGTCAACATGCACAGTTGAAATCCCATCAAGGCTGGAGTCTGTGGTATCTGCTGGTTTCACTGTGACACAGGTCCCCCTTCCTTACTTCCTTACAGGGATCCCTGCATCCTCAGCACTGGAAGAAGCACTGGGTCTGGAGGTCCACTTGACCCTTCCAAGATGGCTGCCACTATGCCTTTGTCCACACCAGGCCCACAGGCTGCCCTGGGCCTGCAGCACCCTGATTGGGTGAATCCTGATTTTGAACTCCCTACCCCCTGAACCGGAAGACCAAGCCGGCCCCCACAGAAGGCCAACACAGAAGGCTGGAGTCTGTGGTCTCTGCCGGTCTCACTGTGACACAGTTCCCCCTTCCTTACAGGGAGACTTGCACCATCAGCACTGGAAGAAGCACTGGGTCAGGAGGCCCACTCAACCCTTCCAAGATGGCCACAACCATGCCTTTGTCCACACCAGGCTCCCAGGCTGCCCTGGGCCTGCAGCCCCCTGATTGGGTGAATCCCGATTTTGAACTCCCCACCCCACTGAGCCAGAAGGTGAAGCCGACCCATACAGAAGGCCAACACACAAGGCTGGAGTCTGTGGTCTCTGCCGATCTCAGCCATGCTCGGCGTGAAGCTACGCCTCTCACTGGCCCGCCTGCTACAAGCTACAATGGTAAGCTATCTCTCTGCCCTCTACACGTCCTCTTTCATGACTGCACCATCCCATTAACTACATCTAAACGGTGCATCTGACTAATGTGTGCTGAAAATATCTCCTTGCCCTTGCCAACTGACTTTCTGATGCCGGCCTGCCCAGCAAGTATTTTGTCTACCAAAGCAAGCGGTCACTGTATAATGCTGCATTGCAATCCACACTGGGCTGACAGCGAACCATCCAAACGCTCTACGCACACTGATCGCATATTAAATCCCTCAAGAATGTCAGCAACACCTCCCAATATTTGCAAGAGGCTCTTGTCGCCGGGAACCTGGAGTGTGCGCAGTTCCCATCATCACTCCAAACAAATGTGTACAAAAAAGAGGGGGTGAGGCGCACACTATAGTTCCCAGTTTTGTATACCTGATGCAAGTAGTAAAAGGGTTAAATCCCATCAATGATCAAGTAATAACAGGGTTAAATCCTATCTGCTGCAGTTCAGTTGCTCTTCTCCTCCAAGCGCTTTCATGTCTCTTACAATCCTCAGGGAGGCAGTCTTTTCAGGTGTTACTAATTAGTCTCAATTTGGATCTCAGAGAATTCTGGTATATGTAGCCACTTCTGGTAACCAGGAACCAACTCCCCTCCAATAGCCCAATTTTTCCCATAATAGGGGGATGGGGGAAATCATCAATGTGGCTCTCCTAGGTAGGGCATGGTGACCCCGGTTCCGCTGCCTCTAGAGCCAGGGACGATCGAAGCAATGTGTAGAAAAAACAGGACTTCATGTGTAATTCTTTATGAATTTATTTGTTGCCATATATGCACTGTGATACCGTGTACTGGCTGTTTTTCAGCATACGGGTGTGCAGGGGCCGTGACTGCCCGAGTACTTTCGGACACCATCTTGTATCTCTTTGTAAACAAATAACGAGGCCCATTGACTTTCCCATAGTGCCAATGTGCCCTCTTTATTAGTTTAGAGAGCATGTAAGAGTATATGATATCAATGAAGAGCCTCTATAAAAACAGAGAATAGTTTCAAAGAAACTATTGATTTTGGTCTGCTAAAAACATTACTCTGCCATGCAGATTGAGTGCCTGTACTCCCATTTGTAATGACTGCTTGAGAGGTAGCCTTTCCAAACCAGAGTTCATGAAAGAGTGCTGTGCATATTTCTTGGCATACTCCTACTACATACCCTGCTTGGTCTGCAGAATCCCACTTGCTTTATCAGTGCATTTGCAGTTCTGTGCCACTACCCATTTTAATTTAGTTATCTAGCCCATGTGTTGGTTCAGTTTGCCAGTCCCATAATCAGGGGACATGCCAGTAAATGTTCATAAATGAGAAGGTGTCACTTATGTGAAAAGTTGGGAGCTGAGCTGGGGGCAAAGCATTGCTGGCACCTGACAGGGTGTTGCCTGTGGCGGTCTTAAAGCCACAGTGCATAGCTTCATTAGAGCTTTCTGTGAATTAGAAAGCTTTAGTACCAGCCTAACATGGCACAACATGTTCTTTTCTTTTATAACAGCATTTTGTGTTGAGCACCTACTGAATACATGTGTGTGTCCTGTATATCGAAGGATTGGATTCCAGACGGGGCAAGCCAGCCCTTCATACTTCTGAGACCAAATCATTGAGGAGCTAATTTTGTAGCTCAGCATATTTCGTCGGTGGGGGCCTGTTACATGTAGACATACAGGTAGGTGGGTCCCTGCTCCAGAATTCTGGTCATTTGCACGGCAGAGCGCAAAAGGGGAGGGCAAAAGTAAACGCGGCCTGCAGTGTATTCATGGCAGGTGGTGTTTAGTTTATGAAGGATCCCTATGTAGGCTGCCTGCTTTTTGCTGGTGCAAAAAGCCAGCGGGCTCCATAGGTATCCCCAGCATTTGCACCCACATGAAACTGCATGCCGGTGCAAATGTTGGAGAGTTTGAATGGTGGCGAGGAAGGGACGGGCAGAAACGCAAGTTGCGTTCCACTCTTCCTCTCCAGACAAATGAATGATAAAGCGGTGCATTACAAATGGAAGACGTAAAAGCCTTACGCAAAGCTTTTACGTCTTTCTTGTGCGGTATGCCGGCACAAAATGAGGTCCTGAGTGTCATTACATTTGTTAAAAATAACAGCTATCATCACACTGATTACATTCACATATGACAAAATTCACAGAGTAAAAGTGTTTCCTCTTTTTTACTATTACTTTAAGTAATTTGCAGTATCCGTTTTTGTAGCATGATGCACATTGAATTAACTGTTTCATAAATGTTTTATGACGCATATACACACAGAATACCTCACAATACATTTAATACACATTATGTATATCCTTTGTATAACTTTTTTACAAACATATTGGGTAAAAGAATTATTCACAACACAGACACCACAATACCACTTAACATCTTGGCACAACCTTTACTGAAGCCAAAGCTGTTGGTTTAGCCAATGATTGCTTTCCAGTCCAGCGCAGGGACTCATTTTCACCTCTCTTTTTGCTTGAAAGAAGAGCATTCCTGCTGTGGAAAATAAGTACATCTGAAAATAGAATGAAACAAATCAAGGAGACAGAGTGCATATTGCACAGTTCATCCTGATTCTGGAATAGAACACCCTGGCCCTCATTTTCGCAAGGAAGTAAAATCCGCTGAAAAGACGCTTTATGAATCCGCTCACGCATGCCTTCTGTCTGAACACTTCATTTAAAGCATTTAGGCCAGACAGGGTCTTTCTATGCTGAGTGAACAGTCGGCATGAAAAAAACGCATTGCCCATAAAAAAATACTTTCATTACTTGCATAAAATCCACACATAATGACTGCGTCATGTTATTTCTATTTCTGGGTGCATGGAAAGCAGAAATAAGAGCCAGCACTGCTGAGATGGACTGTGTTCCGCTTCCGTGAGCAACCCCTTCTCATCCTACTTCTAAAACCAAGAAATCTACCCCCAAACTAGAGGAGAACTGCCGCCATCCCCAGCTCCTATTAAATCCCCAACAAAAAACCAAGCAATTTGTTTCCCATCAACGTAAACCAAGCCAACCATTTTCTGCCTGCAACTGCCCCTGTGCCCCTCTACCAGGTTGCTGCTGCCATCCCTGGGTGCGTTTGCCCCACTCTGACTGCTGTGCCTCCTGCCACCCCCCTGTACTCCCTCCCTGACGGCTGCTTAGTTAGTTAATTTCTTATGTAGCGCAACACACCCACAGGCCTCAGTGCGCTGACAGAAAACATACACACGTCAATACAAACGACACTTAGATAGATCAAAAGTAGCATAATTAGCCAACGGAACAATTATAAGAAGGAAAAACAGAGGCTCATACAGATATCATTAAAAATGTCAATTTAAAACGAGTCTCAGTTTGATGGGAGAGGACATGTTCAACAAACTTTTGGTTAGGTACAAAAACAAGGGGAGATGACTTTGTCCACAACCTATGACTATACAGTCTGTATTATCTGTTGTATGCCAATTGCTAATCTGTACCCTCCGCAGTACTCTCACATCCTGAGTTCTGACACCGTTTTGGCCCACTCTTTGATGTAACCAGGCCAACATTTTGTTTTTAAACGACTGTCTTGACTCTGGTTCCTTGGACTTGTCAACATTAGTAATTATAATATTCCTAGAGTCCAAGGCAAACTTCCTTAAATTTGGGTCAATAATCCTTGCCATGTGAGATTTATTTAGATGAATATCCTTAGAAAATGAAAGAATGGATGAAGTGTTCAGAATAGTCCCTGGACTAACAGGCTTTCCAGCGGGTAAAATAGCACCACTCCAATCCAGAGGAGTACCTTCCGTGTTGTGTGCTGACAGCCCAAGTCCATAGAGTGCCGTAGGTGAGTACCAACACCAGGAGTCTCTTGAAAGTTTATTTGCCAATGCGGTGAGCCCGATTCCGAATACAGTCAGTTTGACAGACTTATCCACAGCCATAGGATATAGCGGAGGAGCTCTTATGACTAAAGAGTCAATCCAGGCATGAAAGTCTACCGCACTCGTACATGCATCAAGATCCCGAATGATGCGGCCCTTAACATGTAGCCATCTCCGTGAGTTGATTGAGTCATCATCCATCCCCTTCAGGACCACAAAGGAGTCTGCATTATTAGAGTTGGAACAGGCGCAGATCCTTCGACAACATCAATTGTATTTCCAGCCAGCAATACCCCGGCAGCGCGTACAGGGTCAGTTTGAAAATGGTTCAGTTTGTTCCCTGACTCCGTAATGACGGAGACAGGTCCCCTAAGTGACCTCGACTCTAGTCCAGGCATAAAAGGGGCGTTAGCAGTACCTTAACTAAGCCCAGGCCGGCCTTGAGTCATCTTTATTTAAGGAATAGGAGGAATTATCCTGGACTCGTTGTCTTCTCCAGGAACATAGTGCCAACATTTCGGACAGTTGACCTCTCGTCCCAGATGGAACTGGGGATTCAAGAGGGGAAATATGAATATCTTGAGACAATTCCTTTCTTGCCCCTAGAATGGAGGGAGTGGGATGACCATGTGAATTTGGATGGTAAATTGAAGGAATTTGCCCTACTGGTAGGCATTATTATAGCAAAGCGACTCAAATCATGCCGTCCACAACAGGCTATGGTTAAATGGTTCAGGTTCTGCAGATTACCACAAGAATACCAGAAACTGCAGTCTTTACCAGCCAATATTCAAAGGCCGGAACTCCAATGGCCCCGGAGACACTAAACATGAAAGGCAACAAACAGAGATAACATGCTAATGCAGGGAACATGCAGTAGCATGCTCACCTTCATTAATTGCAGGAACCAAGCCAAGACAGACGAGCAAACAATTGCTAACAATTGCAGGCTGCCCATGCGATCGTAGCAAAATGTGGGGGGTATTAAGAGACTAAATGCGTTTCCCCAATAGCAAATGAGAAAGTACGGGAAAGGCACTAAGATCTGCCAGTTTTCCGGGTTCACGCGATCTGTGCTCCGTGACTCGAGTGGTCCTACTGGAGGAAAGGACCCTACAATGTCGGACATCCAGCAACTGGTGTGAAACCGTGTAAAGCTGCACCGCCTCCAGACGGTCGCCTTCGACAGAATTCAGGATTCAGGACTTCCCACTCCCGGACTGCTGTGCCCACCACCTTTGCTGCCTCTTTCCAGACTGCTGCACTCCACCACCGACTGCTGTGCCCCTTTCTTGTGCCCACTGCCTGACTGCTGCTGCCCCATACCTTTTCTGCCTGTCACTGACTGCTGCTGCCCTTTACTCATCTGCTTTGCCACCTCCATGACTGCTGCTGCCCCCTCCCTAACTGCTGTGCTACCCCCAGATGCATATGTCTTCCTTCGTGACTCCTTCTATCTCCTACTGGATGGTTGTTGCTGCCTCCCTTTTTGTCTGCACCCACCCCTTGACTGCTTTGTCCCTCCTTCCCCTGTGGCCCCATCCTTTGCACCTGCCCCCTCATACGTGTGCCCTAACATGTTCCGGAAATGACCATCTGGCTCCTGCTGACTACAACCTCCATGCTTTCCTCTCGTGGCTTCCTCTCTCTCCTCAGTTACACCCAGGAAACCCTAGTCAGCCAATTCCCTTCTCCGTTCATATCATCTGGTCCACCCCTAGCCTGACCAACCTCCCTCCTTCTTTGCTCCACCCCACAATAACCATTAAAAAGCTGTGCCCCCAAAGTTCTCGTTTGATGAGCTGAAGGTCTTGGGAGCTGCTATGAAGGAGCACCACATCTCATGGACCATATGAAGACTCCACTCTGCAGGGCAACAAACCATGGCAGGCCATCCTGGCCAATGTCATTAAATGTGGCGGCCATCTCGTGCAAGCTGAGCCAGATCCTGAAGTTCTAACAGGACCTAAAGAGGTGTGTGTTAAATGCCCATCACAGCAGGGAGAGTATAACCATAGCTGGTGGTGGCTTGTCAACCCTGGTCCTGTGGCCTTTGGAGGAGTAGGTTAGAAGATTGGAAACCAGCGATAAAGGTAAGTACAAGGAATGCATGCATGACAAATTATAAAAAGCAATGATCTGAGTTGTCATGTGTGTGGGTGTGCATCATCCCATCCATCATCATTCCCGGCCTCACCAGACGTAGGCACATTCATTCTATCTGATGTGCAGTATGAAACACATGACCACCGTCACAGGACAGCGTGTTCTATGCACCCTAGAACCTGGCTGTCAACATGTTTTAGCGTTTCTGCGTAGGTTGCTGAGGTTTCATTCTACCAGTGGGCATGTGCTCCCTATTCTAATCGGGAATAAAGATATTTTCCCTTGGTAAACATTACACAAACTTCGGAAGTGGAGGCAGGAAGTAGACCTTGCTCCCCAAAGAAACGTGTTTTTCGGAAAGATTGAAAGTGGAGAGCCTCAATTGTGGTTGGGCAGAAACATGTGCTTGGCCTTCAAGGAGTAGGAGAACTGAATGAAAAGCTGAAAATGTGTCAGGTTAATGTATTTGCTGGTACTTTCGGGATTAATCAAACTACATTTAAATCAAATGGAAAAGGGCGAAAGTTAAAATAATGATAAGGTTCAGATGCTATGTTTGTTTTTGTTTTACACTTTAAAATATCATAATTTCTTAGTTTGTGAGTTTACAAAAAGAGAGAAAAGCCAGAGTTCCTGAGGCTGAAGATGGTGGATAGGTCTAGGTGGTATGTGGTGAGGGACCTGCCGGTCAGTGAGGTTTAATTTGACAGCCTCTGCCCAGACACCCTAGGTGTGTGGCTTTCTCACAGGCTTTCTCACAAAGTCCTCCTGGTCTGCGTATGCCAGAGGCAGCGCGGGAGGTCAAGCGGGAAGCCCGCTCCACCCTGGTACGTGGAGCGGTTAAGATATAAGATATAAGTCCCAGGTTGGCCTGCAAGGCAAACCCGGATGAAGCGGTGGAGGAAGGAAGTGCCGGGCTTCTCCGTTGAGCGTCCTGGGTGAAGAAAGCCCAGGGCCGCCCAGCAGAGTGGCCCGGGTGTGCGTCTCATGATGCATTGCAGAGGGGGGAGGCCTGACAATCAGGCAACAGCCGTGTGCACGGAAGAGTCCCCTGTTGTCATGGGGATGCTTCCCAACCCATAATTGCTGCAGAAGTGGCAGTGAATGTGGCGCTATCCCTATGGCAATGTGGATGCTGCTGAAGACAACATGGTGCCGGGGAATGTGGGAGTCATGTGGGGGCGGCCACCCAGCCAACAGGGCCCACCCTGATATTAACATTTGGCTACCGGGCATGGCCCTGATGTGTGGGCTGACCCCCACTTGCGCAGGGGGCGGCCCAGGATACAAAAAAGAGCACAGGCTGCATAGTGAGTGAGATGGCCTCATGCCGTGGAGGGGACCACCCTGATGGGAGAAGAGGGACCAGATCCCACATATCATCTCTGGGTGGGCAGACCCCAGCCTCCAGCAAGCAACTGTGAGCCAGCATTAACCTCAGTCAGCAGCCTGCACCGAGGCAGCACCCAATGGACAGACTGCAAGGTGCTGTGAAGGGGTGGCTGAATGCAACAGTCACCCCATAGCATTTTAAGTTATAAGTCAATGTATATGTGTATGCACAGTTATATGCATTTATTTATGTGAGTGTTGTGAGTGTTGTAATGTAAATGTTAAGTAGGGGGGAGTATACCGTTGGGGTAAGTATTAGGGGGTAGGTTAAGTAGGTTGACAAGTTTAAAATAGGGGGTAGAGGGTAGCTACTCTGGCGTGAGGTAGAGCGATCAGTTGGCGGCCTGCCTTAGGCCACCTGGCAAGATGGGATCACCCACAGATGCCATCTTCTGGCCTTACACTCCATGTGCGTGTTACCTGGGGTTAGGCAGGGAATCGGTTGTGGCAGACTCACCATAAGGGTCCATGAGACACCTCCAAGGCAGTGTGAGCTGACATAGCGGGTCCCCGTCAGTGGGAACTCACACCAGGGAACTCCTAGGGTAACAGGAAAAGGAACTAGTGGTGTTATTATATAAAGAGGGGTCCATGTTAGGATCCCTATAAAATGCACTCAGGTGCCTGTGCCTATTAGTGATCAAGGAACTCAGGGTGTGGCCCATCTCCTGTGAACAGTGATTTTTATTTGGCAGGTGCAGCGCCTCTCCCTATGCAGGTGGACTAGTGGGTGGGGTTGGTGGTATCCATGGGAGCTGTCCCTGCACTGGGAAAGGGAAGACCACACCCTTGCGCGGACCAGGGCTGGGAAACAGGAGCTACATCACTATCCACCTTTTTGCATTGTGCAGTGCTGCTGCTGACAGGGTTGAAGAGCAGGCTGGTGTGCTGCCTTGCTGGCTGCAGGGCAGGCTGATGGGCTGTCTGATGGGGAGTTGCATGGGAGGCAAAGGCAGGCGAGGGCTGCTCCTGCTGTCTGCAGGGAAGGCTGATAGGTACGGTCAGTGGGGCTTTAGTGGAGGCAGATGGGCTGTTGTGTGGGCTGCAGGGCCGGCTGATGGGCTCGCTGGGTGGGGTTACAGGGCAGGCTGAAGGGTTTCCTGTAGGCTGTAGGGGAGGCTGGTAGGCTGCCTGGTGGGAGGTTACAGGTCCGGTTGAAGGAGTTCCGGTGGGCTGCAGGGGAGGCTGCCTGGTGGGAGGTTGCAGGCTAGGCAAGGGCTTCTTGTGGCGGATGCAGGGCAGGCTGATGGGCTCACTGGGTGGGGGTTTAGGGGAGGCAGATGGGTTGTTGTGTGAGCTGCAGGGCTGGCTGATGGGCTTGCTGGGTGGGGTTACAGGTCCGGTTGAAGGAGTTCCGGTGGGCTGCAGGGGAGGCTGCCTGGTGGGAGGTTGCAGGCTAGGCAAGGGCTTCTTGTGGCGGATGCAGGGCAGGCTGATGGGCTCACTGGGTGGGGCTGCAAGGCCGGCTGAAAAGCTACCTGATGGGAACTGAAAGGAAAGCGAGTGCTGCTTGGGTGGGCTGCAGTAGAGGCTAATGGGCTGCCTGGTGGGAACTGAAAGAGAGGTGAGGACTGCTTGACCTGGTTAAAGGGCATGCTCAAGGGTTGCATATGGATGGGGCTGCAGGGAAAGCTGATGGTCTGGCTGCTTGGGGGAGGTGGCCTAAGAGGGCTTGAGCCTAGATTCCTTGGACTTACCTCACATGAGCAACAAGTCTGTTGCCCCTTGCATGGTGCTGAAAGGTTCTGACTGTTTTGAATCTGTGCTTTACGAGCTCCACCATTGTTAGTTCCAAGTGTTGCTCGTTTCAGGGGTTAGCACAGATTTTCATGCAGAAATTATGTGACTTTTCATTCACATCAGTGTAATTCCATATTTAATATGTGCACTTATAACACACACGCGCGCGCACACGGTGATTGATATGGTCTTCTGAGAAATGTAACAAGCTACTGAAATAATTCGGAGTCTCTCTTACGGATGTTTACAGCCATCGAGGAGCCTTAAAAGGGGTATTCATTACTTCACAGAGCTGTAAATTGAGCCCGAAAAGTAAACTGTAAACATTGAATATTAGTTTGTCCCGCTTTTGTAACTCATTAACCTGTAGCAAATCAATTTAGTGTGGCAAGCAAGTGAGATAAAAGAAGCTGACCCCCTCTTTCACACAGCTGACCTTAGAAGCCTGCACTTGTAAACATCTAAATGCCAGCAACAAAGTACCAATGGAAGTTGTTGCCAAAGTCAGACGGCGACGTGTCCATCAGCGTCTGTGTGGGATGAGTGTGGAGAGGGTGTGTACATGGGCAAAGAATGGATTTATATGGATCCCTCCTCAAATGGCTTCATTCTCATGCCATACTCTATAACATTAGTTTTACCTGGCTGGCACTGAAGCACAAGTGTAAGGGTCAAAACTAAACCAAAACAGGAACTCCTTCCCCATAAGGCAAGGTCAATGATCAGGTTGGCTGCAAAATCATTGCTGGAGACTGCAGCCAGTCCAAAGCACAGAAGTCTGGCAGCAGGCAATTCTAAACTAGGAAACCTGAGGCTCAGTAAATTTGAAGGGCTCTACACAGGTCCCCTTTAGCCCATACCTTACATCATCTCATGGCTAAGGTTCTAAAGGAATGGATTGATCTGAAGAGATGATTGCAATTTCACCTTCACCATATAAAGTTCTCCGCTTAGCAGGACACTGACAAAAACGTTTACCTATGCAATGTTAAGCAACAGTAGGATCTGTTCCATGAAGTTAAATTACATCGCTGTTAACAAAATGCGTGTTCGTGCATGATACTATTTTATAAACCAGATGTTACCCTTATGTGATACGACGCACAGGTACGGCCTTAGGAGTAGACTATGTGAATTTTCCACTATAACATGTTTGTGTGTGGCAACTTATTCTGAGAATGTATACTGTATGTGGTTTTAATGTTGTGAGCATGTGTCTAAGAGAGCAACACCGGGATACATTTTGGAGGTAGGAGAGGAGACATAGGGAGGGTAAAGAATCAGAGATCAAGTTCACAAGAAGTCTTACCCTTGGGGATTTTCTTTTTTCCATTGTTCACCCTAAATTACATTGTTAACTCATTGGAAAGGTTTGGGCTCCTGATGCTGTGCTGACCCCCTTAGATGAGCATCTTCGCTGAAGAGTGCCAAAAGAGCAGGAGATGCAGTTAAACGGCTACACAGGCGTGAGATTTGGTGGATTGAAACCCTGTCCTCATTACATCCAAGAGGAATGAATACTGAATTCGATTTGAACTGACTGATTGATTATGAATTGTGATATGTATTAATTGATGGCCAATGTGTGTGATTCTCCTGGGTCCTGGAATATGGGATTCTCAATTGCTGGCATTGTTCACAACTAATTTTGTTTTCTCTGTCTTGACTATCTGCTTCTGAACTCGATACAACTTTCCTTCTGTAGCGAGGCTCGTGTTGAATATTTTTTGGGGACTTGGTGTTCTGGGTTATTTTTTCATTTGATTTATTTTCAGAGGGAGATGGGGTGTGTCTGGTTATTTGAGGCATATGGCTAGTATAGCAGGGTGACTTTTTGTTTTTTTCTTATTTATCTTTATATTATAAAGCTCTTCTCGCAACAGGGGGTACGCATGTTGCCTACTGGCTTCCCGTTCAGGTGGTAACTGGGAGCCTCCCTGATACTGAGGTATTTGTTTTGTAATCCACAAGGCATAGCACTGAATGATTTCTAACGGTTTATGGTCATAATAGCAAATTTAAAAATCTCGAAAAAATAAATCTCGAAACAAAAAGGCCAAAAAAAAAAAGGTCGAATTTTTTTTATGTTTTTTATTCGAAATGGGGGGGTTCCCCCCCCAAACCCCTTTTTTTTTAATTTGTTTTTTTTTTAACCATTTTTTTTTTAATCCCGGACCCCAAAATAAATATATAATTTAAAAAAAAATTCGACTTTTTTTTCGGTCTTTTTTTTCGACCTTATTGTTATTCGAGATTATTTTTTTGAGATTTTGACTGACCACCATTTCTAACATGGCGTTACTGTTGTGGCATCGAGTACAAGCACAATATGTACATGCTGTGCCGATATTGAGCCTTTAAAGTTGGCGGTTTCACTTCCAGAGTACCTGTGGTGAAGGGCTATTTGTTTGCACTCCACCCGAAGTAGGACTGAGTAGACAGGCATTTTGACTTCCGGGTCATTTGGGGCAGCAGAGTTAGCTACAGTCGACTCCCCATACGTACAGAGGTCGGAGGACCGCATCGATACCCGGAACTTTATGTACCTTGCCTTCAGGTATGGAGACTTACATTTCTTAGGCACTGTTTATTTTAATTGAAGGAAGGAATTGGGTATACGTTTTGACATTCCTTGTTAAATCCTTGTAGGTGATTGATCGGGACTTTGGTCCGGTAGTTTGGAGCATACGGGTATGAGAGTGAGTCATACTTGTGGATGCAGCAGAGCGAGACAAGGAGAGTTGTGCTTGTTGTGGCAGGCTCTGGACGACTTCAGTCTATTGCATTCTCTAAGAGGTACTATTGAGTTTTGAATTGTACGTGATGACGCAATATGGTGTTCTCCAGCTTATGTAAGGGGAATTGCTGCCTATGAGAGGCTCTGTTTCTTTGATCATTTGGCTTTATGGTATAGGTGTCTGTAATACATTTTTGGGTGACTTTACACCAGCTCTATGTCACAATTTCAGAGTACATAGTTTAGCTGTTTACTTTGTTGCACAACCTTGCATGACTGGAATGAGGAAGGTATTTGATCAATGACATTTTTGGCGCATGGATATTTAGTTTAGGTAGTTAATTGGTGCAACTTTGATGTGGGTTTCCGAACGAGTGTCTGCACAAGAGTTGTCTCTTCTTTATTTTTTCTGGGCAAGCAGTCTGCGTGACCCGCATTTGCTATCATCTATTGTCTGAATATTGGAGGATTATTGATCCCCTTGTTTCCAGTGTGGGAGACCACCATGAATGATTTGATGTATAACTAGTGATTTAATGTAGGACATGCATTGTATCTACAAAGAGTGGGTTTGGTTTATTTCAGATGTGATATTAAATTGCAATAATAATTGGGTATTTTCTATTATGTTTTGTCTTAGGAATTTGAGGGTATTTTCTCTTGTGATGCAACATAAGTTCCCAAAATGCATTGGATTCATTGTACCAGCTTGAGACCCTCATTTCTGTGTTACGTAAATGCTTGTATACATCAATTGATTTGTTGATAATCAAGAACTGGGCATTTAGGAATGTGATTAAGATCATTCCCATTTATGACTTGTTGGTGACAAGTCTGGGAACAAATTCTGATTACTTTATATTTTGAGTGTTGGCATTTTTTGCCTATTGTATATTTGCTGTTAAAATGTATTAATAATGTAGGCGACAATAAGTCTGTTATTAATTGTTGATTCTATATTGTGAGATTGAGTTGTTTGTCCTTTTTTCTTGCTGCATACATAAAAAACTAAGTTTTATTGAAGGTTGTTGTGGATAGTATTTATTGGGAGTATCATTTTTGAGTTGTAGAACTTGTTGTTCACACCCAGGGAGTAAGTGCTGGGAGTGCTCTGGACTAATCTAGCCCAGACATTATTTTTGTATACATTTTCTCTGATAGGCCATTGAGGTATTTACCATTACACCCACATAGGAATGCTGGGTTCTGGAAGGTGCTACAGGCAGCCAGTGTGGGCTGAGAAGCCTAGGAAAGATGATTTACTTGGGAACAACGATTACATCCACAGCAGCATGTAAACCTGCCGCTTTGCTAAAGTGGTTTGTCCAAAACCATTTGGTGTACCTTATGTTTCTTGGCTTAATAGGTGATTTTGTTATTTTTAACAAGTCTTGGCGCTGAACGGGAGAACCCTTCTTGGCTCCACTATATAGGCATGACTTTTTTAAAGAGTAGTAGGTAGCCAGGGTCCTACTCTGATGTCTAATGAATGAATCATGCCTCCAGAAATGTTTTGGGCTCAGTGTCCTCCCTATTGTGTAATATGGAATAGGCGAGTACGCCTCATTTTCTCACCGAGATGAACTTAAGGTGGAGGGACTCAGCAAGACAGATGGGGGTCAGGGTAGAGCACTTGAAAAGGAATATAAGAAAACTGGGACTTGGTGATGGACACCATACATCCAAATAAACAATGCAGTATAATCAAGACTTCCTGCAAACCAATGTGCATAACAAGCAGTCATTTAGTGCCTCTTTGCAGGTATGGTGATAACCATAAAAACAAGAGGTCATTTAAATACTTCCCATTTTTAAAATACTACCGCATTTCAGGTTGGGGTCCCACTGAATATTTAAGATATGGGTGCACTGACCGCACTGCACCGGGTAAACAGCCCATGTACGGAGCTGTGGACATTGTTTTCTTTCTTCTGATGGCCTATCCCATTAGACACTGATTTCTTTGAATGTCCAACATGGAACAGGTGAGCATTTGCAAAAAAAAGTAAATACACTCCTCCCCTGCAGGACATTTCGTTCATAAAGTGTTAATACATATATTTTGTAAGAATGTACCTGAACCTAAACGTGTTTTATGGTTCCCAGTACATTCTTTATTAAACGTTTTATTGTAATTTTAAAATAATATTTAGGGCGATGTGTGAAAGGTTTTTATGCATTTTGTGTGGCATTTGCAACAACCCACTTGGTTCCTCTTAGATACAGGAAAAAAATATTTCCAACATGATCTGGACATGTTGTAAAATAATAAAAGACAACCCCTAAACACCTGCAGATGCCTGCCCTCAGCATGCAGCACACACAATATTATTTTATAGGTTAAACATGTCAGACCTATTGGTTGGCTAATGACTGTGTAGACTTCTGTTTTGGTAGATGTTATAGGAGGGTTTCTGCTTGTCCCTTGCTGTTGCACCCCCCCCCCCCCAGGCCGTGTGCATGTCCTTTGGCAATGCGAGTCCTGCAAGTATAGGTAGGTTGGTGGGAGCAGAAGGGGAGGTGCACGCTTAGATATTAGATAGTCTGTACAAGGCAGACCATGTTTTAATGGTATGTGTGTGTGTGATTTGACATCAGAATGCTTTAGGATTGTATGGGTGTTAGCGTTCAACATTCTGGAGCCCATCTTCTGAATTTGGGTTAGGGTAGGCATATGGTGAAGTGGCAGGTGTGGGTGGTAGAATTGGGGAAGTTAGCGAGTGCTTGAGTTGTGTGAGGCTTGTTGTCTGGAAACAGGGAGGCAGGAAAAGGAATGCCTTTGGAGAGCTGGCTCGGTGGTGGTTAGTGTAGCAGGTTCAGAGCGAGCTCTTAGCAACAGATTCCAACTGCACATTTTTCAAAATCTAGCAAAGGGTCATGGGACGCTGCATCATTCACGACTGATTGGTGTGCCCTACAAATACATTTTACTACTACTACTCCTAAAAGAAAGAACCCTATGACAGAGTGTATGATGTGTGCCTGTAGGTCTGCTAGAGTATGCCAAAATACTGGGTAATTCCTCAGATCTCTTTATTGTGCTATACTCCACAACGCTATGCTGCAATGGTTATCCATACCATATATGAGTTCATTGCAGCATAGCGTTGTGGAGTACAGCACAATACAGAGATCTGAAGAATTATCAAGTATTTTGTGGTGAGGTGTGTCACGGGGATCCTTGCAGATCATAACACAGACCAGTGCAAGAGGAAGTGGCATAGTCTAGCAGACCTATAGGCAAACATCATACACTGTGTTGTAGGGTTCCTCCTTTTAGTAGTAGTAAAATGTATTTGTAGGGCACAACCTATCACCCCATTCACAGTATGAAGGCACAGATGTCATTTAGCATAAGACAAACCATACAAATAACAAATCCACATCATACATAGATCAAATAGACTACACATCTTAAAAACATTTGACATCCAGGTACACACAGCACAGCATTCCCCCCCATTTACAGCCTAATGGAGCATCAGGTCACATCAAAAGACAGTTTGTGTTGCTTAAGACAAAATGTAAAGGTTAGAAGACATGTGCATTGTCTGAAGACAAGAGGAAGCTTGTTCCACAATGTACATCCAAGAGTCCATACCGGGTCATTTTGTATTTGTCTGCTGTCAGAAGTTCCTTAGAGCTATATCTAAGAGAGCAAATGGGTAATAGCTATGTTTGCAAGATAACAAGGAGCCGTGTCATGGAGAATCATACAAAGCTGGGTGAAAACTCTTATATCAATTTCGGCCTCCATCGGGAGCCAATGCAAAAACCTCCTGGCATCTGATCCGTGATTGAACTTTCTTAGGCCACAGATCACAGGTATTGCCCGGTTCAACCCTGCCTCCAATTTAGACAAAACATTCTTTTGGATACATAGACAGATGGACAAGCAGTATTGAACACGAGATCTGATAACTGCCTGAACCGGGGATTGTAAGTAATATGCATCATAGTGGGTGTGGCTGGGCTGCACAGGACACCGTTGCCTAATAATGACTAAGGGCCTCATTACAACCTTGGTGCTAAGTGCACCAACTTTACCACCATGTTGTAAACTCCGTTTACACCATGGTGGATGGCGGATTTACCGCCCCATTCCAAGGTGAGTGGGGCGGTAAATCCCCATTTCCCATTTTCCCTTCCCCATTCCCATTTTTGCCCCATAGGGCATAATGGGAGTGGGGAAGGCGCTAATTACGCCGCCGTAAATTACGGCGGCGTAATTAGCACCATGGCAGGTTAGCGCCATGGATTTTAACGCCTGCTAAAAGCAGGCGTTAAAATCAGAATCAGGCGTTAAGGGTTAACGGTGGCGTTAACCCTTAACGCCTGAGTTGTAATGAGGCCCTAAGTCTGGGTGAACACCCTGCTTTCACACTCAATGCAAACCGGCTGCATAAATGCCATTTAACACAAAACACGTTTCCCCAAAACTTGAGCATGGTTATGCAGGGTATTGCATTTTTCATGCCAAAATAGTATGAATGTGAAATTCTGGTTCGATCTTAAAATCAGTCTTCTAAAGGCAGCAGCAAGAAGTTGCAGAGCACTTGGGGGAATATGTTTTTGTTATGGGAGAGGTAGACAACTAAGCATATTTAGCTGAGGGAGGGGAAGCAAACTAAATTACGATTCACTTGTGGGTTTGCTCTCAAATGAAAATAAATAGAGTTTGTTTGAGGGAGTGGGAAACCCGTCAGCAGTTTGCTCAGATGGACTCTGATAGATCGCCAATGCTACCCATCACCTGTGGACTCACGCAGCGTTCTATCCTCTCCCAGTGATCTTTACTGTATATGTGGAGGTGCTGGGAACACTCCTAGCTACACACAACATCCACATCCACCAATATGCCGACGACACACAGCTATACCTCAATATCGACTCAATCAAGGACATCCACATGCTCAAATCCTGTGTCTCGCTGATCGAGTCTTGAATGGCCAATGCATAACTGAAGCTCAACCACTCCAAGATTGAATTCCTACTCCTCACCAGCAACACCGTACACCCAGACATACAGACTTGGCTATCAACCATGAACCCTGAGGGTTTCGCACCTGGGCTCACCTCCTGTGCCAAAGCCCCTAGGTTCCACATTGACAAACTCCTCTCCTCTCCTTCAAGACACACATAGTTAAGAAAACTCTGATAGCTTGGTATCAGCTCTCCATCATGTGGAAAGTCAAGCCCCTCCTCCCTCTGGACAGCTTTAGATCCACTGTTCAAGCACTGGTTCTATCCCACCTGGATGGGGGCAATGCACTCCTCGAAGGCCTGCTGTGGTCCTCCCTTGTGCCCCTGGGAAGTGTTCAACAGGTGGCTACTTGCCTCTTCACTGGCTCCCACTGCACGCACAAATCACCTTCATGTATTGTTGCATCATCTATAAGGCAGTCACCCTCAAGTCACCAAGCTACCTCGCAGAGAAACTCAGTATCTCCAACGGACAGCGCACCACCAGAAGCCAGGACACGTGCAGCATTGAAATCCGCTGCTGCAAATAGGAAAGGACCAGAAAACAAGCCTTCTCTGCCTACACCCCAAGACTATGCAACCTCCTCCCCGTCAGCATCAGGCTTGTCCCCATCCTCATACAATTCAGAAAAGAACTCAAGAACCACCTATTCAAGGTGGCTCTCCTCCTCAACACCTAGGCCCTCACTTCGTCCCCTGCACCACCTGACTCCCGAGACGCCATCCACCACTCTCCTCCTCTCCACCCGGTACAGCTGTACCCCTCCTCTGTGCCCCTCTGTATCCTACCCCCTGCTGCTTATCTGTTCTGTTGTTAGCTCTGAAAAGCGCTTTGTTATGCATTTGTACTGTTTTATATCTCTGTAAAGCACTCCGTTCTGTGTCTGTATTTTTGTATAGCTATGTAAAGCGCTCTGTTGCTTCTCAAAGCTAGGTCTGCACTCAGTAAATACCATAATAATAATTATACTAATTATGAAAGTATGATTTAATTTAGGGAGAGGTTGTTACAATCCTGAGGGTATTCACCCAAGCAGACCTCAATAATTCCTTATTCTGGTAGCCAGGAAAGGACTGGCACTCTTAGATCCCAACCCTGGGGGTAGACAAGCGAGGGAGGATCACCTGGGTAGGGGATCCTGGGGTTATGCTCAGGGGAATGCCCCAGGTGAGACGCGGTACTGTACCGGAGAAAGGGACGAGGAAGACGAGGTCCTCAAGGCTTTCATGGGCTGTATCAACTCAACCTCCCATCCACCAAATGAACCTCCTTTTCGAGAATCCATCATCCCCTCCACTTCTGGGGAATCCATTAGATACCCTGTTACACTTAGAAACCACATTCCCCAGAATCCCTGTTTCCCTGTTTCCTACCTGAATACTCCCAGGCATTATTCTTCATTCTCTGATTATTCTTTCCCGAAACTCCAGTATACTGCATTGACAACACACTACCATTCCCACAATCTGCCCTATTCAGGTTATGATAAAAACTCTGGTCATTTTCGTTCTTTCCATAACCCCTACCAATCTCACTCTCCCGAATTTACCCAAAACCCTAGTATGAGGGCTATACTTCTGTATAACACCTTTTCTCCATCCTACCCTGTAGGATACTCAGGAACTCTATCGCCCTCATGTTCCAACCCAAACACTTTCTTACATTGTGACAGACAGCAGACAAATGCTAAACCTGGTTACCTGACATGCACCAACCCAAGGGTCAGGCAGAGTCAGGCAATTAACCAGAATCCCACACACCAGATGGCCCTTTCTCTTCCGCAGTTGGATAAAAGGTGGAGCACAAGAGCGCAATACGAGCATGGTAGACTGCCGACAAGACAGCTATCCAGGCACGGCAGTTCAAGATGAGGAAAAAGGTGGTGAATATCGAGAGGCTGACAAGGAGAGACGCAACCTTGCCCTTTCTGACCCAGACCCACAAAACCTCCGCAGAAAGGAATCGTAAAACAGCAGACAATAGCTCAAGTGTGTTGCAGCAGATGTCAACGGTACACAGAGCGTCCTTACACTGATAAGCAGGACCGAGGGAGGTGCCTGCTACCATTGTAGCGGCATTAACTCCATATATTCTTAAAAGCCAAGTGGTTCATCACAGCTGGTGAGTCGAGGGGAGAACCGATAAAAAAACGAACTGTCTTGAATGAAAGCCGCAAAATAGCAACTTAAGGGAAGTTCAAAGACCTGTTCGAATAAAGGGGAGACCAGCTGCAGAGATATCCGGCACCACGTGGGTGCTTACTCGAGAGACCCTGGTCAATCCTGTGGTTTTTTAAACTGATAATACCAGTAGGCCTCAGGAAAGCCGCAAAAGAACAGTGAAAGTGGTCATACAGGGGTCTTGGAAAATCCTCTGTACAGTCAAAAGTCTTTGACCGACAGGTGATGGAGAAAGGCACGACTGATAAAGTTGCTAACAGTCAACCAGGCAGAGGGATGCTAACAAAAAGGGGCAAAGCCTGAAGTCCCTATGAACAGTGTGTTGACAGAAGTGAACCTGACCGACAGATGTCCACAGTGAACTGTTTAGCAAATGTTGGCAAGAGTGAACTCAGCAGAGGGATGCCGACAGAAAAGGGTGAAGCCTGAAGAATTGTTTAAAAAGTCATTAAGATTCGTAAACCAAGGAAAAGCCATAGTGAACCCGAAAGTGGGAGGCTGAAAATTGAGAAGGGTCTGCACTCGGAAGAGGGGGACGCAGGGGTGAGCCATTATCACCATAACTACTGTATAAAATAACATTTTTGGTTCATTATTTTCCGACCCTCAAAGGCAAGAGACTTTTTACAGGAAAAGAGACTTAGCCATCAAGGTTCTTGAAGATTGAGGGAGGAACTTTCATCTCATGCTGGGGATGCCCGAGAAGTGTGTTGTGCTCAGAGGTTCCACCGTATCCCATGCACAAAATGTGGGGGAGACCCCAACTACTGCATCCTGACACATTATTTTCTTTGTTATGAATTCGATCCCACACTCTTTTTGTAATTAGCTTAAGCATTGGCAGTAGGTTTTTCTTAGTATAGGCCCTTTTATTTGACACAACGCCACCATTTTCATTTGATGGTCGAAGCTTGCTCCCATCTTAGATTTAGGTTGAGATTAGGTGTTTATCTCACCCACTTTTGCAGTTTAATAAACACCCTTGAAATGTGATAATTTGTGTCTGTCTTTACTGTTGCCACCATGAGTTGCTTACAAGCTAGACAGTTACAAAAAGAATTAGTTGATATAGAGGTTTGTTGCAAGAATTTGCAGGCGGTATTCAGGAGATTGCATTCAGTTGCTATAACTGCGTGTGCCATCTTTTTGTGATGTGACAAAATAGTAGTTGCTTGGCTACAAAAAGTATGAGAATTCTTGGGAGGCAGGAGAGAACATTCCATGTCTGGAACTGAGGTGCTATCTTTTTGTGGAGTAACAAAATACTTGTTGCTTGCCTAAAAATAGTATTTTAATTCTTTATAGGCAGGAGGAGATTGTATTTAGTGTCTGTAACTGCATCAAGTGGCAAGACAAAATACTAGTTGCAGAAAAAAGTTTTACAATTCTTGATTGTCAGGTGGAGATTTTATTCAGTGGCTGTAAATCAGTGCACCATATTTTTTGCGATGAGAGCAAAAACACACTTGTCACTTGTGAAGAAACCATCTCACTATTCTTTGAAGGCAGAAGGAGTTTATTTTCTGTGGATATACATCAGTGTACCATCGTTTTGGGAGAGGAGATCAAGCACGGAATAGAAAAAGTCTTACAATATTTTGGAGGCAAGGGGACATTACATTTTGGGGCTGTAACTGAGTATGCCACATTTTTTAGTTGAGATAAGATATTAGCTGTCATAATATTCTGTGGGAAGGAGGAAATGATATTCAATTCCTGCAAATCAGTAGAGGAGAAGAAATGCCATTGCGTACCAGTGTGCCTGCAGCACATAACAATGCCTGGGAAAGGAGGTGTTTTGCAGATGGATGGCATTATGCATCATTCATATCATCTGCTGTGTGAACCGGGGAGTTCAGACTTGTTTGTGACAACGTAATCAATTGATTTCCCCTTCAGCAGGTGATGTGTGAAATAAATAAGAACATGGCCAGGTTTTGCAGTCGGAGGAGGTTCCGTCAACTAAAGATGATGGGCTAGAGAAAGAGTGACACATCCATGTTTAGGCAGCAAATCACCTCATTCTGGAAACCAGTGATACCAAGGAGGAAGTTGACAATTCCCTTGTTACATAAATCGGCGGTAGAGCCAAATCTACGCCTCTACCTCTATGCAGTATCTTTCCAACAGACTGCAATACCTGGAAGTGCAAAATGGGGTTGCCGGGAATGGCCCCATATATTTTCCGGAGGATGATCTCCCATCATTCATTCTTTTTAAATAAACAAAAAACAAAAAGCGCAGGCGAGCTCATTCCCCCTGTGCGGATGGTTGAATTCCTCACACTCATGCATCTGCAATGAGACAGGCCTGCGACTGGCAGCACGCACAATGTAAAAGGTGCATAAAAATAGCATATATTTTCAGGCAGCAGCAGTCACAGGAGCAACTGTTTGTTTTAATGGAAAAATTGAGCTAGCATTTATTTCCTATATGGCTGTATGTGTTCTTCAATAAATGCATTTTATTATTAGAATAAATGCAGAAAAATACTGGATGCGAATTATCTTTTTATATGACAAAAAAAAAATTTGGAGAAATACAGAAAAAAAGGCCCAAAAATAAATACAGATGGAAATGGTAGAAAAATAAATACCATAAAACTAGAAGCCTTATTTATAATATAAAATGATACTCCTCCTAGAATATTTGGAGAAAATATTTCAGGGGTCAGGAAAAAAAAAAGTCATCTACCTGACGACTTTTTCCAGGCGACATTATCACATGGAACCAAATATACTTGCGTGTGTCTCACACAGAGGCCATTGGTGACGAAGGACAACAGAGACAATATCCAATGAAAGAGGGATATAGAGAGAGGAAAACAAAGAGACAGAGACAGAGAGAGAGAGAGCGAGAGAGAGGGAGAAAGAGAGAGAGAGAGGGAGAGAGATAGAGAGAGAGAGAGGGAGAGAAAGGGAGAGAGAGAGGGAGAGAGATAGAGAGAGAGAGAGAGAGGGAGAGAGAGAGAGCGAGAGAAAAGAAGTACACAGCAAAGAGAGCAGGAAAAATAGGAGATGACGGGCACATGGATGGGAAAGAGTTAATACAGTGAAAGCAATGGGTAAGGTGAAAGTGGTAAGGTAGAAATAAAAGGTTTGCATGTGTCTGAGGGACCAGTAAAGGTGTAAAGCCACTACGGCTCAAAACTTCATATTCAAGAGCTGTGGGCACACTGCATCCTGCTGTGCCACAGTACATCTGGGCGGTGCAGGGGGAAAGGTTTATGCGGTGTGTTGATTGTCACACTAGATGCCATATTGTCTAGACTACGCAAACATTAAGAGCAGACTTGGGCTCTTTGTTCGGTGCCTGACTGTGAGCGAGCGCAGAGAGGGGCAAAGGCAAGAGATGATGGAGGAGTAGCAGGCCAGAGCATGAAAAATGCGCTGCATTCGGAATTACCTGTCTACCTCCACCGCAAACACTGCAGGCCTGCGCCGGGGCCAATCCATAATTACGCCTGCTTTGCTTCCATGGGGCTTTTTTACCCCAAGGGGAAGTGGTTGTGAAATTAAAATTTATAAAGTGGTTCTAAAAATGTGCGGTTTTATCATAGCACAGGAAAAAAAAGCCAAATTGTTGGGATTAGCCCCTTTTCCCTTCCTGTATGCCTTCAATTAGCCGCCTAGGAGCAAACCCACAGCTTTAGGACCGAAAATAGCTGGAGCGAAGTGACGCAGATTTCACCCCAGATGAAAGAAGTGGATTCCAGAAGCCTAATTAAAAGCAACTGAGCACACCACCATTTGATACAGAGTTTGCTCACCTGAAAAAATAAACCGATCACTGAAGCAAGGCTTTAGTAGCCGAGAGAGGTGGAAAAGGCCCAGGAAGGGGTTTGGAGCGGGTCAGGGGAAGGCCTAGCTCTGCAAGAACACAAAATCTGTCTGTTTCTTCATTTGCGGAGTCAGGGGGAGTTCAGCCAGGGAGGGGAGGCCTCTGCTGCTCTCCTCCGCCCCCACCCCCACCCCCACAGCAGCACCACTTCACACAGCAGTGACTAATGGAGCAGAGATAGAGCAAACAACCCCGCCATTTATTCCCACCTCGCCACATCCAACGCCGCCCTTCTCCAGCACTGGACATAATTAGCCAGGCTGCAGCCACGCGCTCGGGCCCAGGGCCCACATAGGGCCCTTTATTCAAGCAGCGAGACACCCACACACCTACGCAGTGCCCCTCGGCGCCCATACACTGCACAGTCTGTATGACGGAACGCGGCGGGCTCTTTTAACTAACACAAGCCATGAAGGTTTCAAGACCTGGGTGTCACTCAGGAGCTGTGCTCACACAGGTATTTATTTAATTTAACAACACGAGGTCATGCTGTCGCTTAGAACAGTGACAAAATACGGGTATGTCACATTCACTTCTCTTGAGTAATGCAACTTTGGTAAAAATACAAACAAAGTAACCCCAACGTCTGAGCAGTGGGAAACTTGATGATTTTCTCTCTGGGTTTCTGCCCACACCAGTGAATTGCAATTAATGAAATATAGCGGTTTCCTTTGGACGTGCCCCCGCTTTTTCTACTGTCATATATCTGAAATGTACTTGCACGTACGCCTGTGTGTCTGCGAAAGCGCTCTCTCTCTCTCTCTCTCTCTCTCTCTCTCTCACTGTATTGTCTCTTAAATGCACGATATTTCCCTGAATAGACTACACCTCTTATTTTATGATCTGAAACAGCATTAATGTAACATCTTTTCTAAAGTATTCATATATATTTATGAAAGTTCATTTGAGCCAAGTCACACATTCCACAACTCCAGCTAGTAGCCATTGCTGCAAGTTCCTAGAATTGGTAACTTTGGCAAATTCGAATACATCTGGGCTGATAACTATTGGTGGGTGCATTCTGCTTGGGTCCAGCTGGATACTGTGTGTATGCAAATGACCTAATATGCAAGCCTTTGGCTCCAGGAATGCATTTTTATACGTATCACTGATGAGCTCTAATAAGGGTTAAACATGTGTGCATACATTTGTATCAAACGTTTCACTTTTGGGGGGCCCAAGTCAAAAAAGCATATTTAGAAAATGTCATGCAGATACACCCAAAAAAGTCATACGATATTAAGGGTTTTTCACCTTAAATGTGGGGCAATAATCATCACCCTGTGATATCCTCCCCAGAGCTCCTGTATATAAACAGATGGGCTTAAAGGGGGAACAAATGGTGAGACATTGATGAAAAGCACTTGAATCAAATTGTAACCAGAAATTGAAGGGGCCAATTCACAAAGACATTACACTGAATAACTCTAACAACCTCTGATTTACTCCTGGACAGGGCTATGATTTTCATGAAAAAGGTTACTCTGAGTATCTCGGACTAGAAAGTTAGGTGTACGTCAGAGTTACTCAGTGTAACCTCCAATGCCTTCTCCGAGGGTAAGTCACGGGTATGACAAAGGTACTCTTTTATGAAATGTGTCCATTATAAGGATTTTTATATAATGTAAAACTTTTTTCGAGAATTTAATGTCATCTTTTCTTTAAATAAACAGTGCATATTTGTATATTTAGTCGAAAAGTTTCAAAACGTATTAAACTTATTTTACAACAGGTTCCATGTGGATTCCCATTAGGTTGAATTTTGTTTAAATTGAAATGTTTTGGGGGAATTTCGTGTCGCCCACACCCCATTATTTTTTTATGGCCTAAAATGTCACTAGATTTATGAAATTGGCGAAAATTTTGTGCACAATACATGAAAGTGGCAACAGTTTTGCAGAGTCCTGAAGGCAGTTTTAGTGGCAGGATTTATAGTTTTGAAGAGATTTTTAAAGGGTCGGTGAAGAATGCCCAAGTGCAACAATTGCCCACATCCTTGCTACTGACAAATAGCCTAGTCTGAGAGAGAGTTTTAGAGCAAATTTATTTGCATTTCAATCTAAGTCATTTTTCCAGGGACCCTGTTTTACCGGGATCTTCAAAGACTGAAAATGAGCTACCTGTGGCAGGGCACGGCCTACACTGATGGGGTAACATTCACATGAGAGGCCAGGCAGGAGATCAGGTGGTGGCAGTTCCATATGGAGGCCAGGAATGCAGGACAATTTTTCAGGTGCTTATACAGTTTACAGTTAGGATCAGATGCCAACCTGGCAAGGTGTGAAGCCATGCGTGAAGAAGTCTTAACCTGTGGTCCACGGTCCGTAGAGGAGTCTTCAATGCTAATGTGCTTGTCAACTGTTTTGTTATCAAATGCTTCAAAAGAGAAAGGCTCCATCGCTCCATTAGTCAAAGACTAAACAACATTTCAGTTATCAGATTCAGCAACAAGTTTGTTTGTATCTGCTCAAGGACTCTGGCAGAGATGGCAGATCCTGGGAGTTCTCTCTCCTGCAGCACCTCATGGTAGTGGGGATTCACAATACAGTGGTGGAGTGGTGTGCAAGGCATCTCGAGGATTCCACCGATTGGCACCTCATTGCTCCCTAAGGAAGTTCAACTTTGGGGCCTTTGGGGTCCGATGTATATCAACCTTTTTGCATCTCAATTTGAATGCGCAGCTCCTTCTTCTTCAGCTCGAGACCAGGCTGAGCCATAAATCATGGATGTGTTTTTCAAACCTGGGATCAAGGCTTGCACTACGTTTTCCCTCCATTTTCCATGATCCCATGGTACTCTTTAGGACCTCCAATGTTCTCGTGACTCTACTTTGGCCATCCCAGGCATGGTAACCAATCATTCTGGAAATGAGCTTTGGCATACCGACCTGCCTCCCCTACCTTTCACATTTGCTAGCAGACCTGAAGAGCCAGTTTTATCCTCTAGTTCAGGATGGCTCACATACTCTAGTGGTCTGGAAGGTTTCAGGCCTTTCTGGACAACATAGATCATTTTGTCAGTGGATGCAACTTTCTTACAGGACATAGGCATGTAGGATGTCAGTTTGATTCTCTCCTTATTTCAAGAATGGCCTGCCAATGAGAATCTCTCTATTTGCAATTGCTATTGGCTAAATTGGTTACCCACTTATTTCTCATATTCCATTTAAGAGGGCTTGGGATGTAAGAGCCACAGATCTGAAGGGTTGCTGTTTTTGCCCATGGGTGTTCTCTTCTACTCATCACAACAAACGAAGATGGGTTGAAGTACAATATCCAGCCTTCCATGATTTTTTTAAGTTGTCGTTGTCTCGTTGCCTCAAATGTTAAGAAACACTAACCAGGGACTTCAGGGGTCTTGTTTGCAACTCTTTATTTCCATTCTAAAACCCCACAGCTCTGTTTCCTTGCCTAGATGGGTCCATTGGGTCAAGTCTTGGGCAGGCTTCGATGTGTCCTCTTTTGGCGTCCACTATGCAAGAAGGGCAATGCTTCCTCTGCCTATTGGGCTGATTTCGCACGATTGGTGGATATTCTTATTTCCACTGATTGGTCAAATATATGTGATTTAGTATGTTCTATTGTGAATGTATTGCTCACGTGTCTTTGGTGGTGTTCACTATGCTTTGAACCTCAATAATAGAAAGATTCCGTGCCCTCAAATTGAATGTCGATTTTTCTAGGGTACAGCGGAAAGTCGAGAATCTTTCTGATTTCTTTTGGTCAACCATGATTCTTCTTACAATGTTATTTCAGTTGCAGGTTCAGGAGGTGGCCTTGTTTCATTTGGAAATTAGTTAAGCTGCGGTCGGGATTTCAGAAGACGTGGCTTTCCTCTAAACTTGGCTGTTGATGCAGGATCAAGAAAAGAGGAGGAAGCCTGGAGGGTGTCATCTTTATCGAATCCAGGACACAGAATGATGTGTGACTCTTTATGGTTGAAGTGAGATTTATGGGACTTGTAGTTCAACAACAAAAAAAGTTTTCTCCTTCAAAATTGTGTAAAAATCTTGCTGCTGCCAGAAAAATAATGTTACTTGTATAGTCCTCGCCTCCATGCCCTTAATAAAATCTTGGCTTTCCCTTGTGCCTTTGTAAAATTTCCATTGTGTAGTGCAATGTTGATCCAGACTGCTTTGTCACTCAGTGGCCATGCTAATGGCAGTTAGGTGCTTCAGAAATGCCCTGCAGTGAGATATATGTAGGGCAGACTAGTAGACAGATTAGAGTGAGGATCACAGAACATCGGTCAAAAACAAGGACCAAAACAATTGCTGCACCATTAGTAGAACACTTCATCACAATGGGCCACAGTGAAAATGACACAAAATAGTGGGTTATCGACAAAGCCAAAGGAAACGGTACCAGAGATACCGAAGGGCTCCTTGCTAGGAAGGAACACTTTTGGTTATATAAACTGGATAGTAATCGCTCTGGTTTAAATTAGCAAGAAGAATGGCAACAACTAGGCCTATAAGTCCCCACTAGTCTGTACCATTTACCTGTTCAGGCATTCATTGTTTCCTTGCCCTTCCTGCCTGTTTTTGCTCTTCCTTTCCGTCCCTCCCATCATGATTCCGTCCTATTTGATTTACATCCTTCCTGAATTCAGGTTGCAGACTGGGCACCACACATTGTTCCATTGGCGGCTGTTACATCCTGGCCACTAAGAAGGCCCTGATTCTAGTGGGAGTCTTATTGCCGTTTCTAACACACAGTTAGTAGATCAACAGCACAGCATCTCTCCATTGTTTTTGAGGGAGCAGGTTCATTGAATTGGAGCATATAGGTATGGCACCATCCCCCAGGAGACAACCACCATCAGAGACCCCTTCTACCTGAAACTGAGTGATACTGACACACGACCATTCGCAGACTGGCGCTGCACCTCGAACGACAACATTGCTATGGCAACGGCATCTTCAATACATAAATATAATCACAAATATATTTGTACATTTATTTAAGGCACAGCGCCTGTTGGCGCCTGGCTGCTCTACCCATTATTCATTTTTTCTATCAGGGATTTATGCCCTCAAACACTTTTATTTGATATGCCGATTGTCAGCACAGCAAGCTGTCTACGGGGCATGCCGTACACTCTGCGGTCAGGGCTTCACCATGGCAGCGGTGCCCCAACGTCCCTGATGCCTTGGCGCGTGATCCACATCACATGTCTGGAGGAAGGCCATTGCCATGGTGATGCTTCCCACTGTGACATTGAGTCTTGTTCTTATTTAGGACACGCAGCATTCATGGAGCGCTGTCTCTCCAAGCGCAAATTAAACACTGGAGATCATGCAGCGGTGCCTGCATGTGTGGCCTGTGGGCCATTACATTTTTCCTTTATTGATAGAGGTAAACGTCAATCCACTGTATGGCTCCCATGCCCTGCTTTTATTATATTTTATTGTATTCAATTTAATTCATGTTATCAACAAATCACTGTATCTAGTAACAGAGTTAGGTTTCACCCCATCCAACCCGCCCCATTTCGCTTTATTTGAGCCACTAGCCATGCTTTCCATGATGAGATTCCTCACATCAATGAGAACTACATGATCCGGAGGCACAGTGAGTGCAGTCTCCTTCTTAAATAGTGCTGGGCACACACATAGGCACAGAGGGACCTCACAATCAGAGGAATAATCCCAAGGGCGTTATTTCGGTATTTATTGGTCTGTAGGTTTGCTTAGGTGATCTGAAGCTGAGGTCTTTGACAAACTGTGCATTTCCAATTTTTTATGAGTAAGTGTGCCACTTATGTTCCCTTTCATTTATATATTGGCTAAGACAGTAACTTTTCCCCACTTTATTAGAGCTCAAGTAATTCAAGTTTTTGAAGACAACTGCGTTCATCTCCAGATTCGACAGAATCCAGCACACTTACTTATAATGCTTAATGCCGCCTATATGTTCCAAAATGTTTGTCTATGTAATTTTCATTGATTAATTATTTTAAGATTGTTAATCAATTAGGAACATTTCTTCCTTCCTCATTGACTAGGAGAACAAGGTGATTTATGCACTTGAATACTCATCTTTCTTGCCTTCCTCTTTCCTCTAATCTTGGGGGTACACCCGTTGCACTTTCTTTGCACATTGCCCTTTATATTCTTTGTATATTAGGGAAATTAAGTAAGTTGATTCCCAGTTTTTTATTTCTTTATACCAAAGCCAGCTGAAGGCAACTATATGAAAAGAAGCACAAAACAGAATAATAAATACATTTTTTGGTAATGTTGTATCTTCATTCCTATTGTATCATTTGTTCTACATATATTCTTGCCCATGGAATGAGGGTTTACGGGCTTGTCTACCTTTTGTGTTGTGTGAATTAGTACAGCCAATTGGGCTGAGTAGGCACAGTTATAATACACTATTTTACAATACTCTGTGTCCCGAGTTGTGCCTACACTACCCTGTTTTTAGTTGATCCACCATCATGGAAGTGTTTTCATTTACAGAAGATCAGTTGGCTGAAGACATAAGTGGGCCCTCTTATTTTGATATAGAACTTGCGGGCACTGAAGACCTGACTAAAACTACTACTGATTCTCTATTAATATTAAAAAACAACATTTTTCATACAATAATGCACAGTCACTTATTGAAAGAAAACCTTAGGGGAAATATCATCCTACTGGGACTGCAAGTGAGAAACAAACCATGCCTGTTCCTGGATGATGAGGAGTGTAAAGCATCATTCTCACATATAGCAACAAAATGTAGCCTGGACTGGATTGTCTTAACTATAAATAAAGCATAAGAGGCAAGTGCAAAGATTAAAGAAGTTCTAGATCTGGCAGAATTCACCTTTTTGAATGATGGCACTATCCAACACACTAAAGATAAATTGCAAGTGATCCAAAAACAACAAGACGAATTTATCAAATCCTTAACGCATAGGAAAATGAATGAATAAAAAAAAGATTTGTAGAACTTTAATAAAGAGAATGTGTATCCGTATTTACAGACAGATAATATTAGCGAGAGATATTGGACTCCACCTACAACCCATGGAGGGGCAAGCGGGGGATATAAAAAAAAATAGGTTACCTTCTCAGACTCCTCATCTGGTTCTGAATTAGAGAAAGATAATTATTGAGACAGAGATAATCAGGGAGGCAGAAACAATGGACAGTATATTTTAGGGAGAGGCTGTTGGAGGCAAGAAGATGAGAATTTCTACCACAACGTTTTGTTCTGATTCCTCCTCAGGCTGAAATGCCACCTACTTCACTGATATCCTCACCTCATTAACCACATTCCATGGAGACAAAGAACAAAGTATACCGGAGGTAAGGGGTCCCACCTTGGTTCCAATATTTCCAAAAGTCTTTTGACCATGGATTTAGAAATTGAACTGCGACAATTCTTTCACAAAATCTGTCTACAAGATTTTTTTGAAGTTCATGCCAGCCCGGGGACCAATGTCGGAAATACCCCTCTTTGTCCACAGTTCAAGTTCACTCCCTTGAATAACATGATTTTGAAGGAAGTTCTCACCTTTGAAAACGTTATTTTGAATAGTTTTCAGACTATCTGCAAAGACAAGGCACATACAAGAGATTTTAACTTTGGTTACAGACAGACTTAAGGAGATGCTGCACTCTCTAGAGAATGACACTAATATTGTCATTAAAAGTTCTGACAAGGGGGGCGGGGTGGTCATCATGGCTAGTACCTTCTATGAAGATGAAGCCCTCAAAATACTTAATGTAGCTGACACCTATAGGCGCCTTAAGGGAAACCCCACCCCTACTATTCAAACGACTATTACCAAAATGACAAAGTCAGGGTTTGAAGCAGGTTTTCTCACAGCCAAATAATTCCATTTTCTCAATCCTTTGAACCCTTTTTTATATCTTGCCCAAAGTGCATAAAAATGTGTCCAAACCCCCTGGTAGGCCAGTTGTATCTCTATGCAGCACTGTACTTGAACCTGTGGGAAAATGTATTGATTTTTTATTAAACCCCTGGCAGCCAATATCCAGTATTTTCTAGCAGATACCACAGATGTTATCAACATGGTTGAAGGGCTTCCCTTCAAATCTGACTATCACTTCCTGGTCACCCTGGATGTGGAATCTCTGTACCCCAACATCCCACAGGGAGAAGCTTTGCGAGTGTGTAGGGATTACCTTAATGAAAAAACACAGCCTCACAATGTTCCTACTGAATTTATTTTGGAACTCCTGGAAGTGGCATTAAACAAACATTTCTTTTGTTTCAAAAGTAATTTTTTTGTACATATCAAAGGAACAGCCGTGGGGACTTCATTTGCCCCCAATTCGGCTACATTGTACATGGCCACATTTGAAGAGCTTTTCATCTGGTTATTTGTAACCAACCTTGTAGGCTGTAACGGTATCTAGTCACAGCATTGAATCCCAAAGCATTGAATGCCTAAAGTGGCACAAAAAAAGCATCTAGTGCAGTTTTTTTAAGGTAAAGGGTTTATTTTAATTGTATTGGGTTTTTAAAGGTTAAAAAAAGGGGGCGACCCCCCATTAAAAACTTTTCTTTTTTTTAAATGCATTCGATACTTTTTTTTCAACACTTTTTTTTAGATGGTAAGGCATTCGATGCTTTGGCATTCAATGCAATGTCTATAAACCGCCGTAATCGGTGATCCATGTAGCCAAACAAAAGTATAAAAATTGGCTCAGAAATGCTAAAATCATGTAAGACCAAGAAAACACTGAGAATATGCTGGACGCTCTAAAAAACAATAACACCCGGCGTCTTTGGGACCTATTAAAACCAAATTTGAACATTAAGAATTCAATGATAGTAGATGTACAGGAAACCGCCTGGGTCACCCATTTCGCAGAGTTATATAAAGAGAGAAAAACATCCAGGAAAAATGGTACGACACCAAACAAAAAATCTTGGAACATATCATGGGACCCGGATGATTTAATCACCATCATTCGGAAACTAAATGCCTCGAGGGCACCCGGACCTGACGGCCAATTAAATGCTACACTAAAAATAAATCTGGAAATTTGGGCAGAATTCTGTGCTGAAATTTTACTCCTAATCAATCGCACCAAGTACATTCCTGCATCATGGCAACTTGCAACATTAATCCCAATATTTAAACAGGGATCAACTAAAGACCTGATGAACTACTGCCATTATTAGATCCCTCAGGAAAAATATTTGCAAATTTACTTCTAACAAAGTTAAACTGTTGGTCCAAACAGACTAATCATCAGGCGGTGCGGCAAACTGGTTTTGTTCGACATGTTGACCCTGGTGTCAATCTCCTAATTATGAACATGATCAAACATGAAACGATCAAGGCAACAACGCAAACATATGTTGCATACGTAGACTTAAGTCTAGCATTTGACAAAATCAATTGAGATCTCCTTTGGGAGAAACTCGAACAATGGGACTGCCCCAGTGACATACTCGAACCTATAAAGCTTTTATATTCAAACACCAAAATTCAAGTGAGAATGTCCACTGACGGGATCGTACCAAATCTAATCGGTACAACGTCCTTTCATCACCTGCTTTTTCATCCCCAGGCTTTTAAACGTGCACATTCCATCGAAGGTGCACATCAAATTTTTTTAGGGGGGTGGGAAAGGACAAATAAGGGTTTGGGCGGGTGGGCAATAGCAAAAAATAAGTGTGGGTGGGCAGTTTGGGGCCCCCCCCTAAAAAAAAAAAAATTAAACGATGAGCACATTCGATGGAATGTGCACGTTAAAAAGCCTGGGGATGAAAAGGCAGACGATGAAATGACATGGAACCATCTAATCAACACATGGCATGGTCTAAAGCAGGGATGCCCCCTTGCCGCAGCTCTATTTAACCTTTTTACATCAGACTTTGAGGCAACTATATACTCGGCAAACATAAATCCACCCAGACTTAATGCAACAGCTGTACCTTTTTTAATGTACGCCGATGATATTATCTTACTTACGAAAACTCCATTGGGTTTACAGACTGCACTAAACAGAATGCAAGAGTACATTGATAGAAATGAACTGGTAATAAACATCAAAAAGACCAAAATCATGACGCTAACAAAGAAAGTACAAAGAAAACAGCCACCTCAAGCATTCTACCTCCAAAAACTAAAACTGGAATCGGTCACAACATACAAATACCTGGGAATCTGGATAAATTAATCGGCAAATGAACTTTCCTGGACATTCCATCTTAAATCCAATGCCAAAGCATTGGCTAGACAAGGTGTAATCATACACAGAAAATTCTGCACATTTTCACTCAAGCCTGTGATTACTTTTTATAAGCAAAAAGTGACTGCAATACTCGCATACGGAGGAGAAACTATGTTTAACATAGATCAGCCAATATGGATGCATTTGGAGGCGATCTTCTGGCGGAAAGTCTTATTCCTCCCTCAATCAACACCTATGCCTCGCATAAGATATGAGCTCAGCCTCCAATCGCTCCATTCAATAGTAGTATGGAAAACGCTAGAACTATTCTGGAAAGTGAATAACTATATACCAGCGATCAAAATTTTGAGAGCCTCAAATTTGAAAGTCAACAACACTGTATTGACAAAATGGAAGGAAGCTGCCACGGATATATGCATAGAAAAAAGCATCTCTTCAGATATGCTGTTCAACAGGCCACAGAAAGCTAAAAAACTACTAGTGAGACTTGATTGGACCGCGACTATAGACAAGAAAAAACAATACAAACTAAATCTCCAGTGCGATGACGAAGCGAGAGCACTTAACCAATTGCCACATTACTTGAATCTGTTTCCAGACCGCCAAATTCAAGACACTTTCTCTCCAAGTGCAAATTAAACACTGGAGATCCTGCAGCTGTGTCTCCTTGTGCGGCCCGTGGGACATCACACTTTTCCTTTATTGATAGAGGTAAGAGACCATCCACCATATGGCTCCCATGCCCCTGTTTTATTTTATTTTATTGTATTCCATTTAATTCATGTTATCAACAAGCCACTGTATCTAGTAACAGAGTTAGGTTTCACCCCATCCAACCCTGTCCCATTTTGCTTTATTTCAGCCATTAGCCATGCTTTCCATGATGAGATTCCTCACATGGTGTCCAGTTAAAGTACCGAATTCAAAAGGATCGAATGCCAAAGGTGAGAGTCAATTTGACCTAAAACAAAAGGGTCGAATTTATTTATTTTTTAATATTTTTTTTGTTGGGTTTCTGTTTTGGAAAAAAAAGTGGGTTTTACCACACAAAAGGGGGTTGGGGAGGACCACCCCAACAACATTTTTTTTTAAAAATTAAAAATAAAACATTCGACCCTTTGGTTTTCGGTCCTTTTGATTCGACCCTTTGGTCATTCAATCCTTTGCATTCAAAACTTTGACCTAGAACCTCCTCACATCAATGAGAACTATATGATCTGGAGGCACAGTGAGTACAGTCTCCTTCTTAAAACAGCAATGGGTGCACACATAGGCACAGAGGGACCTCACATTTAGAGGAATAACACCAAGGGTGTTCTTTCTGTATTTATTGGTCTGTAGGTTTACTTGGGCGACCTGAAGCTGAGGCCTTTGACAAAGTGTGCATTTCCAATGTATTATGAGTAAGTGTGCCACTTATGCTCCCTTTCATTTATATATTGGCTAAGACAATAACTTTTTGGTAATTCAACACACTATGTTCTAGCATTGGTTCTCTATTTCGTTTTCACAGATAGAGGCAGAATGTCATGATGAAAACATTCCCATCCTGCCATTGGGATCTTGTTGAAATTAGGAAGAAAGAGAAGTTGTGACACCTTTCCCCCACCTTTTTAGATCTCAAGTAATTCAAGTTTTTGAAGACAACTGCGATCATCTTCAGATTGTCTCACCTGGTAGACAGAATTTGACAGTGTTAAGCACAATTTCTTAAAAGGCTTAATGACTGCTATGTGTTCCAAAATGTTCGTCTGTGTAATTTCGATTGATGAATTATTTTTAGATTGTTAATCATTTATAAAAATGTCTTCCTTCCTCATTGATTAGGAAAACAGGGTGATTTATGCACTTGAATACTCAACTTTCTTGCCTTCCTCTTTCCTCTAATCTCGGGATACACCCTTTGCACTTTCTTTGCAAATTGCACTTTTGATTCTTTGTATATATAGGACATTATGGGCCTGATTCATGGAAGTGTTTTATAATGGTGCAATCCCATAGGAAAACGCTCTGTGATTCGGGCCCTGTGTATGTTGATTACCAGTTTTTTATTTCCTTATACCAAAGCCAGCTGAAGGCAGCTATATGAAAGGAAGCCAAAATCAGAATAAATAAATACATTTTTTGGCAGTACTTTGCCCTCCTATTTAGATATACAACTTGCGGGCACTGAAGACCCAACTAAAATTACTAGTGATTCTCTATTAATATTAAAAAATAAATATGTTCATACCGTAATGCCCAGTCACTTATTGAAAGAATCCCTTAGAGGAAATATCAACCTTTATTTATACTTTTGATTGGGACGGTAGAATACCTATCTGGCCCTAACTCTAAAATGGGAGTAATCTCGACCATTAAACAATAACTAATGTGTCCAAGTCAGTCTGGTCAAAATAAAAAAGGCCTGCACTAAGAAGATCTAACCGTGCCCTTCGTTTTAGAATAACAAATGTGTTAAGGGAATTCAAAATGAAAATAGTGTCTTAAAAGGAAATGTCAGGTTCAACCCAAAGGGGTATAGAGAGTCTCTAAAAAAAAGGATGGGTGGATGGCACAGTTCTGTCAGTCTTGCCCACCATGGCATACTGGTACAATTCAACAGTTCAATCTTAGGCTTTCAACTTCCGGTAGTTCAATCACTCCTTTAGGCTTCGTCCACCTTGTCATCAATACCCAGTTCATATATTCTCAATTTCTTGCAGTTCTGCACAGGGTTCCCTCTGCCGGGATCAAGCCTGTCTTGTTTCACTTTATCACACAATTTCTCACAGTTCTGCACAGACTTCCCTCTGCCGGGCTCAAGCCTGTCTTTCCTTTGTGGGGGTTCCCCTTCTCCACGTTGTATCTCATATATCTTTTCTCTGTCAAAGACTTTCAAAACTGAACAGGATTTACATATATTTCTGCATGACCACTTCGACCTCTCTTTCAACAATGCTTCATGTAACGCTCACCTGACTCCCACGGAGGTGCTGGTCTAGTCTGGGTTGCTGTGGCCTCTTCGAGCGTGATGCGCAGAACTCGGAACACCGACTGAACAGGACCCTCAAATCTTGCTTGTCTGGCCCGTAGGAATATCCTTCTGCAGATAAGAAAGGGGATTAACAGTCTGCAGAATAGTGTGCTTGCTCCCCCCTTCCCCCCTTCGTTCTTCTCTAACTTCCTCCGACATCCCCGATTTAAGCTCACCTTATGGTTTGAAAGGATGAACTCTCCATCCTGCTTCTGCTGCAGGGGCGCGTGTTAGTCCAGTTACTTCACTGGTTTTCAGAATGGCGCTGGCAAAATCCACTTGACTTTCCCGAGCGGAACGCCGTAAGTATGAAGATTACAAAAGTTCAAGTGTTGAGCCTCCTTTTCTGTTGCCTTCCTAACCTGTGATCTGTCCTTAATTTCAGGTGCAGAATGAAGGCGATGCGTTGAGGGATTGAATTGCCGATGGTAAACTCAGGTGAGTTAGCGATGGAGGCAATCCCTCTTAATGTCTTTATATTCCTCCAGTAATGTCTTTTGTCCTTTCCCCATAGGACCGGGGTGCGGTACCTGCCAACGAAGCGGCGCCGACCCGAAATGAGGAATGGTCCACCAACAGAGGACCGGTAAGTGTTATGGCGGAAAATTAGGCTTTCCTCATATGTTCCTTCTGCTCACCTTTTGTCTCTTCTTCTCTCCCCTAGGCGCAGAGATGTGGCGACCGGTGCAGACAGTCGCGGTGGAGCCAGAAGAACTCCCGAGGACAGGTGAGTGAAGCGCGGCGCTGCAGCGAGCAACGCAGTGCTTTTAAATGAAAGTCTTTTCTCAGGAACGCTGGCGTGAAGGTTCCGGATGCAGGTAAGAAGTTTGATAAAATTCTTGGTTTTCACCTTTCTCTTCTCTTCTTTCCTTACAGGTGTTCTAGGATCGAGGCGGGCGTGGCTGGAGACCAGATGCAGGAGCAGACACGGTGAGCGTTCAGCTGCTTGGATGCAGAACAACGTGAAGCGTGAGCTACTGTCTGGGCGTGGCTTAAATAGCCCCCAAAGTAGTTCCAGGTAAGTATCCTTCCCTGGCCACGCCTGAGTGGCAAAATAGTCCCAATGAAAAAATAGTCCCTGTCAGGTCTCAGGGAGGCCTGAATCTTGCTGCATGGTCTGCATCAGGTAAGTGCACAAAACACCTTCCTTTATGAGCCTGGCACCTATGGCGCCAGGACTGATGTCCAACATGAGCCTCGCGTCAACGGCGCCAGGACAGAGTCCAAAGAGCCCCTATAAGGGGCCGCTGGGCTTTTACCCGGGGGCATGATGCCTGCTCCCGGGGGTGCTGGGCCTGGCCTGGTGCTCCGGGGGTAGGCATCATGACCCTTCACTTCAGAAACACCAACATCTTTTGGCTCAAATACTTCTTGGTCCTTATGATTCTCACTCTCTTTAGTCTGCCCTCTTGGCCTTTTCAAAGGTTCATGTGAAATACCAATACCTCTTGGTATTTGTAGTTCTTATTCTCTTTTAGTTTCCAAACACCATTTGCCTCTTGGTACTTGTAGTTCTTATTCATGGTTCTTATTCTTTCTTACTTTCCTTTTTGGTCTTTTCCCAAAGTTCTTATATTTTACTTTTGACCACTTGGCGTATTTCACAGTTGACAAATGTCACTTTCTTCTTATTCAACTTTCTTTCCTTATTATGGTTTCCTTTTGATCCCTGCATGTAATATCTTTCACAATCCACAAACATTTCACAGAGACTTATGAATGTGCAACTTCATCTTGCAGGACCACTCTGCTAACTTGTACCCATGTCTTTCAACAACTGTTCTCTTCATTCACGTTTTATTGGCACATGCGCAACCTTCAACTTTTAAATTACAGTCACTTCCCCTTTAACATCAGTCAGACTTTTGTTTCCATCGATAACTCACCGGCTATGTTAATTGGAATTCTTTCATGTCTTTCCTGCAGCTCAAGGCCGTTACCAATGCCTCTTCTGCTCCTCCCCAACTCTGCTGTTCACCCGGGAGGGTCGTGGGCCGCTTCCTGGCAACTTGAAGGGTTCTTCCTTCTGCTCACTCAGCTTTGCTCTTCAAATGCTCACGGTCTCCTGAAAGCATGGAAATCTTGCCTGGCTTTCTCTTGATCGTCTCCACTGTCGATCAGCCCATAGGCCTTCCACCTTCCACAAACCGGTTCGCAACAGCCTCGGAAGAGCTGTTCCTTCTCGTACCCAGCCTCGCTCAAAGTGTGCCTGTGCATGCCACCTTTTATTTATTTATTTATTTATTTATTTAGATTTATATAGCGCGCAAGCAGCCCACGGGCATTGAGGCGCTGTTACTTGTGAGAGCTTAGTTACAGAGGTACAGGAATGGTAGCAGTTGTTGGTACATTATAAGTATTACAGACATAATACAATACTTACAGCTTCTGCGATTGGTCATTACATTCCAGCTTATGCAGTGGGTCAAAATGTATAGTATTCATGCTGATGTGAGGGACCTTATGTGAAGAGGATGGTTTTCATAGCTTTACGGAAGGCGATGAGGGAGGCCTCACCTCGGATAGTGGGGGGTAGGGCATTCCAGTGTGTGGGTGCAAGATATGGGAAGCTGGAACCCCCCGCTCTGGCTCTTTTTACTAGTGGCACATAGAGCATGTTGGTATAGGGTGATCTGGTTGGCCTTGTGGAGGAGACAGGGTGGATCCTTTCGGAGAGGTAAGCGGGAGCAGTGAGGTGAATGCACTTGTGGGTCAGTGTAAGAGCTTTGAAGACGATTCTTTCCTTAATTGGGAGCCAGTGGGCTAGTTTTCTGGCCTCCGAGATGTGTTCTCTTTTAGCAATGCCTTGGGCTGCACGGAGAGCACTGTTCTGTATGACTTGTAACCTTTCCAGATTTTTGTTGGAGGTTCCTAGGAAGAGTACGTTGCAGTAGTCTAGCCTGGAGCCAGTGATGGCTCTGGCTATGTTTGTGCAGTTCTCTTTGGAGAGAAAGGGCCTGACTGCGTTGATTAGTTTAGCGTGATATGCAGCTGAGGAGGCTATTGCATTGACTTGTCTCTCCATGGATAGGTTGGAATCCAAATAGACTCCAAGGGTTTTGACTGAGTCAGAGACAGGTATTTTGATGGTGTCGATGGTGAAGTGACTGAATTGGGAGTCTAGATTTCTTAGTGTGTCGGTGGAGCCTTCACAGGGAGTGCTAATAAGGGACAGGTGTACATTGTTAGAGTTACGTGCCTGGCTCTGCCTGACCTCATTACAGGGACAGGGCCAATGCAAGTCAGGGGAGGTAATTCATCTAACCTCATTCCTCATCTTCCCCGGTATAGTCCTTTTGTAATGACAAAGTGGGGAGGAATTATGGGAGTTGTAGTTTCCCATAAAATAAGCAGGGATAGCCCTAAAATGGGTTGTGGAAAAAGGGGGATACCATGTCTCTGCCCCACTCCCTGAGGACCCCCTACTCAGGGGATCCTCCCTCGCTTGTCCACCCCCAGGGTCGGGATCCAAAAGCGTTGGCCTTTCCCTGGCCACCTGAGTACGGCATGCCCGGGGACTAGATTGTGAAACACCCTCAGGTTTTTAACAAGTACCAAAAACAAAAACGTGTTCTTAATGATGTACAATAGAAACCTAAAATTGCATTTTATGGCAAGTGGATTGATGATATCAGTGTCATTTGATAAGGCGCATAATGGAATTGTAATGTATGTTTTATTTGAAGATAGTCATAATAGTGTACAGCTTTGTGTACACGATCCAAACTGCAGGTTTTCATTGACACAGTAGGACCACTATATATCCTAAGCCAACAGCTCCCTCTAGTGGTGACAACAGGTGAAGCTATGCGAATTGGTATTGTCTCTATATATCATAAGGCAACAGCTCCCTCTAGCAGTGACCACAGGCGAAGCTACTTAATCAAACAAACACACAGGGACAAACATACATCTGGCATTTTATTATATTGTCACAAATTAACTAACGGCATCATGCACATTTCCAATCTGCGGAATGTATTACGTAGGTGCTGTGTTAAGCAGACTAGCCAATCAATTGCCTGTACGATATGTGTAAATCTGGAAGAACCAATGTATTGCCACCGTATATCCACTAACAGGAGTTTAAATGCAGTCACCTGTTGTGTTGAGGGTAAGAAGAATCATATCAGACAGCAATGACCTAATCAAACACCTCATATCCTTGAAAGAACCATTCTTCGCCTCTAACCTGCCTCTGTCCCTCACTTCCTCTGCCACCACTCTAGGACTTCGCCATTCTTGGTCACATCCGGCGCACAGCTGACCGTACCGCCTACCTGCACCTAAAAATGTCCAATGTTCATTGTTCTTAATCTATGTATGTCTACTTATATATTGTCCCGGTGACTGTTCCATTTACTTCCTTTACAACCTGGTCATAAGGTCCCTCAAACTCACCCCATTGTAAGACGTTCACTGCTTCCCGTCAAATCTGATTGCTTATCTATTGTACGTTTGTTTTTGATCAAAAGAGTTAGAGTATAGAGTTCCTCCTATAAATAAAAAAATATCCAGCTGGGAATGTCACAAAACTTTGTCAAAAATTACATCATATTAAATGTTTATTGCAACATATACAACACAAAATCGAAAAATAGCAAATATAAATTAGAGCTACCTAAGCCTTAGAAACAAACTATTTCCACCATCTCCTTCACATGCATATAAACATAGTCAGAAGTTGATTGTCATGTTATAAGAGTAGACAGACCACAGCTTGAAAAACACAGACATTTGAGTACCAAAAAGAAGGGTCTCTACTTCTGTTTGAAAGGTATACATTGTAATGATATCAAGCGAGACACAATTAATAATTGATTCACAGACACAAATGTTTCTTGACCCAATATGCAAAATGCGATTCTAAAAATGTAATTTATGCAATTAAATGCCCACGTGCATTATTTATATTAGACAAATTTGCTTAAAAGTTAAAATCAGTTGGTCAAAACACAAAACCAACAAACTTGATCAAGACCAAAAATAATCAGGTGTTGAAGTAAGTTTTTTTTTCAGAATGTACCCACAGTATTGATAAATTATAGTCCACAATAGTTCGATGGGGGGTCTTTCAGAAAACAACCACTTTTGTGCCACCGAAGTCCTGGCTGCCAATTGTAAACATGTGATTAATTGTCCCGAAGTCTAGACCAGGTGAGATTTTTCCTCCTCATTGACATCTCCAGCAGAACCACTTAAGGATCCATTGAGAGTTGGACCCCCATGATTATGTGGGCCGTTATCCGGTTCTGCCCCCCAAAAAGCAGAATTTGTACACAACCACCACCTGTGAAGCCTTTATCTCTTTCAGTTACATCTACTCCAACATGCTCTTGATACGTGTGGATCAATAGTCCCTTGCGTGTTCTGGCATTGTGCACTAACCGAGGCATGTTTTAAATGTATTCTGCCTATGATGAACATTTCGGGACACCCTCCTCAATATGTACCAAATTTACTACCACGATTCCTCCAGGACCTTGCTTCCCATTCAGGTGTATATTTCAGCTTTTTATCATGTGGTATAACTTCTAATGATTTTCAGATCTCAGAGATTTACCGCCCCTCCCATGTGTTTTCCTTGGGTTTCCCAAAATCTGTGACTTGCTTTTTTCCTGCAGATCTGAAACTTTGTGCAATGCTCCAATGCCTTACATGTATACGGCCTTGCTTGTTTACCGAGAACTCTAACGTACAAGATTCAAAGTCTCATGGACAACCATCTTGATAGAGTTGATGAAGATGTCTGATCCCACCTCTCATCCCATACACCACACTTAAAAGAGTTGATGTCTCGAGAAAATCATGAGCTTTGTTAAACTGGGTTGGAGGGGAGGGTTACGCTGCTATCCGATATATTCTAGCTACCCTATACCTTACCATAATGTGAGGTTAGTGTAAGTGTTCATGAGTCTTAATTCTTTTGTAAACATACAAGCCATCAGATGTTCCACCTCCATCATTGTGCCAAGGAGACGTTAAGGAACATGCATGTGACTGCCTAAACCAGATACTCCTAGTCCATCAGTCTGTGGAAATCAAAGCAAAACATTCCTCCCCGCGCTTAACCTCTTTCATTTCCACACAAGATGTGCTATTTTTTTATTCCAGATTTGCAGTACAATGGGCATCATTATAGGTAAACATACCTACCGTTTCTGCCGCATGATATCCAGGTTTTACCGGGATTTTCCAGGTGGCAAAAAGGATGAAAAATCCCCATTCCATTGAGTAGGACTCCATGGAGGGATTTGTCTGTGTTTTCAGCACCGGCAATACCGGTTCTGAAAATACCAGCTGTTTTATGCCGGTGGGGGCCTGAGGGTTACCCCCACCACCCTACTTGTACTCTGCCGGTCTGGTAAAGTGCCGGTATGCGTAAATACCAGTACTTTATTACCGGACCGACAGGGCTGTAATGAGGCCCAATGTCTTTGTTCATTTTTGTTGGAGAGGTTTGAAAAACATAAAGTAGCCCAGAGAAGAATCACACATAGAAATACCTATTAAAGCAAAGGACCCACACATCCAAAAAAAACCATCTCATCAGCTCAGTCTATAACATTGGCAAAAGGTTTGCGATGTGGTGTTTATAGTGTGTATTAGTGTGTTTTACATGATAAAAACTTAGTAAACCTCACCCATTTGGGCCCAAATCTCCTTTCCACATTGATCATTTGCTCCTTTTTTTGCTATGCACAAGATTTTTAGTTTGTTTATTTTAAGGGCAGGCGTTGCACAGAATGTGTCCAGCTCACCTATCCAGTTTGCTATTGACAAGTCAGAGTTTCTTATTAAACACACCATGTAGTCCACACATTGGGCCTCATTACGAGTCCGGCGGTACCGCGGGACTCGTATTACCATTTCGCCTCCGTGATTCCCAGAATTACCTGGGCATTACAACCCCGGTGTCCCGGGAATTCCGGAGGCGGAATTCGGTAAACCCCCATTCCCATTGAGACCCATAGGACTCAATGGGAATGGGGACCATGGAAACACCGGCACCATCTCGTGATAGTGCCGGTGTTTGCACGTCCGCCTGCAGGCGGGCGGTGTTAAACCCGCCAGGTCAGACCTGGCGGGATTTACACCTCCGCCTGCAGGCGTCGTGATCACCCAGTATGGAAACAACGGTGGCGGCGGGTTTACTGCCACCGTTGTTTCCATACCGGGTGAGTTGTAATGAGGCCCATTGACTTTCCTTTTGCACTCTATTGCCCCCAAGTACAACTGAGCTGCAGCTAGATTTATAGAGATGCAACGATTAGTCATCTCGGCAGCATCCTGGCTCTGGACACGATGGCATGAGCTATAAAGAGTGGAAAGCCCAGATGAGAATTCCTGAGCATTCCAGAAGTATAGCATAAGATGCCACACCAGGCCTTCAATATTATCCTTTTGTCTCATCTTATGAGCAAAAGTATCCACTGTTAGCGCAAATATCAGTGGGGGCAAAAGCCATCCCTGGCGCGCCCCAGAAGCCAATGTTATCTTTACTGAAAGTGACTAATCGAGGTGGATATGGTTTGGATAAATGCATGTTTCAGGCCACACCCAACGTTTCCAGTACTAGAGAAAAGAAGTGCCAGTGTAACCTATCAGATGTTTTCTCTGCATCAAATGAGATAACTAACATTGTGATGTTCTAATGATGAGCCGCTTCAATCATGCTTATTATGCATCTCGCATGTTGCCCTGCCTGATACCGTAGAGGAGTGAAACCAGATTGGTCAGGGAGTCTCGTCATGATGTTTTCTAAATTCTGAGTTTGAACTTTGCGATACATTGTAAAATCACAATTGAGCAGAGAGATGTGCTCCTGGAAAGTGCATTCTTGCAGGTCCTTGCCTGCTTAAGGATCAGGGACACAATTGATTCCATTATCATTGGCTTCAGAATTCCTGAAATGAAAAAGAAGAGAACATCATTACTCACTTGGAGTGTAAGGGCATCCCTGACATTTTTTTTCTAAAAGTATATTGTGAACCCAATTTATTTTGGGTAAGGTCTCTGATCGCCCTACTCACTTCAGCTGACGTATGACCCCATATAGTTCTGCTCTCTACGTGCTCTCTACGTTTCACTGAGCACAAAAAGGGCAACCTTTGCCCAATATGATTTACAGAGGACAGGCTCTTTAGTCTCTATTGAATGTAGGGTAGAGTAGGAAACTTTGACTACCTTTAACTTATCACTTTCAGTATGGCATGGTAACCCTATGGTATCTCTAACTTGCAGTATGTGGTGTGTTTTGTAATGTACCTGAATAATAAAGGGTGGTCTATCTGCCATGCCCCCTCATTTTAATAGAGGTGTCTACCCCTCAGGGATTTTGTTCTGTAATCGTCCTGCCATCCAGTTCTCCATGTATTTTTGAGTTCCATTTAAAAGTTTGTGATCCCAATGTATTCAAATGGAATTTCCATTCCTACCTCCTGCTCCCCTAACTGTACACCAATCTGATGTCGACTTAATGCAGACATTCCCACACCCCAGGGTTCATCCATCCCTGTCGTTGTTGGTAAAATATTTGCTGAAAGTCTGTCGAAGGCGATTTGCAGAAGAGGGTGTGGCAATATCAGGTCTTTCATCCTGTGGCCTATAGCTATTTTCTATGGTCATTTCATTCACAAATGTCTCAATCACCAGGAGTAAGTCGGATAGGAGCCTACGCAAAATCTCACTCAACCTGGTTATTTCTAATATTCTTGTGAACATAGCAGGTAATTGATGTGCGATTAGATCCTGTGGACCAGTGAGAAATGGGTAAACGATTGTTCCTCTCCTTAATATGCCCACCACACATTTTGTAGAGCCCTTGATGCAGTGATCCTCGAGTATTGCAGAGTACAATGATGAGTCAGTCAGATCTGTCCTCTTTATGCAAAGAACCACATTAATCTCAATCCTCCGTGACCAGTTCTCCTCGGGCACAGCTTTTTGGGATGGGAAAGAGTTCTCCAAGGAATCCCCCTGGTCACTGAATACTTTAGGAAGTTGGAATTAAATCCTGGGTTCAATCAAAATTGCAAACCCTGTAGCCTGGGAACTGTGATCTCATTGAAATTGAAATGGAAAATATTTAAATATAATCCTTCCCTTTTCCACCTGCTGTGTTGCCAAGGACATGGACGGTCATGTTTGACCAGCATAAACTTTAAAACAGCTTTGGCACTACTGGTGAAAAGCAGATGTTGTAAAGTCGCGAGGTAGATGAGTCTCCTAAAAGAGGTATTGGGTATCATAGTCCAAAACTTCTTGAGAGCCGCAGGTGGCAGAACCCCGCTGTAGTGTAACATGGTGAATGGAGTTTGTACTGGACGGCCTGGGAGCTGCAACAGAAAGTTGTCACGAGGCTCCATGCAAGGCTTTGCGTGTCATTGCTATTTTTACTAAATAGGTGTGGTTGAATCATCAAATGCTGTAATTCCTTATTCTAAAAGGCCCCACTTACATTTAAGACTTTCACATTAATATCGTACGTATTTTGGGGGGTGAAACATGTTTTAATGTAGCAACCACACCCCACCAAGGGGGCCTTACATGGCCGGTAATGGCCCGCCAGCTCGAGCCTAGGCAGGCTGGGCGAATCGAGGAGCTCGGCTAGGGCTGCAAGCTGTTACTGCCTGTACGCCCACCTGCTGGGGCCTGATTGCTGTTCACAACTGGGGTTTGCCTAGGATGCAAATAGTAAAAAAATGTCTCAGGAGATTGGCTGTTCTTATCGTGCGACGCCAGTCTCCCTAAGAAACTCCCCAAAAATGGTGGCCGGGAGTGGGAAGAATGCCAGGACTGGGGCACAAAGCTGCAGTCCAGCAGGTAAGTGGGGAGGGGGAATCTAAGTGATTTGCCTACGGCTGAAACTACAGCGGGCGAAACGTTTGCATGAGAAAGCTGCGAACTACCAAAAGTGTGCACCTTTCTCATGCAAACACACGTACACACACACAACACATCCATAACACCCACCCCACCCACACCCTCAGCACACCCCCACCCAGACCCCCAACATAAACAAACCCCACTTACCTTCATCTTCATGCTGGGTTCCTGCAGCGCCAGTTCCCTTTCACTTCTGTGATCGGGAACAGGCGCCACGGGGTCCTTTTTATTTTTAACGGAAGGCTGCGGGGGTGTCCCCGGCACCCCCCGCTCACTATACCATAAAGTATAGTGAGCGGGGCGATGTGGGGGACACCTCCGCAGCCCCTGTTTCTTTTTTTTTTTAAACGGAAGGCTGCGCGGAAGACACCCCCGCAGCCCGTTTCTTTTTTTTTTTTTTTAAATGGAAAGCTGCAGGGGGGTCCCCCACAACCCCCGCTCACTATACCATGAAGTGTAGTGAGCGTGGCGATGCGGAGAACACCCCCTCAGCCCCCGTTCTTTTTTTTTACAATGCTACCACCAAAGGTTCGAACTTTGGTGGTAGCATTTTTTGAATTTTTGGTCATTGCGACCATTTTTTTCGGTAAAATCATCCTTTACCGGGGAGGGGAGAGTGGGTGGGGAGGGGGTTTGGTTTGTTTTGGGGGGTGGAGCGGCAACACAGAAGGAATCCCTGTTGCTTCCCCACATTAAAAAATGGCGTCATCCGGTGAAGGGCCTCGTGTGGCTGGAAACAGCCGGCGGAGACTGTGTATTCTGGCCCACTGTTCCAGCCACCTGATTGGATGAGCCCCCTTCCCTGGGTGGAAATGTGGGCACTTTCTGCGTGTTTATAATCGACATATGTCCCAGTTTTGGAGTCCCCAGGCTCCTGCTCTGTGGATATCTCTGCTCAAGCCTTTGGCTCGACACCCTTCTGCAAAATACCATGTCCTGAGAAATGTGTATACCATTTAGATACTGCTCCAGTAGAAGGAGAGGGCCCCACTACCAAGGAAGACACTTCCAAGATGATAAAAGAATGTATTCCAAGGTGACCCAGAGACGTCGCTTGCTTCGGCTTCTCGCATTTGACAGCTGCATTCACCATTGCTGGCTTCCCAGTGCCTTTCAGCGACTGGGCGTCTTTCACTTGCTTATATTCAACTATGTCCTCGGAATCTTAGGAGAAGATTTCAAGAGACATTTGCATGCAAATAGTTGAACAGAGGTGGCAGACTAATAACACAAATGATATATCTTTTAACGATGTTGAAATGGCTGCAGTAGTACATTCCAAAGGTTTCCAGCCCCATTCTAATGTCGTCTCTTGGCGCTTTTTGTCTGATTCCTTTGTGATTGTGTCTGCAGTGCACTTGCTAATCTTCTCTTATTTATATATTTGTGTGTGTGTGTGTTTTTATCTTCGTAGTTGCTTTCTGTGAAGGGGAGATTGTGCTGTGCTCTGTCCCTATCATTTGACTTGTTCTTTTGTGTTACGAAAAAACCCATCTGAAATAGCTTTCGGTGTAAGGTTTAGTAGCCGCAATTCTGTGATATTATCTTAAGTTTGTGATGTGTGTTATTTAAGTGCAAAGGGGGGTGGGCCTAATGAGCACAGCAAGAAACGTGTGTGCATTTGCTGTAACTGGCGGAAAGGCTGGTACCTGTTTTTTGTTACTTGCCGGGATGGGTGCAGGTTTATTTCAGATTTGTAGGAAATGTTATTTGTGTAGGATATGAAATTGAAGACAATATTACAAACAAATGGGGTTTGGGGCATGTGTGATGGAGGTGGCAAAGGGGTGGCGCGGGGCAGGGGAGTTGCTAGGTCTGGAAAAGACCCAGGGCTAAGCTGATGTCAGAACTTTTGGGACTGGGGGCTAGCTAGTCTTTTGGCTGTAGCTCCTGAGATTCTATCCGGGGCTACAACCAAAAGATCAGGGGCTATAGCCCCCTTAGCCCCCCCCTAGCAACGCCCCTGGCGCGGGGTCATGATGTGGGCATGTTTGCTGTCTCCACAGCTAGAACAAGGCGATTTGAGCTTTTGTTGGTTTAGATTCTGTCTGCTGTAACCAACATTTTCCCGTCTTCCTTTTTAGTTTTGGCTATTAAGTGGTGCTAAAGCGCCACGTATAAACCAAGAGGTCCAGATACGTGTTCACGTCGCAGGCTTATTTCTCTGATAAACATACATGGCAAAATATAGGCCAGAGTTCTTTCCGATCTCTTGAGTGGTGTTATGCTGAAAATGATTCATAAGGAGGAGTCTCATTGCAGAGAGTTTGCGCGAGCGCACGCGCAACCGAAACAACGCTTCAGTACAAATATGCGCTAATGTAATGATTTTTCTCACCCGGCAATGTTTGCCCTTTCACTGATACGCTGCCCTGTCAGCAGTGGGGCAAGCAATGCTGTGCCGCATAAATGCAATGGCACTTTCTCTATTGCAAAGTTTTTTGCAATAAGGCCCTAGAGCACTTATTCAAGGCCAGGCGTCCACAACATGATTTACTTCTTGACATTGAGAAGTTACTAGCTAATTTGAATGCACATTTTACAACTATCTTGTTGGATACTGAGAAAGCTTTAGCTGGTGGTGCAGCTGTACGGCCTTAGAGTGTTGAATTGCCCAGGAAGTGTACTATTTCACCTAACTTGCCATATGCTTTTGCGTTTAGTTTGTTAATGGTACACTGGATGTCTGCTAGCATCAAGCAAGATGAGGGTGCCATGAAGTGGACGTCTACCCTTACCCGATTTCTTGCATTGCATTTCCACTCTCAGAAGCATGTTGCAGTACTAACCGGACACTACTATAGGTGGGTGCTTTGCATTGGTAGCGATAATGGGGAACTGGGGGTTGGAGGCAGAGATTGGTTCATAGACTTGGAACCATACAGACCAGCAGACAAGTTGCTGAGCATCATTTAGAACAATGCATGTGATTTATAGGGATGTAGGGTGGAAGCAGGAGAGGACTAAGGGGGCAATGATGGTGATGGGCTGCACATTCCAGGTCAAGAATGCGTCCCTTAAGAGCAAACTTAAATTCCTGGAGAATGACAATGCTGGGAGGATTTTTGGGAGTGGGAGTTCCAGGGTAAGGGTGCCGGCAATGAAAGGGATGGGTAATGTCCCGGGAGGATAGCTCAGGGGCAATGTGCTCACCTTGGAAGCCAAATGACACAGAACAACACAGGTTCGATCCCCGGGTCCGTGCTAAGAAACCTCTGGGTATTAAGCGCGTTATAAATAACCCATCATATGATATCAAGGGAGTGTTGTGCGGCTAGAGGGCAGATCGGATGAGAACCTCTTCAGAGTGGCAAGAGCAAGAGGAGAGAAGCAAGAAATGGAGTCAGGGCAGTGGGGTAGGGTCTGGTCTATGACCAGACCTTCAGACCAGGAGTTGATAAGCTCTTTGAGGCGAATCCCTTTGCTTTGGCTTCTGATGAGCTCGGAAACAGTGAACCAATATTCAGGACATAGTTCAACGCTGCTTCCGAGCACTTGTTTGGGCGTTTGGGGGTCAGAGGTTACTCTTTTTAAAGATAAGCATTTAACTATGCCTGCTGCACAAGAAGAGATGCACAATTGCATCACATTATACACTTTTGTTGTCCTTCTAAAAAGCCCTGGTAGAACTTTGAGGACCAAAACAAATGCTGTATTTCTTGGCATTATTGATCCTTTTCATTAAAATGTTTACCTCCTTTCTATTTGTTACTCAATCTATATTAATTCTTCACATAAACACAACTACTCATTGACCACTTTGGATCATTATTTGCATCGTCAACAGCATCTTCTAGGGCAGGGGTCTGCTACCTGTGGCTCTCCAGATGTTTGGACTACGACTCCCATGATCCCTCATTATTGACTATACAGGCTAGAGTTGTTGGCAGTTGAAGTCCAAAACATCTGGAGAACTGAAGGTTACAGATTCCTGCTCCAGGGCCTTAAAGCTAAGAAGGTTAAAACAGTCTGAACTTCCCATCCTCTTTTTGAATTCAAGTTTAAACAAAAAATGCTATTTGTGTTTCAGGTATAAATCATAACATTCACAATAAAACAGGTAATTCTTTACACACATATTCATATACAAATTTCTTCTTCAAAGTACAAAACATCATTTCATTATTACCATAAAATCGCATATTCGAAATGCACCCATGATAATCCTCAATGCAAAGAAATAAACAGACACTTTATTTGATGAGATCACACTAATGGCTCAAAATATTATGTAAAATCATTAAGCCTTGCTCTCCAACCAATTTCCTTTCATTAAAAATGACAGTTAAAAACCTTACAAGGGCCAATGTGAGAGAGGCCTGTGTTCCATTGCCCGCATACTCTGGCCTATACCAGCAGGAGAAGAAGACGCAAAGGGAGCAAAACATGTTTTCCTATCTACTACCAACGAGGGGCAATCTATCACCACACGACACAGTCTCCATGGACACACTCTTACACAGTCTACAAGTTCCCAAATCTCTGGCACTGTTCAGACTCGGACCAATAACCTGCAGGTTCTCTACAGCTGTGAGGGAAACTTCTTTAGGTAAGGTTTCATTTCTCCTTTAGTTACATACCAGATAGACCTGCCGCAATACCGTTTTAATGTCATTAAATCATGGCTGTCTGTAATTTTGTCCCAATTTCTAATATTCTGCGTTGTTACCAGTCTGTATCATTATCGGCAAGTACAATGATTTGCATATACCCAAGGGAGCTTTGTCTACATTTTTGGAAATAAACATTTGAATCGTGTTTCGTCGTCTCTCCTAGAACTAATCGTAGGCTGGGATCCCCAGGGGTCATAACTTTCTTATACAAGGTGATACATGTACCTTCTAAGATGTCGAAATATTTTCTATTGTGAAAAAATACAATTCTGCTACCATAAAGCACCATAGGCGTGATCTTCATCCAATAAAATTCAATAAGCTTGTGCAGCGAATAGGCACATAATCTATTTTGTATAGATTTCAGCAAGGAAATACATGCTCTCATTGTGCCTATCATCTTTCTAGCAAATTCAAGTTTTAGAAAAACAGAGGCCATAGTAAAACTCGTTTTTTTTATACTTGAATGGTTATAAATTGAAAGACTGTGGAAAGTTTTTGCAACAACAGAAAATTAAATATTCCATTTTATAATAAGAGAAAAAATCGAAATGACCAGTGGCAGGCTATTCAGGGGACACATGTGCAATTCCTCTGCATGCCGGTGGCAGGACTGGCGCTGTTGCACCTGATGGTGTCAGATGATGCCACTGCATAGTGGGAACAATGCAAGTGCCTGGTGCCTGCTTGGTTGGAACACAGGGCAAAGCCATTGAAGCTGGCCTGGTGAGGGGGGCGACAAAGACCGGGGCTATAAGGGCGAGGCACGCAGACTGGGCTGGTCTGGAACATTGTTACCACTCTGGCCTCTTCAAGACCCAGCACAAGCTTCGGCAGAGAGGTTACAGAGAATAGCCCAGTGGCTCAACTCTGCTGGCTATGGACCCATTGGCCGACACAAGAAACCACTGTCTGACCATCCATCACCACTCCATGCTGTTTCTCTTCCCTACTCAAACTGACTCCACTCCCACCTTCCAGTTCGCCGCATCTCCCTTAAGACTCTTCCTCCCAAATCCAATGAGCAAGAAAGTGAAAGAAATTGATATAGCATATGCGGGTAGGTGTGTGTGTTCCAAAATCCCCCATGTGTGTGTCTGGTATGCATTGCGATGCGTGAAGACATCGGGGTGCACAGAGTGGGTGCATGCTGAGAGTGATGGAAAGGAGAGGGTGCAGGGAGCTATAACCACTCTGGCAGCGCCCTGTATCACTGGTGGAGATAGGGGGCACTGCGCCGCTCTTCTAAGTGTGCGCGCCCAGATGCCTGTGGGCTTTCAGGACACTAAAAATAAATAAACAAAAATGTATTGTACTTCCCCCAAGCAAAAAGTTCCCAGTCCTCCCCCAGCACTTTTTCTAGAATGTGCGCGCAAAAACCAACGCGTTTAAAGTAATTACATCTACATTGAAATACGTTTAAAGAGTGGAGGAGGGCCCTTTTGTTTTTGCCCCATGTACCCCTTAGTACACGTGCTGCTCCATCATGCATCCGCCACACTGCCCCTCTTCCCGTGTCAAAATTCCACTGCCTTTTTGATGCCGCTGTACACCTGTTTTTAGGACCAAATCGATGCAGTCTTCGCAACGGGTGACATTGTGGCAGGCCAGCAGCGGGGTGGAGAGGGGGGAGTATGGGGGGGGGGGGTTTGGGAGGGTGGGATCTTGTCATCATATCATATCACCAGGACTGGCCCTGGACACCCTCACCCAGCTGTGTTTAGAAGGAAAGGGCAACACCCCTATCCGATGCCAGGATCACATCACAACATGCGTCCTGCAGTATACAGGAAGCAAACACTTTAGCGAAAACACACATTGCAGGAAAGGCAGCAAGCGCAGCCAGGGCACCTCTGCAATGCCCGCTTGCAACAGTTTGTCATAATTCTGTTATTTTGTTCAATAATGCATGTATAATGGCGAGGAGTTACTCCCGAGACATTAACTGTGTAAGTCCTCCTCTACTTTCTGTGATTGTTCTCATTGGATTGTGCTAGATAGGTGTACTAACCTACAGTACCGCAATTGACCTGAAGATGGCGCTCCAGAGCTGTTAATGTTTCAGCGCCCTGCCCACTATCTGTTCGTCAAAATACTGTAACTCCACGCGGTGCTGTAATTATCTGCCCCTGTTTGGGAGAAATCGGAGATAGTGAAACGTAATTGACTGAGATCTATTTTGCCTACACAACGTCTGACAGGTGCCCGTCATCGTCAGGGTGAGATCCTGCGCTGGGATTTGAGCTACTGAAATACTGATTCCTACAGACCCACAAGCTTCTCCCCTTACATAAGAACCTGCTAATGTTACGGCTTTTTCAGATAGCGGCAAAGCCTCAGTCAGCAGTTATTACCATGGCAAGTGTAATATCTCTTGCGTATTGTACCGGAGTGGTGTTGTATGTTATTACAAGACACGCGGGACAGATTGTTTACATGTAGTTATCGCCAAGGCCTCTAGGGGGCAGCTCTGTACGGCCTGTGAATCGATCATGGGGGCGGCATTGACACTTTTTTATAGTCCCAGTGGAAAGTAGTTAAACTGTTCACTACCTAACGGTACGAGTTTTTGGTGTCTGTATTGGGGGGGTGTTGTGGGCCCGCCTCGGGTCACTGGGGCGGGCCTCAGATGGTGTCTGGCCTCCCAACACCAGACCCGAGAGCTGTGGTCACGCAGCGAATGGGGGGCAGGGATCACCCTGCTATAACGGGATCACCGGCTTCAGTAATCCCAGCTGGGGGCATCCGTCACAGGGCCGCCGTGGCGTAGGGGCACCGAGACCCAGCGGCGGCATAGGCCACAAACGCGTGGCAGGCCCTCCCCCAACAAAAGACACGCAGGCACGAGTTGCCGCTTCCTGGGACTCTGCTGCACTGCCCTCGCCTGCCAGCAGAGTCCCTTTTATTAAGTGAGCGTCATGACAAAGTCATGACGCTCACGTCAGAGCAAACACTAGACCACCACACAACAAAACCAAACCCACTGCAACAAAACCCACTCCACTGGGTTACACTTGGTGCATTCTAGTCCACGCACCCACTGTGCCCCTACACCATCACAGCAAACATTGGGTGCATTCCAGTCCGTGCACCACCTAAGAGCTACTGAAAACTCAAACATTTTAGCACTGAAAACAATAGGTGTGTTCCAGTCTGCACACCACAGGGCCCGATGGTGGGCTGCCTGAGCTCAGAAGATTCCGGGATCAAATTGGCCACTGGCGCTGCTGCAGTACAGGAAGAATACATTTTCTTCATCTTCCTTCTCTCCGGCATCGTAGTGTATTCCTCTGGGACCTTCAGCCAGCTGGACCGCCGCCACTCTGGGGGTCTTTCTCCCCTTCGGCTCACTCCCTCCCGATGTCACCGCCATGCTGGCTGGAATTGGGGTGAGACACACCCGTGCGAAGTGATCTGCTTTCCCGCACCTTCCACAGATGTGTCCTTTCGCCGGGCAGTCCTGCCGGTGTGGAAGATCCCACCTGCACTGATGACACATGGTGGCATTGGGGTCTCTCCTTGGCCAGTCTCCCCTCCTCATCGGTTTTCCTCCTTGCCACTTGCTGACAGCAGCCACCTCCTCGAACTTGACCCGCTGCATGGGGTCCTCCAGCTTTAGGTGATGTCTGGACGAGTCCATGACCGAGGCCTGCACCTCCGCCAGCTCCTGGGCCCGGTCGAGGCCTAGTATACGATCGAGGGTCAGCGTTAGGTCCCTCAGGACCTGCTTGTGTAGCTTTGAGGAGCTGCAGCCGTAGATGATCTGCGCTCTGATTTCGTCTCCCTCGAAGTTTCCCAGATCGCAGGACAGTGCAATGCCACGCAACTTGCCGTGGGACGCATCAAGGCTCTCCCCTTCTTCCTGCCTGGCACACCTCATTCTGAACCGTTCGTAGTCCCTGTTGACCATGGGTCGGAAGTACTCGTTCAGGGCTGCGATGGCTGCACTGTAGGACTGATTCGCTGGCCTTAGTGTCTTAAACAGCCTCTGAACAGCCAGTCTGGCAGAGTACAGGAGTGTTGGGCGTTTGGCTGAGTCCTTGATCTCCACTGCAGCGAAGTACAACTCCAGGTTCTCCACCCAGGCCGCCCACCGGGCCCCCAGACTTGCAGGCGCACCCAGGACATCGAAGTGGGGTATTGGGGCGAGCAGACCTCGACATGTCCCTTCGTCCTCCGACATGCTGACAGCTGTGCAGGATACCAGACGTTGAGGGGTGCCCGCAGTTACTGGGCCTCAGGTAGCTTGACCCCTTGTGGTGAGGTCTTTTGACGGTACCCAGATGGCCCCGGGGCAGTCGCTGCCCTTTCGGGGGCTGTCGCTGGTGGCAGAACGTTGTATCCCCGCTGCAACGTTCACCAATCTCGGTACACACGTTCTTCGCCCTGATGGCCACTCCTTTGGCGCCCCTTGGTTGACTTCAACAGGTCAGTTCCTCCTGCCCGGGGGCGCACAAGCACTCCAGGTGTAGCCCCAACCTCTAGGGCCCAAGCAAGTACAAACTCTGGGGGTTGGATGACACCCCTCTTTCAGGCAGTTTTTTTTTCAGTTCTTGATTTTCACCCAGATGCAGCCCGGGGCTCGAGAGGTTTCCTCTTATCACCCGCCCCGAGCGGGATGTTCTCGCTGATCCCTGCGGCGAGCTCAGACAATTGGGCTCCTCCCCTTTTCTTTGTCCTGGGGCAAGGCCTGCGCTGGGGCCACACCCCTTTCCTTACACGGGCTGCCCCTGGGCTCGCTGGGGCCACGCCTCTTTCCGGCCGCACTGCGGGTAATGCCCAGCTCGCATGGATCAATGTAAATCAATGGAGTATCCCCGGCAGCCCAGGCGTTTCTAGGCCACTAGCTCCTTTGATGCAGTATGTAGAAGGGGTGGCCAAGGCACTGCAGCGGCGCCGCTCGTCCCAGGCACAGGCCTTCACTGGCTCCGCTCCCTTCCTTTGTTCTGGGGCCGGCCATGTCACGCGGTCCTGCCAGCGGTTCTTTCGTTTGAGGCTCCCCCCCATCAGGAGGAGGGGATCCGCACCGGCACCACAACTCAGTGCCACGACCAGATGCCGCACCTTCCACCCTGCACTCGGAGCAAACGCGGTCCAGGCTGCAGCTGCACGCGCGGCTTCGTGGCTCCACCCCCTTCTCCTCCGCGACACAGGCAAGAGTGCTCTGAATCCTCGGGAGCTCCCGCGGGCATGTGGGGGTGAAGCACCCTCGTCGCCAGTGTTGTGGGCCCGCCTCGGGTCACCGGGGCGGGCCTCATATGGTGTCGGGGCCGCCCAACACCAGACCCGAGAACTGCGGTCACGCAGCTAATGGGGGGCAGGGATCACCCTGCTATAGCCGGATCACCGGCTTCAGTAATCCCAGCTGAGGGCACCCATCACAGAGCCGCCATTGCGTGGGGGCAGCCAGGCCCAGCGGCGACATAGGCCACAAACATGTGGCAGGCCCTCCCCCAACAAAAGACACGCAGACACGAGTTGCCACTTCCTGGGGCTCTGCTGCACTGCCCTCGCCGTGCCAGCAGAGCCCCTTTTATTAAGTGAGCATCATGACTCAGTCATGACGCTCACGTCAGAGCAAACACTAGACCACCACACAACAGAGGGTGCGGAGGGCAACTTCTGATTTTCGCTGAGCCTGCCAAGCAGATTTAGCCTGTCCACCTTCCCCTTCTCCCTCCACCCTAAAATAAAGGCTCAGGTGGTGCATTGATGAGGCGGCCTTCCTACTTCAAAGTGAGCAGCACTGGTTAATTTTGCAAGATCCCTGCTAACACTTCACTGAGCCTCAGCCCAGCAAGAGGAGCCAGAAGCCCTGTCATACCGAGACGTTTATTGTACATGCACACTATCCACGGGGCAACATGACACTCCAGCCCCCAGTGGTTCGTGCAGTACGAGGCCAACTCCCCCCTTTTACTCGGCGCCTACGGCTGTGTACATTTAGGGATTTTAGTCGAATGTTATCCACGAGTGATTGATGTGTGCAATCATTAAGGATTCCAGGTTGTCACCTAGTTTTGCAATCTATGTTTCAAGTGCGTGCTCAACACAGAGTGAGGATGGAATCACATGGTGAGTTTAGCGTAGCGAGTAGTGTGCAATGGCCTTTGCGGAAAACACCACGAGCTTCATGGGAGCACAAGGCTGTGGAGCATTGACTATTGAGTAGGAAAGATTTCAATACTTTCTGACAAGGGGTACGTTTTGGCTGGCGTTCTAGTTACTCATACATGCCAATATCATCCATCCAATTCGGGAAACAGTCCAGCCCTGATTTTTATTTTGCATTCTGGGACTTGTAGTTGTGAGATTAAAATGGCAAAACCCAATATTACAAGAGCCAGAATTCAAAGTTAAAACCAAGCCTGAGGAGCCCTGAACTAGTGTCTCTCAAGTGGAAATGATAATGTTGGTTTTTGATGGCAGAGAAGTATAATGCTCGGATTACTTGCCAGGAATCCCTATTTATTTTATTCATTTATTTGATTGGACATTATGGCGCCTATGCACATGTGTTTCCAGGCCCTACAAGACAAGATTGTGAGTGGGAGACATGGGGATCAAAAAGTAGAACAACAAAAACAGTTATATTGGCCGTGTGACAATCCTACCATGCAAGTGCTTGATAAGTACAAGGGGGCGGGGGTAGAGGGAGAAGTGCAGGTGTGGGGTACCCCCAGCGGCAGGGGTGGGCAAGTGCTGGTCGGACCAAGGTGCAAGTGCCAGAGGAAAGAGGGGGAGTGTGAGAGGGGTGCAGTGGATAGGGAGGGCCCAAGTTGGGCTAGTCTGGGAAAGGGAGCCCTAGGACAAGTGCTGGCAAAGGATGCTGGGGGACTGGTAGGAGGTGGTCTGCTCCCTGTATGACTCTGAAGGGACCAGGCCCCAGTTGCAGCAGCAGATGGAGAGTTTAGCATGGGAGGGGGAGAGGGAAGGAAGAGGAGAAGAGGAAAGTCTTGAGAAGTTTCCAGAATTTAAGAAGATCCGGCACAAGTCTGACGGGGGTGGAGGCCGTTCCAGAGGGAGAAGCCAGCCGAGGAAAGGGATCTCCTTCCCACTCTTTGCTTGGAGAAAGTTTGACCTGCAGAGAGTTAGAGCGAGAGGACCGAAGGACTCTGGCCGGGAGGTATTTTTGAAGGGTAATCTGGATGTAAAGAGATTGCAGGAAGCCTTGTGGATGATGCAAAGGGTTTTGAATTTGATCCTTGCCGTCTCTGGTAGCCAGTGGAGCGATTTTAGGGTTGGAGAGATGCAGTCCCTGGACTTGAGGTGAAGGATAAGTATCACAGTCCTATTCTGGATTAGTTGATGTGGGCGAAGGGGGGAAAGAGGCCGGTTGAGGAAGAGGTTATTCCAGTAGTCAAGCCTGGAGAGAACCAGGGCTGTGGAGATGAGCTTCTGTGGGAAGGTGAGGAAAGGTAAAATGCCCATCAGGAGATAACGCTGAAAATTGGACTTCTTGGCAAAGTCCATGATGTGTAGAGAGAAAGATAAAGAGGAGTCCAAGATTATCCCAAGGTTTTTAGCCTCACAAGTGGGTGAGGGGAGAGGACCCAAGGAGTCTGGCCAGTGAGGGTCATGGGGGGCAGGGAACAGGCATCACAATGAGAAAGATTTCTGTCTTACTGGCATTAAGGCAGAGATCATTGGCATAGCACCATGCCTGAATAGCAGTCAGATATGAGGGAGGAAGAGGACGAGGAGGAGGGGAATGCGGCTTTAACGAGAGCTGTGTGTCGTCAGCATAACACTGGAAATGAGGGGAGAAAGTGGAGACCAGGTGTTCCAAAGGGGCAAGGTAGATGTTGAAAAGCCATGGCGATAGGATAGAGCCCTGAGGGACTCCACAGGTAGAGGGTGAGGTGGAGGAGAGAAAAGGACCCATTTGCACCTGAGAATGTCTGTTAGAAAGGAAGGAGGCCAGCCACACCATTGCCCTACTCGTGATGTCTAGGGTGTCATGGAGACGGTTTATGAGGATGGAGTGGTTGACTGTGTCAAAAGCAGAATAAAGATCGAGGAGGGTCAGAACAGAGGGAGTGCTAGAGTCCAGGTTAGAGAGTAGGTCTTCACAGGTGTTCAGGAGAGCAGTGTCCGTGCCTTTGGCTGCCCTGAAACCAGACTGGTGGTCATGGAGGCAGCGCAGTTCGGTGTGGAGGGTCAGTTGGGGAATGATCAGCTTCTCCATGAGTTTGCCCAAAAACGAGGTGATAGAGTTAGGGCAATATTTTGCTGGGCACAAAGGGTCAGAAGACATATCTTTTAGGAGAGGCTGCATAGGAGAATGCTTAAGGGGTTGTGGGAAGGAGCCAGTGGCAAATGAGTGATTGCAGAGGACAGCCAAGGCTCGAGCGAGAGAGGTGCTGTTGTCCTTGATGGTTCTGGAGGAGCAGGGGAGCACCTTTTTAGAGGAGACTTTCAGAGAGCGGACAACTCTAGAGATCTCATCTGGTGCAATGGGAGAGAGAGGAGAGTATGGGGGAGTGGCAGACCAAGAGGGGTGAGAGAAGGTTGGCCGTGGAGGCAGATGACAGAGAGGACAATAATTTTAATAGCTCTAAAGGAAAGTGGGCAGCCAGTGCAAAGCAGAGGGCCATGCAAGGGAGGAGGAGAGGAGGAGACTGCGGTAGGATTGGCAAGTTCCATGTAGATTTTAAAGAGTTCATCTGTGTTGTTGGTGGCTCCAGAGATGCAGGCTTGGACATGAGCCCTCTTCTTGGGGCAGATGTTGTGGGATACATCGACTAGCCCTACATAATTTCCCTACCTCATCAATCTACAATTCAACAGTTACCAGCAGAATGGCTGGGCTGACTCTGCAGAGCGCCATTCCCTTGCATCAAAACTGCGTTTTGCAGCTACAAAAATGATGGATGCACTGTCTTTGCCAAGCACTTATTGGGCTAGATGGAACATGGAACACCCTGAGAATGGCCGCCAGTGTTTCCCTTATGTGAACCAAAGAAAAAAAATTGAAAAGAAGTGCTGCTCTGCTGCTAGCTCAACATTTCCCACTGAAAAAGGAACTATTTTGCATTTAATCTGATGGCACCCTGATGCCTTTTTCCCACCGTTTCAAAAGTACACAGTTCTGATCCAGTGAGACTCAGCTATGTCCAGCCATATTCAGGTTGTGATCCAACAAAAGGAAGCATTTCCCATTGAATGACAGGCTGTGTCAGGCAAGATCTGTGAAATAACAAAGAACTTCACTCTCAGACATACGGGAAAATGCTTGACTTTTTGCTACAAAATATCATGGCTAAACTCTTTAACAAGAAACCATATCTCTCTGTTCTTATGTCAGTATCAGTGGACCTTTGCCCTGAACGGATTACCGTGTATGAAAAAGTAACTAGGGCTACAAATAATGTTTAGAATCTAGCTGTAAGAGTAAACCGCATTTGGAAGTGACATCCCAGCAGAATTATCCCACTGCAAAATGTGCTTTTGACAAACAAGAAAATGCTGTTTAAAAGTGTAATGTGAGTTAAGGCCCTGTCCTTGCCTAGAAATGTGAGGGGGGGTTTTGTGTTTTGAAATATATGTAGGATATTTACTTCCAACAGTCTTGCTTTCTGGTTCAGGAAAGAATAAATAAATATAAAAATAAATAAATAAATCTACTGTTAAACCAGCAGGACAGGTTTCCTGGCCTGGCTTCAAAGGACATTTGCTTCCTGGGAAACAGGATTTTGCCTCCCTTCAAGTGGACAGCCCCAGAGGCCTCTGAAAAGGAAAGGGTGGTGAAGGTAACACGCTGATCAGATTCTGTGGCGGTGCTCCAGCTTGATACAATAGATTCTGCGACACATAGGTGTGACTTTTGAGCAGCACCTCCCCTCAACTTAAACTGGGGAGCTGCAAAGGCAACTCCAGAGCCACATTGGATTCATGCTGGGTAAAACCTGACATTGATTGGGGTTTGGAAGGAAATGCCTTATACCGCAGACAAAAGCCGGCCCATCTGGGACAAAAGACTGTTCTTATTAATAAACTTCAAGACTTTTATTTCTGCAACCGGACAGCACAGTAATTCAAAAGTTTTACAGTTTAAATGCAGTTTTTCTGGCATTAAATTAAGATGTGGTAGCTTTGAGTAGCATGTTGGGGATGGAAACGGCAGAAAAATGTAAATCATGGGACAAGTATCCATGGTGCAACTTTGGAAATCAATGCAAACATGCTCTATGATAATATGTACACATGTATAAAATTGTAGAAATTCAGGTGAAATATTTCCCACTGAAAATTGTGAAAGATTTTTAGAAGGGCTAAATGACACCATACAAACCTGGGAGTTGGACTGCCATGCTCTGTCTGAAATATATCATTTGTCTATGTGATTTTCAAAAGTGCCACAACTGTAAAAATGTGCAATTTATGTCACAACTGAGTTTTGGCAAAATTAACTGTGGGAGGGCCTGGGCATAGTAAACCCACTCCATAAAACTGATGTTGTTTCTCTAAAAGTCTAACCGGATGACAGGAAGGCGGTAATAATAAACCCTGACTAATCCAGTTGTTAGAGGCTTGCCTATCCAAAGCCTGCCCCCATAGTATAATCCTGTGATGTCACCCGCCTTATAACAGGGGGAGACTCAGAGAGACACACTGTCTTCTGAATTTTACAGCTCCTGCATATCCTGATATTCCCTCTTCATTCTGCAAGATTCCAGATTTCACTGCCAGGCCAGAGCTTAGCTGACCCTATCCAGGCAGGACCATTGATCCAGAAAAACACCACTAAAAAATCCCAATCACTCAGGGAGAAAGGGGGAAAAGCTGGGGTACCCTTTTTGAGAGTATCCTGTGGCCAGACCAGCTTTTTGCCCTACTACCTGCATGCCAGCTGTACCCTCGCTATCCAGTGATCAGACAGGCCAGGCTGTTTTCTGCTAGGAGAGCCCTGCCGTGGTGCCATGATCAGATCCTTTGAGTCCAGATACCCGGTTGGCTGTCCCAAATCCCAAACTCAAGTGCAGATTTGAGTACCACCCCATCCCATAACAAACATAGCATACCCCATATTGATACCTTGCCTTTGTTCCACCCCATAAGTAAACCTGACGGTACACTAGTAACTGTGTAATTTATCCGAATGCTTTTGTATTCTGTTCCTTGATTTCTAGGTGTTAACATCATTTTTCCCTTCTTTACCATTCTTTGCTTAAATCCTTTGTCATATTTTGAAGTTTCACACGCGATAGGCCCTGTGCGAGCGGGGTACGTGTATTACTGGGGTTCGCGGGAAGTTTCACACGCGATTGGAGCAGGGTACGTGTATTACGGGGGTTCGCTGGAAGTCTCACACGCGATTGGATCAGGGTACGTGTATTACGGGGGTTCGCGGGAAGTTTCACATGCAAAAGGGCCTGTGCGAGTGTGGTATGTGTATAACTGGGGTTTGCGGGAAGTTTCACACGCAATAGGCCCTATGCGAGCGGAGTACGTGTATTACTGGGGTTCGCGGGAAGTTTCACACGCGCTTTGAGCAGGGTACGTGTATTACGGGGTTTGCGGGAAGTTTCACACGTGAAAGGGCCTGTGCGAGTGGGGTACATGTATAACTGGGATTCGCGGGAAGTCTCACACGCCATTTCAGCAGGGAACGTGTATTACGGGGGTGCAGGGAAGTTTCACACGTGAAAGGGCCTGTGCGAGTGGGGTACGTGTATTCCTGGGGTTCGCATGAAGTTTTACACGCGAAAGGGCCCTGTGCGAGTGGGGTACGTATATTCCTGGGGTTCACGTGAAGTTTTACACGCGAAAGGGCCATGTGCGAGTGGGGTACGTGTATTCCTGGGGTTCGTGTGAAGTTATACACGTGATTGGAGCAGGGTACGTGTATTACGGGGGTTCGCGGGAAGTTTCTCACGCGAAAGGGCCTGTGCGAGTGGGGTATGTGTATAACTGGGGTTCGCAGGAAGTTTCACACGCGATAGGCCCTGTGCGAGCGGGGTACGTGTATTACTGGGGTTCGCGGGAAGTTTCACACGCGATTGGAGCAGGGTACGTGTATTACGGGGGTTCGCTGGAAGTCTCACACGCGATTGGATCAGGGTACGTGTATTACGGGGGTTCGCGGGAAGTTTCACATGCAAAAGGGCCTGTGCGAGTGTGGTATGTGTATAACTGGGGTTTGCGGGAAGTTTCACACGCGATAGGCCCTGTGCGAGCGGAGTACGTGTATTACTGGGGTTCGCGGGAAGTTTCACACGCGCTTTGAGCAGGGTACGTGTATTACGGGGTTTGCGGGAAGTTTCACACGTGAAAGGGCCTGTGCGAGTGGGGTACATGTATAACTGGGTTCGCGGGAAGTCTCACACGCCATTTCAGCAGGGTACGTGTATTACGGGGGTGCAGGGAAGTTTCACACGTGAAAGGGCCTGTGCGAGTGGGGTACGTGTATTCCTGGGGTTCGCATGAAGTTTTACACGCGAAAGGGCCCTGTGCGAGTGGGGTACGTATATTCCTGGGGTTCACGTGAAGTTTTACACGCGAAAGGGCCATGTGCGAGTGGGGTACGTGTATTCCTGGGGTTCGTGTGAAGTTATACACGCGAAAGGGCAACGCCTGTGCGCGATACGTCACAGACGCGCTTACGCGCTAAGGGCCTTTGGTCCAATGAAATCACGTACGTGTGCTGACGCGCTTACGCGCTAAGAGCCTTTCCTCGAGTTACACGCTGACGTGCAACTTTTGTCACATGCCAAATCACTCCGTATCAAGCTGGCCACGCATACACACACGGAAGACCACGCTCCTGCCCTGAAGGCCATTTTCCTGCCCCCCAGAGCCCCGAGCACGCTCCCACCTGCCATCTGCTGCTGCCTGACTGTCTGCTGCCCACGTGCCCTGCTATTTGGTGCCTGCACATCAGCCATCTGCAGGGGTCCAGTTGCTGTGTCCACCCCTGCTGGAACAGAAGACTCCCGACTGGGATACCATCGCTCCACCCCAGCCACCAGGACCCAGTTGCCCACCCAGTCCTGCCTCTGGGGTTGCCATGTCGGGCACATCTCCATCTGGCACCACTGTCAACCCCCAGCCAGAGAGGCAGAGGGCCAGCAGCTTCACTGCCACCGAAGTTGGTGTCCTGGTGGAGCATGTCCTGGGGCATTATGATGCCCTCTTCGGAACATCACGCGCCAACAAGGAAGGACGGGAGAGGATCTGGGACGACGTAGTGGTTGCCATCAATGCGGAGGGGGTGGCAACCCGCGAAATCAAAAACGTCAAGAAGCGCTGGGAGGACTTCAGGTCCAGGACCCTCCACAAGGCCCGGCGCCTCGCGGAGGGGGGCCGGGCACGCATGAGTAACATCCAAACGAGGGTCCTGGAATGTGTAGGCCCAGCGCTCCACGCCCAGATCCTTTGGAGGCAGACCCGTCTGGAGTTGAGCGGTAAGTGGCCAAGCATTGCTGTGTGAGACAGGGCATGTTGCAGTGTGCTGGTAGTCTGTTGCTTGCCTGTATGTGTGACATAGGCCATGTATGGATGTATGTGTGCAGGGACATCATGGTCATGCATTTGACACCAGTTATGTGTGAACCACATGGTTGGTGCGTGTGTTTTAATGCAACATGGGGAGCTCTATGCGGAATGCACACATGAAAGCATGGCTGTCTCTGTTCCTGGACATGGAGGGGGGGTGAGGAATGGGTGCTGATGTCATGTACATGTATGGTGCACATTTGTGTGTGTGTGTGCCTGAGAAATGTGTGTGTGACTTTGAAACGCCATGGATGCACGTGACTTTGAAGGCAACATCTTGGTTTACAGGGGCTCTTCTACATGGATGTTGATGTTGATTGCAGGCGCCAGGACTGTTTCTGCATGTGTGTTGTGTGCATTCACCCATGTGTTGTGAAATGACAGGATGGAAGTGACATTTGACAGTGCCACTCATGTGTTATTGCTTCCTGTCTAGGGTATTTTGTACTGTACCCTGATGCTTGTGTTCTATGTCTCCCTCTACGCAGCGTCAAGTGAAGAAGAGGGCAGAGACGGCGCTGTGGAGCCAAGCAGCGGGGATGCCTCCACTGGGCGGCGACGCAAGGCCCAGCCACCCTCCCAGGAATTACCATCATTCGGGAGCGAGGGGGCTGGTGCTGCGTCTGCCACAATGGCTGTGGCGGAAGGGCCGGGTGAGCCCCCACAGGGGCTTCCAATGGCAGAAGACGGTGTGGAGACATCCAGGTTGGTGGTCTCCACAGAGGAGGAGGAGCCCGCTACTGAGCCGCACATGGGGCCTGGTGGGGGTAGTACCACTGGTGTAAGTGGTGCAGTCCAGGGCCAGGGTCAGGAGGAATCACAGGTCACCGCGGAGGGGCCTGTGCATGTTGCTGTCCCTGACCCTGTGACTGCACCACGATGCACCAGCAGGGAGGCCCCGTCCCAGGCCCGTCCGCAGGTAGGGGAGAGTGCCATGTCATCTGCTTCTCCACTGCCTGTGGACGAGGGGTCCCACGAATGTATGGGCTCCGTCCTGGTTGGTGGGTTCCTACATGTGTCGCGCACTCTGGCGGACCTCCCCTCCTCTGTGGAGACTATGCGCCAGTCGTTCTCCACACAGTCTGCCGGCCAGATTCCACCAGGGCCCCCTGTGGACCTGTCCCGACCAACACAGCCAGCTTGGTGGAACTCACATCCCTGCCACAGTCGGGAGTCGGCGGCCCAGCAGGGGTGGACACCACAACTGGAGACCAGCAGATGGAGGATGTGCAGGCACCATCAGACACGGCACATGGACAGCAGCAGCATGAGCAGGCTCTAGGTGGGAGCAATGATGGCTCGGGCCATCAACATCGGAGGGGCAGGCATCGGCCAGAGGGCAGGAGGACCCAGGAATGGGAGTGTCTTCCATGTGGCACCGGTTGGGCCAGCAGATATGTGCGGAGCGGCGGCGGGCGGAAGAGGCGCGGCTCACCATGGTCAGGGCGGAGTTCTCCATGTGTCAGGCTTTGAGGCGGGCAGAGTGCCTCGAGGCAACTCGCAGGGAGTTGGAACAGGCCATGAGTCCCTCCCTGTGAGACCTCGGGGCCAGGACAGAGGCCCGCCTCCGGCAAATAGACATGGAGTTCGATGATGCCCTGGCCCGGGACTCCACAGAGTGAGCCGCTGGACTTGCCCGCCGCCATTGTATATAGTTAGATAGTGTTAGGTTGCCTTTAGTTTTTTCTTTATTTTGGTTGCCATTGGACAATGCACCACGTTTTTGTATATAGTTTTTTATTAGGTAGTATTTTTGATAGGTTTCATTTCATCAGTTGGGCTCATGGACCCTGGATTGTTCATCTGTACATAGTTCACCATTGGATTGTTCTCTTTTTTTTATTTTCACCATGGAGCAATGGTTTTCACTTTAATTTTTCCCTTGGATTTGCTTTGTCAGACTGTGACTTTGGACACCATTTCTTTTGGATTTCTTTGGATTATGATTTCTTGGAAATGCAGCTTTTCTTTTATTATTCCCATTGTTGTGTGTTGGATTTAGATTACATTCATGTTGTGTTCAATACATTTTTTTCTTCATACTTTGATGTGTTGTATTATCTCATTGGTTTCATGCATGTCATGATATGGGTTTTCACATTCACTTGCACCCATTGTGTGTGTGTGACGGACATGTGTTCATTTACATACTTGCCATTGGGGTTGTATCATGTAATTGCCTTTTCTATGTGGGTGGATGCAATACTTGGTTGGGTCTTTGGGCTGGGGAGGCTGGCCATAAGGGCCACGATTGAGGATTGTCATGACCTGGGGCAGGGGGACATGAGTGGGACATGAGTGGGGGCCTGCTGGCAGGTGCCCTCCACTGCTGGGGGGTGGAGGTGCAAGGGGACATGAGTGGGGGCCCACTGGCAGGTGCCTTGCACTGCTGGGGGGTTGGGGTGCAGGGGGACATGAGTGGGACATGAGTGGGGGCCTGCTGGCAGGTGCCATGCACTGCTGTGGGGTGAGGGTGCAGGGGGTTCATGAGTGGGGGCCTGCTGGCAGGTGCCCTGCACTGCTGGGGGTGGGGGTGCAGGGGGACATGAGTGGGGGCCTGCTGGCAGGTGCCCTGCACTGCTGGGGGGTGGGGGTGCAAGGGGACATGAGTGGGACATGAGTGGGGGCCTGCTAGCAGGTGCCTTGCACTGCTGGGGGTGGGGGCGCAGGGGGACATGAGTGGGGGCCTGCTGGCAGGTGCCCTGCACTGCTGGGGGTTGGGGGTGCAAGGGGACATGAGTAGGGGCCTGCTGGCAGGTGCCCTGCACTGATGGGGGGTGGGGGTGCAGGGGACATGAGTGGGGGCCTGCTGGCAGGTACCCTGCACTGCTGGGGGGGTGGGGTGCAAGGGGACATGAGTTGGTGATCAGTAGTGCAAGGTGACATGTGGCTTGGCTGGGGGGCATGCCCATGGTGGATGGGCTGCCTGCGGGACATGACCAGGGGTGCAGGGTAGTCCCCTGTGGTGTGGGCTGCCTGCAGGGGCTGTGGAGAGTGTAGAGGGAACACCTGGGAGGACCTCTTCTGCCCGCTGCCGCTCCGCATCTATAGCATGGTCTAACCTCTGCCACACGGAAGACACTTCCAGTCCTGGGTCCACCTTGTTGCTGCTGCTGCTGTGCCTCTGCCTGTGCCCTGGCTCTTGCTGCCTGCACATCCTCCGGCTGGGGTGCAGTTGTTGAGGTGGCCACCCCTGCTGTGTCCTCCACCAGCCAGGCCGCAGGGTCAGAGGCAGCGCCACAGGGTACCCAGGTGATACATGGGTGGGAAGATGGCATGGAGGACGACTGGGGCATAGGGGGTTCAGTTGAGGAGGGGGTCGGAACAAGGTCCAGAAAACGGAGGAATCTGGTGAGCTGTCCCAGTAGGTCAACGCGGTTAATGAGCCATTCGAGAAGACGTGCAGTCTCCTCATGAAAAGACTGCAGGTCACCTTGCATGGCCCGTTGACGCAACGCCACATCACCCAGGACAGGCTCAACCCAGTCCTGGATAGCCACGTCCGCAGGGAGAGGAAGGCCAGTTGTAAGCGGATCCCCTCCCTGAAAACGGGTCTGGACGTAGGCATCCCTGCTGGTGTGGGATGATGCAGTCACAGGATCGGGGACAGGATTACACACAGGCACCTCCGCGGTGGCCTGTGCTGCCTCCTGTCCCTGCCCCTGCACTGCACCACTAGCACCAGTGGAATCCCCACCTCCAGACCCCGTGGCTGTCCCTTGCACGGCCTCCTCCTCCACCAAACCCCCCACCAACCTGGATGACTCCGTGCCATCTTCCTCTGTCGCACCCTGTGGGGTCTCAGCTGCCCTTTCTGCTGCCGAGGAGTCCAACTCCGACCTCCGCCTCTTGGACCTTCCCTCGGCAGCTGTGGCCTGGGATGCGGCACCGGACTCCTCACTCTCCGACAAGATGACAAACTGGGAGGGGAGCCAGGCCTTGCGTCTCCGGCTGGCGGGATGATCCCTGCCGCTGTGCGCCACAGCACCCTCACCGCCCTCTTCTTCAGTTGACGCTGCAGACAGGGAGAGATAAAACACAGGCATCAGGGCACTGTACAATGGACTGATACACACATGACAGTTGCACATGAGTGGCATTGTTTAACTACAGACACGGCATCACACTCCACGACACACATGTCATTTTAACTCACACACATGAACATTTCAACAGCAATATTGCACCAGGCAGCACCATCCATACACATACAACAGCATGAACAGCCAAAGGTGAGCCTGACATCACATGAAACACAAGGAGTGCACTAGACATGCACACACGCCACCACACTTACATGCATGTCTACATGTCCTCCAACTGTTGCAGTGATGAGATCGCCATACATATCACATCTGCCATTCATCCTTCTACATATCAGTGTCATGTGCATCCATGTTGCATCACAGTTCCACACTTGTCAGATACACATACATGCACATGTACACAGTGCAGATACATGCATTATGAACCACCATCCATGCCACAACCATGCCAATGTACATACACAGAAATTCAAACATGTGTGCTCCGGTGTCTGGTCAAAGGATCGAATACAAAGGGTCGACAGGTCAAAGGATCGACACCAAAGGGTCGACAGGTCAAAGGATTGAATTTTCTTTTTTTATTATATTTTTTCCCGGTTTTCGTTTAGGGAAAAAAAGTGGTTTTTACCAAAAAAAAGGGGGATGGGGGGGACCCCCCCCAAAAAAAAAATGTAAAAAAAAAAAAATGTGATCCTTTGGTTTTCGACCCTTTGATGTCAATCCTTTGACCATTCAATCCTTGTACTGTCGATCCTATAACTGGCAACCGTGTGCTCCCACACCTGCATTTGCCCAGCATGCTTACCAACACATACACCATCAATATGTCTCACAACAGAGAGGACTCACATGTGGCAGCCTCACGCCCATGTTCATACACATGCCTACATGGCCCTACATAAACACATGTGCAACCTGCACACTACTGGCACACCACGACACGCACAGCATACTATCAACATGCATGTACACTTACCGCTCGACTCCAGACGGGTCTGCCTCTCAAGGATCTGGACGTAGAGCGCTGGGCATATGCGTTCCAGGACCCTCATTTGATGGTTCGACAGCTGGCCCTGGCGTCCCTTGGCACCCGCTCCCTTAGCGAGACGCCGGGCCTTGTTGAGGGTCTTGGACCTGAAGTCCTCCCAGCGTTTCTTGACATGATGTAAGTCACGGACTGCCACCCCCTCCACGTTGATGGCAGTCACGATGTCCATCCAGATCCTGGTCCGTCCTTCATTGTCGGCGCGCAAACTTCCAAAGAGGGCATCATACTGCCCCAGGACTTGCTCCACCAGGACACCAACTTCGGTGGTAGTGCAGCTGGTGGCCCTCTGCCTCTCTGGCTGGGGGTTGCCAGTGCTGCCAGATGGTGTTGTGCTGTACATGGCAACCCCAGAGGCAGGAGTGGGTGGGCAACTGGGTCTGGGGGCTGTGCTGTGGAGCAATGGAATCCCAGTCGGGAGTCTTCGGTTCCAGCAGGGGTGGTCACAGCAACTACACTCCTGGCTGACGTGCAGGCAGCAAATGGCAGGGCACGTGGGCAGCAGGCAGCAGCAGATGGCAGGTGGGAGCGTGCTCGGGGCTCTGGGGGGCAGTAATTCGGCCTTCTGGGCAGGAGCGTGGTCTTCCGTGTGTTTTCGCATGGCCAGCTTGATACGGAGTGATTTGGCTCGTGAAAAAATTGCATGTCAGCGTGTAATTCGAGGAAAGGGCCTTAGCGTGTAAGTGCGTCAGCACACGCACGCGATTTCATTGGACCAAAGGCCCTTAGCGCGTAAGCGCATAAGTTACATTACGCGCGCGGGCGTTTCCCTCATAGCACGTGAAGACAGAGCACACGTGGAAAAACTGCACGTCCGAGTGTCATCGCGTGCAATTGGAGGAAAGCGCCCGCGTACACGCGTGTCTGACATGTATGTATGGGCTGGTTTAAAAGCTACGTGTGGGACGCCATTTCCTTGTACGTGCTTTTCGTGGAGAGCGAGTGGGTGTAATCTGTACTTCTTGTCGGTTCACACGCGATTACTTCACAGCGTTTCTAGTTCGTACTTCCTGTTACTTCTGACAGCTCTTTTCTGAATTTTTGTTGGGCCTGTTTCCTCAGAGTTCACTTCTCCTTTTGTCCTGTCTCCTCAGACAGCGTACAATTCTTCTTTTGGCGGGGGTGGTCCCAACGCGCACATGCGCGTATTTTTCACTTTCTTTTTCCAGGCAGACGGTGAGTTCCGCACGTACTTAGCAACTGTGCTTGCCCCGTGTGTCGCGTTCCCCTTCAGAGGTCATTGTAGGCTGTGTGCATTACGCGTATGCTTAGTTTTGTGTTTCTGGGTGCCCCAGGGGTCACAGACAGCCTTGTAGAGCACTAGGGTATGATTTCCATCTGGTATCCTACCCCTTTGACCCCCAATTGCCCAGGACGATAGTTTACTGCAACTCCCATACGCACAACAACATCAGTGCCATGGTTGGGAGGCGACCAAGCGGTAAGGGAGGCAAAAGTGGCCGACCTTCAAAAGGTGGGCGTGGTGGGCGTGGTAGGGGACGTGGCCGGGATTTGCAGGGTGCCCCTATATCCCCATGTGTGGAGGAACAATCAGGGACACCTATGCCCCACCCCATTGTTGAGGGAAACGTGGCTGACACCATCCCAGCACAGCCCCTGTTGGACCAGCCCATTGTGGCACCTGACCTGGCACAGGATGACTCCCTGGCTGACTTCCAGGTCAGCAAGTCTAGGCCACGTGTGGCGGTGCAAGTTGTTGTCACCAAGCCACGTGGATCTGGGGCAGCTATGTCATCTGCTGCCCCAAATATGCAGGGTGGGGAGGCTGCAGGGGCAGCTGCAGCTCCATCCGCCACAGCTCCGACTCTCCCAGCTAGGACAGTGTCAGTCCAGGTCCATGAAACTGACGTTCCCCCTGCCAACATTACCCTGCAACCAATGCCTGCATCAAGACCTATGGTGATTGTGCATTCCCACACTCCTACTACCCAGTCCACCGTTGATTCTGCCCCTACTGACCAGAGCGGCGTAAGCCACTCTGGCTATGCTCCACCTTTAAAGAAGCGGAAGAAGGGTGCTCTGGCACGACAGGCTGAGACCCCAGACACGGCTACACACTCCGGTACCTCAAGGAAGCCTTGCTTTAATGATCCAGAATTTGATGCACTTGTGGCCTATGTGTCAGCACATAGCCGCGAAATTGTGGTGACTGCAGGGTGCAAGACCACACCTGCTCAACGTAGGGCACACTGGAAGACCATCGCGGACCGCATATTTGCCCTTGGATTTGTGAGGCGCACAGCTGATGATTGCTACAAGCGGTGGAATGACCTGAAACGCAGAGCAAAGAACAAGCTGGCCTCAAATCATGCCGCTACTCTGGTGACTGGCGGTGAGTCTCCACAAGAGGACAACGAACTCACTAAACATGAGTCTGTTGCTGGGGCCTTTGTCACAGAGGAACAGATCCAAGGTGTGGGAGAACTACCTGATTATGATGCATTGTCCGGTGAGTGCCCATGCATGTGTGTGTAATGCATGTGTATGTTGTTTGGGTGACGGGTTCTGATTGAGTGCCAGGTGAGGGTGTGTGTGCCTGAGTGGTATGGGTCACCCATGTCTTTCATCCAAAACATTCAGTGGCCTTGGATTAGGGTGTGACAGTATCCCTTCTGCCCACAGTAGTATTTTAGCTCAACATTACGGCAGTTGCCCTTGAAGTGGCATCGTGCAACAACATTGTTTGTATTTTCCAGTGTTCGTTCAGGCTGATTGTTTCAATTCTCCCACTTTTGCTACGCATTCCTCAGCCCTATTGTCACATTTGTGACACGCATCTGTCATTGATGAACCCCACATTGGCCCACATGTGTTACCTTGTTAGGTGAATGATTTGACCATTCAGGCTGATTGAGTATTGGCCTGATCACATACATTTTTGGGGCCTGTTTGAATGTGGAACATGATAGTTGTTTCCTGTCATGTTGAAGTGCACAACCATTGATATGTACATCGGCCTGCAATCACTGTATTTTTGTACACTGGATGTGTTGCAGTGTGTGCCACATGCCTATTTTGTCACACTATGTAGCATTTTCCGTCTCATCATGTCCATCTCACATGGATGGCTGACAGTATTCATTCACTGACACATGGATGTACTTGTGGAATGTACCATGGCTATGGTACTTGCCATCTGTGTGATGGCATGTGTCATGTATGTGTATTGGACATGCCACTCACAGGTCAATGTGTGATGGCAGTGCTACCCAGCATGCAGCAAATGTGTTGCTCTTCCATCTTGGTGTCATCAGTGTCTGCCTTTTGCCTCCCCTTCCAACTCAGTGACAGTGCATGCATGGGAGGGTTACAGTCATGTGGGACATGTGTAAATCATGTACTGGTTCTGCAGCTTGTCGGGCCTATTTGTGTGCTATGGTGCTAATGCCTGTTTCCATTTTTTGTCTTTCATGTTTTTGCCGGGGATGACGCACTTGATGCTGTTGAGGTTGAGGAGATGGTGCAGACCGAGGAGGGATCTCAGGCACGACCAGGCACCAGTGGGAGACGTGGTGTGGTGGTGGGTGAGGACCCAATCTTGCTGCAGATCATTCTGTCCAGGGGTGTCTGGGTGCACCTCCCCAGACCTCTATTCAGGTGCTGATTCAGATGATGAGAGCTATATGGCGCCGCAGGTAAGTGTTTCTGGCAGGGATTCTGTTCTGTCCAACCCACCTGCACCAGGGGTAGAACCCTCTATGGGGATGTCAGTGTTGGTAAGTCCGCCTTTGGCAGTTACGGATGCAGGGTCACACTCCACAACATCTGATCCTGTTCCTGGGCCAGCAGATCAGAGGGGGAATGCAGTCCTGCAGCCTCAGGCAGTGCCGGCACAGCAAGGCGCAGAACCCCTTGCCCCAAACAGGTGTGGTACCCGCCGACGCGGTGGCCGTACGCCACCAGGCAATACCGCATGGGAAGAATCCATGTACGGTATGGCATCCCAACAGGCAGCATCAGTTGAGATGATGGCTCAAGCAATGGAGAGGGTGGTCACTTCCATTATACCCCCTGGAAGGCAGATGGAGCAACTACAGCAGGCAACAGACTCCATTTGCCAATCACACAGGGAGGACATGTTGGCGTCCAACAGGGACAGACAGACGGCACTGGAGACTCTACGCCAATCGATATCAATAGAGTCCCAGGGCCACAGGGAAGCCCTGAGGGTAGAACTCCATCACCTCAGGGAGACTCTTGTTGACCTTGAGGCTTCCACTAACTTGAGGACAGAACAGCAGCTGGTGCGGCTCACACGTTCGCTCTCAGTTGAGATGCAGGCAACTCGGGAGGAGATCCGGGCATCACGTCAGGTGGTGTATGGGGATCTCCGCACTATAATCCTCCAGAACGAGACCTTCCACACCCGCATGCTTGCTGCCATGGAGGACCATACCAGGGCTTTGCGTGGGCTGCCTCCCATAGCACCACCACCTCCTGTGGCAGCAGCAGAGGGTGCTGAGAGCGACAGCAGCAGTTCTCCCACAATGGCATAGCCGTGCAGGCCATGAGCCCATGGAGGTGTTTTTTTTCCCAACATCCACACAGGTGGCTGTTGGTGCACAACCTGTCCTCGGAACTCCTGGGTGGCCTCCCCCCCATCCCCCACATGGCCATTTTTGATTTTTGATTTTTTTTTTTTTACAGTGTGTTGCCTTGTGTGGCTCCCGTGGGCATCCACTGTATTCCAGCTGGGCACATGCAGGCTTGTCTTGAGTTTGGTTAGATGCTTGGGTTTGTGAGACACACACCCCTCCTGCTTCCCATTTCCATGGGCTTGCAAAGGGTGTGCCCAAGTGACAGTGACTTACACAGTGACGTTGGACTCCCATGAGCTGTGTGGGCAGTCTGTAGTCAATACTGTGTATACATTCCTAGTGGATATTGTTGTTGTATTGTACACTGCATGGTGTATTGATATGTGCTTGTGCATCCATGTCTTCCTCCTAATTTGCAGGTTCATTCCTCATGTCTTCACAAGGCCGTCTACTTTGGAGATGGAGTTCATGTTGTAAGCAGTGCACTTACACATTTGCGTGGCAGCAGCACTGTACAGTTGGAAGTGGTCGATGTGCTGGCATAATCAGGTTGTAAGACTACCACTACTTTAACTTAGTACTGTCATGTTTATGTTATGTTTGAGGTTGTGTAGCTGCATTGTATTGTTGGTAAGTATTTGGTCATGTGTGTTGTTAGTTCTACATTACTGGGAGCATATTGTGTGTGGTCAGTTTCCATTAGGGACACTGTACTTTGTGACACTTGTGTCATGTTTTGGGGATTGCTTTGTTTGCTCTCACATAGCATGACATGCCATGGTGTGTTGGGTGGCGGTGTTGGGGAGGGGTTGGGTGACATGGCACTGTTGTCATGCTGTATTTTGCAAGGGGGTAATGAATTTAGCAGCATAGAAGTGTGTCTTTTGATGACACAGCATTGGTGGTGTTTGTGTAGGTAGGCATGCACACAATGTAACACTTCCAGGTGACCAATCTCAGACTGGTATGGTTGTGACAGTTGACTGTCCCTTATGTCATCATCATTGATCGTCAGATGGTATGTGCCAGGGCTGTGTGCACTCCACAGGGGTTTGATTTTAGGTGAAGTAATTAGCCACCAGCTGTGTACGGGCTGCCTCACCCCGTGCCCTTTCCCCTCCCATGCGCAGCGGGTGTGCATGTGGTTGGGGATGTGGGGGCACCACCATGTCCACGGGCAGGCCCTGGTGTGTTGCAACATTGTGCAGGACACATGCTGCCACTATGATCCTGCACACTACTGGGGGAGCGTATAACAGCTGCCCGCCAGAACGGTCAACGGAGCGAAAGCGTGACTTGAGCACTCCGAATGTGCGCTCCGCTATGCCCCGGGTTGCAATGTGGGCTGTGTTGTGTCTTACCTCGGGTGGCGTGGTGGGGTTCCGAATTGGCGTCATCATGTGGGTGCTCAGAGGGTAGGCACTGTCCCCTGGGGAGGTAGTGATGGGTATCATTAGTGGGGTTGTGACATTACTCAGTATCTGACATGCATGCATGTGCTGTGGCATTTATACTCACCGAGCAGCCATGTATCGCCATGCCGCCTAGCTTCTAGGTCCCGGTTTAGGGTTGACATTCTGTAAATAAAACTGTCGTGGGTGGACCCTGGATAGTTGGCATATACTGAGGTGATGATTCCCTTGGCATCACATACTACCTGGATGTTGATGGAATGCCAGTGCTTGCGGTTTCTATAGATGTGCTCTGGTGCTCTGGGGGGACGTAGAGCCACATGGGTGCAGTCAATGTCACCTAGGACTTTGGGGAATTGTGCCACCCTGTAGAAATCCTGGATGGCAGCCTGCCTTTCTGCAGGTGTTCTGGGCAGGTATATGTGCCTGCGGACTGATGGGCGTGCAGTCATGATGGCAAAGACCTGGTGTAGGCAGCGTGACTGCATGGCCTGTGACCCCCCCTCACTATAGCAGTTGTCCGCTGAAATGATCCAGTGGCCAAGAAGTGCAGTACATTGAGGACCTTCTCCAGGGGGCTAAGTGCTTGGGAGCACAGGGTGGGTGATGTGAGGTCATCCTCCCACTCACTCACCACGTCGAGTATTATGTGAGGTGGAAACCTGTACCTCCCATACACCTGGTCATCAGGCATCCCAAAAAGGCTGGTTCTGGGTGTGAAAATTCTGGGCCTGACTATCCTCCTCCTGCAGTATCCCACGACCACTGCTGCAAGTAACGGTATATTCATCCTGACGTCTGAGCTTGTTTGTTGTTTGCACGCACTTTTATGCTGCGCCGGTCCACGTACGCCTGATTTCTGCTGGCGTACGTGTTTCAGGATTAGCGCGTCTTTTTTGGCGCACGCGATAGCCCCGTTTGAATCCATGAATACGTGTTTTGAACGTGCGTATGGGCATTCCACGCATTTGCCTCCTGTATTTCCCCCGTGACGCCCACATTTTCACGCGTTGTTCCCCATTCCGCGTGTCATGCCCTCTGTTCCTCCTACTTTTGTTGTGTGTGCCGCGTTATGTGCGATTTCGCTGTGCGCATAGCGCACGCTGTTTGGAGACATGTGCGCCAGCATGCACCACGCAGAATTTTGGCACACATCCTGGGATTTACACGCGCAAGGACTTCCATGAATCGCTGTGCGCGGGTTTCGCTGCGATTTTCGCACTGGCACTGCGATTCGCATGCTTTCGCACGCTTGCGCTGAAAATTTCAGCGCACATTAATTCCATGAATCGGCCTGTAAATATTTAGTAATTTCCGAATGCTATTTATGCAATTGCAAAAGTTTTAAAATCTGGATGGATTTTAATTCTGTTTGCTGCCTGGAATACCTGACAACCTGCTGCTCCTTGCTATCCACTCAAAATTCGATTAATAGGGGTTTGAGAGAGTATTGCAGGGGGAAATCCTAACTCCGGTGTTATCTACCCGAAAAGTCAAATCGCTCCCATTCATTTGTACTTTTGATATGTTATAGTAGAAGGTCAAATTAAGTGTATTCTATCATTGTACAGTGTAATTATCACCCCATTGGTGATCGCTGCCCAATATTAAATTTGTGTGTTTTTATTTGAATTTAAAATAAATAAATATTGTATTACCACCCACCGGCCTGGTTCATGGTCCATTGTGACCTGGATATTTGTAAAAGGGGTGTGAGACGGGTTGGGTGCCAGCTCAATCCGAATTTGTAGGAAATAAAGAAAAAGTGTTCTAATCGTGAGCTGCATCTCAGGCTAGTGGCAAAAGTGCTGGTTTGATGTGTGATACCTGATTATAATCCTTAACAATGTAGAGGTGGTAATGCCTTTGGAGTAGGCGGCAGCCCACTTTGTCAGGGGATGAGCTTACAGTCTGCCATTTCCGCTCAGCAGCTTTGCACTTGCGTTTCAAAGCGGCCAAGTCGAGTCATACTAAGAGTTGCATTTGGAGGCAGGCTTCATGCGGATCCTCATGACAGGGGCAAGTATGTCCAGGGTGTTAGAGATGGAGAGATCGAGGTTAGTTAGAACAGACTCAGAAGGAGAGTTCATTGAAGGGGATGGAGGAGCAATGAAGGATGAGGCAAATGCAGCGTCTGACACACGCCTAATTGGTCAAATGACGGAGAAGGAAACTGGCAGTGCAGGCAGTGGAGTCTGGGGACATGGGAGGTCAAGGAGGGAAGAGAGGAGAGAGTGGTCAGACCATCAGAGAAGGTTGGAGAGAGAGATGTCTGTTGAGATGAGAGCATACAAGGTGTGTCCGGTAGTGTGGGTTGGGCCAGAAAGAAGGATAGAGAGGGAAAGAGTGTTGCAGAGGTTGCGGAAGAGAATAGAGACCACATCAGGGGAGTCGAGATTGGATGTTGAAATCCCCAAGGAAGATACGTTTGGGGGAGGAGGCAAGAAGAGAGGAGGACAGGTTGGCCCATTCTGAGAGGAAGAGGGATTTCGGTCCAGGGGTTCTGTAGATGGTAGCGAGAGTGAGAGAGAAGGTCAGCGAGACAGACAGCCTGCAGGCTAGGCTTCTAAAGGATGAGTAGGTTTGAGTGGGGATGATGGAGGCAGGAACCCACTAAGGGAAGATCAGAGACACTCCACCACCAGACCAGCAGGGCCTGGGATTGGACAGGATCTTGTAGCCCTCAGGGAGAAGAGTGTCAAAAGCAGTGATGGAGCTGGCCTTGAACCACGTCTCAGTGAGAGCAAGGATGTCAAGGTCAAGGTCTTCAAGGAAGTGACAGGTGTCATAGGAGTATTTGAAAGTAGAGCGAGAATTGAGGGTAGCTAAGTGAAGCTGGTTGCCCCCTTTAAAAGATTTGCAAGGGGGGCACAGGGGTGAGGTGCCAACACTGGGGGGGAGTCGTGAGGCGGATGAGGGAAGTAGGGGTAGAAACAGAGGGTGGGAAGTTGAAGAAAGAAGGAAGACGCATGTCAAGAAGGAGGAGATTGGGCTGAGAGCCTTGGGTCATGATAATGTCATTATTATAGACATTAATGGTGCATTCTGAAGATGAAAAGTGAGCCAAGAGCACTTCCCATCTGGTGCCGCCAGTAATGGGAGAGGTGGAGAAAGGGGAGAGGACAGAGAACATATGGGGGGGGGGTCCAAAGGTTAGAATAGGGAACAGCAAAAAGAATGTCAGTGATAGTCTGTCTGGAGGTACCATTGATGTAGGTGTCTGCGATGGGCAGACCAGGGTTGGATCTCTGGAGTGACTTTTTCAGTTTCTTCCTTCCAAACTTTGTGCAAGATGGAGGATAGGAGATGGAAAAGCAGTTAGAAAAGATACAAGAGATGGAGAGCACCATGGGGGCAGATACAAGAGGGGGTGGGGACAGAGAATAGCAGGGGAGAGGGTCAGGGGCACTATGCAACAATCACACCAGAGAGCCAAGCAGACAGAAATCAGTGGGTACGCTGGAAGTGCCAGAATTGATAACATTAACAAATTGGTAAGCCCACTAAAATTCGATATAAGCAGAGATCACTCAAAAGCGGTACAAATTTGGTGGTGTATGCACAGTCGGAAACACACCTACATTCGATATTAGCAGAGAGCACTCAAAAGCATTAAAATAAATGGTTGGTTCAAGTTGGAAACACAGGCATATAACCCCTGAATTACAATACCCCTCAGGACCTTATTACCTTCCAACAAACTGGGAGGGTGAGGCGTGATATATAACGTGCCTGTACAAAAGTGTTCCAGGGGCGACAAGACAGGGGAGGGAAGACAGAGGGAGGACAAGACAAATTATCTTACTAGGCCTTGTGTCATTCAGATTGTGCAAGTGCGACAACGAATTGTGCAGGGCGAAGGGCGAGGGGGAAGTGCCAGGGAGAGGGAAGGAGAAAGTGTGCTCAGTTTAGCATTGCTCTGAGTAAGTGCAGCCAGGGCAGCGCAAGGAGGCAGGGGATTATAGAGGTTACAGTTAAACCCCTAATAAGTCTCGAAGTCCTGTTATGGATTGTTGCAGAGGGTGGAGAGTAGAGGAATGCAGATTGAGAAAGAGGCAGTTGTACTTATCTAGCATAGAGAGAACCAGGGCTCTACAGAGACAGTGAGCTTCTGGAGGAAAGTGAGAAAAGGAAGAATACCCGTGAGGAGGTGGAGCTGGTAGTGAGCCTTCTTGGCAAGGTCCGTGATGTGGGGAGAGAAGGAGAGGATGAAGTCGAAGATGACACCAAGGTTTTTTGCTTCACAGGAAGGGGAAGGATGAGGGCCCTAGGACGGCAGCGAGAGTGAGCGAAAGTGGGATCAGGGGTCCCAATGAGAAGGATCTCTGTCTTACTGGCATTAAGGCGGAGGTAGTTGGAGGCTCACCAATCCTGAATCGTGGATAGACAGAGAGGAGAGAAGGGTGAGGGGAGCCTGAAGGAGAGGTGAGTGTCATCGGCATAACACTGAAGGTTAGAGAAGGTAGAGATCAGATGGGCCAAAGAGGCCAAGTAGACATTGAAGAGCCAGGGTGAGAGGTTAGAGCTCTGGGGAACACCACATGTGGAGAGAGAGGCAGTGGAGAGAAAGGACCTAAGTTGAACCTGGGAGGGTCGGTCCAGGAGGAAGGAGGTTAACCACTCCAGGGCCTGATCCACGATGCCCAGGTTCTCACAGAGTCGCATGATGAGGATGGAGTGGTTAACCATGTCAAAAGCAGAGGAAGGGTCAAGGAGGATGAGGACAGACGGAAGACTGGAGTCAAGATTAGAGAGAAGATCTTCACGGGTGTTCAGGAGAGCAGTTTCTGTGCCTCTGGCTGCTCCGAAGCCAGACTGATGGTCAAAGAGACATCCAACAGAGTCAGTGTGGAGAGTAAGCTGGGAGATGGCCAGTTTTTCCAGGAGTTTGCCCAGGAAAGGAGTGATAGAGATCGAGCGATAGTTTGCCGGACAGGTAGGATCAGCAGAAGGCTTTTTAAAGAGGGGGTGTACAAGGGAGTAATTGAGGAGAGAGGGGAAAAATCCAGTGGCAAAAGAGTGATTGCAGAAATTGGCCCACGCTGGAGCGAGGGTGTCAATGTGGTCCTTGATGGTTCTGGAGGAGCAGGGGAGCACCTGTTTGGATGACACCTTCATAGAGCTGACCTGTCTAGAAACCTTGTCAGGTGTTGTCAGAGAGAAAGAGGTGAAAGGAGGAGGATAGGGAGAGGCAGCCAAAGGGGGGGCTGGTGAGAGGTAGAGGGAGAGGAAAAGGAGAGGGAGGACAGCCTGTCAAGAGTGTTGGTGGTGTAGTGAGAAGCCAAAGGTGTACAGAGGGCTTGGAAGGGAATAGGAGAGGTGGAGACTGCAGAAGTGTTTGGCCGTGTTGTGAGAGGCTGCAGAGACGCAGGCTTGGATGTGAATTCTGTTCTTGGACAGGACAGAGAGTCTGTATTGCCTTTGGAACAGGCAGCACGCCAGTTTGCCACTTCCTCTCAGCCACCCTGCACTTGCATTTCAGGGCGGCGAAGTCGGAGTCATACCAAGGGTTGCACTTGGAGGTAGGCTTTAGACTGATTCTCATGACAGGGGCAAGGATGTACAGAGTGTTGGTGATAGAAAGATGCAGGTTAGAGAGGGCTGTGTCAGAGTGCAAGTCAGCCGCAGGAGTAGGAGGATCAGAGAAAGTAGAGGCAAAGGCATCCACTGACACACACTTCATGGGCCGAATGACAGTGCAGGGAAGGGATTTGCCTAGGGGACAGAGAGTTTCAGGTGTGAGGAAAGTGGTCAGTGCAAGAGAGAGGAATAGTGAGAGGGTTAGAGAAGGGAATGTCTGAGGAGATGAGAACATCCAAGGTGTGTCCGGCAGAGTGTGTTGGACCAGAGGGTAGAATGGAGAGAGAGAGAGAGTGTTGCAGAGGTTGCGGAAGAGCCCAGAGGAGGTATTAGAAGCATCGAGGCAGGTGGATGTTGATGTCTACGAGGAGGAGAAGTTAAGAGGTAGATGCAAGGAGAGAAGAGGAGAGGTCAGCCCACTCTGAGTGGAAGAGGGCAACCTGGCCAGGGGGCCTTTAGATGGTGGCCACAGTTAGAGAGAGGCCAGGAGCGATAGAGTGCCTGCAGACCAGGCATTCATAGGAGGAATAGGCCTGTGTAGGAATGACAGAAGCAGGTGCCCACTCCGGAAAGATCAGAGCTACTCCACCTCCGGGTTGGTAGTTCTTGTCTCAGAGAGGATCTTGTAGCCATCAGGAAGGAGAGTGTCAAAACTTGTGACAGAGCTGGTCGTGAACCATGTCTCGGTGAGAGCGAGACCATCAAGGTCAGGTTCTTCCAGAAAGTGGCAAAAACCAGATAAGTGTTTGACAGCAGAGCAAGAGTTGAGAATAGCGATGTGGAGCATGTATCCACATTTGAAATTCTTCCCGGGTGGGGTGCAGGCTTGAGGTACACCCAGTGGAAGTAGTAGGGGGGCTTGAGAGGCAGCGGGAGAAGGAGGAGGTGGAGAAGCCAGAGAGGTGCTAGTAGGAGTAACAATAGAAGGAAGGAAGTTGATAAGACGCGGGTGACACCTATCAAAAAGGAGGAGATTGGGCTGATGTCCCTGGACCATGACAGTGCCATTCAGATAGACATTAATGATGGTCTTGTAGGAGTGGAAGAAGGCCATGAGGACCTCGCACCCAGGGACACGATTAACGGAAGAGGAAGAGATAGGAGAGAGAGCCAAGATCATAGGAGGGGTCCATAGTTCTGGTGAGGGAACGACAAAGAGGATGTCAGTGAGAGTCTGCCTGGAGGAAGCACTGATGTAGGTATCAGTAATTGGGAGGCCTGGGTTGGAGACCAGGATGTCCCTCTTGAACTTCTTCCTTCCAGACCGATTGAGAGGGATAGGATAGGAGCTAGAGTAGCAGTTAGAGAAGATGGGAGAAATGGAAAGCACCATAAAGGGTGAGAAGAGGAAAGTAGGAGGAGGGAGTGCAAGAGAGAAGGAGAGACGCACAGCCCAGTTCCACACAATGCAGGATGCACACAGGGGGTCGGGGTCACACAGTAGGGAACTCAAAGGAGGAGCAGACAGGTGACACACAACCGTACAACGCTACCCTCAGTGGGGTAGGGACAGAGAGAGTTGGAGAGAGCCTAATGGGACAACGTTCACAGTAAACATTAATCACAGTGGATGGGAACATAGAGAGTGGGAGAGAGCCCAGTGGGACACAGTTCATGGTACAACAGTAACCACAGTTGAATGGGCACCTAGAGAGAGGGGAGAGGGCCTAGTGGGACACAGCTCACAGTAAACAGTAACCGGAAATGGGGGGACCTAGAGAATGGACCCAAACACAAAGTACGGCTAACCGCTAGATGGGAGAGCCTAGGATTGCACGGAGACAGAGTACGTTATGTCCGATGGTTAGGTGGAACTACGCACAAAGGCTGGGTAGTTTGGTAGGGAGCAGTAGTGGCTGCTCCCACTTCCTGCACATTTCTTACCTTTTGGAAGCTGATCGTCGGTAGCTGCGCAGCATACTCGCACCCTGCGCTGCACACCTTCGTCGTCAAACACCTGCGTGGCACAACACCGTGCACTTAGCCTATCGAGTTTTTGCCCCAGAGGGTCCAGTCCTGGCTTCTTAAAGGGTACGCTGCGTGGGCGTAGCGCAACATGCTACGTTCGATCAGTCAGCGTCTCCTGCAGTCCTGCGTCGCACAACACTGCCCTGTTAGCCTACGCATGCTTTTCTCACACAAAAAAATTCTCACGCAGGGTCCTGCCCTCGCTTCTTAAAGGGTGAGAAATGTTTTTAATTCAGGTATTACCTTCATATCCCTCTTCCTCGTCTCAGTACTGATCTATGAGGTATACGAATTCCATATCTTGCAGGGGAGCATGACAAACCAAACTGACTATGACTAGTATATTGCCACACCCCAATCACCATCTTAATTGACATTAAGCATCCAGTGGACCAAATAAACTAAATCCATTCTGCAGAACAATCGTACCCAGAGATTCAGAACCCTGATAGTCCACGTTCAATTTATAGAGTCTGATGAATGTGTTGGGATCTGCCAAGTTGCAGCTCGCCAGATCTATAAAAGGCTTCCCTGAACACAGCCCAAGAGGCTGCCTTGTCTCTGGTGGAAGTGACCCGGACTTGAAATGCAAGAGAATGACCAGCCACTGCATAAGCCATTGAAGGCACTGTTCAGATCCATCTACCAATGGACACTACAGAGACTTTCTTCCCTACCCCTCCTGACCCAAATGTCATCAAGACATAGGGCATCACTATATGTTAGCCAGTATCCAACCGGTAAATCCAGCAGGATACCGGCATGCAGACCTACCATTAACGGTGCCTGATATGACACGATTATCAGCATTTTACAGGTGCCAGCAATGGTAGGTTAATCACCATTCTGTGGTGTCCATAGGACTCCATGGGGGTATTGCTGGTATTACCAGTAATACTGGTGCTGGTGCTGGTAATACCAGCTGTTTTTGCTGGTGGGGTGCCTGGCTGGAGGTAAATTGGCCACCCTATTGGCAAACATTTGGTTTGGCAGTGCGGGAAAAGTGGCGGTAATGGAAGTACTGCCACTTTTTTCCCACACCGCCAAACTTATAATGAGCCCCAGGTCTGTTACACTGACATTCTCAGTGCATATGATCACTTTACGCCCAGACAAGGATAGACCTCTTCCTCAGGGGATGATGAATTCTGAAAAAACACTGGCACAAAACATCTTGAGAGCTATGAAATTGAGTGATGATTTTCAGTCGAAAAGCATAGTTGCGCCTAACCACTAGAGCATATGTGAGAACAGTCGTGAATGGAGGCCTACACTACAGTGCCCTTATCTCTCCTAGTCTGCGGGTGGAAGTAATCATAATAAAAAAGGCTATTTTATGGGTGAGATGCTTGATATTGATTTCCTCAAGTTGCTTAAATGAAGCCAAGGGGAGATCCCATGGAGGAGACGGTTGCACGTGGCATACTCCTAGCCAGCGGACATCTCTTTAGCAACTTATACCCCAATGTCCCCCCTTTTCCTGAATCTTTCCACTGTTCCCTGAAAGACCTGATTGCATCCCGCTGGGACCCCAGAGAAGACACTGCCAGCCCATTCTGGAAACCCTTCTGATACAATTGTAGGGACACACTTCAGAGATGTCACACTGCCCACTACAACAGGCCACAAGGTGAGCCCAGAGTCTCTCATAGGACTTCAGCGGTGCTGGGTATCTGGATTTTTGCAAAGAGGAGGCAACCTGACCCGAGACATTTATCTCCACTAAGTGTGAGGGGCACTTTGGAATCACCCATGCTGGACCATTACCCAACTTTAGCAGCACCAGGAACCATGCCCTATTGGCACTAATAAAGATCACCACAATCACCTCCACCTTTTCATCTCTATTTTCCTTAGTACCCTGGGGATGAATGATATTGGGGGGAGAAGCATACATGAAAGATGGATCATTCACCTTCCATGCTCCCTGTGGTGGTGACCTTAAACAGAATCTGCTCACTAGGGCTGAGGATGGGGATGCAAAGAAGTTTATCTGAGTTGTTGCCAACTTTTCATGTGTTATACTGGTCTGAGTGACATTTCCTGGGGGTTCGGGTAGACCCTGCTTAACGGGTCACCCTCCACATTGTCTGCTCCCCTGATGTGGACTGTTTGGAATCACAGCAGATTGGACTCAACCCATTTCCCATACATTTGTGAAAAAAGGCTTAGCTTCCTGGCCTCGTTCCCTTATACCAGCTCAAGTAGGCTATTGCATGCATTGTCTGTCCTGACAATTACTGCCCGATCTCAACCCAGAGATGGAATACTTGAAGGGCTTTCCCTATTGCTGCCAGTGCCCTCCAGTTTGAAGACTGCCTTTGATAGAGTCCCTTATTTCTCAATGAGCCCTTTCCCTCAGGGTAACCAACAGCCTATCATGCTGGCGTTTGTGGCAAGAGCGATCATGCCAGAGAGATCCAAGGCCACCCCCTCTCTAAATTGGCGTTATGTAGCCACCACCTGAGACTTTGCTGCAACACTGTGCAAATCAGAACCAGTGCTTCAGAGATCTGTGATGCTGGGACTCAGTGCCTGTGAAGGGGTAGGACTAATGGTTTGAATTGAAGGCATAACCATGGAACTACATAGATACAAGAGGCCATGCGCCCTGCAACTTAAACAGGTTGCTGGCCATTGCATGTTGAAGACCAATTGTGTTGCTCATTAATGTTCGCAATGGACTGGGTTCCAATGAAGTTGAGTGATTGTGATGGGTCCACGTGAGACTTTTCCCAAATTACAATAAAGCCCCATTGTTGCAGATACTATGTAAGGAAGGCATGGTATCAAACAGTAAGACAGACACAAGTGATCACAGTTCAAGGGTGTTTATTGAACTTCAATTGGGTTTGAAAAATACCTATCTAATCCTAAATCTAAAGATGGGAGCAAGCTACGACCACCAAATGATAATAATGCAACCCTAGTCGAGTCTGTCAAAATAAAAGGGCCTATACTAATAAACCTATTGCCAATCCTTACTACTAAATACAAATAGTGAGGGAATCAATTTTATGCAAAAGAAAAGTATTCAAGAAATGATATGTAAGGATATTCAATGCATGGGACAAGGCAGCACACTCGAGCTTAGCAAACTCTCTGGCTTCTCTAGCACGAGGATGCAGTTCAAAACTTCAACATCAGGGCCTCTGTGCCAAAGTCTCTTTGCCATTCAAAGTCTCTTATTTCAGAGGGCCTGATTCAACATGACAAACATTAAAGATCCTTTCTTCTTAGGATCTCACAGGTACAACTTCTCAGGTGATTTTCGGTTCAACCAGGGTACCCCTCTGCCGGGCTCAGAACTGCTTTAACACACCGCTTTCAATTGATCTTCCTCTGCCGGGTTCACGCCAACTTTATCTACTTTTCCAAGCTTTCATTACTTCACAAATTGAAGACGTTCCACTGTGTGCAGGATTTTGCTCAATCTGTCGCAGGAACACTTCGATTTACAATTACTCGCTCTCTTCTTGATATAACCTCTTTCTCCCTTTCACCTTTGCCACTTCTCAGCTGGATACCTTACAGAGACCTTCAATTGAGCACCCACGCAGTGCCGGACCACTCTGTCAAAGGTATTGTATATTGCTTTGAAAGTTCAATCACTTATCAGCAGTTCAAATTTACTTGAGTCTTTTATCACACGCGTTTTAACAATGTTCGTTCTAGTGCTCGCTATACAATGTTGCTGCTTGCAACCTTAGCTTCAACACAGACCGGTCTTTTATCTGTCTCCCCGATTCACCGGCTGTGTTGATTTCACTGACACTGCTTTGGTCTTGGAGCCATGGATGGTACCATGGAAGCTGGTGATTCTCCCCGCCTTGATTATTGACGCAGGAGGGCCCCGGGTGTCTCCGAAACACAATGCAAGATTCTTCAGCCCGATTTCCTGATCTTATGCTTTCTATTCTCGATGACACTGGAAAGTATTGGTTCCTTGTTGACATAGTCAAGGGAACTTGCCTCCTTGCGATCCCCTTCTGTTTTGCCGTCTTTCCTCTCTCGTTCAGCTGCCGTCTCAAAACTGCTGTTTCCTCATGTGCTTTGCCTCGCTCAGAGTGTGCTCTCGTGCTCTGCCTTATATCTGTTTGGAAGTTTAATGGAAGTCAGGTGTGTGTGATGGTTACTAATTGCCTGACCTAGCCTGACCATTGTATTGGGACATGTCAGGGATACACCTCGGGTGTTAGTCTGTTCGTGAGAAAGTGTACATGTTGTAAAAGGGGGCGGGGAGTAGAGTTCCTAAATATCCTACCTGGTAGGATGGGGTAAAGGTGTTATAGGGAAGGGGATACTGTGTCTCACCATCCGGTGTCCCACTCCCATTCCCCGAAGACCCCTCACCCAGGGGATCCTCCAGCACTGGTCCACCCTCAGGAACTGGATCCAAAAGCGATGGCCGTGTCCTGGCCACCTGGATGACAGATCCCGAGGGACTAGTCGGTGAGACACCTTATGGTTTCTCACAACTGCCACATCCTCATTGCTTCAGCTACCATCCTTGTCCTGAAGGCTGATCTCATTACCATTTGTTGAGTTTGGGGAAGGTCTGTGTTCCCTATAGATGTGATGATGTTGCTACTGGAGCTATTATCTTTTTGATGACTCTGAGCAGTATTCTCAATTTGAAAGCCAGGACCTTGAACTGGAAGTGTCCTTCTTTGATCATAAGCCTGAGGAACATCTGATCATAGTACATGATTGGTACGTTGTAGTAGGCATCCCGAAAGTGTATCCTCACTGTGAATAAACAGCAGGATCTTTTGCAGAGTCTCCATCCTGAATTTCATTCTGACCACAAATTGATACAGGGCTTTTATGCCTAAAACCAGTCTCAACTTCCCAGAGGGCTTTAGAAATATGAACATTATTGAGTAGGTCAGCTGCCCTTAATCTGAACCGAGGGCTTTTATTGTGTTCTTTCTCAGCAATTCCTGAATTGCTGGGGTCATTGCGAACCTCTTGCTCCTTGGTGGAGATGTTGAAACTGGACCCGATGGAACTGAGGGGGGAAATTAATTCTATCCAGTTTCCAAGCTACACTGCTCTGGCTGCCCATACGTCAAATGATAATTCTTCCCAGGTTTTGAAAAATGTTGAAGGCTGCCCCTAATGGCCATCTTTGATTTCCAGGACTTTGCCATCTTGGGGAGGCTTTCCTTTGTTTTATTTATGTTGAAACTTCTCCATTGACCTACGTCTTTGGCTGTGAAATCTGGATGGTTGAGCTCTGCATTGCTTCTGGTTTGATGCCTACTTAATACTATGGCAGAGAGGTGGAGTGTTTGGCAGAATTGGTCTTTTGATGAAAGAAGAATGAGACTTGGTGCACAACAAGTACATATTCGAAGGATAGTTTTAGGCTAAATAGCCTTCGCAGATTCCCCCCACCCGCAAGGAAGTAATGGGGGATTTTTTTTTAATGGCCACAAAAGAAATGTATCTACTTTATTGTGTGTTTGATGCTCTATGTGTCAAAATGGAATTGAGTTTGCTTGAATTTGCACCATAATCTGTGCTAGACATCCTACCGGAGCTATGGACTAAAATATGGCTCCACTTCAATATGGAAAATCTGTTATTGCTCTTCAGCTCAAAGGAGGGATCTTTATGACTAGTGTAGTTGATAATATTGATTAGAATCCCAGCTCTACTACTGCTCATGACTTATTCAATGGGGCAGGAAAATCACTGTTTCAACATTCAGACAATACTTCAGTGGAACTGATCGGACCATCACCGACATTATGATACTGGTGCAAGCAAAAAGACCACGCATTTCCCCAAGTCTTGCATCAGAATGCCTCATGCTTCTCTTATCAAAACAGATTGTCCTGTGTCAAACCAAGAACGGCCAAACAAAGTTCGCTATTAACTAATACAGCAATGCATGGAGGAAAAATATACCTGGCTGGAGTGTATGACACAGGTTGTGGCTAGTGATGACCTACAAGGGAATTAAGTAATTTCCTTCATGCCATTCCACTCAAGTCATCAAGAAGCACTTCTGAAAGATGATGAATTGACATTTCCAGACCATGCAAGGCCATTGGCTCTGATTCACCACCCAATGAATACTGTGAATACAGAAGTTGAAGCCTGCAATCCTGGGAAGGTGATAATCATCACATTCGACCATCCACTCTACTCATTAGCAAAACAAATCCTGTGGAATTGACCAACAACTCATGGTGATGATAAAAGTATTATAATGTTTGGTGGGTTCCATATTGGGATTTCCATTCTCAAGGTATTTGAAAATCATCTTGATGAAAAATGGTGGAATGTAGCGCTTATTCAGGCTGGCGTTACTGCAGCTAGAAAAGTGGATACATTTATTAAAGCATCCCATGCGACACACCCATAGGCCTTATCAAATCAAGCCAATAGTGTCTTTGTACTTCTCCAGCAGGCCTATAATGAGCGCAGCCAAGACCTGAAGATAGCTGTCAAGCATGATTACTAGAAGACTAGTGTAAAGACTGAAGTGTTGGATGCCCATTTCTGATTTAGGCACACCATTCTATGGTTGGAACTTCTCTTGAAGATTAATGTGAGAGTGATTCAAGAGAGATACTTCATGCTCCATACAGAGACCCCGTGGAAGATTGTTTCCTGGTTATTTTCTTTGGGCTATATCCACTATTCAAGATGGATTCCTGTCCACATACATGATGTGATTTCACTTAAACAGAGCCAATGTAACACCTGTGAAGAATTAATGACAGAGAAATTTGTCATAAAAAAGTGCAAATATGGATTCTTTGATATTGCCGTTGATCAGGCCCATGAGAACCGGAACAAAGTCTGATTTATTGCTCTTCCTGGAACAGCGCACACTTGGGGGAAAAAACATCTTGGGCCCTATAGTCTAGGTTGCCATTATTGCTGGTGCAGCCGTCGTTAACATGCTTTTCAGGTTATTCAAAAACATTCCAAGATTATGCGCCTAATGTTCATCACGAGTTGGGCGGTAATGCCGGCGCTGTTAGCGCCAGCGTTAATAGCCCTACCGCCAAACCCCCCGGCGCTAATAGCGCCGGATCACGGGTTTGGCGGAACGGGTATTGCCCATTCCCCACTGAGCCCATTCGGGAATTCCCCATTCCTCATTGGGCTCAATGGGGAATTTTCACGCTCTTACCGCCGGCGGATTTCCCGCCGGCAGTAAGAGCGCGAAATATCGGCAGATTTCCCCCAGCTCAGATCTGGGGGGAAATCTGCCAAACCCGTGATTTGGCGGACCCTTAAATTCAGCGGTAATAGCGCTACCACCACATGTAAGGGTTACCGCCAAACTCGTGATGAAGCCCATTATCTGGGATGTGTATTGGCCCGAAAGCTTGAAGAGTGACACACGCAGGAAAAAGGGGAAAGGTGTTTGGAAACGTGTTGAGCCAACACAGCTGGGTCCAAACAACTGGCAAGTGTTTCTCCTAGGTATCAAAAACAAAACTGAATTGTTCTCCTCATTGGTGACAACTGCAGCAGTCATTGTGACAAACTAACCAGTGATGACTACAAATGATACCAATGTGCTTTGTATAATCATCAAGACGTCTTGGGACTGACTCCGTGTTCCCTCACGAGGAAGCATACACTCACTATTTACTAAGCCCTAATATGCTTGGCAGACACCCATGTTGTAGTTCTAGCCATAACATCAGTACCTTGAGCAAACATGGCTGAACTACCGGCTGCATTTGGAGTTGGAAAGAACGCCCGGTTCTTTGCAGCTGATGAGTTAGAGCCTGCTCCTGCTCCTGATCTCTATATCGTCCTGGTCAACGTTCTACCCAATTACGGGGTGTGAAAAGGTCTACTTTTTTCAAGGCAGAGACAAAAGGACTGCATGGGACACCTGGAATACATACAGAGATGTCTTAGCAGATAGGCCAGGGGAAGAATCTCTGAAACCATTTGAGAGATTTGTGGGTTTGATATATAACCCCACCAGCAGTGAAGAGCATGTCAATGAGGCAGGAGAGCAGCTTTTCATGAAGAAAGGTAGAGAAACTGACAGTCTGTCTTCCTACACAGGAGGCGCTCATTCTGCAAATCTAACCGGCTGCATAACAGGCTGCTGTTTTATGGGGCCAAAGGGTGAGCGCACAACCACAGTTTCCCTCGCCGAGTGAATTGGGGGTGAGAAGAAGGATAGGGGTGGATGAGACATTTGCTAAGCAGCCCTACATGAGGCTAATCAAGTTTGAAGGGAACTCGGGTAGTGTGGCTGCAAGAAAGACTGTACAGAACATGTTAAGTGACAGAAGACTGTTCTACAGTACACTGCTCTTTGGCTTTGTGGGAAACTGTCTATTGACTAACTCAAGTAAAGGGGGAGACAGTATCCAAGAGTATTTTACTGAAAGAAAAATCTTATGTAATAGACGTAGTGCTGACAAATTACAGGCCGATTCATGGAATAATTAGCGCGGCGCAAGTGGCCAAAAACGTGCGAATCGCAGTGGAATAGCGAAAATCGCAGTGCAAGTGCGAAAATCGCACGAAAAGCAGCGCACATCGATTCATGGAAGGCCGTGCGCGAGAAAACCTTCGGATGTGCGATAAAAAAGTGCGCGAGCACGTTGGCGCACAGGCCATCTAACTGCGTGCGCCAGGTCACAGCGAAAATCGCACAGGCCACAGCGAAAATCGCACATAGCGCGGCGCACGCAACAAAAGTAGGCGGAACACGGGGCGTAACACTCGGAATGGGGAACAACTTGCCAAAATGTGGGCGTCACGGTGGAAGTACAGGGCACAAGTGCGCGGAACGCCCACACGCTCGCCTACAACACGTATTCATGGAATAGAATAGGGCAAAAAAGCGCACGCTCAAACCAGCGCACAGGCACAAACACGACCGCCACAAGAAAGCAGGCGGTAGCGTCTCTGCGCCTGTAAGAAATGTGCGCCAAAAGGTGCGCCAACAAATAGCACCTATATACTGCCATGATGAATGTCCTATACTGTGGCCCTCCAGGACAAATGACGTGCAGTTGGGTACCCACAAACACGGACACCCGCTGACAAAAAATACGTGTGCGTGTATACCGGGGTGCGCGGGAAGTCTCACACGCGATTTGGCCGTGTACGTGGATTTCAGGGGTGCGCGGGAATTTCCACACGCGATTTGGCCGGGTACGTGGATTTCAGGGGTGCGCGGGAAGTTCCACATGCGATTTGGCCGGGTACGTGGATTTCAGGGATGCGCAGGAAGTTCCACACGCGATTTGGCCGGGTACGTGGATTTCAGGGGTGCGCGGGAAGTTCCACACGCGATTTGTCAGGGTACGTGAATTCCAGGGGTTTGTGGGAAGTTCCACATGCGATTTGTCAGGGTACGCGTATTACAGGGGTGCGCGGGAAGTTCCACACGCGATTTGGCCGTGTACGTGGAGTACAGGGGTGCGCAGGAAGTTCCACACGCGATTTGGCCGTGTACGTGGATTACAGGGGTGCGCGGGAAGTTCCACACGCGATTTGGCCGTGTACATGGAGTACAGGGGTGCGCGGGAAGTTCCACACGCGATTTGGCCGTGTACGTGGATTACAGGGGTGCGCGGGAAGTTCCACACGCGATTTGTCAGGGTACGTGGATTTCAGGGGTGTGCGGGAAGTTCCACACGCGATTTGTCCGGGTACGTGGATTTCAGGGGTGCGCGGGAAGTTCCACACGCGATTTGGCCGTGTACGTGGATTACAGGGGTGCGCGGGAAGTTCCACACGCGATTTGGCCGGGTACGTGTATGACAGGGGTACGCGGGAAAATCTACACGCGATTTGGCTGTGTGCTCCCAGGTATTCCCTGTACACCCTCCACGGCCCCTGCAGGCAGCACACACCACAGGGGACTGCCCTGCACACCTGCTCATGTCACCCAGCACCCCCACCCCCCAGCCACCAGGGGCAGCCTCCACCAGGCCCCCACTCATGTCTCCCACCACCCCCACCCCCCAGCCACCAGGGGCAGCCTCCACCAGGCCCCCACTCATGTCTCCCACCACCCCCACCCCCAGCCACCAGGGGCACCAACCACCAGGCCCCACCCATGTCTCCCACCCCCCCACCCCCCAGCAGTGCAGGGGCACCCTCCACCAGGCCACCACTCATGTCTCCCACCACCCCCACCCCCCAGCAGTGCAGGGGCAGCCTCCACCAGGCCCCCACTCATGTCTCCCACCACCCCCACCCCCCAGCAGTGCAGGGGCACCCTCCACCAGGCCCCCACTCATGTCTCCCACCACCCCCACCCCCCAGCAGTGCAGGGGCAGCCTCCACCAGGGCCCCACCCATGTCCCCTATCACCACCACCCCCCAGCAGTACAGGGGCACCCTCCACCAGGCCCCCACTCATGTCTCCCACCACCCCCACCCCCCAGCCAGCAGGGGCACCCTCCACCAGGCCCCCACTCATGTCTCCCACCACCCCCACCCCCCAGCAGTGCAGGGGCAGCCTCCACCAGGCCCCCACCCATGTCCCCTATCACCACCACCCCCCAGTAGTGCAGGGGCACCCTCCACCAGGCCCCCACTCATGTCTCCCACCACCCCCACCCCCCAGCCAGCAGGGGCAGCCTCCACCAGGCCACCACTCATGTCTCCCACCACCCCCACCCTCCAGCCACCAGGGGCAGCCTCCACCAGGCCACCACCCATGTCCCCTATCACCACCACCCCCCAGCAGTGAAGGGGCACCCTCCACCAGGCCCCCACTCATGTCTCCCACCACCCCCACCCCCCAGGGGCAGCCTCCACCAGGCCCCCACTCATGTCTCCCACCACCCCCATCCCCCAGCAGTGCAGGGGCACCCTCCACCAGGCCCCCACTCATGTCTCCCACCACCCCACCCCCCAGCAGTGCAGGGGCACCCTCCAACAGGCCCCCACTCATGTCTCCCACCACCCCCACCCCCCAGCCACCAGGGGCACCCTCCACCAGGCCCCCACTCATGTCTCCCACCACCCCCACCCCCCAGCCACCAGGGGCACCCTCCACCAGGCCCCCACTCATGTCTCCCACCACCCCCACCCCCCAGCCACCAGGGGCAGCCTCCACCAGGCCCCCACCCATGTCCCCTATCACCACCACCACCCCCCAGCAGTGCAGGGGCACCCTCCACCTGGCCCCCACCCATGTCTCCCAACCCCCCACCCCCCAGCAGTGCAGGGGCACCCTCCACCAGGCCCCCACTCATGTCTCCCACCACCCCCACCCCCCAGCCACCAGGGGCACCCTCCACCAGGCCCCCACTCATTTCTCCCACCACCCCCACCCCCCAGCCAGCAGGGGCAGCCTCCACCAGGCCACCACTCATGTCTCCCACCACCCCCACCCCCCAGCCACCAGGGGCAGCCTCCACCAGGCCCCCACCCATGTCCCCTATCACCACCACCCCCCAGCAGTGCAGGGGCACCCTCCACCAGGCCCCCACCCATGTCCCCTATCACCACCCCCCCCAGCAGTGCAGGGGCAGCCTCCACCAGGCCCCCACGCATGTCTCCCACCACCCCCACACCCCAGCAGTGCAGGGGCACCCTCCACCAGGCCCCCACTCATGTCTCCCACCACCCCCACCCCCTAGCAGTGCAGGGGCACCCTCCACCAGGCCCCCACTCATGTCTCCCACTACCCCCACCCCCCAGCCACCAGGGGCAGCCTCCACCAGGCCCCCACCCATGTCCCCTATCACCACCACCACCCCCCAGCAGTGCAGGGGCACCCTCCACCAGGCCCCCACCCATGTCTCCCACCCCCCTACCCCCCAGCAGTGCAGGGGTACCCTCCACCAGGCCACCACCCATGTCTCCCACCACCCCCACCCCCCAGCCAGCAGGGGCAGCCTCCACCAGGCCACCACTCATGTCTCCCACCACCCCCACCCCCAGCCACCAGGGGCAGCCTCCACCAGGCCCCCACCCATGTCCCCTATCACCACTACCCCCCAGCAGTGCAGGGGCACCCTCCACCAAGCCCCCACCCATGTCCCCCACCACCCCCACCCCCCAGCATCCAGGGGCACCCTCCACCAGGCCACCACTCATGTCACCTACCACCCCCACCCCCCCGCCACCAGGGGCAGCCTCCACCAGGCCCCCACCCATGTCCCCTATCACCACCACCCCCCAGCAGTGCAGGGGCACCCTCCAACAAGCCCCCACCCATGTCCCCCACCACCCCCACCCCCCAGCATTCAGGGGCACCCTCCACCAGGCCACCACTCATGTCTCCCACCACCCCCACCCCCCAGCCACCATGGGCAGCCTCCACCAGGTCCTCACAATCCCCAATCATGTGCGTCATGGTCAGCCTCCACAGCCAAAAAGCCCAACCAAGTAACCCATTCACCCACATGGAAAAGGAAATTACATGTTACACCCCCAATGTTCATAAAGCTAATGAACCCATGTCCGTCACACACAATGGTTGCAATTGAATGGGAAAACACCCAACATGACATGCATGAAAGCAATGAGATGATACCACACAGTGAAGTATGAAAACAAAATTGTATTAAAAAAATAAGAATGCAAATGAAATGAAACAAACTACAATGGGAATGAAAAAAAGATAAACTGCATGTCCGTGTAAAAAAATAAAAACACCAAATCCTAATCCAAAAAAATGTAGTCCAAAGTCAAATGAAAAATAAAATCAATCCAATGAAGAACTATGTACAAAACATCCAAGGGTCCATGAGCCCAACTGAACAAAGGAAACCTACAAAAAACCCTAACTAAAATGCAACTATATACAAAAAGTGGAGCAGTGTCCATCGACTCCAAATCATAAGAACAAACAAAGGAAACCTAAAACTAAAGAACTATATACAAAGGCGGCGGGCAAGTCCAGCGGCTCACTCCGTGGTGTTTCGGGCCAGGGCATCATCAAACTCCTGTTCGATGTCCCGGAGGCGGTCCTGTTCCATGGCCCCGAGGGTCCGCAGGGACGACGCCGTGTACTCCTCCAACCCCCTGCGGATTGCCTCGAGGCACTCGGCCCGCCTCAGGGCCCTCCGCATGGAGTTCTCCGCCCTGACCATTGTGAGCCGCGCCTCTTCCGCCCGCTGCCACTCCGCACCTATCTGCTGGCCCAACCGCTGCCACACAGAAGACACACCCCGTCCTGGGTCAACCTGCCCTCCGGCCGATGCCTGCCCCTCCGATGTTGAAGGCCCCGAGCCTTCATGGCTCCCACCACGTTGCTGCTGCTGCTGTGCCTCTGCCCGTGCACTGCCTCCTGCTGCCTGCACATCCTCCGCCGGCTGGGGTGCAGTTGTTGATGTGGCCACCCCTGCTGGACGTCCGACTCCCGACTGTGGCAGGGATGCCTCCTCCACCAGCCTGGCCGCACCGTCAGAGGCAGCTCCACAGGGCACCCAGGTGACTGATGGGTGGGAAGATGGCACAGAGGACGACTGGCGCGTAGGGGGTCCAGTTGAGGAGGGGGTCAGAGCAAGCCCCATCAGACGGAGGAATCTGGCCTGGGTGACCTGTCCCAGCAGGCTGACGTGGTCAACGAGCCATTCGAGATGACGTGCAGTCTCTCCATGAAAAGACTGCAGGTCACCTCGCATGGCCCGTTGACGCAACGCCACACCAGCCAGGACAGGCTCAACCCGGACCTGGATAGCCACGTCCGCAGGCAGAGGAAGGCCAGTTGACGTCAGCTCATCCCCTGCCTGAAAACGGGTCTGGACGTAGGCATCCCTGCTGGTGCAAGATGATGCAGGGACAGGATCGGGGACAGGATTGCACACAGACACCTCCGCGGCGGCCTGTGCTGCCTCCTGTCCCTGGTCCTGCACTGCACCACTAGCACCAGTGGGATCCCCACCTCCAGACCCCGTCTCTGGTGCTTGCATGGCCTCCTCCTCAACCAAACCCCCCACCAACCGGGATGACTCCGTGCCATCTTCCCCTGTTGGGCCCTGTGGGGTCCCAGCTGCCCCTTCTGCTGCCGAGGAGTCCAACTCCAACCTCCGCCTCTTGGACCTCCCCCCCGGCAGCTGCGGCCTGGGACACGGCACCGGACTCCTCACTCCCCGACGAGATGACAACACGGGAGGGGAGCCGGGCCTTGCGTCTCTGGCTGGCGGTGGGATCCCCGCCGCTGTGCTCCACAGCACCTTCTCCGCCCTCTTCATCAGTTGACGCTGCAGACAGGGAGAAACAAAACACAGGCATCAGGGCACTGTACAATGGACACATACACACATGACAGTTGCACATGAGTGGCATTGGCAAACCTCAGACATGTCATCACAATCCCCAACACACATGTCATTACAACTCGCACACATGAGCCATACCACAGCCATATCGCAACTGCCACCACCATCCCTACACATACAACTGCATGAGCAGCCAAAGGGGAGCCAGACAGCACATGCAACACAGGAAGTGCACCACACATGTACACACACCACCACACTTGCATGCATGTGTACACCTCTGCCAAGTGTCGCAGTGTTCAGACGGGCATCCATGTCACATCTGCCAATCAGGCTTCCACATACCGCTGTCACATGCATCCATGTTGCATCACTGTTGCACCCTTGTCAAATACACACACATGCACATGTACACAGTGCTCATACATGCAGCCGAAAACAACATACATGCGTGACATCACGGACATGTCTACTTACATACACATTCGTCCAAACATGTGTGCACACACAACTGCATTTGGCATGCAAGCCTACACACACAAGCACCATCCATGTCTCACACATTACAGCCCTCGCATGTGTCAGCCCCACGGCCCTGTACACCCCCACCCATACTCGACCCCATACAAACAGATGTGCAACCTGCACACTACCGAATAATCACCACACGCACTGCTCACAATCAGGATGCATGTACACTCACCGCTCGACTCCAGACGGGTCTGCTTCTCTAGGACCTGGACGTGGAGCGCTGGGGATATGCATTCCAGGACCCTCAACTGTTCTTCCGACAAGTGGCCCCGGCGCCCCTTGGCATCCGCTGCCTTCAAGAGGCGCCGGGCCTTGTTCAGGGTCCTGGACCTGAAGTCCTCCCAGCGCTTCCTGACATGTTGTAAGTCCCGGACTGCCATCCCCTCCGCATTGATGGCAGTCACGATGTCAGTCCAGATCCGAGTCCATCCTTCCTTGTCGGCGCGGGAACTTCCAAAGAGGGCATCATACTGCCCCAGGACTTGCTCCACCAGGACACCAACTTCGGTGGCACTGAAGCTGGTGCCCCTCTGCCTCTCTGGCCGGGGGTTGTCAGTGGTCACAGATGGTGTTTGCCCCGACATGACAACCCCAGAGGCAGGAGTGGGTGGGCAACTGGGTCCTGGGGCTGGGCTGTGGAGCGATGGAATCCCAGTCGGGAGTCTTCAGTTCCAGCAGGGGTGGTCACAGCAACAGCACCCCTGGCTGATGTGCAGGCAGCAAATGGCAGTGCACGTGGGCAGCAGGCAGTCAGGCAGCAGCAGATGGCAGGTGGGAGCGTGCTCGGGGCTCTGGGGGGCAGTAGTTCGGCCTTCTGGGCAGGAGCGTGGTCTTCCGTGTGCTTACGCGTGGCCAGCTTGATACGGAGTGATTTGGCACGTGAAAATCCTGCACGTCAGCGTGAAAATCGAGGAAAGGCCCTTAGTGCGTAAGCGCGTCAGCACGCATACGCGATTCTATTGGACCAAAGGCCCTCAGCGCGTAAGCGCGTCAGCACGCATACGCAATTCTATTGGACCAAAGGCCCTCAGCGCGTAAGCGCGTCTGTGACATGACCCGCACGGGTGTTTCCCACACAGCACGTGATGACAGAGCACACGTGGAAAGACTGCACGTCAGAGTGTCATCGCGTGTAATTGGACAGCACGTCTGAGTGTCATCGCGTGTAATTGGACAGCACGTCAGAGTGTCATCGCGTGTAATTGGACAAAAGTGCGCGTACACGCGATTGGCCTATGTACGTGTATATCAGGGGTGCGCGGACACTTACACACGCAAGTACGTCAGCGCACCTGTATCCCGGGGTGCGCGGGAATTTCCACACGCTATTGGACTGGGTACTGGATTTCAGGGGTGCGCGGGTCACACGCTCGCCTACAACATGCGCAACGCATAAATTTGCGCGCTAACAAAATAACAAGCTCAGACCCAGGATGAACATACCGTTCCTAGCAGCAGTGGGCGTGGGCTACCAAAGGAGGAGGAGGAGGATAGTCAGGGCTAGAATATTCACACCCAGAACCAGCCTTTTCGGGATGCCTGATGACCAGGTGTATGGGAGGTACAGGTTTCCACCACACATAATACTGGACCTGGTGAGTGAGTGGGAGGATGACCTCACATCACCCACCCTGTGCTCCCAAGCACTCAGCCCCCTGGAGAAGGTCCTCAATGTACTGCACTTCTTAGCCACTGGATCATTTCAGCGGACAAGTGCCATAGTGGGTGGGGTATCACAGGCCACCCAGTCACGCTGCCTACACCAGGTCTTGAACATCATCACTGCACGCCCATCAGTCCGCAGGCACATATACCTGCCCAGAACACCTGCAGAAAGGCATGCTGCTGCCCTGGATTTTTACGGTGTGGCACGATTCCCCAAAGTGCTAGGTGCCATCGACTGCACCCATGTGGCTCTACGTCCCCCCAGGGCATCAGAGCACATCTATAGGAACCGCAAGCACTGGCATTCCACCAACGTGCAGGTAGTATGTAATGCCAAGGGAATCATCACCTCAGTATATGCCAACTATCCCGGGTCCACCCACGACAGCTTCATTTACCAAATGTCCACCCTAAGCCGGGACCTAGAAGCTGGGCAGCATGGCGATACATGGCTGCTTGGTGAGTATGAATGCCACTGCACATGCATGCATGTCAGATACTGAGCAAGGTCACAACCCCACCAATGATACCAATCACCACCTCCACAGGGGACAGTGCCTACCCTCTCAGCCCCCACATGATGACGCCAATTCGGAACCCCACCACGCCACCCCAGGTAAGATATAACACAGCCCACATTACAACCCGGGGCATAGTGGAGCGCACATTCGGAGTGCTAAAGTCACGCTTTCGCTCCCTTGACCGTTCTGGCGGGCAGCTGTTGTACGCTCCCCCAGTAGTGTGCAGGATCATAGTGGCAGCATGTGTCCTGCACAACGTTGCAACACGCCGGGGCCTGGCCGTGGACATGGTGGTGGCCCCACATCCCCAACCACATGCACAGCCGCTGCGCATGGGAGGGGAAAGGGCACGGGGGGAGGCAGCCCGTACACAGCTAGTGGCTAATTACTTCACATAGTAATCACACCCCTGTGGAGTGCACACTGCCCTGGCACATTCCATCTGACAATCAATGATGACTCAACCTGACACTGATCCTGAATGTCTGGAGAATCAACCGTGAAAACCATATCAGCCTGAGATTGTTCACCTGGAAGTGTTACAATGTGTGCATCCCTACCCACACAGACACCACCAATGCAGTTTTGTGAAGAAACACATCCAAGCAGCTAAAATGAATACCCACTTGCAAAATGCAACAAGAGGACAGGGCCATGTCAGCCAACCCATCCCCAGCACCGCCACACGACACACCATGCCATGTCATGCCATTTGCAGGTAAACAAAGTAATCCCCACAACATGACACTAGTGCCACAATGTACAGTGTCCCTAATTTAAACTTGCAACACCTGAAATGCTCACAGTAATGCAGGACCAACAACAAACTTGAGAAGGTACTACCATTAACATGACATCACAAATGTAATAAATTAGTAGTCTCACCACCTGGAAAGGCCTGCACTCCCACCACTACCAACTGTGCAATGTTGGCGCCATGTAGAGTAGTAGGTGCACTGCTGCCAACATGGACCCCATCTCCAAACTAGAGGGCCTTGTGTAGACATGAGGAAGGGACCTGCAAATTGGGAGGTAGACACAGATGATGAGTTACACATCAATGCAACATGCAGTGTACAACACAACAGCAATATGCACTAGGAATGTATTCACAGTATTGACTAGACTACCCACACATGTAGTGGGAGTCCAATGTCACCATGTACGTCAATGTCACTTGGGCACACCCTTTGCAAGCCCATGGAAACGGGAAGCAGGAGGGGTGTGTGTGACTCAAACCCAAGCATCTGAACCAAATACATGACAAGCCTGCATGTGCCCAGCCACAATGCAGCGTATGCCCACAGGAACCACGGAAGGCAACACATTGTCCCAAAAAAATTGGGAAAAATAAATTTAAAAATAAAAATAAAAATAAAAATCAAAATCAAAATCAAAAATCAAAATAAAAATAAAAATAAAAAATGGCCATCGATGGGCCCGGGGGGGGTTTGGGAGGCCACCCAGGAGGTCCGAGGACAGGGTGCACACCAAAACCCACCTGTGTGGATCCTGGGAAAAAAAAACACCTCCATGGGCTCATGGCCCACACGGCTAGCCTATTGTGGGAGTATCACTGCTGTCGCTATTGTCACCTTGTGCAGCTGCATCCGGAGGTGGTTGCACTATGGGAGGCAGCCCACGCAAGGCCCTAGTCTGCTCCTCCATGGCTGCAAGCATGCGGGTGTGGTAGGTCTGGTTCTGGAGGATGAGTGTGCGGAGGTCCCCATGCAACAACTCACGGGATGCCCGGACCTCCGCCCTCGTTGCCTGCATCTCAGCTGAGAGCGTACGGGTGAGACGCTCCAACTGCTGTTCTGTCCTTTGGTGTGTTGAAGCCTCAAGCTCAACAAGAGTCGTCCTGAGGTGAAGGAGCTCCTGCCTCAGGGCTTCCCTGTGGCCCTGGGACTCTATGGAGATGGCCTCCTGCAGAGTCGCCAGTGCCGCCCGCCTGTCCCTGTTGGACGCCAACATGTCCTCCCTGTGTGACTGGCAGATGGAGTCGGTTGCCTGCTGTAGTCGCTCCATCAGCCTTTCAGGGGGGACAATGGAAGTGGCCACCCTATCCATGGCCTGAGCCATCATCTCGGATGATGCTGCCTGTTGGGTTGCCATACCGTAAATGGATTGCTCCCATGCGGTATTGCCAGGTGGCGTACGGCCACCACGTCGGCGGGCACCACACCTGTCTGGGGCAAGGCGAAGTGCGCCTTGCTGTGCCGGCACTGCCTGAGGCTGCAGGACTGCATTCCCCCTCTGATCTGCTGGCCCAGGAACAGGATCAGATGTTGCGGAGTGTGACCCTGCATCCTTAACCACCAAAGGCGTAGCTGCCAACACTGACATCCCCATTGAGGGTTCTGACCCTGGTGCAGGTGGGTGGGACAGAACAGAATCCCTCCCTGGAACACTCACCTGCGATGGCACGTAGGTCTCATCATCCAAATCAACACCTGAGTACAGCTCGGGGGAGGTGCAGCCAGAGACACCCCTTGAGAGCACGACCTGCAGCACTTGTGGGTTCTCACCCACCACCACACCACGTCCCTCACTGGTGGTTGGTCGGCCCTCGTACCCCTCCTGGGTCTGCACCATCTCCACAACCCCAGCAGTATCAGGTGCGTCTTCCCCTACAAAGACATAAAAACAAAGAAATGGAAACAGGCATTAGCACCATGGCACACAATGAGGGCTGAGAAGCAAGAGAACCAGTACTTGATTGACACATGTCCCACATGACTAAAACCCTCCCATGCATGCACCCTCACTGCATATGAAGGGCAGGCAAATGGCACACACTGATGACACCAAGATGGAAGATGAACACATTTTCTGCATGCTGCCTGGCAGTGGCATCACACATTGGCCTGTGATTGCCAGGTGAAACACACATGCGATCACACAGATGGCATGTACCATTGCTATTGAGTGAAGATGAAGAGGAGGGCAGCACCTATTCATTCAGTCCAGTTCCCGCATGTAATAGCTTTTCTAATTCAAACAGGTCAGATTTTTCACCTGGAGCTGCCAGTCCAAAATGGTCCAATTGCACAGGGACATGTGTGAACAAATGATATCCAGGTAACAAAGTCACTCCACTTTACCATAGCCATGTCAGACATGTGACTAGAGGACTGCGAAATGCCTAGTAAAAGTGGTGGAATGCAAACAATCTGCCTGAATGAACAGTGAAAAATAAGCAACAATGTTGTGGCAAGGTGACACTTCAAGGGCAACTGGCGTGCAGTTGGGCTAGATGTCTACTGTTGGCAGAAGGGATACTGCTATGGCCTAATGCAGCTGCGCAGGATGTATTGCATGAAGCACATGGCTGACCCATACGACTCAGGAGCACACACTCTCACCTGGCACACAAACAGAAGCCCTCACACACACACCATGCACATGGATGACACACACATGCATGTGCACTCACCGGACAATGCCTCGTAATCAGGCAGATCTCCCACGCCTTGGATCTCTTCCTCCGTGACGTAGGTCCCAGCGACTGACTCATGTGGAGTGAGTTCCATGTCTACTACTGGAGACCCACCTCCAGTCACTAGAGTTGCGGCATGACTTGAGGCCAGCTTACTCTTTGCCCTGCGCTTTAGGTCATTCCAGCGCTTATAGCAATCATTGGCTGTGCGCCTCACGATTCCAAGGGCACTTACGATGTCCGCAACGGTCTGCCAGTGTGCCTGGCGTTGTGCAGGTGTGGTCTTGGATCCTGCAACAATGACCATCTCGTTATCATGTGCGGACACATACTCGACAAGTGCATTCAGTTCGTCATCCGTGAAGCTGGGCTTCCTGGACGGGCCGGACTGTGTAGCCGTGTCTGGGGCATAAGCCTGTGCCGGACGAGCACTCTTCCTCTTCCGCTTGGAAGGTGGTGGTGATCCTGAGTGTCCTGCGCCGCTCTGGACACTAGGGGCAGGAGCCCTGGTGGACTCTGTATCAGGAGTGTGGGATTGCACACTCAGCATGGGAGTTGGTGCAGGCATTGGCTCAAGTGTAATGGTGTCAGGGGGAATGTCAGCAGGATGGACTAGGACCGACACTGTCCTGGCTGGGTGTGTGAGAGCTGGGGTGGATGGAGCCGCAGCTGCCCCTGCAGCCTCTCCACGCTGCCTACTTGGGGCAGCAGATGACCTTGCTGCCCCAGATGCACGTGGCATGATGACATCAACGTGCACCAGCGCACGTGTCATAGGCCTGCTGACCTGGAAGTCAGCCATGGAGTCAGCCAGGTCTGGTGCCACAATGGGCTGGTCCAACAAGGGCTGAGCATGGATGGTGTCAGCCACATCAGCCTCAACGGGAGGGGGGGGGATTATGGGTGCCCTTGACTGGTCCTCCACACATGGGGGGACAGGCTCACCCTGCAAGTAACGACCACGTCCCCTACCGGATCCACCACGGCCACCACTTGTGGCTCTTCCACCTTTGCCACCCTTACGGAATCCTCGCCTCCCAGCCATGGCACTGATGTTAATGTGCGTATGGGAGTGGCTGTAAACTATTGTCCTGGGCAATTGGGGGTCAAAGGGGTTGGGTACCAGATGGAAATTGTACCCTAGTGCTCTAGCAAGGCTGAATGTAACCCCTGGGGAAAGATGACGGGTCACGCTACGCACAGGAGCCCCAAAAAAGGGAGATGACGTGCACGCAACCCCTCCTAGACCACGTGTGCAGAAAGAAAAACCTGCACTACGCTGTGGCACCCAGTAACACAAGAATGAACGTATGCGTGTCACACGCAGCCTAGAATGACCTCTGAAGGGGTAGGCTACACACGGGGCAAGCACAGATGTTAGATACGTGCGTGACTCACCGTCTGCCAGGTAAAAGAGCGTGAAAAAGGAGCGCGTTTGGTTGGCAACACCCCCGCCAAAAGAAGATTTGTACGCTGTCTGAGGAGACAGGACAACAGTAGAAGGGAACACTGTTTGAGGGAACAGGCCCAGGTAAACCAGTAAAAGGGAAAAAAGAGAAAAAGCTGTCAGAGGTAACAGGGAATACGAACTTGAAACGCCGTGAAGTAAATCGCGTGTGAAACGACAAGAAGTACAGAATTCACCCACTCGCTCTCCACGAAAAGCACGTACAAGGAAATGGTGTTCTACACGTACCTTTTATACAGGCCCACACGTCCAGCGTCACTTACGCGGCGTGTACGCGCTAGGGCCATTTCCACCAATTACACGTGTTGTCACTTCTGCGTGTAGGGCCATTTCCACCAATTACACGCTTTGTCACTTCTGCGTGTAGGGCCATTTCCACCAATTACACGCTTTGTCACTGCCGCGTGTACGCGCTAGGCCCATTCCCACCAATTACACGCTTTGACACTCGGACGTGTCTTTCATTTTTTTCACACGCAATATTTTCAAACGTGTGCCCAATTCAACGTGCACGTGACTTCATAGACGCGCATACGCTGCCGACGCGTTTAAGCGCTGAGTGCCTTTGGTCCAATAGAATCGCGTATGCGTGCTAACGCGCTTACGCGCTAAGGGCCTTTCCTCGATTTTCACGCTGACGTGCAGGATTTTCACGTGCCAAATCACTCCGTATCAAGCTGGCCACGCGTAAGCACACGGAAGACCACGCTCCTGCCCAGAAGGCCGAACTACTGCCCCCCAGAGCCCCGAGCACGCTCCCACCTGCCATCTGCTGCTGCCTGACTGCCTGCTGCCCACGTGCACTGCCATTTGCTGCCTGCACATCAGCCAGGGGTGCTGTTGCTGTGACCACCCCTGCTGGAACTGAAGACTCCCGACTGGGATTCCATCGCTCCACAGCCCAGCCCCAGGACCCAGTTGCCCACCCACTCCTTCCTCTGGGGTTGTCATGTCGGGGCAAACACCATCTGTGACCACTGACAACCCCCGGCCAGAGAGGCAGAGGGGCACCAGCTTCAGTGCCACCGAAGTTGGTGTCCTGGTGGAGCAAGTCCTGGGGCAGTATGATGCCCTCTTTGGAAGTTCCCGCGCCGACAAGGAAGGACGGACTCGGATCTGGACTGACATCGTGACTGCCATCAACGCGGAGGGGGTGGCAGTCCGGGACTTACAACATGTCAGGAAGCGCTGGGAGGACTTCAGGTCCAGGACCCTGAACAAGGCCCGGCGCCTCTTGAAGGCAGCGGATGCCAAGGGGCGCCGGGGCCACTTGTCGGAAGAACAGATGAGGGTCCTGGAATGCATATCCCCAGCGCTCTACGTCCAGGTCCTAGAGAAGCAGACCCGTCTGGAGTCGAGCGGTGAGTGTACATGCATCCTGATTGTGAGCAGTGCGTGTGGTGATTATTCGGTAGTGTGCAGGTTGCACATCTGTTTGTATGGGGTCGAGTATGGGTGGGGGTGTACAGGGCCGTGGGGCTGACACATGCGAGGGCTGTAATGTGTGAGACATGGATGGTGCTTGTGTGTGTAGGCTTGCATGCCAAATGCAGTTGTGTGTGCACACATGTTTGGATGAATGTGTATGTAAGTAGACATGTCCGTGATGTCACGCATGTATGTTGTTTTCGGCTGCATGTATGAGCACTGTGTACATGTGCATGTGTGTGTATTTGACAAGGGTGCAACAGTGATGCAACATGGATGCATGTGACAGCGGTATGTGGAAGCCTGATTGGCAGATGTGACATGGATGCCCGTCTGAACACTGCGACACTTGGCAGAGGTGTACACATGCATGCAAGTGTGGTGGTGTGTGTACATGTGTGGTGCACTTCCTGTGTTGCATGTGATGTCTGGCTCCCCTTTGGCTGCTCATGCAGTTGTATGTGTAGGGATGGTGGTGGCAGTTGCGATATGGCTGTGGTATGGCTTATGTGTGCGAGTTGTAATGACATGTGTGTTGGGGATTGTGATGACATGTCTAAGGTTTGCCAATGCCACTCATGTGCAACTGTCATGTGTGTATGTGTCCATTGTACAGTGCCCTGATGCCTGTGTTTTGTTTCTCCCTGTCTGGAGCGTCAACTGATGAAGAGGGCGGAGAAGGTGCTGTGGAGCACCGCGGCGGGGATCCCACCGCCAGCCGGAGACGCAAGGCCCGGCTCCCCTCCCGTGTTGTCATCTCGTCGGGGAGTGAGGAGTCCGGTGCTGCGTCCCAGGCCGCAGCTGCCGGGGGGAGGTCCAAGAGGCGGAGGTTGGAGTTGGACTCCTCGGCAGCAGAAGGGGCAGCTGGGACCCCACAGGGCCCAACAGGGGAAGATGGCACGGAGTCATCCAGGTTGGTGGGGGGTTTGGTGGAGGAGGAGGCCGTGAAAGCACCAGAGACGGGGTCTGGAGGTGGGGATCCCACTGGTGCTAGTGGTGCAGTGCAGGACCAGGGACAGGAGGCAGCACAGGCCGCCGCGGAGGTGCCTGTGTGCAATCCTGTCCCCGATCCTGTCCCTGCATCATCTTGCACCAGCAGGGATGCCTACGTCCAGACCCGTTTTCAGGCAGGGGATGAGCTGACGTCAACTGACCTTCCTCTGCCTGCGGACGTGGCTATCCAGGTCCGGGTTGAGCTTGTCCTGGCTGGTGTGGCATTGCGTCAACGGGCCATGCGAGGTGACCTGCAGTCTTTTCATGGAGAGAGACTGCACGTCACCTCGAATGGCTCGTTGACCACGTCAGCCTGCTGGGACAGGTCACCCAGGCCGGATTCCTCCGTCTGATGGGGCTTGCTCTGACCCCCTCCTCAACTGGACCCCCTACGCGCCAGTCGTCCTCTGTGCCATCTTCCCACCCATCAGTCACCTGGGTGCCCTGTGGTGCTGCCTCTGACGGTGCGGCCAGGCTGGTGGAGGAGGCTTCCCTGCCACAGTCGGGAGTCGGACGTCCAGCAGGGGTGGCCACATCTACGACTGCACCCCAGCCGGCGGAGGATGTGCAGGCAGCAGGAGGCAGTGCACGGGCAGAGGCAGAGCAGCAGCAGCAACATGGTGGGAGCCATGAAGGCTCGGGGCCTTCGACATCGGAGGGGCAGGCATCGGCCGGAGGGCAGGAGGACCCAGGACAGAGAGTGTCTTCCGTGTGGCAGCGGTTGGGCCACGCCATAGGTGCGGAGCGGCGGCGGGCGGAAGAGGCGCGGCTCACAATGGTCAGGGCGGAGAACTCCATGCGGAGGGCCCTGAGGCGGGCCGAGTGCCTCGAGGCAATCCGCAGGGGGTTGGAGGAGGACACGGCGTCCTCCCTGTGGACCCTCGGGGCCATGGAACAGGACCGCCTCCGGGACATCGAACAGGAGTTCGATGATGCCCTGGCCCGGAACACCACGGAGTGAGCCGCTGGACTTGCCCGCCGCCTTTGTATTTAGTTCTTTAGTTTTAGGTTTCCTTTGTTTGTTCTTATGATTTGGAGTCGACGGACACTGCTCCACTTTTTGTATATAGTTGCATTTTAGTTAGGGTTTTTTGTAGGTTTCCTTTGTTCAGTTGGGCTCATGGACCCTTGGATGTTTTGTACATAGTTCTTCATTGGATTGATTTTATTTTTCATTTGACTTTGGACAACATTTTTTTGGATTAGGATTTGGTGGTTTTATTTTTTTAAACGGACATGCAGCTTATCTTTTTTTCATTCCCATTGTAGTTTGTTTCATTTATTTTGCATTCTTTTTTTTAAAATACAATTTTGTTTTCATACTTCACTGTGTGGTATCATCTCATTGGTTTCATGCATGTCATGTTGGGTGTTTTCCCATTCAATTGCAACCATTGTGTGTGACGGACATGGGTTCATTAGCTTTATGAACATTGGGGGTGTAACATGTAATTTCCATTTCCATGTGGGTGAATGGGTTACTTGGTAGGGCTTTTTGGCTGTGGAGGCTGACCATAACGCACATGATTGGGGATTGTGAGGACCTGGTGGGGGCTGCCCATGGTGGCTGGGGGGTGGGGGTGGGTGGGAGACATGAGTGGGGGCCTGGTGGTGCTGCCCCTGCACTGCTGGGGGGTGGGGGTGGGTGGGAGACATGAGTGGAGGCCTGGTGGAGGCTGCCCATGGTGGCTGGGGGGTGGGGGTGGTGGAAGACATGAGTGGGGGCCTGGTGGGGGCTGCCCATGGTGGCTGGGGGGTGGGGGTGGGTGGGTGACATGGGTGGGGGCCTGGTGGGGGCTGCCCATGGTGGCTGGGTGGTGGGGGTGGGTGGGAGACATGAGTGGGGGCCTGGTGGGGGCTGGCCATGGTGGCTGGGGGGTGGGGGTGGGTGGGAGACATGAGTGGGGGCCTGGTGGAGGCTGCCTGTGGATGCTGGGGTGTGGGGGGGGTGACAGACATGAGTGGGGGCCTGGTGGGGGCTGGCCATGGTGGCTGGGGGGTGGGGGTGGGTGGGAGACATGAGTGGGGGCCTGGTGGAGGCTGCCCGTGGATGCTGGGGTGTGGGGGGGGTGGTAGACATGAGTGGGGGCCTGGTGGGGGCTGCCCATGGTGGCTGGGGGGTGGGGGTGGGTGGGAGACATGAGTGGAGGCCTGGTGGAGGCTGCCCCTGGATGCTGGGGGGTGGGGGGGTGGGAGACATGAGTGGAGGCCTGGTGGGGGCGGCCAATGGTGGCTGGGGGGTGGGGGTGGGTGGGAGACATGAGTGGGGGCCTGGTGGAGGCTGCCCATGGATGCTGGGGGGTGGGGGGGTGGGAGACATGAGTGGGGGCCTGGTGGGGGCTGGCCATGGTGGCTGGGGGGTGGGGGTGGGTGGGAGACATGAGTGGGGGCCTGGTGGAGGCTGCCCCTGCACTGCTGGGGGGTGGGGGTGCAGGGGGACATGAGTGGGGGCCTGGTGGAGGCTGCCCCTGGATGCTGGGGGGTGGGGGTGCAGGGGGACATGAGTGGGGGCCTGGTGGTGCTGCCTCTGCACTGCTGGGGGGTGGGGGGGGTGGGAGACATGAGTGGGGGTCTGGTTGAGGGTGCCCCTGCACTGCTGGGGGTGGGGGTGGTGGGAGACATGAGTGGGGGCCTGGTGGAGGGTGCCCATGGTGGCTGGGGGGTGGGGGTGGGTGGGAGACATGAGTGGGGGCCTGGTGGAGGCTGCCCCCAGATGCTGGGGGGTGGGGGGGTGGTAGACATGAGTGGGGGCCTGGTGGGGGCTGCCCATGGTGGCTGGGGGGTGGGGGTGGGTGGGAGACATGAGTGGAGGCCTGGTAGAGGGTGCCCATGGTGGCTGGGGGGTGGGGGTGGGTGGGAGACATGGGTGGGGGCCTGGTGGAGGCTGCCCCTGGATGCTGGGGGTGCAGGGGGACATGAGTGGGGGCCTGGTGGTGCTGCCCCTGCACTGCTGGTGGGTGGGGGGGGTGGGAGACATGAGTGGGGGCCTGGTGGAGGGTGCCCCTGCACTGCTGGGGGGTGGGGGTGGTGGGAGACATGAGTGGGGGCCTGGTGGAGGGTGCCCATGGTGGCTGGGGGGTGGGTGGGATATATGAGTGGGGGCCTGGTGGAGGCTGCCCCTGGATGCTGGGAGGTGGGGGGGTGGGAGACATGAGTGGGGGCCTGGTGGGGGCTGCCCATGGTTGCTGGGGGGTGGGGGTGGGTGGGAGACATGAGTGGAGGCCTGGTGGAGGGTGCCCATGGTGGCTGGGGGTGGGGGTGGGTGGGAGACATGAGTGGGGGCCTGGAGTAGGCTGCCCCTGGATGCTGGGGGGTGGGGGTGCAGGGGGACATGAGTGGGGGCCTGGTGGTGCTGCCCCTGCACTGCTGGGGGGTGGGGGGGTGGGAGACATGAGTGGGGGCCTGGTGGAGGGTGCCCCTGCACTGCTCGGGGGTGGGGGTGGGTGGGAGACATGAGTGGGGGCCTGGTGGAGGCTGCCCCTGCACTGCTGGGGGGTGGGGGTGCAGGGGGACATGAGTGGGGGCCTGGTGGAGGCTGCCCCTGGATGCTGGGGGGTGGGGGTGCATGGGGACATGAGTGGGGGCCTGGTGGTGCTGCCTCTGCACTGCTGGGGGGTGGGGGTGGTGGGAGACATGAGTGGGGGCCTGGTGGAGGGTGCCCATGGTGGCTGGGGGGTGGGGGTGGGTGGGAGACATGAGTGGGGGCCTGGTGGAGGCTGCCCCTGGATGCTGGGGGGTGGGGGGGGTTGGGAGACATGAGTGGGGGCCTGGTGGAGGGTGCCCCTGCACTGCTGGGGGGTGGGGGTGGTGGGAGACATGAGTGGGGGCCTGGTGGAGGGTGCCCATGGTGGCTGGGGGGTGTGGGTGGGTGGGAGACATGAGTGGGGGCCTGGTGGAGGCTGCCCCTGGATGCTGGGGGTGGGGGGTGGGAGACATGAGTGGGGGCCTGGTGGAGGGTGCCCATGGTGGCCGGGGGGTGGGGGTGGGTGGGAGACATGAGTGGGGGCCTGGTGGAGGCTGCCCCTGGATGCTGGGGGGTGGGGGTTGGGAGACATGAGTGGGGGCCTGGTGGGGGCTGCCCATGGTGGCTGGGGGGTGTGGGGGTGGGAGACATGAGTGGGGGCCTGGTGGGGGCTGGCCATGGTGGCTGGGGGGTGGGGGTGGGTGGGAGACATGAGTGTGGGCCTGGTGGAGGCTGCCCCTGGATGCTGGGGGGTGGGGGGGGTGGGAGACATGGGTGGGGGCCTGGTGGGGGCTGCCCATGGTGGGTGGGGGTGGGTGGGAGACATGAGTGGAGGCCTGGTGGAGGCTGTCCATGGTGGCTGGGGGGTGGGGGTGGTGGGAGACATGAGTGGGGGCCTGGTGGGGGCTGCCCATGGTGGCTGGGGGGTGGGGGTGGGTGGGAGACATGGGTGGGGGCCTGGTGGAGGGTGCCCCTGCACTGCTGGGGGGTGGGGGTGGTTGGAGACATGAGTGGGGGCCTGGTGGAGGGTGCCCATGGTGGCTGGGGGGTGGGGGTGCAGGGGGACATGAGTGGGGGCCTGGTGGTGCTGCCCCTGCACTGCTGGGGGGTGGGGGTGCGGGGGGACATGAGTGGGGGCCTGGTGGAGGCTGCCCCTGGATGCTGGGGGGTGGGGGTGCAGGGGGACATGAGTGGGGGCCTGGTGGTGCTGCCCCTGCACTGCTGGGGGGTGGGGGGGTGGGAGTCATGAGTGGGGGCCTGGTGGAGGGTGCCCCTGCACTGCTGGGGGGTGGGGGTGGTGGGAGACATGAGTGGGGGCCTGGTGGAGGGTGCCCATGGAGGGTGGGGGTGGGTGGGAGACATGAGTGGGGGCCTGGTGGAGGCTGCCCCTGGATGCTGGGGGGTGGGGGGGGGGTGGGAGACATGAGTGGGGGCCTGGTGGAGGGTGCCCATGGTGGCTGGGGGGTGGGGGTGGGTGGTAGACATGAGTGGGGGCCTGGTGGAGGCTGCCCCTGGATGCTGGGGGGTGGGGGGGTGGGAGACATGAGTGGGGGCCTGGTGGGGGCTGCCCATGGTGGCTGGGGGGGTGGGGGTGGGTGGGAGACATGAGTGGAGGCCTGGTGGAGGGTGCCCATGGTGGCTGGGGGGTGGGGGTGGGTGGGAGACATGAGTGGGGGCCTGGTGGAGGCTGCCCCTGGATGCTGGGGGGTGGGGGGGGGTTGGGAGACATGAGTGGGGGCCTGGTGGAGGGTGCCCCTGCACTGCTGGGGGGTGGGGGTGGTGGGAGACATGCATTGTTGATCAGTAGTGCAAGGTGACATGTGGGTTGGCTGGGGGGCATGCCCATGGTGGATGGGCTGCCTGCGGGACATGAGCAGGGGTGCAGGGTAGTCCCCCGTGGTGTGGGCTGCCTGCAGGGGCCGTGGAGGTTGTGGAGCGTACACCTGGGAGGACCCACACGGCCAATTCACGTGTAGTACTCCCCAGAACCCCTGAAATACACATACCCTGCTGAAATCGCGTGTGGAACTTCCCGCGCACCCCTGAAATACACGTACCCTGCTGAAATAGCCTGTGGAACTTCCCGCGCACCCCTGGAATACACGTACCCTGCTGAAATCGCGTGTGGAACTTCCCGCGCACCCCTGGAATACACGTACCCTGCTGAAATCGCGTGTGGAACTTCCCACGCACCCCTGGAATACACGTACCCTGCTGAAATCGCGTGTGGAACTTCCCGCGCACCCCTGAAATACACGTACCCTGCTTGCACGGGGCCAATCGTGTGTGGAACTTCCCGCGCACCCCTGAAATACACGTACCCTGCTTGCACGGGGCCAATCGCGTGTGGAACTTCCCGCGCACCCCTGAAATACACGTACCCTGCTCGCACTGGGACAATCGCGTGTGGAACTTCCCGCGCACCCCTGAAATACACGTACCCTGATGAAATCGCGTGTGGAACTTCCCGCGCACCCATGGAATACACGTACCCTGCTCGCACTGGGACAATCGCGTGTGGAACTTCCCGCGCACCCCTGAAATACACGTACCCTGATGAAATCGCGTGTGGAACTTCCCGCGCACCCCTGAAATACACGTACCCTGCTTGCACGGGGCCAATCGCGTGTGGAACTTCCCGTGCACCCCTGAAATACATGTTCCCCGCTTGGCGTTTGCTGTTTGCCAGCCCGGTGAACTGGTCCAGGGTTAGCGCAGCCCTTTGCGATGATTTAGCGATTTTGATGGCTTTTCCTTGGGCGAGGGCGTTCTTGGGGGCGTTACTGGCGCTGCTGCAGGGTCGCTGCGATTCTCTGCGCCACGGCTGGTTTGGGAGCCTAAAATCCATGAATACGCTGTGCGCGGAAATCGGTTTTAGCGCACGTGCCTGGCGCAGACAATCGCACGCGGACACTCTGCGCCAGCCGCTTGCGACACTTTTCTGCGAAATTCTATGAATTACCCTGTTAGTTTTTACGTGGCATGAGCAGCAATCATTCTTTTATTTTTTTTCCTGCAATGCGTAAGCATTGAAAATAATAAAAGTCTATGTTATGTTATTTAAACGACACATTTCATGTGCTATTAAATATCATTAGGACTTTCTACACTGTCTAAATCAGGCATCACAAACACTAAAATATACCCATTCTCCAAATGTTGTGGAAACATACGAGCAACTGGTGTACATATTGAAAAATGGCAGCCTGTTGTTTTACAGAGAAATTCTGAGATGGATCCACAGCAAAAAATCGTGAATATGATATGGTCTAAAAGCGTGCCAAAGCTCATGCTTCTAGCATCAAAGGCAGACTTGTTTCACAGCTCTGCAGGACTACAAGCCTGTAAGGTGCGTTTTCCTTTTACCTTAGTTTATTCATATTCTTGTATGCATTACATTTTTCATAAACTATTTCCTCTAACGAATCTCCAAACAGTTCTTTACCCTCAAAGGGTAATGTTTGAGCAATCGATGTTTGTGACTCTCTCACTATGCTAGTTTCATACATGGACATGCCTCCTGCTTGACATACATGCTCCAATGACCTTTGCAGACCCTGGTCTGACATTACTTGCACTTGTTTTTGCATGTCCTCTACAAGTGGAGCACAATATGCTCCCTCCTAGCTCGCCTTGCAGACTTGCCTGTACCTTGCTAGGATAGTGTTTGCCATATAGGATCCATAGGGGTTCACTCTCAGAGAAAGAAAGGCCCTCGCCTAGGCCTTTTTGCGTGCTGAGTTATCCTTCTTCTACAGCAAATCTTGGACTGAGCAGGCATTGAGGGTCTTACCATGCACCCGGAAAGAATGCTACCACCTCTACTTATTGCAGTTGCAAGGCCTCTTCAAACCCCAGGGGATATAGTTTGGATGTAAATCGGAGCACAACAGTGTGTTCTACTTCTTTCCACTCTTTCCCCATTTTTCCCTGAATATCTGTGGTCAAAAGGAAGCCAGTTTTAAGAGTACTCTTGTGCTGCCTGATCTGAGGGTCAGGAGACAGATTGCCTGCTTTTTCCTCGGAAAACCCCATTATTTCAGACTGGTTCATCACGGGTTTGGCAGTAACCCTTAAATGTAGCATTGACGCTATTACCGCCGCATTAAAGGGTCCACCAATTCATGGGTTTGGCAGGATTTACCCCCAGCTCTGTGCCTGAACACAGAGATATCCTTCAAGTCCAAAAACTTCAGACCCTAGAAAGTCAACCCTGAGCACTGAAGTTGTGTGAATTATTATAAACACTTTGCTCAATGCACTAACCCTCGAGGCAACTGAGCCTCAAGATTCATGTGATAATTCATACATGTCCAGTAATTGTTCTGTTTGATGATATGTCACATAAATACACTGCAAGAAATATCTAGGCCAGATTTAGGCTTTTCGTTTCACTGCATACCAGTTGTTTAGCACGGAGGATTTAAAGTGCAACATGGTTATATTTCATTTTACTTTTGTTTTACCTTTGTATATATGTGTCACTGTAAACTGTTCAATACACACCTGTATTATATAATTTGGTTCTTTTCACTATATAAATTGATTTTTTATTAGAATTGTGCGTATATGGTCTTACTTCCTTTCAGCAAATAGAGAGCCCCCCTTTTTTGGAATAACGACCTCTAAAGGGAATACAGGTTAAGATACTGACCACAACCACATGCAGAGGCATGTGAGGAGTCCCTCAGTAGTCCCCTTGTCTGACAACTAATGGTTATTCAACATGTGACAAGGTAGCAACAAGTTTTTGCCCCCCTTTAGAACAGGAGGGCTACTAATAATTGGATACATGGGAGAGGGGACCATTTTTTCTTGTTGACATCTGTGCTGGGGGTAAATCCGATGCGAATTTGCCAATTTTGGGTGCATTTATAATGCGGTAATACAGCCAACGGTAGTCACGCTGAAAATTCCCCATTGGACCCAATGGGGAATTCCCGTTCTGACAAAACCGTGATCCGGCGCTAACAGCGCCGGACCCATGGGCGGTAGCGCTATTAGCGCGGGCGGTATCCCGGCAGGTATACCGCCAGGATACCACCCAGCTCGTGATGAGGCTGAGGGTCTTTTATTTGTACTGTCTCCATGTCTTCGATATCCGTCCAAAATCGCTTTCCTGCCCCAAGATGGAGTACATGGAAGAAGAGGATATAGCTGATTCTGATGGAAGAAGAGCAGGATGATGATGAAGAAGAAGAGGAGGAGGGTGTTTTATGCTTTTTCCCTGCCCTCTGTCCCTGCAGGGAATTTTTAACAATCCTTTTGACTTCCTTCCCCGATTCCTCGTAGCTCAGCTCCTTTTTGTGACATTTGGTCTTGTGACTCCGTTTTCTTCTCTTGGATGAAAGTTCTTTCACAGAGTTCAGTGTTCTTTGGTGCCCTCTTCAAACCTGACAACAGAACTGGCATATGTATCCCTTCTCTGTCCCAGAGAGAGTCTACATACCAGGTTTATGTTTGCACATGTAAAAACATATTATTGCCAATTCAAGATATATGCACATTTCTTTTCCACACCTCAATAACATGTCTTGTTTCCTTTCAATAAAGGGAGTGCGCGTCAGTGCCGATCCACCTTCGCCCCCCACCTACATGTGTGGAGCTTGTCGATATCTCCTACTGTCCCACGGTTCATCACCCCTGGCCCGGTAGGCACTTCTATGATCTTCAGTCGGCCCCTCACTTCATCTTCTGAACCGGCTGCTCCATGCTTGCTCACCAGTATTTGAACCTGCTTCATTCACAGCAGTCTTTCCTCATCAGCCATCTTGACCTGTTGCTGGTCTTGGAGTGACTCTCCGAATACAGCCATAGGCTGACATCCCTGCCCGCTTGTCCTCCATTTTTCGCCATGTTCGCTGCTATTGATTCTAACCTTCTTAGGCCTCTTGCCCTGCATAGGTCTGAAAAAGCGTTTGTTTGTTAGTGTCCGCGTCTAGCCCAGCAGGAACAGACCCTCAACAGCACCAGGACCGTTGCTCACTAGGAGCCAAGCAGTAGGAAGACCTACCACTTGGAATAGCAACTCCTTGGTCCCTCTCCAGAGTAAACTGTGGGATTATGGGATACTGGGTGTTATATAGTTTCAGAGGGAAAGAGGGTGGGACTGAAAGAGTTCAGGAGAGGTCCTGTCTTGGAGGGTGGTACCTCATTTGCAAACTCATATTGCACACACACACTCATATTGCACATACACAATACAGATACACCCTCCCCTTCCACACACATGCTGCAAATGTACCCTCACAATACACCCTGCACATGCACATGCACGCTCACTCTGCACAGATTTTGTCTTGTACAGTGGTCGAAGTGTAAGAAAAGAAGTAGTGGAACTATGTTCCCTGCTAGCCTGCCCCGCCCCTCACAAACCCCATCGCCCTGCCCCCTCCCACACACAATACAAACCCACAACCACATTTGCCTGCAGTTTAAGGGAATGTTCAGTGCAGTGCACTGAAAGTGCAAGTTTTAACCTCTTCCTACACTGTTATTTTAAAACGAAACCGTTCCGGAACGGTTTCTTTTTAAAATAGAAGATAAGGAGCTGTGAAACTTAATTTAAAAAAGTATAGGAGCACCGCTCCCGTCCGCTCCCGCTCACTTCGACCACTGTTCTTGTATTAGAGAATTTTTTAACTTTAGAGATTGAATTCCAGAATCTAATTAGGGTCATTACGCGCATCAACAGCATACTCTTTTCTCTTCTCACTCTGTACATACATTACACCCACACAACACACACATATACCGATAGCTTTCTCAACCACCCTCACACTGCACATATGCTCACCCACTGTGCATATACCCACACACTGTAGATACACCCGAACACTACACATGCACCCACATACTGCACATGCACACCCTCACACTATATTTACACCTGAACACATATACACACCCTCACACTGCACATACACAATGCATATGCACAACTATATGTGCGCCCTACCACTGCACACTCACACTACCACTAGGGACAACGCACCCTCAGTCTTATGGCCACATTCGTGCAGGAGACTCACAGTGGCAATGTATCAATATCAGAGAGACAGAGCTAGAGAGACACAGAGAGAACAAGAGTGTAGAGGGAGAGTGAGACAGGTAGAGAAGAGGAGAGAGACTGATACAAGATAATGCCTTTAGAGCGGCCGTAGGCATTTCTAAAAGAGACCATATCTCAGAGACTTCCCGACAAAATAACTGGCTTCCAACCAACGAAAAAATCCTCCTAAAAACGCTATCACTGACTCATAAATCCCTCAACAATGTCACACCCATTTACCTGGTGGAGAGATTCCACAACCAAACTTCCACGAGACCAATGAGAGCAGCCAACAGAGACCGGCTTTCTATACCCTGCTTCAAACGCCCCACAATTGGAGGTAACAGCTTCCCGGTGAAAGCGGCCACATTGTGGAACTCCTTACCTCTCAATCTGAGAGCAGACCAATCCTACCTCAAGTTTAGATCCAACACCATTACATGGTTGAAAGACAACAACCTCTACTTTGAACAGAGATAGTATCGACCGGCTACTACCAAAGTACCCACTACTTGACGTGACTTGACATCTTCACTCTATACCATCATCCTTAATTATCTCTTACCTATTTTCCTCTCATACACCTTATATATTTGCACGCTCTAACCATACTCTGAACACAATGCCTCACCAGAGACTGCCTGCACACTCTCCTATTGCATACTATTCTTGTAAATAAGTACCCCATGTATATATTTCACTGTAATTATTACCTGCATGTAAACCGAATACTTCTTCATGTAATTAATTATTACCTGTATGTAAACTGTATATTTCTTTGTGTAACCAAGCTTCGCATATACTTGTAACTGTTGCGCCCTGTTACCCTAGGGTATGCTGCGCATTACAAATAGTAAAACAAACAAACAAACAAACAAACAAACAAACAAACAAACAAGAGAGACAGCAAACGAGAGAGAGACCGATAGAGAGACAGAAATGGAGCAATAGAGAGAAAAAACGAGATTTTCATAATAGAGTCTTTCAGGTCAGGTTACAGCTGTTGGAAAACCCTTGTTTTCAAGTGAAAGGCACAGTTATAGGAATGTTCCTGATCAGAGGGGGAGTTACAATTTAGAGGCCGGGATAGCGAAAGCTGGAAGAAAGATTTGTGAAAGTGAAGAATTGAGAAAAGATTGTCTGAATTATAATGCATCTTCTGTTTTGGGCATGGTTGCTCCTGTGAGAGGTCAGTGTGATGGTGAGTGGAATGGTGATCGAGGGATGTGTATGAGAGTTCTGTATGTAGATGTTGGAAGGTGGCCGCCTTGAGGGATGAATATGTCGGTGAGTGGTTTTGACAATGTACATGATGCTTACCTTTAACTGAAGAATTATCTTTTTTTTAAAATGTATTGGCTCTTTATGGTTTTACAATAAAACCCTTTACCAAATATTCACGTGCATTTTACATTTATCATCATACAATCAAATTAAAACAATCAATCTTCCCAAAATGCTCTTATTGCTTTTGCACTGCTGCCAGTCTTTGCCGAGGACTGTTGAAACGTCTTTGATATTTCATTTAGTCCACAATTTCTTCAAAGATTACTCTCAACAACTTTACTAAAGCTATGGTCAAGCTAATTCATTCTCCTCTCAAGAGTTCTAGCCACCATTCATCATATGTTCTGTCGGCATATTTATTTGTGATTTTTCTGAACAGTAATCTTCTTTTATCTTTTAACTTTGGGCAGAACATTATCAAATGTTTCAGATCCTCTTCCACAGCAGGGTCAGAGCACCAACGACATCCTGTGTTCTTTTCCTTTTTTTCCCATCATTATGTTATTGCCCCGGTTGGGAACAAATTTAATCTAAAATGGAGGAACTGATCTCGGAAGAACCAGTTAGGAAATTGTTCCAAATATCTAGGTATAGTATTTAGCTTTTGGCTGTCTACAAAGTTTTTTCCATATCCTTTTAATGGATATCTTGCCTCTTGTGTTAGACTCCAGTCTGCTCGATATAATTACATTTTTATTTTATCTGGATTACTTAATAGAGTTTCCTCCGATTCCTCTAGGTCCCAAAGTATGTCTAGGCATATCTGTTTCCATTCAGTCACGGTTTCGTAACTTTTTCTCTCATAGCATTGTATATCATCCTGAACCCTCTTTTACGTGGAATGGAGATACATTTCCATTAAAGTGCTAAGGGTTTCCATATCACTATGCATTTTAGTGCTGTCAGGCCCAGTAACATCCTCAGGGCTTGCATGGGAGTGCTTCTTGGGACCCTCAGCACGTTCTTCCAGAATGATCCCTCTATGACCGTCGAATTCTCATATTTAAATGACAGTACCACCTCTGCCCCATGCGTCAGAATTGGTATTACCTTTAGCCTGTAGAACTCAATCAAAGGTTTTAGGGGGTAATTCATAGAATTCGGCGCATAAGTGGCGTACACGGTTGGCGCACAGAGTGTGCCTGCAGCAGTCTGAAAAGCCGCATCCGCCAAAACCCATTTAGGCGCACAGCGTATTCATGGATTTATACATCCATAACCAGCCGTGGCGCAGAGTGGCGCGGCGCCCCTGCAGCAGCACCAGTTACGTCCCAACCCCGCCCCGTGCGCCAAAGAAATCGCACAAATCCAGTACCAGGCGCAAAGGCCAGTGGACCAGCATACAGCCCCCAACCACGAAAAAGCACGTAAAACTCCTCATGCACGCCCCAGAATACACGTACCCCGCTCACACCAGGCCCATCGCGTGTCAAACTCCCCGCGGACCCCTCGGAATATACGTACCCTGCTCGTGCCTACAAAAACATGTGTAAAACTCCCAGCACATGCCCCAGAATACACGTACCCGCTTGTGCCAGGCCCATCGCGTGTAAAACTCCCCGCACTCCCCTCGGAATACATGTACCCCTTTCGCGCCATGTAAATTGCGTAGAAAAAGCACCTCCCTATGGCGTGGGCTGCCTGTGGGGCATTCCCAGGGTGGATGGCCTGCCTGTGGGGCATGGGGAGTGCGAGTGGGCTGCCTGTGGGGCATCCCCAGGGTGGATGGCCTGTCTGTGGGGCATGGGGAGGGTGAGTGGGCTGCCTGTGGGGCATGCCCAGGGTGGATCGGGTGCCTGTGTGTATTTGGGGGTTTTGCAAGAAGTTTTACACGCGATAGGCCTTGGGCGAGCGGGGAACGTGTATTTGGGGGGTGCGCGGGGAGTTTCACACCCGATAGGCCTTGGGCGAGCGGGGAACGTGTATTTGGGGGGTGTGCGGGATGTTTTACATGTGATAGGCCTTGGGCGAGTGGGCAACGTGTATTTGGGGGGTGCGCGGGGAGCCTCACATGTGATAGGCCTTGGGTGAGCGGGGAACGTGTATTTGGGGGGTGCAGGAAGTTTAACACGCGATAGCCCTTGGGCGAGCGGGTAACATGTATTTGGGGGTGTGTGGGGAGTTTCACATGCGATGGCCTGGCACGATCGGGGAACGTGTATTTGTGGGTTGCATGGGGAGTTTCACAGGCGATCGTCCTTGGGCGAGCGGGGAACGTGTATTTGGGGGGTGTGCGGGGAGTTTAACACACGAAGGGCCTGGTGCGAGCGGGTACGTGTATTCTGGGGCTTGTGCGGGGAGTTTTACACGTGTTTTTGCTGGCGTGAGCGGGGTACGTGTATTCTGAGGGGTGCGCGGGAAGTTTTACACACGATTTGGCATCGTGGGCCCTCCCGGGTGTGCGATTTCCTCCCTCCCCATGCCCTGCAGGCAGCCCACACCACAGGTGACTACCCTACAACCCTCCCCATGCCCTGCAGGCAGCCCACACCACAGAGGACTACCCTACAACCCTCCCCATGACCTGCAGGTAGCCCACATGGCACCATGCACTTGTGAGTGCACTTGTGAGCCCCGACTCATGTCCCCCTACACCCCCACCCACCCAGCAGTGACGGGCACCTGGCAGCAGGCCCCGACTCATGTCCCCCTGAACCCCCACCCACCCAGCAGTGACGGGCACCTGCCAGCAGGCCCCGACTCATGTCCCCCTGCACCCCCACCCACCCAGCGGTGATGGGCACCTGCCAGCAGGCCCCGACTCATGTCCCCATGCACCCCCCACCCACCCAGCAGTGATGGGCACCTGCCAGCAGGCCCCGACACATGTCCCCCCTGCCCGACACATCATCACACTCCAGACCCATGTGCCTTATGGCCACCCAAATCCCACCCCAGGCTACCCCAGTCCAAACACCCCACATTGAATTCCCAAAGTCATGATAGAAAATACATAACCAGCATGCCCATGAATACATGTCCCTCAGACCCACACAATGGCGACACATGACTGTGAAAAACAACATTGTGACATGCACAAAACAAATGATAGAAGACCACACAAGTAAAGTATAGAAAAGAAGTGTATTGAAGAATCAACTAAATGAATAAAAAAAATCACACAGTAATGAAAAGAAAGAATCCAAGTCCGGGACTCCAAAGATGAAAAAAATAAAATAAATGCTGCAACCAATAAAATACAAAGTAAAATGGCTCCTATGGGTCTGTCCATAAAAAAAAAACTCAGAGTTAAAAAAAAAGCTAAGTATTCCACCATGGGTCCAAGAAAATGAAATCCACATCGAAACCTATTTACAAAAGAACATCCAAGGGTCCATGAGCCCAACAATCCAAAGGAAACCTACTAAAAACCCTACCTAATAACCAACTATATACAAAAAGGTGGGGCATAGTCCATGCGCCCCAAATGAAAAAAAATAGAAAGGAAACTTACACTAATGAACTATATACAATGGCGGCGGGCAAGTCCAACGGCTCACTTGTTGATGTCCTCGGCCAGGGCATCATCAAACTCCTCTTCAACGTCCTGGAGGCGGGCCTCTTCCCTGGCCCCGAGGTCTCCCAGGGATAAAGCCATGTCCACCTCCAACTCCCTGCAAATTTCCTCGAGGCACTCAGCCCGCCTCAACGCCCTGCGCATGGAGTTCTCCGCCCTGACCATAGTGAGCCGTGCCTCTTCCGCCCGCCGCCGCTCCACATCTATTTGCCGGCACAACCGCTGCCACACGGAAGACACTCCCAATCTAGGGTCCTCCTGCCCTCTGGCCGATGCCTGCCCCTGTTATGTTGATGGCCCCGAGCCGACATCGCTCCCACCTTGAGCCTGCTGCTGCCGTGCATGTGCCTTGCCTGTCGATGCCTACACGTCCTCCTCCTGCTGGGTCCAGTTGTTGTGGTGGCCACCCCTGCTGGACCTCAGACTCCCGACTGTGGCAGGGATGTGTCCTCCACCAGCCTGGCCGCTGGGTCAGGGGCAGCTCCACAGGGTGCCCAGGTGATACGTGGGCGGGAAGATGGCACAGAGGACGACTGGTGCATAGGGGGTTCGGTTGAGGAGGAGGTCGGTAGAAGGTCCAGCACACAGAGGAACCCAGCACCGGTGATCCCTCCTAGCCAGTCGACGCGGTCAACGAGGCATCTGAAATAACATGCAGCATCCTCACGAGAACCCTGCACGTTATACCAGATGCCAAGTTGACGCAGTGCCACCCCAGCCAGGACAGGCTCAACACAGTCCCGGATTGCCACGTTCGCAGGGAGCGGAAGGCCAGTTGTTGTTAGCGGATCCCCTCGCTGAAAACGGGTCTGGACGAAGGCATCCCTGCTGGTGCGGGATGATGCAGTCACAGGATCGGGGACAGGATTACACACAGGCACCTCCGCGGCCACCTGTGCTGCCTCCTGTCCCTGCCCCTGCACTGCACCACTAGCACAAGTGGAATCCCCCCTCCAGACCCCTTGTGTGGCCCTTACACGGCCTCATCCTTAACCAAACTCTCCGCCAACCTGGATGACTCGGTGCCATCTTCCTCCATAGGCCCCTGTGGGGTCTCGGCTGCCCCTCCTGCTGCCGAGGAGTCCACCTCCGACCTCCGCCTCTTGGACCTACCCTCGGCAGCTGCGGCCGCGGACACGGCACCAGACCCCTCACTCCCTGACGAGATGACAACATGGGAGGGGAGCTGGGCCTTGTGTCTCCGGCTGGCGGTGGGATCCCTGCCGCTGTGCTCCACAGCACCATCTGCGCCCTCTTCATCAGTTGACGCTGCAGACAGGGAGAGACAGAACACAGGCATCAGGGTACTGTATAATTGTCTGATACACACAAGACAGTTGCACATTAGTGGCAGTGTCAAACTTCACACATGGCATCACAATCCCCAAAACACCTATCATTTGAACCCACACACTTGCGCAAATTAACAGGAATGTTGCAGCAGGCAGGACCATCCATACACATACAACAGCATGAGCATCCGAAGGTTAGCCTGACGTCACATGCAACACGGGGAGTGCCAAACACATGCACACACGCCACCAGACATACATGCATCTGTACATCTCCACCACCTGTCGCAGTTAAATCATCGGCATCCATGTCACATCTGCCAATCAGCCTCCTACATGTTGGTGTCACATGCATCCATGGTGTATCACAGTGGCACACATGTCAAATACACACACACACACACACGTACATTTTGCACATACATGAAGGTGGAACCAGCATCCATGTGTCACACCACAACCATGCCACCGTACATACACAGAGATGTATACATGTGTGCACCAACAAATGCATTTGGCCATCATGCATTGAACACATACACCATTGATGTGCCTCACACATGACTGGACTCACATGCGGCAGGCTCATGTCCCTGTACATACACATCCATACATGGGCCTTTCAAGACATATGTCCAACCTGCACATTCCTGGCACACCTCAACATGCACTGCGTCCAATCAGTACGCATGGACACTTACCGCTCCACTCCGGACGGGTCTGCCTCTGAAGGACCTGGACCTCATCTGGATGTTGCTAAGGCGGACCCCACCCCCCTCTGCATGCTTTGCCTTCAAGAGGCGCCGGGTCTTGCTTAGGGTCCTGCACCTGAAGTCCTCCCAGCGTTTCCGGACGTGTTGCATGTCGCGGGCTGCCACCCCCTCCACGTTGATGGCAGCCACGATGTCCTTCCAGATCCTCTTCCGTCCTTCATTGTCGGTGCGTGAACTTCCAAAGAGGGCATCATAATTCACCAGGACATGCTCCACCAGAATACCAACTTCTGCATCACTGAAGCTGGTAGCCCTCTGCCTCTCTTGCTGAGGGTTGCCGGTCTCCGATGGTGTTTCCCCCGGCATGGCAACCCCCGAGGCAGGTGTGGGTGGGCAACTGGGTCCTGGTGCTGGACTGTGGAGCGATGGAACTTCAGTCGGGAGTCTTCTGTTCCAGCAGGGGTGGTCACAGCACGTGGAGGCATCAAATAGCAGGGCATGTGGCCAGCAGGCAGGCAGGCAGCAGCAGATGGCAGGTGGGAGCGTGCTCGGGGCTCTGGGGGGCAGGAAAATGGCCTTCTGGGCAGGTGCGTGGTCTTCTGTGTGTTGTCGCGTGGCCAGCTTGATACGGAGTGATTTGGCACGTGAAAAAACTGCACGTCAGCATGTAATTCGAGGAAAGGCCCTTAGCTCGTAAGCACGTCTGTGAAGTGACACGCGTAGGCGTTCCCCTGGCACGGGTAGAAGATACCAGGTTGATTTCCATCACTCTGTACGTGCTTTTCGTGGCAAGCAGTGCATGTTTTTTCCAGGTGTTGGGGTTCACATGCAATTACTTCACAGCGGGTGGGTGTTGGCTACGCGTTCTTCTTTTACACTCAGGGCAGAGGGTGAGTCGCACACACTATTTTTCCCACTGTGGGTGTCCATGTTTGTCGCATACCCCTTTTTTTACGGGCATACTAGCCTGCGTGTTGATCGCGTACGTATTTTTTGGGCTTTTGCCACAGCGTACTGCGTGTGTATTTTAACATGCACGTGGGCAACAGGGGTCGCTTATCTCTTTTTCTTGCTTTTCCTTATTTTCATGCGTTGTTCCCCATTCCGCACATTATGCCCCGTGTTCCGCCCCCTTTTTGGTGTGTGCGCTAACGTTGTGTGCTTTCGTTGTGTGCCTTGCACACGGCGTTCTGGATGTTGCAATGGTGTGTGCGCCCGTGTGCGCCACGCACAGATTTGGCGCACTTCCCAGGGGAAACACGCGCAGGCCCTTCCATGAATTGCACGCGTGCGCTTGCTTTTTCACGCTTGCACCGGCTTGCGGCACGCTTTTCAGCGCACATTTGTTCCATGAATCGGCCCCTCAATGTGAATCTACAGAATTTTTTAAGTAGTATTTTCCCTTGGTTCGCTAAGTTCTTAGCTTTGGCTTTCAGGGTTATAAGACGCTGCTCATCTGTACTAGAGGTATTGATTACAACTTCTAAGTATGTAAAAGCTTGTACCGGTAGAATCTTGGTTCCTTCTAGCTGCCATGTATTGTTTTTCTTTCTCGTCTTGATGTTATTTTCACCAAAAACCATTATTCTTGATTTTTGTGGGTTGATCTTTAACCCGTTTGTGTTGTTATATTTGAGGATTGTTTCTAGCTGTCTTTGAAGTCCGATTGGTGTCTGATCTAATATGACACTGTCGTCTGCGTACAGCAATCTAGGTAGCCGATGTCCTCCTAATTTTGGTGGAAAGCCTCTTATCTCTTCGAACACCTGATCAATGTCTGAAATTAACATATTGAAGAGCTCTGCAGCCAATGGACACCCTTGTTTTAATCCCTTATTTGTGCTCATTCTTTCAGTTAATGTTCTGACTGGATCTAGTTTAATTCAGATTGATGTTCCCGAATAAAGGTCTTGAATTGCTTCCAAAATTGGCATTGGACAGTTCCTGTGAGTTAGTTTCGCCCATAATTTCGGTCGGTCATTTGAGTCAAAGGCTTCACTTAATTGTATGAAGGCTATATATAGTTTCTTTCTCTTTGTTCTTTCTGTTTGAGCCTTCAAAAGATTTATAAGGAATATATTAAGTGAAGTTCCTATGCCCTTGACAAAACCGCTTTGCCATAGATCCTGAAGAATGTATATTTCCATTTCTACCTGCAGCTCTTGAGGGCTTCTTACGACAACGATCATAGATTATTCCAGCTTTCAAAGCCATGCGGATGGCTGGGACTTAGGGATGGTTGGGCTCTATTGGGAGAAGACCTTTCCAGGTTCTGGAGGCAGGATACCAAACTGCAGCCCACTAAGGCATGATTTGTAGAAGCAAACAACGGGTAGTAGATTGCTAAAAGTGGATTGAAGACTTCTGGGGTAGATTGTCTGTAGGATTTTCATGTGGAGTTGAAGAACGCTGGGCCATGGTTTTTAAATCACTGTGAACTGCATCAAAAGCTTTAAATTCAGTGTATTTGGTGACTGGCAGCCAGTGGAGGCCAGAGATAGCCATTGTAATGCCATTGATCTCTTTAATGTCCAGTAGGCCAAGGGCTGTGTCATTCCGGGATGTACAGAGTCTGCTGGTGAGTAAAGAATCATGCAGCATAACCTTGTGCTGGTTCTGAACCTGAGAAGAAATACAATGGACTACACAAGCTCCAATGCACCATCATAAGAGAACTGGTTTGGCCTACTACTATATTACAAAATGGCACTGGAAATACTACATGAGATTTTGGATCTCTAGTCAAGGCCTATCGATGCAATGCTTGAATCCTGATGTTACCTTGCACAATGATGCTGCTGATTGTACTTTAGACATAGTCTTTGCAAAATCTTTGACTGTTCCAAAGCCAATACAGGTGCAAGTGCTAATTGAGTTGCAAATAATATTGCAGCATTAACATGACCCTATTGTAAGAATCTTCAGATACAGTTTTAGTAGTTCATTCATACGCTGGTCTTGTTGCTAGCCAAGAACAATATAAAGAATGATTAAACCAATAAAACCTGGTTTCAGAGCTACCTATGAAACAGCACGTTTAGCAGTGAATACATCCCTGAATCTGTTTGGCTGTTCCTCAACAACAATCCCTTTCTTCACATTACCTCTTAATCTGCAACACTTGTCACTCTCTGGAGCACGACTTTTCTGCCACTTGGCCATTGTGGCTAGTAGCTAACTTCCATTTGAAAACTTTAACTATTTCTCGGTGACCATCTTCTTTACTGAACTGCAGTCAAGGCCTGACTCCTGCTTTGTTTTCGGAATGGGCATTGCATTTGAGCTCTACTCAAAATTAGAGACCTGTTCATCAATGTACTACGACACTACTCTGAACAGGCCGCGCACTCTGGGTCATTTTGCAGTGTATGTTTCCCTGTCTAATGTTAGCATCTATTGCACTTCTAAACGATCCCCGGAACATCGGCTTTAATGCCCTTTGCCCCTTTTCAGTGACTTAGCTTGTAATTGTACCTTGATGTTCCATTCAATAAGTCGCTTACTGGACTGCCACCATCAATACAAATCCAGGTCTTTTTTTAAAGTATATTTCTTCTAATGTTCAGCTGCAGTGGTCAACCTTCTCGGGCTCTTGATCAATGTCCTTTAAGAACGAGATTCAAACCCACTTTAAAAAGAAAATCAAATTCAATCTTAACCATAGAGAAAGGAAGTTAAACATAGTTTGGCAAACATTCCTCTAGAATTACACCACATCAAAGGCACCATTAAGAACTAGGCATTTGTCTTGAGTCTTGACCTCCATCATAATTTTACAACACAAACGTGTTCATTTGTCTTCTGGTTTTGTTTCAAGCTTCTTTTTCTCTTCTGAAATCTTGCTGCTCTGTCTGGGCAGCCAGATTCTAACTTTTAATTTACAAAATCCCTATCTTATCAGATGAAAGCAACAATTGCAGTGTATTTCACTGCACCCCTGACCTCAAAGTATGGCTGCCTTTTTCCTTTTTTGATACATTTGGGGAACGCTGTTCTATGACTATGACATGACATTTTTATTTTAATCTGTCTTTTTCATATTTTTTTCGTAGATATTCTTCCTTCTCCCTACTTTTGCCCTCTCCATTTTTTGTTATTCTCCAGGTCTAGTTCTGCTAAGTCTTTCTGTTCTCAAGCATTTGCACTTTAGCATGCGGGCATTCAACTTTGTAGATCCTAGGATTTAAATTTTATCTAATTGCACCTTAGCCCGCACCCATATGCATTTTAATATGGTATTTGTGATAGGAAGATATCGGTTTACATATGCACTTGCACTTTATGATTACCGACCTCTCTGATTGCATACTGCTGCTGTGTCGTTATGTTTGTACTGAAATGCACTTGCACTTTATGATGCCGCTATGGGCCGTCCAATGTATGAGATTTTTCATGACTGAATTTGCACTTTATGGTCTTTTTGAAACATGTTTTTATTTTATGGTTGCATTATTGACACTAGTGTATTTCTCTCTAAGTGTCAACATTGGTTATATATGTATAATGTAACTATATGTATGGATTTGCACTTGCATTCCATATTTCTTATTATGGGATTTTATCTTTCCATTGTGTCCATTTTTTATTTGCTCTAATTTTAAACATGTTTCTTAAATTGTTTTATTGTGCAATCTGCTAAACAACTATGTCTACCTTACTCTACCATTGGTTTACATGAGGCTTTACTCCAGCCTAACATGGCCGCCCTGGTTTTACGGAATAGTGGCAGGCCTATGGAAATGGGCGAAACAGTAGAGGGACTACATTGTAATATGTATGCTGATTTTTCTTTGTTCCCCTAACGTGATCAAGTGCTCAGGGAAGCGTGAAACACGTTGTTCAGGACCCCCCCCCCCCCTTGGTGTCCTGCTTTGTTTGCTGTGTGTGTTTTGCCTCATTTTCTTACCAACATTAAACTTGTTTCTTCATTTTGATCCGAGTTTGTTATTTTTTGGGAATTGCAGTGCCTCATGTGTGGAGTGCGATTTTTTCCTCTGCTTTTTTTCCGATATATACTTATATATATATAGCCCTGATTTACTCAGCAAGATATGTGGCGTAAGTCCAACTAATGCCCAAAATAAGTCACAACTTACGTGGAGGTAACTTACAACTATTTACAAAAAGTACTTACAATAAAAACACAGAAGGCGGAAGTCAATTTCATACGTCATAGCAGAACTTACATTAAAGGCGGAACCTACGCCAATGCAAAAACACATGCATTAGAACATCAACACATACAAATAAATATCTCTGACAACTAATGTTCATAAATTACACCACAACAACTACAAACACCACTAAGCCATCCGAGAGGAGAATGGACACTCAAACCCCAACACACAGTCTGTAACACACCACAGGTTAACACAATCATTGAAACTGCATTGCCTTAGGCTTAAAAACGCAAATATTCCTACTTAGGACCAACACCCCCATGCCAAACACACACAGCACGCCAACAAACATAAAGCACCTGAACGCCACACAAGCAGAGCTGCAGACCATCCAACACACCCAGGAAATATTCAACCCATACGCTGATGCACACAAGCACACACCTCATGACTCCACACGTCCCGATATGAAATCACACAGCGCCACTCCACGCCATTCAGCACCGGATATGTAGCCCGCGTGGAGTTAAGGGCGCGCTGTTGACTACTGTGCGGCTGGGAAACTGCTTTTTCTTACCTTGAGACTCCTCACCAGGCTGATTGTCATCACCCGCTGCGATTCGCGTAAGCCTGTCAGCTGACAGCAGTTGAGGCGAGCGGGACTTGGAAACAGAGCTTGCTGCATTGTGACGTGCCACTCATAGGCCACTCCCCCTGAACAGTGCTTTAAAATCACAACAGCGCGACCCTTGCGGCGTGAAGCCCGCGTGGAGTTAAGGGTGCGCTGTTGACTGCTGTTTGCGGCTGGTTCCGGCGTTTCCAGTGGTAAGTGCCTTATAATCTGAGGTTGAAGGCATATTTGGTATAACATATCTATCGTGTACTAGCCTGTGGCTTTGCACTTTAAAACTACCTATGGAACCTACTAAACCCCGAACTAGGTTACAGGGGAAGTTAGAGGAATCTACAGCCCACATGATTAAAATCCCCATTTACCAAGTGTCACCTGTGGAATTCTTGTCTAAATCTACTCTAATAGATGGAGAAAATAAAGAACCTAGAAGCACTGAAGATTGCAAGCAAATACTAAATATAGAAGCCATATCTAAAAAAGTGAAATCCACTCTACTGTTGCCTGGAAAATTCCATTCATCTAAACAAGATAGGTAGTTCCCGTGCTCCAAAACAGTTGCCTATCAAAACCTCAGCCGTAGTTAAAAACACGCAGGACATTCTGGCAATGGCCCACACAATTCCTTCTGCTCCTGCCTTACCGTCAGTACAATCCATAATTAAAACATCTCAAAAAACAATAGAAGAAGGTATTTGCTTTAACCCTCTCTCCAAGATCGAGCAAAAGCAGCAAAACTACACTGGCAGTCAACATATCTACCTACTGTCTCAAGAAACAATGATTATAATAAACCGATGGCAGTTCGAATTGCTCGTCTTTCTCTTGATATTACCGAGATAGACGCCATCATGGACTCCCAGGAAAAAAGAAATGAAGTCTTTAGTGGAGTTTTTACGCCTAAACCATCAGGAAAAAATGATACATCTACGCCAATCGTACCTTTAAGAACATATTCTCCCCTGAAAGAAAGCAAAACGTTCCTGACTGAACTGTCACCAAACCATAAAACGGAGGATATTCAATCTTTTTCTTCAAGTATAAAAAATGAACATCCAAGTCATTCTCCGGAAATCCAACAAAGACTGCCAACGACAATGCTTGAATTACAAAACACTTTAGTGGCGGTATTATCTACTGCAATGATCCCATTTTTAAAGATCCAAGAATATATGGTCGACTCTACAAAAGATCAAGCGACGCTTTTAGCAATGATAATGACCAAACAAACATACCTGGAAACTTTCATAAACACCATCCAGGATCGCCGTAAATACGAGGCAGAAACATCTAGAATCTGGCAAACGCGTCTAGCAGAATTGGCAAGAGTGGATCGAGTAGATAAACAGAATCTTATGAAAACTGTTTCAACAATTACAAAAAAAAATGATTGATGACAAAGTAAAAAAACAAGTACAATTGATTGAACAAAAACAATATGTAACAAATCAAACACAAACTGAGATTTCAACTAACACAGACGCTATGAAAACAGACCAAACCACACAATACGAAATTCATATATTCCAGACTACACTATGTAATCTGACAATGCCGATATTGCAGGTTAACGTTGAACCACCTTCTTGTACTCCGTTTGACATCTTTGATCTTTCCAAACGTGGGCTAGTGGGTCAAGAAGTATCAACTAAACCAAAGAATAAAAAAGCTACTAAAAACCCTCAAAATGGTTCCCGTGCATTCCTCAGGAAAATCCAGTCAGTTCAGAAATCATTACCGGAAGGTACAAAGAGGAGCAATACTCAATTTGCTATTAAGAAAGGCCAGAGGGAAAGGCCTCACTCGCTCTCTGCATCTCCGCTGCGAGAGACCTCTTCATGGATCTCTTCATGGGCACCCAGCACCAACTCAGCCCACAACGGAGAACGAGCCCCTGCAGCCCCTGCCGCCATTGAAGAACACGCGGCCCCTGCCGCAATACACATCAGCCGGGAGCACTGTCTAGGCTCCATGGCAACGGCTCAGCTGATGATCGGAGCGGAGTCAGCTGACTCACGCACCGGAGCCTGCAGCCCCTCCTCCCTCGCGTTAAAGGGAGAGGAGGACGGCCGCCAGGCGAAGCCGCCACACGGCGAAGGCCAGAGGGAAAAGCCTCACTCACTCTCTGCAGCTCCGCTGCGAGAGACCTCTTCATGGATCTCTTCATGGGCACCCAGCACCAACTCAGCCCACAACGGAGAACGAGCCCCTGCAGCCCCTGCCACCATTGAAGAACACGTGGCCCCTGTCGCAATACACATCAGCCGGGAGCACTGTCTAGGCTCCATGGCAACGGCCCAGCTGATGATCGGAGAGGAGTCAGCTGACTCACTCACCAGAGCCTGCAGCCCCTCCTCCCCCGTGTTAAAGGGAGAGGAGGACGGCCGCCAGACGAAGCCGCCACACGGCGAAGGCCAGAGTGAAAGGCCTCACTCGCTCTCTGCAGCTCTCTGCTGCTTGACGTCACGGATGGCGCCCACACACACTTGCCGGCTAGAACAAGGTAAGGCCTCCAGCCAAAATGCCCATCTGCCATATCCCTCACCCAAGGCTCTCCAGGCCACGGCTATGCGCACCATGCCATGTTGTTATAGGAATGCACGACTTCGGTCGCGCACCCACCTATCTATCCCTAACACCTACACTCCTAATTTGGGATATCGCAATACAAGGGTTGGCCTGAGATGCCAGCCCCCCATACCTGCGCCACGCCACTAAGGCCAACATTAACTTAAGTGCCACCCTGCACACGGTATCTATGCAACGTCAGATCATCCCTACTCGCATCGCCAACCCAGGCTCAACGATCACTAAGTGCAATAACAACATTGACTCTGCAATACCAGCCAGGCAAAACTCCAGTGCTGCTTCACTGCTAAATGCTCATGCCCCCATGACCACAGTTGTTGATGCTTTGCCCATTGATGTCTCATTGCTAAATGCTCATGCCCCCGTGAACACAGTTGTGGATGCTTTGCCCATTGATGTCTCATTGCTAAATGCACATGCCCCCATGACCACAGCTGTTGATGCCTTGCACATTGATGTCTCACTGCTAAATGCTCATGCCCCATGACCACAGTTGTGGATACTTTGCCCATTGATGTCTCATTGCTAAATGCACATGCCCCCATGACCACAGCTGTTGATGCCTTGCCCATTGATGTCTCACTGCTAAATGCTCATGCCCCATGACCACAGTTGTTGATGCTCTGCCCATTGATGTCTCATTGCTAAATGCTCATGCCCCCATGACCACAGCTGTTGATGCTTTGCCCATTGATGTCGCAGAAGCTGTAAGTATTGTATTATGTCTGTAATACTTATAATGTACCAACAACTGCTACCATTCCTGTACCTCTGTAACTAAGCTCTCACAAGTAACAGCGCCTCAATGCCCGTGGGCTGCTTGCGCGCTATATAAATCTAAATAAATAAATAAATAAATAAAATAAATAAATTGCTAAATGCTCATGCCCCCATGGCCACAGTTGTTGATGCTCTGCCCATTGATGTCTCATTGCTAAATGCTCATGCCCCCATGACCACAGTTGTTGATGCGTTGCCCATTGATGTCTCATTGCTAAATGCTCATGCCCCCATGACCACAGTTGTTGATGCTCTGCCCCCCATGACCACAGTTGTTGATGCTCTGCCCATTGATGTCTCACTGCTAAATGACCACGCTGTCGTCCCCATAATCTTCTCTAACTCCATACCAGCTACTACACTTGAGCCCCCCTCCTCACTGACTAGCCCACTCACCTCTACGCCCACCACGGCCTACACACTCACCTGCGCACTGCTCAATGCCCGCTCCATACCCGCCCATGCCCTCAACATCCACGACCTGCTCATTAAGGACAACTTTGACCTCCTCATCCTTACTGAAACCTGGCTCAACGAGAGTTCTGGTCCAGCATTATCGCTGGCTATTCCATCTGGGTATTCCATTTTCAGGAAAGACCGCATCTCTCAGAGAGGTGGGGGTGTGGCCCTCATTGCCAGGGAAACCTTGGCCATTAGGGAAGTTGAAGGACTGCTGCACAACAATAGCAACTACCTCCTATTAAAAATAACAGTCTCCCCCAACTGCACCATAACCATGCACATTGTTTACAGACCCCCAGGCCCATGCATCGACTTCCAGGACACCCTTATTTCTGCACTGTCTAACAATATCAAAAAGACATCACAAGTCATACTCCTGGGAGACCTCAACCTAGGGCTCAACGACCCAAAGGATACCCCTGCCAAATCCCTCAAGAACGCGCTATCCAACCTGGCTTTCACGCAATATATATCTGACCCTACTCATATCAAAGGGCGCACCCTCGACTGGATCAGTCATCACAACTGCTCCATACTCATCACCGCCAACACACCCATCCCTTGGTACGACCACCACTACATCCAATTCAACATTGGAACCAAGAAAGCGCCCCTCTCACCTCCACCACCTTGCCCGGCCACCTACGCAAGGGGTTCACGCCTACTCACAGTTGAGAACTTAGCACCCTACCTTCTAAACCCTGCCTTGCAGGCCCCGTCTTCCAATAACCCGGAAACCCTAGCTAACACTTTCAAGGATGTCATCACCTCAGCTGTGGATGCCATTGCTTCACTGACCCTTAAAAAAGCCAAAAAAGCCAAACACGCTAACTCATGGTTCTCCAAAGAACTTCTTGACCAACGCGCGCAAAAGAGGATTGCCCTCTCCACATGGAAAGCCAACCCCTCCGAAGCCACCAAACAGAAATTTAAAGCCATCTCGAAATCCTACAAAACTAACATCACCTTAGCCAAAGCTGCCTCCTTCAACGCCAGGATTTATGAAGCCAAGTCCGGATCTAAGGAGCTATTCACCATCTTTAGGGAACTGGAAAAACCATCTGCTCCCTCCCATCAGTCATCAAAGACGACAAGTGGTGTAATAGTATTCAATCTGCCATGCTAGAGAAGCTTAACACTCTCCAAACTAAAATTACCGGCCACCAAAAAGCCCTTTCCAGCCTCATTGCGAACTTGCACGCTGAACCACCCACCAAGACCACCGCCTCCCCACTATTTGACTTCAAAGATATCACTGAGCCAGAGGTCATCGCCCTGCTCAAGTCCATCAAACCATCCAACTGCAAGGGTGATGCCTGCCCAGCCAGCCTCATCAAAGACTCGGCATCTACCCTAGCCCCCTTCCTAACAGCCTTTATTAACTCCTCTTTCCAGTCAGGCCATGTTCCATCTGGACTCAAGGAAGCATGGGTACGCCCTCTCCTTAAAAAACCTTCGCTCGACCCATCAGTCCCTGGGAATTACAGACCCATCACCACTGTACAATTTCTGCTCAAAATCTTGGACAAAGCAGCATACCTGCAAGTCCAACAGTTCCTGGAAGATAACCGTCTCCTCGGCCTGCGGCAATCTGGCTTCCGCCCACGACAGGGCACCGAAACGGCCCTCCTAGACTTAAAGAGCCAAATGGACGATCTTAGAGACGCAGGCAAACCTGCACTCCTATTGCTCCTGGATCTTTCCGCTGCCTTTGACCTGGTGGACCACAACACTCTGTGCCACCACCTAGCCACCTGAGCTAATTTCTCCACCAAAGCTTGTCAATGGATCACCTCCTTTCTCCAAGAAAGGGCCATGAAAGTATTTTCCGACTCAGCCTCCGCCACTCCAAGCCTCACCACCTGTGGCGTTCCTCAGGGATCCTGTATTGCGCCCACACTATACAACCTCTTTACGAGGCCCCTGTTCAGCATCCTCGACTCCCTAGGCATCTCATATACTAATTATGCGGATGACACGCAGGTACTTATCCCTCTCACGGGCGATTACCTAACAGATACCATAACCCTCACCACCATCTACTCTACCATCCAGTCATGGATGGCAGAGAATTGGCTCTGCCTGAACAGTGAGAAAACTGAACTACTTCTCATCGGGTCACCCTTCACACTGGGCAACCTCGGAGATCAGTACGCCTCCTTCACCATCGACAACATTCCCATCAAGGTCTCCAACCACGTTAAGACACTCGGAGTCTACCTGGACTCTGGTTTGTCCATGGACAGACAGGTCAATGCCATTGCTGCATCCTCAGCCTACTACTCCAAAGTCCTTAATGCTGCCAGGCCCTTCCTGTCCCACCTTAACTGCCTCACCATTGCTAGGGCAATTATCGGGTCAAGGCTAGACTACTGCAATGCCCTTCTCGTTGGGACCTCCAACAAAAACACTGCTAAATTGCAGCTAGTCCAAAACAACGCACTGAGGGCAGCCACAGGTACCGCAAGAAGAGACCATATCTCCAAAATCAGAAGACAGGCACACTGGCTCCCTGTCAAAGAGAGAATTGTCTTCAAAACTCTCGCCCTCACCCACAAATGGCTTCACGAACTTGCCCCTCCATACCTGACACACAGAATCACCAAGCACACTGCCACAAGACCCTTAAGAGCGCGCTATGCCAATACGATTGTCACGCCCTCGACGCCTAAGGTGCGCGCTGGTGGCTCCAGCTTCCCCACCCAGGCAGCCATACACTGGAACGCGCTCCCACCCCATTTAAGATTGATTGAGTCACACCAAGCTTTTCGCAAAGCCATCAAGACCAGGCTCTTTGTTTAAATTTCCTCTCGCTCCACTATGAATATGCAAATGTCAGTTCCTGCATCTGTGCTTGTTCCTGTGCAACTATGAGACCGTCGGTCACCTGTCTGTAAATCATAATTCCTTCATTTTCTGTAACAGCGCCTCGATGCCTTATGGGCTGCAAGCACGCTTTACAAATGCAAATAAATAAATAAAATAAATAAATGTACACAGCAAACTCCTCAAAAAATAAAGAAGATAAATACAATAAAAAACGTCACTAACTTGGACAATCAAGCATTGCCGGAACCATTGGACGCGTTGTTGGAGGTAATTAACCAAGAAACGCTTAGCAATCCAGTGAATTCAACTCCAATGATAGATTCATCAACAGCCGACGAAGTAAGCGAGTGTAACTCGATCTCAATAAACTCACAAGACGTCACTTTAATTATCGTCAACAAATGTCAAGATACGATTACAGACCAATCTCAGAGCCAACAAGACGAAGAAGATCTATCAACTAATATTTCTTTGGAATATTCAATAGTATCTAATGTTGAATCTTGGTCATCGGTAGATACGCAAGTTGGCTGCAATAACAACAGAAGCCCTACGACCCAGCCAAGTCTTCCGCTTGATAGACCAATATTCCAAAATTGTGCCTATAGAATAGCATTATTTCCGATGACATCAAATACCGAAGAGACGGTAATAATGAACAGAGCCAACATTTTGCGATTATTTAAAGCTATTCCTCAATTGGCACAAATCAAATCTGATGATCTAGAAGTAATTATTTTTCCAAATAAACGATATATGGAAGAATCACACATCGACTTCTACAAACAAGACATTATGCAACGTGTCTTAGCCACCAAACAGCAGTTCTTAACATTGGGATTTGAAATAGAAGAAATCTTTGTCTCTAGATTGATGGCCGATAAAACACTAAAGAATCTTGCACTGTTCAGGCAATATGCATCTAACAACAATCTAGAACAGAGCAAATTGCTAATATCCGCGCACAACGTTAATGATTCAAGAACAAAGCTGCAGGCACAAGACAGTAGAAAAGGCAAAATTCTATGGCGCGACCATCGAGGGACACCACAGCATAAAACAAAATTGAATATTGATCAACGTGGTAGGAAAACTTACCTATAACAACGAATGGGTAATGCTTCCTAAGAGAGTAAAACATCCTTATGCTCTTGGAATACGAGAGGACATAAACATCTCTTTGAAAATCATTCATTAATTTTGGAAGAATTGGACATTATTTGTCTGCAAGAAACTTGGCTGAGCGAAGAGGTGATATGCGACGGTTATAGTACCTTAATGAATCTAGCAATAAGTTCACAACATGGCAGACCAGCAACAGGAATGTTGATATCAACAAAAATTAATGCTGTCCTGGAGAATAACTTCAAGTAAGAACATCCACCCTTGGGCACAATACCTAACCATCAGAATGTCGACTGTTAATAATTCTGAAGTGTCTCTGCCTTTGGTCTCTATTCTTATATCCATTTTTAACATCTATTGGAATCCTAATGCAATGACTGATACAAGATTCATCGATTCAATTTGCGACGAAATCGACAATTTGGCCATCTCTAATAGTGGAACAGAATTTATTATAGCAGGAGACTTCAATTTCCACCTCTTTAGTAAAGAAGGACATAAACTAGACCCTACAGAGATGTCAAGTAGAGCTAAAAAATGGACTGAAGAATGAAATCTACGAAACATCTTTTTAAGTGATCAGCCTGTAAATAACAAAGGTATTCCGTTACCGACGTGGTCGCGAGAAAAATCCAATTCAATTATCGATTATATTTATATATCAGAAGGAATTCAAAAATTAACAACTTTGACTGGTAATTTGACACATCCGGACAGTGACCACCATGTGATACTTATTGAATGGTCCACACATGTAGTAAGAGATCGACGTTTAACTCTACCTGAACTTGAACTTACCAACGGGCTGAATAGACTCTGAATAAAGCAACCTCAAATATCAGAATTAGTATCAACATTTGAAGAGACACCAATTAAAGACCAACAGAAATTTAATTATGGATGGATCTTAGAAAAATATCAACAATCCGGACGAATCAGATGAATATACAAAAACAAATTCATTTCCATCACTTTAACATGGAAATTCAACTGAAAATAAAAAAGCAACATTACAAACGACTGCGACAATTAAGGAAAAAGAAGGAATTAGACTTTGAAATTGAAATAAAAAAGGAAAATCACACGTACTCCAATCTAATAAAATCAATTAAAGCTTCTATCAAGCAAAACGATGCAGAAGCAATTTAAAAGCACTCAATCAAAAAAATATGCAGTAACTATGGTCTTTGTTGAATGTCTCATCTAAACCTCAGAACATGATTCAAGAAGTTGAATCACATAGATGGGTTAATCACTTTTCAAATGTATACAAAATGACTGTACAACCATCCACAAGTGTCATAGAAAAAGACGCTAACTCTTGGATTTTTAATCGGGATATAGAAGATATCACCAATACCATCAAGTCCGTTAATTCTTCACGAGCACCGGGCCCGGATGGTCTAGCAAACATTAATCTTAAAGCTGCTCCAGAAGATTGGGCTAAATTCTTTTATCTCCTCTTACGGTTAATAGAAAAGACAAAAGAGATTCCTTGCACTTGGACAACAGCTGTTCTGATTCCAATCTACAAGGCAGGAGATCGAAAAAACCTGGCTAATTATAGACCGGTTATTGCTGGTTACCTACAAAAAAAACAGAATACATGGGCAACAGATAATGACAAAAAAGCTAAAAGACAAACAGGCTTTGTAAATAAAATAGGCACTAATGTCAATCTTTTGTTGCTGAATATGTTAAAACATGAAGCAATTGCAAAATCATATCAAGTATATGCAATCTTTATAGATTTAAGGACGGCTTTTGACTCAGTCGATAGGCAAATGCTATGGTCTAAGCTAATATCTTGGGGATGCCCTTCCAACATTCTAAATCCGATAAAACAGCTATATTCGAATACTTCCATATGCGTCCGGCTTACGAATGACGGAAGAGTGACAGAATCTATTCCTACTTGGAATGGGTTAAAACAAGGCTGCCCCTTAGCCGCTTGCCTCTACAATCTTTTTACATATGACTTTGGAGAAAAAATTCAAAACAAAATGGCAAATCCACCAAAGCTCAATACTGAAACCATTCAAACATTAATCTATGCTGATGACATCATTATTCTGGATAAAACCTTGAAAGGTCTTCAACTAACATTGAACAAAGCACAAGTTTATATGATAGAGAATAACTTGCAAATTAATACTGACAAAACTAGAATAATGAAACTCATTACTCAAAAAAACAAGATGCAATGTAACATAAAGATTCAATTAGGAAATAAAGTGATCATGACAACCAAAACAATAAAATATCTAGGTGCTCTAATCAATCCTTCAGCGAATGAAAAAGAATGGAAAGATCACATTGAGGGGAAAGCTAGATCTTTGGCAAGACAAGGACACTTTTTTCATCTAAAATATGGGACATATTCAGCAAAAGCCACAATCTTGCTCTATAAACAAAAAGTAATTCCAATATTGACATATGCGAGCCAATCACTTATCAATCAACAACTAATGAGATGGCCCTACTATGAAGCAATATTTTGGAGGAAAACTCTTGCACTGCCTAAGGCATTTCCTATGTCTAGAATATGATTTGAATTAGCTTTACAGTCTGTTCAATCCATAGTACTCTGGAAACAAATGGATCTCCTTAGAAAAATAAGTTCGGATGAAAAAATACCAGCATTGGAAATCCTGAATGAAAAAAAACAAGCATTCCAGACATCAAGTCTCTTGAAATGGACTACTGAGATTAAATCGAAAATGAAAAATGAAGATATCATGGAAGAAATGTTGCTAAATAGACCTCAGTATGCAAAACGAAAAATTCAAATGAATGACTGGATAAGAACTGTAGAAGAACAGAAGAAATATAAACGTCATCTTAATGTTGAAACTGAAGTAAGGGCACTTAACGAATGACCACCATATTTGTCACAATTTCTGTGTTGTAACATCTGTGACCTTTTTTTGCGTTTTCGATTTAATATATTACCCACAAGAGATTACCTATCTTTGATAGACAAAACACACACCAGCTCCTCGGTTTGTCGATTTTGTGAAGATCCAACTAGACACGAAACTCTATTTCATTTAATTATGATCTGTCCAGCTCTGAAAGCAAAAAGAGATTTATATAGAGATTTCTTCAAAATCTCTGAAAAACAAATGACAACCGAATAAAGATGGGCAGAACTCCTCCAAGGCAAAAATCAGCGTCTGATTATCACTGTGATCAAATTTTGGATTGAGATTACTAAAGAACTTTAGATGAACAATAAGAATATAATGTTGTAAATCCTTTTGTAAAACTAATGTAAGTATAAATGAAAAGTTTGTTAAACAAAACATTTTAATTAAAAAAAAAAAAAAAAAAAGTCTACATGAGCAGGAATGGCATGATGCTGCTGCAGCTGTCGCTGCACTAGCCCAGCTGAGGAGGAAGAGGAGACGGAGGGAGCAGGTCTTCCGCATCAGGGTCATCCTCTTTGGCATTGACGACACATAGGTTTACAGAATATATTGTTTCCCTCTGCAAGTCATCATGGACATATTGCAGGAGTGGGAGGCTGATTAGTACCCCTCTGTTGTGGGTTCCCATTCCATCAGGCCACATGTGAAGCTCCTGGTTGCCCTGCATTTCTTTGCCACTGACTCTTTCCAGAGGACCAGTGGCATCACTGCTGGCATCTCCCAAGCCATGCAATCAGACAACCTGCACCAGGTAGTGGCAAGCATCACATCATGTGGCCAATGCCATATTCCACATGCCCACGGACCAGGATGAACAAAGACAGGTGGAAGGTGGATTATACACAGAGTACGGATTCACCAGGGTCATCACTGCCATTGACTGCACCCATTTCACACTATGCCCCCCAGGCCAATGCGTACATGTACAGCAACCGTCACCGCAGGCACTTTATCAATATACAACTGGTATTCGATGTTGGTGGCCTTTTCATAGTTGTGTTTGCCATCTTCTGGGGCTCTGTCCATGACCACCACATCTTCCGTTGCTCCAGCAACTGTGTGCGGCTGGTAGTAGGACACTATGGGGACTTGTGGCTGATAGGTAAGAACACAAACTCTGACCATGTACCATCATACAAACGCAGCCTCACACCCAAACACAGGTGCACAGACACATGACCATCACAATACAGCAACAAGCATGCATCCAACACCAATGACACTATTCACGTGTCATTCCTCATGCAGGTGGTGCCGTTTTCCATTGCACCCCTACCTCATGACACCCTATCATTGAGAGGTCCATAGGCCTCCTGAAGTCATGATTCATGATTCAGTTGCCAAGAACACTCGGGGGGGGGGGGGTGCTCCTGTTCAGACCACACGTTGTGTGCAACATCATACATGCCTGTTGCATCCTGCATAACATTGCAGTGAGCAAAGGTGTACATGCCGAACGGGCATCTGACCTCAGACAATAAGCCAGGCCACTGATCAAAGGGGAGCACAGTGTGACAGCAGCAAGGGTGAGGGAGTGGCTGGTCAACACCTTCCGTACAAGAGCACACAAGCAGATGGAGAGCTACAGTGGCCACACACAAGATGGTGTCCATTATGACAGGATGATAAGTGGCAGGCATGGTCTGCACACACGCACCAGCCTGAGACACCCATGTTAAGAGACTTGTGGCCATGTGAACACATAGGAAGCATGCACACTTTCACACACAAAGACTCAAATTGCAAACAAAATCTATGGACTCATACACACAACCATTCTGCCACGCCAGTACTGCACATCCACAAAATCCCATCAAGAAAGAGTATGGAGGAAATGTGGAATACCAGCAAACTCCATTGCACATAGCAGCACTCAAAACAACCATGTACCCCTCAGCAAAACCGGATTGCTCGTCAGTGTCCACACGTACACCAACACCACCACACATGTAGTCTACATGAAATGTCACCCAATCGTCTGCATGCCATACCCACACTAATGACCAATTGCACATGACACATCATAAAGCAATGTCGAACCGAGTCAAAACAACATTGACTGAAGTGACATCCAAGAAAGCACTACATAACACTCCCTCACAACAGAAGGAGTGAAGGTACACTGTGACATACCAGAGGGCACACATGTGGAAATACACATTCCTATTTTGCATGGATGGGTTGACTGTTGTTGCTGTCTATCGACGTAAAATATTTGGCCCTGAAAATGTTTTTTCCAAGAAGTGACAGTCACTGACCGGCCATTTTGCGGCTCATTGTTGATTATGCACAGTGACGTGTATGAGCTGATTTGCCTGCATATTGTGCTATGCATGGTGACCAACACACTCGTGTTACCTCTATGATGTGATCTGTGTGACTTGCAATAAAGTGTACAGTCACCCAGGCATCATGAACATGTCAGCATGTTATACATGGTGGTTTCTGCTCATGCTGGTGCTCTTGTGCTAACGAGGCAGGGGTGGTGGGTGCAAGCGGGATTGTGAAGACATCTGCCATTCCTTGTGATTCATGCAGGGGTCCTGTTGCAATCTACTGGTAAATGTGTTGTCATACTTTTCTACCTGTCATTTGTGGGTTGTCATATGTCAGGTAATCAAGGTTCACTGATGTTCATGCTTGTGCTGTGTTGGTCATGTTGGGTGGAGGGATGTTGGAGGCTCACATATGGGGAGAGGTGTTGTCCACAGTGGGAGGGTGTGGTGCCGTACATCCTTATGTGGTCAAAGTGGGATAGTTGCTGCATAGTGGGGATCCTTTCCGGTGTGTCAATGTTGTTCCAAGTAGTGACCTCTTCCCCTGATCTCACATACCAGGCGGTGCAGGTATGCAGTGTGCATCAGCATTTGCACTTCACTACCAGACCTCACTATGGGGGCCCTCAGTGCCAGCAATGTAGTGTCATCATGAGTTGTGTGTTCTTTGTGGTTGCATACGTTGATATTTACTGATGTTCAGCTTGTTGTAGACTGCAGTTACAGAGCCTTATGTCATCAGTGCATCCCCTGGCTGTTCCTTGGTGATATCGCTTTTGGAATCCACACTCGGCTCAACCGTGTCCTCCAACCCCCATTGCTTTCCTGATATTGTGTCTGCCATCCAACTTTGTGCTTGGTGGGACCAGTGCATCCCCTTGAGTGCATGCTGTCACTTCACCAGTCCATGACCATCATCTGTGCATCCCAAGGTGCACTCACACAGTGTTCCAGTTTCTCATTGAGCAATTTTGGGTAGTGAGCTGTTTGCTTTTCTGACTCCATGGGGGCACTTTGAGAAACCTGCTCCGATTGAACACAGTGTCCTGTCCATTACACAGAAATGGAGTGTGCGCCAATAGTTGTCCATCTGTGCATGTGATGTCATTGTGCGTGAGGTACCGGGCATGGTAATGACACTGCATCCATGCTATATGGGAATGCATTTCTCCCATGAGCACTCTCTGATGTGTCCCTATGTACCTCTGCCCCTTCTGCACAAGTGCCTTGTGAGTAAGCGTTGTGTGGTGCTTTCTTGCCTTTGCCTACTTCTGAATGATAGGTGGGTGAAAGATGTTGAACTGGGGGATGGTGTATTCCCCGCTTTACGCACATCAAGTCAGCCAATGTGTTTATGTTGGTCCTCCGCTGAGATGTATTAGTAATGGCGCTGGGGAGTGTTTGGACTTTGGACTCTGTTTGACTGAACTGTAGTTGTGTCACGATGTGTCATGCGCAATTGGCCATTGTTATGGCTATGGCATGCAGACGATTGGTCATGTGTGACATGTCATGTAGGCTGCATTTGTGATGGTGTGGGTGTATGTGTGGACACTGATTCTGGATCCGGTTTGCTGCTGTCTGCAATGCAGTAGCTTTTATCCCTGCTTACTCCATGCTCATCCTTTATGGGATTTTGGGGTTGTGCAGTACTGGTGTGGCGGAACAGTTGTATGTATCTGTCCATTGCTTTTTTGTGCAGTGCGGGGCTCTGTGTGTGGAGATGTGCACTTTTGCAATGCGTTGGCAAGGCCAGATGTCTGTTTCCAGGGGTGTCTCAGGCAAGCAAGTGTGTGCAGGCCATGCCTAGCACTTGTCACCCTTTTATTATGGACACCATCTCATGTGTGGTATTGTTCCTTTCGGGCAGCATGCACACTCATTTGAAGAAGCATTTGACCAGCCACTCCCTCACCCATGCTGCTTTGACAGTGGGCTCAACCCCGGGTCGGTGGCCTGGTGCGTGACTCTGCCCTTACGTCAGTTGCTAGGTCTGCCTGTAGACCTTTGTGCACTGAAATGTTATGCAGGATGCAACAGGCATGTATGATGTCGCACACATGTGGCCTGTGCAGGAGAACACCCTTCTCGAGTGACCTAGGCATCTGAATCGTTACTTCAGGAGGCGTATGCATTGCTCAATAATGCCCCTCGTGGCCCTGTACACCATATTGCATCTTTCCTTTTGTGTACTGGCAGGACGGCTGTAGGGTGTCATGAGATAGGGGCGCAATGGGCAACCGGTATAACCTGCATGAGGAAGGACATGAATAGTGCCAGTACGCATTGGGTGTTGCTCAGTGTGTTGTGTTGGATGCATGCTAGATGGCATGTGGACCCAGTGATGGTGTGCACATGTTGCTATAAAGCTGGAGAGCCAGAATATGTGGTTGTCATGGACGGAACCTGGGAAATTGGTGTACACATCCATGACCAGCCCATCAGCATTGCAGACCAGTTGTGCGTTGATGGAGTGCCAGTAGTGCCGGTTTCCGGTAGATGCACGCTTTGGCCTGGGCGGGGGGATAGTGTGATATGGGTGCATTCAATGCCACCAATGACTCGGGGCAATCATAGCGCTGTGTAGAATGGCAGGCCACCTGTCTTTGTTTCTCCTTGGGTATAGGAACGTGGACATGAAGTCGGGTGCAGGATATGATGCATGCCACAACCTGGTGCAGGGCACGTGACTGCGTGGCCTGGGAGATGCCTGCAGTGATACCGCTGGTCCTCTAGAAAGAGCCAGCGGTGAAAAAATGCAGGGCTGCCAAAAGCTTCATATGTGCCCTGATGGAATTTGAACACATGGTGGTGGGGTGAAAATCTCTGTCCCACTTCTGTATTTGTATTTGTATTTTATTTATTTATATAGCGCAGCCAGGCCCAAGGGCAACCGGGCGCATATCTTGACAAGGTAATTACAATACAGTAATGGTTACAATTTGGATAGAGCCGTATATACATACAGAGAAGTTATACATTGTATGCAATATAATGTGCAAAAATATCTACAGTTGCAGTGTAATTATACATAATTTACAATGTGCTGTGCACAATATCTACAGTTTAGCAGAAGCATCAAAACAGGCTAGGCAATTTAAGGATCAAAAAGGTGTCCTCTGGTGAGATTTAGTCATTTAGGCATCAGTAGTAGCTAGCCACAGTTTGGTTTGTTGTTTGAAGAGGGTAGGAGAATGTTCTGCTCTGATAGTTATAGGAATTGAGTTCCAGAGTTTGGAGGCAAGGACAGGGAAACTGTTTCCCCCGGCTTTCTGCAGTTTGTATCTGGGAATGGTCAGGCAATGTGCCTGAGCTGATCAATCTGAGTAGTCGTGTGGGCGTGTAGTGAGGGAAGGGAGAGGCAAGATAGGTGGGGGCCTGATTGTTCAAACATTTATGTGTGAGGGTAAGAGATTTCAGAGAAATTCTTTGTGTTACTAAAAGCCAGTGTAAACTTCTCCTTATTTCAGAGATGTGTGAGGATCTAGAGATGTGTAGGGCCTCTCTGATGGCATTATTTTGGGTAACCTGTAGTTTGTTCAGTTTACTTTGGCTGGTCCCTAAATATAAGGCGTTGCAGTAATCCAGTTTGGCCATAACCAATGTCTTGGCCAAGATAGTACAGTTCTGTGCGGTAAGGAAGGGGCGGCATGCTGTAATGAGCTTACATGTGTATGCGGATGCCGAGACAACTGCGTTAGTTTGTCTATTAAGTGATGAAGTGGAATCAAGGTAGATTCCTACAGTTTTGGTGTCTGAGGAGACTTTACTAGAGTTACCATCAATGTTGAAGGTTTTGAAGGCAGGGTCAAGTCTATTCAGTCGTTGTTGGGACCAGGATGAGGAGCTCAGTCTTTTCATCGTTAAGACAGAGCTCATGCTGGGCCATCCACGCTTGGATGACTTGATAGATGTCATTCAAGGCATTTGCATCCTCTGTGTAGTCACCTGTGATTGGGATGAGTATCTGGGTGTCGTCAGCATAATTGGTGTATGTGACACCCAGATAATCAAGTATGTCAAAGAGAGGTTTAGTGAAGACGTTATAAAGCGTTGGTGAGGTGCAAGAACCCTGAGGAATGCCACAAGGCACAGGAGTGGGCACGGCTGAAGCAGTGGGTGAGAATACCCTCATCTGCCAGTTGTCCAGGAAGGAACTGATCCATTTGGTGGCTTTTGCCGAGAAGTGGACAGCTGATTTCAAGTGTCGACAGAGGATTTGATGGTTAACAAGATCGAACGCTGCCGATAGATCGAGGAGTAATAGTAAGGCCAGTTTGCCGTTATCTTTTAGGTCCTCAATTTGAGTTTTGAGATCTAATAAGGCTGTTTCCGTCCCATGCTTAGGGCGGAAGCCAGATTGTCTTGTGCCAAGCAGATTGTTGTTTTCTAGGTATTTTTGAATCTGTAAGTACACTGCCCTGTCCAGAATTTTCAGTAAGAAGGGGGCCGTGGTGATCGGCCTGTAATTGGTAGGGATACTCGGGTACAGCGAGGGTTTTTTAAGCAAGGGAATGACCCATGCGTCCTTGAGGTTGTCAGGAACAATGCCAGAGTGAAATGAGGAATTGATATAGGCGGTGATGAAAGGGGCAAGTTCATGGGCAGATTCCTTGATGATAGGGGTGGGACAGGAGTCGCCTTGACAATTGGAAGGTTTCAGTTTACTAATGATGCTTTCTACCTCCGTAATAGTGAGTGGGGCAAAGCTAAAAGGGGTGTGCGTGAATGGGGGGTTTCTGTATTTATTATTCATGGGTTTAGTTGGCGAAGTTGTTTGTAGGAAGTTTTGGTTAGTATTAATTTAAGCCTGTAGGGTGGATATTTTAGTGAGGAGAGCTTTTTGAATGTTTTCACACCATGTGCTGTCCTTATTACAGATATCAAGGGTGGAGGAGGGGGATTCTAATTCCTTAAGAATTTTGAATAGCTCCTTCGTGTTAGATTCTGCCTGAGATATGCGCTGGTTTTACGTCTTTTTTTTGGCTTGTAGAATTGCTTCCTTGTAATTAAGAGTTGCTAAAATGAGGTTATCTTTGTTAGTCCCAGATGGAAGGCTTTTACAGAGTGCTTCGGCACACCGCTTTTTTCTGAAACATGTCCATGATAATGTCAGAAGGAACCGATACCTTCGGTAAACCTCTATGTTGGACATGTCAAAGATGGTGACACTGCTGCAGCAGACCTGTTCCCTCCATCTTCTCCTTTGCTGGGGTGCAGCAGCTGTAGCAGCAGCATTGTGCCATTCCTGGGTGCACAGAGCTATTGCAAGGTGGCATGGATAAATCTCCTGAGTTAGGAAGGCATGAAGAGATGCTGTGTACCTTCATATCGGGGTGTGTGGCATCATGATATGCATGCTGATGTGCATCATCACTGTATGTGTTGGTTTGTCCTTTTTTGTGGGGAATGTTCTGCAGTTGTGTGCATGTGGGGTTCAGGTGTGTCTTGTTTACTGACATTGTGTGCGTGTTTAGCATGGAGATCTCGTTCCTTTTTTCGGAATTGTTGTATTGGTTGCACGTATGATGTGGCAGTATGTGTGTTTGATGTGTTCCATGGTGCGTTATGGGGCGTGGGTTTTGCATGTCCATTCTCCTCTCAGGTGGCTTAGTGGTGATTGTGGGTGTTGTGTTTTTTTTACGGTAATTATTTACCAGAGATATTTATATTTATGTTTTCTTGGGGTTGTTTATGTATTTTCATCTTTGCGTAACTTCCACCTTTGAAGCAGGGTGCATGACTGCATGACCTGAAAGATGACTGCAGTTATCTCTCCTCTAGAAAGAGCCAGTTGCGAAGAAATGCAGGGTGGCCAGGAGCTTCACAAGTGCCCCGGTGGAATATATACACACAGTGGTGGGACATAAATCTTCCTCCCACTTCTGCAACATGTCCATGATGATGTGCAGAGGGAAGCAATACCTTTGGTAAACCTCTGTGTCAGACATGACGAAGAGGGTGAGCCTGGTGCAGAAGACCCGCTCCCCCCGTCTCCTCCATGGCTGGGTTGCAACAGCTGAAGCATTGTGCCATTCCTGGACGTAGAGAGCTTGATCACACGGATACATCTCCTGAGTTGGAAGGCATGGAGTGGTGCTGTATCCCTTCATATTGGGATGTATGGCATCATGATGAGCGTGCTGATGTGCATTATTGCTGTATGGGTTGGTTTGTCCTTGTTTGTGTGGGATGTCTGCAGCTGTCTTTATGTGGAGTTTAGGTGTGTCTTGTTTGCTGATGTGTGTGTGTTTAGCATGGGGATGTTGTTCCTTTTTTGGGATTGTTGTATTGGTTCCATGTATGATGTGGCAATATGTTTGTTTGATGTGTTCTGTGGTGTGTTATGGGACTTGTGTTGGATTTTGTGTGTCCACTCTCCTTTCTGTGGCATAGTGGTGATTGTGGGTGTTGTGCATTTTACAGTAATTTTTTACCAGAGATATTGATTTTTATGTTTTCCTGGGGTTATTTAAGTGTTTTCGTCTTTGCACAACTTCCACCTTTGACGGAAGTTCCGCTTTGATGTAGGTCTTTTTCTTCACTTCTGCCTCTCTGTGTTTTTTTCGTACGTCCTTTTAGTAAATTTCTGTAAGTTACCTCCCTGTAAGTTACGACTCAATTTGGGTGTAAGTTGGATTTATGACACATATCTTCCTTAGTAAATTTGGGAAGATATGTTTTGGGAACTTTAGAACCTTAGAACTGCAGTTACAATTTCTAAATTATTTCTTTTAGTATTCTGTTTTTTTGTTGTACTAACTGCAGTGTAACTGTTTAGTTATTGACGTTTGTTTGGTTGTTTTATTTTTATAAAACATTTTTAAATATATTTGCTCATGTTTATTTTACATATGTGCTAACATTGCTGAATTTCTTACATTATATTTTTGAGGGTTAGCCTAAATTAATTACATATCAAAACCCCAAAACCATTATAGACTTCAGGATCCATAATGCCTTTGGTAGTGGGCCTAGGAAGAGGGGCCCAGAGTTAGTAAGGATCAGCAATGCCATTGACCAGAATGTGCAGTCTAGTTGTTATAGACCAAAACACCTGAGCAATATTTAGACTCAGGAATGATTTGCAGGTGACAGGAGATGCCAGCCGAGAGGAAGATGCTGAAGGCGTAGTTGAGGCAGAGGTAGACCAGACTGATGAGCTTGCCTCAGAAGTTGAAAGGAGAATGCTAGCTGAGGCCGATGTGAGATGTGAAGGCCTGTCACATTGCAGAGCAAGTGCAGCGGGAAGTGGTATCAAGAAGAGAAGCCCAGCCGAGACAAGCTTCCAACTTGACGTGCAACGCTTTGGTGTGCAGGAGGCAGTGGAGGGTCCACAGAACTGGCGGAGCTACAGAAAGCAACCGTGCAGACCACGAAAGACAAGCAAGTGCTGGCGGGAGACAGGAGACCCACCGCAGTATCAGCGAGGGAAATAGAGACACCAAAGAAGACTGGGGAGTGTGCCTGACGCTAAAGGCAACCCTGCTGCACTCCAAACAGAATATTTTACAGAGACCCATCATTTGGAATACCGAACAAATAAAATTGTACAATGGCGACAAGGAAGCAACTCCCCTTATATGGGACACCATTTGAGGGAAACTTGTAACCCGCATTGCCAACAGCCACAAGGCTGCAAAGGAATAATATTAAGGAGACAATGGTGCAAACCCCCTTCAATGGGACACCAATTGGGGGAAGCTTGTAACCCGCATTATCAACAGCCAAGAGGCTGCAAAGGAGTAATACTAAGACGGCAAGGGTGCAATTCCCATTTTATGGGACACCAACTGGCAGAAACCTGTAACCAGCATTGCCATCAGCCATGAAGCTGTAAAGGAGTAGTACAGAGGCAACAGGTACGCAACTCCCCTTATATGTCACACCAACTGGGGAGACCTGTAATCCACATTGACAAGAGTCGGGAGACTATAAACAGAGGCAGCCATTGTTCAACCCTCCTTCACATCTAAGATACTGCTGTGGAGAATCCTGGAACAAATATTGCCAATAAGAACAACCATAGTTGTACGAGTTTTATATTCTGGCAGGCGAGTAAACCAGGAAAGGGACAAATATTAGATAGTCCTAGCAGGCGAGTGGACCATGAAAGAAGATGTTGTTCTGAAGCTGTATAAATGTGACAAAGAGGTGCAATGAAAATAACTTATTAACACTATTTTGTTCGAACACCAAGTGTAGTATTACCAGAAGTAGTTGCTCTGCTAACCTGACAAAAGTAGTCCATTTGAAGAAGAAATGCTATATGGTGGTAATTGCTTTATATCCTGTGAAAAGCAATTACCTTGATTTATGAATTTGTGTTTTGAGAGGGAGATGTTTTTGCTTTACCAAGAAGGATATTGGGATAGAGACCAATTGCTTTGATTTGTGGAACAAGATTTTATGGAAGAGACATTTACTTTAACAAGTGGAAAGTTGTGTTTGAAGGAAAATATCTTTTGTGTTGAACTGAACAGAACTGTGTTGAATCAGAATGTATCCAAAGGTATTTCTGCATTAATCAAGGGGAAGGGAATCCAAATCTGGTCACAAGGAGTACTTTCAAGAACCATTAAGTTTGAATGTTTATTTTATTATGTTGATTGAAGACAGACAAATATTCCTTGTCTTATTTTGTTATATGTATTAGTGTGAGGGTCAGAGACTTTTGGACACTAGGTCATCTTTCTTTAGTTTACTTTGCTAGGACGGACCATCCTCGTTAGGATGGGAGAAGATAGGCATTTATCTCACCTTTTTTCATTTAATAAATGGCCAACCTTGAGAACATTTTACCTTTGTTTCCATCTCATATTTCTGACTCCTCACATAAGGTGTAAGCAGTGGGATCAGATTCAGCTGAAACAAACCCAGGATCCCACATGAGTATGGAAGATACTAATCCCACATTTAGGTCAAAGGAAGAATGGCATGCACGCACTCCCTCCCTTGACAGAACATATGCCCAAATACCTGACCATGGCCCTGTCACATCTACAACTGGGGAAGAAGAAACTTCAGACCCTTTTTCCATCAGATGAATGGGAATATCGAGGGTAGATTACGGAGATTGTTGGTATTCTCGCATTAATGTTGGTGCCATTTTTCAAAAACTGTGTAGTCAAGCCATTGGCCGTTAAAGGGATCCTTTAGATGGCAATGTATATCATCTTTTCTGTCCTCAGGATTGTATAATCCCTGGAAAGGGCAAAATCATAATGTCACTACAATTAAAGACAGAACACCCTGTAAATGTATCCATCTAGATTATCCCATCTCAATAAAAAAGACTGAACATTTTTCCTCTTATGTCTCGTGAAAAAGAATTGAATTTTATGTTCCTGAACACTTCCCCAAACCCTTGTAAAATTCAGAGGGGTGATAGAGTAGGGCAATTGGTATATGATGTTATGTGGGAGACCTGGAGCAATGATAAACAAGAGAATTATGTGCTGCATAACCAAGCAGGCAATTTCTTCTCCCGTCATTTGGAAGAGAAAACTAATTCTGAAATTCCTAGTGAAAAGGGTAATGCCTCTTCTAATATGTTAACATGTTGTAAAATGCCCTTTCCAGAACCCAAAGATTTTGATAATCAAGTAGCTGCTAGTTTAGACTTTGATAATTTAGAATCATCTTCAAACCTAGCTAAATCTGAGAATGATTCAAGGAACAGTATCTCAGGAAAATACTTTCTCCCTGGGAAGGCTAAATAGACAGGTTACCATATAACTAAAGGCCATCTTTCAATACAAGAGAATAAACCTCTTGGCATAGTAAAACAACTAGACAGAGTACCCCAAAATTCTCTAATGTCAGAACAAAAATACTTTGAAGCCTCATAACTTGAGGAATTAGATTTTTCTTGGGAGGGTGCTAGGTGCTGTGGGAACCATCCTCCAATAAACATGGGCTGTTTTATTTGTGGAAATTATAAACATTTGGTCCATCAGTGCCCTCTGTATTATCCACACATCCCTAAAGAAAGACGGAAAGGGGAAAATGTTGAGCTCCCTTGAGAAAGTACTATATCTTTCACCCTCAAAAGGAAAGGTCTTTTGAAACCCCTGATGTTATTCTTTGTACAGGGAAGAAGAGTTAATTTCGAATTCTAGTAATAATACAGGGCAGAACTGTTTGGGCCCAACTAGATATGAGAATTAGGGGATGTGCCATAATTGCAGATCTTCTTCCTCCAGATTGGAAACCCTCGGGACAGAGAACTGTAGATTGTGTTGATGGACAAACAAAAGGACATCCATTAACCCACCTTTATGTTACCATATTGGTAAAGGAGGTCTCATTATTAGTGGCAGTAATATCTGATCTCCCAATTCAACTGGTTTTGGGAAGTGACGTACCTCATTTTGATCAGTGAATCCTTCGAGTGGCTCAAATACATTTTGAAACAGCTAACTACCCCATAGAGGTAAAGCCGAAAGCTTCTTCTTCTTATTCTCAATTCAATTCCTGGAACAAAGAAGTTATTTAATCAGAAGACCCAGTTTGGGTCTGGGGAACCCACAAACCGCCTTTTGATATGGGGAGGCTGCTGGGTCATGCTTAGAGAAAGATCCGAGAATGGGAGGCCAGGTCTTTTGGGGAAGGGTATGTGATGAATCCTGCGGAGTCATCAATAAAGCCCAGCCAAAAGTCTCCTCCATAGTGCGGGTTAGTGCATATGTTGTGTGGAGTCATGATAATGCTGGCTGCATATTGTTGCTTGGATTATGTATTTCCTTGCTTAAGTGTATGTTGGAATGTGTATGCTGAGGGGGTGAGTGTGTATGCTGTGTGTGATCATGATCATTTTGGCTGCAAATTGTTGCTTGAATTATATATTTCCTTGCTTGCGTGTATGTTTATAATTTGTATGCAGTGGGGGTGAGTGTGTATGTTGTGTGTGTGGTCATGATAATTTTGGCTGCATATTGTTGCTTGAATTATGTATTTCCTTGCTTGCGTGTATGTTTATTATTTGTATGCAGTGGGGGTGAGTGTGTATGTTGTGTCTGGTCATGATAATGTTGTCTGCATATTTTTGCTTGAATTGTATTTCCTTGCTTGAGTGCATGTTTCGAATGTGTAGGCAGTGGGGTGTGAGCATATGTGTGTGTGGTCATGATAATGCTGGCTTGATATTGTTGCTTGAATTATGTATTTACTTGATTGAGTGTATGAATGTATGTTTTTAATGTGTACTCAGTGGGGTGAATGTGTATGCTGGGTGTGGTTACAGCTGCTGTGCTAAGCATATGGTTGCCATGTATTTTTAACTTATTTAGTATTTTTTCTGTACAAAATGTGCTTGTCGTTGTGCATGCGTCATATATAGACACATTTTCAATTATTATAATCTCAAAATTGGCCAAGTCGATTTTGAAACCATTTTTTCAGTGAACCAATTCTATCTAAAATCTATGCGCCTGCAAATAATTAGGAAAATCAAAGGAGCCAATTTTGAGATAATTGAGCTGACATTTTATTTTCCTATGGAAAAACCCTATGTTAAAAGCTGTTCAAAACACAATTAAAAGAAAAAAAATTAAAAATATTAATCCGTTGATGTAGAAATCTCAAATTGTGCATATTGGGTGGTCGCTTTGAAATATTGCTGTTAAATGTTTTTATACAAGCGTTCGAAAGTTATTGCGAAAAGTCATTTTCTGAAACACAATTGGAACTTCTTCTTAACCTTAACTATGGATTGCGCTAGTGCGAAGGCATAATATATATATGCTCCCAGCATTTCTCCCCACTCCCTGTACTCCTCTGCACCCACACCCTGTACCACCAGACACTCTTTGCTCTCCCTTTGCTTCATTTTTCTCTGGTTCTCTGTGTGAGATGATAAGATTTTCCATGCTTTTCTTTGCACTTTGAAATGAGGATGAATTAATGAACTGTGGTGATAGGCAAACCTCTACATGGTGCCACAAAAAAGCACCTGGCCTAGATATGTCAGTGAACAAAAATAAGTGGCCCTAGATATGTGATGTTATCAGTGACTTCATCAATGACATTTGTGATGTCATCCTGGGTGTTAGTCTTAGCAGTGCACAGTAGTGGCACGAGTTATGCTTGCTTAGCTTACCATATCTGGTGAATTTCTGTTTTTTTCGGTTTTGCTTGTAACCAGAACATCCCTTTGACAAAGTCATTTCACTGAATTTCATACGTTTTTATTAGTGCAACCTAACCATAACTTCCATTTAACAAAGGTATTTCTGTGAATTTCATAGGTTTTTATGAGTGAAAATGTTTCATGATGTTAAATCACTCTATATAAGTTATTCATAATTCCTCTTTTAATATATATGAAAGAACTGTAAACCTCCTTTAACAAACATATTTGTTGCAACGCATAGTGATGTGTGTCGTTATCAGCAGCACATGCTGGGGATGCAATTCATGGTTGAATTGCCTAGGGCATAAGGCTTGACCATGACCCAAGCCCCACTAAACCACCCCCGCTAACCAATGCAAATTACCCTGCATCCAAGTTCGGTATCCGCTATACCCTCATAATGTGATCAATGGCCAGTGCTCATGGCGTGCATCCATGGCCAGTCTCCACAATCTATAAGGCATGGGCTACGGCCATACCGCATACACTTATAAGGCAAATCAGAGTAGGCATTTGTCCTTGCCAATGGCCAGGCCCACTTATATCACTATTTCTTGTACTTTATTTTTGACACTTTGAAAAAAGTAAAACACAGGACAGATTTGAAAAAAAACATGCTTTTAGGTTCCTGCTGATGCTCTTCGCACATGTTTGCTGCAATCGCGTCCAGCCCTTCGGGCTGCAGCCACAAGCAGAATTTGATTTCCCATTTAAACCTAAGGCTTCGGCCATGCTGCATGCCCCATGAGTAAATCAGAATAGGCATTTGTCCTTGCCAAGAGCCAGGCCCACTGTCCATGCATTTCACTACGTTTTGTACTTACATTTTGACACTTTGGAAAAATAAGACATAAAACAGGTTTGCAAAAGCTAGCTTTCAGGTCCTTGTTGATGCTGTTTGCACAGGTTTGTTGTAATCCAGTGCAGCACTTCAAGCTGTAGTCACAAGCTGAAAAGTATTTGCCATTCAAAGCTAGGGCATTGGCCATGCTGCACGGGCCAATAAGCAAATCAGAGTACACATTTGTCCTTGCTCTGGGCCAGGCCCATTGCCCAGGCACCAAAGTTATATCACAATTTTTTGTACTTATATTTTGACACTTTAGAAAAAAACACACAGGACAGATTTGCAAAACCATGTGTTTAGGTCTTTGCTAATGCTCCTCGCAAATGTTTGCTGCATTCCTGTCCAGGACTTCGGGCTGTAGCCATGAGCAGAATTATTTTTCCCATTCAAACCTATCTAGATTTTGAAAAACGTTACCACAAAGCCTGTCCCTGGTGGCCATGCACACTTTAACCTCATTGCCGGTCCCACGTGGTTATGGTCAGTAGTCCGATTGTCCGGGTCATCGCCAAAGGCCATGACCTGGCTAAACTGGCCACTGGTCATGGCCACAGGCTATATCTCAATCAGCAAAGATATATCACAAATTTTTGTACCTACATTATGTCACTTTTCAAAAAATTAAACATGGACACATTTGCAAAACCAGGCTTTCAGGTACTTGCCAAGCTCCTTGCATGAATTTGCTGCAAATCCGTACATGTTTTATTTTTTAAAAGTGTCAAAATGTACATACAGAAAATAGTCATATAATTTAGACCACACTTCACAAAATCCATTCTTGGCACACACATTCAAGGTTGGGTCTATAACCTTTCTGAAAACGCTTGTACAGATTCGTCAAACAGCAACAAAGTTATGAGCCATCTAAAAATGTTGAGACCCCCATCCAATTTTGCCCCCTCGTGACAAAATCCCACCAAACGTTGCAAAAATATTCAAATCTGGATCTAAAATCTTTTTTTAAACCTTTGTGCACATTCGTCAAACGGCACCAAATTTATAAGTCTTTCAAATATTTTGAGACCCCCACACTAATTTTGCCCCCTCTTGGCGAAACAGCACCGAACTTTGCAGAACCATTCATGGTCAGGTCTAAAATCATATTGCAACATTTTATGCAGTATCGTCGAGTGGTGGCAAAGTTATAAGCCATCCAAAAACTGCTTTTCAACGACCCTGTAATGCAGAAATATGCCTGGATACCCCCAAACATCTGAGATGTTCGCAGACTTCGTAGAAGAAAAAACACCTGATTTTTGGCTTTCATGGCCATATCCCATTCCATCCTCATCATCCCCTACCTACACAGAGATAGTTTAATTAGTTTGACAAGTGCAATGTTGCGTTTCTTAATATGTTTTTACTGCAATGTCCACAGACTACGGGCACTGTTTGTGAATCCAACATGGTGTCTGTTTCAAAGGTTTTGACGAACCTCATGTATTTAATTGACCAATCAGTGAGCACATATGATTGGTCCAGAGGCGCTGGCGGGCCCCAAATCAGGAAGTGAGTCTGTGGGCCGAACCCAGAAATTACAAATTTATTTTTACCTACTTCTTGACCATTTAATAAAAACTACTGGATGGGTTTACACCAAATTTACAAAAGCACGCTTCTGAGACCAAGCGGCCGCTCATGGCGCAAATTTGGCAAAAATCTGTACAGCGGTTTGGGCTGTAGGCGCGAGCAAAATAATATTTCCATTGCATCTATGAGAATTTCCACAAATTTTGGGGCCCCGCCTATAACTTTCCCCCTTGACGAAACCGCACCAAACTTTGCAAAATCATTCTAAGGGTACAATATACTTTTTTTGCAATGTTTGGTGAGGATTCATCCAGGGGGGTGCAAAGTTATAAGTCGCCCAGAAAGTGCTCTTTCTATGAGTTGAGCAACTTAACGGTAACTACAGGGACAAAACCGCAGGCCCTATGATATATATGTTATAGGGTGGCGGTCGCTGTCAAAATGTTGTTTTAAAAATTCTCACTCAGGCTACTCAGAAATGTACACGCCAGTGAAAATGTGTTCAACAGTGCAAAACATGTTAAGAAAACAAAATAAATGCTGTGTTCGGCCATTTATTGTCCTATAGAGAAAAAGGGCTTCGATTGAATACCCATAAGTGCAGATTTAGTTATACCTTCAAAATATTAATGTTCACAGAGGAACACAATTCATTTTAAGAGAAATATATGGTGAATGTCAAGTTACAAAGGGATATGTGATTGCTATTTGTGAAAACCTATGAAATCTGTAAGTGCTAACTTGTAGACATTAGTGCTATACTTCCAAGTATACTTTCAAGTAGATTGGACAAATTGTGGTCTTTCTGTTTTTGATATTGTTCATTATTCACCATTGCTAACATCACCTGAAGTTGTGTAGCCCTGAAGAGAGTCTTGAGACTCGAAACATTTGTTAGCTTACAATTTTGTTATTGAAATGTATTGATATTGGTTTACATATTTAATGAAGAACTCCTCACAATGAACTTTAGCGTGTGCAGTAGGCATGTGTAAATGCACTTGTCATAAGTAGCATCAGTCCTTCTAGCCAACATTCTGTTTGAATTTGTGAATCACATAATTTGCATCTTATAGGTACAGCCTCAACATTCATGGATGTCATTCAGTATGGATGTGTTTGTGAATTAGCAAACATGTATGGAGTGCAGAGTTGCATGTCTTAACATCTGTGCAAGACTGCTGATATGTCTTTACATTGGTGCAAAGGTACCATTTACGTTTAAAAAAACAGATTATAAATATGGAACGCAGGACAGAACAGCAACAGGGTAGTACGGGTATTGTATATAAAATAAAAAGTGATACTATGAAATGTTGATTTGCATGTATGCAAAAACCCCAATCAGACCAAGCAGCACTGGATCCAAGAACACATAAGCATAGCTGAAAATTATGTAAGACATTGTTAGCTAATTTATATTGGTAGCTTTCAAACTGGCTCTAGAAAACTTGGTAGATGTTATATCAAGGCAAAGATCTGGTGCTATGTTAGCATGCGAGCATGGTGATTAGAGGCAAATGACAAGGATCACAGTGACCAGAGGGTATGTTAATATATCCACAAGAAAGCCCTGGCTACAAAGATTGACTCACTGGTGGCTCGGATTCATACTCTATGCTTCATAGTGGAGATCATTTTTCTGAAAGGTAGTCCAAGAACTGATTCTCCGGGGAAGAGTTTTTGTAAAGTGTGGGTGATTTCTATGTCTCTGTCCACATTTTGCTGTGTTCTTGGATTTATATAGCCAAGAAATGTGCTAGACTCTGTGAAACCATTGACAGCAGACTGTCCTTCCAGAAACGCATAGCCAAGAATGTCCAAATAGCCTGGCTCAGACTCTCTACCCTCCGAACAATCAAACCTTCATCCAGCCGCAAAACCCTCTGAACTATAGTGAATGCCCTTGGGGTCTCGCACATCAATGGGGGAAAATGCTCTCCTGACAGGGCTCCCAGTTGCTTCCCTAAAAGCAGTCCACCACGCTCCAGCACGTCTTGTTACTGAATTATCCCCATCCTACATGAACAAACTACATTGACTTCCACTACAAGCCAGGATACTATTCAAGACTGCATGTATCATCTACAAAGCAGTCACGGGTAGCACAATAGCGTACCTAGTGGCTTAGCTCCACATATCTGGCCGCACATGCTCCTCGCGCAACAAATCTACCAAACTGCTTGAATCACAACATGTCCGCAAAGAGAGGACCCGCAAACAATCCTTCTCTTTTCATGCAACCACCCAATGGAACTCGATCCCATTGTCGGCTCTGAATGCCCCCACAATTCTCTAGTTTCCCAAATCTCTCAAAACTTGGCTCTTTCAACAACACCTGACCAAGGACTAATTCCAATGGATGCACATACCGACACACAGACTTCACAGTACTGCACTACTGTTAAAGGAGGGCAGCCCTTATGCTGGCTACCCACACTCTGTACAGCACTCCACTGCTTTCGAGCTAGATCTGTGCTTTAAACAATTACATTTACTGTTTTGGATTAATACTTACACAGTCACCAGATCTTTGCCACTGAATGGAAAATTCCATGACCAAAAAAAGGTTGACTCAAAGTGTACCTGACCCTACTTGCCCTGCACAAGTTTCAAATTGGCTCAGATCAGATCTCCCAGAAGCTTCTGGGAGCCATATCCATGGAAGTCAGTCTTTTCCGCATTAGCACATTGAAGGAGCTTGGAATCAAGTTAATGACACCACTTCACCATGTGAAGTAGTTCTTTGTGCAGCAGGAAACCTAAAGAGTAATGGAAGGTTTTGAATAAATCTCAACCACTGGCATTTCTATAAGTAACTCTTGAAACCATTGTTTTTTCAGCCTGCAGTGCCATTACAGAAGAAGGAAACCATATGGAAATCAGTCTTAGTACCAATCCAAAAGGGGCAGTTCAGTTCAAACTGCTAGTTCACGCTACTTCTGCAGGAAACCCCCAGCCATTGGAGTGAAAATAAGGATTACCAAGGAGGTTGCAGAGCCACTTACTATCCACTTCATGGGACCATTTGAATTGACCTGCTGTTGGAAAGCCTGACTGCTGCTTGGATGTTGGTATCCAGGACTGAGCCTGCTGTAGTTGCAAACCTGCAAGTGTCCCTGGAACAGAAGAAGACAGACTTTCCTTCCCTGTGGAGGATCTCACAACATCCCAAGGATCAAAAAAAGGTTTGCTCTCATTGCAATTTCAAACCATTTCAAGCCACATTTAATGTCTTTAAATCCATTCTAGTTGCTTTGGATACCCAACGGAGCTGCCTTTGACATGCTATGCTTCAAACTACTTCAAGCACCTACAAGCCTGCCAATTATTATTATTATTGTTATTATTATTATCAACATTATCATTATGGTATTTACTGAGCACAGACCTAGCTTCGAGAAGTAATGGAGAGCTGTACAGAGATATACAACAATACAGAGCTTTACAGAGGTATAAAACAGTACAAATGCATAACGGAGCACTTTTCAGCAGTAACAACAGACCAGATATACAGCGGGGGTAGGATACAGAGCAGGGGTACACCTGTACAGGGTGGCGAGTATGAGGTGGCATGGGGCTAGGGGGGCGACATGATGGCCTAGGAGTTGAGGAGGAGAGACTCCTTGAAGAGGTGAGTCTTGAGTTCTTTTCTGAATTGTAGGAGCGTGTGGTCGAGTCTGATGCTGACGGGGAGGAGGTTCCATAGTCTTGGGGCATAGGTGGAGAAGGCTTATTTTCTGGTTATTCCCTTTTTGCAGTGGCTGATTTCAAGTCTGCATGTGTCCTGGCTCCTGGTGGTGCGCTCTCCACCACAGATGCTGAGTTTCACTGAGAGGTAGCTTGGTGACTTGAGGGCGACTGCCTTATAGATGATGCAGCAAGACTTGAAGGTGGTTTATACATGCAGTGGGAGCCAGTGAAGGTAGGCGAGGGCCGGGGTGATGTGTTCATATCTGCGTAGACCCTTGGTGAGGCATGCCGCTCTGTGTTGGATACAAGGGAGGGTGATGGGAGCCCTTCGAGGAGTGCATTGCCCCCATGCAGGTGGGATAGGACCAGTGGTTGAATGGTGGATCTAAATCTGTCTGGAGGGAGGACAAACTTGACTTTCCACAGGACGGAGAGCTGATACCAAGCTATCTGAGTTTTCTTAGCTATGTGTGTCTTGAAGAAGAGGTGTTTGTCGATGTGGAACCCGAGGGACTTGGCGCAGGAGGTGAGCTCAGGTGTGAAGGCCTCATGGTTCATGCTTGATAGCCAGGTCTGTATGTCTGAGTGTTTGGTGTTGTTGGTGAGGAGAAGGAATTAGGTCTTGCAGGGGTTGAGCTTCAAGTATGCACTGGACATCCAAGACTGGATCAGCGAGAGGAAGGTTTTGAGCCTATGGATGTCCTTGATGCAGTCGATCTTGAGGTATAGCTGGGTGTCATCACCATATTGGTGAATATGGATGCTTTGGGTGGCTAGGAGGGCTTGCAGTGGCTCTATGTGTAGATTGAAGATCACTGTGGAGAGGATGGAACCCTGCAGGACTCCACGGGTAACTGGCAGCATTGGCGATCTAGCAGAGTCCATCTGAACAAACTGCTGGCGGTTGGTGAGGTAGGACTTGAACCAGCATAGGACAAGGTCACTGATCCCCATGTGCAAATGTAGGGTGTCCACGAGTGCCTGGTGGTCTACTGTGTCGAAAGCGGCCGAGAGGTTGAGTAGAACCAGGAGGCAGGATTGGCCGTCGTCAAGGATGTTAAGGGTGTCATCGACCACCTGCAGAGTTGCCGTCTCTGTCCTGCATCAGGGTCGGAACCCAGATTGGTAGCTTTGGAGGAGATTGGTGGAGTTGATGCTTTGCTGAAGTTGCGTGGCTACCACTTTCTCAATGATCTTACCAAGGAAGGCAAGATGGGTGGTGCAACAATGGTTATGCAGGTTGTTGGGATGCAGAGTGGGTTTCTTTAGGGTCGATTTGAAGGTGCATTGAGTTAGGGAGCTGTTGATGATATCCAGGTTGGGAAGAAGAGCTTTTGCTGGGAGGGTCTTGAGGATGGATGCATGGAGGATGACGGCTGGACACGATGTGGCTTTGAGGGTGGCCAGGGTTTCTACCAGGTCCTCTATACAGGGTGTCTTGAATGTCATCCAGGGTGTAGAGATTTTGCAAGGAGGGACGTGAGGTGTGCCTGTGGATGCATAGCTGGTGTTTATGTGCTGGCTAATATTGCTGATTTTGTTGATGAAGAAGTTGTTGATGGCAGTGGATTTTTCAATGGAGTGTGGTATGGCAGGGTCGGGTAGCGGGTTGACGCAGTGCTTGGCCACTTTGAAGAGGGCTCTAATTTAGATGTCACCTTCTACTGTGGTGTTCTGATAGTAGGAATCCTTGGTTGTGTTGATTAGTTGTTGGCGGGTTGCTCAGAGGAGCCTTGGGCAGCGCCAGGTTGGGTGCGGTCCTGGAGTTGCACCAGGTTTTCTCTTTTTTCCTGATGACTCTTTTGATGAGGTTGAGTTCTTGCATGTACCAGGGTGCTGACGGTTTCAGTTTGCAGGTGCAGTGTTTCAGAGGCATGTGCCGGTCAATGAAGGCTGAGAGGGTGGCGTTGATTGTTTCCAGAAGAGAGTCGCTGTTCGGTTGGGGGTGTTTGGCCCATGTGAGGTGGAGGTTGACGAGTTCTTCCATGAGGGCTTCCACTGGGAAGTTCTTGAAGGACCTGAACATTTGTCTAATGGGTTTCTGCTAGGAGTGCTTGACTGGGGTGGTGTGCAGGATGTTGAAAGGCAGGTCAGACCAGTCAAGCAGGAGAGGAGAGCTGCCGTGGAAGGAAGGCAGCACAGTGATGATTAGGTCGAGGATGTTAACTTTCTCATGCATTGGTTCTTTCTTGTACTGTGTTAGGCTTAGGGTGTTGAGAAGGCTGAGGAGAGCTTCTTACACTTGTTTGGTGGCCTTGTTGCCTGTGAGGTTAAAGTCACCTAGGAAGATTTTGTTGGCATGCGTGAGGAACATTGTGGTGACCAGGTTGATGAAGTCTCCGATGAAGGTGGTGTTCGGTTTGGGTGGTCTGTAGAGGAGATGGAAGGTGATTTTGTCCGTTGGGGAGAGCAGCAAGTGGCAGGAGAGGACTTCAAAGGAACCAATGTAGTCGACGTAATTTCTGGTGCAGGGACTCAAGGTCTTATGGGTGACTGTGGGTCTTCCGTCTGTCTTGTTCGGCTGGTCTCTGTGTTGGATGCTGTAGCTGTCGGGGACAAGGGCAACTAGGATGTCGGTGGAGGCGGGTGTCAGCCAGTTCTCAGTGATGAAGATGACATTAAGGTCATGTGTAGTGATGGGGTCGGCAATTTCTGCTGCAAGGGTTATAGTTGAGCGGACAATGAGGGGGTGCTGATATGCTTGATGCTGATGTGGGTGAGGTTGCTGCTTTAAGTTCATGCCTTAGAGGAGGGGCGATGCGGTTGATGTTGGCATTGCCTGGTGATGATGGGGATGGCCAGTGAGGACAGAAGCAGAAAACACATGTCAGCGCATGCTTACCAGTTGTCTGAGCAGGGGTTCGGCCCTGGATCCTCATGGTCCCAACAAGTCTAAGCAGGAATTGCCTTTTCTTCATCTGCCCTTCAATTCAGCCAACTGGGAGAGAGACACCCTCGGTCTATGAGTTAAGAGCAGAAAGGAAGAGGCAGGGCTAAGAAGGTGGGTGGGTCTTAGGCCACATGACCTAGATCCACTTGCACCTGCTCACCAACGTCAAAGGAAAAGAGGCTGGCTGGCCGCTTAAGTAGGGAAAAAGGGTGACAAAATAGGCCATTACACCTGTTCCCAGATTGTTTATTGTCATGAGTCAAACCATGCCACGTTGTTGGACCCAGTCGAGCAACCTCACCGTTGAAATGAATCACTGCCTTGAACACCCATTAGTCCTTAAACCACGTGGATCCCAGCACTAGTGACTGGCCCAACCTCCTTTAGCCTCAAGCTGTTGACGCTTATTGAATTCCATCATGGTATTAAATCCCGTCAAATCAGCTTGGCTAAATCCAACCCAGTTCGGCCCGTTGGAAAGTGGCCAGAAGACCCCCTCATAGCTGTCGAGCTCCTGAAAGAAGATATTAAAGCATCTACACTGTTTCTTTCCCTGGATCTTTGCCAGCAGGATGATTTCATTGAAACCCTGTTCACCAATCCTGGTTTCAGCGCTGCGGGAAACATCATCCCTTCCTGGTGCCCCCTTCGCTACCCTCTCACAAAGTGTGGGATATGATATGATATGATAGGTTATTTATAACGCACTTAATACCCAGAGGTTTCTAAGCACGGACCCAGGGATCGAACCTATGGTGATCCGTGTGGTCTTGCAAGCATGTTGCCCTTGAGCTATCCTCCCGAGACGTACACTCCCACAACCCCCTTTCTCTCACCACCCTTCTTCCCCCACCCCTTCTTGTGTGTTCCATGGGAGATACCCAGCTACCTCTGGACTCCCAACTTGCCCTCCCATTCCCAGCTTTAAAAAACACACACACACACACACACACACACACACACACCTCCACAATTTACCTCACAGTCAGCACTGCTGCTGAAAAGCCTCTATGCGCGGTAAGTGCATGCACTGTTCCCCGGCAGGCTGCTGAAGAAAAAGGGTAATACCCTATCCCCCTGGCATTGTCCAGGGGTTCCCTAAGTGACATGTAAGACACCACTTTATGCCTTAAAGGTATATTCTAGAACGTGCTACCAAGTCTATTTCCCTTCAGAACCCAGAGTATCCCTTTTCTTCAAAAGTCTGCATTATCTGTTTTTTCTTGCAGTGGTGGTTTGCTAGTATTTTGTAATAGTTAGCCCTTTTAGTTTAAATATAATCTAACGTTCATAGAACCTTGATTCAACATTTCTTTTATTTTGGTACTTACTGTACTATTGTTGTTTGGGTGCTTCCATGTGGGGCCACTCCGTTCTGAGGAGTATAACAGCCTGCCCCTTTCTGTTGCTGGCTTCAGAGTCACAGGAGGTGTACCATTCATGCTGTGCCGGTTTCACATGTATGATTGAGATATCTACTGGTTTACTAGCAGTATGGCGGTGAGTGGGAGTTTGGATAGCACTGCTTATCTGTGTTCTCCAGCAGTGCAGAAGTGAATGTGTTGCACTGCGTTTCAATAGCCTGCAGCTGATATGGTGCATGGGGAACCAATAGCAACATGATGATTCTTCAAGAACAATTATGAGAAGCACAGTCTCCTTGGCACATATTAGAACATGCCTGTACTGCTCAGGAGGAGAGATTACATAGAAAACCGAACCTAGCCCCCTGTTTTAGTCTTCGAAATGTTCATCACAACATTTTTTACAGTATGGTCAAAATCTTATTATTAATGTCCCCTTGTATCTTTTGTTTAAAGCCCCTACTGTGTCTCTCAGGATTGCCTCAAAATATGAAGCCTGAACGCTCTTTGACGTTTTTTCAGATCTTTGTGGGGATAAAAGTCTTTTCCTAAGGTTCAGTCATGCACCACGTCTCCACTTCCAGCTAGGAATATTGCATTAAATGACTACGTAAACTTGTTTGCGAATGCTTTTATCCCCACTCAAATACCTGCCATATAATACAAACTTTTATTGCAATGTAATTGTTCTCTTTTATATTGTGCATCTGCAGCATTCCAGAATGTACACATCCTAGGAGTGTACATTTTGTTGGACAGTCCAAGTTTCCTGGCGTCTTGTCTTGTTATGCTCATTAGAATAATGTGCCCGTTTTGCGGTATGTTAATAAAAGGGGTTGCTATTACCAAACTGAATAGTGCTCACACCGCTTGGGATTCAAATCTTCAGGTATCATCACACTGTTATGAGAAGCCTGTGCACTAACCTGCAGAACAACCCTATCATTGTGCTGTTGACATGTCACATAGAGTGAATTATTATCAGTCACCAGTTTCACCCCTAAGTTCTTCATATCTCCGTCTCCTTCAATGGGAGAGGGCTGTTACAGGCGCCTTGCTACTTTTGGGCCATCATATTTGTGGCTAATAGCATCGCTGTTGAAGCGTTACCCCTCAATGGCACCTCTACGGAAATGCCATTCATTATCCGGAAGATGTGGATATCCGTTTCAAATGTGTATTTTTGGTATTAGCCCATGTTACACAGCAGCATAAAAATCAGCTTTTTAACACAAATGGAGTCAGAAGAGAACAACATCTTAACACAACCAGAAGATAGTAAACTATAATAGAAAAGACCCGGCGGTATCACAGGAGCAGGTTAAGAGTGGACTCCAGGCAAAGGTTGTTCTAGGTGCATGCAACCTTTTCCCAGAAAATTGCGAAAAATACAATGCACGGTTGGTGATCCCCCCGACCCCCATGTATAACTCCCATATTTCTTGGGCAGAAAGTGAAGGCTCCAGACCTGGGCAAAAAGACAAAGTGTGTCCAGCGTCGCACGTGCTTAGCAGACTCAATGGAAGCAGTGCTACACAGACGGCACGTGCGCATGGGTCTGGGAATGTTAGACCGAGCACCCATCACTTCCAAGGTTTTAACGGAATTGACTTTGACTTGAAGATACTCCCAAACCAAGGTATTGGGCAACATAGTTCGGAGGGTCATCCCGATAGGTGATATGTTCGGTAAATAGACTACTGTTTGCCTTAGTAGTTAAAGACGCTACATACTGCTCACGGTAACGGGCATACACCACTGTAAGCGTAGCGGCCTTAAACCCTGGGGTAAGACCAGTTCTCGCAGGCAGCTGGGAAGAAGCGTAGCCATCTACTTGCCATTGAAAGAATGCATTGGAAAGCACTATGGGGCATGTAAGCAGCCTTAGATCGGGAGGCTTTCAGTATCATACAATTCAGAGACCCAGCCTCGGCGTTGACAAGGCGCCAATATATGCCTAAAAGAGAGAGATGTAAGCTTGCCCTACAGGAACGCGCAGGGACTTCTCCCCCTGCCAGTGGCTGGAAATAGCATCCGACACTTTGGGGGTGCATCCTACCCACCAATTACTTGAATCTGTTTGTGGAGCGCCCCCAGATGCCCAGCAACATCATTCCGCACTGCTCTATGCAACTGCAGGACCAACGCTACGAACCCTCTCAGCCAACACTGTTGATCCGACTCTGCTGGGCCCCCACTCTCCTAGAAGAACATGAGCGGCTACGGGTGGCTGCAGCAGTGAGTGAGCTCCGGATAGGCACAGGCATTACATGGCAGCCAGGCCTACACTTTAAGACGGTTCTGAATTTGACATGCTTTGTTTTACCAAAGTGCCTGACTGTGGCCCAGGGTGATCACGCTGACTAACCCCACAGCTCAGGGGACAGTGCACACATCCCATCACCCACACCATCAAGGCGGGCAGTGGGACACCAGCCTGCTGCCCACTCCAAGTGGCGGATCACTGGAATCAGGTGCCCAACACCCTTTGGAACACCTACCCTGCCTCCGGTTGGGAACTGTTAGCGAGGTCAGAAAATAAACGCAACGGCTAGAAGCGCCCTACATTGGGGAGTGCCCTCTACACACTAATTACTGGAATCCTACTACTGAGCACCCTGCATGCCTAACAACGCTAGCTCCCACCATCCTGTGTAGTATCCAGTGGGCAGAGAATGAAGGACTGACCCCTTGTACCTTCTTAACCGGCTTCTGTCCATGGCCCCCCTGGATGTACATCTGCAACCACCTCAAGGATAACGCAGTGGCCTGCCCATCGGGGCTGGTCCACTGGTGGCCATTGCGGCAAGTGAGTACCTAGTGAGCGTAGTTTAACTGACTGCCAGGCCTGCATGTGACATTTGACACTGCTCTGCACTTGGCACGTTTTGCCTTGCTAGAAGGCCCGCTTGAGACCCGGGGAGACCATGTCGACCAACCCCATGCCCCAAGGAAGAGCGTGTCTACCCTCACTACCAATGCTCTCACCACAGGTGGTATCAACCTTTTGCCGCCGCCACATAGTGGGCCACTAGATTTAGGTGCTCGACACTCTCTTAAACACCCCTTATGAACCCCCAGCCCTTACACAGTATGACAAAGGGGAGTGCAAAAAACCAACTCTCCATGAGCCAATACGCCAAATCCACTCCTACACCATCAACTTCCAGTGGGGTGACTACTAACATGGAACCAGAGGCAACAGCGTTGGAGGTAACTGAAACCCAACGTATGATGATGTGCATGCAGGAGGGATTTGCTAAAGTGCACACCAAACTTGATGACATGACCAGCACCATAGATTCAATCAAAACCTGCATAGATAGGACCGATCAGCATCTAGTGGAGGCTGAAACACGAGTGGGCACAGAGGAGGATGACATGTCCACCATGTGGAATTTACTTGCTACACTCTCTAGACGAGTGCTCCAGGTGGAAAAGAAGAACAACAACGCTGGCCCCCCAATCTAGACCGGTGGCACCTGCGCAACCCATCATTGCCCGTATCCTTAATTACTGAGATCAGGATGCGATCCTCCAAGCGGGCTGCGGACAAGGGGATCTAATGTTGAGATCTAACAGAATACATATATATTCAGATTTTTGGGTGGCGTTCAGCAATAGAGGAAATCCTTCCTAGCGTTCAAGAAACGACTGCGAGACAGTAATCTGAAATATGCAATGCTATACCCTGCTAAACTACGTGGTGAGTGGAACAGCAAGACTTTCTTCTTTACAATACCTGGTGAAGCCATGAAGTTTTTAGATGAAACTCTACCGCCACCTTGAATCCTGAACGAAAATCCTAATTGCTATCTTTATTGAGGTGCCTCACTTCTTTCTGCCTTCACACTCTCTGTGGGTCATTTGTCATGGAAAGTTTTATGCTGGTTACTGCTACTATGTTGCCCACTGGGATGCTGGGATGGACACTCGTTTACTTACAAGACCCACAGTTTAAAGTGGGTGCACTGCTCCCGACGGGGGCAATTACATAAGGAGTATCTGAACACATATTCTTTTTTCTCGTACTTAAGTCCTGTGCTGGCCCGGGTGGACCTGTGCACTAGCCTCACCATGCAATGTTGCCTTACGGGTTCAGGGTGTTTCTTGGGGGGTAACATCACCCTAGTTTCAGGGGGATGCAGGAGGGGGGCGGGAGGGGACTGTTGGGGTTATTAAAACAACACTTGGTACACACCACACTTACAGTTAGGAAAAAATGGGCATGGAAGAGAACTTCAAGATACTAGAACGATTGGGTCTATGTACTATGGGTGACAATACTGGTCGATATAAACCTGAATTGGCGGCATAAACTGTCTTAGCTGGAATGCCCGCGACCTGGGGAATCTGACTAAGTGACGGAAGATACAGCTGCTTTTTAAAGGCACAAATTCCGAATTCTGTACCTGCAGGAGACCTATGCTCTTTCAGTGGTCTGCTAGGAACTGGGGTGCTAATCATTTCTACACTGCGTATTCCTCACAAGCTAGGGGTGTCATGACCCTGGAACACAAATATCTCCCATTCCAGTGCAAACACACAAAGGTAGACCCTTTAGGTAGATATGTCTTGGTGTATGGGACCCTTGCAGGAAGGGAGATGCTGCTGCTGAATATTTACGGCCCTCATGTGGACGACCCTCAATTTTATACCGACATTCTGGTGGAATTAGCCCAATACCCGCTGATCCCTATATTGTGGGGTGGGGATTTCAATACAATTCTTTATTGGGAACTAGAAAGATCCACCCACACCGAGTGGACTCTTACACGAGTTGCCTCCGCTATTAAGGAGGGCATGCACTTCCTTGGATTAGCAGATGCCTGCAGAACACTACATACGGGGGAACGCTCCTACTCTTTCTATTCCTCAGTCCATGATTCTTTTTCTCGTATAGATTTGTGGCTCATCTCTAACACACTACTTGGAGGGGTTAGCGACGTCCACATGCTACCCCACACTTACACCGATTATTCCCCGAACAGCTTCTCCCTAGCATAGCCCGCATTCTCTAGGCCTCGCAACAACTGGCGCTTTAAGCCGCTAGCGCTAAAAGACACGACATTCGCATCCACTATTGATGAACATGTGCAGTTATTTTTCAAAACAAAATTTAGGCTCTGTGTCCTCAACCAGTGCGCTCTGGGAAGCCTTCCAGGTTTATATTAGAGGGATTGCGATGTCAACGGAGTTCAGCACCCTCAAATCCATCCGGCAGAGCATAGTGCAATGCAAGGATGAACTACAGAAACTACAGCAACAGCTAGCTAATGACCCCCCCACAGCCACATTGGCACAGATCAAAGAAGCCATCGACACCTTTAGCACCAACGCTGAGTATGAAGTTAAATTCTTTGATATCCCAATGTCTGCTAGGAAATATGGGGAGCGGGACACGCCTGGTAGAGATTTTTGCTCGCATGGCACGACAGGAAAGCGGCAATCGGTGCATTCCACTCATAACCAATACCTTGGGCAACCTAGTTCACACGCCTACAGCCATCAGTGAGGTAATTTCTGATTTTGATAAGGCCCTATACACTAACAAAGACACATGCACAATAGAAGAGATCGACGAGTTTCTCAATATCCTTCCACTCAGTCAGTTATCACACAACACTAGGGCCCTACTAGAGCTTCTGATCTTGTTGTCCGACATAGCTCAAACAATAGACCACCTACCATCTGGAAATGCTCCTGGTACTGACGGCATCATGGCTGAATTTTACAAGCGCTACAAGGCGACCCTCGCCCCACACCTTCTCCAGGTCTGGCGGGAGGCCATTGAATCCCAGTCGCTCCCGACCACCATGCGCGAGGCAGTCATTACGATTTTGTTAAAGCCCGGAAAACCTGCTGATCAATGTGGCTCTTATCGACCTCTGTCCTTAATTAACACGGACGTAAACATGTTTGCAAAGATCCTGGCCACTCGGTTGATGCCAGTCATGCCGTACATTATCCACCCCGATCAATTGGGGTACATACCTGGCAGGTCCACAGTGCTAAACCTACGCTGCCTCTTTAATATTTTGGCACAAATAAATCCTGGGGTTCAAGCGGTAGCTGCTACGCTAGATATTCAAAAGGCGTTTGACTCAGTATCATGGCGTTTTATGTATGCCGTGTTGTCCAAGTGTGGATTTGGCCGAGGGTTCCTTGATGCTTTATGCCTCCTGTATGCGTCACCAGTGGCCAGGGTCAACACAAACTGGATGCTCTCCCCACAATTTGAGATAGGCAGGGGCACCCATCAGGGATGCCCCCTGCCACCCCTGATATTTGCTCTCATTATAGAACCACTGGCAGATTTGATAAGGTTTAAACACGGACACTGTGGAATCAGGATAGTGGGCGGACCACAGATAATCTCCCGCTATGCAGACAACGCATTGATATACGTTCGAAACCCTCGTGAAAATGTGAGGCCCATTATGCAGGCTATTCAACACTTTGAAGAACTATCAGGACTCCAGGTGAATTTGAGTAAATCCGAACTCTTCCCCTGACAGATGTCACTGTCTGTCCTGAAGAGCTGCAGGGATTCAAATGGGCACAAGAATCTAGACGCTACTTAGGTGTGATGGTTGCAAGACAGACCCATAAACTATATGACTGCAACTATAATGTGTATATGACTCACCTACGCACCAAACTCACGATCTGGACTCACCTTCCCATCATGAGCCCCGGCAAAATAGCACTCCTCAAGATGACTGTTCTCTGTAAGCTCTTGTATCTCTTCCTCTAAGTGCTGCTATGGCCTGGGCAAATTTTCTTTCAGGAATTAGAAGGCAAAATCAGTACATTTTTATGGCATTCCGGGGCGGTACGATTGAAATGGGACACACTGACACTACCATATGACAAGGGTGGGTTTTCGGCCCCCAACTTCTGACACTACTGGATAGCTGCAAAGACACAATTTGCGGCTCCCTGGTTCAGCAATAACTCGCTTGCTCTCCACATACTACTAGAAAAATACTCACCCAGAGACAGAGACCTGCAATCGCTGGTTTTCCCCTCTACATTTGCTGACGACTGCGGATTCGACCCCGGAAGCATCATAGCACTAGCTTGGTGCAAAATGTGGAGGGAGACAGGTATACATGCCCCATATCATGAAGAGTTTCCCCTCAGGAACTGTGTTCCAGCCTTACTGCGAGTTGATCCCGTCTCGTGTGGAGTCTGGTTGTGACAGGGGTTTCATAAACTGGGGTCACTATACATCGATAACAATTTCCTCCAGGTCACCTATGTCCCAGGGTTTGTGTGCACGTCATCCACACAGTGGTTGCAATACGCTGGTCTGCACAAGGCCTGCAAAAAACGATTGACTTGTTTCTGGGTCAAGCCTGTCAACGACATGACGTCGGGCGACAGCCGTAGTCGAGTATCGTCATTATACCATTTAATTAAAATGCTCTCAAGTTTGACGAGCCTCAATGCCAGAGTTAAATGGGCTGAAGATCTCCAACTAGATGTCACTGATGACCTCTTGTCTGACATGTGTGCACAGACACTCAAAGTATCATATAATTCCCGATTTCAACTGATACAACTTAAAGTGCTGCACCGATACCACTACACTCCGGACAGATTGCGCATGTTTTCCAATTAGGTTCCTGGGGCATGCCCATGCTGTAATTTCACCCATGACAAATACTTTAATATGATGTGAGACTGCCCACAATTTACAACCTTTTGGGGTGATGCATGCGCCATACTTTCGGAAATGACCAGCAAGGCTGTTACCCCACTACATTTACTCTGTTTGCTTCATATTTCTGGCCCACCACTTGGTAATATGTGTACATTTGTACGCATGTGCCTCTTGCTAGCCAAGAGCTGTGTTCCTCAGTGCCGGATGAGTATGCATCCACCCATCAGAGCTCACTGGTTAAAGGACGTAATATGGTCCAGTGGTCCTACATGCGACCACCCGAGTCCCGACCATGAGACATTTGGTATCCACTTAAACTGTAACTTTGGCACACAACAACAGGTTTGGATGCACCTTTGTCACCCCAACCGATGTGAACTGTCCCCTTGATACTGAACCCCCCGCTAGAAGAACAGCATGAACGCACCCCTGCTATATATGCGTACCTTACGTCTCTGTATGTTGTGATTCTTATATTCAGAACTCATCGATGAAACCCTGATGTCTATTTGTTTGGATGCCCTATTATGTTGTAAGTTGTGTCGTCTGCTGCCAAGTGTACCTATAAAGAAAGTAAAAAAACAAAAGGAGGGATTCAAGTCTCACCACCCCCCTTCTCGTTGCTGGGGTGCCATCCTGTGGCACCGTAGATAAGAATGGAGCTAACCTTGGCATGGTATAACTGAGACAGAATGCCGACAGACACCACCAGTGCGAGACATTTTTCCCAGGGTTCCAACCACCTCGGAGCACCTACGTTTGACATGGGCAAGATGAAAGTCGCCACAAGGCCCTCATCAAAATAAATTCCAAGGTATTGGTAGACCTTTACCACCTTCAATCTAACCCCTTCCAGCTGCCAGGGCACTGTGGTCTTGTGGCAACCAGGAGGATGGATTACCAGGATCTTGGTATTTTTGATATTAACCACAAGATCCAGGGAGTCCGAATATCTCTTCAGTGATTCAAGGGAAGCTTGAAGGCCCGCAGGTAAGGTCCAGCAAGATGATGGTGTCCGCATAGCCCAACCATTGAAGAGGGGGGTCCCCCAGTTTGGGAGGAATAGAAATAGGATTAGTCAAGGCCGAGCCCATGTCTGCTAAGTATAAAATAAACAGATGGGGGGCAAGAATACAACCATGCTTCAGGCTGCAAACAGGCGTGATCCAAGCAGAGGTAGTACCAGACTTTTCCAACCGGTCCTTTACCCTGGTTTCGGTGTGAAGTGAAATAACCATTGACAAGAGGCCAGATGGAATATTTCAAGATGAAAGCTTCCGCCAGAGCTTGTTTTGGTTAACGCAATCAAAAACTGCACTGTAGTCAATGGATACAGTGTAAACAGAACATTGCTGGGTATACCAGGCCTGTTGGATGACAGACTAGAGAGCAAGGCAGTTGGTAGTCACGCTCAGGCCCTGTTGGAAACCGGTCTGCTTAAAAGGTAAGAGCTTGGACTCCACAGCCCAGGTTCAGCGGTCAGAGAGGAGCCTGCGAGTGAATATTTTGAAGAGAGGGGTTAAGCATCGTGAGAAGGCGGTAATTTCTGGGTAGAGATCACTCACCCTTTTTCCAAATGGGGACGATGATATTGTCTCTCCATGAGGGTGGGATCAATTGAGACTCACCAATCGAGTTGAAAAGGCAGTTTAATGCTGAGCCCCAACAGTCTGCATTTTTTTTAAGGACGTCACTGCAAATACCATCAGGGCCGGGAGCTCGCAATGGCTTTCTACTAGGCATGATCTTAGTGATGTCTGCTGAGCAGTGCATGTAAGACCATCTGCTCCAGGGGCGGCCAGAGTAATTCATGATGACAGTGTTCGTCCCAGCATTTCAGTCACATGCTCAACCCATACCGATTCCGTAACACCCAACTAGTCGCACTCCTGGTGGTCCCCAAAGACCAAATTCCAGAATTGGCGCATGTCGTTACCTTGAGCAGCATTGACTGGCCTGCGTCATTGTGTACATTCCTGGACATACAGTTGCTGTTTAATCCATTTCTTGTGGGAGTGTTTGGCCCTGTTAAATTGCTTTGCGCAAACCTGCGGGCTCAATTCAGTACCCGCTATGTTGCAAAGTTCCATGAGTAAGTCCTTCTTCCTAGACGCAATGGTTCTATCATAGGAATGCTGGTGGACACGTGGCAGAAGGGTAGGGCACTGGCTGTTAGAATCTTTTCTTCTGAATTCCCCAAAGTCATGAATCACCTTAAAGGGGCAGAGACTAGAGTCCTCCACTGGACAACAAGAAGGGAGTCCAAGAGAAGAAGTCGGATTTGGTGGGCCTGGGATCTGGGAATTAAAATGACTGCAGATGAAGCAGGGGGCAGGGGGAAAGGTCCTCAGCCTACCAATCAAACTCTCAATTTCGGCCAAAACATCAGCATGGAGGAGCCTGTATGGTGGGTTGTACAGGTTAATAATTAAAACTTCCCTGCAGCCCCTGTTGAAAGGCACAGTGATCCCGGCCATGAATCTCTTTGGGGAGCTAGTCTGTAATGCGACCATTCTGAGAAAGTTCTTGGAGCTCAAAAGCAGCCAACCTTGGAGCGTTCCCTAGGACCCTGGGTAGGTAGCTTATTAATAAAGTGCCACCCGTCCACCACCACTTGCTCTGTCAGCCAGGTTTCCTGAAGGGCCAAGATAGAGTATTGGCCCAAGCTGTCAAAAAGGCCACCGTCCTTGAATAGGTGGCTGGAGCCACGGGTATTCCAGCTGATATTTTGGGCAAAGCAAAGAGAGAGTGCGGCTAAAGGCCCTTTGGGCCCCCCTGGGCAGCCAGCCTGGATAGCCAAGCCCAGTGACATTCTTCCTCAGACGGAGCCACCCCTGTCCCTGTTCCAGAAGGCAAACTAACGGCTGAGCACGAGTAGGGGTCAGTATGGCTGTGCAGCCCTCTAGAAACTCCACAGGACAATATCTCAGGCCATTCAGAGAGTCAATGAGCCGGCACTCATATCCCAATCGGTTGAAAGAGGCACCATGCTCCACGATGTAAGTCATGGTTTCCCCTGAGTGCAAATGAACTACGGTAGTAGCTTGGTCAAAGTATTGTATGGGAGGAAAGGTCTTTAGGACCCCCCACCCCCTACATTTCTCCCCAACGTGAGGCCTATGACTCGCCGACAGCCATCTATGCACCTGCGCCTGGGATGTGGGACGGCTGCAGGTCGACGCATGGGGCTGCGCGACTTACCCTGCAGCATGATACAGACTCCATTTCTGTGGTACCCCTGGACTCCATTTTGAACATAACCATTCTAGGCCTCAGTAGTACAAGCAGCCTGCAGGGCTGTTCTTACGGGAGATTGGGCGCGAACAAGCTACATTACAAACACTGTATCTTTCACCTTCCGAAGTACATCATTGACCTGACGATGACCAGGCCGAAGCTGGGGTCTGAGAAGAACAAAGCTGCGTCTATAAAACTTGTCCAGTTCCCTTACAGACCCCCCACCTTATAATATACGTGGTGAATAACCCCTAACCCAGTGCCCCGTTTGAAGTGCCAGCCGTGTATTCTTAAGCCCGTGTGCCAACCAGTCTCACTCCCACATCCCAGAACACCCACACGCTCAGTTATAAAATATATGTATGTTTGAACCTGCCATTACTAACCATGGATTCTTGCTGCTGCACAATACATAAAACCAACCTGTGACATTCCTATGTATTCCATGATTTCCTAAAACATATGAGCCCACAAGTAAAGAATTGAGTGCTGTTATAGGTACGGGTTTTTAGGTAATAAGTACTGCCCATAGTAACAGAGTATCATTAAAAGTGTTCGTTTTTTTTGGGGGGCGTGGCCAGCAGCGGGATGAGGAAGACGTGAGTCTCGCTAGCTCCGGCGACCGCGACATTCATCCTGAGATAAACGCCTGATTTCACCTAAATATAGGTGCATGCACCCTCCTGAGGGGTACTAGACAACTTTGGGCTCACACGGGAAGCACAAACAGCAGAAAACGCGCCTGCTGTCAGGTGCCTGGGGCAAGAAGAACTTCGGGCGGACCCCGCTCGGCCTTCTTCAAAGATGGCTGCCGGCACCAGAAAACAAACGCAGAGGAGCTCCTTTGCCAGCCAGCGGCGCCAGAGGAGAGGCGCGGCACTCGGGAGGGCCCCGGCAGCGCTCCGGCCCACGGGTGGGCCCCCGTAGGGCCAATAAAAGAGTCGGAGATCCGGCGTGCCTCCGTGGGCGCACAACACCCTGTGGACTGGCTGGCCGTGGGAGAAGCCAGCTCCGGCGGTAGCACACTGCGAGGCACCCAAGCAGCCCTACGGGAAAGGAGGATCGGGGCTGGCCTGCACAGGGAAGACCGCCCAAGACGCGGTGGCGGAGGAAGCCCCCCCTGACAGAATGCACTGTAGCCACAAATTGGGGGGTGAGGACGCCGGCCAGGCATCAATCCACAGAAGACCGGCACAGCTCTGTGTCGGTGCCGGGTAGCGCGTGCAAACCCGCCAACTGCAGAGCATCAAGTGGGCCCTGGAGGGAGGCTGTGACCAGAGCAGACAGTGAGCGCACGGACCTGGGAGGGACCCCTGCAGATGCACACAGAGCAGTCCACGGACAGCCACCCACGAGGTAGAGCCACAAGTGCATTGTGTCGCCCACAGACAGCATCCAAGAAGTTGGTGGGGGGTGGAAGGAACATCACAGCGCTCTGCACCAACGCCAACTGGGCCTGCCCGAGCCTGACAGAACGGTGGGCAAACACACTATGGGGATAAGAACAAGGCACACCCGAGGCCCACAACGGACAGATCGGGCGGTGTGGCTATCCCGGGGGTATACACCAGCAAACTGACCAACAGTATAACACCTAAGCCCGGAGGTGATCCCTCATCAGACGCTGGCCCACTGCATATCACATCAGCCTGCCACCACACAAAGTAAGCAGACTTATCCCAAGGGCTAAACACTACTGGCACACCCAAGAGGAGACCGGGAGGAGGCAGCAAGGCTCTCTGGTGCCGGTCCGGGCCTGGGGAACATAAACGGAACCCTCCCCGCAGAAGGGTTGGAACAGGACCACAGCGTCAGCAAACCACCGGGAAAGTGAGGGGCCACGTAAAATACCTGACAACCACCACAGTGTGAATACTGTGCAAAGACCACGACCTCAAGGCACATTAAGAATTATGGGGAAAGACAAAGCCAAGAAGCTGCCCACCCAAAGTAGAATGGACCAGTGTACTATCCCCTCACAACAGGCTCCTGACTCCCATTCCCTTGCGGGAATAGAGCCAGACCACACAATCTCTCTGAGGGACGTTATGGCCGCCATAGCGGATTCCCGCACGTCACTGTAACAGAAGATGGATGGGATAAGCCTGGACGTATCCCTCCCTCAGGCACGACCTCCAAAAATTAACAGCACGCACTGGTGAAGCCGAACAACGCATTTCCAACACAGAGGATGGGGTACGCGACATGCAACAACAGCTCAGAAGCGTCACGTCAAAGCTTGAAGTACTGCAGGACAGAATTGAGGACGGAGAGGGAAGATCCAGATGAAACAACGTACGCATAATCGGTATACCCGAGAAGGCTGAAGGCGCATGCATGGAACTTTTTCTTGAACAATGGCTCATTGACCTATACGAGCCGGATGCTTTCTCCAAGTTCTTTTCTATGGAGAGTGCTCACAGAGTGCCCACGGGCAGACCAATACCAGGGCCCCCGCACACACAGTGATAGCAAAGTTGTTAAATTACAGAGACCGAGATGCACTGCTGCAGCATGCACATGCCAAGGGCACGATCACCTTCAATGGCTCAAAAATCGCCTTCTTTCCCGACTACACGAGGGAAGTGCAGAAAGCGAGACAATCCTTCGAACACCTCAAAAAGCAACTGCAAAAAATGGGTCTCAAATATGGTCTGCTCTTCCCTGCAGAACTTAAGATCTACCACAAGGGAACCCCAGTCCATTTCAATGATCTCAAAGAAGCATGGCGCTGGGCTGAATAGCACATAGAAGGAGACTGGTCAACCACTCAGAGAGGCAGGGGAAGAAACCATAGACCACCACCTGACCAACACTTGCACCCCGACAGCCACCAGCACAAGACCTCCCGGAGGACAATGGAGAATGACCCTCGACCTGACCTCCAGCAAGGCTACGCAACTCAGCAGTGACTACACACGGTACCACTTAACCTTATACAACCTACCTTAACACCAAATATGAAACACAAGGCAACATACGCAATTATGTTGCGGTCGCGGGAACGACCCGCCCACGCGCGGTAGAGGGCCCCCCCTATAGTCACACTACAAGTTGCACCAGAGGAGGCATCCCCTGGGCGCATCTAGCTTAGGCGAACTACCTCTATCTTACGTTCAGTTAGTCGTATGTAAGTTGTCCGTTTGACGACTTGAAGTTCTTATGTTTGGGCGACCGATGCTTCTTGTTGGGAGGAGTATAGGGTGGGAGGTTAGGGGTTTGTTAAGTTTAGTTAAGTACAGGACCAGTCAAGTACGAAGTTTAACACAGTCAGACAGGAGGATAACTCCACATGGATACAAAGCGGCCCGACGGTCAAAGACGCCAACATCAGTGCACACTGTCCCAGTTACAGGCAGACATGGCATCACATAACACAACCACAAATGCTTCCAGAACCCTCCAGCTCATGACATGGAATGTGAATGGCATAGGCAGCCCAATCAAGCAATGCTTGGTTAGGCAATTCCTAAATAGACACGCACCAGACATAGCATTTCTGAGACTCACCTTGCAGGCACAGAGTGTACCCTATTCAAACGCACAAACTATAGACTTGCACTGCACGCAGGCTTCACCATGGGCTCAAGGGTATCATGATCCTGATACACAAAAAAATTCCCTTCCAACTGAACACAGTCACCCAAGACACCGGGGGCAGGTACGTGTACGCGACAGGCACGCTCTGGGAACATTCTACGCACCACCCACCCTACTACTGTCACTACTCACCGATATCTCCCCCCTGATCACAAAAGATACTTCCAATTTCATGATACTGGGAGGAGACTTCAATGAAGTCATGGACATAACTTTAGACCGCTCACATCTACACAGTAGGAATCCCAACGTCCCTACCAAACTGACCTCATTCACCAATGCCCTGAGCTTGTGCAATGTGTGGAGAGATCTCCACCCCAACACTAGAGAATACTCCTTCCATTCTGGGGTTCATGCCTCGCTCTCTAGATTAGATTAGATTAGACTATTTCTTCATCCCATCAACTGAAGTATATAGGGCACAAGAAGCAACCCTGCTCCCCAGGGGTATCTCCGATCATTCCCCACTGGTGCTAAAAATCACAACATCCAGACCGACGCCCCCCGCCTTGCTGGCGCTTGAACAATTACTACCTGGGCAACCCGGACCTGGTGGATAAGCTCCAGGAGACTACCAATGCATACTTTGAGCTTAATACAGAGACAGCATCAGACCCCGGGTCACTATGGGAGGCCTACAAAGCAGTATTGAGGGGCGTACTCATATCCTGGACGACTGCACATAGAAAGAATCATCTACTTAAAACACATGAAGCTGAACAACAGGTAAAGCAAGCTGAAGAAACACACCTAACCCTAGACACGCCTGCTACAAACCGTGCCTTACTCCTTGCTCAGAAGCGGCTTCAAAATATAACACTGGACAATGGCAGGCACGCACACATGGCTATGCGGGTGCGAATATTCGAAACGGGAGACAAGACCGGCAAGATGCTGGCATGGCTGAATGTAGGGAGCAGGGACGCAGCCATGTCCGGCAGATGGACACAGGGGACGCATCGCCACGAATGTCAGACCAGGACATAACGCAGGGCTTTGCGGAATACTACGCAGAGCTGTATAAGACACCCACCACCTGTTCAGATGCTTCAATCATGGACGAGATTCAAATCCCCACCCCAAACACGGCTCAACAAGAGCTTCTAGAGAAGGACATTACGGAGGACAAGGTGATGAGCGCCATGGCCAGCCTCCAATCTGGCAAGTCCCCAGGCCCAAATGGCTTCCCAGGTCGAATTGTGGCGGAAGGTGGGAACCAACATAATTGCGCCACACTTACTGCGAATGTACCAACACGCACGAAAGCGAGGCATCCTGTCCCCAGACTTATGCGAAGCCACAATAATAGTCATAACCAAACCGGACAAACCCCCCGAACGCTGCAGCTCATACAGACCTATCTAACTCATAAACAGCGAAACCAAAATACTAGCGAAGCTACTAGCAAATCGACTACAGCAGGTCATCCCCTCCCTGATCCACCTGGACCAATGCGGCCTTATGCCTCAGAGATCGACGTGCATGAACCTCTATAGACTACACTCAGACCTGGAAAGAGCCGACAGCATACAAGGAGCAATAGCACTGCTAGCAATTGACTTTGAAAAAGCCTTCGACTCCGTGAAGTGGGAGGTCATCTGGGTCATAATGCGGTGCATGGGCATCGGCAGGAGCTTCATGAGCTGGGTACAGCCACTATACAACGGCCCAATGGCCAGAACTAAGGTCAACGGCTGGCAATCGGACCCTTTCAGTCTGGGCAGAGGCACTAGACAGGGCTGTCCCCTATCAGCGATGATTTTTGCGATCGCTATCGAACCCCTAGCTATCCTCTTACGAAATACATCACTCTGGAAGGGCTTCTGCTGGTCCGGGACCTGGGAGGATAGGGTCTCGCTCTACGCGGATGACCTGCTCATCTACTTGAGAGATCCGGTCAACGCCTGTCACAGAGTCACACAGATACTGAAGAGGTACGGGGGCTTCAGCGGACCGCGCGTGAACTGGTCTAAATCCACCTTATTTCCCATAGGCCGCATGGCAGCCGCAAGCCCCGCAGACTGTCCCTACCGAATTGTATCAGCACAGTTCAAATACCTCGGCATACAAATCACGAAGCAGCTAACCGACTATACATCATTGAACCTCTACCCTCTCGTAACGAGGTTCGCTGAGGACAACCGGATCGCTCTGCCACTAACACTGATGGACAGAGCTGCCCTATTTAAAATGATCGCTCTCCCCAAGTTCCTGTATGTCCTGCAAAATGCTCCACTACACATCCCACATCAGGAATTTCTCAAAATTGACTGCATCCTCTGGAGGCTGCTGTGGAGCGGGGGCCACCCAAGGATGGCACTCGCCATACTACAGAGGTCCATTTGGGAGGGAGGAATTGGGTTACCTAGACTGCAAACATACTACTGGGCCAGCCAGATGGCGGTGGGGAATGACATGCTTCATGGGGACAGGAACCTGCCGCATATCAGAGGGATCAACTCTAACAGAACGATGACATCGCTGGAGCTCTTGTACTGTGGTTTGGGACGCACATCAAACTCCGACATGGCAACGCAAATTGCGCGTGTATGGGCGGAAACACACCGACACCTAGGGTGGGCCTCGAAACTGACACTGGTACAACCCATGTGGAATAACTGTCTCCTCCCCGAAATACAGAAGCTCCCCAAGTGGCCCGTCTGGGTGCAGCTAGGCGTCACCAGCATTGGAGATGTGATGAGGGAGGATAAACTGGTGCTGTTTGAGACACTCCAAGCTGAATTCTCTCTCCCAATTACAGAGGGGTACCATTACACTCAATTAAGCCACACCCTGCAAGGGCATCGGCAGATTACCAGTGACATGCTAGAATGCTCTCCGTTAGAGCGCAACATAGCTCAGGACCAGATAAAACGAAAAATCACCTCAACCATGTACAATGTGATCACATCCTTTGCAACACCAGAACTGACCGGCCTGAAAGCAAAATGGGAGCGAGATCTGAGACCACTGCAACCAGAAGATTGGATAGAGGCTCTGAGGTACCCTCGTGAGGCAACCATCTCATCGAGGCTAAGACTAGTCCAACGTAAGATACTGCATCGTACTTACTATCCAAGAGTGGCACTCTTCCGATGGGGTAGGGCCTCGGACTCGCCATGCCTGCGATGCAAGCGCGAGGAGGGAAACCTCTTCCATATTCTATGGGAGTGCGACAACATCCAACAGCTATGGCGGAAGTGCTGCGATAAACTATCCGGAGTCTTGGTCAAGAAAATACAGAGGTGTCCGAAACAACTCCTGTTAGGTATCGCTGACGAATGTGACCTGTCAGGCTATGAGAAACTGTCTGACCAACTGCCATAGCGATACTTAGAAGAAATATTGCGCAGCTGTGGGGATCAAAGAGAACTCCTAGCTATGACCAATGGGTCACGGATGTGGACATCTCTGCGACACTGGAACACAGGGTGTACGCTGCGAGGGCCTGCCTACAAAAAGCGAGCAGAATCTGGCGGAAATGGGAGGAGGCTAGCTAGTCAACTGTCAAGGCAGCACCGGCAACATGTACAAGGTGGCCTGCGCAATGCCAGACAAGTCGGATTGTCATGAAAGAGCTGATGTGTGAGAATCCCCCGTCGAAGGCTTGACGGCCCTAGGGGCCAAGGTCCTTTTTCTTTTTTTTTTTCTTTGATGTTTTGTTCCCTTTTTCTCCTCCCTGCAATGCAAAGTGTTATTTGTAATGTTTATTCATGTTTAAAAATCAATAAAATCTTTGATTAAAAAAAAAGTGTTCGGTTTTTCTTTAAGCGTTATGTTATTCAAATCAGATTATAAGCAGAATGTTGCATACTTTATCTGTTGATAGAAGTTATTGTTGTAAATATGTTATTCACGACATACAAAAAATGTGTAATACATTATAATGCTCATAAACTCGCATAATCCTTGGTATATATCTATAAGTAGTTTTACTGGCATAATCCAGACGCCCATTTATAATAACGTGCATGTAAACCTATAACGAAGACATGCGAGAAGCCACCGGGCCATCTCCCCCTTTCTCTGCAAGAGCCGCGCACTCGGCTCTCACCCTCCTCCCTCTCCAGGCCGAGCTGACAATTGAAGGCGCGTGTTTTACTGTTGATTGGAATAATAAAGATACACCTTCTCGCCATCCTGCTGAACCTGCACAAGGTATTTGCCTCCTCCCAGCCATAATATATCCACTTTGTGCCTCCATGTTTTGGTCAAAAGAATTATGGGCAGCAAGCCCCCACGTCCCTCTGCCTTTTTGATGTACTAGATATGTGCCCCCTGACCCGATAGTATTCTAGCTCACCCCAACCTCAACTGGTAATTGTGGCAGTTTTATTCACTCTTGCACTAACATACTATAAAGATGTCCCCTCTGACATATGCCCCCTGATAATGCACCTGGACTCATGTGGCTGCCCCTCTTTTGAATAATGTATTCATGATGATGCATTAAGAGCACCAAGAGTTATGTGTTATCCTCTTTGTGATGTTAGATTAACAACTTGTAGGATTTACAGGACAACTTGAAGTAAGGTTCAATAATGAATGTGTTTGTATGGCCACAAGGGCAAAATGTTAGTGCAGGACACATGTATCAACCCGGACAGCTCCTGACCCAACGCTCCACCCTGATGAGCCCAGCTGCTCCGTGCAACCCACGCTGGCACCACGTGGACATCCGCCAATCCTGGAGCAGCAACCCTGTACATTGTATAATAGTTAGTCATCACCACCCAATTCCTATGACATATGTGCCCCCTATAGCTTATTGCACGATGACGTTATTCTGTAATATATATGACTGTCTTTGCTATTGTCAGACAGAGTGCTGTCGGAGTTTGCAGAGTTCTTTGCTTGCCCTATATTGATTTTTGATAAATCCCTTTAACTTCACCCGCACTTGGACTTGGTCTCATTCCCAAATGGGGTGTGTCCATTATTGACTCTCATTGTGGAGTTCTAAATCCCTTTTCGCGGGACGCTCACTTTCAGTATTCACAGACTGTTTTAATATCGTTGCTGTGTAAGAAACACTAAGGAATGATACAGTGGAAAAGCTTGAGCAGTCAGGAATGGTTTAAGAACTGCCCCTTAATTTTGCCAAACACACACTGGATCAGAAGGGCCTTGGTGGCATTTTTTGAAGGTGGCTTGAGTAGGAGCTGCTCGAGCTGGTGGGCCTGTGAAAGTGGGAGCCCTACAGCCCAAAGAGGGAACCACTGGAACAAGAGATGCGAGTGGTCCCTCAGTCTGTGCAGAAGAGTTTACAGTGCACTTCCCCTCTTCATTGGGGTGAGCGCTGGGGGAGGATCAGTGATAGCTGCGACAGCAGCCAAAGAACGTGCCGGCAAGGAGGAAAGTAAAAGGTTAACATTCGTGTCAGCAGAGAGAGATTCAGCACATGGGCCGGGGTGTAATGTAGGACGTCATTGTCCTTGGCAGTGGTCACACAATTAGGTCGGGTTATAACACAGCTAATAGATAGGCTCGATACATCTGGTCGCAGGGGGGAGTTAAATATACGGAATGGGTAAGGAGAATATCCCTCCCGCAGGACTGCTGTCAATCCGGAGGTCTAGCAGCGACAGTGACCATTTTCATTTTTTTGCCGCCAAAAGAAGGAACCTTTGAATAGTGCTCACAGCTGGGCGAGGGAGTCAGAATGGCCGGGAACGAACATGTAGGGGTTGCAGGAGTGCTCTCAGGGGAGCGGCAAGAGTGAACCAAGCAAGAAGATTTCCTCACGATCTTGACAGAAGGTATGGTATCATCAGGCGAGGATAGAGAAGAAGCATGTCCCCCAGCCTGGGATAAGGTTAGGTTAGGAACAGATTTTGTCAAATGATAGTCGGTGTGTCCACAACAGAAGTGGATGGAAGGGCAATGGGGGTGTGAGTTAAGGGGACCTCAGTGGGTGATGCGGGTGACAAAAGGAGCGTTTTCGCCACTTTTTCGAGGGTCATAGAGCACAAGCACTGGAGAGGGGTAGAAAGTTTGGACATTATGTCCTCCAACAGTGCTTTGCTCGAAGAAATAACATCAGCACATGGCTTGTTGCAAACTGGATAAAAGGCAGTGATTTTTTAATCTGGTAAAGTCGGATTGCATAGTTTCAGTGTGCATTGCAGGAAAGCACGTTTCGTAATGTGAGTGTTACTAGCCGGGTAGTCAAAAGAACCACTAAGAGTGCCGGCAGGGGTGGCAGCACCAGAGTCTTCCACTAAGTCGAGTGCAGGGACCTTAGGTAGAATGCAGGTGGAAGGTTCAATGTTCACCATGTCTCTAAGTGAGGACCAAGCCATATGCCTGAAGGGGAGATGGGGCAGAAGCACACCACGTCAGCATGGAAGAAGAGCAGGGGCGTGTGTTTTCCACCGGTGAGATGAAGTCTACAGTCACCGGGGCTGTAGTAGAGAAGAAGCAAGAGGTACGAGTCCAGGAGAAAGGAAACGTTGTTTAGGAGTAAATAGAGCCGCGCAGGGATCGCCCGTACTCATTGAACATACCTCACTTCACACTCGCTCGCGCATTCGCGCAGGCCATAAGGTTTTGTAGGGCAAAGGATTGTCCAGCCAAGCACCGAGCCCCCAGGCAGTCAGAGGCAATCAATAGACTCCCGCAAAATGCAGCAGAGAGGATGAGGCAGGGTCCTGTGGCGAACTGTGTCCTCACTTACACCTCACTTGACACTCGCGTGAAGATAATCTGGTGATCCTCAAACCTGTAACATGTAGATCACCGACGTGCAAGACCATGCTGATTCATATTCGACTTTTAAAAGTAATAAACATATGAAGCTAAGCTTCTTGTGAACATAATATCTGGAGAGGAGCACACTGGCTCAAATCAATTCCAACATATCAGCACATTTCAAATCGCTCAAATGATTCTAAGAGTTTGGAGATGAAACTCCGACGTATTCAAACTCTGATTCAAATCAAGCTCTTTGGAGAGGTTAACGTTGCTGTTGGCTCGGCCTGAATCGAACTTTTAGCAACATTTTCTGTTTTCAATTAATTTATTTGGATGTTATCCTATTTTTCTTTTTGTCTTTTTCTTTACTTTCGTTTTTCATCATTCAATTTTTTGTTAAGCATTTAGACTCAAATTGATGCAGCCGGATTCAAACCAAATGGTTCTTATGTTTTAAACTAGTCTGAATCGATGTAACCCATACCATTGATAAGGTGGTTTGGGCATTTTAATGCATAGCTCAAATCCACTAAGTCAGTTCTATAAGGTTTGATTAGGCTGGCTAGAATTGATTCAATGCAGTCGTTGAATGATTCAAACGCATCCTATATCATAACTTTCAACTTCTTTTAACTTATATTTTTAGCTTTTTTCATAGGTGCTGAAACGAATGGCATGGAGTGTGTAGTGCAGAGAGCAGAGGCTGGCAATTGTGGATAGATAAGCATCAAATCGGGATCTGGCCATGTCCCTGCCCTAAGCACACCCATGTCGCATAGTGGTACATGGCAGGCATTAGTGCTCCATGCCACAACATTATACGATAAGAACCTTCCATTGGCTCTTTGGTCCTGTAACATGGACCTTGCAAGCGAGAGATAATTAATGCAGCCTTTGGTGGGCACAATATGCCTGCCCATGGAGTTAATTCATTTTCATTGAAACAAAAATATAAAGTAAGGCGATTTTCTGTTCTAAAGATGGCCTCCGCCCTCCCTGATAGCTGCCACTGAAGTACATGTTCTGGCCGTTGTTGTCCTCCTTCGACTTCCCTTGCGGTGGTTTTGGTTACATGCTGTGTGGAGATGTGAGGCCTACCGATCTTTGTCCTAGACCTGTGCATAGTTGCATGGCTTTTCACAGCTAATTATGTGCATACTCTCTCACTGCACATATAGCTAAATAACTGCTATTCATCTATGCAGTGCATATTCACCTTTACACGACATATGCATCCACAGAGTGCAGTTAAATGCTCTCACTCCTCATGCATGCTTACACTGCAAATGTACTCTCACACTGCACACACAGCAAAATGCCACATACAAACCTTGACACTATGCATGCACAATGCACACATCCTGGTGGTGTTCAAGCACCAACACACAGTACATATACCCACATCTTGCACATGTACCCAAATCACTCATAGGCACACACACAGGAACACCTAGAAACATCAGAATAATGAGCAGAGGAACTGAGCAACTGAAGGGTAAGGAATAAGGGTAGGTTCCGGCTGATCATTGAAATGTTTTATTATTTTTTATAAACATGGGCATTTCCAGAAAATTGCACATACTCATTTCCTAATCACTTAATTAACTGCATAAAACATGTTAAACAGTGGTACTGGAACTATTTTCAATCAATTCAATGGGCATTTGCAGCCAGTACCCAGCAATTGTGTTTGAGTATTGTCATATATCTATATGCTTCTAACCTAAACTGTATTCAGCCTCTCTATGGACCCCGCTCATCTGAGTGGGGCCCACAAAGAGGCTGAATAAAGCTTAGGTACATATTGTACATATTGTACCAAACAAAGGCTCCCCAGTGAGGCACTCATTTTGTAAGATGCCAGTCGCCCCTCCGCAACAATTCCCTTTAAGTTTCACAAAGTTTCAGGGTACTTTCCCACAACTTACAGTTTTAGGTTATGCTCTGTCTCGGATTGTCAGTGGATGCAACCACCTCAGTTTCACCTTTAAGCTCTGGCAGACATTTCTGTGTCTCCACTAAGCATTAGATATAGTCAAAGCATTTCCCTGTCATTTCAAGACAGAGCTAGCTGGGCGTGGCTCCCTATTCTCCACAGGTGAGGTTAAGAGGGCTCTGTCACTTCACTCTCTTAGAGTCCTGACTGTCCTCTGCTTTCTATTCTTGATTTGTCACAATCAATTTGAGTGAAATCAACTCAACGGAGGAGGTCGGAATAGATTTGGTGGGTGATCCGGCTTCTATATTAGCTGAACATCTAACGTTTCACTCAGTGGAAGAACACGCTAACTCCAATGGCGGGAAACTACATGAAACGTTAAGAACAAATAACAAAAAATAAAGTTAACCCCACTGACAATATCAGCACTAAATCTAGTGCTGAGCTCCTTTATAAATCTGTATGAAAATGTAAGAGACACATTAAAGGTAATGTGGACATACCATTGGGAAAAACTACTGAGGATGTGGGGGGCGAAATGGTTGGGGCTGCTCCTGTATTGCAAATCAGTCAAATTAATGTCCCAGATGCTGTTCCATTGCAGGAAAGGTCCGGGAAAAAAGGATCGGACCATGTTCAGGAAGTAATAGCAAAGATACATGTGCAAGGCAATCTGGGTGAAAATGGAAAGAAAAAAGAAAACAAGAAAGTGGGCAAAAACTTCAAAGGCTTGAGAAAGTACACGAGAAACATGGACCTAACAGAGGAAATAAGATCAGAGGAGGAGCGAATTTGGCATGGAACAGGATTGGGTCCTATTGTAGGAGGACATAAATATATTGAAACTAAACAAAAGAAATGTAACACATCAAAGGACGGACCAGATAGATGTGACTGTTTAGACTCGGGGATTGCTGACAATCTACGTGGGCAAACTCGAGTCTGTGAGACTGAGGTGACAGCTAATCTACAAACAAATAATGTGTCTATTTTAATTAGGGGTAACAAAATAAAGACATCCCCTCAACATCAGAAAACCAAGGCCCAAGTTATTGTACAGACTCAGGTGGAATGGAGGCAATTTACTCACAACAAAGTGGTCCTCTGAATAAAACCATATTACAGATGGAACGGTGGGCTTCAATCTTTCTAATGGGAAAAAACAAACCCAAGACGAGTCTGACTACTGAAATACAGTCATCTCACAGCTTGATGTCCACTAACTTGCAGACGCAAGTCCAGACAAGTACAGCAAAGACATTTTGCAGGCGAGGACCTTGGAGCCGAGTCCTCCGACTAATGGCCCCCAAATCATAAGTAAAAGAGAAGAGTTTAACAAAGGTGAAACTACAGCTGGCAAAGAGGACTTTTCAAACTTTTTTTTTGATCGTCCCCATGTATGGCTAGAACCTCTGTCTAATATCGGAGAACACATTATATTAAACAGGCAGTCAATTCAAAAACTGGTGAGAGAAGTTCCAGAGTTACATTTGTTCTCATTTTATGACATGGACTGCATCCACTTTCTGTATGATAATGTCACAAATGTTGTGCAGATTGGGCTACAGTCACGCCTTGGGGAGAACGCTCTCTTGTCAGCTGGAGGAGCAGTCATAAAAAAGGGCTTCCAAATCTCTAGGATTAAACCAAGCATAAAGACACACTTGGAAATAGGGGGCACACACTCAGCCTTAGCTGAGAGAAGTATGAGAAATCATGACCGAGTAACAGTGGTCCCACAGATAAAGGGCAATGAGGAGGTACAGACAAGCAGAAGCAAGATGAGGCTTTTTCATAAGTTGGATGAAAATAATGCTTTACTTTAGTAAATAGTGACTTGAATGTTTTGTTTTGGAACACGAGGGGTTATAAAAGTTTCATTGAGGGAAATTCTGATGGTGATATCTTTGGCTCCTTGGATTTCATTTGATTACAGGAAACACGGTTGCTTTCGGCATTAAGGTTAGATAGCTTTACCATCTTTAATCAACTGGCGACCAACAGTAATGGTGGTCGTCCGTCAGGTGGACTAATAACCACCTCACGTAACTCCGAAATAACAAATATGGAAAGGATAGCCAACTCCGACTATGGAATCCTAGCCACCAGAATTGAGCTATACGGTAAGCACTGTAAAAAACAATCGTAGTGCTTAACCTCTATTATAACCCCTCGTGTTCAAAGCTGAATGGGTTTTTGGAAGAAATTAACTGATGTTTTGTCAGAAGTTGTGGGTCTGGGAGAAGGCACAAGTATACTAATAGCAGGGGATCTTAACACATGCTGCCGAGACCTAGGATATCAGAAGATGGGAATATGCAAAGTTGGAGTGAATGGGAAGAAGTGCGAGAGGTTTTTTTAATGAATGGGATTTGTTTATTTGTAATGGTTACTTAAGTGGATATTTACAATCTGCTTACACTTGGGTAGGAAATCAGGGGAAATCAGTTATCGATTATTTAGTCCTCTTAAGAGATCTACTGGATTGTAGCCTTGGGATGGAGGTAAGATCGACTAACAGAATCGACCACAATATGCTAACTCTCAGAATATCAAATAGTGACTAAGCTGGCATGGGAAGATATGAGCTCGACCTTGAGGTGAATCAGGGAGGTAATCGTTTGCGAAGTTTTGACAAGGTGGGTATGAACTAAACCGAAATCTGAAAAATTCCTTAGGGCTAATTTGGACACACAATTGAGAGTTGCATCTCAACCAGATCAGTTCAAATACTTCCTTTGGGAGTTAGATAAACCCCAAATGCGAGGATCAAAAAATGTGCTCAGTCCTATCAGTTGGATCAAATAACCTAGGAAAGGAAAAGGCAACTAAGGAAACAAATAAGAGATCTGAGATGTAAAGCTCCAGAACTGGGTACTTTTTTAAGTGGGGAAGAACAATCTGGCCAATGAATTTCGCAACTGGAATAGGGCGAATCGATACTTAAAATCCCAAGAACAGGGGAACTTATAATACAAAATGTCATTACAAACAACACACAGTATGTCTGGGCGCTTTTCAATGGTAGGAGGATCTCAGAAGTAATCTCCCAAACTAACTGTGTGTTGGAAGACCAATGGAGGGTGCACTTTCAATCCCAGTTTGCTGAGATTGCTGATGATGTAGTCATGCTTCATTTAGGCACACCCGGGCTCCTACGTGTCTCCCTTAATGTGGTGCGAAAACTAATAATACAATCGTCTAGCTCAAGAGCAGTGGGCCCAAATGGGCTTTCCAACTCTATTTTGAAGTCTGATTTGGAGTCATGGTCTAAGACATTACACCTCCTTTTTAAGAAGTCAATAGACAGGAGACAGTGCCCTGAAAGTTGGAAGTCTGCAATAATAATTCCAATTCACAAGATGGTAATTCGTGCGAACCCTAATAACTACCGCCCAAACGCCCTTCTTGACGTGGATAGTAAAATATTTAAGGAGCAGTGCTCCTGGAATTGGAGAGTTGAGCCGAGAGTGGGTTATTTTAAATAGAGAGCAGAACTTTTTTTTAGCAGAGGCTTGTCTACAACCCTTAATGGATTTGTAGTGAATTCATTGGGGGATTGTGCATGGCAGGTGGGAAATCCATCAGTTTCTGTGGCCTTGATAGACCTTAGTAAGGCCTTCGACACGGTCCATAGGAATAGACTGCGGCAGAAATTGAGGGCCTGGGGAATCCCGTTGGGACTATTGGCTATCTTGATCCATATTCAGGAGAATAAAAGATTCAAGTTAGATTGGATTGCCAAGGGCATCTCACAAGGTTAATACCCACAAAGAGGGGAGTGAGGAAGCGATGCATCCATACTTCATGCCTCTTCAATCTGTACTTGGCCGATCTAAAGGATACCTTGGATAAACTTTAAGTTGGCAAGCCCTAAAATTGGGGTGGGTAAAATAAGCAGGATAGCCTATGCCGATGATGTTCTGCTAATTTATTTAACCCCTAGGGGATTACATCAAGTAATCGGAGGAATGAGCAAATATGCTTCGGTCAATGATTTAGTCATCAATTCTGAAAAGACCAAGATCATCAGATTCTGTAATGGAAAAAAGAAACAACCGATGTATAGCTGGTTTATGGAATCAAAGAGTATTGAGCCAATATTAGAAACAAAATACTTGAGTTTCAGAATGGCTGCACACCCAAACATAGGCTTCGTGGAAGACAGACTAAGAGCCAAAATAGACCAACTAGCCGCTCAGATGAAGAATCTTAAATCAAACTATTGCCGCTTTTCATTGGTCCCTTTGATAACATTCTATAAAGGAAAAGTAATCCCATCTTTGTTATATGGCATGGACATTGAATTCCAGGCGTGGAATATGAACTGGGCTCGCCTAGAGGGAAGGGAATGGAAAAAGGTCCTCTGCCTACCCTCGTCTCACCCCATGGCGGCGCTTTGTTATGAGCTGGGCCTTTTATTTTTTAAAGCAAGCATGGAGTGGAGACTCCTGCAATTATATAGGCTCATTAAGTCACACAGAGAAAACTCACTTTATATGGATGTCCATCAGGAAGATTTGAGGCAGTCCAATCCTTTTTTGAAATGCCTAACAAAAACTGTCACCATCATTCTGATAAATATTTCTAAATCGGTGGAGGAATTAGTGATAAATCTGAGCAACATAAAAAAAGCCCTGAATGAATATGATGGGATAAGGACAGTGAATGCAACGCGATCCCTAAAACTTCATGGGAGCTTCTCCTTTATAGATAAGTCAAGAGGGGACCTACCCAGATATCTCAATCATTATCCTGATGGAAGAAGTCGAGATGCTATGTTAAGATTTCGATTAAATAAACTCCTAACTGGAGAGATCCAATTTAGCGGACTAAGTCAAAAAGAAAGTGTGTGTGAAGAAATGTGCTCTGTATGCAAATCAGAAGTAAGCCAGTCTTTGTATCATATATTGATTGAATGTGAAGGAACAAGCAATATGGCAAAACATTGTTGCTCGATTTGTCAGTGATCAAAGGTTGTTACAGACTATGGACTTCTGGTACCGACTGGCCTCAGGAAACATTTTTGACAATGAAACTGCTAAACATGTTAAGGAAATTTGATCTGTACAATGAAAGTCCCCCGAGGATTGGTTGGAAGAGGTAATTGTTGTTGTTTTGTTTTGTAAATGCACAGAGATGTAAAAAAATAAAGATTTTTTATTTCTGTTTTTTATGTGAAAAGTTAAACTTCTTTGGCTGATCCTCATTATAAATACAAATAAAGTAGGAGTATCCAAGGGATGCTCCCCATACCACGCCCAGGTCCCATCATCCCCTAGCTCGCGGGGTTGGGGGGGCACCTGGCCCACTTGGATAAACCACTCAATTTTTTCCGGCACCCAGCAATGGGGAATTACTGGGACAGCCGGGGCTGTAATGCCCCGGTAAGTCCCCATTGCCGGGCGCCGAAAACAAATTACTCCAGCGGCAGCCAATCCGTTTTTACCGGCATGGCTACCGCCAGGTTCATAATGAGGCCCAATTTTTATATAATGCCTGAGCAACGAGCACTAGCCCATCTCAGATCATGAGGTCTTACTCCAAGCTGTCACCTCCAGTTCTCTCAATGGGACATTTACCCAAACAGCATATTTTTGTGGCACATTTTAAGATTTGTGTTGAAAAGGATCAAACAAAAAGCATGCACACATGTTAAAATATAAGTTCATTTCTTATAGCAGTGTTATGGTTTTTTCTAAAATGTTTTCTGAACATTCCATGGGCCTCATTCCGAGTTTGGAGGTAAATTGGTGCTAATCTTCCCGAATTACTGACCAAATCGGTTACCATTACTGCCACTTGGTCCTGTGGGTTATCCACAGGATTACAACTGGTGGTAGGGTGGAGTTAGTACCCATTTTCGGAGTCCATAGGAATCCATGGAGTTTTGGGCAGAATTGCCATGAGTGGTAATTCGTCCATGGTAGTTCGGCACATTTCTGGCTTTAAATTGGAGGATTTGCATACAGCATCATGCTGGAGATGTATATTCCACTTCAGAGCAAACTCGGGATTCGGCAGAGTGATAAACACGGCAGTAGTTCGTTACCGCCCAAAGATGTGTCAGTAAACAAATTACCAGCACTTTTGTTTTACCACTCTGCCAAACTCAGAAGGAGAGTCCAGTGTTTGTGTATCTTGTAATATTTCTTAGTGTGGAAATTTAATATTAATAATGTTCCAAATACATTCATATTCACATGTGTACAATTCATGTCAATAAAATACAAAATAAAAATTAAGTGTTTTGAAGAGTGCCAGCATGAACAGACAACTGCTTCATTGTGCCAAGTAGGGAGAAGAGTTTGGCAAAAGAACCGGTGCTTCATTTGTACAAAAATAAGTGCTAGGGCAAGAATATTTTCTAACACACCCATGACACCTCAGGATGCGCAGCTCTCCGCCCACTGTTGCCACCCCCCACCGCTGCTCCCCATGCTGTCAGCATATATGGGATTAAAGCTGCAACTCTCACTGGCTTATTGTGGTTGACAGTTGTACTTTGTCACTACGGCAGATGTGTGATTTACAGATACTAATCGACATACACATAAAATAACAAACTCGCTAAACCCACCACATCATAATCAAACTGAGTTGAGACAATACATTCTGGGGCTCAGAAATAAGTGCCAGGGCTGAGCGGTGGCAAGCACCCCCACACCTTACGCACTGGAAAGAACACGACTGAGGGAGTAAGTAGAGGGCTCTCTGTCAGTGTAAACCTGGAGGGGTGGGGAGCAAAGCCGTGTGTGGATCCTGTAGCTGGAGGCTGAGGTGCGAAGGAGGCAGGTGGCAGTGGAGAGGGTAGATGCTTCTACATTGACACAAGCCCTGGGGTTTCCACTGCCAAGGACTGCATGAGGAGGGGTGGGGGGGCAGCTACATAGGCAGAAATGACTGCACAGGCCGGTTAGGAGTAGAAGTGAGCTTCACTCTCATAGCTGCATCTGCATCCTGAGATCTGTGGTTTACAATTGCAGGAAGGAGAGGGAAAGAAATAGGGACTCAACTCCTCATGGTGGTCATAGACGTCTTCAGCAGGGACCACCGGCTACCCCAGGATTTCCTGTGAGGGGCCTCCAGACCTTCTTGTCAAAGGGATCAAGGAGAGTTCCTTGAACAATCCTGACTCAGGGATAGAGACGGCGGTTCGGGTTCAGATGGGAGTTGGGCTGCCCAGAAAAGAAGGGTTTTAGGAACTTTCTCGAAAAAGCTGTGATTTTCTTGGCGAAGAAGAGGTCAGTGGGAGTTTGTTCCCTGCTGTAAGGCCGACCGCACTGAATCTCATGCCACGTTTGGCATTTCTGGGTGAATTCGAGCATGCATTACTACTTTCCATTGCCTTTATATCAAAAAACAAACTATAAACCTATTAACCCAGGCAAATTACAAGGGCAAAAAAATCTACCCTCAACTGAACCCAAAAGAAGATAAAAGCCCAAATCTTCTTGTTTGCATTTTAATCCCACAATACTGCATTGAAGCAGCGCAGAAAAAAACAAAACATCCAACACGTTGAAATAAAAATCATATTTCACAAATTCCATTTTCCATGATTTGGGACCCTGGCATTTTCTGAGGCAAGCCATTAATTTCAAGATACATAAAGTCCTTCAAGGTGGTCTTTGCGCACAGTTTGACAGCAAAGGGCAGCGCTTTTCCCATGGAGTCATGGGACCAGAAACACGACCGCGCCTCCAGATGTGTGGGGCTTTCAGCATCCAGTGCACAGCACCCCTCCTCCCCCATCCCTCCTCTGCAGGAAAGGGCAGTGCATTTGAAAATTATAGAAATGACCTCACAGTCTATGTTGCTCAATTAGCGTCTAGCTTTAATTGCAAAGCCTGACACTTCTATTATGTAAAATCAGTTTCCTGATTAGGCCTTTAACCTTTATAAACACCTTCTCCATAGTTTTTTTGAGGTATTAGAAAGGCTGAGACACCACCAAGCATATTTCAAAGACTCAGTCACAGCCTATGTATACATTTCTGCATTTTGTTCTTTTGGCCAGTAACCTAATACGCCACGTTATATGCGGGACCCACCAGGGTTCATTTCCTTTGGGCCTTTTCCTTTGAAAAGCTACATTTTGCTGGTGTAAGTTGTACTAATTACCTCATCTCTGAGATCCAGCAGTGCAGAATAACTATGACAAAGCAACAACAAAAAAAGTTAAAAAGCTGAATGCTAATGCTCCAATTAAAGCTTTAGAAAGCCGATGATTTTCTGTGCAAACACATGATAGTGATTTGTTTGACCATGGAACTCTTTGAATCATCATAGCAAAAATGTGGGAGGGTAATCCAGCAAGTAAATCAGCGTCTGACAGTTGTCTAGAGTAAATAATATATCATATATAAAATGTAAATCTGACTCCTTGAATATGACATAATCCAGAGCAGACATGAAGAAAAAAAGACACAAGGGAACGCAAATCACCTTTTCAAAGGGATGCATGATTAACAGCGTCCATTAATCCTTCTGCGGTGTGGTTGCCCATTAAATGTTACACCAGTTACCAATCTGTGCTTCTTTCAGTATAGCAACTTTGTGATTCATGCTAAAGCTTTCAGTGTTCTGAAAACACATCCATACATTGTCTCACATCATTAAAAATGAACAAAAAGCACAAACAGTCCATTGTCTGGTCAAGCTTTGTTCTGGGGGGTTGGTGATTTTTCGTTCTTTTTTTACCTTAAGAGAGATATATATTTAACAGTAATGAGGGCTAGCAACTAATGAGGAATCTAAAAACAAACCATGTGAGTTTTACTGGGTGGTTCCTGTAAGATCTTTTTAATAAGGGGTTAAAATGGTCCCTTTGAAGCACATTTTTTGTAGGAAATTGGGCAAAAACTCATCCAATCAGATTTATAGAGTAACACAAGAAAAAAAACAGATGGCAGGTGATCAATAGTACACAAGAGTATTTTCCACACATGTTCATGTTGGCTCTTCCCACACTATATGCGAGCATGGCCACTTTAAGAACAAACTTATATTGACTATGCAGTAATACCAGTATCACCACTGTAAGAACAAAATGATGTTGGCTTGCCTAATAAAGCTAATATTGCCACTGTAAGAAGGCATGTTAAAGCTGCCCCTGTCAATATGTCAGTATTGCTGCTCTCAGAAGACACTCAAAATGTCTATGCCCAAAATGGCAGTAATGGGACTCTAAGAATGCACACAAGTTGGTTATGCCTGTTAATGCTGATAGTACAACTGTACGATGAATTGTTCATGCTGGCTGTATCAATATATGCAGGTATTGGCACTTTAAGTACCTTCATGTTGGCTGCATCTAAAACATGCCAGTATTGCCAATGTAAGAATACGTGCATGTTCCTTGTTCCTAATAATACAACTGTCAAAGGGCATTTTAATGATGGCTGTGCCAATATAAGCCTGTATTACCTGTAAATGCACAGTCCTTATGGATATGCTCAATAATGCCAGCATTGCCCCTGTCAGAATACATCCAGGTTGGATGAGCCAATTCAATACAAAATTGTGTAATGTAAAAATGACATTCTACTGACTGTGCATTTACTTTCTAGCATGACCCCTGAAAGAGCACTCTCCTGTTGGATATGCCCAACAATGCCAATATTGCCACTGTAAGGCAATGTTTTCTGTGTGAGAAAATAATGCACTATTGACAGTGTACAAACAGATGCACATTGGCTGTGCTCAATAATGGCAGTTTTGCAGCTGTAGGAACACACACATGTTGGCTGTGTCAAATAATGCCAATATTGCCAAAGCAAGAAGATGGTTCGGTAACAGCTGTTCTAATAAATGGCAGTAGTTCTCCAAAACATGTTGGGGTCATTATGAGTTCCCTGGTATCCCACTGGTAATTCTGGTGTGATACCGGGGAACTGCGTACCTTTTTCTCCATTCAATACTGCGCTATTATTGGGAACTTTCAGGCGGCGGAGATGCTGGTAATGCCCCATTCCATGTAGGACTCCATGGGATGGGGTTGCCCAAATCACTGTTACCGGTATTAACGGTGCCAGTGATTCAGGTATTTATCTGCCGGTAGGAGCCTGATCTACCAGCAATTCAGGCCTGCTGATAGATCAAAGCTGCCGGCAGACTTGGAGTTGGCCGATCCAGAAAGGTGCTGATATACATTGTTACTGGCACCTTATTTCCGGACCGACCAACTCGTAATGAGGTACATGACTTGCTATCAGTGTCACCATCAAACATAGTGTGCCACAACATTTCTCAGTGCCCTTTGTACATCAATCACAGTCCGACGGCCTATTGGCACCTCATCTCTCAACCTCACAACTGTGGATACACACGCCTACACACACACACACACACACCCACACACATACGCACACGCACATGCAGACACACACACCACTGCATTTATTCACACAGACACAAACTGACCTGCACCGATGGGCCGCCTCAGGAATCCACTCTGTGGACATTTGCTCACTGTCAGGATCCCTGCCTGTTCCGAGGTAGTAAACAAGAAGTAGGAAGAGGTGTCAATCACCAAGTCTCCCTGAATTATGCTTCCAGTGTATGCCCCGGTGCCATAAAGTTGATGCAGCATGAAGCACTTTTGGGCAAATGCGTAGGAGCTCCTCTCACACAAAATGGGCCTGCAGTGCTGTAACCAGAAGGCTGAAGTACTGATTGCAAAGGGGAACCCAGGTCTTTTCCACAACACTGTCTTCCTCAAGAGCATTCTCTCAGTTGCTCGCTGCAGCTGAGAGAGCTCTCAGGGCACACCGCGCCTGTCCTTTGTGTCTAAGACCATGTTCTGTGGTAGGGCACTGATCTTATGATCCTTATAAATGTGACGACAATGAGTTTATGATTCTATCATAAAATACCCGATTTTCACTACCCCTTCTTTGGATCATATAAGCATGCCACATCACAGTACATCTATTATTTATTACCCGTATTTTTCCCACAAGAATATTTTTTACTTACCCTAAGCCAATTGTAGAATCCACAGAAGCAGAAAACATACACATTATTCAAGATTCCATAAACACAAAAGAGCTTGGTGTGATCAATTGCAAACCTGGCAAAAACGTACACACTTTAACTGATGTATACTTGAGTTTCTGAGAAATTACATACATGTTCTGCACAAAGACTAGTATTCTGCCAGTGCATGCATCAACAAGTGGACATTAGTCAGCCAGAAAGGGCACACATGGCTCTTAGCCACTGGAAGACAAGATAACGTATCGATGATGCAAAGTCTGCAGGAAAATCAGAATGTTATCTGTCCAAAATGTCTATGGCATGATCGTGGTCACCGCTGGAAGGTGAGAAGCAGGACCGGACAATACGTTGGGAGCAGGAGGTGTGGTCTGGCGAGGGGTGTGACAGGCATCTCCGCCTCCCTGTCTATCTGCATTCATCCACGAGGCCTGAGGAGAGGGAGGCGAACCTGTGGGGCAGAGGGAAAATCTTCTGTCTTAGAGAAGGTTGGGACCAGGCGAGACGATCCCATGAAGGTACGCTGCTCGCTGGAGGGTAGAGCAGATCTTGCCACCATAAGGCAGGGTGGACTCCCTCCGCCCCTGCCCAGTCCCCCAGTGGAGTAATCACTGGAATGGAGCGAGATCCCCCTAAAGTAGGGAGGACTGGAGCAACTGACTAGGCGTGAGGCCAGAAGTTAAAGCGCAGTGACTGAGGTGAAGGGACTGGACATGGGCGTAATATTATGGGGGGACAGGGGCGTTTGTCCCCCCAACTTTCATGACACACCATTTTGTCCCCATTCATTTGACTGGGGCACGTTCTCTTCAGATGTCATGTCCCCCCAACATTTTCAGCAAAGTTACTCCACTGGGACTGGGGGACCCGGAGAGAGATAGATGGCCCAGGAAGTGTCTGAGAACTGCAAACTGAGACGAGAGAAACAACGCTAAACACAGCCTAGAAGGGCATTGCCAAAGACCCATTGGTAAGACTGCAAAGGAGTGAATGATGGCCATCATCAGGAGACAGGGGACACATTAAAGAATAAGAGAGTGTGAAGTGGGAGACCCCTCTGAGACATTGCACTATTGACACACACAACACAAATGATATGCCAATATGGTTATGGAGAAACCTGCCAAAGCCACACAAAGCAAAATGGAGTGATAGGCGCTGGGAGCGGCACCCAGAGCACATGGGATCCCCCACCTGACTAGATAATGCAAGCCATAATACGGAGCGACAACCTATCGATGGAGTGGTGGAAACCGCAATAGCACAGGTACTACAGGTGGTGAAGGACTTCAGAAAGAGCATGGAAGACAAGATTGGGTGGGAGTGCAGGTGAACCTACTCAGGACGATTTGAGGACAGTGTTGTAAAGGGTGGGGGGAGCATAGGAGAAAATTAGCCAACTTGAGGACACAGTAAAGTCGCTACACATGCACCTCATAGTGTTGCAGGCAAAGCCCTGAATCCTGGAGGAGAGAGCGGAGGACACCGAAGGGATCTCCCGATGGGCCAACATAAGGATAATTGACCTCTCTGAGAGAAATGAGGGCCGGCGATGGACTTATTCCTGGAGAAATGCATTAGAGAGGTCCTGAACCCGAAAGGCTTAACTAACTTCTCTACAGTTGAACGAGCACGTAGGGACCTGGGTAGACTGCCGCAGCCAGTGGTGGCCAAGCTGTTCCACTGCAGAGACAGGGACACCATCCTCCAAGCGGCAAGGGAGTGATCGGGATGGAAAATGCATATTTAATGATTCTTCCGGACTAAACTCTGCAAGTGCAGAAGGCGAGAAGGTCCTTTGAAGATGCCAAGAGAACCATGCGCAATAATCATGTGAAGTACATGCTCATGTTCCTAGCGAAACTGAGAGTGATGATGAGAGAGAGATCCTGCTGGGTGTTTCAGGAACCACAAGAAGTCTGGGACTGGATAGAAAGCAGGGGGCCCACAGGGAAAAAAACAAGTTGGAACCATGCCAGAGAGAGAGAGACAGAGAGAGAGAGAGACAATGCCTGAGGTGGGTGGCGAGGGGGGGGGAGTTCACCCCTCGAGGAACAAGGAGATGAATACAGAAAAGTGGTGGCCTCAGATGGGACGCTCTGCAGATTGGGGACAAGTCTTGCAGAACAGAAACACCAATCAATTATCCCTCAAGCGGGGGGTACAGGACCAAGATAAGGTGACAGAGAACAGGATGGGAACAATGATGCAGTCCTATAGTTTGTGTAATCAGAATTGGTAATGATCCCTATTTTGCTAAGCGTTGTGGCGGGGACCCACGGGGGAGTGGGGGAATGGAGAGAACAAGAAGGGAGGCATGGGGGTTTGAGTGGTCTGGGAGGAGGAACTTGAGAAGGGTGGGAATTTGAATAGTTGTTGTTAGGGGGTTTTGTTACAGGGGAGAATGATACTTCACAGTTGGGGGAAGAAGTATGGGGAGGGTTTAGGGGGGGGTGAAAAGGTGACCAGGAGGAGAGGGCGGGGGGATGAAGTTGGGAGCAATGCTGTGAACCGCTGAGGGTTACAGCAGTTGTTTTTAAAAGGTTTGAGATGGGTTCAGAGGCAGAACATGCAAAAATGGCAAAGTAACTGGAAAGTTAGATAAGGATAGCTGCGTTGGGAGCACCAGGTACCATGGGTTGCTGCGCCCTCCATCTCTGTTGTCAGTGCACTAGCAGCCGGTTGGTGGGAGCTTGAAAAAAGGCCCGTGCTTGTGGTGCCTGTTGTGTGTATCAAGCGAAGATTGTTAAAGCTTCCACTCATTTGGCGCGTGTGCTGTTATCTATGCTGGGATTTAACCCATTGCTTCATTGGCGAACGAAAAATGTGACTTCCACAAAGCTGCTTGTTATCACTGTTTCAAATTTTTATTATTATTTCCTTGGATTCATCCATTGATGGAAAAACAAGTGGTGCCGACATGTGTTTCAACCTATCAGGACTTTTTCTAGGCTGGTGGGTGGGTGATGGGGGGTGCCTAAATAGCAGCGTGTCTCTATTGCGTCAGGTTGATCCTGGGTGGTTGGATTCTTCAGGGTCTGTGGTCTGCCTCCGTGCTTTAAGGTTTATTACCTAAGAATTAGGGAGAATGTACATTTTACAAGAAGGCTAGTTGACGGTAACTGCAAGGAATTCCCATGGTAATACCGAATCTGATTCCCATAGTAGGGGGTACGTAAAGTGGAGGACAATTAATCCAGCGAAAGGTGTGTGTCATGTGGGGTTAACCATAGTTAGTCTAAGTCATGGGGATTGGTGCCTGGTGACCCCTTCCCACATGCCAGTAGTGGCTGTCGGTGGGAATGGCCCGTGTCTTTTGGGTGCATAGAGTGCTTCCAGTTTAGTTCCTTTAAGAGAGGGTCTGTGCCCGGTTGGGTAGTGAAATAACGGAGAGGCCCTTGTATGTGGGAGGATACCTGTGATCGTTTCGGTCATAAGGGCACTGGTGCCCGGGGACCCTTTCCCCAGTTTTGCCCTGAGGGGGGCAAGAGCGTGAGGAAAGGGTTTCTAGTAGTTGGCAGTGCGCGGGTTGGTTTGGTGGTGCATTCGGTTGCCGGTTGTTCTGTGCGTTGGTCCCCTAGTCAGAAGGGCCAGGTGGTATAATACTATATGTGCCACAATGAGGGGAGTCATGCACCAGCTGCGACAGCAAGCACAGCAAGTGTAGTACGGGGGGGTGGCACATATAGTATTATACCACCTGACCCTTCTGAGGTTTATGTTCACCACAGCGCACTGCGGATTCAACAGCCCTGGACCCTTTCCTCACCCCATGCCTTGGGACACAGGGAGGGAAGGGTCCGCGGGGACCAACGTACCATACCAGGTTCGGTATAAACCTGCCACAATAGGTCGCCATACCTAGGAAGCTGCGCACCTCCATGATCGTAGTGGGTGGTGTTGCTCCTTTGACATCTGGGACTTTGAGAGGGTCAGCCGACACTCCTTTGTTGTTGAACATGTAGCCAAAGAAAGTTATTTCCTCCTTCAGGAATTCACACTTTTCTCTGTGAATGGTGAGCCCAGCGGTTTCTAACCTATCAAGTACCATTTCCAGTCTGCATAGGTGTTCTTCTTTGCTGCTGGTATGTACAAGAATATCATCTATGACATTTAGCACCCCTGGTATTCCCCGGATAAAATCTTGGATTGCTTGCTAGAATACATCCACTGCGGAGGATATTCCGAACTCAGCCTTTTTTATCTTCTTAAACCAAGATGCATCAAGAATTTCATGATATATCTTGAATCACGGTGCAGTTTCAACTGGTGGTATCCAGCACTGAGAACCAGTTTGGAGAAGAAATTGAATCCTGTGAGGTCTGTTATGATCTCGTTCAAGGTCAGGGTAATGTGCCGTTCTCTTATTATGTCCCCATTTGGCAGGCACATGTCGATGCAGATCTGCACCTTCGCTGGTTGTTTCGGTTCTTTTGTAACAACCATGGGGATACCCACGGTGGTGGGCCTGATACTGGTTCTATGATGTCTGCTTTTTCACAATCACGTAGTTCCTTGGTGACTAGATCCGGCATGTGGAACAGCGTCCTCATGTGTTGCACCGCTCTGGGTTTCTTTTCAGGCATCCTATGTCCTGTAGGAGGCCGGGGGGGTTTGTTAGTAGATCACTGATGTAATTCGAGTCTGTAATGTCACAGATGAACTTCATCCGCCCCAAATCTTCTGCAGACTCCCAACTGATTAGGCGTTCTGTGTCCGCGTTGACGATGTACACTTTGGATCTGATCTCTTTGTCTCACCTGCTGAGGGACACCTGACCGGTGGTGGCATTTTGCAGCCATACGCAAACAGAAGTTTGTCTGTGTGTTTTAGTTCTGGCTGGGGTTGCATCTGCTTGAACCTCTCGACTGGCATAATGTTTACAGAGGCTCCTGTGGCAACCATCATGAGAGTTTCCTGTCCTTGCAAGTGTATGAGGCACCTGGCTCTCCTCCTTTTCTTCAGTGTTTTGTTACCTTGTTCCAGGGGTGAGATGAGGTGGGTTTCCCTTTTCTCCCGGTTCTTCCTGACTCAACTGCTGCCGCCACTCCGTCATGTTCATCCCCGGATTTATCCATGGAGGAGTTGTCCATAGTCAAAACAAGGCATGTGTCCACCTGTTGTTTTGTTCTTGGTGTATGTTTTCAGCCGTTGAGTTTGGTTTCGTTGTGGTGGACACGATGATCGACATACTCTTGCTTAGTGATCTATGCGGCCACATGCACCACATGTGGTGCATTGGTCTGTGCAGTTTCTCTTCCCATGGCGCGCACCTCTGCACCATCTGCATTCATTCGGCCCAGGAGTACTTGGTGGCCACCTTGGGGCTGTGTGAGGTTTGCTGTTCTCCTCTCTGGCCACTGGAGGGTTTGTGATTTGTGCCACTGTGGTCGTTGGGGCGAGTTGTAACGTTTGCAAAGTAGTGCCCATGGTAACTGCTCTGTCATGCAATAGTTCACTCCAGAGTCCGTACTCCAGTATTCTTGCAAGGGGATTGCCTATCTGGCTCAGAACTATCCATCGCAACTTTTCAGAGTTCATGCCATTTATGATCTGGCGTCTGATTTCTTTTTCTATGTCCTCAAACTCGCAGGATTGGGCTAATCGCTGTAGTCTGGTGTGGAACGCGTCAAGGGGCTCATCCTCTGTTTGGACTGTGCTGCAACAGTTAAATGTCCCGTAATCGGGGTTCAGCTGTGGCATGAAATGTGCTGTTAGTGCGTCCTTTGCAGAACGGTATACATCTGCGGCATCTCGTACGGCTAAGGAGTTGAAAATATGCAGTACGTCATCCCCCACATTCAGTAGCAGGTAAGATCGAATTTTGCTCCATGTCGTTACATCCTTACAGTCCATTACAATCTCACATTTTTGTCTCCAGATCATCCATCTAGGCCCAACTGATGAGGGGTCTGTATATGGGTTGAATGGGCCCAGTGCTGCAGTGGTGCTACCTTGACTGCGTACTGCTGCTGGTTAGGTGAATGATGCCGCCATTCTTTCTGGGGTGCGGGTGCCTGGTCTGGGTGTGGATGTGCCCTATGCCATGTTCCTCTTTGTGTTGATTCCCTGTGTGTTGTGACTGAGTGGTGGTTGGGGCCAATCCCTCTCACTTGCTGATCAGCTGCTTTCAGTAGTGTCTTTTAGATGTAGATGCAGGTCATGTGCGCTGTATAACAGGGCCCATGTATACTTCGCCTGGGTCTGGATGTTCCTGTGTTGCTTGACGCTGCGTGACACAGCGTGGTTCCAAAAATTGCTCTTTTTTTTCTGAAGAGAGAAAAAAAATGATTGTGTGCGAAAGATTCATATCGTACCCTTGTCACCAGTGTTAGATCTTATCGTGAGCTCCCCGTGAGGTGAGGGAGGTCCAGTGTGCCATAAGAAGGCCGCGGGCCTCGGGCGCATGTAAATAAGACATGTCCAGACTGTATCATGGATAGCCCGGAACTGCTGGGCTTACAGCTCTTTATTTCGCGCATCACGTTCTGCAGTGTGCAGTGACGCGACGCTTACATAACAGTGTCCTGAGTCCTGACCGCACAGCAATGCAATACAATTGCTGACTTGGGGGTTTACTTGAGAGCTACACAGTTTGTAGTGTGTTTTCTAATCTGCCCCTCTTCTCTCTCTCTTCTGAAGTGAGATGGATCTGAGATCAGCCCGTGCTCTGAACCCTGTAAATGCATGTTCTTATCAGGACATTACGTCAGTAACAGACATGTAATACAAGTCGACTGCAGAGGAGGAGCCGAATGCTTCTGCTGGAAGTCCCGCCCCCCTGCTGCCTTTATGTTGGACGCCTGAAACTGCGCCATGCTTGACACCAGTAATTGTGGCCATACCACGATAAGTGTTTCAGAAAAGGTATCCGTTAAGAAAGCCATAACAGATTTATGCACGAAGAAATTACAGTCTTTTGGAAGAGGTCCCCGAAGGAATAAGAAAAAAGGAGAAAGAGAAACTGGTGACGTCACAAGAAGTGAGAGTGATGCACTAAGAAGGTAAGGAGAAGAAGATGCATGGACCTTATAGAAACGGATGATGAAATAAGGAATCAAGTGAACGTTCCTATGCAAAAAGAAGATTGCATGTGTGTGTGATGCACTGCAGAAAAAGCAAGCCGTTCAATTAATGTACTGACGCAGCAACGCAAGTAGACTAAGTGATCATAGAAGCTGGCTATCCCTAGTGAATAGACTGCAGGCAATGCCGCCATTATATACGTAGAAACTGGATATCGGTGTCACAATGTTACTAAACTCAAACCCACGGGGAAAGAGGGATCAAAAACTGTGTTGCAGCAAAGAAAAATGGCTAGGAGCATGGAAGAAACGAGGACTGTCTGGTCTGGTCTGTCAAGACTGAAGGCAGCGAGTTATCTATCCTCAAAGCACAAGAAAAGTGTCTAACACTTGAGACACTCCCATCCCCTGCACACCGTTCAAGCTGAAAAGACAGTCAAACGCTTTATAACAAGTATTCAGTTTTTACTTGTGTCATCTTAAGGTTCACAAAATCAAAAATGGGGATCTTCACACTAATTACTTCAAGTGTACTAAAATTAAAAGTAAACTTAAAAGTTTCAGAAAACAATTTAACCCCTACAAAAGGGGGTAAAGTCTTGATTGTAAGATTTTTGAAGCTCAACACGTTTCGCGGCATACACCCCTTCTGTAGGAACAAATGAATCTGTAAAAATACATACGAAGAGACCATTCAGTGATCTGTTTTCTTCTCAATTATCACAGTACATCAATCAGTGCAGGAGTTAAAAAGTTCCATCTGTACAACAGCTTCTTCAGGTACCAACGCAGATTCTATGCTTAGGTTTCATGAACCTCCATGGGGTCTGCGATGGCCCCTGCATATGCGAACATTTTTATATATGCCTTTGAAAAATGTATTTACTTGACAAAATAGAGTGGTGCTGTAGAATAGTTGTTTGGAAGAGATATGTAGAAGGAAGGAAGGAAAGGGAAGGAAGGAAATAACATGTAAAGACAATAAAGGTTTTATCACCAGATGGGACCAAATTCTTAATAAATGCTCCCTTGATTTAATCCTCCAAATTATTGAATCTTTAGACTCTTTAGATAAGGACTGAAAAATAAGATAGATAAGAATTGAAAAATCAACTTAGCAAATTCAAAACAGAACAAGATCTGAAGTTAATTCTAATGGATATTAATGGTAAACTGGCATCATATAAAAATGAGACAGATTAAAGAAACTTAGAAAATTCAAGAGAGATAAGTTTGAGTATCTCAATGACATTGTTTATTTTTGGCAAGAATTTAATGCACAGAAGAATAAAACCAGTTCCTAAATACACGCCAAAATTCATCCTGGTCAGAAAACAGTAGCAAAGGAAGTGTAGGTGAAACATTAGTCCCAAAGAGGCCGATACCACAGAAACAGGTTGAGAGTATAAACAGTACAGATATAGAGCCTACATCTCAAGCTAATATACCTGTTGATTCAACACCTTTTTTAGAAAAACAACCAGATGTGGGAACAAGACCCAAAAGAAAAAACAAATAACTGAAGATATCGTAGTCAATATCTCTAGTAAGTCTTTGACTTCAAATCAGATGACTATTTTAAACAAGGGACTGTCATTTGTACCAACTTCTAACACAAGTCTTTTCGAAGAGAAAGTTAACTTACATTTACTACTTTGGAAAATCAGATTGAAGTTTTTTTTCTAGAGACAATTGACAGATGGTGTAGAAGACCAATTGGATGATAGACTTGAACTCAAACCAAGAGTTATTTTGACCCACCAGTCCAGAATGCAGTTATTAACATGTTCAGACATAGGGCCTCATCACGACTTCGGCGATTAACCCTTAAATCCGGCGGTAGCGCTATTACCGCTGGATTTAAGGGTCCCCCGAATCAGGGCTTCAGCGGATTTCGCCCCAGCTCTGAGCTGGGGAAAATCTGCTGAAAATTCGCGCTATTACCGCCGGCGGGAAATCCACCGGCGGTATTAGCGCGAAGATTCCCCATTGAGCCCAATGGGGAATGGGGCATTCCCGAATGGGCTCAGTGGGGAATGGGGACTTACATACCCGCCAAACTCTTGATCCGGCGCTATTAGCGCCGGGGAGTTCGGCGGTAGGGCTAATACCGCCCGCGCTAATAGCGTTACCGTCACCGCCCAATTCGTGATGAGGCCCATAATGTGGAGTGGGAGCTTAAGAAGATCAATTATTGTAAGCGCAATCCATGTAACATTAAAGACCTACAACTGAAGGAGATTGAACTCCTAACTAATAAGAACTAACAATGAAACCTGCTGATAAAGGCAGGGCAATTGTCGTAATGGGTACTAGTTTTTACTATAAGCAATGTCTGCAAATGTTAAGCAACACATCAACATATGTTCCTCTGGACCAGGATCCAACATTGGATATTAGAACCCTCATAGAAACTTGTGTAGTAAAGGCTTACGATAATGATTATATCACTGAGAAGACCAAAGCATTCTTGCTAAAAGAATTCCCTATTATCCCTGTATTCTATGGATTACCTAAAATCTATAAGGATAAACGATATCCTCCCCTCAGGCCAATTGGTGCTGGCACATACAGTATTCTGGACCCATTGGCAACATATGTTGATAGGTTTTTCCAACCGTTGGTACAAGTAATTCCAACTTATTTGAGAGATACCACCGACTTTTTATCTTGTATTATCATTACACAAGATTTATCTGTCCTCAAAGAACAGTGAACGTAAGAAGCTGAATTATCCATCGTCAAGGTGCAAGGAAGGAACACCATGAGTGCCAAGTGTATTAATTTATGACAATTTAATGCTATAAAATGGGCCAATTTGCGGTCTCCTGTCACGTGAGCTATGGATGGAAATAGGAGTTGGGCATGCAGACCAGAACTGTGATAAGTGTGTACCCATACTCCCTTATATTCCAGAGAAGAGAATCTACTGCAAGGCCAAGTTCAAAGACAGTCTGCATGGCAGAAGGCATGGATGACTAAAGATGTGGGGCTAATTGGGTGGGGAGATGAAGTCAAGTTCACCCCCCGACACCTGGGTATGAGCATACGTGCTGCTAGTGAGACGAATGTTCAAGACATGGTACGAGCTTGCCAACCAATTGTAGAGGGCCATATCACGAAGGGCCTTATAGTTTAATCACCCATAGTATTCTGTGTACTTAATAAGTGTTGAGGATGACTTGCACTAGAGGCAGGCTTAAGTTGTCCACCTGACTGTAGAGACCCTATCACAATCCCTATGCAATGTATACTTCGATGTTCCCCTTAATCCATTCCCGATCCCTAGTAGGTTTTTCTTATTTCCCATGTAGTGTGACGTCACTTATGACACATTTTTAGTATACGAATGCGTTTTATGTGATTTGCGCTGAGAGCACCATCGAACATCCGCCGATGTCTGTTGTAACTCCCTGTTTTAGACAATTGATACTAAAACAGTCAAATTGGACTTTGCCAACTTCCTGAGTCGATCTGATTATTTGGTGTAAGAGTTACTCTGCATCCCATTCTTAGCATGACATGTTACTGATTAAGGACCTTATGTTGATGTGGTAGCAATGTCGGATGGTTCAGACTAATTGACATGTTAACTCCAGAGTTTCGGACAATCAGACATTCTCTGCCATTTAGCCAGAAGATCGCAGAGTTTCCTGTGGAGAGTGGCCGAATAGATATCTTGCAAGAAAATTGAGACGGTGGGCAGGGTCCCTTTTTGACGAAAACCCTACCTGGTTTCCACAGGCGCTTTGCGGACAGAAGGCGAAAGTGGTCAGTTGGAGGAGGAGACAATACCGAAGGCCTTCTGTCAAACGACCGAATGGTGAGTAGATTGAGGGGAATGGCAAATTATGGGGATGGGATTATAGTAATTTTAAAGTAACAGGAAATATTGTGTGAAGAAATAGAAGTAGCACCTAACAAGTCCTGACTCGAGAGTTCCAGAAGAAGTCGTCTCACACTCCACTTGGAGTCTTTTAGGCTACGTGATTTAAACTCTGTGAGAGAGTAATTGATTAGAGGCAGAGAGAAAAAATGTTGATCACGGGACTGTATTAAGCATATGTGAAAGTTGACTAGTTTGTCATGTTTGTCTGTTGAAGTAGAAATATTGAGGAGGCAGTAGAAGTTGTGAAATTATTGTTGTGAATAATTGAGAATCTATAAGTAGCTACTGTAGTGAAGAAATTGGTACCAATTTAGAGGCAATCAGAGATAATTGAAAAGGGTAGAGGTTTGAGCGGCAATTGGTGGAGTGCGCTCATATTTGTTGTTTTACAAAAAGTATTGAAAAGCGGTGAAAGCCATTTTTGTAAAAACTGGTAAGCATTGACAGTCTCAATGGGAGATATCACTCCTCTGTTGCATTTATGCAAGTCATTGCCAAAGCATGTGCCCAAGCTAAAACAGTATAGTGCGGAATGGGTGAAAGGCACAGCAGATAAGATTTTCATGCCGTGGCCACAAGGGAGATCACTGACAAAGCGGTATTGCAACACATGACCACATACTTGCATGCTGCGTACAACGGGAAGAAATTAGACAAAAGGCTTGCTATTTTAGAGCTTTGTAAAATGTACCAGGAAGAGAGGGAAGATCCGCTACCTGAGGAGTGGATGCTTAGCCAGCGTAAGGAGGAAGGTATTGAGCCTTCGGCTCCCCTTACCTCATCTGAAGTTAAAGGCATTCATATGAAATACATAGGGTTGTATCCATTACAGGAACTGCAGGTGGCATCAGGGTATAGTAATCCAATATACCAACCGCCCGTGTAAACAGTGATGATAGTCCAGAGGAGAGTAAGAGAAAAGAGGAGATCTTTAGAATCATACAAGATAAAGAAGAGAAGAGTGAGCGATTGAATGTGTTAACAGAAATAAAAAGAGAGATTAAGAGATGGAAAGGAGAAAAGGATAAAGCAGACGAGATAACGAATGGATGAGAGGACAGATATTACTGAAGTTAGATCGTCTCTGGAGGATAGCTCAGGGGCAACGTGCTCGCCTTGGAAGCAAGATGACACGGAGCAACACAGGTTCAATCCCTGGGTCCGTGCTTAGAAATCTCTGGGTATGAAGCGCGTTATAAATAACCTATCATATCATAATATCATATCATATCACAGGCCCCTATGACATAGGTCTGTTAAAAGGGATAGGACAAGTCAAATCAAAGTTGAAGCCAGGGGCCATTTTACCTTGAGCATGACAGTACCCCATGTCTCGAGAAGCCGATGAGGGTATAGTCAAGACAATTTCAGCACTAATGAAACAAGGCATTCTGGTACCATCAGAATCGTCGTGCAACACTGTGGTGTATCTGATTGAGAAATCAAAGGGAGGGTCATGGAGATTAATACAAGACATGAGACCAATTAACCAGATTGTGGAGGTAGAGTTTCCTTTAGTTCCTAACCCGGCAACGATACTATGCAGTATCCCGGTGGAAGCTTGATATTTCACGGTGATTGATTTGAAGAATGTGTTTTTCTCAATCCCATTGCACAAAAACCCACAAGACTTGACTTCATTTACATTCCGCCAGACACGTCTGAAACATACGAGGCTGCCCCAGCAGTACTGTGAGTCTCTATCAATCTTTAACAGGGTCCTCCAGATGGACCTAGGCAATGTTGATTTGAAAAGTACGGTGATACAGTACGTAGATGACATTTTAATTTGTAGCACTACAGAAGATGAGTGCAGACAAGACTCAATTCAGCTGATGACTATCCTAGCAGAGACGAGATAAAAAGTAGACAAGGAAAAATTGCAGTATTGCCAAGAAGAGGTGTTGTACATTGGACAGTTGATTTCACACAAGAGAAAGAAGGAGACACCTGACAGGGCTGAGGCAATTATGAAAACTACAAAACCGCACACGGTAAAACAGATGCAACCATTTTTGGGACTATGTAATTATGTCAGAGGCTGGGTGTTTGATTATAGTTTGTACACAAGACCCCTTTTGCAGGCTTTAAAAAAGGCACACGTGGAAAAAGTTACTATAGAGTGGACTGAGGAGATGGAGGAAGGATTTGAAGAGTTGAAACAAGCTATTTGTACAGCTCCTGTTTTGGGAATTCCCAATTATGCTGAGGAATTGTATTTATTCTCCCACATAAATGGGACAGTCATGACTGCAGCACTTACTAATGGGACTACAGTGGAGTATAAACCTTTAGAATATTACAGTGGGATTTTAGACCCAGTTATGAAATAATACTTTCCTTGTGAACAGTCATTGGCTGCTGCCACATTCTCAATTGACAAATCTACATGCATTGTGATGTGCTGCTCTATGACTCTCTTCGTGAAGCATGCTCTGTTTGCCATCTTAGAGAAACCGAAGAGCACATTGACATCTCAGAGGGATTCTGCCTATAAAGTAATGATTTCGAAACCAACAATCAAAATTGTCAGGCGTAAGACAGTTAATCCTGCCACATTTATAGCCGAGCCACTAACAGAGGGTGACCATGTGCATGACTGTGCAAATTATATTAAACTTTTTGATGATATACGTTGTGTAAAAGAGAATGCTTTGCTAGGAGGGGAAATTCTCTTTGTTGATGGTTCTTTGAAAATATATCAAACTAGTGGAGAAAGGCATTCTGTGTTACGCTCACCTGGCTCCCACAGGGACGTCGGTCGGGCCCGAACGGCTGCGCTCTCCACCAATGTGATGCGTAGAGCAGAGATGACTGACTGGACTGGCCCTCCGAATCTTGTCTGCTTGACCCGTATAAGTATTTTCCTGCAAGTGGAGAGATGGATTTAGCCACCCGTGGATTCAAGTAATGGCACCCCCCACAGTCCTCCCCACTTATCACTCCGAAGTGCCCTTTCAGCAATCTCACCTTATACTCTTGAAAGATGAGCTCTCCATCCTGCATGGATTGCAGGGGCGTGTTGATGCCAGTTACTTCACTGGTTTGAAGGTGTAGGAGAGTTCCGGAGAGTATTGACTCTGAGGTAACTGGCTAGTTCCAGTAAAACGTGTCGTTTTCTCTCTCTTTGCAGGTGTGGCACATGAAGATGTGGAGAGTTATTGAATAATGCCTCCAGTGGTGATTCAGGTAAGTCTATGGTGATAAGAATTATATTTGTTGGTTTTCCCGGCTCACCTTGTTGTTTTCTTTAGTCCACCAGGTGCCGCAGTTCGGCGAAGAAATGATGGAGGCAGCGCCGAATCGGAAGATGCTGCGAGGACTGTTGAGTATGGCAGGGCACTGCAGCTGGAGATGCGACGGGTACTGAAATGATTTTCTTTCCAGGTCCGGAGGCGAGATGGATCTGGAATCAGGTGAGGAATTCGAAAATAGTTTGTTTTCTGACCTTGTCCTTTTCTTTCCTCTTGTTTTTAGGAGCTCCAGATTCGAGGCGGGCGTGGCAGAAGACTGGATGCTGGCTGCAGGCACGGTGAGCGTTACACTGCTGGATGCAGAATAACGCAAAGCGTGTGCTGCTGTTCGGGCGTGGTTTAAATAGCCTCCAAAGTAGTTCCAGGTAAGAAGTTCCCCAGAACCACGCCCGAGTAAAAAATAGTCCCTGTATAAAATAGTCCCATCCAGGCCTCACGTTGGCTTTGACTCACTTGCAGCATGGTCTGCATCAGGTAAGTAAAGTCTATGAGCCTGGCGCCTAAGGCGTCAGGACTGATTCCTATGATGAGCCTGGCACCTAAGGTGCCAGGACTGAACCCAAACAGCCCCCAGCCGGGGCTGTTGGGGTTTTAATAAGTGTCTGGATGCCTGGTCCCGGAGCTGATGGGCTTGGTCCTGATGCTCGGGGGTAGGCATGATGACAGCACTCCCCCCCAAAGCCCCTCCTAAAGTTGTTCTTCCCCTTGGCCCTGGTTTTTCTGGGAAGTCCCAATGGAATCTCTTCACCAACCGAGGTGCATGAACGTGGTCACTAGGCTCCCATGGCCTTTCTTGTGGCCCGTAGCCCTTCCAATCGATTAAATAAAAAAGTTTTCATTTAACCATCTTGGAGTCCAGGATATTTTTTTACCTCGAATTCAGGTTCTCCATCTGTCTGGTTGAACTGGTTTTAAAAGTGAAACATGAAAGAAAGGATGAATTTGCATATTAGAGGGTAATTCCAATTTGACGGCCATCGGGTTGATAATGGGCTTAATGGCGTAAGGTCCAAAATATCTAGGGTTAAAAGTCAGAGTTCCCTTCAGAGGTATGTGTTTTGTAGCCAGCCAAACTTGATCCCCAATCTGGTATTGTGGAGTTTCACTTCTATGTTGATCAGCATTTTTCTTATATTTTTCTTTTGCTTGTTTCAAATGTTCTGTTGCCTCCTTAAAGGCTTGTGTAATAGCAGAGTGCAAATGACTAACTGCGGGCATTTCTAAGTGCTGAGGCGAATCTAGTTCTGAAGTTCGGGGGTGATGTCCATATATGGTATAAAAGGGGCTTTGTCTGGTTCCTGAATGTACTGAGTTATTGTATGCATACTCGGAAATCCATAAAATATCTTTCCAATTACTTTCGGTCTGGTGTAGCATGCAACATAGGTACTGTTCAAGGGTCTAGTTGGTCCTCTCCGTCTGACCATCGGTCTGGGGATGGTGACTGGTTGATAGCTTCACGTCGATTTGCGCCAATTGACAACATTTTTTTCAAAATTGTGAAATGAATTGACTACCTCGGTCAGAGACCAATACGGAAGGAAATCCGTGTATTCGAACAATGTTCTCGAGGAACTCCTTGGCCAGAATTGAAGCAGAAGGTAATCCCTTTAAAGGAATAAAGTGGGGCATCTTGGAAAAAAGATCCACAATAACTAGAATGGTGTTAAATCCATTACATGGAGGTAGATCTGTAATAAAGTCTAAAGATAAGGTGTGCCATGGTGTAGGTGGAACATCCAAAGGTTGTAAAAGGCCAGCTGGTTTTTTCTTTTACTTTTGTTTTGGGCACAAATGCCACAAGACATCACAAATGACTTTACGTCTTTTCGCCAGGTGGGCCACCAGAATTGTCTCTTAATTTTAGCTTCAGTTTTTGCGATACCTGGTTGCCCTTCCATCAGGGTGTCATGATAATTGGAGATGACTAGTTCTTGTAGTTCCTTGTGTGGTAGAAATAGTCGCCCTTGATAATAAGGTAGATCATTGATGACTGAGTAGTCCGGGCCTTTCTTTACCCAGTCCTGCAGGGCTCTTGGATCGAAGAGTTGTTGGATTTTTACATGAATATCCTCTAGTGTCTGTAGAGTAGTTATGCCAAGAATTCTTTGTTCTGAAATTATAGGCACCGGTTCCGGGTTCGCATATGCTTCTCCCATCCATATTCGGGATAAGGCATCTGCCTTGCCGTTTTTACAGCCTGGTCGATAAGTGATCACGAAATCGAACTCGGCAAAGAACAATGCCCATCGAAGTTGGCGCGATGATTGGGCTTTGGCTGTTTTTAAATACTGCAAGTTCTGGTGATCTGTGATTACAGAGATGGTATGCCTGGCACCGAGAAGATAATGCGGCCAAGCCTTGAAGTCGGATTTGATGGCTAATAACTCTTTATCGGTAACCGCATAGTTTAACTCGGGTGCCGAGAACTTTCTGGACCAAAATGCTACTGGGTGAAGTTGACCGGTTTCGGGATCCTTCTGGGACAGGACAGCTCCCGTGGCTAAACTGGATGCATCAGTTTCAACTATGTATGGAAGTTCAGGGCGGGGATTCTTTAAGAAAGGTGCAGACGTGAATTTTGCTTTCAGCTCTTGGAAGGTCTTTTCAGCCTCTTCGGTCCACAAGAAGCGTTTGTTTTTTCGCAAAAGTGCTGTGATGGGGTGTACAACATGTGAGAAATCCGGAATGAATCTGCGGTAGAAATTAGCAAATCTGAGCATGCTTTGTACCCCTTTAACTGAACTGGGTGATGGCCACTTGAGAATTGCGTCCACCTTTCGAGAGTCCATTTGGACTCCTTTTGGAGTCAGGATAAATCCAAGGAATTCAACTTCCGTAGTATGAAAAACACATTTTTCCAATTTTGCATATAACTTGTGCCGGCATAGTTTTTCAAGGACTGCACGCACATGCTTAACATGGTCTGATTCTGAGGAGGAGTACACTAGAATATCGTCTATGTATACGACAGCACAGACGTCAATGAGTTCACGAAGGACATCATTCATAAAATACTGGAACAACCCGAAGGGCATCACCTGATATTCGAATAATCCGTACTTGGTGCGAAAGGCAGTCTTCCATTCGTCGCCTTTCTTTACACATACCAGATGATATGCCGCTCGGAGATCCAATTTAGTGTAGATACAAGCATCCTTTACTTGATCTAGTAATTCGGGCATCAGAGGTAATGGGTATCGGTTCTTCACCGTAATCTGATTTAATGCGCGGTAGTCTATGCATGTTCTTAGGTCACCTTCCTTTTTAGGCACGAAGAACAAAGCTGAAGATGCAGGGGACTTGGATGGATGAATAAAGTCATTAGCAAGGTATTGGTCCAAGTATTGTCGTAAGGGAAGGTTTTCGGGTTCCGTAAGGGCGTAGATCCTACTGCATGGGGGTTGTGCACCGGGTATGAGGTCAATTTGACAATCGTATGATCTGTGAGGTGGTAAGGTGTTTGCCTGTCCTTTTTGAAAAACATCTTGGAATTCTTGACATTCCTGAGGTAACTGCGCGACTGGGTTAGCAACTGTGGCCAGGCCTTTGCTCAAGGTTTTTTCCGGATAACCGGTCTGTGCACAATCCGGGAAGGTTGCTCTCTTCTCTCGCCAATCAATACTAGGATTATGTGTTTCCAACCAAGGTATCCCCAGTATTATTTGGGGGGCTTTGATTAAATCAAACACAATAGTCTCTCGATGCCCATCTTGGCCCAACAGTGTCATCTCTGTGGTGGAATGAGTTACAGGCCCAGAGGCGATTTCAGTTCCATCAACTGTGGTGATGACATCTGAAGAGGTTTTTTTGCAGAAAGGTAGATTCATCCTAGAAGCCAATTCGTGGTCCATATAGTTCCCTACGGCCCCGCTGTCAATGTATGCACTTACTGCGTGCATACGTGATGGCTGCCTTGGATCAATAAGGACCATTGGTATGATTAGGTGCGAGGTCTGAGTGTCCTTCTTCAAGCTCGGCAAGCGGACCTCTACGCTTGTCGGGCGTGGTCGTTTCCCGAATCAGGTTCTGTTTGATTTCTATCAGCTACTTCGACTATTTTCTTGGATGGTTTTATAGGGCAATCCCGTAGAAAATGTCCTGAGGCTCCACAGTATAGACACAATTGCATCTGCCGTCTCCTTTCTCTTTCCTTTTGAGTTAAGAGTCCCTTAACACCCCCCGATCTGCATAGGTTCTGCTGCATCTGTTCCTTTGGGGGTGACGTTGGGTTTAACCAATACCCGATTCTCGAACTTAGCTCGGTCAGCCTTTCTATTCTGAAGCCGATGGTCTAACTGGACCACTAAGTCTATGGGCCTCATTACACGGAAGGCGGTAATGGTTAACGGTCACCGTTAGTGGTAACGGTGACCATTAACCATTACCGCCTTACTACGAGGTCCCTTAGCGGGTTGGTGCTTTAACGCCTGCTTTTTGCAGGCGTTAAAAACCAACCCGCTAAGGGACCTTGGTGCTAATTACGGCACCGCAAAATTGCGGTGCCGTAATTAGCACCTTCCCCATTCCCGTTATGCCCTATGGGGCAAAAATGGGAATGGGGCGGGCAGTGGTGGAAGGGGGAATTACCGCCCCGCCAACCTTGGAATGGGGCGGTAATTCCCCTTTCCACCAAGGCGGTCGGCATGGACCAAGGTGCTAATAGCACCTTGGTCCTCCGCCTTCCGTGTAATGAGGCCCTATATATTCTGCGCAATCCTGAGGTGGGTTCACAACTTGGGCCTAAACATCTTTAAGTTCTCCCCGAAGCCCACGATGAAATAGTGTAATTTGTTTTACCTCTGGCCATCTGGTTTCTACCACCAGCCTATTAAAGGTTGCGATATAGGTTAACAGATCCTGGTAACCTTGTCGTAGGGATAAAAGTTCGTCATCCAGGGCCTGTCCCTGGGAATGTCTAGCGAATAGTCTTTCCATGTTCATTTGAAAACCCTGAAAGTCCCGAAGAAGAGGGTCATCCTGATTGACTAATGGAATCGACCAATCAGCTGCACTGCCACTCAAGTATGATAATTCAAAAGCTACTTTGGCTTGGTCATTCGGAAAAGCTCCAGGTCTGCATAGAAAGTGAAGCGACATTGGTTCATAAACACGGCAAACCTTTTTGGGTCCCCAGCAAAGCGTTCAGGTGGAGCTAAAGGAAAAGCCCCTGGTAAAACCACTTGCACCGGATTGCTCGATGAAACAGGAGTTGGATTACACCCGAGTCCTGGTAAAGGTGTTTGCCCTGCTTGGTTTTGCAGCAGCTGCCTAGCCAGATCGTCAGTGCGCTCCTTCGAAACAACCAGTTCTCTCCTGAGGGCATTAGTCTCTTGGCGAGCTGAGTGCACTTCCGCCCTAAGTTCCCCCAGTAATTGGGCCAGTTGGTCGTTTCCAAGGTTTCCATAATGCCCGGGTGGGGGTTTATAGAGAGGCTTCGCGTTCTGTTACGCTCACCTGGCTCCCACAGGGGCGTCGGTCGGGCCCGAACGGCTGTGGTCTCCACCAATGTGTAATGCGTAGAGCAGAGATGACTGACTGGACTGGCCCCCCGAATCTTGTCTGCTTGACCCATAGAAGTATTCTCCTGCAAGTGGAGGGATGGATTTAGCCACCCGTGGATTCAAGTGATGGTACCCCCCACAGTCCCCCCCCACTTATCACTCCGAAGTGCCCTTTCAACAATCTCACCTTATACTCTTGAAAGATGAGCTCTCCATCCTGCATGGATTGCAGGGGCGCATTGATTCCAGTTACTTCACTGGTTTGAAGACGTGGGAGAGTTCTGGAGAGTATTGACTCTGAGGTTCCTGGCTAGGACCAGTAAGTATCAAGTTCATAGAGTTCAATATGTCCGATGTTCACTCTTGTTCCCTCCTTCCTTCCTTGTCTTGCAACTGAGTTCGTGAGAAGATGCTCTCGTGGTAGCTGGTGGCGCTCAGGTCAGAGTCTGTATTACACGACGCTGTCTGGTAAATGTTGCACGTGTTTAACGTGTTGTTTTCTCTCTCTTTGCAGGTGCGGCACATGAAGATGTGGAGAGTTATTGAATAATGCCTCTGGTGGTGATTCAGCTAAGTCTATGGTGATAAGAATTATATTTGTTGGTTTTCTCAGCTCACCTTGTTGTTTTCTTTAGTACCCCAGGTGCTGGAGTTCGGCGAAGAAATGATGGAGGCAGCGCCGAATCGGAAGATGCTGCGAGGACTGGTGAGTATGGCAGGGCGCTGCAGCTGGAGATGCGACGCGTACTGAAATGATGTTCTTTTCAGATCCGGAGGCGAGATGGTTCCGGAATCAGGTGAGGAATTCGAAAATAGTTCGTTTTCTAACCTTGTCCTTTTCTTTCCTCTTGTTTTTAGGAGCTCCAGATTCGAGGCGGGCGTGGCAGAAGACTGGATGCTGGCTGCAGGCACGGTGAGCGTTACGCTGCTGGATGCAGAATAACGCGAAGCGTGTGCTGCTGTTCGGGCGTGGTTTAAATAGCCTCCAAAGTAGTTCCAGGTAAGAAGTTCCCCAGAACCACGCCCGAGTAAAAAATAGTCCCTGTAATAAAATAGTCCCATCCAGGCCTCACGTTGGCTTGGACTCACTTGCAGCATGGTCTGCATCAGGTAAGTAAAGTCTATGAGCCTGGCGCCTAAGGCGCCAAGACTGATTCCTATGATGAGCCTGGCGCCTAAGGTGCCAGGACTGAACCCAAACAGCCCCCGGCCGGGGCTGTTGGGGTTTTAATAAGTGTCTTGATGCCTGCTCCCGGAGCTGATGGGCTTGGTCCTGATGCCCAGGGGTAGGCATCATGACATTCTGGCACATCTGTAATAAGATATAGAACAAATGGCAAATTTGAAGTGGTAGCAAGTGCAAGACTACTGTCTCACTTTTCGACGCAAGCAGCATAATTGGTAGCACTCATTGTCATGCTTGAGAAACACAAAGGGCAGGAAATTACAATGTACAGTGACTCCGCCGACGTGACATCAACTGTACATGCAGGACTAGCACGTTGGAAAGGGAGGGGCTACCTCTGTGCGGACGGCACTCGAGTGCAACACGCATTCTTATTGGACAGGCTTCTCAAGGCACTACCACTCCAAGTAGCCATAGCGGTTGTTAAGTGCACCACTCCTACTGAGCGAACAGACTTTTTTTCTTGCGGGAATGAAGCCGCAGACATAGACACCAAGAGGGTTGCATATTCCCCATATATTTCAAGTTTTGACACACCAAATATCAATGAAAAAGTAGTCACAGTTATGGTGATGCAATACAGGTTTAATAAATGACTGATGACACAGTTAATGGAGATTCAAGGAAGTGCTCCACAGGAAGAGCAGGAATTATGGAAGCAAAGGGGGTAATCCTTATCCCCCACAGAAGCATTATGGTGACAGGGTAGCACTGGAAAGCCAGTGATGCCAGTAGCATTATTAAAGGTCGCGCTTGAACAGCTGCATTACCCCTCGCATGTAAATAGGGAAAGTCTTGCTGCAACAATTGTGTAAGACTGGTTTATTCCAAATCTTTTAGAACATGTATTTTATGTAGTAAACTGCATCGTATGTCAAAGGTTTATCGCTGGGCGTAGACTGCGAACTATTAGAGGAGTAATTCCTCGACCGAATGGTCATTTTCAGCATTTACATATTGACTATGTTGATATGCTGCAGTCATGATACAGTTATGATTCAGTTATCTGATAGTGGTGGTGTGTGCCTTCTCCAGGTGGATCGAGGCAAGTCTGTGTACACACCCTGATGCCACTTGTGCAGCAAAGTTTCTAGAGTACTAAATCTTTCCACGATGGGGGGTATGTGAAGTGCAGCGATCCGATAATGGGCCAGATTTTGTCAATTAAGTATTTGAACAGATAGGGATTTTGTTGAACATTAAGCATACGTTTTCCTCTGCTTATCACCTGCAAGCGAACGGATAATGTGAGAGACTCAACGGCCCCCTTAAAGAAAGGAATGCCAAAAGAAAGGTGACTCTGAAAAAGGGATGGCTATATTGCCTGCCCTTAGCTCTATATGCTCTAAGGAATCAACCTGGTTCGGACCATCACCTCACCCCCCATGAACTAGTGACAGGGAGGCAAATGAGAACACCTCTTACAACTCTATTGAGGAGTAGAAGTGATGCCCAGAGTACAGCAAACATTTTAGGAAATGAATTAAATTAATATTTGACATGTGTGACGTCTAGCGTTTCTCTCATTTCAGATCAACTCAAGCGCCAAGGGGGTCGGTCTCAGAACACAGAGGAAAACCATTCAACAACTGGAACAACAGAACTATTATCGGCACCTAAACTATTTTTTGGAAAAACTGTGTTAATCAGAAATATTACCCACAGGTGGCACGAAACACGTTTTCATGGCCCTTTTATTGTTGAAAACATAACCCTATCATCAGCAAAAGTTCAAGGAAGGCGAGCTTGGCTTAATTTAAGTGAAATTAAACCGTACAGAGGCGAGACTGTACCTCCCACAGTTGCCGATCCAGAAGCAAGACAAGAAGAAGAATTTCAGCATGTGCAGACCCGATCGATGACAAAGAAGGACGATAAAGCTACTAGCTGATAAATGCAGATTTGCATTTGGACTGTAACTCACCTTGTGACACTCCTTTTTAGATATTATAGCAGACATGCAGTTCTTTGCCAAGAGTCACAGGAATTCTGAAAATGAATGTTAGAAAAATATTGATGTATCACGAATATGCCTGATCTTCATTTCGAGTTCGACAATTGGAAATGAGAGCAATATCCTGACTCATTTGTTACTGAGTATTTATTTGGTTAAACTTATGGTTCTGACTAACAGAGATGTGCATCATCTTGTGCTTGCTGTTTTTGTGTTTATCCTTCAAGCTTATCCTGCTCTTGTCAGAAGAGATGTTGATGCTCACACTATTTTACAGGATCCTAAAAACGGGCCAGTGATTAGAAGTTTGCTAATTGCAATAATTGAACACGTATAACAACTGCAGGAGTAAAAGTGTTTCTTTTTCCTTAAATGATCACAGTAGAAATGAGGAATGATGATGTGAACATGATTTTGGGGAACGAGCAAGCCCAACCAATTCCAGAATATCATTAGTGGTGGGGATTATATGTTGGTTTGTGATATACATGTGTACAGTTACGCTTTGTGTCTTTCTGCTTCTCCTGATTCGCCTTTTCTATTTCATTGATCCAAACAAGGCAGGTGTCCCTTTAATCCTCCCCACTGCAGGAACTATTGTTGATTTGCCTATTACTGATGAGCCAAAACCCTTTGTATTGTCCCCCCATAGTAGAGATGCTTCAGAATTGTTTCTATGGGCTGCAACCATTATGTTGGTGAGACATAAGAGAACCGCAGAGGAAGATAATGAGGGGATAAATACATACTTGGATACGGTAGCACACTTGGGTCACAACATGTGCTATCAACACATGAGAAGTGTAGGGAGAGAATATCTAAGGAGAGTTGTTACATTTGTGCGCTCATACCCTATGCCATGAATGCTGCTTGAACTTTCATTTCCAGAGATATTCCAGACCACAATGCCTGATGTCTTGTTCACCTTGATTCATGCATGACTCGAGGACAGTTTGAAGGAAATTGGGCCATTCTGAGATGGAGCTCAAAATGGTCATTTCCATTCCATGACGATTATGTCAAGACCACCCAGATGGAAAAGGAGCCTGCATGGAAGAGCAAGATGCTCACTTATACTAGGGCAGGACAGAATGAAGTGGTTATAAAAGAAATGAAGAGAATGGACTCTCAGAAATAGCTTGGATGCCTGGTTGCTGGGAACAAACTCAGCTACTAGTCTATGGATGAGTGAAGTCTAAGAAAGGATAGGAAGAAGGATTGATGTCCTGTGCAGCTCATCCCTTGAAGCAAGAATATGTGAGAGAAGTACACAGAGTAAAGGATGGGTGTTTGAAGTCATGGGCCGAGCATGCCAAGCTGCTAACATGGGTAGATTAATCAGGTCAATGGATGTGGTTCCACTGGCAAATGAGACACTGTGCTTTCAAAGAGAAGGAAAGAAGCATGTTGGAGATAACATAGGTTGCAATACTACAGTTGTTGTTTCCAGAATGGGAGCAGGGACAACCATCCTGATGGATCAATATTGGGCTTGTGGGTCCAGGGCCTACATGAAGCTGCCCAGGGATTGGGGAGGAACATGTCCCTTGGTGCTCATACATGTTCCAGCATTAGTGATTCCTCAGAGTGACCCAAACATTGGAGAATTTCCAAAAGCAGATGCCCATTAAAGAAGGAGAAGATCGCTTGCATTTCTCAATCAACCCCAAAGAGAGAATTCCTTTTCAGCCAAGTCAATAGAAGCATATGATGCCATTCCTTACGAGCACAGGTTGTTCAGTAAAACTGCTTCAATCTTCACAACTATCTTTATGCCTGGGATTCAGACAATGGCGAATGCGAAGTGGTTACAAATCACTTGCTCTGAGCTACTGCAGACAATCAACACTACAATAACAGTATTCAATGCTATCAAGGAAGAATTGAGAGTATATGACTAATGACCCTCCAGAACAGATATGTCCTAGATATGATCACTGCGATGGAAGGAGAAGTTTTCACCAAAATCGGGCCATCATGTTGCACATTCATACCTTCTCACTATGATGAGAAAAGGATCTTGACAGAGGCCATAATGTTGCTGACGAACCTGCATAGCAAGATGGAAGACGAGACAGAGGATGTTGCAGATGACAGTTGGTTTGCATCTATCTTCTCATGGGTTCCACTGTGGATGGCAAGCATCTTCAAGATTCTTGGAGCAATCTTGGTGATGGTGATGTTTAGATTATGTGTGATCAGGATGATAATTACACAGTGTAAGAAGACAGCAAAGAAGGCAGTAGGAATGAAGATCATGATCGATGTCAAACCAGGATTTGGACCCAAGGAATTGACTGATGAAGGAATCAGAGGATACATAAAGGCCAGCATTGTAGCACCTGAGGGAAGGAAGTTCCTGTATCCAATCAATCACAAGAAGTACGTGGGACGATGGGTCTATTGTAATCCAAATGGACAGTGCAGTTACATGACTTGGAGTGTGGATGAACATGTCGGATCAGCTGGGTCCCTGAAGGGAGTGATAAAGATCTGGACTCTGAAGAATCACTTCTTCAAGAGAAGGTACCAAGATGTGAGGATTAATGAACGTGTGGTCGATGTCTCGACCAGATGGGGTGTGTGTAGAGGAAGAGCTGAATGCTTCTGCAGGAAATCCCTCCCCCTACTGCCTGCATGTTGGAAGCCTGAAACTGCACCATGCTTGACACCAGTAAGTGTGACCATACTGCGAGAAGTGTTCGAGAAAAGGTATCCGTTAACAAAGCCATACCAGATGTATACATGAAGAAGAGGTCCCTGAAGGAATATGAAAAAAGGAGAAAGAGAGGCTGGTGATGTAACAAGAAGTGAGAGTGAAGCACTAAGAAGATAAGGAGGAGAAGATTTATGGACCTTATAGAAACTGATGACGAAATAAGGAATCAAGTGAAGTTCCTATGCAAAAAGAAGATTGCATGTATGTGTGATGCACTGCTCAAAAAGCTTGCCGTTCATTGAATGTACAGACGCAGCAACGCAAGTAGACTAAATGATCATAGGAGCTGGCTATACGTAGTGAATAGACTGCAGGCAAAGCCGCCATTATATACGTAGAAACTGGACATCAGTGTCACAATTTTTATTAAACTCATACCCACGGAGAACAAGGGATCAAAAACTGTGTTGCAGCAAAGAAATGGCTGGGAGCATGGAAGAAGCGACAAGGGCTGTCTGGCCTGGTGTCAAGACTGAAGGCAGCCAAGAACTGGTTATCTATCCTCAAAGAACAGTGAACGCGAGAAGCTGAATTATCCCTCATCAAGGTGCAAGGAAGGAACACCATGAGTGCCAAGTTTATTAATTCAAGACAAGTAAATGCTATAAAATGGTCCGAATTGCTGTCTTCTGTCACGTAAGCTAAGGATAGACATAGGAGTTGGGCATGCAGACCAGAACTGTGATAAACATGTGCCCACACTCCCTTATATTCCCAGAAAAGCTAATCTACTGCAAGGCCAAGTTCAAAGACAGTCTGCTTGACAGAAGGCATGGACGATGAGATATGTGGGACTAATTGGGTAGGGAGGTGAAGTCAAGTTAACCCCCCGGCATCTGGGTATGAGCTTACGTGCTGCTAGTGAGCCAAATGTTCCGGACGTCGTACGAGCTTGCCAACTCATTGTAGAGGGCCATATAACAAAGGGCCTTATAGGTTAAGAACCAATAGTATTCTGTGTACTTAATAAGTGTGAGGATGACTTGCACTAGAGGCAGGCTTAAGTTGTCCACCTGACTGTAGAGACCCTATCACAATCCCAGTCCCTATGCAATGTGTACTTCAAGGTTCCCCTTAGTAGGTTTTTCTTATTTGCCACGTAGTGTGACATCACTTATGGCACATTTGTAGTATAAGAATGTGTTTTTATGTGATTTGTGCTGCGAGCATGATCGAAAGTCTGTCGATGTCCGTAATAACTCCCTTTTTTAGACAATTGATATTAAAACAGTCAAATTGGACTTTGCCAACTTCCTGAGTAAGTGTGATTATTTGGTTTAAGAGTTACTCTGCATCCCATCCTTTGCATGACATGTTACTGATTGAGGACCTTATGTTCACGACAAACAAAGCTTTCTTTACATAATGCTGGCAGCTCTTCTACCTTTGGTTTCAGGTCGATTTCAATTCTGCTAAATCCAGACAAGCAGATGCCTCTCTTAACTATTGGTGGCTATTTTTTTAAAACTTTAAGCCAACTGACTATGGCAGGGCCATTGAAAGGAACTATGTTGTCCCAGGCAACGTGCCCCTTTGTACCTCCCATCACTAGCTGTGGGCACAGGTTTGATTTTGACAGAGTCAAAATGGCACCCTATAGTGCACCATGTTGATGGTGCTTTAATGTAGTACCAGCCCCAACTGGGTGTCATTCTTGGTCGAAACCCATCCCACTTAAAGAATTGCAGTTGCAGCCCTAAACCATAAGCAGCTGGATTGGACAGGTTGTACTGGATTTCTAATTACACATGTAGTCAGCGTCAAACCATCAATAGAACAGGTAGTTGCCCAAATTATGCTCTGCACAGAAGTGCTACCATGTTTATTCTTACAGTCAACTGAGCACCGAAAACACAGAAGTTATATTGTACCACAAAGCAGGGATGTCATTTCACCAAAATGCCAGGGGTAGCAGAAGTGACATCACATGACCCTTGAACCCCCAGATGACATCAAATGAAGTGATGTCATTTGCCCCTCCCCAAGTGACATCACGGGAAGTGATGGCAAACGACCTTCATATTTTTCAGATGCGTGTAGCACTCATGTTTCCAGGCATTATCATTTCAGTCAGATATAAGAACTGAGGCACAGAGGGAGGCATGATTTGTCCACGGTCACACATTTGGAGAATGCCATTTTTCAGATTCGACGTGGGGTGTGTATGTAAACCATACAGAATGCAGTATTTGTAACAGGGTAACCGAAATCTCTAAGGCTACAGCTGGTGTATGAAACATCTATAGATCAATGGACACAGAATTATGCATTATCTGTGGCATTGCTGTGTTAAACAAGACAAAAAAGCACTGACCTGCGAAGGCGTGCGCTGCTGTTTACCCAGGAGACAAATGCTGCATGAGCAAGGCCTGAAAGTTAAATAATTGACCAGGATTTAGTATCAACAAAATTCCCTGGTTATAAATGCATCTATGAGTCGGCTACCACTACGATAGAAGAAACCTATTAGACTGATCTGGGTGCACCCAGGTGGGTGCACCTGATAATGTTATCTTTGCTGGAGTGTAATACCTGAGAAAGGTTCTTTCAATATACCCAAGACCCCCCATAGTTTTTGTTTTTTAAGCATAATACTGGGTGCCAGAAGACTTAAAAAAAACACCATTTAATGTAATATCATTGTTGTGCACATAAATCCAATGCACCACACAGTTATTTTAAATTGAAAACTCCCACAAGTTGCTTCTCACCAGGGGACTCACTGGCAGACTTCATGATTCACCCTGCACACTACCCCCTTGTCAGACCCAGTGGTGCCCAACGGCGTAGCACAAACTTTGGTATCTCCCCTGTGAGCCACACTGCAGGAGCCCCCCTAAGCTCCTTAAAGCACAGGGCATGCCACACCCCGGTCCAGACCACCACATGTGCTCAATGTTCATGATGATTATGCCGCTCCAGGGGCAAGCACTACTGCAAGTGAAAGACGTAAATATGTTTTTAATAAACACTTAAATGTTTAACGTAATGTACAAAGAAGGGGGCAGTGCCTGTTTTTTTTGGAGGGTGTAAATATTTGCCGCAAGTATTTGATTGGGACCGAGCGTAGTGAGGGAACCCGAAATAACGAAAATGGGTTTAGGTGTAATCCAGGGTGGATTCTTTTGTCTTCCCAGAGAATATGTTTTGAATAATAGTGCATTACACTCCACACTTTCTGTGAACATTTTGGTAAAAGGCCAACAATTTGGCTAAAAGGCCAACAATCAGTTTTGTAGAGTGTAGAGTAAATCATGAAAAAAGTACAATAGATGCAAGTCACCAAAAGTGCACAGGGCATTTCCCAATGCATTATCATGCCAGTCTCTGCAATATATTCTAGTATAAAAAACATTTTCATGCTGTCTGTGCCCATATATTTCCCTGCTGGCTCCACCAACATATGCTAGTATCCCCATATAAGAACATACAATGTCGAGTAATAAATGTAATTTCACAATAAGCAATGGCTAGACTGCACCAAAATGCCAGTCTAGCCAGGTAATGACAGACATGAACTTGCCTCTGCCCGGAAATACCAGTAAAACACGCAAAGTCAATAAAGGGTGTGGCAAAAATGTTCCAGTGATCGCCAGTCTCCCAGGGCCTTACACACAAAAACAACCCTTTCACCCACCAGTCACTCACCCATGCATCCACTCTCACATTCACTCACACAAGATTCACCACAAAGGCACACACCAAACCCTACGCAGAACATTCAAACACACATTACCCCATTCATACTCACTCACTCACTCACTCACTCACTCACTCACTCACTCACTCACTCACTCACTCACTCACTCACTCACTCCCTCACTCACTCATTGCATTCTCTACATAGGCACACACCCATCCACTCATTGCATTCTCTTCAAAGGCACACACCCAACCAGAACATTCAAAAACACACATCACATCACTTCTCATTCACCCACCAGTCACTTACACATTCTATTAAATCCCCTCATAGCATTCTCTTCACAGGCACACACTCACCCACTCAGAACATTCAAAAACACACATCACATAACATCACTTCTCATTTACGCACCAGTCACCCACATCTTCTCTTACATCCATTCATGGCATTCTCTACACAGTTCCACACCTGCACACCCAGAACATTCAAAAACACACAACACACCACTTCTCATTCACCCACCAGTCACCCACACCTTCTATTAAATCCCCTCATATCATTCCCTTCACAGGCACACACTCACCCACTCAGAACATTCAAAAACACACATCACACCACTTCTCATTCACCCACCAGTCACCCACACCTTCTATTAAATCCCCTCATAGCATTCGCTTCACAGGCACACACTCACCCACTCAGAACATTCAAAAACACACATCACATAACATCACTTCTCATTTACGCACCAGTCACCCACATCTTCTCTTACATCCACTCATTGCATTCTCTACACAGGCACACACCCACCCACACAGAACATTCAAAAACACACATCAAATCACTTCTCATTCAACTACCAGTCATCCACACCTTCTCTTACATCCACTCATTGCATTCTCTACACAGGCAACTCCCACACCCCCAAAACATTCAAAAACACACATCACATCACTTCTCATTCACCCACCAGTCACTCACACCTTCTATTAAATCCACTCATTGCATTCTCTATACAGGCACACACCCACCTACCCAGAACATTACAAAACACACAGCACATCACATCACTTCTCATTCATCCACCAGTCAACCACACCTTCTCTTACATCCACTAATTGTATTCTCTATATAGGCACACACCCGCCCACCCAGACCATTCAAAAACACACATCACATCACTTCTCATTCACCCACCAGTCACTCACACCTGGAGGAGGTGTCGTCCCGTCTGTGTGATGGCCTGGCGACCGTGGGGGGGGTGGATGGGCTCCCATTGGCTCAAACTCAACGAGACAAGACTGAGGTCCTGGTGGTGGGCCCCTCCTCTGAATCCTGTTCTTGGTCCCCGACCTTCTGCCCATCCTCACTTGGTGACTTTTCTATTCCAGTTACGGTAGTTAAAAATCTTGGGGTCTATCTCTCTCTGTTTCTCTATCCATAGTGTCACAGGTCAGTGCAGTGTGCAAGACGGGCCACTTCTTACTAAGGGTCCTTCTTAAGATCCTGCCCTTTCTTCCTCTTTCTTTTTGCACTACAGTTGTGGCTTCTCTTATTCCCAGCAGGCTGGGCTATTGTAATGCTCTCTACCTGGCCCAAACCTCAGGCCTAATCCATCGCCTGCAACTGCTGCAGAACCTGGCTGCTCGGACAGCCACCCCACATGGTTCCCACATTAGCTCAGTACTATGTTCTTGTTCACCAGGCATTCTACCAGGCTGGTGCCGATTTCTTGGGGGATAAATTCACTCCTTATATTCCTAGCCGCCCTCTTCGGTCAAGGAGTAAATGTCTGGTTGTTGTCCCCCGATTTCGTCTTCAAAAAGTGAGTGGCTGAGTCTTTTCGGTGGCCGCTAGTAAGTTATGGAATGGTCTTCCTTTAACTTTGAGGCTGACCATGAACCACCTGAACTTCCGTTGCTTGTTAAAAACTCTGGTCTTTCATTAGTCCTCTAGATTGATGTTGTACTACTGCGACTATCCTCGTGTCATGATGCCTTCGGGTGTATGTGCGCGTTATAAATCTGAGTAACATACCATAAAATAACATAACATAACACCTTCTATTAAATCCACTCATTGAATTCTCTACACAAGCACACACCCACCTACCCAGAACATTCATAAACACACATCACATCACATCAATTCTCATTCACCCACCATTAACATACATACATCTGACAGGGACTTCACACTTGCAAAATACACATCATATTGATTTATTTTTTAAAGCCTTCTTACTTTTTTATTGCAGCTTCGGTGTGTCCTTTGAGGCCACCCTCAGCTCCTCCCTGCTGCTCACGAACAGGAACCAGGAAGCTGCGAGAGCTTCCTGGTCCTTTTATGTGAGCTGCAAGGAAGCCAAGGGAGAAGGGGTTTATTATTTTATTTATTTATTTTCGTATTTATTACAGGGCACAAAACTCTTGGGTATCTAGGCACTCGTTACATTGAGGAAAAGAGAGGAAGGGATGGGGGTGGGGAGATGTAGTGGGGGGGAGAAGAGTCTTAGGAGGAGCAAAGTTAATTGAATAGCCAGGTGTTTAGGTTTCTGCGGAAGGTCCAATAGGCCTGTTTTTTTCTGAGTGCTGGTGGGAGATTGATCCAGAGTTTGGCAGCCACGAGTTTGCCATGTAACATTTGCCACATGTCGCAGTCAGCTCCAACCCCTACTGAGCACCTCCCCTGATGGGTGAGGACTGGGCTGGGGACCCACCACACCTGGTGTGGCGGGACCCCCGCCTCTTTAGGGCCAGCGCTACATCGTGAGATTCCGTATTTTTTAGGAGGAAGAGTTTTGTGGGTGGGGGGCAGTTTCGCATCACAAGGGAATCCCCAGGGGCTGCAACGGAGGCCCCCAGGGGTCGCAGTTGTGACCCCTGGTAGCCCCCAAATGACATCCCTGCCACGAAGTTACACAAAAGTCTCCCATAACCATAGACATTGTGGCAAGGAAGGATAGTGTTTATTGCAAAACCAGTCTTTGAACCGGTAGAGGCTCTTGTGCCAAATGGCAGCGGCTGTTTTTCAATTCAACGGCAGGGAACTAGGAAACCAATGTTACATTGCTGTCTAGAAATTATAAGCAAGGGAAACCAGTAAAAAAATGCGCAACCATTTTCCTGATGGCTGAGAAATGCCACAATAGACACCGACCCAGTGTGCCAATGTACATGGGCTGGATTTTTGCAGAAACCGCTGCCAGGGAGACAGAAAGCTGAACAGCGGAGTGTTTCATTTTAATGCACCTAATTGAGTACAGCCGAAAATACCCAGACAGTTTTATAGTGCACGTTACACAATTGCACGTTCTCCCTCGCGGCCTCAAAGTGATACTTATATTCGTGCACACCAGCTTAAAATCATCCTGGAAAGTAGGACTAAAGAGTTGATCCGAAGTTATGTCCAGAATTAATAAACTATAAACGGTTCTAAATTGTACCCCTGAACACCCTGTGTCCAACTATGTCGCAAGCCGCCAGACCCACCTGCTGAATGCCTCCCACAGATCCTTCTGCCCGAGTCCTTTCACTGAATCACATTTATCCGAGTCCATTTTTCCCCTACCCGCTCTGCTCCGCCTTACTCCTGTCCCTCAAAGAGGGGTTCCGCCCCAATATCTACCTTCCACTTCCGTACAGTGCGCCAATGTGGGGCTCTGCCCCCTAACCTTCCTTCTGCAGCCATATAGCCCACAGTTCGCCAAACTACTCCCCCTCTGCAACTTTCTTTTCTACACTTAATGGGGGCCTTACCGCCCCAGTTAGCCAAACTTACCTCTTCCCGTCTGCTCTCGTTTACTGTGCTTCCCGTGCACTAGCCCGCTGGTTCGCAACCTTCCCCTGGAACCACAGCGATGTGGCTGTGGAAATCGATGATGGTCGAGTGGCTCAACTGCTGGCGCAGAAGTCTTGGGAGAACGGAAATTAAATAAAGAGGATTGCGTCAGTTGGGGGTCGACTAAAGCAAGTGAAACCCTATAAGTGTGGTTTATCTTCAACCCTTCCGGAGTTCCACGTGTAATCAGAAGTTCGGGATGAGGAATTGACTTGGCATACAAATAATACAGCTTTAAAGCCCATCATAGAGGGCTCCATTACCTGATAATGGCCCAAAGACAGTCAAGTGAGGGTTTTTAATGTTGTCTGGGTACTTTATAACAGGAAGTGCAGCTTATTATTGTCCACGGTGTGTGCTGCTCATTTTTCAACCTGGGAAGGATGAAAGGCTGAGTTTGGCCCTGCTGGGATTCGAACCTGGGTCAGCAGGCTCATGCACAGATGTCTAAGGGAGTGCTCTGCTGACTGTGAGCCGATAGGCACTCCCTTTTATATCAGCGGAATTTGTCATTAAATCTATTAGGGCCTTAATTTATCTCAGATGTACGCCAGACACACCATCTGAAATGCTGTTTTTCATTTTGCCATTAGGTGGGCAGTCGAAGCACCCAGGGCAGTTTCTAGTCCATTTGGTGCCCAGGGCAAAACACTAAATTGCGCCCCCCCCCACCTCCCCGCGCTCGGCATGCGCGCCACTCCCAAACTATACCCTGCGGTTAAGTAACACCTACCCAACGTCAATAAATCACTGTTATACACATGAAACAGGTTTTATTACATTGTGATTCAAGAACTTTATTAAAATAGCTTTTTATTTTTCTAACTATTAGTGTCTATTTTAATTACTTGTATGTGTGACTTATTTAAAGCACATCCTTGGCTTTTTGGATCCTTGGCTTCTCTGGTCCATCGTCCAACTGGTCCTTGATTCGTCACTCTCCTCCAGTCCTTGGCTCCCTTGCACACCTGCCAGGTATTTCCATGTGCTTTGTGACACTGAGCCATCCCAGGCATCTCCTGTTAAATGCTAGGACTGGCATTAGTGATCTTCCCATTATAAGTAAGGACCTAGAAGGAGCACCATGCAAAGTGAAAATCCAGGACTGTTTCCTGGCGTCACCCATGGCATGGGCCCCCCAATTGGCAGCAAGGCCCCTATGAGTTGCTCCGCTTTTCTGTCACCTCTTTGGTCCTTGACTCCTTTGTGATTCACTCTTTTCTGCTCAGTCGCCCTTCTGGTCTTGGGGAACCTGGTTGATTGCTCTCCTCTGGTCCTTGGTTCTTATGGCCCCATCACCCCTCTGGTCATTCGTTCCCTCATGAGTTGGTCTTCTGGTCCATCACTCCTCTGGTCCTTGGTTCATATGACTCATCACCCCTCTGGTTATTGGCTCCCTCATGAGTTGCTCCTCTAGTTAATCACTCCTCACATTTTGATGTAATCATAAAATACCTGGGTGGTTACCGAGGATAATTTTTGGAGAAATAAGGGAAGAATAGTTTGTTTACAAAGCATCCACTTGTACTCCCCCAAGTGAACAAGCCAAGTGCCAGGTGCTATGGCAGTACTGGCGAAAGGACTCAGTCGTCTGGTTCACGCTAGAGTTGTCTTGTCAATGTACTGAGCAAGAAGGAAACTCTTTTAGCTCTCTTTAATCAAGCCTTAACATCAAACTTTGCACTCCAAGTGCAAGCTAGTGTTTTTTCAGAGCAGTCTTCTGAGAGTTAAAGACTTCATTTGAGCTGGAAGTAGTAAAAATGTGTTAACCAGGTCTGCTTTCATCCAATCCATGTATAAGCACTGTGAGTGTCCATCAGCGAAGTCCTGTTAAAAACATTGGCAAAGCCAACCGTTTTTGGCTTGTGTATACGTTTTAGGCATTGGGTGTTCAACCTTTCTTTGCACACTTTAATAGGGGACTAACAATTGGGCAGGCTGCTTGTATCACAAAGTGAACTTCAATTTAGGTGCAGCCTGTTGCTGTGTGTGTGGGGGCACCATCAGTCATCCCTGGTCGCTCATTGGCTTTCAACACTGTTGACTATGTGGCATTAATAAAGGTTCTATTCGTCAACATGGAAAACTAGGGGCTACTTTTTATAATGGGTTTCATCTCCCTAAAATGGACGCTCAATTCACGCAGATGTGCCCTCTCAAGCTCAGACCGCATTACTGTGGAGTAGATCATGGTGTGTCCCAGGGGTCAATAACACCCATGCTATTCAACATGCATATTTTAAGCGAAATCATTGGAAGACTGAATTTTAGTGGATAAGTTCACCTTCTTTTACTTATTCAAAATGTAACTATTTTTTTTCTTTGCATGCTCACGTAGGTAATCCACACCTGAGCATGGCAAAGAAAAAAAATAGTTACATTTTGAATAAGTAAAATAAGGTGAACTTACCCACTAAAATTCAGTCTCATTTATTTTTTATTTTTTCCGTTCACTTTTAGATTCTGCATGAAACGTATGCCCCCTTGTTTTAGGGAACAAAATATAAGCCACGGGAAAGTTAACTCGTAACATGATTGAAAAAGGAGTTAACTTCCCCGTGGCTTGTTGTTTCTTCATTCACCCGCTGTGGCGCCCAGTGTGGTAGTGGCCCCTGCTGCTAATGAAACTTAGCAGCAGGGGTCCTGGCACCGCGGTGGGGATTGAATGGAAGAAGGCTGACGGGCGGGGACGTCAATTGGGGGTCGTTTGTGCGGGATTGCTCGAGTAGCTGTTGTGCTCACATTAGGTGCCTGCCCTGGCAACCAACGTGAGCACATCATAGACAGCGCCAGCACCTGCAGCCTCCACTCGAGCAATCGCGCACAGCCGAGGGCAATGGAGCTCGCTCATGGAAAGTCGAGCCCTCACTAGTGTGGGCTATTGCGCCTCTGGGGCGATTGCGCCCCGGGCAGTCGCCCGCCTCGCCCGGGCCAAGAAACGGGCCTGGAAGCACCCACACCTGCATCCATTAGCCAGAAATGCACTTGGATGCACTGTGAGAAGGGAAGAGTGTGTGATATATCCTTTCAAACACATCAGCGTCCAGGCGCCCATCATTCTCTCTAATGATTGTGGACATGAGTGTTGTGCGCTTGCCTAATCTACCCACGCTTAATTGGGGACCAGACTTAAATCCTGGTGAAACCCTGAAGCAACTGGGCTGACTTAAAAAAGAAAAACAGGGGCCAGGTTTCGATTTGCTCCACCAATGTCACTTGGTTACTGTACATAGTAGACACTGCTCAGTGTTCTGTACAGGACTCCCGTTCATTCATTCACCATACAGTACATGTAACACCTGATTTGTAGAAGCACTTTTAGGCACATACACAATCGTGTGAGGCAGAGGACCCAGGCTTCAGAAACCCTAAATCAGCAGGGCAAGGCATTTGGTTTTTATTTGGGTCACACAAAGTGTTGTGACAAATATATCATTTTAAAAACGTTTTTTCAGACATATAACTAAAACATAGGACAGCTGATTTTGGCATTGTGTAGGTAGACGAGGTAAACTGGCTGAGGTCTACAGTAAATTGCTGTGACACCTATTCCAAAGAGTGGCCTAACACTCACCATTCAGTTCTTTTCTTTTCAGCAATCCAGGGGTGTCCTTATCCAGGTAGCTTACTCGTGAAACCGGGAAAAGACGTAGAGCTCTGCAACTCCTACAGGATTCTCTCCTTTTGATGAATATTGACATCAAAATATAGACATTCCCGCAATGTGATCAGAAGGGATCTTACCACAGCTGATTCACACAGATCAATTAGGCTTTGTGGTAGTATGACAGATGTTCAATAATGTATGCAACATTGTCTACTTGGTTGATATAAGAGGGCAGTCTCCCTCGCAAACAGCAGCATTACTAACTGCAACCACCGATTCAGGGTAATGGGCTGATGGTGGTCAGCATGGGGCATCAACTGAACTTATTTGAAGTTTTACGAGGCCCTTCTCAGATAAGTACTCAGGAGGGTGGCTTATTTGATCGTTTTCCTGCTGGCCCAAGGGGTCCCCAGGTATCTTGGACATCGACCAGAGGTCAGCGGAATATGCATGGAGCCGTCCTTTCAGGATCCTAATGGAAAGTGTTATCCCAGACACCAGATCTCTGGTGTTGAACAAAAAGAACATTCTTCGTCTTTTGAGTGAGATTCCAGCGTTATCTGACATTTCTTCTAAGGATTTAGAAAGGATCGATTTTATCGATCTGCACAGAACTGACCAATCAGTTATATTTCTGAAGTGCAAAATTGTGTTTGACATTATCCTTAGGGAACATGAAAATCTCAGAGTGTTGGGTTTTGACTTGTTACCTTTCAGTGAAAATAACTTTGTTGGAGATGGTCCATCTATGGATGGGAGACACGTGATCTCTGTTAATCCCATGGGACATTGTGATGTTTTAGAGGTGTAAGTGTTATAACTGAAAAGGAAAAAGAAAGTTTCTGAGGAAAGTAGGGATTGGTCTTGGTTGCTAGGTGCATCGAGTGGAGAGCTTTCTGCACCCTCTCCTTTTCCCCTCCTCATGAGCCTTGTTTTCTTTCTGTTTTATCATTGAACACGTGTGGTCATCAGCATATTTTTAATAGTCATGACTTGGGTCTTTGGCTGAGGAATCATATCACTATTACCCTCCAAAAAACATGGCTCAAATACCCCCCCCTTTTTGGATGGTTACGTTGTCTACTTTCAGGGGGCTCGGCAGGGCGACCTCAGGCACCCCTATGGTGGTCACCTAACCATGGTGAGATCTTGTATTGAAATAAGGGGGGTTGATAACCATGACATCAGTTTTGGGACTATGGCCACACATGTTGAGCTTGATGGAGAAAGACATTTCTATCTGCTGATTCTCAACATGTACTGGCATTCCGTCCTAATCCCACTGTGTGATGAATTCGATCTTGTAATGCAGTTCATGAACAAGTGGATTATTTACTTCCCTGGTGTACATGGTGTACCTTTGGGTGACCTAAATTCATACTGCATTCATTGCCATCTTCTGTGTGATGGTGAGGATTTGAGGGGTCAGCAGCATCTCAAACTCAGTAATGGGAGAAGGGGGCTTGAAGGGTTAACTGGTCTGGGGTTGTCTCATTTGAATGGTACTGTTGTAGGAGTTATTCCACCACACTCCACCTGATCTAACGGGACTGCCCGCTCCAGTATTGATTACATCTTTGTTGACACTTGGCTGTTCTCTGATGGAAATTAATCCAACCGATTTCTAGTGACCATTCGATTTTCATGGCTCATCTTAACACTCTTGGATTGGGGGGAACCAGGAGAGATCACAAACCGACTAACATTGTACTGAATAACGGTGCCAATCGAGTCTTGTGGAAGCTCTCTTTGGGGTCTCGAGTCAATGCTTGGCCACCTCCTCCATGGACTGGAAGCTTAACACCTTCACAGTGGGTAATTTTCATTGCTTTGTACATTACCTTGTTGTGGTTAATCTGTCCCGGAAGAACAAGAGTGGGTCAAGATTTAAGAGGCATGCTCACGCTCCCAATGAACAACTTGTTCTCAGGAAAAGAGAAATGAGAAGGGCTGTAAGGTAGGTACAAAATAAAATGGTCCTCTCTGTAACTGAGAAAGGTGTCCTGATTAGAAAAGAGCGACACTTTTATAAGAATTGGCTGCGTGGTAGTCATGCCCTCAGGTGCCAATTCGATGCTGAGGCCATGTTGGCCGTCCTGAGTAATAAAAATGCTCAGGCCTTCTGGAGGCTTACAAACGACCTGGATTCTACACAGCCATGTCAATTGATGAATGCAGTCTCTGAGAAAGATAGGATATAAAGGACATCCTGGTCTCCAACCCAGGCCTCCCTATCGCTGACACCTACACTAGTGCCTCCTCCAAGGAAACTCTCACTGCCATCCTCTTTTTCATGCCTTCACCTGACCTATGGACCCTTCATATGGTCTCTGTACTCTCTCCTTTCTCCTCTTCTCCCTTTAATGGGGGCACCCGTTGGGATGTCCTCTTGGCCCCCTTCCACTCCTCTAAGGCCATCATTAATGTCTACGCTAAAGGGACCGTCTTGGTCCAAGGCCCTTAAGCCAACCTTCACCTCTTTGATAGACGCTTCCCGTGCCTCATCAACTTCCTTTCCTCTCCTGCTGTCCCCCTCCTCTGTCCTCGGCTACCTTGCCTCCACCCTCCCATCCTGCCCCCTCTCTGGCTCCTTCTTCACCTCCGCAGGGCGTTCCTCTGATCTGTACCCCTCCCCGGAAGACCTTCAAGGATGGCAACCTTCTCCACATTCCCACTCTTAACTCTCGCTCTGCCGTCAAACATTCCTCTGATATCTGTCGCCTTCTTGAGGAACTGGACCTTGACGTTCTCGGTTTCACTGAGACATGGTTCACGGCCAGCTCTGTCACCAGCTTTGACACACTCCTACCTGACGGTTACAAGATCCTCTCCGTGCCCAGGCCCAACCGTGCTGGGGGGGTGTGGCCCTTATCTTCCCTGAGTGGATTCCTGCCACTGTCACTCCTAAGCAGACCAACTCCTCTTTTGAATGCCTTGTCTGCCGACTCTCTCTCTCCTAGCCATTCCCTTACCGTGGCTACTATATATCGGCCACCTGGTCAAATTTCCTCCTTCCTCCCCGAGTTGGCGGACCTCCCCTCCTCACTCCTGTCCTCAACCACTCAACTTCTCTTTCTTGGAGACCTCAACATCCACCTTGATGCCTCCTGTCCTCCCTCTGGACTCTTTCGCAACCTCTGCGACTCTCTCTCACTCTCTGTTCTTCCGTCTGGGCCGTCTCATTCTGCAGGGCACACTCTCGATGCTCTGATCTCTTCTGACCTTCCCCTCTCTTTCCCTCTCTCCACTCCTCTCTCCTGGAGTGATCACTTTCTCCTATCCTCCCACCTCACCTTCCCTACCCCACAGGCAAAGCCACCCTCATCACTGCCACCCTCCTTCTCGGTCATCCGACCCATGAAGCGCGTGTCAGTTGAGGCTTTTGCTGCCACCTTCTCGCCCCCCCTCCCCCTTCAGCTGACTCCCACCCTGACACAGCCCTCTCTACTCTCCACTCTGCTATATCTGATACTCTTGATATCCTTGCCCCTGTCATGAGTATCTGCCAGGAGCCCAAAGCCAAATATAACTCCTGGTATGACTCAGATCTCGTCACTCTTAAACGCAAGTGCAGGGTGGCAGAGAGGAAATGGCGTGCTTCATGTTCATCCTCTTACAAACTGGCCTGCTGCCTGCTCCAAAGGCAATACCGGCTCTCCGTTCTCACCAAGAAGAGAGCCCTTATCCAAACCCGCATCTCTGTGGCATCTAACAACTCGGTCGAACTCTTTAAAATCTGCAAGGAGCTGGCCAACCCTGTTGCAGTCTCTATCTCTCCTATCCCCCCCCCCCCGGCCCTCTGCACGGCACTGGCCTCTCACTTCATTAAAAAAAAAAACTCAGGTCATCCTGTCCTCACTCTCCTCCTATCACCTCCCCCCTCTATTCCCTGCTCTTCCTCTGGCCCTTCTGCAGCCACCCCTCCTCCCTCCTTCTCTGCCTTTCCCCTTTTTTCTGCTGACGAGGTTTCGAGACAAGTCCGTTCTATGAAAGTCTCGTCAAAACAGGTCCACCCCTGTTCCTCCAAAGCTATCAAGGACCACATCGACTCCTTGGCTCCTGCCCTGCTGACTTCTGCAATCACTCCTTCGCCGCTGGAGTCTTCCCATCCCCCGTCAAGCACTCACTTGTGCACCCCCTTCTTAAGAAACCCTCTTCTGACCCCTCCTGCATGGCTAACTATCGCCCAATCTCTATCAGTCCCTTCCTGGGCAAGCTCCTGGAGAAACTGGCCATCTCCCAGCTTAATCTCCATGCTGAATCTGCTGGTAGTCTTCATGACCATCAGTCTGGCTTCAGAGCTGCCAGAAGCAGGGAAACTGCTCTCCTGAACATCCGTGAGGAACTGCTCTCAAACCTTGACTCTAACACCCCAAGTGTTCTCATTTTGCTTGATCTCTCTTCTGCCTTTGATACTGTCAACCATGCCATCCTGCTCAACCATCTCTGTGATAACCTGGGTATCACTGGTCAGGCTCTGGCGTGGCTGACCTCTTTCCTCTCCAATCGACCCTCCCAGGTCCAACTGGGGTCCTTCCTCTCTGACATCTTTTTCTCTACCTGTGGTGTCCCCCAGGGATCTAACTTCTCTCCTTGGCTGTTCAACCAGTATCTGGCACTTCTTGCCCACCGCATCGCTGCTCTCTGCCCCAACTTTCAGTGCTATGCGGGTGATACCCAGCTCATTTTCAGGCTACCCTCAGCCTCCTCTTCCCCTTCCCTCATCTCTGACTGTCTTTCTGCTATCCATGAGTGGTGTGCCGCCAACGACCTCTGCCTTAATGCCAGTAAGACTGAGATTCTACTCATCGGCACACCCACTCCCTCCTTCCCTGCAGCTCTCTGGCCGGCCTCTCTTGGCCCTCTTCCTGCTCCTACCTGCAAGCCAAAAAACGTGGGGGTCATCTTCGACTCCACACTCTCTTTCTCTCCTCACATATCTGACGTCTCTAAGAAGTCACCCTACCAGCTACACCTCCTCAGAGGTATCCTTCCATTCCTCTCCTTCCCCCAGAAGCTCACTGTCTCTAGAGCCCTGTTTCTCTCGAAGCTGGACGTCTGTATCAGCCTCTATCTAAATCTGCCTGCCTCTTCTCTCCGCCCTTTGCAACTCATCCAGAATAGGACTGCGAGACTTGTCCTTGGCCTCAAGCCCAGGGACCATATCTCTCCAGGACTGAAATCATTACACTGGCTCCCAATGGCTGCGAGGATTAAGTTCAAAACCCTCTGTATTGTCCACAAGGCCTTCTGGGGCCTTGGGCCAAAATACCTTCAACTCTCTCTTCCTAAATAACTTCCTTCACGAGCTCTTCGCTCACCCGCCTGAAACTCCCTCAGGGCCAGCCGCTTCTCCAAGCAACGATTTGGGGGTAGAGCTCTCTCCGGAGCAGGGGCCTCCCTCTGGAACAGCCTTCCTGCCTCCCTGAAACTTGAGGAGAACCATCTCCGGTTCCGGAAGCACCTCAAAACATTCCTCTTTGCCTCCGCTTTCTCTCCCCCTCTCCCCTGCTAAAATTACTGAAACTGCACTGAATCTGCAACTGGGCCACTCACCGATCACGGTCCCTGGCCCAGCCACTCTCCCCTGCACTGCCTCCTTGGAAACCCCTATACTGCGGGACTGTCTCTGTATCCCACAGCCCCTCCTCCCAGCACTTGTCTGCACTTACCTTGCACTTGCCACCAGCTGGCCCTTATTATTTTTTTTGTATTCTACTAACCCTGTACTCCACTTTCCCCTCTCCCTTTCCCCCTTGCACTTTTCCCTTCCCCTCTACCCTTGCACTTGTGCGATCTGAATGACACCTGGCCTAGTAGGATCATTTTCTGTCTCCCCTTTGTTCCCCGACCTGCCTCGTCGCGCCTTGAAACACTTGTGTATAGGCGCGTTACAAATGCCATATCATATCATATCATATACTTTCCAGTCACTGTATGAATAGCTTGTTACAAATGCCATATCATATCATATCATATACTTTCGAGTCACTGTATGAATAGCTTGTTCGTACTGTGCTCAGTGCGAGGGAAGCTCCTGACATTAGTGACAAGTCGTATAAAACCGACAAAAATGATGAGTTAGTTTTGAAGATAATTTACTGATTTAGTACCTCAAGGGCGCCTGGCCCAGACAAGATTTCAAAGCACCTATTTAAATCTGACCCGGTAATCTGGGCAACTAGTTTGACCCTACTGTTCACCAATGTGGTCAATACTAAACTTTTTCCATTGTCTTGGTCCCAGGCGCACATCGTTCGAATTTACAAAAAGGGTGCTAGATCAGCCCCTGCAACGATAGACCGATTGCGATCCTTGATGCTGATAGCAATGTTTTTGCAACCATCCAGCTTCAGCACCTGGAATCATGGGCACATAAATCTGGTTGCACTGAGAAATGGCAGACAGGCTTCTGAAGAAATATGGTTACGTCATTAAATGGTCTTATGGTCAAATGCATCCATCATCTTTTATGGGGGAAGAATCATAACTCAGTTTACCTCACTTCCATTGATCTTACAGCAGCCCTCAATGCCGTTGACTGCAGTTTATTGTGGTATAAATCGAATATGTGGGGCATTCTTAATGGTTTATTGAGACTAATGACTGGCCTCCATGACAACTCTAGCATTCAAGTCTGTTTGAATAATCACGGTTTGCTTTCTCCTTCAATTACTACTTCATGGGAGGTCAGGCAGGGCTGCGTCCTGGACCACTGTTTGTTTAACCTGTATATGGCTGACGTTGGTGAATATCTGCAACCCAAAGCTATTGTTAGCCCCAAATTGCATAAGCTAATACCATTATGGCTGGCTTACGCCGACAATTTCCTTAACTTCGACTGTAAAGCCATAGGCTTGCAGCGTTTACGTAATGGATTCTCTAATTTTGATGACACACACTCCTTAAAGATTAACTCAACAAAATCAAAGATCATGCAAATTACAAATCGGAAAAAGAAAGCTGCCTTTTGTTTGCGGATTGTGTCTGAGCCTGTTGATACAACGGGCACCCTTCTCTATTTGGGCTTCTTTGTTACCTCAAACATATACAAAATCAAATTGCGGTCCTGTTTGAGAACTTGTGCCACTGCTATAGCAAATCAGCAGTATAGTGTGGATTTGCATTTTGGTACATTTTCCTTATTTCCTTGAATTCGCTTTTGCAAAGGGAAAATTGTACCGAAGATCGTATATGGAATTGAAATTTACAATCTGACTATCTTTGAGTACCTACCTGTACTTAAAGCCCTGATTTGGAGGTAAAGTCTTTCGTGTCTCCGGCTCTCTCCCTCTCCTCGCAATGCGATATGAGTTGGGCATAGTTTCCTTGACACAAGAGGTCAGTGGAAGTGTCTTTCACTCCATAAAAAAATCTTGTTGCCCAGCGAGGGATCTGAAAGAAATGTTGTTGGAAAAGGGATGTAGAGTACTGCAAGAACTTGTTGAGTTTTGCACAGCCTTAATTACTGAATGTGGTTGTACTGTGAGTGAGTTGTTGGGGAATCCAACCAAAGTAAAACATGCATTATATAATCTTGATTGGAACGGCCTCCTTTAGTCCTGCACCCACCAATGAGGCAAGAAATCTGGGGGTCATCTTTGACTCCACTCTCTCCTTCTCTTCTCATATCTCAGACATCTCTAGAAAGTCCCACTACCAGCTGCACCTCCTCAGAGGTAGTCTACCCTTTCTCACTTTCCCCCAGAGACTCACCGTCTCCAGAGCCCTGGTTCTCTCTAGACTGGACTACTGCAACATCCTCTTTCTCAATCTTCCTACTTCTACTCTCCGACCTCTTGAACTTATCCAGATCAGAACCGCAAGACTTATCCTTGGCCTCAAGCCCAGGGACTGCATCACTCTGGCGCTGAAATCTGAAGTCCCTCTGCATAGTCCACAAGGCTTTCTGGGGCCGGGGCCTGCACTACCTACTCTCTGCTTAAATACTCTCCTTCTAGAGCCCTCCATTTCGCCTACTCCAACTCTCTGCGGGTGAGCTGTTTCTCCAAACAGAGATTTGGTGGTAGAACTTTATCCTCTGCAGGTACCTTCCTCTGGAACAGCCTCCTTGCCTCTCAATGTCTTGAGCCGGACATCCTCAAGTTCTGGAAACTCCTCAAGACCTTCCTCTTCGCTTCCTCTTTCTCTCTCTCTCTCTCCCCTGCTAACCTCCTTTCTCCCCTCTCCTGCTTCCCTCCTCCTTTATCCTCCCAAACTCTGCTCAGTTTTGCTAACTGGTGCCTGGTGCACCTCCAGAGCTTCACAAGTCCCAGGCTCCCCCACCAGTCCTACACTTGCCTCCGGGCCTCTGCACTCTGCCTCACACTCGGAATATGGTCCATGTGAGGGGCAACCTCAATGCACTTAACCCAGGCCCCTGATAGACAGGGCACACTTGTTCTCTCTGCCTCACACTTCCTGTCAGCGCACTTGCACAAACTTGAATGCACTAGGCCTAGCAATATCGTTTGTCCTGTCCTCCATTTGTCTCCCCTCCCTAGCTTGGTTGCGCCTGAAACACTTGTGCATAGGAGTATTATTGATGATGACCTATCATCAATCAATCTGAATGTCGCCAGGCCTAGTAAGGTAGTTTATTGTTATGTATGTCCTTTTCCCCCTCACCACCCTCCTTCTCCCACACTCCTTGTCATCTACTAGTATGGCAGCTTATTGATTGTATGCTCTTTCCTTCTCTGCCATCCCCCTTTCTTTCCTTCCCTCCTGTCATGCGCTTGTACTAGTAGAATGGCCTCAGGCCTAGTATGCTAGTTAGTTTTGTTAAATCAGTCAGAAACCTCAAGGCCTAAGAATGAATACTGTATTCCCTTGTTCCCTTCCTGCCTTGAAGCTCTTTGAAGCATTTCACTTGTGTATAAGCACTTTTCAAATAACCAATTACAATTACAATACACACCTTTGATGGTTTCCACCAGTATGCTTCACTGAGTCACTCGTAGGAGGATTATAAGAGGCTGGAGGCATTAGCCCCCTTTTTGGCAATCTATCCTGACAAGAGTACCCAGAGCCTATTTCTTAAGTTTCGATGGAACCTCATGCTCACCAAAGACTTTTTGGTCCGATTTGGGCTGGTGTGGGAAGAGTGTGCATTTTGTAGGTTCTGTCAGGATGAAGATCAACATGAAACCCTTAAACATTTGTTGGTCCTCTACCCTGCTGCTCATTGATTGAGGTGGAATTTCTTTAAAAGGTTCATTGACCTGTTTGCTCAGGGAGGAAATGAATTAATCTGGAAATACTGTCTTGCTGGATTTACTACTTCTGTTGTTGTGTCAGTCTCCTCTTTTTAAGAGAATTGAATATCGAAACCGTGGGGGTCATTACGACCCTGGCGTTAAGGGTTTAACGGCGCCGTAAAAGGTGTCGGCGCCGTTAAACCCTTAACGCCTGATTACGAGGTCCCTTTGCGGGACCCGACCTTAATGGCTGGTTTTATCAGCCGTTAAAGTAGGGTGCCGCAAAGGGACCTCGGTGCTAATTACGGTACCGCAATTTGCGGTACCGTACTTAGCGCCTTCCCCAGTCCTATTGAGCCCTATGGGGAGAAAATGGGAATGGGGAAGGGCCATGGTGAAATGGGGAAATACCGCCCCGCCAACCTTGGAATAGGGCGCTATTTCCCCATTCCACCATGGCGGACTCGTTACAACACCGGCACCAACCATGGTGCTAATAGCGCCATGGTTTAGCGCCGGGGTTGTAATGAGGGTCGGTGTATCCAAATGAACCCTGATACTTTTATGTATTTATTTATTTTCATTTCTTTTTCTTATTTGCTTTTTTTTCTTTCTTGTTCTTTTTCGTTTTACCATTGTTTTAAATCTAGTCTCTGTAACTACTTATTTTAATTTTAATGTAAAAGTCTATTCTAATGGTTAAAGTTTGAAAATGTTTCTTCTTGCTTTTTTTTAAAGGTTATTTGGTTAACTATACATTTTTTTTTACTAACAATGCTGACAAAGCACTTCATGTGGTAAGTTGAATATTTCTGAAAAAAACATTAAGAACAGGAGGGGCTTATTAAACTCTGAGAGCAGGAGGGGATTATTAAACATTAAGAGCAGGATAAGCTTATAAAATGGTCATGGTTAATGGTACACACCCAGTGACAAGGATAAGGGTTAATGGGGGTTTTAGCAGAAGAAGTCAATTTGCAGAGGAGGTTAGGCAGGGTTGACCCTTGTCATCCATATCTTTTGTTTTATGCATGGCACTATTTACAAGGAGGATCTGAGCTAGTAATGCAGTGGAAGGATTTAGATTTGGGGGAAATTATAAATTAGCTTGGATTGTGGATGATGTCCTCGCTTTCCTATTAAATCCATGTAAGGGATTACCCGAATTTAAAATAAGCTGACAGATGTTGCTACGGTAGCTGTTTTTCACATCAATCCTTCTAAGTCTGAAATGCTGGTCCAGAAACTCCTTCTCATTTTACCAATACGTTGGACTTTAAATGGGTACGAGCTAAAATGTAATATCTGGGCATCTATGTCATTAACAGAGTGCAAGATCTGTATTGAGCCAAGTGCCCAGCTCTTTCAGTGCTATCAAATCAGATCTAAACAGATTAACTTGGTTGGAAGTCTCCCTGGTTGGACGTATTAATATACTGAAAATGAACATTCTACCAAGACTTCTCCATATTTCTTTTTAGCTTTACCAATTTGATACTGGAACGGAAATTGAGTGAGGAGGGGAAGTCGATGGTTAGGTTTGTTTCGAAAGGTAGTACCCAGAGGACTGCAAGGAAGATTTTGACAGCGGGACTAAACAAAGGGTGCTTGCGATGCCCCAATATCCATCAGTATTTATTTTTTAAAATTTCTTGTGTGTATCAAGTTTTCATGATTTAAAAAGGGTACCTTTGCGTTCTTTTTTTGTGTTCTGTGTTCTGTTGTTTCATTTTGCTGTTGTTGGATTCCAGTTATTCTGTCAAGGTTACCTTGTCAGAGTTTGCCTTACTGCATTCGGTTAGAGCGGCTTGCAGGATCTTCACTGTGGCGATTGACCAAGATGTTTTTTGGCCGCTCATCAGTCATTGCCACCATGCATCTTCTTCGCTCACGATGTAAGTCTCTGAGATCGGGCGTAGGTATGTTTGTCGAATCTGTAGGATGGACGGGCAGACCAGTAGCAGGTGTCACACTGTCTCCGTCTGGTTGGTTTTTTTCACAGACGACAAGTCTTGCTGCTTGATTGGCCTCGTACATAGAGAATTTCACTTGTGAGCAGCAGGTTCAGGCAAGCTCTTAAAAAAGTGTGTCTCGTCGACCTGTTCGGAAATCTCTGCAACAGCTGCATATTTTCGTTTAGTTTCATTGAGAAGGGTGGGAGGTGGCGCAGAAGTTTGTTTGCGTTTGCTCTTTCCTGAGTGGTGATCCAGTCCGATTCAGCCAGTTTCTTTTTAATTTATAGGGGATTCTGGATGAGGTCCTCTTCTGTGCACGCAATTTGCTCAAGCTAGGTTCTTTTCTGTGTTGCCCAGCTGACTATCATTTTGCACCTTCCTTCTTTGATTTCTGTGTCTATCAGTTTGTAAAGAGGAAGTGCGTCTGGGAGAAATGTTTTCCTGAATAAGGATATGCTGCTGAATTCCACCATCGCTTTTAGGGAGGTGAGACCTAGTTCTCTTCTGATAGCGGCTGTCTGGGTTGATTTTGGCAGATTCAATACTGATTTCCAGAAAAAGCCCTCCATTTTTTGCCAGATGTTGACCGGAATTGTTGGCATGGTGTCTGCACCATATGTTAGGGCGGGGACCACTTTGGCTTTATGGAACTTGAGTATTGGTATCAGAGAGAAGTGGCCAAATCTTTTGTCCAGGACTCTGGCCTGTGTTGTCAGGGAGCAAGCTTTTCTCCAAAGTTCCTTTTGCATACTCTTCTCTGAGATTGTGCTGTCAATAATTGCTCCTAGGTATCTGATGTTTGTTACAGTTTCGACTTTGACTTTTTCTAAGTTCCAGTGGAAGGTTTTGGATCTTCTCGAGTTCTGTTCCGGGATAAGGACCTTTGTTTTAGCTTTGTTTATCAACAGGTTTGCCTGCTCCATGTACTCTGACAGGTTGTTCAACTGCCTTTGCAGTCCGCAGTCCAATTTCGGTTCGGTCCAGCAGCGTTATGTTGTCAGCATATAGCAGTCGTTGTACTGGAACACCACTAATTTTTGGAGGGAAGGCTCTGATGGCTTGGCCTGAGTCTTTCAAATCGCCAATGAACGCTGTGAATACAGCCGGGGCCAGAGGGCAGCCTTGTTTCACTCCTCAGCTTGTTGGTATTTCTGCAGATAGTAGACCGTTTTTGTTCAATTTTACCCTCATTGTTGTATCCTTGTGTAAAGCTTTTATCGGTGCAAGGATATTTTCCGGACATCCCCAAGCTTTGAGCTTCAACCACAGTTTCTCTCTGTCTACTATGTCAAAGGCTTGCGTTAGATCTATGAACGCGAGAAATGCTCTGGACGTGCCTTCGAGTGTTTTGCTCTTGATTATGCTGAGTAACATGATGTTAACTGTTGTGGTGGAGTTTTTTATTAATCTGGCTAGGAAGGGGTCAGCACATGGTGCTGTCTTTACCCAGTTTTGGAATCTTTTTAGCAGTAACATCCCGTAGATTTTTCCGATCGTGTCCAGGAAGGCTCTTGGTCTGTAGTTGCAAGGGTCTGATCTGTCACCTTTTTTGTAGATCCGGACGACCGTCGCTGTTGTCCAGGATCTTGGGGTTGTTCTTGAGTTTGTGCAATTGCTGAAAACCCTACTGATAAAGGGGGTCCAATTGCTTGGAAAGTTTTTGAGGTCTACGTTTGTGATGGGGCTCTGGAGGTTTTGAGTTTTCGTATGATTTCTATGATGTCCTCTTCGTCAGAGACGTCTGCCCATGGTGAATCTAGGTCGTCATTTGTGGGGTTTCCCCGATTTGGCTGGTTCTTGAAGTAGGGATTCAAAGTGTTTCTGCCATTTTTCTTCACTAATGTTGTTTGTTGGAGGACTGTTGTTTGGTGCTCCCGTCAGTTTCATCAAGTTTCAGAATTTTCTTGCGTTTTTTACTGCTCCGTTTTTTAACATTTCCTCAGAGTCGTTCTGGTACAATGTAGCACAATGGCTTTTTATCCAAGATTTGTATTTCTTTGTTTCTGCCACAAGTTCTTTTTGCAGGTCTTCTGAGGAGGAGTTTTTCACGAGCCTTTTGAGGCATCTTATTGCCGCTCGTTTTGTCACCACCTTTTTGTCGTACTGGTGGGTTTTTTTCTGCCCGGGCAGACAGTTTCTTCTAGTCATTGCTTTGTAGGGGCTACAGAGTGGCTGGTAATCGACACTCGATCTGATGCATTCGTATTTTGACGACAGTTGGTCTATTCTTTCTGCCGTCAGTCTGAGTTGGTTGCCTCGAGTGTTGCTTTCAACGTTTAGGGGCATTGAGGCTTTGTGCACACCCGTCAATTTCCATGTGGCTTGCAGAAGATTGTGGTCACTGAAAGCGGTTCGGATAACTTCGAAAGATGTCATCACCTTCTGCATTTCTTTGGACGTGAAGATATAGTTGATGGCTCCCTTTTGATTTATTCTTTTCCACGTTGGAATTCTCTTTGGGTTTGGGAAAGTTTGGGCCATGTTGCGAAAACCTTTTGTGACTATTAGTTCATTCCATCGCAGGCCCCTATCTTCTGCTGGTTGCTTTCGAGTGAGCTTTTTGGCCGTTGGGGTTTTCTTCTGGCATTTGGCATTGAGGTCTTCACATAAGATGATGTGTGTGATTTGTTTTTTGACGTAGATGTTGTTGATCTCTTTTTCAATTGTCCTAAGGAACTTTGCATCCGAAATTGCTTGTGGATTCCAGTAGACTATTATGATGGTGATTTGGGTCTTCTGCATTTTCTGTGTTTTCGCCTCGTGTTTTATCCATTCAGAACGGCCACTAAGTGATGTTTGGAGGTTGCGGTTGTTTCGGATATGCTGATTCCGCTCCCTGATCGGACTGCCAATATGATGCATGACGAGGGGCGACCTAGCCGGCTCTTCACCACCAGTGCTATTTCGATCTCGAAGCTGTCCAGGCATGGTTTTTCGGTTAGGCAGGTTTCCTGTAGGGCTAGTACGTTGAACTGGCCTAGGTCGATTCCGCCAGGTCTCGTGAGATGTTGAAACCCGCATGTATTCCATGAGCCTATTTTTAAGTCGATCTCTTCAGTTTCAATCAGTTTCTCTGTAGTCTTCTTTCTAGTCCCACCTTCGTGGACCACGGATTGCTATTTCTTTGTTGTTTTGAGAGGGCTTTTGGCAGCCAAGCCCAAAGTTGTTTTATTTGTGCTGGTTTGTCCGTATTTGCCAGAGGTTTTTTTTAACTGGTCAAGTTCATTACGGGCTCCCTGGTTCTTTCTAGGCTTTGGTTCTCTTGAGGGGCTGAGGAGCTTTGCGGGCATCAGGCAGAGGCCGGCCTCTTTAGTTCTTCTTCCTTTGTCCTGTGTTTAAGTCCCTGTATTGAGCTCGTTTGTTTTGGGGCGCGTTGGCTCGGCGTGTTGTTGTAGGTTTCTTCCGACTCCGAGTTCATCCGCCAGTTGTTTTTGTTTTGTTTCTCCGTTCTTGGTATATAGTGTGGTCTGTCAGGAGATTTTTTTGTATTTTCCCGCATCCATTCTTCATGGTCGCTGCTGTTAGACCAGTTTGTCAGCTGGAAGCCTCAGTGTCTCAGATCGTCCTGAGCTTCTTTGATGGAGAAGCTTGGTGCAGATGATCTTATGTGCACGAAAGATTTTGCTTTCTCAGTTTTGTGGTATGGCTCGACCAAGGTGAGGTTATCCAAACTCAGGACTTTTAACACTCTGCTCTTTCTGAAAATTTGCAGTATCGTTCCTCTGTTCAACGTGATGTGTTCCATGATGTTTGTCCCATTTTAAGTGTTATCACAGGGATGTTTTTTCTGTTCTTTTGTACGTCTAGTGGTGATTGTTTTACTCTCACAATGGGTCCCATTGTTTTATCATGGTCTGTGATCTATTTGCTTTTCTCCTGGGCTCTTTTGCGCTCTAGTGTTTGGGTTTGCAATGCTTTCCTTGGAGATCGTGGAGTCCGGTCCTGCATTATTTCTTTTTTTTCTCGGGTACTTTGCGATTGGTTAGTTGAGTTTGTTGAACTATGAGGAGGGGCTTTTTTTAGATGTCTTAGTCCTAGTGTTTTCGATTTGTGGTCGCTCCTGCTTCTTGCTGTGTGCATACATACAGGGGACTTTTCTCGTACGTTCGGTCCGTCTGCATTGTTCTCAAAGTAGGTGTTTATGTCGGAGCTCCCTCACTTCGGCTTGAGTTTTTTTCTGACTCTGAGTCTGGAGTTTGAGTGATGTTCATCGCAGCGTCGTCCATTAAAAAGTCTTCCACTGTAATTGGTGATCTTGGTCTCTGGTGGTTCTTGGAAGTGTAGGTGAAGTTCTCTTTTGTCTTTGTTGGACCGGTTGAGCATGTGAGTATAAGGTCCAGAGGGTCGTTTTCGGCTTGAGTTATGGAACTGCTTTGATCTATTGTCAATCTTTTGAGTGAGCTCGAGGGTGCGCTAAGTTTTAGGAGTTTTTGGTTGTTGGTTTCTCCTTTTTTGGTTGTCTGGGACACTTTTTTGGCTGATGATTGTGCAGAGGCCAAGGTGCCAGGCGTTGCCTTCAACCATATCGAAGTCGAATTAAAGATGAAGGGTTCTGGGTTGGCAATCGGCCGGCCCGTGGCCTTCCCGGAATGCTGTTGAATAAGGTGAAATTGCTACCCTGGCTCACTTTTGGTTTAGAGGAAGAGCTTTTGGCCTCCAATGCTTCTCGGCTAGTGTCCAACGTTTGAGTTTCTTCATTTTTTGTCTGCTTGACTGTAGCAAGTTGGGTCCCGAGCTTTGATGGGTTGAGAGAGTTCCTCTTAGTGTTGCTCCCGTCCGGTCCTGTGTTCTTAGACAGAGTCGATTTTTCCGTAGCTGTTACGTAGCCCTCCAAGAATATCAATTTGGTATGCATCATGGCAAGCAGAGTTGTGTGGTCTTTTAAGGCTTCGCTAAATGATTTGTACAGTTTGCAGAAGGGGACAAGACCAATGGTTATGGCCGACATGATTGTTAACATGTCCGGTTTTTTGCTAGGCATTTCTTTTTGGGTGAAGAGAGTGGCCTCGCTACATCTTCTGTGTTTGGCAGGCATGTAGAGGAGGGATTCTTGTGTCATCTGTTGCGGAGGTGGTTGGTTATTCACAGGGCGTCCTTTGCTTGGTTTTGAAGGTATAGCGTAGGGCGTGTCCTTATTCTCGGGGATCCGGGGGGGCCTTTATTTTCACTGGTTGCCCTCGCGTCTTGCGGGCTCAGTGATTGGCTACTGTTCATTAGAGGGTTTGGAGACTCCGTTTCTTGGTCCTTGCATGGGGTCTTTAGCCCCTGCTTAGGGGTTGATGATGGTGGCAGGGTCGTTGGGGTGGTAATTGGTGGATTTCGCCCTGGGCTTCTGGTTTTTGAGGTAGGCGGCAGTGAATCAATGGCCGCGCCAGTTTGTGGGTGCTGGGTTGCGGCTTCCGAACTGCTTTTAGCTGGCGTTTTCCCCTCGCTTGCTTCAGGGTTAGCTTTGTTAGGTTTGTTTTACTCTGCTGTTTTTGCTTCCCCGCCACCGTTTACTGTCATCAAAGCTGTTTACGAGCTGACTTCATTGTTGGTTCCAATTTTCCTCGCTTTGGAAACCAGGGCTAGGTCCTGAATTGCCTCCAGAATCTCAGCATCAGGGATTTCTTCGGAGGGGTTGTGTTTTCTTTTGCCTAGGCGTTTGAAGAAGTCTTTTAGGGAGTTTCCCTGCGTATTCTTAGCAGTTGCTTTTTTAAAATTTTCTCTTTGCAGTGTTTTTTTTGTTCTTTGTGATTTGTGTCCGCGTGTGATGCATACATGTTCTTTTCCAAGTCTGTGTGCTCTCCATTATTTTTAGCCGCCTTGGGCTGATCTTTGGTTTTTGTCTTTGTTTTTGGTTTCCTTTTAGCAGGCACTTTTTTCCTGGTTGGTTTGGTCTTTGCTGTAGGTTTTGTTGTTGAATTTTCGTTTTGTGCTGTGAAGGGGCCAAGTGTGAGAACCACCCACAACGAGCTTGGGGGTAACAGATTCAGTATAAAGCCAGAGGTCGTAAAACCTCTAGACAATGCAACTTCCAAGAGAACCAAGAACTAATTGGAAGGGGAATCGCCTAGAGTAATCTATACTTCAAAACGTGATTTCTGACGATAAAGTAGATCCAAAACATGTACTCACGTAAAGCAAGCCAAGCAACGTGAAGGACCAGGAAAACCAGGAGAGCTGATTCGATGTTGATTCGATGTTGGACGGTTAAAGGCTTACTTAATAGAAGTCCGTCTGATAATGCCAGTTCCAGGGTAAGGACAATCCAACCTAAACCTATACCCGACGGCACGAGGACGCCTAATAACAATCCCAATTCCTTATAGCAAGTTCCAAAGAAAGTCCAAAGCAAAGTTCAAAGCAAAGTTCAAAGCAAAGTTCAAAGTGCAGAAAAATCCAATGCGCCAATCCAGAAATGTCAGACAAGAAACCAGGTCGTTCGTTCAGAGTTCAAGGGAATATTCAATCACAATCCGAGGGACAAAACAGGGTACAAGATAGGTAATGCGAGGACAAGGTGGTGAGCTCCAAAAATCGTGAATTCAGAAGCAGCGTTCCGACTACCGGGTGGAGATTTAAAGAAATCACGTGACTCTGTGTGAAACGTAGTTACGCCGCAATCGTGCGCGAGCGTGCTCAGGCAACCGACGTCTCCACGGCAATCCCCAACGTTGTTTGATCCGCTGGAAGTGTTTCGACTCCGAGGGTTTTGGGATTGTGGAACGTGTAGTTCTGCCATAACGCTTGAGGGGACGTGAAGCAGACGCCGATTTCTTGACAGTATCCTCCCCCAAAGATGTCTTCACCCCCTGAGAGGCCAGAAAACGAGCCAAAAGCAACGGAGCATGTACATTGGACTCAGGCTCCCAGGTACGATCCTCTGGACCATAACCCTTCCAGTCAATAAGGAAATACCGAACACCTCGGGAAACCTTAGAATCTAGAATCGCCTTCACCTCATACTCCTCTTCCCCCTGTACCTTGACCGGAGGTGGACGAACGGGGAGCCTGGTTCCCTCCGAACAGGGTTTCAGAAGAGAAACGTGAAAAACTGGATGGATCTTCCAATTATACGGCAGTCCGAGTCTCACAGCAGACTGATTGATTATATTCTTGATAGGATACGGACCAACGTATTTAGGCTTTAAACAACTCCTCATGGGAATACGGAGATGTTTGGTGGAAAGCCAGACCAACATACCAGGACGGTAATCGGGCGCTGGAGACCTATGCCGATCGGCGTATTCCTTAATACGGTCTTGAGCTTCCTTTAATCGGGAATGCACCTGTTGGTGTAGAGAAGCAATATCTCTGAGACTGTTTTGTACCGCAGGATTGTCTGAGAAGACTGGAGGATCCAATGGCAAAGAACGAGGATGAAAACCATACAAGGCAAAGAAAGGAGAAACACCAGTAGAAGTGTGGACTGAATTGTTATACGCAAATTCAGCAGTAGCCAACGCCGACAACCATGATTCTTGAAGCTGCATGGTAATGCAACGTAAATACTGCTCCAATGTAGCATTCAAGCGTTCCGTCTGACCGTCCGTTTCCGGATGATAAGCAGAAGAATACCTTGCGTCAACACCCAGAGAAGTAGTAAGATGTTTCCAGAACCGTGAGGTAAACCGTGAGCCCCTGTCAGATATAACAATATCCGGAAGACCAAAACGACGGAACACATGGCGAAGAAATAGGTCCGCCAAAACCGGAGCCGTGGGCAAACCTTGACAAGGGACAAACACAGCCAGTTTGGAAAAGTAATCTATGACCACCCATATGGTGTCAAACCCCTGAACGGGCGGGAGTTCTGTGATGAAATCCATAGACACCATGGACCAAGGTTTGTTTGGAACCGGAAGAGGACACAATAGACCCACTGGTTTTGTGGTTGAGGACTTACACTGGGCACAAACGGCGCAGGTAGAGATATAATTCGAAACATCCTTCTGCATTGATGGCCACCAGCACCATCTCTTGAGTTGTTCCACAGTCTTGCGTACACCAGAATGAGCTGAAACCAATGAATCATGACTCCAATGTAAGGCAGTTTGTCTGGAATCAACATCTGGAAGATAAAGACGATCTTTGACATAAGGCAAAGAGTTGATTATTGTCATATTCAATTTCTCAATCTCTGAAGGATTCTCCGAAACCCATTCTCTAATGGATTCCTGTAGTGATGGATTCAAGGTACAAGAACATATTACCTGATTAGGCAATAACAGACCACCAAATTCCCTGGAGGATGAGTCATTCCCGTCCCTCCTTGAGAGAGCGTCTGCCTTAGAATGTAGAGCCCCAGGACGGAATGTGATCTGGAAATTGAATTGCGAAAAGAATTCGTGCCACCTGGCATGCCTGGCTGTGGTGCATTTCACTGACTGCAAGGCCAGCAGATTGCGATGATCAGTGTAGACCTGTACTGGAACAGCAGTACCCAGAAGATGATGTCGCCATACCTTAAAAGCGTCACGTATGGACAATAATTCACGCTCGGTGATAGTATAGTTAGCTTCATATTTGGTAAGCTTCCTGGAGTGAAACGCCACAGGATGAAGGAAACCTGTATCTTTGCAAAACTGAGACAAAACTGCCCCAACTGCTTGATCAGAAGCGTCAGCCTCCACATAGAATGGCAATGAAGGGTTAGGATGTTGGAGGACTGGTGCGGTGGTGAACGCTGTCTTGAGGCTCTCAAAGGATACTTGTGCTTCAACCGTCCACTTGAAACCATTCTTAGGACTAGTAAGGGCAGTCAAAGGAGCCACTATAGCAGAAAATGAGCGTATAAAACGTCTGTAAAAGTTCGCAAACCCTAAAAAGGACTGCAAGGATTTAACAGATGTAGGAGCTGGCCAGTCCAATACAGCCCTTACTTTGGTATCACTCATGCCGACTCCCTGATTCGTGATGTCGTATCCTAGGAATTCCACACGCTGGGCATGGAAAATGCACTTTTCTAGTTTAGCATAGAGATGATGGTCTCTGAGCCTTTGTAATACCGTAGAAACATGTTGTACATGAGTCTCATAGTCTGGAGAGTAGATCAGGATATCATCGAGATATACGATGACATATTGGTCGAGTAAATCACTGAAGACATCATTAATAAAAAACTGGAATGTAGCTGGTGCATTGCACAACCCAAAGGGCATGACTAAGTACTCATACAGGCCATATTTGGTTTTAAACGCCGTCTTCCACTCATCCCCCTTCCGTATTCTGACCAAATTATAAGCGCCCCGCAAATCCAGTTTGGTGAAGATGGTAGAAGAGCCCAACTGGTCCAGAAGAACCGAGATGAGTGGTATTGGATATTGATTACGGATGGTGACAGCGTTTAATGCACGGTAATCAATACATGGGCGCAAATCGCCTTCTTTCTTTGGTACAAAAAATAAAGGCGATGCCGCTGGAGAACGTGATGGTCTGATGAAGCCTGAAGCCAGTGACTTGTCCAGATACTCCTTGAGCACTACATCCTCCTTGTGGGTCAATGAATAGATGCGGCCAGATGGTATATCGGCATTTGGAACCAGATCAATAGGACAGTCATACTGACGATGTGGTGGGAGGGTCTCTGCACCTCGCTTGTCAAATACAACTTTGAAGTTTCGGTACTCCCCAGGTAACACTGTGTTCATGACTGTCCCAATAACCAGAGCGGAATCCAAGAGATGAGTACTGGGTCCCGAAGACAGGGATCCTGCTGTCCCACAAGAATTAGCACAGTATTGAGACCAAAAAGAAACCGTCCCTTTAGCCCAATCCACTAACGGATTATGCTTTCTTAGCCAAGGTAGTCCAAGGATTAACTTGAACTGAGGTGCTGAAATAACGTCGAAGGCTATGGCCTCAGTATGCCCAGAAGAAGTAGTCATGATGAGATCTACCGTTTGTTCTGTGACCAGACCAGATAACAAGGTTGTGCCATCAACAGCATTGACCAGTTCCGGCGAAGACTTGGGAATAAGAGGAATACCAAGACTCTTAACAAACTGGCTGTCAGCATAATTCCCAGTAGCCCCTGAATCCAATATAGCATCCGCCATACAAGAAACCATGGAAGAGGCACAGACTTCAACAGATATGGGAAACAAAACCATGGTATTAGAGCCCGTATTTGCGGGACTCGACAACGGGGCTCTCTCTATTGCCGAGCTTTGGAGTTTCCCTGTTTTCGTGGTTTTTTAGAACACAGTCTTAGGAAATGTTCCGAGGAGCCGCAGTAATAACACAAATTGTTCTTTCTACGGTGCTCTCTTTCTTCAGCCGAGAGTGGAGCTCTAAGAGTACCTATCTGCATAGGCTCGGGCGAAGTATGACTCTGCTCCGTGGCTACGGGTGTAGGATAGGGAACCGGACTCTTTTCCCCCTTGCGTTCTGCCCTCCGTGCGTCTATTTGCAGGACTAGATCTACCAATTCTGAGAAAGCAGTAGGAATCACTGGGACAGAGGACAAAACATCCTTGAGAGAGTCTGAAAGCCCTTTGTAAAACAGAGCCCCTTTCTTTGCCTCAGGCCAATCCGTTTCTGCGACCAATTGGTTGAACTTGGCTAGATAGGACAGCAAGGGCAAATCCTTTTGTTGTAAGGAGAGCAGTTCCAAATCTGAAGCTTGGGATTTATACCGGGTGTCAAAGACACGAGACATCGCTGATATGAGAGCATCACAATCATACAAAAGATGACTCCCTTGTTCCAGTAACGGGTTAGCCCAGACCGCAGCGGTACCCCCAAGGTAGGACAAGACAAAAGCCGCCTTGGTAGTGGCATCAGGGAAAGATGTAGGACGGCACAAGAAATGCAGTCTACATTGATTGATGAAGGTGCGGAACGTTTTGGGATCCCCCATAAAACGTTCCGGAGGGGCCAATGGAAACTGGGCCGTCATGTACACGGGCGCATTGCCCTGTCGAGGAGCGCCCGCTCCAAAGGCAGAACCAGAAGGAATAGCACCAGCACCATCACCCGCCTGCAATCCGGCCTGAAGGGCGTCGATCCGGCGCTGGGTGGCATCATGAGCCGCAGTCATGTCTGCGCGTAGACCAGCAACCAACTGAACCATAGCTGCCAACGGATCGTCGGCAGTTTCCATATTATGGATATAAGGCTTCTGAATATGTGAGAACCACCCACAACGAGCTTGGGGGTAACAGATTCAGTATAAAGCCACAGGTCGTAAAACCTCTAGACAATGCAACTTCCAAGAGAACCAAGAACTAATTGGAAGGGGAATCGCCTAGAGTAATCTATACTTCAAAACGTGATTTCTGACGATAAAGTAGATCCAAAACATGTACTCACGTAAAGCAAGCCAAGCAACGTGAAGGACCAGGAAAACCAGGAGAGCTGATTCGATGTTGATTCGATGTTGGACGGTTAAAGGCTTACTTAATAGAAGTCCGTCTGATAATGCCAGTTCCAGGGTAAGGACAATCCAACCTAAACCTATACCCGACGGCACGAGGACGCCTAATAACAATCCCAATTCCTTATAGCAAGTTCCAAAGAAAGTCCAAAGCAAAGTTCAAAGCAAAGTTCAAAGCAAAGTTCAAAGTGCAGAAAAATCCAATGCGCCAATCCAGAAATGTCAGACAAGAAACCAGGTCGTTCGTTCCGAGTTCAAGGGAATATTCAATCACAATCCGAGGGACAAAACAGGGTACAAGATAGGTAATGCGAGGACAAGGTGGTGAGCTCCAAAAATCGTGAATTCAGAAGCAGCGTTCCGACTACCGGGTGGAGATTTAAAGAAATCACGTGACTCTGCGTGAAACGTAGTTACGCCGCAATCGTGCGCGAGCGTGCTCAGGCAACCAACGTCTCCACGGCAATCCCCAACGTTGTTTGATCCGCTGGAAGTGTTTCGACTCCGAGGGTTTTGGGATTGTGGAACGTGTAGTTCTGCCATAACGCTTGAGGGGACGTGAAGCAGACGCCGATTTCTTGACACTAAGTGAGCGGCTCTTGGGGATTTCCTTCTTCCCATTCTTCAAGCGGCTGGATCACCTTCGCGCTTCTGCTTTGCTTTAGTGATCTGCCGGAAAGCGGTTGAGCTGTTTCCTTGGCTGTCATGTCCTCGGTGGCTGCCAGAGGGTGCTCTTCTTTCGTTGCGTGGATCATTGCGCTCATTGTCACCTGGTCTCGGGTGCCTGATGGAATCGGCACTGTCGTCGGCCTCGACTCCAGTAGAGGGGATCGGTGCCCCAAGTGTTTCTAATCGCTCTCCGCGTCACCCGGCGCCTCTGCTGCCGCAACCCGATATGAGGTGAGTCTGGGGGGCACAGAGGGGGTTTGTTGTGGGGTCTGCTCTTCTGCAGGTTCCCGATAGGCGTCATCAGTCTTACACTGCAAATTCCTGCTCGGCTGTCCCGCAGGCCCTTCCTCAGCGAGCTCTCCCGCCGTCAGCCCTCCGGCTGGCGGTGGGGGGGTCCAGAGTGGAGCAGGCCTGGCCGCCGAGTTGGCTCTCGGGGGGAGCAAGTTTTCTTGAGCTGGGGGCCCATTCTCCAGCAGAGTGGGCAGTTCTGCTACCGTGCAGGTCATGGGTCTTTTTTGGCTCGTCAGACGTGATGCCGGTTTTGGTCTGCGGGTGGAGTTGTTGCCATGTGTGGCGCCACTTTGTTTGAAGTGAGGCAATGGGCGTGCGCCTGGTTCATCCATGTCCTTCAGCGCCCGCTGTTCAGCCGCTGTAGTTGGGGCTGATTGAAGGCGTAGTCTGCTGAGCGGGGGGGGGCGCATGTCGAGTCTCGTGGAGGTTTGGAGCTTCTCAGGCACCTTTGTTCACCCTCATCTTCCAGAGCCAAGTTTTGGTGTTGGTTGGCCTCCAGAGGGGTGGCGGGTGTTTCCATCTCCTGACTCTCCGGGCGTTGCAGGGACTGCAAGGACTGCGACTCCCTCAGCGACTGGCTCCGTGGCCGCTCCGCGGCGTTGGTGTGGTATATGTAGGTCCACCCACACAGGTAGTGGGATGGAAACAGTAGAAAGACTTCACAGTGAATTCAGAGCAGGTTTGAGGGTTGACTGCAAGGACTGCGACTCCCTCAGCGACTGGCTCCATCAGTATTTTCTTGCTTCTAATTTAAGAATGAGTTAAGCATTCAGTAGAAAAGCAATGGTGGGTGATGAACAATGCAGTGTGTGTATGTGTGGGCATATAATATGGCTCCCCAGACAGCATAGACCTCCATCTGTCTATTTTAATCTAATCACCCAATTCACTTCTGAAATCTGGTACAGGCTGACCCTTAAGTGTTGACTCATCAGCTTTCCTTCCACATTGACCCTGATTTCTGGTAACCATGACTTTACACTGTGCTTGGAGATGGGAAGGTTTCTAAATAGAAAAAGTGACGATTGTGCAAGATCTCTGCTCTAGTTGTTGGTACTCAAATCAAGCCAGTCAACACTTGCAAAACAGAATTCTCCATGCGCAAGTCAGACTACTAGAGTACATGCAGATAAGACATTCTGGGTATTACTGGTGGAGGTGAGGAGGGAGGTGAATAAAACATTTACATTTATTGAGACCACCCATAAGAAGATAAAGGGTCAAAGAGAGTCATTACCAAATTATATAAGGTTCTTGAATGCACAGCTGGGGTGCCGCAGTGGAGATTTAAAACTAGCTGGAGACAAATAGCAGAACAAGCAGCGATTAATTAATTATTGAAAGAGAATCTGACAGAGGGTTAGAGCCTCATCTAGATGCGTGCAAAACAATTGACATATAGGTATATGATACCCACTAGGCTACACACAATACATGGTTCGAATCTGGCTTCATGATGGTGGGATGCAGGGAAGGAGGCACACTTAAACACGTTTGGTGGTGATGCCAGAATGTGCAACCCTCTTGGGCAAACGTGATAAATATGATTAAGGATTTGAGTGGACAGGACTTCTTGTGGGATCCGCGGATGGTACTGCTTGCATTGCCAGTACCAGAGCTCTAACCGCTACGATACCTTATCGAGAAGATGATACCTGCGATTATTCTTGCAGCCAAATTGACGGTTGGCACTTGGTGAAGAAAGACAGCAACTCCACCTGAAAGTGTGCAGATGAATAAACTCTGCGAACGTATGGCAATCGAGACACTAAGGGCCTGATTTACAAAAATGATTTCAATGGAACTTTCCCATGTAAAAACATTTTTGTTTGTAAATCAGGCCCTCAGAGTGGAAATCCAATCTACTTCAACATCTTTTTCAAGGGTCTGGTAGCCATTAGTGCACTAGTCGGCCTGTGTGAATAGAGCCTTTACATGCCTGCAGTATTTAAGGGCCTTGCAGCTCTGCAAACCCAATTGAATGACAGCCATTAATCATTACATAGTGAAGGATATGTACGCTACAGTTGTGTTCATGTTATCAGGATACACATGAGTTATCAGAGGATTACGCCGAGGGTGGAGAGAGGGCTTTAGGGGAATAAAAATAGAAAATTAACAAGATCCTTTGTGGAGTATGAAGATTGTGATATGCTCTTGTGTGGGTTAATAGATACAGTACACGTTACTGTAGAACATATTCAAAGGACTGTCTTTTATTATTTATTATTGTACTCTCACAAAAAAGATCAAAGCCAACAACTGATAGACAGAACTAATTAGATTAACTTCTAATTCCACACCTTCACTCTTTGACGAATACATCTTTTTATTTCTGAAAAATAAATGACCACCTTGCCGTAATGTGCAACATTAGAAAAACATCTTCATGTCACTGACACTTTTACTCAACATTTGCACGAGTACATGCACACCAAACTAATCATGCATCACAATTTTCACTCACTCTCACCACAACAAACAATTGGAAACATTATACATACACAGGCCCTTTAAATTGATAAGGGCTTTACACCAACAATTTGATTACCACATTACATTACACCTAATTGCTTTTTAACAGTGTGTCTATTGCTTAACAACAAAAAGTCGTCAACACGTGTTTTAGCCGGAATGGATGAGCCCTTCACTTTGGCCCTTTGGTGCTCCAGCCTTCTTCAGGACAATAGCGGGTGCTGTACTATACCCCACTGCTTACACTCTTTTTTAAAAACAAATAGCTAACATTAAAAAAAAGTTCTATCTTCACTTCTCCATTTGCTTCTAGAATGGATCACTTCACAGCTTGCATCTCATATCTATGAAAAACCAAGCTGAACCCACCTAATGGCGCAGAAATACAGAGAACAGAAACGGAAATGCCTAAATTCCTGTATCTTTCCCTGTACAAACAAAAACAGATACCTACAAATCGTAACCTATTGTGACTCCAATTACTTACACAATACTGGTGCTCAAATTAGCCCAGTGTGTGGACCGAGCCCCACTGTACCCTATCTTTTGTGCTTTTAGAGAAAGGGGGCAAATGTCCACTTACATCAGGTTCTACCCTTGCGCTCTCTTTGTCGAATGTCAAGCATAGCATGGTCCTCACTTACCTCGATTTTGAATGCCCTGCCACCAAATATCCGGTATACGGACACTCACCGCGTGCTTCTCTCTTGTCCATATCTCGTGGTGACTTTAACACAGTGTCTGTCTGTGCCCCCGAGAAAGAGAACATCACTGGCCTCAAAGTGGGTTGTAGAGTTATTCCACCTAGCCACGCTTGTCCGCAAGAGCTAGTGGCTTTTGAAATCATTGTCATCAGACAAATGTTGGAAGCCATGAAGAAACATCATTTCCAACAGGATAATCTAAATGCTCATGAAGGTGCCAGCCTTAAAAATCTGTGTAGTTGTCAAGACATAACTATAAAACCGGCAGATAAGGGTGGGGGCATCATCATTTTGGATACCATAAACTATGACACAGAATGTGAATGTCTCCTAGGGGACCGGACTGCCTATAAAAAACTAGACAGAGACCTCACAAGACAATTACAGGAAGAGATCAAAAGTCTGACTGACCATGCTCTGAGTGAGGGATGGATCAGCAGAGAGGAGCTTCAGTTTTTACACAAATCCTATTCCAAAATAGCTGCTTTTTGCACCATTCCAAAGTTCACAAGAACAGCATTAATCCCCCAGGGTGGATACTGTTTCAACCATTGACTCTCTGTTGGAACCCCTGTCGGTATATACTGAGTATTTTTTGAAACCTTTCGTACAGAAGACTCCGTCGTACGTAAGAGACTCTACCGATGAAAAGTATTCTCAAGGTTAAAAAAATATAACAATCTCAACATTTCTCAGCTACAAACAATGGAAGAAAATTAATTTAAGGGGTAAAAATGAAGAATATGCATATCTCTGTACACAAACTGAGTCTTAGCACTAAGTGAGAATCACATTGTAATGTCCTGAGCAAGTTAGGGAGTTGCCATGACGACACATACATCCTACCCAATATTTTAACTGAAGAAATGTTAAAATGGGTGGTCTTAACACTAGTGCCCATTTCAATAATGCTGCATGTTTTATTGGTCTATAATAAGTCAAAAAGTGTGCCTATTTGTAAAGAGGGAATTCAAAAGTGACACTGGTTGGGAAGAGGTTGTGAACTTGTGCACATTGGATGGATTATTTAAACATGTCCAGCATTGATGCAGAGCACACATGAGCTTCAACTCCATATTGTCTATGTTTTGTGCTACTTGTCAATGGGTAAACAAAAACAAAAACCAAATAGAACGAAAGGCCAATCAAAAAAGGTATTGGAGGAAGTCAGGTTCAAACCCATCAGCTTTGGCTGCACCCTTTTCGGAGGCGAGCACCCACACCACTTCACTTGTAACTCTATAACCATGACCACTCTAGAAGCATACATATGATTTAATCCAGCCAGGCATGTAGTCAAAAAAATATTCTGTACAGAGTGAGACAGGCACTGTTACTCACCGCTCCGTAAATAGGTCAGGAAGATAGATAGATGACCTTGGAGACGATATGTACACAGGAATCGATATTCAGCCTCCAATTCGAGCTCCCCTGAGTACAAGACTCAGGCTTCCTCAAGAGAGGGGCTCTTCTTTACAACGTACCTCTCTGCTGTTTCTATTGGAACAGGCAGAGATGTTAGTTGAATAAAAGAGCGGGGAGAACACACACCGCCAATACCAAAGCTTCAAAGGAATACAAAGATATTAGACAGTGCTGAGAAAACTAGTAAGCAATCAAGCACAGTATGGGACAGGAAATACCTAGGCAGGGATTGGAGTGGAACTTTCCCCGGAATGGACCTACAAGTAAAGAAGTAAACCCAAATGAGTGAATTCATCTAATGGATTCTTCCTATAGAGAGTTTTAGCCAAAACTACAGATCTGAATTGTGGGACTCTCAAGGGTTAATGATTTCCAGGATTGGAGAAAACAACAGGAAAAAAGAATAAACAGGGAAGTTAGTACAGGGAAGTAAACCCGGGCGGCGCGAGGGTCACGCTAGAGCCGGGTTGGTGCAGGATCAGGAGAGCGTCAATATGCACTTTGAAAATAAGTTTGTTGAGTGTTGTAGTTCAATGAATGTCCCAAATCCAGTAGAGAGTAATACCAACAGAGCAGTAGGTAAATAAGGTACAATAGTCAAAGATGGCGCTGGCAGAAATAGAAGAAAATAAACCCAGTTGGTTAACTGAAACACAGGCTTCCCAAACGAGGGTTGGAGCAACTGAAGTGTTCCGAGTAACTGCTGACGAATGGGTTGCAAAGACAGCAGGAGCAGGGAAGGACAATCCAAGTAACGTTCCGTGTCAAATACCAGAAGATCACGACAATGATAAGGGCGTTGGAGAAGGCAGTCCAGGGGCAGTCCTGGTTGATACCGTAGTGGTCTAAGAAGTGCCAATGGAATAGGAGACGTAACAATACAAAAGTTCGGGCGAGGGTCGGAACCAGGAGATCAAGTTGGGATTTCGTGACAAGATTTCACGAAGGAAAATGGACGTAACCGCAAATAGTAAGAAACACTAATTAGCAGCAACAAGCCCCCTGGAAGACAGTAGTTTTAAACCCGTAAGGGGGGGCGTGCCTTGTTGTACGTCCTTCATGTACGAGACGTGTCAGCTGACACGGGTTCCACCGTAGCTTGTACAGATGCCATGGCAACCTGTATCTGCTCCACAAAGGAGCCTGTGAATGGGACGTACACCGCAGGGAAGTTTTTCTCTGCCAAAGTGTAACAGCATCCTCCCCCAAAGACACCGGCAACCCCTGGGCGGAATGAAAATCTTTCAAAAGATAAGGGCAATGCAAGTTGGACAAAGGTTCCAAGGTACGATCCTCAGGCCCGAAACCCTTCCAATCCACCAGATAGAACACCGTACCCTTAGAGACTTTGCAGTCCAAAATGTGTGAGACCTCGTACTCCTCTTTGCCGTCCACCACAATTGGTGAAGGACGCATCGGTAGACGAGTAGACAAAGGGTTTGATCAGAGAGACGTGAAAGACTGGGTGAATGCGCCAAGAACGTGGCAATGACAACTTGACCGATGCAGGGTTAATAACATCAGAAATGATAAAGGGCCCCACAAATTTAGGAAGAAGAGAGCGTTTACCAGCAATCCGTAAGTTACGGGATGACAATCACACCTTCATGCCAATCCGATAGACTGGTGCCGGCGAACGATGAACATCCGCGTACTTCTTTGCACGATCTTGAGCCCGAAGCAAGTGATAGCGAACATCCCGATGAACCTGGTCCAGATCTCTTACGCAATCTCTTGCGCCGGGTTGGTATCCGGCAAGGTCGGATCAAGCGGGAGTGCCCTAGGGTGGCAACCATACAAGGCAAAGAAGGGAGACACCCCCGTGTACGTATGCATAGAATTATTGTATGCAAACTCGGCATAAGGCAATGAAGTGAACCATGGCTGTTGAAACTGAAGACATAGGCAGCGTAGGAACTGTTCGATAGTAGCATTGGGTTCTTTCAGTCTGCCCATCAGTCTGAGGATGGTATGCCGAAGAATACCTATCCTCAATACCTAGAGAAGCCGTAAGAGTTCTTCCAGAATCGTGAGGTAAATTGCATCCCACGATCGAAAACAATGACAGATGGCAAGCCAAAGAAACTAAATACATTCGTCATGAACAATCTAGCCAGACCAGGAGCTGAGGGCAAACCGGAACAAGGAATGAACAGAGAAAATTTTGTGAAGTAGTCCACAATCACCCAAATGGTGTCGTGTCCCTCGATGTCAGGCTAGTCAACAATGAAATCCATCGACACCATCTGCCAAGGTATGTATGGGATTGGCAGGGGCTGTAACAAACCCACAGGTTTGGTCTGGAGGTCTTACATTGGGTGCAAACAGCACAGGTTATGATGTAATCCTTTACGTCGTGTGCCATGGAAGGCCACCAAGCCCAACGACGTAATGCCTCGAGGGTTTTCTGACTTCCTGGATGTGCTGCAACCAGAGCATCATGGGAACACTGGAGAGCCAAGGTCCGGGCCTGACCCGGTGGAACAAAGATGCGTCCTTGAATGAATGGCAAACCTTGAACTAGTTACAGGTTGAAATCAGCAATTTACGCTGGATGGGTTGAGACCCAATCAATGATGATTGAACGTAAGGATGGTTGAACAGAACATCCACAAACAACTTTATTTGGTAGGAGAGGTAGTGCTTCATTTTGTTGGAACTGGTTCCCCGCATGGAGGCGGGAGAGAGTGTCGGCTGACACTTGGGCGTTGGCAGGACAGTAGGTGATAATAAACTGATATTGTGAAAAAAATAAGTGCCACCACGCCTGCCTGGCAGTAAGACATTTCATTGATTTGAAAGCTAACAGGCTTCTATGATCCGAGTATACTGTTACTGGATGTTTTGCCCCCAAGAGGTGATGTCTCCATTCCATAAAAGCGTCTCTGATGGCTAGGAGTTCACGTTCCGTAATGAGATAATTCCTCTTGTAAGGTGTCAACTTGCGAGAGAAGTAGGCAACGGGATGTATATCGCCGGAAAGAGGACATTGTTGAGACAAGACAGCACCAACTGCATAACCCGAGGCATCAGCCTCCACAAAAAACAGGAGATCAGGATCGGGATGTTTGAGGACAGGCGCGGAAGTGAAAGCGGCTTTTAACTGGTCAAAAGCCTTTTGGGTTTCAGATGACCATACATATGGCACCTTGGCACTGGTCAGAGAGGTAAGAGGCGCAGAAATCTCCAAAAAGCCATTGCTAAAACGCCTATAAAAATTTGCGAAACCCAGAAAAGATTGTAGTGATTTGATAGTTTTGGGCTCTGGCCATTCCAAAATGGCACTGATTTTAGATTGACTCACACGAACCCCACTGCTAGTGAGATCGTAACCCAAGAATTCCACCTCTGAGGCATGAAAGATGCATTTTTTGGCTTTTACGAATAAATTGTGATCCCTCAGCCGTTGGAGCACCGTTTTGACATGTAGTACATGGTCCGTCTGGTTTTGCAAATAGATCAGAATATCATCTAGGTAAACTACCACGTACTGATCAAGGATGTCATGGAATATATCATTTATAAATGCCTGGAAGGTGGCCGGTGCGTTACAGAGCCCAAAGGGTATCACCAAGTACTCAAATAAACCGTAACGTGTCTTGAACGCAGTTTTCCACTCACCCCCTCTTCCCATACGGATTAAATTGTAGGCCCCTCTGAGATCGAGTTTAGTGAATATTTTTGAGGAACCCAACTGATCAAGGAGAACAGAGATCAGGGGAAGGGGGTACTGGTTTTTTATGGTAGCTGCGTTCAAGGCGCGATAGTCAATACAGGGACGTAAATCCCCTTCTTTTTTTGGAACAAAAAAGAGCAGGGACGCAACTGAGGATTTTGAAGGACGAATAAACCCTATGGCAAGAGCCTTGTCTATGTACTCTTTGAGTACTGCATCTTCCTTGAGAATGAGTGAATACACCCTTCCAGCAGGTATCTTTATCCCTGGTATCAAGTCTATCAGACAATCATAGGCCCGATGTGGAGGTAGAGATTCTGCCATACCTTTGTCAAATACGTCCAAATATTCTGCATAATGAGAAGGAACTATGAACGGGATGTTGTTTGATATTGCTCCAATATGCATGGTAGAGGATACCAGTGCCCTGGCAGGGCTATCCTGGCTGATTCCAGGCAAGGAAGTGCATTGACTATTGCAAACGTTGGAAGGAAACTGGATCTGATATGTCGACCAGTCAATGACAGGGTTGTGGAACTGCAGCCATGGAATACCCAGGATGACTTTGTAGGCCGGAGCTTTGATAGTATCAAATGATATCATTTCTGTATGGCCTTCATCAGTGCTCATATGCAATGGAACCGTCTGATGAGTTACCTTTCCAGAGACAAGGATCGGACCGTCCAACGCATTAACAGTTTCAGATATGGTTTTGCGAATTAGTGGTATGCCTGACATAGAGGCAAAGCATTGGTCAACATAGTTACCGGTTGCTCCCGAATCTATCACTGCCATTGCCTGAAACGAAAGATCTTGGTTCAAGGAAAATGTAACAGGAAGGCAGACCAGCTGAACCGGATTCTGTATCTGAGAGTCCAAAGGTGGTCCTCCCGACGTAGGGACTCCATCTACTGTCGGGATTTGGCGTTTCCCGCCTTTCTCTTAGGTTTTTTGGGACATTCGGGCAGCAGATGATCAGAGGCCCCACAATACATGCAAAGATTGTGCGATCTGTGGTATTCTCTTTGAGCAGGCGTCAGTGGACCCCTAACCACACCGAGGATGAAGCATCCGCAGGGGCTGAGGCGAATAGAGCAGGTTTCTTCTCACCGCGCCTTTCAGCTTTACGGGCATCAATCTGAAGGACTTAATCAAGAATTTCCACGAATGCTGTGGGAACCACTGGGACAGTGAAGAGAATGGCCCTCATTACGACCCTGGCGGAGGTCCATGGTGCAATTTGCACCATGGACCATGGCGCAGAGCTGCCAACTCCGCCATGGGGGTTGGCGGACTTACCACCCCATTCCGACCTTGGCGGGGCAGTAAGTCCCCAATCCCCATTTACCCTTCCCCATTCCCATTTTTGCCCCTTAGGGTATAATGGGAGTGGGGAAGGCGTTAATTACGCCACCGTATATTACGGTGGCGTAATTAACAAGAGGTCCCGTAGCGCCATGGATTTTTCCGCCCGGAAAATCCGGGCGGAAAAATCACCATGGCGCTACGGAAAGTAGTAATCTGGCGGAGTGGTACGCCATGCATTACGCTGGCGTAAACCCCTCTCCGCCAGGGTCGTAATGAGGGCCAATGTCCTTTAGTTCGTTAGAGAGACCTTGATAGAAGACTAGAGTCTTCTTTTCTTTGGGCCAATCCGTTTCCGCTGCCAGCTGATTAAAGCGAGCCAGATAAACCAATAGAGAATTGTTCTCTTGTCGATGCTTCAACAGTTCCAAGTTGGTAGCTTGAGTAGTATAACGTGTATCAAATACTTTACTCATCATACCTAAAAGGGCATCGCAATTGTAGAGAACATGACTATTTGATTCTAACAATGGAGTTGCCCAGGCGGCAGCGGTGCCACCCAAATGTGACAAAACAAAAGCTGCCTTAGTCGTGAAAGTAGGGAATGAAGCAGGATGACACAAGAAGTGCAACTTGCACTGATTAATGAATGTCCTGTATTGTTTAGGATCACCCAGGAAGCGTTCCGGAGGAGCCAGAGGAAACTGGGTGGTAAGCATGATAGGATTTGATTCCTGTGTGGGAGCTGGAAAGCCGGACCCCGAAGCAGTAGCACCAGTGCCTGAGGCTGGGGTAGTTACCAAGGCCTGGATAGCATCCATATGTTGACGTAATGCCTCTTGTGCATTGGTCAAGTCGGTTTGTAGATCCGTGACCATTTTCACGATCTGATTCAACGCATCACTGCTCTCCATGGACATTATTAGGCTGCTAATTCTGTTACTCACCGCTGCGTAAATAGGTCAGGAAGACAGATAGATGACCTTGGAGATGATATGTACACAGGAATCTATATTCAGCGTCCAATTCCAGCTCCCCTGAGTACAAGACTCAGGCTTCCTCAAGAGAGGGGCTCTTCTTTACAACGTACCTCTCTGCTGTTTCTATTAGAACAGGCAGAGATGTCAGTTGAATAAAAGAGCGGGGAGAACACACACCACCAATACCAAAGCTGCAAAGGAATACAAAGATATTAGACAGTTCTGAGAAAACTAGTAAGCAATCAAGCACAGTATGGAACAGGAAATACCTAGGCAGGGATTGGAGTGGAACTTTCCCCGGAATGGACCTACAAGTAAAGAAGTAAAACCAAATGAGTGAATTAATCTAATGGATTCTTCCTATAGAGAGTTTTAGCCAAAACTACAGACCTGAATTGTGGGACTCTCAAGGGTTAATGATTTCCAGGATTGGAGAAAACAACAGGAAAAAAGAATAAACAGGGAAGTTAGCACAGGGAAGTAAACCCGGGTGGCACGAGGGTCGCGCTAGAGCCGGGTTGGTGCAGGATCAGGAGAGCGTCAATATGCACTTTGAAAATAAGTTTGTTGAGTGTTGTAGTTCAATGAATGTCCCAAATCCAGTAGAGAGTAATACCAACAGAGCAGTAGGTAAATAAGGTACAATAGTCAAAGATGGCGCTGGCAGAAATAGAAGAAAATAAACCCAGTTGGTTACCTGAAACACAGGCTTCCCAAACGAGGGTTGGAGCAACTGAAGTGTTCCGAGTAACTGCTGATGAATGGGTTGCAAAGACAGCAGGGAAGGACAATCCAAGTAACGTTCCGTGTCAAATACCAGAAGATCACGACAATGATAAGGGCGTAGAGAAGGCAGTCCAGGGGCAGTCCGGGTCGATACCGTAGCGGTCTAAGAAGTGCCAATGGAATAGGAGACGTAACAATCCAAAAGTTCGGGCGAGGGTCGGAACCAGGAGATCAAGTTGGGATTTCGTGACAAGATTTCACGAAGGAAAACGGACGTAACCGCAAATAATAAGAAACACTAATTAGCAGCAACAAGCCCACTGGGAGACGGTAGTTTTAAACCCGTAAGGGGGGCATGCCTTGTTGTACGTCCTTCACGTACGAGACATGTCAGCTGACACAGGTTCTGCCGTAGCTTGTACAGACGCCATGGCAACCGGTATCTGCTCCACAAAGGAGCCTGTGAACGGGACGTACACCACAGGGAAGTTTTTCTCTGATGAAGTGTAACAGGCATGCATTACAGGAATATCGAGAAAAAAAAATACTATGCACAATGGGTTGCAGATTAACACAGCACCAGTACTTCTTCTTGAGGATGAAGAATATTAAACCAGTTTTTAGTAAGATCTGCACAAAATGCAGCAGAGATCAAATGATCCACAGACTCAACGCGGGCAGGAGACTGGCCAATAAAGTTCAGGAAGAATTTGTGTAAGACGAAAAATAATTCTTGGACCATTTCCTTTATTTTGATGTTAAGAATCAATCTCAGGCTATCCATTAAGAGATTTAATATTGTAAGAGTTGTTACTTACAAAAGAAATCAGTCAAGTTGAAAAATGCTATCCCCAAAGAGAAAATAGGTCTAATTTCAAAGTGGATCATGTAGCAGAAATGGGATATAGCCCAAAATTAAATAAAGGAGATACACCATGTAAAGAAAGTGGTTTACATTTTCTTATGTAGTATTTATAATGCACCTGAGGAATAACATTTCCAAATGTATGAAGAGAGTAAGAGTAGACAGGTAGACAGAAATATCAACAACCCAACTTCCTCAATTACGGCTCCCCAGGAGTGTTACAGATAAAACTGAGAGCCCATCAAAGACAGTGAAACCTATATTTAACTTGTCTCATGATGTCCTTATAACAAACACTTAAACGTTCTTTCTAAAGGACTGTCTTTTGTTCCAGAAAAGTCTTTCAATATACAACATTTGGAACATGAATTTAACGAATTTGTCTTAAACTGTGCCTTAGATTTTTCTTTTCTGACACTCCGAGACCGTTCTATCTACATCCGTTGATTTGAGACCTAAGTCCTGTTTTATACCACCAGATATCAATATGCTGCAAGAGCCTCTTATGTCTGAGAAGACCATTTTATGTTATCTTCACAAAAATGTTGAGGATAAACTATATATCACTAGTAGTTTGCCCAAATTGGACATGATGGCCTTAATGGATTTAGAACAGCACAAACGTATCACAGTGAAACCTGTTAATAAGGGGGTTGATAGAATAGTTTTATTAAACACCCCACATGATAAAATAATGGTATGAACATTGATAGGTTTATGTTCATATTTAAAAATATTACATAGCAATGAGGACTCTAAGGTATTAAAGCGCTGAGAGGAACCAAAAATGAAGTATGATCAGTTGCCAGATAAATAACATGCAGCAGACCCTAATTAATTTAGATAAGTCAAGTAGAGAATTGTAATGACATGTTTTTTAAAAGATTGAAATATGTCTGTGCTCTTAAAGTAGGTGGAAGTGTCTTCTAGATGGACAGAGCTTGGGTTGCAAACTTTTCACCATCTGCAGTTTTAAGATTACACTTTTGCTTTTTATGGAGGTGTTCTGTTCAGGATTCCAGAGCCCTGATTGGATGGCAAAAGGGATCTGATAAGAAAGATAAGATGCTATATTATTCTGAAACAGAGATCTGTGAGAAAAGTGTGGCAACCTTGAACACAATATACACCTGGATCAGTAGCCAGAGATGGGTCTGGAGAGTAGGGGTAGTATGAGGACAAGGAGATGCAATACCACAATTATTGCAATTTTATTTGTCAAAACCTGAAGTTCTGAAAATCATTTCCATTACACTCATCTCATCCTGGCCATGATTGCCTGTCAGCACAAAATAATGTTGAGTGTCATCTGCTTAGACGTGAATACATATATCAAGAGTAATATGAAAATGATGTAGTGGTTTCAAAGCGATATTGAATACTAAATGAGAAAGCAAGAATCCTTGTTAGACCCTGCATCTGGATGGAATCTTGTCATTAGTAAAATACAGGTGCTATAGTAAAAACGAAATGGAGAAAACCAAAGTAGTGCACCATCTGATCCTACTTTCCAGGCCACACTTTGCGCTCTGGTAGCACAAGCCTAGTTCCTGCCCCTAGGTTCCACATGTCCAGAGTGGAAGGCCATGCTTTTTCCGTGGTGGCAGGCAGACTGTGGAATGCCCCCCATCCCCTCCTCGCTCTTAGATGTACCTCAAATCATCTGGAATTTAGACATCTCCTGAAGACATTACATTTCTAAAGTGGACATGGACTAGCTGTGCCAGGTGTCTCCAGCGCCAAGGTGCCCATGGGCTAACATTTTAAATAGGTTACAGCGAATTAATGTTTTATGAAAAAACAATCAAATACTGATGAAATAAGGTGTTTCTTTGGAAGTTTGAAGTTTGTTTGAGTTCATGTTTCATGTGTTAGGTTCAAAAAGGTATGTGTTCTAGTCATACCACATTTGGAATCTGAATTATCTAATTTTGTGTGCTGTGTTTATTACTTGTGCATTGATAAAATGTTATCTTGATTTCTTATATCAGCATGTGTGCACTTTGATTATATAATTTTTCAATTGTCTTGGTTATCTTCTTTCATGATTGATGGATTTGTGATTTTAGTGTTAACATTGCCCAAACGGAATTCCATTTGCCACTTGATTGTGGGGGGGGGCTATTGTATCTAAACCTCGGAAAATACCTTGTGTGTGCACAGCAGAGTTTAAGTCTAATGTCATGGTATGGAGAGAGTTTCTGTTATAGCTTGGTACGTGAGGAACGATGGTCTGGAGGATGGGTGCCCAGAGCAATACCAGTGGTCAATATTAATTCTAAAACTACCAGCCATCAATCACCTCTTTTATTTTGCTAAAGTCACCCCGAGTAGGACGGCTATGCCCAGACATGGCGGCCGTGCCTGTTGGGCCTAGAGACCTGAGCTATGCCTCACTGCTGACGCCCAATGAGGCAGAAACATGTCTGGGGATGTTTGTGGTCTCATGGAAAAGGGACATAGCAGGTTGGGCTTGACTGGGCATCTAATAGCAGTGCCAGACAAATGGCTAATACTTATACAAAAGCCAAAACTGTTGGCTTTGCCAATACTTGTTTTTAACAGTACTTCAGTGAAGGACACACATAGTGCTTATAAATCAAGTGGCAGAAGGCAGACCTGGTTAAGACATTTTTATTATACCACTGGCAGGTTTACAGCTCCAATTGAGTCTTTAACTCTAAAGACTGTTTTGAAGAAAAAAAGAAAACTGGCAGGTACTTTGTGTGCAAAAAAAAGAAAACTGGCAGGTACTTTGTGTGCAAAGTTTGATGGTAATGCTTAAAGCGAGCTCACAAAACTTCCATGCGGGGGTGTTTTTGGCTTGGTGGGGCAGGAACTGTGTGGGAACGGCCACAGGGATTAGCATGGCCATGGGCAGTCAATGTGTACAAATAACCAAATAACACCTACAAGCTGTGTGTCCCTGCTCATATGCCATGTCTCCCTATCTGTACTCTTATGCACTAGTTTTGGCTTATAGTTTTGAGCTAGCACCTTAAATGCAAGTGCCACCTAATAGCCTAGACTAAAAATAACATTCTCTGGCCGTTTTTATTTAGCTAATTTCTGAGAATCTGCCCCCTACTTTTGTGAATCGAGTGTTACATATGATACATTTTTTATAGGTACGTTAACTTACGCCTAGAAATCCAGTCGTGAAGGATACCCACTGCCACCTCATAACAATAACAATTCAGTATTTATATAATGCGACGATATCAGTGCGCTGGTTATTACCCACGGTGGGTGATGCTCATTTATCACCCTCGGAAAGATGAAAGGCTGATTTTGGCCCCGCCGGGATTCGAACCTGCGTCAACAGGCGCTGCACACATGTCACAGTGAACGCTCTACTGGCTGTGCTATCGGACCGGACCTCCTGTTTGTATGCCCCGAGTGAAACCAAGGATGCATTCTGCCTTGCAGCGCTGTACGTCCGTGGCCCACTCCTAGTCAGCAGTGTGATGTATTGGCTGCCAAGATTCTCTGTGGCACCCTCTATTTTCCATATTTGCAGCTTCCTTTCGTGCTAGCTATTGACCTGTTACTGAATGGCCCCCTTGATGGCGCTTAAATTGCCAGCTAAAGTGAGGTATATTAAAAACCCATAAAGCATGGGGACGTCTGCAGCTCATTAAGTTGTTTTGGATTGCAACCATTTCCATTTTTTTTAAATCACAATCCGCCCACTCTAACTGTAACATATAATTCATTTCTGGAGCACTTGTAAAGAAATTAAATAGTGCAGAGGTTTTATGAGGCTTTTACTTATGTATGCTGCATATCCTTGCGTGACGTCTTGCAGATAGAGTGGTAGTCATTAGTTTTCACACCAGCCAGTAAAGACTTTAAAAGAACATGGACCCACAGCTCATCTGTAAAGTGTGTATTGGATACAGTAACTACACTATTTCACAGGGTACAGAGCCAGGAAAGAAAGATTATTGCAACAGAAAGAAATACTATGAGATGTTTTGGGTGGATCCATAGCTGGTGCCACGTTAAGGCCAAGCAAGGCAGCTACCTCGGGTGCCATCAGCAGAGGGCAACACAACTCACCTTTGTGACCCATACAATGTAAAACAGAAATCATGCATCTTCTAAATGTGTGACACACAGAGAATGCAGGTATACATGATGTTATGGTATATTCCGCCGCTAACTCTACATAGGCTGAATGCGGACCTTGATCTGGCGTGTTGGAGGGGATGTGGTCTTCCAGGGAGCTATTTTCACGTGTGGTGGTCCTGCCCTGTGATCACACTTTCTGGATAGCTATACCGGCTCTTGTCAGAGAGATTTCTGGAGGGGACGTGCTGATGGATCCCCTGTTGTTTCATTGGGATGTTCAGTGGAAGATGTATATCGCAAATCGGGTTGCCGGGCGCAACTGGTGACACACCTATTATTAGCTGCCAGAATTACTATCGCACGATGCTGGACCTGTGCTGGCGCAATGGCTGTTCAATGTGTGGGATAGCCTGGTTGCTGAGAAAGTTATGGCTTGCATAAACAATCGTTTAACTAAGTATCAGGATATCTGGCTTCCATTGGTTGACTATTGCCAGAATTTCCAGTCCCTGACTTTTAAACCATCCCTATTGTCAAACTACTCTGCTGTTATGCTAGTGGTGGGAATGTGTCATTACTGCAGTGCCACGTATTGTTGGAGAAGGGTCTCAGGGTTTGGGCGGAATAGTCGCACATGGGCATCTGGAGCTTTGAGGGCTAAACTGACCACAGTATTTCTGGGCCCCCTGCAAGCAAGAGTGGCAGCAAAATGGCGCTTCCCCTGCATAGGCATACACTCATGCACAGTGACTTTGATGAAGTAGACAAAGGATTAGGCAGAGTGAAGAGACAATTGGGTAGTGAGTTGAAGGCGAGGACGCCCACTCAGAGGATTAAACACTACAAAAGAGGTGTTAGATCACAAGGAAACAGAGATTAGTGTAGGGTGCCTACTTTTAAAGGAGTACCCTTTGCCATATGTGAGAATTATACATATATTTATCTGTACCTGACACGCCACACTCACAACCTCATGAAGCTTGTCAAACAGGTGGAAAAAGGGCAAAAAGTAAACCGGTTAGTAGGCACTGAAGAATCAATGAGTCGTTAAGACTTTTCTGAAGCCATGGTGGTAAGAGGTAGGTTGGCAAGCAGTCGATTCAAGAAGGAGGATCCAAGTCCAGAGATGGCACATAATCCAAGGCAAGATAATTGGAAGATCTGGCAGGAGGTCAAGTTTGGTGAAGGTGATCTGAGGCTATGATGAGGGTGCTACACAGGCCATTTTATTTTGAGAAAGTTCAGGTATGAGGCAGGTAGAGGACCTTTCATAGGAAGTCAAATGCTCACAATTCACTTATGGGCCACCAGTGAAAAGTCATCCAACTGGGTTTGATGTTGTTCTTGTAAGTACGCACATTCACCGATGGGCAGACAGTGGAAGGTCTAGCAACTGGATTTGATGTAGTGCTCATAGGTGCTTGTAGTCTAACTATGGATGGGTCTGGCCAGATCATTACAACATTCCAGATTAGCCAGCCAGCATACTATCAAGAAATATGGTGATTTTTATTGAGGAAGACAAAGGAAGGGTTTTCAGCTTGAAGATGTCAGTAGCTGAAATTATGGAGAGGTGGAGAACAAGGGAGATGTTTTTGCTGAAGGCGACTCCCGGGTTACGTACTTTATGGTAGGTTGAGAAGAATCTTGCACATTCTTTTTCCTATGGATAATCAGAAGGGGAGATTGTTAGTTGGAGAGGATAAGAAGTTCACATTTGGACCAGTGTATTCAGTTCCATTTGCTTTTCAGCCATGAGTTTGGGAACTTAAGGCTTTGGGGACTTGATAGAATTCCTCAGAAGCTTGATCTAGCACAGGGGTCATGGCACATTGACTCTTCATGTGTCTCGGACTACAACTCCCCTAACCCCTGTACAACATAATCAATGGTGCGGGATCATGGGTGCCATAGGCCAAACCTTTAGGAGAGCCACAGACCCATGATCTAGCTGAACGTAAATGTGGGTGTTCCCTGCCTAGGAGTGAACAAGGTTAAAGGTTACAATTACTTTTGCAAGTGGTTTGACATAGATCCTGAAATATCAGGAGGGTGAGGCATTCTTCTGGAGGTGCCATACGAAATAGTGAAGTTGTAAGAAATAAAACAGCGCACAGTGGTGGTTTACGAACGTTCTGTCTTTCTGGGAACTTTGCCAGTGCTGGAATGTTGGCAATGGGTCTATAGTTCCAAGGGTTCTTGATTTGAGATCCACCTTTTTTGAGGTGGATCTCAAATCATGTATATGAGACATGATTAGTTGTTTCTTTAGGGCAGGGATAAGAACCCTTGTAGATAGTGAAGGGTTCACTAGGGGTAGGATGTGCAGAAGAAGAGCTGAGGATTGGAGAAGCTGAAGAGGCAAGAAGACGGCAGGAATTATGTGGATTTATATTGAGCACAGTCAACACTGCATAATCACTTGGATTATTTCAATAATGTCACAAAGTCAGCATGTTCTAGACAATGTTGACATCATGCTCACCTTTTTGCAATTTGCCAGACAGGCCTACAATACTAAGAGAAAGGTAGGGTGAACATGGTGGTTGTACCAAAAAAGAAACTTAACATAACGTCTAACATCTTCCTCTCCATTGCATTTTCTATAAACATTTTCACCAATTACATGGCACTTGCATGGAAAGGTAGACAATTATAGAATAAGGACTTGCAAGGAAGAAGTGCCAAATATAGAAAAAGATAGAACGCGCTTAATGCCAATTGAGCTAGACCTACCAGGGAAAAATCTACCAACTTCCCTTCAGTCCAAGGAGCACGTTGTTTCAAAGATAACGCTTCTGAAACCGTAAACTGTCATCATTCATTTATTTCTAAATGCTGCTGCCTGCAAATACATTGTATGGGGCCTGGTGATTTGGGGTGGTCAATGCTTGAGCCTGCTGGGTACCAGGCACGAGGAAATATGCCTTGGGCAGTATTAGCCTGGATGTGAAAGTGAAGGGAGGTGGGCAACAGGTAAACTGTGCTGCTGTGGGTTGGGAACGCATGGTAAAAGTAAAGGAACAAGGTTGAGGGGGATACTCTCCTGGCCCCATAAATATCACAAATGAACCTAAAAAATGTTTGACAAGAAAATGCAAAAAAATCTGAAATATGACACTGCAATGATGGAGCCGGGGCAATGAAAAACAAGAACATAAGAACAAACAACATACAGGTGTGGGATATTTTCTTCTCCCTGAAATGCATTTAGTCATACCAAAGGACTTTTTACACATTTTAAACATTTCATCATTTTGAGTTACAAATTATCAATTCATACTTACATTTCAAAAATAGAATAAAAATGGACAACAGAATTACAAATCAACGCTAAATCCAATAAAATACCCAATTAAGAACGTACCAAGGAATGCATACTATCGAAACAAATTCAAACATGAAAGAAAATAAAAAATGATATATGCGATCCTTGCAATGCTTTCATTTATCGATTTACAGCGATAAATTTATAAAATTCAATTAATTCAAGAGTTTTCGTAGTGTGATAGACAGTGAAATCTCCGTTCCCGCAGAAAGCCTATGTCATTAGTCTTGGGTAGAGATCCAATCTATATCGTAAAGAAAGCATGAGAAGTAAATGAACATGAAATCAATACATGCCGCATGTCCTGAAGAACTCCTTCTCCACACAAGGTAGGTTCACCTGCAGAACGTTCTAGTTTATGCCAAATTTAGACGAACATGTAATAACTTATTTCGCCACATGGGGTTTGGAAATCGTCTGATGTAAGGGAGAACATAGGAACTTGATATTTTACACAAGCTAACATTTTTGCTGTTTTTCAAGATCGCAGCTCTTGTTTTGATCCAATCGGAACGCATTAATGCACGTTTAACCTTGTCAGGGTTTTTAATGAGAGTCTGACATGTGCATTCACATTGTTGTAAAATCTTTACAGCGTCATCATTTATATTAGAGCGATAACTATTCTTTTGTGTATATGTATACTCACGCATATCTACATACAGGGAATGTTCAGGAGGAATAAGAATCAGTCTATAGAGAGCCAAAACTTTCCAATAGAAATGAGATTGAAGACAATGTAAGCCAAGTTCATATCGCAACCTTGAGATGGGTAGAGACTGGGGTAGACACAAAGTTCTTTTTCATTGCCGACCCTCTAGGCGGTCCCAGTTGATCTTACGGGCACAGGGAGCACATTTCATTCCATATAGAAGGGCTAGAATAATTTTGCATTTATATATATATTTTTTTAAACATCTCTTTATTGATGGTCTCAACAGTTACAGCAGCATTCAATTAACACAACATATGGTCCTTCATACAACAATATCTCCACCAAATGTTTAAGAATCTACAGCTTACATAGTTGTTTCACTGTCTGAAAGCATATCGCACGGGTATGCCCTGAAAGGGCCCCAAATGTCTTTTGGTCGGCACGTACTTGGTAGAGTTAGCACGTACTGTTCCTCACATTCATTGATATAAGTTAATTCACGTAGGTAAGTGTTCATGGTCGGGGGGTTCGGGCTTTTCCAAACTTGCAATATACATTTCTTGGCAATAACACATGATACATTGAACAGTCTTCTAACTTTTTCAGAGCATTTCCCAATATCCCCAAACAAGTATTTTTGTGGGGTCAGACACGGGGAAATCTGCGTGATGTCTGTCAACATGGCTGCAACCCTCGCCCAAAACCTTGCCACAACCAGGCATTCCCAATACATATGATAGGATCCCGCTTGGGGGTCCCGCATTTGGGGCAGTTGCCTGGATCATCAGGTGTGAATTTCACGATTTTGGCAGGGGTGCAGAGCAAGCTATTAAGGATTTTAAACTGTATTTGGCGCAATCCCGCATTGAGGGACACCCTTTTTGTAAGTGCACAATATCTTTCCCATTTGTCCTCAGGTATCTGTATTCTCATATCCATTTCCCATTTCTCTTTCACTTGATTGGACGTGGGGATGTGGGTTTGGATTGTCTTATACAGTTTAGAGATGTCCAGTCCTCCCCGAGTTGTAACCAATTGTATGCATGGGTGGGAGGGACGTTTTGTCACGGAAGGATGGCCATTGCGCTTGATATGCAGATCTCATTCGATAGTACTGTAGCGTTCGGAGCGGGCCTCCTCCCACACCCCTATTAAATACTGCAAGGGGTACAAACTTCCCATCTATGTACATGTCTCCCACTTTCATCTCCATATCGGGGTCCCAGGCCTCCTGTATACTGGTGTCAAATGTAGGGGGAACATTTGGGTATTACCATAGTGGAATTTCAGGGTTGTATGGAAGTTCTACTTTCAATTTTGTATATATAGCCCCCCCAGGCCCTCACGGTGCAGCTCACAGGGTCGAAATCACAGGAATCCCTGTGCCTCGTATCAAATATAATGGATCTGATGTTTGTGGGTACAGTGGTGTAGTCTTCTATCCACGTGTGGGGTGAGTTGTCCGCTTCATCTTTCGCAAACTGTGCTTGCGCCACCGTGCAGTAGAGCTCAAAATCTGGTGCTGCTATTCCACCTGTTTCGTACGGTTCTGTCATCTTTTCCCAGCTTATCCTAGCCACCTTGCCGTTCCACAGAAACAACACTGCCATGGATCGCAGTCTGGAGAAGAATTCCTTTCCCGGCCATATAGGAATATTTACAAATAAGTATAGAAGCTTGGGGAGTACAATCATTTTGAGAATGGCGATTCGACCGTGTAATGAGATTGGGAGGTGCCTTCAGACCTGTAGCTTGGTGCTGAGTGTTTGTAGCGCGTGGTCATGGTTATCAGAGTATAGGGTCTGCCTGCTGCTTGAAACCAGTACTCCCAGGTATCTGATGTGTCGCTCCGACCACTTAAGGCTGCACGTAAGGGCACGGCACTTTGTAAAGGGGGTAAGCGGGAACATTTCTGATTTAGTATTGTTCACCGTATATCCAGAATATTCTGCAAATTCACTAATGTCTGCCATAATGGGGGCTATGTTTTTGTCTGGCTCACGTACATACAATAGTGTATCATCCGCGTACAATGATATTACCTGGGTGGCTCCTTTCAGCGCTATACCTTTGTTTACATGCCGCAACCTCACCGCCGCTGCCATGGGCTCTATTGTTAAAGCAAAAAGGATAGGGGAAAAAGGGCACCCCTGTCTGGTGCCTCTGCCCAACTCAAACAGCTCAGATATAGTTCTATTCGGGCACACCCTTGCACCCGGGGCAGTGTATAGCAATCTAACATATTTAATGACGTGGCGGCCCATCCCAAATGACTCAAGCACCAGGAAGAGGTACTCCCACAAAACCGAATCAAACGCTTTCTCTGCGTCTAGGGACACCGCCACTGCTTGTTTATTCGGGTTAATTTGTGACATTATGCCGAACAGCCAGCGCAGATTCAAGGCAGTGGACCTTTGGGGAATGAACCCACTTTGGTCCTGGTGAACCAGCATGGGCATTAAGGGTAATACACGATTTGCTAGCACCATCGCAAAGATTTTTGCATCTACGTTTATCAGGGATAGGGGCCTGTATGAAGACATATTCTGTGGCGGGCGTCAGGGTTTAGACAATACTGTGATTATTGCTTCTCGCATTGTCGGGGGCAATATTTGTTTTCCCAGGGCCTTTTCCCACACCTCTAACAGCACGCGGACTAGTTCGTCCCGAAATTCTTTGTAAAATTCAGCTCCCAGACCATTCGAGCCCGGTGCCTTGCCAGACCTGAGCTCTTTAATTGCCTCTGTGAGCTCCTCTGCCGTGACAGGTTGCTCTAGCAGTAACTTGCTTTCCTCTGGGAGTTTAGGGAGATCCAACATAGCAAGGTAGTTTTTAGTCTCAGCAGGGGATTTCCTATCCCTATTCACTTAAAGATTTTTGTAAAATTTAACGAATTTGTCGTTTATTCCCTGTTCGCTCGTTATAACTCATTTTGTGCCGGTTGGATCATTGCGATCGGGGTAATTTGTTTTTCATGTTTTACCAGGTTGGCCAGCATTTTTCCTGCCTTGTTACCCTCCCCGTATCTGCGAGCCCGGGTAGGGGCTGCTATATATTGCACTTCCCTCGCTGCCAGCCGATCAAAATCTCTTTTCTGCCAGAGTGTCCCCACCATCCCAGTGCATCCTCCAGTGTATTCAGGTCCCTCTCTACCCTCTCCAGTTCACAGCGTACTCCCTTCAGAAGACCAGTGGTCTTGGACAGCAGTGCCCCCCTAACCCAGACTTTAAAAGCCTCCCATACTGATGATATGTGGTCTACGGACCCAACGTTATCCGTAAAAAAATTGGCAATGACAGTGTGTAGAGTTTCAACTACATTTGGGTCTTTCAGTATGTCTCTAGGCATTCTCCATCTCCTTGTTGGTCTAGGGGCATCTTTCAAATTGATCTCCAGCACCACCGAGGAATGATCCGATAGTGTGCGAGGAAAGATTTCGCAGTTCTGTAGGGCATGTGCTAAATTCAAGATACAAACCAATAATCTATGCGTGACTCACTGTCATGTACAGAACAGTAAAATGTAAACCTCTTATCGACCGGATGGAGCACCCTCCAGGCATCCTGTAGGGACAGTTGCAAAATGATTTGCTTTAAAGTTAGTGCCGCCTTAAAAGGTGGCCTAGTTACCCTGGCGGATCTATCCAAGGCCTGGTCTAGTACAACATTGAAGTCCCCACCCCAAAAAACAGTGGTTGCATCATGTTTGGTGAGCATCTCCAGAATTTGTAAATAGAAATCAGGGTCGTCTAGATTGGGTCCATAGGGTTTAACACGGTTATATGTTTCCCCGCTAGCTCCCCCCACACCAGTACATACCTCCCCATCGGATCCGCCAGGTGTCCCTTGGCTATAAAGCCCAGCGAGCTATGTATAAGGGTACAAACCCCCCTAAACTGTGATGAATAGTCCGTGTAGTAGCACAACTTGCCCCATTTTGTCAGTATTCTCTCATTGACCAGGCCCTGCTCATGAGTTTCTTGCAGCATTAAGATTTGAAGCCCATGTCTAGTAACATAATTAGCGACCTTCCTGACTTTCATTGGATTATTAAGGCCTTGGACATTCCATGACATTAATCTTATCCGTAGTCAGTCTCCCTTTTGGTATCTGTATACATCATACTTGTACAGAAGTGACCTTGTGTCACCCAGTAACCAGCCTTTGAATAGCGCCATTGTCTGCGAGACCACATTTCAATTAACCTACAACATCCATCAATACAAACTTTCCCACCAGGCTCAAACTCGTCTAGGTGGTTGTGATACCGAAAAACATCCCCATATTCCCTATCCCCCCTCCACCCACATCATCCACCCCAACTTAACGATGAACCCTAGTAACCGTTAGGAACATTCCAGAGGGTGCTTCGTTGCAGTCACAAGGCCACCCGACCGGGCTCACGACCCGGTGTACATTACTTGGAGCCCCCACGGGGCCGACCACCTCCGAAACATCAAAGATTACTTGTATTTGCCGGGCTATTCAGCCAGGCGGGCGTCTTCCATTCTGATCCGGCCCTCGGCCACTCGGGGGCAGCGGAATAGTGGCCTCCACATAGAAATGGGCTGCAGCAGGATTTTCAAAGAAGTGCGCCCTTCCTCCATATTGGATTCTCAATTTGGCCGGGAATATTAGTGCATATGGGACCTGTCGCGCTCTCAGATGTTTTTTGGCTGGCTCATACGATCTTCGGCTGGCCTGAACCCCAGTGGCAAAGTCCGGGTAGATGTGTATGCGACTGTCTTCATACTGCAGCGTACCAAGTTCTCTTGCCTTCCGAAGGTCCGTATTTCTGTCCCTATAGTTGAGCATTCTTGCAATAATCGTGTGGGGCGGTGCCCCAGGCTTCGGTACCGGAGCCAGCGTTCAATGTGCACTTTCAATTAGGAAGTGTTCTGAAAAGGAGTCCGCTCCAAACAGGGTTTTGAGGAGAGCTTCCACCAGCACTTCCATTTTGTCTTTACCAAATGACTCTGGGACACCAACGATGCGTACATTATTTCTTCTCGAGCGCGATTCCAGGTCTTCGCACTTGTTTTGTAGTTTGTTCAAGCTTTCTTTGAGCTGGGCAATGTCCTGGTCATGGTGAGCAACCGTGTCCTCGGTAGTACCAAATCTGTTCTCCGCCTCCGTTTGTCTCAGGTCATGCTTGTCAGATCTAGTCTTCAATGTGCCAATGGTCGTTACAATGTCGTCCAGCTTCATAATCAGCGATAGGAATCCATTTTGGACTATGTTAGTCAAGTACTCAACCTTGTCTTTGCTCTCTATACTGGGCACAGGGCTAGCCACCAATGGTGGTTCAAGTTCACTTCTGCCCGCCTGGCTGCTAGTGTATGAGTCCATCGGTCCTTTCTTTTTGGCGCTTGCTCCCTCTGCCACCTTGTCTTGCTTCCTTGTGTTCCCTATGGCCCTGGAGTCTCTTGGCGGTCTGTTCCGGCGAATCTGAGGGGATATAGTTCTTCGCCATAGTTTGGGGGCGTAGGAATATGAAATTATTCCCTACTACTCAGTATCATCGGGCCACCGCACCCCAGTCACGGCCCTCCGCCAAGTCCAGTACAGGCGTCTCTCTTTTCCAATGGATTGCGCTCTTACACATTTCTTGCTTAAGGATACACTGGCTAGTCAACTATGTGTTCTGCATCGAGTGTTCGACAATATCACAGGCCTTCCTGGCGCCCAGCTGACCATCTCAATAATCAGTGTTTATTTGCAGCAGCAGCAATGGATCTGGCAGACTCGAACAGTAACCACCAGCCCCACAACACTCCTTTATTGTGGGCATGAGCATCGCCAACCATGACCCACGCCCTGTCCGGCGTTCAAATCGTAATGTTTGTTCCACGCTGGGACCATTCCACAAGGTCCCTGCAGGACACGCGGGAAGCCGTCCGCCCCAGCAGATGTTGGTGTCTCCCTCGGTGTCAGCACCAGCCCGTCCTTCCCTCACCTCCCCAGCTTTCCAGCGCTCAAAGTTTCCAACCTCGGATCTTGTGTCTCCCTCCGTAGCCGCAGGCCCCTCAAGCGCAGGGGACTGCACCTCTCCAGCGCTCGGTCAGGCGACATACCGGGAACGGTCCTCCCCCGGCAACTGCAGCGCCGACCCAGTCCCTCTGTGTCCAGATCGTTCTCGGATATTGAAGGGCCTTGTATCTTCCTTTGTGACCGCTGGCCCTCAGGTGCGGGGGACTTCACCTCTCCGGCGTTCGGGCGCGTCACCTCGGGCAGGCGGCATATAGGGAGTGGTTCTTTTCTGGCCTCTGTAGCGCCGATACGGCCCCACTGTGTTCGGATCGCTTTTGAATATCGAAGGAAGGGAGTATAGGCCGACCAGCTCGGGGCGGACCGCCGCAGTCCTGGTCCGTGCTCACTACGTCCTTGTAGGCCTTCCTCTCTATGCCCCCAGCAGATAGAGCGTCAGCGGCTCACCGCCGCAATGTCCTGGTTCCAGGGATCGGCGCGCTCCACAGCTCCTCCCCGCAGTGAACACCAGGTCTTGTAGCTCCTCAGCCCAGGCACCTATCGCCAGGATTTCTCGTGTGGGTGCTTCAACACCCACGGCACGTCTCGGTGTGGTCGGTATCCCGCAGCATGCTCCGAATCAGGATTTTTCCGTATAACGGATGATTACCGGGCCGGAGCGCTCGAATCAGCCAGCCATGTCTGTCGTGCGCAACAGCGCCCCCGCATTTATATCTTTTTATTGGAAAATCAACAATATGAGCTTAAAAGTTTTTTAACTGACACATATATTGGTGTGTTTTGCTCTCTAATTCTGATGTTAGATCCTGGAGCAACTGGTTGGTTCTGAGATTGAGGCCCAAGTATTTTACATTTTTTACTATAGGGATTGCTTGCCGAGCTATACACCAGTGTGGTTTGTGGAACCGGTTAGTTGGTTCCCCGAACATATTTATGTTCGATTTTATAGGATTAATTATTAAGTCATTGATTTTAGCATATTCCTCCATTGCAGAAATTACATGTTTTAGCCCTAGCTGAGTACTGTCAATGAGGGCTATATCATCGGCATAAGCTAGTAGATGAATCTTACAATTTCCAATAGGCGAGGTCGCAAATGTATAATTTTGCATGAAAGGAACTAAATCCGCAAGTTATAAATTAAAAAGTAAAGCCGCAAGGATACATTCTTGCCTAACGCCATTATTTTTGGGTATAGATGAAGAGAGGTCACCTTGTAAGTTTAACCGAACTTTGAAGGATGTATAATCGTGAAGGGAAATAATTATTTGCAACAACCCGTCTGGTATATTCCAAGATTTTAATTTTAGCCATAACTTTGATCTATTGACTAAGTCAAAAGCCTTTAATAAGTCAATTAGGGTGATGCATGTTGGACGTGATTGCTTTGTTTGACTTTGAGCTTGCAAGATATTTATAGTCAACCCATTTAAAATAGTTGAGGGACCTTTTCTAAATCCTACTTGAAATTTAGATGGAATTAGTTGACTGGTAGCCCATTTTTGTAAGTCATGTAGAACCAAACGAGAAAATATCTTGCTATCACAGTCAAAGCAATCGGACAGTAGTTGACTGGGTCCAGTTTGTCACCCTTTTTTATAAATAGGGACTACTATGGCCTTTAGGAACTGGGTATTACTTTAAACAACACAATTTTCTTAAACAATTTTGTTAGAATTACTGACCAGGTATGGGGATCTGATCGAAATATCTGATTAGTTAAACTATTGTGACCGGCCGCATGAGATTTGGAAGCCAACATGATTGAATTCCAAATCTCGTCTTCATCTATCTGCAAATTCCATACGATAGTAATATCAATGTGAGATTGCATCAGAGTACCCTTCGCCATTTGTTCTTTAAAGTAGGTCTCCCAGACAGTAGCAGATAAGATGCAGTTTTGACAAGAGCATTGGGATACATATTGGTTGTTGATTAAAGCCCAGAAATGTTTGGTTTGTGAGGGTAAGAATGTTTTTAACATGGTTTGCCCATCATTGATGTTACGCAACTGTTGATGCCCTGGCATTCAATATTTTTTAATTTTGACTTTTCAATAATATAAATATTTTACTCAAGTTTCTTTACTTTTAGATCACAAATATTTTTATTTAGATTTTTTTTTATGCATATGGGTTATCTGATCGAAGGTGTGTACATGGGTTTTTAGTAAAGCATTGTTTTTGAATTGTGAAGGATTTAGATCCCAAATAAATTCAACAAAAGTGCCAGGGGCAATTAACAATTCTAAATCATCTGTAGGACCACGCATAACAAAATGTTGCAATTTTGCATTTGACTTCTGACCCCTTTTCACAAAGCAAACAACACGATTCCCATTTGAGTTGGTCTCTAAATTGGTAACATATAGGTCATCACTTTCATACTTTGCCAAGGCAAAGGCAATTTGTAATGCATTGTGATCGCTTTGATGCCAGGGAACAACCCTAAACCACTTACACTGGAGGAATATATCCGGAGATACTATTAAATAGTCTATTATATGCACACTCTTGCCATTAACCATGTTGCAGCTGGGGGACAGTCAGAGTCAATATTACAATTTACAATATTTAGATTCCAATTTGTAAATAACTGCTCCCATAGTTCTCCATTGGCATTATTAACTGAAGATTTTGAACACAGCCTTGCTATTGGGGAACAACATTCATTAAAGTCACCGCCAATCACTACTAAATCATCTGGGAATTGTATATTGAGCTCAGTAAGGATGTTGGAAAGGTCTTCAAGAAACAGGGGTAAAGCCCGAAGAGCTGGATCCCAATAAACATCTATCAATTGGAGACCTTTTGACATTGCACCCCATTTAATGTAACACCGTATCACCAGAATTCATTGAATATCGTTACTTATAAATTGTACATTAAAACCAATCATATTTCGAACGGCTATCAAAAGACAGCCAGACGGTCGCCCCTGACTAGAAATGATTGCAAGCTGAGACACAACAGTGAAGCCATCCAACTATAGTTCAGTCTTAAGCCAAGTTTCTTGAAATAAATACAAGTCAAACTCTTTGAAAATGATTTCACAGATATCTTTGTACTGAAATGACAATGGACCTTGTGTATTCCAACTCACTAGTTTAGAAATATCACTAGCCTAGAGCTGGGCATGAGTCACGTTAGACATTGAAAAACCTGTGATATGATGTCCGGAAGTAAAGTCAACAATTTAGCATTTTCTTTGTTCACATGAACTGCACTTATTCCTTTAGATTGAATTGCTTCAGTTTCTGACACTTGTTGATCAAACTTTGAAGATCTCTTTGCATCCATAGCAAAACCAGCCATCACAGTATGTCGCGCTGATTGACTCAGCGGGGGAATAGTAGTAGAAACCTCCACTCCTATGTTTTTGAGATCCGGAGCACATGAAAGAAGGACTTGGACACCATCAGTTGTTTTCATGATAAGTTCGACAATGTGTGTTAATTTGTCATATGGAAAAGATAATCTATCTATATCATTAGTTGAAAAAATATACAGATCGGGTATCCTCTTTGTATAGCATAGGATATTACTTTGATTTAGCACTTTCTGCCCTTTTTTTATTGATTTGTTGCAGCCACACCTTGGAAGCTGCAAATTGTTTGCAAATAGGAACAGACTCAGAGTTAATCTCATCATGGACCGAAGCTTGTGAAGAAGACAAATTGTTCCCATATGTATCCATCAGCTCTGCTAGTTAGGGCTTTGACTCAGCAGTAATGCTAGACTGTTCACTTTTACCCAATAATTTTGTTTGGATTTTCTCACAAAATATTTGAGCTAATTTCAGTACTTTTACTGGAATATTTTAAGCCTTTGAAGGATCTTCAGAGTGAGGCCCCATGTTTATTGTTTTTATCACCATAGGAGTTGATAGATCAGGAGCAGGGGGTAATGTGTCTACATTAGGACATTGAACTTCTTCATTGAGTTTCATGGGAGTCTCTATAACATCGCCTCTCGATCCTTTCAAAGTCTTTGCCCACTTTTCATTTGTTATAGTTACATTTTGTAGCACTTTGAAGAAATTCCTTTTTCCATTTTTTTTTTGTTTTCTGTTTGTTGACTTTTTGAAGATTGAGTTGGAGAAACAACCTCGAAAATCTTTGCTTGTACCTTCTTTTTTCGTTTCTTCTTAGTTTTACCTGCATTTATAGAAGGGTTATCTTGCAGATTCAGAGCCTCCACTCCTTCATCAACAAGAATGGGCGGAACAACATTATTCACCTCTTTTATCGCTGTAGATTTGTTAAAAAGGTAAAGGGTTGCTCCCAGAATCGGAAGGATTGTTGGCATGACTCAAAGGAAGAGAACGGTTCATGACATGAGCATCAGCGATCTGTGCTAGTGTCATATATTCTTCTAATGTTGAGGCAGATAATGGCGTATCATCCCCTACAGAGGTTTCATTACTATCAGATCTCAGTTGTTCTGCTTCAGGTACATCCATTGGTTTTAACGTAATGAGGGTTGCTTTGATGTCGGACCACACTAGTTCATTAGTGTTTTTGAACTGCCATATATTGTTGTAAAGGGGCTTGATGGCGTCCAACTGAGACTTATCATTCTGTGTCACTTGAATCACGATTTCCTCAAAATGAGCATGCATAGCAGTATTCATCCCAATTAGTGTGGAATCCCAACTCACCTCTTTGGTAAATTCTATTATAATGCTGGACTAGGTGTGGACTTTTTTAGTGATTCAAAAACATTCACTGGTGAATTTAGCACAAAGCTTAGCGCTGCATCTGTATTTATAATTTTTTCAGCAGAATTATAACACACTCTTACCAGGCATACCACTCTTACCACCTCCTTGACTATTATTTGGTTTGGTACATGTTGGTGTAGTTGGAAGAAAGGGAGCAGTCCAACCGTTTTCTTGTATATTAGGTCCAGTGTCTTCAGTAAGGTCAAACGATTCAATAAAATTATCCTGAATTTCAATAAGCAAGGTGTAAGAGGCATGATGTTCATTTATTTCCTGATTTTCCTTTTGCTTTACTCGAATTGGGCTAGCAGCCCAAGAAAGGTTTTCCAAAGCATTCAGGCTCCGAGATCTAGGTTTTCTTTTAAGCGTCAAGTTGTTAATATGGCGTTTCATTGATAAAGTGGGTACAGTGAAATCCAAGTTGTAGTTTAAGGTATTTTTCACCAGATGAAAAGGAACAGTAGGCAGATTGATTTGGATATTCCTAGAAAAGGACTACGGACCGTACGACCGTGTCATGTTGGGGCTCAAAGGCAGAGTCTGCCAGCAGTCACCCCAGCAAAATAATGTAAACACCAGGAGGGTGCTGGTACATTGTAGAACAGTGTCAAAATGCGGCTCAAAGGCACAATTTGCCCGCAGTCACCCCAGCAAGACTCTGTAAGCAGCCAGAGTGTCACACAGTGGGCCCAGAGTTGCTCTAGCAGGACATGACAAGCAACATTCTATTGCGGAATACAGTCACAGTCACTGCGCGGCTTGCAACCTATAATGCCTGTAATGTGGTAACTCAATGGCGTTGCTCCAAGCTTTACAAAACAACACGTTGATCAAAATGAGAATTCCCTTTGATATGCTGCGGCTTACTGCCACCACTTGCATCCACGGCTTCACATGCCTCCACTGCTGAACACAGCAGAACACTTCAGGTAGAGGAGGAGTTTTTAAGTTAGCCTCTTAGTTGGGAGAATCTTTCCCACATCCAACGTTCTCAGTGGCAGAAAAGTAATGAGCAGGCACAGCAGAACCCTTTGCAAACCTGTCTATCAAATAACAGCACTCTAGGGCCAACCCTATTGAGCTTTGCTAAAAGGTTCATCATAACAGGGGGCGATAGATACTCTACTTCATGAACCGTAGGAGAGTACTTCATACTCACCATAGGTATATCAGTCAGATGAGTGGTCCAAAAGACTGCATGGCATCACAGAATCCTAATTACTATTGCTCAATAGATTAGCCAAGTTTGCCACAGGGTTGGTGAAAGGTGATAATCATATGCTTCCTCCTGGGGGTTTAACACAAAACACTAGCCACTCTATGATGGCAATTGATTTTGCTGTTACCTCTTAATCCTTTGCTGACCTAATATTTATTGACGTGGGGACAACATTGCACACAGCCAATTTAGCTTTCCTTGAAGAAAAGTCTATAGTTATTCCCTCTACCCGTATTGGGAATATTCAAGATGGAAAGATAGAATGACTTGCAGTGCAGGGTAATCATTAATGCCCAGGTGCCCTCTAACACGACAGAGGTGCCCATTATAATGCCTGCTGTTTGCAATATCTGTTGAACCTGTTGTTAATGTGATACAACATACATAGGGCATCACTTACCCTTATTTGGGTCTCCCATGCAAATTAAAAAAAAATGCTCTTTGTGCGGATGAAATTCTTATTTCGTTCCTGCTGACCCATCTACGTCTGTTCCCACACTATCACTTGGTGTAACTGTTATTGCTTCTAAAATTAAAATGACCGCTGCACATGTAATCCCATAGAATGTCAATACGTTTTCTGACCTGACCACAGAGTCCAATACCAATTTGGATAAATTCTTATGTAAAAAACTCAGTCCATTTCATTTGGCTACATAAACAAGACAGAAACAATCAAATAGGTTTGTCTGCTTTTTACAGAGGGTGGTCTTCATTTTCTGACTTATAAATGTATAATTGGGCAGTATTGTCTAATCACACCAAACATGTGCTATGGATAAGGCAGGGTGTTCTTTTCTATACAACATTGTATTGCATTTCATTATGGACAGGGTGATAAGATATCCCTTAACCTAAAATATTTCAAAAGTATCCACTGAAAGGCCCTCACCCCTTTGACACAGACGTGATTTGTAAATGTTATGGTTTTCCAGCTATCCATAACAGCAACTGCCTATGGCACAGTTCTTCTCTAGCACTGATTTGTACCAATTTGGACAGACATATGTCCCGTAATCTCCTCTGTCAATTCTATAAGGGAAATGATAATACTAGTGTTTGCAGTTTTAGAAGACATTCAGGACGGCATCCCTGGAGGCATAGTGCCCTTTCACTTTTGACAAACAGTCCCCTTTCCTTTCATTCCCATTCCAATGGATACTACAGTTTTGGAATACTTTATGTAAAAGAAATTACATCTACGGGAATAGTTTCATGGTATTATCAGCTGTCCTTGCAGTTCCACTCTCAGAATTTGAACCTTGATTTGGCAAGTGGTTCTTGGCCGTACCAGGATTATATTTCCTAAAGGCAGTATTGAAATCTTTATGGTTGGGCTCTAAATCGTTGTATGTGCATAACATTCTAGTTTGGTGATATGTAAGTCCAAAATAACTAGCAAATATTGGCGTGTGCATATAGTTATGCTGTCATACTTTTTTGCAGCACAGTAATTTGGCAATGTTTATTTCTTTCGTTTTTTCAGTATATAGCTAATTTATATTCATGAGCAAGTACAGTACACCAAACTCAATAAACATGCACACATTTAAGTCAATGTTATTAAACAGTATATAATAATACATTCATTACTCTTTTTCATAGATATTCTATTCTTAACTAGGCCAATATTGGCTCAGGCTTGGCAGTCCCAGAAATAACATTCTGGAGTTTGACATTGTGACAAAGTACAGCATATAGGATGACCATGAATGGGCAAATACGGCAACAAACTTCCAGAATTGGCCAAGTACACTGTCGAGCCCATCATGCATCGAACATTACATTGTGCAATAACTTAAAATTGTCCAAATCCTCCTGGAAACACACATCAATTATCACACCACACCCCTTTTCTCTCTTTTGAAGAGCAATGATCCACCTGAATAGTTTGAGCTGCACCCATGCTGTCACAAACCATTATTCCCCCACTGCATCTTTCCCTCCTTTTCTTTGCAGCATCTAGTACCCAATTGTCCTTCGGCTTCTTTCCTCTAGCAGACTAAACTCTGGATACTCTTGGTGGGGGCACTTCACCCCACTCCACAGACAGGCATAGGTGTTCGGAAACAACTACAGTGATGAGTATAAGAGCCTTTTGACGTGACATATATAAACAGAATTTGTATCTGTTTGTACTGCACTTTAAAACTGCTTCTCTTATGGGTATTTTACTATACTGCTGTACTCTATTCAAAGATGTCTGCCACAGTGGCGATACTGAAACCTACGTACTATGTGTGCAGTAGACACAGTAGTAGGACTACTACTGGTCCTTTTAACACTGCTGTTTACCTAGATCCCTTACACGTGAACAAGTGCCAAGTTGTGGGATGTTTTTACCCATGCAGCCAAGCCCTACCATAAAACTGTGCAGTACTGGCATTGAAAACATCATGATGGCCAGAACTCCCCAGAGAGTGCACAGGGAAAACATGAAGAATAGGCTGCCACCCATTTTTGCCTATGTTGTGAGCACAGGAGGGCACTGACTAAAACCACCATTGGGCTACACACACAGTAGCCTGAAACCATTGGGAATGGCAATGCTGATTGCCAAAAGCAACCCAGAATTGTGGGGAATTCATTTTATTAATGTCAAAAGGGATGCAATACTGGTGCTCACCACTATCAGACAGTCGGCGTTTTAAAACCACCAGAATTTTGTGTAAAGCTGAACAAATGAACCCAAACCAGGCCAAGGAAAGACTTGCTAAGAGGTGGATACAATGTAAAACTATATTCTGAAATGACTTGTAGGAAGTAATTATTTAATGTATATATAAATAATAGCTGGGGATGTCAGCAGCTTAAGTGAATTTGGGGGTAAAGCCACTAAAATTGAAATGTTTAGAATAAAAGAGTGACCTACTTGTGAGTGTCACATAGGTTGCAATTGTTTAAATGTCATAGCTTTGAACTTAGAATCAGTGTTCTAGCTGCATGTGTAAAAATTGCAAGTTTGGGTTGAATGTAGAAAATTGGGAACTAAAGTGACATTTAGCTGAATTCTGCCTGATAACTACTTCCGACAGGAGTTGAACTGGCTCAACAACTCTTCCCAGGCCTGGCTGCATCCTGCTGCCCCGGCCAAAAGGAGATGACACCTCTCTGATTGAATTAGGGGAGTGGCACCTGGGGACTACAGGAAACTGAACAAAGCCCTGTCATGGACTCAGGCAAATGTTATATTGGGGGGGCCGTAAAGTGGCTTCCTCTTGGGAGAAACTGGGAGGGGCAGTGCCTGTGAGGGCAAGCTGAGCTTGGGGGAAATGGACAAACCAGAAACTCCACCATGTGCTTGGGGGAAACCACACCCTTTTGGGCCAGAGCATAATTTAAAAAAAAGATGGTAATTCATAGTACGGACTTGTCAGAATTATATAAGTAATATCATTATTTTTGTGATTTTTCTGTGCACGTTTTAAGAGGTGTTAGGACCCTGTGGTGTATTCGGGGGAGTTGCTAGCAGAAAATAGGGTCTTACTCCAAATGTTTGCATGTTAAAAATCTGACACTTCATCAATTAATGTCCATACTCCTTGCGCACATTTGCGTAATTTTTGGTAAATGTCCGATATTGGTAAACCGACCAAAAAGCGCAAAATGTTGTCATTTCTGAATCCCAGCTCGCAGGAACATGGGGCTTGAACAGAGACCTGTCTTAATTCATCTGTAATATGTACATGTAATGTCAACCACTTGTGTATCTGGGACATATGTATTTGGATCAAATATAGATTTGTGGGCAAATTGACCAGGGGAGGATCCTCTGACCCATAAACAGACCTCATCATGATGACAATCCATTTCCTTCCCCCAATCATGGGAGAGGGGAGAATTGGGCCAATGACAAGTAGAGAGGGGCAGGCTCAGTTATGCCACGCACACACCCACTTTCTAAACACATAAAAGCAGACAGTGCAGGACAGGTAGGGACATTCACTTTCCACTTTCTTGCAGGACGCTTTGCTGGGAGACTTCAGACTTCACATCCAGAGATCCAGACTTCAAATCCATCAATCTCCAGAACCTGTAGCAGAAATTAACTCCACAATTTGTAGCAGAGAGGCCTGAATCCACAAGCTGAATCCTCTTCAGCAGCCTCAAAACCAACCAAACTATTCAACAGCCGGGCGAGGTGTTTGAATTTTTTGCCAATAACTTTTGCAAGAACCTGTAGCAGTATCCAGAAAGCAGTGCTGTATCCGGAACCAGAGAGAACCACAAACCAGACCGTTGTGAGCAGAACCGGTGCTTGACAGTCCCAGAGAGCAGAGCTGACCCAGATAGCCGGGACTTCAGAACCACCCGCCGGAAGTCCCGTCCAACCTGACCAGACCTTGACGGCTTATTTCAAAAATATAGTGTGAGTACTCACTGTGCCAAAACCAATCTCTTAGTTTAAAATAATCTAATCCAAACTATTTTAGCCTATTAGAACTGCCTCCTAGAATCATGTCATTCTGTCATCTTTAAAGCTGAAAACTGTCACCTGTCATTTTGAACTTTTAAATTTCAAATCCGAAAAAAAGTACCTTCACAAAATCGTCCGTATCTCCGGAACCGTTTGTGCTAGGAGCGAAATGTATCTTAAAGCTAAGATTCTAGGCTTTCCAACGAACCTAGAACCGACTTGCTACTCCTTATAGGGCCTCCGTAATTACGCTCGACACACGCGATTAAATTTGCCACGATTTGACATTTTGCACAATTTCAGCCACGTGTAAAAATCAGCAGCTCCTTGCTTTCCTTTGCTAAAATTCGTTTTAACCTGCTAGTTACTCATAGAGCATTGCTAAAGTGAGCCTGAACTAATACAAACTAGATGTCACCCACCCTGGACCTCTAGAGGGAATTAAAAGCATTTCTAGCACATTTCTCACTTTATTGTCATCACATTCAAAGTATTTTGGGACTGTGTTTCAAACTTCTACCTGTTTTCCTCTAAGCTTGCTGGGGGGGAACTGAATTTCGTATTGTATTCGATTGCATTCCTGAGAACTGTGTGCTCCTCTTTCCATCTCCTTATATTGCATATAAGGAGGGAGTGAATTGTCAAGGAAAAGTGATTACATTGTCTTTTGTTGAAGCCATATCAAGTTATTTTCTGTACTGCATTTCATTCATCATTGCGTTTCCTTGAACCATATAAAGCATTCTTTCCCACCTCATTCTTCTGTTCATATTCATAAGTAACCAAGAACTGTGCTACTGTAGGATTACCTCTTGCTGATTACTGCTCAGATTCACAAGTGTACTATCCATTATCAATTTATTTATAGAAGTGTGATATATATATATATATTGTTTAATTTTTCAAATAAACCTTTTAAATTTGCAAAACAAATCTACTTCTTGGCTCAGTGTGTTCAGGGGGATTCTAAGAGAGGGGTGTTATACAAGAGTTCATCATCCAGATTATAACTTGCCATAAAAATACAAAAATAAGGGCTTCCCTTGGGCATCCCAGACAAGGCACTGACTTAGTGGGATTGCTTGATCGGAGTCACTTACAGAGTGGGGGCTCGTCCGGGATATTCTGGGTTAGATTTACCACTTGTGCTGCTTAATACAGTGTGCTAACTGACGGGATACATACATCCGGTCGGATCACCACGCTGTGGTACGCTGTAAAGCACTCCTCAAAGGAACGCTCTAAGGAGAAGGTCTGTGTTGCAAAATAAAATACAAACTTCGGTAAGTCAGGAAGGAACTCAAATCTCCAGAATGACGACACTGGTAGACATCAAAATAGCCAGAGAGCACTTCTTATATAAGCTATTTGTGAGAGGTGAGTGGACTCATCAGGACCAAACGGTCTGGTTGCAGGCAATCCCGCAACAGGTCACTGAAACAGGGTCAGATATATGGAGAGATCAGGGTCCATTACATGTGGCCCTGAGTGAATTATATATGGCCCCTGAAGCCAAAGATGAACACAATAAGATTGTTAGGATAGCGGCATATTTGTATCTATATATGGGAGTCATGCAGGATAAATGTGCTGAATGCCAAGATCTGGCAAATAGGCGACAGATTGCGTTAGAGAAGGCCCAATCTGATCTGGACTCTTCTGAGCAGAGGCTGCTCAGGAGCCAGGAGTCAGAAAATGACAGCAGACAGTACATCACTAAAATAAAGGAGGATATTGATATGCTGCAACAGGAAAAGGCTGACCAAGATACCAGATTTCTGGCCTTGCAGAAGGAGTACCAAGAAGGTTTGGACTCCCTACTGCAGAGCCAGAAAAAGCTGGAGCAACAACTGGACTTCAACAGGGCATGCACAGAGCAGGTAGCCACCCTGCAAATTCGATTAGACAGAGAGAAAGAGGAAAGCAATACATTGATTCTGAAAGACCTGGATACCCAGGCAGAGTGTGATCAGGAGCGCCAGAAAGCTGGTGCCTTCCAAAGGCAAAGGGACGATCTGGCGGCACAGATGCAGGCTCTTAGTCAGGAAAGGGACACCTTAGGCCAGGAAGTCTGCCAATTAAAAGAAAAAATTGAAGAAAGTCACCTGGCCCTCCAGGGGCTGGGTGACCTCCAAAAAGAGCATCACGACTTGCTAGAGCACACCAGGAGGGTGGAAGATGCTCTGGCAAGAAAGGAGCAGGCCAGTAGGGATGGGACTCAGGAGGTAACCCTCCTGCAGCCAAGACTGGCCCAGTTTTCCAGGACCAATCAGGAGGCACAGAGAGAGAATGAGGCTCTCTGTCAGCACAATGATAGGCTCCAGCAACAGGTAGCCATGCAGGAGAGACTGATAGAGTCTAGTAAGGCCTTAACTGAGGAACTGAAAGCGCAGGCTCTTGCATTGCAACAGGGAGCAGGGGCTGATAGAGATGAGGTTTTCTGGGAAAGGGAAACGCCTGAGCATAACCTCAGGAGCCCTAGTACCAGAGGCCTTAATCTCTCCCAGTCCTTGGACTCTGCCACCCCCATGTCCCCTGGCGCACATGAGCACAGGGCCACAGGGATGGCAGATTACTATCCAGCCAAAAGGATGGGGCTCATAGGCCAGTACCACCCAGGAATGGATGGGCGGGCATCCGGGTATGGGCACCTAAGTACAGTGCAATTTAGTGGGGAATCCCAGGAAATTAGGCCCCCTAAGGGCATCCTAAAAACCTCTGCCCAGTTAGGTCACTGGGGGGGTACCCATTAAATCCTGTAGCAAGGAGGGATCTGAAGACTCCTCTGAGCGGCACAGGACACAGGAGACCAGGTCCCCACATTCTGCCAGCTATTCCCAGGCTCGCAGAATCCGGGAAAACCTGGAAGATCAGACGGGCACCTCTGGGAGCAGTGCTTCAGAGTCAGAGGATGAATGGACCAGGGTGACCCAAACCAAAAAGGCCAATAAGGCAAAAAAGCCCTTGCTTAAGGACCCATTGAAACAAATAAAGGCAATAAGGGGTGTCATCACGCCTTATCATAAGAACGCCAAGTATTCTGTTTGGGAACACTTGGAGCTCTATGAGCAAATGATGGAGACTTTCCATTTGAAGGACAGCAGTAGCTGCATCCAGTACGTCAAATGGACATTCTCCCCAGAATACTCCAGTTTCTTTGCAGGGCTGGAGGACCAAAACCATTCAAGATGGTCTGCATATAGGGCGGCCATCTTGAAACATTTTTCTGTTCATAGAAATCCTCAGGAGGCTCGCAAGGCAGCCTACAATTTGCAATGTGGGGAGGATCAGGCCCCACAAGAATTTGTGCAAGAATTGAAGCGTGCCTTTGCGCAGACCACCAGAAGGGTGCGCATGGACAGCAGAGAATTTGTCAATACTTTTTTCCATGCCTTGCCCAAATACATCATGACCCAGCTAGTGAGAGATTTTCACGAGAAGAGGTCACTAAACTGGGTCATTGAACAGGCTACCTGGATCTATGAGGTGCAGAAGCCCATAGAAAATAAAAGTAATGCGCAGAAAATCCCCAAAACCAACAGCACCCCTGCTGCTGCCAAGGTGGCGGAGGTAAAGGTTGCCCCCGTTTTAGATTTGGAGATGGGGGGCCTAAAAACCTGCCTGCACCAAATAATTCACAGCCCAGAAGGCCATCGGGCCAGTCACAGACAGGGAGTCGAGGAGGTAGTCCCACAAATGGGGTCCCCCCGCTCCCCTGATTATGTAAGTTCCCGCTACAAGGGAAACCAACCCATCCTGGGTTATGTGTGGACTCCTGCAGCCCAAGGGGGGGGGATCCAGCCAACCACCTGACCCAGGGAACTTCCCTCCTAACTTCCCCCAGGAGGGCAGAAATTCACCAAATCCTGGGCAGAACTTTTTTTCCAGGTATCCACCCAATTTGCATCCCCAAAATCATCCATCCTTCTTTCCCCAATTCCCTGAGCCCAGACAACCTAATCCGGGAGAGGGGAGGTCAAGGGTGGAGGGGTACCCAAATCTTCCCAATCCGGGGTATTACCAGAGAAGGGATAGCTACCCTTCCCGGGATCAGCCCAGGGGAGAAAATAGAGCCCCGTATCAGCCTCAGCGGGTTTCACAACTTGAGCGCCAGGTCCAAAATATGGCACTGGATCTGGGTCACATACTGAGGGCTCAACAGAACCCTCAGATGAGCATGCCACCGCAGAATGCCCCAAACTCTGGGCCTGGTGCTCCAGAACAATGATGGGGGCAGCACCCCGATGACCCACCGGTTCCCAGGGAGGAGGCACAAGGGGAAGGGGGGTGTAAAGCCTTGGAGGAAGCTTCCTTCCCAACTTGTAAACAGCCCCTGGAAAACCAGGAACCGGAAACAAAATCTCCTACCATGAAAGTCTGCCACCCAAAGAGCAAAGAGGTAGGAGAAACAAAGGACCCAAACAGACCCACTTTGTGGAGGAGGTACAGGTCTTCCAATTTGAGGGACGGGGATCCTCAGAGGAGGCTGGGAAAAGGATCTTCTCCTTCAGAGATGGGGGAACTCCGCCCAAGGAAAAATGGGTCCCAAGAGATTCCAATCCAGACTGGGTGGATGTGGGGATTGAGCTGTCGCCGCCCATCATCCTATCCCAGAACCAACAAAACCAAACTTCCCTGGTTCAAACCCATCCTGGTGACTGTCTCCAAAAAGGCAGGGGCGGCCCAGAACCGGAACCAGGGGAATCTAAAACCGAATTAACAGACTGAGTAGATGTGGGGATTGAGCTGTCGCCACCCATCATTCTATCCCAGAACCAACAATACCAAAATCCCATGGGTCAAACCCATCCTGATGACTGCCTCCAAAAAGGGGGGGGCGGCCCAGAAGCCGAAACCATTTCCAGTTGTCAACTTTTTCTTTCAGATTCCCCAGGCTCTTCACAGAATTCTGCCCAAATCTCTTCTCTCTCAATGTCCAAAACCAGAAAGTTAGCCCACCAGTTGTCCAAAAATGTGCATTATCTGTGCCCCCTTGAGGAGAAGGAGGGAAGATACTATGCCCCGGTACAAGTACAGGGGCAGGGTACAATTTTGGCACTGGTGGACATTGGATCCCAAGCTACCCTTCTGTCCAAAAGGGCCTTTGATGAACTAAATGCAGGAAGGGGGGAGAATTACCGTATTCCTCTCACCTCTCTTCCTGGACAACTGCAGAACTTTAACGGGAAGGAAATTCCTGTCGAGGGGACTGCAGATTTGGACATCAAAATTGGGCGACACAAGGTGAAACACCCAGTCATAGTAGTAACTCCAGAGGGCACCCCTTGTTTACTAGGGAATGACCTCCTGAGAAGGTTGTCACCCCTAATAGATTGTGTAAACAAGGTCCTCTGGACGCAGACTAGCCGACCAATAAAATTAAAACAGAGTGTCAACCATGTTAGTTTAAATGGCACCTGCCACATGGTTGAACAAAAATCTGACCAAGTAGAATTTCACTTCCAGAACAACCAAATTCCAGATGTGACCGCAGTAGGACAACAGACTGGTGATGGGGGGTCCTCTCTATTTCTGAAAATCAACCTTCCTTCCAATTTAAGGTGGTATTCCACACTGGAAGGAAACACTCTGAAATTCTTTACTAATCCACAATCAGAAACTCCCACTCCTATAGTCCAGAAAGATGTGAAATCAGCTCAGAGCCTGGCTGATATTCAGCAAATTGGAGAGCAGTTGTTCATCCCTGTTCAGTTAAATGATGGGAAGGACTCTGTTCTCGCTCGAGTGTGTGTGAACAACGGTAAGAGCTTCATCAGCGAAGCCATGTTCCGCCAACTCCCAAAAGATCCAGCCATTCCCACATTCAAACTGATAGACAAATGGGAAATGGATCTGGAAACACCCAATTCCAAACATCTCCTGCCAAGCAGGTGTATGCTCAAAATCTACATTGGCAACAAGAACATAGTCCATAATTGTTGGGTCGTGCGAGACGTCACTGCCGCCTTTTACTTAGGCAGTGACATTCTCAATCGCTTTGCCATTAGTTTGGACCTAATAAACTTCAAAGCTTGGTCCCGATTAGCGGATAATCCCATGGGCTTTGATGATCCAGAAAAAGCATTTAGGTCAGCTCAATTGCTACCTTATGCAGTTGAAATTCAGATTAAAGATGAAGTCACCATCCCGGAAAGGACCCGACAATTCTCCCTGGAAGTGAAAGTTAAAAGAGGACAAAAATTGAAAAACCCTGATGCTTATATTCATCTAAATGCTTCTCTCCAACAACAAGGGTTAGGGGTAAACCCAACACCATTAGTCAACACAGAACATGACACCATTCCAATAGAGGTGGATAACAGTGACTTACAGAGTATTACTCTAGCCGCAGGCACCATCATTGGAATGGCGGTTGATGACCGACATTTCTCCATTGATTTAGGAAATGAACTGTTAGGACCGATCCCCAAGGACTGTTTTGACAGTGACAGTGAGGACAATACAACACCAGACAGGATTTTCACCCGGCATGGGGGGAACTTCCTGGTGTACACTTCTTGCCCTTATGGTAAGGAAGATGTGACTTGTGACTTCAGAGGGGATGAGGTGATTTTCCAGGTCCATGAGGGCTGCCCTTCCCACCTGAAGCCTCCGGTCCAAATCAGCACTCTGACCAGGGACTTCTCCACTCAGCTGGAGGAGGCCGCTGAGATAGCAAAACCAGAAGTCTTTCCAGGCTTCAGGCAGATGGTGGAAGAGAGAGTCAACCTAGCTGATGCCTGTGTGACTCTGGAACAGAAGCAAAAGTTGAAACAAGTTTTCTTGGAATCCCAAGATCTGTTTGCGGTAGACTCATATGACTGTGGTCGCACCGACATCCACACAACAACAATTTCCACGGACCCTGGAATGACTCCAGTGTTTGTGAAGCAATATCGTTTGCCTCTCGCATCCATGGAGTCCCTTACTGAAATAATTAAGAACCTTGAGTCCCGGGAAATAATCCGTCCACTCCACAGCACTTTCAATAATCCGGTGCTGGGAATATCGAAGCCAAACGGCCAGTGGAGACTCTGCGCCGACCTTAGGGAGCTCAACAAACGGGTCCATACTTCCCGATGGCCTCTGCCCTACATTGACCAAGGGCTGGCCCAGATCCAGGGGTCACAGGTATTCACTGCAATAGACCTGACCAATGGATACTGGACCGTGCCTGCCAGTAGGGAGGACCAATACAAACTGGCTTTTACCTTTGGGGGCCAGCAGTACACATGGACCCGGACTCCCTTCGGATACCTCAACTCCGGCAATGAATTCAACATTTTCCTACATAAGGCCATGCCCGACCTGGGTGCGAGGGGTATTCTGGTTTATGTAGATAATGTCCTCATCAAAAGTTCATCTGTGGAAGAACACATAGCGGAGATCCGTTATGTTCTGACACAGTTGAGGGCTGCCGGAGCAAAACTTTCCTTTCAGAAAGCACAGTGGTGTAGAACCCGCGTTAATTTCTTGGGGCATGAGATTACTCGTCAGGGTCTCTGTCCCCAGGAAAAAAAAGTGGAAGCACTCCAGAAACTGAAGGATCCCACAACTCTGCGGGAACTAAGGAGCCTCCTTGGACTGACTAATTACAGCAGAAAGTTAATTGAGGACTACGCAGAGATCACCAGACCCCTGATTCATCTCTTGAAGGAGGGGGGGTCAAGTGGGAATGGGGTCCAGAACAATCCGAGGCAGTAAGACAACTCAAGAGAAGCCTCTCACAAGCGCCTTGTCTAGCGTACCCTCTCAGAAACAAGGAGTTCTTCCTGGAGACAGGGTTTTCTAATACGTGCTTGACGGCAGTATTATACCAAAAGTATGACAAGGTCAATAAAGTAATCTCCTATGAGAGCAAAACTTTATCCTCTGTGGAGGAAAAATTCAACGATTGTGAGAAGGCACTCCTGGCAACGGTGTGGGCATTGAAGAATTACCGCCCGTTTATCCAGGTGGAACACATCATTGTGGAGCCTCCACACCAGCCTCTGCAATATCTCCAAAGTGACAGAATCCGGGCCGGAAATGTGAGTAATTCCCGAATTACTTCCTGGATTCTGTCAATGCAAGGCTTTCCTGTGGAGGTCAGATATGGCCAAAACAAGAAGAGACCCCTCGCGCAAGGTCTGGCTGACTTGCATGATTGTGCCAGAGAAAACTGTCTCGAGGACGAAAGTCTAAAAATCAAGGACAACATGGAGGCATACCTTAATTCCCCACAAAAAGTCTTTGAAGAAGACAAGTGTGAGGGAATGCCCACTGTCTATGTGGACGGATGCTCGTACCATGTTGACAACAACGGGGAGAAAGAACTGGTGGCTGGCGTAGGGAATGCATGGGTGAAGGAGTTTCCAGAACCCTCCGCTGGGTACAAAATTGGTCCCCGAAGTAGTAAGGTGGCAGAATTGATGGCTGTGCATCAAGCCATCCTCACGGCTGTCCAACATCAACTCCACGAACTGGTCATAATCACAGATTCGGATTATGTACGGAACGGGTTCGTGGAGCACCTGGTTAATTGGAAAACCAGAGGCATGTTATGTGCTAATAACAAACCCCTGAAACATGGGAAGTTAATCCAAAACATTGATGAACTGGTCACCTCGAATGGGATGACCATCTATTGGAAAAAGATCAAGGGTCATTCCAAAGTAGAGGGACCAGACAAAACTGGAAATGACTTAGCTGATCAGCTGGCCAAAACCGGGGCCATCCAAAGGGGACCTAATAGAAATAGAGTCCTTGTTGGGGGAAATCCAGGTCACTGCTATCACTAGGTCCCAGACAAATGCTCACAATGATCTTTCAACTGCACAATGGAGTAAGGAGACCCCTGATGCTGATTTAATTACAGCTCAGAAGGGGGATCCAATCATTGGTAAGTTTTACCAACACCTTGAGGACCCTGAGAACTTTCCCCTCGCAGATATCGATTACATTGGGAAAGAGGACCTAAGAGTGTTGATGAAATGTCCAAAAATGTTCCGAATCCAAGACGGTTTGTTGGTAAGGAAATCCAAAGCTGGCCATGATCAGTGGGTGGTTCCCACCTCATACCGAAGCCTGATGTTAAGTCACGCCCATGATGCGGCCACCGCCGGTCATAGGGGGTTTCACACAACACTGGAAATCTTAAGAGAGGTTGCATACTGGCCACACATGGGGCAGGACCTCGACCAATACTTGAAGGGGTGTCTTGTGTGTGCACAATTTCAGCCATCATCCCTCACACACCGGGCACCTCTCCAAAAGAGGGGGATGACACTGCCATGGTCAGATTTGCAAATCGACTTTGTAGGCCCTGTGATTCGCTCGTCTAGAGGAAACAAGTACATGTTGACGCTTACATGCTTGTTTACCAAGTGGGTGGAATGTCTCCTGGCCCCAAACTGCAAGGCAGAAACAGCAGCTGCCCTGATGATTAACCACATCTTTTCCCGTTTTGGTCTACCTCAAAGGATTGAGTCAGACAGAGGTAGCCACTTCACCAGTGAAGTAATGACAAAGATGTGGGAGATACTGGGGGTCAAAAGGAAGTTACATATTGCTTACCGGCCAGCTTCTTCTGGAGCAGTAGAGAGATACAACCGAACCATTGTGAGCATATTAAAAAAGTTTGTGGCAGATTCTGGGCCAAGTTGGGATATCCGATTACCCCTGGTCCTAATGGCCATCAGATCTAGACCTTCATCTGCAACTAAAATGTCACCATTTGAGTTGATGACCGGACGCAAGAGGGTGCTTCCCCAGCATTTCCTCTACAGGACCCAAGAGCAGACACTGATAAATGCCTCCACAACTCATGAGTATGTGGAGAATTTAAGGAAACACCTTCAACATGCTTTTGCCTATGCTCAGCGGAATCTAGAAAGATCAGCTGATAGCATGCAAACCCACTACGACCTGAAGACCACCAGGAAGGAATATACTGTGGGAGACCGGGTCTATCTATACAATTTCCAAAGGAACCAGGCCAAAAAGCGAAAACTTTTGCCTACATGGAAGGGACCGTTTGAAATTATAGACAAAATCTCCCCTGTAGCCTATAAGATCTGCATCCCTAAATGTAGTCTGGCGGAAGGGGACGATAAGTGGGTCCAAATAAATCAGCTAAAGTGTTGCCATCCTAGGCACACTCTGCAACAACTGGAGGAATCCTCTGGAATCCCAGAGGGGGCCTCCCCAGATCAATAAAAGCTCCAACCCTAAAATATTCCACATACCAAAAATATAGTAACCTAATGTCAATATTTCCTGTTATATCTTATTTTTAAAATAAGACTGAAAAATGTAACCGGATGTATAAAATGTATGTGTTCGCCACACCATTAATAGTGGTGGAGAAATGTCTACGAATAGGTATTTCCGCTTTTGCTTTATCATCCTCGGAGAGATGAAACCACAGAAACTCGCCAAGGAGGCGACCTGGGGACCTGGGAGCGAAGATCCGAGGGGTCCGGAGTACCGCCCAATCCTCCCATCAGGACCAGCAAGGAGAACTGATTGATCGACTGGAGGGAGGAAAAGATGCTGAACTGTGCCATCTACTTAATTGGAAGAAGATGAGGCGAACATCCCAGATCTTGTGAGTTCCATCAGTGAAAGATCAGAATGGCCATCACAAGAGGGGGGGCTTGTGGGAGGTTTTTACCCATGCAGCCAAGCCCTACCATAAAACTGTGCATTACTGGCATTGAAAACATCATGATGGCCAGAACTCCCCAGAGAGTGCACAAGGAAAACATGAAGAATAGGCTGCCACCCATTTTTGCCTATGTTGTGAGCACAGGAGGGCACTGCCTAAAACCACCATTGGGCTACACACACAGTAGCCTGAAACCACTGGGAATGGCAATGCTGATTGCCAAAAGCAACCCAGAATTGTGGGGAATTCATTTTATTAATGTCAAAAGGGATGCAATACTGGTGCTCACCACTATCAGAAAGCCGGCGTTTTAAAACCACCAGAATTTTGTGTAAAACTGAACAAATGAACCCAAACCAGGCCAAGGAAAGACTTGCTAAGAGGTGGATACAATGTAAAACTATATTCTGAAATGACTTGAAGGAAGTAATTATTTAATGTATATATAAAAAAAATAGCTGGGGATGTCAGCAGTTTAAGTGAATTTGGGGGTAAAGCCACTAAAATCGAAATGTTTAGAATAAAAGAGTGTCCTACTTGTGAGTGTCACATAGGTTGCAATTGTTTAAATGTCATAGTTTTGAACTTAGAATCAGTGTTCTAGCTGCATGTGTAAAATTTGTAAGTTTGGGTTGAATGTAGAAAAATGGGAACTAAAGTGACATTTAGCTGAATTCTGCCTGACAACTACCCCCGACAGGAGTTGAACTGGCTCAACAACTCTTCCCAGGCCTGGCTGCATCCTGCTGCCCCGGCCAAAAGGAGATGACACCTCTCTGATTGAATTAGGGGAGTGGCACCTGGGGACTACAGGAAACTGAACAAAGCCCTGTCCTGGACTCAGGCAAATGTTATATTGGGGGGGCCGTAAAGTGCTTCCTCTTGGGAGAAACTGGGAGGGGCAGTGCCTGTGAGGGCAAGCTGAGCTTGGGGGAAGTGGACAAACCAGAAACTCCACCATGTGCTTGGGGGAAACCACACCCCTTTGGGCCAGAGCATAATTTAAAAAAAAGATGGATAATTCATAGTACGGACTTGTCAGAATTATATAAGTAATATCATTATTTTTGTGATTTTTCTGTGCACGTTTTAAGAGGTGTTAGGACCCTGTGGTGTATTCTGGGGGGTTGCTAGCAGAAATTAATGTCCATACTCCTTGCGCACATTTGGGTAATTTTTGGTAAATGTCCGATATTGGTAAACCGACCAAAAAGCGCAAAATGTTGTCATTTCTGAATCCCAGCTCGCAGGAACATGGGGCTTGAACAGAGACCTGTCTCAATTCATCTGTAATATGTACATGTAATGTCAACCACTTGTGTATCTGGGAAATATGTATTTGAATCAAATATAGATTTGTGGGCAAATTGACCAGGGGAGGATATTCTGACCCATAAACAGACCTCATCATGATGACAATCCATTTCCTTCCCCCAATCATGGGAAAGGGGAGAATTGGGCCAATGACAAGTAGAGAGGGGCAGGCTCAGTTATGCCACGCACACACCCACTTTCTAAACACAGAAAAGCAGATAGTGCAGGACAGGTAGGGACATTCACTTTCCACTTTCTTGTGGGACGCTTTGCCGGGAGACTTCAGACTTCACATCCAGAGATCCAGACTTCAAATCCATCAATCTCCAGAACCTGTAGCAGAAATTAACTCCAGAATTTGTAGCAGAGAGGCCTGAATCCAGAAGCTGAATCCTCTTCAGCAGGCCTCAAAACCAACCAAACTATTCAACAGCCGGGCGAGCTGTTTGAATTTTTTGCCAAGAACTTTTGCAAGAACCTGTAGCAGTATCCAGAAAGCAGTGCTGTATCCGGAACCAGAGAGAACCACAAACCAGACCGTTGTGAGCATAACCGGTGCTTGGCAGACCCAGAGAGCAGAGCTGACCCAGATAGCTGGGACTTCAGAACCACCCGCCGGAAGTCCGTCCAACCTGACCAGACCTTGACAGCTTATTTCAAAAATATAGTGTGAGTATAGTGTGACATTTGTGATGTCATCTTTGATGTCCTGGGTGTTAGTGTTAGCAGTGCATGGTGGCGCGAGTTATGGTTGCTTATCTTACCATAACTGCCGAATTTCAGGGGTTTTTCGGTTTTACTTTGAACCATAACGTCCCTTTAACAAAGTTTTTTTACTGAATTTGATAGGTTTTTAGTAGCGCAACTTAACCATAACGTCCCTTTTAACAAAGATTTTTCACTGAATTTCATAGGTTTTTAGTAGCGCAACTTAACCATCACGTCCCTTTTAACAAAGTTTTTTTAATGATATATATAAATATATATATATATTATATATATTTAAAATTAATTATAAATAACTTTCAATAAATCAACATGTTAAGGTCTTACAGAGAAGAAAATAGCAAGAGAAGAAAATGGGGTCCAACATGCGACCACATAATATACATAATCAAAAAAAAAACTAAAATATGTAAATGGTAGGAAATATAAGAAAATGATATCCACCATGCAACAATCACAATAACTAAAATGCTGAAATCCCAAAATGTATACAATTCTATAGCTACAATTCAAATGGATAGCTTATTGTAGCTTTGGCCATTTGCTTCTCTAGCAAAATGCGTATGGAGTAATGCTGGATTTGACCAACCATTTATTATCATGTTTTAGTTTTTCCTCAACAGATTCAGCATAACATCTTTCTTTTATATGAATTTAATGAATATGGATCGACAAAGGTTGAGTGGAAATATTCTGTGAGTTTTGCCTGTTCCGAGAAATCATATGAAAAGTCATGGACAGTCATGATTTTACACAATCTTAATGAGTCAATTCCATTAATGTCAAAGTCACCTAATGATCCCAGTAAAACATTTGCCATCTCTAAAGGCACAGGAAAACTAAACATTATGTGAAGAATTAACCAAATCTTCTTCCAAAACTAAAAATATATCTGTAGGATTTTTTTTCAATGTTTACGAGCATGGCGGTCTGGGAAGTACGGTACCGGTAAGCATGCTGGTACCGTACTTCCCTGACTGCCATACTATGGGCTCTGCTTGCAGGAACTGTTTCACCTGCCAGGTTTTTCCGCATGGGTGTAACGGCACCCGCGAGCAGAGCATGCCGGATGCACCAGCACAACTCCGAAAATGGGCAATTACTGGGTCCGCCTAACTCGGCATGACCCGGTTCTTGCCCATTCAAGGGTGCCGGAAAAAATGCAACTCCGGCGGCAGCTGTGCTGTTTTTAATGGCACAGCTACCGCCAGAGTTGTAATAAGGGCCATTGACTTCCATTTGATCTTTTTCCTGTTATGGTTCGATCTTCCCATTGCTCCTCTCCCCACCACACATCGCCTTCCCCTACGTCCCCCACCCCTTTTCTCCCTTACCGCCTGCTCACATACATATTCACAGATATATATGTATTGGTGTATTTGGTCTCCTCGACTAAATTGAGGTGACCAAAATGCAAACGTTCAAAAAGAAGTCATGTGACAATGGCATACCACAAAAAAGGAATATGTATTCTGAAGCAACCAGTGAATGACAAGAGAAGAAATAATCTTCATCTGAATACATCTGGATCATGTTTTTAGTGTGGATTAGGCCTTAGGCATCATAAAAAAAATAATGTATGTTTTTTATGAGTTGCAACAGAAGAGCTGAAGGTCCTTAGCCAAACCTTTCCCAAACAACAGGACTCAAAGTTACAAAAATTTCCTCAATCCAACACCATTTCCACTTTATTGGACTAATTCCATAGAAATGTGCACAAGCTGGAGGCCTTGAGCAGAAGGCGCTTTTTGAATACTTTAAGTGAATACTGAGTTAATTTATCAGCAAGAGACATATATGACTGAAGAAAGGCCTGAGAAACCTAATTATGTATGAGAAAACATGAGTTACTAATGCCAAACCTCGGCACCACATTAGCATAAAAGGCAAGAGTGTCATTATTAAAAATGTGATGAGCTATAACCTTTGTCAAACCAATTATGCCAAATGTTAGGGTGACTGTAAATGAAAATGTTCTTATAATGTCATATTCATCATCATCATTGTAACTTTATTTCGACACTGGACCATAAAAGTACAAAGTATCAAATTAACAAAATACAAGCAATCAACAAGACAAGTCAATCAATCCAGTTGTAAAATTATAAATAGTTAAAATCAGCATATCCTAATGTTGCCTAAAAAGGTCTGTCTCTAAAATCACAACTTAAATTCAGTGAATTTCAACAGTAAAATGTAGACATTATTTACGCCAGCTCTACAACATTACTTAAGCGTCCCTCCCTCCTCTGCCATTCATTCTCAATATAGCTTTATACCACATAAAATACATCAATTGAACTGGCTTTCTTGCAGACTTCTTCAGCAAGAATCAACAAAAACACTCTGTAAGGTCTGTAAGGCAAAATGGACAGGACTCTGTCTCCCAATTCCTTCATCGCGCTATGACATGAGCTAGGGGTAAGGTGCCTATTCGCATTTTTAGGTATAAAGCTCTAGAATTAGGACTGTCACTGGTAGATAAGTATGTTTCCATCAGAAAGCTGCTCTTTATATGCAGATAATTATATCCCATTGTAAGAGATAGGCACTTAGTGACATATTGGCACATAATGAAGTCTCCATATCTGTCAATAAGTACTTGTTCACTGGACCTGGTGATGTTCTCAGGGTTTTGCCATACATCTTCAAGATTTAACAAAATCAAGCAGATTTGTACATGCTGAAACCATGGCAGGGAAAGGGCATTGTGGTAGCTTAATACATCTTTTAGTGCTGCAAGGGTAAGGCCTGACCAGATTCATAACCAGTAAAGTAAGGGTTTAAGTACTGCCTTGTCATTTATGCTTGGTAGGCCCATATCAATACATAGAGGAATACTTGGAGCATTTTTTGGTACCCATATTAACCTCTTTAGAAATTTATATTCAGTAACAGCCAAAGCTGAGATCTTACAATCGCCCCAAACCTCTGCTCAATATAGAGCAGCAGTAATGGCCTGGGCATAGTATACTTTAAGGGATGGCATGGGTAGATGTTTTCTAAATGATTTGGAGAATTTCAAAATACAATTGCATTTCATTTTAAAAGATATATTAGCTTTTTCAATGTGTTAACTATACCATGTTATTGTGTTATCCGCTGGGCCATCAAGAAATGTGGTATACTTCAGTGAATGCCAAGCACATTTGGAAACGTGTAAAGAAGGTTAGATCCATAGGAATGGCCAAGAAGACATTGATAACATATCGATAAGAATCAAAGGAGCAACAACACCTTTTACAAATATGGACCAACATAGTATTTTGTTAGATACTGGAAATATAATTCTCTAAGTACAAAGGCTTTATGGTAATTATTGAATTCAGGAAAGAGAACTCCCCCTCTTATAGTGGGTAATTTAAGTTTATTAAGGAAAGTACAAGTTACTTTGTTTTTCTAGACACATTTATAAGAATGGATTTTACTTTAATAGAGTTTGCCAGTGTAACATGTAACATGTCAAGTTGGCACAAAACACAAGGCACTGATGTATTTTTATCCTTGCCTACCCCTGCATCACAGGGCGCCCATTTTCCGTATATTTAGTATGTTTATTTAATATACAGTGTATGTCTGTGTTGGGTTATATGTAGAGCAAATCTATCTGCAAAGCAATGGACCCCTGCAACAAGGGGGTACAGTAATACAGTGCAATCTGATCCTCCTAACTGCACTGCTGAGTCCATGGGGTCTTCGTCAGCAATTCCCTCCATTATCCTCTTGGAAATTGGAATAGCTAGAAATGTTCAACATTAATACGAATGATGGTTTAAATATATTTGGACAAATATGAGCATTCATGTTTGATATAATTCTCCATCGAAGTCAATTCGGAACATCACCTTCTCTGATTGCAAACAAGAATTGGTTGAAGGCAAAATGTTACATTTAATTAATTTATAACCGATCGAAAGAAATAATCCTTTAAAGTATTCAGCAAATCTTTCATCAAGAGCTAGGGTTTTACATATATAAATAGATATCATTCACATAAGATGGTCATTTACGTTTTAAACCACAAATATTAATCCCCTTTATATTGTCATGTGTTCTGAAGGATTCCATTAAGGGTTCCAGAGCAAAGATGAAAAAGTGGAAAACGAGAGCAACCCTGTTGAAGACTTGATACAAATAACACAAATCTGGCATTTAATAGTGTTATGAGCAGTGTACTAAAAATGAATGCAACGGTGGGTGTATTTAAGTTGTCTTTGTGCCTTGAGGTATAAATAGGCGCGTGGTGTTATGTGTGTTCTTTCAAGGAAACGGGGTTTGGGATTATGCTCCCAAGTTCTCCAGGTGCCCAGTTCCATCTATGGACCCATCCGGTGACAGGACCTGGTGTTTAAGGGTGCTTATTATCTAATGATCTACTCTGCATCCACTTGCATCCACTTGCATCCACTTGCTCTTATTCGAGCACTGATTTTCTCATTTTCAGTTTATTAGTTTATTGTGAATGTAATTTATAAAACTATAACATATGAAACAAATCATCATACCTGAAATGGTCACAAAACACGTGAATAAAATAAGACAAATAGGCAATTAAAAACGTGTTGGGCCATCCTGCATAACGAGTCACCTGAGCAGTCTATTTCTGATGTCTGTAAATAGCAGCAAGGCAAAAGTGTGAAACTCACATTTTGTAATAAGGGACAAGGCATCTGCATGTTTGTTTCAGGTGATAAATTGTCACAATTACAGAAAGAAATGGAATGTTTAACCCACACTGAGCTGTTAACCATCAGAGGTAATTGATAAAATCATAGTTTTGTAATATTATGTTATGTTAATTGGATTTTTTTGCCAGACGCATCTTCGTCAATTACATGTTATAATGCAAAAAGCTGTGCTTTCTGAAGGGAGACGTAATGGTTCAGAGGTTAGAGCATGGCTTTACCATTGCTGATGCTGCATAACCAAGACTCCTTTTTTGGACTGAAACTGATTGATTGACCTGTGTTCAAATTGTAATTTTTTTTACTGTTATAAAATTATTATTTCATTTTTATTTCTATTACAAAGGGCTCTGAGAGAGAGACCAGCATCTTTGTTTATCCCAAGACATTGCTAGCTCCCCATTGCATCCATTACACCTCTGACCCGCATGACATAATGCAACAAGCCATGCATCTTCAAAGTAAACCAAGAGGCAGAGGCTTGAGCATGCGTTTACCAATGACAATATTGCAGGTTCAAGTCCCCTTGTTGGCATGAAAATAATACACACGCATGTAGTTTGAGCTGTTTGAGCTGCTCATGGGTTGGAATTGGTAAATATTTAAATTTGTAACCTTTTTTTTTACAGGTATACAAATATTGTTCTATCGTTATTTCCATTATAAATGGCTCAGAGATATAGAGACCAGCAAATGTCTCCATCCCAACCAACATTGCTAGTTCCCAGATGCATCTTCATCCATTACACCTTGGACACAAATGCCATAATGCAAATAGCTATGTTTCGAAAAGGGAGGGCCAATGGCTCAGAGCTTGGAGCATTGATTAACCAATGACAAGCTTGCAAGTTCAAGTCCCCTTGTTAGTATGAAAATGCTCAAGCTAGTAGGTTGAAGTGTTTGTTAGGAGAAAGTATCATCTTTAATATTTGTTACTGTTATAAAAATTGTGTTTAATCTTTAATTCCATTACAAATAGCTCAGAGAGAGAGATATGAGTACCTTTGTTAATCCCAACCAACTTTGCTAGGTCCTCGATTAATCTTCACCAATAACACTTTGCCATGTCTTAATGCAAAAAGCTATGCACTCTGAAGGGAAACCCAGTGGCTCAATGGTTTGAGAATGCATGCCAGAACTGGCATATGGAGCAATAAGGCAATGTCTAAGGTGCCATCCCATGATTATAGGTTGTGCCCGTTTTTTCACAGAATACACCATTTTTTTTAGGGCAGCGTTGGCCAGTTTCATAAGTTAATACACTAGTTTTAACCAATCTTACTAAGGAAATATGATTTCAAAGACATTGTTTGCAACATATTTTAACCAAAGCACCACCTTGGATAATACTGAAACAGTCTGTTTGTTATAGTATTGAATCGCAATGTATGATTGTGGGCCATTTTTTCATTGGTGCATGGAAAGATTTTAGGCTACAGTCTGACCCTGGCTAGTGATCAGACGCATCTTCATCAAGTACATGTTTTAACACAAAAAGCTGTGAGTTTTGCTGTGAGCCCTAGTGGCTGTGAGATTAGTGTGTAGGTTTACTGTTGGCAAGGTTGCAGATTCAAGTACCCTTGTATGCATTACAATGCTCAGACTGGAGATTCTAAGATGGCCACCATAGTGGAAACAAAGTGAGGAGGTGCCCTCCACACCCACTGGCTCAGAAAACTGGAATAAGCGTCTAAACACCCCCTCTCCGGTCAACAACAGGCATTTACAGGGAGCAGGACCAAGGGCCCCAGTAACCAAAGGCAGCAGCAGACCCCCTGCACAACGCTAGAAACGGTGCACATCCGCAAAATAACGCCGGAAGAGGGAGAAACAGCCGAAACAGCCACTGCGCCAGTACAACAAGTTGCAGGAGCCGCCCTGACCCAGCCCGCTACAAACACCAGTGAAGGCTCCCAGCCCATAAGCATCTATCAGCAGAGACCCGCAGTGGGAAGCACACCTAAGGCAACAAGCGGAGGGAAGAACACCTGAGGATGCGGTGGCCCAGTAGTGCACTAATAATCACCCACGAGTAGACCAGCTCAGAGAGGCACAAACCGCCATAGAAAGGGCCCGGGCAGAGAAGTTAGCAACCGCAGGGAGAAGCATGCCTCCTGCGAGAAATTACCACGCAAGTCTTCTGGCCATCTAAATGGGACTGACAGCCTCGCCTCGGCAGCATCCAGCAACTCGCATTCACCACTTCCACAGCACACCAGAGGAAGCAGCGGGGCGAGCGGTGGCACCCTCCCCGCTCTCCAGAGCAGAAGCAGGAGACAGATCAAGTCGGGCCGCCCCCGGCGAACTTGGACCAATCCATTAGGGGCCAGGAGCGAGACCGGAAGGAGATCGAGACAACTACCCACTACAAGGATACCGGTAAACACCATCCCACCCCTCCCCCCCATCCCGCTTAGCACAACCCTGCTAGGGGTCCCGGGGGTTTGCAATAAACTTGCAGCAAGGCACCAGCCCCATCAGAGGAGATACACAGAGCCATGCACCCCAGGCACCGCCTCCAGGCTCCAACACTACCCAGTCCGCAAGGGGAGCAGAGGGGCAACATCAGGGGACAACAACAGGTTGGGCCCCGAGAGAAGGCTGAAAGAGGCCAAGAAAAAATAAGCCCAACAGACCCCATGCAGAACCACCGAATGAACTAGTCAGGGAGGGGCTGGTGGTCCCCAGCCCGGACCACAACCTCCCTACCAATCACAACAGTGGCAAGAAGCCATCACAGCTACAGAGGTTAAATTAGTCAGGGTACCAACACCAAGACAGAGGAGGAGGTCCAAGCTCATATTAGGGGCCCAGGCAGCGCAAGAGCGGCAGAAGGACAGGAGTCATGTGCACAGACACTGCTGGCAAGGCCCTTCAAACCTTGGCCCAACCACCCAAAAGAATCAAGAGAAGATAATCACAAATGAAAACCCGACAGGGGCAAGAGCCCACTCACCCTGCCCGGTCCATGTCTGTACATCAAGACAAGATGTCAAAAAATACAGGGAAAGAAACCCAGACCCCAGCAAAAGGAAACAAAAAGACCCACAAAGGGGCAATACAGAAAATGTGAAGGAAGGAGGGGGGAGTCCAGCCCGACACCGACCAGGAAGTAGACCGGGAGGAAGAGGAGACCCCTCAAGAGGAGAAACAGGAGGAACACAGGGTGACACAAACATTCCTTGAACAATGCTTTCAAAACTTTGGGGACAGGATGGCGAACACGATTCAATCCTAATTAGACAAAATGAGAGAGGACTTGATGGAGCACTAAAGGAAGTGAAGGGAGACCTGCAAACACTGGAAGAGAGAGTGGACACAAATGAGAAAGCCCTGCAAGAGATGGCTGATGACTCTCGCAAAATGGAAGAACTGATGGAACACTTAACTAGGCCTACACACAACTTGGAGATCCAATCCGAGGACCTCGAAAACAGATTGCGGAGGGCGAACATCAGAATTAAGGCAATGCCCGAGGCAGTGGGAGACGCTGATCTACCACAGACAGTCAAACATATTTGCAGACCTAGTGGATGCAGTGGACCCAGCCAAAATCCTAGTGGACTGGAACGAAACGAACCTGGTGCAAGACCAAGAGATATCCTGTAGCCATGCATGAAAACACTCAAAAAGAAATGATTCTTTCCACCGCTAGACGAACAAATGATCTTAACTTCAACGGATCCACCATACAACTATATCAATACCACTCCCAGACCACACTCACAAAGAGAAGAACAATGCGCCCGATAGTGCAGGACCTATCAAAACGAGGCATAAAATACAAATGGACCTTCCATTTCGGCCTTGTGTTCGAGAGCACGCAAAGGAGAATCACCTTGTTAGAGAAAGGAGCAAATATCCTGTACATAGACGTTCACCCAGCCAGCAGAGAAAATCAGGGCCTAATAAACGACCAACCAAAAAGAAAGTAATGGGAATGGACTACCCAAGAGTCAAAGAGGAAAGCAAGGAAGCACCCGGGGAGGGGAAACACAAAGCAACGCTGTGGGGGAGGTAATAAAGGGGGGGACTCTTGATATCGACACATGGTCAGGGAAGACTTGCAAGGGGAGTGCTGGGGGAGGGAGGGAACTCAACCCCCAAAGAGGAGCATCGGGAGGGGCTAGAGGTTGGTTGAGCCATTCCAGCGAGGGGTGGGGGGGAGGAAGGGGGAAAAGGGGAAAGTAGAGAACCCAGGTCCTCAACTAACCAAGCACGCCCATAACCCAAAGCAAGCAACTAAAAAAACCTGCGGACAATGGCTAAGGAAAAGACATAAAAAATCATATCTCTGAACATTAAAGGCCTAAACTCACCAATAAAAAGGAAAACACTAGAACACTTTCTGTCAAGGGAGAACCCAGACCTAGGGCCTCATTACAACCCTACCGGTCTGGAAACAAGGAGACAAGGGTGCCGGTAAACTTACCGGCACCGTTGTTTCCAGTCCGGCATATTATAGGTCTGCCTGCCGGAGCCGCTGTGCCCAACAGGTCTGACCCTGCTGGGCACAATGGCCATGGTAGGCAGACTGGTCACAGAAGCACCGGCACCATTACCAACAGTGCCACTGCTTCTGTGTCCCCGCTCCCATAGAGTCCTATGAGACTTACAATTTACCGGGCCCCAGGGGTTGTAATTTCCTGGTGGCACCGGGAATTCAGGTGCCGGTAAATATTTACGGGTCCGCGGCAACCCGCCGGTAGCACCAGCGCGGTTACGGCCAGACACACAATGAGGCCCCTACTCACCCTACAGGAAACCCACATACAAGGTAAAGATAAGCATAAGATTAGACTAAGAGGATATAACCAAATCCAACAATCAAATAACCAGGCAAAGAAAGGGGGTACCCCAATCGCACTGAAAAACAATCTAGACCTCAGGACGATAGATGTTAGCAAAGACACTAAAGGGAGGTTTATCGAAATACTCCTCCAGGGGATGGGGGAAACAATTACGCTGGTGTACATCTACACCGCCAATACTGGACAGGACCGATTTATTCAATCGGCACTACAAAACTAGAGGGGTTTGCTATGGGGAAAATAATTTTCACAGGCGACTTTAATGTAGCATGGGACCCAGAAAGGGACAGGAGCGCTAGAATATTTTATTTCCACAATAAATCCCTGTCATGGCCACCTGCCCTGGATCATAGGAGCAGCACCATCAGGTGGAGGGAGCAAGGGGCACCATGGTTCACGCACGTCCCTTTGGGATGTTTATACATGGGGGGCCTGGTTGGACTCAGTCCTCGCGCCTTTGATGCCAGGCTAATGGAAGAACATAAGCAATACTCTCTTTATTATGGGCAGGAGTGCTTGAAACAGGAGCAAGACTCTTTTATTATGTTCAGGAGTGCTTTAAAGAACTTTCCACTTGTGTGTAACCAGTCCGGGTGTGACCTTCTATCTTCTGCTGCACGTGCAACTTCAAGGAGTGGCAGGGTGTGGCCAGCAGGACTGAGCTAGTGGGCGTGGCCTTAAGAGCACAGCTATGAAAGCCAGCCCAACCCCAAGGCACACGCTTCGCGTTAATCTGCATTCTCATGTAGCGTAACGCTCACTGCTGCCTGGGTTAACCAGCACTTACCTTGGGATTCCAGGCTCCTGTTCCTACGCTTACCTCCTGGAGTCAGCTTACACCTGCATCCATCACCACTGAGCCTGGCATCCATTCTTCATCTTCCGGATCGCAGGACTTCAGCTCTGGGCACGACATCTTCTTCATCTCCGGCACGCAGAACTCCAGCGCTGACTCCACAGCATGACATCTTCTTCTTCCACGAAGGCGGACCCTGTAAAAGGACAAAAGACAAGGTTAGACATACGAACCTGCAGTTTAAAGTTGCGCTTGCAAAAAACTTTGCGCTTGTCCTTAAAAGCACACTTACCTGCTGCTGGACCGCCGTGGAATCCTCCGCTCCTCATCTGGAGCCACTTCGGGCTCTGTTGCTCTGCTGGACCGCAATCACACCTATGTGGGGAGAAAGATAGACATTGTTACAGAGCTAACAACAGGCTGAGAACAAGACAATATCAATACTTCACGACAAACAGAAAACAGAAAGACACTTACCAGAAAGGCGTGGTATCGTCGTAGCTGGACTGGACACCACGTATAAAGGACCAGTGAAGGAACTCGGTCCTCATTCTAAATGCGTCCCTGAAAGAAGTAGCAGGACGGAGAGTTCACCCTTAATAATCTGCAGGTGAGCCTTAATGGGACGATGCAGGCTCACCACACTATGGGAGGAAGGTGTTGAGAGGGAATTTGCTCACAGGCCAGTAAACTTACGTCCTTTCATATCTATGCAGGAGCAGGGTTCCAATTCATCGCAGCAGCCCACATACTATTTGCAGCGGGAGGAAGCAGATCGGGGGGGTCCTACTTCCTGGGAGGGCTGCAACTGTGGTCCAATGTCCCCGCAGAGACCTGGTGAGCGTAACAACCGTTGAAAGAACTGCGGAAAAAATTTGACAATCTGTCATTGGTAGACACCTGGAGGGAAAAGAGAGGAGATGCCAGAGGACATACTTTCTACTCCCATGTACCCAGATCAGCATCGAGAATAGATTACATCTGGGTATCTAGATCCCTATTAGGATTGGTGGCGGATGTAGAGGTGGGAGCGATAACTATCTGACCACGCCCCCATCACACTGAAAATTTAAAAATCATCAAACACCTCAGGGCTTTGGAGATGGCAATACCCTGCATAATTCTTTAAAGACGAGACCCTGAAATGGGAACTGGGGGAGGGGGTAGAGAACTTCTTTCAAACCAACGAGAGTCAGGAAGTCAGCCCACTCATGATATGGGACGCTTTCAAGGCCACCATTCGGAGGAAAATAATAGCGATAAAGGCTTGGAGGGACAGAGAACGCACAATCCTGGAAGAGTAACTTGAGGCCAAACTAAAGGTAATTATGCTTAAGAGGGCATCAGGCTCTACAGGGGAAGTACGAAGGTAGTACAGGGCAATCAGAGGCCAACTCAAAATCATCTAAACAAGTAGAGCAGAATGCTCCCTAATGCACATTAGACAGAAATATTACATAAAAGCGAACAAAGCAGACAGGCTCTGAGTAAGGATGCTGAGGAAAGAGGAGAAAGAAGGGACCATCCTAAAGATCAAGACACCAGGGGGAGGAGGTAGTGAGGTCAGATCAACCATCCATTAAGAGGGAATTCATGAAAATCTACCGGAATCTATACAAAACAGATGTCCCAGGAAAACAGAGCAAGTTAGAGTACCTGGAAAACTGTAGTTTACATGAAATATCTGCCCAAGAAAGGGCAAACCTAGAGAAAGAAATCACCAAGGAGGAAGTCTGCACAGTCATCACCTCACTCCCAGCCAATAAAGCTCTGGATCCAGATGGCTGTACATTGGACTTTTACAAAACATACAAGGAAGGCATGAACCCTCGCTTGGCCGCCCTGTTCAATAAGTTCAGGTACGGCAAAGTTTATCACCCTCAATGGAGAAGGCAAAAGTCATATTGCTGCCCAAACCAGGGAAGGACCTGACATTAAGTGGGTCATATAGGCTGATCGCACTCATCAACACAGATGCTAATATCTTCACTAAAATCCTAGCAAGCCACCTAGAACTTCTCCTCCCCAAACTTATAGACCAGATAGGCTTTATTCGAGGCAAACAGATGCACGATAACACATGGAGAATCGCCCACATCATAGAAAAAGTTAATAAATCATGCACACCGACCCTAATGGTCACACTGGATGCGAAAAAAGCCGTTGACATGGTTAAGTGGCAATTTCCATACCTCACCATGTATGAAATGGTATTCAGAGAAGCCTTCATGTCCAAAATAGGTGCTAACTACCAAAACCCTTCCCTATGCCTTTTAATCAATGGAGACCTTTCCGACTCGGTGGCAGTTACAAGAGGAACAAAACAGGGCTGCCCCCATCCCCGCCTCTATATGCCATCCATCTAGAACCACACTTGAGTACAATAAGAGCCACAAAGGAAATAGAGGGAGAACCTTTTGGGGGTAGGGAACACAACGTGGCAGCCTTCGCCAACGACATGCTGTTAACAATAACTAACCCAGGGGAATCCCTGCATGTAATAGATAAGGCGCTGGTCCAGTTCGGAGAGGTCGCTTGCCTAAAGATGAACAGAAATAAATCTGAGATACTGAACCTGACTACAACTCCGGAAAGGGAGACAGAACTAAAATCCAGCTTTCCATACTCATGGGCCCCCAACAATATAAAATACCTGGGTATTTATATCACCAAGTCCATATACCAACTATTCACAGCCAAATAGCCCACCCTACGGACGTCCATCAAAAATATGCTTCATAGCTGTGGTCCTCTGACTATCTCCTGGATGGGCAGAATCAATGTCCTGAAAATGGTCCTACTACGAAAATTGCTATGTGTGTTCATGGCCTTTCCCACCAGGGGCGTTGCTAGGGGGAGGACTAAGGGGGCTATAGCCCCTGATCTTTTGGTTGTAGCCCCGGATAGAATCTCAGAAGCTACAGCCAAAAGACTAGATAGCCCCCAGTCCCAATAGTTCTGACATCAGCTTAGCCCCGGGTCTTTTCCAGACCTAGCAACTCCCCTGTTTCCCACAAAAGTCCCTATGTCGTACTTCTGGGCAATTCGCAAACACACAAAGGCCTTCATCTGAGACTGCAAGAAACCAAGAATCTCAAATAAGGTAATAAGGTGATGCTGTTACCCAGGAACAGGGGGTATGGGGGAACCTGACTTCAAAGCTTACTACCAGCAAGCACAGATCAAAGTCATAAGGGACTGGTCAAGGGACGACCGCAAGAAAAATTGGAGAGAAATGGACAGGGTAGTGGTGGGAACACACCTAGAGGAAGTTCTATGGATACCGAGGGAAGATAAACCCCAAAACATGCTGCAATGTCATCATGCTAAAAGCTATGCTTTCATAAGGAAGGACCAGTGGCTCTGTGGTTAGAGCTTCACCAATGGTACATTTGCAGGTTTAAGTTCACTTGTTGGCATATGTTAATCAAATTGGCAGACTGTGCTGTGCATTGCCAGGAAATAGGTGACATTTGTAATGTTTTTTACTATTATGAAAATATTGGTTTATTTTTTATTTGTATTTCCATTAAAAATGGCTCAGAGACAGACCAGCAAATGTATGTATCCCAGCCAACATTGCTAGTTTCCAGATGCATCTTCAGCTGTTACACCTCTGACCGCCATGTCACAATGCAAAAAGCTATGCTTAGAGCATGGCTTTGACTAATTGCAAGAGTTCAGGTTCCGATCCCCTTGTTGGCATGAAATTACTCAAACATGTAAGGGTGCATTGGGAGAAAATAGGTGAGATTTTTCATACTGAACTTTTTTTTACTGTGTTAAAAATATGTTTTCTCTTTATTTCAATTACAAAAGGCTCAAAGAGAGAGACTGGCACCTTTGTTTATTTCAACCGGCATTGCTAATTCCCAAATGCATCTTCATCCATTCCACCTTTGACCACAATGTCATAAGGGAAAACGGGGTAGTTTGGTGGCTACGAGGTTAGAGTACAGGGTTACCAATGGCAAGCTTACAAGTTAAAATGCACTCTTTGGCATGACAATACTGAAACTGGTAGGTTGAAAAGAGAAAAGATGTAAAATACTGAATGTTTACCATTTTTGTTACTGTTATAAACATATTGTTTTATCTTTATTTTGCTAAATGGAAACAGTGCGGTCTGGGAGTCCCTCACCCGAGAACTATTCCATAGAACAGGGTGACACATGTCTATTCTCAGTAGAGGGACTCCCACATCCTTGCTTAGTTGTAAATCTTGGGGTTTCACCTTAAGTATCCCACAGTTATCCAGACGTTGACCCCTTGCTTACTGTGCCTTAGAGAGGCTTAGCTTCACCTCACTTTGGGGGCACAACAAGGCCGAAACACGTGTCTGGGTTTGCTGATGGTATTCTTGTTCATAGGAGAATTGCCTAGCATTTTGGTGCTGGACTGCCGTTGTGTGTGGGACCAGACTGATATGCAAATGAGTATGTCTCCTCTGTGAAGGGTGCAGTGAGCTAATATGTGGCAATAGACCCCCCTTAGTGGAAGAAATTACATAGACCAGGGTATTTGACCTATGTTCATTCTCAGGAGAGGGGCTTCCACCACCTTGCTTATGTTTCAAAATGGTGTTATGCTTGAATGGAGACCAAGTGTCTCACAGGTTAGAGCACAGGATAACTACTGACAAGATTACAGGTTCAAATGCACTCCTTTTCATGAGAGTACTCAAACTGTTAGCTTGAGCTGTCAGATGGAAGAAAAGAGTTACAATATATTTTTATTTTTTTATTTGTACAGCTATAAAAATATTGTTTTATCTATACTTCCATTACAAATGTCTCAAAGGGAGAGTCCGGCAACTTTGTTTATCTCAACCGGCATTACTAATTCCCAAATGCATCTTCATCCATTCCACCTTTGCCCATAATGTCATATTGCAAAAAGGTGTCGTTTTTCACCAGAGACCAAGTGGCTCAGAGGTTAGAGCACAGGGTTACCAATGGCAAACTTACAAGTTCAAAAGCATTCCTTAGCATGACAGTACTGACACTGCTAGGTTGAGCTATGCGTTGGGAGGAAACAGGTAAAATATTCAATTCTTATCTTTTTTACTATTATAAAAATATTGTTTTATCTAAATTTGCATTACAAATGCTGCAACGAGAGTTAGCAGCACCTTTGTTTAGCCCAATCGCCATTGCTAGGTCACATATATTTATCCATTACAACTGTTGCTCGCAATGTCATAATGCACATAGATTTGTTTTTGACAATAGGACCTGTGGCTCAGTGGTTAGAGCATGGTTTTACCAATGGCAAGGTTTGTATTTGTATTTATTTTTTATTTATTTAGCGCTTTAATCCAAGGCACGTTACAAGAGGAACAAGCATAATACAACAAGCAATACATGACAAATGAATCTGAACCAGAAAACTGTACAAGGAACAGTTTTACATTATTGAAGAGGAGAGGTGCTGATGGAGAGGGACAAAGTGAGAGAGGGGGTAGGAGGAGTTGGTAGGGGAAGAGCCAGTAGTGAGAGAGGAAGCAATGGATGCTAGGGGGGTGTGTGAAGAGATAAGATTTCAGAGAAGTGCGGAATGAGGGGTAAGGAGTGATAGAGCGGACGGGGATGGGTCGGCGGGTCCAATGGAAGGGAGCGAGAAGTTGGAAGGAGCGGAAGCGGGAAGGGGCACAGGGTGGAGGAGGAGGAGAGAGAAGGAAGAGATCCGCAGATCGGAGAGAACGAGAAGGAGTATAAAATGTGAGGAGGGAGAATAGGTATGGAGGGGCAAGGCCATAGAGGGATTTGAAGACTAGACAGAGGAAATTATAATTGAGCTGTGAATGAAATGAGAGCCATCCTAGGGAGTTGAGAGAAGAGGAGATGGAGTCGTGAGGTGAGAGAAGGCAGAGGGAGCGGATGGCAGAGTGGTAGATGGATTTGAGGGGGGAGAGGTGAGAGGAAGGGAGTCCAAAGAAAAGAGTGGAGCAGTAGAAGAGTCTGGAGAAGATAAGGGAGGTGACTAAGAGTTTAGTAGCGTGGAAGGTTAGGAAGGAGCGAATTTTGCAGATGTTGTAGAGGTGGAAGCGGCAAGATTTCGCAGTGAGAGAGAGGTGGTGAGAGAGAGAGGTAGGGGTCAATGAGGAGACCTAGATTGCCTGTGGGGAGAGAAGGGGAGTTGGGAAGAGGGCAAGAGAATAAAAGGAGGAGGGGAGGCAGGAGGAAGAGTGTTGGCAGGGAAGAATAGGATTTCGTTTTTTTCTGCATTAAAAGTAAGGAAGTGAGAGGACATGCAAGATTTAATAGCAGAGAGGCAAAAGGAAAGCTTATGGTGGATGTCAGGAGAGAAGGAGGAGAACGAGAGGAAGAGCTGGGTATCATCAGCGCAGAAATGGTGCGAGACACCAAAGGAGGAGATAATGGGAGCTAAGAAGGAAGTGTAGAGAGAGAGGAGAAAGGGGCCAAGGACAGAACCTTGGGGAACACGGGGGTTGAGAGGAAAGGTAGGGGAGGTACAGCCACCCCAGGAGACTGAAAAGGAGTGGTTGGAAAGATAGGAGGAGAACCATTTGAGTACAGGGACTTTAAGGCTAAAAGAAGAAAGAGAACTGAGGAGTAGAGGGTGGTCAACAGTATCAAAGGCAGCAGAGAGGCCAAGGAGGTTAAGGATAGTGGAATGCTTAGAGTAGCATGCAGAAAGGAGAGAGATGAGGACAGAGGTGAGAGCAGTTTCAGTAGAGTGTAGAGGACGGAAACCGGATTGGGTGGAGGGGAGGAGAGAATGGTTGGAGATGAAGGTAGAGAGTTGAGAATAGACAATGCGCTCAAGGAGTTTAGAGAGGAAGGGTAGAAGAGAGATGGGGCAATAGTTGGATGCAAGATGGGGATTGGCAGAAGGTTGTACCAAGAACAAGGTTGTACATTCAACGTACAAGTCGTTGTCCGTTCAAGTCCTCTCAGCAAGAAAATAAACAAACTGATGAGTAGTCCTGTGATTTCAGAGGAAATAGGTACATTTTGTTTGACATATTTTACTGTTATTGTCAAAAAGGCTCAGAGAGAGGGAGACCAGCACCTTTGTTTATCTTACCAGCTTTGCTATTTCTCAGGTACATCCTCATCCATTACACATGGGAGCTCATATCATGATGTAAAAAGCCATGTTTTTGCAGGGATAGCCAGTGCCTCAGAGGTTAGAGCATGGTTTTACTAGAGGCAGGGTTGCAGGTGCATGTCGCCTCCTGGATATGAGAATACTCAAACTGGGAGGTTGATCTGTTTGTTGGGAGGAAATGTGTTTTTTTGCTGTTAAAAAAAAGTAGTTTATCTTAATTTCCATTACAAATCGCTCAGAGCTAGAGACAAGCATCTTTTGTATTTATCTCAGCCGGCATTGCTAGTTCCCAGATGCATCTATATCCATTACACCTTTGACCGCCATGCCATAATGAAAAAAGCCACACGTTCCATAAGCTTACTGACTGGCTCAGAGGTTAGAGCATGGATTTACCCTTTGCAAAGTTGCTCGTTCATGTTCCCTCAATGGTATGACAATACTCAAACTGGTAGGTTTTTATGCCCTAGTCCAACCCTGGCTAGTTCCCACATTTATCGTCATCGATTACACATTTGACAGCTATGTTGTAAATGCAAAAAAGGAAAAAAGGAGCAGATGAGATAGCACAGCGAGTTGAATGCTCAGCCCTGACATCTGTTCACAGCCTACTGTGGCAGGTTTGAATACCCACAAGGTAAACTCAGCCTTTATCCTTCTGAGATAGATGCATTGAGTACAACTCTATGGGATAATTATGTCATCTGTTATTTGAGCGCTCTGAAACCCGAAGGTGTGTAGCGCTATGTCAGATATAGATATTCTTGAAATATATATATAAACATCTATGCTCTTTGAAGGGAGGGCCAGTAGCTCAGAGATTAGAGCATGGGTTTACCAGCAGCAAGGATGATGGTTCAAGCATCCTCATTTGCATGAAATAGGCAAAAATGTTAGCTGTGTTTTACTGTTATAAACATATTGTTTTAGCTTTATTTACATTGGAAATGGCTCAGCGAGAGCCCAGCACCAGCAGCTTTATTTGTCCCACCAGCATTGCTAGCTTCCAGATGTATCTTTATCCATTACACCTTTGACCACCATATCATGTGTCAAAAAGTTGTGCTTTCTGAAGAGAGAGAGGTTGAGAGGTTAGAGCATGGGATTACCAAAGACAAGGTTGTAGGTTAATTTCCCCTCATTGCATGAAAATGTTGAAAGTGGTAGGTCACATTGTTTGTTGGGCACAAATAGGTGTAGTTTTTATGTTTAACTTTTTTTACTGTTATTAAAAGATTGTAGTATCTTTATTTCAATTTCAAATGGCTAAGAGAGAAAGACCAGCACCTTTTTTTTTTGCATCCCAACCGACATTGCAAGTTCCCAGATAAATCTTCATCTATTAAACTTTTGACCACCATGTCATAATGTGAAAAGATGTGCTTTCTGAAGGGCGACCCAGTGGCTCAGAGGTTAGAGCATGCAGGCTTAGACTGTCCAACAGGGAAACATCCTGTGTGCCAGAGAGACACCAGCCCCTGTGTTTATCCCAAAGGACACCATTTCCCACATGTATCTTCATCCACCACCAATGTCACAGCTAAGTCCTGATGCAAAAAGCTTTGCTTTAAGTAGGTACATCCATTGGTTCAGAGGTTTAAGCATGTTTACCAATGGCAACATTGAAGGTGAGTCCCCACATTGGCGTGAAACTAGGCAAACTGGTAGTGATAGCTGTGCATTGTGTAGAAATAGGTAAGATTTATAAAACATTTTACTGTAATAACAATATTGTTTTTACTTTATTTCCATTACAAATGGCTCAGATAGAGAGACCATCAAGTTTGTTTATCCCAACAGACATTGCTAATTCTCAGATGCATCTTCATCCATTACCCCTGTAACCCTCATGTCATAATAAGGGCCACTCAGTGGTTCTGAGGTTAGAGCATGAGTTTACCAATGACAAGGTTGCAGTTTCAAGTTCTCTTGTTGGCATGAAAATACTCATACTGGTAGGCTGACCTGTGTTTTTTGAAGAAAAAGTTAAACTGTTTAATTTTAGATATGGTTTTACTGTTATAAATATAGTTTTTTATCTTTGTTTCCATGACAAATGGCTCAGGGACAGAGACCAGCAACTATGTTTAACCCAATCAGCATTGCTAGTTCCTAGCTGCATCTTCATCCATTACACCTTTTACTGCCATTTCATAATGCAAAATCTATGCTTTCTGAAGGGAGACTAGTTGGCCCAAAGGGGGAGTCATGCAGGCTCGGACTAACCTATAGGACAATAAGGCAATGCCCCAAGTGCCAACCCATGAGTCGAGGTTGGGCCAATTTGTTTACAGAATGAACCACTTTTTTGGCCACAGTGGGACAGTTTCTCTAGTTCTAGGCAATAACCAATAATTAAACCTCCACTCCAACTCTAACTCCTCCCCCTTCATCTGTCTGCCTACTTCAAAAGGAATCCAGCAATCAGCACCCTGGTCTTGTCAGGACTGTCTTTCAAACACCATTCCCAGGGTATCTTGCAAGGGGGGTTATGGTGCCCTTATTGAAGGTGTTTGTCTTCCTCAAAGGGATTAAAGTGGCAGCTTCCTGGGTAGGGTCACACATAGTTGTTGTGGGTACACCCAGGCTATAGAGCTAATACACACCCAGCGCTGTCATACCCACCCTGTCATGAGTGAATTGCCTCACCAAGCTGGCAGTACTATGACATTCAAATGATGTGGCTGTATTATTGTGTAACCTCAGCAGCCCTCTTGTCATATCTATACATGGCTATATTTACAGTTTACTGTGCCACAAGGTGGCTGGAGTACACAATTATTATCTTTTGAACCAGAGGTAAGAGCGATTAGAAATCCACCTCCGCCGGTTGGAACTTTGTGTTCTTGCAGCTGTTCATGAATGCACAAATGACATTTGACCCTGCCGCCACTGCACGGCAGTTGCTGAACATGTCCAGAGGCTGTCATAGCAAAGACAAATGAGTGCACTATGATGTTGGCAAGGAGCATTATAAAAGTTGAGTCTCGTTAGTAGGCCTTCCTTTCAGAACCAGAATTAACACATCATTTTTTTTCTAAAAATCAAAAAGTTCAGGCAAACCCACCCTCACCAGATGGCATCTCTCATGTCCCCCAGCCAAAGATTCCGGAGCACCACCCTTCTAAGGTGGGGTGTTCTGCATTGACCCCTCAGTAGGGGTTATGGACACTGAGCTCCCCTGCATGCTCCCCCGTAGATGTTCCAGGCTCAGATCTATGGCTCTGGCCATGGTCTCAAGTGACAAGGACATCTGTTCAGCCAGCTCCTGCACCCTCTGGCTGGTGAGACACAGGCTTGTGTTGCATGTGACTGTGCTTCTGCATAGACAGTCAATTGACTGCGAAAACCGTCTCGAGGCCCCTTTGATGCAGTCATGCATGGCCTTGGCATGCCCTAAGGGTTCCTGTGCAATGGTGCGCATTTCTGCCTGCCTCTGTTCCATCTGGTCTAAATACTATGGGATAAAGATCTGGGAAAATAATTATCAGATGAATTTTGGTACCTCAGCATAAGGTGCATGACATTAATCCTTTACATAGGAGGCAGATTCCTGTATTTAAGCTGAGGTTTTTCCAGAGGTTCTTCCTCTGTGTTGGAGAGGACGCAGAGAAGCGCTGGCGTACTTACATGCCCAGTGGGGGGTTGGGCATGCACAGACATATTGGAAGGAGGTACTTTTGTGGACATAAGAGTTAGATGTGGTGGAGATCTCCATGGATAGTCGTTTGGTGATGTTTAATTGAATGGAAGTTGAAACAGGATATATTATATTACTCCATATAGTTCATACCCTTTTGTTCGAGCCACCGTCTGTTTGGCAATAGTTTGGAAAAGACTTAATCCTCCATCGAAGTGAGAATGTCTACTAAAAGCATGGAATGATTTGAAATGCAAATATTCACGCATATGATAAATTCACTGATGTTTAATATTGCGATAGAATAGCTACGGATACGTCTGCACATACTAATGACTGCTTATTCCATGTCACCCACAATACCGTCTTCTGCAGGCATCACATTAGTGAGAAGCGTATGCTGTAAGGTGTAAACTTTTGATAAAACAAAGATTTGAAATGTGTTGATTTCCCTTTTCTGTGTTAGCTGAGGGTGGTGGACAGGGGTCTCGTTGTTGTGGGCCGGTGTTTGATTTTATTGGGAAGGAGGTTCTTTACTAAAATGTTTTTTTGATTTCCTATGCACTGGAATTCTTGAAAAGCTCCATAAAGTTTAATTTGGAAAAAAAGCCAGGGTACACAACCGGAAGTCATATTTTAAACACACTCTTACCTTTGGAGGATTTTGACTTCCCGACTACTCTTTTTTGAATTATGTTTTTGCTTTTTCTAAATATAAAAAGCATCCAAAATAGCTTTTTGAAAGTACTGTTTTTTGGCGTGATATCTTTGGGGGAAAGTTGCAATATTTAGTTGCATAGTAGGGTTATCCCACTAGCAGGACATTTTTTAAACATGCTGCTTTTGTTCAGACAGTTCCTTGGCAAACCCAGGGCAGCTGGTAGGGTTATATTGTTTTGCAATACTGCTTCAATTACGTTTGTCCTCGCGGCCTGCAACATCAGTCTTGCAGCAGTGATGGTCAGGCTTCAGTGCTTTAAGCGTCTAGCAAGAGCACTGCTGGTCAGGACTGAGTCGCTTGTCAGGACTCAGTTGTGTGGTGCTGCAATCTGTCTTGGCTGATGAGAGCAATTTGTTAGGTTTTCGGACATTACAGATATTGGACTATTGCTGCCACATTTAAGGGTTGTCCCGATCATGAGTTGGCTGGAAAGTCGGACCTTTACCTCCAGCTTTTTCCTGGAGATACAAATGTCCCCTTACTGCCGGGTTTGGCACTATTAGCGCATCGCTAATTGCACCGGCGCTAATAGCACCACCTCAAACCCATTGGGTCCAAACGTCCAAAGGACCCAATGGGGAATGCGGATTTACCGACTTACCGCTACTCGTGATCCGGTGCTAATAGCGCCGGACCGAGTAGCATTAAGGCTATTTACGTTGGGTGGTATCCCAGCACAATTAACGCTGGGATACCGCCCAACTTGTGATAGAACCCGCTGTAAGCAGAGGGATAGTCAGGATTGTATAACAAGTATGGCCTGAAGCTAATGAAGTTGGGCCCAGCACAGTAACATTAACACCTGTAAATGCCCCCACAGCACTGCTGAGAGGGCATTTACAGATTTTGGGTGGGCCTTGTCCACTCAGGCACTACACTGTCTACTTCTCTGATTGTAAGATGTATGTTGACTTTGATGTTCTTTTCTTGTTTACAGTGAGATTACCGGGAAGCTTCCCAACCATTCTTCACTTCCATGTCCTTCCTTCTTCAGAAGTGATTTGTGGGCTGTATTTCAGCATAATAAACAGCAAAGAAGTTGCCTCACACACTTTGTGCTATCGCTTCTTACATAGACACTCCGGATTAGTCCTCTGAATGAAGACTGAAGGACTTCATTGAAATTGAGGTTTTCTCTGACTGCTGCTTTTTCCTCTTGGTACAGGGGTCTCACCCTCGGAGTCCCCTGCATTACCTTCGAGTTTGTTCCAAAGTGGTTTAGTGGCATGAGGGGTGTGCCACACATTTCTCTAACCCAGGGTGGATCTAGTGGAAATACCTCTTCCAATCCTGACAGACACTTGATTTCAAAAGAATAGGCATTGGGTGCTCACCCGGGGTATGGCTGTTCTCTTGTCCACAACAAATTGCCACTGGATAGAGGGGCCTACACAGCCCGCCAGGTGGCACTACTCACCTTAGAAAAATGAATGTGCAAGCATGGTATGCTCAATCCTCTCCGGGACCTGGTTTTCCCAAAGCAGCATATTAGGATTCCTGTCCCTGTCAAAATCGGGGGTTCAGAACACTAGATTAATGTCAAAACATCATGTTAACTAGAAGGGAGCAATGAAAAAGTATGTAGGGATGCTGAAACAGAGCTAGAGTTCAGGAGGTTTATTCTAAGGAACAGTCCATAAATGCTTGTATTGAGCCGCTCTGCCATATTGCACAGAATATAGGACAGTTCAGACTGTAGCAATGACTGATTAAGAGGAAAGGTACTGGCTAGCAGGATGGGTAACAGTCCTAGCAGTAGACCTGCTAAGGACATGAATGATCTTGGAGCCCCATCTCAAGCCCATAAGTCTGGCAAGGGGCAATATGTAGTGTTAGTGACCAACTCTTCGAACAGCATCACTAATTACTGTTTCTTAGTTTCCTCATGTGTTGTCCTTTAAACTGTAAAAAAAACAACAACAAAAAAACACACAAAAGGGGGTCTTGCATCAGAGTATTCCCCTAGTCATCATAGTCCCACATTATGATATCAGGTAAATCGATTTGCAGTTATTTATAAGTTTCCCAATTCTTTGGGTTCTGTTTCTCTTGCCCTTTTCCCATGCGTGTTGACTGCTTTACAATTGAAATATTTTCCAGTTTTATTCGATTTCTATGGAAAGCAGGGCTTAAAATAGTTCTTGGCCAAGGAAAAAATTGCCAAAGAACTGCTGTCTTTTCCTCTGGAAACACGGTTAAAAAACAAACCGATGTTGCTCAGTAAATTCTCCTGTGCCCTTAAAACAGGGTTTTAGAGGTTTTTGGGCTCCATTTACAGTGTAATTCACAGTGTCGAGTGTATCTTGAAAAAAAAGGCTTTTTTGTGTCCTGGAAATACAAGCGACAAATCAGGAACTTGATGACAGGACACACATTGATCATTGTATATAAATCAAAACAGAGGATCAAGATACACTCGATACTGTGAATTTGCACTGTAAATGGAGTCCAAAAAACTCTGTGGGGGCTCAATGGGAATGGGGAGCATTACATTCTGGCGCCCGTGAATGGCCAATTACCGGGTCCGGCAGTGCCGTAATGACCCAATAATTGCCCATTCGCAGGCACCGAAAAATTTCGCAAGTTTGCCGCCATGCAGCAGGTTTTACCGGCAAGACTACCGCCAAACATAAAATGAGGCCGACCCACTTTGGCGATTTACGGGACCATGGAGTCAAGCTTGAATGTATGTTTGGTGATAAATGAGGGTGGGAAGGGAGAGTTGCGCAGGGAAAGAGATATTGAAGTGAATGGGAGAGTGGTCAGGGGGTAACTTGTGGGAGCAGATGAGGGCAGGGTGGAATGTAAATATGAGATTTAGGGATTTGCTTTGGGTGTGGGTTGGAAGTTTATGTAGGTTGTGTAGTGAGTTGTCAGAGGGTGGAGTCAAGTTGGAGCAGTTGGGCTTTAGTCATATTGGAGAGGTGGAGGCTACCCATTATGCTGACAGACACATCTGCTGGGAGTGTTTCGAGTAAGAGGTCAAGATCAGAGAAGAAGAGTTTGAGGGTGCCCAGTTGCATTATATGAGGTGGGCAGTAGGAGGGGTAGAAGTGACGAGTTGGACCAAGATGTACACAAAGAGTAGGGAAGTGAATCTGAGAGAGAGCAGGCAGTGCTTCTTTGCTAATCATGAGACCAAAACCACCACCTTTTTGGAGAGACAAGTGGAGAAAGAGGCAAAGATGATGTGAAATACATTCATGGTGGCAGTGTCATGGGGCAAATCCCGGTTTTTGGTTAAACCCATCCCTCAGACTTTATGGTGATAGGAATCAAAATCCCGCGGCGGGGCAAGGGCGCGGTGTTTGGCGCCGCTGGTGCTGGGTCCCTGGAGGGACGTTCCCCTTCCTGGCGGAGGCCACGCCCCCTGGACATATCTCGGCGCTACAAGCCCCGCAGCGGTGAAGCCCGCGGCGGGGCAAGGGCGCGGTGTTTGGCGCCGCTGGTGCTGGGTCCCTGGAGGGACGTTCCCCTTCCTGGCGGAGGCCACGCCCCCTGGACATATCTCGGCGCTACAAGCCCCGCAGCGGTGAAGCCCGCGGCGGGGCAAGGGCGCGGTGTTTGGCACCGCTGGTGTTCGGCGTACGTGGAGGGAGGCACTCCTTGTGTAAGCCATCGGACGGGGGCGACAAGAAAAAGTAAGTGCAGACAAGTGTTTTGCGCCTGGGCCTGCTGGTGTCTTCTTACCTATCGGCGTAGAGTCTGTGAAAACCTGCTGGGGGCCGGACCCGGGACTTCAGCACAGCCCTCTACTGGTCAGTTCTGAGGGGCTCCGTCATGCCCCTAATTAAGTCCCTGAGGTCCTTTAGGGGCCATGCTGCGCCAAGGAAACCGGCCACGAAACCGGCTGGCTCCCTGCCATCTACCACGCCTTCTACCCTGCCCACGTTTTGCTCTGAGTCCTCTGAGTCCCTGTCCAAAGCCCCTGAGCATACACTAGCAAGAAAACTCCTGGTCATCAAGAGAAGTAGCCATCAGGGTGCAACCGAAAAATCTAGGCCCAAAGCTAAGCCCCATTCCGCGGCCTCCTTATGTTCTGATACTGACCCTGTATACCGAGAGCCTATATATACCGTGGAGGGCACGAAAGCACCCACCCCAGGAACCGAATGCGGGGGGGGGGCCTTCCAGTAATCTGGCTAACTTCCCAATGCAGAGCTGTAAAGGAACCCTCCCAACTCAGAAGCTCGAAGACACTGTCTGTCAAGAATCTCTGCCCACCGTTTCTGGGAACTCTGAAGCCATGCCTCTGGCCAATGCCTCTGGCACAGGCATAGGGGGAGGTTGGTGATGTGTCAGTTCTTCCTTTTGCATCCCTGGCACCTGTTGTTTCTGTCACCCCCCAACCCAGTTCGCCCACTGTAAGCCTACACCTGCCACCTGTTCTCCCACCTACTTCGGGCCCTATTTTCGTCTACTCACCCCCAGCCACAGCTGCTACCACTTTGGATCTATTGGACACAGAAACTACTGGAGCAACTGAAGATAATCTCCCGCCTATCTCCACCTGTAGCTCATGGAGCGAGACCTTACTAGCATCGATCTCAGGGTCCTGCTCCTTTTCTCATCTAACCCCTTTCAGGGCTCTCAAACCTGTCACCCACGGAAGCTATTCCTCCACCGCTCCACTACAGAAGGAGGTGCATACTGTCAGCTGTTGGTCCTGTGCTCAAGTGCTTTCTGAAATTGCAATCATTAAGAAACTGCTTTTGGTACTGATTGATGCCCGGGGAATAAGAGGGGAGGGGAAGGGTGGTGGGGACCCGCCGGGGGAGTCTTCTAGTATGCCCCCAGATGGCAAGGGACTCAACCCCCCCCAGCTACCTTCAATTATCCCACCCCGCGAAAGGACCGCCAATGCATCAATGAGCCCTACTCGGGATGTCCAGCTGATGCATCCTAACGCAGAGAGGGGCCACCCCACTGGGAGCATCGAACCAATTGTGATGGGGGAGAGTCCCCCAAACATCCTGACAATCAATCCTCCTAGGGAGGGAGGGAGCGGAGCACGTGGCTTCTGTCCAAGGGGGCGCAGCTCCAAGAGTCCTGTACATGGGGGGAAAAGAACTGCTATGGTTTTCCTGCATGGGGTACCTAAGTTGTCTTTGGGCAGGCGTGAACCAAGGGATGCCCTCTCTAACAAATGTCTTCACTGGCTACGTTCTGTTGGGAACTGTCCCTTTGTGACCAGGGAAGCGTTGGTGGGGTGCGTCAGACTGGCAGGCGAAGGTATAAACCCCTCTGACTCTGTTAAAATTGTCTTCAGGAATGGTCAAATGGTCAGGGAAGTTTTGAGAAGATCTGGGGGTTATGTGCGGGCCCCATATAGTGGGATTACAATCAGCTCGTGCCCCTATTTGGGAGCCGTTGCCCCACCTGGAACTGTCACACACTGTACTGTCCTGTCGGGAGCGAACTGTACTCCTCTGGGTAAAAGGCCTGTGGGGGGCCGCGTCTGAGTGACAAGGGCGGACAATTAGTCTTGTGACCATTTGGTCAAGTTAAGGGACCATGTGTAACGTAATGGGGTCCTTGGGGTTGACTCCCTTTTCCACTATAAATATTTTTTGATCTATGGTGTCGGGTTATGGTGCAAAGATTGCATTTCCTTTTACGTGTTCTGATCTTGTTTATCTTGGGTTTGATGGATCCTTCAAACTGTAACCTGGATTTGTGCTATAATGTGTATTTTGTCGTTTAATGGTTGTTTTTATACATCCGAATAAACTTGTTTGACTTGACTTGGAATCAAAATGATTAGTGAGAAAGAAGTTTTTTTACATTCCAGCGACCCAGTGTGTAGTCAGCAGAAGGAGGTAGTTGCTGAAGATGAAGGGAGGCAGCTAGGAAAGCAGGGGAAGTGGAGGGAAGAGAGGGGTGGGTGGAGCCTATTGACGAGAGAGAGGGAAAGAACAAGGCGGAGGAGCAGGACTGGCATGAGTATGGTAGACAGGGAGCAGTGGAGCAGGTTGCAATTTAAAAAACACAGGGTCCTAATCAACAAACACTGCAAGTTAAATAACCAAGGTCCCGGGCAACTAAAAAAGCTGTTTAAAATGTGCACGTAATGTGTGCATTTATTGCAGTTCATAACCGTGATCACGCAGGTTTAGGAAGTCTGACTCACGTGGTAGTTCTGCATGGATGTGAAACTGGATGGAGGAGGTTAGCAGGGCAGCATAGGTGGCTCCAGTACCTATCAGGTACTAACAGGACCAAACAGAACCTGCCTTTGTCTGTGCAACCTGTTACTGGGGATGCCAGGTGGTGTGGCACTTCTGGACTGGGATTTACAAGATACATGACATATGGGCTGAAAGGGTCATTCAGGGAGTTATCTGATTCTCAAATGGCCACAAAAAATTTACGGGCTATTTCGGACAAACGTAGGTAGAGTTGATGTTGATGGGGAAATGTTTTGTGGGTCATGGGTGCATGTCAGTCCTGTTATGTAGAAAGGATGGATTTATCCTAATGTGTATGGGATTAATTGGACTGTGTCCCAAGGCATATTTGGAGAATAGGAAAATACTGAGGGCCAGATTCTCAAGGAGCACAGAGAATGCACTTGTTTCATTTATGCTGCTTTCAGAAATGCTCAAGCCACCTTATTCTCATAGGTGCATTTCAGGAGGTGCTAGGCACTGGAGCAAGGATGTGCTGTCCATCCCCTCACATACATTAGTGTTGGGACATAGGTATGACACTGCTCACAGAAACCACCGGGTTGCTGGGAGAGCATTACACCGAGGCAATCCATTAAAGGTTCTGTCTCGTGAGATGCTGGAGAAGAAAAAAGCATATCTACCCCTGTTTGGTGGATTGACAGTCACGGTGTAAACCGAGTCAGTCACACTTACAAGAAAATCATGACAGGGTCAGAAAAGACCCTCATGGTCATTACGACCCAGGCGCTAATTGCGCCAACTTTACCACCATGGTGTAAACTATGTTTACTAACTGGAAAGAACACACCTGACACTCAGAATGTAAAACTGACTTCAATGTGTATATGGTACTCTATTATGAAATAGAGCAATCTATTTAAGAGTAATTCAAGGTGCAGGGGAGAAAAGAAATCAACCCTGGCATATGGGTTGTACAATTACACAAAGACAAAAAAGAACCCTATTAGGGAACTCCCGTCCCCTGCACTCTATTAATCGCTTAAACAAGCTGAATAAAGGTTTATTCCCAAGAGGGGAATCAGAGTAAATGGAGTAAATCAATTTAAAGTGCAATGAAACAACATAGTAATTCAAGATATCTGTTTAGTATCGAAACATATTCATCAATTCAACGAAGAGTTGGTTATCAAATCTGGATTTATTTTTCAAAGAGCAAATGCCCAACGCGTTTCGAGATAATGTTCTCTTCATCAGGGGCTGTAGTTATTCGTTGTGTCAATCACAGTAACTCTAGAGAAGTATATACAAAATAATAATAATGTCAATTTACATAATAATGATATCGACTTAATGTTTTAGAGACAGTGATTTATCCAATAAATCATATAAGTTCTTAAAGCAAAAGGTAGTACACTAATTAGAGGAGTCTGCAATCATGTTATAAAGTAACAAGGAACAAGAGTTAATATCGCTATAGCAGAGTCTTCATCCTAAACAATTATAAATCAAATGTAAGAAAAAATAGACTATTGCAAGAACCACTAGGTGTATAAAGAGTAATAAACATACCGTATGTTACATTAAAGGATAGACTGGGTCATGTCGTTACACAAGTGTGTCATCCCAACAAGTTGTAGCTGTCTGGGTCCCCTATAGTATAACCAAAGAGTCAGAAGATACTAAATGAGCACTGTGCTTTGGAATCAAGTAAAAATTGATAGATGAAGAAGAAAATCTATTAACTTACTAGCCAAACAAGAATTGCTTGTATCTGAATCCCTCAGAGGCTGAGGGGACGTGTTGGTGTCAAAGGAGAACAGTATTTTCAGTCTGTGCGCGGTACCTAAAAGATGGAGGCGCCACTCGTTACAAATAGAACGACCAAACAGGTCTACAGTGTCAAGAGTATCCAACTAGCGTCAAAATTGAAAAATAGGGTTATAGTAGTCTGGCCCTGTCCTAGAATAAGTAACTTACTGTAATCTTTGTAAGGCAGGAAAGACAGGTAGGAGCGGGGAGATTCCGCAGTCGCTATAGGCCTCCAAAAAACATGGCGGTTAATATATACGTCATTATTGTGACGTCATCACGCTGTAACGCACATGACGTCGCCAATGTAAACACCATGTATTCGTCCGTTTAAAGAGACGAGTCTGGTAGCAAAAAGTGGCCAAGAGGTAAATACGTCTGAATGTGAAAAGCTGGATGTGTAAAGTTTACCTGAGTCATTAAATATGACACAAAGGTCTATGTATGCAGGAAAATGCGTATGAAGGGAGTCTAATAAGGAGTGTCATTTAAAGAAATTAGTCTGGTTCGTTTAATATTTTCAAAAAGTCTGTATACATGGGAAAGTACGTGTGAAGGGAGTCTAACAAAAGATGTAATTAAGAAAACTAGTGTCATTGCAGGGGTATATTTAAACCTTCAAAAATGATTAACCCGAATATCATTAGAGATAATACATAGGAGGTGCAAATACTAAACTGCATAGATATATTAGACATTTGTAGCCAAATATGACATGTTATACATAAAAAACATATGCATTTGTAAATGTAAACATACTAGAAAAGTCATCCATAGAAGTCAAGTAAATAAATAGTATCAATATGATAAACAAGGTATGCTGTACTCTGCCTCATATCAGATGAGTGCACAATCTGTTGAGGTTAAATGTGATTAGCTCAGATGCGAACCCAAAACTGAATTCTAATACCTCTGGGGGGGAAAAGTTGATGCCTATATTTAGACTTAAAGGCTATCGAAGTGATAGAGCAGATCTCAGCAATGGAGGAAAAAGGATGTTGCGTTAAAGGAGAGGTGTTTCAAAGGAAAGGACCTAGGTAGAAATCTTCGTTAAGTCCTTTGGGATTAACTGAGTCCAATTTATGGATCCAGTACAGTTCTCTTTGTGCTAACTTCTTAGCAAAATCTCCTCCTCTTGGTAGAGAATGTACTGTTTCTAAAATAACCCATCTAAGTTGTGAAATGGTATGACCGTTCTCCTTAAAGTGTCTAAAGACTGGTGATTTGTCGTTCTGTGTTCTAATATTCGACTTATGTTCAGTCCAGCGTTCTTTCGCTTTCCTATTAGTTTTGCCTACATAATATTTCCCACAGGGACATCTTAAGGCGTAGATGACATTTTTGCTGTCACAAGTGGCATGATCTGATAGGAATATTTTTTTACCATTGTTAGGGTGTCGGATGTATTCACCTTTAATTATGTTAGGGCAATGCTGACAGTGTAGACATGGGTAAGTTCCAGATTTTTGTTTTCTCAAAGTCGTTTGTACTGATGATGTTTTCTTTTCAGCTTTAACCAAACTATCCCTCAAGTTCTTTCCTCTCTTATATGCCAACATAGGCGGTTCAGGGAATAATCTGTTAAGATTAGGGTCTGCTTTGATGAGGTCCCAATTCTTGGTTATTATTCTCTTGATCTGATAGCTCTGACTGGAAAATTTCAATGTATGGATGAGTCTGGTATTAATCTTCTTAGGTTTATCTTCCAGTAGGTTGGATCTTGAAAGAGTCGCGGTACGTCTGATAGCTTTATCAACGGTGGCGTCAGGGAAGCCTCTCTTGATAAACCTTTGTTTCATATCCTCATATTCTCCTTGTAGTTTATTAGTGTCAGATGTAATCCTTTTGAGACGTAACATTTGACTGAAGGGTAAGTTGTCCTTCAAGTGGGTTGGGTGGAAACTTTCAAATCGTAGTGTACTGTTACAATCCGTGGGTTTCCTGTAAATACTGGTTTGTAGATTGTTACCAATGATTCCAATATTAATGTCCAGAAAATGAATGTTAGGTGTGCCCATCTCTAGGGTGAAGGTAATTCTTTCATGGCAATTGTTTAAATATTGGAAGAACTGATTGAGTTCATCCTTGGTGCCTAGCCAGATACCAAAGATGTCATCTATAAACCTTTTCCATAAAGCTATCTTGGTTTTCCACGGTTCTGTGTTCAATACATAGGTCTCTTCAAAATGGAACATGAAAATATTTGCGTAAGAAGGTTTACACCATGGTGGATGGCGGATTTACCGCCCCATTCCAAGGTGAGTGGGGCGGTAAATCCCCATTTCCCATTTTCCCTTCCCCATTCCCATTTTTGCCCCATAGGGCATAATGGGAGTGGGGAAGGCGCTAATTACGCCACCGTAAATTACGGTGGCGTAATTCGCATCATGGCAGGTTAGCGCCATGGATTTTCAGAATAGGCGTTAAGGGTTAACGACGGCGTTAACCCTTAATGCCTGGGTCGTAATGAGGCCCCCTGTCTTCATTTGCAACTCGCCCGGCACCTGTTTCAAAAGGTGCAGGGGGCATTACCTTCCTTTCTGGGCATTGAAAAGTGGATCCTGTTTGTGAATTTGGGATTTTTTTTTAAATGCAGTAAGAGGCCTGTTTATTTCTGCAAATGCGCAATTTGTTCAGACGCGCTCATTCAGATACCATTTGTGAATTGGGTTGCTCCTTTTTTTGGAGCAAGTGAACGTTTTGGGAATCTGGCCCTCAATGTTTGCCAGTCTGAAAGAACATTTGGGTCTCGTTAAAGGGGATGACGTCACACAAGAACGGTTGGGATTCCAGAGACGGTGAAATAGTATAGAACACACATGACATAACGTCTCATAAGGCGAGGATTGTGACTAACACAATCTTCTTTCCTTCATGTTCAGTGTATGGTGGGCGTGCAACCTGACAGACAGCAATGCAGCTTTTTGACATCTTCTGTGCGATTGAGTGACCTGGTGCTTTCATAATTATTTGATCAATATTTTACTGTGAACTTGTTACTCCAAAATACCGAACAGGTGGAGGACCCTAATGGACATGACTTTGCAGCGACTCCAGCCTCTGATTAGGTATTTGATGGCCTATTCATTTTCAAAACAATTCTAGACCTTTGGTAATTACTAACAGCCCACTACGTTAAACTCTACTTTGCCTTCAGCAGTAGCTACAGATGTTTGCGATTACACACCGGGATCAGAGCTAACCCAGACCCGCAGGAATGTCAAAATGAGCAGTTTTATTGATATCGTGAAAATTGTTAGAAGGGAAAAGAAAATATTGGAGCAGATGTACCAATGTGGCATCACACACCAACTTCCCAAGTAGACAATACAATTGTTTGAAGCGGAGGAAAAAGGGAGCACTGGATGTAACTGCAGTGCTATGAAGTCATACAATGTGAATCCCGCTGCAAATAATTCAATTCTGCACAACAAAATAAGACTGAGGAGTTCAGACACCAACAAATAGCATGAATGGTTATCAGAACAAGGGCAGGTGCTGTATCATGTTCAGAAGGAAACAGAGAGCCAGGTTAAAGGACACAGTCAGTAAGCCCGAAATCGTCAGTGACGATCCACTGGATGGAAGGAGATCCGTGTAATAGTCACCAAGGATGTGATGGTATTGTGTAGCTTCACAAGGTTTGTAGATAATGCCACAATCTTTGGAATAAGCTTTGAGGCAGGTGCATAGGGGTAACATTGTACAAGGGACATCAGTGACTAACAAAGCTTTGACTTATTGGACCTGCTAAGAGGCAGAGCTAAAACCAACTGCAAGTTAAGTAGCTACCCAATGAGCCACACTTGGCCTGCACCTGACTCTCTCAAATACAGCCACTTAGCAAAGGCAGGCCATGTGGACATCAAACCTAGAAAGTGCTACATTTACACAGCTAAGAGTCTATGCACAATGCTAAAGCAGAGTGCCTCTCCAGAATTAACACACTTAAAAAGCACAAACCCTTGCACAGCGCCCAAGCTTCCTTGCAGGACAGGATGATACAAGGGTTTCAGATGATGGGATGGTAATGCTAGATGTGTGGCCGTATGGAGAAAGGATGGGAGCATGGAGCCCCCAGAAGAAAGATCAGAGAAGCCCTCCAACTGCACCAACACTGCCAACTTTGCCAGTTTCAAGATGGCTGCAGTTCAGGACTTCACACTATGAAACAGAATACATGTCATAGAAACTGTGTATGGAGGGACGTGGCTAGTGATATATCTGATTGTTAAATGCCATGGCACAGGAGTGAATATAAAAAGGAGATAGCCGATTGGCGTCCTGGGTCTATGCAGGCCACCCTTAAGAGAGGCATCCAGTGCCAAATAAAATGAGAAATAATCACAGTGTGATGGGATTGGCCCTGGCACCAAACAACCTCGATAACAGCTTTCATGGAATGTGCTGGTACATGCTGGTGTTTAATGCAGCAGCAATAATAATAATAATAATAATTTGGCACTTATATAGCGCTACAAACCCTCAGGTATCTGAGCGCTGCTTATTATTTATTACCCATGGTGTGTGGTGCTCTATGGGGTGGAATGGTTGAGCCTCCAGATACTGAAATGTGTAACCCTGGTCGGGCGACAAAAGAAAGGATCTCTGACCGGTGAAGCCGTGCCGGTGATCCCGAAATGTAAAAAAAAGGAAAATCGGCCCTCAACGCATGCCGCGCCGGATTGCTGTTGCCTGCCGCCCACTGCCAGAAGAGTCACCATCAAAGAGCGCAGGAAGAAGGAAGAGCAAGAGAGCAGCAAGGACCCTGAGACAGCCTTGGCCAGGTTGCCTTGCAAGTAAGGTCTTTTTAAATAGTTTTTTTAATACAGTGCACTGCATACACTCTGTATACATTTTTAAAGACATTTTATATTTTGAAAGGACTCTTTTTATATTTTTTGTGTTCTATTAGTAACACAAGTGCTTACGAGTAATTTAAGTTGTATATAGTGTCTTGTGCTGTGCCCCTTTTATAAAAAAAAAAAAACCTCACTAAACCCTGCTGGTGTACTGGAAAAGTATATGAGAAAGCTTCAAACAACTAAAAAGAATCGTACACCAGCATTCTCTTTGTCCGCCTCTCCTTTTGTGCTCCAGTTACTCTAACCTTGTGTTTTCTCCTTAGGGGGATTTGGGGAACCTATCTGCCCTAACCTCGTGATCTTCCCTACCCTTACCGTCTTCCTATGGAAGTACGCCAGGGTGATCGCAAACCCAGGAGAGCCGGGTTTGGAGACAAGTAAGAGGCGAGCCAAGCTATATGTGAAGAGTTAAGCTGTATATTGTGTGCACGCCTACACCTGTCTCCCTATAAGGTGTGTCAGAAGATCAAACTGCTACAAAGGCATTTCAGAAAGACCAGTAATTGCATCATTAATGTTATACACATTCTTCTCATACATATGCATTCTGAAGGTTCTGAACATTGACCAGGATGTTACTATTTGGTAAGGTCAATGAGTCCTGGCTCACATGAGATCAACCATTGACACAGGACAGATCATGTTAACACATTACTTCCCTGCAATGAGTGAGGCATTTTAGTCTCCATATGCCCTGTCACCCGCTGGGCCCAGTGTTCGTACATATGCAGTAATGTATGTGTGCAGTGATTAGTCTTCTCCCCTGCTACTTATCCCATGCCAACTTTGACATGTCGCTTTGACAATCAGAAGTATAAACAGGAGCACCCTTTCAATGCTGCCCTCTTTGGTTGTCCTCTGTTTCAGTCAGAGGAGTTCGAATGCCAGCACCTCATTTGGCCAGGGGTATTCCATATATAGTGTGCCACCTTGGAGTATTGTGTATGTGTCCCACTCTAATGTGTAAGGTAGGTGGGAGGGTATTTCCCCAAATGGGAGCAGATCTACAGCTGCCTGTCTCAGAATGATCAAGGAGTAGAGCACATCTAGAAGAGACACAGACACATTGTTAAGCACTAGGTTCACATAAATAACTCTTAATACATCGATGATAAATAGGCTAAGAACACAACGATTGATTTGAACATTTAGGGTGAACATTATTGAATAGATATACTCTGAAATATCAAAATAAAGAGAACCTGGGTGGAAGAAACCAGCCTGCACAGTCCCTTGGTACTCTTCATCCTCTGAAAGTGTGCACACTGCACGCCTGTCCTTTTAGCCCCCTTGGTAGCACATTCATTTGAATCAGGCATTGTTCAAGGTTGCACTGATACAATTCAAGCCTGTGCTGAATATGCTGGGGGTGGGTGAAATGAACTGTGAACCCAACATCATACTTTTCTGGGCAGCTCCAGTGTAGCCCACAGAATTCTACTCATGTGCAGTGGAACAGTCTAGATCTGCAACCTAGCCTGGCAGCATGCAGGCACTGGCGTGTAAATAGTGTGTGGGGTTGGAACTGAAAGCTGGACACAAGGTTGTCATGTTGTGACTAAAGACTTTTATGAAATAAAAATGGGTTGGAAAAATGCCTCTCTGGCCGTATTCTAAAGAGGAATTTCCCTAACTAGAAATCAAAACTAAGGATCTGTCTGTGTCAGGATGTCAGAGACTGAAAAGCTGTCCTTGTGTCCAAACCGTCCTATCCTGACCCTCACACTACATACAAAACAACAAAGGGGTGCAAGGAAATGTCTTTAACTTGATGTTGGCAAAAGTGTTCAAAATGAAAAGTGTAAGAATGACTCCACTGAAAAATGTTCTACAAGGAAAAGACCCTGGGATCCAGAGGGTGGGGCCCTTCCACTGGATTCTTAAATAGGATGGCAAAAATGTCTCTTTAGCTAACAGTTCCTTTGTGTCTTCACTGGACTCACAAAGTTCTTGTTTAAGCCATAAGTCCTCTAACAGTCTTTCTGTAGTGTTTTTTTGTAACTTTGCAGATTGCCTGGTATACTCCCCTGCCAGGAATAGTTATACAATTTCAGCTACCTGGTGTACTTACCTGTCATGACTTCTCTTATGGTTTTTCTTATCACCTGGTATTCTCCCCTGACAGGAATCTTTATAAAGTTTTAGATGCCTGGTGTACTCGCCTGCCAGGACTTCGTATGCATTTCACAGTTCCTTGTCTATACCACAATAGCATATACCGTGCATTGCTTGTTATATCTGTCTATGGTAATAATTGATCAAACCTTTCCCCCACACTGTCATTTTATACATCTGACTTTATTGGGGTTGGGCTTTGTACTTTGTCTTGACTGCATTCAAACAAACTTTGGGTATTTTCTGTATCAGCAATTTCGTCCCATTCAAACATTTGTTGGCACGCTTGTCAGAATGCCCGGGGGTCCCCAGCTGCCTTTGGCAGACTTACTGGTTCCTTCCAGCATCTCCGATTCTGCTTACGCCTCTGCTGTGTGGTTCCTTCACCCACTTTCCACTTTGGAGTGTGTGGACTTTCTTCCAGCATCCTGCAAGGCTCTGTGGTCACAGGTCAGATTTTCTTTTTGTCCCGGACTGGAGAGTGCTGTTTCTTCAAATGGCCCAACATTCAGGAGTTCCCGCATGGCCCCAGCGTCTCCGTGGCTCTTCTTGCGTATATGTGGCGTTTCTCCTCCTGATCTGGCAGCCTTCTCCATTCCATGACACCTTTCTGTGTGTCTCGCATTCGTGAGCCTAAGCATGGGATTCAATGCCATCTCCTGCACTGCACGATACAAAAGTGTGGTTGCCATCTTTAAATGTCCTGCACACTGAAGATTTGGAAAAACAACAAGCCTTCATCTTGTACTTCGCGCGGAACAGGTAGCGGCTGCTGCACCCAGGCCAAATGGGAGGAGGGAGGAGTCCATTGAATTGATCACAGTAGGCAAGCACCGTTTTTTGGGCAAAAGTGTCACAGTTATGATGACCAGCACCTGTAGGGATGTAGGGATGGGACTTATTTGGGCAATTCTTTAACATAATTGTTATGTTAGGTTACTTGATATTTTTATAGCGCCTACTGCCACTGTTATGCCGTTAAAGCAGTGTTGCGTGAGTGTCCCTTTGGTAAACTCAGGTCTAAACAAACATGAAATACAAGAGAAATACAATGCACGGCAATAGTATTTATGGTTCATAAAAATGTTCACTTGCTAGCAGACATTACCCGTTTAAAGATATCATGTAGTCATCAGGCACAACGTGGAATGCTGTGCCAGAGACTACGTGACAGCTGGACCACATATACTGTTGGACGTCAGAGTGTTCTATTGGTTGTAGCACTAAGGATGGAGTGGGCTATTCACAGATAGTGTATAAACCATGGGGCAATTGACTACAGTTCGGGCTCTGCCATATTTAACATGCATAACATATAAACATTGAGTAGCATGCAGTCACATCTTCTAGATTCTGGGCCCCTGGATTCTCATTTAGAGAGCATACATTTTTTACCACCATGAACACAGAAGACCATAATGAGTGCCCTCCTACAATGTAGCATAGTCTTCCTTCAATCCTGAAAAAGAACGACGGGCATCCACTAATAAACAACTGTGATCATTTGTTTTGCAGAGCAGTAAAAAAAAGAACATTTATATCACAATTAACCAAAGGAACTCCCGTTTAAAATTATTCATTGTTCTGAAGATGGCTGGGCCAGCTTGATACCAGGAGCCCTCGCAGCCAAAACCCTTGTCCTCGGGTCGACAGATAGATGCATATTCTATACCAAAAGTTTCATTAGTTGTTCCTTAGGATTCACTCCATATACAGTGTACACAATAGAGAGCCCCAATGTAAAGTATATGCCATGCAATTAGCCATTGACACTGGCGTGTAATTGTCATAAATCACATTTTATTTTATTTTTCTTGTAATGCATAATGTTCTTTTTCTTAACATTTCTCATTCTTTGTATTAAGCCTTGGCTACTTTGTGTGTATTTGATTTGTATGTGCATTTACTCTTCATTAACAACTTTTGTTGCTTTATTTGCTTAATATGATTGTTATGTACATGCTATATTGTCTAGGGACTTCTCTTGGTTGATGGACATCTGTTCTTGGGCATGTTGGGGTACCAACCCCATGTGTATGCAGTCAATAGCTCCTACATCATTTGGGTAAGCAGCAACTCCATAATAAACACTGTCCATATATAGAATGTCATCAGGGGTTTTGGGAAGAGTGTGTCACGGCTCGCTCCCTTCGCTCCCGTTCCCGTCACTTGGGGGCATGTTTTGGGGTTTATTCCCTACTGGACATTTCCTCCGAACCTTATGCTACAGTGCTGTGATGAATTGGGAGCGCTAAAACCTTATTTTCCAAGTTACTTTCCTTCCAGATCCATTCCAGGTTTTTGGCAGCCAGCATGCTACTTTAATCTAATGACTATGCTTCCCAGAATGCCTGGCTCACTGCTTCACCTCCTCCCTTGCAGGACAAGGTTGGGTGGAGGATAGGCAACACCTGTTGCTGCAGGTGCAGCAGGCGGCACACCTGCGGGGTGTGCTCGTTAAGCAGCTTTAAAAGCCTCAGTTTGCTTCAGTCCAGCGCTGGTCATTGTTGCAGTGTTCCTGTTGTGACTGGTCCCTTGTTCCTTATTCCTAGCTTTTGTGCCTAGTTCCTGTTTCTTGTTCCTCTGCCCTGGATTTCGGATTGATTTGCTTAATTGATTTCTGCTTTCTGGATTTCCCTTTCCGTCTTCCTCTGTCTGCAGGCAGCCTTTCTCTGTGCTTTACCCTTTGATGCTGCCCAATTTGCCTGTGTTCTCTGTTTCTTTGATGCTGTTCTTTGCTACTGAAAAACTTGATGCATTAATATTTCCCTTTATAGATTTAGCTTCCTGCCTCTTCTCCTTGGATGGGTGGGAAAGGTTTCCTTTTGTTTATCATTTTCCCTCCTCCTGATCCTTACTTTCTATTGGGATCCATTCCATGTTTTCCATTGCACTTCTGCATTTATTTCCCATTGATTATTAGGTGTGGGGTGCTGTTGTAACTAGTCCCTGTGTGAATGTCTTTTGTTTTCCTCACTATTCTATAATCACAATTCCTACTTGCCCCTTGACTTGGGTCTTATGTATTTAGTTATCCTCCACCCATTGCTGTTATAGCCTTCTGGGTCCCTGTTTGATCAACTGGGTTCGTGGGTTTACTGACATTCAAGTGGTCTTTCCGGTCCTCGTGAGTACTGTTTCTAAGTTCTTTATTCAGTATCATCCAGAGTGTCAGCTCACAGATCCTGTCCTTGCTTGCCCTCTACCTGTGCTTAGCGCTGTCAGTATCTGTAATAGCATAGTGGTAAGGAGTTTGCCGACTTTCCTTTCAGTCATAAGGAGGTTCTAAGTGCTTACCCCACATCCCTTTTCATATATTGGTATTATTGTTTCACTCTATTTGCACTCCTGGGTTTTAGTATACACGAGTCTTGGGTATTGTATGCACGTTGTTAGATTCAAAGTTGTTCACTGTGCAATTCCGTGCACATTTCCCTTGCCATATTCATTGCTTTCTTCCTTTCTTAACAGAGTGTTGAACTGAAGAACAAGCTTCATCACAGATACCATGACCTGCATCAGAACTTTCCAAATGTTGGCTAGCAGAAACCTGTTGGTATTGTATGTCTCTTGAAAATCCATACATGCAGAAATGTAGGTTCTATGTGAAAAGACCTAAACAATGTCCTAATTTCTTTTGATCGTAAAAACTGTATAGATACACACAACATGCGGACCACGTACCCACACACTTAGCAGTTCTCCTCGCCCTCCGCTTCTAGGTCCCACACAGCCTATCAGCACTTGCACGCACTCGTGTGCGGCAGGGGCGTCACAGTTTGATTTAGAAAGACCGCTCTGAAAAGATCTTTTCACTTAGGACCGCAATTTAACAACACCAGTTATTTAGAAAGGGATCGGCAGTTTTATTTAAATGGTGCTGTTTGGTTTCAGGTTACCGTTCACCATGTACAGAACAAAGGGGATTGTGGCAGCCTCCATTCTCTACACATTCAGCACCTCTGCACTCAAAGAATAAATACACCTACTACATGGATTCTTGCTCCTTATATAACCTCCATGCCGAAGGATGTGGTACAACAGATTCTGCCTGCATAAGAGAGACGGAGAAAGTGGTCACTGTGTATATGAGTCACACTGCTGAAATCCCCAACATTTGCTGCCCAGAACATGCCACCAGCAATTACCATTTCTCAAGTTGCAGAAGATTTGTGAGGTCTATACGGACTAATTCACGGCACAAGCTTTGACGAATGAACAGCCACCCCTGTTTATTTGTAATCCAAATATCATCCACGAAATATGTAAGTAAATGGTATGTAATTACATTTGGGAAAACCACATCTGCAACCCCTACCAACTGGGACAAAACTTGTCTGTTAGAGATGGTACAGAAAAGAACAACTCTGAAACTGGAGAAAGCTGTACTGCCTTGACACTTTCATACTGCTTAAAAATGGATCTGCAATATCGAATGTGTCGCTGCTATCACACCATCACATTTGTGCATACCGACCAAGCAGCGACACCACACTGACAACACCAAAAATCGACCCCCTCTTCGTTGTTTCTCTTTTCTAGGCATGAGCTGATAACACCATGTACTCCTCATTATGGGCCCCATTTGATGGAGGTTGATCCTCTCTCTGGACTTGTTCCTCTGTCACCTGATCTGGCTTAAAGACTTATGCATGCACTAGAATACTGTGTGCCTGACCAGACGAACCTGTGGTAGATAGTCCAGTGAAAGTTAAAGATCTTCACGCTTTTCCTGAATGGCTGATGTGGCCACCTATCACCACACACAGTGCTGGGGTGTCCAATGATTGCAGCATCAGCACTTGCTGGTGCAAAATAGGCACCAACTGCACCACTCCAATGGGCCCTCACCCTGTCAAATGGGGGTGCTCCAGACATGAGTGTGTATTCTATATACCATAAAAAACCACATTTCAATGTGTGTGATTTGGATTCTTATTTTCTGTGTCCAAAGAAATCATGTGTCAATGTTTGCGATTTCTCCTCTCCCATGCCCAAAAAATCATGCATCATTGTATGTGATGATTTTGCCATTCATGCGCCCAAAACAGCCCTGGACCAAAGTGCATGATTTGTCATTCTGAACGTCTTAAAAAAGCACATGCCAATATATGCAATTTGGTGCTTCCTCTACTGCACCCACAAAAATCAAATACCAATGTATGCCTTTTGTTTCCTCCTGCATCCGAAAAATTATGTGTTCATGTATGTGATTTGGTTTACCATATCTTGCACCCCAAAAATAATGTGTCTGTTTATGTGATTTAATTTCTCCTTTTCTGCACTCAATGAAAACATGTGTGCAATGTGGCTTTTCCTCTACTGGACTCAAAACAATAAGGGGTTAATATGTGTGATTTCGTTTTTCATATACTGCTTCCCCAAAAACCAAAGGTTCTCCTGGGCCCAAAATAGTGATGTGTCAACACGTGCTGTGTGGTTTCTCCTCTCCTTCCCAAATCAAATCACTCATCAATGTGTGTGATTACTCATGTGGCCAAAATAATTGAATGTCAGTATGGGTGATTTCTGGCCCGTCTTGTCATGTGCCCCAAAACATGTTGCAAATCATATTTTTGATTTCCCCTCCAAACTCGGGATGCGTGAAAGTGTGTGATCCTTTAATTTTGTACTGGGTTGAAAGCTACGGGATTTCTACTGCTGCCCGAAGCAACCGTTAGGCAAAATGCATGACTTGCCTTCTCCTCTCCTGCACCCACATAATCATGGGAGCATAACAATTTGGTTTGTCCTGTCATGCCCAAAAAGCTCAATGTGAAGGATTTCTCCTTTCCTATGTCCAAAAATGTCATGCACCAATGTGTGTGTCGAATGCATCGAAAACTAGAGAGATTTGTATTTGGCTCAGACCTGTTCACCCATATTTAGTGGACATTATTGGGGACAGTGGGCATCGATGTTTGGCTCCCACTACCATCCATGATTTAGAAAAGTAGTTCCATATTTATTCTGACCAATGCCATTGTACACACATAGTTCGCCAGAAACAATTGACAACACATTCAATCCAACCCCATCTGGGATATCATCACAGTCATTGTGATCAAGGGATTTCCTGCATTTAAAGTTAAACTCTGCATAGGACTTTTAATTCATATTCTCCAGCACCGTCTTACTGTATGCTTTACTTTGCATGGAACTGTCAAAAACTAGCGCCCGAATGCCTCAGGGCTAGGTGCGCCATACAAATGTCAAAATAAATAAATAAATGAAGAGAATGACAGGTTGTTTGCAACCGTTTTCCATGATGATGAGGCGAATCAACCCACGCACATTGTGTGGTGTTCTTTTGAGTTGTAAACCTGTCCTAGTCTGGTCCAAGTTATCTACGCATGGCAGCATACGCATATATGCCATCAGTATGGAGCACCACAATGGGATTCTGTTAGCAGCACTTGGCCTTGGCTTTCTCCTCTTCAGGATTTGAGGTGACTGTAGCACCTATTGTCGTTTCCATAGTCCTCCCATTCCTCACACCTGAGATATATGACTCATAGCGGATAGAGAACTGGTTGATAAACATCTATACATGTTCATTGGGTGCAGGGGGCTATTACTTTGGATTTGTTATGGCTGTTTGCAGTTCCGGAGTAGACTCCAATAACTCTTCGGAAATGTTTTTATTTATTTAATTCAAAGAATTGTATTTGCAAAATTATAATACAAACCCATTCATCTGACATGTATGGTTAGTGGTGTCAATACAGAATATATTCCCTAACCCCCTTGATAGTTACCACACACCTATTGTGATCCATTACCCACAAAAATGCATTGCTCTTTCTGAATCAGACAAGCCCAAACCTCTTTAGAAAGATTCAGTTTCTTCCTTCTTTTCCACAGTAGTCCCTCTGCTAATGATATTCTATGAATGTCTTCCACCATTCAGCCCTGGGTAGAGAGCCAACATCTTTCAAACACTTTAAAATTAACTTTTTAGCCGACAATGAATCTCTAAAAAGCCAGCATTTTTGTGGAAATTGTAATCCCTCCACCTGTGAGCTACCTCCTAGAATGAATGTCTCAAAAGTATAATCCATGTCCAACACCAGAATAGTGTTCATAGTTGCTTTAACTTCCTCCAAGAATGTACTGTCACGACTACAATCCCATAGCATATGCTCTAATTTGCCATTCCTGTGTTTGCATCCCCGACATAAGGCAGAATCAGTCAGTCCACTTTCAGCAGGCATTCGAGCCGAAGTTCAAAATACTCTGTTAAAGTTCTGACCTGCATTGCTCTATCCCGTAGATTAAGTGAACATCAAGCTGTATTTTCGCAGAATTCCCCCATTGTCCTTCAGAAATCTCTTTTCTAAGTACAGTTGCCACCCAACTGAGTCTTGCAATAAAGATTACGTTGATGATGCCACATGACCTTGTTTAACTATCTGAACTAACTTTTCTTCAAATTCATTTTTACTGTTGATTTTTTCATTTAAATTATCAGCTGTCTTGGTGATTATTTCAACATTCTGTATTCATTATACGACTAATTTTTCATCTCCTTTGACCATTTCATAACTTTGAAAGGGATTAATTTCCCTTTAGCTATTAAGTTGTCTATCCAGTGTATATCAGAAAGATGCAATGTAACACAAACTCCTTTGAGAAATCTACAACCTTTAGAATCTGGCAAAGGGTTTGTTTTAGGTTGTTGTAACATATATCGTCCCTGTCAGTCCAATGCATTTTCTGGGGCTCGGCGTTCTTTAATTTGTCTGTCAGTCTAGCTGTCCTGTCCAAGAAGTTAGGGATAGACCTGCGGTAATAACTGATTAACCCTAAGAATGCTCTGAGGTCTCTCTTAGTTTTAAGCACAAGGGTATCTAGGACTGTCTTCACTTTCTCAGGCTGAAGTGGACACTACCATTCCCTACAAATAAGCAGAGTTATTTCACAGCGAATTGGGCAAGCCTACATTTGGATGGATTGGCAGTTGGGCTGGCTTCTCTGAGGGCTCTCCTGATAGTAAAGAGATGGAAAAGATGGCTTCACAGGTTTTACTATAAATTACTATATCGTCAATATAGGCTCCACAGAAATCAGAGTAGGATTGCAATACTTATCCAAGTCATTGGAAAGTGGCAGGGGCCCCGTGTAAGCCAAAAGGGAGTACTTTGAACTGGAACAGTCCCATGTCATTGAGAAAGTTGTCTTTTTCTTATCAGGTCCATGCACTGCGACTTGCCAGTCCCCCTTGGTTAAGTCGAGGGTTGATAGAAAGGTGGCGTTTCCAAGTTTATCAATCAATTTGTAGATGCGTGGCATGGGATAGGTATCAAAGTTAGAGATGGCATTAACTTGACGAAAGTGTATGCAAAACCTCCAGGAATGGTCAGGTTTTGTGACGAATACTACAGGGGAGGACCATGGGCTTGAAGAGGGTTCGATAATATTTGTGCTTATCATTCAATTTACTTCCTCAATCACTATCTGTTTATTGGCTTCCGGGAGTCTATATGGTTTCAGATGAACCACTTTTCCTTTGGGTGTTCTTATGTAGTGGTAACTGCCTTTCATTCTTCCTGGTTTCTTTGAGAATACACCGGGAAATGTTATAACTAAATCCTTTAAATCTTCTTGGTATTGATTAGATAGCCCTTGAGGAATTAATTCAAAGTCATCTATTTCTTCTGGTACAAAAAAGGATAATATTGTGGCATTGGCGGCAGAAGGGTTTTCCTTCCACTCTTTTCAGAGATTTACGTGGTATAGATGGGTCTTTCCTTTCCTGTCAGGTGGTGCTACCTTATAAATACAGGTTCCAGTTCGTTCCAATATTTCATATGGCCCATGCCACTTAGAGACAAGTTTGTTTTCCGACGTAGACAAGAGGACCAATACTTTTTGTCCTACAGAAAACGATCTTAGGTTTACCTTTCTGTCATAGGTGGACTTTTGTTGTTTGTGGGCTTTTTTCAATTGAGTATAGACTAGATTTCAAACAAGTTTCATATGCTCTTGCGATCTGGTAGCGGTTTGCGAAAGGGGAATGGGCGCCTCTTCTCTTTCTTCCCAGGTCTCCTGGAGCGTCTCCAGGACATCTTGAGTTCCTAAGAATCCTACCTTGTAGGATGTGGTAAAGGTGTTACAGGGAAGGGGATACTGCATCTCGCCATCCAGTGTCCCACTTCCACTACCAGAGGACCCCTTACCCAGGTGAACCTCCCGCACTGTTCCACCCCCAGGAACTAGATCTAAAAGCGATGGACATGTCATGGTCACCTGGATGACAGATTCACAGGGACTAGCGGGTGAGGCACCTTCAGGTTTCTCACAGTAGGCTCATTGTAAAGTAAACAAATCCATCTCAGGAATTCCTGCCCACAGGCCATTTTCTTTAGTGCCTTAAACAGACATGCCCATTCTCTCCGGTCAAATGCCCTCTCTGCACCCAGTGATTTAGCTGCCACATCAGTTTTTAAAACTTTACTCTCATACATTGTGATGATCAGTTTGTTTATTGCAGCTTAATGTCCTATCATGAAACCTGCCTGATTCGCATTCACCATCCTTGCTAAAATCATCTCCAATCGTCTCGCCAAAGCCTTAGACAAGATTTTGCATTCTGTGTTTATAAAGCATATTGGTCTGTAGCTAGTTGGTTGAGTGGCAGATCTGTTTTTCTTAACAAGTAAGGTAATACACGCATGTCTCAATGTGTCCGGTAATTGACCCTTTTCAAAGAAACATTTGTATATTTCCAGTAATGCTTCATATTTACTTTCTGGTACAAACCTGTATAATTTAGACCATCCAAACCAGGACATTGTCCAACATTGAGACTCTGTGCTACCCGCAATGAGATCATGAACTAACTACTCTTTCTCTAAATCTTCTTTTTCCACCAAAATTAATTTTGGCAAACTTATTTTCACAAAGAACCTATGCAGTTCCCTTTCATTAAATTGTCTCAGTAGACATTTCTGAACATTTTGTTGATAGCATCTGGGTTATATGTCAATATCCCAACACCATTCCTAATAGTTCATATGTCCTTATTGCTTTCCATATTACGCAATCTGTGGGCCAACAGACGGCTGCACTTCTCACCATCTTCACAGTAAGCATATTTTGTTCTGAATAAAGCGAATTCCACCTTTTCACTCATTGTTGGTTGCAGCATGCCTAGACTGTCTCCAGTTTTCTTATCGCCTCTTCTAGACTCTCAGCCTCTCAGCCCTTCTTTTGTTTGGCCTTGCTAGGAAGACCTTCTAGTAGGCCATGCATGTAACATTTAAAGGTCTTACATATAGTTTTTCTGTCCACTTCTCCATTCTGGTTTATCCTCATAAATGATATTGCTTCCTTTATTATCCTCTCGCAAATCACATCATTCTCCAAGATCGTGGTATTAATTTTCCATGTTGATGATTTTCTTAATGGAAAAAAAGGTCATAGTGATAGGTGCATGGTCGGAAATGTGCATGTTACCTATCTCTGTGTGCTGCTGTGTGTTCTGCGTTTTTCTCTCGAGGACACTATGCAATCTATCCTGGATTAAATATTATGAGCCCTGCAGTAAAAACTGTAATCTTTGGCCATCGGATCAAGTTTCTGATAGTTTTAATTCTCTTAGCACATTTTTTGTAGGCTTCTGTGACCTTAGCTGTTTCCTATGCGACTGTAGACGACTCCAGTCAATCACTCCAGGATCAAGAACTTCATTGAAGTCCCCCCCCCCCCGTATTATGTTCCCTTTCGCCCCCCAATTTAAGTAATTCACCAAATAATTAAAGAAGGGATGACCATTAACTGAAGGGGCGTATAAGTTGCAAACCACCAATGCGGAGTCTTATCTTTTAAGATTCACAGCTATCACTCCATCCTCTGCGATTTTCTTTTGAGAAATGACTGCTACTTGAATGTTCTAACATATTAATATTGGAACTCCCCTAAATTGTGAACGATGTATAGAAGCGAACACCTTTCGAAACCATTCCTTGCACAATGTGTTGGATTCTTCAATACTTGAATGCGTTTCTTGTAGAATTGCAACATCAGCTTTTGTTTTACCCAAGTAAGTCAGGATCTTTTTCCTCTTGACCACATTATTTAATCCACTAACATTCCACGGCACAACCTTTAAATACCATGTGCCTCGCCTCTTCATAAGGGTATTGAATCCATGACTATTGTACACTTTCTCCATTCTACGATAATGACTGTTTAAGCCTGACACCACTTCTTGGTTATTGTAATTAAAAACAAACTAAAATGATTTACCTATAGTATTTAACTTCTAAAAAACCTTTGCTCTATGAGCCTAACTATCCCCCTCCCCTATATTACTGAACCATACAGCACTATCTTTTAGTAAATCTGTATATATAGTATCACCATATATATCCACTCCCATTCATGTGTCTATTTACAAGTTGGTAATGTGATATTATCCAGTTTATCCATGGGCAGCATGTCAGTTCATACATACATCCTATAGCCTTCTCCCCTTGTATGGCATGGTAAACATGGCATCAGTACAGGTATAACTAGAAGCATTTTCTTCCATTCTGAGGGCCTGAAACCTGGCATACATGTACTTCAAGTAGGTTAGTTAATGACTTAATTGCCAAAGTCTGTACTTGACGCTTTGAACGGTATATGCCAAAATGATGCCCACGATTTATTCATTAACCCAATTACGCAGATATGGTCCTGTTCATCTGACATAAGGAAGTGTAAACGAGTTGTACGCAGTCGTGCAGTCCCCCTGCTGTATATACACCAAGTGTAATGTTCTCTTTCTCATGTGTCTATGTGGGCCATTTGACTAGATCAGCCACGCGTTTAGTAAAAGACATATCTCTGGGGCATAATTATATATCCGGTTTAGCAGCACACAGCACAATTCACCCCCATCCTTATGTCAACAATAGCATTTAATCATATCAATGACTTACTGGGAGTGATAAGTTCTACTTCAAACTTCCATCTCTGCTTCTTACGCATAGAGCTTTTCTCCTAGTCCGCCCGGGTGTCAGAGTAAAGCACCCTAGAATGTTCTGGTGTTGTGCGTCATAGACTACGTCTCTACGAGAGAGGAAAGCACCTGCGTGCAGCTGTTGCATGCACTCAAACCTTCCTTTCTTGCTTTCGTGCAAGGCTCCCTATTGTTTTTTTTCTTCACTTTGCATCCTTGCGACCTATTTCATTATCAACAAGGCTGTTAACTTAAACAAATCCCAATCATACACACCCATAATGTTAAGTATTCATTCATATTATATTACCTAATCTTGTATCATTTTTTGTCCCATGAAACATCTCCATTGTAATTAAATGTATATTTATTTACTTATTCTATAATTCCCACCCTATTTACAACCTTTGTTTTCGTGAAAAAGGAGGGATTATTACTGAAAGCATTGGCCACTAAACAAACCAGCCAGGATTACGATATGTATGCCTGATAAACTGAAATCTACAGAGGACCCGGCAGAAGAAATGTGTTGGCCAAAAGGAACTGCATAGAAACAACATGAGGATTGCACATCTCAAAAGGGGTTGTATTTAGATTGCTGCAATATTTCATTTTACACTTCTGTTTTTGATTTTACGCTCCAGTTATAATGCTTTCTGAAATGTTGCAATCTGGGATAGGTTGGCATCAGCTGGTCGTTCACAATATTTTTTCACATCAGTTCGTTTTACAACATCCAATGGTTCTACATCCATAGGCATCAAGCCCGGAGGGTATGATATTCTCTAATTGGAAGCTTTCTGCAAGAATTAAGAAGAATCTAAATCAGGCTCCAAGACATTGTGGGCCTCAACCAATGATCAAAGTGTTTGGAGGATTTATTACCCATGTCATAATATTACATATTTTACTTTAATTGTCAGAAAATGGGCTTGGTTTGCTGACAAGGCATTTTGTTTGCAATAACCTCCGTAAATAGATTCAGGACTTTTCCCATATTTTGTCAACTCAGAGTGTAATGTTTCCTGAGATTTTTTTCTTAGGATCCACAGGTTAAAGAATATAGCTAGAAGCAGTCCACCGATGACCAACATGAAGGCATCCCAGCTGATACCGAATTGAAAAACTCCCATCCCACCCTCCATAAACAAGCATTAGCAAAGCCAGTGTCTATGGCTATGTTTTATTAGCGAGTCGTGTCATGGTTTAAATTGAACATTTCACAAAATTATATGCAAAAAAGAAAACAGATAAAATACCCCAATTTTAACCAAACATCAACAGCGTGAAAAAATAGAACACTTAATAGAACTAGTGTGAATTACTTAAAGATGACTCTGCGTATACGCCTATGTTAATCAGTTCAAGGTATTTTAAGAAACTTAAATGAAGAAACTTAATGCTGCAATTGTCATTGAAATCGAAGAGCCTGCAAAATTACACTGCCAGAAATGCTCATTATCAATAAGGCTTTCGTTATACACAATTTCCCAAAGAACAGTTGCTTTGCCGACAATCTGCGAGCATTGGACACACATAAAAATATGTTTTTAACACTCTAGAACGGAGAGGTGCTTGCAGAAACGACAACAAGAACATGAAGGACCAGTCTTATTTCTAATGCTTAAAATCTCTTGGGTTCATATCAAATTAATCCTAAGGCACTTTTTTGGAAGTTAGGAGCAAAAGCCGGCAGGTTCTATGGGCGATAAGCAATATTTGAGTCATATTATAACAGACGTCCAGAGCCAGATACTCTGGCTTTTCTGTGACGGGTGCAAGAGCAATATAGATATCTCTTCAGCAGGCACATGATCCCACTGATCTATCTTTTCAGGATTCAGGCCTGTGAATAAGACCTATGTGGCAGGAGCATCGTCCTATTGAGAACTGTGAGGAGCAGAGTGGAGGAGACTGTCTGCTTGGAGAATGCACTGTCTCTGTACACTGGGTTTGGGTAATAATGATATTACCACAAACTAAATTGTCTCTTAGTATTTGCGTTATTTAGAGTTGTAGACCAGCAGCAGAGAGACAATCCATGATATGTTTGCACACTTTCCAATGGGGCGAATATTTGAAAGCATTTGATGAGACTTCTTGAATCTGGTGTCCCAAGCAATCCCTATGTCTATTTCAATAAGAGTGGGGATTCCATGTTTGTACACATATGCTTTGGGGTTGAGGTGGTGAGGGAAATGGGCTATCAGGACACTCATCAGTGAAAGAAAGAATGCAGGTGTGTGTGTTGAAGGGAAATGATCTGACAGAGGGATTGAAGGAGAAGTGTATCCTTAGGAAGTGTCTGTTAGGGAGTCTAGAAAACCAGAAACGTGTTGTGTTGTTACGAAGGATGATATGCCAATGAAAAAGATCAATCCAGGAGAGCCACGCTGCCTTTTGTACTCTTTACTAGCCCACACAACTTTTCTATGTCATGCTTGGACCATTGACATTGACCACAGAATATTTTTCATGGTGACCAGGCTGTACCATCCACTGAATTCGGCATTCCAGAGATTCACCCCAAAGGGACCATCCTAAGTAACCATCTCATATCACCAGCCTAGCAAAAGGCACGTATCCTTTATCGTACTATACCTGGACTATCCCAGGATGTCAGCAAGGCACAGACAGCCTTGTATGCCTCCTTACATGAAGCATCACAGGTCGCAAGATAGCATAGAGCACCAATCAATAATCACTCCCTGCCTGAATCTCACGAATATGCCAGCATTGTATGGAGCAGTTTTGTATGGAGCTTCCCTAACCTGAACTATACCAGCATAGTAACATAGTACGATCTTAAAGCCCTCCTCTGATTATACAGGGTCTCTGGCTCTTAAAAAGTGTGCATGTTGGAACTGATCATAGAGGAGTACACACATGTCACATTTGACAGAGCAGCTGGCCACCCTCTACTTATGTACTGGGGTAAGCTGGCAAGGTCTCCAGGCCTACAAATTCCACTATTCCTTTCTGATTTCTTAATGCATCACTGGCACTTTAATTTTAATTAATGATATTTTTATTTTGGGAGTATGGCACCCGTGACTGCTACATGAGCATGCCAAATAGACATATTCCCTCTTTTCAGCCATCTCAAACAATGCAATTCGAAGTGCGCCAATAAAGGTATAGCCTATTTTGTTTAAGGTCCTGTAGATTTGTACTTAGAACATCCCATCATTTTTCAAGGGATTACATTCTCTTAAGACATCACTCAGGTCAAGATGGCTCTCATATTCTGCCCTTTCAGATATGGACCAACGTAAGTCAAGTAAGACTTGTCCAAAAAACCACCCATGACAAATTTAAAGTCCCTTTCTTGGTAAGCATTAGAAGAAATGTAACTAAAAATGTCCTTTGATTGTTATTTTGATTCATCGCAGATATCTCTTAACAACAACATACCAGCCAAACATTTCGCGCAACCACAAGTTTGAAAGTTCTCCAAGGTATGCCGTGCCGGTACATCTTATCAGATTGATTTGACCTCGGAAAGATAGCTTAGGGGTAACGTGGTCGCCTTGGAAGCAAGACTACACAGAGCAACGCAGGTTCGTGCCCCGGGTCCGGGGTATTAAGCGTGTTATAAGTTACTTATCATATCACATAATTTCCGTGAATATGTTTCCTGAAGCCATGCTGCATTTATGTGTAAATCTGAGACATGTTACATAAGGGTGTTATCCCATTTGCATTCAGTGTAATCAAACTAACCATTGTTGAAATATATGTGGATTTTGTGTTTGCCAATACTTAGCATTGTTCAAATATTCTTAACATCTCTATAACAAACAGGGACATTGTTGCACAAGTTGCTGTTTAGTGGGGGGCATGATGAGGAGGAATTCGGACTTGACCAGGTTCATTTGTAGGTAATCATGTCGACATCAGTGTTTGGATAGCAGCCAGGCATTCACACCGGTGAGCAAAGTCCTGGGGGCCACTGACCTTCAGGTACAGCTGAGTGCCATCAGCATACTGGTGGATGGCTACGTTGGGGTCATTTAGGAGAGTGCCCAAGAGAAGACCAGCCTGTTGATGAGGAGAGAGAGGAGAATTTGTTGATCAACTGTGTCAAAGGCAGCTAAGAGCTCTGAGAGGGCTAGGAGACACGAGTGCGCCACTTTGAGGGTTGCAGTCTCAGTGTTGCATTTGGGGCAGAAGACAGATTGGTAATCGTGCAGGAAGTGAAGCTGGTCGATTCTGGCAGGTAGTTGGGTGGCAACTACTTTCTCGATACGCTTCCCGATGAACGGGAATTCATTCTTGACTTTATGCTACATTTTGCTCTTCGCTGTTGTAGGATTATGTATCGAGTACATTTTGGAAGACTGCTTTTCTCACTGAAATAAAGGACATGGAATTGAAGTCTTCAAGGTCTTCTTGGGGTGTTGTCAGTGTACGATGGAAACCACTATATGATAAGCATACGCAGAGATAAACCCTTTTCTATCACATATGATCCTTTCCTTCATTCTCCTAACCTGAGCCCACCTGCATAGGGTATAGGAGGCTGCAGTATAGCTGTAGATTAGGACCTTTAACCTCCAATTGCTTTTGGATAGTTATAGAAGTTTCCCTATATTAAATGGTAAGTGTAACCTATAAAGGTTATCGTATGCCATGGCTGCTCTTCAACGCCACAGGAGTTCTTGTCGTTTATTTGCCACTTGGGAGTCCCATAGGACTCCATTAGGGTCATGTGAGGAAATTGTGCCTAACCCTCTTCACTATCACATGAGAGCACCCCGTTTTGGTTCTATTGGCTGATGTCTGCTGTAGAAAGGCACAAAATAATTAATGGTGACATGTATCTATGTATTTGCTTCTTTACCTTTCTGGCATGCCATTAATTGGCATTTTGTTCCTGTAGCCTTGTTTTGTTGTCATGGCGTCTGAATGGGATGTCTGTTCATTATTTCGGCAGTCTAAGGTCCTCATTACTAGTTTTGTGGTGCTTTCTCAGGTAATGCGACCAAACTCACCTTTTATTGCGTGCAGTAATGATATGGTGACAGAAAGTGCCAGCTCGATTCTGAGGTGCGGCAGACTTTTCATTTATTCTCCATTTATCTTAAGGACTCCACAGGTGTGGCCCGAGGCATGGGCAGTATGTGCGGTTGCCCAGGGCACCACTGTCGGACTCCCTTCCCCTCTGAGGTCGGCCAGGGTCCCGAATTCAGCCGCAGTCAGTCCCCCCATCCGCAGGCAGCCGTGCCTGCCTTGCATATACAAAGTGATATTGTTTCAAAGAAGGCCTGTGCTGCTTCTTCCCTGCACGAGGCTTGCTTTTCTCTTTGCATCATTACTGCTTATCACTCACTTTCCTCTTCTAGTTGAGCTTTTAAATAGGAGCGGTTTATAAGTTATGGCTCATTTAGGTGACCAATGTGTTGGACAAGACGTCCTTAACGTTTCCGTGCTAAGAAATGCAAAGATGCATGTTTATTATGAAAGCACACACAAAGCTGTTAGCTGCCCAAGTCCACGCCCTCCTCGATGCCAATTTAAATATATCACACTAAACAGTTTTAAATGGTTCTATGTGATATTGTCGGATATTGAACGCTGCACACCAAAAGGACCAATTTCTTTCGTCCAATTTGGTGCAGCCCTCAATATTCGTCTTATATACCTTTTTAGGGATTTCCACCCACCAAGACTTCTACTTCACCCAATCCCCCACCCTCCCACCTTAAAACAGAAGGTTTTTACCTCCAAACCTTCCTTTGTTCCTTCCCCCTTCCCGACAAAATACATCACCCTAAATCCCCCCTCTCATCACAGACACGCACAGCCACTAATAGATACACGCACACACTCATTCACCCGCCCCCTTCCTTCCATGACACAAACACTCAAACATCTTTACACATAGGTTATCCCCCGGACACACCACACTACATTCTTCCTCATCGCACACACAAAAGCACACACTTACCTGATTCAAACGTGTCTTTCTGGTCTGGCTCTGCATATCAGCCACTGCGCGCACTCGTCTGCGCAGGGGCGTGACAGTTTGAGTTAGAAAGACGTCTCTTGAGCGGTCCCAGAGTGGTCTTTCTAAATCGTTTTTTCCCCCAGTAAAAAATAAAGAGCGATTTTAGCTCTGTATCTTACAGACATTATTTTCAGATGCTCATAAAACACCAAAAAGCATTACAAAATATATATTTTCATCATATCATATATGAGGCCTGCATTTTCCAAACAGTGAAACAGAAGCAGGTAACATTTTCCCACATTACTTCTTGTTATGAATCTTTAAGTCTTGAAAGTACATTTTCAAAACCCAAGCCCATTTTGTTTCTTCTACTGAATTGCATTCTGGTAGTTGTAGTTTACCATACAAGATGGGGTGAATAATGCCACAATTGGGCACATTTTGCCTAACATATTTCTATAAGGATTTATATATTTGTGTGAGTAAATTACTATGGTTTGTGTATTTTTCAACTCATCTTTCTAAAACAAGGTATTGATGATAGCGAAAAACATAGGGGTGAGGGGCGAGTCATGAATATTTGCCCAGGATGTGGCAAGAGAGGTTGGAATTTTGGAGACTGGTGTGGTTATGTTCCCCTGGTGGTGGCCATGCTCTGCTGTTCAGGGGACAAGTAAAGAATTTACGTGAGTGGACAGCATCACTCTTTTCAGAGGGTGGACGCAACACCCCTTGGTTGTTTTTGAGGCCGCCAGCTTGCTCAAATTTTTGGCTACCAGGATTTCACCCAGGTTGTCATGTTCCCAGTGCAGATGCTTACCCACAAGACCGCCAAAAAGTATCGTCAAAGCGCATGTCTCGTTTTGGGATTTTGTTCTCCAGGGAATATTCCACTATAGATTGTTGGGTTTAAAAGGTGGGGACCTTTTACACTTTGCCAGTGTAGTTATTGGAAAATCTCCTCTCTCCAGTTGTTCTTTTGTCTTGTGCACTTTCTTCTAAGGGCAAAGGTCAAATGAAATAAATGCGCCTATTTCACTTTAGGATATGTTCACTTATGAACGTATGTATGTTCATGGGTGCGAGCTTTTGATTTTCACTATGGGGGCAGATGTTCCCACATGGAGTGAAGTGAGCGGGCCGCCCCCATCATTAGGTTGGTTGAAAGACCACATTTTACAGCAAATATTGCTGCAGGAATAGGAAAAAAGCCATATTATTTACATAAAGGTATACACATATAACATCTCAGTAAAACTCACCTAACCTGCCTTTGCATCATTCGGATGTAGGATCCCCTGCTTCCCCCTGCTATTCCCACATCCGCAAACAGCTTTGGCCTACTCACCCCCCATAATAAACGCACAGGGGGTACATTGATGAGGCTGCCCTCTCATTGTGAAGTGAGCAGCACTTGATCATTTTGTAAAATACATGCTAACACGTCACCAAACCTGAACCCAGCAGGAGAGGAGACAGAAATCCTAGCACACCCAGTGATTTAGAGGTGCACAGCACTCAATCTAAAGTTTCTTTCTCCATTTTTGGTTGCCTCGTGCAATTACTTTGCAGAATGTCCATGGGGCAAAATGACACTTCTGACCCCGTTTTTCTAGGAGATGGGGTGAATCTGCGTCCTCTGTCCCTATGTACTTATGATTGTATGCAAATATTATTGAGCTTCCCACTTTTGTTTTAGGACTTGAGCCCTGTTAATTTTGTCAACATTTGAAAACCTGCAAAATTGCTTACTCTCACTGCCTCAAGCCCTCACAGGCAAATAAGCCCTATCACACTATAAGGCAATCCTGAAGTATTCACAACCAACCCTTTTTTCCCCAATCCCTTCCCTGACATGATATCCATGGAACCTTTGATAGTCAAAATAATCCTTATCTGCAGCTTCTGAAATAAAACCATATTGCTAGTGTGGACAACATGGCCAAATATATACTCAATAGCCATAAAAACAATAGGGACACTTCTGCAACAACAGTGGTTAGCGTCAGTTCACAAAACACAATCACCATATTTTTGCATTGCCTTCCGCAGTCAGGTGGTGTTTTCAAACCAAAGTTTCGAAAAGATATTTTCCAAACAATATTTCTAGCAATTACATCTGACTTTCAAACTGGTCTCAAATCCCAGCTTCGCCACTAAACCAAAGTGTGCACTCTCGGGCGAGTGCTCTCATTATATCTCATCTGCCAACATTAGAACTCTGGGACTCCATTGGGGCCAGGTGATATTACTGCAGGAATGTGGTAATACTACATGCGTGGTACTGCATACAGTGACACGTTTATGTGAAGGTTATTACTCCACACAAAAGGTGGTTTTTAAGCTTTTTGACAACCAAATTCATAATTTGTTAGTGCTATAGCAGGTCACATTTACAAATGCTACCTGCTTTACCTCTAAAACCAAACTCGTAATGAGCCCCTACAAACCTTTCTCAGGTGGGTTTGGATCATGGAGAACAGTAGAAGCAAAGAATCCCTTCTCCACAGGGATCTAAAGAGGGAATGGTGGCGAGAACTATGACGAGGCCCAGGTCACTTGAGCAAAGACTACCCGGCACAAAGCACGACGTACAGCATGTGCGGACGACTAGATCACTACGCGAAAGTTTGTTGGTCCTCAGCACCAGCAACACTGAGACACTGTACACTGCAGAGAGTGAATCAGAAAAAGAAACAAGCAAAAGTGTGACAGGTAAATACAGAGGACAGCTCCTCCTCAGAAGAATCGTGAGAGGAGAGTGAAACAACAACAGCAAAGAAACAGACCAGAGCAATTATCACAACAAGGAGAATCGTTTATATGATCTCTGTCCTGAATGAAAGAAAAAAAAGAGGGACATGAAAACGACCCAAATGCACAATAGAGATCGCAGGACAGGTAATGGTTGTCACAATCGACACGGAGCATCCGTGAATGTCATGCCACAGAAAATATATGCACTAATGAGTCCTAAACGACACTAAAAATAAACAGAGGCACTGTTCTCTGCATACTGATGTTGGAAACCCCTATCAGAACAAGATCCTTTTTTTCCAGACCAAACTCAAAAGGAGTAACACAACCATAAAATAAAAGATAAATGTTCTGAACACCGGTTTGGAATGCCTTCTATGCTGGGCAAAAGCCCTAGGACTCATATAATTCATATGTGAGATGTCACCAAGTAATGAGATCCAAGACCTCCTGTCTAAACACCCCTATTTGCGGCATGGGATTGGGTGCCTGAAAGGGCGCTCCATAAAACTCCACATCGACACCATGGTACAACCGATATTCCATCTCCTTACTTTATTCCACATCATCCTCCCTGGCCTCAGTATCCTCTTGTACGAGTGTTTCCTTCAAGTCTTTGGCACCCTGTCCAGAGGTGGGCAGATCCGTCATCAATTGTTTCCAAGCGTCCACCCCCCCTGCTCCTTGTTCCGTGTTCCACCCTATCACTTCTTGCCACGCCACAGTCTCTGCGTTTGCCCATTTTAACAGGTCCTTCACCACGTCTGCATTGCTGGCCTCATCTGTGCTTTAGCAAAAACAAAGAGGTGATGGCTGGAAGGTTTAGACTGAATCTTAACCACTGGCATTGCTCGGGGCAACCCTCCAGACCATCGTTCTTCGCCTGCCAAGCCATTACAGAAGGGGAAAGACCATATGCAAATCAGGCTTGGCCCCACCCCAAAAGGGGAAGTCCAGCCCGAACTGCTAGGTCACATCCCTTCTGCACGAGACCACAAGCATCCCCAAACATGTTTCACCCTTGTTGGGGCTCATCAGTGAGGAGTAGCTTGGGTCTCTAGGCCCAGCAGGCACGGGACCCACGTCTGGGCATACCCGTCCCACTCGGGGTGACAAAGCAAAAACAAAGAGGTGATGGCTGGAAGGTTTAGACTGAATCTTAACCACTGGCATTGCTCGGGGCAACCCTCCACAGACCATCGTTCTTCGACTGCCAAACCATTACAGAAGGGGAAAGACCATATGCAAATCAGGCTTGGCCCCACCCCAAAAGGGGAAGTCCAGCCCGAACTGCTAGGTCACATCCCTTCTGCACGAGACCACAAGCATCCCCAAACATGTTTCACCCTTGTTGGAGGGTTGCCCCGAGCAATGCCAGTGGTTAAGATTCAGTCTAAACCTTCCAGCCATCATCCCTTTGTTTTTGCTTTGTCACCCCGAGTGGGACGGGTATGCCCAGACGTGGGTCCCGTGCCTGCTGGGCCTAGAGACCCAAGCTACTCCTCACTGATGAGCCCCAATAAGGCGAAACAGGTTTGGGGATGCTTGTGGTCTCGTGCATAAGGGATGTGACCTAGCAGTTCGGGCAGGACTCCCCCATTTGGGGTGGGGCTAAGCCTGATTTGCATATGGTCTTTCCTCTTCTGTAATGGCTTGGCAGGCAAAGAACGATGGTCTGGAGGGTTGCCCCGAGCAATGCCAGTGGTTAAGATTCATTCTAAACCTTCCAGCCATCATCCCTTTGTTTTTGCTTTGTCACCCCGAGTGGGACGGGGATGCCCAGACGTGGGTCCCGTGCCTGCTGGGCCTAGAGACCCAAGCTACTCCTCACTGATGAGCCCCAATAAGGCGAAACATGTTTGGGGATGCTTGTGGTCTCGTGCATAAGGGATGTGACCTAGCAGTTCGGGCAGGACTCCCCCATTTGGGGTGGGGCCAAGCCTGATTTGCATATGGTCTTTCCTCTTCTGTAATGGCTTGGCAGGCGAAGAACGATGGTCTGGAGGGTTGCCCCGAGCAATGCCAGTGGTTAAGATTCAGTCTAAACCTTCCAGCCATCATCCCTTTGTTTTTGCTTTGTCACCCCGAGTGGGAGGGGTATGCCCAGACGTGGGTCCCGTGCCTGCTGGGCCTAGAGACCCAAGCTACTCCTCACTGATGAGCCCCAATAAGGCGAAACATGTTTGGGGATGCTTGTGGTCTCGTGCATAAGGGATATGACCTAGCAGTTCGGGCAGGACTCCCCCATTTGGGGTGGGGCCAAGCCTGATTTGCATATGGTCTTTCCTCTTCTGTAATGGCTTGGCAGGCGAAGAACGATGGTCTGGAGGGTTGCCCCGAGCAATGCCAGTGGTTAAGATTCAGTCTAAACCTTCCAGCCATCATCCCTTTGTTTTTGCTTTGTCACCCCGAGTGGGACGGGTATGCCCAGACGTGGGTCCCGTGCCTGCTGGGCCTAGAGACCCAAGCTACTCCTCACTGATGAGCCCCAATAAGGCGAAACATGTTTGGGGATGCTTGTGGTCTCGTGCATAAGGGATGTGACCTAGCAGTTCGGGCAGGACTCCCCCATTTGGGGTGGGGCCAAGCCTGATTTGCATATGGTCTTTCCTCTTCTGTAATGGCTTGGCAGGCGAAGAACGATGGTCTGGAGGGTTGCCCCGAGCAATGCCAGTGGTTAAGATTCAGTCTAAACCTTCCAGCCATCATCCCTTTGTTTTTGCTTTGTCACCCCGAGTGGGACGGGTATGCCCAGACGTGGGTCCCGTGCCTGCTGGGCCTAGAGACCCAAGCTACTCCTCACTGATGAGCCCCAATAAGGCGAAACATGTTTGGGGATGCTTGCGGTCTCGTGCATAAGGGATGTGACCTTGCAGTTCGGGCAGGACTGCCCCATTTGGGGTGGGGCCAAGCCTGATTTGCATATGGTCTTTCCTCTTCTGTAATGGCTTGGCAGGCGAAGAACGATGGTCTGGAGGGTTGCCCCGAGCAATGCCAGTGGTTAAGATTCAGTCTAAACCTTCCAGCCATCATCCCTTTGTTTTTGCCTCATCTGTGCTTTACCATCTTATCGCTATTCTGCGTTTCGCCAGTATATATGTCAAGTCCTTGAGCTTACTCACATGTCTAGCCCTTTTGGGACTTTGGAAGCCCCCTAACAGACAAGCCATGGGGGATCCAATATCCAGGGTGATATCTGCCTTTGCTAATGCTTCGGCTACCTCTCCCCAGAATCTGCTGATCTCTATACATGCCCAGAACATATGCACCAAATATGCGTTTATCTCCCAGCACTTTGGGCATGATTGTGTTTCTGCCTGGCTGAATTTGGCTTTTCTGTCCTCCCTATTTAGTTTGGGGAGAATGATCTTGGTCAGTGCTTCCTTTATCTCTGACACATTACTCTCCAAGGTGCCCTTATACAGGTGAACATAATAGTCATAAAAACACTTGTTCACCTCTTCTTGGGTCTCCCGCAACTTTCCATCTTTTCCCTTAACTGCTCTAATTGTCCCCCATTTAGTGTCACTTTTATACAGCCAGGTGTACTGGGGAGACCCCCCGGCCAGCCCATAGAGTCGGGATTTGCTCCAGAGTGCTTTAAGACAAGATAGCTGCACCTTGGATGGATGGGGGTGCAGGTTTACTTCTCCAACACCAATCAATAAGGACAACTCAATGGTTTGGCAAAGGGGAGTCTGTTTAATGACAAGTACAAAAAATGGGGAAACATGGAAATCAACAGTGATGCAATAGCACGTCTCGCTTCAACTCCCTCGAACTTCATACAAACAGTAACATTTATACTCAAAACTCATCATCATTGACGTGCAACACTCAAAAGTTAACTTGCAATTCTATTGGTTAGGAAAAGGTAACATTACTATAGGTATTATATCTGTATATGGTAACGGAGTGAGAGGATTGGATAAAGACTATCAGGCAGGGGTGTACCGGCCTATAGGGAACTCTGGAGATTTCCCGGTAGGCCTCTCCAGACTGGGCCTCTTTTGTGTGGTAACCTGTTTGATTCCAACATTTTCTCATAGGAAACGTGCTGGGATTGCTGTGAATGTGTAATACAGGGCCACTTTTAAAATTATTTCCAGGGCCTATTTTCGTTCCCAGTCGCCCCTGCTATCAGGTGGGCGTCTAAGCCCTTCCCTCTAACATTACTATTGTTGACGTCATTAAGAGTACGACGTCCCATTGGTTCTACTATCTATAGGACCCTAGATTATTTGGTCCATTGTGATTGGTTTGGCCTCAACCCCATGCATAAATGTCCACTTTACCTAGCAGCACGCAGAATGGTCATCTAGGTGGAGGGTGCCCCACGATTCACCCGGCCTTCCTTCAATCCATAGGTGTGAACCCGTGCTCCTTCTCGCTCAGATGGTCATGTGCTACTCACACTGTGAATCTGCCGTGTTTCCCTCAATTTGTGCATTTAGTTCTTATTCAGCTTGCCACCCGCCCCCTTATTGCGACCTTCCTGAGATAGGCTATTCTGTTCTTAAGTTTTGATTCCGCGAAGCTACTGTTCACTCCTTCTATTGGTCTGACCTTGGCTCTTCCTGGCTCACGTTGCCTGTGCTGAGTTTCGATGCAGCCATCTCTTCTCGTTTTAGCTGGAATATGAATCCTGTCCTGTTTGGCCTCTAGTACCCTGAGTTGATTCTGCTTTTTGTAAAGTGGACTTGCATTTATATACTGTGCTGCATTGAGGTAGATATGTATAGGTAGCGCTTGCCATGGTCTATCTTCCACTAAGGATAGCAAGCCACACTGTTTTCTTAGCTTTCTTGCTGTTTCAAGCATATGTACATGTGTTAGCTGGTGGAATGGCTTTTTCCTGCTCTATATTTTAAGCTTCTTTATATTTCAACATCGTCCCTCCTTCTAGGTTCACGACATCCTTATTCATGGCATTTCGTCACTTGTGTTATCCTTAGGTTGTCATATCTTGTACTTGCGAGTCCGTTCGGGCCTTTGTGAAATCACCATTCATCTTTGATTAAGGCCTTTTGGGTTTCTTCTGGGACAGTGTTCAGGCTATCTTCATTTCGTCTTATCTGTTGGTAGGGTTTTCTCACTGGATACCTTACTGACCATGGTTTTCTGGGTATTGGTACTTCAACAGGTGTTGTTCTTTTGATAGGCACTGGGCAGAGCCCTACTGCGGCTCTCTGCTGGTTTATTTGCTCATCATACATCACATATTTTGGTGTGAACGTTCCTGGTACTTCGAAATGGGCGATGGGAGTGCAGGCTTTATCTGGGACCTCCTCTACACTCCCCCCTCTGGGCGATTCATCGACCATTTCCGCTTCCCCCTTTGGATTCATCTTACTTGGTTCTTCTGTATTCATCTTTGCTTCATCGTCTGGGTTCATCCCTTCTTCATCTTCTGGGTTTGTACATGATGGTTTGAAGAAGTCTCTCTTTGGAGTCCATATTTGTATTACTCCTTTCAGGCTTCCTGCCATTTTTACATGTTCGTCTTTATTCCATGTCATCAATTGTCATTGTCCATTTGGGCTGCAGTAAATCCATTTTCCCTCATAATTTCTGCATTTCCTGGGATAAAGAACCTTTGTACCTTCTGGTGCATGCTAGCTGGCCTTCACAAAGTCTCTAATTTCATCATCAGTTAGATCTCTAGGCCTCCATCCTGGCTTGACATCAATCATGATCTTCATCCCTATGGCTTTCTTCGCAGTTTTCTGGCATTGCGAGATTATTATTTTGATGACACAAAATCCTAGTAATATCATCAATAGCAGGGCTCCCAGAAACTTGAATATGTCTGCCATCCATTGTGGGACCCACGAGAATAGTGATCCAAACTAGCTGTCATCGTCAACTTCGTCAGTTTCGTCGATCATCTGATTCTGTAGCTTCGTCAGCATTCCTATGGCTTCTGTTAGAGTTCCATTTTCTTCATCGTGAGAAGGTATAAATGTGCAACATGATTCTCCAATGTTTGCACAAACTCCTCCATCCATAGCTGTGATCATGTCAAGGACATATCTTTTCTGGAGAGTCATCGGTCGGATTGCTCTTTACTCTTCCTTGATCGCATTGAATCCTTTTATGGTCGTGTTGATTGACTGTAGCAATTCCATTTGGTGTTTACTCCAAATGGGATTCTTGGCATAAAAATTTAATGAGGTGAGGCTAAACAGCCTGTGTTCATATGGGATTGCATGAAATTCTTCTTCTGAATTGGCAGAGAAGTAATTTTCTCTCTTCATCCGAGTTATCAGTTCCACAGATCTCCTCTTCCTCAAGTGAACATCTGCTTTCGGGAAACTGTCAATGTTCGCGTCGCTTTTCGGGATCACTAATGCTGGAATGTGGACATTCACTATTGTGCATATGCCTCCCATGTTTTTCGGCAGTCCGATGCATACCTTGGGTCCGCATGCCCACTAAGGATCCATAATTACTGTGGTTCCATGTACTATTCCTGGAGCATCAAAGATTCGTCCACAGTTCTGATTCTCTCCCATCTTCCTTGTGCCATTGTTCCTGGATCACAATTTCCGTTTTTCTAGTGGCGCTATCTGCAAGGGTCCTCCTCTGTCTTCGACCCATGTCAGCAGTTTTGCGTGTTTTGCCCATACTGGTTTGCACAGTCTTTGTGAGTTCTCAATTGCTTCCTTGCAGGCTCCAAGGACCATCCATGCTCGGCATATCACTACTCCTTGCTCCCATCCGTTTGGTGAAAGTACTGTTCCCCAAATCTGCATTTGGCCTCTGTTTTTCCAAATTTGAGCCTCTTCTGGAGTTTTCCCTTGGACATTCAGTCTCGGGTTTACTTCCCATCTTATTCCTGCTGCTTTACCTTCAGGTTTCTCGTACCTGATCACGTGATTCCTAGTATGAGCTCTATTTCTCGTCTTAATGTCCTGGATATAATCATCTTCATTGGCATAAGCTGTTTCAGTTGCCCATATCCATGAGGCGTCACTTCCCATGAACTGGCCTCTGGTCTTGCACATTGCTATGTGTGAGAGACAGTGTGCTGTCAGGACATCCATTTTTACAGCTACGAAGATCTTGGACTTCCCTATGCTGTATGCTAGAAGTGCACAAACAAAGCATTCTCCTTCTGAATTTCGTCTCCCAACTTCTTTCATGTGCTGGTACCAAATGTTGTTTCCCAGATGTGCTGTGCTGTCCAGGTAGTCGTTTAGTTCATTGTCATCTTCATGCATGCTTCTCTTGATTCTTAGTGTTTTCCTGTAGTTTGCTGTAACTACATCTCTGCATGCCTCTGTATGGCTTTTTCTTGCTGGAGGACTCTCAGGTATCCTGGTTCATGGTGCAGGTCTCCTCATCTTTACCATTTGAGTGGACAGGAGTCTGGCAGCTCTATCCTGGTCCTCATGTATCTTTTCTCTGTTGCGTGCAAATGCCCATGCCAACCAGCTTGATACCGGTCCGGTGTATGGCTGTATTGGTGACCTGGTACTTGTCCCTTGTGTCAGGACGTGTGTGTTTGGCAATACAGTCTCTGTGGTTTTGTTTTTCAGTTCCTCTTGTAGTTTCCTCACTCTGGCTATGTATGGGAATAACAAGTCTACTATCAGTTGCGTTCGTGCAGAGAGTTTTTCCGAGTTGGCTTTTGTTCTCTCAAGAGTTTCTAATATGACTATTTCTGTTGGTCTTTCTCTTAATTCTTCTTGTTTTCTCACACTATCTGTTTTGAAGGTTTTTATGGCAGGCAGTCTCTTCTTCTCCGCTGCTTTAGTTTGTGGTTCTGGGGTCATTGACATTAGGCCTGTTTCATGTGCATTCAGTGTTTGTGCGTGTTCAGTTGTCAGTGATTTCACTTCATTCATTTCATTCATCTCGTGCCGACCCTGTCTCCGGCTTTTTTTTCATTAGTTACCTCAAGTGTGTGTGTATCATTGCTAATTACATTCACTTCAAATTCATCCATTCCACCGTCGGATCTCCTAGGGACTGGAATGACTAAATAAGGTCTGGGTGCTTTTGTGGGTTTCATGCTTGTTTTATCAGGTGGGTGCACTGAAATTGGAATGCTTCATGCACCAATAAAGAATGCAGTTCTGATTGTTAATGACAGTAAAATAATGATAAATACGATGCATAAGTACATTATGGTTCTATATGTTAGGTGACAGCATTTCCTTCCAGAGAAGCGAGGGTGCCTCTCTGCTTGTGGAAGGACCAGGTTGCTGCTCTGGACCCCCATCTTAATCATTCAACAAATGTCACTGTTATTATTCCCCCACACAATATCGTTCTTTGAGTTTTGTGTCAAAAGTGTCAGGTCTACACAAGTGTCCCCCCTCTTGTGAGTGACAAATTTTCTTTTGGTGCAGGATACAGTTCCTTTCCTAGACTATGGGAAAAATTAAATAGAATAACGTTTCAGTGAATTCATTTACTGTGCATGTTCAAAGTACATAAGCTCCCAGTTCACTCCTCGAATCTGCTTCAGTCCTGAGGACATATTGGACACTTATCAGCGTGAAAAAATAGGGAAAAAATAACAAGTATAACAAGTGAAGTTCTTGACTTTGCTCTCTCGATCGGTACCTCGGCAGAAGGTTTTCTTAAAATCTCCTCAGATAATCTCTCTGATGGTTGAAAAGTTCCACTTGGAGTATGATTCCATGCAGGAGCATTCCCATCTGTGCAACATTAGCTGGATCTCTGATGAAGGTGAGGACGTCAATATCAATAGGTCTCCCCACCAGCTCTGGAAAGTGAGTGACTAGGCGAAAAGGACATTGTGTGCCAATCTGCTATCTTCTGGTGACAGGGACATCTGTCCTGTCTTGCTGGGTTCAAGATTATATGTTTTTTCCTTGATGTAAACAATGTCTGCACTGTCCAGTCATGTGGAGTGCGACTAAAATGACGATTTTATTTAAAAGATTGCTTAAGTGTTCAGTGTTTGCTGGGTCTCGAAGAAACGTGAGTGTGTCTGTCGTTCTTCCAATAAGTTTTGGACAGTCTTCGATTATGCGAAATAACAGTGTGTTGACAAGATCATTTATTTCCACCTGTATTCGGAACATTTGATTCTTTCTCACTGTACTCAGGGAGTAGGATAAGTTGTTCGTCAGTGACAGTGAGGAGTTGTCTTATTATCTTTTCGTTTTCAAGATCTTGTAAAAAGTCTGACACTGGTGAGCCTCCCTACCAGTGACGGGTATAACCTTAGTACTAAATCGAAATATGTGACTAGGTCTTTTGTGGTGTCTCTAATGTGGGACACCATACGTGATTCCGAATAAGGTCTTGGTACTGAATGAATCAGGATACTGTATTTGCTTCCAATGTTAATGTCCTCGGTCAAAATTTGGCATAGTCTTTTTCTCATCAAGGCTTAAGTGTGTCTCAGTCCAAAGTTCAAATCAACAGAATATGTTGTGGCTTATGCGTGCAATTTTTCTTCTTCACCCTGTAACTAGGATGCACAGAGTGTCTGTTTTTTATGTCCTTATCCCCTTTTTTGCTTAGAGGAAGTGTCCAATGTAAGCCACAACTTGCAAAAAGTTCTTTGTCTTTTCTTTGCTGGTCATGCGTCCTTCTTCCTCGTCATGGCTCTCGTCTGCACGTGCTGTGGTTCTTCCCCGTCGCTCATCGATTCCTCTCATTGGGGTGCAGGCAGGGGGCCTTCTCCGATGTTGGGTTTGATATCACTGAGAAAAATCCATGCTCTTCTGCCCTGTAGCTTCACAGCGGACGGAGTGCAATCCTCTACGATAAAAGGACCGTTGAATCTTGGCTTGTCCCACCTTTTCCTCGTATGGTTTTTCACGAAGATGGTGTCTCCAGGGAATACGAGTGGAACACGTAGACCTTGAACTGGGTCTGTTGCAGTGTCTCCTTCTGCGTTCTGTGCTGTGATGCACCATTTTCGTCATCGCTGCAACTGGTCTGAAATTACAGTAAGGCATGATGTCATGCAGTTCAGGTAGTTTTGCATTTCAGACCCTAAAACCTCTCCTGTTGACTGGGCATCACATCTAGCTCTATCTCGGGTTCTTAGGGGAGTTCTCATTCTTCTTCCTGTGGCTATCTCGTGTGGCGTAACATGATGGTCGGAGCCTGGTTGGTTCCGAAGTGCATACAATACCAGTGGAAGGCAGTGCAACCATCCTTTCCTTAGAGTAAGCTTAAACTTGGCTATTCTCTCCTTCAACAAGCCGTTGAGCATCTCACACATCCCATTACCTTGCGGATGGTAAGCCGACGAGAACTTGTGCTTTATTCCAAGCAGCAAGCTAATCTGTTCAAATACGGAACGATTTACAGTGTGTATCTGGACTAACTTTAACACCAGATGCTTGACACCTGATACTATGGACCGGGTCATGAGTATATGATAAAACTAAGGAAGATTGTACTACTAGCAGTAGTTTATTCTGCTTTGATATGCCAAAATGGTTTTATTGTTGATGGTTTGAATATGAAAGTATGGGTTTGAGAATGATCGTTTGAGATACGAATGTTGAATTGATGAAATGAACTATTTGGTTTTATGATTTTACATCATACATTTATTAATGATGTGAAATTTGTACTGATGAACTATTAAAAATTAAATTTATATTTGAGCAAAGACTCTACGTGTCATCCCATTCCACTGGTCCACCCTGCCCTAACATGATTTACTTTACCTGAAGGACGAGCGATTAAAATTGCAGGTCTACCCCTTTCTTTATTACTTAACAAAGAGAGGGCCATTATCTGATCTCATGGCTTCGCATACCCGCCACCATGGGAACACTTCCCTCACAAAAAAATGTGGCCGCACAGGTAGAGTTTGGGTGTGTACATGGACCTGCCTCTATCAATCTAGAGAATGGACATGCCACAACAATTAAGTATCTGTACCCGTAACATACTTGAATCATGTCGACGTAATCGACATGCAAGTGCTGAAAAGGCCCATTTGGCCTAGGGATTACTCCTCTCATAACTTTTAATGTGTACCCAGCGGTGAATTGCTGGAAGATTATGCAGTTCACCATAAAGAATGCAAAATGCTCAGCTAAATTCGGTATGAACCAGTCTTTCGCGAGCGTTGCTGCTAGATTCTCTTTTGTCATATGCGCCGGGTAAAGTAACTGCTCCAGCGCTAATTTTAATAGGGCTACAGGCATTACTGGTTCACCAGTGCTGTCTTGTCGCCACAAGCTGTCAGAGGGGCTCAAAGAACACCCTCGACGTTTCCATAGGTTTTTCTCTTCCTGTGGTGCCTCCCCTTGCAGTTCAATCATCTGCGTTTACCCAAGGCTCTTATAAGCTTCAGGTGTTGTTCGTGCAATCAACATTCTTTCATTGGTATAGTCGACTTCCACTTCCATAATCGTCTCACTTTTGGATGCCATATGCTTGGCCTCCGTGTCTGCTGCTTGGTTTCTTCATGAGATAAAGTCTGCCCCTTTCGTGTGGGTGGCGCATTTCATGACTGCTATGCCCACTTGGAGCTGTAGTGCCTTAATCAGCCTGTCCAATAAAGCCGCGTGCTGCACTGGCATGCCGTCTGCTCGGAGGTAGCCCCTCCTTTTCCAGCACGCTAAGCCTGCATGTACTGCTGATGTCACATAGGTGGAGTCATTGTACACCGTTACATCCTGGTCTGCGTGATTCTCAATGGCGAGTATCAACGTCTATAATTCTGCAGCCTGTGCTGGGTAATGGGATGGTATTCGCGCACTGACAAGTACTCGAAATTCTCCATTTGCTATGTGTTTCACCACAGCGATGCCTGTATATCTTTGTCCGTCAATACGATCTCTCCTCCTGCCAAGGCATTTTCCTTCACCCAGGGGATTTCATCATAGAATTCTTCATAATTTGCACAGTCATGTATGGGTTCTCCCTCAGTGACTGGCTCTGCTATGAACATGGCTAGGTTTACTATTTTACATCGGACTATTTTTATCAAAGGATTCAATATGATCACTTCATAAGCAGAAGCTCTCTGAGATGTCAATGTGCCTTTCGGTTTCTCTAAAATAGCGAATAATGAGTGCTCAACGTACAATGTCATTGAGCATCCCATTACAATGGTTGTCGCCTTCTCTATGGCAAACGCTGCAGCAGCTAAACTTTGTTCGCATGGGAAGTGGCCTCTCATTAATGGGTCCAGATTCCCGCTGTAATAAGCCAGGGACTTGTACCCCAACGAGTTCTTTAAGCGAGCACTGCCGTCATGACGGTGCCATTTGAGTGTTAAAACAAGTAAAATTCCTCTGCATAATTGGGGATCCCTAGAACTGGAGCTGTGCAAATAGCTCTTTTGAGTTCAGCAAACTTTTTCTCCATAGCCTCAGACCATTCAATCATTTCTTTCGTCACTTGGGCCTTCTTTAGAGCCTGAAGTAAAGGCTTAGTGTAAGAGCTGTAGTCGAAGACCCATGCCCTGACATAGTTGCATAGGCCTAAAAAGCTCTGCATCTGCTTTATTGTGTGTGGATTAGATGTGTTCAATATGGCTTCAGCCCTTTCTGGGGTCACTTTCTTTCGTTCATGTGAGATCACCTGGCCTATGTACAGCACTTCTTGTTGACAGTATTGTAACTTTTCCTTGTCAACCTTATATCCTTTCTCAGCCAGTATAGTCAGTAGCTGAACAGAATCGTGCCTGCATTGCTCTTCTCTTGTGCTGCAGATTAAGATGTCATCCACATACTGCAGGACAACACTTTTTAATGTAAAATTGCTTAAGTCCATCTGCAGGACTCTGTTGAAAATAGAAGGAGACTCACAGTACCCCTGTGGCAGCCTCGTGCTTTTCAGATGCATCTGTCTGAACGTGAATGACGTCAGACCTTGTGAGACTCGGAGCAACGGGATTGAGAAAAATGCATTTTTCATGTCAATCACTGTGAAAGACTTTGCTTCAACAGGTACATTACATAGGATTGTAGACGGGCTAAGGACTAGAAATCCCCTCATCTGCCTCTCTGGACATGGGATATTGTCGTGCTCTTGGTAGAATTGCTCCTGGTTTCAGTTTAATCCTTACTTCTCCAACCCCCTTCAAGAGACCCACATCATAGGGTCCTGTAGTCCACACTTAGACAGGCACCTTAGCTATGTCGTCATCAAAATATTCAGGACGTTTTAGTGCCAACATCATTCTCTGTGGTACTTCTCTTTTAATCATCTTTACCCAAAAGGTGAGACTCACTTCCACCATCGACGTCAGTCACTCGATATCCTTCTTCAATGGCAATTATCGCACACCATTGTCTGCCCTTGTCATCGTAACCGTCAACCAAGACCACTTTCCCTCGTATTGCAGCGGTGTGTATCATCAAGGGAAATACTTGTCCCTTCTCCTTAGCCATAGGTATTCTGGGTCTGAACAGGAACTCATCAGGGGTTCTCATGATCCTGTCTGCAAGGCCTGGCAATCCTGCCATAAGCACACACATGCCATATGCGAAGATTTCTGGCTCTAATGGTATGGCCCTCATGGCTACGTGTCCTGAGTATGCTCTGACCATTTTGCATACATTTTAATAGTGCATTCCTGGAGTGGAACATACTATGCCCTCCTCCGTGAACGAGATTGTCATGTTCAACTTTGTCATTAAGTCTCGACCCAAAATATTTACTGGGGTCTGATGAGAATATAGTATAGGTACATTCATTTCACAATCTCCTATTGCGACTGGAAGTGCCTTTGTAAAGAGAACTCGACTGGTTGCTCCTGTAAAACTCTGAGTATCGATGGCCTCGCCGGACAAGGTTAATTTGCCTTCACGTATGCACGAGCATGTCACACCCATGTCAACTAGGAAGGAATTATCTTTATCCCCTATGACGACATCCACCCTGGGTTCCCTGTGAGGGTCTGGTGTCACCAATATGATAGAACACATCAGGGTTCCCAGTGAGCTGTCCTAGCTTATATATATATTTGCCCCACTGTGTGCTGGTGGATTTCCCCCATTCCCATTTTTACCCCCCATTCGAGGGTTCTGGGTCTGCCCTGTGTTCATCGTCTGCGATAATTGCAACGGTGCCTGTTGGGATTGTCCTTGTGGAAAATTCCCCATGTTTTGCGGTTGCACCCCTTGCTGCGCTCCTTGTGCTTGTTGTTGCACCCTGTGATTCTGTGCACCACCCTGCTGCATACCTGCAGGTGGATTTGTCATGCCTGCTCCTGTTCCTTGGCCGTTCTGCATCATACCTTGACTTCTGCATGTGCGCGCCAAATGCCCTGTCATTCCACACAGCCAACAAATATCTTGGTTACCATTTTGCATATTTTGAAAGCCTCCTTGATTAATTTGGAAATCTCCCTGATTGCTCTGCCATCCTCTTACCCTAAATCCTCTTTCCCTTGGATAGAATCCAGCATTGCCCTGATTATTCTTCTGCAGACTAGCCACCTGCTGCATGCTTGGTGCAGCTGTGCTCGTTATCATGGCTCCCTCAAGAGCATACTTTGACAATTTCTTTTGCACCAATTTCGCTTCCTCACCCTTACGAGTCGTTTCCTTTTTGCGATTCTTTTCTTGCAAAAGTCTACAATAATGGGCGATGGTCAACTGTATTTCAGCCCAAGGTTTGGCTTCGATTCCCACCAATTTCTTGAGTTGTTTTTGCACCGGCTCTGGTAGCCCTTGGCACAGGATATGGTAAAACACAAGTATAGATTTCGTCCACGATTCATGAGTCTCGAGCACACATGCGTCTTGGAAATTCTTTATATAAATTAACGGATCTTCAGGCTCCTTCATTTTTTTGAGTCATTATAGCTCTCATATCAGAAGTATCTGGGTAAAGCACTCGTATCGCTTTCCATACTGCGGCTCTACAATTGTTAAATGGCGCTCCGTCATGCGCGGTATTAATTGTGGTTACGCCAGGGTAGCCTGCTCGTGCCCACACATCGTCTGCTCTCTCACCAAGTATGGCGAACAGGAGACCTTTGATGTCCCCTATAGCTAGCGTGTTGCCTGCTGACATTTTTTCTAACTCACGTATCCATTTTCCGGCTCCTGATGTCAGCATTAGAAACTTGTTTTTCAAGTTTTCTGGTTCCATGTGTGGCCATGGATATATATTGTGGTCTTATTCCCCCCTTCTCGAGCAACGGAAATTGGAATGTGTAGCCCTCTCTCTCTTCTCTCATTGTTCTCCTGTCTATTGCAGGGGTAATATTCCTGCATCGCCGTCTACCTGGCAATGCCCTTAGTCTGTTTACATAGGGCGTTGAAGACACCCCCCTCTGACCGTGAGATGCTTCGTCATGCCGGTCAGGCTGCGTGGCGGACTCTGATGCTCTTGGTGCAGACTCACTAGCATCTGACCATCTTATTTCCTTTTGCCTTGGGAGTCGTCTTTCACTTCACCTCCCTTCTTCGTTTCTTCACGCTCTTCCCTTTCGGAGTCGGACATTGTCTGTCCCTAATTCACTCAACTTCTTGTGTCTTCATTGTTTCTACTGATTTCTAATCTATCCAGGGATAGTTCCCTATTCCCACTACTTCGGATGACATCCTCAGTGTCATACAACTGAGTGCTTTGCAGGCACTCGTCGTCCCCCTCTCCTTGGGGTATTTGTTCTAGCCCCATTTCATCATATATTGTATCGATCGTTTCTCGGATACTTCTGGTGTTGAAGTCATCGTCAATATTTGTCCTGGATGTGCCTGGTACTGAATCGTATGCAGGAAAGAATTCTTTGATATCTTTCCAATCTACAACTGGAGCGGGTTTTTTAACATCTCTCCCCTGTTATTTAAGATTGCGTGCTCTCTGTCTTCGCTTACGTTCTATATCATCATCAAATGTTTTGCATTTTCTCTCCTTTTCTCTGACCCTATCTTCTTCCTTTCTACGTTCATCTGCCTTTAGAATTTCCTCATCTCTTCGTCTCCTTATCTTTTTTTCACGTATTCTTTGCTCTTCTTCTAACCTTTGCTGTTTCTATCTGTCTTGATCATAGGCTGCTCTTGGGTTGCGATCGAGCTGTCTTTCTTGCTCTTTGTGATATAGCTCTTCTCGCCTTTGTCTGTCTTTCCTTCTTATCCTTTCATCTTCTAACTCCCTTTCTTTCTCCTTTCTCTGTGTCTCATCTAACCAATAAAATGTATCCTCCCATCCATTCGTCTTTTGCGAATGCTATCTCATCAGTTCTGTCTTTGGTTCCTTTCCATCTCTTCCCTTCTCTCTCCTTGTTGAGAGATACACTTGTCTGTGCCTGATCTTTTCTTTCATCATCACGTCTCCCCTTGTCCCTTGGGACTGTGGAGGCAATATTCTTGTCCTTATCCTTCCCTTGATTTTTGGCACTACTATTTGTAGGTGACTCATATGCGGGGTTGCTATAGCCCGTGGCTGCTTTAAGTTCCCTTAACGGGTATAATCCCTCGTCTTTACTTTCTTCGACTCTCACTTTGGGTGGGGCAGTTGGCGCGGTAGGCGTCACACCCCCCTCTGTGCATACATTAAGTATCTAATCTGTTGGTGGCTCTTCCTCCTTTCCCTGTTCATACATTTTCCTCAATTCCAGAACAGCAAGGCGTTTTTCCAACTTCTTGCCTGTATATGTGGCATGCAAATATGTTGTCATATGCTGTAAAACGGCTTGAGATAAAGTGCCATTTTGTGGCCACAGCATAAATATCTTGTGGGCGGTACCTTTAACCCACTCGGTACTGTATGTCTTTAGCTTGGGTGCATGCTTTGGCAACTGTTTGCACAAGTGTGCCAATGGAGTTATGTCTTCCATGCTTAAATCTGTTCCCTTTTCCTCTTATATAACACTTGTCAATCTTTTCGTGTGGTTTAAACAGCTTCTAACAATATGAGCGAGCACTAAACGTCACAAGCTCCAACCCAGATTTCCACAAAATTTTATATCTTCCGATTTGCTCAAAAACATCAATTCATGTGCGATTTTGTCTTAGCTATCAAATCGCATGAAATTTTAAATCAGTTCTCTCAAAAAATGTTCAGTACATATGACGTCACAACAGAGAAACATGTAAGACAGGCGCTTGACAGACTAGGCAGACACCAGCTGGACACAGATATCTCTGCCTCTAATTATTACCACTTCATGGAGTGTAAACGTACCCCTTTCATTATGTCTTTAAACATTGTGGTAGCCTATTCATTCCCCATTATGTGGAACTTTGGGTACACGTTTCTTCTAGCCACTATATTAAAGCGTAGGAATAAAGCAAATCCTCTCACTTCTCAAGTGTCTGCCCCGGTGACCTCTCTCTTCTCGGGTGTCTACCCCGGTAACCTCTCATTTACTTTTATTACTATCAAGTCATTATCCCCTTATATATATACAGTCTTCTCTACTTCTAACTATATTTAGTTTTTTCCTCCTCCCTCCGTTACCTTTTCCCTTTACTTGTTCTAAGGCATTCACTATTTGCCAAAGCATTCAATTTTTTGCTTCACTTACCGTTCGCATGGTTCGTTTCCGGACCCTCAGGATCACCGCCTTTGTGGGCAGCCTCCTTCAGCTTTTCGCCCGCTCAGCTGCCTGTAAGGAATGGGAAGGGATGTGTGGGGAAAATGGGTTTCTTCAGGCCCTTTCTGCAGATTCTTCTTAGGCTACCATTGTCTACGGGGAGCTTCACAGTCTACTCGGCCGAATGGCAAAGGATTTGTGATATTGCCAAAGACCTAGAGTTACTTTATGTCGATAGTCAATAGGTGTCTTACTTAATAATCGATTGTCGATAACCATCCTCTGCTAGCAAGTGTGCTGGGGAGACCCCCGGCCAGCCCATAGAGTCGGGGTTTGCTACAGAGTACTTTAAAACAAGATAGCTGCACCTTTGAGATCGATGGGGGTGCAGGTTTACTACTCCAACACCAATCAATAAGGGCAACTCAATGGTTTGGCAAAGGGGAGTCCGTTTAATGACAAGTACAAAATGGGGAAACATGGAAATCAACAGTGATGCAATAGCCCGTCTCGCTTCAACTCCCTCGAACTTCATACAAACAGTAACATTTATACTCAAAACTCGTCATCATTGATGTGTAGCGCTCAAAAGTTAACATGCAATTCTATTGGTTAGGAAAAGGTAACTTTACTATAGGTACTATATCTGTATATGTTAATGGAGTGAGAGGATTGGATAAACACTATCAGGTGGGCGTCAAAGCCCTTCCCTCTAACACTACTACTGTAGACGCCATTAAGAGTACAACGTCCCATTGGTTCTACTATCTATAGGACCCTAGATTATTTGGCCCATTATGATTGGTTTGGCTTCACCCCCATGCATAAATCTCCACTTTACTAAGCAGCACGCAGAGTGGTCAGCCAGGTGCAGGTTGCCCCACGATTCACCCGGCCTTCCTTCAATCCATCATTACTTTAGTGGCTATGTGTCAATTAGTTGGCTGTGGTCAGACTCGAAACTGTGTCTTCTTTGTCAGGAAATGTTATGATATCCCTGTCTGGGCGGCTGCCAAGAGTAGGTGTGAACCCGTGCTCCTTCTCACTCGGATGGTCACGTGCTACTCACACCATGAATCTGCCGAGTTTCCCTCAATTTGTGCATTTAGTTCTTATTCGGCTTGCCACCTGCCTATGCCTCCTTATCTCGACCTTCCTGAGATAGGGTATTCTGTTCTTAAGTTTCGATTCCGCAAAGCTACTGTTTGCTCCTCCTACTGGTCTGACCTTGGCTCTTCCTGGCTCACGTTGCCTCTGCTGAGTTTCGATTCAGCCATCTCTTCTCGTTTTAGCTGGAATATGAATCCTGTCCTGTTTGGCCTCTAGTAACCTGAGTTGATTCAGCTTTTGTGTAAAGTGGACTCACACTTATATACTGTGCTTCGTTGAGGTAGATATGTAAAGGTGGCACTTGCCGCGGTCTATCTTCTACTAAGCATAGCAAGCCACACTGTTTTCTTAGCTTTCTTGCAGTTTCAAGCATATGTACAGGCGTTAGCTGGTTGAATGGCTTCATCCTGCTTTATATTTTAACTTCTTTATATTTCAACATTGTCTCTCTTTCTAGGTTCACAATATCCTTATTCATGGCATTTCGTCTCTTGTGTCATCCTTGGGTCATCATATCTTCTACTTGCGAGTCCGTTCGGGCCTTTGTGACATCACCATTCGTCTTCCATTAGGGCCTTTTGGGTTTCTTCTGGGACAGTGTTAAGGCTATCTTCATTTCGTCTTATCTGTTGGTAGGGTTTTCTCACTGGATACCTTACTGTCCATGGTTTTCTGGGTATCGGTACTTCAACAGGTGTTGTTCTTCTGATAGGCACTGGGCAGAGCCCTACTGCGGCTCTCTGCTGGTTTATTTGCTCATCATACGTCACATATTTTGGTGTGAACATTCCTGGTACTTCGAAATGGGCGATGGGAGTGCAGGCTTTATCTGGGACCTCCTCTACACAGGCTAGCAATCGTCCTAGCTTTCCCCCCTCTGCATGTTGTTTCTTGACATATTTCCTGTAGCTTAATTTGCCTAACCTATCCCAGTGCTCGCTACATTCCTGTTGTAGGCGGGACACCTCTTGGGCCTCTTCTAGGGACCTATTTCCTGCCTGCATTATAATTTCTAGTCTGCTTTCTGCTTTTTGCTAATCCCGTAAAATGACATCTTGCATCCCTTTGGACTTTGCTATAGCCGCTCCTTTCACGACAACTTTAAAGGCCTCCCACAGTGTACCAGCAGCGTTTACGCTGCCAGTGTTGTACTCAAAATATTCCTTTAGCTCTTCTCTCAAATGCTCTCAGAACCCTGTATCTTGAAGTGCTTCGGACCCAAGTCTCCATGTCGGGATTCTGGCTCGGGGGGAGGAACTTTCCACGTGACAGAGAGGCATGGTCCGACAGGACCCGTGCTTTATACTCTGCCTGTATGAACTCTCCCCGCATTTCTTCCCCCATGAACATGTAGTCTAGTCTCGTATATAGATTTTTTCGGAGCTGTGTAGGGCGAATATTTTCGGTCCTGCGGGTACATTGTACTCCATACATCAGCCAACTTGAATGTATGCAATAACGTGTTTAAAGCTTTGGCCGAGGGGGTTGGATAAGCAAATTTAACATCCGATCTATCCCTCGTTGGGTCCAATGTACAATTAAAATCTCCCTCCCATATCAGCGCACAATCTCTGTATGGGCTAATCTTGGGATAGAGAGATCTGAAATAGGCTGCCGTATTCTGACTGATTTGGGCATACACATAAATAACACATATTTCCTTATTTTCTACCATTACCCGAAGTGTTATCATCCTGCCATCTGTGTCTAGGAAGGTTTGAAGCATCTTAAATGGGACTGTCATTGTCACCCATATTAGGACCACTCTAGCATAAACCGAGAATGTTGAGCCCAAGGTCACCCCCCCATTTCCGTGCCAATGTATCTTGTCTATCTTTAGTCAGATTAGTTTCCTGCACGAGAGCTATATCTATTTTCTGGCGTCTTAAATATGCCACAACCCGGTTCCTTTTAATATAACTGTTCAGGCCTATAACATTCCAGTTTGCTATTTTGAATTCACCCATCTTCTCTAGTAGTTCCCGCTCTCCCGCTCTCATTCCTCCCTTGTCATATTCGCCCACAGTCCCCTGTGCGTACCTGTAGGCCAACTTCCCTCTAACTACCCCAACTCCCTTCCCACCCCACCTCCCCAACAGCTCCCAACGTTTGTCCAGCTCCAAATCTGGAGCTCAGGCATCCCTGCATCTCACTCTTATCCTGGCTCTGATGCCGGTATTCGGAGTGCAGCAGGAGGATACCTAACTACTAGTATCCTAACTTACCTAAACTAATGCGGGTGATAGTGTGATTCTTGGCGCAGCTTAGTTCAAAGTGGCACTGGTGATTCCTGCATTTAGCTAGCAGTAAGTTTAGTATTTGACCTTTCAACTTAAATGTCAATGTTGGATCATTTTGCAATGGCGACTGTGTGGCTCAAGTGTACATTATTTAAACAACGCAGATTCACTTATCACTCCCGTTTCCTGCCTGGTCTTCTTTCTCAGTCGGCATGTTCATCGTGTCCAGACACTTGCTCACATCTTCAGGAGTCCCGAAAAAAGCAGCACAGTCTTTATATAGGACCTTCATTTTCACCGGATACAACAACATGTATTTAAGATTAGCTGCACGTAGCCTCCTCTTGACTGCCACATAGTTCATCCTTTGTTTTTGCATGAGGAATATATAATCAGGGTATGCAGTGATGGTCGCCAATGCTTGACAGATCGTTCCTCCATTTAGAAAGTGTTCTAGGATTCTCTCCCTGTCCTTGTAATTTAGTATCTTGGCTATTATCGGCCGCAGGTGGGGCTCCGGGCAGCAGTTACCTTGTCAGGGACCTATCCGCCCTTTCAACTGTGAACCCTTGAGTGACCCAACTCCTATTTCCTGCAACAGCATTTTTTCAATGAAGCCTGTTGGGTTTAAACCTTCCTCGCCTTCCGGGGGCCCAACAAGCCATACATAGTTCCTTCGTGCTCAACCTTCCGCCTCTTCTGCTCTGTTCTCTATATTTTGCACCTGCTGCTGGAGTATGGAGACTTCCTGGGAGTTTTCATTGCAACTGCTTGTATTAGCTTTCACCTCCTTTTCTAGCACTCCTGTGCGTTCTGTTAATGCCCTGACATTCTATCTCAAGAGGTTCACATCAATACTGATTGTGTCAATTTTGAATTGCAGTGCCGACTTCAGCTCCTCTATTGCCTCTAGTATCTGTTGGTCATTTCACCCGGGGGACTCCTCTCCTCTTGCCACTTGTGCTGTTGTCTTCGTGGTCAACGTGGTGCAGTTTCTTGTCTGCTGTGTTACTATGTTGGGTGATTTCTCTGATGTTGTTCCTTACAGCATGTTGTGTACCTATGTCTTCATTAGGGGTTGTACTAGCTACTAAGCCCACTGCTCTCTCTGGCGTCCCCTCAAAGTTCAACCCATGGCTGGGGTCTCCTTTGTTGTTTTATATCTCCAGCGCTCCCCACATCACCCCCTTGTCTGTAGGCGCTTCGGTTGGTGCTTCTGGTGTCCAATAGTAGTGTTCCGATCTGCTCAGTCCTCCAACATGCACTGTTACCCCCACTTCCCTTGAGCCCCCTTCAGTTCTGTCCTAGTACTTGATGTTAGTTCCAAAATGCCCCAGCGGATACCACCATTTTGTGCTTGTTGCTGTATTCAGTTAGCACCCGGTGGCTTGGCTCCAACAGATATGTACGCCTACCGGGTCTGGGCCGTCCTGCTCCGGCGAGGGGAGCCAGTGTTCCGCAGACTGCACTGGACTTCTGCATCCCCTTCCGGGGTCTACTGCCCATCCCAGGGGTCTCTGTACTATCAAGCAACCCCAAAAGGCACTGTTCCCACCTGTATTACAGCTCACCTGTTTGACTGGTTGCTGCAGGTCTCTTTCAGAAGCTAGGAGCACTCAGGGTATTGGTGTGGCCTGTGTTGATGTGCTCCTTAGGAACTGCATGCTGTCATAACATGTTGCATGGGAACTGTAGCCGTGGTTAGTCCAGTTGCAGCCTTATAGCTGTTCCAGGTGTCTTGGCCCCTCCCTACGCCGTCCCGAATCATCTGAAATTGCCTGCTCCTGTTACCTGTCGGCCAACACTTCATCCACTCTCTGTCCTGACTTTCTTCTGCAAGGCTGTGCTGCCGGCTCTAGAGCACCCCTCCGCTCCTCTGTTTGTATCACTGCAGCCCTATCTTCAACCAGGCCGGGCCGCCATACTTCTCTTGGGTCACTGCTGCAGCGTTAGTCGGTGAGGTTCCTGCCCTCCTTTTTTACGTGCAGTTGCAGCAGTCAAGTGGCTGCTTCTCCTAACTTGCATTCTGTGTTTCCCACCTTGTGCGGCCATCACCGTCATTTAGCGGTCTCACCCAGTGTAGTGCACTTTGTGCCTTCGATGTGTGTGGGAATCGGTTGCGCTCCAATTCTTAGGCAGTTTCACAGTTTCGGAAGGCCGGGTCCACTCCTTTCGCGTGCCTTTTACTGTGTCCCTTTACAAAGTATCCAATGTAATTACGCTGACGTTTCCGGTAGGGTTCTACTAAGTAGACATATGCAGTCTCTGATTTTGGACTATTCTCGATGGAATGCCTCTAACCACTTCAATTGTTGCCCTGGTATCAACATTTTCAAGCTGTGACAGTGTGCCAGCGACCATGTATAGAATCCAGCGCTTGTGTTCTCAGCTCGAGTGGCACAGTGAAGATTCCGGGATCCTTATATTATTCCCACGTCCGTTTCTGTATAGATCACTCGGTGTCAGGAGCTCCGGAGCTAGAGTCACTGCGGGCCCTCTGCGTATGCTCCTTTACCTCGTTCCGTTACGCCAGCCCGTTTTACAGTTTCTGCAGGGGTTCTTGTGCTCATCAGTGCTGTGCAGGTCTGCAATCCTGCTTTCCGCCCTTCTGCGATACTGTGTTTCAGCCAGCCGGGGTCTGATTCAGCCTCTTTGCCATAGCCTGTCGGCTCAATCCTTTGTTCTCGTCCGGCCGCCATCTTGTTTCGTTGCTGACGGGGTGCTGCAACATTTCTTAGGCTCACAATTCCGTGCCTTTGCTGCGATTCACTGCGAAATGATGATCATGCTGTGTCTTGCTCATTCATGCATCTGCAGTTCCAAAATGATGCGTTGTAGCCGGCTCTATCTTGTTATCAGGATCATTGAGGATGGGAGGCGCACCTCAGGATCAAGTCCTATCTCATGGCTCTGTAGCCACGCCCCCCTGCATTTTCCCATCATTATATAGCTAAAGTTTGCAGGGTTATTAGGCAGAACAATCACAGGTTTGGAGTAAAAAAAAGCAGAGAGCATAGTAATTAAGATGATGTAGGTGGGGTATGGTGGCCAGGAAGCGGTGGAGGCAAATTGGTAGGATTAAGGGAGAGTGAAGAAAGTGATAGTGTAATGGCAAAAAGGATCATGCCTATGGTGGGCTGCTAGTTGGGGGCAATGAGGTGCATAGGACTATCAAGGTGGGCATGAGTTTTTAAACAAATGACACTAGTTCTCTTCAGTTCACCTCCACTGCCACCGATGCTGCACCTTTCATGCTTGTGGGAGGGCACAGTAGCGCTTCAAAGCTATAGCACATCACAGGTATTTTTGCAGATCAAACATGCACAGCAGGATTGTGACAATTGACCCAGCAAAGAAGAGTCCCAAAAGGTATAGGTTACTGCAAGATCCTTGTCTGGTTTGGCTCGCTGGCACTATTCCCTCTAACCCATGCTCCTTATGCGATTGCTGTTCTGATCCTCTTTTGTTTGGTGTTCTCTTTAATTAGCAGTTCGCTGACCCCCACCTTTTTTTTATACCACTGTTAGGAAAACTGAATGCCAGAGTAAGATGACCTGGCACCCTCATAGCTCTTAGAATGAAAAGGATAATTATTTTCTTTTTTGGTGGTGGCAGAGTCGTGGGAACCATAGCAGGCAGACCGTTTGGTCACGGAGAGACACAGAATGCCTACAGAAAGATTGCATGAGATTGGATGGATGGTTAAAAGCAGACAAAGAAGGTATAAGGAACGTCAGATAGGGGCTACTGAGAGGAGAAACATTGGTATAAGGCGAGACAGGGGCATCGAAGATTCAAAGAGTAGCCTAGGAGAGCAGGATTTAGTAGGGAGAGAATAATTCATTTGTTAATACAGTAGTATAGAGCACAGAGTAGGGCTAATGGGGTGTCAGGGCTCTAAGCCATCATTCACCCAAACAAAAGCATACAAAGAATCAGGGCAAACTGAATCCACATTTTCAATTTTAGCTTTTAGGTGGGGCTTAAGCACCAGCTATAAGCCTAAACGATGGCATTTGAGTACAGCTAGAAGAGAAATGGGATGTGAACAGGGTCATACAGCTTGTGGATGTTGCTTGGTTATTTATTCACCCATTGACTGCTCATGGCTGTCCCATTCGCTTTGGCCATTCCATAGCTCTCAACCATTTGTGTCGCAAAGGCGGGTGAAATCACCCGATTTTGTTTTTGGCGGGTGAGACGCCCATAGGAATGAATGGGCTTACAGGGGGCTTGGCGGGTGAGTCAGCTCTTTACAAGGCGGGTGACACCCGCCAAAAGCGGGTGAGTTGAGAGCTATGCCATTCCCACTGTGCAACTGCCGTTCCCCGCCCAAAACACATCTTGCTGGGAATCTCTGAGCTAGCTCTATCAAGCGGTAATATCAAACTGTGTGCTTTAAAGGGCCTGCCAGTGTTTTTTCTAAGCAGTTTTCTGGGAGTTAATGGTTTATTTACAGCTGTTAATGTGCTACGGGTCCACTAAAAATGCCCTACCAAGAGTACATTCAGCTACTTGATTTATGGGCAGTATGAGTGTCCTAGCAACTATCCCTTATCTGTGAGTCCTGTTGTTAACAACAGTTTTGGCTTGTGAATAGATATCAGAGAATAATTGCCTCTCTGTATTGTCCTGCTCCCAAGACAAACGCGGTGCCCTTGAGCAATCCATCTGCCTGATATAGGTGCTGAATAAGTGCATGAGTAGGAAAGGCAAGATATTCCGTGATGCTGGCCAAGCAGGGAAGACATGTCAGCCATGCAAACTCAGGTAAGGCAGGAGCATGGGTATGGAACTCGTGGCTCCCCAGATGTTTTGGCCTACAACTCCCATGATCTCTTAAAATTGACTATGATGGCAAGTGCTGATGAGAGTTGAAGTCAGAAATTTCAATAGAGTCAAACATTGCAAAACAAGGAAAACAAGTGGATTTGTCATCTTGAAGGGAGAGCTGACCTAAGAGAAACTCCTTCTATATGTCTGGAGATGACTGTTCGACATCTGATGCATTTATATTAGCCGTTAGGTAGGCCGGCAAACTGGCGGCGGTTGCTTTGTAGATGTGGCACAGGGTTTTGAATCAGATCCTAGCCAGGATGGGAGAGCCAGTGTAATTTGCGCAAGGTGGGGGTGATGCGGTAGGATTTCCTAGAGCTGGTGATGAGGCGAGCTGAAGCCTGGTGTACCAGTTTGAGGTGGGCCAGGTGAATAACAGGTAGCACTGTGTGGAAGCTGTTACCCCCATCAATAGGCTAGAACACAGAGATCTGATACCTAGCTGTTTCAGCCTTTTTCGTGATGTGTTGTTGGAACGGTAGGTTGCCATCCACAATGAAGCCTAGGTATTTTGCTGATTGAGTGAGTTTAGGGCTGAAATGGTCCAAGCGCATTTCGTCCAGCAACCTTTCAGCTGGTTCCTTCTTCGAGGAGTGGGCAAGGGGCATGGATTTGTCCTTGGTGGTGTTAAGTTTAAAGAATGCACTTGTCATCCACTTTTGAATGGTTTCAAAGCATCAGCGAAGGCAAGCTATATCTTGTGGGCCCTGGACCTTTATGTGCAGCTATGTGTCATCTGCGTAGTGGTGTATATTGATGCTGGGGTTATCTAGGAATGACCCCAGCAGTTGCATATAGAGGTTAAAGATGACCAGAAGAGAATGGAACACTGAGGGACTGCACAGATGACGGGGAGGCGTTCAGACCTGAGGGAGTCCATATGGACAGCCTGGAGTCTGCCAGAGAGGTCGGATGTGAACCATTTCAGGACAGTGCCGGAGAAGTCCATCATACGTGCAAAGAGGGTAGTAAGTAGTGTGTGGTGGTCAACCGATTTGAAAGGTGCTGAGAGGTCCAGGAGTGCTAGCAGGCACAAATAGAATCTGAAGGGTGTTATCGACTACTTGGATGGTTACTGTTTTAGTGCTGCATTTGTGGCGATACCTAAATTGGTAATTTCATAGCAGACAGAGTTGCTCAAGTATTGTAAGTAGTTGATTAGCAACTACCTTCTCAATGACTTTGTCAATAAATGGAGGTTCATGATAGGCCAGTAGTTTGCTAGGTCTTCTGGGTTCAGAGTGGGATATTTCAGGAGTGGGCATACAGCTGTTTTTAGGATGTCTAGGAATGTATCCCAGCTGAGGGAGGCATTGCTTATCCTAAAAAGAGCCATCAGGGCACGACCAGTATGTTTTTTAAGGAAGGCCACTGGGAGGATATCATTGGTGCAAGAGGTTGAATTTAAGGATGCCTGTGTGTACGAGAGGTTCTCAGGCAAGATGGGAGGAAAGTCGGTCCGGGGTTGAACAGCCCGTTGGGTGGATATAGATATGGTGGTCAGAGGATTTGAAGCCCTTGGTGGGGAGCCTGATGGTAGGGATCTTGTTGATAAGGAACATATTTATAGCTTCACGCTTTTACTGGGTTTCTGGTACTTCTGGGACTAGTGGGGGGCTCTAGAAGTGTTTAACTGCTGTGAGGAAAGGGCTTTGCTCCTGTTAGTGGCTTTCACGATGGGGGTGGAGTAACATGTAGACTTGCCTCCGGATATCAGGGCCTGCTGTTTGGAGCATAAGGCCTTGAGGGAAAGAAGGTCATCTGGTTTGCAGGCATTGCACCCACATTTCTCAAGACTGCTAATAGACCGCTTGTTGATAGAGAGATCTTGAGTATACCATGAGGTGGGTGGATTGGTTCTGGCATGACACCATTTCTCTGGAGTGAACGTATCTGCCGTCTTCTTTGAGGTTTAGCTAAAGATTTCTGACCGAAAGGTGGCGTTCACAATCTCAAAGGTTGACAACAACATGGGATGCAACATGAAAAAAAGACAAGAAGGGTGAAGAGTTACCCACAAATGTGGCTTCTCTACCGTTCACAGTAGACTTGCTCTCCGGTGCTCCTGCGGCACCTTTTTTTATTGTCTTCTACTTTTGCTTGCTCTTGTTTTGCACTTCTTTTGACCTTTCTTGCATGCCCCCCGCTACATGTCTTCAACTATTTTATGTTCTTCTGCTTCTCCTTTCACACCCCTCATTATTTACGCCTCAACTCCTACCTGCAGTTGAAATTACACCATCAACTTGCATGGGTGACATTTGAGAAACTTACCTCATAAGTAACCCCTAAAAGTTGAAAAAGGTTCTGTCTGTGGAAATGCAGAGGCCTACGCAAATCCCGTCATACCCACGGGCCTACACACCTGAATCGCACTTCATACGTAACGTAACTCGGATTCAAAGCAGGCTACATGAAGTTCCTCAATGGTGTAAAAAAACATCTCTTCGGGATTGCCTTGAGATCTGTAAACACTGCGCTTTGGGAAAAACAGTATTCTTCGACCGTCATTATCTACTCAGCAGATCGAGTAAAGAGTATTTTTCAAACTCTTTCTAGCCAGCAGCCAAATAACGGTCTCACTTTCCTTTCAATGCCTGCATAGTGCACAGCCACAGAGACCTTCACTCTGAAAGCAATCTCCAACTACTCTCACAGTAGCCACACTCCACTCAGCCAATGCCATGCCAAGTGACTTCTTTCAAGCTGTTTACATTTTGCACTGATTGTGGGTACCCTTTCTGGGCGTAATTCTTGGTACCCTCTGGGAATTCAGAAAATAAATAAGGAGTCTCCTCTTATTTGCCCCCATAAGGTACACCCCCACTAAACCCACCTAACCCACAACCTTAGAGCCCAACCCCTGTCCCATCCCCACACCTCCTGTCAGCCCTGGTAGAGCTGCCTTATGAAGCTGGGAAACAGCGGCCTAACAAATGTCTTCAAAATTGAGGTTCTGCTTAAAGACTTACCACCTTTGGGGTCTTCTGGGGATACAAAGGTGTATAAAAGGTGGTAGGAGTTGTTTAATGACTTGTGGCCTTCAAGGGGACTCAAAGGGAACACCTTTGACTTCCGCTCTCATAGCAGGGGACATCTCTGGGTTAGTGCAGTGACTGAACAGTGCAGTTGGGAAGGTCAGAGAAGAGTGCGTGAAACTCACAGTAGTACTGCACCAGTGGAGCCCCGCTGGGATCCACCAGCACGTGAACTAAGAACAGGTTCTGCATTCACCCCCCCCCCCAGCCTGTATCCCTGACCTGTAGCCCTCAGCATGGCCTCCATCCAGGACCTTCCAAGCTATACCTTACCGGCCCACGCCTCTAGTTCTGTCCATATTATTGTACCCTGTCAGAGGGCTTCATTGCTCCCCAGCACACACACACACACTCTGTTACATATTCCCCAGTAACTGTAAATGTTAACTATTCCCCGTGGTAGGGTATGTGGCACGCATTACTGCCGCGTGTGAGCAATAACGATGGGCAAAGCTCCACTGCTTCCCGGCGCTAGTTTCACGCCCAATAAACACCAAAAAACAAATAAATACGTGAAATAGGAACGCTCTCCTGATGCTCAGAACGGCCTGTAATACATGAGGAGAGTTGGTGACGTACCCTGCGCACGGGTTATCACCCGCCTGCGTTCTACTGTGGAGTGATGCGCACGTCAGCATTCGAACATTCCCTCCCGTGTTTGTGTAGAGGATATCACGTTCTCTGACAACATTCGACTGTGCCCATTCACGAAGTATCAGTCCGCACCCCGTCCTGTAAAAGACCTCAGCTAAGTTGAAATACGATTTTAAAATATCTTGCAACCTTTTCACTGCGTTAAACTGCCCTGCTGCGTCTAGACACGCTAAATCACGCAATGCGCCCTGCCGCTCATTTACTCTATTTGTCATAAAAACATGGATACAAATTACCTTAAGGTCCCCGCTAAGCCACAGAAATCATGGTGGTAGCACAGATCACTGGGTTGTGTACATTTATTTATTGAATGTTTTTTTTTTTTTACAGCACACCCAATACCGCACTTGACTTAGGTTTCTAAGCGCGGATCTGGGATTCGAACTTCTGTTGCTCTGAGTGGTCTTGCTTCTAAGAACAGCACGTTGCCCCTGTGCTATCCTCCGTTCACATGCTGCAGATATTGGGGTGTACATTGGAAGTTCCAAAAACTGCCCAAACGAGAAAACAGCTTGTTTGCTCAAAAAGCCCTTAAAATGCCTGAATGGTCGAGCACCTTTTTATTTATTTATTTTTTCATTTGCAAAGCGTGCTAAACCCTGCGGCATCAAGGCGCTGTTACAGAACCAGTTGCACGTCACCAAAAACAATGTTAACACAGAGGACAGAACAGCCAAGTTTTCAGGGCGCTTTGGAAGGCCCAGTATGATTGGTCTGCTCTCAAGAGCTGCTTTGTTGCCAAGAGATTTCAGTAGGAAACTCCATATGCCTGTGCCACACCCTGGCATAGAAAGCCTGAGTGCTATCTTCAGTTTAAGTCACCACCAAAAGAAACCTAGGGAAAAGTTTATATCCAGAAAATGAAACGTCCTTACATTCAGAACACTTAAAACAAAGCAATATAATACATTCAGATACTAAATGGATTATCAAAGTGCTTATCAGGTCAGTAACTATGTCCATTACTTATAATACAACCACAAAAGCCCATAGCCCCATCTGCCCAGGGGTGGACTGGGAACCAAAAGAGGCCCTGGAAATAATTTTCAAAGTGGCCCCAAATTCCAGATTTTCAGCAAATCCAACCCTTTTCCTATGAGAAAATGTGGAAATATCACACAAAAGAGGGCCAGGGTACAGAGGCCTCCTGGGAAATCTCCAGAGTTCTCTATAGGCCAATCCACCCTGTTTGTATCAGTTCCTTGCCAAGCAAGCCTAGTGCGAACTTTCCATTATCTGCCAAAGTGCCAATGCTAATTCTTTCTCTTCTTGTCTTAAGCGACGCTATATGATGCAATTCTTCATCTCTCCTGCTTTCAGCGCAACCACAATTCTGCAGCCTCAGGAGCCCGTGTGACAAAGTCTCATCATTTTCAACTGTTAGGCAAAGAAAATCAAAGCGGTCACAACTTCTTCCTTCCCACCCAACAGGCCAAGTGTCCATGCCCACCTCTTCCGCCCCAAATGACACACCGCCTAATCCTACATTTCAATTCAAGGAGCTCTCCACCTAATGCATGTATAAGCTGCTCAAGTCACCACGGCCAGCATGAGTCTCTGGTGAGCCCTGTCCATCCTCTGTTGCAGCTCCCCCGAAAGAGGTATTGGCTCACCCCGCGTCTGAATTTATGAATGGCTCACTATCATCTGTTCCCATCCCCAGTACTTTTTAAAAACACATTGATTGCACCATTTCTAAAAATCCCTTCCTTGGACCCTAAAGATCCTGCAAACATCCAATCTACTGCTGGACCCTCTTGGACATATTACATTGTAGAAAATGTGGTCTCAGCCCAGTCCCTAAGACAAGTGTAAGATAACTCTTATCTTCATCACATCTAATCTGGCTTCCGCCACAGCACAGGATGAGCGTTGATCTCAGTTTGAGATGACATACTAAAACCGGCCGAGTCTGACAGCTTGACCATGCCTAGGCTACTAAGCCTCTCTTCAGCCTTCAACACGATTGGCCACTCCATCCTGCTGCAGAGATTTCATTCAACTGCATCGGTCTTTAACAATGCAATGCCATTAAATGATTCACTACTTTTCTCAGGAATAGGAGGTGCAGGGTGAGACTAGATAACTTCATGTTGACATCTCACCACATTTCCAGAAGAGTTCCCAAAGGCCACCCATTTCTGCTAATTACCATTTCCATGATATGATAGGTTATTTATAACGCGCTTAATACCCAGAGGTTTCTAAACGCGACCTGGGGATCGAACCTGTGTTGCTGTGTGTCGTTTTGCTTTCAAGGCGAGCACGTTGCCCCTAAGCTATCCTCCCACGACTTTAAGCTGTTCACTGAGCTTTTAAGAACACACCATCCCATCCTCCATTTTACACAGACGATACACAGATCTACCTCTGCGGTGTCCAATGAGCTGCTGGACTCTGAATCTTGGCTAAGCCCTAGTTGCCTGAAACTCAATGGAGCCTAAACGGAAATCCTTGTAATGGGTCCCTCACATCCGCTTAAGTTAGTAGACACGCTGTGCTCCCTCCCACCTTTTTTTGAAGAATCAGCCCCATTAAATTCAAGGGTTTTGTGGGGCACCCACATAAGCCAAATCAGTGCTGTGGTCCAGGCCTCTTTCTTCCAGCTGAGGCTACCATGTAAACTAGTAAATCCCGGGGTAAGCCTCCCCCATGGTAGTAGGAGCACTTGCTGACGCTTTCGATGCAGACCGCCTTGCCTAACAAATCAATCCTCTGCACAAGGTACAGAATGCGGCTGCTCGATTGATCTTCAGCTTAAAAAAGCATCATTCAATAACTGCACATGCAAGAATCCTGCACTGGCCGCCGATGGCTTCTCTTATGTATGATGTCTCTCCTTGAAGAGAATCCACGGGGTGGCTACCTGGTACCTACAAGACACAAAACAGCATTACCAACCATCAACAGAGCCACATTCTGCCGACACAACTATTCTCACAGTACCTTCCTCCCATTGCAGGAACAGAGGAGGAGCACTATTGCTCCATCTGTGTAACTCCTCCCCATTTCAAATCTATCATGCATTTCAGGACAGCAATCAAAGGTATCCAGCAATTTTACCGAAAAGAATTCAGAGTGGTAAGTTTTACCGAAGTAAAAAATACTGAAAATGTTAAATAAATATATATATGGTAGTGGGGTTAAAATGGGTTGGGGTGGGTTTAAAAGGGTAGGAAAATGGGGGACTTGATCAGGGCCCACATTCAAAATAAATAAATTAATTAATTAATCCGTATTTTTTACTTCGGTAAAACTTAACACTCAGAATTTTACTTTGGGAAAATCACATATAACCCAATCAAATTTTTCCTCGTCTAACTTTGTACTGCTCCTATCACCCTCAATGAATGCTATGCCTATCGTCTACTCCCCATCTCCATTCGCCATTCGCCTTATCCCTTTACTTCGGTCGACTCGTTTCCTGGTTCCTAGGCTATCCCCATATGGGAGCAATTTTACCCTGACCCTATTTTGCTATCGCAAAGAGGCAGTTCAGTTAGCAGTGTTTGCATTATTAAATAAAATAAGCACAAGCATGAAAATAGAGATGCCATGTGCCCTTGTTCCATTACCCATAGAATAATCATTTATCTTGACAGAAACGAAATATAATAAAAAATACTTAGAGGAAAATAGGAATAATACAATTCTAAAGTGCATAACACAGGCCCTCACCTCTGGCGGCTATCTTTTGATATAGTTAATTCTATTAACCTATAATAAAAACATAGTTCTGTTTTTGTAGTGTGCAAGTGTACAGTTAAGGTTAACTGATATGGCGAGACTTGGGGTGGCAATATGACAAGGTTTTAATCTTTTAATCTGGCATTACTAAAGGATTTAATTAATAAACTGACCAAAATGTTACAAAAACAAAGCCTGAAACTTCAATATTAGAAGGAAATATGTCTTCAACTTTCAAGCACAGGTTTTTATTATAGTTTTATAGTTGAGTATGCTTTATGTGTAATTATCCAGACATGAACATACAAGTGATGCATATCATTGATGATTGACAGAAATAAAATAAAACTGTGCATGTTCTCGTGAGCATGCTGCTGAGCCCACTGATTGACTAAGAGGTTGCCCATTGCCATGTGTGAGTAACTTATCCTCTCCTGATTTTAGTTTTTGCTCTTATGTGGTGCATTCACCTCCTTCGCGCCCAAATAGTACTGTATTTTAGCTCAGGAAGGAGGGCAGTGCCTTGCCCGGATGCCTCTAATTTCTGGGATCTTCAGTAGAAGGGTTGGCCCTTTCTTTGCCTTTAATGGCCTCTCTGGGCGTGATAGGCGTAAGAACTATATAGCCCTTTGCTCATCTCCAGATTTGCTTCTGCCTGTTTTTTACCCATCACCCGGTTACCAACCACCACTTTTACCCTTTCCCCTCTTACCCACTCCTTTATTGGACTTGGACTCAGGAGATTTATACAATACCATATAAAAATATATAAAAAAGAAATAAGGAAAATATATATTTCAAACTTCTTACATTGTCCTCACCATGGAACACCCACATGCCAAATTTCAGGTTTGTACCATGTTGGGAAGTATGCTGAGGATTTCAAACAGACACACACACACACATATCCAAATATGGCAGGGAGAAAGTTTTTGCAGACTGCTTAAAAAAAAAGAGGGGAATGTACACTTAATACTATTTACATTGTCTATAGCATGGAATTTACCCGCATGCCAAATTTCAGGTCTGTAGCATGTTGGGAAGTATGCTAAACATTTTGAACAGATAGACACACACACACACACACATCCACATATGGCAGGGGTAAGCATTGCAGACCGCTTAAAAAATAAATAGAAAAATGTATACTTTTTCCATTTTCTACACCATGGAACCTACCCGCATGCCAAATCTCAGGTTTGTAGCATGTTGGGAAGTATGCTGAACATTTCGAACAGACACACAATTCCCCCGTTTCTATGTATATATATATATATATATATATATATATAAATAAAATGGGACTTTTTATACTGGTGCAGTAAAAAGTGGCAGTAACAGAATTACTGCTGCTTTTACCGCACTACCATATCACACATTTGGTGGGAATGCAGAGAAGATACCTCCAGCATGTGGCATTAAAGTGTTTCCCTACGCGCAGAGGACTTTTCACAGCCCGCTGATGCGTATCGCTGATGCGGACCACAGCCGCACAACTTAACATGCCAAGTCTCATCTTTAGAGCTTACGTACCATAGCATTACAGAGACATGCACCTGCAGGAGCTGCCACTATTGGGCCCATGTACAGACGCCTTAAGAGCTCACTTTTGGATGGACACTAGTTGTCCACCGCTATCTACTCACCTGGCGCCCCGAATACGAAAAATGCTGTGCAGGATTAATTGGTTCCACAACTAGAACCCCCCCTATTGGAGTGAGGAACTAACTTGATATAGATTCCACACTATTGGCATAATACATGCTAGGATTCTCTCCACATTACAGAGCCACCGGCCCCTGGTAGCCCAGAGGAGAATTGAGGCTCTCCCAATCCACCCCCCCTTTTTTTTGTTTATGAAGAGGCAACGTGCATTTGACGTTTGCACTCCGTCCTGAGGAAGGTTGATTATAATAACTGGGCAAGGAGACCCTACCCTTGTTTGTAAACTCAACCGAAACATGTGTCGACAATATTTTTCCAACCCCTGGAGATGTGTTAAAGTGACATTTACTTACTTGATTAGAATTTTAAATGGTATTATCATTTTACCTTACTGTCAGAATGTATGCGAGCATGAGAAATGTATGTATGAGTTATAACTGAATAGAACATGAAGGGATGTTTTTTGTATATTGAGCCTATCTTATTAAATTTAGTGAAATTGTTTCCGGTAACTGTAAAATAAATAAGATGTTTTACTAAGAGTTGGTAAACAGTATCTTGTCATCTTTGGTCTAGTTGATCCAACCCCGCTTTTCTCTTACTTGAAGTGTTTCCTACACATTGGAACCAGCAACTGGAGGAATGATTGCAGTGGAATTACTCCCCACAGTAATTACTCAGAAATTCCCATCTAATCCCATGGACTCGGGAAAATGGTGATTAACACCGCCATTTTACCACTTGTAATTTAGTAAATGTTACCCACTTACAAGTCCTGGTGATGGTAAAGGGGTTTGGCAGTAATTCCATAATGATGTCCGATGCCCAATGTCTTTGCACCATTAAGTTATGTTATTTTATTAGGACATTGTATGACACTCTGCTGCCATCTGCATGGTCTCCGAGCGCTCTGGTGGATCTGGGAGATAGGGGAGTGGGAGAGGTTAGTGGGAAAAGGGGGTGATATTAAAGCTAGTTTTCCTGTTGTGCTGTTGTGTACAGTCAGGGGGCACCTAAAGCTCTGCCCGGGAGTCAGTTTCTAAGTGTTCTTTGTCAAGACCATAGAGGCATTTGGGGCTGATTTACAAAAGCGCTTTTGTTTTTTATTATAGTTTATTACAAACTTTCTTTTACCATTGAAAAACGCTTTGTAAATCGGGCCCAATTGTGTCTCCACTGGAGCCGCATGTGGTGCGTGGACGCATTGGCTCTGGGCGTGGTATGAAAGTTGTTTGAAGAGGTGCAGTGTGCTGATGTTTGAGGTCTGCTGTGAGGGGTGTTCCATTGCCATCTGTAGGTAGCTTAGTTGGTATGCATACTTTTGACTCGGAATGTAGAATTGGAGCGGGTGAGTGCGGGGAGCAGAGACCTCGATGGGCAGGTGTGCACGGCAGACGAAGAGGACACGTATAATGTTTTCCAGATGTTCCCTTGCTTTGTGCATCCAGAAGACAATCCTAGCTGGAATTCTTTATTGCTACTGCCTAACTATTCCTTTTTGGTATCTGATGATTTGTCTAGGCTAAAACACATTGCTGAAACAAACTTTGCATTGCTATTTATTACATTTTCTCTTGCATTTAGTCTTTTAATACATTTGGGCCAAAAACGTGAAAAGCCGTTTTACAGATGGAAGCGGCAAGCATGCACCAGATAGCTGACAGGTGTAGCAGTATTGGATAATGAGCCATTCTGCACTCTTTGAAATATGCTGATGTGCTGGGGATTGGAGTGGGTTCTTTAGTCATTCTTGCACACAGAGAATAGCACATGAACAGAACTCTGGGGCTACCAGACTCTAGGACCTATCTTGCTCCCCGACCCCACAAAGGCTTTCTAGGGTGGCCAGCCCAGCCTTCGCAGCCTGTGAATCCAGCTATTCAGTGTGAATAGGCCGGGGCCATATTACAGACATGTTGCACCATTGCAAGTGCTATTTGGCACAGTATTCGCACTAGGGCACAGCTTGACCCAGTGTAAAAAAGACTGTGGCCATAATAGAAAATCTTTGTACCATATGAAGTGCAATTTTGCATGGTATTAGAACTAGGGTAAGGAGTGCCCAAGTGCAAAAACATGCACTTTCAATGCATTTATGCAAAAGGGCAAAGTTTGCCCTAGTGCTAATACCATTCTGTATTAGCACCAGGGCACACTTTGCCCTGGTGCAAAATTGTATTGTAAGAATAGGATTTTGCCCTCAGGTAAACTCTGCCCTAGGGCTAGTCCCAAGCAAAGTTGCACTTTTCATGGTGCAAAGGTTTTCTAATATGACCGCAATGTTTTCGCACTAGGACAAACTTTGCTTTAGTGCTAATTTCATGCAAATTTGCACTCGCGCTGGCAACGTTTCTGAAATCTGGCCCTTGATGTGTAACAGGCATTTGTTGTACTAGCAATATTGCTGAGTGGGTTGTGTGCTCGCTGCCAAGGTCTTCCTCTCACTTGCTGGTCACAGTTCCAAATTCCAGCAGCGCCAGCTACGCCTTTTACCTTTGGATGAAGGCTTCAGTGTGTTTACAGCGCCCATGTCCTGCTCACACAAACATGCCTCTTACAATTCGCCCTGAATATGTGAGAATCAGGAACTATACCAACAAAAGAACAACTTAATAAGAAATCGTACGACAAACATTTTCGTATTATATTGTTATGAAGTTGTAATGCGTAGGATTTTTAGAAAACCAGACTTCTTCGTGCGGATTAATAGCACGAAACGAGCAAAAAATCGTGTACATTTCCGTTTATATTTGTTGCCACTTTCGCACTCGGGTGCAAAAGTGTTTCACAAACACGAAACAGCATACACGACTGCCTACAAATAACATTAAACACATTATAATCACAACAATGTACGTCAGAGGAATAATTGGGATAAGCTGGAGGGGACACTGGGTTTGTAACTATGGATGGTGTAAGAATGTGTTTCTGTGTGAGTGTGTGTGTGTGGGGGGGCTCTCGTATAGTGCTTAAAGCTGCCTTCAGGGCGCTTCATGGAGATATGGGGCAAGAGGAGAAAGGGAATGAGATCAGAGGCGTAGCAAGGATTGTCTAATAACTGGGGTCTGAAGGTAATGTAGTTGGGCCCACAGCAGTGACATTAACATCTATAAATGCCCACACAGTGATGCTAAGTGGCCATTTTACAGATCTAGGGAGGGCCTTGCCCTCTCAGGCCCTACCCTGTCTACGCCTCTGAATGAGATATGAGGGGACTGTGTGAGAGGAGAAATAAGAGATAGGGGTGTGGGGGGGGGGGGAGCCGAGGTGAGTTTGGCAGAGAAGTCAGGGCGGTGACATGAAAATAAACAGGGCCTGACATTGGGGCAAACTAGGCTGGGGCCTGGGGAAAGCCAGGCATGTGTCCCTCCCGTGGCTGCAGACAGGCCCTCCCTGTTGCCTGGTTACTGACCTGCTCCTGGAGCCCGACCTACTGTGAATGAGAGGAAGGCAGCGCTGGGGGAGCTGGCAAGTGCACCACGCTTCGTTTCCCTATAGGCTGGCATGGCTTCTGGGATGGCAAGGGCATCAGTGTTTGAGGGGGGTGCCCGTCCCTGGGATGCTAAGAGACAGGCTCTGGCATTTACCTAGGTGTAGGGAGAGGGTGAAATATTGCGCCTTTGCCAACTACTCCACCAACAAGGTCCCAGGTAATTCCCGGCTGCGAGTCCCCTGAATTTCGCAAGAAGTTACTAGAGAAGAGGAGATTCTTGGAGGAAATGCTCATGTTGGCAAGGGCCGACATGGCCATTGATAGACAGGACGAGTCCATGGGCAAGGTCACAATCTCTCACGCAGCCCCAGCCCCCCTGTGCCACATACAGGCGGCGGACAAAGCACGTAAGAAGGACACGCTGAAATGCTACAAGTGTGGCTATGACTTCCCTCATGAAGGGAGGTGTCCAGCCTTGGGCCCGCGATGTGATTGAAGAAAATCACTTCAGGTTCATGTGCAAAGCATCAAGACAAGGATCACACAAATCAGAGAGACATTATTCAGGAAGATAATCCGATGGACAGAGGTCTACGTCTCTGAGGTTTTCATCTTGTCGCAGCAGAACGAGCTCCCCGAAATGGCACTGCAGTATTTATTTATTTATTTATTTTATTTGTTAAGCGCACATACAACCCGTAGGCATTGAGGCGCTGTTGCAGGTACAAAGAGCTAGACAAGCTAGTGTTGAGCAGGCATAGTTACAAATAGATACGAGGTAGGGTAGGTATAGCCTGATTACAGTAGTCATACAATACATACAGAATCAGGATCAACTGGCAAAAATCAAACCAAACAAAAACTCAGGCTGCTATTGAGCCGGCAAAGTTACATACAGATACAAGGTAAAGTAGGGACTTTAGGGCGGTGTGGAAGGAAATAGTTTAAGGAGAGACAGTGAGATGGGCAGCCACAGATTTAGATGAAAAGCTGGGTTTATAATGCTTTACGGAAGATCCAGTAGGATTTCTCTGCCCTCAAGGAGCGTGGTAGGTCGTTGCACAGCTTGGTAGCAAGGTATGGGAAGCTGGAACCTCCAGCTTTGCATCTTTTCACTTTGTGAATGATAGGCTTATCAGTGTAGGAGGTTCTAGTGGGTCTTGAGGAATGTGCTTTGGCAATTCCTTTGGAGCTGTAAGGTGGTGGTGTGTTGGAGAGGCGCTTGTGGGTTATGGATAGTGTTTTGAAGATGATCCCCTTCTGAATGGGGAGCCAGTGTGTGTCTCTTCTGGCACTTGAGATGTGCTCTCTTTTTGGGATGTTCGGGGCTGCTCTCAGGGCGTTATTCTGGATAACTTGAAGTTTTTGGATGTTTCTGGAAGAGGTGCCATTGAAAAGGACATTGCAATAGTCAATCTTCGATCCAGTGACCTCACGGGCAATGGTTAGGCAATTATTTGTCGAGAGGAAGGGTCTGGCTGCATTAAGGACTTGGGTAGCATAAGCAGCTGAGGAGGCAATGGAATTTACTTGCCTGGTCATGGTGAGTGAGGTGACTAGGTAGACACCTAAGGTCTTTACAGTGTTAGAGACAGGGATAGAGCAGTTGTTGATCGTGAAGGAAGAGTATTGGCTGCTGATATTCTTTAGGGCACTTGGAAGACCAACAATCAGGATTTCTGTTTTTTTGCTGTTGAGACAGAGATGATTGGCAGCCATCCAAGTTTGAATTGTGGAATAGATCGAGTTCAGGGTGTTAGAATCTTCTAAATAGTTGCCTGAGAGGTGGATCAGCATTTTAGTGTCATCTGCATAATTCGTGTTTGCAATGCCAAGAGAATCTAGGATGTGGAATAGGGGTTGGGTTAAGATATTGTAGAGTGAAGGCGCGTTGCAGGATCCTTTTGGGACACCACAGCTGATGGGAGAAGGGGGGGCTTTTGCTATCTCTGAAAAAACCATCATGACTGTTCCATTCACGAAAGATGCCATCCAGGCATTGGCTGGCGGTGAGAAATAAGTGTGAGTAGTGGGGTGGCGGCAGAGGATCTGGTGGGTGACCAGGTCAAATGCCGCAGATAAGTCTAGGAGGAGGAGCAGGGCTGACTTGCCTTCATTCCTAATCTCATCCAATTGATTTTTTATATCGAGCAAGACAGATTCGGTGCCATGCCTAGGACTGAAATTGGATTGATGCACCCCTAGGATGTGGTTGTCCTCCAGGAACTGCTTAACTTGTAAGTAAGCAGCTAGGTGCAAGATCTTTAGAAGGAAGGGGACAGGGGTGTTTGGCCTGTAGTTTGTGGCAACGGCTGGATCAAGGGAAGTTTTTTTCAGAAGAGGGAGTACCCAGGCTTCTTTGACGCTGGCTGGAAGAGTACTTTGAGCGAAGGAAGTGTTTATGATAGCGATGATGATGGGGTTTAGTATGTCGGCACAGTCTTTGATGAGAGATGCAGGGCATATGCCGCCTTTCCGTCTTGGGAGGATAGCTCAGCAGCGACGTACTCACCTTAGAAACAAGACGACACAGTGCCACACAGGTTTGATCCCCGCATTCGCGCTCAGAAACCTCTGGGTATTAAGCACCTTATAAATAACCTATAATATCCTATAATATCAATTTAGAGGGTTTTAGGCTATTAATTAGTTTGGTAACATTGGTTTCAGGTAGGTCTCTGAAGACGGACTGAGTGGTGGGGGTTTGGCGGTGGGGGAGGGCACATGTTTCTAGTGGTCATGGGTACTATATTGAATGTCACTTGTTGAGATAGGATCTTCCTATTCAGGGTGTTAAGTTTGCCTAGAAGTGCCTTTTGGATAATAGAGCACCAGGTCTTGTCACCAGGCCACCTCGGAGTTCCAAGCACACCACCACTGGGGCATCAGTGTGAAAGCCACAGATTAAGCAAGCCTGACGAACAGAAGCCAAGGTCCACAAAATGGCAGGTTCGCTACATTGAGTTGTCTCCCAGACGTCAGTCAGGATCCGAGTCATCGGCAAGCGTCGAGAGAGAGAAAGAGAGTACGTCCATGTCACAGGTAAAAGGACGGTGACAGAATTCAGCCCGACATTGCCCTTACAGATACAGGGAAGCACCCAAAAGTTCCTCATTGACAGTGGTGCGACTGTGAAGGTCATGAGTGAGACAGCCCATGCTACCCTGAAGCGCCCCGCCAGATTGAAACCCTTGAACATTGACATTTATGCATACAGAGCACTCAAGCCACTTCCCTGCAAAGACATATTTTAGTGCAACTGTTCCTACAAGGACACGGCCATGATAATGGGATAATGTGAGAATGTATGTGATAAAAGGTGATGTGCAGCATACTGAGTTTCAAGTCGGAGATCAAGATGGGTCTGGTACACATCATGTACTGCATAATGTCGGCATATACCTCCAACACCAAAGACATGGCCATTCGAATGTTCCCATCACTGTATCAAGGTCTGGGAAAATGAAAGGGAAACAAATAAAACTATATATTGACAAACACATAAAGCCAACTGCTCAGCACTATACAGAAATTGCAATCTTTACTTTCGCAGGGCATTATGAAGCATGTGAAAGACCCGACACTGTGGGTCTTCCCTATTGTGCCGGTGCGTAAAAGAGAATACAGCGTCAAAATATGCTTATTCGTGGACATGAGATTGACAAATCAAGCGATAGAAAGAGAAAGGCACCTCACACCTGAATGACTAATATGATGCACTTGCTGCATGGCACCAAGGTGTTTTCTGAATTAGACGTGTGGTTTCCCAATAGGCACTTCAAACTACAGCGGCGCTGGAAGACTGCCTGGTGTGCAAGGCCGAGGCACCCTACACGTTTCCTCAACCATTGCAAATGATCCCCATGCCATTAAATGTGTGGGGTGAGCTAGCAGTTGACCTGTTTGGGCCCCTGGCCAATGGGGAATATGTGCTTGTGGCCACTGACGAGATGTCCCGTTACCCTGAAGTCCATCTGGTATCTTCCACAAGTGCACATGCCATCATCGCCGCACTTGACAAAACATTTGCAGATTACGGTGTCCCCTCTATGGTAAAGGCGGACAACGGTCCCTCTTTCAGTGGACTATGATTTACCATGTTCGCCGAACATGTGGGATTTCAACACAGAAAAATCATATTGGTAAGGCCCATGGACGTAGGACATGGGGGGGGACAGGGAGGACAAATCCCCCCACAATTTTAAGTGGGGGGATGGAATGTCATTTATCCCCCCCAGAACATGTCTTTGGTGTGTCGTGCAGGGATCTGTTTTTGAAGTGGGGGGAGGGGCTGCTTACTATTTAAGCTGCTCTCACCCCCCTGACCTTTGAAGCAATACCCTGGGGGCAGATGGGTGATCATCTGCCCCACGGGAAGGGGGGCAAACAAAAAAAAAAGATTCTTTTTTTTAAACATAGTTTTGGGTGGGGTGGGTGCGGGTGGGACCACTAGCCACCACAGATTTTTGCAAGGGGGGTGGACCTCCCCCCCACCCTAAGTGGATGGGGGCATCTTATGTAGCCCTCCCTGGGGGCAGATTTCTGCCCCTAGGAAGGGGAACATGAGATGCTCTTAATCCATTTGGGGTGGGGGAGGGAGACCACTGCAAATATTGGCAGAGCCACCCCTCACAAGCCTGGGGCAGTACGGTTTGACCCACCCGGGGGCAGATGGCCACACACATGTGCCCATCTGCCCCTAGGGAAGGGCAAAACAAAACTATATATATTATACCTTGTTTTGGGTGGGGGTGGGGGGCCCACTAGATCACCAGGATTTTTTGTGTTTGAAAGAGGGGGTGGCCCGCTCCCCCCACCCTACGTGGATGGGGACACCTTATGTAGTCTTCCCTGGGGGAAGATTTCTGCCCCTAGGAAGGGGTACATAAGATGCCCCCATCCATGTGGGGTTGGGGGAGGCCACTGCAAATATTGGCAGAGCCACCCCCCAAGCCTCAGGCAGTACGCTTTGCCCCCCCAACCCGGGGGGCAGACAGCCACACACATGTGCCCGTCTGCCCCTAGGAAAGGGGCAAAACAAAAATAAAACAAATTATTACTTGTTTTGGGTGGTTGTGGGGGGCCACTGAACCACCATGGATGTTTTTAGTGGAAAGGGGGGTGGCCCTCTCCCCCACCCCTAATGGATGGGGGGCATCTCATGTAGCCCTCCCTGGGGGCAGATTGCTAGCACAATCTGCCCCTAGGAAAGAGGCAAAACAAAAACAAAAATTTTAAAAATGATAACTTGTTTTTAGTGGAAAGGGGGGTGCCCACGGGTGGCTTCTTTTCGGAAATGCATGGGGTTTCCAGTTTTCTTTGTTGGCTTCGACACCCTAGGCCCAAATCTGTAGGTTGCGCATATGAACAAAATCTCCTTTGCTGAAAGGCTAGGGGTTATCAGTGGGTTAGCCTTTTCCCTTTGCGCCCAGGTAGGTGCATCCACACATGTGAGGTACCGAAAAAAGGGGCCACTTTGGCCAATATATATCATGTAACAAAGAAGTTACAAGGGATTGAATGGTGACATACCGAAATTACCAAAAAAGGCCTTGGCCCTGGGGGGGGAAATACCCAGGGCAGTTAAGGGGTTAAGATGGTAAAGCCCCAGAGGAGATATCATTTGTAAGGTAGCTCAGTTAGTTAATTCTCCCTCCAAATGCAGATTGTGCACAGGAATATGTAACAACTGTGTTCAGCACCTGGCTTAATCTTCCGGTGGGATAATAGTCAGAGTGAATGCATTCAGCTTCCGATGCAACACAGCATTTTCCAGGTCAATTGGTTCAGAAAAAGTGGTGGACAACTCTATTACTGTCACATTTTTCTAATTGGGTAGATTTTCGTGCATTTTCTGGGTGGAGTTCGGGAGCCCAGTGGACACACCAGGACCCCTGTATTTCCCGCTCCACCAGACAAATGCAGCCTTACTGCCAGCATGGATTCTCATGCTGGAAATAAGGAAAGGGATTCCTCTGTGATCTGCTTGGAAATGAAACCTGGTAAAAGCAGGCGGAGTGCAGAGGAAGCCACTGTCAATTCCACCAGCAATCGCTAATTGTGCAAGGTATTTACACTCTTCCAAAGTGGAAAAGCAAAGTGATTTCAACTGCCTTTTTACACTAAAATCTTCCATTTTGTGGCGGAAAAGTAAAAATGTGCGCCAATGGAAGTGGTCCACTCCATGCAGTTTACTTTGCGCCTTGATGCTTGGGGGCTTTGTGTGATGCTATACATGTAATAAATAAATAAATACATTTAACATGACCCCAGATAAATGCCAATTTGTGATCAAAATGAGTGAGCCTGGCATGTCGCTGGTAAGAGGGTGTCCTGTGCTTCTTGAGTGCGTTGGCAAATGCCCTTAATTGCCATCTCATGTTAAGCAGGTGCTTAAACCCATCAGTGTGGATTGTGCAATAATAAGTCGACAGAGGTATTTCAAATGGCCATTTTCGCTCTTTGGGTGACATTGTCAAAGTGGGTGAATGTTGCCCAGCATGTGCCACTTTCTCTGCGGGGTGAATTGTGCCCACCCCGATGAAGAAGTGTGAAAAACCCACAAGGGCATTGTGCCCTGCTCTTTCTGTGTCTGTCTTCCCAACCGGGCGACAGATGCCGACTCAGACATGGGTAAGTCTCAGGTGGCAAGCCTGTACCCTAGTTGATGTGGCAAAGGATTCCAGACTTCCGAGGCTGATAACATTAGTAGCATTGAGTTACACACCACCCGACAGGTATGTGTGATAAAGTTGCAAAGCAGAGCTGTTAGTGGGCTAAAGCAGGAGGCAATGTCTGCCCACCCTCAAAGGGTATGTACAACCAAAAGTAGTAGGCCCATCCCCCAATCATGGCTGTAGGGGCCAGGCTCCAAACCAGGGCAAGAATGCCCTCCAATCATCCATGCCCACGAGTAGGGTACCCCTCGTGCTCCAGGAACCCTGTTGAGCAACCTCTGTGCTTTCCAGGTGATACTAATGTTATTTAAAGCCAGAAGTCTAAAACGTAATTGCTTAATTGCAGCTGGAAATTAGCTCCTGGCGTGATCAAAATGTCTTAACCAAGTGTGACATCATCCCCTTCATTTATAAGCAATATGTGTGTTCTCGCCTTTCTTCATCCGCTGAATTACTGTTAGAAACAAAGACAAGAGTTGTGTCTCTTGTGTAGACATTAGGAAGGCAGTTGCCAGCCTCTGGCATAATATGCCACGTTCTTCCAATATTGGCTAGCTGTTGCCCTCTTATGGCCAGGTAGACCATCCTGGCAGTGACTGGCAAATGCCTTTCACCTGCAGACAGAAAAGCGGAAATAAGAGGCCAATTCAAGACACGGAACAAATAGAAGTTAAGACAGACTGCAGCTGCCATTGCTGTGTTAGGGAGAATATGTTGAGTGTTCAAGCCAGGAGGTATGCATTAAGCAAGCAAGCAGTGAGACAAGGGAGAGGCAAAGAAAGGCAAGAGGGGCTCTTTGAATAATGTAACAGGGCAGAGAACCATGCACTGCCGTCCTAGTAACATATGAGAGAATCAAATAGATCAGGCTTTGCACCAAATGTTAAACGAGAAAGGAACAGAGTCCAGATCTGCATTCAGAATAACAAAAGCAAAGGAAGGCTCGGCTCTGAATCCAGCATTGGATGGAATAAGAAGGACCAGACTCATCGTGAGAGGCTGGCCCGTCCCTCGCAGGGGTGCTTGAGGGGCAGCCCACATAGCGGGCTGCCCCTCTGGCCACCCCACTGGGTCCAGATACACCCCACCTACTAGGCATCCCCGGGGCCGACACATCTGGCCACGGACCTGGGAAGGGCTTATAAGGAGGTGGGCTTGCGATTACTCATCCTCCTTGTTTGCTGCACCCCCCCCCCCCCGACCCTGGAGGACAGTCAAAGCAGCAACATCACACACCTGGTCCCTCTATTCCCATAACAGGGCTTACTCAGAGGTGCAAACAAAATTTCCTCTTTCTTTGAAACCCCCATCTTTCCATTTCAAGAGACGCACGTCTCCTTGCCCCACACAAAAAAGTAGCAACTTGCAGTTGGTAGAAAAGGCTTCAACTCCTTTATTTGGCAGGAGTCCACTTACAATGGAGCTGTGTCTTAACAAGCTGGCGTCCTAGCTGTGGCCCACTAGAAGTAATTGCTGTTTCCTCTCTCTTACCATGAGCTCATAGTCAGATGAAAAATCCAGAAAATGCAACATACAAAGATATGTTCTTTGCTGCTGCATCCTTTAATTTTTTTCTGTTTTCTTTTCTTCTTTTCTCTTGTTTTATACAGTGATATTTCTAATTTAATATGTACTGCTATTTTAATTCTAATTTTGTAAAAAGTCGAGTTCTTTGACTAAAACACAATAAATAAATAAAGCAATGTCCCGAAGATGTCCCCTGTCCCCCCGCGCCCCAGATTTTATGTGTCTCCTACGCCCCTGCTACGGCCCCAAGCAAATAGAACTGTAGAACGATTCATGGCTGACATCAAGCGTACCCTACAAGTATGTACCATCACCAATGGGTATTTCATACAAGCCATCTGTGTGTTACTGAGAGACTACCGGAACACCCCTCATAGCACCGCAGGGGTATGTCCCTTGGAACTCAAGTTCAATCGCATAGTCTGTACGTGTTTGCCTCAGGGGACAGGCGTGGATCCTGAAGACGATAGGACAGGACGGGCCCGCGAAGCGGACAAAGCTAGCAAGTGTGAAATGAAAAGATATGCGGACACGAGACGAAGAGCAAGGGAACATGATATCCACGTAGGAGGTGCCGTGCTGGTGCGCTAGAGACAGACCCAGAAGGACATGGCCGCGTTTCACCTCAAGCCGCTCTGAGTGACGGACATCAAAGAGTCAATGGTCTCAGCTGAGAATGACGTTCACTCTATCACCTGGAAATCATCTTTCTTTCGGGAAGGGTGGCCAGTTCCTTACTGGAGGGATATCGTCAGAAGAAGACCTCAGCAACAGCGATCTGTCTGACAGTTGTTCTGACTACATGGGCGCTGAAAGGGGACACTGCCTGCAGCAGTGACAGTGAGGTAACTGTGCAGCCACCTGTTCAAAATCGGTCTAAGTGGATTGTGCGTCGACCTACGAAGAGGATTGAAGAAATGGAACGAGTAAACGCATGCTGTGGTTTATGTGGGGTGGGGGGAGATCTATGGTTCTAGTGTTCGTTGCTCGTGACGCCCCTTTTCATGTCTAGTACTGTTTGGCAGGAAACACGTCACCATTGTTTCCTGCGGGAGTTAGTTGCAGTACACAGCAATAAAGTAAGACGTACACTTCCTTTCGCCTGGCTGCAGTGTCCTCATTAATGGACTGACCGCCATAAGTCCACGAGCAGGCCGCTCGACAACATAACACTGAGCAAGGCACTGTGGGTTGTTGGGAGAAAGCCGTATATCATTACTAGGTTGGCAGAATCACAAGGGAAACCTGGAATAATGCATGCCAGCAATTTCCAGGGACGTCCAGTTATTCACAACTACCTAGTGGCACAGGCTGCAGCAGTAAAGACATAAGGCATATAATCACCAGTTTTCCCACCTGCACCTGCTTTCCCCTATCACTGCCCAGAACACCAGCACCCCTTCCATCCCAAACCTGCTGGCCACTCTCTGTCCCAGGCATCAGTGCCCATCCCCCTTCCTATCCGTCCTCCTCTTCACCTTCAGCGCCCACCTCCACTTCTTTGTCCAGGACTAGAGGATGCCCCCTTGTCGTTTGCTCCCTCACCACCCTCTGCCCTGTGCTGTAGTGCCATTGTCTCTCTTCTCCTACTCACTGGGCCAAGACGCTCTCTACCCTCTGATCCACTTGCCCCCTCTGTCTGCACCAAAAGCCAACACTGTTGCATTTGTCAACCCTTGTTCTCTTTGCATAGTCCTGAATTGAACTACAAGTACCAGAATGCAGTTGAGCTGGATTGCGTAGTCACCTGCGCATCCATGCACCTGGTTCCATGGACCAAACAGAATGATATGGAATCACATTAATAATGCTGCTTGGAGTTTAGAACAACGCATTGCAAGTCACCCATGCAACACAACTCATCCGCATGAATACAGCCATTTTTTAGATAGTTATAAAGTCATAGCAATCAATATACAAATAAGGCAATCATTTCAAGAGTATCAACAACATGGACATGCCAAGACTATGCATTATCTATGAAGAGAAGCAGGGGAATGCGAATAAAAGCCGCAGGAACTAACATGCACTAATATGCCATACAAGCCCAGAATTAAGCCACCGTTTATTCTCTACACGTCATGCTAGTGTTGTCTATTACATCTTGATAACTGTATAACTAAATTTATGCATTTGCACACTCGTGCTGATGGGCATGTTTTTTTTGTTGCAACTGTGACTTATTGTGTGTCCTGTTAGTGTGTTGTGCAGCATTAATCTGACTCCTGTTTGTTATGTAATCCTAGATTAACTACTCAACACCAGATGCAGGACAATTCATGTGTGAAATAGGTTTTATGTACAATGACCGCTTGTAAATGGTTACGATGCCAATGCAATGTGTGTATGTAGCGCTAAGCCCATGGGTTGGCAGCCTCAAAGCACTGTAAATACCAAGTGTTATTTTCGTCATAAATCAATGGCACGTTAAAGATACCTTCTCACTCGCCTTCTTTCCGCACCGCGTCTTAAAGGAACGTTTTACAACTGGCCATGAAATTGTCGTGTGGGAAATGCCTCTGAAAATACCTTCTGCTGGAGTGCCACTCCAGGCGGGAGGGTGAACCCAGCTCGCCTCTGGAACCAATTTATGGGGACAATGAGAGATGTGTGACAGGAGGAGGGTCACCCCGAGTTCAGGGCTTCTTACCCGGGCCTGCACACCGAGCACCGTCTGATTGGCCTAATAGCCCGCATTACGCTGAGCCTTGTAGTCACTTAAGCAAGCAGGTGAAATTGATTTTTGGCAGGTTTTTCGAGAGCCTGGGGGGCTTGGAGAGAAGTGGAGTGTGCATATGGCGATCCTAAATTCCTTCTCCTGGTTCTCATCCCGCTTTGAAAAATCTGCAGGAGGCTCTTTCTGAAGGCCCGTCCCACCTCCCCCTTTTCAACTCCAGGGCCGCCGGAATCAGAACCAGATGTGGTTATCAGGTCTAAAGATAACAACGAGCGTTTGAGGGGCTGTCAGCAGAGGACCACCGGGGCACGGGCTGCAACCTCACTTGGCTCGTGAAACTCAAGCACGGGGCAGGTTGGACGCCCCCCACTCGCTACCAGGCCTGCCCACCGCTCTGACGAACACCGCGGCATTGTGTGCCAGGCGACTGGGTCCGTTTAAATGAAACCCAATACCATTTTATCCAACAGACTCTCTGCCCCGCGAGGCCCGTTTCAAGTGTGCCCCTCGTCGCAGGGGGTGATTTTTTTTGGCACAAGAGCAGGTGTCTTCCCAGCTTCGGTGTCTGAAATGTCAGCACCGGCCAGTGGACTTGGGTGGTCTGCTTCCTGCGTGGCCTTTTGTGTGTCAGCTGATGCGCCAACCACCCACACACAATAGAAGATTCTCGAAAGCAGAGGGGGACAGAACGGCACCCTGAAATAAATTGGTGTTTAAGAAACATTATCAAACACCTATTTACCTATCAAGCGTCTCTGCTGAATTACTCATTTGTCCATTTCGAGCTATTCGCAGACGGGTATCCAGGGAGTGGTGGGAACTGTTGTGTGTCCCTCCTAAATATGTGTATTGCCCTTTAAGAGGTGACGCCATGCCAATAAAAGAAGCTACTGCACACGTGCCTCAGAGCAGCAGCAGACTCCAACAATGGATTTACTGTGTCCGTCTCTCACTCCTGGCCTCCAGGCCCATACTACGTGATCAAGGTCCTGCAGGCCTGGCTGACCTGGGACCCTCAGGCGGCATGAGGGTCTGTAGGGTCTGTAGGATTACTGCAGAGGCATTGAAATTATTTGCCCAGATATTAAAATCACATGGAACATGGCATGGCAGGTCCTGCTGTCACATAGCTGGCATTGGCATCATGTGCCCAGGTAACATCATTTCCAGGTGTCACCATCAACGTTTCATGTGCTCACACCATTTCAGTAACATATTTGCAGATATTTGCAGATAGGGGGCCTAATTACGAGTCCAGGCACCCTTGATTCTGGACCAGCAAATTTATAATGAGGCCCATAGGCCCTAATTCATGGAAAATTGCACATTGATCCTGCAAAGCTTGCGTGCCGAGAACAACTCTGCGCAAAGTTTCCAATGCGCGCTCCATGGATTCATGGATTCATACACGCATTTCAACCTGACTCGCAAAGAAAACCGAACTGCATGGGGAATGCCCACAACACGTCCCCGCAAACGAAAACTATAGCTATGCACCCCTCCGCATCCACCACTGACCCAACATCCAGCACCCGGGCGACACCGCACGAGGTACCCCATAAGTAACGGCTGCACCCCTGACAATCTGCGTGAGATCCCACGCAAGTAATGGCTGCTCTCCTGCAATCCTGCGCTAGCTCCCCCGTAAGTAACGGCTATACCCCTTCCAATCTTGCGCCCTGATGCCTCCGGGCCTGTTGGTTCGCGCGTTATAAATAAATAAAATACAAATACAAATCTGCCCGAGGTCCCACATAAGTAATGGCTACACCCCTGCGATCCTGTGCATGCTCCCCCTGAAGTAACGGGTGCACCCCTGCCAATCTGCGTGAGGTCCATTATAAGTAACGACTGCACCGTTGCGATCCTGCGAACCCTCTACCCTATTCCCAACACACCCAAACCATATACCCCTACTGCACAGCAGCCCCCTCAAGCCGAGACACCACAGACCAGCCCCCCTCACATCTGACACCCCCCCAGCCTGGCCCTGCCACATAACACCCCTACCAGTCCAATGTTGACCAACAACTTACCACAATTCCAGTGGCCTCCCTCCAACATGGAGCACATCATCCACATTTCCACCCCTAGACTGAACAACTGGGGGCACTGATGCAGAATCCATGTCCGTAGCTCATCGCAGGACTCCAACCAGATGCTCCAGGCATCCATGGGTGCCTCGACACCCTAGGCCTGTATAAGAACGACCTACCAGGGTCCGCCCTGCACCACGGTAAGACCGGGTGATCCCGGGAAACCATCCAAGATGCTGGGCCTGTCCAGCACTTGTGAGGCCGGCCGTGTGCCCACCCTAGCCCCACAATAGGTGCCATTGCTTCAATGTAATGTCCGTTTGCGTTTTTAAAATATACAAACAGCCGAAGTACATGAAAATGGTATGCCATAGTTTGGGCCTCATTACAACCCTGGCGTTAAGGGGTTAACGGCGCCGTAAAAGGCTGTGGCGCCGTTAAACCCTTAACGCCAGATTCACACTTTAATGCCTGCTTTTTGCAGGTGTTAAAGTCCAACCCGCTAAGGGACCTTGGTGCTAATTATGGCACCCTAATTTACAGTGCCATTATTAGCGCCTTCCCCATTCCCATTGAGCCCTATGGGCAAAAAATGGGAATGGGGAAGGGGCCATGGTGAATGGGGATTTACCTCCCCGCCAACCTTGGAATGGGGCGGTAAATCCGCCATCCATCATGGCGGAATCCGGCATGGACCATGGTGCTAATAGCACCATGGTCCAACGCCAGGGTTGTAATGAGGCCCTTTGACACGCTATTTTTAAAAGTCTGCAATTTGTTCAACTACAGTTCGGCAATTCGATCAAAAACCTATTTATAAATACATATATATTGGGGGTGTTACAAGTGAAATACCAGAGGACAACCTTAAGGGAAGAACGACCTTAAGGAGCACACAGGAAGGAAGCAGCACAGGGAGAAGGGAGGAGAAGGAGGGGCTAGTAGAGCCCGGGAAAGACCGTCTGATGTAGAGGAAAATAAAGAGAGTTGCAACTTACAATGGTTCCGTCTGATTTGTTGTATTGAGACCGAACCGTCCACCGTGGGTTATGCGGCCCTACCCGAGAAGGATCCAACAGAGGGGTGGGGGCATAAACCAAAAAAAGCTTTAATGAAGGTCACCCAAAATTTAGGTGATCAGATTGACGTCTGGTAGCCTATGGAACAACGCAGAACTGAAAATGACACACCCTAGTAAAATACCGGATTTCCACAGTCCTTCCAAAGGAATACCCTGCCATCATTTGCTTCCTTTCCTCTATATCAACTTTTCCTGTAGGCCTCAATTCTAGTGTTCAGCCGTTCTGTAAGCAGGCCACATTTTGACAGAAGATGAAAGATCCAGACAGAATTCCGATGACCATACAGTCTGTTCATGAAGAGAGTTTTTTTTACCCTGGAACCCCCCTGAGTAGGAATGCTGCACATTTGCGGCCCTGGTGAAGTTGTCATTCTGGTGCAGAGATGAAGCTTCCCCTCCTCTAGATTGACTTCTATTAGTACTACATGCAAATACACTTTTCACTGTGTGCTCTCAGAAATGCCCCTCCTCATTTTATACATTGATTTTAAATGCACCATTATTCATAAAAACAACATAGAAGGGTAAAAAGAAATGATGAAGTACGGAGAACTTTTCACACAGAACTTTTCTACCTATATTTTTTGGGGTCTTAGCTCAGTTTAGACGCTCAAAATCCTCAAAGCACCTTTTTGAAAAGAATAGAAAAAATACAAGCAGTCTTTGGTTATTAATTGGTTTGCTTGTGTAATTTTTCAATGTCGAAATTATTAGCAAGCGTTGGCAAAGTCAATAGTTTTGGCTCTTGTAAGGGCATTTTCCGGGTAATAGCATTATATAACTGTGTATGTACAATGTGTATCAGCTGTTGCCTGCTTATCTGTAGGATTACTGCAGAGGCATTGAAATTATTTGCCCAGATATTAAAATCACATGGAACATGCCATGGCAGGTACTGCTGTCACGTAGCTGGCATTGGCATCATTTGCCCAGGTGCTAACCTAATTTCCAGGTGTCACCATCAACGTTTCATGTGCTCACACCATTTCAGTAACACATTTGCAGATATTTGCAGATAGGGGGCCTAATTACGAGTCCAGGCACCCTTGATTCTGGACCGGCAAATTTATAATGAGGCCCATAGGCCCTAATTCATGGAAAATTGCAGATTGATCCTGCAAAGCTTGCGCGCCGAGAACGACTCTGCACAAAGATTCCATTGCGCGCTCCATGGATTCATGGATTCATACACGCATTTCAACCTGACTCGCAAAGAAAACCGAACTGCATGAGGAATGCCCACAATACGTCCCCGAAAACGAAAACTATAGCTATGCACCCCTCCGCATCCACCACTGACCCAACATCCAGCACCCCGGCGACACTGCACGAGGTCCCCCATAAGTAACGGCTGCACCCCTGACAATCTGCGTGAGATCCCACGCAAGTAATGGCTGCTCTCCTGCAATCCTGCGCTAGCTCCCCCGTAAGTAACGGCTATACCCCTTCCAATCTGCACGAGGTCCCACATAAGTAATGGCTACACCCCTGCGATCCTGTGCAAGCTCCCCCTGAAGTAACGGGTGCACCCCTGCCAATCTGCGTGAGGCCCATTATAAGTAACAGCTGCACCGTTGCGATCCTGCGAACCCTCCACCCTATTCCCAACACACCCAAACCATATACCCCTACTGCAAAGCAGCCCCCTCAAGCCCAGACACCACACACCAGCCCCCCTCACACCTGACACCACCCCAGCCTGGTCCTGCCACATAACACCCCTACCAGTCCAATGTTGACCAACAACTTACCTCAATTCCAGTGGCCTCCCTCTAACATGGAGCACACCATCCACATTTCCACCCCTAGACTGAACAACTGGGGGCACTGATGCAGAATCCATGTCCGTAGCTCATCGCAGGACTCCCTGGTACATCACAAACAGTTCCACAGCAACAGGACAGCGGAATGTAGCGCCAGTTACACTGTGAATGCACCATGCACATGCAACATAGTAAAGCAATGTAATGCAATGGGACAAATCATTGTGCCCATGTGCCTATGCAATGGGCCAAAGTGCTCTAGGTGAATGACGTAGGGGGACACAAGTCCAAGACATCACTGATAGGACAGAGTCACATGTAATGTGTGTGCATAGTAGCATGCAAACATCAAGGAATGAAGGGAGTCAGGTAGGAAAGCTTAGCAGTTAAAGCCCCTGCACCAAACACAAGTTGAACAGGCATGTGTTCCAGTGATGTGAAGGATGTCTGAGAGTGTGTGAGACAAGGAGATGGATGATGGGTACAGCCAGACTTAAAAAACTCACATGTGAGCATGAAGCATTTCAGTGGCGGAAGTGTAGCATGACATGAGAGCATCCACTGGTTGGAAGCTGATGTGCAAAGGTGGGTGGCCATGCATCGGGAGGACCACACTTACTGAATAACGACTGCACAAGTGATGAGCGTATGCCACACGTCCACATTGAGCCCCCCCAACGCATATGACAGTTACAGAACAAATGCATACCAAAACCAAAGTAAACCAAATGAAGCACATGAACAAAGAGACAACTACAACTGTGTGAAGAAGAAATTCAAATCTGTATTATAAATGTGTACACTATGAAAAACGACTACGTTGAAGGGGAAAATGTCCAAGGGCAAAAACAAACAAAAATGAAAAAAGAAAACCCACACGATTAACTATATACATAAGCAGCGGGCTCAATAGTCTCTCATCAACACCTCCAGGGCAGAGTTGCATTCATCGTCCTTCACATGCAGACGGCCACCATTCTCTCCTGGATGGCTTGCAGGCCCTGCAACATCCTCCTCTCCTCCTCCTCTGCATCCCTGCAAGCCTCCTCCAGGATTGCAGCCTGCCTCACAGTCCTTCTCTCCACCAGCTCTGCCCTGGCCCTAGCAAACCTTGCCCTCCTAGCCCGCTGCCTCTCCACCATCAGCTGCATTCAGAAGTCCATTCTGATGCACACCATTTTTCAGTCTCCTCTGTTCCCCCTGCCAGGTGACTGAACTGTCCTGCCTGTTTTGCCTCTTCGATTTGTTCGGGCCCTGCGAGGATTGCCTCTGGGCACTCCTTATCAGCTGCTGCTTGGTTGAGCGTACCCCAGCCGCCTGGATGTTGCAGGTCAGGGGTTAGGGGGGAGGGTGGTACAGTACCAGCACTGTTCTGAGTTGCCAGCTATCCCACCGATCCCCGTTCCTGTGTTGGTGCCTGGGCAGGCACAGCAACCACCCCTCTGTAGTTGCCAGGACTTCCACCGGAGGCAGGGATGTGCTAGCCACCAGACTGGGCGGAGTGGGTGGGATTGTAGTAGAGGGGTCCATGATGGGAACTGTTAAGGAAGGTGTTACATGTGTTAATTTAGAAAATGTTGTTTCATAGGGAGTGAAGCAACATTTCTGAACAAATATGCACATAGTTCATTGGAAAGCTCTTGGTTATGTTTCCAGATTGATCGGCAGCTTCCCAGTCCTGTAGAATGTTATGATTAGAAAAGGTGGTTGGTGCTGCGTTTGAGCCTGAAGCAACAGGCTGGGGCTGCTTACGCTGTTGCTTGATACTCCTACTGCAACAGAAAATAAAGATCATGGTAAGACTCACCAATACAGTGGATCTTTATTTGCAATACTGGAAATGAGGTCTGAGTTGGAAGGAACCCAGAGCGCAGCTCCAGTCCTGACCTGGCAGCGCACTGATCGTGATGGCCCCTCTAGGAGAGGGTTGCATACCGACATTGGAAATCCCTGATTGCTGCTGGTGTTGGAAATCTCCAATGGCTGCTGGGTTGCATGCCCAGTCAGGCCGTGGCATTTCCACAACGCCTGTGCAGTCCTGAGGTCATCGGCGGCTTAGCTCTGTTGTGTGTTGCTTATACACGGGGTTACCTGCTGAGTGGGCATGCCGACCTACAGTAGGGTCTCTGCTTTGCCTTTCCTGCATTTTGGGCCACTGTGTGTGCGCGCACGCACGCGCCCTCTGTGCCCCTCTGCAAGATGGTCTTCAGTTGTCAGGGCAATCATAGAGGCAAGCGTTCGTTGAGCCAGGCGCCAGTTCCGAGTCAGGCACCTTCGCGACATCCCGCATTGAAGGATATCAGGACACCATTTTAGGGACAGTCAATTGCTGTGTTTGCCAGTCCGGAGGCATTTTTGTGCCGAGAGAAACTTCACAGATTCAGACAGACGTCTTCTGGAGCATGTTAGAGATAGCATACTTCTACATGTTCACCAGTAAGTTACAATTGTGTGTGGATTTTGTTACTTTGGAGCATACTGATGTCACATTTCGCTATGAATATCCTGGCCCAGCGTTTTTCTTAACAACCCCCGGTGATCCACTGATCAAATGGTCTAATTGGAAAGAAGGGTTTTTTAAATATTTGAATGGTTTTTATGGGAGATCCTTTGCTGCTGACAGAAAATACACTCTTCTCTATCATTGCTTGGGCCAGGAGGGGCAAGGTGGTTTCTGAAAATTGCCTTACTTGTCAGATGCCGAGGCAGAACGTTTGAATAGATTTGAGATATCTCTGAAAAAGTTAGACAAGCATTTTATAGTAAAAGAGAATACGTTCCTAGCCAGGTATTGCTTTGCCACCCGAGATCAAAAGAAAGGAGAGTCCATTGAGGAATTTATGACAATATTGCAAGGATTGGCGATCCAATGTTGTGATCACAATGTCAGGGAGTCACTGTGGCGTGAAGGTAGTACTGGAGTAGACATAAGCATGGAGAGAGCCATATTAGGGAACTGGATGCTGATTCTGGAAAAACACAAGAGGGCAATGCTGATGGCATTGATCAAGGAAAGCCTCGCAAGGACATTGGACAGAAAGAGGTGTGGAAGATGACCTCCAAAAAGTAGCCTGAAATAAAAAGGGAAGTACTTTCGCTGTGCAAGCTCCGATCACTTTGCCAATAATAAGGAATGTTTTGCATAAGATGTTGTCTGTAGGGATTGTGGTAGAAAGCGACATTTAGCTCGATGTTGTAAGCATTGGTCAAAATTTTGAAGCGCGAAGTGTGTACAAGAGGAGGTCAGTCATTGGCAAGATCCCGAAGATGAGGATGAAACTTGTGCTGTGAACTCTGTAGATGACAAACCCAAAAGAGTGAAGCCTCATGCAGAGATAGAAGTAAATAATGAGAGTGTGAGATTGTTGATCAACAGTGGAGCTGACTACACTTTGCTAAACACGGATACATGGAGACAAAAACTCCATTGTTGTGAGCTACAAGAACCCACAGTGTCTGTGCATGCTTACGGTGAGGTACGAAATTTATATTTTGGGTGAGTTTTCGGAAGAGTTCAGTTACAAGGGGAGACAGCCACTGGAATGGTGAGAGTGACCCGAAAAGGGGGCAATCTTTTATCCTGGGACACACTAGCGGATTTAGGTCCCAATCATTCCTCTCAGCTCAAAGGAATGCTTTATGAAGTAATAATTGAAGAGGCAGAGGTAGTCAAGTGGGTTAGTCCCATCGTGGCTGTGCAGAAGCCTAATTGGAGTGTCCATCTGTGTATAGATCTCCGAGCATTGAATAAATGTGTGGTGCCAGATAGATTCCCGTTACCCAAGATTGGGGCTCTCTTAGTTGAGATAAACTTGGGCTGAAGTGTTTTCAATTATAACTTTGAAGGCAGGGGGCTTGGCCAACTGCCATGTAGGAAAGCCGTGTCCCAAGCAGCTCCGAGCGATATGCCCATTGATCCGCCGCTAACTTCAGCTTTACTACACTAAAACGACTGAAAGTCGCCACGATCGCCAATGAAAGCCTGGGTCACCCGAGGCCGAAGTTTGGAACGGATCAGATCCACCACTGAGTCACCGCACTGTGAAAAAGAAAACGCAGTGACCAGAAAAAGGCGGCCGCAGAGGGTCCCGTCTCTTCACTGAGCCTGCGCTCTAAATAGAGACGACGCGCCCCCTGTGCCCCGTACCGGCGTTGGTGAGAGGAGCTGGGGCGGGAACCAGCTGAAGCGGCCGGGACCACGAGCGGCGAGAGCGGAGAGGGGCCCGTGCTGGACCAAAGAAGTGGGAAGAGAGGAGCCCGGAGTCGTCCTGACTCGCCTTGACCGCACAGCAAGGCACCCCCCGCGGAGGTTGCAGCTCCGATCTGGAGCACTGAAAAGCCCTGCTGTGTGACCCGGAGAGAAGGAGAGAGGAGGAGCCGCAGAGACCCCGCGGCCGTCATCCTGCCACGGACATCTGAGCGGCGCTGCATCCGTGGAACCCGTGGTGGAGGGACACGCACACCCTGTGGCAGCGGGCCGCACCAACACGGAGCTGCTCGCAGTGGCTCCACAAGACCAGCGGGGAGCCGTCGTGGCCATCGGAACCGACTATGACGTGATTCCCACACCCGGCGCGGCGAGTATCAGTAAGGCCCGGCTCTGGGCGAGTGCACCGAGAGAACCTGCAAGGCATCCCGAAGACTAGCGGTGAGGAGTCGGGAGGTGGGGGCCTCGAGGACACCACTGGCACAGTGCAATGAACATAGTACGCTGACTCCCAGGAACCCCCGGCCCCAACACGCTCACGTCCAGTGACTGCACGCTGCGCCCTGCATCGGGCAATACATGGCGGAACTGCGAGGCCCAGGGAGCTCATTGGGGCCACCACTGAGGGCCTTAGACGACATCAGCACCCCACCAAGCAGAAGCAGTGGGCCACAGACCCAGGGCCCGCATCCCGACTGGACGCGGGGTGCGGCCGGGGGCTGAGGCGGGAGCAGCTGGGGGCACAGGGCCAGACGATCATCACGGCCCCCACACAATGCACAAGAGACGACACCCCTGCAGGGGCCCCTGCTTACTAACATCTCCAGACGGTGATCACATATTGCACCCCGCGCACAAAGAGGCGCAGTGATACCTCGTGGCCCGGAAGCAGACCCAGCAACTTGTAGGACTGCAGCTAAGCCAGAACCCCGATACAGTGCGCTGCCCCTACACTCCTGGTGCACTGATGAGACCAATACTGGAGCCTCCCATCAATTAAGACTAAAGGCACACGTCCCGCAAGGCAAATACACCACTGGGGCCCCATCCACCTCAAACACCCCACCAAACCTACCAATTCACCCCACGTTTGCCATAGGAGGAAGCGTGCGACATAGCCCAGCCGGATAGGCCCTAAACAGCCCTAAAACTGCGCCACCACAGGGCAAGCAGCTTCAACTTCCGCTAAGAAGCCTACGAAAGGCCCTGCGGGCCAGCCTGCTCTCAAAGCTATGTCCGACAAAGGTGAACGAAGCAAACACAGACAGACCACAATGGAGACCTTTGCAGTCTCTGGGTCGCTCAGACCAGACGCTAGCATCGCCAACGGAGAGACATCGAGCACTGAGACACCTGAACCGGCAAACTCGCAACTCTTGGAGGCCATCATGACGCTCCAGAAAACTATGGAAAACAAAATAGACGCTGTAGCTATCAACATGAACATACTGCGGCAGGATGTGCGCTCCATTGCCAGCAGAACAGACGCTTTAGAGACCCAAGTGCGAGACAACACTGAATCAAAAACCCAACTCCTGAAAGAATTGGACGCCCTAGCACAGAAGGTGAAGAACCTGGAAGATAGAGCTGACGAGGCAGAAGGGCGGGCCCATAGAAATAACATCAGAATCATAGGCCTGCCCGAGGGTATCGAAGGCAACGACCCCACAAACTATGTTGAAGACCTCCTCATACAAGAAATCGGAGCCGGGAAACTATCACAAGGCTTCACCATAGAGACCACCTGAAGTTGAACTACTCCTGCCCCCAGGAATCGTTTGGGTAGTTTACCTGCCCGTAGGGCACAAGAGACCCAGGTCTAATGGAGCGGAAACAGGGAAGTCAGAATGGGGGAAACCTCGCTAGACGTGTTTTGTTAGGGAGAAAGTTAAAGGTTTACGTTTATCGGGAAAGGAACCCCAAGCTGGGAACCCAGTTAAAGTCATATATAAAAAATGAACCAAGACCTCCTGCTGTAGAATCGTTACGGGACTGACCGGGCCCTCCCAGGAACTCGACCATACAACTGGGCCGCTTTGTGGAAAACCCACAAGAATGCAACCACACTTAGACCATGGCTGACAAAATCAGAATTATGTCCTGGAATGTAAGGGGCTTACACAGCTACGTCAAACAGCAACGTATCCACTCCTTCTTGAAACGCCACAAAGTCGGAGTCACCCTGCTGCAAGAGACCCACTTGAACGCACCCAAACTAGCAGCGCTAGCCAAAGTCTTGAGAGGAACCTTAATAGGCTCCACATACTCCACGTACGCAAGGGGAGTCTTGATATGGATCGCACCTTCTATTCACATTGCCCTGACCCACACCAAAACAGACAACAAAGGCAGATACAAGGCACTATCGAGGGGAGAGACCTTTGCCTGATTAGCACCTATGCTCCTAACCACGTTGCTACTGTCTTCTTCCGCTCATTGTACACCCGCTTGAGCCCAAGCAGAGAGGGCATAATAATATGGGGAGGCGACCACAATTGCACCCTGGACCCTTGTATAGATAGATCGGAGAGCAAGCATGTCTGCCCTTCCCCACCTGCTAAAATACTAAACGGCCTCACGCAACAATTTGCCCTGAAAGACCTGTGGAGAGAACAGCACCCTGAAACCATAGCCTATTCCTTTTACTCACCTCCACACAAGGTCCACACTAGAATTGATTGCCTCTTTGTCAGTGAGGAACACACAGTCCTGTTCGAAGATGCACAGTACCTGGCCAGGGTGCTATCTGATCACTCCCCCCTGATGACCACTTGGACATTAGCTGTGCCCAGGCCCCCTGTCCCGACATGGAGACTCAGGAGCGAGGCATTGTTAGACAAAGTCTTCAATGAACAAATTAGACAAGGCACGACAGACTATTGACAGACTAATACAAACAGTGTCCAACACATAAGAACGACATGGGAGGCGTACAAGGTAGTGATAGGGGGAGAAATGATGGCCGCTATCGGAGGGGCCCAAAGGCACATCATGTCCCAGCTGGCGCGGGCAGAAACAGAGCTGAAAGACCTAGAATCAATGGTATCCCCTGACCCGGCTCATATGAATAAAATAATAGAGCGTAAACAGGCTTGTCTAACACACTGGGAGACAATGGGGAAGCAAAGCTACGCGAAATACGTAGAAAGGAACCACGCCCTAGGCGATAAACCTGGGAAACTGCTTGCGTGGTTGTATAAGCACGAAATTCCTAGAACACCCATCTGCCTAATCCGGAGCAAAGACGGCCTGAACACCCACACACAAGTTGGGATAAACGTAGCGTTCAAAGAGTACTACCAGGCCCTCTACTCCGACCCCACACCACCCACAGACACCGAAATTGAAGATGTCCTCGACAGCATCAAGCTACCACACCTAGATGAAGACATAGCCGAGACCCTAGACGGCCCTATCACCCCAGAGGAGGTCATGGCCACTATCAGAACATTACCTTCTGGGAAAACACTGGGGCCAGACGGGCTCCCTGGTGAATTTTATAAGTCCTAGGAAGATATACTGGCCCCATTGTTGTCCCAGGTGTACAATAAGAGGTATGAGGAGGGTCACCTCCCCGATACTCTGAGTGAAGCAGTCATCATCCCCTTGTTAAAACCCAACAAAGACAGTTCAGATTGCGGCTCTTATAGGCCCTTATCCATGCTAAACGTGGATAATAAGATACTAACGGCGCTACTGGCAAGGAGGCTACAGGAAGCCATCCCACTCCAAATCCACCATGACCAGACGGGGTACGTGAAGGGCCGCTCCATCACCGAAAACCTACGCAAACTGCACCATGTCATATACAGCATGGACAGCGAGCCCGGTAAATGCGAAGTGGCGTCCTTGGACGCCTCCAAAGCTTTTGACTTGGTCCGATGGAAATGGCTCATTGTCACCTTAGCTAAAATGGGGATAGGGCAAGTCTTCTTGAATTGGGTCAAACTCATCTACACGAACCCCACAGCCAGAGTACGCACCAATAACACTTACTCTGACAAATAGAGACTCTACAGAGGAACCCGGCAGGGATGCCCCTTATCCCCCTTACTCTACATCTTGGCTATTGAACCAGTGGTGGCATATCTTAGGCAGGAGTATGGAGACGGAGGCATAGCAATAGACGGGGTGACCCACTTAGTCTCTATGTACACGGACGACATGCTCCTTTATCTAAGGGACCCCGAACACATACTACCTTACATACTGGAGACATTGGAAGGGTTTCATAAATGCACAGGGATCCAAATCAACCACGATAGGTCTTGCCTGTACCCTCTTGCAGCCATGAGTAAAACTAAGAGAGAACACCTCCCCACCTAGCTCACAAATGGGAACCCACCTCATTTAAATACCTGGGCAATAGGATTCACTGAAACCCCAAAACTGAACACGCGCTAAACACAGAGAAGGCGATGGAAGGCCTTGTCAAATCAATAGACCTTTGGAGCAAGCTGCCACTTTCGGTGGCCGGCAGAGCAGGACTTCTCAAAATGGTAGCATTACCTCGTCTCCTTTATTTTTTCACCAATGTCCCGTACAACATCCCGCAGCAATTCTTTAGAGATCTAAACAAACTCTGCAGGAAATTTCTATGGCACGAAGGAATACACAGAGTCGCCCTAGACACAATGCTGAGACCGTATGAAAAAGGAGGCCTTAAGGTCCCCAATTTCGAACACTACTATTTAGCTGGCCAATTGAAGCAACTGATTCAATGCATGGCTGATGACACTTCTTCAGACACTCATCTTCTACAGCCCGCAGATCCTCTGAAGCTGCTTAGGGACCTGCTCTGGACCGAGCCCGACGCAAAACAACAAGACTCATACTTAATCCGTCTGGGCACTCGGATATGGAGGCGGGCCTGCAAAACTGCCAAATTAGCGGACCTGTTCTCCCCGCAGATTCCGATAGCCGCAATCATGTCAACCAGACCAGAGGGCCAGAAGGTGATTAGGAACATATGGGAACTCCTCGGATTCGCCACCCTGAGCGATCTAGCAGATGACCAAGGCACCCTCACGTTCACCGAGCTACATGAGACCACAGGGATTCCAACAGGCCAATTCCTCCTACATGGCGCTGTAGTAAAAAGACTCACAAAACGATGGCCGGAGATGGAATCCCTCAACACAGGACACAAGGTCATTGAGAACCTGCTGAGCGCTGCAGAGGGAGGACATGAAACCTCAAGACTCTATGAAACACTGCTCAACTGCATCACACAGCATGAACTCAAGAGTAAGGAGAAGTGGGAACTTGAACTTGGCACCCAGTTCGTGGGCAAATAGTGGGAGGTTATAACACACTACCACAAAAAAGTATCTAGAAATGCCTGTTTGCAGCTCATACAATTCCATATCATTAATAGGGCATACCTCACTCCAGACATCATCTCCAGACTCAGCAGTTCAGGCACATCGAGGTGCCCCAAATGCCAGGAACTCTCCGCCGGAATGTCCCACATGTTCTGGGGATGCCCGACAATACAAGCCTTCTGGACACAAATCAAAGCAAGGGCGACCGAAGCAGACATAACATTGGACGTGCAGTCACCTAAAGCTTGTATCCTGGGCTCATACCCTAAAGGCAAAAAGAACAAGCCTCTAAATAAACTCAAGGACCTAATGTACATCTTGGCAAAAAGACGAATTGCTATGGCCTGGAAATGCCCCAGGGCCCCTAGTGTTGGAACGTGGTGGGAGGACCTCCGCAGATGGTCTACAGCCGAAACTGGGGCTTGGGAGCTGGCACAACGTCAGCAAAAACTGGATACCTCCGATGACCTACTGCAATGGGTGGCCCTCACGGTGACACTGTTCTGTACCAAGGAGGACAGCTCCTCCGAAGAGGACCTGGACAGCCCACGTTCGTGCCCGGTGTATATAGACTGCAGTATAACTTTACGGTCTTGGACTTGTTGGGGGAGAGGGATAGGGGGAGTTATTAGCAAATGCGCAACTGCTTTGTAGATGATACTAAGTTTGTATTGTTATTGGAAAAAAAAAAAAAACTTTGAAGGCAGCTTATCACCAAGTACGTTTGCGTCAGGAGTCAATGCCTCTAACATTATTTATAACACCATTTGGTTTGATTTTGGCATCAAGCATCTTCCAAAGAGTCATGAGTAAAATATTAAAAGGAATGAAAGGGGTATGCTGTTACCAGGACGACATCCTGGTGTGGGGGAGGAATGTGGATGAGCACGATGACAGACTAAAGGAAGTTCTGATGCGGTTGTGTGAAGCGGGAATGACCATATCATTGTAGAAGTGTAAATTCAGGCTGCAAAAGGATCAATATTTGGGTCATGAACTGTCAGCTCAAGGCGTTAGGCCCAAGACAGCTGTGATTGAGGCAATAAGAGAAATTAATCCTCCTAAGGAAAAAGGAGAATTATCTTCATATTTGGGGTTGGTGGAGTATTATGGAAAATTTGGGAAGAACCTGGCGGAAAGACCCAAGGAGATGAGTGCCTTTGGCAAGAAGGGCACCCGGCTTGTGTGGGGTGAAGCATGTCAGAAAGAATTTGAGGATATTCTAGCAAGTTTACTCGACTCACCAATTTTAAAGGGTTTCAAAGAAGATTGGCAAGTGAGTTTACATGTGGATGCCAGCGGGAAAGGACTTGGTTGTGTACTCATGCAGGAGAAGGGTAAGGAGGTGCAGACCATGGTGTTTGCCTCACGGGTGATAATAGATGCAGAGAATCGTTAATCTGGTAGAGCGAGAGGCACTTGCATGTTTTTGGGGTGTTGAACAATTCAAAATCTTTGTTTGGGGAAGGAGATTTAGCATTGGGACAAATCACAAACCATTGGTTGGGGTGTTAAATAGAAAGGGTATTGATGAAGTGTCCAGGAGGATAGTGAGGTGGATAACAAGTTTACAGGGCTTGGATTTTGAAGTGCGGCATATAAAGAGAGAGTTGAATGTGGTTGCGGATGCCTTATCTTGCAATGCGGTCGAGAATGTTGGCATTGAAGAAAAGGAGGTTGATGGTGACGTTTTTTAAACTTATTACATAGGAGATGAAGGGAATTGGCGAACACAGTGCAAAGAAGATGGTGTGTATAAAAAGGTTGTGGAATTTGTGCAGAAAGGGTGGCCTGATGAGGAATTGGAGGAAAAGTATAAGTCGTTCTGAAGGATAAAACATGAACTGAGTGTGAGTAAGGGTGTGTTAACCAGAGGGGGCCACACGGTAGTCCCGGATGGCACGAGAACATTTATTTATGCATATCGCCCATGAAGGGCACTTATTTGTGCAAAACCACAGGGCTCATATGCCAAAAGTATTGGTGGTCTAATATAGATGAAGACATAAAAGAAATGTTGATAGGCTGCAAGGGCTGTAGTATTAGTGATAAATTGCTTGAAGATGATAGAGCCTAAAGTACTGTGTTGAATGTGGTGGCATTTGATATTTTGGGACCTATTGCAGTAATGTATTTCCAAAACAATCATGTAATTATGGCTGTAGATCTTCTTTCAAAGTGGACCGAATTATGTTGTGAAGGACATTAGTGCAAAGGGGTAATACAGTTCTTGGAATCAATTTTCTGGAGAGAAGGTTTTCCAAGAAGATTTGTGCCAGACAATGGACCGCAATTTGTAGCTAAAGAGATGGAAGAATTTCTTGAGGAAAATTGAGTACAACATAGTACCATTTCCTTGTACAATCCCAAGGGAAATGCAGTTGTAGAAAGGTTTAATAGGACCATTATGGATGTCATAAGGACCGCTGTGGCAACTGGTGCTGATTGGGTGAGAGCAGTTATGGAAAGAGTTATGCAATACAGGGTTGCTCCCATCAAGCGACTGGAGTATCACCTTTTGAGGTCTTCAGGAGGGGATTGCCTAATTATAAGTTGCATCTAGGTTGGATGAGAAGATATGGTACAGGTAGACATATGATTGTGGAAGGGGTGGTAAACAGAAGAATGGTGAGTAGCCAGGGAATGGCAAAGTAGAGGTATGACTGTCCCCTCAACAGAGTGCTCGACCTTTGTAACGACGAGAATTCAACCACGATTTTCTGTCTTCTTCTGTGCTCCTTGAAAAGGTGCCAAATCCGCAGAACCACATTCAGCCACGAGGAAAACCTTGCGTGGAGCCTTGTTCATTGATCCCTGCTGCAAAGTTCCTTCTGAGGTCTTGTTTTCAGTCACCATGACAAGAAATCCACTGACCGGGTATTTGGCTGCAGACGCTGAAGTCTGCCTGCTGCAAAATCTTCTTCAATGCTGAGGTACTGTGTTGGCTTGTGTATGTACTTACCTTAAGACCTTAAGTCTCTTAGGTTATCTGTGTAGCTGTGGGGTGTTTTCTGTGATGGGGAGGCCTCTCATCCGGTGCACCCAGTCCAACTGCTAGACTCCTGCTAGGGTGTCTTCTGTGAAGCCCCTGGACCCTCTTCTAACTCTAAAGAAAAGTACCCACCTGTTTGCCCAGTCTTCCTAAGAAACTCTGACGTTTGCTACTTAAGAACCTATCCTGACACTGCCTGTTGGATACTAAATCCTAGTGACCCCCCCTTCTGCCACTGAGAACACTCATGTTCCAAGAATAAGGGAAAGACTTTTAAGGGATTGGGCCTTTTGTCTAGAAAAGAAAATAAGTGTTTAAAAGTTACTTTCCTGTAAAGAGTTGGTTGGTATCTGAAACTCTAAGAGTGAACAGTTACAAAAGTGCTTACTTTCCTTGGATGTGTGATGTACTATTCTTAAACATATGGTTAACATCTTTCTTTCCTTAGAAACTGTTTTGCCATTCTAATAGAAAGTAGATGTGAATGTTTATTACTCTCCTGTGATTAGGTTGTGCCTCTTCCCAAAAGTAATGTGTTGGTTTCACCAAATTATTCCTGCAGGGTAATTGTATGAGTGTCCTCCAACTGTTGGTATCACCAGATCTGTCCTGTTAGGATACTTGTATGAGTGTCCCCCAACTGGGTCTTGCTTCCCTTGACTTACGGTTAGCCTGTCCAGAATAAGTCTATATTAGGTTGTTGCCTACCTAGAATAACTTTGAGTCATTCAGTAAAGTGTAACATTAGGGTTTACTTTCCCTGTGCTATCTAACCCAGAGTCTGTGGTTCTTACTTTCCCTTACAAGTCCTACATCACTTATATAGTTGGAAAAGATCTAAACTCCTTGTGAGATATAAAAAGTATATGGGTTTTACTTACCTTGAGCTAGGTGTGTGCCATACAAAAATAAATCACCAGAGTTACTGCTTATCTCAATCTGTGTTTCACTGATCTCAAAAGCACCTGCAATTGAATATGAAATCCTTAGGTTTTACTCACCTAGTATAACTGTGTGTTATCACAAAAGTAGTTATAGTTTTTTTTACTGTACCTGGAATAAGTGTTCCACTATTCACAGAAGGTATATTGTTCAGTTGACTGATTATGTGATTTGTACTGAGAGTAACTGTACAACTGGTAGGGGTTTTCTGCCCTTTCATTACTGAATGTAATTGTGAAAGTAACCATTGTTTTTACTCCCCAAGAATAGGTGTTACCTATACTGAATGTGTATGAAAAGGTTATGACTTCCCTAGAACTACTGTTAGGTATTCCAAATAAGGTCTATACTTTGGTCTGTGTACCCTCAAGTATAGTGTGTGTTTTCATAATTGTGATTTCATATAATGTGTTAGTACTAATTTACCCCTAGATTTAGCTGGGCCGACCTATATTTAAATAAATCATTTATTTTTACATACATGGTGTTTCAGTGTTACTTTGGACCATTTGTATTACAATCTCATTTGTACTGATTCTACAGCCCCCTCTCCCTCCTAGGATAAGCATAGCTGCCCTATCTAAGCTACCATGTACTCAGGTGGTATAGCCTTATACTAAGAGTGGAGTCTTGTACTGCCCTGTTGAATGTTTTTACTAAGTCCTTAGTTGGACTTCAGAAAAACTGTCCTAACACTGTTGGCATGCTCTGGGATAAATGTGGATTGCATTACATTGATTATTGATATACTTAGTGTCCAAAGGAAACCATCCAGTAGGTTTGTTTTAGCCAAAGTAAAGTGTACTTATTTTATTCAACACAAGAACCAACACCATTACCTGCTTTAGTCCTGAGGACTACTCTTATGCAAAAATGAAAAATGTGTTCACAATGTGTAAAGAGAAGGGCCTCAATTGTAAAGGAAGTAACCTTGAATTATTACAAAGGTTATGGGAACATATGCACGGTTTCAGTGAACCTATGTACACTTCTAACAATATTGCTGGGAGTGAGGATGATGTGGTCTCAGACAGCTGTCCAAGCTCCTCAGAGAAGGAATATGAGGGTTCTGATGAGGAGGATGTTAGTTCATCCCCCTCTCCTTCTCCTGCATCTACCTTACTGCCTAACATGAGCTCTGGGATATCTAAGGAACTGGACACAAGACAATACCTGTGGGAAACTATTTAAAAATGTGGGAAATTGGGAAAAGACTTAACCTGTCTGTAAAAGACAATTTTCTGCACCCCTCTTCTTTTTACAGGTCTTCTGAATCTACGGCTTCCAGGTTTCCAGAATTGATGAGTCAGTATGACATGAAGTGTGACATTGTTGAATGGCTGGAAACCTTTGACCTCACTTGTAAAATGTTTGGTCTGTGTGAGAGTGATAGAATATCCTGGGTTATTTTTAGGCTTCCCGAGAGAGACTACCAAGTGCTCTTGTATTTGCATGAAATGGAAATAAATAACTGGGATAGGATAAAAGAAGCTCTCATAAATAGATATAAGAAGGAAGCTTCTGCTAACAGTCGGGACCCCCAGCTCTTCATGTACATGCAGAGCTTTTGCACGTATATCGGCGTCTTTTATGCTCCGTGGCTCGATTAAACATATAAGACTAGATGCCAGGAAGAGATTTAAAGACCTGTGATAAAAATTTACCAACCATCTGCCTTTAGATTTTATGATGTGGCTGTGCAGAATTTTGCTTAAAGGTTCATAAACACAGCCGGAACGAGTTCTGACAACCCGCGCCACCATTTTGTGCAGCGCAAAACACAAAATCTGTGTCTTACTCTGCAGATGTATCCGTAAATTCTCCAGAAATTGTAAGATGCAGAAAGTACCCCGAGGGGATTGCCTTGTAAACAATGTTCTGTTTAAACCCCCAGCTTCCATTTCTATTTGAACAAAATCATTGGGACCAACAGTTTCCAGTATTTATTGGATCAGTCTTTCCACAGCCTTAGTTATAACTGTTAGTCTGTGCCCCAGAGAGGACAACTGGTCCAAGTTCATGAATCTAAATTCCATATAATGCTCCACTGCCGAGAATGTTTTATAGCTTCTTTGATCGGTCCACACTGTCTCCAAATAAATAGGAGATTTCGATGTCTGGGGTGTTTATGCCAGTGGTGTGCTAGCGCAATCGCATCTGGGTATAACCAAATGGGCCTTTTTCAAGATTTGTCTAGTTCCGCCATTACCACACAAAGCGTTCACCATAGATTTCAAAATGTTCAGACTTCATGTCCAAAGTGTGTTTATTGGTCTGTCTCTTTACTTTTCATGTGCTGCAGTATAAGCATCAAAGGAAATGTATAAAATCTGAGGGCTTATATTTTCATGTTGTAAAACATTTCCCAGCTCCACATGCTTTACCACTGAAGGACACACACTGTTCACAACATACCTCAACAGTTTCTTAGGCAACGTGATTATAGAAAGTGTTACATTATGTATCCTGCATAACTTGCATGGTGAGCTTACAATGAAACATTTTCATACAGTATCATTTTGATGCTCCTTGACCCATTGTTCAGAGGCTCTGAGAGTGCAAATCTTTACACATGAGCCTCATATAGGTGAGTTAAGTGGCTTTAACCATTCATCAACAGATGAGCAGTTTTAATGTGTAACAGATGCTCCTATTAGTCAGTTAATGCAAACCTCTGTTTTGCCATCCTTGAGTATAATTTGCATCGCTATGGAAGAACCATATTTTGAATCTGGAGTGTGTGTCCTGCAGCCCAGGCCGGAATCAGACTATTTTCATAAATCACAGGCTGTGAAAGAGGAGGCTGGGTAAGGGCAGTGGGATTTAAGTGATCTTTTGTCACATGGTGCAGCATGTATAGATTGCTTAAAATTCACGTTTAAAGAAAAAAAAAGTGTTCAGGTCAGGGGCCTCAGACTCATTTGGAAAGTTGAATGGTGGATTTAAAACAACCTCCTGTGGGCCAGACCACTGATCTATGAAAATTAAAAACACAATAATGCATAGTGGTGGTCAGTGAACTTCTTAAGCCGTGGATAGCAATATTCTCGTGCAAATTAGTGAAGGCGCGGCAGCACGGTGTGCCAGTCAGAAAAGACTCTGAAGTATTTGTTATGGGATGTTTGCTGAACCAATTAGTATTTTGAATTTGCTTAAAAGAAAAATATTTTGATGTTAAGTTCACTGTTTATTTCTATGGTTTTGCTTCAATGTGTACATTTTCACTTATCACTTCAATGTCTACCTTGTTTTATTATACCATTGCATTGTCTACTTTGTGTGGGGAGTCTGAAGAATGGGGTTGAAGGGCCTGGCCCAACCCAATGGTCTTGTGTTTGGCACACTTGATTTGGGAGAAGAAAGCTTTGATATCTATTATGTCACTTCAACATATTTTCTTACTAGCGTTCATGAAAACAGTAATCTTTAGGGTAGTAGATGTTGTTGCATCTAATGCAGGTGGGCTCAAAGCTTATTTTTAAAGCACTTTATTATATCTTTACTTAGACTTGTATTTAGCAACATACAAATAACATATACAAAAGTGAAGCATATCTATTAAGGGGTCAATTTATTATAAATGTCATATGTTGAATAACTAAATAACATCATGAATGTAACACTGGCTATACATTTGAGTTTGCTAAACAAACCATGTACAGATATCTAAGTGCAAGCTTCTCGGGTGGGTGAGGTTAAATCACAGCCGTGGTTAGCCTTTCAATCTTCTAGAAGTTCATGAAACAAACACCACTGTATCTGGGTGTGTATATTCAGCGTTTAAGCGCCACGTGAAAACCTACAAATGAAATGCATGGTCTTCTCTAGCGTACTTAGAAGTGGCAAATAAAAACATGTGACAGTTTTTGCATATTTTCTTCAACAATATGACAATAAAGACTATATTAAACGCACATCCACTGTATATGATACACAACATATCTTTAGAAATTATAATAAATCATCCAATATAAATCGACCCATCCCCTCAGCCCTGCCATTTTTCAGACACCCCATAACATCTGTTCTTGAGGCCCGTTGATAAATCAAAAGAACATCTCCACTCGTCTGGGCCCTCAGACTATCCATGACCCTTGATGAATCAAAAAAAGAACAACTCTGCTCCTTGCTCCCCCAGACATTCCATGTCCCTTGATGAATGAAAAAAAGAACAACTCCACTCATCAGGGCCCCGCAGGCATTCCTCAGGCCCTTGGATGAAACAAAAACAAACAAAAAAACAAACACCTCCATGCGTTGGGGCCCCCAGGCAATCCAGCAGCCCTTATGGTTAATAACAAAGATGACCCATCCTTGGGCCCTCAAAACAATGCTTCACATTCTGCAGTGGCAGTTCTGGAGATCAGAACCACTATCTGTAGCACCTCTGATTGATATCCTGCTAGCAGCAGTTCCTCTGGTGTGTAACCCCTGGTGATGACCAAGCAATGGGATCCATCACCCCCTCTATACCTTGTGCTTGCAGATTGTGATGGGGTCCAAAAACACTGCTTTTCTCTTGAGACATATCCATACCACTTGCTACTGGGGCTACTTAAACAAGCCCATATGTCGTTCTCCATTGTCGGTGGCAACCCCAGGCCTTTGTGGCTTGGAGCCCCCTGAGAACCTGCAAATGGCACACTCCAGAAATCCTTGCTATGAAGATCCAGCCTTGACGATTGCATTAACCCATCAGACACATCCATGGGTATTCCTAGGTCCATGGCATTGGCGTATATTTGTTGCGAGAGGCCACATGTCACACACAGTGCAGGAAAAGCACAGAGACCATGATGGTTTGACAGATCCCCAAACACCATTCTCTGGCCCTCAAAACATCAAAACATTGTTGAATTATGTGTTGAAGTGTTCATAAATCCAATGGGGGTCGAATGCTGCACTCCACGGGCTGTTTTTTCAAGGGCAGCCTGCTGTAACATTCAGTTGTTGGAAAACATTTCTATAAAAAAAACAGAAAAATATAGAATCAGGTTGGGTCATCTTTTAAAGAGCGAGCATCAGGGCATTACAATATTGACAATATTACAACTGTAGCAACACACAATGTGTTGCAATGTCAGCATCAACATAGTAAATCTAATGTAACAACCTAGTAAAGGTCCCTAAGAAATAGAAATTTCAATCCGTTTATATAAAAGAATCGTGGCAACACCACTTCATCAAAACTTAGAACTGTATTTATAAATGTCCTAGCACACTTTCTACATAGCAATTGTGTTTTTAAAGTACACATTGCAGTTTTTACATGTAAAGATGTTGGGCAAAACATTGCACTGCACTTGCAGACAGAGATTAGACACATTTTGTTTTACTTTGTGCCACTCTGCATGCAGAATAAACTAAAATGTAGCACATACTTGGAAGGATAAAAAGAATTTGGCACAATCTAAAACATGCACTAACACAGTCGATCAATACATAACACATCCCCAAACATATCAAGTAAGATGTAGCACCATGACACTCGCAACTCTTAAAAATCTGTCATGCCGACAGTTTGTACAAAATAAATCTCGACTATAACGTTTGTGTGACATGTGTGATCTTTGGCGCATACTGTTACATCTGTGTTGAATATTTTACACACTGCAAATATTTTATCGGCACTGTGAAACTAAAACAAGGCATTGTGTGCGTGCAAATAAGTTGCATCACAAAATGACAAGTGCCTCAAAAGTGAAATTAGGATTTAACACACACACACACAAATATTTCATCAACTTTATCTGCGCTGTGAAGCTGAGACAAGGCATTGTGCACGTGCAATTGCTGCATCACAAAAAGACAAGCGCACCAAAAGTGCAGTGAGGGTTTATTTAATGTTTAATTTAATGTTTGGGACATCAATAAGGGCTGCAAATTCCAAGCTTTAATATTGAAGTGTCTGAATGATTGTGTAGCAGCGCCATAAACACTAATTACTTACAAAACCCACTTCACACGTTTTCAACTTCTTCCGAAGCGTTGTAGCCAAAATCTCAAAAACAGTTCTAGAACATAATCTTCAAGCATAGAAATACAATTTGGCGCTACCAATATCTATGCACTATCCTAGCTGCCATGTATAACCACATAGCATTCTAAGCAAACTATACATTTTCAAACATATCATTAAAAGCACATAGCTGTTTAATTTATAAATGCACAGCCTGTCTCAGAAAGAGAATGCCTCATGGCGTGACTCAAAAAGGACCTGCCTGTTGATATATACAGTGAAGAAAATCCTTATCAAGCTTGAATAAAACTGCATAAATTGTACAAACCACAAAAACAATACATTAAAGTATGAAATAACAGTTCTAGAACATAAGCACCACTCATAGAAATATATTCCTGTGCAACCAACATATATGTGCTATCCTGGTTGACATGCAAAACCACAGAGCATTCTAAGTAAACTATAGATTTTCAAACACATCTTTAAAAGCACATAACTGTTTAGTATTAAAATGCACAGCCTGTCTCAGAAAAGGCCTGCCTCATGCCCTGCCTCATTGCCTATCTCAAAAAGGCCTGCCTATCCATAGATACAGTAAGAAAGGCCTTATCAAGCTGAATAAAACTATCTAAATTGTAAAAATCACAAAAATAATACATTAAAGTATTGAAATATCCCCAAACTCACTTTTTCTGATGCTGTTAAAATGAAGCTGTGAATAGCTCAATTTCCAATCAGCAGGCTTTGCAGGGGTTCTTCCAGTGTTTACAGACCCATGATCAAATCCAGCCGAGAAGCACGGTACCCTGCAGAGTTGCAATCAAGTGCCGCAGGTCAATTAGCCAGTGTCCGCATGGTTGCATCAATCCAGCGGTCTGACACTGTGGTCGACAATACCCCATGCTGGAGTCAGAGAAACCCCTTTAAAGGGTGAAAGCTCAATGTTATTTCATTATCAAAACACACATATTTCCAGAACCCATGTATGGGTTTTGTAACAAATACAATTGTAGCTGTTTCCGATGTCAATGCTATAGCCTGGTGCCCAGTGCCATTATTTGTATCAACACACACACATTTCCTGAACTCATGTATGGGTTTTGTAACAAATCTAATTTTAGCTGATTCATGTGTCCAGGCTGTTTCCTGGGGGCCATTGCCATTTATCTTATCAACAGAAGCACAGCATGGTATTTCCTGCATACTCTGCAAGAATTAGTGAGTGTCACTGGCCCCAGGAAACATCTAAAATTAAGTTCAGCCTGCAGCTGCTTCCTGTGCTGGTCTTCAGTCATAAGTTAAAAATAGCTTCGCTAACCATTAGTTTTTAGTTGGTAAACATGTATTTATATGGACGGCTTGTTTATACCGCTGGCACAAAACCCTGTATTACAGCTATCTAAATATAAACACAATCTGTGCTTTATGCTGATATGGCTAGAATAACTCTCTATAAGACACCACATTTCTAGGATTCCCCAGTTCTTAAAACCTGCCTCTTATCACAAGACCCCCAATTTTAATGGAACCTGCCCAACTCGACAACTCTTGACACCAACTCTGTTCAGAAAAGTAGTTCTAGATATCTTATACGTATCAATTATGGTTGTAACCATTGTAACCATTTCCTGTAACTAATGAACTACCTATGTCTGTAACCTTGCAACCACTGCCTTCATGTAAACCAGCGACCAGATGCCCCCGGGTTTGATGCGCTTTATAAATGTCAAAATAAATAAAAAAATAAATTGTAATATAAAACCCCTGCAGTGTTGATTCACAACTCTTTGGTGGGTCGCAGAGGGACACATGTATGCCGCGCATGAGATGCTGTAGACCCCTTAGAAAAAATTTTTTGAATTTTCTACAGGCTTTGGGAAGCACACTTTACTTATAAAGTGAACAGCTTTTCATTATTTAGACTCTGCATCAAAGCCAATTCGTATAAGATTGATATACATTTTTATATCAAAATTTATATAATTTCTTTTTGATATCAACATTTTCAGGAAAGTATATATAAAACATGTACATTCATATTTTATTTAAATAATATATGCATTTGTATATACATTTCTATATCAAAAAATATGATTTTGAATATTCATTTTTATATACATTTCTATATAAACGATCTGATTTGTAATATTATATTTCATATACAATTCCATATCAAAATATGATTTTTAATACTGAATTTTATATAATTGTATATATCAAAACATATTTCTATATTTGTATATACATTTTATATTATAAAGATATACAAATTGCTTGATATAATTTTCTGCTTCCTAGCAAGTTAATATAAACATTGCTATCAAAAACGTTGGGGGGGCAATTTGATATACAATGTATACCCGCTTCCTATTGCAGCGGGTGGAACCCCTCGGCGAAACCCTAGATTTACAGTCACTGTCTTCAGAGCTCACTTCGCTCTCGGTGCTTGACCGGGCAACATCGGCGAGCGCCGCTCCCAGCCGCTCCCATTTATATATAGATTTTATATAAAATGTAAATTCACTTTATATCAAAACTGATATAAATAAGAAAACACTATATATCCAATATACATTTTATATAAATTCGATATCAAACATGTTTTATATAATTTTTATATCAAATGTATATTAAGTTTATATCAAAGCACATCAAAAGGGGGAGTGACTAAGACCAGAAGCAGGTGGCGTGGCCACCTGTCAAAAGTGTGACTTGTGCAAAAGGGGACACCTCCTACTACTCATGTAAAGGCTTTGCCAATATTCCACAGGACAGACATACACATATGTTAACACACTGCACAGCACACACCCATAAAAAGGGAACAAGAACATTAAAAAGCACAGAACGCAGAGGTTGTCTTACCTCGTCGCCAGTGTGTAGAAAGAAATAAGCTAGAAACACATGTGCCATATTTCTACCTCTCACCTCCCGCTGCACAGCCATTGTTCAAGTGGAGGGCATGGATTTACATCACCAATCTCATTATTGAGTTGTTAACAATACTTAAACCATATTTTCCAAGAGTCATACTGACTTTAAATCTATGCCTACGTGAGTTCCTTCATAATGTGATCAGCATGCCCCGTCGTCCATTTAGCCGAAAGTGGCACACTGCATGATAAAAGGAGTACGATACTTTGGGATCTTCTCTAGCAAACGCCTTCTTCACACCCACTCCTTTACTGCCCCTTTTCCTGCCAACCATCAAACTTTACTCTCTGTCATGGCTGGATCTTCAAATCCTGCTAGGAGGACCAGGCATCAACTCCACCTTGCATCTTGATGGCACACAGCATGATGGGCAAGGACATGTCAAGCTTGGTTACAATTCCTTATCATCTGGATGTAATTTACTGTTCTAAGTGAATAAAGGCACAGCCCACAATGTTCAAGCATATGTCTAAGCACACTATGATTAAACTACCTTTTGCTCCCCATGCGCAGCATCACCTAAATTCTAACTGGTGTCATGCTCCATTTTGAACCCTTACACAACCAGCACTAGCCACAGAGTTATTCTTACAATATACCACAACTCTATGCATATGTTCTGCCTTTTTTCCTGTTGCTCAAAATTCTGGACAGCCTCGTGACAGTCACTTAATGTTGTAATTATGTTTACAGTATACATGCATTGCATCATACATTTCTTTCCAGAGTCTTCAGGAAATCCATTTTGGTGCAGTGCTACGTTACTGTAAGGACACTCAGCGAAACCAGGCCACACCCATCAAAGTTGTGCACTTTCAAAATACCAAATGACATAACATGGCATATGTGTGGGCTGATGCAGGTTAGTAGAATTGGAGTGGCCATATACATCCTCTTGGTAGTTGACATCCATTTATGCAGTGACCTGGCTTTATTTCTTTGTCACCGGTGAAGAATTCGACCATCCGCAAGGTGGGTGTGCGGTCGCCTGGGCTTTTTTGAACTTTTGAATTTTATGGAATGATGGTAGACCAACCTCAGGAAAATGTGTGGGGCTAACCCACACACATTTTTCTATGCTCACAGCACGACAAATGCATAGACCATGTACTCTGGGTGGACACAGCCTACAAGCACAGTCCCCCTGTCATATTTAGTTGGGATATGAAAGCCAGGGGTACATGATGCATCTCCAGAAGGGGGAAGACCACATCTTCCCCCTGCCATGGCCAACCTGATTAACTAACAAAGGTTCAATGGATCCGCCCTGCGCTTTTGTTGGGCCCTGCAGCTGGTGGCAGCGATTCGCATACCAACTAGAGAGTAATTCAAACAGGCCTGCATGGGGCCTGGCTGCAGAGGTTAAACAACGAGACAGGAAACCCCAAGAACCTTTCATATGCAACTGTGTCAACCTGAAGCCAGCTCCCACCCTCAGTATCTATGACAGTGAACTGTCATTTCTGGGACTGCATCTTTACAGTAGTTCATCCCACAGGGGGACTCCATTCATAAGGTTCGTCGATGTGCTTTCTGGGAGCCGGAGAGGCAGACCTGCTGCTTTAATCAGGAATCAAAGAGAGATCCATTAACCAGAGAGACTCTTTGATCCACAACAGACAGGAAGACGAGTGGGACTTAGTATCATATGTTTTCACCCCTCTACCTTTCCTGTATAAAGCACTCTGGTTATGACCTCATGCAATCAGAAGATTGCTGGTAGGGGACCCAATGATTGGTTCATTAAGACAGGCGTAGCCTAGAGGGCTGAGCCCCGCTTTTGGCAGATCATCTGAAGACTTTGCAATGGATAGCAAGAAGAACTCATCATTGGACCCTGGCTGAAGGTACAGTCTGCCTTACATCTTCTGCCAGTGTAAGAAGGCCAGGATTTCCAAAGAGGGAAGCACGATCCCTCCCCTAAACATCTGCCAGGGAACAGAGGGCGATACCAAATCCAGAGCATCCTCTAGCCGCTCCAGGACCAGCACCCATCCAGCACACAGCATGCCCTGGTAGGCTCTGCAACAAGCTTAGTAGGTGGGAAGTGCCAGAAGTTTCCTGAACCCGGAACAGAGGACAAGGCAGCTGCCTACAACACACTCCTCAGCTTTGGGCAGTCCACCTTAAAGGATGACACAAGCCCTTTGAAGAAGTCAGGAGAAGTGTCTCAACAAGTATCAACCAATGTCTGCCTTAAAGGACATTTTTGAGACAGTCGAGTTTGTTGAGCTGCAATCGACTGCAACGCTGACCATTGTCAAGCCGCAGTCGGTTAAAGTCATCCAAGAAACTTCAAATAGTGCTTTAGAACCTCTGACCAGCACTGAAACAACTATTCCAGACCCCGAGCCACCGTGTAGAGCAGCCTGCAGCCGTTCGTCCAGCTTCACTTGCCGAACCGTCTTGCCGCCTGATACCCGCAGCTGACTCCCGTCTTGAACTTTGTCACAGCAAAGCACCCTGAAGCCAGCTCGACCCTGTCGAATAGCAAGAACACCAACAGCATAATGTACATTGTGGTTCAGTCCCCCTGGTCCTTCCCAGAAGACCCCATGAGACATTTTAAGACCCATTTCTTCCTTTGTGCTGAAGCCAAGGTCACTTAAACTGTTGCGATTATTAATTATACCGACTACCCTCCTGTCAGTATCCACAGTGCATCCCTTTTTTGAAACTACTATTCTCTGCATTCCTTTGCAGGGTGGGTTGTATTTTGTAGTGTTGCTAGAACGGTTGTGTGAATGATAAAGTAGACGTCTGTATACAACCTTGGACTGGACAGTCCCTTTTATCATTGAGTAATAATTGTATTTTCGCTGTGTTGCAATTAACCAACGATCCACGACCTTGCAGAGATAAGCCTGGTGTTCCGTCTATGTTACCAAAATTGGACAAGGAGGTTTATAATTTGATTGTGTTTCCAATCTGTTGGGATCCCATCTGGTGTACTAGAGGTGTGGGGTTGATTGATGGTTTAGAAACCGATATTCATCCCTGGACCACTGGTGCCACGGAAGTTGATTCGTCACAGTCACAGCACCTGAAAGGATACCTTGAGCACTTCTGATTTCTGCATTCTGGGAGACAGAAAGCCTTCAAGAGCCATGCATTGTGTAACACCACCGTGTTGTGGGTCACTAGTATGTTTTATGAAATTCTGCAGATGTGATTGCCTTTCAGCTTGTTGCCATGGCAGCCGATCATATGTGAGGATGTATCTTGATATACCGTGTGTCATACGTTCTTTGTTCCATGATGTTTACTGTTAGCTCAGAATTGGATAAATGTTCCCAGGTAACAGCCGGCATATAATAATAATAATAATAATAATAATAATAATAATAATAAATATTATTATTTTTATTGTTATTATTATTATTATTATGATGGTATTTATTGAGCGCGGACCTGGCTTCAAGAAGCATTGGAGCGCTTTACAGAGGTATACAACAGTACAGATACACAGCGTGGGGTGGGATACAGCGGGGCACAGAGGAGGAGTACAGCTTTACCGGGTGGCAGGGAGGAGAGGGTTACCCCATCTTTCTTTGTAGCAGAGCAGGGCTTGAGCCCATGTGGAGAGCCCATAGAGAGAGTGGTGGTCGTGTCCTGTACCTCTGTCACTCTCTAAGGATGCTGAGCTCCACAACGGTTCATGGACTACAGGACAGGACTCACGACAGAGGTTAGAAATACAGAATGAAAGACGGAATGTGAAACGGAAATAAGTGAGGAGAGAAATCCTCTAGTGTAAAATTACAATCTGCTACAGTGGAGAGATATTGGACGTCACTGACGGCTGTGCCCTCTGTTTCCATAACCAGCTCCCATACACGCTCTGGATGCAGTGGGTTAACCTGTATTCTCAAGGCCGGCTACCAAATGCTGCCAAATGAGTCTGTTCTTAGTGTAAGCTTCGCCAGTACCCACCAAACGGAGGGTTGCAGGACTTCTGGTGTTTTCCATGCATACGCGACGAGGCATGCCTCCGCTTGAGGAAGTGTTCCTGAAAGCTGGAAGCCCTTTGTTCCTTAGGCTGTGTTTCCTGTGTAAGGTAAAACTCCCATACAGGCTTGCAAGGGGATGGTTTCATACAATACAGATTACTTTTCTTGTTTAAGTACTGTGAGGGCTCGTTTGATTTTAGGATACCAAGGTTTATTTGTTCAGAGAAGGATATGAAGGGTGATTTATGCTTAACAGAACTGACCAGGATAACGAAAGTGAGTTGCCTTGAGCAAACAATGTGTCATGATCTGGTTCTATGCTGCCTTGGGCCCTGTACTATTGTCAGTTAGAGAGTTGCTGTTACTCTGGATGGATGTGGATGTCGCGGTATTTTCCTCTACTACTGTAATACTGTAATACACCCACATTATAACGTACCTTTCTGTAGTTATATCACAATGCTAGTGAACTTCACTTGATGACAACATAAAGGCTTACGTTGTGAATTGGTTGGGTATATATTTAGTTAGCATTAAATAGTGTTTGTAGTTGTCTGCTTAAATTAATGCTGCATGGTAAATTGTATTTAGCCAAATCAGTAAGGGTCCCTGTTTGCCCTATGGAGACAGGTGGATTTATATGCGTATAAGAAATACATTGAAGGAAGATCTACAGCATAGGACATTTGCAGTGCGCAGGGGTTTCCTTGTCATAGGGACTAAACCACAAGTACAAACAAAGAGAGATAGATGTTAAAACCGCAGACCATCTCCAGTTTAGAGGCGGCAAGTCAATCCTAGCTTGAGCCGGGATCAAGGCAGCTGTCTGGCTCTGGCCCTGCTCAAGCTCCCCTCAAAAGCAAGAGCCGAGCCAGACATTAGCTTTGCTGTCCTTGCTGGAGGTGGGAGCTGGCAGGAGGCAAAAAGGTGGCAGGGCCGGTGCAAGGAATCGTGCTACTCTAGGCAAACTGTCAGATTGGCACCTCCCCCTCCACTCCAGATCCTAACCGTTCTCAACCAAAGGTCCTCATTAGATATAGCTGCATATCACCTTACTAGCCCAGTCTCCCACCACAGCTGACATCACACCTCTCTGCACCATCAAAAAACTGCACCAAATGGGACGACCAGAACCGCCACAAAGTACAGGGCCGACATTCATGAACTGATGCTGTCCACTGCACAAACTCAAGATTGAGGCAAAGACCCTAACCAGCAGACCACCCCCCACACAACCATAATGCTCAAACATACCATAACAGACACAGACAAGATGCCTTTCCACTTTAGGGCACACCCAGGCCACATCCGAAAAGATTGCACACCAAAAAAGATGAAGAAACTTGCCCTGAACACTGAGTCCATCTAGTTCCAACAACAGAGCAGCGCAGTCTTGCACTGCTCCAGCTCCCTATACTCCTAGTACCCCAACCCAATTCATCAAGTTCCACAGGTGCCACAGCGTGTTTTTACTCTCTACACATGCTTTAAGGCAGTGAAGACACCAAGTAAACTCAGTTACATTTCTGAGTGGTAAAAATATGTTCATCACTGTTGCAATTGCTGTCCTTTTTGTTTTTTAAATGCAGTCTTGGTTTGGTGCAGACGCTGTATAAACACAGAATAATTATTTTATGAAACAACTATTATGAAAGGGCATAGTGATCACCAAAAACACTCTCCTCATTGGAGCTTGTCAAGATAACGCTTGAGAAGCTGAAGGTTGTGGTCACTGGCAGCCAGCCACACTCTAGTAGGATAACGCAGCCATGTATCATTTTAGCTTGCGATTACACAAGCCCGCTGAGTTGGTTAAAAGCAATAAGCATCATTTATTTACAACGCTGCAAAATTGAAAGACGTCATCAGCAATAGTAACTTTGAAAAAATTTAATTTATTGACACACTCTCCCCCAAAAAGTAAAGGCTTTTGTCCTTTTCTTAGTCATGCGTTGCAATAAGGTATTCCAGCATTCTCAGTTATCTCTTGAAAGGCACAAGCACACATATAACACAAACGAGCCACCCATACATTTGAAATATCACCCCTAGTCTCACTGCCATTATTTGGGCAAAGTAGGGGGGAACCGTCCTAGTGCTCTGTGTTGCGTTGTTCAAATAAACAGAAGATATTTGGTCGAGGAATGAGGAGTCCTGAGTTATAATCTCGGCTACATCACTTGCCCACATGGCGTGACCCTGAGCACATTACTTTACACCCATCAATACCATTTCCTGTATATACCCAAATGGTAATTGAATTAGAATCGTCAGTGTAACATGCTATGTGTAGCAGGTGCACCGAGGTGAGTGCAACACAGCCTGTTTCGCGTCTATAAACAAATAAAACATTGGGATGATCGGATGAAAGGCAGCATATCGCGATTAAGTGCTTTTTACCTTTAGAGGTGGCCAAATGTGTTGCAAAGAAGAGGAGAAGGAGCTCTCCGATAGATGCCATCTTTCCTGATTCAGGGGATGCCAGAGCACTCCGATTCCTACCCAGTCACCGGGCATAACATTTAATTAAAACAAGAGAGAGGGCCGAGTATGGTACTCTCTCAGCACAGGGACCGGGACACTCTCACAGGAAAGGCACAGCAGGGGCCGCAGGATGGCACACCGTCCACCCAGCAAAAAGCTGCACCAGGAGGGCAGCAGGCAGCTAGTGCAGAGTGCCCAGGCCACCACGTTGCAGGAATCGGACTCTAGCCAATTAAATAATATTTATAAGAGAAGCGGTTAACCGGCTCAGGGTGCTCAGGCCGAACGCTGTGGCTGCACTGCACAACATTCACTAACAATATCACGACGGTCGGTCGAGGAGGTTGCACGTGCATCAGTGCTCTGTTCGTAATGCGCAGGTGCCAGGCGCTCAGCGCTGCCATGCCCATGATGCCACTCGGGACCCAGGCCTGACCCGATCCCAACCTTCATGGTGCCGCCTTGTCTCTGCTGCTGCTGCGGCGCTCGCGCCAGCCTGCAGACAGTGTACAGGGGCAGGGCTGGTGCTATCACAGGCAAGGCCAGACAGTATACAATTAAACATAGTGTGTGGAGGTTAAAACAGCATTTTTCTGCCTAACCTTGCCTAGTGATAGCACCGGCCCTGACAGAGAGAGGATTGAGAAATAAATGGAGGGTTGGAGAAGTGCAGAGCAAGATGAGGGAAAATCAAGGAAGTGCCAACATAAGTGGGAGACAAATAAGACGTTGTTTTTGAGGTTGGGTAAGCACAACCAATGTAATCTCTTCTTCTGGTGATTCAAATAGTGTTCAAATCGATTTAGGGTGCAAACCCGCTGGAGAAAATGCCTCCGTGGAATGGCACTGCGAAAAACTGTATTCAAAGACCTTGGATGTGAAGCCAGCGGTGCGGGCTGCACTCCTGTGACCACTGTTTAGTGGTTTCTTGAAACTTAAGATGGGTTGTTATCCGAACTCATAAAAAATCATATATGCTTAGTTTCTTATTCATATATAGTTATATTTAATTCCAAAAAATGGTAAAGGTAGGTAAATTAAATTAATGCAGGTGCCTTTAGGAATGGCCAATGCATTTCGGAAGTCAAACTTCCTTCATCAGGGCCTGGTAAGGGTTATCATTACAAAAGTATAGCGAAACAACATCAACAATACGACCCGGTATTATCAAAGTACCATATTCAACCATGTTATATAAAATCATTTGATGCATGATCATATTGAATCACAGTTATTATGCAAATCGATCAGACAGTATTTATCCGTTGAATGTCCCAAAAACACAACCCAAAGTCATATACATTCATACCATTAGAAATAAAAACAAATAAAGTATACATACGGGTTGCATGAAAAAATGCAGCATGTGCATGTAATCCCCACGTGTATGTAGATATTGTAAGAAGAAAAGAGAAAGAAACAGTATGAGCGATGGTGAATAATCGTTCCATGGGGAAAAAACAACTTAATACATGAAAACTCTGCGGGGAAACTGACCTTGTTTCCCTTCGGTGTAGGGGTGCGTGTAGAGTTGAGATTAGAAGTCACCCTGCTTGTTGTCTAGTGAACGCGCGTTCATACGTAGCGCTTACACTTAAGCTCTGTAATAATAAATTCAGGGTCAATGTTAGCTTCACCGATGGGTCGGGTAAACTGAGTAATTTAGCGCACGGATGCTAAAGCTTACCTTTATTCATCGAAAACGATCGTGAAACTGAGCGAGAAGCCGCGAGGACGCGTGTAACTCAGCAAATGGCTAAGTTGTTGGACGTTGTTATGGTTACCAATATAGGCTAGACCGGGAAGTGAGGTTGGGTCGTTATGGCGTCATGTTGTAATTTGACAGCCTCTCTATAATGGAAAGTAAAGCGTGTCGTGTATGGTGCAAGCTGAGAGAAAGAAACGTTAGGAAAAAGAAAAATACTCATCAGACTTGTTGCCGTGCCGGCTCGTGGATCTCATTTACCATCGATCCGACATACAAGCTTAAAGTAAGGCTAGGTAACACATAAACTGCTGCCTCGGAGATCGGAAATAATCTATAGATCTCGAGTGAGGGAGGGGAGAAAAACAATTAATATTACCATCTATAACCGAACTCATGTGTGAGTCACAAATTGAAATAAAGCGAATCAATGAAAAGTTTAAACAACTATTTCACAATTACATACATCAAAGTGAATTTTAAGTCCTATATCAAAGTAACTGTTTCAGAATAAAAATATATATACGGTCATCTTTAAACTCCTTCTTCTACTTCCCAGCAATTGATACTAATAGCCCTAACCACGTGATTCAAAAAATCCGGATCTACATTTAGAATACTGTGATTTGACATCAGTCTATTCCACAAACATCATGAAAACAAATGAAAATTAATTACAGTCATGAAAATTCTTACACATAGTTAACACATAATTCAATTTATAAAAAACAACTCAAATCGAATTCTTCGTTGATTCCATCAGGTGACAATGCATCAAGTTTATCAATCCAGAACGCTTCCTGTTGCGCCCTCCATTTTTTCATGTCCTTATTAGCCTTTCTTGTGGGTTGTACTTCCAACACTGTAAATCTTAATTGTGTTACCGAATGTCCATTCATCATAAAATGTCTTGCTACTGCTGAAGTAGTATTTTGATTTCGGATACATGACTTATGTTCATTTATTCTGACTTGTATCTTACGAGCTGTTTCTCCCACATAATATATGCCACATGGGCACCTTATGGCATAAATCACGTTTTCTGACAAACATGTCGCATGATATCGCAATTTAATTTTGGCACCAGTTTTAGGATGCATTAAGGTATTGCCCTTCATCACATTATTACAGTTGTTACAACTCATGCACGGGTATGTTCCAGGATGTTTGTCTGGTTTCCTACTTGTATCTTTACTTCTCGTATTCACTAACATGTTGCGTAAGTTATTACTTCTTTTATACGCAAAAACCAGTGGTTGTGGAAACAAATCCTTGGTTCGTGAATCACTCATAAGGATACTCCATCTGTCTTGAATTATGTCTTTAATCTTTCTGCTTTGTATGGCATAAGTGGTAATAAAGACCAATTCAGGATTCTCTCGTTCCTTCCTTTTAGTCAAAAGTTGGTCCCTTGTCTGTATTCCTGTCTTTTGGCGTGCCGTTTGCAAATCTGTCTCAGGATAACCTCTTTCTTTCAATCGTTCCTGCAGAAGTTCGAGTTGTCTCTCACAGTCTTCCGGATCACTAACAATCCGCTTAATCCTCAGCATCTGTCCAAACGGTAAATTACGTAGTAAGTTTGGTGGATGAAAACTCATCCGATGCAACAGATTGTTCAGATCTGTTTGTTTAGTATACAGTGTGGTATTGATCCTGTTCCCACATATCACCGTTTGTACATCTAGGTAATGTACATTGGGGTTACCAACCTCTAGGGTAAATTGTAGGCGTGTGTCTATGCCATTTAGGTATCTTAGAAACGTGTCCAGGTCTTCCCTTCTTCCTGACCATACACCAAAAATGTCGTCGATATACCTCACCCAAGTTTTCAAGTGAGGCTTCCATCTAATGTTTCCTAAGATATTCTTGCTTTCAAATATGTACATGAAGGAATTCGCGTAAGCTGGTGCCATGGTTGCCCCCATAGCTGTCCCGGATATCTGCTTATAATGTTTATGGTTATATTCGAAACAAGAGTGAGTGGCTATCAACTCAAGTAACATCATCAGGACATCGAACACCTAACGGATAAAAGAGCAAAAACATTAGGCTTTACAGCCGATGAGGCAGATGCCATATTAGGGTTGATCAAGGACACAGCACGCAACAAAGCAAACAATGACCCGACAAGTAAAATCAAGCAACTTGAATATTCAATCAGAAAACTAATTAACAGAAAATTACATGCCGTTACACTTGGCAGATATTTCAAGGCGCAAAGAATCCCAAGAGGACTGAGGATACCATTACGTCCAACCTTGTGTAAAGAGAGCAAGGACTTTGTAGAGAAATGGGAACAGATCTTGAATAAGTGCTCACTCGATCTGATACTTCTTACTATCAAATAATTGTCAGTAAATATTGAACAACTTGAAAAAGAAATAGAAACATTGTCGAAGGAAATCACACAGATAACGAAAGCTGAATCTTTTACTGAGATCTTGGCAGATATTAATATTAAGCTTGAGAGCTACAAACAGGACCTGGAGGCTAGGAAAGTGAGAAAGTTTCGCAGGGACACGTACGACTATTTGAATAACGAAGTATACACATGGACAGATAAGTACACCAAAACAGGAATAAGAACAAACAGACCTACCAGCGATAACAGTAGCTCAGAGTCTGATGTGGCAGAAGTAAGACCACAACAAGGTACAGATAATCAGTCTACAAGGGATCCAGGAACAGACAGAAGACCAACACTACCTACCAGTCAAGTTACAGAAAGTTTTTTAGAACAAAGAGGAAGAGGACAAGGAGAGGGAAGAGGAAGAAGATATCAAGGAGTTCAGACCAGACAACAAACAAGTCGGAACTGGTAGTAAACTTATCCAGAAGAATATTATCGAGGCAGGAAGTCCAGACATTGGAAAAAGGTTTGAAATTCGTACCGACCCATAGCACTAACAGGTTTCAGACGAAAGTTGAAGTATACAAACTTATACGTAAACTGAAACTTAAAACATACTTCGCAGAAACAGTGAATGCACCAGTACCTGAGACTGCAGGTGAATACTTAGAATTTAAACCAAAGAGCACTTTCTGTCCCCCAGTACACGTACCAGCTATAGAGATCTTCGAAAAAATGGTGATGAAAGATTTATCACAGGTACAGTTCAAACATCCCAATAAATACAACTTAAACAGAGGTGAACTGTCACAGATTAAAAGTTTGTTCGCGGATGACTCTATCACAATCAGACCAGCTGATAAAGGTGGAGCAATTGTAATACAAGACACTGAAGATTATCATAATGAATGTCTAAGACAATTAGCGGACGCTAACACATATAAGGAATGACCACATAACCCGATTATGGAAATAAAGAAGGAGCTAGCAGTACTACTAGATCAAGCAGTGGAAAATCATTGGATTACAGAAAAAACAAAATCATACCTTTTTACTACATATCCTAAGATGCCTCATCTATATATCCTTCCAAAAATACACAAAAGGATTGAACAACCACCAGGAAGACCGATAGTGGCAGCGACAGGGAGTATCCTACAACCCCTTGGCACGTATATAGATTATTTTTTGCAACCGATAGTACAGGAGACCTCTACTTTTGTTAAGGACACGACTCATTTTTTGCAAATTCTTAACCAGATACAACTGGAAGAAGAAGACATACTGTTTACTATAGATGTCGTTAGCCTGTATACAAGCATACCTCACGATCATGGCAAGAGGCAGTTCAGACTCTCCTGCTTCAAAAAGAACAGATTGGAGCAAACAAAGAATTCCTGATGATGTTACTTGAGTTGATAGCCACTCACTCTTGTTTCGAATATAACCATAAACATTATAAGCAGATATCCGGGACAGCTATGGGGGCAACCATGGCACCAGCTTACGTGAATTCCTTCATGTACATATTTGAAAGCAAGAATATCTTAGGAAACATTAGATGGAAGCCTCACTTGAAAACTTGGGTGAGGTATATCGACGACATTTTTGGTGTATGGTCAGGAAGAAGGGAAGACCTGGACACGTTTCTAAGATACCTAAATGGCATAGACACACGCCTACAATTTACCCTAGAGGTTGGTAACCCCAATGTACATTACCTAGATGTACAAACGGTGATATGTGGGAACAGGATCAATACCACACTGTATACTAAACAAACAGATCGGAACAATCTGTTGCATCGGTTGAGTTTTCATCCACCAAACTTACTACGTAATTTACTGTTTGGACAGATGCTGAGGATTAAGCGGATTGTTAGTCATCCGGAAGACTGTGAGAGACAACTCGAACTTCTGCAGGAACGATTGAAAGAAAGAGGTTATCCTGAGACAGATTTGCAAACGGCACGCCAAAAGACAGGAATACAGACAAGGGACCAACTTTTGACTAAAAGGAAGGAACGAGAGAATCCTGAATTGGTCTTTATTACCACTTATGCCATACAAAGCAGAAAGATTAAAGACATAATTCAAGACAGATGGAGTATCCTAATGAGTGATTCACGAACCAAGGATTTGTTTCCACAACCACCGGTTTTTGCGTATAAAAGAAGTAATAACTTACGCAACATGTTAGTGAATACGAGAAGTAAAGATACAAGTAGGAAAAAAGACAAACATCCTGGAACATACCCGTGCATGAGTTGTAACAACTGTAATAATGTGATGAAGGGCAATACCTTAATGCATCCTAAAACTGGTGCCAAAATTAAATTGCGATATCATGCGACATGTTTGTCAGAAAACGTGATTTATGCCATAAGGTGCCCATGTGGCATATATTATGTGGGAGAAACAGCTCGTAAGATACGAGTCAGAATAAACGAACATAAGTCATGTATCCGAAATCAAAATACTACTTCAGCAGTAGCAAGACATTTTATGATGAATGGACATTCGGTAACACAATTAAGATTTACAGTGTTGGAAGTACAACCCACAAGAAAGGCTAATAAGGACATGAAAAAATGGAGGGCGCAACAGGAAGCGTTCTGGATTGATAAACTTGATGCATTGTCACCTGATGGAATCAACGAAGAATTCGATTTGAGTTGTTTTTTATAAATTGAATTATGTGTTAACTATGTGTAAGAATTTTCATGACTGTAATTAATTTTCATTTGTTTTCATGATGTTTGTGGAATAGACTGATGTCAAATCACAGTATTCTAAATGTAGATCCGGATTTTTTGAATCACGTGGTTAGGGCTATTAGTATCAATTGCTGGGAAGTAGAAGAAGGAGTTTAAAGATGACCGTATATATATTTTTATTCTGAAACAGTTACTTTAATATAGGACTTAAAATTCACTTTGATGTATGTAATTGTGAAATAGTTGTTTAAACTTTTCATTGATTCGCTTTATTTCAATTTGTGACTCACACATGAGTTCGGTTATAGATGGTAATATTAATTGTTTTTCTCCCCTTCCTCACTCGAGATCTATAGATTATTTCCGATCTCCGAGGCAGCAGTTTATGTGTTACCTAGCCTTACTTTAAGCTTGTATGTCGGATCGATGGTAAATGAGATCCACGAGCCGGCACGGCAACAAGTCTGATGAGTATTTTTCTTTTTCCTAACATTTCTTTCTCTCAGCTTGCACCATACACGACACGCTTTACTTTCCATTATAGAGAGGCTGTCAAATTACAACATGGCCGCCATAACGACCCAACCTCACTTCCCGGTCTAGCCTATATTGGTAACCATAACAAAGTACAACAACTTAGCCATTTGCCGAGTTACACGCGTCCTCGCGGCTTCTCGCTCAGTTTCACAATCGTTTTCGATGATTAAAGGTAAGCTTTAGCATCCGTGCGCTAAATTACTCAGTTTACCCGACCCATCGGTGAAGCTAACATTGACCCTGAATTTATTATTACAGAGCTTAAGTGTAAGCGCTACGTATGAACGCGCGTTCACTAGACAACAAGCAGGGTGACTTCTAATCTCAACTCTACATGCACCCCTACACCAAAGGGAAACAAGGTCAGTTAACCCGCAGAGTTTTCATGTATTAAGTTGTTTTTTCCCCATGGAACGATTATTCACCATCGCTCATACTGTTTCTTTCTCTTTTCTTCTTACAATATCTACATACACGTGGGGATTACATGCACATGCTGCATTTTTTCATGCAACCCGTATGTATACTTTATTTGTTTTTATTTCTAATGGTATGAATGTATATGACTTTGGGTTGTGTTTTTGGGACATTTAACGGATAAATACTGTCTGATCGATTTGCATAATAACTGTGATTCAATATGATCATGCATCAAATGATTTTATATAACATGGTTGAATATGGTACTTTGATAATACCGGGTCGTATTGTTGATGTTGTTTCGCTATACTTTTGTAATGATAACCCTTACCAGGCCCTGATGAAGGAAGTTTGACTTCCGAAATGCATTGGCCATTCCTAAAGGCACCTGCATTAATTTAATTTACCTACCTTTACCATTTTTTGGAATTAAATATAACTATATGAATAAGAAACTAAGCATATATGATTTTTTATGAGTTCGGATAACAACCCATCTTAAGTTTCAAGAAACCACTAAACAGTGGTCACAGGAGTGCAGCCCGCACCGCTGGCTTCACAGCCAAGGTCTTTGAATACAGACAAATAAGACGTCACACCAGCCAGAGACTCAGCAGAAAAGTAGGACATTGGGGAGACATGCATATTTTTTGAAACAGAAAGAGGCATTTGCACAGTGAGTTTCCTCCGTGTACGATGAGAGTCAATTCTTCTTGAAATGGCACTATGTTCACTGGTGCTCCTGTGCCTTTAACCACTTGGGTAAAGACACAGATGATCATAAAGCACATACACTGTCTCAGGAGCCCACTAACGCCAATGTGTCTACAGTGCATGGAAACGTATGTGGGTGAGATCCCCCTTTTGAAAAGTCAGTCTACTAAATGCGCTCTAGAGTGCAGCAAACACTATCATCGCAGAGTGCAACTAACAATCCAATCACACCATGAAAAAAGAATTAAAAATACATTGTCAGACAAGGACTAGAGTAGAGCTCACCGAACACGCGCAACTAACATCAACAGCACCAAATGGCAGTTTTTCCCTGGGCTGTTCGCTGAAAATGTACCTTTCTGTCCAACACAAGCCATCTTTCTTGCGGTGCTTCACTCTTATGTTCATTTTACCTTTGGGTGACATAGACAGAGTAACCTGCGCATTCGAAAACTAGTAAAGAAAATCGCAAGTACCCATGTGCAAGGATTCGAAGATGAAAAAGGTGGAAATAGCTGTCATCCACCACTCCTCCATGAAAGACAAAGTAACCATGATCTGCAGTGTCTGCCCCTTTTCCTTCACTTCAGATCTCCGTTAATACAACAAGGCACAGGCGTGATGTGGGTCAAGCTTCTCCCTACACATGCTTTCATTCATGCTTGCTGAGTAGCTTCACTTAGGTTGTGCTACCATTATTCAAGGTAAATTCTTTCTTACATCTCCTTTATTTGACTCCCTCATGCTCCAGTCTTTGCTTCTCCCATACTTTGCTTCTCCCATAATCTCAATTTAATGTATTTAGTGATATTTTGATTTGAGTAAAGTATTCACTCCGTTCGTGAAGACAAACAAGGACAAGAACTTTAAGAGGCAAATCGAAGGAACTCCAATTGACCTGGTTCCCTCCATTCGTTATTTAGGCACGCAATTCAATAACTCTATTAGGGAAAGAGACTGGGTAACAGTTTTGAAAAATCGGATGACTACATTTTCACTTCAAGGCTCCAAGTTACATGCTGAATGCGGCAAATTCTCCATACAAGCAGTTTTGACCTTCTATACACAAAAGGTGATGCCATCTATCAAATTTGGGGCAGAAGCAGGCTAGAACCTTGGTCATCAAATGTGGACTGCACTAGAAAGTCAATTGTGGAGACGTGTGCTGAGGCTTCCCTCCAATGTTTCTGTGATATCAATCAGACATGAGCTTGGCCTTGGCTCAATGTATGGCACAGTTTTATGGAGATCAATTTCTGCCTTAAGAAAAATATCTCTGATTGATCAAGCCCCAGCCTATCAGATATTGGCTTCGTCCGCAGCATTCCCACACGCTGGAATCCTACTAATTTGGGCAATCAAATTAAAGAATATTTTGGACTGTGCAGAGATAAAATGGAAAACAGTAATGACAACCCCCAAATAGCAAAAAAGAAATGAAGATTATGGAATTGGCTGCAAAATAATGAAAGGAAGAGTGAACTGAAAACTTCCATATACATGGGATTGGCAGCAAATGGTCTAGACTGACTTCCAAAATACTTCACCAAATTTACTTCAAGATTCCATTGCAACCAATTCTTAAGGCTTTGGCTGAACGCATATAAAACAAAAGAGATACTGTGGTATAGTCATGACAAAGACACTAGTATTAACTGCTGTAGGTTCTGTATGACCTCAGTCAAGTCATTAAAACATCTGATCATGGAATGCCATGAATTATCGAATTCCAGTTGTTTTTGGGAAAATACGCTCCAATTAATGGAAACATGGAGGATTGGTGGTACCATTTGTTATCAAGCAACCACATTCCGCTGACATGTGCTGTGGTTGACTTCTTAGAGATGCACTTTTTAAAGGCATCAAATATCATAGAGAAAAACTAATGACATTGAGGCTATATGAAGATCCAATTATACTTTTATGTTTTTGTGTTTTTGGTGCCTTGACCGTCTTCTGAGGTTAGTCTTGCTTTACTTTCCTTCTTTGATCTCTCATTTCTTGTTGGTTGTTTATGATATGAACGAGATGTCAATTCTTTTTGGAACATGATGAGGTAATAGAATTAGATTTGATGAACTGACTATTGTAATAAAAGTTTGCATTCAAACAAAATTTTACAAGCAAAATAAAAATATATATAATAAAAGTAAAGTATTCACTCCCTCATGCTCTAGCCTTTGCTTCTCCCATAATCTCTATTTAGTGTATTTTGTGATATTTTGATTTGAGTAAAGTATTTACTCCCTCATGCTCTAGTCTTTGCTTCTCCCATAACCTTCATTTAGTGTATGTTGTGATATGTTGATTTGAGTAAAGTATTCACTCCCTTATGCTCTAGTCTTTGCTTCTCCAATAATCTCCATTTAGTGTATTTAGTGATATTTTGATTTGAGTAAAGTATTCACTCGCTCATGCTCTAGTCTTTGCTTCTCCCATAACCTCCATTTAGTGTATTTTGTGATATGTTGATTTGAGTAAAGTATTTACTCCCTCATGCTCTAGTCTTTGCTTCTCCCATAACCTCCATTTAGTGTATTTTGTGATATGTTGATTTGAGTAAAGTATTCACTCCCTCATGCTCTAGTCTTTGCTTCTCCAATAATCTCCATTTAGTGTATTTTGTGATATGTTGATTTAAATAAAGTATTCACTCCCTCATGCTCTAGTCTTTGCTTCCCCCATAGCCTCCATTTAGTGTATTTGTGATATTTTGATTTGAGGAAAGTATTCACGCCCTCATGCGCTAGTCTTTGCTTTTCCCATAATCTCAATTTAGTTTATTTTGTGATATTTTGATTTGAGTAAATTATTCATGGTAAATGTGATGCATTGTCTGATTTATTAGTTTTTGTGTCAGCCCCAGCCCAGCAGATATTGTTTGGACCTCTTTGTGGTTGTGATTCGTTTTCTTTTAAATGATGTGTTTTATATGTAAGTTTGTTTTTGTATTATTGGCTTATGTGCCAACTCTGATTTTATTGTTCATCCATTAGGTGGACATATTTTGATGAGCCTGATGAAGGCAGCAATGTTTTAAGGCAACTTGTCTAGCTCTTTGAGCTGTATTGGCATACCCTGGTAATATAACGTATATTTAGTTTTCATATGGTGGTGGGGCTTTTTTGATCACACAGTGGGGTATTATGTGTAATTGAAATATATATGTCTTTAAACCTCCTTGTACTAGGATATGACTCCAAGACTTGATGGATTACATACATTTCTAATACTTTGCTTTGATATGTTGTATTTTCAATGAACGCTGATGTTGTGCCACACACCACTATGAGTATATACCCTTGTGCCTTTTAGATTCATATCTTGTGATTTATTCCACTACAACTATACTGTCATTGTTCTCTATATATGTACACTACAGTATCCATTTTTATATTTGTGTCTGTCTAGAAAGGCCAAACTTGCCACAGCAAATCTTTGAACGGTGATAGTGTAGCTCAAAGCATTAAGTATTTGTGGCAAATACATACAAGCAATAACCACGGGTAAAAACTCCTGACAAGGCTATTCATCCCATTTCTTTCGAGGTTTTTAAAATGTGTACGAGTCAGTTGGCAATTAATGGCAGGGATTATTGCAGTGCTTATAAGTGGGATGAATCTGGCATGAAGCGCTATATGAAAAGTGATATTATTCTATAACCCAAACCCCTTGCAGCCTGTGTGGCTGCTGCACAGTGCTGTACAAATGAATAACACTTATTAATTTGACTATCTGCATAATTAAAAAGTATCCTTCCTTTTAATTACATAGCATAATTAAGGTGACTGCATTTTTCATTATGTCACTTCTGTTATTTAATCATCACCATGCTGCATAATTTACATGTTTTATTCCCAATGGCTCGAAGGTTTCTACATATATCTCAACCCATCCAAGTTGAAATGAGGATCCTCTCACCATAGCCCTTAAGGGACCCTCTTTTGGAAGGTCATCTGAGGATTCTCGAGTCATTTTTAGTTCAATTACTCTCTAATCTTCCCTTGCTGCAACCCTTGCAAATATTCCCTCTTATGCCAAACGCGTATGCTTGGGATCCTTTGAAATTGCCTCACTGTGAGGTTTGCCAGCGATGGAGCGACTTCATAGACGGGTGCAATCTACATGGGTGCAATCTAGGTTGATTGAGGAGTTAGTCACCCCTCTTCCTGCCCAAGATATTTAGTTAATTACAATATATGAGCTTTCCATAACTAGTCTCAAACAGTAATATAAAGCTGCCTCAAAGCAAGGCATTTAGTAATGTGTAGGTTTCTTTTTTAGGGAGTGTAGGGAATCCTCAGTAAATTGCATCTATCCTTGTGATCTGTCCAAAATTCCTGGGACTCTGTCCAACTCCAATCCTGGAACCACATAGATGAGCTCTGTAATTATAATGTATGATGCTTTTGCAGTAAAAATGTATGTGACCACACTCCAGTTAGTCATTCTGTTTAAGGGAAAGAGAAAGCCAGAGTTCATGAAGATAGTGTCCCACTAGGCTTGAATGCTTTTTCAGGTGTTATGTTGGACTATCCCTATTTACATGATAGTTTCTACAATACAACTTGTACATAGTTTGACCTGTTTCCATATTCCAGATTGGGTGAATGGTTGTTGTTTGAAGGAGAGTCAGTTGAAGTAATCCAAGAGCAGGAGGAGGGAAAATCTGGGGGCTTGTTGCACACTTACCTTTGTAACTTGTAATGAAGACAAAATGGAGATACCACCTACCCGAGCAGGACTGCTTTGTAATAGTGGCGACGAGGATGGGATGGTTTAGAGAAGAGTTTGTAAATACAGGTAAGTACAGGTTGGCTCTGCACACAACTGTTCTGCGGCCGTTCGAAGTACTGAGAAAGTACTGAGAAAGAGGAAACCGCACGCTGTGGTTTGTCCACCATGGTTGGGAAGCACGTGTTATGCGGAATGGATGAGCAGAAGTTAAGGGATGTGTGAAGAAGAAAACAGAACAGATGAAGGAGAGATATGATGAGTTAAAAAGGATGAGGAAGACTGAGTTTGAGGAGGGAGAGAGAGTGAGGGTTAGAACACCTGTTCTTGTGGAAAAAGGGCACAATAGGTTTTGGGGACCGCAATGAATCAGGAGAGTATGGGATCAAGCTTTCGTGTTAGAAGATGAAAGAGTGTGGAGTAAGGACAGGACTGGTGAAATGAAGCAGTTAGAGCTGCAGAGTCCTCTTTTTTAGGGGGCTGTGTGGCAAAGGACTACTATAAATCTATAAGACAAAGAAAATACCACAAAAACAGCTACCCGCCTACACATGTGCCAGGTGTGTCTAGTTGCACACGTGCTACCTTTCATGTCGGTCAATTATTTGCGACAGAAAACATAGAGAAATACATATTTTAATTCATGGATACAAAACACTTAGACACATTTATATTAAAACAAGAGGGACAAAAATGCATTTTGTTTACACATAACATTCCATAAAAGAACCTATACTGAAAATCAATTATCTTGACCAGTTGGTTTGAACTGAACACATTCGTCAGATACAGGTGATGTAGTGAGGTTAGTAAACATATAAGGTGACATCCTATTATTAAATGAAACCTTGATACAATTCACTATCCTTGACTTTGTCAGTTTTTCTGTCCTTGACTTTGTCGACACCAAAGAGTGTGTTTCTGGGTCCTGGCAAAAGATGGTTAAACAGGCTCAGTAGCTAGTTATTTAATGCTATCAGGCATGCGTCAGACCCGTCTTCAGGACTTGATTTATATAGATCTCCCAAATTGGAATTTCAGAAGTAGTTCATTGGTTAATTTCCTAAAAACCAAACGAAAAAACCGTGTTGGTAACAAGATAAAAACAAAGTGTAATGTCTCTATGTGTGTGCACATGCAACTAATTCAACTAACCTTTTCATAGTTTAGTTGGCGTGTGTGGCCTTGATTTTAGAACAGATGCGGACAGGATTCACTGGTCCCAACTGTGATTTCAGCTCTAACTGCTTCATTTCACTATATTGGACAACCCCTTTGGTTGGTTGAGCTTAAAGTAATTAACAATGGAGAATGTAAATATCCTATCATTTTCCGACGATGAATATAAAAAATTCTTTGACCTTCCGTCAATGCTAGATACACCCACCCCGAACGCAGCTGCTTCTCCACCCCCAAATACCAATGACTTAGACCTGTTGACACAAAAGAAAAAGAAACTCATTAGAACTGAGTCCCATGGCCAACTTATGGTCGAGTACCTAAAAGCGGGAGTCATCCCAGAGGGGCTCCAGGTATAAAACATCCCCCGGGTCTTTTTAGATAACCCGAAGTTTATGGTGGGGTTTAGTGGGGTGGGCAACAAATGCTCAAGGGATTGGGTCATTCTAGTTATTTCGATGGCAGAAGAGGAGGCAAAACAACAGAAAAAAGATCTAGCCATCCTAGAAAAAAAGATCCTAGATGAATCTGTGATCCCAGAAACTAAAACACTGCTTGACAAATTACAAGATGAAATGGTGAAATTTAAAACATTCACCCTAGACAAAAAAATTTGGAAATTGAAAAAAGATATACAAAATTATAGGGAAGAGATTACTTACCCATATTTGGTTCCAGGTTTTTACCAATCAATGAACGCTAATCAAGGCTTCTCAAGAGGCCCGATTTGGCCTAGACAACACGAAAAATGTCTTTCCTTCTCAAATTCTAGCAATAGTAGTGGTTCAGATTTAGGGAATAATGCTCCCAACAGGCGAGGCGGCCCTTCACGAGGCCAGTTTTTTCAAGGACGGGGCAGACGAGGGAGAATGCGGCAACCATGCAATCATGGAATGCGTACTCGCCAATGGCAACCGCCACCCCAAACTTGGTAATTCCAAATTTTCAATTTGAGTAAACACATGCTCACACCTATTGAAACCAGCCTTCTTAGTAAAGGCTTATCATTTGTGCCTACTAATAATGCTGATCTGTTTAAAACAGAAACGGAGATGCGCAACTTCTTTCGCATTGTAAGACTGAAATACTTTTTCCGTGACAAAGAATCTACATCGGATAAGAGATCGAGTGCCACAGGCCTCAAACCTCCGTCCTCCTTCATCCCACCAATCTTAATGATTTCGCCTGAAATCATCAGCTTCGAGAACAAAGTCCTTCGAGAGATGAGAACACTAGTTAAAACTAAAAACAGATGCACCAACAATCTATCAAAAGAAGAAAAGCTAGCTCTTGCTAATCTAGAAAATAATGACTTATTCGTCATTAAGCCGGCGGATAAAGGAGGAGGTGTGGTACTGTGGGACACTCAACAATATAATAATGAAGTTCATAAACAATTGACAAACAAAAAATTGTATAAACAGCTGCCAGGAAACCCAACTAACACCATACGGGATGAAATCAGCAGCCTTCTGTCTCATGCACTACACGAGGGGTGGATAGATGAGGAAGAAAAAGCTTTTCTCACTAGAAGTCAACCTACCACCCCAGCTTTATATTGTTTGCCTAAAATTCATAAAGATGCCAGCCCCATAGTAGCCGCCATCGGTTCATTACTTGAACCATTATCAATTTACACAGATTCATTCCTTAGACCCTTTGTATTAAAAATGAGGTCGTATGTTCAGGACACCACGAACATGATTAAGATCATTGATGAACTTGCCACGGACACAAACGATATTTTGGTCACTCTAGATGTAGAATCTCTCTACACCAGTATTCCACAATTACAATGCATTCAAGTTATTTTTTCGTATCTCGAAACCAGAGAAGACCTTTCAGTCCCGTCTGAGTTCATTTGCGAATGCATTCGAATAGCGCTGGTCAACAACTTCTTTATGGTGGAAGATAAATTTTACCAACAGCTACACGGAACAAGCATGGGTGCTACCTTTGCTCCTGATTTAGCGAACTTATTTATGGACAACTTAGAATTAAATTCTGTGTATCATGAAAACAACCCTTTCCAGTTAAACATCAGAGCTTGGCATCGGTATATAGATGATGTGTTCCTTTTATGGCATGGAAGTGAAACAACTCTGACAGAATTTCTTGAGTGGATAAACGCACAAAGCCCATGCATAAATTTCACTATGAGTTTCAATCTTCAGAAAATAGCCTTTCTAGATTTAGAAATTTATAAAACATCTCAAGGCTTATTAAGAACCACTCTATACAAAAAGCCATCAGATAAAAACATATTGTTGTCATATAAAAGTTTTCATCCGCAATCACTGCGGGAAAATCTTCCCTTTGGTCAATTCTTACGCATCAGGCGTAATTGCTCCACTAAGGAAGGCTTTGACCTTCATAGTAGTCATCTGTCGCAAAAACTAAAAGAACGAGGATATCCATCTCACGTGATCCGACGATCACTTAAAAGAGCAAGGAACACAAACAGAGACCAATGTCTGGAGAAACGCCATAGAGTACAAGAAGATAAAATAACATGTGTCTCCACGTTTTCCCCAATTAGCAACGACCTCCGTCGCTACTGGTCTTTAATTCAAACTGAAGACTTTTCTATAAACAAACCCCGATTTGCGTTCAAGCGTATGCCCAATTTATGAGACAAATTGGTACATACATACCAATTGCCAAAAACAACCTCAGTACAACAACAAGCTACACTGTGGCATCTGCCACCAGTGAGCGGTCACTTTAAATGTGGTAACTGTTCGGTGTGTCGTTTGACAAAAAACTGTCAACTTAAAGGGTCTAACATGGCACTTAAAAGCCTTCACCAATTGCAATACAGCATGGGCAATGTATGCTATCATCTGCCCGTGCAAATTAATTTATATTGGGAAGACAAAAAGACCTGTAAAGCAGAGAATCTGCGAGCACAGGTCATGTGTTAACAATTCAGTTCCGGAGAAACCTTTAGTTGCTCATTTTGTAAAAGCAAAACACACCTGTGAGGATATTGAGTGGTATATTATTCAAACAGTTCCATCACACCCTCGTGGAGGAGACCGCGACCGAAAGCTGAGGCAGCTTGAACAGAAGTGGATTTACAATCTAAACACTGTTCAGGCTGGCCTTAACATCAGAATTGAATGGAGTTTGTTTTTACACAAGTAACTCTTTTGCGCAAGTGACATTCATGAAGCACACGTAAAACATTCATTAGTGCATGCTGAGCCATCAAATATGCATGCTTACAAAACAGCTTTTTAATGCCCTCTCCTTGAAGAGTGCACAATATTGGGTGGAAATGTCACAATATGTATTGACCATTTCTCCACAGTTTCTTTGAAATAACAAATAGAGTATTACCAAAGTATAATAAAGCAATTCTATTTAATGCTTGCAATTAGGATGCTTCATTCTTGCGCAGCATACTTTTTCTCAGTTCATTAAGTCATTGCATCCCGTTTCCCTTTAGTAATCTGGCCGCGTCCGCCATTTTTCCTTCCAAGATGGCGGTCGCGATTAGATGAATTTATAAATACAGCGAGTCTAGCCTTTTCCTAACGTGAGTGAAAGCGAACCCGGCAGTAACTACCCGCGTTCGTTTCGAGTGGAAGCAACAACGCTTGTGATCAAGCAAGTTCCTTGAAAAGCAGCAATTGTAAGTACTCATATCACGCCTTTGTGATATGTAAACAGCACTATTCTGTTAGCTACATACGGATCGTTACATCTCCGTATTTCCTTTAACAAACTAGGTAAATTTCAATTTACAATACGAAAAACACCACATACCTGATATCTGTGTCCGCGAATGAAGCTATATCGTAGCATATCTTCGCTTGGATCAAGAGGTATGTTCCTCCCTTTTCAAAAAAAATGTAGTATTTATTAAAAAATGCTCAAAACAATAGTGCAACATAATTGATTTGAAGGTAGTTTGTATCACTTTAGATACAAACTTGACTTGGCTCATTTAGTTGGCTTCGCTGCTATTTCATTTTCATTTTCGTTTTGAACTCCCGCTTTTTAACGAAATAATATAAAAGACAAACACTCAAAGGCAGTCTGTACCGCTTTAGATACGAACTCAATTTGGCTCATTTAGGTGGCTCTGTTGCCAGTCATTTTTGAACTTTTGCCTTCTAATGAATGTAGCGCAAAAGAGAAAACAAACTTTTCATAAAAATCATCTTCGTTTGTTGCAGTTTCCAAATCTTTGAGAAGAAATCACAGTTGGGACCAGTGAATCCTGTCCGCATCTGTTCTAAAATCAAGGCCACACACGCCAAATAAACTATGAAGAGGTTAGTTGAATTAGTTGCATGTGCACACACATAGAGACATTACACTTTGTTTTTATCTTGTTACCAACACGGTTTTTTCGTTTGGTTTTTAGGAAATTAACCAATGAACTATTTCTGAAATTCCAATTTGGGAGGTCTATATAAATCAAGTCCTGAAGACGGGTCCGACGCATGCCTGATAGCATTAAATAACTAGCTACTGAGCCTGTTTAACCATCTTTTGCCAGGACCCAGAAACACACTCTTTGGTGTCGACAAAGTCAAGGACAGAAAAACTGACAAAGTCAAGGATAGTGAATTGTATCAAGGTTTCATTTAATAATAGGATGTCACCTTATATGTTTACTAACCTCACTACATCACCTGTATCTGACGAATGTGTTCAGTTCAAACCAACTGGTCAAGATAATTGATTTTCAGTATAGGTTCTTTTATGGAATGCTATGTGTAAACAAAATGCATTTTTGTCCCTCTTGTTTTAATATAAATTTGTCTAAGTGTTTTGTATCCATGAATTAAAATATGTATTTCTCTATGTTTTCTGTCGCAAATAATTGACCGACATGAAAGGTAGCACGTTGTGCAACTAGACACACCTGGCGGGTAGCTGTTTTTGTGGTATTTTCTTTGTCGTAAGGATAGGACTGCCAAGAGGATGGAAGAGTGAGTTTGCACTCCAACAAAGTATCATTTCTTTTAGTTTTAGGATAAGTAGTGTAAGGGGGCATATGTGTTATATTGGACTATACTTATTTACATGTTAGTGTCTACAATGCAACTTGTACATAGTTTGACCTGTTTCTATACTCCAGATTGGAATGTTCTATTCAGAATGTGAGCGAGTGAGTTACCCACTTACCTTTGTAACCTGTAATAAAGACAAGTTGGAGATACTACTTACCCGAGCAGGAGTGCTTGGCAATAAGGGAGTTATAAAAGTGGTAGTAATAGGCAGTAATAATGTCCGTGAATCAGTCTTGAGAGACCTTTTAGTCCAGTTTTGCTGGTAGATAACGAAAACATAACCTTTTTTCTGATATATTATTGTGGTGATAAATACAGCTTGTTTGTTATGTCACTTCTGTCATTTACAAAATATTAGGCTGTCTAATTTACCCACATTTTGTTCTATGGCTCGGCTGTTGATTTGGCCCTCAAGGCCAAGACAGACTTCCGGCTCAGATCTGGCTTGGCTCTCCCTGTACCGTTCTTGGCTTACCCACCCTACCCCTGTGAGTGTCTGCAGACAGCATCGGGGACCATAGAAGGGGTGGGCTGAAAGCAGATAGGGTGAATGATTATTGAACTGGACAGCAGGAGTAAACTCTATAAGCGGGTTTGACGCACACGCATCTCATCCTTTTCCAGTGTGGCGCAACTCTTTTTACCATCCTTCCAGCCTTCTTACTTGTAATGTTCCTTGTCTGCATTCATTTGAATTGGTGTAAGTAAGGGTATGACAGTAGCTTCTAGGTTCACCTTGTTATTTTGTTCAGTACTGCGACATACAATGTTACATTTGTTTCAGTTTGTTGCGTTGTTGGATTTGTGTTGAGGAAGTACTGAGGGGAACCTATTTGAAGGAGTCCAATATTACTTCATGTCATGTTCAAATTGACCTTAGGATAAGTAAGTGATAGTGTATGTGTGTGTGTTTCTGTGTGGTTAGTGAATGGTCAGGCAACCTGTTGTCACCGATTCAACAGAACTCCCTTGGATTGCAACGGGGCTGGGCGTAGTTTGGGCGTCTAACCACTGTTAATTTAATCTTGGATGAACCTCCCAAACGGCGGATGTACAAGTGCTTTGAGGTGTGGTGTTGGACTCCAGTGCAGATTAACTTTAAAGTGAACAAGGTACCTAAAAATATGAGCATGTTTCCATAGGTTTGGCCTTATATCATGCTCTATGAAATATGGTTATTTTGTGTTAAGATGCAAGTTATTTAGGGTGGCGTAAATGTGTGCACCATTTATCACAAGTGCAATTATTACTCTATGGACATCATGTGTACCCATACCAAAGAAATGTGGAGCTATGGGCTTTATCATACACCTCTTTTCAAGTTCACATGCCAACTGCATCTTCATTTGTTTATAGAAGCTTCCACTATTTGTATACATGTGCAGTACAAAGTGTTTCTGGGCAACCATTCTCACCATCTGGGTTGCCCTGCCTCCCTCCTCTTCTTAGTGTATGTGTGCCTTTAGTTCAGTTGTCATTCTTTGCCTTTTCTACTGTAGTGTTCCATTGTGGATGACACCCAGACCTCTCGAGTAGAATTTCTGGCAACTCTCCTGTTGATGTGTCTTCTCTGGATTGTCTTGTGGAGGTCAGGAATGGGATTTGCACATTTGCCAGAGCACTGGATATGTACATACAACGGAGTTAGCTTGTAATGGAGCAGCTCATCTATGTACATTGGGAAACCTGTGTGCTGAACGCATCCACTGTTTTCCCAGTGCATTGAAGGGAAATATACAAAATGTAGCCCTCATTTGTGCGCCCCACAGTCACTGCGACTTTGGGGGCACACAAAATACTGACTCCCATTACTGCACCCAAGCAGAGCAGGGATTGCAGGGGTGTCCCCCGCTCTTGTTGGGGGCAGTAACGGGAGTCTGGGGCTGTATGGGTGTCCCCCGCTTACCATTGTGGTAAGCTGGGGACAAGAAAGTAAAAAAAAGCACCCTGCAGCGTCAGCTCCGACCCACGCAAGTGGGATGAACCGACGCTGCAGTGATAGCAGGGAGTCTGCAGCGCACACAGAAGTGTGCCGCCGTAAAGGGGTGGGGGTTGGGCTTGTTAGAGGTATTAATTGGCGTCGACATTTTCGTCGGCGCAGTTACGGGGGGCTCAGTGATCACATAGATTCCATTGAAGCAATCGGAGAACAAGCCGCTCGTGTCCTTGGAGATTAGTGCAGGTGCTACACTGCAGGGAGGACATAGGCCGCTTCACCTGTTGCAGAGACTTTCCTTTCTCCCCTCCCGGAACATCCAGACAGAAAGATTGGAAAGTAAGGACATCTAGCATTGGTCAGGCTGGCATCCATTAGATATCGGTGGGTTGCATAATCATCCCTTTTCTCAGTTTAGGTCTTAATGTCCTCAGGGTGCCAGTGACCCAATGGTTCCATATCAGGACACTTCAGCATGCACACAACGCCGCCCTTGAGCTGGGGTGCGCCCGGTTTTTGAAAAACATTGTTCTACCTTGGTGAAAGGAAGATTTATTGCTAAATGTCCAGATTTCATGGGACCTGGAACATAAAAGACGATTGAAGGCAAGTCCTTTAATACTGTAGTAAGAAGGTGTGGTTCTATGTTCATTCATTCCCAGTAATTTTTTCCGCATCTTTTTTGCTGAACATTTTTTGATGAAAAAAGGCATAGAATTTTTTTATTTTTTTATTAGGAGTTCCACACCAACCCTCCTCCCCCCATACCCCTATTATATATTCACTACACCCCACCCACCCTACCCTTTACATGCCATTAGCCCCCCTCCAGATTTTTCGATGATTTTTTTCATCAAAAGATTTTCGGCAAAAAGTGCTGCTAAAAAGAAACAAGCGATGGATCAACGTCGTAGCGATGGTGTAAGGACTTTGACCGTTGTAGGCCCAAGATGCTTTTAGAACCTGGTTTATCGTTCAGATGTAGCTACATAGCCAATAGAGAGTCTGGAAGGATTTGTTATAGGAAATACAAGGTTTTAATATAATATCCATGCAGGCCGGGGCTGGTGCGGATCAGGTCAATTTGTGCATAATTGAAGCACAGCTTGAATGATCTTTTGACTCTTGAATCTTTTTTTTAATCATGTTTGTGCTGTGTTTAATAATGGCGCTCTGGTCCTGTTGTACATAAACCAGGCTTAACGGTCCTAAAATAGAGCGCATATCCGAACAATTAGCCGCTGACTCTAAATATATAACATTCTGGAGTGACACATAGAAAAAAAAGTTTGCGCAAGATTTCTGAGCGGGAATATATGATTACCTCATGCGGAGAAATAGGAACGGAGGTCACAAACAGCCCAAGTTTGACTAAATTTGGGATGGCGGGCCAAAGCACGCCTTTCATTAAAGGGTGGGAAGGTGCCCAGGCGGTTGGATGATGGAAACATAATTATGCATAGCAGGGGGGCATAGGTAAGGCTTCATGGCGGGCCAACTTGACTGCCTTCAGACATTAAAAATGCAAATTAAAAGGAAAACATTAGAGTTCAGATTCACAGAACACTAATTTCCATTTTAGAGAGAGACAGAGAGAGAAAGAGGCTGGCATGTGTATGAGAAATGGAAGTAGCAAGAATGCCAACTATTTCCTGCAGTATGCCCATGTGTAGCTCTTTTCATACACACTTCGATATTCACCAAGTTTAGCTGTGGCAGATACTGTTCTAGTTTAAAAATGTAAATACAAGCAAAATGGAAACATTTAATTTTGGCTATTTAGATTAAACTGAATTTGAACAGCTAAATTAAAATTAGGGTGATGCATTTACAGGCTGCCCAGTAGGAGCCACAAGAGAACAGGCACTATTGGGGTTGAAAGCAGCGGAACAACTGGAATAGGACACCACTGTTTTTATTTTGATGAAAAAATACCAACTCAATAGGATTCACTCCCTATCTTCCCATCTCTCTGCTACTGATGATTTTCCCACTTCTTCTACAAAATCAGTAAAATAAGGGACACCCATTCCCACACTGCTGTCCAACCCACGCCTCACTCCTTCTCTCCTCCTCGACACCCACCCTCTCCTCACAAGCTTACTTTTCTACCACCTGTCCCACTGAACTCTCACCCACCCTAGGCTCAGCCAACCCATCCTGTGCCTTTAGCGATTCCTTCACAACGCAAATAACGAAATACCTTGCATTCATTGCCTCTCCTGCCACTTCCCTCTGTACACTCTAGAAGCATCTTTCCTGCTTGTTGTAAAATATTGACTGCCATTCACATCCTCAAAAAATCCACCACTGACCCCAACATTCTTCTTTCGACTGACTTATGCTTTCCGTGCCCCATCACTCCAAAATCCTTCAATGAGTGGTATTCAACCACATTATCAACTACCTTCAATTTCACTCACAGTGTGATTTCAGAGTAACAGTACATTACACACTCTCACCTTAAACCGCTATCACCTATAGCTCCAACAATGTAACCACCAGTCACCCCTCCCAACTCTCCTCCACCTTCATTCTACTTGATCTCTCTGCAACCTTTGACACTGTGGTTTGTTACTCTCTCCGTAAAAACTGGCTCTTCCCTTCAATTTAAGAACACTCTACTTGACTGGGTGCCCTCCAACAACAAAGAACACTCCTTTTCCACCTTATGGAACTCTAACGCCTCCTCCCCAGTGCCCATTCCAGAGGGAATACCTCAAGGGTCAGCCCATGGCCCACTCCTCTTCAACCTATATAATTCTTCGCCAGGTAAACTCAACTTATCCGTCGCCATTTATTACTACCTCTTTGCCAATGACACTCATATCTGTTTCTCTTGTCCCTCTTTCACCCCTGCAATCTTGATATGCACCACCAGCTGGTGCTATCCAACTCTGCATGGCTCTTAGGTGCATGATGTTTAACTACTCAAAGATGGAAGTAATCTTTCTCCCTGCTTCCTATGCCAATCCCTCTCTCCCTTCTGTGTCCCTCCAGGTTTCATGAATCTCTCAATCCATCACCCAATGCTTGCAACCTTTGATCCATTTTGGCAGCAACCTCTGAATGCAACAGTTTATTACTATCACTGCCTCTGATGCCAGGCAACTCATCTCTACGAGTGTGTTCAGAAAACAGGACTGCTGTTCTATCCTACTCATTGGTCTTCCTCTCTCTTGCTTTCCCCCTAAACAAAATCCTCACGTTCACTGTATGCACCCTCTAAAACCTACCCAGCCCTTTTTACCATCCCCAAGCACTTTTGCTTTTGAGGCAAGATCACTCTATCTTTAAATTCGTACTCCACTCCTTGCCTTCCCATCTTCCGATGTTCTTGCCCCCAATGACTCGCTGATTGAGTTTCTTTTTACTCTTCTTCTCTAATTTTGTGTTGCTCCTCTATTCAAAATATTTACATCCCCTGTCCACCTGTGCCTCGTCTTGCTTCCGCTCCATTTCTCCACTTTACCCCTCCACACAAATGCTCTCCCTCAGTAATCAAAGCCAACCCCTCAGTGGAACTGTTTAAAAGCTGCCTCAAACGGAGCATGCTGGCCGCGGAGCATGCTTCTTCTACAAGATAGGCAGGCCCTCTCATTGGTGCAATCTGTCCTTTGCCTCTTTTTCATGTGGGCATTTTAAAAGAGTAGCAGGCTGCCAAACGTGGGAAGATCACTTTACATCTAAAAATAATATGAATGGTTATTCTAGCTCTTGATAATGTTCTTTGCTCGGTAAGGCAAGTGTAACATTTTTAATAAGAGTACACCAGAGTGACCAGAAGAATATTTAAAAAAAGAGCCATTTACAATGTTATTACAATTCAATAATTTATTTTTTTAAATAGCTTCTTTGGCTGAGAATGCACAATATTTTGATAGTCAAAATGTCCCTTCTTCTTGGAAAGGGTCTTACTCAGCTTAAAAACAAATATCTTCTGTGATGGCCAAGACAATGTTTAATGTTGTGTGCTGACCTCTAATTGGTAAGTAGTCCCGTTGAACCAACACAGTATGAAATAGAATTTTAATTTTCTACAGTATGCAAAAACACTAATAATGAACAAAAGAGACAATAATAAACTCGTTTGGAGACCCTTCAACCTGGTCATCTGGATCCTTTCAAAGTCTTTTAGAACCACAGCACCACCTACAGAGCCTATTCTCTTCCCCTCACATCACCCCATGTGGACAACGTACACTCAGTGAGATGGTCATATTCCTGCAGGACACATGCAATGACGATATATGTTTCCAAAAACTGTGCTGGTCCCCAATTTGAGGGAGGCCTCTATTGCTGCTGTTCTCCTTTTCCTTTTATCCATATATTCTACTTTTACACATAAAAAGTAGTTAAGAAATCCTCAGAATATTAATGGACAATGACTTAACACTTGACCACAGGTCAACACAGTTGTAAATAAATGTTTCTTCCAACTACACACAATGAAGCGGATACTACCTTTTCTCACCTTCCCACACAGAACACTAACCGTCATCTCCCTTGTCATGGCAAGAATAGACTACGACAACAAAATCCACGTGGAATGTCAGACTACATCACCCAAAAACTGCCATGAACACCGAACGCAGCAGCAAGACTACTCATCAGACTCACTAAGAGCGAAGAGAGAACACATCACACCAGCACTCAGAACACTGCACTGGCTAAAAGTCAAAAAAGATTTTCTTCAAAGCGCTTTGCATAACCCACAGAGCAATCCAGAGCCAAGGAGCTGAATTCATACCAGAAAAAATCTCAATTTACAAACAAAACAGAACATTGAGGCCCAGAAATGTCATTCCCTTCGAACCAAAACAATATTAAAAGTTGAAATTTGGTGGATCAGCATTCTCCTGCAGCTCGGCAAAACGTTGCTACTCACTCCCCAAGGACATATGAACAACAGACAAGCACCTCAAATGCAGAAAATCACTAAAAACATGGCTCTCTGACTCACGGAGCAAAACAGGAAATGCCATTGAAGAGAAACAACCAACCACAACACGAAGAGACACACCCAAAACCAAAAACAACCGAAACCTAATGAACCGAAATTCGGATATGTCAATGAAATAAAGTCTTTTAAAACAAGCCACCATACAACGATATGAACCCAGATAAACTAACATAACAATGTCAAAGAAGCACATTGACAGACCAATCTCATCACTAACCCTACTCAAAACTTTCCAGCATCCTAAATATCCTCAACCACCAAAAAGAAACCCACAAATACCTCTACCACAGTAGGAACTTGAAACCACATTAGAACTGCAGACACTCTGTAACACCCAACTCAACCCAACACGCTACAGAAAACCAAACCACAGACACACAAACCGTCTTGCATTTCTGACCCCTCACATTATGTTCTTTGGTTGTGTTCATAGGCGTCATATTAAACGGAATCTTCATTGCAAGGTTCCAGCAGGCATCAATGAGATACTTTGGTGTTTTTAATTCGTTGTAGTGTGGTGGAAGAATGTTCAAATAGATCTAATTGACTTTACCAGAGCTAAGCGACAGTATTCATTGCCGCGCAAAGCAATCGCTCAGGTTAGATAGATTGTATAGCCTTAGAGAACAGAGCTACCCCCAAGATCCTAGTGATCTCAAAAGTCCAGTGATAGCCATAAGATTCAATTGACCTTACTAGCTGTAGCGTCTGAAAGCAGAATTATATATAATGACAAGAAGCTCTTAAGAATAATGTGATAAAGGTCTTGGAGAGCATTCATGCGAGTCAAGGAATAATCAAAATAGCAGCTACAATATGACCCTAATGCCAAAAAAGCAATGTCATGACATTGTCAATAAGTGTGGACAAATCAGCATGAACTATCTCTCCCATATTTTTGTTTTTGGAGCAATGTAGTAATTGGGTTATTTTGTATTGTGCCACGCATGCAGAAAGGAATCCGCTTTGCAGTGCTCCGGGATGGGGTGGAGCATTCCAGTCCAGCCCACTAGGAAGCTTGGCAGGTAGGGCTTTAATCAAAACAATCAGAGTGAGCCACACCAGGTGGAGTCCGACTGAGGAGTACCACAGTGACGTGAATCCAAGTTGCAAGAGCAGGTGAACAGGAGGGAGATGGCCAAAAGCAGGTCCTGCAGGGACGTCAGGCTGTCCAGGGGCCTGGAAGGCAGGAGAACAAGTCCTGAGTTCAGCTTTCGTTATCACTGGGCTTAGAGAAAGGTGGTCGAGCTGCCTGGCTCACCTGGGGGCAGTGATCTGAAGTGCTGAGGTTTCCTAATGGGAGGTGCGACCGGGAGGCACGTAGGAGCGGGTGGGCTACTCAAGTAGTAAGTGCTGATGGTGGGGTGACCCCCAGGCGAGGGGCAACAGGCCTCCACACGTTGAAGCTCTCCATTGGTGACAAGACTATGAGGAGTACGCGTTCTGAAATTCAGTCTTTTCCTGAACTGGAGGGGGTTCATTTGAAGTCCAAATTTCGGTGGCTGGATGCCCGGCCATTTTGATCCTGATCCGCCTGTCCTTGCGCTTGTACCTGGGTATCTAAAGGGATATTTTTTCTTCTAATCTTTAGACTCTCTCTGGGGTATACTTGTTGAGTTTTGTACTCATTTTGTCTCAACAATTAAATCTTTTCATAGGCAGTGAATACACTAATTGTCTTTACAAATATTTAATTTTTTAGAGAATAAACTAATGTTGTTCCCAAAACATCAGTTTAACATTTTGTGATGATAAAGTCCTTTTGACCCTTTTTTTGTGAATAAAATTTAAAAAATAAAACTCATTTCCTGTCAACATCAGCTTGTCAGGGTCTGAAAATATATCCATTTTGCCCCAAATACCAATTTTTAATTTTCTGTAACTATTTTTTTTTGTGTCGCCCTGCATGTCAATAGGACTTTGCATTCCTGTGTACAGCTTCAGAAGCTTCCATTCAGCATATATGGCCTAAAGTGCTTCCTTTATACAGCCAGCTTCAGCGTCACAGGCCCATGTCCTGCAGGAACACCTTTGAAGACCCAGAACCATCGTATTCAAGGCATATCTTCCCCTGAGACGTATCAGCAAATTTGCCAAGATGAAATACCTTCATAGGCCCATATATCATCATCTTATAAGAGGAGTAACTTCATAGTTGCATGTGTCACCATCCCAAACTAAGAATGCGTCCACATGCACATATACTGTGACTGGGTGCCAGGAACACCCTCATGTGCCCTTTTAACACCATCTTATTCCAGAAACACCTCCATTGGCCATGTAGCCTCATCCTGTGCCATAAACACAGGCGCATGTTCCGACTGACCCTCATATCCCCAGTTCAGCTGAATCGCCTGCCCCCAGGCAGTGGCTCCAGAAACACACCACCGCGTTCTTGGCCGCACCGCTGCCAACCCCCTCCCTTTGCCCTTGTGTGGGACTGTAAATCCAAATAGCTTGACTCCTTTCACGTCGGCCCTCTTCACTTGTTCAGAGTGCTCTGCCCCTGTAGCATAGAGCGCTCCTCTCTCATCTCCCCATTGGTGTGGTACAGCCTCACCAGTCCTTAATGACCAACCGCCACCGCACTGCATGCTTCCCTAACTAGCGAGCACCAAGTCACCAATTTGATTGGAAGCATACACATTTCAGAATGGCCCCAATGTGATGCAGTACTTGTCTTATGCAGGATACTTCCATCGCAAGGGCAAATAGCACTAGTCGGTGCATTGCCAGTAGTGTGGATAGTGTTACAATGCATTGCCAGTAGTGTGGATAGTGTTACAATGCATTGCCAGTAGTGTGGATAGTGTTACAATGACGTCAATGAGACCAGCCCGGACCAGTCTTGCTCTAATGTGGATATAGGCTCATTTTGCACTGCTCATCCCTTGGTGGTACTTAAGCATATGTGCTGTTTGCACCAGTGCTGAGCACCCCGCAGTGAAGGAAAGAGGTCTAGCCATCGAATACACACACTGCGTGCTTACCCAACCTGTGATGCCCTCTCTTGAGCTAAACCTCTGTCTGCAACATCTCGTGTTCTACATAAGAAGAATACCTATGCCCTCTCTTGAGCTAAACCTCTGTCTGCAACATCTCGTGTTCTACATAAGAAGAATACCTATATTCATTGACAGTAAACCAATGCAATTCAATCCCCAGGTTTGGCTTATTTTGAAAGTCGCTCATGATTTAGATAGCATCCGCGACAGCACAATGGAGGGATTGTTGTTTTCTCACTTAAAACGTTCAATGATAACAAGCGTACCATTAGAATCCACTGCATGAAATGAAATTATTTTCATCCTGTCAAAGCAAAAGGTTTGTTGGCTGCCTGATGTGTGCCTCAAGGCAAGGCAACAGACAGTGGAAGGTAGTGTACAGTGCTCTGAGTGACAGCCTTGTAAGCAGGCCCAGTGGGGCTTGCAGGGGCTGCGTGTGGCGCAGCAGCGGGCTTATTCGCTATATTATACTTGGCGCCTTGTCTTCACTCGGCCCCGGAAGCACACAGCCCATCATTCCAGTAGGCCAAAGGTGACGGGGCTCAAGGCCCACACGTTTATATCTGTTTGCGCCCATTGTGCCCAGGCTTGCAATGCCACACATGCTATTAATGCTGCCTATTGCAAATCGAGGGACTGGGGAATCTATGCAGCTTGGTAAGAAAAGCTTTATACCTACTACAGATAGGCGTGCTATTAATGGGGTTTTATTGGGTGACACGGGATGCTCTAAATATGAAAAGCCTATGTGAGCAGCACCGCTTAAAGCATGACAGAGCATGCTCTAAAATGGAAATACCCATGTGAGAAGCATTGCTTAAAGCGTGACAGGGCATGCTCTAAAATGAGAAGCACCGCCTAAAGCGTGACAGGGCATGCTCTAAAATGAGAAGTGTCCGTGTGAGACGCACCGCCTAAAGCATGACAGGGCATGCTCTAAAATGAGAAGTGCCCGTGTCAGACCCACTGCCTAAAGCATGGCATGGCATGCTCTAAAATGAGAAGTGCCCGTGTGAAAAGCACCACCTAAAGGGTGACAGGGCATGCTCTAAAATGAGAAGTGCCCGTGTCAGACGCACCGCCTAAAGCATGACAGGGCATGCTCTAAAATGAGAAGTGCCCGTGTCAGACGCACCGCCTAAAGCATGACAGGGCATGCTCTAAAATGAGAAGTGCCCGTGTGAGAAGCACCGCCTAAAGCGTGACAGGGCATGCTCTAAAATGAGAAGTCTCCGTGTGAGACGCACCGCCTAAAGCGTGACAGGGCATGCTCTAAAATGAGAAGTGCCCGTGTGAGAAGCACCGCCTAAAGCGTGACAGGGCATGCTCTAAAATGAGAAGTGCCCGTGTGAGACGCACCGCCTAAAGCATGACAGGGCATGCTCTAAAATGAGAAGTGCCCGTGTCAGACGCACCGCCTAAAGCATGGCATGCTCTAAAATGAGAAGTGCCCGTGTGAGAAGCACCACCTAAAGGGTGACAGGGCATGCTCTAAAATGAGAAGTGCCCGTGTCAGACGCACCGCCTAAAGCATGACAGGGCATGCTCTAAAATGAGAAGTGCCCGTGTCAGACGCACCGCCTAAAGCATGGCATGGCATGCTCTAAAATGAGAAGTGCCCGTGTGAGACGCACCGCCTAAAGCATGACAGGGCATGCTCTAAAATGAGAAGTGCCCGTGTCAGACGCACCGCCTAAAGCATGGCATGCTCTAAAATGAGAAGTGCCCGTGTGAGAAGCACCACCTAAAGGGTGACAGGGCATGCTCTAAAATGAGAAGTGCCCGTGTCAGACGCACCGCCTAAAGCATGACAGGGCATGCTCTAAAATGAGAAGTGCCCGTGTCAGACGCACCGCCTAAAGCATGGCATGGCATGCTCTAAAATGAGAAGTGCCCGTGTGAGAAGCACCGCCTAAAGCATGACAGGGCATGCTCTAAAATGAGAAGTGCCCGTGTCAGACGCACCGCCTAAAGCATGGCATGGCATGCTCAAAAATGAGAAGTGCCCGTGTGAGAAGCACCACCTAAAGGGTGACAGGGCATGCTCTAAAATGAGAAGTTCCCGTGTGAGACGCACCGCCTAAAGGGTGACAGGGCATGCTCTAAAATGAGAAGTGCCCGTGTGAGACGCACCGCCTAAAGCGTGACAGGGCATGCTCTAAAATGAGAAGTGCCCGTGTGAGACGCACCGCCTAAAGCATGACAGGGCATGCTCTAAAATGAGAAGTGCCCGTGTGAGACGCACCGCCTAAAGCATGAGAGGGCATGCTCTAAAATGAGAAGTGCCCGTGTGAGACGCACCGCCTAAAGCATGACAGGGCATGCTCTAAAATGAGAAGTGCCCGTGTCAGACGCACCGCCTAAAGCATGGCATGGCATGCTCTAAAATGAGAAGTGCCCGTGTGAGAAGCACCGCCTAAAGGGTGACAGGGCATGCTCTAAAATGAGAAGTGCCCGTGTGAGACGCACCGCCTAAAGGGTGACAGGGCATGCTCTAAAATGAGAAGTGCCCGTGTGTGACGCACCGCCTAAAGCGTGACAGGGCATGCTCTAAAATGAGAAGTGCCCATGTGAGACGCACCGCCTAAAGCATGACAGGGCATGCTCTAAAATGAGAAGTGCCCGTGTGAGACGCACCGCCTAAAGCATGACAGGGCATGCTCTAAAATTAGAAGTGCCCGTGTGAGACGCACCGCCTAAAGCATGACAGGGCATGCTCTAAAATGAGAAGTGCCCGTGTGAGACGCACCGCCTAAAGCATGACAGGGCATGCTCTGAAATGAGAAGTGCCCGTGTGAGAAGCACCGCCTAAAGCGTGACAGGGCATGCTTTAAAATGAGAACTGCCCATGTGAGAAGCACAGTCTAAAGCGTGACAGGGCATGCTATAAAATGAGAAGTGCACATGTGAGAAGCACCGCCTAAAGCATGGCAGGGCATGCTCTAAAATGAGAAGTGTCCATGTGAGCAGCACCGCCTAAAGCATGACAGGGCATGCTCTAAAATGAGAAGTGCCCGTGTGAGACGCACCGCCTAAAGCATGACAGGGCATGCTATAAAATGAGAAGTGCCCGTGTGAGAAGCACCACCTAAAGGGTGACAGGGCATGCTCTAAAAGGAGAAGTGCCCGTGTGAGACGCACCGCCTAAAGGGTGACAGGGCATGCTCTAAAAGGAGAAGTGCCCGTGTGAGACGCACCGCCTAAAGGGTGACAGGGCATGCTCTAAAAGGAGAAGTGCCCGTGTGAGACGCACCGCCTAAAGCGTGACAGGGCATGCTCTAAAATGAGAAGTGCCCATGTGAGACGCACCGCCTAAAGCGTGACAGGGCATGCTCTAAAATGAGAAGTGCCCGTGTGAGAAGCACAGTCTAAAGCGTGACAGGGCATGCTATAAAATGAGAACTGCCCATGTGAGAAGCACCGCCTAAAGCGTGACAGGGCATGCTCTAAAATGAGAACTGCCCATGTGAGAAGCACAGTCTAAAGCGTGACAGGGCATGCTATAAAATGAGAAGTGCACATGTGAGAAGCACCGCCTAAAGCATGGCAGGGCATGCTCTAAAATGAGAAGTGTCCATGTGAGCAGCACCGCCTAAAGCATGACAGGGCATGCTCTAAAATGAGAAGTGCCCGTGTGAGACGCACCGCCTAAAGCATGACAGGGCATGCTATAAAATGAGAAGTGCCCGTGTGAGAAGCACCACCTAAAGGGTGACAGGGCATGCTCTAAAATGAGAAGTGCCCGTGTGAGACGCACCGCCTAAAGGGTGACAGGGCATGCTCTAAAATGAGAAGTGCCCGTGTGAGACGCACCGCCTAAAGCGTGACAGGGCATGCTCTAAAATGAGAAGTGCCCATGTGAGACACACCGCCTAAAGCATGACAGGGCATGCTCTAAAATGAGAAGTGCCCGTGTGAGACGCACCGCCTAAAGCATGACAGGGCATGCTCTAAAATGAGAAGTGCCCGTGTGAGACGCACCACCTAAAGCATGACAGGGCATGCTCTAAAATGAGAAGTGCCCGTGTGAGACGCACCGCCTAAAGCATGACAGGGCATGCTCTAAAATGAGAAGTGCCCGTGTGAGACGCACCGCCTAAAGCATGGCAGGGCATGCTCTGAAATGAGAAGTGCCCGTGTGAAAAGCACCGCCTAAAGCGTGACAGGGCATGCTCTAAAATGAGAACTGCCCATGTGAGAAGCACAGTCTAAAGCGTGATAGGGCATGCTATAAAATGAGAAGTGCACATGTGAGAAGCACCGCCTAAAGCATGGCAGGGCATGCTCTAAAATGAGAAGTGTCCATGTGAGCAGCACCGCCTAAAGCATGACAGGGCATGCTCTAAAATGAGAAGTGCCCGTGTGAGACTCACCGCCTAAAGCATGACAGGGCATGCTATAAAATGAGAAGTGCCCGGGTGAGACGCACCGCCTAAAGCATGACAGGGCATGCTCTAAAATGAGAAGTGCCCGTGTGAGAAGCACCGCCTAAAGCGTGACAGGGCATGCTCTAAAATGATTAGTGCCCGTGTGAGAAGCACCGCCTAAAGCGTGACAGGGCATGCTCTAAAATGAGAAGTGCCCGTGTCAGACGCACCGCCTAAAGCATGACAGGGCATGCTCTAAAATGAGAAGTGCCCGTGTCAGACGCACCGCCTAAAGCATGGCATGGCATGCTCTAAAATGAGAAGTGCCCGTGTCAGACGCACCGCCGAAAGCATGGCATGGCATGCTCTAAAATGAGAAGTGCCCGTGTCAGACGCACCGCCTAAAGCATGGCATGGCATGCTCTAAAATGAGAAGTGCCCGTGTGAGAAGCACCGCCTAAAGCGTGACAGGGCATGCTCTAAAATGCGAACTGCCCATGTGAGAAGCACAGTCTAAAGCGTGACAGGGCATGCTCTAAAATGAGAAGTGCACATGTGAGAAGCACCGCCTAAAGCATGGCAGGGCATGCTCCAAAATGAGAAGTGTCCATGTGAGCAGCACCGCCTAAAGCGTGACAGGGCATGCTCTAAAATGAGAAGTGCCCATGTGAGAAGCACCGCTTAAAGCGTGACAGGACATGCTCTAAAACAAAAACACCCATGTGAGAAGCACCGCCTAAAGCGTGACAGGGCATGATCTGAAATGGAAATGCCCACATGGAGCCACTGCACACACATTGCTTATGGGGTGTTTCTGACTCCAGACAATGATAGACCAGAAGCAAACCTGAGAATCTCTGAAGAGTGGTATACAATGCTGCATAGAATACCAAGCCCAATTCTGGAACCATGCTGTTGTAAAGCGCTTGGTTGCTCTTGAGCTAGGGTTGCGCTATAAGAAATAACATGCAAAAAGAGAAGAGGGGCTCTTGTGAGAGGCACCCCCATAAAGAGTGACAGGGCATGCTATAAAGTGGAAGTACGCATGTGAGAAGCACAGCCTAAAGAGTGACAGGCCATGCTCTAAAATGAAAGTGAAAAAGAAAAGGGGAGAAGGAGGGGAGGAAGCGGCAGCTGGGAATCCTGAAGTACTAATGAGTGCAGATCAGAAGGACCCATTTTCTCCATGTGATGTTTTTCTAAGTGGTTCCTGGTAGGAATTTTTGGGGTGTGTGTATCCAGCGGGGAGCCCCAGGTGTTAATGTCCCACTCAGTTCACTACCAGGGAGGTCTTCCACGAGAGGGGTGGTCATGTGGCGAGCTGGTAGAAGCACTGTAGAGATATGCAGAGTAATATCTACACAGTGCCACAGGAGTCACTTTGGGCCGCTGCGGGGAACAAGTGAGTGTTCCTTTGCACTGTGTATGGAAAAGCATGTGTATAGGTGGGAAGAAATGTTGAGCAGGTTAAAGAGGAAGGGATACTAAAAGGATCCTGTATTGATAATATTTATTGGGCTTTGGGGTCACAACTATCCTTGGTTCATTCTTGGGTACTATGGGGTCAGAGGGGCATAGTTCAAGCATGTTCTAATTGGGCCTATGCTTGAGGGAAGATCCTGGTGTCAGATGTATTTTTTGGTGGACTCTTGGGTAGGACTGGTAGGATTGAGACTGGCCTCTGGAGCAAGAACATAAGCAGCATTCTCTTCATTGTGGCCAGCTGAATAGCCAGGCCTTCAGGGATTTCATGAAAGTCACTTGGTGATCTGTGTGGCCATCTTTCCTCTGCACATTTGGACAGTGAAGAGAGGAGCTTCTTTACTAAAATGTTACATTTGTAACCCAAAGTGCCCCTACAATTCACTCTATCTTCTCTTCTCTCTTTACATCCTAAAGTGTCTACACCCTTTAGATGGTTATATTCAGGTTTGGCCTATCCTGTTTTGGCTTAGTTTGAATGCAATAGAATTCCTGCATTTGCAGAGTCTCTTGCCAGTCCATGATGGAAATGGCTGGCTCATATGTAATCCTGCTTCACAGTGCTGGATTTAAAGTATCTCTGAGACAATTGGTAAACATCAGGAATGGGTGGAGTCTCATTCTCGAGCCGGGAAGGCAGCATGTATTCTATCGTTCAATTATCTGCTGAATAAAAACAACTGGGGGTGTGAGCAGTAACTTGATTGGCTAGCCGACACAACAAAAAGAAACGACTTTTCCTTAAGATTAGACTGAATATTCTTCTGAAAGCAGCCAATGCATCGGAATGGTCCAGTAATGGATCAAAGAGGTGCCCACACTGCCCAGTTTTGGAAGAAAATGAAAAAGATTTTATCCGCTAATGCCCTTTGTATTCAAAGGCTATGAACACATTACATTAGGTTGCACACCAAGTGTATTTTTGGCACGTTCTCATTTTTTAGCATGTGCTTCATACATTAGATTGAAACATTGTAACCTTGCAGCTTGAATATCAGATTGTCGTGTCTGTTTAATTTGCGGCCTCAAGTTAAATTGTATTTACATGAGATCTTTTAGTCTTTGGATGAGTATTGGTGAAGTGTGGGAATTGTAAGATTGTATCCAGTGCCTTCTCCTTTTCTCCCCTTACTGATTCTGATACTGCTGCTTTTCTGTCTCACAGCCACTCCTCTCAACCGTATGTCCTCATCTCTTATCCCCCTGATTTACCCTCCTTTGGTCCCCCATCATAATTGACTCATTTACTTACTTTAATATCCCCCTCTCTACCTCCTCCTTTCCTATCTTTAACTGCGGGAGTGGGCAGACTCTACAATGATTTCCTATGGGAATTCAGGACACACATAGACGCCCTTAGCACTTAACATGCAACAATTATTCCCATCCTAATTCACATGTTGAATTTCCAACCCCACACCTGCTGGAGCTGGATCTCGCGGAAACTCTCCAGGTTTCTCTAGTTTCTTAAAGAAACTTGTATTGCAAGTACCCGTTTGCATGCCATCTGATGCAGATACCATGGGGCCTTTCTTATCAACCACCTTCCATGGATGCAGGCATATAGGTGAGGCTCAACTACCAGGAAGTCCTTCAGGCTTTTAATAGAACAGTATCTCGTACCTGAATCTTTTGTGAGCGCATGCCCCCACAAACACTTTCTCGAGGGTTTCCAGTCTGCCGCTTCAAACTCACAACAGAATCATGATTGAATCTTAGGCCCAAGAATCAGTGGTTAGGAATGAGTCCATGTGGGCACCTCCAACAAGTGCTTCTACCGGGGCCACACCTGTGAACAAGTGCGGGGTGGACGGATGTTCTCTCAAGAAGCGATACAATGCTCATACTGGCCATGGGCAATTCTGAATACTTTGTTCAGTGTCCTCATAAGCGGTCTTTGCCGCTGTTGGCTCAGGGCCACAAAGGAGTCATTCTTTGGTGGCCAATTCCAAAGTCTACCAGAAAGCTCTGTAAATCATGACCTTGTAAATGGAGGGCCATTGGCAGATTTAAGCTGTACTGGAAATGCATGAATTGCAATAATCTTTTCTAATGCTGGGATAACCTTGCCTGCTGCCATGGACTTGTCAAATTGCACACCTGGGACCTGGACTGTTGGTCAGCCACTATAAGAAAGTGACGATCAGTACTTGTAGATCCAAAGTCAACACTTACACACTCTCATGGTTTGCAAATTCTCTCCTGTGGTTGTATGGGAGGCCCTCGCAGCACAGGCGGTAGGAGCTGACACCATATGCATCGCCTGATAGATTCCACATCTTATTCTTCTGGAAACCAGACTTTTTGGTGATGGTCTTGGCTGCGGGGGCTACCTGATAACAGTGTGGGGCTAATTGTATTACCTTTGTCACTAAGGCTGTGCTAATGACAATGCATGTGTCCCTTAATAGTAATTCTTCCAGTGCTACCATCAGTACATGTTTCACTGGCCACAGGGTTTCCAGGAGGCTTTGGCCATTGATATCCTTTGATCTAATGATTAGAGGGCATGTTTCCATTCCCCGCTTATGATTAACGGCTATTGGAAAAACATGAATCGAGGGCATAGACTTCGGCATTTCCACCTCTGCGATCATGTTTCCATGCAACTAAATGTCCTGTCCCTCCTTTATGCAGTTTGTCCTCACATGGAAGGTTAGCTGGACAGATGGTCGGCGGGATTGTCACCCCTACGTCTACATGTGATGTTCATGTTATATTTCTGAAGTTTCTCAATGCTTGCTGAGGGTTGCAAGGCAGTGCCCATTATGATGGGCACTAGTGGCGTGTGATCTGTGAGTACTGAAATGGGCTTGCCATATATACAGATGTGTTAGAATCGATAGCCCCATGAAACAGCTCTGGCAGTTTTGTGAATACCTCTACTCTGTTGCCGAGAGAGCACGGGTAGCATACGCCACTGGCCGGACATGTCCACTAGCATCTACCGGCACAAAGTCTGCCCATTTGCTAAATGGACTGGCATCCACTAATATTTCTGTGGATTTGACGGGCAGAAAAATGCATGGTGATGATTTAGGTGAATGCCTACTTGATTTCCTGGAAGGCGGATTACTGCAGAGCTGTCCAATTCCAGGAGGTGCCTCACTTAGTCAGTTACTTGAGTGTTTCAGACAATGTTGACAAGTTCTTAATAAACTTTTAATATTATGTAATCATTCCTAGAAAGCTTTTCACTTCCGATACATCACTTCTTACAGGTGCTTTATGTGTGTCTTAAATCTTTTTCGGGTCCGCTGAGCTTCCTTCTGCCGGAATATATATCGGAAGAAATCTAGTTTTGTCCTCAGGAACTCACATTCCTCTTCATGAAGAGTAAGGTATTGTATTTGGAGCCTGCTCAGCACAAATTCCAAACCCTTTAAACGTTCAGCTTCGGAGGCTGCATGCACTAGTATATTGTCACTAATGTTGATCACTGCTGGAAGACCTGCTAACACACCCCGCATCACATGTTGAAAAACGTCTGCTGCAGAGGATATGCCGAAACAGGTTCATTTATAATGGTTCAACCCTCAATGCATGTAAATATTGTTATGTACCATGATTCTGGGTATAGTACTACCTGGTGGTGCCCATCTTTGAGATCAAGTTTAGAATATAATGTTGTTCCTTGCAAATAGACTACTGCATCATCAATTGTAGGGTTGATGTGCCACTCTCTTTTGATTGACTTGTTGGGCATCTGCATGTCTACATATATCATCATTGACCCAGGTTATTTAGGTTGTGCCACCATGACTATGGGAGACACCCATGGGGTGGGTCTGTCTGTGATATGATATGATATTGCATTTACAATGCGCCTATACATAAGTCTTTTCAATAAGTCTTCAGACACCAGTTTGTCCAGCTCATCTTCGACCTTGCTTCTCTGATTGAAGGGTATCCTCCTGCGCTTTAGGGCTACTGGTTGCAAGGTGTCATTAATGTGGAGCCTTAAGGGGACTGCTTTCAGGAACCCAACTCCTTAAAATAACTGACCATATCTTCCTACCAGACTGTTAACGTCCTCCACGTGTACACCACAAGCAAAATGTACAATTTGTAGGACTTCTGCTGCCTCTCATTCAAAGACAGGGGTGGCCTAGCCTATGGTGAACTCTGGAGATTTCCCGGTAGTCCTCTGCATCCAGGGTCTCTTTTGTGTGGTAGCCTATTTTATTTCCTAATGCTCTCATAGGATCAGGGCTGTGCTTGCTGACAATGTGTAATATTCGTTGGTATTGCCCCAAAATCTCGTATCTAAAATACTCTTATCTGCGAATTTTACTAACACCAAATGCTCGTATTATCAAAAAGCGCAGAACATATTTCCTTGTTTGACCTTTCGACTGCCTTTATCTCACATTACTTTTCCCTGTTTCCCGTGTTCTGAAAAAGTGTTTTGTGCCCTCGCGCAACTTTATATTCCATTTCCATTTTCCGAGCTGCACTGACATGGGGCTTTTAGTTACCCCATTTTCCCTTTTGACTATTTTCCTACCTATTTAAGACTGTGGTCTTCCTTTCATTTTCTCGTTTGTTTTCAACTGCTTTCCGTCGTTTGCGGTCTGTCAGCAACCTGCACATTAAGTGATATGCATAGACGGTTAATCACTATTGTTTCCAAGTTGGTTTGGGCTTCTCTGCATCACATCGTTGTCTGACCTTTCCCTTGTGACACGGCTGTCTTCCCGTGAGGGTTCTGCTTCTGTGGGGCTGGCTTTCACGTTCACTTCCTCCCACAGAGTTGGCGGGACCTTTTGGAAGTGTGAGACGTTTCTGGTCACTGGCCCTCACTATAAGGTTGGCGGAATGGGTTTACCGCGCCGGTGCTGGTAAACCCGTTCCGCCCTATTATGAGGTCTCCTCGCGGGACCCGCAATGGGCGCCTGGAAAAACCAGGCGTCCTTACCGGGTCCCGCGAGGGGACCAGGGAGCTAACAACGGGCCCGTCATTAAAGGGCCCGTTGTTAGCTCCATCCCCATTCCCATTGAGCCCTATGGGGGCTCGAATGGAAATGGGGATGGACCGGGTCCGGGTTCCTCTGACGGGGAATTACCGGGTCCGCCAAGGTTGCGATGGCCTGGTTATTCCTCATTCGAGGATCCCGGGCCCGGATTGCGGTATGGAGGCAATCATGCCGCTAAAAGCGGCATGGTTACCTCCAACCTTCTAATGAGGCCCACTGTCTCCTGTCCTTGGGTTGCTGAGGCAAGTTCATGCTCTCGGTGCGATATCGTCCATGGTGCTGACTCATAGGGTAGGGACATCGTACCCTTTTGGCTCCTGTTTTTCACAAGCACTGTGTCCCCTACCTGGATTTCTCTGGGGGTGGCTCTCCTTACTTCGTCTTCCTTGGCGTTGTGTCTGTGTCTTCTGGTTTCTATCTCCTCCAGGTCTACCTGTGGAGGCTTCCAGGAGTGGTGTTGGGGCAGGCTTCCTTGGATGGGTACCCCAAACATCATGGCTTCTGGGCTGGCATGGGTGGTTGTCTGTAGAGCTCAGGGAGCCATGGCCGACCTTTGTCCTTTGCAATTCTTACGGTTTTGTTGATTGATGGCATGAATATTTTGGCGTCACCATTGGCCTGCGGCCAATATGTGGTGATGTGATGATAGTGTATTCCTAGACTGTTTATGAAGGCTCTGAATCCTTTGCTCACGAAGGAGAGTCCGTTGTTGCTTCGGATCGACGATGGTATGCCATGTGGCGCAAACATTTTTTCCAGCGCTGTGGTCACCGACGAGGCGTCTGTTGAAGCAACAGGTTCAACCTCGGGGTATCTGGTGTGTTCATCAATCGCTATGAGTAGGTGCACCTCGTTGGCAATCGTGCAGAAGTTGATACTTATGGCGTCCCACCTGCAGGCGCTCTGGGTGGGGCACTCCATGGGTTCTGGTGGCGCTGGTCGGTGAGTGGATAAACAAGCCATGCAGGCTTCCACAAGTGCTATGACTTTGTGATGCATGTGGGGTAGCCATACGTGGGACTTGAGGAACGCTTGGGTTTTCACTATGCCCTGGTGCCCTTCGTGTGCTAGTCTGAGGGCTCTCTCATGGAGGGAGACAGGAAACATGATCCGGTGCCCTTTTAGGATTTGGCCGTCTAGCGAGATGGACAGCTCATGGCGTATCCCAAAAAGTGCTTTTAGCATCTCTTGAGCAGCGGCTGTTTTCCCTGCAACTGCTGCCAGAAACGTCTTCCATTAGCCCGACAGGATGGCTATCTTTGCCAGTTGTAGGCATGGATCTGTGTCTGTTTCGACATGGATTTCCTCAAAGTTCATGCTTCTGGGCCTGGCGCATGCGACTATTTGGCATACATGTTCTTCTGTCACTATTGCGGCTTCATGTTAAGTGGAGGTGGCGGGGGGAGGGTGACGTGACAGGAAGTCCGCCGGATTGTCGGCGCCTACTCGGTACTGGATGTCCAGGTCAAATTCTTGTAGTTGCAGTAGCCAGCGCTCGATCCTGGCAGGGGGGTGCAGTGCCGACCCTCCAAAGATAGGGATGAGTGGCTTGTGGCCCCAGGATGTACACGAGGAAGTGTTTGTACCCCCAGATGATTGCAAGTGTGTCTTTTTCAATGTGGGCGTAGTTCCTTTCTGTTGGTGTGAGCGCCCTGCTCACAAATGCGATGGTGAAAACTGTTCCCTCTTTGTCCTTCTGCTTTAACACTACTCCTAACCCTACAGGGTTTGTGTCGGCAAGCAGCTCTATGTCAAAGAACGCCATGGTGGAGTCACTGGAGAGGGAGGCTTTGATTTTCTTGAATGCTTGTTCTTGTTCGATGCCCCAAGTCCAGGGGGCTGCGGTGGTGGCCAGGGCAGGAATGAAGCGGCCACAGTAGTTAGCCATGCCCATAAAGCTGCAAATCTCTGTTGCTGTGGTGGGGCCTGTGCGTTCTTAATGTCATTGACCTTGCCCGGGTCGGTGAACACCCCCCGCTCGTTAGAAACGTAGCCAAAGAAGCTCAACGATCATTTCCCAAACTCGCACTTCTCCTCGTGGAGCGTGAGCCCCGACTCTTCTAGCCGTTGGAGGGTGGTTGCTAGTCGTTTGATGTGTTCGGCTTCCGTTTGCCGTAGACCAGGATGTCATCACTGGCGTTCGTCACTCCTGGGAGGTCTTGTAGGACTTTCCGTATCTCGTGTTGGAAGACTTCCGCTGCCAAGGAGATGCCGAAGTTGAGTTGAGGTGGCGGTAGCGTCGGAGACCAAGGTGTGAGGAGAACATGGTGATGTAGCGCTATTCTTTTGCAAGGCGGATCTGGTGATAGCCCGATCGGAGGTCGAGCTTGCTGAAGACGGTCACGCCCGTCAGATCAAAGATCAGTTCATCTATTGTTGGTGTGATGTGTCTTTCTCGTCCTATAGCAGTGTACGGGGAGCTGCATATACGCACTGCGTTCGGTTGCTTTGGTTTGGCTGTGACCACCATTGGCGAGACCCACGGTGTGGGCCCTGAGGTTTTCTCAATGATTCTCAGGTCCTCGGGCTTCTTGAGGTCCGCCTCCATTGTGGCTCTCATGTGGAACGGTACTCTTCTGTGTCGTACAGCCCGTGGCTCGATGGTGGGGTCGATGTGAAGTTTCACTGACCTGCCCTTGAGACAGCCGATATCCGTGAAAAGGTTCTTGTGCTTCGCCACTAGGTGTTCAATGTCTTCTGATTGGACTGCCAGCCAGGTTAAACTGGATGACCTCTAGGCATTCTGCTGTGGCGCAGCTGAGTAGGGTCTCTATCCTAGTGTCCACCACGTGTATGCAGGTCTTGCAGCGGATCCCCCGGTGGGAGAGTGTCGTCTTGAAGTAGCAAGCCATAGGGAGGGGCTTTTTGCAGCCGTAGGCGTAGAGCAGGACTGAGCATCCCCAAAGTGTGGGTTTCGGGTCGAGCCTTTTGAATTTTGAGGATGACATGACATTTACTATGGCCCCTGTGTCAATCATCATGGTTACTGGGATCTCCCCTACCAGTATGGTACAACTTCGTGACCGGGTTCCGCTCGGCTGATTTTCGCGTCCGGGTTTTACTGCAGAGATCATGTGTACTTTCTCTCTTCTATGGCTGCGGTGCTTGTCCGTGTGATTTGGTGATTGTTCCCTTCTGGACTGCTCCTCATCGCTGCTGAAGCTGTCAGAGTCGTCGGTGTCAATGGCTCGGGCCAGTCCACTGCTGCCATTGCGCTGGCAGGGCACGGTGGACACTCTTAATACCTTTCTAAGCTGGCTCAACAATGTGAACACCAATATTCAGTTCACAATGGAAGCTAGCAATAGTAATGTCAGCTTCCTCGATTTGGAAATAAAACACAAACAGGGGAGGCTAAAATGCAACCTTTTTCGCAAACCGAGTGACAGAAACACCCTCCTCCATTTTTCTAGCGACCACCCCAAACACCTTAGGGAAAACCTACCGTTTGGTCAGTTCTTAAGAATTAGACGCAACTGCACCGATATTGAAGACTTTTATGAACATGCTCAGGACTTGGAGAGTAGACTAACTCTGAGAGGATATCCACGCAACATAATTTCTAGATCCCAAAAATGCGCCAGATTCTACAACAGGGAGGCTCTACTGTCACCCAAAATGAGAACACCTAGCCCCCACTCCAGAACCACCTGTGTTATTACACACGGTACTCATTCGCAAAAAATACGCAAGCTCATTTGCAAATACTGGCCTCTGACTCGACTATGTCTTCAGGATGAGCCAGTTCCTAGATTTGCCTACAAACGTGGTAAGAACTTAAGAGACTATCTAGTTCACTCCAGATTTGTCAAGCCTGCTCCAAGAGAAGGCCTCTGGAATCTGAGGAGCACCGTGGGACATTTTTCCTGTGGAAACTGCACAGCCTGCAAATTTACAAAAAAGACCAAAGAATTTATGGTAAATGGTAGACCATGGACCCACCGCAACCTAACTAACTGCAAGAGCAAGCAAGTTGTGTATGTTATAGAGTGCCCTTGTGGCCTCAGATATGTGGGCCAGACAATGCGTGCTGTCCATATCAGAATATGCGAACACCGATCTAGGATACGGCGTAAAACACTGAGCGCACCCTTGGTTAGTCACTACGTCGAATTCCACCATTCAGTTGACGACATCTCTTGGTGGATTGTAGACATAGTGGTGAATTCCCCAAATGCCCTCATGAGCTTACTATCCAAAGAAGCCCGATGGATCCACCGGCTAGACTCGTTCCGTAATGGCCTGAATGAAGAATTTGTACCTCCTATATGAACTGATCCCCACATCTCCCTTTAGCTGAAATAATTCTTTTTGACCAGTCACTCAGTCTACTTAGCTTTGACTGTGTCCTGTGACCATCCGGTTTGGATTACCTTTTTGCATTTATGTATTATTGCTGACATGATGCTTTTTTGAACTTTAACTTTAAAAGTATTTGCCTTAATTCAATCCCTTAGTTTCTTTCCCCTTTTTTTCTTTAAGCAGCAGGCGTCAGGTCACCTGCCGCCTTGACTGCCCGCCTTGTGATGTTCTCGATTTAGAATGCCCCCCCTTTTTATTTTTTATATATTTTTTGACAGCATCCTCAGATACGTTTTCATCTGTGTACTGACTGCCTATTTCCAGGCAACGACGACATTACCTTCGTGCTTGAATACCTTTTGTGACTTATCTCCAGATGCCCTTTCTGGGCACACGGTCACTTCTTTACATACCTTTGCATTTGTGTGCTACTGTGCCGCTTTTCCATTCATACCATACAACGTTTCACTTCTTTTGTGCCCGGCGTTACATTCCACCCAGTTAGTCGGTGCTCCCCTCCCAGACACACCCCCTGTCTCATTGGTTAGTAACCTGTGACTCGCACCAATGAGTGCTATTCACCAGACCATGTCATCTGACACACCTCTACTTCGATTCCGCCTGACGCCCGGTTGCCATGACAACTTTCCTGTGACTCACGAGCGATCTTGATTAGCCCCAGCCGGCGGCTCTGCGCAGTCTTGTCGGAACGCCATCCACCGCAATGATGCAGCAGATTTTCTCTATGCAGACCGCTCCGTGACTTGCCTGGCAGCTTGTCCTGCAACAGCAGCACGTTCCGTGCAATTCTTCTTAAAACGTCTTGCCTTCAAGGACATTTGCCAGGACTCCATGCAGACGAGCTTTTGCCGTACTGTTTTTCCACAGACAAGTGTATATGTGCTCCGTTTTTCTGTCTCCTCTACCCCCCCCGAGCCTCAACTATTCGTAGTATGGCCAGTTTTCTCAATAGTCTCACCCCCCCCCTTTTTTTTGCAGCACTTCGCGCCCTGTTGTGGTGGTGTTGTTTTTCTGGCTCAAACAAAGTACGATTTACCTGCGACTACTCCACTCTTCATAGTCTTGCCTTGCCAACCTACTTCAGGTACGAATTGTTCCATTGTATACCACTCTATCTTTAGGTGTGTACACTTTTAACTAAATATTTCGCCTACCAGCAACCACTACACCCTGGCATTAGTCTTCATAGTCTTGCCCTCCCTCCAGCAAATATGTCTGCCGTCTTCTTTTTCTTTCTTTTCTTTCTCAACTTTGAGCGTCCTTCCTGAATGTGAATTTCCATTACTTCCTTTTCCTATCAGCATTTAAACCTCTATACTGTAAATTGACCTTCATCTTTGCTGTTTTCCTTCATCTGTAAATACAGTATCTACTTTCGCTTTGAGAACAAACATCTCGTGTTCTGTTCTAACCTGGTACATCTACCAATGGCCGCTGTTTTACAGCAAATCCTTCACAGTCTCATTGCTGACAGCCTTTTGCATTGCTTAACATCTGTCCTTTTACCCTCATACCTGAGACACGTTTCCTTTCCTTACTCTTTCAGTTGCTGTGTCCCTCCACATCAAAGAAGAACATTATGTCTAGTCTAGTACAGGAACTTTAATATACCGGAAAGACAGCATCACAGATTCCCCCTGTCCCTAATGTACATACAGGGTGAGTGATCCGTGTACCTTTGATTTAGACCAGCAGCAAAAAACTATATTCAGACTATATTAAGTCTACTTGAGTACCTTCTGAACTAATTCTGTTCTATTTTTTCTGCCCCCTTTAGGGAGAAAGCAACCCTTCAACACCAATTCTGCCCTGAGGAAAGCTCCAACTATTGTTGTCCATTTGGCATGCCGAAACGTGTTATTTACGTGTGCTGTTCCTTAGTCACTTTAGGAACATATGTATGATCTACCCTACACGTCGGCAGATAACCACAAAAACTGTGTTTGATTTATGTCTCTTTGTATATCAGGGTCATTTTTCAAACACCCTGGTACTTTCTCATTCTGTAGGAACAATTTTTTGATCCCACTGGGTTCGCTTTCTAATTAAGCTATTGTATTTTATCCATATTTTTTGTGATGGATATACTTTTCTGTTCTTTTGGGAATCCATGTACATATTATGAATGTTTTGTTGTATGTTTCCTTTTTTTCAATATTTTTACCTTTTGTAAAAAGTGTTTTGAATTCTAAAAAGTGATTTGATTTCTAAATATGTTTTGACATATTAAACTTATTAGTGTACTCTAAAAACGTATCTTTGGTTTTCCTGTGACTTTCTTCATCGAAGCACTTCCCTTTACACTAATTTTGGCGATATAACTAAAATAATTGACAGAAATAAGACTGTCCTCAAGCGTGGGCACCTCTTTTGGTTTTGTCTCTACTGTATATTTAGCCCTCACCCATGCGTGCACAAAGGGGCACCCCTATTGTTCGTATTAAGCCATTGCACTGTCTGCCTGGTAGTCCTTTGTGTTGATGATCCCATCGCTCTGGGCGGCCTGACGGTCTGCGGAATGCCGCATCACCTTTGTGGTGCGGGGCGGATTCCCACAGTGAGTAGTCTTTAGGTTGTCTGGAGCTCAGGTACACCGATGCGTAATGGTTGAGTTTGCCACATTTGTGGCACGTGGTGCCATATGCTGGACACGGATTGCTCCTGCTGTGCTGTCCTGTGCACCATATGCAGTCCTTCGGCCAGGAGGCGGGTTGGCTTTGTCGGGGCCTCTGTTGCCTTAGGGCATTAACTGTCGCAGTGTCGCTCTTTGTCAGCTCGTATCCAGTGGCAGGCGACTTATGATTTTCTCCATCTTGGTTGTGTGTTCAACCGTTTGCTCCGGTAGATGCCCCATGGACAGGATGGTGCCCAGTGGAAGGTCTGTTTCTGCGAGAATGATGCGTCTGAGTTTTTCTGATGACAAACGGTGTATGACTTGCTGTCTTACTGAGAACTCTTCGTTCGGGAAGTCGCAGGCTAGTGGCATTTCTCTCAGGCGGCTGTGGAAATCTTCTATGCTCTCCTGTGGGCATTGTATGGCCTGGCTCATTTTAAATCTCTCGAAGTCGGCGCTGACCTTTGGCTTGAATTTATTTGTGATTACATCTTTCACCGTCTCATAATCATCCGACGTGCCGCGGTTCGGTAGGGCGTTGAATATGCGGAGTGCCATCGTGCCTAGGTTGAGCATGAGGAATGCTCTCTTCATATCTTCACTGTTGATTTTCCGTGTGAGGAGGCAGAGGTCGAATTGTTGCCTCCACAGCTCCCATTGCAGGCCAGTGCGTGGTCCAAAGGGTTGGAAGGGCTGTATGAACATTCCTTGCGTGGTGTCTAGTCACGTGCGGGTGTCAGGATTGCGGCCATGTAGCCTTTGTGGGGTTGCAACATTGTCTGTCATGTTGCGGTGGGCTAGGGTCTGTGGTTGCTATCCCTCTCACGTGTGCTGGCACGTGGTGGTGTCTTTGTTGAAATGTGTGGGCCAGGTCATGGCTTGGCTGGCTGTGGTCTCTCTCTTAGGCTGTGGCCCTCCTGTTCATGAGGCTGGGGCCGTAGATGGTGGCCTTGCCGTGTTGGGCATATGGGTGTTGGCTGCAATGGTGCCAGGAAGATTTGTGGCACTCTGTATCTTTGTTTGGTCTGCTGGGCTGGTGTGTAGAGGTTATGTCCTGTGCCACCTTGGCGGTTTTCCTCTCCCTGAATGCCGGGTGGTAGGGCCCCTGTCAGTCTGTAGGCTGAGGGATGCAGCATGCGTGTGTGGGGTCCATGCGTGGTGCATTACAGTTTTTTTCCCCATTTACTGTGAGACCTGCCAGCTGGCAGACATGCAGCAGTCTGCTGCTGACCCCCAGTGGCAGCTGATCGCAGTTTTAAAAAATCTTTCTCTTTTCTCTCCGCAGCTCTCCCAGGCTCCCGTATTAGGGGCGAGTGGCTCAGCGGGCCTCGGGTAGCCTGGGGGTGTGGAAACTGGGTGCCCACACTTTGTCAATGTGGGGAGCGGGGATATGCTGTGCGGGTCTTCTGGATCCCGCCTCGTCACCAGTGTTGTGTTGCGGCCCGGCGGGGCCAGGCGATGCACTGCGCCGCTGGCGCTACGCGCGGCGCAATGATGCACAGAGCCAGGGTGGTTAAGGTCCGAAGGGGGAACTGCCATTTTGGCGCGCTCCGCCTCCCTTTTATTCACTCGTCCACGTGACGTGAGCACACCTGCAGATAAATATAACCCTCATGGCTGAGTGGCTTTTCCCCTCTTTATTAGAAATTATATATTTGGCCACTTCCATTGTGTTTTTATATCTCAAGTCTACGAAATAAATAAACAAAACATTAGAATTTTAAAGCAGATTTTTTTTCTGAATGTCTCTGCATTAAATAATTTTTTCTTTCTTACTCTGCCGTCTGTTTGCCGGTTTTCCTGTCAAACTCTGGTCGCACTGCCCGTTGGAGCTGTTCGTTTTTCTTTGAACGTATATGCAGTTGTATTTCCTCTATCCACGCATTGTGTCATTTGAACTTCCCAGTAGAGGATCTCGCGAGATTTTTAATTGTTATAGTGTAGCTGCTTCTGTGGTGTACGTGTTACTCCAGATAAGTAATTATCCTTCCTTCATTTTAAAAACCAAGACACTGATTCATGGATTATTTGCCCCGAAAAAACTGGATTTGTGCGCCATTCTGCCCACAAATCCCTGTGTAACAAGTGGGGATTTGCGGGCAGAATGGTGCACAAATCCCGTTTTTTTCAGCGCAAATAATCCATGAATCAGGGCTCAAATGTTTGATTAACCACCAACTCATAATACATTTGTATCTGTCTCAATTCCACATTTTCGGTCGACGCAGTGATGCGCTTCGCCATTTTTACACTCGTTTTTTATCATATGATATTTTAACGTAGATCCATATTGGTCCACTTTAGACATTATTTCTAGGGTCTCTTTTGGTTCCCAGCCCAAGGAGAGTGCCTTCACTCACTGAAGTGACATTGACTCAAGCTTTTATCTTCTGGGACACATGCTGTACCTCGCAACAAAAGATCACTTTAGAGGAATTGGGGTCGATCCCTCAAAGTTGTATATCCTCACTTTGGTATGCATTACAAGGATTTGGCTTACATATTTGGTGAAAATCTGTGAGGGCCATAACCTTTACCGAGGCACCTGTTTCAATTAGTACGCACGTGCCAGTCTCTTGAGTTTTCACTGCGCAGCGTGGTTTTTTCAGTTTTCCTCCAGCTTCTAGAACACTAGAAATAAAGAACACAATACAATCATCATCTTCGTGTTCCTTCTTTTCTGAGCATCTTGAAAGACATTTGGTGTTGCTTCACGAAAATAGGGTGTATTTGTTTTATTGTGCAGAAATTGAGCATGGCATACTTTCGCAAAGTGATGTTCTTGACCACACCACCCGCACACATGACCTTTTGGGGGGCAAGCCCCCATATGAAAAACATATTACAACAGTAAGTGCTAGCCCCTTCTGACACATTGGGTCACTCCGATACGGCAAATGTGTGGTTGTATTCGATTTTGAGCATGCCTTGGTACTGCCCAGGCTTCTTTTGTTTGGATGGATTTCAGCGTTGCATTCATCCTCCAGTTCATGGAATCTCCCCAATGTTATGATCGCGCTTAAAGGTATGCTCTGCTCAATATAACAGTGATCAGTGCAATTATTTAGTGATTTTAGATGCACAAATGCTGTACTACTGAGCATTGCAAATTTTCTAACTCAGATCAGGGCCATTTTCCCATGTACACTCTCTCCCCAGTACATGTTTCCTGAGAAAACTATTCCTGCTCCTGGGGCCTATTACAAACCCGGTTGCTGATCCTCTACATACGTTCCACCTCCCACTCTATGTGTGCCCTTGTACCATTCTGTCCCCTTCACCAGTTGCAGCTGTTTTCTCCCTGCCCTGTGTTGCCCTGGCATAACCACTAATTCTGGCAGCCCCCTTAAATCAAGCAGAGCACACTTAGTAACCACACAGAGGTGATCTGAGCTTGTAAGGGAACCTAGAGCACACCGAAAACAAACAGAAGGATGTAAGTGCTGAATCACTAAAAGAGAACGAACTGCAAGATATACAGAGCCTAGCTGAATATGGAGATAACTACTGTTATTTTTGGGCATCTTTACAGAAATCCGATGTCTGACAGTGGAATGAATATTGTTCTTATGTTGGAAGGCTGCAGACAACGAGAATGCTTGGTGTAGTGATATTGTAAAGGTCTCGAAGATATCAACATGTAGTGGTTCTCTCTGGAGACATATTTGACCTCTTGTTCCATACTCTAGCAAAAAAGCCAAGCTGGTGGTTCCCATCTCGTCTATGGACTCGGGTGAAAAGGTTATAATGCATAATTGTCAGAACTGCGGTCGATGTCTGTGCTTTAGGTGCATTGAGAATTGGCCATCCTTTCACAGTGTCAGATACATCAATTTCATACCCAAATATTAAAAGGAATAAGTGCTCAGTATTAAAAGGAATAAGTGCTCAGTGGGCCAATAAACTTACAAAACAGAGTTTAAAAGATCAAGAGTACTTCGTATCCACCATAAATTCGCAGTAATAGCTAATTAAATGATTGCGCCCAATAAAATGTAATCGCTCTGCGACTGTGCACGCCTCCTTTGATATCATACCAGATGTAATATTTTACACCCGAGTTGATAGTAAATAGGGACCATTTGATAATTAGTAAATTGCAAGATGGAGGCACGTGCCTCGCTTAAAGTAGAGTGTCGAAGCCAAACTGGCCGGAGAGGAGAAGGGCTCATGGCAAGTTGAACATTTTGAGATGCTCCTTTTGTAGTTGTTGTGGTGTATGAGTCCAACATGATAAGCCTTAGTATGAGCGTCCATTAAGGACAACACTGAGCTTTGCCAGGACATAGTTCAAATTATAGCACCCAGTGTATCATATACGTTACATTAGCACACAAGGACCGGAGAGCAACCAATCAGGCGTTAGATTAATATAATTTCTTAGGTGTTTTATATTGTACCACTATCACCAGAAATCTAGTTTCAGAATGCTTGGTAAATGATGTGACTTATTACTATCATTCTAACACAGAATATGATCCTCGGTTTATCACATGGGGGTTGGGGATGTGAAGGCATGTGTTAGCACGACCAGTGAATTGAACCAAGCTGAGCCTGTTATGCCTGAGCGTCCCTCCTGTCTAAGATTTGCAGCAGAACTAAAAACTGGGCAAACGCTTAGATAATGCGAAATGGAGCAAACCGGTTCTGTAATATCTCAAAATGCGTGCAATAGGGAAAACAGGAATCAGAACATTTTGTGCAATGCTTTCTATGTAACATAAAAAGTAATGTGTTTATTAGATTTAACTTAATGTTACTTGCAAATAGTAAACAAGCAGTCGGCTGCATGTTTTTCTCTTGTGAAAAGATTCTTTAGATTATGTGGATTGGAGCAAAGCTTGTTTTCTTCATTCTCTATTGTGGAATCTGTGAAATCGGTGCTAAATTCATTTACTACATTTTTGGAACAAGGGCAAATTTTAAATCATCTAGTCCTGGGGTGCTAGAATCACATCCAAAATCAATTGGTACATGCCCGGGTTCCCAGGAGCTTTCGGCCGTCGGCTGTTTCCATTCTCACTCAATTTCAGTGACAATTACCACACTCTGCTTTCATAAATGATAAACTGGTGCCTGATTATCCTGGCTAGGAATGATAATCAGTGATCAATACATTTTGTGATTGATTCACTCGCCCTTCAATGTGCACCCTACTATTACTAGAAAAGCTGATTAACTACTTACCTCACATGTAAATCAGGTTTATCCCATGCGTGTTTTGCACTGTGTGTGTTTCTTATCTATATCCGAAGGACTTGCCTCCTAAGGGCTACACTTTAGCGGTATTTACTGAAGCCCGTTTAAGAAAATGTATTTCTTGTTATGGTATAATCATCGGTAGTTCGTCATATTCAATTGAGTGTGTTTTGATTGATTGTTTTTATCTATGCTCGTTTCCATCTATTGTTAAGTTTGTTCACAATTAGGAGGATGCTTTCGTTTTAATAGTTTAACTTTCGGTGACCCTGTAATACATTCTGATATTGGTTCTAAAATTAATTCAATACGACTCACTATAGGCCTCCCTTGTGGTAAATCAGTATAAGCATATGTACTCTAGGTAAAATATGCCTCTATTGCGCCAAGATTCAGACACACAACCCACAAGATCCTCTGTTTCAGTAATCTCACATTTTATTTCAATTTTTTCAAATTGTTTCCCCGAACAATCGATGTCCTACGTGCACATCGTCTACAATACATGCATCCTATACAATTGATGCTCTAGATACACAATGTCTACAATACATGCCGACACGTGTTTCGCTTTGAGGTCACAGACATGTCCATGTGGCCTCTAGTGAGCTGCTTCCAGGCTAATTTTAACATTATATTGCTGTCATGATGCCCGCTCCCGGGGAGCCGGTTCAAGCCCTGCATCCCCGAAAGCGGACATCCAGTCCCCAAAGAAGGACCCAGCAACCCCATATAGGGGCCCTTTGGACAGTGTCCTGGTGCCTATGGCGCCAGGCTCATAAAAGACATCAGTCCTGGCGCCATAGGCACCAGGCTCATTATGGAAGTGCTTGGGTGCACTTACCTGATGCAGACCATGCTGCAGGATCCCGGCCTCCTTGAGGCCTGAAAGGAACTACTTTACCTGTTGGACTAATTTACCATCCGGGCGTGGTCGGGGAAGGATACATACCTGATTGGAGGAAGGATACACACCTGGAACTTCTTCCAAGGCTATTTAAACCCCACCCGAACAGCCACACGTGCTTCGCGTTGTTCTGCATCTAGCAGCTGGACACTCACCGTGTCTGCTCCTGCATCCTGACTTCTGCCACGCCTGCCAGCATCCTGGATCACCTGCAAAGGAAGAGAAGAAGAGAACAGAGGAAGGAAAAGTCCTTACCTGCTAAATCCGCATCCCGGAGACATCTCGCCGACAATCCTGAAAAGAAAGACTTTTATTTAAAAGCTCATCACGTCGATCGCTGCAGCGCCGCATTCCACTCACCTTTACAGGGTGCCTCCGTGTTCAGCAGCGATCATCCGGATTCGCAGTCACGCCCCAGCGCCTAGGGAGAAAAAGACCAGAACAAAAGGTGAGAGAGAGAAGGGAATAAGGAAAGCTAATTCTCCATGTTAAGACTTACCTGTTGATTCATTCCCTCTTCATTTCGGGTCCGCGCCGCATCCTGGCATTTCCGGACCCCGGACCCTAAGGGGAAAAAGAGACATCAGCGTTAATGAGCGAATGAAAAGACATTACCAAAAAACGCTCATTAAAGACTTACCTGATTTCTACAAGGATTTCACCTCTCATCTCGGGTCGGTGCCTGTTCCCCAGTATTCCGTACCCCGGCCCCTATGGGGAAAAAGACACTAGCATTAGTACATTAATGCATGGACACAAGGGGAACCTCTTATCAAAACATTTACCTGGAAGCCAAGCAAGTTTGGTTCTCACCAATCTGAAAATCCAGTGAAGTAACTGGATACCAACGCGCCCCTGCATCAGAAGCAGGATGGAGAGCTCATCCTTCCAGACCCTAAGGTGAGACGCTACGAGGAATCACAGAAGGGTTTCGAGGAGGGTGAGAGGGGAAAGTGGGAGGCTGATTGCATTACCCCACAGACAGTTAATCCCCTATTTTCGCCTACAGAAGGATACTTCTGCGAGCCAGACAAGCCAGATTTGGGGGCCCAGTCCAGTCCGTCTTCTGAACCCTGCGCATTACCTTTGAAGAGGTCACAGCAGCGCAAACCAGGCCAGCGCCTCCGTGGGAGTCAGGTGAGCGTTACAGAACGCAAAGCCTTCCTACAAATTCCCACCCAGGAGCTATGGAAAGTTCTGAGACTGATCAGTTGGCCCAATTACTGGGGGAATTACGGGCCGAAGTCCATGCCGCTCGTAAAGAGACTAATGCCCTCAGGAGGGAATTAATAATATCAAAGGAAAGAACTGATGACCTGGCCAGACAGCTTTTGCAAGGTCAAGCTGGGCAAACTCCTCTACCTGGTTCCGGAGGGAACCCCGCTCCTGTGTTTTCCAGTAACCCTGTGCAGATTAATCTACCTGGAAACATGCCGCTAGCCCCACCCGAACGCTTTGCTGGGGACCCCAAATGATTCGCCGCATTCATGAATCAGTGTCGTTTGCACTTCCTATGCAGACCTGGGGCCTTCCCTAATGATCAGACCAAGGTAGCCTTTGTATTGTCATATCTCAGCGGCTGCGCTGCCGATTGGTCAGTTCCATTGGTTACTCAAGATGACCCGATTCTCCGTGATTTTCAAAGGTTTCAAGCAAGCATGGAAAGGTTATTTGCTCGACACTCTCAGGGGCAGGCTCTGGATGACGAACTTCTATCCCTGCGACAGGGCAATCAGGACCTCCTATCCTATATTGCAACCTTTAATAGACTAATTGTGGAAACGGGATGGCCAGAGGATAAAAGAGTCACGTTGTTTTATCGAGGCCTACGCAGAGAACTTAAAGATGTCTTGGCCCAAGTTGTAAATCCGCCCCAAGAATGCACAGAGTATATAGACTTAGCGGTCCAATTGGATCAAAGACTTCAAAACAGAAAAGCAGATCGGTCCAGGTTTGAGACCCGGGTGTTGGTCAAGACCCATGCTAATCCCAAGGGAGTTGATGTCTCTGAGCCTATGCAAATTGGAGGGGTTAAAGGACCCTTAACTCAAAAGGAACGTGAAAGTAGGCAGCAGTTAAAATTATGTCTTTATTGTGGGAATTCTGGTCACTTTCTACGAGATTGCCCGGCAAAACCAACCCGAAAGGCGGTAGGAGCCGCTGATAAAAACCATGAAGACTCTGTTTTGGGAAACGACTCCGCCCGACAAGTGTAGGGGTCCGCTTGCCGAGCTTGAAAACAAACTCTCAGACCTCGCATTTCATTGTTCCAATGGTTCTCGTAGATCCAGAACAGCCTAAGCGGTTGCATGCAATAAAGGCATACATCGATAGTGGGGCTATTGGAAACTATGTGGATCGTGAATTGGTGTCTAGGATTAACCTCCCTCTCCGTCCTAAAACCAGCAAAGATGTCATCACCACAGTCGATGGAACTGAAATTGCCTCTGGACCGGTAACACATTCCACTACTGAGGTGACTCTTATTGGTCCCGACGGCCATCGGGAGGGTGTTGTGTTTGATGTAATCAAAGCTCCACAGTTTCAGGTTATTCTTGGAATCCCTTGGTTAGAGACACATAATCCTCGAATTGATTGGCGAGCTAAGAGAATAACCTTCCCGGATTGTACACAAACCTGCTACCCAGAAAACCTGAAGATTAATCTAGCATCTGTAACCTCTGCCTCCATGCAACTACCTCCGGAATACCAAGACTTTCAGGACGTCTTCCAAAAGGAACAGGCCAACACGTTACCTCCTCACAGATCGTACGATTGCCAAATCGATCTGGTGCCCGGTGCACAACCCCCTTGTAGCAGGATTTATGCCCTTACCGAACCTGAGAATCTGCATTTGAGACAATATTTGGATCAATACCTAGCTAATGGTTTTATTCGCCCGTCAAAGTCCCCGGCATCCTCGGCTTTGTTCTTCGTGCCCAAAAAAGAAGGGGACCTTAGAACTTGTATCGATTACCGCACATTGAACCAGATAACGGTTAAAAACCATTATCCTCTGCCTCTGATCCCTGAACTCCTTGACCAGGTGAAGGACGCTTGCATATACACCAAGTTAGATCTCCGGGGGGCTTATCATCTGGTATGAGTTAAAGAAGGCGACAAATGGAAAACTGCCTTCTGTACTAAATACGGAATATTCGAGTACCAGGTGATGCCTTTCGGATTGTGTAACGCGCCGGCTGCCTTCCAATACTTCATGAATGATGTCCTTCGGGAACTCATCGATGTTTGTGTTGTCGTATATATCGATGACATTCTGGTGTACTCCTCTTCGGAATCTGATCACAGAAAACACGTCAGGGCAGTACTTGAAAAACTGCGCCAAAACAAACTATTTGCTAAATTGGAGAAATGTGTTTTCCATACCACAGAAGTCGAGTTTCTAGGTTTCATCCTGACACCCAAAGGAGTCCGAATGGACTCAAGAAAAGTGGATGCCATCCTCAAATGGCCATCACCTAGCTCTGTAAAAGGGGTTCAAAGCAGGCTCGGCTTTGCCAATTTCTATCGCAGGTTTATCCCGGAATTTTCACGCGTGGTACAACCCATTACTGCACTCTTGAGGAAAAATAAACGTTTTGAATGGTTTGAAGAAGCCGAGCAGGCCTTTCAGGATTTAAAAGCTAAGTTTACCTCCGCACCTATATTGAAACACCCGCGTCCAGATCTCCCTTATGTCGTCGAGACTGACACATCCAGCCTAGCCATGGGAGCTGTCCTGTCCCAAAGAGATCCCGAAACCAACCAACTGCATCCCGTAGCATTTTGGTCCAGAAAATTCTCGGCACCCGAGGTTAATTATGCAATCACGGACAAAGAACTGTTAGCCATTAAGTCCGCTTTTAAAGCCTAGCGGTATTATCTGCTTGGCGCTCGACATACCATCACAGTTATCACTGATCACCGGAATTTACAGTATTTGAAAACCGCCAAGGCTCAGTCATCACGGCAGCTCCGATGGGCTTTGTTTTTCGCTGAATTTGATTTCGTGATTACCTATCGACCTGGCTGCAAGAATGGCAAAGGAGACGCCTTATCCCGAATTGGAATGGGAGAATCTGATACAAACTCAGAACCCGTACCAATAATTCCCGAACAGAGGATTCTAGGCATGACTTCGTTACAGACGCTTGAAGACATTCAAGCCAGAGTGAAACAACTCCTGGACCCTACAACCTTACAGGATTGGATACAAAAGGGATCAGACTTTACCATAGATAATGGTTTACCTTATTTGGAAGGACGCTTATTCCTGCCACATAAGGAATTACACAAATTAGTTATTTCCGGTTATCATGATGTATTAATAGAGGGACACCCCGGTATTGCCAAGACAGAGGAAAAGGTGAAACGACAATTTTGGTGGCCCTCTTGGCGAAAAGATGTTAAATCTTTTGTGATGTCCTGTGGTGTTTGCGCCCAAAATAAAAGTCAAAAGAAAAGACCAGCCGGTCTCCTTCAACCTCTAGACATACCGCCAGCACCCTGGCACACCCTATCAATGGATTTTATTATGGACCTGCCTCCTTGTTCGGGGTACAATACTATTCTGGTAATTGTGGATTTGTTTTCCAAAATGGCCCACTTTATTCCTTTGAAAGGTTTACCTTCAGCTTCTGTCCTAGCCAAACAATTCCTCTAAAATATTGTTCGGCTACATGGATTCCCATCTATACTAATCTCTGACCGGGGAAGCCAATTCATTTCCCACTTCTGGCGCAAATGTTGTAAAATGGCGCAGATCGACGTAAGATTATCGACCAGTCACCACCCTCAGACCGATGGTGAGACCGAGAGAACAAATCAGACCCTTGAGCAATACTTACGGTGTATGTTACAGCAATCTGAAAGCAACTGGAAAGACATTCTTTGGATAGCCGAATACGCATATAATAATTTGGTACACTCTGGAACTGGCCACAGTCCTTTTTATACTTTGTTTGGGCATCACCCTCGAACCTCAAACCTTGACTCACCTCAGAACCTCGGAATGCCTGCAGTAGAACATCTGCATTCTACAATTACCCAAGCCTTCAAAGATGCAACTACGCATTTACAACAAGCCAAGAGAAAATACAAGGAGAATGCTGATCTACATCGGAGTGAAGCACCTCCGTATCAGATTGGGGATCAAGTGTGGTTAGCTACCAGACATTTACCACTCAAAGGGCCTCGAACTTTTAACCCAAAATATCTGGGACCTTATTCTATTACGGCAATAATTAACCCAGTGGCTGTTAAACTTGATTTACCCGCTAGTATGCGAATTCACCCTGTTTTTCATGTGTCACTTCTGAAACAAGTGGCACCCGGAACCCGACTACTCAAACCTCCAGAACCTATTCTAATAGATGGGGAGCCTGAATTCGAAGTGAAGAACATTTTAGACTCAAAAATGTTTAGGTCAAAACTGTTCTACCTAATTGATTGGAAGGGGTACGGACCTCAGGAGAGGTCGTGGGAACCCAGCGACCATGTGCATGCACCTCGATTAGTCAGGAGATTCCACCGACTCTTCCCAGACAAACCAAAACCCCCGGAGGGAACAACCTTGGGAGGGGCCTTGGGTGGGAGTGCTGTCATGATGCCCGCTCCCGGGGAGCCAGTTCAAGCCCTGCATCCCCGAAAGCGGACATCAAGTCCCCAAGGAAGGACCCACCAACCCCATATAGGGGCCCTTTGGACAGTGCCCTGGCGCCTATGGCTCCAGGCTCATAAAAGACATCAGTCCTGGCGCCATAGGCGCCAGGCTCATTATGGAAGTGCTTGGGTGCACTTACCTGATGCAGACCATGCTGCAGGATCCCGGCCTCCTTGAGGCCTGAAAGGAACTACTTTACCTGTGGGACTAATTTACCATCCGGGCGTGGTCGGGGAAGGATACATACCTGATTGGAGGAAGGATACATACCTGGAACTTCTTCCAAGGCTATTTAAACCCCACCCAAACAGCCACACGTGCTTCGCGTTGTTCTGCATCTAGCAGCTGGACGCTCACCATGTCTGCTCCTGCATCCTGACTTCTGCCACGCCTGCCAGCATCCTGGATCACCTGCAAAGGAAGAGAAGAAGAGAACAGAAGAAGGAAAAGTCCTTACCTGCTAAATCCGCATCCCGGACAACATCTCGCCGACAATCCTGAAAAGAAAGACTTTTATTTAAAAGCTCATCGCGTCGATCGCTGCAGCGCCGCATTCCACTCACCTTTACAGGGCGCCTCCGTGTTCAGCAGCGATCATCCGGATTCGCAGTCACGCCCCAGCGCCTAGGGAGAAAAAGACCAGAACAAAAGGTGAGGGAGAGAAGGGAATGAGGAAAGCTAATTCTCCATGTTAAGACTTACCTGTTGATTCATTCCCTCTTCATTTCGGGTCCGCGCCGCATCCTGGCATTTCCGGACCCCGGCCTCTAAGGGGAAAAAGAGACATCAGCGTTAATGAGCGAATGAAAAGACATTACCAAAAAACGCTCATTAAAGACTTACCTGATTTCTACAAGGATTTCACCTCTCATTTCGGGTCGGTGCCTGTTCCCCGGTATTCCGTACCCCAGCCCCTATGGGGAAAAAGACACTAGCATTAGTACATTAATGCATGGACACAAGGGGAACCTCTTATCAAAACACTTACCTGGAAGCCAAGCAAGTTTGGTTCTCACCAATCCGAAAATCCAGTGAAGTAACTGGATACCAACGCTCCCCTGCATCAGAAGCAGGATGGAGAGCTCATCCTTCAAGACCCTAAGGTGAGACGCTACGAGGAATCACAGAAGGGTTTCGAGGAGGGTGAGAGGGGAAAGTGGGAGGCTCATTGCATTACCCCACAGACAGTTAATCCCCTATTTTCGCCTACAGAAGGATACTTCTGCGTGCCAGACAAGCCAGATTTGGGGGCCCAGTCCAGTCCGTCTTCTGAACCCTGCGCATCACCTTTGAAGAGGTCACAGCAGCGCGAACCAGGCCAGCTCTCTATTCACAAGATGCACCTTGTGCACATGAGTGTGGTGTTCTACCAGACAGTCACAGTACAGCCATCCAGGAAACAATTGGCTCAGTAGTACAGCACTAATCATAGAGTGTTGATACTTACAGCGCATGCCAGATCACTTTAGGAAACAGGGGTAGTAGTGCAAAAATGCATAGCCCTGAAGAACCACACAGTGCGTTATAGATAACAAACCCAAACAGTGTGAAAAACCTATAGGACAAATCTCGTTTACATGTGAAACTCTTAAGTGCATTTTCAGAATTGTTGTTCACATATGAGACAAAAGTATGATAATGGGAGTGGAGGATAAGAACTTACCCTTTGGACAGGCAGAATCTTCCTTTAGAAATAATCTGAATAGTACACAACACTGCTTTTATTTGTACAATTATAAATAACAATACATGCATTAAAACTCGAGGTGCACAGAGTATTCCCCGATACATAAGTGTATTAAAACAAAATGATATAACATTTAGCCTATGCTAAAGACTCGAGAGGTAGAAATATACTAATGTTCTTTATAAATTCCCATCTATTAACAAAGCGCCGTTGCTAGATCCCTTGCTACTTAGGTCAGCACCTCTGCATGTTTTGGTGCCATACCTGTGACGTTGTCAGTTTCTACGTTTTATTTACAATCACTTCTTCAAGATGAAATGCATCTTTATGTTCAAAGCAGCATGCCCTGTTAAACAAACCATCTTTAATTTGTATGCTTTCAAAGAAACATAGGCATGTCATCAGCATCTTTTTAAAGGGAAAGATTGTTTACAAATTCATGTAAAAGTCATCCATTTTGACAGTCTTCCCATCAAGTTCAGTTTTGTCAACAAAAGTCAATTAACGTGGTGTTATTGTCTTATGGGACAGCAAAGGGTGAGAAACAGTTGTTGACCAGCCTCCTTGCCTTTTTGCCTATGAGACTTTGCTTTGCTGTGTCCTGCTACTTGTCAGAATGCACCCATATTGTTCCTTCACAGCTTCACCCTTGTCATTCACTTCTCATACTATCTCTCCCGCCTACTTCTCTCTTCACTCTTCTCTGCTCCAAACCATCTCAACACTTTTCCCATCTATATCAGCTCTTCTCCTCGATGCCACCTCTCTTCTCGGTCCACTACTCTATTTATTCTCAAAACCCACTACAACCTTAACTTCCATTGCACTTCCTCTTCTTGCATCTACTCTCAGGGCCTGTCTATTTCTCAGACTCAATGTAACTATGCTTCTACATCCCACTCTCTTTCTATTGCTCTTTGGAATGCAGAGTCTGTCTGCAATAAAACCTCCTTTACCTCTGACTTCTTCCTTTCACAATCTCCTTCTCTTGGCCTCATTACCCTTTATCAAACCTCGATTGCTCCCTCTGACTCTGCAACCCTTGAATCCCTTCATGACCCTACCTACACCTTCACTCAATATCCCTGCCGCACTGGCACGGGTGGTGGTGTAGGACTGTATCCGTCCTCCAAACCTCCTAGCTCTCCTACTCCCCTATAACTCTCTAATTCTACCTCATTGGAATACAATTGACATCATTACAAGATTGGCAGTGCAAGAAAAAAGTGGCAGTAATACTGTTACCATCATTTGTCCCGCCGTGATAAACTACATTTTTCCAGTGGGGTGACCAGATTTACCTCCAGCTTAGAGCTGGAGGTAACTCTGGCACACCACCGGCAACAAAATGCTGGTATTACCGGAGCTGGTATACCGGCAATCCCCACATGGAGTCCTATGGGGCCTTATGGTATGGGGATTTACATGCCCTTACTGGCACCTATAATCTGCTGGCAATTCCAGCAGATCAGGCACTAGTAATGGTATTATCATCTGGTGGAACCATGCTAGATTTACCAGCGAGATACCACCAGACTTGTAATGAGGCCCACATTGCCACAACCACTGCTCCCTAAGGCATACATATTATTTCTCTCTACTGAACAACTGCTGCGGTAGGTTAATTCTTGGACTACATCTCTCAACTAATTCACTCTCTCCCTCACGATCAGTACTTCATTGACATTGGTGACTTCAACCTCTTGTCTGTCTCTGCTTCTCTGTACAATTAATGTAACTATCTTCTATTTAACCACTCACTCTATTCTATCCACTCTCTGCCCGCCCATTCAAATGCAAACTTGCTTGATCTTATTCTCTCCTCCTCCCAATTCTCCACCTCTAATATCTCCACCATTCCTTCTCCCTCGATCACTCTCTCGTCTTTGCCTCAATCTCCGCCCCTGCTTCTTCCTCACTCTCTTCATCTACTACAAATATTTCTAAGTGCAAGTTTCCTTCCTCCAAACTCCCTGACTACCTCCTTGACCTAGACCACTCTTTCTCCTTCAATGCTGAACTCACCTTTTCATACATTGAATAAGCCTTCATTACCTTTAATACTGCTATTTATGTTCCCTTCTCCTCTCAGTACCCTCTTACTACACTCCTTCTAAATCCTCACCTTCATGATCCTGGATTACACCTCTGTATGCAACCTGAAAACAACAATGTGGAAAAAGCCCTGATCTACAACTCTATCTCACTGCTCTTCCTACATATTCCTTTACTCGCCAAATGTGACTTTGATCTCTTCATTTCGTCTCAATCCACCCAAACTAGACACCTCCAAAAGTCTCAACTCAATTCTCTTACCTGCAATACCCACCTCCATCTCCTCTACTCTTTCTGCAAATGATCTTGCTCTCTACTTTGCTTCTAAAGTTTCTACCATTCACATTATCTTTGCTACTTACCTTCTATCTTCAGAAAGTGCATAACACACAGGGCAATCAGCGGACAAGGAGCAGAATTCCTACAAAAGAAAATAACAGTCTACAAACCAACGAGACCCCTCCGATCAAGCAACGAAATCCGCCTGAAACTCAAACCATACCTTAAGAAAAAACTTGGAGGCACCTCCTTCTAGCACTTAGCCGCAAAAACCTGGAACAACATCCCAAAAGAAATAAGAAACACTGAAGATCACCGAAAATTCAGGAAATCACTAAAAACCTGGCTCTTCAACACCACAGATTAAATCTGGAAAACAAAAACCAGAAAAAGGATGATTAAATCGGAAAGGACATGGACCTTCCGACCTAAGAGGGCAACCCCCACGGCAACTGGACGGGTGACAGCGGATAGACTGGAACACAGGCGGCACGCACGGAAACTGAGTCAAATACCCCAGACAATCCCACCAATACTTTCTCCTGCCCCTTATTTACTGCCACGCACCACAGTGATGTGGAATTGTCGAGATATTGGCAATCACCACACTAGCTGAGAGGTTGACATTAGCAGGTGCACTGGCCGCAGGAGTATGAAGGGAGGATAAGGGGAGCTATGAGAGAGCATGTTAGAGGAGGGGGCCAGAGGAGTAAGGAACCTTATATCCTAGTCGGACCAAAATCAGAACAGAGCCACATCAGGGGAGACTACGCAAGCTGAGCACCTCAATTCAGGAAAGAGACGCAAACTAACCAACCATACTAACAATTTCCGTTTCTGCATACACCTCTCAAACCCCAAACCAAATACAATCAGAACCTACAGCACAACAAACTGCACAAACCTCACTACATCACAACAACAAAACAATAACACACATAGTCTTGCACAACAGTACACGCTGACTACTGGCTGCAAACACCCCAGGCCCAGCCAACGGACCCACCGGACTGAGGCCGCAAAAAGCACATCACTGCTCTCTTGCACTTTTCCTGCTTCCTCCCACTAACTCAACCTCCCCTCCTCTTTCAGAACCGCCAGAGCGCCAGGGGACCGCTCCGGTGGTGATAGTGCGCGGTACAAATGTCCTTTAACATTAACATTAACATCTTCTCCTCCTGCTCACTTTTCTCCACCACTCCTACCCTCCTCGCCCACTGCTATGTCTAACATTGCCCCCACCAACCAGGAAGAGATTCTTGCCTTACTCCACATCTTGCTTCCCTCTTCAACTCCTCTGTTGACAATGCCAATTTCCCCTTCATTCTGTAATACTGATACTGTCATCCCTCTCCTTCAGAAACCTGGGCTAGATCCAAACTGTCCTGTCAACTTTTGCCCTGTCTCTCTTCTACCACACTATTCCAAAATCCTAGAGTGAGAAGTATTCAATGGACTCACTGAGTTCTTTGTACTCACAACCTCTCGGGCCCTCTTCAATCTGGCTTCCAACCTCTGCATTCTACTGAGACAGCTCTCATCAATGTCAGCAAATTGATCTCTTCCATGTGTCATGCAAACATTTAATATATTCTTATTCTTCTTGACCTCTCTGCTGCCTTGGATTCTGACCTTCTCTTTACATTATCTCTACTTGGCACCAGAGATAAGGCCCTTGCTTGGTTTGCTTCATAACTTGCCCACAGGCACTTTCAGGTGTCCTGAAACATCCTTACCTCCCCATTCACCCTCTTACTGTTATAGTTCCCCATGGGTCTGTGCTTGGACAGTTTTCTTCATTCTCTATACTTTAGCTCTTGGTCCCCTGATATCCTCTTATGGGTTTTCCTCTTAACCCTTCACTGATGACAATCAGATCTTCTTCTCCTTTTACTCCTTATCCCTCAAGCTGTTGTCAAAAATGTAATACTGTCTCTCTGCCATCAAATATTGGATGACGTCTCACTCGCTCATGCTCAACTCCACTAAGACTGAAATGTGCTACTTCCCAACCAAACAGGCTATCTTTTCTTCTCCCCCTCTTTGTCTCTTCTGTCCTAAATACCTTCCTTACTCTGCTTCCACTTGTAACCTTGGTGTCGTTTTTGAGCCATCAACAACATCTCACTCTTCATCTCCAAATCTGCCACTACAGCCATACTCAACCTCCTCAATACCAGAAAAATCTGTCATCCTCATACTTTCAATACTGAAACACAGCTAATATCCTCTTTATTCCTTAATAGATCTGACTACTGTGCCAGTCTCCTCTGTGTCTTTACAAACTATGCTTTTTCACCTATGGCCAAAGTCCTCAACTTCACGGTCTGCCCACTTTTCAACCTTTCTAACGTTACCTCTACCACATCTGCTCGCCGCCATATTGGCTGGCTCTCTTTGAAACAAAGGGCTAAGTATACATTTCTTATCATCTTCAAAATTAACCATGAAATTGCCCCACCCTGCTTATATCCTCATCTCACACCCTACTCTCCTCCTCACTCATTACGATCATCCTCGGCTCACCTCCTTGCCACGGATAGAGCCTCCTGTGCTCCCTCTTGTTACCGCTCTCTCCTCACTCCCCTACTCTGAAATGCTTTTCTTCTCCCTCTCTATACTACTCTATCACTATTTAAATTGAACCTCAAAGCTCTCCTTCTCTCTGACGAACCTGTTTCCTAGCACTGTACATTACTGTATCACCCTGATTTCCTCTCTCCCTACCCTTCATGCACAAACCCACATGCTTTTCCCTCACCCCTCCATCCTTAATTCAACACTCCCTCCACCATCCCTTTCCTATGTCATTCAGTCCTGTCCTCGCCCGTGGTTTATGTTTCCACCTTCCTCTACCTGGGCATGCCCGAACGACTTCTAAAAAAACTGCAACGCATACAAAATGCAGCAGCCAGACTCTTCCTCAAGCTACCAAGAAGAGAACACATCACACCCGCGCTAAAAATACTACACTGGCTACCACTAAAACAGCGAATAAAGTTCAAGTCCATGTGCATCACGCACAGAGCAATACACAAACAAGGCGCACAATTCCTAAGCGACAAACTTCACGTACATCAACCGACAAGAACACTAAGATCAAGCCCCGATATACGCCCGAAACCAAAACCCTACAACAGGAAAAAACTTGGAGGATCCTCTTTCTCTCACCAGGCACCCAAAACCTGGAACGACCTACCTAAGAATATACGGAACACAACAAACCACCTAGCATTCAGGAAACTCCTCAAATCATGGCTCTTCACAGCGTAACCACAATAGAGACGCACTAGAATGCGCAGACATTAAAACAACTGTGAAAATAACACCAACCTCGTCCACTCTCAAATTGGACAAACACTCAAACCAACCACTCGTCAGAGCATACGATATCATGGAAAATAGCCACTAAAGGAAGGCTCCAGAGACTGATCACATACTTAGACCCAGACGAAAGCCCTCAAGTGACTCACCCACTCGTACGTACCGGACGGACCACACCCAGACCTGCAGACGCATTTAGATAGAACTGTGAATATTAGCATGGCCACACTTAGATGGAGTTGTGGATATTGGCCTACGTTGCATCTGGATGGGACTTTGAACGTTGGCATGTCCGCACCTGGATAGAATTGTGAAATCTGGCCTGCGTCGCATCTAGATAGGACCTTGAATGTTAGCATGCCCGCACTTAGGTGAAACCTGAATGTAAACATGCCCACACTTAGATAGATTTGTGAATATTAGCCTGCGTCGCAGCTAGATAGGACTGATTGAAGGATAACATGCACGCGCCTAGATGAAACTTGAATGTTAGCAGGTGCCACACTTAGAATTGTGAACACCAGCCTGAGTAGCATCCAGATTAAGTTATGAATGTTAGCATGCCCACACCTGGACAGATTTCTAAACACTGGCCTGTGCCACACCTGGAAAAGTCTGTGAATGTTGGCATGCCCACATGTGAAGACCAACAAGTGCCACACTTAGACAAAACTGTGAATGTTAGCATGCTAAAGGTCATGTAACCCACTAACCAATATAAGCTCAAACTCTGCATACTCATCTCACTCAAAAAACTCAGACAACCATCTCTCGCACAACAAGCCGCATGCACTTCACAACAATGCAACAACACATAAACCGGAGCAACAGCACATGCGGACTGACACCGATCCAATACCCGCACCAAAGCTCAGCACCCGGTGTACACTGAGTTAAAGCTGCCAACAGAACACCACTCCTCTCACTATCCTACTCCCTCTTCACCCTACTAACCAATCCCCCGCCTTATCACTTACAGATCCGCCAGAGCGCCTGGGGACCAATTCCATTGGTGACGGTGCGCGGTACAGATACCTTTAACATTTAACATTTAACATCCAACATCTGGTCTTCAAGTCATATTCTCTCACCCGATTTTAAAGGACCAATGTCCTCCGCTCATCATATGCTCCTCAATGGTACATTTTGTACACTTTATTTGTGCCAAAAATGCATTGCTTTCTTTGTGATTTTTATAAATAAATAAAATGTTATTTCAACCTTCATCATGCACTGGATATAGTATAGTGCTTCTTGTGAATTCACCATGTTGGTTAATTGGATAACACAACTCTCGGATGTAGTAAGTTGGCTTTACATATTTTATGGACTTCTTATAAAATTACCATTGCATTCCACTCTTCCTTTAATCCTTGTTGCCACAAACTGTTTAAACTGTCTATCCAAAATATATATTTGTATATACACCTATTGATCTCCACCCCCTGGATGTCCTTGTTCACGATCAATAATCTAGACTTTTAGATGGGCTTCCTGATTTTCTTTTTCTTGCCATGAGCGACTTCATATTTTTGTTTCTAATGTCACTTTTGATATCTCCATTACTTTTAGATGTCAGTTGTAGGGTCTCATCGACATTAAGTTTGCCACAAGGCCACTTGATAGAATAGATTGTCCATAACGATCCACATGTTGTATACTGCTTAATTTTGCTTTCTGAACGAGTTAGTGGATGTCTTAAAAGATTTACCTTCTTTCACATTATGTCAATGAACGTAATTAAGTTTTATTAATTTATTTTTTATTTGTGATTTGGTTTACAAGTAAAATCATAACACATATTATGCATGCAGAAAGAAGAAAACAATAGAACATAGTAATACGTGTAATTAAGGCACAGTCATTTGCCCTTCTTATGCATTCCAAAGCTTGAATTCTCTATTTACTGTTTTATTTCAGCTTCCTCTTAAGTGTCTAAAGTGTCTCTCACATTTGGTTGTCTTTTGAATTCCATCGCTGGCAGTGCCACAAACAATTTCCTCATTTTGTATGTGTTTAAAGCAGACTTGAATGTTCTGAGAATGTGTTGCACTGAAAATACTTCTGGCCCAAATGTTGGTGTGAACTTCATTCAACTCTCAATTCCTCTCGTCGATCTAAGTTGCATCAGAAGGTTTTGCTTCTATTTCCCTGAAGTGTTTAGGATTGTATTGCTGTTTACTTGTTTTGTTACTGCAAGTATTGGAACTTCACAATAAAATACTCATGTCTAGTACAGATTGTTTAATTGCTTAAGACTTGCGCACAAGGTAGGTTTTTTTTAAATAACCTCTATTGAAGATATGAGTCTCCTCTCAGAAACGTAATAGAATCAAAAGTTCATGATTGACATCTCTTCATTTGAAATGTTTAATGAAATATCCTCAAATCGCTTTAATACCATCCTCCAAGGGTATGGTTGGCAATATCCATTGTCGCCATTACGTATTCAACGTTCACAATCTTCTGATGAATTCTGATGTGTCTTTGATTCATGATTTATTCTTGATAGCTGATGGTTGTAAAATGTAATCACCATTTGCAGAGATTTCCTCCGACAATGCCTCATGTCACGACGCTATCAAGCTCCCAGGTGGATCTGCTCAGTACCTTGTATTTTTTTGTTGTTGCAAACAATAAAGAAAGTAATGGAGTTTTTTTTTTTAGTCGATTCTTGTTTGGTTGTCCTTTTCATTTCAGTACACCAGTAATTCTACTGTTTCTTATGTGGACTCATTCGAAGATGTGGATAGGTGGTCCTATGCTCCTGTTGTTTCTTACATTCCTTTGCTTATTTTTCACTGTTCAACACTACTACAGCGCTGCCCATATCCCCCCACTCGTTTCTCTATCTCCTGATCTCCAACGCTAGCCAGCCACCCCTTCATCATCCCTCCCCTTGTCCTGCCACAAGCCCACCTATGGAAAAAATCAACACGTATCCGACTCTGCCACGACTCCTCAGTTACCTTTCTCTCTCTCTACAGAGCACATGGACATGGAAGACTGGCTGACCCTGGAACAGGGCCCACTATTTTTAAAGTGACTACATAATAATTTTTTGATGTGAAAAAAAAAGGCATCACACTCTGCTCAGTCTGTTTTTATTCTCTCCGAAAAGGGTCAATAGCAAATTCGATGTTGTGCAAGGATGTTACTAGCAATGATCTTCTGTGTGGTATACAATTCCTGAATGGTTTAAGGACTGCGTGTTCCAAATGATGTTTGCAGGAGACCTAGGGAGGTCCATGCACCAGGCTCATCCAGACATTCCGATGTAGCAAAGCTGCGGCAGTAACAGAATTGCCCAATTAAACTAGAACAAATGCAAGCACCGTAGACATGTGCTTTTACCCGAAAGAACCTTTGTCATTTTTGGTATAATATTAACTTTCAGCCCAGTGTCAAAGGGCTTCAGTATAGAGGTAATACATAACTGGTCAGTTGTAATCAGTGGAAGGCGGGAGCAACTAGTGGGAGAAAAAAAGAGACAGAGAGAGAGAGAGATGCAGATAAGGGAAGAGAGAGAAGATCGGAGAGAGCTAGAGAAATAGGAAGAAAGAAAGAGAAAAAGAAAGCAAATGAAAAAAGACAGGAGAGGCAAGGAAAGAGTGAGATATGAAGGAAGAAAGATCTGATTCCTTAGACTTTTTCTTCGTGTCTGGCATCCACAAAAAGGAATCAGGCCGTCCATTTAAATGCCTCAGCCCATGCAGGATTATACGTGCCTGTGATTGAGCGAATCCAGGCACACCAGTTCTCCGACCAGCAGACCGGTATACCGCCAGAGGGGGAAAAACAGATGACGACAGCACACACAAGATTGAGGGAGAAACAGCTGTCTGAGAAAGCGACTAACAAACGAGAAGTCTGTCCCTGTTTTGCCTACTGAACAAAACTGTTCGAATGAATGTGGGGTTAGAAGATTGAGGATCATTGAAAAAAACAGCGATTTTCTGTCCTGACGAAGGCCTCTTGAAATGATATGAGAAACCTACTTGGGATGGGGTTTACCTTCTGATTAATAGGGCGACACGCAGTGCGTCGACACAACACATTTTCGAACATCCTTTCGTAAAAAGGTATTGGGATAATGGACATTAGGTATCCCTCAGAGATTAGGAAACGCAGGGAAGAGATTGCAAAGTAGGACAACAGAAGGGTTTGTTCCCTGTAAGAAAATATATGCGTAGATGTTTTTCACTGAAGCATACTGTTCATGATTGTAAGATCCTAGAGGGAAGAATATTGAAAGTGCTTTCTTTTCTGATGTTTTTTATACTCTAATTGAAGACGTTCAGAAATGAATTGAACCTCTGTAATTATTATTTTCTGGTCAACCAATGAACCCGTGACATAAGGAATGTGCCATTTTTTGTATACTAACCCGTGAAGAATGTAACCAATTGATGTATGCAGTCATGAAATATATTATGTGATATATGTTTTTAGCAATGAAACATTTTCTGTTAAAGAAGTGTTCATACAATGAATAAATAAGTATGGCATGAAACTGGCTTCTGCCTGTTGATATGAGTGTCAGCAGATACTAGCTAATGTTGGTCTAAATCACTAAAACACAGGAGAAGGAGGTAGTCTGTGATTCCTGTATATGATCGTATGCTTTCATGCACAACTCAAATGGCACTTTGCACAACACTTTTGCCATTCCAGTTTTGTTCTACTACTAGCCACTGGTAGTTATTGCTGTCTATTGGATATTTGTTGGACTATTATATTTAGCCAGTAAAATCATCTTGGTTTTCCACTGAACATTTTCACTCCAATATCCTAGGAATCTCTTGCCTCCACTCATCCAGATGAAGTAATGTGTAGAATGTGTTGGTGGATTGGGGATTTGGGTGCTCTACCATGTCATTGCCTGTCATCCTTCCTTTGTTTCTTGAGTTTAGAGATAGGCATAGCAGATTTCCTTCATAAGCAGGATCTGTTTTTTTCCTTTCCCCTCCATTCCGGGATAGTCCGGGTCAGTTGAAGATCTTAGGCTCAGGTTCACTCTCTGCATGGCCTGGGCACTTCCTAGGCTTTGGTTGAGGGGTCTTCTAAGGGCTCACATGTGCTAGGGGGCTATTTGCTTAAAGCTGAATAGTGTACCCTCGATGAAACAGTCCCTTTTCTACTCTCTACATTCCCTGCATGAAGATCTGCATGTTAAGCTCTGCTGTCCTTAAAATGTTCCAGCAGAAACCAAACTGTTCCTTTCAGGAATGTTCTGACAACATCACTTGCAGCTTGCTGTCCTATTTATTAAGGGCTGTCATGAGGAAGAAAGGCAGAGGGGTAACGCCTAAACGACTTCTTGTTAACCCCTCATGCCGCTAAGCCCCACTATTCCCTGTCACAGCCCTGGCTTTAAGCCCACCCATCCAGTGCAGTGGTGAGGGTGGACTCAAGTTGTGCTTTTTCCATTGAGGGAGGGTTGGAGGATGATGGCAGTTTCTATCCCCTTCCTCATGGGTAGAGGCCAGAGCCAGCCATTTTGTTTTGTTTTGGAACGGCATGCCTATCTCAGAGGGTAAAGAGTGTGACGAGGAAAAGGAGGATGCACATTAATGACAACACTTACTGGTAAGTATTCTAGGCATGTACTATAAAGGGAAGGACGGGCACACTTCCACAGAATGCTAGCAGATATCAACTGGCACAGACATCACCCGAATCGTGATCAGGACTTTTGGACTTGTTTTGCCCCAGGAATCCCCATTGGTCCCAGTCCTTCTTTCTTATTTGCATTGTTGTACTTGTAATAGTGCATTTGTAAGAAAGGAAATCCTTCTGAATATCAGCCTAGAGTGTGTGTGTACCCCACATAATTATTGTATTATAAGAGGGTACCACACACATTCAATATACATTTGTTGGGCCTGATTCATGGAATTTATTGCACGGTCCAAGTGACTTTGCACTGCTGAAAAGTGACTTTGCACTGCCGACTCAAACCCTGAATCATGGAACTTTGCAAAGTGCACTTTTGCAGTGCAAAGTCTGTGCCAAGTCATTTTCTACTGCAGAAATACACTTTGCACAGTTCCATGAATCAGGGCTTGTGTTGGCAGTGCAAAGTCACTTTTCAGCAGTGCAAAGTCACTTCGAACTGTGCCGGGCCCTAAAACGTAAAACTAAGTCGCCTGTATACAAAACAGTGTTCACAGGAAACAGTTCGGCTTCCCACAGGTGAGATGGCTATTGCGAGTGACGCGCTAGCTTCAGAGTCACGCGCTTGACCAGCAGATAGACTCTCACCCCAGGACTATATGTGGAATATCATTATCTTGGCACTTCTAACAGCTATTCTTACAGTGTCTAGAAGCAGTAGGACTGAGCCCCGAAGCGCTACATAAAATGTTATATTATGTGTCACAAGATAAAAAGCCCATGATACATGTTAACTTTGTGGCACCATTGCTGTCAGAGGAACATTGTGTGCACCAGCTTCTCCATCCCCAGGAAACTCAGGCACAAGTCTTTTAAGATAAGAGGAGCTTGAGGTGGAGGTAATGCTGGAACTGGTCAAATGAAGCAGAACTTGCCAAACGATGGCAGGAGCAGGGCGTGGGAAGCTATACTTGAGAATGGACTACCCTTCCAGGTGGGACCTTAGTGGCAAGAAAGGCAGTGCAGCTGGCCTACCATAGTTCGGCTGGGTGTGCCCTTGGAATGTCATGGCTGCACCACACGTGGTATATAGATGGTTAGCACCTCAGAGAGCATAGTCTGTTAATGTATCTAATTCGTGTTTTATGTTTTTTTACTCTGGTGAAAGTTTTTACATCAATGATGCCACCTCTTGTCGTGTAATTGTGGGCAGACTGTGTATGACATCAATTCCTGTGATGTCATTGAAATGGCGATGTGCTGCCACTTGGTTAGCCCGAGGCATTTTGGTGAATGGACACCCCTAATGTTTATATGCTACTTTCCGTGCTCTGTATTGTACTACAAGGGCCATGAAGCCGAGTGTGCAGTAGGCATGTCTTTGTAGAAGCACGTGTGTTTTTTTTAAAAAAAAAGGGTGGAGTCAAGGAATTTCTTGCATCAAACTGGAGAAGAAGGTGTCAAGTGGGCAGAACAACACAAGGGAAGGAGCATGGGAGGTTTAGATTATCAGCCAGGCACAGGGGCCTGGTGGACAGAGGAAACATAGACCACCCAGGCAACAAGCAGCCAAACTTCAATGATTGCTCGAGCACAGCCTCGAGCCCCTCATGAATCTGCAGGTAAATTATGTCCTAACGTATGAATTCTCCAAATGTGCTTCGGAAAGCCAACCCAATTTCCGAGAACATGGCTGCCTGCTCGCGTTCACAAAAACTGTGGTCCACCTAACAGGACTGCCATGCACCAATACGTTCACGCAAGATTATTCGCGCGTTCGCGCGTCGGATCCCTCCCTTCCTATGTTTGCAGCATCTTCTTGCCCTCCATTTTTCTCTATCTTTTCGGCCCCTAGGCCATTTTCTTCCCTAGAGCAGACTAAAGTCTGGATACCCCTGGAAGGGGCACAATACGCCAATCATCGGACAAGCCTCGGCGCTCTGAAAGCACCGCAGTGCTTTATATAAGTATACTATAGCATTACAAGAGCATGGGGCCGAAGGAGAACGGGCTAAAAAGCATGAGGTTAAAAGAATAAATCTATCACATTAGCGGGCGAACTCCTGTCATTGTTCCTATAAAAAGCACTGTATGCACTTCTAATGTCTCTCTGGAAGAACGCGCAACACTGTCCCTTGGCAGCGCGGCGTGCCGCCTATCTAAAAAAGATAGTGAGAGAGAAAGCCCTATTTTTCACTAAAGAAAACAGAAAAAAAACAATTTGTTATTTAGTAATATTAGTAACACTACTCCAGCTACCCTAGACCGACCCAGATTCTGAAGTAAATAATACATTCATATTACTCTAACTATTGAGAAGGATACATTCAAATGGGGATTTATTTTTTATTTAATAACCCCTCACTTGTATATGTAGCCATCATAGTATGGTCATAAAATCTGTGTTATTCTAAACTTGTATGATTTATTTCTCTTGGGTATCTATGTAAAGTGGAGAAAAGATATCCCATTCTAGTAAAGTCGACCGGTTTCTGCGACTCTCGTAATTGCCGTCTGGGTCGCTCCGGAGTAGCTATACTAGAATTACTAATAATAAATTGATCTTTTTTCTTTTTTAAAGTGAAAACTAGGGCTTTCTCTCTCACTATCCTTTTAGATAGGCACATGACTGAACAGCTACTACATATGCGCAGTTTGTGCATTATTTTAGTATTTATGAGGTGCAAACATCACCACAAGACCACAGTTTTAAGGCGCTGCTGTTATGACTCTTGCAATTATTTACTAACAACAAAGTTTCTATGAATATATTTTTAAAGAGGTTCACTGAACCCTTACCTGCGAAGAGGGAAATGGGTAAGGATGAACAGTGGGGAGCTTTCCCAGCTCCACCTGTGACCTCGATAAGGTGAAAACAAGATCCTAGGTAAAGCAGGGGAAACCCTCCTGGGGAAGAAAACCCAAACGTAGAGTCAGACTGTAGGTCCGGAAGCAAAGTTTCCTATCTTTACGAGCGATGCAGAGTTTTGTGCGGATTTGCAGTGTTCTGGGTCCAGACGCATAAAGAGAAAGAGAAACCTTCTTAGTATTCTTGTTACAAGGATAAAGGGGTATGCAAGGGAGAATAGCAGCCAAAACAAATCAGGAAAGCAGTCAGTGGACTTACCAGTTGCACGATATCCTTTGCTTTAAATTAACTTTTTGGTGCACGTGTTGCGCAAAGTAGGAAGTCTTGATCGGGTGTGATGCACAAAGTAGTAGATTGTCCTGGCGTCTGTGAGAGGGTGTTTGCCTTTATAGCAAATATAAATTGACTGTCTGACAAATTAAACAGATTGGCAAAAAGTCCAATGCAGGGTTAATCCGACGAGTTCAGAAAGAAATTCCCCTTGGAAACACTGTGTTAGAAGTCACACAACAAGAAGGGTTTTAGATACGTATTCCTAGTTTAATTTTGACTAGAATTACAATAAGAGTTCAGAGTGGCAGAATGGCAGTGAGTATGAAAGGCACTGCTTTTCCGTTTGAAATTATGTGTTAATATACACACAGAGTATCTGCAGCCAAAGTCTCGCCGGGAACAAACTTTGAAAGGATCCCAAGATTAGTTCCGGAGTCGTAATCCAAACAAACTAAGCGAATGGGAAGTGCTGAGCAAGCCACGGGGAAGCCGTGCTGCAGCTCGAGTTACAGAGCAGGGAGAAATGAATGAGAAAAGAAAGGAAAAAAGGAAAGGAGATAGCACTTACTTCGCCCGGAGATCCATTAGTTTCACAGAGTTAAGTTTGAAGTAACGCGCCGTTCTGGGTTGGAAAGCTAGTAATAAAGGAGGAGTTAGAAGCGGCCATTTTGGAAGAGACTAGACCAACGAAGATGTTAAAATAATCGCAGTGAAAAGAATCCGCCATGTTGGGGAGGTGATTCTTGGCTTACCGATGTATTCTCCACCTTCTCCATAGGGAATACCTATGTATGACAGTATGCCCCCCTTGTGAGGGGTTAGGACCGGGTTTCCAGGGACGTGACCTGTGAAAACGTCGAATACAATCCGGAGCATGGACCTGTGAAGCAGGTTCCCATGTACGATCAGATATAGCATATCCTTTCCAGTCAATTAAATACTGAAGTACACCACGAAAGTAACGGGAATCACAGATGCCGGCCACTTCATATTCAGGCCCAGACTGAGTATCGACAGGCGGTGGGGATGTTATGTGCTTTCTCTGGAATCGATCCGGAATATAGGGTTTCAATTGTGATACGTGAAATACAGGATGTATTCTGGACCAGGAAATTGGCAGTTTCAGTCGGTAGGCTACGGTTCCAATGGCTGATAAAACAACAAAAGGTCCGAAATATCTGGGTGAGAGTTTGGAAGGTACCAGGTGGCGGGGGAGGAATTTAGAAGCTAACCAGACCTGGTCCCCTACTTGAAGAGGTGGAGTATACATTCTTTTTTTGTCAGCCTGTACCTTTTGTTGTTCTCTCGAATGGGTTAAAGCGGTAAGGGCCTTTGAATGACCTATCTTAATGGAATCCATCAAGGAATTTATCGAGGGACTATGGGGACTAGAGGGAGTGATGGTAGGTATGCTGGAAGGGTGGTAACCATACGTGCAACAGAAGGGGGAGGTGTTGATGGAACTATGGTGGGTGTTATTATATGCAAATTCTGCTAAGGGTAAGAGTTCTGACCAATTGTCTTGAAGGGTTGACACAAAGCATCGTAAATAGTGTTCAAGGGTTTGATTTAGTCTCTCGGTTTGGCCGTTAGTCTGGGGATGGTACCCTGAACTTAAGGCACGTTTGATGCCCAAGGTTTTACAGACCAGGGTCCAATACCGAGATGTATATTGGGATCCGCGATCCGAGATTATGGTGTCAGGAAGGCCATGTTTAGAAAAGATTGAGTGGAGAAATATAGTGGCCATTTGGGCTGCAGTTGGTATTTTGGGAATGGCTACAAAGTGAGCAAGCTTGGTGAAGTAGTCAACAGTAACCATTATGGCTGTGTGATTATTGGAAGGTGGAAGATCAACAATGAAATCAGTTGATATTTGTTGCCATGGTTTGGTGGGGAGAGAAGGTTGAACCAGTAATCCAGAGGGATGATGGCGGGACGTCTTAGTTTGGCTACATACTGCACAAGAATTTACATAATCTTGCACATCTTGAGAGATTTTAGGCCACCAAAAGTGTCGGTTAATTAGCAACAAGGTTCCTTTCACGCCTCGATGTCCAGCGATAACGGAGTCATGATTCATTTGTAGAGCTTCCTTTCTTAATTCTTCCGTGGGAAGATACAATTTGGAATCATGGAAGTACAATCCATCTTCTGCGATGAGATTGAATCTTTGCTTGTCAATGGTGATAAGGGGTTCCATTGTGGAAGTTACATCCTTGATAGTGGATAAATAATCTCTAACAAGATAGATGAAAGTAGAGTCTGGGAACATCTTTTCTTTTTGAAAGGAGTGTTGGTGAGTGATGGGTTTTCGAGATAAGGCATCTGCCATGATGTTGGTGTTGCCTGGGATAAAAGTGAAATTTATCCGATAAGATGAGAAAAAATGAGCCCATCTGGCCTGTCGGCTATTTTGTGTTTCTGTATATTGTAGAACTCGTAAATTGTGATGATCGGTTCTTATCTCAATGGGGAATTGGGCTCCGATCAGTAAATGTCTCCATTCTTGTAAGGCCTTTTTTATGGCCAGAAGTTCCTTTTCTAGGACGGTGTAATTGACCTCTGAGTTGGATAAAGTCTTGGACAGATAGGCGAGAGGATGTTCTCTTCCGGCCGTGTCCATCTGTTTTAGTACCGCTCCTATGGCCTTGTTAGAGGCATCGGATTCAACTATAAAGGGTAGTTTTTGATTTGGTAGTCTCAAGATGGGGGCTGTAGTAAAGGCCTGTTTCAATTTCAAAAAGGCTTCCTGGGTTTCGTTAGTCCAGTCAAATTTGTGATTCTTCTTAAGAAGCTTAGTGATGGGAAGAATGGTACGTGAGAATTGTGGAATAAATTTGCGGTAAAAATTTGAAAACCCCAAAAAACTCTGAATTTCTTTTATGGTTTGTGGTATGGGCCAATTTAGAACTGCTTGTACTTTGGTGGGGTCCATTTGTGTCCCTTGTGCGGATAGTATGTACCCCAAATATGGGATTTGGGGTTGATGAAATACGCACTTTTCTAGTTTGGCAAAAAGATGATTCTGTTTAAGTCTTCTTAATGCTTCCCGAACATGGATGATGTGATCAGGGAGGTTCTTGGAGAAAATCAAAATATCATCGATGTATACCACTACCGTGTGTAGTAAGAGGTCTGAAAAAACATGGTCTATAAACCTTTGGAAAACGGCAGGTGCGTTGGAGAGACCAAATGGCATAACCCTGTATTCGAAATGTCCGAATGGGGTTCTAAAAGCAGTCTTCCACTCGTCGCCTTTGCGTATTCGGATGAGGTGATAGGCGCCTCTCAGATCGAGTTTGGTGAATATGGTTGCTCCTCTCACGGCTTCTAGGATGTCTTCTTGATGGGTCGAAATAGTCATGTTTATCAGTTCGGTTTCTTCTTTGATAAGTCCCGAAGAGAGGGGGGTACCATCCACTCCTTCTACGGGGATGAATGTAGAACGTGATCTACGAGGGATATGATACTTGTGGGCCCAGTGGTCATCCAGGAAGTTTCCTGCGGCTCCACAATCGATCAGAGCTGGGATGTTGTCAAGTAGGTGATCTTTCACTCTCAATGATATTTTGATGAGCACCATTTGGGTAGAAATTGGAGAACTGTGTTTTCCTTCCCGGATCATAGTTCCCCTTATGACCGGGAATTTGCGTTTCCCGATCTTCTAGGAGGGACCAATGGGCAATCCTTTAACTCGTGTTCTTTGGAGGCACAGTACATACAGAGACCCAAAGTACGGCGTCTGGTTCGTTCTTCTGTGGTTAAGGGGCCTCTTGCAGATCCTACTTGCATGGGTTCTTCTTCTTTGGAGGATTTGGGATGGAATTTAGTATTTTCAGGTAAGCGGGGGTTTCTGGATCGTTTCTTTTCTGTATTACGTTCTTGTAGGCGGTAATCTAGTTGGAGAACCATAGTGATCATTTCCGCGAAATTCCCAGGTCGAGGCAGTCTAGAAATCTCGTCTTTTAGATCTTCGTTGAGTCCTCTACGTAGTAAGGTAATTAAGGCATCATCAGACCAGGCAGTCTCATGGGCCATTTGTTTGAATTGGGTTATAAAAGATAAAGTTTCCATAGACCCCTGTCGAAAGTCTAATAGATGCTCTTGTGCTGATATGATTACTTCTTGTCTTCCAAACATTGCCCTCAGACTATTGATGAATCCAGGATAGGAATCTAAAATTGGATTATTGGTTATCACTAGTGGGGTCGCCCAAGCGAGGGCAGCTCCTACAAGATTCGAAATCATATGGCCTACTTTAATGCGGTCTGTAGGAAAATAAGCAGGTTTAAAGGCGAATTGCACTACACATGAGTCTAAAAACTCACGAAGTTTTTTTGGATTACCATCATATTTACCGCCCGGTAATGGGCCTGGTGGTAAGTCGTGGTGTTGCATCATTAATTGTCTGAGAACGGCATTATCGTTTTTTAGGGTCTGGACCTCTGTGGTGAGATTTTGCAATCCCGCCATCATTTGTTGTATTTGTTGGTCCATTTATTCTATTATTTTGGGCGTTACTTTCTGTTATGACTCTTGCAATTATTTACTAACAACAAAGTTTCTATGAATATATTTTTAAAGAGGTTCACTGAACCCTTACCTGCGAAGAGGGAAATGGGTAAGGATGAACAGTGGGGAGCTTTCCCAGCTCCACCTGTGACCTCGATAAGGTGAAAACAAGATCCTAGGTAAAGCAGGGGAAACCCTCCTGGGGAAGAAAACCCAAACGTAGAGTCAGACTGTAGGTCCGGAAGCAAAGTTTCCTATCTTTACGAGCGATGCAGAGTTTTGTGCGGATTTGCAGTGTTCTGGGTCCAGACGCATAAAGAGAAAGAGAAACCTTCTTAGTATTCTTGTTACAAGGATAAAGGGGTATGCAAGGGAGAATAGCAGCCAAAACAAATCAGGAAAGCAGTCAGTGGACTTACCAGTTGCACGATATCCTTTGCTTTAAATTAACTTTTTGGTGCACGTGTTGCGCAAAGTAGGAAGTCTTGATCGGGTGTGATGCACAAAGTAGTAGATTGTCCTGGCGTCTGTGAGAGGGTGTTTGCCTTTATAGCAAATATAAATTGACTGTCTGACAAATTAAACAGATTGGCAAAAAGTCCAATGCAGGGTTAATCCGACGAGTTCAGAAAGAAATTCCCCTTGGAAACACTGTGTTAGAAGTCACACAACAAGAAGGGTTTTAGATACGTATTCCTAGTTTAATTTTGACTAGAATTACAATAAGAGTTCAGAGTGGCAGAATGGCAGTGAGTATGAAAGGCACTGCTTTTCCGTTTGAAATTATGTGTTAATATACACACGGAGTATCTGCAGCCAAAGTCTCGCCGGGAACAAACTTTGAAAGGATCCCAAGATTAGTTCCGGAGTCGTAATCCAAACAAACTAAGCGAATGGGAAGTGCTGAGCAAGCCACGGGGAAGCCGTGCTGCAGCTCGAGTTACAGAGCAGGGAGAAATGAATGAGAAAAGAAAGGAAAAAAGGAAAGGAGATAGCACTTACTTCGCCCGGAGATCCATTAGTTTCACAGAGTTAAGTTTGAAGTAACGCGCCGTTCTGGGTTGGAAAGCTAGTAATAAAGGAGGAGTTAGAAGCGGCCATTTTGGAAGAGACTAGACCAACGAAGATGTTAAAATAATCGCAGTGAAAAGAATCCGCCATGTTGGGGAGGTGATTCTTGGCTTACCGATGTATTCTCCACCTTCTCCATAGGGAATACCTATGTATGACAGCTGCACAAAAATATTGACACATATTACCAAACACATTGTGACATTACAAAACATTTACAGACCAAACACATAGCTCACAGTCATGAAAAGAGGTACTCAAGAGGTAATCAAGAAACCAATGAGTCAGTAATGGACCAGGATACACATATTAGGCGTGCTAGATTGCTATTTAAAATTCCTTTTTAGAAACAGAGAGTTCTCGTTATGATTTGGGTGAACCCTTCAAAATTTAAAGCCTACCAGTTCTACGCATTTTCCGCAGAGGCGGCAGTGCTGGAAAATGGCAGGCTTGATTCTGGGATCCCCTTGAGATCATAAACACAGCAATCACCAGCTGAGACAGGTAACATGAGGTTTGGCCACTGAACATTGAACGCCTAAAACCCAAGTTTGTCTTAACAAATCAGAATGTTGCCAGCAAAGGATTTATGAAATGGGGAGAGGTGATCCCATTTTGCACAACTAAAAAAAAATGAAATGGCTATAATTGGGACAACTGAAACTGCCTCCGGATGACGTTTTTCAGGGTGATTAAAGTATGCTGATGCACAGTACCGAAGACAAGAAACAGCCACAGCCTGAGACAGGAGTTCATGATTATTTTGAGGAAAAAAACAAGGATAGATTTTGGAGACGGTCTGGAGGTGAAAGCGAGCAGATTTTTATAGCAGCTCTCACTTGGGACCTAAACATTGCCCCACTGTCAAAATGAACCACAACATTCCGAAAACAGGTGACTAGAGTGGTAATGTGGTAAAGAGTAGAGGGTCAAGAAGAAGGTAGGATTACCAGATTGGTACCACCAACCAAGACTTCGGTTCATCACAATTAAGGTGTAACCAATTATCGGGCACCCATCAGTGCAGTCATCGATCATCAAAATGTTTCTTTCAGACTTCTTGTCCATAAAACAAATACAAAAACCTTTAAACAGCAACTAATAATCTTGACGCCTGCTCAAATCTTAATAAATACACAGTAACACTGGCTAAAATCAGTTACACAACACAAATGATCGATTACACAAATGCCACATTTATCCATATATATCTGTCCTGAATCATCAAACAGATTTTACTCTATGCTCAGTAGATCCAATCAGATATGAAAAACTGTTGGCAGTAATACTTTGTTAAAACTTTGTTCAATTGAACCTTTATGAATACAATAAAAATGAATACATGAAAAACAAACCTACAACTACATAGCATTTTCCTAGGCGAGACTAATAGAAAGATTGTTCCACATGTTTAAGTCAGTGCCTTGCATTGTCAGCTTCAGTTGAACAGCTTCAGAAGAAGCATCACTGCACTCCCATCAAATCTTTTCCTGTTGTAGTGATGCTGTCACACTCACTATGAAACGCCTACAGGATATATGTGTCTTCAGCACTTATCTGATACCCCAGAACATGACTGGTAATTAGTTGAGCAAGTGGGGACCTATAGGCTTTAAAAAGGAGGAGGAAAGTAAACAGATCTATCTGTGCTTGTTGACCGTTGTCCATGAGGAAAGAAGGAGAAATTCAGTTGGGTCTAGCTGTTTGTGGCACTGTATATAAGACGCCAGAAAATACTACTGGGAAATGAGATGGTCTGAATGAAATTCTCGACAAAATATTTTGGCTACATAACAATATGGGTTATGAACATCTAAGTTTTCACAGTATGACCCAAGCAAATGGTGAACAATGTAAAACCTTGTATGGAGCCTTGGAGAGTGGATCACGCGCTGCTATTTTCGTTGTTATTCCAATGACGACGGTCTCAAAACCCATGCCATTGCTGGATGTGAATCCTCTTTAGCTTGGGGCAAACTACTGCAGAAGTTGCACACTTTGGATGAAATATTGGCCATGGCAAGAACCAAGGTGGCAATAGACAATCAGGCAGAAGTCCTGGATAAGGTCAAGGGGACTTAACCGGCACAGCCATCTACTTTACAAGTCAGTGAAATGCCAAAGTCAAAAAGTTACTCAAAGATGACTATCCACAAAAAGGTACCTGCCAGCGACTTGACAATTGTGCAATGCCTTTGGCCAGGACAACCATTTCCAAGTGGTCTGTCATGACTCCGAAGAACTTGCATGTCTGCTTTGGAAAGAACTCCTGTGAGTGATTCATGACGTTCTCCTAGACAAGAAGGAGGCACCCACCAAGCAAGCAAGCACAGCTTGCGCTCACCAGGGTGCAAACATCACTTGCCAGACCACAGGAATGCACGTAAGCATCGCTATAGCGCCTTCTGCCTTGACCCCAAGTCTACACGCCATATGGAGTCTGCTTCTTTGTCCATTGATGAGAGGTCAAGGAACTGCATATTTGGTTTAGGTAATGCAGCAGTGACAGACACAGTCTGATCCTCTTGTTAAGTATCAAAGACCATACCCTAGAATTTCGGATTGACTCATGGGCCCCTGTTAATTTCATTGGGACTGCTTGCTCTTCATCCATCCTCCATTGTCATCTATTCTTATGGCTCACACTAAGCACTGGTTGCTTAGGTTTGTTTTGAGATACCTGTACATATCAAAACCACACCCCTAAAACTGACATCTTCCATACACATTGAAATAAATAGTGGACATATCCTCAGCTTCAAAACAGAGGCGCACATGGGCTTGATACATGCTCTATATCGTCTGTTGGTGAATCAAAAGAATAGCAACATGGTCATCATTTAGAGGTTATGCGCTTCCTAGTTCCTAGGTCTAGGCCAGCTATGGAACAATCGGATAACACTGCATACAGTTGATACAGTCAAGCAAGTTGCTCAGCATTACCTTTAACATTCAACAACAAGTGGAAGATTCAAGCTGCTGGACGAGGACACTATTGCACAATCAAAAGAGCCCATCCTTTTGCTCTCACACATAGTCCAAGTCCTCAAAAAGGTTGAGGAGGTCACATCCACATGTGTGTAGAAAGGCAGACACCCAGTCAAGCAATTCAGAGGCAGACACATCCATTTCCCAGTATCAATGACATGATGCGCCTCCTCAAAGGAGCTACAACCTGTTCAAAGGGTGTGACCATCTGGAATTGGATCCACCCTCAGGACATATAGCTACCTTTACCACAAATATCAGACTATTAGGATGCAGGTGTTTGAGTTTTGACATCTTCTGGGGTGCTGACATTTTCCATGTGCCAATTCACATGATGATATTTCATATTCCTTACCAATGTCTAAATTATTGTTTTTTATTTATTTATTGTGCATTTGTTAGGCGCTTATACAACAAGTAAATTGTGTTTCAAAGCGCCACCGAGGCAGCAAGGAAGCAACATGGAATTGAAACTGGAGGATAAAGACAGAGCAACTAGGCCTTATGAGCATTCGGAGTGTGCAAGTGCAGAGAGAGGAGAGGGGGAGAGGGAGTAGGGGATAAGTGCTGGATGGAGTGTCCATGCTCGTTAGTGAGCAGCAGATGTAAGTGCTCAATGAAGGAAGTGCTAGGGAGCGTTCAGCAGCAATAAATAGGTAAGTGCAGACCTACAGTGGTGTAGGCCAATGGGTGCGAAGGCAAGTGCTGTGGGTGGTAGGGGGGTGAAAGGTGATTGGGTGTGGGAGGCCAGGGCCCCCCAGGACACAGAAGGGCCCTGGTCACCGATCTCAGCAACTGTGGGATTAGCAGAGGAGGGGACAAGGGGTGAGGGAGTGAAAAGGAAAGTCTTGAAGAGTTTCTGGAATTTGTTCCATAAAAGGGATCCGCCTGAGGAAGAGATTGGCCACCAACCCCCTGTTTAGCGAAGCACTTGCAAAACAGAGAGTTGGAACCAGAGGAGAGTAGAGGTCTAGAGGGAGATTATAGTGATGACATTTCTAATAAAGTAAAGAAAAGGAGGGGTTGGGTAGTTGCAGGTGATCATAAGCATGCCCCCAAAATATTTTTCTTTGTATGGAAGGAGTGCTTAAAGAAAGGAATTTACCTACAGTGTGAAGTGCACTCTTTTCTATGGGTAGTGTTATGAACACTTTTAGTTTAACATCTTTGTGATATCCTTTATGTACCCCTTGCTGTCACACATTTAAAAAGAAAAAAGGTTCTATACTCCCAAAACAAATGTTTAACCCTTGCTAAATCTGCACGGAACACTCATGCGATGTAACCAAGGCAACATCAGGGCAATGTACTGCACCTAAATGTCTTTACAAATGGATTCGTTGTCAATCGAAAACAGCCTAGTCCAATAAAGTGCAGGTTTCATTTAGGTTGTATTGTATTGTATTCATGATTTATATAGCACCATTTCCCCATTTGTATGGCCCCAATGTGCTTTGTAGTTGGGACACCCTTGGGGGCTGTAGTCCATGTGTGGGAGATTCTAAGAGGTAATTTCTCGTTTAAGATGTGTGTGTGTGCATTTTGCCAGGTTCGCACTTAGGTGGCTGGCTAGGCTTGAGTAAGCAGCCCAGAGGTCAGGCACATGGGCCACTGCTGTTGGTGGTTCAGAATAGAGTGATAGTGCGAGACACTCGACGTGTGCCCAGATAGACCATCATCATTTCATAGGTTGACGTTGTATACTAATGGCAGAGGTGTTGATGTACGTCAGGGCTTTCAGTGTGGACGGCTATGCAAGATGCTAGACCGGAATTGCATAGCCATAGCTGCATTCTATTGTGCATGGATGGGTGGCCTTTGCTGCAGCCTGTGTCCACAGAATGTGGCACAAGGTATACATACCTTAAACTCGGATAGAGTTCATCAAGGTGTGCCGCTGCAAAGTCCATATACTCTTAACCACAAGTTCCTTCTGTGCCAAGAGTAAATAGGTACGGTGGGAAGGTACAGCAAACATTTCAGGAACAGGGTGTTTACCCCTTTAATCTATGTGTGCTGACATGCACCCATAATTCACTGCCATGAATCTCAGCTGTGCTCGTGTTCTCACAATGTTATGATCACCTCCACTCAAATTGAGGTAAGTAGCATCTGTGCAAGGCCACACGTTGTTTACATGTATTGATACGGAGTCAAGTATACCCGAAGTGCAATATAACGATATAACGCATTGCTAGAAGGTTCTGGGACCTTCTAAAGAAACTTTCAGTGTTGATCCCTTATATATGCCACTGACCTCCACAATAAGCTCATGAAGAAGGGTCTGGGTGATCTGTTGCAAATAATACATACAAGACAGTTGATAAGCATGCATTCTTTTTTCAGGCAGTTTATTGGCTAAGCCAAATCGCTTTAGTAGATTCAAGGCATGCATTAAGCACGTGCACTGCATTTTCATATGTTTGAGTGTGGTAACGTTCGTGTCAATATTGGTCAAAGAAATTCTTTATGCTTAATGTATGCTTACCGTTTACCCAAAAGTCGGAATAAATGAAACAAGGAGTGTTTGTGAACAAAATTATTTTCCACTTGGGTTGATGAGATTGCCTTTAAGAACAATCACCATTTCCATGGGGGCTGAAGCACAGCTCGAGGTATCCAAGTGTGTCAAAAACATATATTTCACCATTCTCACATCTTTCTTTAGCGAAGGTGAAGGAAGTGTTCAACGGTCCTCATGCAAATTCCTAATTTTAGCCAAAATAAAGGATGCAAAGCAGTCACAAAAGTGTGGAAGAGATGAGCAAAAAGTGAGCAAAAATATGCCAAAGATGCCTGAAATGGGTGAGGAGAGGGATGAGACCATGCAAAATAACCCAATTAGGTAGGCAAAAGGGAAAGTACCACACAAAACAAAGACATGGTAGAAATACCCACTTGGCTGTGTCAGGAGGAAAAACAGATGTATTCCCCAAAAGAGAGTAACTAATGTGTCCTCTAAAATGCCCAAAGCAAGTGCTCAACATTGGAACAGAAACAAAGATCTCAAAAAGTGCTGACAAGGAAACATGCAAAATTAGAATATCATGCATGAATCAAAATTCATGCAAAATAAAGACAATCATCAAAAAAGTGACGGTGGAATATATTTTAACGGTTACGTGACCTTGTTCTAGAATAAGGACATAAACACACAACGAGTCAATCAACAAACACAGAGCAATTCAAGCAAATAACGACTAAACAACAGAATACGTCAAGAAACAAAACTGCACTCCACATCAGTGCTGAAGATGATGCAAGTTTTGCTAATTAGTGTCTCTTTTTCAAAGGTCCTACCTATATGGTGCATTCACAATTCCCTTGTTGGTGAATACACAGATGGCGAGGGGTCATTGGCAGAGGGTGGTTGCTTGGTGTTTGTGCTGAATTTGTCATGCTGAGGATCACAGATGAAGTAATACTGCCATGGCTGGTGGCCCCTTCCGTAACTGCAACATAGCCTGATGGGTAGAAGCAAGATGGTTATCCATGTTTTGGACTTCTATATGGTGGGACATCTGTAGGTGAATTTGAGTCCCAGTGAGGGCTTTTAGCCTGAGGTTCCCGAGGGCGCTCAACCTACCAGTGCTTTGAGGTCATACCAATGATACATAAGGCGCTATATAAATGCCAAGTAACATAACGTAACATAACATGAGCAAAGTGAACTGTATCTCCTTCAGAAACACCATGTAGTTCCTCTCCCATGGTAGAGCGAAAATAATCTTTTGGGTCAGGGTAGCTACCCATGGTCTATCATCTAATTGTTGTAAGTCTGCTTTTGTTGTACACGCAGTGTCATTTGGTGTCTCCTCATTTGTACACCATCTGCTGTAGAAGGAACACCAGTTGCGACAGTGAGCTTGTTGAAATAGGTGCTGGTGTAATTTTACCAACGTCTTCTTTTGCCTGGCATGGTTGTATAACTGTGCCAGTGGCATATGCAGTGGTCACCTCAATACACACATTTTCCTCGCCTTCAGCCCCATCCGTGACAGACATATGATCATGAAAATAGTCACCCAGCTCAGTTGGTTGAGATGGTCCTGTAACTGTTGACGACAAATAGTTGTGGGTTGAACCATGTGAAGTGTACATGCCCACATATTTACACATCCATTTATGACACAGCTTCAACATAGAGTCACTATTTGACTACCAATATTGTATGACCCAGTTATACCTTAGAATGTTGTGCTCTTCTATTGGCTTACTACCCCACACCCAACATGGCCTTCCCTTATAGCTCATTAATAAATCATGTTCAGTTTAGCATCTCTCACTTTGGCCTTCTACTTCACCCTTCCATGCTCCTCCCCTACTCCGACTTGGGTTTGAATACCCCTTGTGGGTTTTACCTAAATCAGGCAAGTTCCCACTTTTTGTTAATGGGGGATCAGGTGCTCGGAGGGAACTGGAATCAACAGGGATATAAACAAAAGTGAGACTGATTACCCCTCTTTATGCTACCTTGCCACCAGAAAGTTGCTTGCACATAAAACAGATGTGGATATGGTCGCCCATATTCCACACAAGAGATGTGGTAGAGTACACACTGTACCGCACACGTATCCGGTACCACAAAAAGCTGACCAACAGACCACGCTATGGACCTTGCCCCCAGTTGTAGGGCGCTTTAAATGTGGACTGTGTTCAGTCTATTCCCTGACAAAAAATAATGCATCCGTTGAATTCACTTTGAGAAACTTTGAGAAACAATAGGCCAATTTATACGGACAGAAAATTAGTTAGAAAATGCTATATCTGATACTCTAAATGTTTTTGCCCCTGTCATGAGGATCCGCCTGAAGCCCAAAGCCAAGTGCAACTTCTGGTACAACTCAGATCTCCTCACACTCAAACGCAAGTGCAGGGTGGCTGAGAGGAAATAGCGTGCTTCTGGTACATCCTCTGACAAACTGGCCTGCCGCCTCCTCCAAAGGCAATACCGGCTCCCTGTCCTCACCAAGAAGAGAGCTCACATCCAAGCCTGCGTCTCTGTGGCATCTAACAAATCGGCTGACCTCTTTAAAATCTGCAAGGAACTGGACAATACTGCTGCGGTCTCTACCTCTCCTGTCCCTTCCCAGGCCCTCTGCAAGGCACTGGCTTCTCATTTAATCTGTAAAACTCAGGACATCCTGTCCTCTCTTTCCTCCTCTCCCCTTGCTCCCTCTACTCCCTGCTCATCCTCTGGCCCTTCTTCATCCACCTCTCCTCCCTCCTTCTCTGCCTTTCCCCTGTTCTCCCCAGACGAGGTTTCTAGACAACTCTGATCTATGAAAGTGTCATCAAAACAGATTCATCCATGTTACTCTAAAACCATCAATGACTACATTGACTACCTGACTCATGCTCTGGCTGACTTCTGCATCTACTCCTTCACCACTGGAGTCTTCCCTTCCCCCCTAAAGTACTCCCTTGTGCACCCTCTTCTTAAGGACCCCCTGCCAACCCGTCCTGCCCAGCTAACTATCGCCCAAACTCCATCACTCCTTTCCTGGGCAAACACCTGGAAAAGCTGGCCATCTCCCAGCTCATTCTTCACACTGAATCTGTTTGGTGTCTCCATGATCATCAGTCTGGCTTCAGAGCTGGCGTGGCTGACTTATTTCCTCTCTGATTGACCCTCCCAGGTTCAACTTGGGTCCTTCCTCTCCTCTATCTTTATCTCTACCTGTGGTGTTCCCCAGGGGTCTAACCTCTCTCCCTGGCTGTTCAACCAATACCTGGTGCTTCTTGTCCACCGCATTGCTGTGCTCTGCCCCAACTTCCATGCTATGTGGATGACAATCAGCTCATTTTCAGGCTACCTTCAGCCACCTCTTCTCCCTCTCTCATCTTTGACTGTCTGTCCGCCATTCAGGAGTGGAGTGCTGCCAATGATCTCTGCCTTGATGCCAGTAAGACTGAGATTCTCCTCATCGTCGCAGCCGCTACCTCCTATCCAGTCACTCTCTGGCCAGCCTCTCTTGGCCCTCTTCCTGCTCCCACCTGCAAGGCTAAAAACCTCAGGGTCATCTTCGACTCCACACTCTCCTTCTCTCCTCAAATCTCTGACATCTCTAAGAAGTCACACTACCAGCTGCACCTTCTCAGAGGTATTCTTCCTTTCCTCTCCTTCCCCCAGAAGCTCACTGTCTCCAGAGCTCTGGTTCTCTCTAGGCTGGACTATTGCAATAGCCTCTTTCTAAGTGTGCCTGCTTCTACTCCCGCTCTCTGAAACTCATCCAGAACAGAACTGCAAGACTTGTCCTTGGCCTCAAGCCCAGGGATTGTATCTCTCCATGACTGAAATCTCAGCCCTGGCTCCCAGTCGCTGCAAGTATTAAGTTCAAAACCCTCTGCATTGTCCACAAGGCCTTCTGGGTCTGGGGCCTCAATACCTTCAACTCTCTCTTCCTAAATATCTTCCTTCTCAAACTCTTCGCTCATCCGCCTCCAACTCCCTCAGGGTCAGTCGCTTCTCCAAGCAACAAGTTGGTGGTAGATCTCTTTCTTCGGCTGGGGCCTCCCTCTGGAACAGCCTCCCTGCCTCCCTGAAACTCGAGGAGAATCATCTCCGGTTCCGGAAGCACCTCAAAACCTTCCTCCATGCTTCTGCATTTTCTCCTCCTCTCCCCTGCTGATCTCCTGGGTGAAACTGAAACTGCACTGGTTACCTGGCCACCCTCTGTATCTCGGGCCCAGGTCCCCTCCCCATCAGTCGCACATCTGCACTGCCTTCATGCCAACCCCTGCACTTGGGGACTGTTTTTCTATATCCCTACAGTCCCACTACCAGCACTTGACACCTGATGTCTGCACTTACCCTTGCATTTGCCACCAGCTGGCCGTACTTTTACTTACTGTTAGTTATTCTATTTATCCCATGTACTGCACTGTCCCTTCCCCCTAGGCCCCCTACGCTTCCCCTTTACCCCTTCCCATGCACTTTCACGATCTGAATGACACCTGGCCTAGTAGATCATTTTCTCTGTCTTCCCTCTGTGCCCCCTCCCTTGCCTCATCGCGCCTTGAAACACTTGTGTATAGGCGCTTTATTAATGCCATATCATATCACATCATATCATATCATAACATATTATAGCATTGGCAACCACTGTGTATTTATTCCAGAAGTCCTATGCCATGAGGTTGAACAGTGTGCAAAACAAGTCACACAGTAATAGTTACATGCACAATATTGCGACTATTGTCGCTAAAAGAAAACCAACCATCAATCCTTTTGCTTTCAGCCATCCTAAAACCTTGTATTTGATTACTGCCAGGATGTGTGCTGCTGTGAATGCCTTATTCATGGCAAACATTCTAAGAGTTACTTGCTGGTGAGGTTTTTGCAGAAGTTGCACAGCCAACATTTTTCCAGGCTTCCCATCATAAAATTACACCAGTGGATGATTTCTGTGGTACTTTGTAGACTTGTAAAAGCAGTCTTGGAGCTAGATTTTTCAAGTTTGACCAGACTCTGAAAGTGTGCCTTGCCTGCAAAAGTGCCTGGTTCACAAAGTAAGGACCATGAACTTGCAGGGGAGTCATCGCTGCATTGCCTGTAGGAGGCTCGATGGAAAAATGGGGCTTGATGCCCTACTCACGTCTTGAGTAGGTGTTTTGACATTGCCATCATCATCCTCATCTACATCAAAAAATCCCAGCCTTCTTCCGGCTTGGGTTTTTGTGGTGGCAGATATTGTAGGGGACCACATGGAAGACCCCAAAGCACCTCAAATTTTTAGATTGATGTCTGTTGCCTCCAGTGAGCTTCCAATTGTACTTGGGCTACTAGACCAATGTTTGCTTAATTTCTTTTTTTTTGGCACAGACACTCTTGGTATTGTGCTGTGCCCCTTTTGCTCCTCGATTGGACTTGCACATACATGTCCAGGGACAAGAGAAGCACTTACTGACACAGCTAAATTGCATCAGCAAGTCTTGCATCTTCCTTTTACCAACGCCTGCAGGGCCAAGGTAGGTCACTGTCATCATCATCGATTTGCCTGAAAGCTGGGATGATGAAGAATGTCACCTTTGGTCTTTTCGTCACTTTCACCACCATCTTCCCCGTCTTCTGAGGGAATTGCCTTGTCTGCAGTAAAACCTGGAATGTCTTCCTTTTTTCCAGTACTTGCCCCTCCTCCTATGACTGTACTATAGGCCGATGGAGGGGACATTATTGCGGAAAATAATGACCCACCACCAAGTTATGACCCGAGGTGAAGGTGAGGGCCATAAATTGGGGAAGGGTCATTAATATTCCAAGCAATATCCCCTTCCCAAGGTTTATGAGGCTATTAGCACATAGCAATACATGTTTTGGAGTTTTGGTGGCAAAGTAAAAACATTACTTAGGTATTTTAATTGCAAACTTAGTTAAACTCCAGTGGGTTTATCATGAGCATGCATTAGGAGTCATGTAATGTTACGCGGTTTGTGAAAGCATTTTGTCATGTTTAGTTTTTCTTTCTGGTGTGTTAAATAAGATGTTGCCTTGAAAAAATGCCATAGCAGAAAAGAAGAGTTTTGTTGAAAGAAACCATGCTTGGAAATTGTGTTGTTGTTTCCCTGTCTGCTTTTGAAGAGAGGATGTTTAGAATGAGGTCAATACCGGTAGTTTTTAGCTGCACTCTGAACATTCTGATTGGCTGAGAGGAGGTCAGCAACAATCTTCATGTGCTAATACCAAAGAATGACTACAGAACTACAGTAACAATCATCGTCTTTTTCCCACGTTTCAAATCAGATGATGGCTTGGGCTGTACTGGTACTAGTGGATACACCAGATGCAATGGATGTGACATCTGTCGCTGTTATAGGAATTGGCATGGTTTCATCCGATGCTGAGTCTTGCTTCTGTTTTTGGGGAGGTGAGCACTTTCTTTCTTGATCCAGCTTGATTCTTTGGGTTCATTGTGTGACAAGCTGCCCTCCCAGGAGATGGTGCTTCTTGATTGATTTGTCTTCCTCCAGGGAGTACACAAAATATATAAGTAATAATAATGTGTCAAGTACGCATGCACTATATGCATGTGGTTTAGGCATTCGGAGCATTCGAGATTTGCTAGGAAAAATACAGCCATTAATGAACATATATTATTCATATTGTAATTAAATGTGTTTATGAATACATTACATATCTGTGAGTCTAACTAATCTGCTCGACTTGGCCGAAGTAAAGGTTGTGTGAAAGCCAAAATGTGCAAAGTATTCATAGCACCAATTGTGTTTATGTGCTCTGTGCACTACATGAAATTATATAGAAATTGACACAGCTTCAGGATTTTTTTATTTCTCCCTTTTGATGTAGCAACCATTGCATGATCTTGTGCCATTTTCCCCCGCCACTGCCATTACTTCTCATGATTCTTTACTGCAACCAGTCCCGTGTACAAATGTTGATTAATGACGGGGCTAAACCAAGTGATTGAGGGCGCTTAGGCTATAAAGCACTAGCAAAATAACTTAAGGACATGGGTTTCGTGCAAAGAATCACCAACCCCACCCATTGCAAAAGTTGTACCTTAGACTGGGTGGCTGACTTCAACTGCTCCGCTACCGTCAGTTCCAACACCCCATCCCCCTGGACTGACCACTACCTCATTCAATTCACCATTTCCAGAACTGTTGCCACTAAAACACTCACCTCCGCACCACCAGCGCTGGCTAAAAGTGCACGAAAACTCTCCAAAGACAACCTCTTAGCTTTCCTTGAAGCTCCTGCTCTTAAGCCCCCATTCTCCAATGACCCGGGCTGGCTAGCAGATATATACAATAATTCCATCAAACTAGCAATTGACTCCATCGCCCCACTAGAACCAAAAAAAGCCAAACAATCTATGTACGTTAATTCCGGGTACGCAGCAGAAGTTCAGACCTTACACACCCTCAAACGTAACGCATTGACCAAATGGCAAACTAATCCCAGGGACGCGTCGAAGGATGAATTTGAAAACTTGTCTGCCCACTACAAAAAAGCCAATATCCAAGCTAAGGCTAACTCTTTCAACACTAGAACCACAAATTTCAAGTCAAATTCTAAGGAAATGTTTGCCCTATTCAGAGACTTAGTCACTCCTACTAAGAGCTCTGATGGTGTTCAAGTATTCAAACAGCCATGCAAAATAAATAGACCTTTGTAGAACAAAATACAAGCTCACCATGAAGTCCTGCCAAATCCTGACCCACCTCTTTCACCCATCAATAACACCACTTTTCATGACAATTGCCTCTCCTCCTTCAGAGATGTTACTGAAACTGAAATTCTAGACCTCTTCAGACACCTAAAACCATCCATCTGCAAAGGTGACATTTGTCCAGCCAATATTATTAAAGAATGTGCTGACTCCCTTGCACCTTCATTAATGCATCTTTCGCATCTGCCCGTATCCCGCCCAGTCTCAAAGAAGCATGGGTACGCCCTCTCCTAAAAAAACATTCACTAGATCCTACCTCCCCAAACAACTACTACCCTATTATTACAGTCCTGTTTCTCCTAAGAATTCTCGATAAGGCAGCGTACAATCAAATCCAGCACTTCCTCGAGTCCAACCATGTCCTTGGCAAGAGGCAATCAGGCTTCTGACAAGGTCATGGTACGGAATCTGCTCTTCTTGATCTTAAAAACCAAATCATGGGTGAAGGCAAACCAGTGCTTCTCCTCTTCCTGGGTCTTTCTGCTACGTTTGATTTTGTGGAACACAAGACTCAGTAGACATCTCACCAATGCAGTTCAATTCTACCCAGCATCCACTACCTGGATTACCTCCTTCCTGGAAGGGAGAGCCATGAAGGTCTTCTCCAACCAGGCATGTGCAGCACCAACTATTATTCACTGCGGGGTCCACCAGGGCTCCTGCACGGCTCCAACCTTATACAACCTATTCCCTAAACCTCTTTTTGACAATCTGGACACCCTCGGCATAGCATACACAAACTATGCCGACGACACTCAGGTCCTCATACCTCTCACGGGCTCCTATGACCAAGATGCCAATTCTCTCCACAAGATCTATGCCACCATTCAAGCATGGATGGCAGCAAACAGGCTTTGGTTGAATGGAGACAAAACTGCGAAACACAGCCCCCCCTTACCTGTCTGAGAAAATTGTCATAGCCACCTCGTCCAGACCTAAGAGAGCTCGTCACGCCAATCAGTTGTACATTCCAACAACAAAAAGGTTGAAAGCAGGTAGCACCAGCTTCCCTCACATTGTGCCTAAATTATGGAATGCCTTACCAAACGCCCTCAGGGCAGAAACCTCACAAATGTCCTTTCAGAAAACACTGAAAACTATGCTCTTTAACTAATCCATTCCCTCTTACATCAATCATCAACCCTAGTTCTTCCTCTACATACTCTCTCCATCCGGCGTTGCTGTAACATCGTCACCTATTCCGTTACACCATTGTTCATTAACTTTATGTTACCTTACTGCTCGTAGTCTCATTGTAACCACGAACCACAGTCAGGCTGTCTCTTTTTGTCTCCCTTGTTTGCCTCCACAATTTAGTTTTTCGTGCAACTCGGTAAGCCTTCTTGTAACAGTGCCACAATGCCCCTGGTCTGCTTGTGAGCTATATAAATGTAAAGAATAAAAATAAATAAATGCAATTAAGCAGAAGAGATCCCTCCTGTTCATGAGAATAATACTGTATTGTTAGATAGCTGCAGATTCTGGCACCTTTAGGCTAAGCATGGTGTGCCATCATCTAATGCGCTCCTCTAAAAATGTCTGAATGTTCGAGACACAAAGTCATTTGATGTTAGCACACTTCACCATTTTATGAGATGTTATCTCAACAAAACCTCAATCAATCAATATCAAGAATCTTGATTTTTAATTGTCAAAATCAATACATAAGTTGACATAAGTTGCTGACACGTGTTTCGACAACATGGTCCTTTTCAATGCAAGGCTCAGATAAATTCACATTGCATCAACAGCATCAAACATGAACATAAAATCATAAAACAAAAAGTTTGTCATTAACATCAAAAGAATATACAAAATGTAGAGAGGTGACAAAAATAGGGATAACAACAAGATACACATTAGATATGCATCATCAGTTAATAAGTGCATCACAAATTCAATAATACTCTTAAGAACTACATAAGTATATATTGAGACGTTCTACGGTATCATTTGGCTTTCAATTACTGATCATCATCCCAGGTTGGTACGCATGATCTTAAGCACATAATCACCATTCTATGAGGTCATGTATTCACAAGAACAGCCTGTTCCCAGACCATAAGGCTCCTCCCACCTCTACCAGGCTCTTATTTCATTAGATCTATACGCGATTGCCAATCTTATAGATCGCTACTGCCTTAGTATATAATAACATGCACCAGATAATTCTCCCTTAAACCAGCTTGACTTTGCAAACATCTCATATGTGCCCAATCCTTTGAAAATGACTCACTCTCTAGATCCTTGCCAGTCCTTCTTCAAAATGAATAGCGTCTTCCATTAGATGCCATTAACTTACATTTGCTGGGTTGTCCTTAATACCGGAACTGAAATGAAAACATATATAATATTTAGTGTCTCATTAATTCTCTTAATGGTTGATCGTAGTAAGTATGTGTCGCGTTTTACCACTGTCACAGAATTTAATTGGTTAACCGTCCTTTGCTCCTCATAGTGTCTGCTGTGTTTCCTATAAATTTACAAGACGGGAGATACGTTGTTAAACCATTCCCGGCACCTCACTGTTTGCTAATACTGATCATACCAATTCATGCATCTACAAACTAATGTTAACTCACCTAATATTCAAATCTCATTGTGTCCTTTCGGGTTCCCTCCATCAGTAAACCAAGCCTTCGTCTGGCGTCTGCACGCTTTTGCTTGTGGGGGCCATTTTAATTGTTTGCTAACATGGAGACGTTCGACCTTTGTTTTCTTTTCTGATGCACATCTGATGTCACGCGTCATTTGCGCTTAATGTCAGCTGCATTATATAAACAAAACATTGACATGCCGTTTCGCACGCTGATGCCAGGCGAAGGCTGGGTTTCCTGATGCAGAAAGTTCGAAAGGACACAATGAGAGGGATCATAATTTATGAATATCAGTGTACATCTGTATCATTCCATATTTAGCGTGCACATCTCAATATACATCTCAATATGCAGCAGGTACAGCAGATACTTCTTTGTGTAACATGGATGCACAGTGTGCATATTTCACTATGCACGCAATATGGCTCAGAATGTTTTGTAGTTCCTTTGTGAGAGTAGAAAAGCCTTAAAGGATAGTTCCGGGACTTTTTTTTTATTGTCCCTACGGGTCGGCCATGTGTTTGTAAGCATAAATCGGTAGATCGTAGGAAACTTTCCTATGGACCTTACCTGACTTTTCGCCCATTATCGCACTCGAAATCAGCCTCCATTTTGTGATAATCCTATCATTTCGCCGCATCGACCTGGCTCACCTGCCTTTGCGGCACTAAATCAAATCCCCCGCCCCTGAAACAGACTTTATCAAAACATTCATATTCCCCGCCTCTATCCGTGACGTGACTGAGCTGCGTAGGCAAACGCGCCCAGGCGTCTTCTACGCGACTCCACACAGAACCCGGAAACAAACACAGATCAGCTCACAACACAGCGCGCCACAATTCGGAATATGAAACTGTACTTTGAAATCAAACCGCAAGATTGTAAATGTGGTAAAGTACATTTATTTGACATCAAATGTTTAGAGAATATTCAGCGATTTGCATTTTTATTTGCTCATGTTCCAAAAAGTTCGTATTGAGGAACGCGATGGTCCTTTGCTGTACACAGGGTCTTAGAGCATCTCACAATACAGCGCCACAATTCGGAATGTGAAACCGTGGTTTAAAAGCAAACGGCAAGATTGTACATTTGGCAAAGTACGTTTATTGGACATCAAATGTTTAGAGAATATTCAGCGATTTGCATTTTTCTTTGCTCTCGATCCAAATTAGTTCGTCTCGAGGGAAGCGATGTTCGTGTGCAGTACACAGGGTGTTGGTTTACGATAAAAATAAGCTCTTCGGTCGCACTGATAATCGCATGGCTGTTCCAACAACGAGGCACTAGGCCACCACAACGGTAGGTATGTTGCATCTAACCGTTAGTACCGCGTAAGGGCATACTTGTACTTGGCGATCGTCCCATAAAATGGTCAGGGTGGTAACGTTGTTCACGCGGAGAAGCAACTGGCGGCTGTAGAAGCCGTCCGCCGGTGTCTGGTACTCGTGACACAGACAGTAGTGAATGATGTACCTAAAAACATAAAAAATGAAATTAGTCTCACCATCAGATCCTTATTAAAATTATTCATTTCATAGCGAGGACAGCGCTACTGGGTGTACACAAGTGTTTAAAGGCGTGGCGAGGCATGGAGGGGGGGGAGTGGAGTACAAGGTAAGTAGCATAAAATAATAAATAAATAGGGCCAGCTGGTGGCAAGTGCAAGGTAAGTGCAGAACAAGTGCTGGGAAGGGGGGGGCTGTAGGATACTGAGACAGTCCCCCAGTGCAGGGGTTGACAGGGAGGCAGTGCAGGTGGAGAGTGGAAGGGCCCAGGACCGAGGTCGCAGACAGTGGACCAGTTGTAGCAGGGGAGAGGGAGAGAGAAAGCAGAAGCAAAGAGGAAGGTTTTGAGGTACTTCAGTAAAAGCAGATGTTTCTCCTCAAGATAGTGCGCGGTAGAAAACAATATGCCACATAGAACGAACAAGTACAACTGAACCCGTCTTTAAAGCCACTGTATAGTAATGAAATTGCGGTATAAACTCATCAAAAGTTACTTACATTATATTTGCATTTTCCATTGTGTCTCTGTGTAGGGCAGACCCGAAACACCACTCCTTCTTTGCCGACGTTACTTCTTCTAATGAACGTGGCTCATCGTTTCGTTTCTGAAATTTTATTCATTATCTTTTCTTAGTCTTTCGGGATGGTCCCGGCCTGTCAAGGTCAAATCACAATAGAACCTTATACTGGGTCGTGGGCCGTTCCGCCACCCGAGCAAAACATCAAAGCAGCTGACCTTCACTTTGAGCGAGCACACATTTCTAGTTTGGGCCTGCAACATGAGGAGACTCGAGAGAACAGACAATCAAATTACAATCATTTAAACCGTGATGTGTATTTCTCAATGAGCTCTGCTTTAGGTGGACATGGAACAGAGGCAATGTTGGGTGGCAATGCAGTTGTCCCCTGCATAGGTTCGTTCACCACTCCATGTATGTGCCTATCGAGGACATCTACGATAAGTCTCTCAATAAACTCATATTGCATATCCTCAAACACTGGTTTGATCACCCATTGTTTACTTCTTTTAGTGAAGGCCTTATTGTAGCGAAGCGTCCCTAAAGTTCCGGTCGTCCTACTTTGTTGACGGCCAACATTATGGTTATGTGCCAAGACCGCTAGAAGAGTCCGATTTATCATGCCTTCCATGCCAAAATGCAATCTTTTGGGCCTGTACTTTAGGCACATATTGTGGAACACCTCCAAATCTCCTGTGTGGCAGAATTCCGTGAGTCCCCTCAAATCTCTTGTTATAGTTTTATCAAATACAATCTTTTCAATGGCCTTGTGAGTGGGTGATGAAGGAATCAACCACTTCTTCTTCCGTGCCTCCTCTGTGGACAAATGGCCATGTTCACATTTGTGGAAATGTTCATTTGTCGACCATCGATGTACGTTGCTACAGTGCAACATTACTGACCGCCATTTTTCCAGTAGAATTTCCAACGATCCTTCACATGTTTTTGAGCTCCACCAAAGATGGTTGCTGATTGACTTGGACCACTGTGAAATACCTTGCATATCTTTTTTTTTTCCTGCAGCCGACAATTTTTTATTGATTGTTTTTGCAAGATGCCATACGTCAAATTGGTGATTTATATTTTTGTACTCTTCTCTCATTGTCTTGGCAATTGAAACGTGTCTGTCCGTGGCTATCAGGTCGATCACCATTCCCCGCGATTGTAGTTCTTGCAATGATGCTACAAAGCCAACTTTCTCCATGGCCACTGAGGATGTACTTTGTGACACCTGCACGACCACCGAACTCACAATTTTCTTACTTTCCATGTCCTGAAAGTGGTAGGTGCAGTACTTGGCTGAAAATCCTGGGCTGTCGCACTGTCCATCACCGGCTAGCCTGAAGCGTTTGCCCGCGAATGTACTTTCCATTGACATTTTTTCCATTCTCCAAGCTTCGCTGATGGCTGGAAATAGATAATCGGTTTGGTATTTGTAGAACTGAGTTTTCGCAATGAAATGGATTCCCACAAACTGAAAGAAATACTGTAACTTTTTAAAACTTGAACCACTAAAAAGTGCGGCTGCTGCACAAAGTAGATTGCCTGCTGGCAGTTGCCCCAGCATGGGTTGTGCAGACCATGCGAACGGATGATATTGTGTACAGGTGGCATGTATTTTAAGGTTAGTGCCTCGAATTGCACGAGTCACATTAATCAATGGCTCCCCACATACTTCCCCACCAACCCAATGCCCACATTTCATCATCATAATAATATCCATCAAACAGCTATCGAATACAATGAATTTGGCCTCTTTCCTTATACTGTCACTCTGCATCCCAGCTGGTTCGGCCTGTAACGTTGAGGACATGTCACTCGCATGAAAGGTACAATCTCTGATATCGTCTTCCGCTATGCTGAGTGATATTGATGGTGTTTCATTGTCGTCCACTTCATTCTCTTCCATTGCAACATCTGTTCCTTGTCCGGAGATGGGAGAAAAAAACAATGTCTTCAACTTTCGCGCGCTCTTATTTTTTGCGGGTGTGGATTCTGTGAATTGATCTCCGACTGCATCCAAACTACCAGGAGGACATTCACTATCAATGGCTGGTGGTGGTATAGCTCCGTTGTCAATCACTTCATATTCTTCCCATTGGCACGATGCATCTCCAGTCTCAAGTCCCTGCCAAAAGGTTTGACAAGCAACATCTCTCGTTCGCTTCACTGTCTGTGTAGATCTAGTTCTTACACCCACTCGCAACTAGAGGACAGATTAGAAAAGGGATGTTCAGTTTAAACACAACTTACAGTATTGAACTATTGACAGTGAAAGACAACATAATATAGTGAACAGGACACTAACCTTCTTTTGCTTTCTTTTCTTTGAAACTTTCTTGCCTCGAACTTCAACATCTGGACGCTGTTGCTCCGACTCGTGTGTGCATGTCTCCACTTCCTCTCGCGCTGCAACGACTATATTTTCATGATAAGCACATCCATCACTCACTGAGGCTCCATCGACTCCCTGAAACATAGAACTTTCATTAGTATGTATAATAATATTGAAAACACAAAATGTACTTGGGGACCAATACCCATACGTACATCTCAATAGCAAAACACGAATGAACGCATTGTGTAGAACATTCAAACGACAATAGTTCACGCATTGTTGATCTAGTTAGATTGAACTGTCAAGATCCATACCTCGGGCTCCGCATAGACTTCCATTGATGATATTATTGAAGATGACGCTTCAGCAACTCCCTGAAACACAGTAATTGCATTAGTATGGTTTTCTATTTTGTTTAAAAGAACATAAACTTTCTGCAGGCGTCAACGGCTCATCTAAATAGACCTGCACAAATGATCAGTTGTCTAAAATAAATAATGGATATCTAAATATGATTCGATTTGCTCCATCGTTGGAAGTGTCACCACCCAGAGATCTGCATCAACTACTAGGGGTGATGTTCTTGTTGAAGAAGCTCCGTCAGCTCCCTGAAACATAGTACTTGCGTTAATAAAGAAGGAAGTATAGCGGATGTAATCACGTCATTTGATCTCGCATGATTGATCTGTCAGTATCCATACCTCGAAATGCATAAGAACATCAAGGGACGCTGTAACTGCGGTGCACACTTCTGCAAGCTGTTGCGCCGACCCGTAACTGCATGCTCCCCCTTCTTCTTGGACTAATGCTCCATCGACTCCCTGAAACATAGGACTTTCATTAGTAATGAACACAATATTGAAAAAAGAAGACACATAGGAGGGCGACGACAGAAGGATATACCAATGGCTAAAAACGAAAGAAACATTGTGTGTAACAATCACGCTACAAGAATGCAAGATCTGATGATCTCCATCGATGGAACTGTCCGCAAACGTACCTCGAGCATCTGAGTGACATCTACGGTTGTCGTCAATGCGTTGGACTCCTCAGCATCTCCCTGAAAGACAGTACTTGCATTATTTTGGATAACAATAATTATAACTGAAAACAAAGACTAGAGGACGAGTACTGTGGTGTACCATTAGGTAAAATAATTACACGATCAATTAAAACTATTGATTTACATGCCTAAAACAAGTCAGTGTCAGAATAGCTAAGTAAGATTACCCGATAGGCGCTTGAAGTGGCTGATGACTGCAATAACGACACGGATGGAGAATCTTCCGCCTTCATATTGAGTGGATACATAAATGGGGAAATTATTGTTAGCTAATGCTACACACTACCGCAAGGCCGAGAGACAAATACGTAAACTTGACTCACCAGTGGAGGGATGTGGACGAATAGAGTGGGAATAGCGGTTGAGAGCAATTTTCGCCTCGCTCGCGGTGTTTTCTTCTTTATTAGCAATGATGTGGAGTACATGTCTGGGCTAAAGTGCCTGCTGCAGATGCGGTATCGATCACCCCTCTTGTCCGCAAAGACTTCAAGGACTCTACTTTCTAGCTCAGAGGCTGGATATCCGCAATATCGGACCCATTCTCTTATCTGATCTATTGTCTTAGGGAAAACATGCATTATAGTATCTTCAGATTTGTTATGGGTCTTCGAAGGGCAACCGCCAATGGAACAGGCAGGCATTATGGAAAGTTCTGAAAAGTAAAGATCAACAATTCTCTATGAATACCAATGTGTTAAAACATTAAATGACACATAAAAGGTTCAATGCAAGGTCCGTTTTGGTTCTTGGAACTATACACGTTATTCACATGCGGATAAGTATTTCAATAACTTTCAAAAAATAGAAAAAGTAATTTGACTAAACTCAGAACATGTGACTAGTTCCTTGCATGTACTGTCGTGAACGAAAAGAAAACATGGATGCAATTTGATGACTACTAGCAAATAGATATAAATTAAAAAATTGGACGCAAAATGATTATGGTACATGGACTTACCTTGACGAACAAACAGTTAGATGCAGGGATCAGAGTAGTTTCTTGTCGTAGAACAGGGAGCAGTTCACAGGTTGCAAACTGACGAGTTTGCTCAAAGTGGTCACGGAAGTTCACAGAGACGAAGAGCAGATAACCAGCACCTTCACGGGTTGACTAGCAAAGCGCAAAGAAGTTCTCATTAGAAATATGAAGTGGGTTATAAAGAATTCGAAACAGGGGTGTGTTTGTGAATGAATGACGTGTATATGTCGTGGCATTATGCGGTCTGCAGGGGGCCGTCCAGCGTGAGGGGGGATGCTTGGCAGGAGACACAGGGTCTGGAGGTAGACATGGGAACAACAAACCCATGCTCTATAGACCACTTTGAAGTGTACATGGTCTTTGGCACCTCTTGGCCTTTATCGCTCCCTGACAGCTCCACTTGCCAGCAGCACAAGTACCCTGGTGCGAACTGCCTTTGATAGGGCGGGGGGTGGATCGGGGCGGTGGTCGTGCAGACAAGACACAGGAAGACTCGTGAATGGAGACACACTTATGTGGATTTCAGGGGGCCGTCCAGCGTGAGGGGGGATGCTTGGCAGGAGACACGGGGTCTGGAGGTAGACATGGGAACAACAACCCATGCTCTATAGACCACTTTGAAGTGTACATGGTCTTTGGCACCTCTTGGCCTTTATCGCTCCCTGACAGCTCCACTTGCCAGCACAAGTACCCCGGTGCGAACTGCCTTTGATAGGGCGGGGGGTGGATCGGGGCGGTGGTCGTGCAGACAAGACACAGGAAGACTCGTGAATGGAGACACACTTATGTGGATTGCAGGGGGCCGTCCAGCGTGAGGGGGGATGCTTGGCAGGAGACACGGGGTCTGGAGGTAGACATGGGAACAACAACCCATGCTCTATAGACCACTTTGAAGTGTACATGGTCTTTGGCACCTCTTGGCCTTTATCGCTCCCTGACAGCTCCACTTGCCAGCACAAGTACCCCGGTGCGAACTGCCTTTGATAGGGCGGGGGGTGGATCGGGGCGGTGGTCGTGCAGACAAGACACAGGAAGACTCGTGAATGGAGACACACTTATGTGGATTGCAGGGGGCCGTCCAGCGTGAGGGGGGATGCTTGGCAGGAGACACGGGGTCTGGAGGTAGACATGGGAACAACAACCCATGCTCTATAGACCACTTTGAAGTGTACATGGTCTTTGGCACCTCTTGGCCTTTATCGCTCCCTGACAGCTCCACTTGCCAGCAGCGCAAGTACCCTTGTGCGAACTGCCTTTGATAGGGCGGGGGGGTGGATCGGGGCGGTGGTCGTGCAGACAAGACCCGTTTGCCGCAGGGCCTCACCAAGGAGAGGCCATCTAACTGAATGTAAGAGGATGGCTGCAGGATCTACTACATGGAAGGCAGGGGGGTGAGTTTATAAATACCTCACCCTCCCAGGAGAATATATGGGGGTCATCTCTGTACCCGGTGCCCAAAAAGAGGATTTATTATGATCAACCATATTTATTATTTACCTATAACCATGTTTTGTATCAATAAAATCCAACAGCTTTTTATTGCCAACGCTTGATGCCAACCCACAAAATAATATATGTATGACTGCTGCATATATGGGTTCAACGGTTATGTGGATTGAAGGTGTGCGGCCAGCGTGAGGGAGGATGCTGGCCGGAGACATGTGGTGTGACAAGACAAGGCACTGGAAGGCTATTCAACGGAGACACACTAGATTCATTTAAAAAATCAAAACAACCATTGTTAAAATATATGTTGGGCTTTATTTTAGATTTTAATTAAACATAAATAATAAACTTTACACATTGTAAAGTTGAGGTTGCAGCACATCGAGGGAAAATCCGCGGTATTGTCCACTGTCACTGGGGAAATGTTGTCTAATGGCAAGTACCGCACAGGCAGGTATTACTCTCCGAACGCGGTGTCCGAGCCTCCCGTGAAGCCACCAAGTGAAGCAACGATAGGCCACCAGCCTGTACCACCTGTGAAAAAAAAAGATGCAAACTGTATTAAACTGACCAAACTTTCTTATCAATGTCGATTCAGGTAACACATGTCATTTTTCTTAGAAAAAAATTATATCTAGAAAATGCACTATATGGAACCAATTTACATGCGTTCGAATGATATGTAAATGTAATTTTATATGTGGGAGACGACCATGAAATAGTGGTGGCATCACTGACATCACAAACAGAGTATACTTACTCGTTACTCGGATTACGCGGACGAACAGTGCCACGAAGTTCGTGCATAAGCACCATCATCATCCTCAACACTGTCCGTGAGAGGCAGGCTTCCCTGAACTCTGGCAGCTCGGTGATGCATTGCGGACTTTGCTCGCCTTCCTGCAGACTTTGCTCGCTTTCCGAAATGTAGGCCAAGCACCCGGAATTTTCACGGCAGCAGCAGTTCTCCTCCTCAGTTGGCATTAGCTCGCACCGATTGCACGTGCACCAGGTGGAGACGCCGTCCATGCGACATGGTCCAGGCTCTTCATCCGTTGACTGGTCCTCCCAACTGCCGTCCGAATCCCCATAGTTTTCGCGTGCTTGCCTTTCCAGTAGTTCCTCCTCGGTGTACTCGGGCTCGTACATATACGGCATTATTGTGGCCATTGTGCGGTAAAGATAGTAAAATAATTTACAGAGATGGTACAGGTGTTCACACGGGCTACAAGCGGCGAAGGTAGCTGACCAGAGCACTGAAACGAGTCACAGAATACTCAAAGTAACACAGAGAGAGTAATGGAATCGAAAATCTGCTGCTGTATGTTGTGAAACGGTCTGTTTATACTTATTGGGGAAAGAGGCGTCCTGCCATTTCCATGGCAACACGTCAATAGCTGAGGCGCAGCGATTGTTGACACGAGACGTGCTTGAAATGGGCAGTACGCGTCTGCTGATGTCAGGCTCAGGGGCGGGGGATTTGATTTAGTGCCGCAAAGGCAGGTGAGCCAGGTCGATGCGGCGAAATGATAGGATTATCACAAAATGGAGGCTGATTTCGAGTGCGATAATGGGCGAAAAGTCGGGTAAGGTCCATAGGAAAGTTTCCTACGATCTACCGATTTATGCTTACAAACACATGGCCGACCCGTAGGGACAATAAAAAAAAAGTCCCAGAACTATCCTTTAATGAATGTTTACAGGGCAGCTCATAGAAATACTAGTTCACACTGAACATAGAGTTGGCCATGTTCCAGTATTCCACAAATATTTGCTGTGGCCACTTCATTCAGGCCTACCTTCTTCTTGCAAGATGTGAGTCCCTGTGTCGCTTCATTTGCTTCTTCTGCCGGGCAGGGCATGATGGGCAGGTGGTCTCTGAGACATGCCCCATAGTGCCCTGAAAGGGCAGGCCTTTGCCTCAAACTAGTTTTTCCAGTGGGTGCCCAGGGACCAGAACGCTGAGATACACGGCGACCCTGCTGGTCACATCTGTGATAAGGTAATCAGCCCCCAGGACCTCCGTGTTAAGGCCTTGCCACCAGTACCTACAGTAAGACACATGGGCACAAGACTCTTCTCATCGGGCTCCCGGTGCGCACAAGCGTGTTGCGGCACCATCCCCTTGATTTATACACGCGCGTGATGGCAGAACATTGCTGTCCTGCCATGTGACAGCGTCACATTCCTCCTTTTTTATAACAAAAATTAAACACAGCTTTTTTAGCAACAATCAGTGTCAACATGACAGACGTTAACATGGCAATCCACCAAACAGTGGTATGCCCAACGTGGGCAAAAGTGGGGGACTTGGTCCTTTCAGATCTGGTCGCCCATTATGTAGTCTCTGAAGCAAACTGGGCATTTCCGGCTTTCTCTGCAGGGGTATCTCTCTCCAGCCAATGCCTCCCTGGCCTCTTCTTCTGCCTCACCTGGTGTGGGCTCGGCCTCTCCCGCACTCTCTTCAGGAGTTTGCTCCCTGTTGGAAGTCTGGGCTGGAGAAACTTCCACCCGTCGATCTCTCAGTTTCTCTCCCCCTCCCACCTTTCAAAAAAACTGGAGTTCATAGTCACAGTTCCTCTTTGGTCAGCGGCAGTCACCATTGAGCCCTTAACCTGGACACCACCCATGGGAGAGGGCTTGTAAGTAAGGAACAGCTTCCCTTCAGGATGACGATTTCGTAACAGGAACAGTGTCACCCACCTCTAAGTCTGGTGGTTTAAGATGTCAGATGTTTTCACCCTCATTTGTAGCTCTTCGGTCTTCTGACGTCTTGTTGTCATCAATGATGCCCGGCGGTCGACCTTCTGCCTCTGGGAGAAGACCTCTTGGACATCTCCTGAAGAGTGCTTCAGCCGGCGGCACTCCGTAAATTGGTGAGGGGTGGTTCTGTACTCTCTTAGAAATGGGTAAAGAGTTCTCAGCTCATTCCCCTGGCCTTGGGCTATGCGGAACACTTTATTTAGAGTTCACATGAAGCGTTCGGCCTCTCCATTGGCCTGAGGCCATCCTGGTTTCACCCTCCTGTGTTTAATGCCAGAGTCTGCCATGAACTCTGCAAAGTTTCCCCCATGAAATGGCGGTCCATTGTCCAAGCAGATGATTCTGGGGAAGCCGTCTGTAGCAAATGCCTTCTCCATTACCTGTATGATGTGCTCACATGAGGTGGACTCCACCAGCTCGACTTCCGGGTACCTGGACCACTGGTTTATCATTACAAGGAAATACATTCCTCTTCCTGTTGATCCAAAGTCAACTTGGACAACGTCCCATGGTTCGTCACTCCTGAGCAGGGATTACATTCTTGGCTCTCTGCTGACTGGGGCAGTTGCTTGGCACCAGACACACTTGCTTGCGCGGCCATCTACTTTGGCTTCCAAGCCCGGGAATCAGACCTTAGGTCGCAGTCTAGCTTTGGTCTTTGCTGTTCCCTGGAGACTGCAGTGTGCCAACTCCCACACCCTTACTACCAGTGCATGCAGAATCACTATCTGGTGGCCCTGTAGTAGCAATCCATCACTCGTCGCTGACAGTTTATGCCGGACTCACCACAGTTGTTCCAGATCTTGCTGCATCTCTTAGTTTCTGCAAGTGGTATTGGATAGTACAGTTTTCCACTCACCACTGACCATGGCCTCCTCGATTACTCGAAAACCCTCATCCTCTTTCGAGGCATCAGCCACTTCTTCAAGGATAAGAGCCACAGGCTTTGCTGCTTCCACCACTAGACAAACATGCTCCTCAATATCCACAGATATTGATTCCTCGTGTCCCCCGCTGTACATGGGGTGCCGTTATAAGTAGTCCGTGGGATTGTGGGATCCTGGTCTGTATGTCAGTACAACTCCATACTAAATCAGGGCCAGCATCCACCGTTCAAGCCCAGGGCGTGGTTTTGAACAAGACCCGCCAGCATAGGAAGTAGTGGTTTGTGATCAGTTATCACTGTGATGGGTTTTCCTAGTATTTATATATATATGCAAAAATGCCAGCATCCCCATAATACCACCAGCGCCTCCCTCTCTATCTGTGAGCATTGTTGTTCCATGCTGGTGAGTGCTTTGCTGGCATATGCAATTGGCTTCATCTGTCCTTGGGCATCTGCCTGTGAGAGTACTGCTCCTAGTCCGACCAGACTTGCGTCAACGATAATTTCTGATTCTTTCCTCAGGTCAAAGAAAGCAATTGATTCCTCCCCTGTGAGTGCCTTTTTGATGGTATCAAAGGCTCTTTGTTCATTGTCAGACCACACTGAGGCCGTGTCTTTCCTAGTCAGAATCTGGAGGGGTTCCGAGAGGGTCGCCAGATTGGGTATGAGCCTACCGCAGTAGGTCACCATTCCTAAAAAGCTTCTCACCTCTGACACATTTTCTGGTGGTTTTGCCTCCTGGATGTCTCTGAATTTTTGCGGGTCTGGGGAAATTCCTTTGGCGTGAAAGACAAAAGCAAAGAACTCAATGCTATCCTTTAGGAATTCACACTTTTGATGGTGTGGAGTAAGTCCAAGGTTCTGAATTCTTTCAAGCGCATTCTCAAGGCGAACCATAAGTTCAGTCTCTGACGTGGCATAGACCAAGATGTCATCGCTCAGGTTTATTACTCCTTCAAGGTGAGCCAAAGCCCCTTGCATGATGTTTTGAAAAACTTCAGCCACAGAGGAGACTCCAAAGCTGAGGCGTTTGTACTTGTACAACCCATGGTGGGTCGTGAAGTTTGTGATGTAGCGCGAATCCGGGTGTAGCTCCAGCTGATGGTACCCGGACCACAAGTCCAGTTTGGAAAAAATTCTCACCCCTTGCAATTCTCATAATCCAGGGTCGGTGTGATATGTCTCTCGCGCTTCATTGCGAGGTTGGGAAGCCTCATATCTACACAGATTCGGACAGATCTGTGTTGCTTTGGCTTGACAGCTACACCAATCGGGGACACCCATGGCATAGGGCCCTCCACTCTTTCTATGATGTCCATGTTCACCAGGTTTTGTAGCTCATTTTCCACCTGCTGACTCAGGTGAAGCAGTATTCGCTGGTGCTTCAGTGCTGTTGGGCGCACGGTCTCATCAATGTGCAGTTTAATGGGTTTGCCCTTGAGTTTCCCGACACCTTGAAATACTGTGGCAAACCTCTCCAGTGTCTCATTGATGTCTTCAGCGTACGCTGTGAGGGCAATGTGAACAATGCCCAGGGCCTCCGCTGCTGCGCATTTTAGCAGGGAGTGTGTGCTAATGTCTGTGACAAAGAATTTTGCTCTGATTTCTTTACTTTTTTTTAATTTATTTTTTTATTTTATTTGTTTTGGTTACATAGTAACCTTTACAAAAACAATATAAACCAATAAGAGCAAATCTTAAAAAGAAACACATGCGTAACATTTTGGTTACATGGATTCGATTACATTCCTTATAATACATCCTAATACAACCAAAAAGTATAAATGCGTTATACATATAAATGATCCATATTAAAACAGAATGAAAAAAGACACACAAGATGCATAAGCCTACAAAAAATGTTGTAGCTGAACTACCTCCCTATAGTTCGCATTTAGCTTTTAGAAAACACAGTATGGCCAGTTGAAGTTTGACCCTAGATCCATACAACATGTCTTTCCATAGGGCAACCAGATCCACATTCTCTGGGTTGGGCACATATTTAATGAAGTAATCAATGCGTGCCGATCTAAAACCCAAGCAGTGTGTCAATAGGTGTTGTAAGGTTACTGCTCCAACGTCTGAATCACAAAATAGACATTTAACCATTTGCGGAGGCAAGGTTTGCCTTATAGTCATAATCTCACCTGTATTAAATTAAATGAAAGCGCATAAATTCCTGTCGAAGCCCTTTGTTTGGAAATCTTATGAGGTAAGGTTCTGTTGTTGCAATTTTCTTGTGACTACCTGCCAAATGCGCATATAGTTTTTTGCTTTGTATTATGCCAACAGTGTAATTCCAGTCTGCATGCTGGAGAAGTATCTTCACCTTGGTAGGGTTGTTGATAAGCAGTTCTTTAGAAACCCCCACTAATGCTAGTACTTCATGTACCTCTTTTTCCAGATCACACACTACTGCATACGATTCCTTTACCGCCACTAGACACCATCCGAGAATTCCATATAGAGTGGGTTCTTTATTTACAAACAATTTCCTAAACAAAGAGATTCTACGCCAGAGAATTACGCTTGAAAGGGAGTATAGCCCAAGTTCAAAACGTATTGCTGCTAATGGAACACATTTCGGAAGATACCAAACCAATGATCTTAACATACGTGCTTCATATTTAACAAATTCGCTCTTAAACCATGACGGTACCAGTTCCATTCCGTAGCTGAACTGAGCAATCGTTTTACTACGGTACATTTTTATACATGGTAACATTGAAAATTTCCCATATTTACAATCGATTTTGAGTAATTGAGAAATCAGTGGCATCACTTTTTTATCCAAATAGTTACGTAAATTCACCCTGGTGACCTTCTCAAAAATGGGATAGCCTAGGTAACTGAAGGCATGACATATAGTTAGTTTGACGTGATCCAAAAACCATGCAAACTTTGCTGGCCTTTTCCTATAACTGAGTTGCATGATAAAGGTTTTTGTCTGATTTATATCCAGAGCATTGTCCGCCGTATACTTCTTAAATGCAGACAGAACACGTTGCAAGCCCATGGGTGTTAAGTCAAACAACAACACGTCATCTGCATATGCAGTCCATGCAATCCTAGTACCTTCAACTTTTGGTGCCGCGAACGATGCCTCATCTATGTGCGGACAAACATCAGACAAGTACAGATTAAAAACAGTAGGGGCAAAAATACACCCTTGTCTGAGACCGAATCCTGTATTTATTTCCTCAGGCAGGGATCCCTCAGTGTTTAATCGGACTCTTATCTTAGATTTTGAATGAAGATAATATAAGATCGCTAGAAGCTGTGGCGGCATATCTATGGCAAGCAGTTCTCTCCACAGTGTGTCTCTATCCACTAAATCAAAGGCTGAACAGAGGTCAATAGAAGCCAAGTAGATAGGTTGGCTACCTCTCTGTCTGGTCTGTTGCTGCATGATAGTTAGGAGAAGTCCACCTGCATCAGTTCCAACCCCTTTTCTAAATCCAAACTGTTGTGCTGACAATACATCCTTTTCCTCCATCCACACATGGATATGTTCAAGAACCAAGGAGGCAAATATCTTAAAATCAGCGTCCAGCAAAGCGATAGGTCTATAACTTGTTGGTATAGATCTATCGCCCTTTTTGTACATTGGGACCACATAAGACATGTGCCAAGTAGTTGGAAATACCTGGTTGATGACAATGTTCTTAAATAGTAGGGAGAGAATTTTGGCCCAGAGAATCGCATTACCTTTGAAGACCACGTTAGCTAACATATTAGGAGCTGGTGCACGGGAAGACGAGCACCTAGAGATCATTCTTTGCACATCCTGTAAGGTGAAAGGGAAATTCCACGGACATGAGGCAATCTCTTCCGGAACCACCCAGTTACAAACCGTAGGTTTATATATTGAGCCAAAGTCGCCTTTTCAAATGTCCGAGGATATACACACACCTTGTTCCTTGGTGTGCACCTCCCCGCATCTATTAACTAGGGACCAAAAATGCTGAGTATTAGTTTTTGAGAGTGACTCAAATATGTTTTCTGCATCTCTTTGCACCGTGTTTGCTTTTAGTGCACGTATCCTATAACTCCAGTGTTGTTTTGCTTTTTTGACCATTTCGCCCAGGGATTGAGTAAATGGAAGTTTCTGGAGTTTACAAATCTCACGATTCCTCTCTTTTTTAAGCTGATGGATGACCGGATCATAAATATGGGTGTGAATGTTACCTTTTTTCAATGATATTACAATACCTTTTGTTCCAAGGATAACCTCCCTGACATAGTTGTTAAACTCCCCATGTGCATACATCAAGTTCTTTTTCTCACAGGCATATTTGTTATAGTCCTCAAAAAAGACCTTGTTCACCTTTTCAACATTATCCAAATGCCAGTTTATTCAATTCCTAGCTGAGTTTAACTCCAACGTCAGGGGAAGAACAGAGGAGGATTCCGGGGAAGGGTGTACCCTCATGGTGAGTTTGAGGATACTGTGATCACTAATCAAGGATGGTATAATTTTAAAATCAAGCAAAGTGTGTCTTAAAGACATACTTACAAGAGTAAAATCTATAGTAGAAAATTCATTTCCATTAGACCATGTGTAGGCACTCAAATCTTTACCCAGATAATCGTTCACACAGATTAGGCCCCAATTTCTCATAAATACACTCCACTGTTGGCCCTGCATTTGCTTCCTTGATAAACCAGGATTATAAGAGCATATGCCCACATCTGAGTTGAAATTACCCAAGACCATAATGTTCAGAATTTGATATGTTGTTTGACACTCTTGTATAATTGCATCCACCATACTAATTAATTCCTTTAGATCTAACTCAGGACTCCAATATATGTTAACCACCAATAGGTAACCAAGAAACATGGGCGGTGCAAAATGTAATAGCATGGTGATACATCCTTTATGAAGAGAGAAAACTTTCAGGCACTTAAAAATCATAGTGTTTTGTATCGCCATCAAAAGACCCCCAGAAGGCCTTCCCCTGGACTTTTTCTCTGCTGTTGTCTGGTGTAGACTATACCCATCCAGCACCAATGGAGAAAGAGCCCAGGTTTCCTGAATACAGCAGATGCTAGCATCCGTAAGGAGGCGTAAACTTTCAGACTCTGCTCTCAATGATTTGTTACCACGAGAATTCCAGGATACCACTGAGAATGTTGGCTCGTATTATGATTTCACCTTCAGTTCCTGTATCTTTGCTAAGGTTTTAGTTAGTGTTTGAGTAAGCCATTTTAGATCTGTCTCAGAAGATTGTTTCTGTATGATGGGGCCCTCCCCTTCCTCACACTGCATGTTAGAATCAACATTCGCATGTTCAAAGGACTCGACCTCCACTCCTCTGCTCATCAATTGATTATTGAATGATTCTAAATCAAGTCCAAAGGGGTGGAAGGCGTCTATTTCTGATATGACTAGATCCATAATAGCCTGGGAAAAAATACCAGTCGTACACAGTCCAGTCTCAGTGGATTTATGTAATCAACGAGTTTAATATCACCTGAGGATATCATAGAGAGCCTTGGTATTTCACTGAACAGGGTAAGAATTTGATGGCGATTCAGGGAGGAAGAACCCCCCTACGAAAACATGGAATACAGCATAATACTAGGGTAATCAGTGAAAACTGGCGATTTCCAATCCATTCTATTAGTCCATCTATTATTTGCTATTTGTTTAGGGGATTTATCTTCCCTCTCTGCTCTAGGTACAGACCCGGTAGTATTCACCACCTCTTTATACAACTCTTTGCTGGGAACCCGTGCCTCCATCAGAAGCGCCTTAGAGTTACCCTCCTCTCTGTGATGTGCAGCTTGTACCAGATTCATCCATGCTTCGGGGACCAAATTAGTGGCTTCCTGTCCTAATTGGGTTCCATGAGCCGTATGCAAGGATGAGGCGTTCAACTCCCAACCCTGTCCAACTAAGTCTTCCCTGTTCCGTGACAAAATATTTTTATTTCTGCCCAGTCCATTCTCAGCTATTCGCTGGGATGGTTGTAAACCTTTTATTTCTCTATCCTGTATATGTCGGTTTCCTATACCATCCCCAAGCACTCTTTCTAGATTGACCTTATTGCCACTGCTCAGACTCCTTTCCTCAGTCCAATTCTGGATATCTGCCACTGTAGTGCCTACCCTCCTTGTGTCTTCAATCAAATTCTGTAATGCCTGTTTTACTAGGATTTTGATATCCTCACTCGGAACCAAAGTGGCTGTCGAGGATGACAAGATTTCCCCCTTCACACTCCTTCCCAGTGTTGCTTCCATTATCTGTGCTTCCCCTCTCTGATTCCTCCTCCACCCCCGTATTCGGCAAGAGCCTCTCCCCCCTTGGCATTTCGATGGTTACATTATCTCCTTTCTTCTTCTCTTGCTCCTCGGGTAGGGGATTATTTATTGCTTGTTGTGGTGGAGTAGAAGTATGAGTAGGCGAAGAGCACTTAATCTCTTCGCTGCTCAGAGAGGCTTTTTAGATTTGGAGTTGAAAAAGAGCTTAATGTCCATTTTTTTATTTGCAACCCTAGCATTTTTGTTGCAGTTGGTTCTCTTTACGACAATTTTAGACTCTTGGGCTCGTTTCCCCCCAATTATTTTCTTGTCAAGAGATTTTTCTTTTTTATTTGTTTCATCTTTTTTTGTTAGTTGCTTACATACCTGTACCATTCCCTTATGAGTCATAGCATCAATCAAGGTGTTGGATACTTCCCCATAATCACCATCTACAGTTACTGAGTGGGTGGTAGGACTTAAAGTATAATGGTCCAGCTCTCCTTTACTAACGTTATTTGGTGCCTCCAATTCTTTCAATTCCAATGCTTTTTTGCTTTCATCATCCAGTTGAGATAGGTCAATACAACCTTCAACCGCCAGACTACATATATCTTTCAGATTTGCATTGGAATTGTGAATTTTTAATGCTGGTAAATACTTAGTTTTTTTTTCTCACAGTTTTTACTGTGCCATTTATTCTAGCCAACCTACGTCTAATGGCCCTAGCCCTCATTTTCTTCTCTCTTCTAGACAGCGGTGAGTTGTGGTTAATAGAACTATCTAGGGTAGTGTCCCCATCCAAGGCACACCTTTCCTCATCGCCTGCCTCTACTCCCTCATCTAGGGCCCTTATTAATACAGATGGACTATCCGTATCAAGACAATTAGTTGAGGCCTCTCGGTTGCCTATACTGGATACTACTTTCTCATCCAGACTTGCAACATTTGTACAAACCAATTTAATTTTTTCGCCTAGGCCCGTGATCTGTGTGCCAATAGTAGAAACCATTCCTTTGAGCTCGTCGAGTACAGGCAACCAAGCAGCCTGCAAATCCTTATTGCCTTGAGCAAGGACTTCCGCATGGGATTTAGGACAGACCACAGGCTCACAATCAGTCTGTATCATCTGGTCGTGGGTGATCATGTTAAAATTACCATGCCCTCCCACAGATCCACATATTCCTATTGCCATAAGGAAACCCTCCATTTTGCAAATATTTTTCGTGTTAACCAATAATATTGATCTAAGTTCCTGTATATCTAGATGGGTGCGATCATGACCCTTATCTAGAAGATTCAGGATCCTGGTTAGCATAGGAAAGGTAGCAAACGACACAGCCGAGTCCTCTTGATTGATGCCCTCAAAGAATGGTCCTGTGTGGGGATCGATAGTTCCAAAAGATTGATTTAGCATGGGAAAGACATGAGAGACTGGACTGGAGGATTGTGTATGGTTGGGCACAAAAGCATCCTGTCTCCCATCACCCCCCAATAATGGTTCTGTCTCCTTATTCCCGTAACTGATATCGTAATTTCTTTTATCCCTCCTAGGAGGATGCTCAGGAGAAAATGGAGCCTCCTCAGTAGGTTCATGTAAATGCACATTATCAAAACCCCCAGCTCTGGATCTAATAGGTGTGGATGGCTCATTTGACAGCCGGACCCTTCTATCCAACTCGGCCCTAACAACCGGTGCCAAGAGAGAATTGTCGGCTCCTTTTTTGGGGTTTTTCCTTCCTCTATTTGTCCCAAAGAATATCTATGGGACTTCTCTTCTGTACCGGACATACTCTTCTGTGTCTTGATAGGTGCTGGGCCGGTATAAGGAGACGTTTTTTCCCAGTTAACATCCTCCCTAGCTGGAGGAGCGACACTTGTGCCATTAATCAAGCGATGTGGATGCAATTCTTCATCTGGTACATTATAATTACCAGGGCCTTACGTTGAAATGGGATCTGACAATGGGCATTCCGCCAACAAATTATCCATTTTATACACCTAAACTGGTTTGGCCAAAGGATAGAATTTTTTGGCTGCTTGTATGGGTCTCACCAATTTACCATTTCGGAGTGTGCCCACCATACTCCACTATCAAAACAAATAGTACTGGGTTTGCTCAATATGGCATTTATGTGACGCAAATCCCAATAAAATGTAGGCTTTAACTGCTTTCAGATAATTAGTAATGTCATCCACAAAGCAGATGTAGCATTCCCACCCTGTTGTAGCGGATATTCAAAAAAATTCGGAGGCGCACAGCACACTATGCCCCCCCATGCACACCATAAATTTTCAGAGCCACACTCACCGGGTCAGTGTCTTTTTTTCTTGAAGCGGGACTTGCCCTAGGGCAATGTAATCCTATTTGAATCCCCCAAAACAAATGAAAAACCTCAGCCGCCCGCGCCCCGCGCCACGCACAGTGAACAGTAAACAGTACTTGATGTACTTGCCGAGTGCGCGCGCGGGTGCGCTGATGTGGGTGATTTTATTTTGGCAGCGTGCGCGCCAGGGGGGCGGAGTTGGCGTGTTAGGTCCTTTTTCAGTTTCTGTCCTCCAGGCAATCCGGTGTTGCTGAATAAGACGTCCTCCCTGTGGACAGACAGCAACACTGTAACACGAAGGGAGAAAGAAAACGCCCCCAAGTCCCAGCTCCAAAGAAAATGTTCGAGGCAGACAGCAGCACAATCCTTATGAGGTCCTTCGGCACAGTAAACAGTACTTGATGTACTTGCCGAGTATCTGATTTCTTTATCCTCATGGCCATCTTTGGTCACAAATGCACCTCAGAGGGGCAGTGGTTGAGTCCCCCCTAACAAGAATATTTTGGCACGTGCTTTCGCTAGTATTGGGGGCCCTGGTAGTGCCTCATAGTGGTGGGTCACCAGCCCGCACACAGATGCACCAGTGTCCACAAGCACAGGTGTCATTTTTCCACTTACGGCCACCGTGCACAATAGTTGTCTACTCCTCTTTTTGAGAGAGTCAATACTCGAGATAAAGAAAATCTCTTCGTCTTATTCCTCTTCTTCTGCCAAATCCAGACTTGGCATCTCTTGTTCCACAACTGCCACCTGTCTTTGTCACTGTGGCATGTCACTGGGTGTTATACTGGGCCCTTTGGGAATAGTGATTGGAGTGGGGGCTCTGCACATCCTAGCAAATTGTCCAGCTGGTCAACAGTGTCCACACACTCTCCCCTTCGCTGGGCATTCCCCTGCGAGTGCGAGGTCGTAGCCACACTTAGGGCACGGCTGCAGTGTCTCAGACTTCTTTGGGGGCCATCTAGGTCTCGATGGGCCAGCATTTGGCAGCCGCCCTATCGCACATGTGTCCTCTTCTTTTAGTGATCTGATCACGGCATCCATTTTGGTGGCACGGCTGTCTGCCAACTCACATGACCTCCCCATCTCTAGATTTTATCCAGCATTAGTCCAGGCTCACGGAGGACCTGTCGATACAGTTTTCCTGAGCTACACCCCTGTATCAGCTGGCTACGCACCATACCTTCCTCATTCTCCCAACTGCATGTGCTCGACAGGGGACGAAGCCTACAGTAGAACTGATCGAGAGATTCCTCTTCTTTCTGTTTCTCACTACACATGACAAACCTCTCAAAGTCCTGGTTTGCCAGTGGCATACAGTGTTCCTTAAGGCAATCTTTAGCAGCCTAGTTTGAGTCATTGGCGGGAGCAAGGGACTTGAATATCCTATGTACCTCAGATCCAGCTGCGTATATGAGGGTTGCCACTTTGGCTTCGTCGTATGTCTCACTGGTTGCTTTGAAGTACATGTCAAGCTTCTCGATCCAGAGTAGCGACTTTGGCCCCAGCTTCAAAGGGATTAACTGAGGTGTTGAATTCAGGCATCAGGGCCAGTGTACCTTGTTGACGGGTCATTTTTTTGCTTGCTGGGCCCCTGCAGCATCTTGGTCGGCATCTCCTGCTTCACTCATGATGGTAGACCACACAGGCACCTTCTACGTGGGTGCCGGCTGCAATCTGCTTCCTCAGGTGCACTTCCGTAGTGGCAACACCGCACAGGCACCCTCTTGTTCTCGAAGGCTGTGGTTTGCACCTGTAGACCACCTCAGGATGTTATATGAGGTCCTCGGGTAGGCACAGTCTGCTGTGCGATGAAGCAAGAGGAGGAAAAATTATCTCAGAGAGAAATTGAAATTCTTTTTATTTTTTTGGTTGAAATAAACAGCCCTCTTGCATAGTTGTGGCCCCAGTGGCCTTCCTGCTATGTTTTAGCCCTTGTGGGCTCCAAACATTGCACTCACGGTGCACAAGCACTCCACATGCGGAGCCGCTACTGTAGGAACCCAAAATGGCGGTGGTTGTATTCCCTGCGATGGTTAATGTCTCTGACAGGCGTCGGAAAGCTTTACTGAAGCAAACTATTGCATCAGAACATTATCCCCCTGCCCAGCTGCCACCTCATCGCCAATGTGATATGGTAATCGGTCCCCAGGATCCCTTGTGGTAAGGTCTTGCCCCCAGTAAGACACACGGACACAGGACTCTTCTCATCAGGCTCCCGGCATTCAACAGCGTGTTGCGGGACCGCCCCCTTTATTTATACACACACACAACAGCAGAATGTTGCTGTCGTGCCACGTGACACCGTCACAACATCAACAGATCACCTCTAAGAGAATGGCTTCCATAAAAGTGTGCGAGAGCATTGGCAGCGCTTGAGTTATGCGGGTCTGTGTGGCAGCCATCCCACGCCCGTGTGTGGTAGCCAGTCCGTGCATGAGTGGCAGCCAGCCCGATGATCTTGTTTGTCGCCAGCGATTGTACTGGACTCAGGCATTTTTCTGGCTTAAGACTGGACTTCAGTGACAGCTGCAGCACAGACTAAGATCCAGCAAAGACATTTTGCTGGCAATATTACAGGTCCTTTCCTGACTGCCTGAGGAAGGTTGTCGCCTGCCCTGATATAGTTGTAAGGACTCAAATTAACATAAACATTCAATTTGCAATAATTATTTTAATTATGAGAACATATTTAAGAAGAAATCGCTTTTCATAAAATGTCTGCCTGTTATTCTTTGCAGCCTGTTCAAAAAAAGTGATTTTATCTTATTTTAATTTCGCCTTTGGGGATTTGGGGAAAAATGTTTGCTGCCGTTTTACATACTTTTTTGTCATCATTTGTTTTAGGCCCCGCAGAGAGTGAAGCGTTTCTCTGGAATATTCCATCGCCCCCAGTCCAAGGGCATGTAGGCGGCTGGCAACTAACAATCTCCAGGCAGATTCCTGCGAGCACCCACTCTGGAAATAAAAATTGGTGGAGCGCATTTAATAGCAGTCAAAGTGAATAGCAACATCTTGCCCAGAAAAGTCATGTTTTATTTTCAGAAATGATTTAGGAACTTTAATAAAGCACCGCCACATAACCTTTTTTATGCGAGCATTTATGTATTTCAATAATGTGGTTCGACTGCCTTATTGATACTGTAAAGTGAAAGCTGCGGGCACCACTCCCCCTACTATTTTTTTTAGAAAGAGATCAGTTTTCCACTTGTCATATAACCCTTGAGATATAAAAACCAAGAATATGCCCCTTAGTATATGTCACTTGATTAAAGTAACACCCCTTCTCCTGCAAAGGACATGATCATAATTTACATGTTAATAATTTAGACGACATTTTGGATGAGTACAAACATATATTCATCCAAAATGTTTTCTTAACTATTACCATTTCCCTAAAAATTATATATGTTAAACAAAAATGTGCTTTAAATCCTCCCAACGAAATGAAGGTCTTAAATGAAATGGAAAGAGCCAGTAGGTTGTCACACATCAGAAGTCAATGTAGATTACTCAAAAGAAGAGGAAATGATGGCATGCCAGAGATATGCCAGCAGTGCACTAGTGAGAACCTTCCTGGTTTGGTGCACCACAATGTATTCGTATGGCGGGACAACATAAAAGGTGAGGTTAGTAACTTACTGGCTGACAACATGGTGGATGAGAATGGCCAGCAAAAGTAAGAGGCTAACGGTTGCTGGAGCCGCTGACAGAAGTTAGGAAGTATATGGGTGCAGGCGGTGAGAGATTAATGGGGTGGAAGGTAGAAGACACATGGCAAGAGGTGAATGGGTAGGTGGGGATGGCAAGATAAAAGGGAAATGCCGTGGGAGGGGCCAATAGATGCTAACAGCAAAAGAGGATGGGAGGGGCCACAATAGCATTCCAGTCCCTTAATATTCCTTACAGTGCAAGTCTTTTAGTCTGGATTGTGATGCCATAATGCAATACTATCAAAAATGTTCCTGACATCAGCAAAACAAAAGAGGTGATGGCTGGAAGGTTTAGAATAAATCTTAACCTATAGCATTGCTCTGGGCAACCCTCCAGACCATCGTTCTTCACCTGCAACCCACTCAAACCTGTCATTTCCGGTTGAAAAATGAAGCCATGCCCTCACTACTCTTTATGATGCGGCACTACCACACAGATTCATGTATTAATGAAAAACATTTATTGAATGAGCATATTACATTTCATTCCACAGAAAAGAGGGCAGAATTGCTTTGTGTTTTCGTCCCTAGCTCCTGGAAATTGTGGGGCAGCCCTATAGTTGTTGTGGTTTGAAATACATAGTTTAGCTTTGAACTATACATTAATATAGGGCTTAAATCTGCTGTTTAAAAAATGAGTGATCTAGCTTACACACTACACAATAACTCGTCTTGATTGGTTTTGTTTGTGTTGAGTTTCGCTGATTGAGTCACAGTCACATACGAGCACTGCCCTTGACAGTCTTTCCATGTATCTTTGTCTTGAAGCACGGACACTTGCATTTACTCTGTTGCACGTCACACTGTATTCAGCAAGTGTGTACATTGTTCTAGTTTTGGGATCCATCGTTGATGTCTTTGTAAGAGGCCGCATTGGCTGGGCCGCGGTTAGGAACGTGTCCTCTTTTCCGTGGAATGAAATGTTGTGTGCTTACTTAAGAAATGTTTTTCATAAATAAATTATTCTGTGTGGTGGTGCCGCATCATAAAAACTAATGAGTGCTGAGTTAGCTGATGTCAGGTGCATTTTGGGCAGTGTTGCTTTGTGTTTACGCCCCTAACTCCTGTGCATTAGGGGCCGTCTCTTTAGTTCCTGAGCTTGAACCTCATGGCATATATATATGAAAGAAGGTCAAATATCTGGGCATGGGCAGAGGCCATATGATGGCATCTTGGCCACGCTGCCTTACCCTAGATGCCCATTGTTGCAGGAGGTGAGTCCTCTTACATTTAATTCATATCATTTGGTTATGTTAAAAAATAAAGCTGCAACAGAGAGAGCAGTTTTTGTTTCAATCCTAAAGATCAAACTACATTACTAACACAGCTGCGGCCCAGGCTTATGTATGGCAGTGATATTACTGGTGTATTCGGGATTGACACAGGAGTATGTTTCTTAAATCACCAAGTTATTTTATGTTTGAGGAGAACCATCTCTGGTTCAGTAAGCAGCTCAAGACCTTCCTCTTTGCTTCTGTCTTCGCTATTCCTCTCCCCTGCGGATTTCCTGTCTGATACTGCACTGGTCACCTGGCTACTATCTGGTTTCCGGTCCAGGTCCCTATCCGCCCAGTTGCGCACCTGCACCGCCTCCTGGAAACCCTTGCACTTGGGTCTGTATCTATAACCCTAAAGTCCCCCTACAAGCACTTTTGGACACCTGCTGTCTGCACTTACCCTTGCACCTGTCACCTGCTGGCCGCACTTCTTGTTATTGTTTTGATCCCATGTACAGCACTACCCACTCCCACCTCCCCTGCACTTGCGCGATCTCAACATCACATGGCCTAGTAAGATTGTTGTCTCTGTCCTCCCTCTGTTCCCCCTTCCTTGCCTTGTCGCGCCTTTAAACACTTGTGTATAGGCGTGTTACAAATGCCATATCATATAATTTTTATTTATTTATTTATTTATTTATTTATTAAAACATTTTGTATGCCACGCCACATGCCCATGGGCCATAGGGCACTCACATACAATGGACAAGACAAACACAACTACGAAAACAAACAAAAAATGTAGTGTTATGCTGATGACAATCAGCTCTCCTTTAAGCTGCCATCCTCTACCTCCTCTACTTCCTCTCTCACACCTGACTGCATGACTGTTATTCAGGCGTGGTGCTCTGCCAACAATCTCTTAATGCCAATAAGACACAGATCCTTCTCATTGGGACGCCTGCTCCGTTTCCCCCCACTCTCTGGCTGCACAATTTATCTATTTTCCCTTGTGGGTTGTTGTTTGTTCTATTTTCTGTACGAGTCGGTGTGGTGTCAGTTGGGTTTCCGTTGTTGGTGGTTCTCCCCTGGTTGTGCTTGCTCAGAGGTGTTGTTCTTGGGTGGTCCATCTCTTCGTTGAGTAGTCTGATTAGGTTGATGGCAGGGGGTAATGCCTGAACGCAAGTCACCAGAACCGGTCAGTGGCTAGATTTCGTTCGCTATAAGACCTATGGGTTTTTAAAGGACTCTACTTAGACACAACACAACTCTTTCATGTAATACTTAGTCTAAAATACTTTTTTCAATTCCAGTTATAGACAGTCACCTATCACAATATGAGAGGCCATCACTTGCACAAAGGTCCATTCTGTCACACATATTACATTACCTTTTGACTAAGACATCTCTATGTTGAGTCATTGCATTTCTATTACTCCTTGCTAAGCGTGGCTTGTGCCATTTATCAAAATCAGCCCCTATGTTTGCGATGCATTACAGGTTATTTCGCCAGAATGACTTAGATGAATAACTAACCTGCAAACAATAGTGACATTCATTCTTTTTAGAAGGAGATCCATTGTTGACCAGCCATAGCACTGCCTATTCTAGTGTTTGGCAGGTGGAGTCCTTCTTCTCGGTGGCTACTCTAGAGAACACCAGCAGCCCACTAATACAACATTACCAAAGGTGTCACTGGAAGTCAAAATGTACAAACTTTATAGAAGCCAACAGTTTGCGCTTGTATGTAGGCATGGAATAGGCACTGCCTAGCCATATGATCGCAATAGATGAAAAATCGTGTGATTTCCTAGGGATCTGGTAGCCGTATCTGGCAAATGTCTATCCAATACCTAACACAAGCCTAAACTAGTGGCTTTCCCAATGCATGTCCTAACAGGACTTTCGTGCAAAGCACACCTGCGTCTTATAAATCAAGTGGCTGAAAGCATACTTGCTTAAGAAATTTTTATTAAGCTTGTGCATGTGTAACTGCTATTAAACTCTTAACTCTGAAAGGACTGCTGTGAAATATAATTTGCCAAAGATTAAAGCACACTGTTTGATGTTGCTGCTTACTAAAGCTAGCTCAAAGAGATCCCAGGAGGATGTGCTTTGGGTGCGGAGCAGTAGGATGTGGGCGGGAATGGTTGTAAGCATTAGCATGGACATGGGCTGTCAATGGGTGGCTAAACCACAAAACACAACCACAACCTTGTGTCCCTGCTCACATCCGATCCCTCACTCCTAGGTTCACTCTGATGCAATAGTTTTTATAAGTGACACCTAGTAGCGGAAACTAAAATTAGCTTGCCCTCTACTCAGTGTGCTTTGAAAAGTCAGATGAATGTGTGACAGATATTTGAATGGGCTGAAGCACAGGATCAATAAAGAAGTGAAACATGAAACTCACACATTCCATTACCCGGGGTAAAGAATGATGCAGATGTATCCATTGCCCTACATGGTTCTCCATTGCCGCTCTAGCGCTTACCTGAACATCTCTTTTGTATCAGCCCAGGGATAGTGATCCGAATGATGCCTGTTACTACGGTCTACGGGATAGGGCCACTTGCTCTCAAGACAGGGCTGATGTCACACTTGTGACCATCAAGTACACATTCTTAAAACACTGAGATAAAAACACCTGCAATAGTTCCATTATTTGCTTAGTTTGAAATATTCAGTTGGAGTGCATGGCCTGTTGTGGAGGCTGTACAAATGTTAAAAGTATACACACAAGACTGAATATAAAAACAAAGAGAACAGTTACATTTACGAGAAAAGAAAAAGTACCCACAAAAATACTTCAAAACAGAGTTGCCTCAACGTCAGGAAAATCCAGTGCATCATTGAAGGGTTAAAGGGTTTATGAAAGAACAGAAGGTATATCGAAAGCAAATTCTAAAGATAGGGACCTGCTGTGTTGTGTAGGAAAGTCATGTTGTGAGATTTCCAATGCTGAAAGGAAGGAATTTTGGATTGAGAATGGCCCCACTGTGAGTTGTCCTGAAACCACTGCTGAGGAGCAGCTTCTTGGCCAGACAGAATTTGTAAGGAAATATATATTCATTGCTTGACAAAATTGCCAAAAATTGAAGTGCCCATATACCTCCAAATAAAAAGCAGCATGGCTACCTCCATACCGGGTACCAGGTCTGGATCCTGCAAAAGGGGACTTACCGGGCCATTCCGACCTTGGAGGGCTCGGTAAATCCCTTTCGCGGGACCCGGACCCAGTACATTCCCATTCCCCTTTGAGCCCCCATAGGGCTCAATGGGAATGGGGAGGATGCTAACAACGGGCCCGTTAATGACGGGCCCGTTGTTAGCATCCTGGACTGCTAGCGGGACCCGCTAAGGATGCCTGGTCTGACCAGGCGTTCCTTAGCGGGTCCCGCAGCAGTCCTCGTAATAGGGTAGCTCGCAATGAACGGTGCCGGTCCCGTACCGGCACCGTTCATTACGTGGCCACCTGCCTCCTAATGAGGCCCATGCACTTTCCAAAGGGGTAAATGTTCACAACTACACGTAGCCCCACAATACCTTATCAAACACATTGATCTCATACTCGCCGAGGTCCCTGGCATGTAGCAAAAGGTATTATTGTTTTACACAGTACGGGACATATGTTAAGCAGTGGAAGTATCTCAGCCAGATCTAGCCTCACCTAAACCTAAGATTTAACTCCATTGGTTCTACCTAACTGATCCTTTATTTATTTAATTTATTTATTTGTTTATTAGGCTCAGAACGCCCGTAGGCATCAGGGCGCCACAGAGACACAAGGACATTGCAGAGACGGGACAATACAAAAAAGCAGCTAAGGGGAACAGGGAAGCCTAGGTGAAGAGGTGGGTTTTCAGAAGTCCTCTAAAGCACTGCAGGTTGGATTTTTGCTCCATGTGGGATTTCATTTCGTGGCTGGCTGTGCTCTCAAATGCAGCATCCCAGAATCTATCTCTTTTCCCAATACCCTTTCCTACTTCCAGATAAAACATGCATACACATGCAATAGGATAGACTTCTTCCTTGACCTGAGCATCCAGGCCCTGGTGGACTAGCAATGTAATGTAAGTGGTCTTGTAAAGGGCCCATCTGCCACTATTGGTGGTCTCGCTGTGCTTGGCTCTGTAAGAAAAAAGGGGCATCAGGTTCATTAGTGGGACAGGGGGAATGGCAAATATGAAAACGATGGTGTTGATGGTTGCAGATTGGAAGTACAGGTTCCTGAGAGCTTTGTATGGGTTTGGAAGCGGTATTTGGGAGCATGTTATCCATAATGAAGAACCCAAGATCTGATAGACTACAGTGCTTTGGGTCTGGATAGCCGCTGATGTGGGAGCCTGCAACAGGGCTAAAGAGACAGACATAGTTGTAGCTCGGTTGGTGTTGATGTGGTCATGGCTAGGCCTGTGGTGCTGTCTGTGAGGGGTTTGTGTGTGTAGTGTAAGGTGGTTGGAAGTGTTATAGGGGCAAGGGCTAGTCAGGGGAACCAAGGAGTAGGACTTACAAGGCAAAACAACCTTCAACCCTGCATTCCCACCACTGGCGCCCCCTTCAGTCAAGTTCCATTTCACTAGCTGACACAATCCTTCACTTTCTCTCTCTTATTGATACATTGTATCGCATGTGTAACAAAACAAGCATGTGGTTGGTGGATGATGGGGAAGGGGTTGTCTGTAAATTCCAGTCAATTACCATAAGCTACATCTGAGGCTTATGGGAGGCAAGAAACTTTGTTTCACAGAAAGGGCAACTTCAAATGTGGGGCCACAGCTGCAAATGTTTCCTTCCTCAGCATGCTGGACGGCAGGCTGAGAGATGCCACAAGGTGCACTCTACCATGCTCAGGTGCTGTGCTCAGTAGCCGGCTGGGAATTCTGCTTGTCAGGACAGGGCCCGTCTTGGGCAGGGCAAGAAGGTGTTTGATAGGCATTCATCAGCCATTGGTCAGGGCAGGGATTAGAATCACTGCTCATTTCGCCCAGAGTTCTATCCTGCTGTCTGCTGCAAACCTTCAGGGGATACTTCATGATGAGATGTGGAGTGGAAAAGAAGGAGGTTGGTGTGTGGATTCCTCTAATAAATATGCTGTACCTTGGCATAAAAAAGGGACGGGGAGTTGCAACAGCTGCAGGATGATGAAGAGAGGCGTGTTGTTGGCAGTGACAAACATGGGTTAAGCGGCTGGGGATGTGATGAACTTTCCAGTAAGACTGCAATCTCAAGATTGCAGTCTCTCTGGCCCCTTTGTAGCTAAGGATCGCGGGGGGCTGGGGAGGATTCCTTACATGTGTCACAGCTAAAATGATGGGAGCAGGGTCAAAACAGACAATCTTCATTGATTCTGATTTTAAGGCTTGTCATTCCAAGTGTATGGTGGGACATCAGGGATTAGCAGATGTACAATGTATGCGCTGTTCCCCACAGGGGGTCTCCTGGAGCCAGGGAAGGAAGCACCTCAAACATTAACATCTATTCACACTACAGAAGAGAGGAAAGAGGGAGAGAGGCTGCCAGGCTGTCTCTCTGTAGTACATGGGTTGTTGACTGGAATTGGCACTTGCAATTACAACTTTTACACAAGTTGGTGAGATGCTATAGGGAAATGTCAGAGAAGGCAGCAGAAGGAACCCCACACTCACTCCCAAACTGGGCTTCTGTTGTGTGCCACCTGTGACCAGAAAAGCAATGACACATTGTCCTCCCTCCGTCCCACGCTAAACGAGCTGAGAAATTGAAACTGGTGGTGTGCAACACAAAGAAGAAGCTTGAAGCTCCCTGAAAAGTGATCAAAGCGGCATATGTGTGGATAGGATCAGCCAATGAGTAAATGCCTGGGCTACTCTCTAAACATGATCTGGGGTTGTAGAATGGTGCCTGTAAAAGCTCCTTTTGTCTATCCTGCCCAGTCTGGAGACCTTTAAAGACATGTTATGTTATTTGCTATGTGTATAACGCCTACTGCCATTGGCAATGCTTCAAAGCGCTGTGGTGGATGAAAGCCCATCAGAAGACCGTAGTCTGTGCAAACGTGGGACTAAAAAGGCATTACATTGCATGCAAATAGTAATTAGAGTTCAGTGACTATTCAATTACTAGCAGAAATGGCTAGTTTAAAACATTATAAAAAGCAAGCAGCGCATTGCGTTCAGACACAGAGATGACTGCTATGTCAGTGACTATGTGACAGCTGGACCAATTATTTAGTAGGATTCTATGGGTTGCAGCACAAGAGGGGGAAGGTGTATTTTGCATAGTCTATCAACCCCTAAATCAAGCGTCTGCAGTTGAAGGCTCTGCTATACTTTACTTGCAGAACACATGCACACTGAATAACATGCATTGGCATATAAATTACATGCACAATTGTCAGATATGTCAAAGATTCATTCAATGCATGTCCTCTTGTCTGTATAATCGAGTTATTGCAATACAAATGTTTTATATTGGGTAGAAACATAATGGCGGTAATATTTAGCCATATACAGAGAAAAATACAGCCTCTTCCTTCATGACATCACCACTCCAAGAATCCCCATGCTGTAGAGAAGAAACACTCACTGTCATCCCCACCCGAGTCCCTGAATATCCGTTTCCCTGCCTGAAGGAATCCTGTGCACCTGATCTTGGGCACTCAGTAGAAAAATCACAGTTTAACATGAGAATATGTGTAAACGGCAACATATCAGCAGGAATGACAAGGTAACAGTATCCTGAAATCTCATTCTGAAACATATCATAGGAAAACCATTTCCTACTTACAAATCAAAATCTTACATAGAAATGAGGATATATAGGTTCGGGAGATTGATGTATTATTTATAATGCTCCTATATACAATGGGCCTCATTATGAGGTTGGTGGTAACTCACTGGTGCTACCGGCGGGTTGCTGCCGACCTCATAACACTTTTTCCGCCACCTGAGATCCCGGTGACACCAGGATATTACAAGTATCGGCGGCCCGAGATGTCAGGCGGCGGAAACTATAAGTCCCCATTCCCGTGGAGTCGCAAAGGACTACTCAGAATAGGGACAATGAAGCACCAGAACCATTGCTAACGGTGCAGCTGATTCTGTGAAAACCATGTCTGCAGGAGCCAGTGCTCCTGTCAGGTCATTCCTGCTGGGAGCACCAGCCCTGCAGATATTCTCGTAGCCTGGCAGTCCAGAAAGGGCAGGGAGGCCATTCCAGAGGGAGGCACCTGCACAGGATAGAGAACTACCCCCTAATCGCTGCTTGGTGAAGCGACTCACCCGCAGAGAATTAGAATCGATGAGGGGAGGGCTGTAGTGGGAAGGTACTTAGGAAGAGAGAGTTGTATATAGTGATAGCGACGGCCCCAGCCTCAGAAAGCCTAGTGGACGATGCAGAGGGTTTTGACCTTGATCCTTCCAGTCACTGACAGCCAGTGGAAGGATTTTAGGGCCAGAGAGATGTGATCCATGGCTTGAGGCCAAGGATAAATATTGCAGTCCTGTTCTGGATGGATTTAAGAGAGCGAAGAGTAGAGTTAGGCAGATTGAGAAAGAAGCTGTTGCAGTAGTCCAGCCTAGAGAGAACCAGAGCTCTGGAGAAAGTGAGCTTCTGGGATAGGTGAGAAAAGGGAGAATACCTCTAAGGAGGTGCAGCTGGAAACGGGCTTTTCTGGCAAGGTCTGTGATGTGTGGAGAGGAGAGAGTGGAGTCAAAGATGACCTCAAGGTTTTTCCCTCACAAGAGGGCAGAGGGCCCAGGGAGGCCGGCCACAGTGAGAAGGGAAAAGCAGGAGCAGGGGTTCCAATGAGAAGGATCTCAGTCTTACTGGCCTAAAGGCAAAGATCATTAGAGGCGCACCAGACCTGAATAGCAGATAGACAATCACGGATGTGCGAGAAGGAGGAGGAGGCAGAGGGTAGCCTGAAAGAGAGCTGCGTGTCATCGGCATAACACTGAAAGTAAGAAAAAAGGTAGAGATCAAGGGGGCCAAAGGAACCAGGTAGACATTGAAAACCCAGGGGGAGAGGATAGAGCCCTGGGGAACACCACATGTGAAGAGAGAGGTGGTGGAGAGGAAGGATCCAAGTTGAACCGGAGAAGGTCGGTCCAAGAGGAAAGAGGACAGCCTGTAACGCTCACCTGATTCCCGTAGAGGCGCCGGTCTTGACTGGGCGTATGCCGTATCTTCAAAGGTGATGTGTAACACACGGCTGGCTCTTTGGGCTGGACCTCTGTGCACTGTATGTCTGACTCGAAGGGTAAAATGTCTTAGGTAAGTGAACGCCGTGCTCTCCATCTGCCTCGGGGCAGGGTGCTGTAACCAGTTTCTTCACTGGATAAGGGGAGCAGGCCTCTTGACTTCGGAGGACTGCTGTCTGTCGTTTACTGCACGAACGGTAAGTTACGAGTAATTCTAATTTCTTTAAAAGTCTTTAGTAATGATGTCTCTTGTTTTGCAGGGTTCCGGCGATGGCGGATGACGGGCTGAAGTGAGTTGAAGATGGAGCCCGTGTGATGAATAGAAGCGCCTGGAAGCACGTAAGTAAGCGCTTGTTGCCTGCTTCACGATGCGCTCTAACTGTCTTTTTATTTTGCAGGTACAAGTTCGGAGCGGCTGCAGCGTGCCGGAATACCCACTGGGTTAGATGTGGAAAGGAGTAATGGCACGTGAGTATTAAAGTTCCCCAATGTCTTTAAACGCACCTTGTTTTGTCTTTCAGATGCGGGATGCAGCGCCGAAGGCCTCCGGAGCATGCGAAGAGTTGGTGAGCTTTTGTCTTTCAGATGCCGGAATGCAGTGCGAAGACCTCCGGAGCGCACGAAGAGTAGGTAAGCCTTTGTCTTTCAGATGCCGGAATGCAGCACGAGGCGTTGATGACAGCCGATGGACCAGGTAAGTGAAGCGCTGTCACTGAAGACCGTAATGCTAACCTGTTCTTTCTTGTCTTTATAGGTGTTGCTGAAGACTGGATTCAGGATGGTAAGCCTTTTTCCTTAGGCCCAGGATCAGATGCAGAAGACACGATGAGCGTTCTGCTGCAGAGGATGCAGAATAACGCAAAGCAAGATTCATCCATCGGGTGTGGTTTAAATAGCCTCCTGTAGTGCTTAGGTGTCTCCTTCCACAGCCACGCCTAGGTAAGAAAAGAGTTCCTGCTTTCCAGAAGAGTTCCAGTGTTCTGAACCTAGGGAGTGGCTCCTGCCCCACCCAACAGGAAAAGTAGTTCCAAACAGAAGAGGATCAGAGGCTCAACTGGCAGGCAAGTAAGCAGCATGGTCTGCTGCAGGTAAGTCCACCCAAGCATTATGAGCCCGGCGCTTCCAGCGCTGGGACTGGGCATATTTATGAGCCTGGTGCCACTGGCGCCAGGACTGGGTCCAAAAGGTCCCAATTGGGACTGGTTGGCCCTCGGAACCTGGGTTATGGATCTGCTTCCAAGGGAGTTGGGAAAACCCTGACCTTTTGGAAGCAGAGATCATGACACAGCCACACCAGAGCCTGATCCAGGGTATCGCAGAGACGGGTGATCAGGATGCTGTGGTTCCTGTGTCAAAATCAAAAGATAGGTCAAGGAGAATGAGGATAGATGGAGAATTGGAGTCAAGGTTGGAGAGCAGATCTTCACAAGTGTTCAAGAGAGCAGTTCCTGTGCATTTGGCTGCTCTGAAGCCAGATTTATGGTCATAGAGACAACCAACAGCTTTGGTGTAAAGGGTTAGCTGGGAGATAGCCAACTTCTCCAGGAGTTTGAGCAGGAAAAAGAGTGATCGGACAATAGCTTTCCAGAATGGAAGCGTCGGCAGAAGGCTTTTCTAGTAGGGGGTGCACAAGGGAGTGCTTGAGAGGAGAGGGGAAAACTCCAGTGGCAAAAGAGTGATTCCAGAAATCGGCCAAGGCTGTACCGAGAGAACCAATGTTTTCCCAAATGGTTCTGAAGGAGCAGGGGGTCACCTGTTTGGAAGAGACTTTCGTAGACAGAACTTGTCTGGAAACATCATCAGGTGTGACAGGAGAGAGGGAGGAGAGAAGGAGAGGGGGCGGCCAAGGAGGGCCTAAGAGAAGTAGAGGGCGAGAGAGGAGAAGAGGTGGAGAGTGCTGACAAGATGTCCTGGGTTTTAGTGGTGAAATGAGAGGCCAGGGCCGTGCAGAGGGCCTGGGTAGGTGTAGGAGAGGAAAACACTGCAATAGGATTGGCCATCTCCTTGCAGATTTTGAATAGTCTGGCCATGTTGTTAGAGGCCGCAGAGATGAGGGCTTGAAAAAGGACCATCTTTTTTAGCAGAGATAGAGAGTCTGTATTGCCTTTGGAGAAGGTGGCAGGGCAGTTTGTCAGAGGGTGCACCTGAAGCTCCCCAGTTCCGCTCAGCTGATCTGCACTTGCATTTCAGAGCGGCCACATCAGAATCATACCAAGAGTTGCACTTTTTGGCAGGCTTCATTCAGATACTCATGACAGGAGCAATGATGTCAGGAGTGTCAGGGATAGAAACGGGAAGGTTGGAGAGGGATGTGTCAGGATGGGAGTCAGCCACAGGAGCAGGTGGTGGAGACAAAGTGGAGGCAAAGGCAGCCACTGACACTCGCTTCATAGGTCGAATGACCGCAAAGGAAGGTGGCAGTGCAGGTTGGGTATTTGCTAAGGGGACAGGAAGATTCAAGTGAGAAATATGAAGGGAGTGTTCAGTCCAGGGGAGAGGAGAAGTTAGAGAATTTGAGAGGGGATATCTGAAGAGATGAGAGCATCTAAGGTGTGCCCGGCAGTGTATGTCGGACTGGATGATAGTATGGAAAGGGACAGAGAGTTGTATAGGTTGCGGAAAATCCTAGAGGAGTCTGGAGAGTCCAGGTGGATGTTGAGATTTCCAAGGAGGAGAAGCTGGGAGTAGCGGTTAGGTGAGAAGAAGTGAGGACAGCCCATTCAGAGAGGAAGAGGGTAACCTGGCCAGGTGGCCTGTAGAAGGTGACCAAGGTCAGAGAGAAGCCAGGAGAGATAGGTAGCCTGAAGGCCAGGTGTGCAAAAGAGGAGTAGGTTTGAGTTTGGATGATGGAGGCAGGAATGCACTCAGGAAAGATCAAGGCCACTCTGCCTGTTGGGCCTGGGCTCAGGGAGGATCTTGTAGCTCTCAGGGAGCAGATTGTCAAACTTGTGACAAAGCTGGCCTTAATCATATCTCAGTAAGAGCGAGTGCATCTAGGTCCAGGAGGTGGCAGATGTCAGGGGGCTGTTTGACAACAGAGCGAGATTTAAGTGTAGCAATATGGAGAAGGTTGCCACTTTTGAAAGGCTTCCGTGTAGGGGTACAGGAAAGAGAGATACCCATCGGAAGTGGCAGAGGAGCCTGAGAGGTAAAGGGAGGAGGAGGCAAAGGAGCCAAAGAGGTAGTTGATATCAAGGAAGCCGGAGGGGGGGGGGTGGTGGCATGGGAGCCATGAGAAAGGTAGCTGGCAAGGCGGGCAGAGAGGTGGGTGACAGTGGTGGCAAGGGAACCAGAGGAGAGGCAAATGGTAAAGGAGCCAGAGAAGTGTAGGGCGGAGGTGGTTGAGGGGCCAGGGAGGTGGTAGATGGCATAAGAGCGGGAAAGGTAGAGGAAGGAGGTGGAGGAGGAGCCAGAGAGGTGGTAGATGGCAGAGGAGCCAGAATGGTAGAGGAAGGTAGTGATGGAGTGGCCAGCGAAGTGGTTACAGGAATAGCAGGAGAAGGAAGGAAGTTGATGAGGCGAGGGAGGCACCTTTCAAATATTAGGAGGTTGGGCTGAGGCCTCTGGAACACGATGCTACCATTTAGATAGAGATTAATGATGACTGCGGAGGACTGGAAGGAAGCCAAGAGGACCTCCCATCGGGTGCCACCATTAATGGGTGAAGACAAAGAAGGAGAAGAAGAGCGACCATATGAAGAGTCCATAAATCGGGGAAGGAATGAGAAAGAGGATGTCAATGACAGTCTCTCTGGAGGAAGCACTGACATGGGTGTCAGCGATGGGAAGGCCCGGGTTGGAGGCCAGGGTGTCCTTCTTAAGCTTCTTCCTACCGGTCTTAGTGAGAGGAGTAGGGTAGGAGATAGAGAAACAGCTAGAGAAGATGGGGCACATAGAGAGCACCATAGAGGGTTTGATAGAGGGAAGAGAGGGCAGGCGAGAGAGTGAGAAGTGAAAGGAACACTGCACCGAGCTATGCCTCACAGGGTGAACAGGAAAGAGATAAGGAGGGAGCATGAGGAGTGTAGACAAAGGGGAAACAACAGGCTACAACAGAGCGCAGAGAACAAGTAAACAAGGCAGCAGGAAGCAGTGAGAAACCGCAGTGGGAGGCGACTCAGAACACCCTAGTGCGGAAGAAAGGCCTGGAAGGCAACAGTAGTGAAACACAGAAAAGAGGGGAACCTAGAAAAGAGGAGAAAGGCCTAGTGGACAAAGAATACCATGTGAAGCACACCCAGGAACATTTGCCTACAGGAGAAAAATGCAGGAGTATGCAAAAAACAGACAAATACAATCACCTAGAGGGAAAAATGCAGTATTTGCAGGGGAAATGCAAGGACAGTGAAGGGCGCAAAATGTTCACTGAGAGGGAAAATGCAGAGAAATGCAGTTCAGAGATGAGGTAACAAAGTACGGCTACACGGGACAGGGACAGTCTAATGGAGGCATGGAGACAATGCAGGGTTTTCGCATTGAAAACCAACTAAGCTTGAGGTAGGGCAGTTTAGTATGATACAGTAATGGCTGCGCCCCCTACCTGTACCTTTCTTACCTTGTGGTAGCAGCTGGCCAGCGGCTGCGCTGCATGCTCACACTCTTCCTTCTGACCCCGATCCAACCCCTTTGTCACCAAACACCTACGTGACTCAACACTCTGGCTTTGTCCTGTGAGAGCTTTGCTGCAGAGGGTGCGATCCTCAGTTCTTAAAGACTCAGAAGCATGGACGTAACGACGCATGTTTAGTATTGTCGGGCAGCGTCTCCTGCACACCTGTGTCGCTCAAAACAGTGGCCTTGTCCTGTGAGGGCTTTGCCACATAGGGTCCGATCCTCATTTCTTAAAGGCTCAGAAACGTGGATGTAGAGATGCGTGCTACGTATCATCGGGCAACGTCTCCTGTGCACCTTAGTTGCTCAATACAGCAGCCTTGTCCTGCGAGGGTTTTGTCGCAGAGGGTCCGGTTCCCAGTTTCTGAAGATTCGGAAGCTTTGACGTAGCGATACATGCTACGTATCATTGGCCAGTATCTCCTGTGCACCAGCATCGATCAACCCCAAAGTCTTCTCTTGCTAGGGTTTTACCTAATTTCTTAAGGCTCAGAAGCATGGATGTAGCGATGCATGCTATGTATCGTAGGCAGCGTCTTCTGTGCACCTGCGTTGCTCAACGGTTTACAGTCAATGGGCCTCATTACACGGTAGGCGGTGGTCCATGCCGGTAAAATACCGGCACCGCCTTGTTGGAAAGGGGAATTACCACCCTATTCCAAGGTTGGTGGGGCGGTAATTCCCCCTTCCCCCATTGCCCTTCCCCATTCCCATTTTTGCCCCATAGGGCTCTATGGGAATGGGGAAGGCGCTAATTACGGTGCCGCAAATTGCAGTACCGTAATTAGCTCCCTGGTCCCTTTGCGGGTTGGTTTTTAACGCCTGCAAAAAGCAGGCGTTAAATTCTCCAACCCGCAAAGGGACCTCGTAGTAAGGCGGTAAGGGTTTACCGGTAAAATACCGGTACAGGTAAACCCTTACCGCCTACCGTGTAATGAGGCCCAATATGTCGAATTTAAAATTGTCGACAAAAATAATCTCGAAAAAAAAAATCTGTTTTTAAAAATAAAAAAAAATAATGGGGGTGTACCCAGCCCCCCTTTTTTTTACTAGCTAACCCCAAAAATAACATACAAATAAAAAAAACACATGCTCATTATTTTTTCAAAATTTTTTTTTCAAGATTATTTTTTTAGACATTTTATTTTCGACATTATAACTGACTACCTTGCTCAACACTACTGCCTTGTCCAGTGTGGGCTTTAGTCTCTCGAAATCTTTGTTCCTGGTAAATTCTCTTCAGGGCCATGATGTGCTGGCTGCCGGTCTGTAATAGTTGAAGAGCTCCTCAGTTTAAAGCTTAGCATATCATTTAACATCATACGTTTGTGTTGTATAGGACCTGCCAGTGCTATTTTTCAGCAGTCTTCTGAAGGTTTGTTTGGGTAAAGAGAGAGTGAATATTTTGTAGTTTGCCTACCTCGTATATTGTCATTCCTAAATAAATTAGTATTATGGCTTGGCTGCAAAAACCTAACCTGGACTGATATTCACTAGTCAGTCAGTTCATAAAGTAGCACAATGTGTGGGTTGGTAGGCGGACGTTCTGCGCCTTTGCTTCAGTTCTAAAAAGATTCAACCATTAGACTTAGTTCACTGTTGGGTTATTTCCAAAATGTTTCATATTTCGTGTGCTTCAAGTGCCAAAAAAACTCCAATTGGAGGCACATACATATGTTTCTCTCATACCTGGGCTTTCTCCAGGCACAGTGAATTACACACAGATAACAGATTAATTTCGATTTGATAGGTGTTTGGGAGAAAACTGTGCGGAGATATGCGGACTGTAACATTTACTATGTCCCACTTCACAAGCTCTTCATGCTCTATTAGGAGAGCCATATTGCAAGGAACTCGTGCTTGTATATCATTAGTACCTGCAACCTTTCCTTTGAATTCCTCACCTTCAGCTGCAAGCTTAGCCCTAAGTACACTTTCATCTTGCAAAATCATGCATCCCTTTTAGCTTCACAGTGCACCTTCAGACATCATAGTGAAATCATTGTTATGAAGGCAGGCCCTCGACAAGTTGGGTAACAATTAATTTAGGGCACAAAGTTAATACAGTGGAACAACAATTGGCTAATGTGGTATAGATGGGAAAATCATAGTGGTGTGGAGTCTCTTACTGGGTCACCAAAGTGGTCTGGGGTTCTGGGCTAGGCTTTGTTGCAGGGGCAGGGTTTGAGTGCCATGGTGAACAGCCAAACCGGCATCCCCATTTACCGACAAAAAATAAAGGAGTTACCACAGACAGAAATTCCACCAGAAGTAATTTCTCAGAACCCCAATGGAGTGCTACCAGACTCTGCATTGGGGAATTGCACCACCTCAGAATCTGGACAATGTGCCCCAGTCCTGAGGCAGTATTATGGTGGAATTGGTAATCAAATGCATCACCAGTGTTAATTCCTCCATACTATTCCTCTTTTAAGTTCCATGGAACGTTTGTGTCTAGGCTTACCAACATGTGTAACTATCTAGATGATTGTGGTCCGACTGCTTGTTGAACTCTGTGTATCTATGTCATGGATGATGCATGTTCTTTAACTGTCACAATTTACCAGTATAGATGGTAAAGGCCTGGGAAGTTTTGTGCATGGGCCAATATCTATAAGGAAGAAACCAGAATCAAAAATGTTCTTGTTCCATTCGTTGGACTGTATTGTTCATGGCACTGGGATATCTGATGCATATAAGATGTGCGTGCTGCAGCTAAGGAGTACTTATGCACTTTTCAACTGATTCTAAAACTTGTCCTCTTGCGCTTCCCAATCTAGATTAAAAAAAAGATATGGTTTCTTGCTTCAGATAGTTTGAATATAGGGTATAATTTATAACATGTCCGGGAAGAGGAAACCTTCATTTAGGTCGGAAGTGTCATCTGCATTTGCTGGGGCAGAATCATTCTTCACGTGGAATATAAAGGAACAGATTCTTGCCAGATTTGTCTCGGAGGTAGGCTACAGTATTTGTGGATCGAAAGAAGTTATTATCTCCAGTAGTGCAGAGAGGGTATATCTGTTTTCAAAACTGTATTCACCCTTGCAATGGGGACCCAGTGTTATTTAGGAAACTATGCTTTAAACTTAGGAGATGAATCTGAAAAAGGCACAGCAGAGCGTTCCCAGTGGGCTTTGTTTAACTACTATACTGGGTTTTGTTTGTGAAACAGCAACGTGCTAAAATAACTCACAAAACAACCATGATCAGCCATATCATGTCATTCTTGCAGTCATCTCTGTGTAGCCCTTAATATGGTCCTATATGCATTGTAAACATGGATACTAGGGGAACCCATTCTGGGCTCAGCTATCACTGACAGTGGGAGTAACTGATATGGCATGGCAGGCCTACTATCTCTGCTCTACTGGTGTGTCCAGAACTGAGGTAACAAATGCAGATGAAAAGACACAAGCCTGAACCTCCCTCCTGCGTAATGTAGCTAAAGAAGGTCTTACTGTCAAATGTTTTCGACCACTTGTAGGATGTGCTGCATCTGGAGTCATAAATGTTCCAGTGGTCACAAATATATAATAACTGATGAAGCTCATCCACAAAAAACGTAGAAGAGGTGTATTGATCCAAATACCAAAATATACTTTGTTTGAAAGAACTGTCTTTTCATGATAACAGGGGGCTTTCTTTGGCTTAGGTAGCATCTGTTCTTCTGTTTCAACGAGACCGACACATTTGGCTGTTCATTATTTGCTTCCTTTCATCATTAAGACTTCATCTTTGCTTAGTTTTACAAAGGTAGCGGGCGCCCCTCTCTCGCAAGAACAGACATGATAACCTGTTCAGTGGTTATTAACCACTTGAGAGTTCGCAGCCACTGCTTTTACTCACTGTGCCTTTCACAGATGGGAAATATCCATTTGCATATCAGTCTTTGTCCTGCCCAGGGGCAGTCCAGCACCGAAATACAATGGCAATTCCAATCTGAACGAGAGTACCACCAGCAACCCCATACACGTGTTTCACCCTTGTTGGGGATCATCAGTGAGGTGAAGCTGATGCCTCTCTAAGCACAGTGAGAGGGAGACCACGTCTGGTTGCCCCCAGGAGACCTAGGGTTACCAATCCCAGGTTCCTTAATAAATAGTTTTACAAAGGTAGCGGGCGCCCCTCTCTCGCAAGAACAGACATGATAACCTGTTCAGTGGTTATTAACCACTTGAGAGTTCGCAGCCACTGCTTTTACTCACTGTGCCTTTCACAGATGGGAAATATCCATTTGCATATCAGTCTTTGTCCTGCCCAGGGGCAGTCCAGCACCGAAATACAATGGCAATTCCAATCTGAACGAGAGTACCACCAGCAACCCCATACACGTGTTTCACCCTTGTTGGGGATCATCAGTGAGGTGAAGCTGATGCCTCTCTAAGCACAGTGAGAGGGAGACCACGTCTGGTTGCCCCCAGGAGACCTAGGGTTACCAATCCCAGGTTCCTTAATAAATAGTTTTACAAAGGTAGCGGGCGCCCCTCTCTCGCAAGAACAGACATGATAACCTGTTCAGTGGTTATTAACCACTTGAGAGTTCGCAGCCACTGCTTTTACTCACTGTGCCTTTCACAGATGGGAAATATCCATTTGCATATCAGTCTTTGTCCTGCCCAGGGGCAGTCCAGCACCGAAATACAATGGCAATTCCAATCTGAACGAGAGTACCACCAGCAACCCCATACACGTGTTTCACCCTTGTTGGGGATCATCAGTGAGGTGAAGCTGATGCCTCTCTAAGCACAGTGAGAGGGAGACCACGTCTGGTTGCCCCCAGGAGACCTAGGGTTACCAATCCCAGGTTCCTTAATAAATAGTTTTACAAAGGTAGCGGGCGCCCCTCTCTCGCAAGAACAGACATGATAACCTGTTCAGTGGTTATTAACCACTTGAGAGTTCGCAGCCACTGCTTTTACTCACTGTGCCTTTCACAGATGGGAAATATCCATTTGCATATCAGTCTTTGTCCTGCCCAGGGGCAGTCCAGCACCGAAATACAATGGCAATTCCAATCTGAACGAGAGTACCACCAGCAACCCCATACACGTGTTTCACCCTTGTTGGGGATCATCAGTGAGGTGAAGCTGATGCCTCTCTAAGCACAGTGAGAGGGAGACCACGTCTGGTTGCCCCCAGGAGACCTAGGGTTACCAATCCCAGGTTCCTTAATAAATAGTTTTACAAAGGTAGCGGGCGCCCCTCTCTCGCAAGAACAGACATGATAACCTGTTCAGTGGTTATTAACCACTTGAGAGTTCGCAGCCACTGCTTTTACTCACTGTGCCTTTCACAGATGGGAAATATCCATTTGCATATCAGTCTTTGTCCTGCCCAGGGGCAGTCCAGCACCGAAATACAATGGCAATTCCAATCTGAACGAGAGTACCACCAGCAACCCCATACACGTGTTTCACCCTTGTTGGGGATCATCAGTGAGGTGAAGCTGATGCCTCTCTAAGCACAGTGAGAGGGAGACCACGTCTGGTTGCCCCCAGGAGACCTAGGGTTACCAATCCCAGGTTCCTTAATAAATAGTTTTACAAAGGTAGCGGGCGCCCCTCTCTCGCAAGAACAGACATGATAACCTGTTCAGTGGTTATTAACCACTTGAGAGTTCGCAGCCACTGCTTTTACTCACTGTGCCTTTCACAGATGGGAAATATCCATTTGCATATCAGTCTTTGTCCTGCCCAGGGGCAGTCCAGCACCGAAATACAATGGCAATTCCAATCTGAACGAGAGTACCACCAGCAACCCCATACACGTGTTTCACCCTTGTTGGGGATCATCAGTGAGGTGAAGCTGATGCCTCTCTAAGCACAGTGAGAGGGAGACCACGTCTGGTTGCCCCCAGGAGACCTAGGGTTACCAATCCCAGGTTCCTTAATAAATAGTTTTACAAAGGTAGCGGGCGCCCCTCTCTCGCAAGAACAGACATGATAACCTGTTCAGTGGTTATTAACCACTTGAGAGTTCGCAGCCACTGCTTTTACTCACTGTGCCTTTCACAGATGGGAAATATCCATTTGCATATCAGTCTTTGTCCTGCCCAGGGGCAGTCCAGCACCGAAATACAATGGCAATTCCAATCTGAACGAGAGTACCACCAGCAACCCCATACACGTGTTTCACCCTTGTTGGGGATCATCAGTGAGGTGAAGCTGATGCCTCTCTAAGCACAGTGAGAGGGAGACCACGTCTGGTTGCCCCCAGGAGACCTAGGGTTACCAATCCCAGGTTCCTTAATAAATAGTTTTACAAAGGTAGCGGGCGCCCCTCTCTCGCAAGAACAGACATGATAACCTGTTCAGTGGTTATTAACCACTTGAGAGTTCGCAGCCACATGTCTGTTCTTGCGAGAGAGGGGCGCCCGCTACCTTTGTAAAAATCTTCATCTTTGCTTGCCTGCTCTCCAGGAGAAATAATCATCTCCCCTGGTTTCAGAGGATTTTCCATCTGGAGCTTGCAATATACATTTAACATGTCCCCTTTTTGGAGGGGGTGAAAGGTACAATTTTTTCCTGCAGTGCTAGGCTTCTTTCCTGCTGATAGGTGGATGATGCAAAGGGCCTTAAACAGAATGCAGACTTTTACCGGCAGCCAGGTTAGGTCCCGCCAAGCCGAATGCACCGGGGCAGCGTAAGAGATGTTTTTGGCCTGGCTAACGGCCACATTTTGTAGTACCTGAAGTGGATTGAGGAGGTACGCTGGTTGACCAATCAAAAGAATGTTTCAAAACTTAAGGCTGCCATTTATCGTGGCAGTAATGACCGAATCATGCTTACATGAAGGAATATAAGTTAACACTTTTTTCAGTATTTTAAGCTTGAAAAAGCTGAGCTGCAAATAGAGCCTACATGGGCCCAGTGAAAGCGAGGTCAGGATCTTGACCCCAAGCTTTTTCACTATGTTGGAGGGGGCTGGTAATTGACCCAGATCAGGTGGCTGATAATCGGCATTCCATAGTGATGTGGCAGAAGGGGGACATGAGGACCTCTGTTTTTTGCGATTGAGCTTCAACCAATTAGATACCATCCAATTTGTCACTGCCTCCTAACAGGACTTCATACGATTTGCCCTGCCATCACATTGGAGAATGAGTTGAAATATAATCTGGCTATTGTCTACATAATCTCATGCTTACACGGTCAATCATGCCACCCTGATAAATCATCTCCGTGACATTTGGACTTCATGGATCAGGCCCTTGCCTGATTGACCTCCTTCCTCCTGACCGACCCTCCAAGATCTAACTTGGGTCATTTCTCTCCGCCACCTCTTTCTCCACATGTGGTGTTCCTCGGGGCTCTAACCGCTCACCCTTGTTTTTCAACAACTACTTGGCACATCTGGCCCACCTCATCTCTACCTTCTCTTCTAACTGTCAGTGTTATGCGGATGACACCCAGTTCTTCTTCAGGCTCCCCCCTCTACTCTTTCGCTCATTCCTGACTGTCTATCTGCAATTCAGAAATCGTGTGCCTCCAACGATCTCTGCCTTAATGCTGCTAAAACCGAGAGCCTTCTCATTGGGACCCCTGCTCCCGCTTTCCATCTTATACTCTGGCCGCCCCCTTGGGCACTCTCCCTGCGACTTCCTGCAAGGCAAAAAACCTTGGTGTAATCTTCAACTCCACACTCTCCTTCTCTCCCCACATCTTGGATGTCTCTAAGTAGTCCCACTACCAGCTTTACCTCCTCAAAGGTATTCCTTTTTTCACTTTCCCCCAGAAGCTCACTGTCTCCAGAGCCCTGGATCTCTCTAGGCTGCACTACTGCAACAGCCTCTTTCTCAATCTGCCTTCCTCCACTCTTCGCCCTCTGCAACTAATGCAGAACAGGGCTGCAAGACTTTGCCTTGTCATCAGGCCCAATGATCATATCTCTCTGAAATCTTTCCACTGGCTCCCGTTGGCTGCAAGAATCAAGTTCAAGACCCTCTGCATTGTCTACAAGGCTTTCTAGGGTCAGGGACCACACTACATCCACTTCTCTCTTCCTAAGCACTCTCCTCATCGAGCTCTTTGCTCATCCACCTCCAACTCTCTGAGTTTCATCCGCTTCTCCAGGCAGAGAGTGGGTGGTAGATCTTTCTCCTCGGCTGGTGCATCCCACTGGAACAGCCTCCCTGCCTCTCTCTAACCTGAGCAGAAGCACCTCAAGACCTTCCTTTTTGCTTCTGCTTTCTCTCTCGATCTCTCTCCCCTGCTGACATACATGTTTGCTGTGCTAAATGGTTGCCTGGCCACCCTTTGAACACCATGGGCACCAGCCCCCTATATGACCAATAGCCACTGCACTGCTTCCGGGCTTACCTCGCACTTAGGGAATGTATCTACAACCCTAAAGCCCCCTGCCTTCTGTACACTTACCCAGAGTCGGCACCCCGGCTGCACCTACTTAGGGCTTGCCCTACTGCACCCTCACCTCCCTCCCCCTTGCACTTCTCCCCTACCTTCTCCATGCTCTTGCACGATCTGAATGACACAAGGACTAGTAAGATAATTTGTTTTTTCCTCCCATTGTCTCCCACGCCTTGTCTTGTCGCGCCTAGAAACACTTGTGTACAGGCGCGTTATACATTACTTATCATATCATAAGCAAAGAAATGAAAACCAAAAGAACGAAACAGATGGTATGATCAATCCTGTCAAAGGCGGCGGACAAGTCTAATAAAATAAGGCCAGCCACCTCACCTCGATCTCTGATCATACTTAAGTCATCCAAAACAGAGACCATCACGGATTCAATGCCCATAAGAGGGTGGAAGCCAAGTTGGCAGGCATCTAGCACCTGATGATCTTCCAGGAAGGCCCAGAGCTGGGGAGTCACTATGGTTTCCATCATCTTCATATAGAAAGTAAGTAAAGAAATAGGGCAATAATTGGATAGCACTTTAGCATCCAAGGAGGATTTCTTTAGTAGCAGAATTAATAATGTGTGTTTCAGAGCTGAGGGAATAGAGCTGTGCAGAAGAGAAGAATGTAATGCTTCTGAGACACTGATCTATAACTTTAAAGAGAGAAAGAGGGATCTCATCTGATTTTAAATGTTTCACACCCATGATGGCACCATGAACAGCACTAATAGGCTTGAAGGAGTCCAATCTCGGGGCTGCCAATAGGGCCTCCGAAGATCTGAATATCTGTGGTGAGAAGCTAGTCAGCTTACTCGGGCTGCTGATATTGCTTCTTTTGTCTCTATCTTACTTATAAAAAATGAGGACAAGTCCTCACACATTTTCTGGGTGGCTAAAGCACCAGATAGATTTCTGAAATGTAACAGTCTGAAACAGTCATTAAGCAGTGTTTATAGCAGATTTAATTACACCAAAAGAATGGGTATTCCCCTCATCGTGGGTATCAGGGAAATAAACATCCAGAAAAAACGCAATAGATGATGCCTCACAGAACCTATAATTTCATGCAATTATTTCATATTCAGGACATCAGACTGTAACGAAGAGTGTGATAGGTCAGTGATTAATGGCCATAACAAGTACGTACTTTATTTTAAGAAATACATTAAAAGTATATTCAAAAAATATCTCTCAGATCTTTGTAGACGAATTGCATTTCTAAAAACACCTATTTCAATCATGTATATACACAAAAGCCTATTTTGAAAATATATTCAATGTGCAAAATACATAGCACAGATATGTGCGAAATTCCCTTATTGGGAAACACTGTTCATTTCCTGCACCAGTTCACCTATTTCTTTTATCAATCTTTCACCCCAAAAATGTGTGTGTTAGACTTAGGGATCCTGGCTTCGTGCCTATAAGAGATGAATTCAAATGAAGATTTTGCATTGTTGCCATTGGACCGCATTTCCATTGGAGAACGCAGGCTTCTATGTGCATGACTCATGCTGCTGGTGATCTTCTGTGCATTACAATACTGCACACATTCCATGCTAATGCTCAGTATTGGGTCAATTCTGGTCATGCATAGGGGCTGCTATCAGTGATTGTGCTTGGACAGTACCTCCTAAGAATGTCAGAGATGCCAAGGCTTATGTATTTTTCAGAAGTCAGGGTGATGGTGTAAACGTACTCAGACAGAAATATCTGATTGTAGAAACAATGATAGAAAAGTCATTGTTTTTGCATACATGGAAATGATCATGCAGCCCCTTCTTTGACACGTGGTTGGCAGGCAAGGTGAGCTCTACAAGATATTAGAGTGATGTCTGCAGAATAATTGATGAGAAGATGGCTCGTAAACACATTTCACCCATGTACTAATGCTGCTACATGTGATGGCTTGAGTGATAGTAATAAAAAGGAGAAGGTCCTTGTGATTAACTGGCACAAATGAGATCCTCGCACCATGAAAACTGGTGTGTAAACATACTCTCTGTGGGCTACAGAAAAGTGTGTTCTGGTTAGACAACATCGGGAAAATAGAAAAACAAGCCAGAAGCTCCATTGAATATTTTTTTTATAGGTCACCAATTCTCAGTGCCAGTCCTCTGTTCATGGCCACCCCAAGATCATTTGACTTTCCCAGTGACTTTCTATCAAACAAAACTAATAAAATTCAAGTCCAGAAATATTTAATCCTCCACACAAAAGAAACAGACTTTGGCTTCACTTTCATTATTTTGTGTTGCTTTCCAGCCTTCTTTCCTCTCCCATTGCCAGATGTAATGGTGGAAACCATTTTCCTTAGCAATTCCACATTTTGTAATGATCCCTGTCAAGCAGCCACAGTAAAGAGTTGCATGAAGAGCTTGGACCTCGTCTTCAGAAGATTATAAAGGCCTGGTTCTCCCGATATGGCTCATGCACTCCCTTTTCTGACACTGCATATGAAACAGCTCTTGCTGAACAAAATGGCAGCTTATGCCCTGTGCTCCTTCCTCAAGCAAGACTTTGTTTGACTAAAATCAAAAACTCCCAGGATTAAAGCCAGTGCAAGAAAAAAAGCAAACTCAAACTTGACATGACCCAAAAAAAACTAAGAATAACTTAAAAATCCCCTTCGATCCCATCCTGCCGCTGCTGAATCCCAATGAAGCAAGCAGAGCAGAGCCTTCATTGGCTCCCATGTTGCACCTGCAGCAGGAGATCCTGCCAGTGATAGGTGACGTCATAGCCTCCAGGAAAGCTTTTGAGAGGAGGATGCCGCTGTCTGAGACCCAGATTCTAACACTGCACACCAGATTAGCATCTTGTCAGGCCGGGCTCACCGGCATCAGGTGCCTATTCGTACATCTGAATAGACTCCTCAAAATATGGGGGGGGGACATAGCTAAGAATGAACCTCCTTTGGCTCAGAGGAGTCTCGGAAAAAATATTTGTTATGACCTTGAACTATACACTGCAGCCCTGACTCAAGAAATACTTTGTGTACACTGTTGTTTTGTCCAAGTAATTCACACTGTAGATATTACCTTGGAGCAGTAAAAAAGGTATGAATATGCAAAGGGGAAGCAGGGTTTACCACAGGTAGGGCAGGGGCTGACGAGTGAGTGGGTCGGCGGGTTACGACCCCCCCCCCATTAAAAGAACAGAAAAGCACAGAAAAAGCCACGAGATAATTTCAGGGACGTAAACTTCCATGAGGTCATTTGATTTGATGGAAACAAGTAGAACCATACTTTGGGCCGTCCTGCCAGACATTCTAGACCAAATGCTGGACCAAAAACCTAAACATGCAGTACTCATACAGAGGGGGGAGATAGTGCTCCAAACAGGAAACTCAAGGCCCATGCAAATCCACAATTTGCTAACCGAGCCCCTGACGGTGAAAACGCATTTCATCTATAACAACCAAACGGCTACCAGCTTCCAGGGTCTCTGCACGGAGGTAGCGGCCAAAAGGAAATCTTTCAAGGCAAGGAAAATTGCAAATTGGCTCAGGAAATGCCAATTAAAACTATTTTCTCGACACCTGCAACTTGCAAATCCCCCTGAGATGAGGCCTCAGCACAGGAGAGGCTACGCACATCTTGTAGATCATAGGAAAAAGAGATACATTCAATTCTATGTGACGGAATATGATCATTTTATTGCGAAATATTTGGAAATTTGCTAGGTTCTTGCAAATGATGCCCAATATTTAAATGCCACTTGCCTTTCCCAGTTTTCGTTTTTATTTTCTAGCGTTCTGCTTAAGAAACCTGTTACCTCCACTTTAGTGAATGGACCTGGTCCTACTCCTCACCCCCGATGTACTATCAATCTGCCTCATGGCTTTCCCTTGTCATTCAACTGTAAGTTGAATTCTCACCGTTTCGCCTTGTTCTTTCTTCTAAAGGTATTTACCTTTTGGTTCCCATACACTCCATTTGATTTCTAACCCCCAACAACTTCGCCTTAACCCCAAATCTTAAGTTGTGTGGCCCGTGACCATTGGCTAAACAGCTATTAGCACCTGATCACAGGCTTTGTGAAACGCTTTGCCACTTATGTCCATGTACAGCCACTAAAAACTAAGCGTTGTGTGCACACATGGAATATAAAGAAAACACCAAGGTAAGCAACCGGTTCAACATGGCATATGAGGCAGATATGAGTGGCTATTGCGGGGAGGGGCATACAGTCCTCTTTTTACTTTTTTTGCAATAGAAGGCAGGTTGCAACAGAGATGCAGAGAGGACAGGAGCTGCTGGCGAGGAGGGGATAAGAACTAGAGACCAGCGGAGGAAGGGAGATCAGAGGAGTATGCTCCACCTGCCAAGAGAAAGTAGGCGCAGGAGGAGTGAAGGGGCATTCAGACATGGAAAGCGGTAATCAGGGCTGTTATCAGAAAGTGTGGAAAGTTAAACCAGTTTGTCCAGACCCTGACGTACGAAGTCTCAGACTCTTGATCCGGATTAATCAACTTCCGGTGCATGCCTCATTGTGTGGACGATTGAAGTTGCACGAGGACTGTAGATGTTGCAGAATTTGTATGATTCCTGGGAATAAAGAAACCGTGAGGCATATTTTCACAGAATGCCCGTAATTGGGCTCGTTATACATAATTCATTCAGGGCACTTGGTACACAGTTATGAGGCAATATTAGACCAGGAATTTTGGACATATTGCCTCAATACAAATTCTACTTCAGTTTATATTGCTCTATATCAAATTTGGCTTGTTATTAAAACTTATATTGGGAAGGAACTCTACTAACTCCTAGGGAAGAAACACATTTATCATGTAATGTACTGTATTGATGAAGTTCTTATACATTTGAAGCTTTTAGAGCTTTTAGTAGGTTTTTTAGGGTGTAGCGTGTTCCTAGATGTCAATGTGTATGATTGTAATTTTAGCTATGTTTGTTTTGTTTGCACAAATATTATGAATTTGTCGATATGAAAACCTTTCAATGAATTTTAAGTATGTGTATATGTGTATTAACAAATGTACGTGTGAAGTTCTAAAGAACGTATAAATAAATAAATAAATTAAACCATACCAGCAATATTTGCCCAGAAACCGCAGGATTTAATTGGACTGAAAGGGTCCAAACCTTCTAGGTGCTAATTGCCTAGTGTGATTCGCAGTTCCAAAGAAACTGTTGGTAAATACATACCCAAAAGCCACTCTGGCTGCCTGCCTGCTCCGTTGATCTCCAGGCAGCTTCCTTTCGCTCCTCACTGCTCCTAGGTCCCTACTTCCAGGACTTGTCTTTCAGATTCCATGTGCACCACTCCACTCTCTGCGAGTCAGGCGCAGGCACTTTCTTCTGGGTCGGCACTTTTCCTGCCATGGGTTCCATTCTGCTTCATCTCAGGCCTGCACACTCCTCCTCTTCCCTGGTCCCTCTCAGCTTGCACTCAACACTACTTGTTCTCTACTGTACTTGAGGGTGACATCTGTAAAAATGTCTCTTTTGTATCAGCCACAATGTTATGTCATTGACACGTGGCTGCTACAGCTGTGCAAGGCATTGTCTATAATATTGCCATTAAGTTTATCCTTCAAAAAACAAACCTTTCTTTATTTATGTTTCCACAACAATGTAACGTACAGATCAATAGTCTTCAAAACATAATAATATCATCAAATAGCAAATACGGCGCAATAACAAATAAACACTTAGTCCGTCGAACACCGGCATACTCTTCGCTCGGTGACGTTGTTCCGGCGTATGTGCTTCCATTTACTAAACATAGTCTCTCATGTTAGGTCCTACTTCTCCCTATCCACCGACGATTCCCCTCCCTGCCACTCCTTCTGTCCACCTGTGCCTCACGGTGGTTTGTCATCCTGTGAAAGGAACATCATTTGTACCAGTTCATTCCAGGTCTCCACATCGTCGTTATTCCCTCGTCCCCCTTTTCAAGGCTCTATACCATACCGTGGTATCTGCCATGGACAACTTTCTCAGATCCATCCACCAGTTATCCATATGCGGTCCACGACTGGACTTCCAGGCCATGGCAATCCATCTTTTTGTAAGCACACATGCCAAGTCCATCATCTTAATAGCTGGTCTGGCTTTCCTCTGTCTCATGAAAATCCCCAATAAGCGAATTTATCCCGCTCCTACTCATCCTCCCCTCCACCTCTGCCCAGAACCTCCTAAACACCTCACATTCCCAAAACATAAGAATCATACCCACCCTTTGCGCTGCGCCTCAGGGGCACCCTGTGTCCTGTGCACCTGGAAACTGAGCTATTCTATGTGGCGTTAAGTATGATCTATGTAATACATACAACTGTGAGCTTGAACATGGCGTTTCTGGATACTGCCTTTTTTATATTGACATGTTAGCGCACTCCTGGTCTGAGATACCCCTACCCAGGTCCTCTTTCCACTTTCTCCCCACCTTATGTGTCCCTGTGGGTAGCATTGATAGCAGTCCCTGATATAATCTCGAAACCCCATGCCCACCCTCAGATACATCATATAGCAGCTCCAAGATGTTATTCTCTTCCAGCCTCTCTGGGAAGCTCACCCAGTATGCCCCAGCATCTCTTTGCAGGCTTATATAAGTTAAGTACTGACCTGAATGAACTCCCGTATTTCTTACCACCTCATGAAACTTCTGTAACATCCCATCCATGAAACGATCTCCCCCCATCACCACTCCTTTGTCCTCCCACTGTACGCTACTAACTTTAAGGTCCCCTTCATTCTTTTTTCCAATATTTTGCTGCTATGGGGGCGTTAGAGGAAAGTGCTTCTCTTAAAGTCAGCAATTTACTGGTGCATGCCCATATGTCTCTTGCCAACTTTAATATGTGCAGGATATTCTTTAATCTCCCGCCGTCCAACCACAATACTTCCTTCATTACGTATGGACGAATCACTGTTTGTGATAACTGGGGTTCCTGCATCACCTCATCTGAGAGCCATTGCGCCACACACTGCAGATATCCTGCCAAGCAGCACAGCCCCAAATTCAGGAGTTTCACGCCCCCTTCCGAGGAATCCTTACACGGAATGTCTAATGCCACTTTACGCTTACCCACCCCACAAATGAACCCACAAAATATAACTCCCTGAAAAAGTCATTGGGATATTAAATCACACATTATGGAAATAATATAATAGACAGGGTAATACCACCATCTTGACCAATGCCACCCTTGTGGCAGTTTCTTCCAGAATTCTATAGATTTTACAATCCCACTGTGTGCTTTGTTGACTGTATTGTGTTCATGCGTAGACTTGACGACATGATAAGCATCCACTGCAAGATATTGGAATATTCTGGTTGCCCAACGAAATTCCAACCTCGGCGGGCTCGATTCCTCCTGTTCAGCTCATTCCGCCAGCGGAAATATGCACAATTTAACTATGCTGACGGTATTCCCTGATAAGGCTGCAAAATGATCTAATACCTCAAAAACAGAGATAGATTATCTTCAGGGTTCTTGACATACAGCAACATGTCATCCACATATAACAAGACCACATGGTTAACTCTGTCCACCGTCAGCCCAGCTTCTCTGAATTCTGCTCGGAGGATCACCGCCAGTGGTTCCAATGCTAATATAAAAAGCATTGGCGGCAGTGGACACCCATGTTCCGGACCCTTCTGCAGATTGCACTGCTCTGAGATATGTCTGCCTCTGTCCACACTCTGGCAGTGGTTGACTGTTAGAGTAGCTTCACCCACCTAATGAATCCTGCCCCTACTCCAAAGCGCTCTAATGTGACATGTATTCAAACCCATTTGACTGAGTCAAGCGCTTTAATCATGTATAGCAATATCATTGCACACCTATCTCCCCAATTTCTCATCCTGTCAATCACAACCTGTAATCTCTGCACATTTCTATGGGTGTTCCTACCCTGCACATACCCCGTCTGATCTGGATGTATTAGTTGGCTTATTACCCTTTTTAGTGTAACCCACCAATACAGCCGCTAAGATCTTACAATCCTGATTCACCATCGCAATGGCCGGTATGACTCACATTATTTTGGGTGGCTTGCATGGTTTCAATATACGAACTATCACTCTCTGTAAAATCTAGCAAATATATTATTAATCTCTGTGATTTTCACAACTCGCAGCACTCATCTGCTAACTCACTAATCAGAGGTCTAGTGTCATCTCTGCGACAGTGCCAAGCAAGCATCCTGCATGGTTTATCCCCTCGCTCATGCAACTTGTCAATGTATCACTTCAAAGAAAATTACTTTGAAGTAATTACTGTCATGTGTGAATATGAGCACAAATATCTTCTTGGAAATAATGATATCTTGCTCTAGCAGATTTGCATATTTTCTATATTTTATGGGATTATTTAATATAGAATTTTATGACTTGTGTGTTTTATTCAGTTCGACAAATGTTTAATGTTTTTTAGTCTCTGTGGATCACTCATAATGAATATGCACCTTTTTTGTTGTACGCCATATGACTGATGTCGAAGAAAGGCTTATGATGATGATGATGATGAAAACATCTTCTTAATGTAGCCACCTTTTCTTTTGAAAATCAGGATCTGGAAGCATTACATTGATGATGTTATATTGATCTGGAAAGGCAACCTCTTATCCTTAGAACCTTTTCATTAATGGCTTACAACACTCAATGTGAATATAATTCACACAGGAAAGGAGCCTGCAAGAGATCAATTTCTTGAATAACAGGACTCATAATGTGGCAGGTCAATTATCCTACTGCTTATACAGAAAATAAACATATTGGACCACCCTGTTATATTATAAAAGCTATCATGCACGAGCACTGAAAGACAATCTTCCCTATAAACACAATATTCATGCATCCTTAGAAACTTCAGTTCCTTCCTGCACTAACACAAATACGCGGATTTTTTATATCAGTGGTTGTTAGAACCGGTGTAATCCACGAAGCTGATACAGAGCTCTAATACACACACGCAAAACACCCCCCTAATGAGGAATTGTTGTCCCCATAGGAGAAATTAACAGCAAATGTTTAATTGTGTTTCATCACCACTTACAGTCTCAACATAACAAAAATCAAAAACATAATCAGTAAACATTGGTAATTGATTCATTTACACTTTGCCCATGAGAACATATCCATGTTTGCTTTAAAAATGTAAGATATCAATTGGTGCATTCCACATACCAAGGGCAAACTAACAGAAGCAGACAAGCAACACTTGGAATGTTGGTCCTCTCTTAGATCACTTCCCTTGTGGAATGTGTGCCATGTGTAGATATATGAACATGTAACTAGTTTCCAACTAAGATTGGATATTAAAACAAATGGCAAACTGCAAAACTATAGGAGTAGTGTATTGTATTGAATGTCCCTGTGGCCTGTGATATATGGGACCGACCATCCATGTGGCAAATGTCAGAATTGAAGAACACAGATCATAGTTTTGATGTAAAAATCTTAGTGTCCCGTTAGTCAGACATTTTGTAGAAAATATATCAAACAGCTGATGATCTGTGTTTGTGAATTGTGGACTTAGTCCTATCCAATCAGAATAAACAAAAGACTCTTATATACAAGGAGCACCAAGGGATTCATAGAATGAAAAGTCATGGAGTTTGACTGGACATCATTGAGGGTTCATTAATTAAGGGTATCCATTCTTGTTAACAGTCAAGTCAGTGCATAATTTTGACTTCAGTTCATATATATATATATATAGATAGAACATTCCATTGCAGTGTTCTTTCTAGTACAGGAACCTACTCATACAGAAATGTAGGTATTGGCTGCAGCATACACCACAGAGGTGCTATATTTGTAATGTTCCAAAGTTATATAATAAAACGGTAAATGCTTCTTTATCAGACTTTTCCGTACTTTGAAACATGTACTAAGTAGCTATTAATGCATCACTTACTACATATTTCTACTAATACACACAAAACATAAATAGACTACAATGCATACAAATAGGCGCTTATATATGGAGAGTATAGTAAGCAAACAAGCGGCAGTACCATTAGCAACTGTGTATAATCTACATGATTGTATTCACGCACAAAAATGATTGCTGTATTTTAGGCCTGCTTCTACCCCTATATATGTACGTCATAAGATGCGATTAAATTCTAAGGAAAGTAGTGTAAGAACATGTGAGAATAGCAATATCTATGAATGTAATACATTTAGAAAGTTAAGTTTCTGACTGTCAGTAAATAAACCCACCTGGCCTAGATATGGCAGTGAACAAAAAAGAAGGGGCTAGACATGTGATGTCATCAGTGATGTCATCAATGATATTTGTGATGTCATCTCTGATGTCCTGGGTGTTATTCTTAGCAGTGCATGGTGGTGGCGCGAGTTATGGTTGCTTAGCTTACCATTACTGGCGAATTTCAGGGGGTTTTCGATTTTACTTGTAACCATCACGTCCTTTTAACAATGTCTTTTTACTGAATTACATAGGTTTTTATTAGTGCAACTTTACCATAACGTCCTTTTAACAAAGTTTTTTAATTGAATTTCATAGGTTTTTATTGGTGCGACTTAACCTTAACGTCCCATTAACAACGTTTTTTTTCAGTGAATTTCATGGGTTTTTACCAGTGCTTTCTATTTTCCTACAATTTACTAATATCATACTTACCAAATATAACAATATTTGTGTCCAATTTACAAAGTGTCACCTTAAAACCATTTCCCACCTTCTAGAATCATTTTTAACACGTCTTTACACTTTTTGCAACTATTTCAACTAGTTTTGCATCCGTAGATATCTACGAACATCTGACTTCATTGCGGACCGTCCGGACAGTGCCACATGGCCATACGCTAGCGTGTGGCATGATGACGTGTTCGAGAACCCGTCCGCACTTCACGATAAGATCCGACCTTCGCGGACAGTTTGGAACTGCATTTTCTACTGATCTAGGAACTTTCAACTTCAAAATTTCCCTTGCACACCTCCTACACCTTTTCGTACTCATTATCCATTACCAATCTAGTACACAGTACATACTTGGAAGAATTTGATCAAAACTGCTATTTATCTTAAAAACGGCATCAGTTATTGCCATCCCTCATCCCCAAGAGCCACCACCACACCAGCTGGAGGACCTTCACAAGAAAAAAAGCACACTATTTTAAAGACAATGAAGAGGACCAAGAAGATGAGGTAGAGGAAGTGCCTACTTCTAGCACCAAAATCGAATCATGAGTGTACTAGTTCTTTGCTACTGTTGGGAGTGTACCAAAGGCTAAAGCTACCAAAGTGAAATGCACTGAGTGCAATTTTGTACTCAGTCGCAGACTACCTGGACAGTACTCCTATGGGACCACCTCCATGCGCCTTCTCACCAAATCCAATGACCGCAATGCTCACAGAAAGGTTATTCCTTTCTCAGCAATTAGTAAGCTGTCTTCCTCCACCTCATCCTCCTCAACAAATACTGTAACCACACAGCCTGATGTCTGCGTTATAAATAAATAAATAAATAAGGAGGGCTACGGACCATTATCGTCCATTGCAGCCCTTGAAATGGGGGATAAAGGCTATTAGCACCCCTGATTCCCATAGCGGGAACCCAGGGTGCTAAAACAGATTTTTCTTCCTATAGCAGGACGCCTGCGGCGTCCCGCTGTAAGAAGGAACAATTAATCTTCCTACAGCAGGACGGCTGTAGTGTCCTGCTGTAGGAAGGAAAATCCTTTTCCAAGACAGCCAACATGGAAAGAGAAGGTGGTGCTCCATACACAGCCCCTCTTCCCTTGCCATGGCAGCCCGCGAAACCTTATGAACATATTACCAAAAGCACTTTTTTTCCCTTTCAAACCTATCCTACCTTTGAATATCTTTACCACATACCCAGTCCCAGGTAGAAATAGCCACTTTAACACAATTTTTCATCCCTAGCGGTCATGGCCAGTAGCCAGATTGTCCGTGTCATAACCTTATACCATGACCCAGACAATCTGGCTACTGCCCACGGCCACAGGCTATACCTTAGTCACCAAAGGTATATGACTATTTTTTGAACTTACATTTTTACACTTGTCAAAAAATAAAACACGTGCACATTTGCAAAACCATGCTTTAATGTCCTTGCCAATGCTCCTCACGAGTTTGCTCAAAATCCGCCCATGTTTTATTTTTTAAAAATGGTCTAAATGTATGTACATACAATAGTCAAATAACTTAGCCCACACTCGACAAAATCCATTCAGTCTTTACACAAACATTGAAGGTTTGGTCTATAATCTTTCTCAAAACTTTTGTCCACATTTGTCAAATAGCAGCAAAGTTATAAACCATCAAAAAATGTTGAGACTCCCTTCTAATTTCACCCCCTCTTGAGAAAATCCCACCAAACTTTAGAAAACCATGTATATCAAGATCCAAAATCATTTTGCCAAATGTTGTGCAGGTTCGTCAAATGACACCACATTTATATGCCTTTACAATATTTTGGGACCCCCCTCTCATTTTGCTCCCTCTTGACAGAATCCTCAAAAAATTTGCAAAACCATTCAGGATTAGTTCTTGAATAAAATTGCAAAATTACATGCAGTTTCATTGAGTGGCACAAAAGTTATAAGCCATCCAAAAACTGATTTTCCCCAACCCTGTAATGCAGAAATAGGTACAGATGACCTAGGACATCTGAAGTGTCCGTGAACACCACAGGACTGTCCCTGGACATCCAGAGTTTTCGCGGACCATCAGGGGTGAAACAACCTGTTTTTTGGATTTTATGGCCATATCCAATCGAATCGTCACCCCCCCACCTTCCCAGAGATTGTTTGTCGAGTTTGACAACTGACATGCCGCTTTTTTTTTTAAAAAGTGTTCACCGCGCTGTTCACTGACCCAAAAAAGTTTGCGAATCCAAGATGGCGGGCGTTTCAAGAAAACAGACGCATTTCACATTTTCTCACCATCCAATCAGCGGACGCGTGCCGGTGTCCGCGGACTACGCAAAAGTCTGCACATTTTTCTGGCCAAATGTCAGGGACGTCATTTCCCCAAAATGCCAGGGGTAGCGGAAGTGACATCACAATGACACGCCCCAGGAGTGACATCACAGGATGTGATGTCATTTGACCACGCCCCCGCGTGACAAGTGGCATCGTAAAGCATTATCACTCAGTACACTAAGAAAAATATGGTTACGATATCACTATATTGTGACATTTCATACACGAATGGATCATCATATGTAGCAGTGTGTCAAGGTCCATGTTGCCATGGGAAGTGTATGAACAAAAATCCCCACGGTCGTCTCGGTTCTGCTGGTAAAACTGAAGAATTTCAGTGCAAGAACAGTTTGTAGCTGTAAAAAACGTACGTGTACCATTATTGCATTTGCGGTATAATTTTGGAATTACCCTTATGCTTTACTCAGCAGTTAATTCGGATAACATGATCGATATATCTCATGTAAGTTAAAACAACAGTCAGATTCAAAATCGATAAATTACATGAAATTGTTACATTAAACATTAAAGCAAAGTCCAACACAAAATTAAAGCAACGTCCAACATAGATATGTTTAAAATGTAATTCTGCTGAAATATCTATCCAAGGCGTATGCAATATTTCCACACGCAAAAGTAGCATTTCTTGGGCCCAAGACGCATTCACGTTTACCGCTGCTAGGGTGGCAAAAATAAACGAGCTTCTCACTTCAGCATTACTTGTAGGAAGGATTAGAACTGGGGCTGTGTGTTTTTTAATAGAACGTGTGTGAGCAGCCGGTATAGCCAAGGTGAAGAAGATTCATGTAATGAGTGTATGAAAGTTTATATGTTTATAAATCAGCTCCATAAAAGTGTAATGTTTTTGAAAGTGTTGCATAGATGGCAGCTTCCCTAATGTCGTTCTGGGAATGCTCACCAAGTGCGTATTTTGATTCGTAGTGTATGGGACATTTAATCAAGTTTGGACAGGGACTGGGCCATCACATTGTCTCGGGCGCCAATGAAAAAGTGACCCACTTGTAAATGGCAATTAATTCCCTGCGGCAGCGGCTGCCGGCTGACTGACTGTTTTGGAACGAACCAGTCTGCCAGTGGGCCAGGGGGGCCTGTTAAGACTTGAGGAATAATACAATTATCGCAGATAAAAAGCTTCAGGCTATGGTGGGACTGTCATGGTTAGCCAGTAAACAGGCAGAATAGATGTGGCTGGCCGACTTCTTTTCAGTCCCAAATGCTATATCCCATAAAGAAACAAACTGGATTTGTGTCAAAGCAATTGCAATGAAAATCTTTTGCACGTGTTATATATACAGTCTTGTTGGTTCAAACTTTACCTTAACATCGAACCATTGAAATGTAAACAAAGAGCCACACCAAAAACAGATGGCACTCAGTTACAAAAACTAAAGGGGGGAAAGCCAGCGCAATAAAAAAAAGTATGCAAGGTGCATAGGAAGTAATCTTTTCAAATACCCAGTACAATCATGAATGCCCTTATTGAAACAATGATTAGTAAAAGAACGAGACTCACCATATCATAGCCCCGGAATTCGTTCTCTGATTTCCATTAACTTCCAAGTGAACGTTAAGTGCACGGGCTGTGGCCGGGCAGAACATGAGCACCGAATTGGCTCAATGCACCATCCAACAGACCAACACTGGTCACGAAACCGCAGCAAAGTAACATCAGACTTTGTGAGGAGATGAGGGATCAGGAAAGTGCATGGGCTTGCGGCGGCCGCAGGCGAATTCCGGACCGTTGGTGGCATTGGTGTGTGTGTGTCATGGTGTGCGAAGCACACACACCCGACCCACACACCCGACCTCAGTCAGCTTGGGCCTGCAGCAGCGGCGCCGTGGCCGCAGGCAAGGGTTGTACACAGACACACGCCGCAGCAACAAATCCCCACGCACACACCCGCCCCGACTCACACACAGCCAGCCCACCCCGACCTGAGACTGTACTCACTGGGCCTTCGGCACAGGACTCAGGAGGAGCTCAGGAGCACCGCTGCGCACATCTTTTAAAACAGAAACCACGTCAAAATGGAGGACAAGCAACACACAGCACGGAATGAAGATCCCTGTGGCCATGCCCCCTCCTCTGATTGGACGGATGCCAGAGGTCGCAAGAGATTGACAGAGGTCTCTGGCCAATCGTCAGCGGTCGCTCTTCTCTTATCCTATTCTGGATAAGTTGCAGAGGGCGAAGAGTGGAGGCAGGCAGATTTAGATAGAGGATGTTACAATAGTCCAGATTAGAGAGGACCAGGGCTCTGGAGACGGTGAGCTGCTGTGGGAAGGAGAGGAACGGAAGAATACCTCTAAGGAGGTGCAGCTGGTAGTGTGACTTCTTAGAGACGTCAGCGATGTGAGGGGAGAAGGAGAGTGCAGAGTCGAAGATGACCCTGAGGTTTTTTGCCTTGCAGGTGGGAGTAGGAGGAGGGCCAAGAGAGGCCAGCCAGAGATCTGCAGGGAAGGAGGGAGTGGGTGTGCCGATGAGTAGAATCTCGGTCTTAATGGCATTAAGGCAGAGGTCGTTGGTGGAACACCATTCCTGGATGGCAGACAGACAATCAGAGATGAGGGAAGGAAAGGAGGAGGAGGCCGAGGGTAGCCTGAAAATGAGCTGGGTATCATGGTAAGTAATGGCTTGTAGTAATGGCTTGTAGGTCAATCCTGCAAAGACTGAAATATTCTCAGAGATGCCCATTGGATGCTAAATTCCCCATGTCCCTTTGTTCTTTCTTCTACATTTGCGGCAAAAGTTAAGAAACCTGTACAATAGTTCCCTGCCAGCCCATATTAATGAAGTTAACAGAGCAGTCTTTGTCATCTTCGGTTACTCAGACAAAATTGCTGTCTTCAGACCATTCTGTGTTCATGCTGCTTTTCCAGAGGGGGCAGATGTTTTTTCTGTGGCAGGGCGTAGATTGTGGAATCAACTGCCCATTGATATTCGCTGTGCTGAATCATTGGAGATTTTTGGGAAAGAACTCAAAATCCACCTCTTTCACTGATCATTGCTTTTTTTTCTTAGCCTTTCCTTGGCATTTTCTTTTATATTTCATCTGTGTCTAGATTGGCTCCTTCTGGATTTGTGCAGTATAAATGCCTCAATTCAACCCATAGACCAATCAAAGAAGCAGGACGCAGGCCAGCAGCATCACCGAATGTAGAATGCCTGGGCCCTAGATACAGGCGCCAGCTTGGGGTTGAAGAAGATACACGTACATTAGCATAGATATAGGATAGGGATTGGAAATGAACAGGGCAGTGTACATATCGAACATATACTGAGAATGAGACTAGATGAGGGCAATGGAAATGAACAGGGCAGTGTACATATCGAACATATACTGAGAATAAGACTAGATGAGGGCAATGGAAATGAACAGGGCAGTGTACATATCGAACATATACTGAGAATAAGACTAGATGAGGGCAATGGAAATGAACAGGGCAGTGTACATATCGAACATATACTGAGAATAAGACTAGATGAGGGCAATGGAAATGAACAGGGCAGTGTACATATCGAACATATACTGAGAATAAGACTAGATGAGGGCAATGGAAATGAACAGGCCAGTGTACATATCGAACATATACTGAGAATAAGACTAGATGAGGGCAATGGAAATGAACAGGGCAGTGTACATATCGAACCTATACTGAGAATAAGACTAGATGAGGGCAATGGAAATGAACAGGGCAGTGTACATATCGAACATATACTGAGAATAAGACTAGATGAGGGCAATGGAAATGAACAGGGCAGTGTACATATCCGAACATATACTGAGAATAAGACTAGATGAGGGCAATGTTTTTCAATTGGTGTTGCCACCTGAGTGCCAAGAAACCAATTTTGGTTATGAAATAAATAAATGGCCACCATTATTATATATGAAGCAACACAGCCAGTTCAAGCATGAGTGAGACTTATTTTGAAGAGAAGAGCAAACCATGGGACCTAAATGACTCTTAAGCACTGACAATTATGAAGGGGCTGGAATTGTTGACAAGTTAAGTTGGCACTCTGATTTTAAATGAACTGCCCACGATCACACACGGTTAAAATGTGAAGCTGGGATTTGAGCCGTGTCCGCAATTTCGGCACTTGTCTACATTATTTATCAGTTCTTGTCGTACAGCAAGGTACAGTTTTATGTGACAATTTTACCTTCAAAAACGAATCTAATACTCTGATTTAGAGACTGTACTATGAAAGTATACAAAAAACATGACAATCCAACATGACAATATTTAAAACATATATCCTTACAGAAAGATGTTATGCAAAAGAAGCATGATTGCAGCTTAGATTTCTGTATCATAAATAGAATTCTACAAGTACCAGAATCCTAAATGATGTTAGTTAACAAACCTCATATGTGTTTTATTCCAGTATTTTAATGATTTAAATACACCTACCAAAACACACTATGATACCATCACTAGCTTATTGCCATTGGTTGCTAGAGACACTTGGAAGAAGGATGAGAGAGCAGCGAGAAGAAATTATAGAATGAAGGAATGATCATAAACATCGAGGAGCACTGGTCACACGAGGACAGGAGGAGGAAGAAAGAAACCAGGAGTGAAGAGAGTTGGAGGAGGGGGGGAAGGAAAGAGAATACCATCATCAGCGGTAGAGTAAATAGAGGTAGCAGAAGATGAGATTCCTAGAAGCTCCTTAGTATTCATTAAACAGGAAATATCAAAAGCTAGAGGAGGCACCAAGAAGTAAAATGTCTAGTCAGTGGGGACTAGGTTTGAAATGGACTCAAATGCAAGGTCTGAGACAGTTGCAAGCCTGATTATCCAGAGGCCAAAGGCTAGCAATTATACAGATTGCTTAGAACTAGAGTGAAACAGGCCAGAGATAGGCTAGCCAGGAGCCATACTCAGGATCTGGTGGAATTGGCAAGTCCATCAATGACACTAAACAACACATATTGGCCTAGAGAAGAGGAAGAGAAGTTCTGGCACCAAAATGCACTTGGTGGAGGGCTATAATGATTATTTTCTGAAAAAACTCCCAAAACCAATGGGGATGAAATCAACAGTCATCTGTAACAGGGGAGAACCACTCGACTTGGATAAAAAATAATCTGGAATAGTGAATCTTTGGGAACTGGGAGTGACTTTGGATTTGGGCTCAACCAGAGCCAGCCATTCTGACTATGATCTGTTGAACTTTGACATTTTTCACAGAGAGCCAATTCGGATAGAGACTGGTGGAAATCTTGTGATCATTCCATGCATGGATTTCAGTACCCATATACTTATTCAGTACACATCGCTTTAAGGAGATGTATCCTTCCTTGGTTATATCTTTTTACTCCTGTGTTAAACCCAATAAGCCTGTTTGTGACTTCTAAATGACCTCCCTAGTAATCTGCTGATCCCCTTGCTGTATCAGTTCTGTGATCTAGCATGTGAACGCAAATTTCTGCAACAATCGCGTAATGCGTACATCGCGGTGGGGCATGATGACCAACGATCCTTTCAAAGACCGGGGTAGACACCAGCCCTGGGAAGTCACACTGCCCCTTTGTTCTCTCCCCTCCAACCCATGTCACTCTTGACACAGGGCCTGGCACTGAGGGGTGAAAGGCCTGACTCCACAGGCCGAGGAAACATCTCAGGTAGCAGCACCCATGGGAAGAGTTCTTCCCCATTTCATCTCCTCACCAACTGCTCCTCCCACCCTCCAACATTCACACTCACCTAATCAAATACCTCCAAGGCCACCTGGCCATTTGTCCCCTCTATCAACATCCCAAAGACGCCTGAATGGGGCCAGGGTTCAGCACGGTCATTCTAAATACAATTGGTGCCCCTTCATAAAAACACCATGCAGTGCCAATAACAACAGAAGAACAATATGAGGTAACATGGGCATTCAATCAAATAAATACTTGTCACAAACCATATTTGCTCATGTAATAAACAAGAAAGAGTAACACCAACCGAGCTGCTCTATTCGAGCCAAGGTTTTACATGCTATTGCAGTAGTTTAATTTAGACACTACAAGTGCTTGTGTGGTTGTGACTTTCTGTTGTAGGTGCATGGTTGAAAGGATTCTTCTTAGTAGGTGAAGTTGAAGGTGGCATCTGCTCGTAAGGGCTGTAATTTAGTGGTGTAGGACATGTAAGCATCGAAGATTTCTTCCAGGTTTCTGCTTTCTAGACTGGGCACGGTGTAGGCCCAAGTGGTGTTACCCAGAAGCATGGCATTTGGGAGTCCGGTGCTCCATAAAAGTTCTCCGACCTTGATGGCTTGGCACCGACGTCTGGACATAGCCGTCTCACTCCAGGTGACAAAGCAAAGCAAGGTGTTGGCTGGAAAGCTTAGAATTAATCTTAAACCTCTGGCAATTGCTGTGGGCACCTCTAGTCCTACTGATCCTAGACACCCAAGCTACACCTCACTCATGATGCACAGTGAGGCCGGAACATGTCTGTGAATGCTTCTGGTCTGTGCAGAAGGGATGCGACCAAGCTGCTCAGGTTGGACTGCCTCTTTTGGGGTTGGACCAAGCCTGATTGGCATATGATCTTTCCCCTTTTCTCTAATGGTTTGGTATGTAAAGAAAGATGGTCTGGAGAGTTGCACAGAGCAATGCCAGAGATTAGGTTCTATTCCAATAGTACCAGCCATCACCTCTTTTGTTTTGCTGTCTGTCGTCTTTAGCAATGGGCCTTCAAGTCTGCAGTTTTCTCGCTTTAGGTAGTGTGCTTAGCAGGTGAAACACTTCTTCTTGCCTTTGATGGTGGATTTTGGTGTTCTGGAAACCAATAGAGCAATGGAATCGGGCATAGTCATAATGGTTTCATGAACGGAAACAGAATGATGCTTCTCGTCCATGGTGCTGAGCTTGGAGATGAAAAGTGGATTGAAAAATTCTCTGGATATGTGTATCTCTGCTCTGAACTAAATGGAGGGTGGTAAAGGGAAGTTGCATTTTTGGTGGTGTTTGGTTGGTATCTAGAGAATTCTGCAGACCAGGTAATTGATGGAGGGGCTGGATTTGGATGTGGCCATGCTTATGTGTCGGTGGACTGTACTAGTTGAGAGAACAATAGGTAGTTTATATTTCAACAGGTGATGAGGTTGTGGGGTTCGTGCCCTCCTGAGTTACTGTGCAGGTCTGGCTGTTCCTCTTATCAACATCCAGGTGGATGTCCCCCATTTTGTTGCACTCAATTTTCTATGTGCTACAGTGACCCCACCTATCTCAATAGGTGAACAGGGCCACTCGAGATAACCAGTTGTGCTGGCATATCCCCTTCAGTAAAAGAATAGTTAAGACTGATTGACTGTGGAATAACAGCTCATAATAACAATATTAATCTTCAAACACTGGATCTATGATACAATAGTTTTGTCTGGCTTATGGCCTTCTTTCTTTTATAATTACAAACGTTTCACCACTCTAAATCAGTATACCATCTCCCAACAATAAAGAGGGAACATTTGGATAAGGTCAGTGTATCCTAAAGAGATGCTGAGCTGGAGGTTTTGATCACCTGACTTGAGTTGGTGGGAGAGGGACCAGAGAGAGCAGTCTGTGAAACCTTCTGCAAAGTGTCAAAGGGCCCTCATTCTTGTCTGACTCCACATTAAGCCATTTTTGCACCAATTGACTGTGTCGCGCCGAGGGGAGAACTCAATGGTTCCTTTATCCATAGACTTGTGCATCTGTTTATGCATGCCGATACTTTGAGGTTAACAACTGTGGTGAGTTGCGAGTTCCAGGTGTTACTGATCCCGCCTTTATGCAATGGTAGGTATTAGTGATGACCTCAAGAACTTTATCCTCTGGGAAGGGTATTTGGGTTTCCCTTACGACACTCTCGGGTGTGGGTGGGATTCAAATAGTTAGGCGTGGGTTGCTTTTAGGTGTAGTGGGTGGGACAAAGGAGGTGGTGTTTTGTATAGCACACCCGTTGGTGTAACTTTGCAGCACTGTATCTTTGTCCGAATGTGCAGTCCCCACCCTACTCATGTACACGGCTGGGCATAGTCAAGTTTCTGGATAGTTGGTGCCTTGCATATGTGGTGCATTGTAGGTGTAAGGTGGGGTATGATGGGTGCTCCAAACTGATGACGAGAGTTTGTCACTGTGGCTAAATCGTGGTGAGTTTTGCCTTGTGGTGAGAAGTCCAGGCAGTGACTCATGCAATGTGAACCCCGGCTCTGGTATTGAGTTGTTTGTATCACTCTTTGTTCAGCAAGAGTTGACATTGTAATCAAGTACAGCCTGAGTGCTGGTGTGAGTGTTGGCCCTGCCTAGATGTAGGGGTAGCGGAGGGTTGTGCATGGGATGGTGATGCTGGATTAGTAGCCATAGGTGACGGTGCACACTATTGCTGTGCTTACAAGTCATTCTTTGTGTTCATTGAGGCCACAACAGAAGGTAAGAGTTATTGGAAATGACCTAATGTGAACAGCACATGCATTGCTAAAACCAAGTAGGATAAGTGAATGTGGTGTAAAGGTGCAATGTACAGGGCACTTGGTGTTTTACATGCCAGTCACTGCATGGGGATGTATGTGTGCCTGTTTGTGAGGGAATTGTGCAGGTTTCTTGAAATATTACGTGAAGCACAACGTACAACATTGCCACAGCTTCTTTGCACTGACTCATGTCGTGGAGCCAGTGGTAGTTTCAGAGAGGGTGACTTGCCCTCAGGGAAGATCATGAAGTATGGAAAATATGGCAAATACTGCAAATAGTGGTGCAGTCCCATTGCATACTTGCTAGCACGCCACACAACAGCGCCATGTGCACAATCATGACCCGAGAGTGTGTGTATCTTAACCATAAAGAAAAACGCCAGCTGTGTGGAAAACCGGAGATGGAAGAGTAACTTCTTCGGGGTATGTTTGTCAGTTTCGCCTCCCTAGGGTCCAGTTAAAATGATTTTCTCCCAATCCTCTGAAACCAGTCAGACAGCCAAGATTAAATACAAGCCACACATTCTTTATTAATGACACTCATCCAAACGGACAACTTGAGAGATGCGAAGGCGTCGTAATTCCAGGCCAAGGACACCACATGCCAAAAAATGCTGTAGCCAAAATCGAGACACGAGCAAAGCCTTTTTGGTGAATTGCACACTCTACATAGCTAGATGCATTTCAGTTTCTAATGGCAGAGCAATTAATCTCATTTAGACAAGTATACTAGCTCTTAATATATCTTTTATTCGTGCCGTTCTATCTTCTGAAAGGACCATTCATCATTTAACTCACTTTCCTTCATCTCTTTATAGATAAACCGCTATATATCATCAATGTTAGGGTAAGTTTACAAATGCATGCAAAACACAATACACTTCTACCGGAAATGTGAGAGTAGAAAAGGCCATTTCAGATTACAAGCCACACATGCATAGCACCAACCAGTAGACATCCATAGACATTCCTCAAGAGTTCCGAGCCACTGAACAATGCATTGTGGGTATGAGTGTAATACATATGTGGCTGTTTGCATCCATGCGAGCACCCTGTCTAGGGTTGATCAAAGTATGTATAAAATAGCATAGCCCTATAAGACAATCTTACATGGCCCAACGATCCAAGCTTTTCAGTTTATTTGCATACCATCTTTCACTTTCTCTCTCCCACTCTCTCTCTCTCACTCTATTACACAGCCACTGTAGTGGCCGTGCAGTTATGGTTAAGTTGCTGTTTCCATAGGAAGAGCACTTTTTGGGCGGCTTATAACTTTGCTCTCCCTGGACGAATCCTCATCAAACTTTGCAAAAAAAGTATATGGCCCACTCTGATTTTTTTTTGCAAAGTTTGGTGAGGTTTGGTCCAGGGGGGCAAAGCTATAGGGGGGGGGGGTCCCAAAATGTCTTTTTTTCCCATAGACTGAATGGGTAAAAAACTTTGCTCATGCCTACAGCCGAAACCGCTGGACGGATTTTCACCAAATTTGCGGCAGGAGCAGCGGCTTGGTACCGAAAGTGTGCTTTTGTAAATTTGGTGAAAATCCGTCCAGGAGTTTTTTAAAAAATGACCAAAAAGTAGGTCACAAAAAATGAGTGATATCTATGTCCGGTCCGCGGACACACTTCCCTGTTCGGTCCGCGGACAGTGTCCTGATTGGCTAATCAGCTTGCGTCATGTCCGCGGACATGACACGTGTTCGCTGATTGGTGAGGAATGTGAAGTGCATCAGATTTTTGGAAACGCCCGCCATCTTGGATTCGCGGACAGCGGCCGATGTCCATGGACATCGCAATAAAAACATATGAAAAAACACAACATTCCACTTGTCAAATTTATCAAATAATCTCTGGGGAGGTGAGGGGTGATGAGGATGGGATGGGATATGTCTGCAAGAAGCAAAAAAAACGGGTGTTTTTTGCTGCGAAAGTCCGTGAACAGTTCGGATGTTCGCGAACAGTCCTGTGAAAGTTCGTGAACACCTCGGCATTACAGGGTTGATGAAATGCAGTTCTTGGATGGCTTATAACTTTGGCGCCATTCAATAGAACTGCATTTTGCATGTATATTCATGGGATGATTCTGAGTGGTTATGCAAAGTTTGGTGGGATTCTGTCATGAGGGGGCAAAATTAGAGGGGGGGTCCAAAATTGTCATGATGCCTACCCCCAGGCATCCAGACCAAGCCCATCAGCCCCGGGAGCAGGCATCTAGACATTTAGTAAAACCTCAGCAGCCCTGGGTAGGGGCTATTTGGATTCAGTCCTGGCGCCTTAGGCGCCAGGCTCATAGTAGGAATCAGTCCTGGCGCCTAAGGCGCCAGGCTCATAGTCATTATTTACCTCAGGCAGACCATGCTGCAAATGACTCCAATCCAACATGAAGCCTGAAAGGGACTATTTTCTACAAGCTGAAAAGGCCTTCCAAGAGCTGAAAGCAAAATTCACGTCTGCACCTGTCTTAAAGCATCCACGCCCCGAACTTCCATACATAGTTGAAACTGATGCATCCAGTTTAGCAATGGGAGCTGTCCTGTCCCAGAAGGATCCTGAAACCGGTCAACTTCACCCAGTAGCATTTTGGTCCAGAAAGTTCTCGGCACCCGAGTTAAACTATGCGGTTACCGATAAAGAATTATTAGCCATCAAATCCGCCTTCAAGGCTTGGCGGCATTATCTTCTCGGTGCCAGGCATACCATTACGGTAATCACCGATCACCGGAACTTGCAGTATTTAAAAACAGCCAAGGCCCAATCGTCGTGTCAACTTCGATGGGCATTGTTCTTTGCTGAGTTCGATTTTGTGATCACTCTGAAGGGAACTCTGACTTTTAACCCTAGATATTTGGGACCTTTCACTATTAAGGCCATTATCAACCCGGTAGCCGTCAAATTGGAATTACCCTCTAATATGCACATTCATCCTGTCTTTCATGTTTCACTTTTAAAACCAGTTCAACCAGGAACAAGATTAACCAAACCACCTGACCCCATCTTGATAGATGAAGAAGCTGAATTCGAGGTAAAAAATATCCTGGACTCCAAGATGGTTAAATCAAAACTTTTTTATTTAATCGATTGGAAGGGCTACGGACCACAAGAAAGGTCATGGGAACCTAGTGACCACGTCCATGCACCTCGGTTGGTGAAAAGATTCCATCGGAACTTCCCAGACAAACCAGGGCCCAGGGGAAGAACAACTTTAGGAGGGGCTTGGGGGGGAGTGCTGTCATGATGCCTACCCCCAGGCATCCGGACCAAGCCCATCAGCCCCGGGAGCAGGCATCTAGACATTTAGTAAAACCTCAGCAGCCCTGGCTAGGGGCTATCTGGGTTCAGTCCTGGCGCCTTAGGCGCCAGGCTCATAGTAGGAATCAGTCCTGGCGCCTAAGGCGCCAGGCTCATAGTCATTACTTACCTCAGGCAGACCATGCTGCAAATGACTCCAATCCAACATCAAGCCTGAAAGGGACTATTTTTTACTCGGGTGTGGTTCTAGGGACTTCTTACCTGGGACTACTTTTGAGGCTATTTAAACCACGCCCGACCAGCAACACATGCTTCGCGTTATTCTTCATCCAGCAGCATAACACTCACCGTGCCTGCAGCCTGCATCGAGTCTTCTGCCACGCCCGCCTCGAATCCAGAGCTCCTAAAACAAAGAGGAAAGAAAGGGACAAGGTTAGAAAACAAACTTATTTCTATTCCACACCTGATTCTGTATCCATCTTGTCTCCGGACCTGTAAAGAACATCATTTCTGCACGCGCCGCACCTCCAGCTGCAGCGCCGCGCCGTACTCACCAGTCTTCACAGCATCCTTCGGGTCGGCGCTGCCTCCATCATTTCTTCGCCAAACTTTGGCACCTAGGAGACAAAAGAAAACCACAAGGTGAGCCGAGGAAACCAACAAATATAATTCTTACCACCGTAGACTTACCTGATTTACCACTGGAGGCATCCTTTTGTGACTCTCCATATTTTCACGTGCTGCATCTGTAAAGAGAGACAAAACAACACGTTTTCCTCGTGCAACATTTACCAGACAGCGCCGGGTAATACAGACTCTTACCTGAGCGCCACCAGCTGCCACAAGAGCATCTTTTCATGAGCCAGCTGCAAGACAAGAAAGGAAGGGGGGAACAAGAGTGAACATCGGACATATTGAACTCTATGAACTTAATGCTTACTGGTACTCACCAGGAACCTCAGAGTCAATACTCTCCGGAACTCTCCCGAGCCTTCAAACCAGTGAAGTAACTGGAATCGACGCGCCCCTGCAAATCCACGCAGGATGGAGAGCTCATCTTTCAAGAATATAAGGTGAGATTGCTGTGAGGGCATTTCGGAGGTGATTAGTTGGGGAGGATTGTGGGGGTGCCATCACTTGAATCCACAAGTGGCTAAATCCATCTCTCCACTTGCAGGAGAATATTTCTACGGGTTAAGCAGACAAGATTAGGAGGGCAGATCCAGTCAGTCATCACTGCACTACGCATCACGTGGGTGGAGACCGCAGCTGTCCGGGTCCGACCGACGCCCCTGTGGGAGCCAGGTGAGAGGAACAAAAATAATGTAAAGGCTTATAAATTAGGTGCCATTTGACGAATCCTCACTTAATTTGGGAAACTGTTAATACATTTCGATATGAATGTTTTGACGAAGTTTGGAAGGATTTTGTGAAGAGGGGGCAAAATTAGTGGGGGGTCCCAAAATAATTTAAAGGCTTATAAATGAGGTGCCTTTTGACGATTCTACACTTCATTTGGCAAACTGATAATAGATCAAGATATACATGTTTTTGCGAAGTTTGGTGGGATTCTGTCAAGCGGGAGCAAAATTAGAGTGGGGTCCCAAAATATTGTAAAGGCTTATAATTGTGGTCCCATTTGACAAATCTACACAAAGGTTTGCAAAAAGATTATAGATCTAGATTAAGATGTTTTCGTAAAGTCTGAATGGATTTTGTCAAGTGGGGGCTAGGTTATATGACGATTGTATGTGCATACATTTGACACTTTTGAGAAAATAAAACATGGGTGGATTTCCAGCAAACTTGTGTAAGGAACATTGGCAAGGACCTACAAGCATGGTTTTGCAAATGTGCCAGTGTTTTATTATTTGACAAGTGTCATAATGTAGCTACAAAAAATAGTGACTGAGGGGTAGCCTGTGGCCATGTGCAGTGGCCAGATTGTCCGAGTCATGGAATAAAGTCATGATCTGGACAATCTGGCTACCGGCCATGACCACAAGCGACAAAACACAGGATTAAAGTGGCCATGTCCACCTGGGTCTGGCTTTGTGGTAAAGTTATTCGAAATTAGGATAGATTTGAAAGGGAAGAAAAATGTGCTCGTGGTAATATGGTCATAGGGTTCTCTTTTTGCCTTCTGCAGGCTGCTATGGAAAGTGAAGCGGGGCCCTGTATGGAACCCTCGCCTTCCCTTTCCATGGTGGCCATCTTGGAAAAGGATTTTCCTTCCTGCACTACTACTACAAAATCCTATTTTTTAGCACCCCGGGTTCCTGCTTTGGGAACCTAGGGTGCTAATGGCCTTAATCCCCCATTTCAGGGGCTGGAATGGGGGGATAAGGGTCCAGAGACCTCGTTATCCACCCTCGCTTCGCTTGAGCTGATAACTTGGGCTGCTGGGCCGATATCCAACATTCCAGTCCCTGGAACAGAGGATGAACGCCACAATATTCTCATTAGCATAACACAAAATGCAAATGGAAATGTTCGAAAATGTTCTTTAGTCTATGTACTTTACTGAGAAATATAAAGTAGATGGAGGCTAGGAAAGGTGGTTCCTAAAGGAATTTGTCTTTTGTTGTTTTTGGATGTATTTTATTTTTGGCAGGAGAGCTGAGAATGAAAGGTGGGGAGGGAAATGAGGGAAGAGCAACCAAACACTAATATGGAGGGGTAGGTGGACAAGGGAAAATGTTGCGTGTTTGTTATTTCTAAGTTAGGGGGCACTGTTTCTCATGCTCCTTGATTACAGGAGTGGTGGTGGCTCTCGGGGAGGAGGGGTGGCATTAGCTGATGCCATTTTAAGATAAATAGCAGTTTTGCTAAAAGTATGTACTGTGTACTAGATTGTTAATGGATAATGAGTAGGAATAGGTGTTGGAGCTGTGCAAGGGAAATTTTGAAGTTGGAAGTTCCTAGATTAGTAGAAAATTCAGTTCCGAACTGTCCGCCAAGCAGAGATCTTATTGTGAAGTGCAGACGGGTTGTCAGACACATCATCATGCCGCGCGGCAGCGTATGGTCATGTGGCACTGTCCGGAAGGTCCGCTATGAAGTCAAATGTTCGTAGACGTCTACGGATGCAAAACTAGTTGAAATAGTTGCAAGAAGTGTATCGAATTGTTAAAAACTAGTCCAGATGGTGTGACAATTTGGAAATTGGACACAAATATTGCTATATTGGCTAAGTATGATATTAGTAAGTTATAGGAAAATAGCATGCACTGGTAAAAACCTATGAAACTCAATGAAAAAACTTTGTTAAAGGGACGTTATGGTTAAGTTGCACTAATAAAAACCTTTGAAATTCACTGAAAACATTTTGTTAAAGGGACGTTATGGTTAAGTTGGACTAATAAAAACCTATGAAATTCAAGGAAAAAACATTGTTAAACGGACGTTATGGTTCCAAGTAAAACCGAAAAACCCCTGAAAATCGCCAGTTATGGTAAGCTAAGCAATCATAACTTGCGCCACCACATTGCACTGCTAAGACTAACACCCTGGATATCAAAGATGACCTCACACATATCATTGATGACATCACTGGTGACATCACACGTAAAATACATTTTGATGAAAAGTCTCTACAAGGAGTTGTGTTTATATTGTTGATAACAAGATGTTAGGAGTGATCAGGAGAAGACCTATCATGAACTACTTAATCTATTAAAGATTGCACTCATCTAATATCATTTTATTGGAGTGTTGTTGTTAATACAGAAACCTAATCATATATAAAGATAGGCAATGACTGCAGCATGCACCATAGAAGTACACTATTTATAATATTGTGATTTTGGATAGTACAATAAAGAATGCTCTCTTATCAGAGTTTTGAGTAATGTTAAACATGTAATAACTAGCTAACAATTCAAGACTTACAGCACTTGTGCTGGTACAACCAATACATATGAAGCACCACAATGCATACAAATCAGAGGCACATAAAGCGAAACTAAAGTAAGGAAGAAAGAAACTGCATCATCAGAAAATGTTAATGACATTAAAGTTTATCTTCATGTATTCAAATGAATTGTGTGTTTGAGGCCTGATCATTTCCCCATGTATGTGCACCATGAGCTGAGACCAAACCCTAAAGAAAGTACGTAAAGAACATATGACAATGTTAACATCTAGATATATAGCACCTTTTTAAATTGTATTATTCTGACTGCCAGTGAACAAAACCACCTGGCCTATATATGTCAAGGAACAAAAACAAGTGGCCCAGATATGTGATGTCATCAGTGATGTCATCAATGACATTTGTGATGTCATCTTTGATGTCCTGGGTGTTAGTCTTAGCAGTGCACAGTGGTGGCACGAGTTATGGTTGCTTAGCTTACCATAACTGGCGAATTTCAGGTTTTTTTTGGTTTTACCTGGAACCATAACGTCAGTTTAATAAAGTTTTTTCTTTGAATTTCATAGGTTTCTATTAGTCCAACTTAACCATAACGTCCCTTTAACAAAGATTTTTTCAGTGAATATAGATATATAAAACAGGGTCTGCAGTAGGTACCCTATAGTTATGGTTAAGTTGCTGCCTAGGAAGAGCAGTTTGTGGGTGGCTTATATCTTTGGCACCGTTCGACAAATCCTCACGAAACTTTGCAAAAAAGTATGCAGCCAACTCAGAATTATTTAGCAAAGTTTTGTGCAGTTTCGGCAAGTGGGGGGCACACTTATAGTGGGGTGCCAAAACTTTTGAAATCCGGATAGACATGAATAGAAATAATATGTTGCTCGTGGCAATAGCCCAAATCGCTGGACAGATATATACCAAAATTGCGTGAGGAGCAGCAGCCTGGCGTGCGTTTGCAAATTTGGGTTTAATCCACTCAGAAGATTTTTTTTTTTTAAATGTAGGTCCAAAAGAATGTGTGATATCGCCGTCCACAAACACCAGCCGCATAATGTTTGTGGACTTCATACGTGGCAGCTGATTGGTCAATTAAAAATGTGAAGCGCATCAAAACCTTTGAAACAGATGCCATGTTGGATTCACGAACTGCGCTGTAGTCCGTGAACATCGCAGTAAAAACATTTAAAAACAAAACATTACAAACAAATGAAACGACCTCTGGGGAGGTGAGTGGTGATGAGGATGAGATAGGATATGACCAGAAAAAGACAAAAATCAGGTATTTTTTCAGATGTTCCGGGACCTTGCTGTGCTGTTCGCAAGCTTGACAAATGTTCGAGGACATCCATGCATATGTGTGCATTACAGGCCTTGTGAAGAGCAGTTATTAGATGGCTTATACACCTGGTGCCGTTCAATGAAACTGCATGAAATGTTGCTATTTAAATATAGAGCCAACTTTGAATGTCGTTGCAAAGTTTGGTGTCGTTTTGTCAAGAAGGGGCAAAATTTTCAATTTTTGATTGCTCATAACTTTGGGGTTTGACGAATCTGCACAAATGTTTGCAAAAAGATTATACCACAAACTTTGAATGTTTGTGCAAGTTCTGAACTTAGAATTTTCAGGTGATCTTTGTTAGCCACAGCTATCCCTCCTCCTCCTTTGCCTGCTCGATTATCTTAAATGAGTTTAAAGTTGTTGGGAAGGGATTTGTGTGCTATTAATTTATAGTCATCCAATAGCCATATATCCATTATAAATAGCATGGTGTGGTTGGGATCAACTTGCAATGAGCCACAGTTGGAGAGGTTGCATTTGTAGTCATGCATGTGGAATAAGGTGCATTCACAGTTCCATCATTCCTACCACCAACGTGATGGCTTGCATTTATTTGGGTTTGTTGGTGATATATGCATATGCATATCTTGTGTCTATTGTATTGTTATTCATGCCACTGGGGTGTTCTTAGAGACTGATGTTTACATTCTTCAAGCTTTATAACATAACACTTAGGATTAAGATTGTAGAAATGAAATATATTTTTAGACTAAATGATTATAAGGATTTGTGTAGTAAGGTGTTGATTCTTCTTTAAAATGATGACTTAGGTGTGCGAGAGCACTGCTTTTTGAGGCTTCATTAACCAAGCACATTGCAATCGGCACTTGTTCCGCCATCCCCTTTGGCCTCTGCCCTTCCAGCCATTTTCCTCCCTCTGACACCTCCGCACCACCTGAATTGGTCAGAAGGATCGACCCATGTGATCCGTAAGCACAGAGCTTCCAAAACTGTCCCTCCCAAAGCATCCACATTGTCCAGAGCACTGCCAGGTAAGGGCCAAAGCAGCGTTCCCACCCATAGCATGGTCATAATAACCGCGTTTGATGCTTTGTAGAACAAGCACAGTGCAAACCACACTTATTCCGTCATCCCATTTGGCTTCTCCCCCTCCAGCCCAGTTTCCTCCTCAAAAACCTCCCCACCAGCCGGATTGGTCGGCAGGACTGACACATGTGATCTATATGCACAGACCTTCCAAATCCAACCCTCACAGAGCCCCACATTGCCCACTGTACTGCCAGATAAGGGCTGCAGCAGCTGCAATCCCACCCATTGTGTGGTCAAAATAACTGCATTTGAGGCTCCATAGAACAAGTGCAGTGCAATCTGCCCTTGTTTCACCATACCCTTTAGCCTCTCCCCGTCCTGCCTGGTTTCCTCCCTCGAAGACCACCCCACCAGCTGGACTGGTTGGATGGACCGATCCACGTGACCTGGAAGCACAAAGCTTCCAAACCCGACCTTCTCGAAGCTCACCCATTGCCCAGAGCACCACCAAGTAAATGCTACAGCAGCAGTGCTCCCATCGATATCAGAGTCATAATAACTGCATTTGAGGCTTCAAAGAACGAGCATGGTGCAAACCACACTCTTTCCACCATCCCCTTTGGCCTCTCTTCTTTAAGCCTGTTTTCCTCTATTGGAGACCTCTGCACCGGCTGGATTGGTCGGAGGGACCGTAGGGTAGCCTTGGCCAGGCAGCCGGTGAACCAGGCAGGCACCCAGCCCTGCATCCCCCCTTGAAAGAACAAAGAAATATCGAGGCTGAGTACCACAAAGGAAATATACCAATCACAGGCTAAAAAGATTCAAGATCTTTTATTACTGTACAGTTTACAAAACAAAACAGATAGCTATCTGGCTCCCAACACCTTGCAGTGTGTATCAGCCGACAAGGAGAGGTGAGAGAGATGAACATCTAAACATTCGTGCTTTTGTACGATTCGTTTAATATTACCCAGCCTCTCTTCATGGTAATAATTCGTGGTCTAGAGTTCGTGCCTAGTTCACATACAGATTATACAATGTTAGGCAAAGGATTACATAGGTTTGCATTTCCATGAAGACACAATAGCAATGTATGTATCGGATCCTGCGGTATGCCTTATACTAAGTTTCTTCTCAATGTAGTTCAGGTAAAGCATACGCTCGAGGTTTGATCTTCATTGTCCCAATGTTTATACGAGGTTGAGGCTTGTGAGTGCAGACAACACTTAAATGACAGTTCATATGAAGCACAAAATCTCTTTGCTCAGACTAAACAGTCGGCTCTCGGACAATCTAAACATTAACAGAACTCAAAGGTTGGAAGGCTTGGCTGCAAGTCAAAAACATAGACCACCATTTTAGAATGTAGAACACACGAGTGGAAATCAAAATGGTGGATGAATCTAAAAATGGCGGCGAAGTTAACCCAAAAATCAGAACTTTGCAATGCGGTTTTCCTTGTAGCACGAATGGGTTTAGGCCAATATAAATACTAAGGTGGCACTATATAATTACCGTTTAACAAACCCTCCTTTTGGACTAAGCCAAGAGCTTTACTAAAAATATTCGCTTTACTCGTAACTCCACGTTTCAATGTCCGTACATCCTAAATCACATTTATCAGATATATCGATTGCCATCAAATCTTTGACAGTAATATCCTTCATTACAAAGACATTAGTCATCTTTTCAGGTGAGTGTATTTTTGGTCCTAATGTTCCTACAGTTTGCGCACAACATCCCCCTAACATCGAACATATGACAAGAAGACATTGTAAGCAACAACAACAGAACCACAGAATACCATGGATTACCATTAAAACTGAAAAGAGTTTCCATCCCTAAGATTGTAAAAAAAAACAGAACCAAGTACTAAGATCTCAGTTTCCGTCGGGAACATGTACTTCTGTACTTAGGACGTGCAGATATTTTTTTGCCTTGAATATGGTAGGGGAGGAGTCAGGTACGAAAACACAACAAGCAGATCCCACTAATGTACATACTGCACCACACTCAGCCAGGATGATGTCTAACACCATCCGGTTCTGTAGAGCCACTAATCTAATCGCTTTCTGTTCTAACGTCATGTTGTAGAGTATATATCGGTGGTGTGGTTGATGGTTCTCTCCAATACTCTTGCTAGTCTCCTAATATCCTCGGAATTCATAATCTGTCATCAAAAGGGCACAAAGGATTTTGCTACATCACCCATGACTTGTGAAGGTGTATCACTGTTCTCGTCCTGCCTTGGACGAGCCCTAGAGACCTCAGAGGTACTAGCTACATATACCCCTGGTAGCAAGATACCCAAATAACAAGTACCATGCCAATCTCCAGGTAGCCAAGGATAAGCTTCATCTCCACAAATGAAATAAACAGGATCACCTACATACAAGGATCTGATTTGTCCTTCTAGATAAACTAGAAGGACAAACAGAACTAAACGAGTAAACTAGATCAAAGCAGTGAAGTGGTTAATAAGAATAAATCATACGGAAACAGTAAAGAGATTCAAACTCCTGAAATTATATAATGCAGGAGGAGTGAATGAAGTGAATGGTGTGGATGAAATAGTTAAAATGGATGAAGCGTATGGAACAGAGGAATGCGCTGAGTGGAAGAATGCATGAGTGGAAGAATAGATGACTATATAGTTCGAATGATTGTTTACATCGAATGAGTATGGAGATCGGATGAACGTATAGAACGGATGATCATGTTGAGCGGATAGGGGCGTAGAGTGGTTGAGTGTGCAGAACAGATGAGCGTATAGAGCGGATGAGTGCGTAAATACAGAGAAGCGAGTAGAACAAAGGAATGCGTTGAACAAATGAATGTGTGGAACCGATGAGCAGAAACCGGATGAGTGCGAAGAACGGATGAGTATGTAGAGCGAAGAGTATGTAGACCGCACAAGTGTGTATAACAGATGAGTATGGAAGTGTGCAGAGTGTGTAGATCGTGGGAGCAGACAAATGTCCAGACCTGGCGAATGTATAAGAGCGGAAGAGTGCATAGAGCGGATGAGTGCATAGAGCAGATAAATGTAGAGAGAAGATGAATATATAGAACAGGAATACTGCTTATTAGCGAATGACTTTAGAAGGCTGATTGATGCATATTGCTATGGAATGCGTGGAAAGCGCGAGTGCATAAAGCGGATGAGTGCATTGATCGGATGATTGCATAGATTGGATGAGTGAGGGGAGCGGTTGAGTGAGGGGGCAGATGAGTGAAGGAAACCGATGAGTGAGGAAGCGGATGAGTGAGGGAGCGGATGAGTGAGGGGAGCGAATGAGTGAGGGGAGCGGATGAGTGAGGGGAGCGAATGAGTGAGGGGAGCGAATGAGTGAGGGGAGCGGATGAATGAGGGGAGCGGATGAGTGTGGGGAGCGGATCAGTGTGGGGTGCGGATGAGTGGATGAGTGCGGATGAGTGGATGAGTGCGGATGAGCGGACTAGTGCGGGGAGTGGACTAGTGTGGAGAGCGGACGAGTGCCGGGAGCGGACGCGTGTGGGGAACAGGTGATTGCGTAGGGTAGGTGAACGCGTAGAGCAGATGAAGATGTAGCCCATGCGAGGGGATAAAGCGGACAAACGTCTAGAGCGCATGAGTTACATAGTACGGGTGAGTGCGTAGAAAGGATAAGCATGTAGAACAGATGAGTGCGGAATGCATGCAGAACTGATGAGTACGTAAAACAGTTGAGTGCCAGAAACGGATGGATGAGCGGAGCGGGATGAATGAGCTGAGCGGAAGAATGTGTAGAGTGTAGGACTGCATAAAATGGACTAGTGGGTAGGACCAACAAATATATAGAACAGACGAGTACATACGAGCAAATGAATGCATATGAAAAAAGGGGTGCGTAGAAGGGATGAGGGCGTTGAGAGGTCGAGTGCATAGAAGGGTCGAGTGCGTAGAGGGGCGGAGTGCGTAGTGGGGCAGAGTGTGTAGAGGGGGTGAATGAACAAAACAGATGAATGCATTAGGCGTGTGATGGCATAAAATGGACAAGTGCCTAGAGCGAACGAGTGTCTAGAGCGAACGAGTGCCTAGAGCAAACAAGTGCCTAGAGCGAACAAGTGCATAGAGCGAACAAGTGCCTAGAGTCGAACGAGTGCCTAGAGTCGAACGAATGCCTAGAGTCGAACAGACGTGTTGCATAGAGTGGACGAGCTGCATAGAGCGGATGAGTACCTAGAATGTACGAGCGCAGATTGGATGCAGTATTGATGATTACGTAGAATGGACGAGTACGTAGAGCTGCTGAATGCGTATATAGTATGTTTTGAAATGCAGTGAACGGTTGATAGAACACATAAACCATCACATCACACCACCATGCTTACTCTCCCCTTTACACCACCATTCAACTAGAACACAGAGATACTATGACACTTTCGGTATAACTGTTTTCATACCAACATCCGCCGCATACTACCCATCATTCTAAGTAAACACTGCTGGTTACACAAGCCAGCCAGGCGTTTTACTCAGGCCTAACGCAGCCACATTCGGTCTGGATAAATCCTGCCACATCGAACACATACTCCTGATCTCTCAACCACCACACCTACCATTAAGAAGCAGCTATTACACAAATACTGCACCAGCTGCACACATACCCGGTGCTCACACGCACCTTTGACTCTCTATACTCTCTCTAATGATCTGAACTTTGGTTCCCAAGGGCGTTCAACCTACCAGCGCCTTCAGACCATACCAATGGTATATAAGGCGCTATATAAATGCAAAATAACATAACATAACATAACAGTGTTTTAGCTCGTCTAAAGTGGCATCAGATTGAATATTCTTTATCGAGTCCATCCCTTCATCTACTGTACAGGTCTTTGTGGCTTCCTTTGTAACATACATTTCTGAATATAAATCAGTAGCAGTCTGTTTAGCTATCCTGTCAGCAAAAGCATTCCCTTTCCCTACATCATCTACTACTTTCTGATGTGCGGCACACTTCACATTGCTAGTTGAGTAGGAAGCGCAAGTGCTGAGAGTAGCTAAACTATCAAGGTGCCATGTTGGATTTTTGTTCCATGTGAGATCAAGAAAGCTTGTTTGCCCATAATATACCGAAGTTGTTGACCACCCCAAAGGCATACTGGCTATCGGTATATATATTTACTCTAAGCCCTTCGGAAAGTTCACAAGCTCGAGTCAGTGCAATAATCTCTGCGGCCTGTGCGGAGTTATGCGAAATTCTCTTGGTTCCCACAATCGTGCTTAATGTAGTGATGGCATAAACAGCAGTGGATGCACCATCTGGAGGTTTGAAGCAGGAGCCATCGCAAAACAGCTCCCCTTGTGGATCATTCAGAGGTGTATCTTTTAAATCAATCCTGCCTTTAGTTTCTTGCTCTGTAGTATAAAGGCATCATGTGACATTTCATCATTGGCAGCAATATCCTGCGGAAGAGGTAATAATTCAGCCGGATTCAATACGCAACACCTTTTAACTTGAATATGCGGTGCAAATAGGATCAGTTGATATCTTGTTAATCGTGCGGAAGTAAGGTGTTGCGTTTGCGTTCTATTTAATAGAACGTCTACAGAGTGAGGTACCATCACGTTCAAAGTATGGCCTAGGACCATGCCCTCACTTTGTTCTACAGACGCGGCAGCAGCAGCGACAGCTCTCAAACATCTCAGCAAAGCGCATGCAACAGGATCAAGTGTGGAGGAAAAATAACCGCACGGTCTATTCTTCCCTCCATGTTTCTGGGTTAACACAGTCAAAGCACATCCATCATGTTCATGCACATATAAGTCGAAGGTCTTATCATAATTTGGTGTGCCCAAAACAGGTGCTGAACACAGCACAGTCTTGAGCAGATCAAAAGCTTTCTGGTGTTCCAAGTTCCATGGTAGTGGCAAAGAAATGCCCTTCTTTGTCAATGCCAACATTAGTTTGATCACTACTGACTAGAATTTAGAGCTGCTCTTTCAAAGCTCTACTATAAATGCTCGGACTCTGCGTGTACACTTGTGGTGCACGGGTGAATGTAAACAAGTGTCCCCCTAGGGTGAACACATACAAATATCTACTATCCACATGTATGGGAATGCTAAAGAAGGCATTCTTAAGATCCACCACACTGAAATGAGTAGGAGAAGCTGGATTCATTGTTAATATCGTCCTTACATCAGGTACAATTGGAAATTGTGGAGCAACAATCTTATTGATAGCGCGCAAATCGATAATGAAACGGAACGGAATCGCATTATCTCCTTTCTTATATACTGGTAAAAGTGGGCTATTGCACAAACTCCCTGTAATTTCTTCAATTACTCCATGATGTACAAAATCAGAGACTATACAGTTCAAAGCTTGCTCACCATCAACTGAAATCTTATATTGTGGAATTCGTGGCAACTTAGCACCTGGTTTCAAAACAATTTTAACAGGCTCAATTTGAAAAATACCAACATCATTATCATCAATCGCCCATAAACACGCCGGAACCTCAATAAATTCTGGCAGCAAAGGTCTAGTCAAAAACTGTGAGGCAGAAGATTGTTGAGGTGAAATCGTCAAATGCACTCCATCCGAAGAACAATGAATTACCACATTTAATTCCTTCAACAGATTCAACCCCAACAAATTCTCTCCACGTTTCATTGTCAGAAGAAACGGACAGTGATCCGTGAATGGCCCCAGTGAAATCGGTACCGGCAGAGAAACCGGACTAACCACTGGCGTACCAGAAAACCCTACAGAAATCTTATTGTGCCCTGACAGTGGAATGTCTGGAACCCATGAGTGATCAATGGAACACTTGTGTGCTCATGGTTCTATCAAAAATAGATGCTTCCTATTCCCCACCATCATCTCAACGTAGGGACCTTTCTGATTAACGGGAATAGGCGTCGGTTCCTGACCCTGCTTTGGGCTGTCCTAACGAAACAATATATCATCGGAGACACGATCTTCAGAAAGATTGGTCAGTTGAAGGATTATCAAAAGTATTTCTGCTATCTACACTAGGTTGCTGATTATCTTGAGAAAATGACTGAGCATTTTGACCGAACTGGCTTCTACCAGGGCCCCCTACTGCAGGGAGGCCTCTGGATCATCTACTCATAACACCATATGTGTTATTCGACCTTAGCTGGAGGGTCGGGCATTTTACTCGCCAATGACCCTCTTGTCTGCAATAAGCATATTGGTTCACGTGTACAGGACCTAACGGCGCATTACTTTGTGGAACGAATTGACCTCAAAACTGTGTACTGCCACCTCTAGGCCCTCTGTCAATCTGTTGCAATAATACTTTGGTTTTTAGATTTCCCCTTTTCTTTTCAATCCTTTCTTATTCATTATTGACTGTATTCTCGTAATACTGAGCCATATGCAATACTTCGGACTGTGATTTAGCTTGCCAAGCACTCTCGGAAGTCATAATTTGTGACTGGATATCACGCAACAATCCATGCACAAACTTATCCACAAACCATCTTTTCCCTGACTCGTGCTTAAATCCTGTCCGCTAAAATCTGAGAATACTTGTTCAAACCGATTAAAGAATTCGGTAGCACCTTCAGATTTTCCTTGGGTACATGCAGTGATTTTTGTCCCAAACAATCGTTCTCTCGTGAATTAAAGTCTTTAATTTTGTTACTATTCTATCTGGCAAAGTCAGTATCACTTGCGATGGTCTTTCGCCAGCTGTCCTTTCTCCATCTAAAATAACCAAGTTAACCCACATGTCACGTAACCCTACTGTATCATCTACAGTCCTAATCTGTTTCCATAAATCAGCAGGTAAGAGCACAGGAAACAACAAATCTGTATCACGCAGAGTGAAAACCGATGAATGCAGGGCACATTCTATTTCTTTGTAAAACCCTGTTGGATTTTTCCTTATGTCTGGAATTGACTGTCTAATAGTAGTCACTGTCTTGAGAACGGGACGTGAATAAACTGCGATACATAGTGAGCTTCGATACCAATGGCTGCTGCACCCGTTGCAACATTAGCCGGAATCTCAACTTTAGGAATGAATGTCGGAGGGATGTCTCTCATAGGTAGCTGAGAAGTAGGCAACTGCAAACATTTACTAAGCAACAGAGCCAAATCGAACGCTAAAGTGGTAGAAGAAGTATCAGATGCAAAAGGTCTCTTATAAATATTCAATAATTCTTCGGGACAACAAACCTTTTTCTTTATACATTCATCCTGCAGGTATTCTACCATTACCTGTAACACTTTCCTCTGCATTTCTGGAGTATACTGACTATACGTATCATGTACTTCTACATGAGATATCGACATATCTGAAATCCATCTAAGTGCATCCCTCGTGCAAATTCGCATTTCTTCACTCATTGACATACAAGGAGGAAGGAACCATTTCTGCACGTAAAAAGTGTCCAAACTATCACCATATATTTCATCATTCTGTAATCGTGCTAACTCCCTTCTAAACTCAAAAACCCTCTCGACATGCTCATATACTTTCTCCGCAGTATCCCTTGAATAAGCTAAAACATTCAAATCCCTCAACTCTTTTGGGACATCTGTGTCCATCAATATATTCCACATTACAGCCAAATGTATCCCCATCCCCTCAATAAAGACGTTCTGATCGGGAATACTGTCTAGATTAAGGAGTGTAGCTAAGATAGTAGAATGTCCACCTTTCTCTATACATTGCTTAGCCCATGCATTCAAATTTCTCCTCTTCTCTTTGGAAACTGTATTCCGCATTACAATTTTTGATTCAGCACTTGCCCCTTTATCAGCTACAAGTGGAGCAGAACCGCTCGGGAAAGAGAGAGTAGACAAATCCTGTACAACAGGTAGTGGAGACGCTACCACTGGCAACAAAGACTGATCTATTGGAACAGTAACAGTCGGTAAAGGTGGAGGTAAAGGCGGAGGAACAACAACAGGAAGAGGAGCAATAACTGGCGGCGGAGGAGCAACCTGAAGAACAGGAATTGCTATGGGAGGAGGAACAACAGCAGGAAGAGGTACATAAGGAGGTGGTGCAATTGCAACAGGCCTACATTCTTTTAAGAGTTTATCAATTAGCTCTTCTGAGGCATGAAAATCTTTAGACGGATATATTTTCTGTATACTAAGGTGAAAAGCTCTATCCATATTTCTAACAGACTTTGACTGTTTTTGTTGATCATACAATAATGCTTTTTCTGAATTTGATATGTGATGACGTGCATGCTTCTCTTTACTCTTAAGTTGCTGCATAGCTTCCTTTTCCAATTTTGTATTACATCAAATGCTGCAGGTCTAACTTTTTTCTTTAACAATATGGATTCTAAATACTCTATTTCAGCAATCTCAAAACTACCTTTGACTGGCCACTGAAGTTCGGGAGCATGTCTAGATTGTCTGTGCCAAATATTGTTGAATACTATACTACCAATGCCGTACTTACAGTAAATAGCACATGCCGGCAACCCCTCCTGTGGTGCTGGACGGCCAAAATCCAAAGATTGTCTGTCTCTGTGAAATAACGCCCTGAAACAGGTAGACAATTTCCCAGGCATGTCAGATTACTGGTCTTACCTGGCGCCCATTGTGCTCACAAGTACAGTGCTACAACCAAATATCAGAATACTTAAGAATCGGGGCATGACTCACCTGATTCCAAGGACAAAGGGAGGTCCGATCAGATTACAAAGGACCCTCTTGGTTGGTGATTTCGGCAAAATTGCCTGCCTCGATATATGGACCCTCGTCAAGATGCCGTCTCGGACCGAGTGCTCACCGTCCAGGGATCGGATCGTGCAGTACTGTTGAGGTGTCACATCTCAAAAAGGGACCCATTTTTCTCACTGTCCGATCCCGGTCTGATAGCCGCGTCAACTCTTCAATGAGGATGCATCAATCTTGAGGGTCCCTATTCGGGCGCCATCTGAAAGAACAAAGAAATATCGAGGCTGAGTACCACAAAGGAAATACACCAATCACGGGCTAAAAAGATTCACAGATCTTTTATTACTGTACAGTTTACAAAGCAAAACAGATAGCTATCTGGCTCCCAACACCTCGCAGTGTGTACCAGCCGACAAGGAGAGGTGAGAGAGAGATGAACATCTAAACATTGTGCTTTAATACAATTCATGTAATATTGTCCAGCCTCTCTTCATGTTAATAATTTGTGGTCTAGAGTTTGTGCCTAGTTCACATACCGATTATACAATATTATGCAAAGGATTACATAGGTTTGCATTTCCATGAAGACACAATAGCGATGTATGTTCTCGTATCCCGCGGTAAGCCTTATACTACGTTTCTTCACAATGTAGTTCAACTAAAGCATATGCTCGAGGTTTGTTTATCATTGTCCCAATGTTTATATGAGGATGAGGCTTGTGAGAGCAGACAACACTTAAATGACAGTTCATATGAAGCACAAGGTCTCTTGCTCAGTCTAAACAGTTGGCTTTCGGACAATCTAAACATTAACAGAACTCAAAGGTTGGAAGGATTGGCTGCAAGTCAAAAACATAGACCACCATTTTAGAACATAGAACACACGAGTGGAAATCAAAATGGTGGATGAATCTCAAAATGGCGGCGAAGTTAACCCAAAAATCAGAACTTTGCAACGCAGTTTTCCATTTAGCGCAAATAGGCTTAGGCCAATATAAATACTAAGGAGGCACTGTATAATTACTGTTTAACACCCTGATCCAGAGGACCTCCGAAAACAACGTAAGGGATGATACAAAATACTGGCAAACTTTTCAATGCACCACTTGTAACTCTTTGAATGCTGCCAATATGAAGTCCCACCACTTGGATCTCAGCAGATGACATTTTGCCACATTTTCAGTTTTGCTACTGTGAGCTTTGCACCATTTTACGTTCTGCTGCTTCAGAATTTTGCCATTTTTAATTTTGCTACCGTGATATTTGTATAAATTTGAGTTCTGCTGCTTCAGAATTTTGCCATTTTGAATTTTGCTACTGTGAGTTTTCACCACATCTGAGTTTGTGCTACTATGAGGTTTTGCCAATTTGAAATTTGTTTCTGTGAGGTTTACACCATCCTTAGTTTGGCTGCTTTTGAGTATTGCCACTTTGAGGGTTGCGACTGTGAGGATTTGCCACCTTGATCTTTTGCAACTGTAAGGTTTCACAACTTCAGAATTTTGCTACTGTGAGGTTCTGCCACTTTGATTTGTGCTACTGTGAGCCACTCAGGAATTGTGCTGATTTGGTTCTGCACAACTTTGGAATTCACTCACTAAAAGCTGAACTGTTTCATTCTTCACTGCTTTCCAAATTAGCCAATCAAGAACTGCACTGATTTGGCTTCTGCAGCTTGTAGACCTAGCCTCAATGAGGCTGAGCTGGTTCAGTCCATGATGCTTTTGAGCCTGGCAACACAAGAGCCGTACTGATTTAGTCTTCTTCTATCTTTACTTTTAGCATCTGCACTGATATGGTTTTACTCTCCTTTTGAACTTATTTGCAGTAAAAGATGAGCTGGTTTACTCTATACTGCTTTAGAATTTAGCCAAACAAGAACTGTGCTTATTTGGGCTTTTGCCACCTTCAGATCCAGCCACACCAAGGCTGAGCTGGTACGGTCATTTCTGCTTTTAAACTTGCCCACACAGGAACTATATCGATTTAGTTTCTGCTGATTTTGGAACTCAGCCACAAAAGTATTGTATTGGTTACGGTCTCTGCTGCTACGATATTACTCCACACAAAGACAGTACTGTTTTTTTCTGCTGCTCTTGAATCTACCAACGTGAGAATTTTACCAATTTCGTTCTGCTTTGCTTCTGATTTCCCACACACTAAAACTGATACACTGGTTCAATCTACACTGCTTTAGATTCTAGACTCGCAAGAATTACACTGAATTTGGTCCTTCTGCTGCTAATGAATTTTAGCCACGTAGAAATTTAACAGATCTGGTTTTCTATTATGTTTGTATTTGGTCACACTAAAGCCACACTGGTTCAATGTATACTTCTCTGAGCCAAGCACTCTGGAACTGCACTGGTTCGGCCTCTTCTACCTCTTAATTGGGCCACACTAAGGTAGCATTTGTCTCAATCTCTACCACTTGAGGTTTCACACTCGGAATAGAGAATGATATCCATTCCACAAAAAGCAAGCACCTTCTATTCATCTAGTCTCCAATAATGGCCAATAGCTCCAAAATAAGGCACTACAAATGTTGCAGCAGAAATAACACTATCACTCGTCACCATCCATAATCATTCAAACATCCACACCGACCATCGCCTTGCATTATTAGGCACCTTGCAAGTAATTGTTGCTTCCAGACCCAATCGACCCCACATCTGCACTCACTCCCATTAACCTACACCTCCAAATCCAGTAAAATCCCCCCTAAACATGCTAAACAGACCTTAAAGCTTGCATGCTAAGCACTTCACCACCCACACAAAAAATTGATTGTGTCCTGATTCCCCACACCCTACTGTATCACCAGCTCTAAAACAGAGATTGGGCCTCATTACGACCCAGGCGGTAAGTTACCGCCTGGGCCGTGACTTTACCACCATGGCGTAAACTACGTTTACGCCATGGTGGTTGGCGGACTTACCGCCCCATTCCGAGGTCGGCGGGGCGGTAAGTCCCCAATCCCCATTTACCCTTCCCCATTCCCATTTTTGCCCCATAGGGCATAATGGGAGTGGGGAAGGCGTTAATTACGCCACCGTAAATTACGGTGGCGTAATTAACTCCATGGTCCCTTAGCGCCATGGATTTTAACACCTGCTAAAAGCAGGTGTTAAAAGCGCCATGGCGCTAAGGGACCTCGTAGTTGGCGGTAAGGGGTCGGCGCAGCTAACGCTGGCGTTAACCCCTTACCGCCAGGGTCGTAATGAGGCCCATTGACTACCTCTGCCCCTCCCACTAACTCCACAGACTCTCCCTCTTCAGACCAACGTTCTCTCAGCAAGCTGAACACTAACTCACTCTCGCCTTCGCATACACCATCAACTCTCCAAGACACCTTACCAATCGACCTCCCGACCTCTGCAACCACCCTAGTCTTCGCCACACAACCTCCAAAACAACATCCGTCAGCACCTTCTTCTCCTTCCGCTTTGGGCTAACCCCATCCCCAGCCCCCCGAAGACAACCTTCCACCATACCAAGCTCCTACCAAGCACCTAAAGCTCTCAGCCTCAAACAAACAAATAAAAAGTCTCTTTAAATGCATTCTCATCAATGCCATATCTGTCTAAAAAAATTGTCATAATATACATGATCTAATCATCACAAAGCCTGTTTTTCCTAAGATTTCCTCACAATTACCCATGAGGCCTTCCCACTGGGATGAAAAAGAATTGTCCAAAACCTGGCCAGCAGGGTAGGTGGCATTGCCAGCCTCCAAAAAGTCTCTCTCTCTCTCTCTCTCTCTCTCTCTCTCTCTCTCTCTCTCTCTCTATCTCTCTCTCTCTCTCTGCTTCAAATATTGACAACTCTCCCCAAACCCAGACTGTGAATCCCCTATAGGCAAATGCCTGCTCTCCCACACCTCGACACACTCCTTCATGCGTATATACCCACCCCTGGTGTAAAATAGAAGCTTTGCGAGATCACTAAGTGACTTCACCCGAGCCTGCATGGTCTCCCACCCAATTCAACAGTATTAGGGGACTTCAACATTTGGTTTGATATGCCCCTTAATCCAATGACCCACTCACTACTGGATAACCTGGAAACTTTGTAGCTAACACAGCTAATCTCAGCCCCGACCCACTCCACTGGTCACACGTTACATGCAATCTTCAGATCCTTTGATTACCTCGCCACATTACCACCACACCCACTCATATGATTAGACCATTCCACCATCTTCTGAGTCTTATCCTCAGGAAACCCCCCCACCCCACTTCGGTAGCCTATGCACCACCAATCCAATCCCGCATCTGGAAAGAAATCAAAGTGATTCCTGACCTTGCAGAGATACTACTTGCCTCACAGACCATGCGTTCTCTTTCCCTGGCTCAAGTCACCATCTCTAACTTCGGTAACTGGCTTTCCGAAGCACTCACCTCCCACTCGCCTCTCACACCTTTCTCAAACAGAAAATTCCATTCACCCAGATGATTTTCACCAGCTCAAAAATAATGGATAGCCTTGAACCATGTTCTGGACCGTAGATGGAATTCAGACCAATCGCATCCAACATACTTGCCTATGTCTCCCAGCTCACGCAATATCATGCAGAAATCCGCAAAGCCAACAAATCCTACTACAGGAACAGAATCTACAAAGTCCCACACCGCACCAGTGAACCTTTGAGGCACATTGCTGAATTCAATGCCCCTGCTTGCTCCACCAACTCCCCAGGCCACACACAATCCCTTTGTGACTCTCTCTCAGACCACTTCACAACAAAGCCCTAGAGAGACACATCCTGTCCAAAATCTCAACCCTCCCGTGCGCAATCACGTCCCTTCTAACAGAACCATCATCCACCCTTCCACTTTACTACTCCTCCTCACTGCTCTCCCCCTCAGAATTCCTCAAACTACTATCACATATCTGTCCAGCAGGTTTCCCAGGAGACCCATGCCCCCTCCCAGCTAAAAGAAATGCAGTCATACACTTGTGCTGGCTGTCTCGCACAACCCATCATAAACTCTTCACTTACTTCTGCTATCTTTGCAGCAGAATTTAAAGCCTCCTTCATCAAGCCTCTCCTTTAAAGGTCCTTTCTTGACCCTCTTGACCCGATAAATTAAAGACCCATCGATATATGGCCAAACTACTTGACCGAGGGCCATACTCACAACTATGCCTCTTCTCAGAATCTAAATTCTAGACGCTGCTCAATCAAGCTTCTGACCATTATGGGGAATCGAATCATGCTTAGTTTCCATTTGGGATGAACTAGAAAAGACACACTGACACAGATGGATGCGCTGCCCTAATCCTGATCGACCTTTAAGCAGCATTCAGCACCATAGAGCACTCCATTCACTGAGAGACTACAAAATCTAGGCATCAGGGATCTAGCTCTGAAATTGATTTTCTCTTTCCTCTTCAACAAATCATACACTTACCTCTGTTCTCCTTGTCACCCCACACAGTCCTTCACAGGGTGCCGCAAGGTACCTCTATCTACCCTCTCCTCTTTAACCTCTATCTGAGTCTGATGCATGCTCTGATTTGAGCTTACAGTTTATCATGCTACTACTATGCCGATGACACCCAACTCCTCTTCAAAATCTCAAATAACCCTTCCTCCATCTCTACCGATCTCGCAACCTGCACCTCCATGATCAAATGCTGGATGACAGCCAATCACCTTCTATAGAACCCAGGCATAACCGAGATCACTCTATGTGGGAAGACAGCTATCTTCCCTCATCCCATCCCCTGGCCCCCCTCTCTGGGCCTAGCAACCTCCACCTCTAATACAGTAAAAATCCCAAGTGCATTATGGGCTCCAACCTAACTTTGTCACATCACATCAAATCAGCAGTAAACAGCAGTTTCCTCTACATTGGTATCCTTCGCTGCATTTTTCCTTTCCTGACCTTTCCACACAAGAGTTACTGCAATGAGCACAAACATACTTTCACGCCTAGACTATGCCAACGCACTATATTCAGGAGCTCCCGGTAGCTCTTCGCCTCGCATCTGTGTCATGATGCCTGCCCCAGGGAAGCCAGACCAGGCCCAGCAACCCCGAAAGCAGGCATCATGCCATTTGGAGCATGCCCAAAAACCCCAGTTAGGGGCTGTTTGGGTGCAGTCCTGGCGCCCATGGCGCCAGAATCATAAGGATAAAGTCAGTCCTGGCGCTATGAGCGCCAGGCTCATTACAGAAAACCTACCTAATCCAGACCATGCTGCATACTTACCTGGTGCAGACCATGCTGCACGAAGCCACAAGCCAAATGGGGCCTCAGGAGGGACTATTTTACCTAAGGGACTACTTTCTTATCGGGTGTGGGCTGTGGAAGAATACTTACCTGGGACTTCTTCCTAGGCTATTTAAACCACGCCCGGACAGCCGCACGTGCTTCGCGTTATTCTGCATTCAGCAGCGTAACGCTCACTGTGCCTCCAGCAGCCTCCAGTCTTCAGCCAAGCCCGCTTCAGTCCTGGACCACCTGGAAACGAAAAGAAAGAAGGAGAAGAGGTTCAAACTTGAAACCTTACCTGAATTCTTGATCCATTGCGCCGTCGATCTTGAAGAAGGAGTCATCGCACGCGCGCCGTCACGTACCTCGCAGCGCCGCGCTGAACTCACCATCCAGTGCAGCTTTTCTTCACTCCATCGCGAACTCTGCATTTCCAAACCGCTCTCCGATATCTAAGGGGACAAGAAAAGCCAGGTAAGCACGGGAATGCAAAAGGGCAATACAAGCTACCCCCAAAGACTTACCGGATTACCACAGGGGGGTGCTCACCTCATCTCGGGTCGGCGCAGTTAACTCTGCATCACCGCCGCACCCCAGCCCCTAAGGGGAAACCACTGGACATTACAAGCTACCCCCCAAAGACTTACCTGATTTACCGCAGGGGGGTACTCACCTCATCTCGGGTCGGCGCAGTTAACTCTGCATCATCGCCGTACCCCGGCCCCTAAGGGGAAAACCACTATAGACTTACCTGACTCTCACCAACTGCCATTTGGACTCTTCGTGGTGGATAAGCCGGCAACCTACAAGGAATCGGAAAGAGTGAAGATCAGACGTTTGAACTCTTACAAACTATTGGATTCTAGAGTCAATACTGGAACTCACCAATTCCTCCACGCCAGTGAAGTAACTGGCCGTCTACGCGCCCCTGCGCTCGATGCAGGATGGAGAGCTCATCTTTCCAAACCATCAGGTGAGAATAAGAGGGAACATCGGGAGTGGTCAGTGGGCAGACAACGGGAGTGAAGGTGGGTTAACGCTCAAATTACGGGAGGTTAATTCCCTTTCCCCTTTGCAGAAAGATATTCATACGAGCCGACAAACGAAGTAAGTGGGGCTGTCCAGTCAGTCATCTCGGCTCTACGTGGCACCAGGCCAGTCCAGATCGACGTCCCCATGGGAATCAGGTGAGCGTAACAGAACGCGAAGCCTACCCACAAATACCCACCTGGGCGTCATGGAGACCTCGGAAACTGATCAGTTGGCCCAGTTATTAGGGGAATTAAGGGCCAAAGTGCATTCCGCCCACCAAGAAACTAATGCCCTCAGGAGAGAACTGATAGTATCAAAAGAACAAACCGATGATTTGGCCAGACAACTATTGCAAAGCCAGGCTGGACAAACACCTCTACCAGGACTCGGGGCAAGTCCAGCTCCTGTACCACTGAGTAACCCGGTGCAGATAAATCTACCTGGAGCCGTTCCCTTGGCTCCGCCTGAACGCTTTGCAGGAGACCCAAAAAGGTTTGCTATATTCATGAATCAATGCCGCTTGCACTCTTTATGTAGACCTGGAGCCTTCCCGAACGATCAGGCCAAGGTGGCCTTTGTGCTGCCATATCTCAGCGGCAGTGTGGTAGATTGCTCCATTCCACTAGTCAATCAGGATGACCCGATTCTTTGAGATTTCCAGGGTTTTCGAACAAGCATGGAAAGACTATTCGCCCGACACTCCCAAGGACAGGCTTTGGATAACGAACTTTTATCCTTACAGCAAGGTAATCAGGATCTTTTATCTTACATTGCAACCTTTAACAGATTAGTAGTGGAAACCGAATGGCCTGAAGCCAAGCGAATCACATTATTCCATCGAGGGCTTCGAGGAGAACTCAAAGATGTTTTGGCCCAAATCGTGAGCCCGCCTCAAGACTGTGCTGAATATGTAGATTTAGTGGTCCAGTTAGATCACAGACTTCAAACCAGAAAGGCTGACTGAACCAAGTTTGAGAATAGGGTGTTGGTTAAAACCCACGTAACCTCCAAGGGAGTAGATGCCCCAGAACCTATGCAACTCGGGGGGGTTAGAGGACCCCTAACGCAGAAGGAAAGAGAAAGAAGACGACAACTGCAATTATGTCTCTATTGCGGAACTACTGGTCATTTTCTTCGGAACTGCCCTGTAAAACCACCCAAGAAAACGATAGGAGCAGCAGACGAAAACCATTTGGAACCTGACTCGGGAAACGATCAAGCCCGGCAAGTGTAGTGGTCCGCTTGCCGAGCCTAAAGAAGGACACTGTGACCTTGCATTTCACCATACCCATGGTCCTTGTAGATCTAGAGCAGCCATCACGCATGCACGCGGTAAAGGCATACGTTGATAGTGGAGCCATAGGAAACTATTTGGACTGTGAATTAGCTTCCAGGATGAATCTATCTCTCACCCGAAAGACCACTGCCGATGTCGTCACCACAGTGGATGGAACGGAAATTGTCTCTGGGCCCGTAACTCATTCCACTGCAGAATTGACATTGCTGGGTCAAGTTGGGCACCGAGAGGTTATTGTGTTTGATTTGATCAAGGCCCCACAGTTCCAACTGATACTGGGAATACCTTGGTTGGAAAAACATAATCCCTGCATTGATTGGCAAGAGAAGAGACTAACCTTCCCAGAATGTGCTCACACCTGCTACCCAAAGAAAACTCTAAACTCAGTCCTGGCCCCAGTAATCCCAGCTGCCATGCAATTACCTGCTGAATACCAAGACTTTCAGGATGTCTTCCAAAAGGAACAGGCAAACACTTTACCACCTCACAGATCGTATGATTGTCAAATAGATCTTGTACCGGGAGCACAACCACCTTGCAGCAGAATCTATGCCCTTACGGAACCCGAAAATCTCCACTTGCGCCAGTACCTTGACCAGTACCTTGCTAATGGTTTCATTCGCCTGTCCAAGTCCCCTGCATCTTCAGCTTTGTTCTTCGTACCTAAAAAGGAAGGCGACCTTAGAACATGCATAGACTACCGCGCTCTGAATCAGATAACCATCAGGAATCGATACCCATTGCCTTTGATCCCTGAACTACTAGACCAGGTGAAGGACGCTTGTATATCCACTAAACTAGACCTTCGGGGGGCATATCATCTGGTACGTGTCAAAGAGGGCTATGAATGGAAGACTGCTTTTCGCACCAAGTACGGATTACTTGAGTTCCAGGTGATGCCTTTCGGACTATGCAATGCACCAGCAGCCTTCCAATTCTTCATGAATGATGTCCTCCGAGAGCTTATCGATGTTTGTGTGGTCGTTTACATCGACGATATCTTAGTATACTCCTTATCAGAATCTGATCATGTAAAGCACGTCCGAGCAGTCCTAGAGAAGTTACGCCAGCATAAATTATATGCTAAACTGGAAAAGTGCGTCTTTCACACTACGGAAGTGGAATTCCTTGGATTTATTCTGAACCCGAGAGGAATCAGGATGGATACACGTAAGGTGGACGCAATTCTTAATTGGCCTTCGCCAACTTCAGTCAAAGGCGTCCAAAGCATGCTTGGCTTTGCCAATTTCTACCGCAGGTTTATCCCGGACTTCTCACACATTGTACATCCCATTACAACGCTATTGCGAAAGAATAAACGCTTTGTGTGGACAGAGGAAGCCGAGAACGCCTTCCAAGAGTTAAAAGCAAAATTCACATCTGCCCCTGTATTAAGACACCCGCGCCCTGAGCTTCCATACGTAGTGGAAACGGATGCATCCAGTTCAGCCATGGGAGCAGTGCTCTCCCAAAAGGATCCCGAAACTAACCAGCTTCACCCAGTGGCATTCTGGTCAAGAATGTTTTCAGCTCCCGAATTAAACTATGCCATTACCGACAAGGAGCTGTTAGCCATCAAGTCCGCCTTCAAGGCTTGGCGGCACTATCTGCTGGGTGCCAGACATACCATTACGGTCATCACCGATCACCGAAACTTGCAATACCTAAAGACAGCTAAGGCCCAATCTTCGCGCCAACTCCGTTGGGCATTGTTCTTCGCCAAGTTTGATTTTTTAATAACCTATCGACCAGGTTGTAAAAATGGTAAAGCTGACGCCTTGTCCCGAATTGGAATGGGAGAAACAGAAATAGCCTTAGAACCTGTACCCATAATTCCCGAACAAAGGATCCTTGGCCTGACGTCCATACATACACTGGAGGACATTCAAGAAAAGATCCACCAGCTCTTTGATTCAGTTGCCTTACAGGACTGGGCCAAGAATGGTCCAGACTATTCTGTCACCGATGATTTACCTTATTACCAAGGCCGGCTATTTCTGCCACAAAAGGAACTACAAGAACTTGTCATTTCCCGGTACCATGATACCTTACTGGAAGGACATCCTGGTATTGCAAAATTAAGAAACAATTCTGGTGGCCCACCTGGCACAAAGACATCAAATTGTTTGTCATGTCTTGTGGCATTTGCGCCAAAAATAAAAGTCAAAAGAAAAGACCCGCTGGACTATTACAACCTTTGGATATCCCACCAACTCCTTGGCATACCTTGTCATTAGACTTTATCACAGATCTACCCCCGTGCAATTGCTTTACACCATTTTAGTTATTGTGGACCTTTTTTCCAAAATGGCTCACTTTATTCCTTTAAAAGGGATACCTTCAGCTTTAGTCCTGGCCAAAGAGTTCCTTGAAAACATTGTTCGCCTACACGGCTCTCCATCCGTGTTGATTTCGGACCGGGGCAGTGAATTCATTTCGCATTTTTGGAGAAAATGTTGCCAACTGGCGCAGATAGATGTCAGGATTTCCACCAGTCACCACCCTCAGACCGACGGTCAAACAGAGAGGACCAACCAGACTCTTGAGCAGTACTTGTGTTGTATGCTACATCAGTCTGAGGGTACTTGGAAAGACATTCTTTGGATTGCCGAGTGTGCGTACAATAATTCCGTACACTCGGGAACTGGACAAAGTCCTTTTTTTACCATCTATGGACACCATCCTCGAACCTCGGACCTTGATTCGCCCCAACACTTGGAGATGCCTGCGGTGGACCATTTCCACGCTGTTATTACACAAGCCTTTAAGGAAGCAACTGCACATTTGCGAAAGGCTAAGAAAAAATACAAGAAAGATGCGGCTCTGCACAGGAGTGAAGCACCGCAATACCAGATAGGGGACCAAGAATGGTTGGCCACTAAGCACATCCCACTCAAGGGAACACAGACCTTTAACCCTGGGTATTTGGGACCTTACTCCATCAAGGCCATCATTAACCCGGTGGCTGTCAAGTTGGACCTACCTGCTCATATGCGGATTCATCCTGTTTTTCACGTATCTCTTTTGAAGCCAGTACAACCAGGAACAAGACTAACCAAACCTCCGGACCCCATCCTCATAGACGGAGAGCCCGAATTTGAGGTTAAGAGCATCTTGGACTCAAAAAGAGTGAGATCAAAAATCATTTATCTAATCGACTGGAAAGGCTACTGTCCTCAGGAAAGGTCTTGGGAACCTAGTGACCACGTGCATGCACCTCAATTAGTGAAGAAGTTCCACCGATAATTTCCTAACAAACCAAGGCCAAGGGGAATAACGACTTTAGGAGGGGCCTTGAGCGGGAGTGCTGTCATGATGCCTGCCTCCGGGAAGCCAGACCAGGCCCAGCAACCCCGGAAGCAGGCATCATGCCATTTGGAGCATGCCCAAAAACCCCAGTTAGGGGCTGTTTGGGTGCAGTCCTGGCGCCTATGGTGCCAGGCTCATAAGGATAAAGTCAGTCCTGGTGCCATGGGCGCCAGGCTCATTACAGAAAACCTACCTAATGCAGACCATGCTGCATACTTACCTGGTGCAGACCATGCTGCACGAAGCCACAAGCCAAATGGGGTTTAGGAGGGACTATTTTACCTAAGGGACTACTTTCTTCTCGGGTGGGGGCTGTGGAAGAATACTTACCTGGGACTTCTTCCTAGGCTATTTAAACCACGCCCGGACAGCCGCACATGCTTCGCGTTATTCTGCATTCAGCAGCGTAACGCTCACCGTGCCTCAAGCAGCCTCCAGTCTTCAGCCACGCCCGCTTCAGTCCTGGACCACCTGGAAACGAAAAGAAAGAAGGAGAAGAGGTTCAAACTTGAAGCCTTACCTGAATTCTTGATCCATCGCGCCGTCGATCTTGAAGAAGGAGTCATTGCACGCGCGTCGTCACGTACCTCGCAGCGTCGCGCCGATCTCACCATCCAGTGCAGCTTTTCTTCACTCCATCGCGAACTCTGCATTTCCAAACCGCTCTCCGATATCTAAGGGCACAAGAAAATCCAGGTGAGCACGGGAATGAAAAAGGGCAATACAAGCTACCCCCAAAGACTTACCGGATTACCACAGGGGGGTACTCACCTCATCTCGGGTCGGCGCAGTTAACTCTGCATCACCGCCGCACCCCGGCCCCTAAGGGGAAACCACTGGACATTACAAGCTACCCCCCAAAGACTTACCTGATTTACCGCAGGGGGGTACTCACCTCATCTCGGGTCGGCGCAGTTAACTCTGCATCATCGCTGTACCCCGGCCCCTAAGGGGAAAACCACTATAGACTTACCTGACTCTCACCAACTGCCATTTGGACTCTTCGTGGTGGTTAAGCCGGCAACCTACAAGGAATCAGAAAGAGTGAAGATCAGACATTTGAACTCTTACAAACTATTGGATTCTAGAGTCAATACTGGAACTCACCAATTCCTCCACGCCAGTGAAGTAACTGGTCGTCTACGCGCCCCTGCGCTCGATGCAGGATGGAGAGCTCATCTTTCCAAACCATCAGGTGAGAATAAGAGGGAACATCGGGAGTGGTCAGTGGGCAGACAACGGGAGTGAAGGTGGGTTATCGCTCAAATTACGGGAGGTTAATTCCCTTTCTCCTTTACAGAATGATATTCATACGAGACGACAAACGAAGTAAGTGGGGCTGTCCAGTCTCATCTCAGCTCTACGTGGCACCAGGCCAGTCCAGATCGACGTCCCCATGGGAATCAGGTGAGCGTAACAATCTGAGAAACCTTTGACTGCAAAATACTGCTGCAAGACTAGCCTTAAGACACATCTCTCCTGCCCCCCCCAAGTTCTCCATTGGTTTTTCTATCAGTTGATGCCCTTCCTTCAAAGCCTTGTGTGTAATCATGTGTAAAGGGCCTGACTACCAGCAGAAAAGGTTTACTAGCTAGAAGCCAAACAGAAACCTCAGATCTGGCTCAGCACTTCTACTTGTAATTCCAGTGACCAGATCATTTCTTATGGGGGGCACCTCCTTCCCAGTACAAGCACCCACAATTTGGTACTGACTTCCTGTAAACATCTGCTGCATAGGGGACCAACACATCTCCAGGAAAGAACTCAAAAAATGGCTTTTTTCATCTTCCCTCTACCTCCTGCTTACACAATCTGATCCACTTTCGCCAGCACCCCCAAACCTCGCCCACGACCTGCATAACGCATCCATCAGCCTTCTTTTTCGATCAGTTCAGATATGGCCACTGTGACAAGAGCCAGCGAATCACATTGAATGGAATTAGGCTCTCCTAACATAAGCTATTCCAGCCTCTCCCAGAGCCCACCCTGTTACTTGAATTTCAATGATTTAAGGTTCTGTTAATTTAAGCTGTTCTAGCACCTCCCAGAGGCCACTTGTTTCGGAACTTTACGAAATTGGTCTCTAGTAACATAAACTTCTCTAGCCTTTGACCTTCTGGATACTGAAGCCTTCCGCGGCTTTTCAGTCTCCAGCTGTTGGTATTCAGCCTCTCCCTCAGATTCCTTTCCCTAGCTAAGCAGAAAGGAGTATGTGGTAAGAAGTCATCCAGAATGTCAACTGGACATTCAGGGGACTCAGGTGAATGGGTCAATAAAGGGTGGGGGTAGCGAGTGGTTTCTCTCTAGAGGAATGTGTGACCTGGAGACTGGCAATAGCACAGACAATGAGTTCGCTATTTTTCCTATATCTGACTATGCATTATCACCACCAAGTTTGATTCCAATATAGTACATTTTGACTGCAATAACAAGATGATACAGACAAGAAGACTTGTGCTGGTGGTATCTGTGTCCTATCTGAAGATTTTGCATGTAACATACATGTTGACTGCATGTTAGCCATTGATGGATGTGTTCTGCATATAAAGTACAGCAGAGCCCTCAACTGTAGAAGGTTGCCCTAGGGATGTCATAGACAGTTTACTATACTCTGGCCACACCTGCTCTGCAACCCCTAGAATACTCATGACTCCCATGAAAAATTCAGTCCAGCTGTCACATAGTTACTGACATAGCAGTCTTCCCTATGCCGTTGAAATATCCGCTGTGATTTAAAATGGCTTTATCCTAGTGATCGCTGCTTATCCCCGAATGGCAATTACTGTTAGCACGCATTGTATTGCTCCTTTCATGTACATGTCTGCTCAAACAGTAGGCACTATACAAATATCAAATGTCATAATATGACATAAACATTTCCTGAAACAAGTGTATTTGGAAGTCCCAGAGTGTGCGTTTTTGAAGGGGGTGTGTGTCTGACGTGCTTCCATTGAACCTTGTTATAAATAAATACATAAATATGTAAATAAACAAACACATTTTGCAACTCAGACGTTCACTGTATTTTAGTTTTGCCTTAGAGGTAATTTAGGGCTTTCCAGTTTGCCAAAAATATTGGTATAGCATGTGTAGAGAGGGGGATGGTATTGTGGAAGCAGAAATAGTCCTGTGTCTTTAGGCTACGAAGTTTTGACTTAAATGGCGATTTAGCGCCACAACTAGCTTTGGTTCATAGGGATTGTTGTGGAGCCACCACTAGTTTTGGCTCAGTTGGCACTTTCACATCATAATTAGATTTGGCTCATCGGTAGCTATTTAACAGCCACCATTAGTTATAGATCATGAAATGCAAACATTAGTTTGACTTAACAGTGGCGCTTTAGGATGACCTACTGAGGCGACATAGGTTGGGTCACCCTTGGCGCGTTAGTGCCACGATTCATTTTTGTTTATATGTGGTGCTTTAGTGTGACAGTGTGTGGTAAGAAGGATGGCATAATGGAATAAAACATTTCCTAAGCTGTCATACGCCGTTTCCTTTGGCTCATCTAGGGCTTAAATAGCCCCTCTAGCTATGTCTCATGTGACACTTTGACAGCATCTTTAGTTTCTAACCATAGGTAGCACTTTAGTTCCGCCATTAGTTTTGGCCCACAAAGCACCATCACTCATTTTGGCTCATTGAGATGCTTTAGAACCGACAGGTGATGCTACACTCGATGGTGGCTCAGTGGATGTGCTCAGTATTTAATTTGGGTCATAGGTAGTGGCTTAGCGCCACCATTAGTTTGAGCTCTGGGATGGTTCTTTAGCAAAAACAGAGGCACCCAAGGATATTGTTATAGACATATGGGATGCGGTATGCAGCAGCCACTGCACATAATAATAATAATAATAATAATAATAATAATAATAATAATAATAATAATAATAATAATAATTTAGCATTTATGTAGCGCTACGATGCTGCACTCGTCTTTCTTAACACTGCTGCTTTAGCCATGCATGCCACAACCACATTCTCTTTTCTTGTGACCTCATGGGAAGCAGGCAAGGCCAAAGGTTTTAATAGTCGAAAAGCCAAAACTGTTAGCTTTTCTGATGCTCGCTTGTGCCTCGCATTGGTGGAGAGGCTCGGATGCCACCACTGTTATGGAACCACAAAATCCCCCTCCCCATCACTGCCATCCAGCGCTGTAATGCTGTAATGAGCTCTGCTGATTAGCTCTCACTTAAGCATTGGGGGCTTGAAGGGGGCGGGGGGAGGTGTGGGAATTTTACTCCATGTGACCACATGGTGAGTTCTGTAGCCGTGGGAAAACGCAAGCACGCGACACAATGTCTTGGGTCCTTGCCTTGCAAACACCAAGTCAGTTTCCAGACACAGATCCTGTAAAAAAATGCAGACAGGACAGAGATTACGGTCTGAGGTTTTCAGTCTAGCAGGTCTGGCTGTGGCAGCTGCCTTGCCAGACACAGTTGGGAGGACGAATAGTGGGGTATGATTATATTAGAACAGTGCAATCTTTGAGCCCAACAGGGGACGAGTTGGGATCCATGCCTTGTCCTGGCCGAGTCTGCCATTTAACTGTAACGGTAAATTGTGTCCTGCTGTGCTCTGGTGGTTGAATTGCAGAAATCTCCAGACGGTGTGTAATAGTTCGCTTCTGACGCATGTGTTTGAACACAGTACTGCTCTCACACTTAATAGAACCATCACTGGAGTGATGTACAAAATGGCGTAATGAAAACCAAGTCTATGTTTGGGATTTGACCCAAAAAAAAAAAACCTGTTCAACACCTTCTCATGGATGACACCTCAGTATGCGCCACCTTGGCTGCTAAAGCTCTCGCCACATCATTATGCGCGACCTCAGATGAGAGCGTCTGTGTATGTAACGTTATATTAATGTGCCAGCCAGAATGAGGGTGGGCCGGCAAATTCCTCTCTTTTGTTATAGTTCGACCAGCAGGTAGCCATAATCTTTCAATTTAACCAAGCATCTGTATTCAAACTTCATAAAACCAGAGGTTCGTTTGTTCTAACTCTCTTTAGTGCACTGCAGCAAACCGCAGGATGGAATACGAAGGGACAGCACCATTACAAATTCAGCGTGGACTATTGAAGTGTAATAACGCCCAACCGCTCTCTCGTTAGCCTCCCTGATTTGGGGTTCTCCTTGCCAGTTGTTCTTACTTAAGGAGCCCTCTCTGTGTTTGTGTGTTCCTGATTTCTAGTGTCCTGTCCCTCAGAGCTGAGTTTCTACTCCTTTTTAGTTTCTGGTCTAATCCCAACCTCTGCCTCCTTCCAACCTGCTTTTGGAGGCCCCAGAGCTGGGATATACCGGATGCGGTGAAGACCCACCGGGTCACATGTAATCTTGCAGCATCTTGGAAACAAGGCAGTATGGCTGATTGGGATGAAAGAGGAGCAGGAAAAGGCACACCCATCTCTGAGAGGTGGATCTTCTGCAGTTGGTCCTGCATGGCAGGTAGCTCTGGAGCATCATTTTCTTGTGTTTGTTTGTATGTATTACAAGGCCTGCGGTAGCAGCCGTGTAGCTATGGCTATGTTGCTCAACTCATAGAAAGAGCAGTTTTTGTGCGGCTTATAACTTTGGCGCTGTTCAACGAATCCTCACCAAACTTTGCCAAAAGGTATATGGTCACCATGCGAAGTTCTGTGTGGTTTTGTTCAGGGGGGGCAAAGTTATAGGGGGAGTTTAAAAACGTTTGAAATCCTCATAGACATAACGGAACATCATTTTGCTCACACCTACTGCTCAAACCAGTGTACGGATTTGCACCAAATTTCCTCGAGGACCAGCGTATTGGTTCCGTAAGCGTGCTTTAGCAAATTTGGTGTACATCCATCAAGTAGTTTTTTTTTAAAATGCCAAAAAGTAGGTCAAACAAAATCAGTGATATCTGGGTCCGGTCGGTGGACTCATTTCCTGAATCTGAGTCCGCGAATGCCTCTGGACCAATTGGATGTTCAAAAACGTGAGATGTGTCATAATTTTTTGAATGGTCGCCATAATGGATGTGCAGACCACCGCTGTGGTCCATGGAGAGCGCAGTGAGAAATTACATTTGGGTTTATTTTGTGGCCGAAAGAGGGTCTCGAAAGAGTGGGGGGTGGGAAAAAGTTGTTATGGAGCTGTTTTTAATGGATGAAAAAAGCAGTGCAGGTGCCACTGAGTCCACAGTTCATTTTGCTGTCTCAGGATGTCATTGGGATTGTGGGGGATTCTTGGTGAGTCTTGTTATTTGAAGTTGTATTGTACGAACTTGCTATGTGGTTTAATTCTACTGTGGTGGTTGTGGACAGTAGCCAGATTCTTGGGGGCATGGCTGTAGGCTGTTCGGCCATCATTTTGGCCACTGACCAGAGAAACTATAGTAATATGTGTATAGTAATTATAGGTAGTATTGGGCGAGTACACAGTATTTGAAAAATGATGTTAAACAAGATAGTTTAAAACATTTAATTGCATACAATTGTACATATGGATTTACTTGTATGACCCTAATAAATAGTACAATCTATATACTATGTTTGGTACAACATTAGTGTGTAGTACACTGTTATTGTATTGACATGAAATAATCATTGGGGTAAAAAAATCCATAGTGGTTTACAAAAAAAAAACTACTGTATTTACGTACAGTTTTTGGCATTTAAATAGTTTAAAAGAATATACATGTTACAGAATACATGTGTGTGGTAGCATGGACATATTATGTGAGTGTAAGTGTGATAGGATGTTTGTTTGACATGTGTTGTAATGAAGGGTTTTACTTAATGTAGTTAAACACCTGTTGTCGTATTCTAACTATATTGGATTTTGCAAGAAGTATTGCAGTAACAATGACTGTGATGTATAAAATAAGTATATTTATGCGATGGGGAAAGTGTAATAAACTATTGATAGTAGAATGTGTTGAGCACTACTGGTGTTAGTGAGTAAGGAAGTGGTGGTGGGATGGAATATGTAGGATCATTATGATGTTTTGAGGAAAACAGTGGTTGTTATAATGGTGTGATTGAGTGCATAAGTATGAGGGTTGTGAGGGTGTAATCGAAAAGGGGGTGAGGAAGTGTATTTATGTGGATGTCATTGGAATTGGAGGGTTATGGGTGAGTCTTATTATTTGAAGGTGTATTGCACATACTATAGTAATATGAGTATAGCAATTATAGGTACTATAGATGGAGCACACAGTATTTGTAATATGGTGTCAAACAAGATAGTTTCAAACCTTTAATTGAATAGGATTGTACATATAGATTTACTTTTTTGATCCTTGTAAGTAGTACATTCTATGTACTATGTTTCGTACAACATTAGTGTGTGGGACATCATTGTTGTATTAACATGAAATAAACATTGGGCCATTGGGAAACAAAATCCATAGTGGTTAAAACAGCGACTGTATTTACATATAGTTTCTGGCATTTACATAGTTTTAAAGAATATACATGATACTGAATACATGTGTGTGGTAGCATGGATATATTATGTGAATGTAAGTGTGATAGGATGTTTGTTTGAACTGTGTTGTAATTAAGGGTGTGCTTAAAGTAGTTAGACACCTATCGGTGTGTTCTAACTATATTGGATTTTTCAAGAGGTATTGCAGTAACAATGACTGTGATGTGTAAAATAAGTATTATTATGTGATGGGAAAGAGTAATAAACTATTGCTAGTAGAATGTGTTGAACACTACTTTTAGTGAGTAAGGGAGTGGTGGTGTGATGGAATAAGTAGGGTTAATATGATGTTTTGAGGAAAACATTGGTTGCTATAATGGTGTAATTTAGTGCATAGTAATGAGCATTTTGAGGGTGTAATTGAAAACGGTGTGAGGACGTTTGTGTATGTGTGCTAATTTGTTTTATTGATAGGGGTATGGAAGAGTAAGGAAATAACATTTTGGTATAGAAGTTAATGAGAGATGGATATGTTGCTAGGCAGTACAGAATTGTTGGTGTATTGAATAAAGAACTGTTACGCTCATCTGGTATCCACGGGGGCGCAACACGATACTGGATGGAGGTCTAAGCGCTATCCCGGACCCCTCTCTGCTTGTTTATGTGCCACACGTTGGGTAGCGCCTATAACAGGAGAATGGAGGGTAAAGATACTGGTTCTGTAATGCCAAAGGCACCAGGACTGATTCCATTTATGTTTCTGATGGAGTTTTAAGGCCCCTGGGGCCCGTGTGAAGGGCTTTAGCCCCACTGCTGCCAGGGGCCTGTTATACCTGAGGGGGTCAGGGGCATGGATTGTGACAAGAACAATGTTTAGATAAGAATAGAAAGAGTGTGAATGCTGTATTTGTAAATGTGTTGCAGTGCTTTTACAGAATAGGGAAACTGTGGCCTATTGGTAATGGAATGGACATTTGTAGTTGAAACAGTGTGCAGTGTGCTATTGTAGTGGTTTGAAAAGAAAGTACTTTATATGTAAGGAGAAGTGTTGTATATAGATACTTTGGCAGTATACACATTTGTGTGAGCAGGTGGAGTATGGTGGCACTATATGGGATGTAATGAGTACGGTTGGAAAGTATGACATTCATATGGAAGGAAAAATGCAAAATGCTGTGTGTTTAAAAATGTTTCTTTTTTGGAGCATTTTGTTGAATGTTAAAAAATACATATGTGCATTTACAGCATCACTGTGTAATCTGTTTGTATAAGTAAGGGAAATGCAGATGCAAAAGATTTGTAGAACATTGTTGAGTGGCAGATAGTGTGTGGAAGTTTAAAATGTTGGTAGTACATGTAAGTAACTGCCACTTGATGTGACCAGGTGCACAATGCTGCAATACATGGTATTTGATAGAGTGGTTAAAAAGAGAATATGACTATTGAGAAGTGTATTACATGGTAAGTGGCAGTAACTCTGTATATATATATATATATATATATATATATATATATATACATATATATATAGAGAGAGAGAGTGAGTCCTGGTCAGATCAGGGAAGTGCCAGGTGCCCTCCTTTTTTGTAGTATCCATCAACCTTCGCCACTGTCTGCAATCTCTGCAGTCCCCTTTCCATGCCAGGCATCCTTTAAAGACCCGTATGGCACATGGACACCATCAGACAGAGTAGCCCTTCTACCCTTTTTACTTTTATGTTTGTAACACTCCCTCATTCGCTCCTTTCAAACAGTCACATATCCATCCACTAATCACATCCAAATATATATATATATTTATCTATATATTTATAGAGGTGTTTTACAATATGACTTTAAAACAATGTATGCATACCTGTACTATGGTTTCTTCAATGTAGATATTGTTGAATCTGCAAATATAAAATGTTCAGAGTTTCACAGTAGTTTTTGATGCAGGTGGCTGTGTTTTACAGGAGACATGTAGTCTGAGAGTTCAAGACTACATATGAAATGTTGAACAGAGATAACAGCGTTACATGTAGAGCAGGAACTGTGTTAATACTGATCAGTGCCACAAATATCCATTGTAGCCCACAAAGTGATACCACTCCATAATTAATCACCCATCTCAAGATGGCCGCCGGAGTTCTGGAACTCGTTATCTAGGCAACAATGTATAAACAGTAGTTGCTTCACGCGGCGGCTTCACCCACTAACTGGATGTTGTGCTGTGGTGCGCCCACACCTCCAGAACCCTAGGTAAGCCAAACCACCCTCATGCACCAAGATTGAAGATTGAAAGGCTGTGCAAATGTCATGAATGCTGTGGTGAAATCCGCACACACGCGCAGATATTAGATTACACCATGGCGAGATCCCATTAGTTAAGCGAATTATGTTGGGCACCACGCTGTTTGTAAAAGTACTATAACGAACCCTTATGTTCACTCACGGACCAGGGCGTTACCCCCTGTCCAACTAGACCAGAGCGGCACACCACACTCCTCTTAAGCATTCATGTGTGCATGGACACAACCTATTTGGCATCTCAAGCACTCCAGGGTGTCCTCGCTTTACTGGGTCCACCAAATACTCATGGCACCTTTCATACATGCCGATGCCCTCCCTGTCAGTAGTGTCATGACCTGGTGATGGGAGTATTCTGAATCTTGGGAATAAAACCTATATGATTCTAATACAGGTGTTCACTATTTTTACTCCAACAAATAGGCCAGCTTGGCTTCCATTGAGCATAGGATTGAGTATGCCTCGTACTGGATGGGGAAAAAGTACCCCAGCGCAAGTTTGTATTATTGAACTCCCCATGCATTAACAGCTCGTGCACTGTAAATTCTATGCTTTTCTATACCAGAAGAAATAGAACCTTTTAAATTTGATGTAGACCCAGATATTTACACCTACCTTTATGGCAATTTGTGTGTTCCCTTGTAAACCCACACAGGAGTCCCTAGCGAGTGACTCACTTACACATCTGTCCGTCCTGATGAAGGCCGCCATACTTTGAGCACACTACAGCAGCTCGCAAAGGCCGAAACACTCTTGTGTCTACTATAGTAATATGGCTGAGCATTCACTGTTTGCATTGTTAAGGATTAGTTGTTGCATTGACTATATGTATTGTCGGAGGTTTCCAATCAAATGACATTTTTTGTAATTTGTTTGGTATAATGAGATAGAAGTTGTAATTGTAATGTTGTGTTGAACGTCTCCTGCAGAGAATTGTGTAAAAAAAATAATTTAAAAAAAAACTGTTTAAAAAAATTATTTGAGTCTCTCCTTGTGGAAAATATAAACCATCAATGTTTATGAATTAAAAAGATGAATGAAAAAGCACATGTGGTTCTGATTCACATACATGGTGTACAGTGATAGAAAGGTACTGAGCCTGTGGGTACAGACATGTCTGGGCTCGCCCTGATCTATTGTCTATTGTGTATTTGAAGGTTGACGGATTACAGTTCTTATTGTAATCTAGAGAAAAGTATTTGGGACAGAAAACTGTTTCTGTCCTTTTTTCTTTTTCTCTAGTATACAATTGTCCATTATTGCCATTTGCATAGGAGAAAATGCTAGTCTAACTACTTTACTGAAAAATGTAAAGCAGATTGAGTCTATAAGATTATTATTTTTTCCATTTTTTAACTGTGAAAGGTGGCTCCAAAAGGAACCTTTTTTTTTATGTTTTTTTACTTATAATTTGTTTTGATTTTTTTCTTTTTGCAAGAAAGGCAAGGAAGTTAGGTGGGGGAGTGAAGTGAGGGAAGGGGCACCAAACACAGATACAGAGGGGCAGGTGGACAGGAGAAGATGTTAGGCGTGCCTTAAATCTAAGTAGGGGGCAGTGTTTCTCATGCTCCTTGACTACAGCCTCGAAAGAACTTCGAAACTGCTCCCCCCTGCACAGTGGTGAGTCGCAGCATATACAGAGTACTGTTGTCCTCGAAAGATATTGATCAACAGCCTCTTTTATGGGCTGCGAGGCAGCTGGTGGGATCTTCTGTCCCACAGGAGTAGCCTGTGTGGTGGCAGGAGCAGTTGAGGAAGATGAGGTAGAGGAAGACAGCCTACTACTCCCTGAGAAAGGAACACCCTGTCTCAGAGGACCTGGGTGGTTCGAGCGGGTGTAGCGGCACATAGAGGTGGTACTAAAAGAGTACTGCCCGGGTTGTCCACGCCTAAATATGATTCCACACTCAATGCATTCAACATGGGTAGCTCGGGCCATTGGTACCCCTTGTCCTGTTTTAAAGAACTGCCACATCCATGGTTCTCTTTGGCTGCTGGAGGTAGGCATTTCCTCAATCTCATGTTCCTGGTCCTCTTGATTGGTATGCAGTGATTATAACAAATGGAAAATAACAAACATCAATCTGATCTAAACATTTATAACGTAAATAAATGCATATGCAAGGGATGGGGTAAGGGGATAAAATGGGTGGGGAAGTGGTTGGGGTGGGATTAGTAATGGACATACAGAAACTTGGGTATTGGGTTGTAACCGCCGAAATTAAAAATAATTCTATATATTTTTCGTTATACATTTTTTGACCAAAAGTGTTGTTTGTTATTTATTGGTTAGTTGTGATCACATGTGACCCTCTTGATCCTCCTCCGCATCATCACGCCTTTACCCCTGTCCAGGCCCTCCAGCTGGTGGTGGTGTTGATGGTGGTCCCTAGGGAGGAGAGATGGCCATGACTGATACAATTTTTTAAGTTAAATAGTAGGTGTGGCAATGGTCTTCCAAGCTGTAGAAGGGTAAACTTTCAAATTGAACCTTCCTAGATCATCCATAAATGCAGTTTCAACATGTCTGCAAAGCACAGACACAGATCATGGACACATCATTACTCTGTGCGTGTGGTGACGTGACGCTGTCCAGGGAAGTCTGCAATGTTGTCAGATGTTCGGGAATGGCGGAGAACAAAAAACAGCATAAATAGTTGGAGAGAGTTAAAATAAGTGTTAAGAATGTTGCTAGGAGGTTGGGAATGGCATAGTTTTCAATTGAAACTTCCTAGATCGGCTGAAAATGCAGTTCCAAGATGTCCACAAATCACAGACGCCGATCATGGAAATGTCAACATGCCGCATGGGCCCGGTCACATGATGATGTCTGCCATGACGTGATGACGTTCGCGGATCTCAGCGGTGGGAGCCGCAGGGAGCATGCGCAGGGGTGTCCATAATGGGGAGAAATATCCGCAGACTAATTAAAAGTGCGTCATGTGAGACTGGACATGTCAGGACACGTTGCAACATCCGCAAACGTCATCCATTGTGGGACTGAATTCCAAACATCCCTATAGTTCGCAGACTACAAGTTGGGTTTTAAAAAAAAGAATTATGAAAGAATAATGTAGAAGATATTTATAGTATAGAAAATTCATTTATTTATGAAAGGGATGGGGTATCGGAATGGGAAACATAAATGGGGCAATTCTGAATTTCTATAAAGTCATCTTTGGGGGAGGAAGGGAAAGAAGTTTCATCAAACTGTCTTCGATTTATGTTTTGTGAATTTTATTGGGGTGATTGTTGGGGGAAAGTGGACAGGTATAAGTAGGACAGTGATAATCAGTATTTTTAATAATATGATTTTTAACATAATGTAGAAGTTCTTTAAAATGTACTCGTAAAAACCTATGAAATTCATTGAAAATACTTTGTCAAAGGGACATTATGGTTACAAGTAAAATCGGAAAACCCCATAAATGTGCTAATAATGGTAAGCTAAGCAACTATAACTCACGCCACCACTGTGCACTGCTAAGACTAACACCCAGGACATCAAAGATGACATCACATATTTAGGCCACTTGTCTTTGTTCACTGACATATCTAGGCCAGGTGTTTATGTTCAGTGACAGTCAGAATATGAAAATTCAAAAGGTGCTATATATCTAGACGTTAACCTTGTCATATTTTCTTAAAGTACTTTCCTTAGGGTTCGATCTCAACTCATGGTGCACATACATGAGGCAATAAGCAGGCCTCACAACTCATTAATATACATGATGATGAACTGGCCGGATACTGGATTGGTGGTCCTCTAAAAGATTTTGCTGAGTGATCCTCAATCACTTTGTTGAGGAAGGGTAAATGCGTGATATGGTAATAATTAGCCAGGTTAACTCGGTCGATTGTGGCTTTCTTCAGCAAGGGAACTACCCCTCACTGATTTCAACACTGGTTATTTGATTGCAATATGTTTGCATGTCACAAGTGACTGTGATTTCCTTTTGTGGAGAACCTTTTAACCTCCTGCCTCTCAGCTCAGTTCCTGCCTTTCTTCAGCAGACATATAGGGCCAGAAACTCTTGAAACCAATACTTTTCTGCAGCCAGGGGGTGGGACTGAACATCATGGATTCCCATCTTTTGCCAAAATCCTGCAGATTATCATCTACGTATGAAGGTCTTTAGTGTAAACAGTGCTCGTGAGACAGTTTGGGCCAGTGCAATCAGGGTTTGTATCCGCCTTGAAGATGACAGTGGAAAAGCCGCTGCTTGCGCAAGATCTGCCAGATAGTTTGACAGACAGAGATGGCGCTACACATCCGCTGGTCATTCAGGATCTTTGCATATTCTGGCATTGCAGCTCAAGGGTGATCTGGGGAGCTCTGTGAGCTATTGGCTAAAACTGATTCACTCTTGAATTCTTACTCAGCACCTGGGAAGCACTACAGGTCAGCTTGGAATATCTGACCTGGTTGCTGCGTGACTTGAGGTCTCAATCTTATGTAAGCTCCTGTTGCAAGCATCACACCTTTCCTTTCTGAACGTTTTAAGTAGGCACTGGCCCACAGTGCCATTATTGTCTATGGTTCACTATATCTGCAGATAATGCTCTCAGTGCAGGTCATCTTCTTGGGAGAGACCTGGAGGTCAGCCTGTATTCAGTGAAGTTGCCACCCCGGAAATGTCAGAAATGTCGCTGGTAAAAATGCCACAATCAGCATTCTGTTTTCCCCCATGTACAGGGGTTAAAGGGCAGGATGGTACATTTGAAACACTCATGAAAGGAAAAAGAAAAATGAATGCTGCTCGCAGAGTTTTAAGCAATGGAATTTCCCATGGGCAAAGTCCTAAAGGACTGGTCTGCCATCTTCTTAAGGCCTTTGCACACAAGAGGGAATACATATTAGCACACATGAGAATGTAAAGACATAAGATGGTGAATAAATAAATGTAGCTTAACATTTTGACACTCCCAAAACATCAGGAAATCCCAGCAAATGAATGCAAATGATTTGACATTACCCTTTTGGTAGAGTGGGAACCAACATATTATATATAAGAACATTTGACTCAATTAGACATGTTGATTTATGGTCATAATTGACAAACAAGACACAGGGGCTCATTAAGGGGTCGCCGGTAAAACCCGCCGGTGCTTCTGGGATGTCACAAGCGGCAGCTGTAACTGTAAATCCCCATTTCCACTGCATGTAAATGGGGTCACTGATGCACCAGTACTGTTGCGAACGGTGCTGGTACTCCAGTGACAACCATACCGGTAGGGGCCTGAAAACCCACCAGGTCAGGTCTGCCGGGGGATCCTTGGCCCCTAGCGGCATGTTGTAGTATGGTGGTCTGGAAAGGGTGGCGGTACGTTGCTACCGGCACCCTTAGTTCCAGACTGCCATACCTATAATGCGGGCCACAGTCTTATTTTGCCCACATTTGTTTTTTATGTTTGTTATATAACCAGAAAATGTACACTTCCATAAAAGATGCAAACATACAACAATTTCAAACCATCCGACAAAAACCATCACAGTCAACCATAAAAGCAATTAAATTGTTTAATCTAAAAACACATTCCTTATTTAAATGCTTTAACCAAAAAAGTGTGACTGCATTTGTAAATTTGTATTAAAAATAAAAGATTTGCAGCTGAAAATAATTACAATACTGCAGTGTGAGTTTCTCATATCCCCAAGTATTTTAAACATGTGTCTCAAAAAACAGACATCAGACTCGATCTTTGTTGAAGTTGGATCACCAAATCTTTACTAACAGCACTGTAGTATGCAAACAGATTCCCAATGGAATCCCTGAGTGTGATCCCCACTCCTAAATCCACATCTCTTCATTCCATTTCCAGTATATTGGTCTCAATGCAATGAGTGGAAGATTTTATAACCTCACCGAGGTCATTCTTCGACAAATTAACACAATGGCTGCCTCTGTAAAGCTAGGCCAGTTATATTCAGAAGGTCAATTTCAAGTCTACATGAGATAACCCACACATCTGTGTATGCCAAATACAATTAATCCTTAATATTCTTCTGAAGGCAGTCATCAAAAGCAGCTTTATCAGTGTACTCTAATATATTTCTGACAGTGAAAGCATGTCTCCTTGTAATTTTGCTGGTTCAGCAGATTACAAATGCGTAGTAAATACATGAATCTACTGTGTGAGTAAAATACATCAATTTGCCTGTGGGCAGACCTTTTCAAACTGGATTATTTTCCACTTCTGAATTAGGCATAAAGCTAAAATTGAGGCCCAGTCCTTTTCAAATCAACATACACCTTTCAATTACATTTGATTTACTTATAATTACATTTTCCATCAACATTATTTAAGCATATATTTTCATTTTTCCATGACACATGGTATCAGCTAGCATTTGCTCAAAGGTGTGTGAAAAGGATGGAAGAATAAATAGTGGAAATACAGAGTAGACGTGCATGTGTAATATTATCACAATACAAATACCATCTACCTCCATCTCCCATATAAATGTAAAGCAAGCCCAGGATGACATATTGAATCTCAAACATGCTAAATTCGATTTTGCACAAGGTCATGAAATCCAGGATAAATAACCTTCTGATTGTTTGTTAGATTCGAACAGTATATTCCTTAAAATTGCAGATTTTCTGATTTGTTTTTCTTCCCTAAATTCTTTCACTCTGTCACACCCTTGGTTTTTAATGTGTTTTTTGCATCAGTTCGAATCATTTTCTGATTACGAAACAATGAATTTAATACAATATTGGCCAATCATTTTTTTAAATATAATTTAGTCTAAATTTGTATGTAGGTGATCACTTGTTAATATATTATGGATAATAATTCTATTAAAAACTAACACATATTATACCATACTCCTAACCAAAGCAAAGAGGGTAAATCATGATTTTATCTTCTAAACATTCCAATCTCACCTCTAGATGTAATAGTTATGCTGGGTAATGTTTGGGGAAAGTTCAAAATCTGCCTGAGAAACCTTTTTTCCTTACATTGGAAGGCAGAAGCAGGACACTAACCCCAGAGACTCACTGCAAATAATGCAACTGAAAGAGATTGAGCCTTACAAAGATGTCCCAAATGTTCTAGTGGCCAACCTGCTGCACTATAATTATATTGAATGATCACCCCATTCATTTGTGCAACTCTCAGCAATGGAGTATCTATTGAAGAATTACTAATAGCTGCTGCCAGCAATTAACATGTCTTGAACCATTCTAACAGCTCTTACCGGTTTGTCATTGCCCAAATCTTGTTTGCAAGGTTCCCAAATAACATCAAAAAAGACTTAGTACAATTGACCACCAATTGCAGGGTCTCCATTTAATCATGGCATTTATTAATTAATATGCACAGATTCTGCTCTATTAACAACAAAAGATGAGAAGCACTCTTCAGCATAACCACCATGTGTTGAAACCAGGAATCTGAGTCCACAAAACAGAAAAACATCATTTTAATAGTGTATCATGCATATTTTAAAACCCATAAACGTATAGCGTTCCCATGGGCAAAGATTTCCGGAAATTTGGCAGCATAACGTTTCGCGACTAACACGTCACACATTCCACCCACCACTCCAGTGTACATATATAGGAGAAGTTACAGAAAGCTTCAACACACATCATAGAAAATGGACCAATTCCTTTAGAATTTGCGATCAGCCATATTGAGTTACATTGATGATGTGCAGAATACAGCATAAATCGTAGATCGTATCAGTATGCGTAGGACTACGTGTTGAAAAATTACTCCTTTACAATGCATTTCAATAAGTATTAATTAATATGTGCACCTCCATAGGGCCTCAGGCTAAATAAATAACATTGTCCGCATGTTCAAGGACCGATAAATAATTACTCCCTATGCATGGTCAATTGGGATGCTAGAGAACTCCCATACAATGGCCATTACAGGAGTGCCAATAGGCACCGCTGACAAACACCTAGGTTAGTATCAAAGCTGTCCATCATGTGCCCATTAATCCCATGATGAACTATAGACTTCAGATCTCTAAGCATATCTGATAGAATTGCAACCATATCTTTAGGGACACCCATCTCTTTCAAGATCCTCCATAATGTATTCCGATTTACCAGACCAATTGCCATACTTATGTCCAAAAATCCTAAATACAGATTACTATTTTGGGCATTAACATATTTATTGATGATTAATATGAGAATGAGAATTGGTCCTCACATCCCATCCCAACTCAAATGCTGAATTGGGTTTCTGGAATACAATTATTATTTTCCACCCATTCTTTGAGTTGTGAGTAGATTGTTCTACAAAACATTTTTGCTATCCTGTTAAGTAAAGATATTTGGCAATAGGCTGTATGGGATAACGCTGTTTCCTTTTTCAAGAATGGGTGAAATTGTTGCCAGTTTGAATTCCTTAGGAGTAACTCTGGTCCAATAACTACAGACAAAAATGTAAAATATGGGGCCATAGTTTCAATCAGATTGCTGTACTCATCAATAGAAAAAGAGTAATTACTGGAGACATTGCCACTGGAAAAGGCTCCTCTAAAAACGTTTACTTCATACAAGGTTAGCGGGAAAAAGTCGTCCCCGACTTTATGAAATAGAAGTACATTAGCCTCTGCCCCACAATTCTATAACAATCAGTCCAAGAAGATCATGTAATATTAGAAGTAAACAGATTGGTTTAACCACACAACCTTTTGCACATTTTAGTTAATGGGTGTGGAACACACTTCTCATAATTGCATCCCCTTTTGACTGTTAGTGTGTGTTCTTTGGGCAACATCTCTAATCTTGCCTGCTTACCCTTTCTCCCTTTTAAAAAATATTCTCTTGTACCTTTCCTTGTTCTCTTGAGCCCCACCTCAAAATGTTAAAAAATAGAGTTTCCAAACATCTTTCCTGTGTTTATAGAGAGAAAGGTGTTTGTGAACCAGGGAAGTTTTCCTGTGCTGGCTCACACATCTTCCCTAGTGTCTGTGTGTTTTGAGAACCCTTTCCCATTACATGTTTCTGACGAAATTCCCTTTGTTTTTTCACTTGTCTTGTGTTTTGCAAATTGGCACCTGCAACAGAGTCAGTGACATGACTCTGTTAAGTGGTCAGCAGGGACCCCTCCCAGCCTGGGGCAGGAGGCTAGCAAGGACAGGAGTCAGAGACAGCCCTGTTTCAGATGTAGGGAGTGTGAGTTCAGTGGGCCCAAGTCTCAGAAGCCTCCCTAAGTGTCATTAATGTCATCAATGGTACTGCTCATTGTCAAGTAATGCCTACCGGTACTCTTTCTGGCCTGTGTCCTCTTTTTTTCTGTTTTATGCCAACACCTCCCAGAAGGCACCTTGGAGCAACCAAGAAAACACAGACTAGAGCCAGGAGAAAGGAATAAAAAACAGTCTGGGAATGGAATTTCCCTACCAAACAAAAATGAAACACTCAACACCTGACCTGGCAATCTAAGACTGATCCCAGGTGAATGGTGGGGCCACACAAAATAAACTGTGATTGAAGAGAGACTGTAGGGGGGCAGCAAAGACACAGAAACCCTCCCCAAACCAATTGGCAATATAGCGCACCATGACCTGAGGAAAGCCACATGGAGAACAAGCAAACTAAGCCTCTGGCTGCTACCATGCCATCAGAGACTGCAAAGTAACCCATGAAAGAAAGGGGGAGGAGATTAGAGGGTTTTTAAAATCTTCTCACCTTTGTAACCCAGCCTGTGGGGAAACGACAGGTACACATTGGTTTCTAGAGTCAGGTGAGCTCTGCAGCCACTGAAAGGGGAGGGGTAGACAGAAATAGCTGGACCACAGTAGACAGATGGAGAGCCAGATTGAGGGTTGCTTCAGCGAAGTCAGTAGGCATGATGGTGGACCAAGATACCAGGCGGAGGATGGACAGAGGAGCAGAGTGCTGGAGAGTTGCTTGCAGAATTGGAGCAGAGTGCAGGTGAGGTATTTGTGTGAAAGAGTGACACCAATTGTGTGTTTGTAGTGTAGTTTCTGGGGGTTGTGGAAAAGGTGAGTGAGAGAGAAAGAAATAAATAAAGAGATAGTGGGAAGTGCAGGGTAATTAGGGTGTGAGAATGAGACAGTGAGAGTGTATGGGGAGGGTGTGGAGACAGTGAAAGGCAGTATTGGGAGTGGAAGTGAGGGCAGAGTGAAGCAGAAACCTTGTATGAGTGCAGTGGTAAGAGTGGCAGAGAGAGTGTGATAAAGTTTGATAAGAAAAGCGGTGCAGTGAGAGGTAAGCAGAGGGGCATAGTAAGAGACAGGGAGAGGGGTACAAAGACAGGAGAGGGGGAGGAGAAAGGTGAGAGAAGGAAAGAAAGAGGGTATGATAAGAATGAGGGGAGTATGAAGGGAGAGGAGACAGGGGGAAAAGAAAGGAGGTAGTAAGGTCAGAGAGAGGAGCGAAACAGATTGACTGAGGGTGAGACAGACACAGAACATCTGAGATCAGCACTTTTCCCATCAAGTCACATTGATAATCATGCGAAGGAAGCCAGATAAGTAAGGTTGTTACCACCTAAAATAGTGGTTAGATGGTTACATGTCTTTATAACGACCCCTTTTATATAGAATGCACATATACTATCTTTTGGGGGGACAGGGCACCCCAAATCCCCGTTTCCCAGCCCTAAAAACCCACCCCCACCGTTTTCTGAAATTATTTAACCCTTTACCCCACCCACACATATATTCTCAATATGTGTTTTTGTTATAAAAGTTTCGGTATAAAAGCATATCTCCATATCTTCATAAAAGATTAATTATAAAGACTGCATACCGGTTAGATAGTAGGGGTTACCTATCGCTAGTTGACCACACTGGGATGTAAGGACGCCTGGGTTAGGGAGAGGAAATCCCATGGGAGTTGAGAGAGGGATGCCCAATAGTTACTACCCTTTCCAGCCTGGAGCATTCCATCAAACAAATCTGCTTTTCTTAATATTGATCCATCTGCCTGTCTTAACACAGAACAATATGCTCATTTGATAACATTAACAGTCAATAAACCTAACGCTGTTTGATTTTGGGGGGAAAAAAACATGAATCTTCCTGGAGATGCCGCACATTATTAAGGCCTTCTGTGACACCTGGTGGCATTGTGGGAGCAATCGGGCTCTGATATAGAGGCCACGCACTGCCCAGCGTGATGTTGAAAGTCGTATGCATCACCAGGACTGCAAGGTGGCCAACCAGAGTCACCCCCAGGGCAAAGGGCTGGGATTTGTACGGAAATGAGGAGGTATGTGTCCCGCCAAGAGGGTAGGAATTGATAAAGACAGGTCTCTGCATAGAAATTCCTGCAGGCATGGACAAAAGAATTGCCCCGAGGTCTCTTTTGACATTCTAAAGGCACTAGATGTGGGAAACTGGAAATGCCGATGGGGTTTATCGAGGGGAAGTGAAGGTGGCCCTCTTCAATCTGGGACACCACACCCATGTAATCAAAGTAGGCCGGCATATTGCCCAAATGACATGGGATAAGATTATATTCCAGGGGATGGGGGTTGTGAAGCGAGTAGAGGCAGAGAAGTCTAAGTCGCAGTTCTGTGAGAACGCAGTGAACCCCAGAAAGAACCAAAACATTTCAGGGTTATCGGTCCCTGTATTTCTGTGGATCACAGTGTGGCCTGAAGCAGGGTGTAATAAAATAATGGCCTGCCAAGAAGAGGTCGACTCCCCGCTGTCATGCCAGACCCAGTAGTACAGGCAGAACTCCAACCAGAATCCTCTGTGGTAAACCTACCAGCACAACTTTAGGAGGAGACACATGGAATCAAACTTGGGCATCTACATGTATTCGAGTGAAAACCCAAGATGAAAACTGCACCTTTTCCTCAGGAGGACCAGTTCAGGCCTCGACCCATCCCGTATCTGACAAGGAGAATCTGTTATCTTGGAGTTCCTACCTACTTCGGGGTATACTGGTGAAGAAGCAAATCAGAAATACCTTCGCCCAGTCAGAGTCTAAGGAATATCGGGTAACGCCCAGTGGGACCGAAGGAACAAGAAAACAGCTTTTGACTCCGACCTTATATCCCCAGATGATTTCTACCTGGAGCACCAGTCCCAAAGCACCAGTGTTAACGGGATGCCAGCTTATATCTCCAGGCAAGAATGCACTTCCGGGATACCAACTTATATCCCCAGGCAAAGGTGAACATTCGGGTGCTAAAACAGCATCTCAGAGTGCCTGGGACAGTTACACAAGGCGTACTCGAAGGAGTTCTCCTTGGTGAAAGACTTCCCTCGTTTCAAGCAATGTCTGATGAAGCTACAGGGGGGAGACTGAAACATTTTAAGTCAGCCAGAGAGTTCAAACAGGAGGGGGCTTGGGTGAAAGGGTGGAGGTATGTGACAGTGCTATCATCAAGACCCTGTCAAGGTAGGGGAGTAGAACCCCCTCTAAGAGGAGGCTCACCAGGATAGGAGCGAGCACCAACACTGTGCCAGATGCAGAGAGCGGGAGTAGGGGTGCCCAGTCCCTGAAACCGCCCTATGTGCCACGACTGTCATCTTTGGGACTGTTTTTTGTCATGTAATGTTTCCCCGTACTCTTTCTGGCCCATGTTCACTTCTATCTATTTTAGGAGAACTCCCAAAAGGCACCTGAGAGCAACCAAGAAAACCCGGACCAGAGACAGGAGAATGGAATCAAGAAAAAACAGAGACTGGACTGGGAATTTCCCTTCCAAACAGAAATGAGATTCCCAACACCAAACATGCCAACCCTAGATGGTTCCCAGGCGAATGGTGGGGCAACAGAAAATTAACTGGGGGTGAGAAGAGACTGCAGGGGGACAGAAGTGACCTAGAGGCCCTCCCCAAATTAAATTGAAAACACAAGTCAGCAGCATCCGAGGAAATCCAGAGGGCGAATGAGTGGCCTGATCTCCTGGCTACTACTATCCCATCATAAACTGCAGACAAAACTGTGCTGGAAAAGTGGGAGGGGATTAGAGGGTTTTTTAAAGCATCTCACCTGCGAACCCAGCACCAAGAGAAAACAAGGTACATATTGGTTCCTAGAGACAGGTGAGCACTTTAACCAAAAGAGGGGGGTGCAGAACCTGCTGGACCACAGGAGGCAGGAGGAGAGGCAGAGTGTGGGTTGCAGGGGTGTGGTTAGGTGGCATGAAGCCGGATCGAGTTACCAGGCAGAGGTAGCTGAATTGGAGAAGAATGCAGGTGAGGTACATGTGAGAGAGAGAGAGTGGTACCAGTTGCGTGTGAGTAGTTTAGTGTGTGCCGGGGGATGTATAAGAGGTGAGTGGGAGAGACAGAAAGATAGCGCTAGAGAGGAAGATTTGTAGGGGAAATTAGAGAGAGGGTGAAAGTGAGAAAGAGAGTGTATGGTGGAGGGTGTGGAGATATGTGCAAAGCGATAGTGGGCGGAGAGACGCAGAAAGGGATGAAGGTAGTGGTAAAATAAGTGGATAGAGTGTGCTAATGCATAGAGAAGAAGGGTGTAACAAAAGGTGAGGAGGGGAGTGTAATGTGATGGAGGAGAAGGGCATAGTGAGGGTCAGGGGGCTAACAAGTTTAGTGAGAGTTGAGAGAGGGGTATAGTGACGGGTGAGGAGAGGGGTGGAAACGGTGAGAGAAGGAGAGAGAGAAGGTGTGGGAAGACTGGAGGGAGCAGGAGAGGAGACGGTGGGAGAGAGGAAGGAGGTAGTAAGATCAGACAGTGGTGCGTAAGGGAGTGACTGAGGGTGAGACTGAACCAGAGCATCTGAGATTGCCCCTTTTCTGATCAAGCTGCATGGACAGTTCTGTGGAGTCTTAGGATAGGGCGCTATAAAATCCCTGAGGGTAGCCTGACGTATAAGGCAGTAGCCTTTAGGGCCTTACCAAAAATATGTTGTTATGTAGCAAGGTTACCCATCACTAGTTGACCAGTGATCACTGGTATTTAGGGATGTCTGGGCTAGACATTGGGAATCCCATGGGAGTCAAAAAGAGAGATGCCCAATAGTGTGTCCCCCCCCTTACCAGTCAGTGCATTCCATCAATTCTATCTGTTTTACTATTGATTCATCTACCTGTCTTAATACTGAACAATGTACCCATTTGGTGATGATGACAGTCGATAGACCTTACACTGATTTTTTAATGATATTAAGAACCCTTGCTTCTTCCAGGATACACTGCGAGGTATTAGGGCCCTTTGTGGCAGACCTTATGCACACTAGGCATATTTGTGTTTCTTAATGCAACATGCCCTTTTATTTGGAGGGAGCGCCGGGGAAGACTAGGACGAGCTGGAATACTCCTCCTCTGTGTCAGAGGTTGAGAGAGCCAGCCAGTAGGAGCAAACAGAACCCAGGGAGCAGGGGCAGATGGAAGTGAAACAGGAAGATAGGGAGACAGTGGTTGAGGAGGGGAATACCCTGGTTCAGGAGTATAGACAGTGGTTGAGCAGGGAAAGATGGTGGTTGAGGAGAGGGAGATAGAGCATGAGGAGATGGATTGGGAAGAATGGGAAACAGCAAGAGAAGAGGGAGGCTAAGCATGAGGAGGGGTGTATGTGGCACAGTCACTCCAGGAGCACAGATGGTGGGCAAATATCTTGAACATGGACTTGGTGGAGAGGAGAAGGTATTTGAGGAGCAGCAGGGATAGTTAGCTGCAGAGATACACTGGGACAAGGAGTAGAGGGAAGAGGAGGTGGTGATGCTGCCGGAGACCAAAGACCACCAGGCCGAAGAGCCAGAAATGGCCTTCCAATCCAAGGATGGGACCAATACTCACAATAGAACACATAGGTTATACCCAAGCTATCTGTATCAACACAGAAAAAGGTAGACAAACCTGATTAGGAACTGAGAGCGACTATCGCTCTCACCAACCTTGCTGTGTTAAAAACAATCTTAAGGAGATACAGACTCCATCAATGCATAGGAATATAAGGCCTGCAGGGTGCTGTTTGAGTTACTGTTGTATTGTTCATTTATTATTTTATGTTTCTTTTGAGCGCAACTAGAGAGATTAGAAAAACTGAAGCCAGTGACATTACCTCCCATCTGGTCATGGGTGTGGGGCTACATCAGCTTTCCACAGGGTGCGACAGTCAGTTGGGAGGCAATCAGTGTAATATGCAACCTGTGCCAGAAGCCAGTTCTTCAAGGTAATGAGAGAAAGAGTTCCTTGTTCATTTCTCGGATGTGAATGCACTGTAGAGTGTGGCATAATGATGTGCTCAAGGGGCATGCATCATGTGCCACAGATGCAAAAAGTGCTGCACCCTCCAGCAGTGGTACCAGTGGCTGCAAAGGAGGGAAAGATGACACTCCAGTTTGCAGCTAGCCAGATTCCAGCAAGCTACCCGTACCCCACTGACTCTGGGCCAGCGCAACCATCTCCCCAAACCCCCATGTCTGGCCCAGCACAGCCTGACCCATTGGTACTATTAAATAGCAGAGCCATTTTACCACCACTAGCAGCACAGCCTCCTCTTGATGGTAGGATTCAGGGTATGGTGCCATTAGGGCAAAACAGGTGAGACAGAGCATTGTGGAATGCAGGCACATACTGTGAGCATTGCATGATTTCTGTCAGGTAGTGTGGGCTGGATAATGAAGTAGTGGTGGGTGCCATGGTGAAGCACATGCTCCTGCACCACTCTACCCTCTTCTAGAAGACTGGGCAAGAGGGTACTAAAAGGGGGGGTGCATAGTGAACTGGGGAAATTATATAAAGACATTAGTAGCTCTGCTGGTTGATAGCCCTAAATAAATTGAAGCAGGACGAGCGAGGGACTCAGAGAGTGGCTATACTGGTTATACTGGTTGACAGAGCCCAATAAATTGAGGCAGAACATCCACTTTATGGGTATAATATAAGGTCCCAGAAAGTGGCTCAGATGGTTGGTAGAGACACATAAAATGAGGAAGAACCATCAGTTTAATTTTGTGAGTATGGAACTAGGGCTTGGATAGTTGTTTTGCTGGTTGAGCCAAATACATTTTGCAAGATGGGAAAACTAAGGATTTACTTTTGTAATGCAATCACCTACTACTGACAGAGTCGAAAGCTCCACAATCGTTCCTCGTGCCACTCTGTCCAAGTGACAGTAGCTGGCATGCACACAGATCTTCATCACACAAGTAGCCTGTTGGGTGGTCGTCTAGGAGATAGGACTGTTTTTTCCCCTGCCATAGTCTTGGCCAATAACATGGTCATTAAATTCTATGAAAGTAATTTCTCTCATGTCTGTCTCATGGAGGCATCTCTGTGATCAGAGAAATAGCCCCAACAGTGGCAACCCCCTATTAACACTGCACAAAAGCCGGAGGAAGCTAGTTTTTCCACAGATAATTAAACATGTATAGCTAGCCACAATGACTGCTTGCCAAGCCAGCATTGCAGTGGATTGCAATCACTACCCAGAAGGCATGTGCTGGGAACATATGCAACCATCATCTTGTCTGAAGTAGGCCTTTTGAATTATCACAGGGACCCCGATGCACATAGCAAGGCTGACTCAGATCCTCCAGGACATTGCAACAGGAAATGTAAAATGTTGCCTTGCACACTGACTCTTTCCTGCAATGTGCCAAATCACACCCTCCAGTCAAATAATGTGCTGCAAAAATCCTGCAAGAAATACGATTGTGTGCCGCAAAATGTTCATTTATGCTGAAACTGACTGAGAAAAGACATTCTGGGAGCTGAAAACAGAAGTCAAAACTCTTGTTGCAAGAGCAAGGCTTGGCTCCATTGTGCAAGGTTTGAAATTGATCAATCCACTTTAACAAAATGAGTTTATATTTGGATGATATTCTCCCTTTTACGAAATCATCTTCTGACTGAAGAAGGATTGCTCTGGAACTTTGTTCAGGTACAGTTTGCCCAAAGTCCTCAGTCAGTGAAGGAAAGCTAAAGTTTTCAAAGAAAAGAGCAAGAACATTCTCCCATCCACTCCAGGGGAACATTTGGCGTGACCTGCTGTTGGACCAGATCTACCTGCCTCTGAGACAATATACCAGTGACTCTGCTTCTGAAAGTGGCAGTCTTGTAAGTGCTCTCTAGAAATTGTCCTGGCTGGGAAGGGTAGAAGAAGGACTCACCATCTTGTCTGGGACCCTGGCCAGGGCCTCTCAGCAACCACAGATCAAAGCAACACCTTTGTTTTCTATTTCCCACCTCAGACCGCTTTTTGAGCCAATTCGACCACTTTCAAGTCATTTTGAGCTGCTGAAAGACCTATGACATTCTACATTTTGTGATGACTTCAAACTGTCAAGTTGACCACAGCCTACCCGTTTTCCAGAACATTTTGTACCGACCACCGCTGCAGAGCCACGTTGCATCACTGGACCCTGCCCAACTGACTAAAATGTCTTGATGCCGACTTGACCCATTGGTTAGTGCTGCCTCGAGCGTCGTCATTCCAACGCATGCTTCAAAGTGCCTAGAATTTCGGCTGTATGCATTAGAGCCCCAATAACAGGAGTGAAAGGTATCTGTGGTATTTTCCTACCTCAGGCCTAGTTTAAGTTCCCTAGTGAGCTAGTGACATTTAAGGTCTTACTCTTTACCATTGAAATACATGTTCTAACAACTTGAACATTGCTGCAAAGACAGTCGCCTGTACACCCCTGTATTAATTCCCAGAGGGCCTCCTGTAGCCTATGCCTCGCATATCCTTTACTGCTGCGCCCTCTTACTCTCGTGTCTGGTGCGCATGATAAATGAATAAAACAAACAAACAAAAACAAACAAAGGTCTGCATACTCTGCGTATTCCTTTACAGGGATGGTTTGTTAGTGTTTTTAATGATGTGTGTGCACGTTTAGTTTCACTAACGACTCACAATTATATAGAACCTTCAATAGACATTTTGTTTATGTTGGAGCCACAGTACTGTTTTTACTTTGTTTTATAATGTCATGGGTGTCTGCGACATTAGCGCCTAGCACACGTGCAATGATACACAGGAGCCTAGTTGATGCTTGGAACTAGTGCACAGGGCTTGTGCACCAACCTTTTATTAACTTGGTCACATGGTGACCCGTGTGACCACACACACGCGCATGCATGGGCTGTCAGGTGACAGCTCAAGTTCAACATCCCATGCCAACGATAATAACAATAACAACAATAAAGTATAACTTTATTAACACGCCAGATTGTCCTGAACACTGTCTGTAATCCTTGGCCGACTGCATTCTTGTGCAGCTGGCCCCCCTTGCATCTTATCACCTTTGGCCGGATCAGCTCGTATCACTTACTGGGGTGGCCGGGGCACCTACTTCCAGGAGAAAAAAATCTCCATCTTCTTCCGCCTGTGAGGCCGATACCTCACCCTCTACCCCCTGGCCCTCGTGCTTTGTGGCATAGTCTTGCAGAGGGTGGTGAAGTGCCCAGTCTTGTGGCACCTCCCGCACTGCCGGCCCAATGACGGACACTGTCCAACATGCAGCACTGCCCCGCCGCTGACAGACTACTTTGCACCTATGGTGAACATTGACTTTGAGCGCTTCTAGTTTAGGCAGACAACTCAAGGCCTAGATGAGTCGCTGAACACTTATTACTACAATAAACTCCACCTATTGGCGGCCACATGCACCTTCATGGATGAGGATGGCGAGGTTCGAGGTCAAATCATAGCTGCCTGCCACTCAAATAAGCTGCACACTCAAATATTAAAAGAGCCAGGAATGCCTATAGCAAAAATGCTGTAGCTTGGAAGTGTCCATGAGCTGGCCACCGCAAGATGAGCGATGATGGAGGAGGCCATCAAGGGCCTGAAGGTGGGCAAAGTACTTGCAATCCGCACCCAGAACAAGAAAGGCGAGGCAGGAAGAGTGGCATCCCTGAAACCAGATATGGAGGAAGCATCCCCTCGAGCATGTGAATATTGCTGGCTTACACCCCTCTTGAAGACTGTAGCCCCTGCCCTCTGCACATGCTGCCATATAGAGGTGAAGTGGGTGTACTAATCATGTTATGACTGTTTCACCTTTATGATTGAGAACACTGCTGGTGTTTAACTGAAGGTAAATCATCTCAAACAGAGAGATTTTGCAGCTGCTACTAATGGCCCAGTTGTCCTCCAGTGATGGTTCTCAATAGATAGTTAGGCAACAGGCACATGTGACCTTCTTTCTTGGATCCCTGGGGTAAAGGAGAGGGACGTATACTAAAATGGCAGCAACTGTAACAGGGAGCAAAGAGGAATTGGAGTTACTACCATGTTCATATCAAGGACACATGAAAGTAGAAGTGTGGGGGAAGCTCTCATGGATGATAAAGTGGGAGGTGTCTCCGACTCCATAGTCTTGTGTAGTGACTTGGCCTTCAGTAGCTCCCTCAAGAGGTTTTCTGTTAGAGGACCAGTGCTGGCAGGGGCAGCTGAGATGTTGGTGTTAAAGAAAGCAAGCATAAAGCATGCTAGTGTTATTGAAACTGTATCAACATTGACACAGTATACAGAGTAGGACAAGAGGGTGAATTTGCTTTTTTTCCTGGACAGTAGGGATCCCAGTTTAGTCAATGGAGAGTAACATAATTCTGGAAATGGATAAAGGTTTGTTCGGTGGGTGATTGCCCTGACTTGCTGGAAAAGCAGAAATCGCATAACAATATTTGTGACCCTCAAAAATCAGGATGTTGCAAATTATATTTCTTGGTAGATAAAAAAACAAGTTAAGTTCATGAAAATGTAAATACATGTTTTTCAATGATTCTGTGCTATTCCTTGGTTAAAAAATTTAGCTCGATAAAAAACACGTAAACACAGTGTTGAACCTGTCTATCAGACTCATTCAGGAGCCACAGAATGTACACTTGTAAGTCGGGTAAGAGACAGAAAAAAGACACAGGGGATCATTGCATCTCCGCCGGTCAGGAAGAAATTGCCAGTATTTCCGTATTACGGCACTTTTCCGGTCCAGCAGAGTACAAGTTTGCCGGTGGGGGTTACCTGATTTACCTCCAGCCAAGAGCTGAAGGTAAATCAGGCCACCACTGGACAAAAACAGATTGTATAACCATCACTGGTATTACCAGTGCTGGTAACACTGGCAGTCCTCTCCATGAAGTCCTAGGGGACTCCATGGAATGAGGATTTACCGCACCTCCTTCCTGCCAACTGTAATATCCCAGTAATACCTGGATATAAGGTGGCCGGAATGGTAATACCGTTTAATGGTATCCCGCCAGATTTACCGGCAGGATACCACTAAACTCCTAATGAGGGCCACAGTCTTCAGCACAGTAGCTCACTAGAACTGGCTAATAGAACTTTCTCAGAGGCCCTGAAACACACAGCTAGGAGTCATTCTTCAAATTTCTTGTGTTTTTCTTTTCCTGGCAGGCACTTCACTTCCCAAAACTGGGCTATCCATGAACTAGAGTAACTTTAGAGAAGCTGATTAAGGACAAACCTAGGATTGGTTATTTTGAAGTAATCGGTGTCTTCTTTTTAAAATCGAAGCTTGTAATACATGTTTGGTAAATTTTACATTTAAAAAAATGAAGTGTGGTGGCTGAGTGTTAGTTTAGAGACTCTTCCCCTGATGGGTTCTTCTTTCTCTTGAATGGAAAGTAAGGTGGTATGGAGACAGTGGTTGTATGTAGAGACCACCACACTATGTGAAATGTTTTTGAGTTTTTTTTTAAAGCAATTAATTCAATTTTTTAAACGCTATATTCTCATCAATTATGGGTGGTAGAAAGGTCTCTCGTGGCATGATATGTGGGCATCTTTATGTATTCATTGTTATTTTTAAAGTGTTTTACAAGTTATTTTTACATATTTGTTGCAATAGTTTTGTCCCTTCTGTTTACTTTTTGAAGTTAATTATGACATTGTTTTACTAACAATATCTAATGATTAAAATGTTATTTTGTTATTTTTTCCCCCTTCAATATCTTTGAATTTGTTGGAGATTGGTGGTTATTTATTTTGGAATAACATTAGGTAGAATGCTAATAACTTGATGACCTCTGCTTTATTGCATCAAATATTGACAGCCAAAATGGTGCCTCAAAGCAGGACAATTACCAGCAGCTAATTAGGTCAAGAATAACATACATTTGTATGCCTGTGGAGACTATGGGCAGTCTACAACATTCAGTCCTGATAAGAGTAATTCTGTAAGGGAAAGAAACAGCAAGTCAAAGTGCTGGGTCCTTACAGAAATGGGCAACTCTCAATGAAATGATTATTTTGGCTAACCATGTGCTAAAAACGTCACCTTTCGGCTCAAACTAATAAACGACATTTTTTAAATGCTAACAAGCATTTGACAAAAAACGTTTCTTTTTTTATTTTGTATTCTTTTTATTTACAAACAAATTTCAAAAGGATACAAAAGGAAAAGAGATTCGGCCTCATCACGAGTTGGGCGGTAACGCTGGGCCAATAGCGCTGGCGTTATCTGCCCTACCGCCAAACCCACCGGTGCTAATAGCGCCGGATCACGGGTTTGACGGATTTGGAAGTCCCCATTCCCCATTGAGCCCATTCGGGAATGCCCCATTCCCCATTGGGCTCAATGGGGAAATTTCACTTCATACCGCCGGCGGATTTCCCGCCGGCGGTATGAGCGTGAAATTTCAGCGGATTTCCCGCCAGCTCAGAGCTGGGGAGAAATCCGCCAAAGCCCTGATTTCGCGGACCCTTAAATCCGGCGGTAACAGCGCTACCGCCGGATTTAAGGGTTACCGCCAAACTCGTGATGAGGCCCATTGCAATAAAACATAAGCAACTTGATGCAAGCCAGTAAAACATTGTGTATGGCACAGTTTGAATGACAAACAAAGAGGTATTCCAGAGCATGTTTGTTCAAGAGCACAAACACACAATTTTCAACATGAGGGAAGTTACTCTACTGTAGTCGCACCAAGATGTTAACGGACGGGTCTGTTAAATAGATAGCATGGACATGGTCCCTTAATATCCATGGGTCTAGAGGTAAGTGATGTCATATTTCTAAAATGTTCTTCAGTATCATGGTAAATTGCAACATCCTGTACCCAAGTTTGCATCAGTGGGGGTCAGCATTTCCCACAGGCCCATGCAACACACCCCTTGGCCAAAACAAATAACAGCTCAGCAAGCCTTCTAGCATAAGAGGGAATGTTTTTCGTAAAGCCCAGCAAACCGATCCACACCTGCACCCAGATAGCATAAATGTGCACACACACCCAAACATAGTGAAGGAAATCAAACGCATAGGCGCTACATCTCCTGAAGAAGGATGAGGCCGCCGGGTCGACTTATTGAAGACATGCAGGAGTATACTTAAAGTGAAGGAACTTAAAGCGACTATTAAAGGAGACACATTTTATCTGTGCACACATTTCATCAGGCATCTGCCGTTAAGATTGTTCCAATGCTCTATGAACCACCTCTGAGTACCCCGACATGTTCTCTATCCCACCAGCATACAGCTTGGATACGAGCTGACCTTTACCAGAGGCACAGATCACCTCATGCAAGATTTCAGATGTCTGAGGATGGCTTGTGAATGTGTTGAGGAGAACCTTAAATGTATTTCGAATCCTGAAGTACATAAATATGTTCAAGTGCAATGTGCCTCCCAGTCTTTTAAACATGTCTAGAAGACATACATGTACTTTCTGGAAAAAGGTCAGTGATACAGACTAAGCCTAATACATGTATACATTGAATATAAGCCTTCTTGCTTGTTATATTGATGCCAAGCACATTGTCAATGGGGAGCAATAGGGACTACAGTGGTTTCTCATTCAGTATGGAGGCTACACAGGTCCAGCATGCACATGCACTGGTCATGACATTGATTTTGCTGGATTTAGTTCTGACACCTTTAATGAAAACGGATCTGAGTAATGTTAGGGCCGCTATTGCCCTTTCATTGTGCACATGAGGCCAGTCTAGGTCATGTGAGTACCAAAATGAGAGATATTTGCCTGGGCTACAAGGTAATAGAGTTCAGGTTTGGGAAAACCAAGTTCTCCCCGAACGAGGGGAGCAACCAGTTTGCCCCAGCCTGGCCTGTTTACCCACCCAAACAAATTTCAAAAGCGCACTCTTTAGTTCCTTGAACTATGACTTGGCGAGGCATAAGGGCTACATCAAGAAATAAGCAGATAAAATGTAGGTAGCAGAGTCATCCTAACGAAAGACTTTTCTGAATAATGAGAGCAGGAGGTTCCTCCATTTGGAGAGAGTGTCTTTGTCACTCTGCAGTGCTGCCCTGTAGTTCTCTTTCAGAAATACCTCAAGAGTTCTTGGCTACTTATATCCCTAAATATGTAGTCTTATCCACAAGCCACCGAAACCCCAATCTATCGTGGTGCTTGGCTGTTCTGTCCATGAGGGGAAACAAAATCATCTTGGATGCATTAATCCTGAGTTTGGAGAAGTTTCAGAATTTGTGATCATCACGCATTACCATCTCAACATTCATTTGGGGGTTCTTAATGAATAGTGTCATGTCATCAACATATAGGAAATTATTCATTTGTGTGAAACTAGTTGTATACCCTGATGCCTGTGTCTCTCCCTAATTAGGGCTGCAAGGGGTTCAATAGAAAGGGTGAATAATAAGGGGGATAGAGGGCATCGCTGCCTTGTCCACCTACCAAGTTGGAACCTCTCTGAGAGTACCCCCGTAGTGCATCACCTAGCAGTCAGTAGATTCTGTAGCAGCGAGATCAGCGATTGGAAGAAGGGACCCGCGCCCACCCTACGCAGTAGCATCTGTAACAATTGCCATTCAATCAAATAAGGCCAAAACAGCCTGTAGATACAGGATGTGGATCAGACCAAACAAACGCCAGAGCCCACGGGAGGTGGACCACCCTTGGATAAACCCAGAATGATCCGCAATTACGCCGCTCAACATTCATTTGGCCAGTCTATTAGAAAGTATTTTGGCCAGGATCTTATTGTCTATATTGAGGAGGGTGATTGGCCCATAAGATATACACTTCATTGGATCTTTATTGGTTTTTAGTAGTAAAGAGATCACTGTTTCCCTCATTGTCTTGAACAGGGCCCCGCCTTCAACCGCATGTTATATATGTTCAGGAGGTGGGATCCAGGCTACGGCATACTCCTTCTAGAATTCCATCCCAGGAGGTTTCCAACTCAGCAGGCATTTAATTGCTGCATGTTTCTCTTGCATAGAGATCGGGCCAGTCAAAGAGAACCAATAGAGTCCCAACTGGTCTAGGTATTGTTCAATTTGTTGTGGGTATTCGTTTAATGCTGAAGTGTATAATGTGGTATAAAATTGAACAACACTATTCAGAATATCTGTATCAGATTGGGAAATATAAACACTAGAGTCCCGGTTTGAGTGAGAAAAAGTATGCAGCCTGTCTGCATGAAACAACCACACAAGTGTCTCATGGGCCTCTGACCATCCCCAAATTGCTGAGCAATGATCTGAGACCCTAAGTATTTGCATTCCCTTTGAGCTGTGTCCCTGAATTGCCACAGTGTAGACTGTATAGCCTCTAATATTATGGGGTCTTCGATGATGCTGAGTTGCCTATCTAGGTCTTTAAACTGGTTTTCATGGCAAGTCAGCTCCCATTGTTAGCCCGCAGAACCCCTTTGAACCGGAGGAACAGGTCCTTTGAGACAAGGTAACAGTATATGAGATGGATGAGGATGCAGATCTTACTCATTCATTAATAATCAGACCGACTCAAGAAGTTGGCAAAAGTCAAAGCTGTTTTAATAATAAGTTTTTAAAACAACGAGTACAACGGACATCAACGGACATCACACATCACGATCTCCACGCATTTCATAAAAAACATTACTTTTATACAAAAAATGTGTCATAAGTGACGTCATACTACGTGACAAATAAGAAAACCTACTAGAGGTTGTGGGTGGTTTGCGAGGAACATCTACATATACTTTCTATGGGATACAGGGACGTGATTGGGTCTCTAAGATCAGGTGGCCAGTTAAGCCCATCCCAATTGCAAGTTATCTTCTGTGTAATACTAATACACAACTATTGGCTTCTCAAACTATAGGTCTCCTTGATATGTGGCCTTCTATAATTGGTCAGCACGCTTGTACCCTTCTGGAATATTCCACTTGCTAGCAGCACGCAAGCTGCTACCCCATGTGCTGGGGGTTGACCCGGTCATGCCTCCCCACCCAATTAGCCCAACATCTATCCTCACTCCTGCGGTCTGCTCTTCAATTAGTTCTTTTGTACTCAGGCTTGCAGAGGCTCACTATGCCTGAGAATAAAAGGGAGTGTGTCATGACCTTATATTCTGGTCTCGGTCTAGCTCGCCCCAAAGTCTATTTTCATCTGACCATGTGACTGCAGACCACGTTTTTGAGCTCTTCGTTTTATTTAATATTATTAAATGAAGAAATATTGGCACCCTCAGGGGTTTTCATTCTACCTCAAACCGGAGCTCAGCTTGCTTCTCACATTATTATATCCCCTCGAGTAGATAACTAGGCTCTCGGCAGCCCCCACTCTTGACACTGGGCCAGGCAAGCCATTCTCGAATCTTCCTTTGCCATCAGCTATTCTTATTCTGCTGCGCCACACTTCCAGCCCTTTCATTCACGGGGTCCAAGTTTGCGCAAATACATTGTGGAACATCCAGATTCTATACATTCCTATATATAGCAAAAAGCGTGTGCTGCAAACTCTCATCTCAGAACAAGTTATCATGCCATGTTCTTTCTGGAGAGGAGCGCCTGCTACCTTTTTTGAAATATTTGCAAGGAACTTGGGGTTGGTCACTGAAAAACGTGTATGGGGTTGCTTTTGGTACTCTTGTTCAGAGAGGAATTGCCATAGCATTTCGGTGCTGGACTGTCAATGTGGCGGGACAAAGACTGATATGCAAATGGATATTTCCCATCTGTGAAAGGTACAGTGAGCAAAAAGCGTGTGCTGCAAACTCTCATCTCAGAACAGGTTACCATGCCATGTTCTTTCTGGAGAGGAGCGCCTGCTACCTTTTTTGAAATATTTGCAAGGAACTTGGGGTTGGTCACTGAAACACGTGTATGGGGTTGCTTTTGGTACTCTTGTTCAGAGAGGAATTGCCATAGCATTTCGGTGCTGGACTGTCCATGTGGCGGGACAAAGACTGATATGCAAATGGATATTTCCCATCTGTGAAAGGTACAGTGAGCAAAAAGCGTGTGCTGCAAACTCTCATCTCAGAACAGGTTATCATGCCATGTTCTTTCTGGAGAGGAGCGCCTGCTACCTTTTTTGAAATATTCCTATATTTATATATACATTGGTGTATCTCCTGCAATCTATTCACTACGTGTAGCCAGTCTTATGATTACCTTGTCTTCTTGCGTTGCTGCATCTGTACATGTGTAAAATGGTTTTTGATTTTCTTTAGTGCTTCCCCGCATGTGCAATCTTCATTTCGCTCCCGAAATGTTGCTTATTTCACTACTTCATCATCAGATTCTATAAGGTCTACATTCATTCTTCATTCGCATCTCTTCTGGGTGTGTCACGTCTGCTTTATGTGTCGTCACCAACCCTCTCTTTCATTCATTTTCACACGTCTTCCGGAATTTCCTTCAGGAGACCGTCATTTCTTCGTGAATACATATAGGGTTTTCTCAATGGATAACTTGTTTCATGGACTTTTGGCGATAGAGGCACCATTATTGGCATTGCGCATGTCGCAATTTCCGGTTGCCAACATATAGGCAGCATAGGGGTGGAACTTCCGGTAGAGATACTTGGCTCCTCAAGTACACCTTCTTCCTTGGATATACAGACACCCCTCATGAAACATTTAAATGATTCCCATAGCTTCAACATTGATTGACCTGAGCCAGTGTTATTTACAAAGAATTTTGATATTTATTCCTGAAGTGTGGTCTTGAAGACCACGTCCAGTAGTGCATCCATTTTAAATTTCCACCCCACCCTGTGTCGTCAAGGAACATTAAATTAAATACCCCCTGAGGAGTGATCTGACACTGTGTGGGCATGGATATAAAACTCCCCAATCCATCTCACCCACTCATAACCACACAAGACATAATCAATGTCAGTTGCAGCATCATGGACTGAGGAGTAAAAGGTGAAATCTCTCATGAATGGATTCCTAACTCTCCACACATTCTGCAAGCCGTACATGTGACAAAGTAGTTCAATGCTAGCTGCTGCTTCGGACAAAGGGAGGGGAATTTGGGAGGTTCTGACTAGAGAAGTGTCTCGAACCAAGTTGAAATCACCACCCTATATAATCACAATGTCACAGAATGTTAGTAACTGCTGAGCGATTCAATCATAATAATCGGGCATGTCAAAATTTGGGGCCTAACAGTTAAGGTAACTACTTTACCATATAGAAACCCAGTCACTATTGTAAAATGACCTCAAACATCATAACCATAACATTCATCCAAAACCTTTTGTTTTCCTGGAAGCTGTCCCCAAACTCCTGCCACATACCACTAACAATCCAAAACGGTCAGTGATAACGCCCTTCCCACAACTTCTAAAAAAGTCTTGATTTAATTCACTATTGGGGCAACTAGAGCTGGTCAGCAGTACCCTTGCCATTAGGGTTTTCATCAGACCTATATTAGCGTTAAGACCCATGGGTGATAAATAAATGAAGCCTCCATAACCAATCTGCTCAACATTTGCATTGCTACCATGAGTTTAGGGTCAGGTTTCCTGAAGGGGGGTTGCCACCCCGATGTCAGTGGAGGACTGTGAGTTGGGCATGGATTCAGCAAATTCATCAGCTGTTTTGGGTGAGGTGAAAAAATATACTTTCCCACTCTACTCCATCCTAAACTTGGCCAGGAACATCATTGAATATTTGATATTCCTTGCTCTAAGTACTTGTTTGATACCTGTGAATGTCTTCCTTGAGTCTTGAACCTTAGCAGAAAAATTGGGAAATATGTGAATTGTGTCCTCTTTAAACCCCTTTTATCCACGCCGCTCTGAGGATGGTGTCACAGTAGTCTCGATAGTTCAGTAGATGGGCAAATTTCGGGAGAGGTGCTGCCCTATCCCCCGGGAGTAGCAAGCTATTTGATAATCCAAACAACTACTCTAATATTGTGACTAAGTGGTAGGGCATTGACACCTTGTCCTGTGACTGGAGGAGGGAGGGGGGAAACTCACTCCTAATCTTAGATAGGGCATTTCGTTTGTGTAATATAACTTTTGATATGAATGTGCTAGTTTCATTAAAAAAAAGACCATTACAATCTGTACATCAGTATGGATGTTTTGAGATGTGATATGACTCTGAGATTTTTCATATTATTTTATAATATCCATAATGTTACACATTTGGGATTTGGTGTGGGCTGAAACAAATATGTTTTGTCTACAATGCATAATTTGTTTTAGGTTCCTCATATCTACCAGTATAAAGTGATAGACATTTAAATCATTCAATCTCTGCTCACTACACAACAAATGAAACCCTTGTCTAGCTTTGAGAAGAAATATATCGTAAATAAATGCCACTTCTGGCCTGCAGTTGTCACTGTGTTACATTGCAAATAGTTATTTTCCATAAAACTGCCATAGGAAAGATCTAAATATTATGTTCTCTTGGTATGCTTGTCTCAACAAGATTAAGCAGGCAAATATTACTGTGGAGAAGCACCCCTCTTGTGACATATTCCTGAGGTGGGAGTTTACTGCTCCAAGCTACAGTGTTATGGAAAGTAGCACTTACAATGGGTTTTCTTTTTTTCATTTAAACTATGTATCATTTTAATAAATCAAATACATTGCAAAATATAATTGTTGAAAAATGACTAAAAGGTTATTTTATAATTCACACAGTTTTTTTTCTCTGTGCTTTGGCACAAGGAATGTTGTACTGTGGTGAAAAACAGAAACTGTTAATTCATCTATGAAAATCCAAAATAAATGTTCTGGGAACTGATGAGTTCTTTAGTTTGTACCTTGCCCTTATTCTTTTGGATTTAACTATTTTCCTATTTTAACAAAGAGTTTTTGTCTTCCTGTTTTTCCTTGATATCGGCAACTCAATCTCAGGATACAATGGGCCTCATTACGATCCGAGCGGTAACCATGGCGCTATTTGCGCCATGGTAGCCACCGGTAAACTACCAATTCCGCCATGGTGAATGGCGGAATTACCGCCCCATTCCAAGGTTTGTGGGGGCGGTAATTCCCCATCCAGCATGGCCCTTCCCCATTCCCATTTGAGCCCCCACAGGGCTCAATGGGAATGGGGAAGGTGGTAATTACTGTACCGCAAATTGCGGTACTGTTGTTACCTCCAAAGTCCCTTTGCAGGTCCCGTCCTTAACAGCTGGTAAAACCAGCCGTTAAGGGAGGACCCGCAAAGGGACCTTGGAATAGGGCGGTAAGGGATTACCGGTATCAGTGCCCTTACCGGTATCGGTAATCCCTTACCGCCCGGGTCGTAATGAGGCAAAATGTATTTAAAGGCGCTAGAAATGGTTACAGTTTGTGGAATTATCTTTGGGTAAATGTCTCTCTTGCTCTATTGAAACACATTCTGTTCACTGTTTTTTTAGGGAAACATCTTCAATTTCGTATTATCTTACACACAGACCGCTAGACTATGCGTGCTTTATCTAAAGCATCTATTCTCAAAATGTTTAAAAACTGCACTTAATATTTGTAGTTAAATTCTTTTATTTTAAGAAAAAAACATGTTATTTTGGTTCACTTTATTTTAATTGAAAGAAAACAGAAATTGGATCAAGATAATACGATCCGGGTAGGAGTCAAATCAAACATTGAATGACTTGGCCCGATTCTACTTGTGAGCAATCTCTTTCATGGCTCGAAAGGTTTGAGCCAAATCAAATCATACACACATATATATATATATATATTCAGTGAAACGACTTTTGTTGAAGCACTATTAAGGTGAAACAATCTGAGGCTAGGACACCCTTGGAATTCAGTGAAACAACTTTAGTTGAAGTGACATTAAGGTGCTGATTCTAAATAACAAAAGCTCTGAAATTCGGCAGCAATGCCACCTTAACTATGAGGCCCCCATTGCGCAGCCTCTAAGCACACTGATGAAATCATACATAACATCATATATGACATGACGTAAGGATTTGTCGTGGGAGGATAGCTCAAGGGCCATGTGCTCACCTTGGAAGGAAGACGGAGCAACACTGGCTCGATCTCCATGTCCGTGCTTAGAAACCTCTGGGTATTAAGCACGTTATAAATATATGTCAATGATATTACTGGTACAGTAGATCATGCAAGCAAGTAAGAGAGAAGCATGAATTAAAAAGTGTGTTTCTACATGCAAGTGGGGATTCAAGTGCAAAGTTGGGTTGTAGTTTGCATTTCAACATATTGTCCGTTTACAATCATGGTATTCTAGCACACCAGAGTTACTCTGTATTGAATGAACATTTACCATGATAAGATACTCTGTACTTCTATCAGCCTGTTCTAAAAACATTCCCGTATTCAAACTATTTTCAAAAATAAAACACTCATTGGGTCATTTTACAAAAAATGTTCATTGAATGCAGGCGACCACCAATGTTAGTACTTCTGTGCTGTTGGGATGCGTGCTTAAAATTTTAAACATTTACACAAGCGGAGTTCAAAGGGAAAAATAAAATCAGATGAACTGCCATTACTCATCATTTGTAGTCTCTGCGTTGGAAGTCGGGTGAACAATCCTCCACTGCTTTCACAGTAGAAGCAGTTGGTCGCGACACACTTTGACTTACTTTTTGCTGTGATTTGCAAGCACACGCCAGGGGTCCTCAGCCAGATGGGCAGCTGACGATTGTGACACGTTAAGACTCCCTGAACACGATGTGCATTCTATGTGCCAGGCTTTGTAGATTTTTGGCAGTGGCCTCCGTATAGTGGTCAACATATTGAATGCAACATTGTTTTGTCTCAACAAGAATCTCTAGTTATGTATTTTCTTCAACCTTAGAAAACTACAAGATCACCGACACCATTAACGTACATTGCTCTGGCTCTTTAGCTAGAGTAATGGTGTGCAACCCACACCGCTGGCTTCACTAGCCAAGGTTCACAGTTCTGCCATTATTTTGAATGCCCTGTGCGGAGGCATTTTTCCAATCGGTATGCACCCCTCACCTTGACATTAACGAGAATTACCAATAAACTATTGAGAATACTGAACCTTCCCATAGCGGTGCCCGCTCACACCTAGAATTTGTATACTCTGTACCTCTATCACCCTGTTCTAAAAACATTCCTGTATTCAAACTATTTTCAAAAATAAAACACTAATTGGGTAATTTTACAAAAAAATGGATTGAATGCAGGGGACCACCAATATTAGTACTTAGGTGCTGTTGGGATCCCTGCTTGCAATTTTAAACATTTACGCAAGCAGAGGGCCTCATTACGAGAAGTGCACTATAAACACAGGGTCATTACCGGCATGGAGGAAGTAGCGGGTCCGTGCTCGTTTGATGCCGCTAATAGCGGCTGATTCCGAGTGTGCGGGCACGCGCAAACCCCCATGCCGGTAATGGCCATACCGCCATGCCGCTAAAAGGCCCTCCAACCACCCGATAGCGGCATCAAGGGACCCGCCGATACCGCCTCTGCCTAGGAGGAACCCCTTAATACCGACCCGGTAAGAACACCATGTAAATACCGTTTGGGAGGCACGAGCACGTAATACCAGACCCCGAAGTAACGTCATTGCGTCAGAACGGGAAATGCGCCGGCGGCCATCTTTAAAAACACAATCCATTGCAATCCTCCCAAAGCACCAGTGTTGCATAGGAGAGACCTGGGCCATTGAAAAGAACATGTCTAAGGCAACCCGAAAAACCAACCCCCACCTGGCAAGAAGCGTTTCTCAGATGAGGAGTTGAACATGTTGGCAGATACCCTTGCTGGTGATGCCGATGAGGTCTTCACCCATAACCTCAAAAAGGAGGTGCAGCAGAGGAAGAAGGAGATATGGGAGGAGGTAGCCCGCAAGGTGTCTGCAGTCGGCACCACCCCACGCACAGTCAAAGACTGCAAGAAAAGGTAGGATGACCTCCACCTCAGGGTCAGCAACATCCTGGGCAGCAATCGTCAGGAGGCCATGGCCACAGGCAGGGGTGCCCACTCCCCGGTCATGCGCTGGGAGGAGACATGCAGCACTACCATCCAGATGGAGTCGATCGCGGGCTTCGGTGAGATGGAGACGGGTGCCGCGACATCTGGAGAAGGAGGTGAGTGACCCTGCAAACCCCAGTAGGCCAAACAATGACATAGCCCAACTGATGTGAATGTGAGCCGAGGCAAGACAATGCATGGCCCATCGTACACACATTTACAGATCCATGTCCAGATGGAGGCCCAAACCCTGCCACACTGAAATGCATGCTGTGTGCCAATCCCATTACCAACAGACACCCAACACACAGGGACAATTTGCATGTAACACATCACACAAAGCCCAATACAATGGCATGCCACCTGGTACGTATCGGTGCCAAATGGAGATGCCACGGCTAATGCCAATATGCCCCCCCTTGAAACTACCCTGTGTGATACACCTATAAGATTGCAATGCATGAGAAATGAAATACCGTACTGTACCATCTCATGCTTCTTGCATGTAACAGCGTCACTGATGCTCTGCATCTCTTCCTCCCACACAGGCACTGATGGAGAAGGCGGGAGTCATGACCCATCCAGAAGGCCTTCCACGTCCAGGGCCAGACTGCCGTCCACTGGCCAATCCAGGGCAGGTGCACAGGCCATGCAGGCACACGAGGACACCGCAGCAGTGGACGTGACGGCTACCACAGAGCTGCCATCAACAGTCGAAGGGGGAGGCTGACGGCACCCAGTCCGCTGCCACGAGCTCAGTGGGTGAGGCAGCAGCCACAGCCCCACTCAGTGACGTTGATCTAGGAGCAGAGGAGTATGTGGAGCAAGATGGAACAATCCATGTGGAATGTCCACACACCCCTAGCCCCCCGTCCACCCCGAACCCCACACTCAGGCCACACTCTCCAGCCCCAACAGCGGATCCTGCACTGCACAGTTCCGACCTCAGTACCACCCCCGAGGCCAGCCCTGCAATTGCACGCCCAGCCGCAGCACCGTCAACCTCTGCTGCTCCCACTGACTTAGAGGCACGGCTCTCAAGGGTGGAGGCAAGGCAGGACTCCATACTTGACATTGTTCGCCAGTATGTGGATGACGGAGAGGACACAAGGCGAGAGATCGCTCAGGCCATTGCTGAGAACACTGCCGCCATTAATGCCTCTGTGGTCATGATGTGTGACAGTTTGGGGGCCGTCACGCAGGTCCTGACCAGCATCTTGAAACACATGCAGCACCAGCAACCTGCGCCGACCTTGCCAATTCAAACATCATCCAACCCATCCTCCACACATGCATCCTCCGCACCCTCCAGCCCTGTGCAGATGACAAGGCGGAGTGCGAGGCAGACCGAAATGCTGCTCCCGGACACAAAGAAAGCCCGCAAATAGTGTTGGATGACAATGGGTGTGGGGGGAGGTGGTGTTGGTGGTGTATAGGGGATTAAGGGGGTGTTCATTGGGGGAATGCGGAGTTCATTGGGGGAATGGGGAGTTCATTGGGGGGTATGGGGTGTTCATTGGGGAATGGGGTGTTTGGGTGTTGTAGGAGGGGAGGGTGGATGGGGGATGGCATGTGAGTGGTGGAGGGAGGACGGACGCACTTTTCTGTTGTAATCATTAATACACCTGTTGCGTGCAAAATCATGTAATGCTTGGACATTGTTAATTTCATGTGTGTTCATTTTATTCATGACAGTGCCCAACACCCCACATACCCCTGTGTGCATGTCCACATGGACCCAGTGCTCAGTGTAGCACTCACACATATCCATCAACGTCCCTGTGGTTCAGAAGTATTCATCAATCAGTGATTGGCGTACAACATGGCCATCTTGCGCATCACGTACTGGCAGGGGTGCTGCTTCTCCTCCATCATCATCTTCATCATCCTCTCCCAGTGCATGCATGTCAATGTCAGATGGCAGTGGCCATTTCTCCGGATACACATGTTGTGCAGCATGACACAGACCATGGTGATCTTTGCCACCTTCTGAGGCCCATAAAGGAGTGCTCCACCAGACCTGCTTAGGCAGCGGAACCACCCCTTCAACTGGCCAAAGTTCTGCTCAATCACGACACGGGTACGGGTATGAACCCGATTGTACTCTTCTTTGTGCCTGTTACGCGGGTTGCGCACAGGGGCAAGTAGCCACGGCTTCAAGGGATAGCTTCCATCACCTGAATGGGAGCACAAAGAGGTCTGCGTGAGTCATTCTGAGCTGCCACCTATAGGATTCACGGCCCTGGCCACAGCTATTTGATGTTGACATGCACATGTCCCTGTACGTATGCACACAGATTCATTGGATGCATTGTGTACTGCAATATGGTATGCTAGTGTGGATTGCATTGTTCAGATGATGCAGGGTGTACACTTGCATGCTGATGCGGATGGACTGTGGATGTGGAACGATGTCTTGGCTCCCATAATTGCAGTCTATGCTACTCTGTACCTAATCACACTGGCGACATTGGCACAGTTGTTGTCATGTTTAGTCATGCATTGCTTGACATACCCATGGTGGCCTGGTTGTGTGTCTTGCATGTTGTCATTGATGTACGGCATTGATATAATTTGTGGCATTGATGTGTCATGTTCGAGTTTAGAGGTTCAGGTCTGAAGTGTTTAGCTCTGAGTGCATTGTCCACTCACCGCCCATTCCCACCTACGTGGAGTATGCATGCCCCCCATTCCCACCCAGGTGGAGTATGCATCCCTCCCCCATTCTCACCCAGGTGGAGTATGCATTCCCCCCTTTCCCACCCAGGTGGATTATGCATCCCCACCCCCATTCGCACCCAGGTGGAGTATGCATCCCCCAACTCACAACCCCAATGCACTGCCATGGGCCAGTCAGGCAACTCACCAAGCAGCCAGGCACGTCGTCCAGCATGTCGCTCCATGTGGCGGGGTAGCGTGGAGTTACGCAGCACCATGGCATCATGTGTAGATCCGGGATATCGGGCGCAACATTGTGTGATGATCTTGCTGGAGTCACATACTATCTGCACATTGATGGAGTGGTATTGCTTGCGATTGCAATACACTGCCTCTGTTGCATGAGGGGCGACCAATTCTACATGGGTGCAGTTGAGGGCACCGACGCAATTGGGCATGCATGCCAGTGCATGGAAGCCTACTTTAGTGTCGGCAAGCTCCTGGGCAGTCCGTGGTAGGAATATGTGGGTGCTAGCGTGCTTCAGGAGGGCATCCAGCACTTGGGTCAGCATGCGCAAAAGGAGTGGTTGTGATATGCCATGCAGTTGGCCTACTGTGTGCTGGTAGGTGCCTGTGGCCAGGAAGTGGAGCACAAACACCACCTTTAGTAGCGGGGGGATGGCATTGCGTATTTCTATGAGGCTGACGATGTCGCTGTGTATCATGTCCACTATGGTGGTGATGGTGTCCCGGTCCAACCAGTACAGGGTGTGCTCAGGGGTTAGATTGAATGGACTGGGTCTGATTGGTGGCTGCCTACGAGGTACCACTTGCTGCTCTGGTGGTCATTTCTGGGCCTGTGTCACCCTCCTTCTCCTCCTGCGTCTCCTCTGTGCTGCCTGTTGTTGTAGCTGTAGTTGTTGCTGTTGTTGCTGTAGTTGTAGCAGTACAGGCATGTCCTCCAGCCCCATGATTACAAGAGCTAGTGGAATCATTTTGGTGTAGGAAGGGGTGTGGTGTGTGGGTGTAGTCATTTTGTACTGGGACAAGCTCCATTGACTCCACCAGTGGTGATTGTGTGCACCTGTGGCAGTTGCCCACACTGCATTTTGCTATTTCCGGTTGGTCCGCGATGCCTGTGTTGGCGCCGTCGGGCAGGCCCTAATTACCGCCTTCGGGATGCCGGTAAATGCATGCCCACGCAACTTGTGATGTCCTCCTATTATCGGCATCCCGGTATTTCCGCTGCGAAGGGGCGCGTGTACGCGTGCACGCCGGTATGAAGGTGCATCGTACGGGCTGTGGCGGTATTGGTGGGTTGTCCGGTCGTAATGGGCTGGACCCATTAACGATGCCGGTATTACCATTCCGCCTTCCTATTTTCATTACCTCCATGCTCGTAATGAGGCCCAGAGTTCAAAGGGAAAAATAAAATCAAATGAGCTGCCGTTACTCTTCATTTGTAGTCTCTGCTTTGGAAAAAATGTACCTGGCACCTGCAAATTACGTAATGCATATGGCATTTACAAGAGAATCTTACTGAATCCACATGCTTTTACCAAGTGTTAAAACTGGTGGATTCCATAGAAATCCATTGCTTTAACACCTGCATAAAATCCATATCTATATATATCTATATTCACAAAAAAAACCTTGCTTAAAAGACATTTTAATAAAGTTGCGCTAATAAAAACCGATGAAATTCATTAAAGAAAATGCTGTTATAGGGACGCTATGGTTGCTAGCTAAAATTTAAAAAACAAAAAAGAAATTCACCTTTTAGGGTAAGCTATCCAACTATAAACTCATGCCACTGCCATGCACTGCTAAGACTAACACCCAGCGCATCAAACATGACATCACACATTGCATCATCAATGACATCATGGATGACATCACATAGCGGTTGTTCTTGTTCACTGACAGTATGAATTTTAAGCGGAGAACTTAATCAGGCCATACTGCATTGAAAACATGATCAATATACTCTAAGAGTGCTGCATGTGTAGACCTTAACCTTGTGCTATCCTCTTAAGGTACTTTCCTTAAGGTGTGGCCTGAGCTCATGGTGCACATACATGGAACAATAAGCAGGCCCCAGACACAGAATACCATTTTTATACAAGATGATGAACTCTAACTTCTGTGTCATTTTCTGGTCATAGCATTTGTTTCCTGCTAACTAGAGTTTCCCTGTATGTGCCTCAGATTTATATGCGTTGATGATGTCCATATATATTTTGCATACTAACACGTCTGTAGTAGTTATTCTATTGTCAGCTGTTGATTCCATGTTTAACATAGTCAAGATTCTGATAGACCTGGACTTAAGATTCTACTGGACAAACATAGCAGGTTAAGAATACTCTACTTTTGAAGTCCATGCTGTAGCCATGGCCTGTGTGTGTGTATTATTAGATTGCTGTATTAACAAAACTTCAGTAGATTGTTGCTGCTTTAATAAGTTCATTTTTTGATACATGGAGTACTTCATGAGAGGCCTCCCGATCACCTTTCATATGTTGCTAGCAACAATCTAAACAGAACCCCTTGTTTGGGATTTCCATCTGGATTGTTGCAGAGGAGTTATGTCATATGTGATGTTATCAGCGATGTCATCGATGATGCAATCAGTGATGTCATCTTTGATGTCCTGTGTGTTAGTCTTAGCAATGCATGGTGGTGGTGTGAGTTATGGTTGCATAGCTTGCCATAAATGGCGAATATCTTTGGTTTTTCAATTTTACCTTGCCACCATAACATCCGTTTAGCAACGTTTTTTTCACAGAATTGCAGTGGTTTTTATAAGTGAAAATGTTTCATGATATTACAGCACTTTATATAAATTGCTAATAATTCCTCTTTTAACATATATGAAAGGACAATAAACCTCCTTTAACAAACATATTTTCTGCAGCACATACTGATGAGTGTCATTTTCAGCACCGCATGCTGGGGATGCAAGTCATGGTTGAATTTCTCAGGGCAAGATGCTCGACCATGACCCCGGCCCCACCAAACAATCCTCGTTATCCACTATATCTATTCTGCATCCTGTCCAGTGTCCACTATACCCCAATAACGTGACCAATGGCCAGTGTTTATGGGTTGCAGCCATGGCCAGTGTCCGCAATCCATTGGGCATGGGCTTTGGCCATGCCGCAGGCCGCAATAAGCACATCAGAGTAGAAATGAATCTTAGCCAGCGGCCCTGACCACTGCCCTGGCACGAAAGTTTAATTGCTATTTGTTGTACCTAAATTCTGACAGTTTGGACAAAATAAACCACAGGATAGATTTGCAAAATAATGTTTTGGGTCCTTGCCGATGCTGCTCGCACAAGTTTGCTGCAAAGCTGTCCAGCACTTCGGGCTGCAGCTGTGTGCAGAATTTTATTTCCTATTCAAGACAAACCCAATTTTGAAAGTTTTGGAACCACCCTACACTTTTGCCCCTTCTTGAAAAAATCCCTTCACACTTTGCGCAAACATTCAAAGTAGGGTACTTAATCATTTTTAAAACCTTTGTGCGGGTTCGTCAAATAGCACCAATGTTATAAGCCATCCAAACATTTTGGTTACCCCCCTTAAATTTTTTCCCCATCTTCATGGAACATCACCAAACTTTGCAACAACATTTAAAATTGGGTCGATATGTTTATTGCAAAACTTTGTGCACTTTCATAGAATGTCGCCAAAGTTATAAACCATCTGATAACTGTTGTTCACCAACCCTTTAATGGACACATATGCATGGATGTCCTCGAACATCTATCAAGTTTGCAAACATCACAGCAGTGCCCCCGACCAAATGTAATGTTCACAAACATCAGAGAAGAAATAACACCTGATTTTTGGCTTTTTTCTGGACATATCCCATGCCATCCTAATTACCCCTCAAATCCCCAGAGATTATTTCATTTGTTTGACAAGAGTAATGTTTTTTTTATATGTTTTTACCACTATGGTTGCAGTCTGCAGGCTCAGTTTGTGAATCAAACATGGCACCCGTTTCAAAAGTTTTGACGCACTTCACATTTTTAATCAGTGGCCACGTAGGATGTTTGTGGATGTTACATGGCTACCTGACTGGTTTGGAGGCATCCGCGGGCACTGAACCAGGAAGTGAGTCCGTTGATCCGACAGAGATATCACTAGTTTGTTGGGACCTAATTTCTGGTCATTTTTTACATCTACTGGATGGATCAACGCAAAACTTGCAAAAGCACGCTTTTGGGACCAGGTGGCTGCTCCTCACGGACATTTGGTGCAAATTCGTCCAGTGGTTTGGGCTGAAATGTTTTTACATTCATGTCTTACCTGATTTCAAATGCATTGGGACCCCCGTATAACTTTGCCCCCGACTTGATGAAATTGCACAAAACTTTGGAAAATAATTCAGAGTTGAATGTATACTTTTTTTGCAAATGTTCATGAGGATTCCTCAGACAGCGCCAAAGATATAAACCACCCGAAACTTGCTCTTCCTATGGATGAGCACCTTAAGCATAAATACAGGCCCGCTATCGCAGCCCCTGTAATATATGTACTTCAAACATTTTGTTTACAAAAGTATTAAGATTAAACCAACAAAAACTTAAAGTCTACAAACATCAGAAATAATAACGTTAAGGTAATAATAGAATTAACGTTATTAATACATTAAAAAAGATATCACAATCGAATCAAATATCATGGGAACCTTAATTCACCCTATTTTTGTTTTGCAATATTTTGTTTTTGCTGTAAAATGCTTTATAGTTAAAGTAATGTGAACATTTCTTTTTAATATAAAATGTCAAACGGTTTTTAATTATGTATGCTTTTAATGTGTATTGCATTTGTGCTGCGTTTGTCAGTGTTTACAGTTTGTGTTATATAGTCAATTTAATTAAGCACACATATTACATGTTTGCATTGTATATTCACAGTGTAATGACTATAAATGTTGTGTGCATATGTTTTTATTTGTATTTTGTATTTGTATTAGTGCTGCACATAAAGAACAAAAGCGTTTCAACAAATCAAGTATTGATAAAATCAATTTCATAGCAGAAGATTTAGAGAGGTGTTAGAGAAGAAAGAAGAGGCACTTTTAAGAGGCAGCGAAATACGTGAAGGTGGGATGCACGGATAACATGTGGGAGAGCATTCCACGCCTTGGCAAGAAGAGAGAAAGAGCGAAAACGTGAAGGTGCACAGGGGCTTTAGGGGTGGTAAGAAGATGAAGGTGTTTAGAGCGGAGAGAGCCTGAGGGAGAGTAAGGGGAGATAAGAGAAGAAAGCTAAAGAGGAGCAAGACCATAAAGGCACTTGAAGACTATAAAAAGAAAATGAAAGAGGAGGTGAGAGTTATAGGAAAGGAGAGATGCAGAGCTAAGAGACAACCGAATAGAAGATCAAAGGGGAAGCACAAAAAGGAGTCGAATAGTGGAGTTAAATACAGAATGAAGAAGAGTGAGATGTGGGTAGGGAAGCCCAAAGAGTAAAACCGAGCAATAGTTAAGTCGGGAAAAAATAGAGGAAGTAATAAGAACTTTAGCAGCATGGAAGGAAAGGCAGGGGCACATTTTCTGTACATTGAAGAGAAGAAAGCAACAGGTGCAGGCGGTTAGAGATGTAAGTGAGGCAAAGGATAGTGATGGGTCAAGAATGACCTCAAGATTGTGGGCAGAAAACAAAAAAGGTCGAAGAGAGGGGGGGAAGCAGATACCAGGAGGCAGTGGGTGGAGAAACAGGGAAGGAATACAGGATCTCAATTTTTGAGGGATTGAGATAAATGAAGTGGGGGTGCATTTAACTGTGGAAAGTAGAAAGGCACAATGAAACGGAGGCATGAAAAGAATCGGTAAGTGTTGAGAATGACAAAAAGATTTCTGAATTGTCTGCAAAGAAGTGAGAAGAAATATTGAACTATTCAATGATAGAGAATAATGGAATAGTGTAAATGGAGAAAAAAGATGTTGGCAGGGGAGGTGTGCTCGGCCCAGGATACGGAGAAGGAACTGTTGGAAAGATAAGAACGACAGCACTGAATGATAGAAGTAAACAGGCCTATTGAGAATAGTGAGAAAAGGGGGGTGGTGGACCGTATCAAAGGCTGCTGATAGGTCAAGAAGGATGAGAATGGATGAAGATTTAGTGTGCCGTGCAGAGAGGAGGGAATTAGTGACATGGAGGAGGGCAGTTTCAGTTGAGTGGGCAGGATGTAAACCAGATTGGGTATGGGGAAGAAAAGAAAGAAGATTTAGAAATTAGTAAGTACACAACCCGTTCAGGAAGTTACTAGCATAAGTAAACGTTACTAAGTTTTTACTGTGTATGATATTTTAATACTTTTTTTGGTTTAATGTATCTTTTCCTTTTTTTAAAGTTATGTTTATTATTGAGTAAATTATATGTATTTACAATGATGACATGCACTTTGTTAATTGCTATTGTTGTATATGTAAAGTATGACACTTGAATGCGTATGTATATTTTGTTATTGTAGATTTAATTTGGAAAATATTCTGTGTATTTTTTAATTGCATATTTTGGGAGGAATTATGCTTCTGTATATTATATTTCAAGTTTGTTATGTAATATTTTTGTTTTTCAAAACTATTTTATACTTTCTTTTAATGTTTATTATAAGTCTGCATTCAATGTACATTTGAATGATTTTACATTTTATACAATTACTATTTATGTGTTATCATTTTATGTCAATATTGTATGCTTTCAAGTGTGTGGGTAAGTTAAGGTTACCATGATATTTAATAGTAATATCATATTTAAAAAAATGTAATAATACAGTTTATTCTTTTGTTATTTCTGATGTTTGTAGACTTGAAGTTCTTCTTGATTTAAACATAACTCTTTTCAGATTTCTTTTTCTTTCAAATAATTTCAACTTTTGTATGGTTACGTGATTATTGGTTTTGAATGTTGTAATACTAGTGTGTTTCATAAGAGCATTTAGTATAAGTGTGTCTGTGGTATAATAGCATGTTGCATAACAGCGCTTGGCGTAAGTGTGAATGTTGTAATTTTCTGTGTTGTAAGAGGGCGTGTCGTAAGATTGTATGTCATATGTGTAGTAGGTGCATGTGTTGAAGGAGCACATATTGTAGAAGCGTGTGTTGAAGGAGTGTGTGTTGTAGGAGATTGTGTCGTAGGTGCATGTCTCATAGGTTTATGCATAGTATGGTGCATGAATACTAGGTGCACGTGAGAGCACTTGTACATCTACCTGTTATGTGCAGTAACAGTGTGTGTATCAGCTACTAATGTTTATTCAGTGAATGTCAAGGATTTTGATTCAAGGATTCTGATATGCTGTTTGTTCTCCTGGTCCATGTCCTTTTAGCATCAATTATTATAAAAGCCATAGGCATGGCCCATGCCTACGCCAGTGCCCCACATCACAATGCTTAGTAAGTAAACTGATGCCACTGATCATGCCCTTTGCCCATGGCTAATAGCCATGTCCTTTGGCTGTGTCCACTGCCCCCATTATAACAATAAGACAAAAAGACAGCAGTCATGTCTACGGCCACGACCGGTATCCCCTTAACCATAGCCAGTAGGCCGGTACTTCCATTGAAGCTCATATCATCCTCATTCAAATCCCACTGTCCATGGGTGCCTTTACTAATTTTGGTGGCAACATTCATGATTTACCATATATTTTGAAATGTAAATTTTGGACCCTTGCGTAAATTTACAGTGACATTGCTGTGTTTTTACCTCAAAATGTCTCTCATTGATGGAAAAAAGATTGCAGGTTACCACGGGAATGGGAACATGCTGCACAAGTTAAAGGTTTGCAGCATCCCCACTGCAACTATCCAGGCTCCCCCTTCACCTTTCTGGGTTCATCTTGTGCATATCACATCTGACCCTCTCCTATCATTCCTTTCTCTACCCGGTTTGTGTGACACATTTATTTCTAGCTCGTCTTGCGACCTTTCCGTGGAAATCCTGTTGCATTCCCCCAGTAAGAGGATGAAAATCCAGAACAAATGGGTTTCAACCCACCCCTAACTCTCCCACTACACACGTCTTGTTGAATCCTCCTCTCCTGTATCCTAATATGAAACCACCCCTTACCCCCCCTCGAAATATCATATGAGCACTTTTTCATTTTTGGCTTCCCTCAGGATTACTGTGTGAATCGCTTGCATTGCGGTGAAAAAGTAAATGTGTTTTTTTCATTTCTGAAAAGGCTCACTGATGTAATGAACCATAGGAGAGCTATAAACGTTATTTGCGATGGGGCACCTACTTCTACATCATAATTACTTCACAACTACTGCATGGTTTTACCCCCGAACAATCAAAATACACATTTACAGCACTTTGTGACCAAGAAGTTTCTCATTTGGTGCAAACCTATTCAGTTTTTTTCGCACCATGGATGTCCAATGGAAGCACCCAATTTGCATTGACTTTTCCCAACATTTTATTACTAATAACATGTGACACGCAGAACAGATTTGGCTGAAAGTTTCAAAAATGTATTTCTGGGGTCTGACAAACTGAACATTTTAGTGACAATTCATTAAAATGGTTTAAATGTTATTAAGGAAAGAAAGAACGGTGTGTTTGGCCTACTCCCATTCATTTTCCTATTGAGGAAAGGAGCTTTGATTGAACCCAGGCACCGTGACAAGCGATGGACCGATTTGTAACAAACAAGAAAAAAGTTGAACATAAAGCATCATCGATATTCCTTTTTTTTGAGCTGGTGTTAAATGCCCAGTAGGTTTTCAAAGTTTTGAAAGAGAAGGGGGTGCCCCAGTCAAAATGCATTTTATATCTATCTCTCATGGTGCACTGCATGACTGAGTCTTTGCAAAATGAAAATCTACCGGCTGTCATTTGCTTTTCTTTTTTACTCAATGCAATTGATTTGTGTAGTAATCATTTGTGGTGCCAAAAAAGAAAAGAGCTCAAAATTATATCTGGAGGAGGGAAAGGAGTTGTTTCACATCATGTTACGGGTGGAGAGGAGGAAGAAGACCAAATACTTAGTTGGTTATTTTTTGGAAGGATAGAGAGCCCATTTTGAGTTCGACCATTTTTGTCTCATTGTGGGAATCTCGTGAGATTATTTATTTATTTATTTTGATTTTTGTAAAGCGCTGCACACCCATGAAGCCTCAGAGTGCACATATTCCTGTGACTGAAAACAATGGATATCACTGAAAAGAGTGGGGGAAATGGGATAAGAGGACCGGGTAGGGGAGGTGATAAACAGTGTGAGGGAGGTGGAGAGACTGAAGAACAAGGAAGGGTGCACATGGAGGGTGGCAGTGGGAATTGGGAAGACGCTACGATCTGTAAGAATGTTCCCATTACTGCGGTAATAGACAAACACTGCATTACTGTGTGATTGATTACCACGTCAATACAAGACTACAAAAGAGTAATTGCGGTTATGTTTCCGTGGGAAATTTTCATGGGGGACAATCACGCGAATGAAAGAAGAGGGAAAATAAGGGGGGGGGGGTCATTGATCAGTGATCCATGGTCTTTTAGCCTAATTGTATCAATGTTGCCACTGGCCAGGCATATGGGATCTAGTTAGCGGCCATGGCCAGTCGACCCCTCTCTTTTTTTCTATTTGCTGCAACATGGCCAAGGGGATGTCATTATTCAATAGTTAGGGGGCTATAGACCATGCCTGTAGACCATGCCCCTCTGCACTGGCCAGTGGGGCATGGCCGTAGACCATGCCCAGTGGGCCACTCTCTTTTATCGGAATTGTTGCAGAGCGGACAGTGCCCAGGGCCAAAGGCCATGGCCAGTGGGCCACTCTCTTTTATCGGAATTGTTGCAGAGCGGACAGTGCCCAGGGCCAAAGGCCATGGCCAGTGGGCACTGGAGAAGATGAAGCATAACAAAACCCCTGAGCAGAGGCATTGCTGGGGGGGGGGTAACGGGGCTATAGCCCCAGGTCTTGGTTGTAGTCCCAGATAGAAGCTCAGGGGCTACAACCAAAACGATATAGCTAGCCCCGAATGCCACCAGTCCGGACATTAGCTTAGCCTCCGATCCTTTCCAGAGCTAGCAGCACCCCTGTCCCTGAGATTAGTGACAAATGCAGCCAACGTGAGAAATGGCAACAATCGTAACTCGCACATGCATGAGGTCACAGCAGGGATCAACAACGGGAATAAAATGACATCATGGGTTGACGTCATGGGGCAGGACTCTGAGTTAAGATTGCCATCATTTGCCACATTTATTTATTTATTTTATTTATTTGCATTTCTAAAGTGCTCGCACAGCCTGGAGGCATGGAGGCGCTGAATCTGCACAGTGGGGTTTTGTTGCAATGAATTGGAGCATCTTAACACTGCCCTAACTAAAGTTTTTCACTGATTTTGACACAGTTGTTGCTGCAAGCTCACACCGCCCAATGTTTTATAGTGTGACTAAGGCTGCAGTGGACTACCCAGCGCATCTGAGGCCTACACAGCTTGCCTCGGCCTTGCCTCGGCCTTTAATGCAAGGCAAATGATTAATCACATGTAAACCAACTCGATCCTTGCCCTTCATTCATTGAAGGCATCTGACTTCACAAGGGACCGCCCATGTTCCCCTATAGGCCCGACCATTTCCTGCTCGTGCCAGGTTTTATGGCTGGCTTTGCCCTCACAGACGTGTGTTTGAAATGCAGTAGAACAAGAGTGCTTTTCATGCTGTCTATTAATAGCTGCCATTTTTGGGCTGCCAGCTTTGAATACATTTTTTTTAAAAACAGCTGGCGTCAAAAGTCACTGAAATATGCATTCCACTTTCCCCTCAGCTCGGCGGCAGTAACACAGTTGATGGCCAGCGCTCCGGGGCGCTTGTATTCCTCTTTGCATGCTGTCTCCCACACTTCTCCCTGCACTGGCCGGTTTTCACCGCAAAAGAATGCAGGACATTCAAGCCGTTCCTCCGGCATCCTTGATGTCTGGACTTCATGGGCCCTGTTTCACACCACAGTTATTGCTAACTGTTAACTTTCAGGCCTCGGGCTGTTTGTCTTGGCAGCGGCGCTCTGTTGTGCTTCTTGGGCAGCAGGAACGGGCCAAGGCAGTCGCCTCTGCAAACATGAGAAGCCTCCCCCATCTATCATGCTGTCGCCAACAGAGAGACCCAGCTGATGGCACCCCGCCTGGCCAAGACGAAAGCCTTAGCACTTGCCCTCTGCTCTGCAGCAGGGGCCCTTTCAATGCAGCCTTGGAATGGCTTGAAGTCCAAGATCAGAGTGAAGACGCCACAGGCATTCAATCAACAGGGGTGAGGGGAGGGCCTGGCCTGTCCTGGTTGGGTCTGGAGTGATCCTATTTCAGCTAAGCTCCACCAAAAGTTACGAGATGTCTTCCCCATTGTTCTGAAGAGTGGCTGTGGGCGTCGGTTTGAGGCTTTGCATTTTCCTCTTGCATGTGTGCCATGCCACCTACTAGGCGCTGTGGCATGAGGCCGCGACCCAGGGGCACATGCAGGGCCTGGCCACATGTTTGCTCTTTGAAACTGGCTGGGCCAGAGTGGGTTCTCAGACTTGGCTCAGCGTGTGGCGTAGTTAGCATATCTTCTGAGCTAACACTGGACTCTTGGGTAAGGAGCTGTGGTCAGGTGGCAGAAAGTCTGGGAGGCTTATCTTCAGGTCTGAGAATGCATGCGCGCGGCAACTTGCATGCCTCCATGGTGGTTATCCTACTCCTCTGCAGGCACTAAGAGTGCCATTGGGCCAAGGATAAATTCGGGAAAACGAGGATGATTAATTCCTCAAAAGACATGTTCCAAATTTGTTAGTTTGAAAAATTAAACAACCCAAGGCAGCGTGCATAAAGCATAAAGGACATGCTGCATTGTATGATCGTTGTCTGTCTTCCCTCTGTTCTCCCTCCCTTGCCTTGTTGCGCCTTGAAACACTTGTGTATAGGCACGTTATAAATGCCATATCATATCATTCACACCACACACCACCTTCAAAGGTTCATTGCGCTCGGTGGTCACCTGGGGGGCTAGGGGGCGGTCAGGGGTGGGGAATGGAGAGTTGGTCATGGTAGCTGAATGAGAATGGATGCACATATAGATTTGGTGGACATTCGTATACAACACATATACATCTTAGGAAGGTGTGGTGTGTAGCAGAGAGGCACAGAAAGGAAACAGAATTGGCAAGGCGAGTACACAGGAGGCCCTACAATTTCAGGCACTGTGCATTTATCTGTGAACAAAGACAGGCCTCGCCCCCCCACCCCCCTCCCGCCCCGCTCCCATGTAACAATGAGTGGCTAAGAGCCCACAATGCACGTGATCCTGTGTGGCAGTATAGCCCATAGGATGGTCTAACATCAACATTGCTGCATAAAATGCGTATAATTCATAACAAAGATATTTCTGACCAAATAGCAATCTTTAACATAACATTTTCAGGTAATGGAAGATTTGGCCGCGGAAGAATTGGTCGAATCCCATTTCATCGAATTTAAAAAAAAAGATTTTTGCTTCAAATATATGTGGAGGGTGGATTTAGGTGAATATCAAATGTGGGGGGGGGTATTGGGAGGGGTCTGTGGGTGTCACATGTTTGCAGAAAAATAAAACAAATAAAAAATAATGTCATTGAATCATTTTCGACAGAAAAGATTTGAGCAGATCACATCGAACCACATTTTCGCACATAGTGAGACTTAACTTGGTGCTGAAGGAGAAAATGACCGTGCATAGCGACAGAGTCAGCAGGAGGCTTTGCTGCAGGAAAGAATAGAGGAGAACATAACCCCCAGATGGGGGCCTGGTTGGCGGTGCGGTCCATCTGAGGCTCTCACCCTGTAGAGAGTGTCATGCCACCTGCCTGGGAGATGAGAAAGCTTACCTTTGCTGTACCCTCCGGAGCTTGTAAGACACCCCAGAGCCTCTGGAGGAATTCAGGCTCTCAGCAGACTAAAGATTCTGAGATACCCTCGACTAGGAGAAAAGTGGTGTCTAATTTTAAAAGGATCCTAGCAGAGATTCTAAACCTCCCTTTTAAGGCTATTGCTTTGGAAGGTTACCTCCTCAAAATAGAGGCCCTCCATTGTGCTTCAATATCCCGGATCCTGACCATCGTTTAGACGCCTTCCTGTATGAAAGTGTTGACATTCATTTTAGGAATCCCAGAGCCAGGATCTCGATGCAATGCTGCCTTCTCATTGGAAGGGAGCTGCTGCTCCGAGACCTGCTATTGTACCAAGACCGGCCGATGCCCTCAATGTCTGTTTGGTTCCTATATTTTTTATAAATCCGGGCTCCTGGTGAGGAACCTATTCAGCCCGGGAAGGCTACTTATACACCAAGAACACAGTTGAATAGGTCGGAGAATTCACTTATGCACTCTCCTTTTCCTATCACCATAACAATTAAAACGACACTCAAGCTATGTTACCTTCTTGGTTTTTATAAGGAAAGGTAAATTATCTGGATAACACAAAATGTATGGGTTTTGATCATACAGAGAGAGAAAACACAAGAATATGAACAATAATTAATCCAGTTCCTTGTGCATCAAAACAAGGCATGAATCCTTCACTGTCATTATCTGACAGACAGTATCACATAGAAAGAAAATGAACATTTTTAACAGTGGCAACAAAACAAGTAACAAAATGCTCTTCCAAGGGACAGTGACAATGCACTGTGGTTAAAAGGTGTGTCTACACCGTGGTGTTTCAGCCATCTATGGGGGCTAGATATGCCTCGTATCTGACACGGCCTTCTTCAGCACGGGGGGCTGTGTGATGGGATGTTCTTTGAGTGCTGTAAATAGGGAGAGGGAAAAGCAATCAGGGGAGGGCTCAAGTGGTGATTATTTAGCAATGAATAAATCAAAAGCTGTGCTATGTGAGAAATTTCAAGGAGAAACACATCTTACCTATGGAAGTGAATAACCACAGGCACTTTAGAAAAGGGACACAGTCTCATCTGTGAAGGTCCCAAAGGGCTCCTATTGCCAAAAAGAGAGTTGACATATTTTGTTTAGTCTCCTCAATCTATATATACTTCTGAAGAGAGACATGACAGTATATAACTCAACTGTCACTGATACATAGGGCCGCTATCTGCTTAATTCAGCTTACCTCTAAATTGGGCTGTGGTCTTGTCGGAAAAGTTCTGTATTGGCCTCGTGGACAAGTATTGTCCTAAAAAAGGGACATTCTGTTAGTTACCAGATCGAGCAATTTGTTTAGTATATTGCTAGCGTAACGATTCATGTGAGGTTCGCTACATAGTTTAGTTTAGTTTATTCATTTGTATTGCGCACCAGACTCGAGGGTATGAGGGCGCAGGAGCAGTAAGGTAATTCTCAGCTTGGTTACAGTGCTGTACATTATTTACAGTGTGTGCATAGGATAATACAGTTGCGAAGGGTACAATGATATACAGTTTATTAATATACATATTTACATAGAAGCATAGATTCCAAAGGTAGGGTCAGTTATTGGTCATTTTTCTTTAACCACTGAATGTAGTTACGTCTAAAGAGGGGGTAGGTTTGGGGTGTCCTCAGGCTAAGTGGTAGGGAGTTCCAGTGTTGGGCAGCTTTTACCTGGAAACTGTTACCGCCGATTTTGGATCGATTGAATCTGGGAACTGTAAGTAGGTTAGCATTGGAGGTTCTGGTGGTCCTGTTGGGGGTGTATCTTTTTATTCTGTCAGTTAAGTAGTGTGGGGCTGCATTGTTGAGGCACTTGTGTGTTAGGGAGGCTACTTTGAGCCAAATCTTGCCAATAGTGGTGAGCCAGTTATAAGATCTCCTGATGTTGGAGATGTGTGCTCTCTTGGGGATGCTGAGCGCTGCTCTGAGTGCATTATTTTGCAGGGTCTGGATTTTATTAGTGATCTGTTTGTTGGCTCCAACATAGAGGGCGTTGCAGTAATCAAGTTTTGATAAAACAAGGGCTCTGGCTAGGGTGATGCAGTTTTGAGTGGATAGGAACGGTTTGGCTGCTCTTATAAGCTTACATGTGTAGGCTGTGGATGAGGCCATGGAGCTAACCTGTCTATCGAAAGAGAGGGCGGAGTCTAGGTAGATTCCTAGGGTTTTCACTACCTTGGCTACCTTGATGGAGTTGCTGTCTATAATGAAGCTTGAGTAGTTGGGGTCTAGTTTGTTTAGATTTCAGGTAGATCCAAGGATGATGAGTTCAGTCTTGTCATCATTCAGGCATAGACTGTGGGAAGCCATCCATGCCTGGATGATGAGGTACACCCTGTTCACCAAGGCCAAATCCTTGTTGTAATCTCCCGTCAACAGGCTGAGGATCTGGGTATCATCAGCATAGTTAGTGTAGGTGATACCCAGATCGTCGAGATCATCAAACAGGGGCTTTGTGAACACATTGTAGAGTTTGGGGGAGACACATGACCCTTGAGGGACCCCACATGTGATGGGGATGGGGTCTGCGGAGGCTGAGGTGGAAAAGACACGCATGGATCTGTTACTCAGGAATGACTCAATCCAGCCGATGGCTTCTTGGGAGAAGTGGCAGCCGAGTCCAGGTGGTTGCAAAGGATTTTGTGATCAACTAGATGGAATGCTGCGGAGAGGTCTAGGAGAAGCAATAAAGCCATTTTCCCTTTATCTCTCAGAGTATCGATTTGGGCCTTAAGATCAATGAGGGCTGTCTCTGTCCCATGTTGGGGTCTAAAGCCTGATTGCCGGATTCCCAGGAGGTGGTTTTGCTCAAGATATTTTTGTATTTGTTGGTAGGCTGTCTTGTCTAGTATTTTGAGCAGGAAGGGGACGGTGGTAATGGGTCTGTAATTGGTGGGTATGGTCGGGTCTAGGGAGGGTTTTTTGAGTAGAAGGAGGACCCAGGACTCTTTGAGGTTGTTGGGGATGGTACCTGATGAGAAGGAGGCGTTGATAAGTTTGGTGATGAATGGTGAAAGGTCTCTTGCTGCGTCTTTGATGATTTGTGAGGGACAGGGGTCACCTTGACAGTTGGATGGTTTAAGGCTGAGGATGATTTTTTCCACTTCTATCGTCGAGACTTTGGAAAAGCTGAAGTGGGTGAGTGGGTTGGGTATCTGGTTCTGAGGCGTGAGGCGAGCGTGTGTAGGAGTGTTAGTGAGGTTGGTGGAGTTGGTTAGGGAATTGTTCTTGTTGGTGATTTTGATTTGAAGGCCTGCTACTTTGTTAGACAGGGCATTTTGAACACTAGTGCACCATTGTTTATCTTTTACGCATGTATCTGGGACTAGGACAGGTGTTTCCAATTCTTTGATGATAGTAAATAGTTCCTTAGTACTGGATTTGGCTTGAGATATTCTCTGGTTGTATGATTCTTGTTTAGCAATAATTATTTCCTTTTTGTAGGTGGAGACTATTTTGTTGAGAATCTGCTTATTGATATCTGTGGGAGATTGTCTCCAGGCTTGTTCCTTTATGCGCTTCTCTAATCTAAGGGCTTTTAGATGGGTAGAGAACCATGAATTCAGATGTTTTTTTGGCTTGCATTTCCTCAGTTTTAGGGGTGCGATAGCGTCTAAGGCTAAGCGCATGCTATTGTTGTAGCTTTCTACAAGGTAGTGGGGGTTGGAGATAGCTGAGAGTTGGTTTAAAGTTGGGAGGATAAGGGGAATGAGTTTTTCCGCTGTGATATTTTTTTTGCTTCTCGTGGGGATAGCTGTGGCTAGAAGGTTGTTGGTAATAGGGCTAGTGGCTTCCAGGTTGAAGGTGAGGAGGTGGTGGTCAGACCATGGTGGGGGGGTGTTGGCTGTGATGGTGGCCACACAGTTGTGGTCAGCTACCCAGTCAAGGGTTCTCCCTTTGTTATGGGTGGGGGGTGGATACTCTTTGGGTAAAGCCTAGTTCTAACAGGGTGTTGTTGATGAGGGTAGCCTGAGGGTCTTTGGAGTCTTTGAAGCCAAGGTTGAGGTCTCCTAAGAGAAGGCTCTGGGAGGAGTTTTTTAGGTTGTTGGTGAGGGTGGTGGTGAGGTCTTCCTCAAAAGAACCTAGCGGTCCCGGGGTTCTGTAGAGTAGATGGATGGTGATAGTTTGGGAGTTGGTGGTGGGAAGTTTAGCTGTAAGAGATTCGCATTATGGGAGGTGGTTAGTGGTGTCTAGTCTAATGTTGAGATGTGTTTTGGCAATTATGGCGAGGCCTCCACCTCTAGATTCTGATCTATCTGCTCGGAGGATAGTATAGTCATCAGGGATGGCTAGTGAGAGAGCAGGGCCAGCAGCTGCATGGAGCCAGGACTCGGTGATGGCTAGGAAGTCTAGTTCTTCTGCTAGAATGAGGTCTGCTATATCTGTGGCATGGGCTACTACAGATCCTGCGTTGATTAAGGCGCCTTTTATGAGAGGGGTGATAGATTTAGTACAAGTGGTTGTGGCGCTTAAGTTGTGAGCCTTATGCTTGGTCGTCGTATTGGTTAGGCTGAGCTTAGGTGTGTCCGTGGGGGAGTTGGTGGGAGGGACCGAGTGCATAGGTAGGGTCCGATTAGTTGAATTGGACAGGATGGAGTCTCTGGCTCGAGGCTCATAAAGTTTGGGTAATCGGGCACGTAGTTTGGAGTTTCTGGCAACAAGGCTACATGGTGTAGAGGGGTGCATCGTGAGTGGGTAGGTGGTGCCTGTGGAAGCTGAGCTAAAGGTAGGGCTGGGGTGGCTGGACAGGTAGATGAGGTGGAGAATTACTCTCATCAATGCTGAGAAGATGCCTGGTAGGTACATACTGTAGGTATATGTGTGGTGTGGTATTCAGATGGCAGGGCAGGTAGCTGCCTAGTGCAACTTGGGTGGTCAGTATAATTATTTGGTCGGCCGGAGTAGATTGTTCAAGAGCTGGACCGCTGAGTACAAGTAATATGGCAAGTATCAAACAATGGCAGCAGGGTCTGTCTAGATTTGACCATCACTAATTGGGTGAAAATACACTGTGCAGGCAAGTATCAAACAATGGCAGCAGGGTCTGTCTAGATTTGACCATCACTAAGTGGGTGAAAATACACTGTGCAGGCAAGTATCAAACAATGGCAGCAGGGTCTGTCTAGATTTGACCATCACTAATTGGGTGAAAATACACTGTGCAGGCAAGTATCAAGCAATGGCAGCAGGGTCTGTCTAGATTTGACCATCACTAATTGGTAAAAATACACTGTGCAGGCAAGTATCAAACAAGTCAGCAGGGTCTGTCTAGATTTGACCATCACTAATTGGGTGAAAATGCAATATTTTCATAAGAGTGAGTTAGCAGGTGCCAGTAATTTAACCGTTTTTGAGTAGTCAGAGAGCGTTTTCAGTTGTGGGATGGTGTGGTTTGTGAGAGCCAGGGTGCTAGCACTGATGTTAAAGTCGTCTAGGCGATTTAACTGCTAGGGGTTGCGAGTGAGATTCTTGTGGGAGTATCGTTAAAACAGAGGCATCTTTACTATTGTAGGATGGCTAGGAGTTGTAGTAGCTGGGGTCTGCGCAGGTATATAGAGGGGGGAGGGATAGCTTAGAGTTTATAGGCAGTAGCAGGAGTTATCCCTAAGGGACGGAAGGTTCCCAGGTAGCAACGCTCACACAGCGGAGAAAGTAATTGCGAGCGGCCGCATTTAGACAGTAAGGCAGAGTAAGAAGGCTTCAGTTGGGTGAAAGACACGTGCGGGGCGTTCACATTTGGAGGCACAGGGTAGCATTAGTGGTCAGCCAGTCCAGTGATCGTAGAGCGGTAGTTGGGCCGGAATTGCAGTGTTACCTTTGATGGGGTCAGGTGCGAGAGCCAGGGGGGCTGGCAGAAGGCAGACACGGCAAAACAGGCGTAAAACAGGCGACGTCCTTGTCTCCCGTGGTCCTTGGAGGGAGTGGGCCGGCTTCGCCTGCCGGCGACCAATGGGGAAGGAAGTAGGCCAAGTGGCCAATCGGCAGGTTGCTGGTTGCCTGGTCAGGCCGAAGTGGCTGGCATGATACGGTCGGCCATCTTGGAATGGCTACGTACCTCGTGTACCTTAATGGTGGTGAGGGGCACTTGTTGGCCTTTCAGGCAAAATTGTGCAAGTATGGCATTTACTTTTGTGGGCTTCAAAGATCCCTCGTTTGCAGTATAATAAAGGCTTGGATGGCGATTTTTGCAAAAAGTAGCGCGGGAGCGTCAGCGCTTACCTGATTTCGTGGGTTGGTCAGGCGGCTTCCTCAATAGGCCCGCTGCTCCTGCTCTGCCATACCTTTCAGATTCTTAATTAGGCAACATCGCGGGCCGCGTGTGACAGGCAGAGAGTTAAAGAGCTCAGTGCGGGTTGCTGAGTCACTCCGTGAGCTCGAAGACCATGAAGCACAGCGTTTCTAATGCCGTTGCTAGGTCTCGAGTCTATTTATATGGGTGGCCATCTTAGAAAAAAGTCTGAAGCCGTAATGGGACTAAAAATGAAGATTGAGCCCTGTCTAAGACTCAAAATTGTTTGCAAACCAATTTAGGTCGGTCCTCTGGTGAATCCACTATTTATGGTGTAATTTAGGCATAATTTTTATGGTGGTTGCCATGGAAACCATTCATGTCAACTGTTTTTCGAAAAGATCGATTATGTATGATGAGAGTGCTGTGTCTTGTTGAATGATCACTGCATTAATGAGTAAATCACATATGGTAGTCAACACACATCGATGTGTGTAGGAAGAATGTATCAATGATAACATATTGTGGCTTCACATTGCATTTGACTAATTGTGGGTGACACATCAAAGAAGCTCGGTGCATTTTAGGCTACATATCAACATCTTGTAAGCAACATAGGATCATAGTGCCCTCGTAATTCAGGACATTTACATAATACAATGCCCTTGTGGACTACTATACATAGGGAAGACTATCCGTCCCATCAAGATGCGCATCTCTGAGCATCGCTCATGAATAAGGAACAAGATAGCCGACAAGCCCCTGGTCGAGCATTTCAGCAGGAAGAACCACAAAGACACAGGGCCTCATTACGACCCTGGCGGAAATCGCGGTGCTAAATGCACCGCGGAGCACGGCGGAAAGCTGCCGATAGCGCCATGGGGGTTGGCGGATTTTCCGCCCCATGCCGACCTTGGCGGGGCGGTAAATCCCCATTCCCCATTTTACCCTTCCCCATTCCCATTTTTGCCCCATAGGGTATAATGGGAGTGGGGAAGGCGTTAATTACGCCACCGTAAAATACGGTGGCGTAATTAACAACAAGGTCCCGTAGCGCCATGGATTTCTCCGCCCGGAAAAACCAGGCGGAAAACGCTCCATGGCGCTACGGGAACTCGTAGTAGGGCGGACGGGTCCGCCGCGAATAACGCTGGCGTAAACCCACTCCGCCAGGGTCGTAATGAGGCCCACAGACTTAAGGTGCTTTATTCTGCAAAAAGTGACACCCGCAAAGCGGGGGGGGGGATATCAACAAAACCTTGACCCAGCTTGAGCAACGGTGGGTACATAGATTGGACACTGTATAAGCTGGACTCAACATTTCCGTTGAATGGAAATATTTCCTGTGAGTCTACGGGTCAGATGCCCTATATAGCATACCACCCACTGCATCCAAAAATGATCACAATGATCTCTCGGTTACTTTGCCTATAGGTATATAGGTCTGCCTACCTCGCTCTGACAGGGCGGTACACCAATAGAGTTTAGTTGCATGCTCTCCAAGTGATCACTAACCCTGTTTTTATGTAAAATTATCCCCCATCAAGGGATCTCTATTATGAGCTACCATGCATCCCCCGTGTGTCCCTTATGATACGACAGGCACAATATATGACCAAGGTTTATTATGTAATGTTACGAATTACAAGGGCACTATGATTCTGCTATGTGTTGCTTACAATGTGTTGATTTATAGTCTAAAGTGCACCGTGCCTCCCTAATATGACAGGACAGACACAATGTATAACCAAGATCAGGTATGGAATGTCCCGAATTACGAGGGCACTATGATCCTGCCATGTGGTGCTTACAAGATGTTGATATGTAGCCTAAAATGCACCGAGCTTCTTTGATGTGCCACCCACAATTAGTCAAATGCAATGTGAAGCCGCGATATGTTATCATTGATACATTCTTCCTACACACATTACCATATGTGATTTACTCATTAATGCAGTGATCATTCAACAAGACATGGCACTCTCATCATACATAATCGATCTTTTCAAAATACAGTTAACATTAATGGTTTCCATGGCAACCGCCATAAGCATGATGCCTAAATTACACCATAATTAGTGGATTCACCAGACGATCGACCTAAATTGGTTTGCAAACAATTTCGAGTCTTATACAGGGCTCAATCTTCATTTTTAGTCCTGTTACGGCTCCAGACTTTTTTCTAAAATGGCCACCCATATAAATAGACTCGAGACCTAGCAACGGCGTTAGCAACGCTGTGCTTCATGGTCTTCAAGCTCACGGAGTGAATCAGCAACCCACACTGAGCTCTTTAACTCTGTGCCTGTCACACGTGGCCCGCGAGCATTGCGTAATTAAGAATCTGAAAGGTATGTAGCGAACCTCACATGAATCGTCACGCTAGCAATATACTAAGCAAATTGCTCGATCTGGTAACTAATAGAATGTCCCTTTTTTAGGACAATACTTGTCCACGAGGCTAATACAGAACGTTTCTGACAAGACCACAGCCCAATTTAGAGGTAAACTGAATTAAGCAGATAGCGGCCCTATATATCAGTGTACAGTTGTGTTATATACAGTCATAACATTCAATCATGTCTCTCTCCAGAAGTATATATAGATTGAGGAGACTAAACAAAATATGTCAACTCTCTTTTTGGCAATACGAGCCCTTTGGGACCTTCACAGATGAGACTGTGTCCCTTTTTTAAAGTGCCTGTGGTTATTCACTTCCATAGGTAAGCTGTTTTTCTCCTTGAAATTTCTCACATAGCACAGCTTTTGATTTATTCATTGCTAAATAATCACCACTTGAGCCCTCCCCTGATTGCTTTTCCCTCTCCCTATTTACAGCACTCAAAGAACATCCCATCATACAGCCCCCCCCCGTCCTGAAGAAGGCCGTGTCAGATACGAGGCATATCTAGCCCCCATAGATGGCTGAAACACCACGGTGTAGACACACCTTTTAACCACAGTGTATTGTCACTGTCCCTCGGAAGAGCAATCTGTTACTTGTTTTGTTGCCACTGTTAAAAATGTTCATTTTCTTTCTATGTGATACTGTCTGTCAGATAATGACAGTGAAGGATTCATGCCTTGTTTTGATGCACAAGCAACTGGATTAATTATTGTTCATATCCTTGTGTTTTCTCTCTCTGTATGATCAAAACCCATACAATTTGTGTTATCCAGATAATGTACCTTTCCTTCTAAAAACCAAGAAGGTAACATAGTTTGACTGTTGTTTTAATTGTTATGGTGATAGGAAAAGGAGAGTGCATAAGTGAATTCCCTGACCTATTCAACTGTGTGTTTGCCTCCTATGACAGGATTCTTGTATTTATGGAAATGGCCGACGCGGCTTCTTGAAGAGTTTTATTTATGACTATTAATTTAACTATATACGTATCCTCACTAAAGGAATGTTGTGATGTGGATTCTTGTCACAGTCAATAAATTAATACCTGCAGAATTGGTTGTTAAACAATACCCTTTACACACTATAAACCAGAAAACTCTATTACATGGCACCTATCATTGCCATTGATATAAGCATCCCCAAAACTAACATGCCAGATAACAATGAGAAGTACTGGTAACAAAGCATTGTGGTTAGCAGTGGGCCAAGTCCAGGATGCTTAGTTTGTTGGACATTTTTCTATATTTTCTGGCGACCTTCTTTCTGGAAGACCAGCATTCTGATACCAGGAATATTATGTAACTTTTGCTCATAAACAGTAAAGCAAAGGGGCAGATACTGCACAGATGGCCATATACATATATGCATATAATGAACATGCTAAGCGACTCATGTTGATCAAATGAGTAATTTGGCGGCAGAGAGATGTTTAGTTTGCACTCTAACATAAAGCGGATGCCCGCAGCCATATTTTTGTCATTTGCACTGCATGGTGCAAATCTTAAGGGTGGCGTACAAGTGTATACGCCACCTTTTGCCCTTTACGTTTGCACTCCACAGTGCAAAGTGAGTAAACTACAGGCCCACACTGGATTTCTAGATTTAGAATTTGTTCTACTGAAGGCTCTGTGCATACTACTGAACTGTTCAAACGTATTGGCTCTATTTCACAACATACGCAGCCAGATTCCGTCTCACATACTCAGTCAGATTCCGGCTCACATACTCAGACTCCGGATCTCCAGAGACTGACCAGATTTTCTTTATGGTCTGGATTTGGTTGTTCTGCATGTTTTGTCGAAAATGATGTCTAATATGCAACTCGCTGAGAAGGATTCACTATTATTAGTGGGCTATGACTTGTTTCATTATTCATTTGCTCAAGGACAAAACAAGTGCCACCATATTGGTGGCAATTCGAAGTTATTAAAATGGATACAAATCTCTTTCGAGAGCAGGGTAGCTAATGAAAGGTCTGTATAAGTAAATCTCAGCCTAACTTAGAGTCTATTGACTGATTTTGGCTACCTGCAAACCTCCACTTGAATCGTGACACCCATCGAAAAGCTCCTTGTCCTCGTTCATGGGGACAGTATTTGAAACTCTTGTCATGGAATACTAGAGGCTTTAATCAACTATTGGATGTGCCAACTCGCTGGTCCAATTTAACCAAATTTCAGATTTTGATGTTTCAAGAAGCTTAGCTCAGAGAATGTCCAATATCTAAATGACAGATGAGAACTGGCTCCACCTATTTTATAATTATTTCAAATAGTTCATAAAATGTATTTGGTGCTTGCCAAAGCCAGGATTGCACTATCCAGGAGAACAATGTACATAAAGATCTAGGGAGCGACGGGGTTCACTGGCAGCAATGGCTGCATCCTTGTAGTCAGCACTATATAAAACTCTGTAAAAAGTTAAAGAAATTCCATTAGTCTTCTTCACTTTATGGGACATCCTTTATTACAGTAGCTTCTGCATTTTCATAGGTTCGTCAGTGGCAGAGAAAATGGCCAATGCATTTCAGACCTTCTGTCCATCTGTGCATTCTCTGATGTCATGCACAGCTTTATATAAAGATATTACACCCTTAACATCACAGTGTGTGCATACCGGGTTCCTTTGGAGAAGCCAGTGCTTATAACTGTTTGGCTCTAAAAAATGTTTCAGTTCAATGACGCAAAGGTAACGCATGTACACCGCACATCCCATATATACAGAGAATATCCATGTCTGCATGGTTATTCAGTTTCCTTGCAGCGAGCTAAAAAGGGCCCCTCCGGGTGCCCTTTTGATGGCCTTGTGACAGCTATAAAGATATTTGGGCATTAATTGTCATCATTTGCTAATTCTCCATCCTGGAATTTCGGCTACTGATAATCAGTAACAAGAAATTCCACTTTTTTCGATAATAATGTTCTGTGACTATCAGCTATTGGAACCATCTTTCAGGAGATATTTACTGGTCTGTTTAGAAGTTATTCTTTCCACAAGGTTTTTTATCGCATGTTTCCCCCTCACATGATAATTGGGGGGACTTCGATTACAATTGCAGTGCAAATCCTATGCAATAACCAAGTCTAAAGGTTCTACAGTTGGTAGTCAGCAGAATTATTCAAAGACAGGTGATTTGTGGTGCCCACCTATGGATACATGGGGGCTATGCTGTTTGAATGGTAACATAGTAGTAGATTTGGGAGGTAGTGCAACTTGGCATAGAGGACAGTCTGCATCAAGTATAGACATGTATTTGTAACGTGACATTTTTAGACTTGTCTAAGCTTTGTGGTGGAATCAGGGGATTTAAGTGATCTTTCGAGGTTAACTACTTTTAAAGTTTCTACAAAAATTGTTCACTGGTGGCTTCCTTGCATGCCTCCCTACATCGCAACTCAATCAGGTAATCGACTGGCTTTGTGTCATCTTTCAATTAATACCAGAAAAATATGTGCTCTTTTGGATTCATTATCAGAAAGGGTGAAAGAAGACTATTTCTCGGTTGCCTCCTTGCATTACTACATTTGTATGCTATCTGAAGGTAGTTCGATTAGTTTTATAAAGGTAGTGAATCGATCACCCATTACAATACAATTACGGTGTTTCGACTCAGAAAGGAAGGAAATGTTGCATGAATATCATATTCTACTCACCACTCAATTTAGAAAAAGAGCATGAAAAGAATATGAAAATTGGATTAAGGCATACAAATATGAGCTTTGCCAAAAATAAAGTGAATAAATGTTAAAGGTCATGCTTTCCAGACAGTCACACTTGTTTGGGAATATTATAAATAACAACGTAGCGCACCAGGGTCACCTACAATTGAATCCCATTCCAGAGGCCAATAGGATTACATATGTAAGTAAGCTATATGTTCCTCCGGACAGTTGTGAGATTGACCCCTAGCAACTAAAACCGCCACAATGGTCTATACAGTCAGAAATGGATATTCTGTTGTATTTAATATCTAAAGTGGCAAGCGCCGACTAACTCTACAATTTAACTCTTAAGTCTGATCCCCAACTATGGGCCTCTATTGTACATTTATTTATTTATTTTTACATTTGTAGAGAAAGCTAACCCCAGAGGCAACAAGGCACTGTTGCATCAACAGGTTATGCAAAATTATGTGTTACACAGGTTAGACATGATTGATTACAGAGGATTACGTACTACACAGGTCAAGGGTGTTGCATAAGCGAAGGTATTGTTGTAATGAGGCTAAGTACATGCCTTTTTAAGGACATTATATCTAGACGATGTATACAGATGCTCTAGAATTCTTCTTACATGATACCAGTTTTCAAGAAGGGGGACAGATAAAACCTAGGGATTTATCATCCTATCGCTTTGCTCGACGTGAGCAGCAACATTTTCTCTGCTCTCCTGAGAGATTTGGTGATCTGGGAGCCTCGTAGTGGCCACCTTGATAGATGCCAATCAGGATTTCGAGAATGCATTGGGATGGACCTACATGGATCCCTATTGTCTATGTTGCATGCCAAAAGGGAAGTGTTCATAGCCTTGAGGGATCTGTCAGGCACCTTCGAATAGAGCAAAGTTGTTGGGGGAAAATGTCTAACTGGGGGCTTACAGCTGATCTATTAGTTCCTTTAATTCAACTACATACCAAGACCCGTGTTAGACCAGACGGCCAGGATCATTTGTGTGTGATGGTCGAAACCTTTAGAGGTCTATGTCAAGGTTGTGTCTTGTCTCTCATCAACCTTTACATCTCAGACATTGGCAACTACCTTAATATCTTGAGAGTGTACCCCCCTCACTTAGGGGGGACTAAACCATTGCAATAGCTATGCTATACAGATGACCTGCTTATAATACTGGACCAAACTCCCATCGGCTTTCAACACAGCCTAAGTGCCCTGAAAGTTTATATGAAGGGAAAGGACTTATTGATTAATCCAAATTGGGGGTAGAAACGGTACTGCCACTAAATAACCCTACTAAAAACCCACAATTCTGCATAAACCGTGGGGGTGGTAATTGAAGCATTCCAGAATTTACAATAGGGTAAGGAATGTGCCACAGTTAGTCAGAACAGCGGGGTAGGAAAGGGTGCCGCCACTAACCAATCCTACTAAAAATTCACCCTTCTGCATGCGCCTCTCAAACTCTGAACTACACCCAACTATACCTCTACAGCACAACAAATAGCACACACTTCACTACACCAGCACAACGAAAACCACCACACATAGCCTCGCCCAACAGCACATGGTGGCTACCATCCGGAAAACACATCTATGCTCAGTGAACAGTGTCAACCGAACTGAAGCTGCCAACAGCACATCAGAGCTCTCTTGCTCTTTTCTTCCGCTCAGTCCCACTAACTCACCTTACAGATATGCCAGAGCACCAAAAAACCATGCAGGTGGCAACAGTGCGTGTTATAAGAACCTTTAACATAACAAATAAATTGAAGATCATATCATTTTCCGAAAGTAAAGCTCTAGCGAAACCTAAGTGGTTTTAAAATGACAAACATATTGAGATTGTTAATCAAATAATATATTTAGGCATCACTTTTTATAGAAACCTGCTATCGGCTTGAATACCACCAGGCTTCTCTCTAAAGATATCATGTTTACCACTAAGCTGTGGAAAATAGACCTGAAATTTGATTGGTTTTGTCTCCTTCCGGCCATCACATATTATAAGGCAACAGTAGTCATGTCTCTGATATACAGTGATATTTCCCTCAATAATGCTGATGACCAATTATGGCCAGGAATAGAGGGGTTGGTTTGGAGGTAGGTCTAAGTTTCATTTACAAAGAGAAAAGTATATTGAAAAGTTTATCGCTACCTCAAATATTAGTGAATTTAATTTATTTTGGCCTCAGATTTTATCGTGAAGGCAAACTTCCTTAGTTTTAGTCACAATTCGTTTTATTAATGACATTCCTTTTTTATTGGAAAAAGAGTGATTAATTTGTATGCATTATGTATGTGTATTAATTTAGTAACTGAAAGGGCCTCATTACGACCCAGGCGGTAAGGGGTTTACGGCAGCGTTAACAGCGCCGACCCTTACCGCCTGAGTACGAGGTCCCTTAGCGCCATGGCGCTTTTAACACCTGCTTTTAGCAGGTGTTAAAATCCATGGCGCTAAGGGACCATGGAGTTAATTACGCCACCGTAATTTACGGTGGCGTAATTAACGCCTTCCCCACTCCCATTATGCCCTATGGGGCAAAAATGGGAATGGGGAAGGGTAAATGGGGATTGGGGACTTACCGCCCCGCCAAGGTCGGAATGGGGCGGTAAGTCCGCCAACCACCATGGCGTAAACGTAGTTTACGCCATGGTGGTAAAGTCACGGCCCAGGCGGTAACTTACCGCCTGGGTCGTAATGAGGCCCTAAAGTGTTTTATTGTGTGGTAGACATTGATTAATTGCATGTTTTTTGTACTTTTTTGTAAGGTTTAATAATGAAACCATATTACAATGGAAAACAATTCAAACTAAATATTTCAGATTGCACCCCCAATGCAAAGTGGTCCTGGGAGGCTTTCACTTTCTCAGGCTGTACATAGACTATGCCCAGGCGGCAGTGTCCTGATGAACAGCACCTGGGTCACTGAATTCACCTACCTTTCACCTGAAAGGTGCCCGTTTAGGCCCGATGAGGCCGATAGCAATATTATTTTCAACCTTACTCTTTTGAAGTTCGCTCTGAGCCATTGTTCCCACCCAGTTGCATGCTTCATTGATGTGATTCAGCCCTGTTACTGTTCTAGTCTATTCACGTTGGTGTACCTTCTTGGTACACCCACAGCCTGTTTATGTTGGTGTGCAGTTTATCTTTGAACCTCAGCCTTGTGTTCTTGCAGGGGCTCTGCTAGCTATCAAGTATCACCTGTTCCTGCCCTATTAGTCAATCACCTTCCAGTTTCCGCTCCTTGGTGGCAGCTAGTCCTATTGTATCAGCTGGTCCATCCTTTGTTTGGTAAGCCTGTTCTTTTGAAGGACCTTAATAATATATAGGGGACACTTAAGCCCTCTTTTTCCAAAGGGATGCTAGGTTAGTCTGTAAGAGAAACTTAATGGACTGTGACTTCTGATCTTTCTAGAGACTGCAGGCAGGTGAAAGTCACTTTCCTGGTGCCAACAATCTATTCTTTATACATTTGTGCTTTGACAAGCACGCTGTTCCTCTGATTCATTCCCACCTCTTTCCCCCTCCATTTCTATTTGAATATGGCTGTATTAACCATTCTAATTTTACTCCCATCCACCTACTCTACTACTGTGCTCTTCCCTTACTTTGGTTTAAGTCCTCAGTTATTGCTGTGCGCCTTATTTCTCTCTATCCCTGTAGGCCTTACACCCCAGTCCAGACCATATACCAGAATCCATCCTGCAGAATCGAGCCTTTGACTCGGCTTCAGCAAAGGCTCTTAACAGACCTGACGCATTGTGTGTGGACATGTTGCAATGCTGCCCGGTGTGCATGGTCATCTATGTTTCTGTCCCAGTGTTGGGGTGATTGCTAGTTGTTGCCTCCACTGAGCATCCACACAGTTTCACACACTCATTTGCCAACATAAAACTTCTTCAGTGGCAGCTTGACTCATATCACGGATTTGTTCTCTTGCCAGGCCTGATGTAACCACCTGCTCTCATTCTCTCATGCCCAGCAATCTGTGAAATGCTGTGCTTATTTCACGTACTCAAGTTCCTTTGCATAAGAGCTGTTCTTGCAAGCAACATTTCCGGCCCGGCCGGTACTTGCTTTTCAGTTGTATGACTGATCCTGTGTGGTGTTATTGAGAACATGTAAGTGATTTCAATCCAGCACTCCAACTAAGTCAATGCTTAGGATGGGATGCCCAATGGAAAACCCTTATTTATATATTTTTATGTCAAAAGTTCTTTTAATTCTGGATGATGTACCCTTATATAACGCCCCTCTCTTTGAATCCCCCCGGCCTCACTGAGCCAAGAAGTAGGTTTGTTTTGCAAATTAAAAGATTTATTTGAGGAATTGCACAATATATATATCAAACGTTTATGAATATGAATAATATCTGAATATCACACTTATGAATATGAACAATGATCAGCAATGGGTAATATTACAATATCAACAATCTCTTTAATCAATTAGGAGTAGGAATAGGAAGAATAATGTACCAGAGAATACTTTGTGTGGGTTCAAGGAAATGCAATGATAGGAAAGAATGCAACACAGAAATAAAACTTGATATAAATTCAATCAAAGACAATGTGATCACTCTTTCCCCCTGTCACTACTCACTCCCCCCATATGCAATATGAAGAGATGGAATGAGGGCACACAGGTATCAGGAATAACAATCAACAATTGCAGTTCAATCCCAGTTCCCCCAGCAAGCTTAGAGAGAATAATGATTTTAAACAGATCAATTGCTTTTAAAGGTAGTATGTAATGTATGGAAAATGCTAAAATGATTTTAATTCGCTAAATAGGATTCGGAACTAGTGAGAATGGCTTTGGATTGGTTCAGGTCAACACTAGCAATGATTGTTGAATGATTGGCAGACTGAAAACGAAATTCAGAAGTTGAATGCAAAAAATAGCTATATTACATGGAGTGAAATTGAGCTAAGTGCAAATTCGCGGCAACTTTTCCGTTGCTATATTCCATCCTATAACTATAAGGAATGGGAATGTTGTTTTGGGTTCGTTTGAAAGCTGAGGATGTTAGCTTCAAAATTACATTTAAAATTTGTTTCTAGGACGGTTCAAAAGTTACAGAGGTTTTAGCGAAGGTTGATTTTTCTTAGAAAAGAGTCAAGATTTCAAAAAATGAAAGATGTGCTTTAAAGATTAGGAACCAAGATGGACTTATACTAACGGGCTATGAAGATGCAAGATACCCAACAGCCAGCCACCAGAGCAGCGGCACCTCCGCTCCGACTTCCGTCCGCCAGGACACTTGACTTTCTTCAGAAAATATATTTAGCGCAAGGATGATTTATCGCTACAGTTATCACAACTATATGATGAAAAGGATTCAGGATGGACACAAGATTCTATAATGCAGTTCTTGATAGGTTGAAATGGATTGAATAGGATCACCTTAAACTAAGAAATGACTATGGACAGTTCTATGCTAAATACTTACAGCTATGGCTTTGGAATGGAATGGGCCCGTCAAAGATCTGGTCAAAGGTTTGGCTGGGATTCTCACTCGCCAATGGACAGGTCTCAGGCGCTTGGTTCTGCTCTCAGTAAGGCACTCTGGTCTGCACGGCCTCTTGGACTGGATCTGACGGGTTCTGCGTTACAGTTCTGCTGGACTGGTCTGGATCTTGGGTTCTAGCACGGGTTCTCAGCCAGAAGCAGCAAAACAGCTCAGCCAGGCTGAATGGTTTTGGCCCTGTGGAAGTTTAGGGATTAAAATCCGGTTGCTAGATTTTAAACGCCTGCTGAAAAGGTTCAGCTTTTTGGGTTAGGCTTCTGCTTCAGAGTTCTGGAGTCTGGTTCTGGAGTCTGGATCTTCCTGCAGGGTGCTTCGCCAGTGGATCAGTTGATGAGTGAATGTCGGTCTGTCCTCAGCATTCCCTATTTATCCATTTTCCAAAGTGGGTGGGGAGGCTGATTGTCTGTGCCCAACCCTATAAGGATCTGATAGGTCAGAGAATTCCCTGTCCCCTGATTTGAGAAAGGAACAGTGTGTCATGATGTTTCATGATCTGTCAGAGTGATGCTGCCATTTACAATCTAGGGAAGAACCTCCCCTTTGCTTTTACCCAGAAAATCTATTTTTCCCAAAAAAACATATTTTCAATATGCACAACTTGTTAATAATACTTAATTACATGACAGATTGACGAAGGTACGTTTCTGTCCAAATGTTATCTTCCTACGAGTTTTAGTTCATAAATGACAGTTTTTCGCGCTTTTGGTTGGTTACATATTTTTTATACATACATGCACATACCCTCTGGGCATATTCCTGTAATTTTTCATGTTCCTAGCATAATCACAATAGCTAGAATATTAAAACATGTCGTGGTTCAGTCTCCGAACATCGCACAGATTCCAGATTAGTTTTAAACTGTGAGCGAATTTTTCATTTTAATAACCTATAAATCCCTTATTTTTGTCAGTTCGGTACAATATTTTATAAGACTTTTCCCAAAACATACAGTTTCTTCAATTTCAAATCCACATTTTCAGTCTGGCCCGCCTCCAAGGCTCGGCTGAGTCAGAGAGTCACATGGCTGCTTCCTGCCAGGGCAGTTGATGTCAGTCACACCCAAATTAGCATTTTCCTTCAGCTCAAGGGAGTCCTTTGTCTGCTAGCAGGACAACAGGCCAAAAGTCCCCCTCCCAGTTCCTTTCACACCAGCCTGCCAGTTTCTTAGCAGAGCACGGGGGAAGATTCCTTTGTTGGGTAAAAGGGTGTGGAATGTCTTTGAAGCTCAGTGTGGGAAACTTTAACTTTTAAACACAATGTCTGAAATTGTCTTGTCTTAAAATATAACTTACATTTTTAACAAATACATCAACCAATTTCTTAATTCAAGCCTTTTTAAAATATAGTTTTGAATTGTCTCCACCTCTTAGGCTTCTGATAGCAAGTCTTTCTTTGGCATACTTTGAGTTCAATGTCCAAATTTACACATGACAGGTTTTAGAAATCGCCAGCTTCTGACAGAGGTGAGTAACGGTATTGCACCCATTTTTGACATATTTCTCCAAGCAAGCAATCTTCAATGTGGATTTTCTTCTGATAAGTGTACTTCTGTGGACATTGTATTTATGTGGATTCTTGAAGTAGAATGATGTTTAACACCCAACAAGGAGGTTGGGTCTTTTGGGGGGTTTGTGAGCCATGATTTTTGCAAATTTGACAACCAAGAAAAACGGATTTTCACACAGCTCTGTGTTTCTTTTGCAATCAGCCTTGCTCTGTGGGCAGTGAAATGATGGCTTTTGACAGTGGTCTCCTGTGTTACCACTGAGATAGGCAAAAGTGATTGGCGGCCTATTTTTCAGATTTTTAATGCGCACTTTTGGGTGATTTTTAGCAAGCAGCATGCTTTCCGGCGGCCATTCTGATGCTCCTGATGCAAGCAATGCACAGTAATGTTGCAGGGCCTGGACTAGTGGGTTGAAACATCCCACAATCCCCCCATCTTGCGATTTGGCGTTGATCTTCCATCAATGGAAATTCGCATGACTGGGATGTCAGCCTCATCTCTTCTGATTCCACCAATGGCAAAGTTCAGCATCTTTTCCTCCATCAGGGATGGATCGATCGGTTCTTCTCACCATTCCTGATGTGAGTATTGAGCGATACTCCGGGCCCCTCGGATCTTTCCTCCCGGTCCCCGGGTAGTCCTCCTTGGTTAGCCTCCATGGTTTCCAATCAACTATGATGACCTTGGATGACAAAGCAAAAACATATTTGTAGACATTTCCCCACCACTATTAATGTAGTGGGGCAGACACATACATTTGATGAATCAGGACACATTTGTATTATTGTATTTTATAGGCTATATGTGGAATATTTTAGAGTTGGAATTTTATGGAACTGGAGTGGCCCCCTCTGGGGCTCCAGAAGACTCCTCCAGTTGCTGCAGAGTGTGCCTAGGGTGGCAACACTTTAGTTGATTAATATGGACCCACTTGTCTTCCCCCTCTGCCACACTGCCTTTGGGGATGCGGATTTTGTAGGCGACTGGTGAGATATTGTCTACAATTTCAAAAGGACCCTTCCAGGTAGGCAAAAATGTGCATTGTTTGGCCTGGTTCCTTTGGAAATTGTATAAGTAGACCCGGTCTCCTACATTGTATTCTTTTCTGGTAGTCTTAAAGTCATAGTGGGCCTTCATGCTGTCTGCTGATCTTTCTAGATTTCGCTGAGCATAGGCAAAAGCATGTTGAAGGTGTTTTCTTAGATTTTCAACATACTCATGAGTTGTGGAGGCATTGATCAATGTCTGCTCTTGTGTCCTGTAGAGCTGATGCTGGGGAAGCACCATCCTGCATCCAGTCATCAGCTCAAACGGTGATATTTTGATTGCAGATGAAGGGGTAGATCTGATCGCCATTAGGACAAGAGGTAATCGAATATCCCAACTTGGCCCAGAATCTGCCAGAAACTTTTTTAATATGCTCACAATTGTTCTATTATATCTCTCTACTGCACCACTAGAGGCTTGCCGGTAAGCAATGTGTAGCTTCCTTTTGACCCCAGGTATCTCCCACATCTTTGTCATTACTTCGCTGGTGAAATGGCTACCTCTGTCTGACTCGATCCTTTGGGGTAGTCCAAAACGCGAAAAGATGTGGTTGATCATCAAGGCAGCTGCTGTTTCTGCCTTGCAGTTTGGGGCCGGGTGACATTCCACCCATTTAGCAAACAAGCATGTCACGGTCAACATGTACTTGTTTCTCCTAGAGGAGCGAATCACGACCCCGATAAAATCGACTTGTAAATCTGACCATGGCAGTGTCATCCCCCTCTTTTGGAGAGGCGCACGGTGTGTGAGGGATGTTGGCTGAAATTGTGCACACACAAGACACCCCTTCAAGTATTGGTCGAGGTCCTGCCCCATGTGTGGCCAGTATGCAACCTCTCTTAAGATTTCAAGTGTTGTATGAAACCCCCTATGACCGGCTGTGGCTGCATCATGGGCGTGACTTAACATCAGGCTTCGGAATGAGGTAGGGACCACCCACTGATCATGGGTAGCTGGGGATCTCCTTACCAATAAACCGTCTTGGATTCGGAACATTTTTGGACATTTCATCAACACTCTGAGGTCCTCTTTCCCAATGTAATTGGTATCCGTCAGGGGAAAGTTCTCAGGGTCCTCAATGTGTTGATAAAACTTACCAATTATTGGATCCCCTTTTTGAGCCGTAACCAAATCAGCATCTGGGGTCTCCTTACTCTATTTTGCAGTTGAGAGTTCATTGTGAGCATTTGTCTGGGACCTAGTGATAGCAGTGACCTGGATTTCCTCCAACAGGGACTCGATCTCAATTAGATCCCCTTGGATGGCCCTGGTTTTGACCAGCTGATCAGCTAAGTCATTTCCAGTTTTGTCTGGTCCCTCTACTTTGGAATGCGTCTTGATCTTTTTCCAATAGATGGTCATCCCATTCGAGGTGACCAGATCATCAATGTTTTGAATTAATTTCCCATGTTTCAAGGCTTTGTTATTAGCACATAACATGCCTCTGGTTTTTCAGTTAACCAGGTGCTCCACGAACCCGTTCCGTACATAATCTGAATCTGTGATTATGACCAGTTCGTGGAGTAGATGTTGGACAGCAGTGAGGATGTCTTGATTCACAGCCATTAACTCTGCCACTTGACTACTTCGGGGACCAATCTTGTACACAGCGGAGGGTTCTGGGATCTCATTCACCCATGCATTCCCTACGCCGGCCACAAGTTCCTTTTCCCCGTTGTTGTCAACATGGTAAGAGCATCCATCCACATAGACAGTGGGCATTCCCTCACACTTGTCTTCTTCAAAGACTCTGTGTGGGGAATTGAGGTATGCCTCCATGTCCTCGAGACAGTTTTCTCTGGCACAATCATGCAAGTCAGCCAGACCTTGCGTGAGGGGATTCTTCTTGTTTTGGCCATATCTGACCTCCACAGGAAAGCCTTGCATTGACAGAATCCTGGAAGTAATTCGGGAATTACTCACATTTCCGGCCCGGATTCTGTCACTTTGTAGATATTGCAGAGGCTGGTGTGGAGTCTCCACTATGATGTGTTCCCCCTGGATGAACGGGCGGTAATTCACATCGTTGCCAGGAGTGCCTTCTCACAATCGTTGAATTTCTCCTCCACCGAGGATAAAGTTTTACTCGCATATGAGATTACTTTATTGACCTTGTCATGCTTTTGGCATAATACTGCAGTCAAGCATGTATTAGAGAACCCTGTCTCCAAGAAGAACTCCTTGTTTCTGACAGGGTAAGCTTGGTAAGGCGCTTGTGAGAGGCTTCTCTTGAGTTGTCTTACTGCCTCGGCTTGTTCTGGACCCCATTCCCACTTGACCCCCCCCTTCAGGAGATGAATCAGGGGTCTGGTGATCTCTGCGTAGCCCTCAATGAACTTTTTGCTGTAATTAGTCAGTCCAAGGAGGCTCCTTAGTTCCAGCAGAGTTGTGGGGTCTTTCAGTTTCAGAAGTGCTTCCACTTTCTTTTCCTGGGGACAGAGACCCTGGGGAGTAATCTCATGCCCCAAGAAATTGACACGGGTTCTACACCACTGTGCCTTTTGAAAGGAAAGTTTTGCTCCGGCGGCCCTCAACTGTGTCAGAACATAATGGATCTCCGCTATGTGTTCCTCCACAGTTGAGCTTTTTGAGGAGCACATCATCTACATAGGCCAGGTTACCCCTCTCACCCAGGTCGGGCATGGCCTTATGTAGAAAAATGTTGAACTCATTACCGGAGTTGAGGTATCCGAAGGGAGTCTGGGTCCATGTGTACTGCTGCCCACCAAAGGTAAAGGCCAGCTTGTATTGGTCCTCCCTACTGACAGGTACAGTCCAGTATCCATTGGTCAGGTCTATTGCAGTGAATACCTGTGACCCCTGGATCTGGGCCAGCCCTTGGTCAATGTAGGGAAGAGGCCATCGGGAAGTATGGACCCGTTTGTTGAGCTCCCTAAGGTCGGCACAGAGTCTCCACTGGCCGTTTGGCTTCAATATTCCCAGCACCTGATTATTGAAGGTTCTGTGGATTGTACGGATTATCCCACGGGACTCACGGTTCTTAATTATTTCAGTAAGGGACTCCATTGATGCGAGAGGCAAGCGATATTGCTTCACAAACAATGGAGTCATGCTAGGGTCCGTGGGAATTGTTGTTGTGTGGATGTTGGTGCGACCGCAGTCATATGAGTCCACTGCAAAGAGATCTTTAAAATCCAAGAAAACCCGTTTCAACTTTTGCCTCTGCTCCAGAGTCTCACAGGCATCAGCTAGGTTGACTCTCTCTTCAACCATCTGCCTGAAGCCTGGAAAGACTTCCGGTTTTGCTATCTCAACAGCCTCCTCCAGCTGGGTGGAGAAGTCCCTGGTCAGAGTGCTGATTTGGACTGGTGGCTTCAGGTGGGAAAGTCAGCCCTCATGGACCTGGAAAATGACCTCATCCCTCCTGAAGCCACAGGTCACATCTTCCTTACCATAAGGGCAGGAAGTGTACACCAGGAAGTTCCCCCACACTATCACTGTCAAAACAGTCCTTGGGGATTGGTCCTAACAGTTCATTGCCTAAATCAATGGAAAAATGTTAGTCATCAACCGCCATTCCAATAATGGTGCCTGCGGCTAGAGTAATACTCTTTAAGTCGCTGTTATCCACCTCCATTGGAATGGTGTCATGTTCTATATTGGCTAATGGTGTTGGGTTTACTCCCAACCCTTGCTGTTGGAGGGAAGCATTTAGATGAATATAGGCATCAGGGTTTTTAGATTTCTGTCCTCTTTTAACTTTCACTTTCAGGGAGAATTGTCAGGTCCTTTCTGGGATGGTGACTTCCTCTCCAACCTGAATTTCAACTGCATAAGGCAGCAGTTGAGCTGACCTAAATGATTTCTCTGGGTCATCAAAGCCCATGGGATTATCCGCTAATCAGGACCAAGCTTTGAAGTTTATTAGGTCCAAACTAATGGCAAAGCGATTGAGAATATCACTGCCTAAGTAAATGGCGGCAGTGACGTCTCGCACGACCCAACAATTATGAACTATGCTCTTGTTGCCTATGGAGATTTTGAAAATACACCTGCTAGGCAGGAGATGTTTGGAGTTGGGTGTTTCCAGATCCATTTCCCATTTGTCTATCAGTCTAAATGTGGGAATGGCTGGATCTTTTGGGATTTGGCGGAACATGGCTTCGCTGATGAAGCTCTTACCGTTGTTCACACACACTCGGGGGAGAGAGTCCTTCCCTTCATTTAACTGAACAGGGATGAACAACTGCTCTCCAGTTTGCTGAATATCAGCCAGGCTCTGAGCTGATTTCTCATCTTTCTGGACTATAGGAGTGGGAATGTCTTATTGTGGATTGGTAAAGAATTTCAGAGTGTTTCCTTCCATTGTGGAGTGCCACCTTAAACTGGGAGGAAGGTTGATTTTCAGAAATAGAGAGGACCCCCCATCACCAGTCTGTTGTCCTACTGCTATAACTTTCACGTCTGGAATTTGGTTGTTCTGGAAGTGAAATTCTACTTGGTCAGATTTTTGTTCAACCATGTGGCAGGTGCCATTTAAACTAACATGGTTGACACTCTGTTTTAATTTTATTGGTCGGCTAGTCTGAGTCCAGAGGACATGTTTACTCAATCTATTAGGGTTGACAACTTTCGCAGGAGGTCATTCCCTAGTAAACAAGGGGTGCCCTCTGGAGTCACAACTGTGACCAGGTGCTTCACCTTGTGTCGCCCAATTTTAATGTCCAAATCCGCAGTCCCCTCGACAGGAATTTCCTTCCCATCAAAGTTCTGAAGTTGTCCAGGAAGAGAGGTGAGAGGAATTTGATAATTCTCCCGCTTCCTGAATTCAGTTCATCAAAGGCCTTTTTGGACAAAAGGGTAGCTTGGGATCCAGAGTCCACCAGTGCCAAAATTGTACCCTGCCCCTGTACTTGTACCGAGGCATAGTATCTTCCCTCCATCTCCGCAAGGCGGCACATATAATGCACATTTTTGGACAACTGGTGGGTTAGTTTTTTGGTTTTGGACATTGAGAGAGAAGAGATCTGGGCAGAATTCTGTGGGGAGTCTTGGGAATCTGAAAGAAAAAGGTGGAAACTAGAGATGGGAGAAGCTTTGAGATCTCCTGGTTCCGGTTCTGGTCCATCCCCCCCTTTTTGGAGGAAGTCCTCAGGATGGGTTTGAACCAGGGGATTTTCATGTTGTTGGTTCTGGGATTGTATGATGGGCGGCGCTAGCTCAGTCCCCACATCTACCCAGTCTGTATTTGAATCCTTTGGGACCCATTTTTCCTTGGAAAGAGTTCCCCCATCTCTGAAGGAGAAGATCCTTTTCCCAGAATCCTCTGAGGACCCCTCTCCTTCAAATTGGAAGATGTGCACCTCCTTCTCAAAATGGGTCTGTTTCGGTTCTTTGTTTCTCCTATCCCCCCACCTCTGCGCCTTGGGTGGCAGACTTTCAGGGGCAGAAGATTTTGTTTCCAGCTCCTGGGTTTCCAGGGGCTGTTTACAAGTGGGGAAGGAAGCTTCCTCCAAGGCTTTACACCCCCCTTCCTCCTGTGCCTCCTCCCTGCGAACCGGTGAGTTGGCGGGGTGCTGCCCCCTCATTGTTCTGGAGCACCAGGTCCAGAGTTTGGGGCATTCTGTGCTGGCATGCTCATCTGGGGGTTTTGTTGAGCCCTCAGCATTCGATCCAGTTCCTGTGGCATGTTTTGGATCTGGCGCTCTAACTGTGAAACCCGCTCAGGCTGATACAGGGTTCTCATTTCTCCCCTGGGCTGATCCTAGGAAGGATAGCTATCCCTTCTCTGGTAATACCCTGGGTTGGGAAGATTAGGGTACCCCTCCACACTTGGCCTCCCCTCTCCCGGATTAGTCTGGGCTCAGGAAAGTGGGGAAAGAAGGATGGATTGTTCTGGGACTGGGAGTTTTGTGGACACCTGGGGAAAAAGTTCTGCCCCGGATTTGGGGATTTCCTGCCCCCCCCTGTGGGAAGTGAGGAGGGAAGTTCCCTGGGTTAGGTGCTGCTTGGTTGGAACTCCCCCCCCCCCCTTGGGCTGGAGGAGTCCACACATAACCCAGGATGGGTCTGTTCCCCTTGTAGCAGGGATTTATATAGTCAGGGGAGTGAGGGATCCCATTTGTGGGACTACCGCCTTGGCTCCCTGTCGGTGACTGGCCCGAGGGCCTTCTGGGCTTGGAATTATTCGGTTGTGCAGGCAAGTTTTTAGGCCCCCCCCCATCTCCGAATCCAAAATGGGGGCAACCTTTACCTGTGCACCTTAGCAGCAGCAGTGGTGCTGGTTGGTTTGGGGCTTTTTTGAGTATTCTTGTTGTTTATGGGCTTTTGCACCTCATAGATCCGAGTGGCCTGTTCAATGACCCAGCCTGGTGATCTTTTCTTTTCTCATGAAAATCTCTCACTAGCTGGGTCATGATGTACTTTGGTAGAGCATGGAAAAAAGTATTGACAAATTCTTTGCTGTCCGTGCGCACCCTTCTGGTAGTCTCCACAAAGGTATGCTTTAACTCCTGCACAAATTCTTGTGGGGCCTGATCCTCCCCACATTGCAAGTTGTAGGCTGCCTTGCGAGCCTCTTGGGGATTTCTGTGAACAGAAAAATGCTTCAAGATGGCCGCCCTATATGTGTACCTTCTTGAATGATTTTGGTCCTCCAGCCCCGCAAAGAAACTGGAGTATTCTGGTGAAAAGGTCCATTTCACATACTGAATGCAGCTACTACTGTCTTTCAAATGGAAAGTTTCCATCATCTGCTCAAAGAGCTCTAAGTGCTCCCAAACAGAATACTTAGCATTCTTATGATAAGGCGTGATGACCCTCCTTATTTCCTTGATTTGTTTTAAGGGGCCCATAAGCTAGGCCCTTTTTACCTTATTGGCCTTCTTGGTTCGGGTCACCCTGGTCCATTCATTCTCTGACTCAGAGGCACTGCTCCCAGAGGTGCCCGTCTGATCTTCTAGGTTCTCCCGGATTCTGCGAGCCTGGGAATGGCTGGCAGAATGTGGGGACCTAGTCTCCTGTGTCCTGGGGCGCTCAGAGGAGTCTTCTGATTCCTCCTTGCTCCCAGGATTTGATGAGTATCCCCCCCCCCACTGTCCTAAATGGGCAGAGGTTTTTAGGATGCCCTTAGTGGACCTACTCTCCTGGAGTTCCCCACTAAATTTCACAGTGCTTGGGTACCCATACCCAGATGCTCGCCCATCCATTCCTGGCAGGTGCTGGTCTATGAGCCCCATACTTCTGACTGGATAGTAATCTGCCATCCCCGTGGCCCTGGGCTCATTTGCGCCAGTGGACATGGGGGTGGCAGAGTCCAGGGACTGGGAGAGATGAAGGCCTCTGGTACTAGGGTTCCTGAGGTTATGCTCAGGTGTTTCCCTTTCCCAGCGAACCTCATCTCTATCAGCCCCTGCTCCCTGTTGCCATGCGAGAACCTGAGCTTTCTGTTCCTTAATCAAGGCCTTACTAGTCTCTCTCAGTCTCTTTTGCATGGCTACCTGCCTGTGGAGCCTATCATTGTTCTGACAGAGAGCCTCATTTTCTCTCTGTGCTTCCTGGTTTGTCTTTGAGTACTGCGCCAGTCTTTGCTGCAGGAGGGTTACCACCTCAGTCCTGTCCATGCTGGCCTGCTTCTTCCTTGCCAGAGCATCTTCCACCCTCCTGGTGTGCTCTAACAATCTATCATGCTCTTTTTGGAGGTCACCCAGTCCCTGGAGGGCCAGGTGATTTTCTTCCAGTTTCCCTTTTAAGTGACAGACTTCCTGGCCTAAGGTGTCCCTTTCCTGAGCAAGAGCCTGCCTCTGTGCCGCCAGGTCGTCCCTGTGTCTTTGAAGGGCACCAGCTTTCTGGAGCTCTTCATCAAACTCTGCCTTGGTGTCCAGGTCTTTCAGAATTAATTTGTTGCACTCTGCCTTCTCTCTATCTAGGTGGCTTTGCAGGGTGACTACCTGCTCTACGCATACCCTGTTGAAGTCCAGTTGTTGCTCCAGCTTTTTCTGGCTCTGCAGTAGGGAGTCCAAACTTTCTTGCTACTCCTTTTGCAAGGCCAGAATTCTGGTATCCTGTTCTGCCCATTCCTGTTGCAGGATACCCATATCCTCTTTTATTTTAACTATGTAATGCCTTCTTTCATTTTCTGACTCCTGGCTCCTTTGCAGCTTCTGCTCAGAAGAGTGCAAAAAAGAAGGTGGGTGAGGCGCGCACTCTCGGTCATGGTCAATTAAACCTGTTGCACAAAATAAGTAGCTGGGTCACATCCCAAAATGGACAAATATTCACAGGGTTAGATCCCTTCTGCTGCAAATCAGGTACTCAGTATTAACAGGGTTAGATCCCTCAGCTGCAGTTCTGTGGTCTGTAGTTGTTCTCCTCCTAGTGCTTTCTTATCTCAAATAATCATCAGGGAGGCTGTTAAGCAGGTGTGTCTAATTAGACTCAGAGGATTCTGGTAGCTGTAGTGAAAACGTTTTTTTCTGTTCAGGTGACCAGCAACCGACACCCCTCCAAAGCACAAGTCCTTCCCAAATTTGGGGGAGGGGAGAGAACCATCTTTATGATTCTCCAAAGTGGGGCACAATCACCCCATGGCGCTGCCTCTGGAGCCCGGGACTCCCGTAGCATTCAGTGCAAAAAAGAAAGTGGGTGAGGCGCGCACTCCCTGTCCTGCTCAATTAAACCTGTTGCACAAAATAAGTAGCTGGGTCACATCCCAAAATGGACAAATATTCACAGGGTTAGATCCCTTCTGCTGCAAATCAGGTACTCAGTATTAACAGGGTTAGATCCCTCAGCTGCAGTTCTGTGGTCTGTAGTTGTTCTCCTCCTAGCACTTTCTTATCTCAAATAATCATCAGGGAGGCTGTTAAGCAGATGTGTCTAATTAGACTCAAAGGATTCTGGTAGCTGTAGTGAAAAATGTTTTTTTCTGTTCAGGTGACCAGCAACCGACACCCCTCCAAAGCACAAGTCCTTCCCAAATTTGGGGGAGGGGAGAGAACCATCTTTATGATTCTCCAAAGTGGGGCACAGTCACCCCATGGCGCTGCCTCTGGAGCCCGGGACTCCCGTAGCATTCAGTGCAAAAAAGAAAGTGGGTGAGGCGCGCACTCCCTGTCCTGCTCAATTAAACCTGTTGCACAAAATAAGTAGCTGGGTCACATCCCAAAATGGACAAATATTCACAGGGTTAGATCCCTTCTGCTGCAAATCAGGTACTCAGTATTAACAGGGTTAGATCCCTCGGATGCAGTTCTGTGGTCTGTAGTTGTTCTCCTCCTAGCGCTTTCTTATCTCAAATAATCATCAGGGAGGCTGTTAAGCAGGTGTGTCTAATTAGACTCAAAGGATTCTGGTAGCTGTAGTGAAAAACGTTTTCTTCTGTTCAGGTGACCAGCAACCGACACCCTTCCAAAGCACAAGTCCTTCCTAAATTTGGGGGAGGGGAGAGAACCATCTTTATGATTCTCCAAAGTGGGGCACAGTCACCCTGTGGTGCTGCCTCTGGAGCCCGGGACTCCCGTAGCATTCAGTGCAAAAAAGAAGGTGGGTGAGGCGCGCACTCCCGGTCCTGGTCAATTAAACCTGTTGCACAAAATAAGTAGCTGGGTCACATCCCAAAATGGACAAATATTCACAGGGTTAGATCCCTTCTGCTGCAAATCAGGTACTCAGTATTAACAGGGTTAGATCCCTCAGCTGCAGTTCTGTGGTCTGTAGTTGTTCTCCTCCTAGCGCTTTCTTATCTCAAATAATCATCAGGGAGGCTGTTAAGCAGGTGCCTCTAATTAGACTCAAAGGATTCTGGTAGCTGTAGTGAAAAAGGTTTTTTCTGTTCAGGTGACCAGCAACCGACACCCCTCCAAAGCACAAGTCCTTCCCAAATTTGGGGGGAGGGGAGAGAATCATCTTTATGATTCTCCAAAGTGGGACACAGTCACCCCGTGGCGCTGCCTCTGGAGCCCGGGACTCCCGTAGCATTCAGTGCAAAAAAGAAGGTGGATGAGGCGCACACTCCCGGTCCTGGTCAATTAAACCTGTTGCACAAAATAAGTAGCTGGGTCACATCCCAAAATGGACAAATATTCACAGGGTTAGAGCCCTTCTGCTGCAAATCAGGTACTCAGTATTAACAGGGTTAGATCCCTCAGCTGCAGTTCTGTGGTCTGTAGTTGTTCTCCTCCTAGCACTTTCTTATCTCAAATAATCATCAGGGAGGCTGTTAAGCAGATGTGTCTAATTAGACTCAAAGGATTCTGGTAGCTGTAGTGAAAAATGTTTTTTTCTGTTCAGGTGACCAGCAACCGACACCCCTCCAAAACACAAGTCCTTCCCAAATTTGGGGGAGGGGAGAGAACCATCTTTATGATTCTCCAAAGTGGGGCACAGTCACCCCATGGCGCTGCCTCTGGAGCCCGGGACTCCCGTAGCATTCAGTGCAAAAAAGAAAGTGGGTGAGGCGCGCACTCCCTGTCCTGCTCAATTAAACCTGTTGCACAAAATAAGTAGCTGGGTCACATCCCAAAATGGACAAATATTCACAGGGTTAGATCCCTTCTGCTGCAAATCAGGTACTCAGTATTAACAGGGTTAGATCCCTCAGCTGCAGTTCTGTGGTCTGTAGTTGTTCTCCTCCTAGCGCTTTCTTATCTCAAATAATCATCAGGGAGGCTGTTAAGCAGGTGTCTCTAATTAGACTCAAAGGATTCTGGTAGCTGTAGTGAAAAAGGTTTTTTCTGTTCAGGTGACCAGCAACCGACACCCCTCCAAAGCACAAGTCCTTCCCAAATTTGGGGGGAGGGGAGAGAATCATCTTTATGATTCTCCAAAGTGGGACACAGTCACCCCGTGGCGCTGCCTCTGGAGCCCGGGACTCCCGTAGCATTCAGTGCAAAAAAGAAGGTGGATGAGGCGCACACTCCCGGTCCTGGTCAATTAAACCTGTTGCACAAAATAAGTAGCTGGGTCACATCCCAAAATGGACAAATATTCACAGGGTTAGAGCCCTTCTGCTGCAAATCAGGTACTCAGCATTAACAGGGTTAGATCCCTCAGCTGCAGTTCTGTGGTCTGTAGTTATTCTCCTCCTAGCGCTTTCTTATCTCAAATAATCATCAGGGAGGCTGTTAAGCAGGTGTGTCTATTTAGACTCAAAGGATTCTGGTAGCTGTAGTGAAAGGAGGGGTGTCGGTTGCTGGTCACCTGAACAGAAAAAAACTTTTTCACTACAGCTACCAGAATCCTTTGAGTCTAATTAGACACACCTGCTCAACAGCCTCCCTGATGATTATTTGAGATAAGAAAGAGTTAGGAGGAGAACAACTACAGACCACAGAACTGCAGCTGAGGGATCTAACACTCTTAATACTGAGTACCTGATTTGCAGCAAGGGATCTAACCCTGTTAATACTGAGTACCTGATTTGCAGCAGAATGGATCTAACCCTGTGAATATTTGTCCATTTTGGGATGTGACCCAGCTACTTATTTTTTGCAACAGGTTTAATTGAGCAGGACCGGGAGTGCGTGCCTCACCCACCTTCTTTTTTGCACTGTCTGCTCAGAAGAGCCCAGATCAGATTGGGCCTTTTCTAATGCCATCAGTTGCCTACTTGCCAGATCTTGGCCTTCAGCATATTTATCCTGCATGGCTCCAATAGATAAACATAGATATGCCGCTATCTTGGCAATGTTATTTTGCTCATCCTTGGCCTTACGGCCATGTATAGTTCACTCAGTGCCACATGTAAGGGACCCTGATCTCTCCAGATATCTAACCCTGTTGCAGTGATCTGTTGTGTGATTGCCTGCAACCACGCATTCTGGTCCTGCTCAGTCCATTCACCTCTCACAAATAACTTAAGTAAAAGGTGTTCTCTAGCTATCTTAATGTCTACCAATGTCGCCATTTTGGAAATATTAAATTCCTTCCTGACTTAGAGAAGTTTTTTATTTTATTTTTGCAAAACAGACCGTTTCCTTAGAGCGTTCCCTTTTGAGGGGTGCTTTTACAGTGTAACACAGCGTGGTAGCCAACAGGATTTATGTATCCTGTCAGTTAGCACACTGTATTTAGCTGAACAAGTGGTAGTTCTAATCCAGAAATCCGCTACAAGCCCTCAATCTGTAAGTGATTTCAATCCAGCACTCCAACTAAGTCAATGCCTAGTATGGGATGCCCAATGGAAACCCTTATTTATATATTTTTATGTCAAAAGTTCTTTTAATTCTGGATGATGTACCCTTATATAACGCCCCTCTCTTTGAATCCCCCCAGCCTCACTGAGCCAAGAAGTAGGTTTGTTTTGCAAATTAAAAGATTTATTTGAGGAATTGCACAATATATATATCAAACTTTTATGACTATGAATAATATCTGAATATCACACTTATGAATATGAACAATGATCAGCAATGGGTAATATTACAATATCAACAATCTCTTTAATCAATTAGGAGTAGGAATAGGAAGAATAATGTAGCAGAGAATACTTTGTGTGGGTTCAAGGAAATGCAATGATAGGAAAGAATGCAACACAGAAATAAAACTTGATATAAATTCAATCAAAGACAATGTGATCACTCTTTCCCCCTGTCACTACTCATTTCCCCCCATATGCAATATGAAGAGATGGAATGAGGGCACACAGGTCTCAGGAATAACAATCAACAATTGTAGTTCAATCCCAGTTCCCCCAGCAAACTTAGAAAGAACAATAATGATTTTAAACAGGTCAATTGCTTTTAAATGTAATATGTAATGTATGAAAAAATGCTAAAATGTTTTTAATTCGCTAAATAGGATTCAGAACTAGTGAGAGTGGCTTTGGATTGGTTCAGGTCAACACTAGCAATGATTGTTGAACGATTGGCAGACTGAAAACGAAATTCAGAAGTTGAATGCAAGAAATAGCTATATTACATGGAGTGAAATTGAGCCAAGTGCAAATTCGTGGCAACTTTTCTGCGTGCAGGAAATGCGATTATGGAAAAACTATAAGGAATTGCAATGTTTTTCTTTTGGGTATGTTTGAAGGCTGAGGATGTTAGCTTCAAAATGACATTTAAATTTTGTTTCTAGGACGTAAGGTTCACAAGTTACAGAGTTTTTAGTGAAGGTCGATTTTTCTTAGAAAAGAGTCAAGATTTCAAAAAATAAAAGTTGCGCTTTAAAGATTAGGAACCAAGATGGACTTATACTAAGGGGCTATGAAGATGCAAGATACCCAACAACCAGCCACCAGAGCAGCGGCGCCTCCGCTCAGACTTCTGTCCGCCAGGACACTTGACTTTCTTCAGAAAATATATTTAGCGCAAGGATGATTTATCGCTACAGTTATCACAAGACTATATAATGAAAATGATTCAGGATGGACACAAGATTCTATAATGCAGTTCTGGATAGGTTGAAATGGATTGAATAGGATCACCTTAAACTAAGAAATGACTATGGACAGTTCTATGCTAAATACTTACAACTATGGCTTTGGAATGGAATGGGCTCGTCAAAGATCTGGTCAAAGGTTTGGCTGCGATTCACTCGCCACCGGACAGGTCTCAGGCGCTTGGTTCTGCTCTCAGCAAGGCACTCTGGTCTGCACGGCCTCTTGGACTGGATCTGACGGGTTCTGGGTTACAGCTCTGCTGCACTGGTCTGGATTTTGGGTTCTAGCATGGGTTCTTGGCCAGAAGCAGCAAAACAGCTCAGCCAGGCTGAATGGTTTTGACCCCGTGGAAATGTAGGCGTTAAAATCAGGTTGCTAGATTTTAAAGGCCTGCTGAAAAGGTTCAGCTTTTTGGGTTAGGCCTCTATTTCAGGGTTCTGGAGTCTGGTTCTGGAGTCTGGATCTTCCTGCAGGGTGCTTCACCAGTGGATCGGTTGATGAGTGAATGTCTGTCTGTCCTGCCTGTCTTCAGCAGTCCCTATTTATCCATTTTCCAAAGTGGGTGGGGAGGCTGATTGTCTGTGCCCAACCCCCTAAGGAACTGATAGGTCAGAGAATTCCCTGTCCCCTGATTTGAGAAAGGAACAGTGTGTCATGATGTGTCATGATGTGTCAGAGTGATGCTGCCATTTACAATCTAGGGAAGAACCTCCCCTTTGATTTTACCCAGAAAATCTATTTTTCCCAAAAAACATATTTTCAATATGCACAACTTGTTAATAATACATAATTACATGACAGATTGACTAAGGTACGTTTCTGTCCAAATCTTATCTTCCTACGAGTTTTGGTTAATAAATGACATTTTTTCGCACTTTTGGTTGGTTACACATTTTCGGATCTGTACAATTTTTTATACGTACATGCACATACCCTCTGGGCATATTCCTGTAATTGTCCATGTTCCTAGTATAATCACAATAGCTACAATATTAAAAATTGTGTGGCTCAGTCTCTGAACATCGCACAGATTCCAGATTAGTTTTAAACTGTGAGCAAATTTTTCATTTGAATAACCTATACATGCCATATTTTTGTCAGTTCAGTACAACATTTTATAAGTCTTTTCCCAAAACATACAGTTTCTTCAATTTCAAATACACATTTTAAGTCTGGCCCGCCTCCAAGGCTCGGCTGAGTCAGAGAGTCACATGGCTGCTTCCTGCCAGGGCAGTTGATGTCAGTCACACCCAAATTAGCATTTTCATTCAGCTCAAGGGAGTCCTTTGTCTGCTAGCAGGACAACAGGCCAAAAGTCCCCCTCCCAGTTCCTTTCACACCAGCCTGCCGGTTTCTTAGCAGAGCAGGGGGGAAGATTCCTTTGTTGGGTAAAAGGGTGTGGAATGTCTTTGAAGCTCAGTGTGGGAAACTTTCACTTTTAAACACAATCTCTGAAATTGTCTTGTCTTAAAATATAACTTACATTTTTAACAAATACATCAACCAATTTCTTAATTCGAGCCTTTTTAAAATATAGTTTTGAATTGTCTCCACCTCTTAGGCTTCAGATAGCAAGTCTTTCTTTGGCATACTTTGAGTTCAATGTCCAACTTTACACATGACAGGTTTTAGAAATTGCCAGCTTCTGACAGAGGTGAGTAACGGTATTGCACCCATTTTTGACATATTTCTCCAAGCAAGCAATCTTCAATGTGGATGTTATTCTGATAAGTGTACTTCTGCGGACATTGTATTTATGTGGATTCTTGAAGTACAATGATGTTTAACACCCAGCAAGGAGGTTGGGTCTTTTGGGTGGTTTGTGAGCCATGATTTTTGCTGCACACTATTTTTCAGATTTTTACTGCGCACTTTTGGGTGATTTGTAGCGAGCATCATGCTTTCCGGCGGCCATTCTGATGCTCCTGATGCAAGCAATGCACAGTAATGTTGCAGGGCCTGGACTAGTGGGTTGAAACATCCCACAAGCCGAAGTGTCTGCACTTGTGTTTTCTTTTGTAGCTTTTGCAATGATTTTAACATGTGATGGCCACTCAAGCCCAAGAGTCACTTTGCCTCTTGCAGGGGTAGTACGGGTAATATATCAGGACTGCAGATGCATGCGGTCTTACTTTGGGGTTTGCTGGTGTAGTTATTGATGTAGTCTGCCATGTCACATTCTTTTGGGGTGCTCTTCTAGCCAGGCTGGGTTCGCATTGAGGGCTGTTCAATGTGACAGTGGATTTGGGACACTCTATACTGATGTGACTCTGCTCCTGCCCTTTGTCGTATTTCCAGGGTTGCTGTCTTTGCCCTGGCACGCTGGCTTGACATTTTAGCTTTCTCTGAGTTTAACTTTCCTGCCTAGTGCTGATGTTAAAATTGTCTTGCACAAACTCATATTGTGTGGCATAGATTCCAAAATATTGGGAAGCCCCCCGCTGTGTGCACTTCATCGCTGTGCATTGTAGCATGAGTGCACATTTGGACTCTGCCTTGAGGGGGTTTATGGCTGGAACAGCTCCACAAAGGAGACCCATAATGGATGGATTCTAGAGCAGGTATCTTACAGTACAGGTAGCGGGCACAAACACATGTGCCCACATCTACCAGATAGGTTGTTGTCACCTTATGGTGATTTGTTATCGTTGTGTGCATCGAGGTAAGCAAAGGTGCAAGCATTCATGCAACAGGGGGCACAGTGCTATTTTGGCACCCTTTTCTGGAAACACACCAGATGTACTACATTTAGTGCCAATCTAGTACACCTCTGGTGTCCCCCTGCTGGTGGGGACCTATGTATCACCTTACTATAGCCTAATCGTAGAACGAGCAATGTGTATCGTGGTCCACTGTGTCAAGTTTTGAGCCCAAACTAGTTTTTCCATTCTGTTCCATTCTAGTTTTCTCTTCAGCTGCTAATTAACAGCGCTGGTGCTTCAGTCTCCCCCACTCCCATGGAGTCCTGTCTTCCTGATCCGCCGGGACTTGTAATGTCCCGGTGACACCGGGATTTCAGGCCCCAGAAAAGTGTTACGAGTCTGGTGGAAATCTGATGAAAGCACCAGCGGGTTACCTCCAGACTCGTAATGAGGCCCACAGTCGATTTTCTTTAGGGATACCCAACCATGCACACTTAATTGCAAGAGGCAGTAATTTGTTAAATCTCAATAACATACAAATCTATCTCAAAATCGGACAATGAAATTGGTAAATGACTTCTGGGGTTTGTGGTACGGAAAGAACATTGTTGCAAACGTGCTTAGGGAACTTATTTGACAAGTCCCATTCCAATGCACATTTTTTAAAGGACGCTCAACTTATCCTCCCAATTAGGTTTCCATGCTTTTAACTCAAAAAAACCCTTGCGTGCATAACATATAATTAATCTCCTCTCTCAATATAGATAGCAGAGTAGTTTCCACAGATCTCATTATTTGTATGTATCATTTTCCCGGTTTGATCTTAATCAACATGGCCAGGGAGGTCAGTTCAAGTTTAAGTCTCACTGCTTGTACTGGGGTCGCGTTGGACAAACTGAAAATTTGACTCCAGATAGCACCCTCAAGAGAATTTGCCCAGTTATCACAGTTTACATAAGTGCATTCTAAGGCATATATTATACTGGCAATACGTGTTTGTTGATAAAGAGTAATTTGACCAACCAAACAGCATCACCCGGTACACATTTCTTAATTTTTATTTTATTTTATTTATTGTGTGATTTAGCTTTGTCCAATAAAACTTTACACACAAGCATCACTGTATAACATTTAAAGGAAAAAACATGAATCCAAAAAGAAAGAGGAATTAAAAAACATCTCACAAAATTCTTCATTACAATCACAATTTAAACAGATCTTTTAAAATATTCATCATTGCAATCACAAGCTGCTCATTGGGTTCAACAAGAAAAGTCCATCACAAATGATCATAATTTCAAAAAGGCCTATTTTTAAAATAGTAATTAAGCATCACATATTGATGGTCAGAAAGGGCAGTGCATTCTATAATTACATGTTTGAGAGTTTCAATCGCCTTCATACAGTGCTGACAAGATCCATCTACATTGCTTACTTTACTACGCATCCCTAAGACATTCTTAGTCAAAAAGATATTTAATTTCAACCGTACCCAGTGGGACCTTAATTTCTTTGCAGGGTGTCTCGTAAGACATTTCTGTATTGTGTTAAATGGTTTAATATCAAGTGCCAAGTAGTCAAAGATTGTATATGTTTCTAAGCGAGATCTATTCAAGATCCAATCATTTTCATACATTTTCTTTTTGACCTTAGAGGGGGTATATTCCCGGACAGACAAGGATACGTCAGTGGCCACAAGTATGTTCATGGACCCATTAATCCATTGAGTAAAAGTAATACAATATCCATGAGTAACAGATACATTTAGTTGTTTATACAGGGTACCAAAAAGAAGGAAATAAGATACTTCGCAGTAGCTGTAATCTACGCCAAGATATCATGGCCTCCAACGAAACCAGGCCCAGAATATGTTGAATCGTACCCAGAGGAATACACAATGGTAGGAAAAGAACATGCTTCCAAACAGTTGCTTCCACCTTTGACCATAATAGGCCCTCTTCTCGCACCTCCGCTCAATAAATCAGTCTCGGAATCAAAATTTGATTATACATCTTGATCAACGAGGCAAGAGAGGATCAAAAATATTTGTTATCAAAGACCCGAAGTTGGGTAGCGGCCGAGGCAGCTTTTAGTTCAAGGGCCTGAACTGCCAAGACCAATGATCTCTTGGATTTGAACACCACACCCAAGTATTTAAATTCAGAAACTTCCTCCATTTTCTGGCCATCTATAAACCAGTCAAAATGTCTTCTATCTGACAATGGCTTGCGTCAATTCATAATAAGGACCTTGGATTTAGGGACGTTAATATGTAGACCAAGGTCCTTAAAGTATTGACCTAGCACCATCAAAGATGTTTGCAAACCCACCGTGGTATGATCAAACAGAACAGCGTCATCTGCGTAGAGAAGGTACTGCAATTTAGTGGACCCCAATTTCGGGGGATTCGCAACAATAGTGGCCAGGGCCGCTCCTATTCCTAGAATGTACAAATTGAACAGGAACGGCGCTAGCATGCATCCCTCATGAAGGCCATGTGCTGCATAAATCCATCCTGTATAGTTCCCCCTTTGATCTAATCTGACCTTCATACAAATATCTGTTTAATTTACTTTAGTTTATTATTTATAATGCGCACCAGACCCAGGGGCATCAGGGCGCAGGATACAAGGATATGTTCAGCTTGGTTACATGGATGTATGAAATGCATGGGCAACAATAGGTACATGACATACAATAGCAATAGGTACATGAACTACATTAGCATATATACAGTGTAGTTACATGGGGACATGAAATGCATAAGCAACAAAAGGTACATGAGATACATCGGCATATATACAGTGTAAATTACATGAGCAAATAGAATTAAAGTGATCACAGTACATCAGAGAGGGTGTCCCAAGGAACTAGCACATGATGAGCGAATAAATAAGCAGAAGGGTATACATGATGGGGGGGTACAGGGCGTCAAGAGACTGATTATCAAATGATTATTTATTGTTTTCTTTTAAGCAGTTAGTTGGATTTGTCTACATTTAGAGAAGGACTGAGGTTCTCTAATACCAGGAGGTAAGGAGTTCCACAATTGTGCGGCCTTAACTGGGAAGCTGTGACCTCCGATATTGGAGAGTTTGAATCATGGTACTTGGAGGCAGTTGGAGTTGGCTGTTCTGGTCGGTCTGAAAGAGGTTTTTCTACAGATTCTGTCTGTAAGGTATGGCGGTGCTCCATTATTAAGGCACTTGTATGTGAGGGAGGCAGTTTTAAGTTGGACTTTATCAAAGGTGGATAGCCATTTGTGTTTTCTTCTAGTGGAGGAAATATGCTCATTTCTGTTGAGCTTAAGTGCTGCTCTCAGGGCATTGTTCTGGAGTACCTGTATTTTGTGGATAATCTGTTTGTTCGCACCAATGTATAGCGGGTTGCAGTAATCCAGTTTGGAAAGTATGAGAGCTCTAGCGAGAGTAAGGCAACTGTCAGTGGAGAGGAATTGTTTACTGGCTCTGATTAATTTGCACGTATATGCGGTAGCCAAGGCTAGGGAGTTGACTTGTTTGGTGAAGTTCAGGGTGGCGTCTAGATAGAAGCCTAAGGTCTTCACATCCTTTGCTACTTTTATGTTATTTCCATTAATAGTGAAATTGGCATAATCTGGGCTAAGTTTGGATAGGTGGGTAGAAGTGCCTAAGATGATAAGCTCCGTTTTATCATCGTTCAGGCATAGTCCATGGGTGGCCATCCATGCCTGAACCATGCTATAGATTCTATTCACCAGAACCAAATCCACGGCGTAGTCTCCGGCCCGAGGTAGGAGGATTTGGGTATCGTCTGCATAGTTTGCTTAGGCGATACCCAAATGGTCCATTTCGTCGAAAAGGGGCTTAGTGAATACATTGTAGAGTGTTGGTGACACACAAGATCCCTGTGGTACACCGCAGGTTATAGGGATATGGTCTGCTGAGGCCGATGGTGAGAAGACTCTCATGGTCCTGTTGCTCAAGAATGACTCGATCCAGGTTATAGCCTCCTTAGAGAAATGGGCTCCGGATTCTAGGTGACTGCATAAGACTTTGTGGTCAACCAAGTCAAATGCAGACGAGAGGTCTAGGAGGAGGAGTAAGGCTGATTGGCCTTTATCTCTAAACTCATCTATTTGGGCCTTAAGATCAATTAAAGCCGTCTCCCTACCATGTTGGGGGCGGAATCTGGATTGTCGAGAGCCTAGTAGGAGGTTAGATTCCAGGAAGTTCTGTATTTGAATGTAGGCCACTTTGTGTAACATTTTTAAGAGAAATGGCACAGTCGTGATGGGCCTGAAGTTTGTGGGAATGGCGGGGTCTAGGGTTTGCTTTTTGAGTAGTGGCAGTACCCAAGATTCTTTCAAATTGTTCGGGACAGTACCAGTTGTGAATGAGGAGTTGACAAGTTTAGTTATGAAAGGCACGAGTTCTCTCGCAGCGTCCTTAATAAGTTGCGCCGGGCATTGGTCAACCTTGCAGTTAGAGTCCCAGTCCCAGTATGACCTTTTCCACTTCAATGATAAAAACTTTAGAGAAGCTAAAGCGTGTTTCTTGTTTGCGGTGTGGTGGTGGGGCTATGCTCTGAGTAGTTTGAGGTGTTAGAGATGCTTTCCTATGGGCAATTTTGGTTTGTAGGTTGGCGACTTTGTTGGTTAAGGCGTGTTGGATACTAGAGCACCACTTTCTATCTTTGATGCAGTTCTCTTGTGGTACAATAGGTGTTTCCAGTTCTTTTAGAATACTGAACAATTCTTTAATGCTATATTTGGATTGAGATATTCTATCATGTCTCCCGTTTGGCTAAGAGGATGTCCTTCTTATATTGGGCTGAGACCTTGGTGAGGTTTAGTTTATTTTCCGCTGATGGGGAGAGTCTTCAAACAATTTCAAGCATTCTTTTGAGTAGTCTAAGGTTTTTTAGTTGTGGGGTAAACCAAGTATTAAGGTGTTTTTTAGGTTGCTCTTCCTTAGTTTGAGAGGTGCAATATTGTCCAGGGCAGAATTCATGATTTCGTTATACTGTTCAACTAGGGAGTTGCGGTCCCTGTTGTCCGGTATGGAATTAAGCTTGGGTATTATGTGGGGCAACAGTATATCAGCTGTTATATGTTTTTTGTTCCTCGTTAGTGTAGATGGGGCAAGCGGTGCGGTCTGGGCCGTGGCCAGATTGGCTGCCAATGTGAACATTAGGAGATGGTGGTCTGTCCAGACCTGGGGAGCAATGGACGTGATCTTGACATTGCAGTTATGATCTGCTATCCAGTCGAGGGTTCGACCTTTGATGTGCGTGGGTAAGTTAACTTTCTGAGAGAAGCCAAGCTCTTTCAAAGTCATAGCAATGGCAGTGGAGTGGGTATCCTTGGAGTCATTGTAGCCTAAATTAAAATCACCTAATATTAAGGTTTAGGAGGTGTTTTTTTTATTGTTGGACAGGGCCATAGATATATCTTCCGAGAAGGTTCCAATGAGACCTGGTGGTCTATAGATAAGAAAGATATTTAGCGTTCGGGAAATGGCAGTGGCGACTTTCACCGTGAGGCATTCGCAGGACTTCATAGTGGATGTGGTGACAATTCTCATATCTAGGTTAGACTTGGCTATAATTGCTATTCCTCCACCTCGATAGATGTGTCTGTCAGCTCACAGGATAGTATAGTTATCGGGAACTGCCAGCGATAGGGCAGGGCCTGCAGCATCATGTAGCCATGATTCTGAGAGGGCCAGGAAGTCAAGGTTATCTGTTAGTATAATGTCCGATATTTCAGTTGCATGCGCAACTAGAGACGTGGCATTTATATGTCTTTAGTTGTCCATTTAGTACGGTTCAATGTGGGTCTTTTGTGATTAGTGAGACTTATATTTGGTTCTGTCACTGCTTTCTGAAGTAGGCACTTTTTTAGGTAATTGAGTTGCTCAATTTTTTTTGCCGGTAGTTCATACAGTTTGGATAGGTGGGCGCACAATCTTAGGTTTCTGTCAGCAGTGCTACATGGCGCCTGTGCGATAGAGTATTCTTGTTGCTGGCTGGTTTTGTGTGCAGTTTTGTATATTTGTGTGTCTGTCATTGTGGGGCAGGTATGAGTCTTGGGTAGGATCATTGTACAAGAGAGCCTAATGGTGCTGTGTGTAGCTGTTCCAAAATACTCACCAGGTATTCAGGGCAACCCCAATCCCTTAACATCTTTCATAAGCATTACGGTCTACGCAATCAAATGCCTTTGTGATGTCTAAAAAGGCCACATACAGACTGTGTTTTGACTGAAGCGTTTATTTGAGTAAAAGGCGGATAAGGAAACAATGAATTGATGCATTGGCCCCCTTCCTGAAACCAGATTTATTGATGTCAAATTTCCCTGAGCCCAATGCTCCAGATCGTGCAGTAAAAATCTTGAAAAGATCTTATATGAAGGATCTAGTAGAGAGATAGGGTGGTAATTTGCAGGGTCCACTCGATCTCCCTTTTTGAAGATCACTACAACTGTTGCCTCCTTCCAGGTAAGTGGAAATTGATGACTCAACAGGACATTACGGTACAAAGGTACTCTATACAGACGATTGCCGTGAGCCACACAAGACCACCCCACACAGCCCTGCCGGTCCTACAGTGGCTAACCAGGTCCATGATTCGCGAGGGTAACCAGCCAACCACATTCAGGACCTACCAGGCCGCTGCTTCACGCCTTTAGAAAGACCCTAGGTCGAAATACATGTTGGCACTGTAGAGAAGCAAAATGTGTATATCCAAATGTGCACAAACATGTCTGCCAATCCATGGCAATTATCTTAAGTAAACCAACAAACCATTAAAATCGACCAACCTCAAGCCTACAAAGGTGTCATGAATTATTGGAGACCTTTTCTTGGATATTAACATATCATCTGGCAACCACCTTATCCAGCGCCAAGGTGATAAGGGTTCCATAACCAAAATGTACAAAAGTAATAAAATGTCTGCCCATAGCAGCGAAGCTGTTTTTAAAGTAAGATTAGTTAGGCCTTCCGGGCCAGGAGCATTCGATTTTTGCCTTCTTAATTGCCCACACTATGGGCCTCACTCCGAGGTTGGAGGTAGCCATGGTGCTCTGAGCACCATGGCTACCCATTACCGCATACCGGGTCCGGGTTCCCTGAATGGGGAATTACCAGGCTATTCCAACCTTGGAGGGCCCGGTAATTTCTCATTCATGGAACCCGGACCCGGTACTTCCCCATTCCCATTTGAGCCACCATAGGGGCTAGCAGGGAATCAAAACCCCAACTGGAGTGTAGAGGAGCAGCCAACTGCCACTGCAGGAAGTTCTGCCCCCCTACTACCTGTATACTGGCAGCCTGAAATTGTGCCATGCTTGACACCAGCAGTTGTGACTATACTGGGTGAATCTTCGAGAACAGGTATCCACTAAGAAACCCTATCAGAAGTAGTCCAGAAGAGATGACAATCTCTTGGAAGAGATCCCTGAAGGAATTTGAAAAAAGGAGAAAGAGAAGTTGGTGACGTCACAAGAATGAGTGTGACGCACTGAGAAGACTGGCTGAAGAAGAGAACGCATGGACCTTATAGAAACTGATGACGAAGTAAAGAATCTAGCAACCTTTCATTTGCGGAATGAAGGTTGCACGTGTGAAGCGCACTGTAGAAAATGAAAATCATTCGATAACTGTACAGATGCAGCAACGAAAGTAGATCAAGTGATCATCAAAGCTGGCTATATGTAGTGAACAGACTGCAGGCAAATCCGCCATTATATAGAAGCTGGACATCGGTGTCACAATTTTAGTGAGTTCAAACCCATGATGAGAAGGGCTGAAAGCTGTGTCGTAGCAGAGAATTAGCTGGCAGCATGGAAGAAGCAAGAAGGGCTGCCTGGCCTGATTTCAAGACTGAAGGCCACCAAGAACTGGTAATCTAATCTTGAAGGTAGAGAACGTGAGAAGCTGAATTATCCCTTGTTAAGGTGAAACGAAAGAACACCATGAGTGCCAAGTTTGATTAATTCAAACAATTAAATGCAGCAAAATGGGCTGAATTGCAGTCTCCTGTCATGTGAGCCCAGGATGGAAATAGAGTTGGGCACGCAGTTCTAGAAGTATGATAAGTGTGTGCTCATAATCACTTTTATTCCCAGAGACAAGAGTACATTGCAAGGCCAAGTTCAAAGACAATCTTCATGGCAGAAGGCATGTGTGATGAGAGATGTTGGGACTAATAGGATGGGGAGGTACAGTCCAGTCTGCCCCCTGGCACCTGGCTCTGAGATCACATGCTGCTAAGTGAACCAAATATTCCAGAAGTGCACGAGCGTGCCAACCAATTGTAGTTGGCCATATAGCGAAGGGCCTTATAGTTTGCGAGCCAATAGAGGACCATATTTCTAATAACTGTTGAAGATGACTTGCACTAGGGGTGGGCATGAGTTGTCCACCTGACTGAAGAGACCCAATCACAACCCGACCCCTTATAGAAAGTATACTTAGATGTTCCCCTTGAGCCAACCACAATCCGCCGTAGGTTTTGCTTATTTGCCACATAGTATGATGTCACGTATGATGAGGTTTGGCTATAAAAGCGTTGTTTTTTATGAAATGCTTTGAGAGAACGCTGTGCAACGTCCATTGATGTCCATTGAAACTCCCTGTTTTAGATAATTGATATTAAAACAGTAAACAGACTTTGCAATCTTCCTGAGATGGTTTTATTATTTGGTGTACAGATTTATTCTGTTTCCCATCCACCTGCATGACACGCTACCTAACTAAGGGCCCTAAGCTCATGTGGTAGGATGGTTCAGACCCATCGACTTGTTGCTCCAGATTTTTGGATGATCGTACAACCTCCGCCATGTAGCCGGAAGATGGCAGGGTTTCCTGTGGAGAGCAACCAAGAAGAACTCCTGCAAGACAAACCGAGATGGTGGGAAGGGTCCCTCTTTGACGAAACCCCTACCTGGTTTCCACAGGCACTCTGCAGATGGAAGGCGAAAGTGGTCAGTTGGAGGAGGAGACAACACCAAAGGCCTTGAGTCAAACGACCGAATGGTGAGTGAGTAAATTGAGAGGATTGGCAAATTAAGAGGACGGGATTGTGGTAATTTAAAAGTAATGGAAATATTGTGTGGAGATAGAGATAAACAGGCCCAGAAGCCTGACCCAAAGGGATCAAGAAGAAGTTGTCTCACACTCCAGTCGGAGTCCCTAGGCTACGTTTGAACAGGTCCACATAAGGAGACAAGTTAAATCCTGTGACAGGATATTTGATTAGGGGCGAAGAGGAGAAAGGTGATCACAGAGTATTTTTAGTAAATGTGTAAAGTTGACTACTCTGTCTGTGTTATGTATTGAAGTTAAAGTGTTGAAGAAGTGACAAAAGTTGTAAAGGAATTGAAACAAAGTTAAGGGGCTAAGAAGACTATTTTGGGAAGTGGTTGGTACCAATCCAGAGATAGACAGAGATAATTGAATAGGTAGAGGTTTGAGCGGCGACTGTTGGAGCACTCTCATATCTGTTGTTTTAAGAATATTGAAAAGTGGTGAAAGTATTGTACAAATCCTGGTGAATATTGACAGTTAATTGAGACTCGTCACAATGGGAGACACTCCCCTGATGCATTTATGTAAAACATTGCCAAAGCACATGCTCAAGCTCAAACAGAATAGTGTGGAATGAGTAAAAGGCACAGCAAATAAGATGTTCATGCCGTGGCAACAAGGGGGATCACTGTCGAAAGCTGTATTACAACACATGACCACATACCTGCATGCTCCGTACACAGAGAATAAATTGGAGAAAAGATTAGCTATCCTAGAGCTCTGTAAAATGTACCAGGAAGAAAGTGAATATCCGCCACCTGAGGTGTGGATGCTTAATCAGTGTAAACAGGAAGGTGTTGAGCCCTCAGCTCCCCTTACCTTGCCTGAAGTGAAAGGTGCTAGTGCGGAAGAAGTAGGGTTGTACTCTCTAAGGGAACTGAAAGCAGCGACAGCGCATAGTAATCCGATATACGAACTGCCCGCTTATAGCAGTGACAATAGTCCAGAGGAGAGTAAGAGAAAAGAGGAGATTTTTAAGATCATACAAGCCAAAGCAAAAATGAGTGAGTGATCAAATATATCGACATAAATAGAAAGAGAAATTGATAGATGGAAAGGGAAAAAGGACAAAGCTGACGAGGTAATGCTTGTGCAGAACGAATGGATGGGAGGACAGATATTACTCAAGCTCAATGGAAAAAGCATCAAGGAAGTAAGGCAAAGAGAAGAGGAGAGAAGAGCGAAGACAAGAAGAGGAGAGAATTAGAAGGGAGGTGAGAAAACAAAGATAATTAGATGAAGAGTTAGAGCTAAGAAGGAGACAGCAGGGCTTTGATAGTAACCCTGTTTGTAAGGAACCAGTAGAGCCAAGTCCAGCAATACGATGGGAGAGAATAGAAGAGTTTATTCCATTAAAGGAAGCAACGTCAGGGGCATCTAGCGTAGCATTAGGAGAAGAAAACTTTGATATAGGAAGTATCGGAGAAAGGATCGATAAACCCTATTAAGAATTAAAGGAAGGTAGCAAATCTAGAAGCCTAGGGAAGGGAGATCAGTCCCTAGTATTCCAATTGCGAAGCGAAGAAGAAAATCCATTTAGCCTCAAGCACAGAGCTTTATCCTTAAGCAGACTGACCTTAGATAAGTGTGAAGGGGATGAGAGTTACACTAGTTGGAGACTAGACATGTTAGAAGAGGAAGGAGAATCCTTCCTTGGGGAAGATGAAGGGAGCGTGTATGCCCCAGAGGGAAGCCTGCAGACAGACAAAGAAGTAAGATCATCTGATCTAGAGCTACCTAAGGCTAGGACGCCAGATTCCATAGCTGATCCAGAGCATCCCAGAGGATGATCGAGTAGCGAAAAAGGAGAATCACCGCCATATGTGAGCAGGTTAAGATCCCTACCAACAAGGAGAAGGACAGGAACGATTGTCCGTGCCATGAATAGGCAGATGATGGGAGCCGACTGTGGGTTAGGGTTTGCGCAGTTTCCCTTATTGGAAAAGGGGGCAACGAGACCACAGTATGGTCCATGGGCGCAAATGGATAAGGATAATTTAAGGTGCAAGCTCCCGAGTTTGACATTGAGTGCTGGAAAATGGACATATGAGTTAGAGAAAATGACAGGATGAAACACACTAGTCATAGGGGACATTAAGGGGCTCTTGGCAGCTATTCCTGGGGAGAGAGCTGGTGACATATGGAGGGGAGCAGGCTATTTAAACGTCCAATGCTATTTTGTCTTGAGCACTTTCTTCTAAGGAGAAGGTCAATTGAACTACATTTGTATACTTTAAACTATGAGGCCACTTTCTGTGCATATATTCATGGGTGACAGCTTTTGATTTTCGCTATGGGGCAAAAGCACCTGGGCATATGTTATTTTTGCAGCCGATCATTTTTTACCCTTTTCTATGCTGCTTAAATGTGGGTAGTTGGGGTTGTGCAATGTATCACAACAGTCATCAAGAGACTGTCCATAAAACAAGGGTCTTGCTTAATCAAAGTGTGTGATCCTCGTCAAATAATTAAATTGCACAGGGCATTAACTAAAAACATTGGGAGTTCTCAAACCATGCAATGTTTTATACATTATATATAATACAAAAAATAGATAATTGTACAGCTACAGTGAAATTGAGGGTAACAAATCACTGGTGACCCAGGTCTTCCATTCATGCAGTAACCAAGCCTGACCCTGCTTAGCTTAAAAATTAGGAAAAGGCCTCAAGGCCAGAAACCAGATACCCAAAACATGAAGTGCATATTGGTCACACACCCCATTCACCAGTTCCCACCCCAAGGGTGTACTCACAACATACAGTCCCTGGCAAGGCACCAGCCAGCCTGGCCTGAACTTCCCTACAATACCATATATGGAACTTCCACCCAACAGCCAATCAGGGGGAAGGGACAGAGTCAGGGATTCCCAGTCCTGGGAAAAACAAGGTAACAGACAATAGAAAGCAAGAGGCCACATGGGCCATCTTGTCTCCTATCAGGAATCAACTGATTCCAATGGCCGAGCCTAGGTATCCCAAAATTGAGGATAGTCAGAGCACTTGTCAATTTCAGCATGGAGCTGCCACCAGCTCATACCCTGCTCTGTCGGCCACACACAGGTGCCCAAAAACATACACTAGGGGTACATGGCTGTACCCCCACCCATGGGTGCCATAGGTGTATCCCAAGGGTCTGTACATCAAACCAAAAAGAGGAAGAGCTGCACTACCAGCAGTCCCACATGGACTCCTGGGCACAAAACAATACAGAACACACATGAAAAAGGACTACAAAACAAGGACAGGTAGGCCCTGTCCCTCCAATGCATTTCCAGCATCACAGTCGCCCTCCCCAGACTGCGGTTAGGGTGGTCTAATCTCCCACGAGTTCGACACCCTCATCCAGATAGTCAACATACCTTCTGGAAAGGCCATCTGCATTATCGTGACTCTTCTCTGGTCTATGCTCTATGGTGAAGTCTAACCCTTGCAGGCTAATGGACCACCCTAGCAGTTTTGGGTTTTCATCATTATTTATTTATTTATTTATTTATATTGTGCCGGTAACTCGCAAGTCTCGGGGCACAGAGACATGGACACTGAGGATGGGACAGATATCATGAGACAGGACCATTTATCTGCATAAGCCACTTCAGGGACTTAGGGTCTGTTTGGACATTGAAGATAGACCACGTAAGGTAGGGCCTAAAACGCCTAAGGCTCCAAACTATACTGAAACATTCCTTTTCAACAGTAGCCCACCTAAGTTCTCTACCCTTGAGTTGTCTATTGATGAATATGATCGGATGTTCCCTCCCTTTGTCATCTAACTGGGACAAGACAGCTCCAATTCTGGTGTCACATGCATCCGTCTGGACGATAAATGGTTTGCTGTAATGAGGCGCACACAACAAAGGTGCCCTAAATAGACTTTCTTTCAGCCAACAAAGGCCCCCTGACAGTCTTCTGTCCAATCAACCTTCCTTGGTTGTTTGGGCGAAGTCAGAGCTGTCTGTCACAGCTACCACGGCCTGTTTGTCGACTCACCTGTTGAGGTTTGGAGTGCTTCTTCTTTGTTGATTGAAGCTGCCCGTGTTTCTTAGAGGTGCAGGTCTCGTGGAGGTAAGGACGGGCTTCACCCGACGCCACTCTGTCGGTAGCAGTTGGTCGTAAGAGTTCAATGTCCAAGATGTAGACAGGTACCCAGGGAGGAGAGGAAGCAGTGAGAATGCTTCGTGCAAGTTTGTGGATGAAAGGGCCCCCGAAAGGATTAGCAGCGGAAAGGAGTCACTGCTGCACAGGATACCTGCAAGGGAAGGGAGGTACAGCGGTCCGAAGGCAACAGCAAGGTGAGTAGTTCTGGAAGGGAGAACCGCGGAAAGCGGCAAGCCGTGGCTGTGGTGGAGCAGTCCAGGAAGGCACAGGAAATCTGGAGATAAGAGGTAGAGCGGTCTGAAGGCAACCACAAGGAGAGTAGTCCTAGGAGAGAGAACCGCAGAAGGTGGCAAGCCGCGGCCTCGGTGGAGCAGTCCAGGAAGGCACATGAAGGGATCACTGAAAGATTCCAAGTAGCGAACACTAGGAACAGCAGCCGGAACTCAGAACTGTGAGCGAATTGACACACCCCGATCCGCAGGGGCGGGGCGCTTATCTAGCCGAGCTAGAAGCTAAACAGCGGATCTGAGAGCGGTGTCCGCCATGTTGGGGGATGTGTGGAGCCATTCTGGCATGTTGCCGTATAGACCAGGATGTCCAGAGGGGGCGGTAGCATGGTTTCATGACACTGTCAGAGGGGCAGCTCTGGTCCCATAGTCTACCATGAAGTTGCGATAATACCCAGTGAGGCCCAAAAAGGCTCTCACCTGGGTTTGAGTACTGGGAGTCTCCCAGTCATGTACATCCTGTACCTTACTGAGGAGAGGTTGGATTCGACCACCTCCTACCTCATGACCAAGATACGTGACTTTCCCCTGAGCTATCTGGCACTTGGTGGCCTTGATAGTGAGGTTAGCCCTTTTCAAGGCCTGCAACACCTTATCCAGGTGAGTCAGATGCTCTTCCCAGGTGGCACTGTAGACAGCAATGTCATTGAGGTAGGCCACACAAAAGGCCTACATCCCACTGAGCGCATGATTGACCTATCTCTGGAAGGTGGCAGGTACATTTTTCAACCCAAAAGGCATGACTCTAAACTGGTAGAGCCCCTCAGGTGTTGAGAATGCAGTCTTTTCCTTGACATGGTCCGTCAGAGTTATTTGCCAATAGCCTGAGGTAAGGTCAAGGGTGCTCACAAATTTGGCAGCAAACATGGGGTCCACGGGCTCATCAGCCATGTGCAATGCGTGTGCGTCAGTTTTGGTGATGGCATTGGCCCCTCTGTAGTCCGCACAGAACTGCCAGTTCTTGGTACCTGCCTGGGAACTTGCCTTGGGGACCAGGACCACTGCACTGGGCCAGGGACTGGTTGAGGGTTCAATTACACTCAGATCCAACATCTTGGCGACCTCAGCCTGGATGTGGTTCTTCACAATGTTTGACATCCTGTAGCATCTGCTTTTGACAGGTACGCTGTCACCAGTGTCAATTTTGTGCCTGCACCATGGGGTGAAGCCTGGTGTCAGCGAGTACAGAGGCACATACTGCTGGAGCAAAGCCCTGCAGGTCCTCTGCTGCTCTGGAGTCAGATCTGGAGAGAGACGCGCTCCCTCCACTGAGCCATCCTGAGGGTTGCTATGCAGCAAATCAGGAAGGGGCTTGCTCTGATCCACTTCTTGCTCTGAAGCTAGCAAGAGGCATGACACTTCTGCTCGCCTATGGACAGGCTTGCCCATGTCAACCAGATAATTGACTTTGCCCACTAATTACATCATATATGACATTACTGATGACATCACTGATTTAAAGAAAAAAAGGAAATATAGAGGCTTAGTACCACCAAAATGAAATACAGAAATCACGAGTTCAGAGTTATAAGTATACTTTTTAATCAAAGTACAGATAGCTATCTGGCTCTCAAGTGCCTCGCAGTGTATACCAGCAGACACCATGAGGGAAGAGAGTCCTGGGCATCACAAAGCTCATAGTATTTATACTCTTTTCCCCAGTCCCAGTTAGATTGTACAGCCCCTCTACAAGTTACTTAGTTGCTAGAGTTCATGCCCAGTTCACATGACAAATACAGCAATGTTGTTTTCAGGTTTAAGACATGTTTTTCTACACACAGAATACAATGGTGATACACTTTGTTCTGTTCGGCCATGTAGATCGTTTCTTGTTCTTGAGCTTAAAGTAAGTCCAGTTTCAAGAGATGAACACAAAGGGTTTCTGACAAAGCGCACGGTTTTAGTTACTTAGCATTCTGTTCTGTTGTTTGAATGAGGATGAAGCTGTGGGTGCAGACAAAACCTAAATTGCAGTTCATTTTGGCTACAAGGTTTCTTTGCACAGAACAAACACTCTGCACTTAAACTGCAGTTCATTTTGGCTACAAGGTTTCTTTGCACAGAACAAACATTCTGCTTTATGCAGCCTCAGCATGTTGACATAGTCTAAAGTTCATTTAGCTCAGCTGAGGCCGGAAAAACACATAGTCCAGTTTGAGACAGAAACAGAAACTAATCAAAATGGCAGACGTTTCTAAAATGGTGGCTTTAGTCAATTCTATTCAGGGCATTTTAGACACGGTTTTCTGTACAATGCGACTGTGCTTAGTCCAATGGTTCATAATCAGACGGTATTATGTGAATATGGTTTAACGTGATGTCATCACTGATTATATTACACTTACTGAAGGTCGTGGCCACTGGCCATGGATGAAGGCAATAGTTAGTGGCCCCTTAATGTGTTAAGAGATACAGTGGGCATGACCAAAGGCTATAGCTAATGTCCGGTTAGTGTTGTAAAATATTCAGTGGGCAAGTATATCATGGTACCATGGCCATTGGTGCCTGTTCACGAACACACTCGGAATGGGCGGACTTCTTCATAGACCACAGACATTGAAATATAAAGCTGTCCAATTAATATATGCAGGGGTCTCTGAGATAATGTTGTCACCTGCCAAATGTCATGGGTTTTGTTGCAGTAAATGCTTTCACTGTACTTTCTCTTAAATAAAGCTATTTCTGAGAAATATATATTTATATATTTATATGCAAGTATTTTGAGCTGCGTAAAGCGACTTATAACTTTGGCGCTGTTCAATGAATCTTCCTGAAACTTACCCAAAAAAATAGATACAATTGCATTTTCTGGAAAAGTTGTGTATGGTTTTTGACAGATGGGGTCTAAGTTTGAGGTGTGTTCCGAATTATTTCTAAAAACCATTGACTTGCATTACAGAACATTTTCATTGCATCTACAGCTCGAATTGCTGGATGGATTTGTGCCAGTTTATTACCGAAAAGCGTGATCTGATCCCAAAAGTATGCTTTTACACATTTATGTTAGTTTGTCCATGGATTTGTTCAAAATTTGCCAAAAGGTAGGTCAAAAAAATTGTGGTATAACTTGGCCACTCGAGACTTGGCTTGGGGTGATGGCCAGTGTCCAGATTTGACATGTTTGTGTATCTGTATGACATTTTCCAAAGATGTGCTGTGCTGCTGGAACCCCAAAATTGGAAAGTTGTGTGGGAGTTCCTGCAAGGTTTAAAAGATATTAAGAATTAAAAACAGGGTGTTTTTTTTACATTTTTCATTGAATTTCCCATATGGAAAAGAGCATCCATTGAAAAGGGGCACAGACTTAACCATTGGATGGATTTGCTCCACATTTCAAACAAGTTGGACACAGCAGTGCTGTGAGGAATCAACTTCCGTGGTACCAGTGGTCCAGGGGTGAATATTGGTTTCTAAACCATCAATCAGCCATACACCTCTAGCACACCACAAGGAATCCGACTAGATTGGAATAACAAGCAAATTATAAACTTCCTTGTGCAATTTTCATAGCGCGGACAAGTTAGAAGGCTTATCTCCTAAAGGTTGTGGATCATTGGTTAAATGCAACACAGTGAAACTATAATTATTACCCACTGATAAAAGGAGTGTCCAGTGAAGGACAAAAATATTCACTTTATTAATCACAACAGACAATCAAACAACACTACGAAATATAACTCACTGTGCAAAGGAATGCAGGGGGGAGTCAATTTCAAAGAAGAAAAAGGGATGCACTCTGGATACTGACAGCAGGGTAGTTGGTATGGTTACTAACCACAACAGTTTGTTAAGGTTTCTTGATTTCAGCACAAAAGGAACAAAAGGATCTTAAAAGGTCTCTATTTATTTATTTATTTATTTATAATTTTTATAAAGCGCTGTGCATCCATAGGCCTCAAAGCACTCACAAGACAAAACAAGATATACAAAACAGATTACAATGATAAAGGAAGGACCAGGTGGACAGAACCAAAAGTTACCTTGTGCTGTAGCTGTTCTTGGTGCTCAACAGGGTCGAGTCAGCTTCAGGGCGCTTTGAAGGCTTCTGTGACAGTGTTCGAGACAGGAGTCAGCTGCGGATATCTGGTGTCAAGACGGTTCAGCAAGCAAAGCTAGTCAAACGGCTGCAGGCTGCCCTACACGGCCAGCTCGGGGTCAGGAATCATTGTCTCAGTGCTGATTGGTGGCTTTGAAGCACTGGTCGAGACATCTGAGATGTCTTTAAGCCAAGGGTCTACAACCACATTTTAGCTCACTGCACCCTTCACAGATGAGAAATAACCATTTGCATATCAGTCTTTGTCCCACCCACAAGAGCAGTACAGCAACTAAATGCTAGGCAATTCTCCTCTGAACAAGAGTACCATCAGCAACCCCAGACAAGTGTTTTGGCCTTGTTCGGCCTCCTCAGTGAGGTGAAGCTGAGCTTCTCTAAGGCACAGTGAGCAAGGGGTCCATGTCTGGTTTACCCTGAGTTACTTAAGGTGAAACCCCAAGTGATACAAAATTACAAAGGAGTGTGGAAGCCCCTCTACTGAGAGCGAAAATGGGTCAAATACCCTGTTCTATGGGATTTCCTCCACTCAGGAGTGTCTACTACCACGTTTTAACTCACTGCGCCCTTCACAGAGGAGAAATATCCATTTGCATATCTATTTGGCCCACCCACAAGGGCAGTCCAGAACCGAAATGCTAGGCAATTCTCCTCTGAACAAGAGTACCATCAGCAACCCCAGACACATGTTTCGGCCTACTCGGGTCTCCTCAGTGAGATGAAGCTGAGCCTCTCTAAGGCACATTTGTTTTTATATCTGACACATAACAATCTTTGGGCCTCATTACGAGTCTGGCGGTAACCCACCAGTGCTTACGGCGCGTTGCCCCCAAACTCATAACACTTTTCCGGCACCTGATATCCGTGTGTCACTGGTACAGTACAACTCCCGGCGGATCGGAAATCAGGCGCCGGAAAACATTGTTCCCCATTCACACGGGGTCCCATAGGACTCCATGGGAGTGGGGAGATGGAAGCACGAAGTGGGGATGCGGAAGCACCAGCACCAGTGCTTCTGTGATAAGTTTGTCTACCAGGACCGTTGCGCCCGGCAGGTTGCACCTGCCGGGCGCAATGGCCCTTGCAGGCAGACTTGTAGTGTGGTGGTCTGGAAAGGGTGCCGGTACATTGCTAGCAGCACCCTTATTTCCAGACTGCCATACTTGGAAGGAGGCCCTTTGTCTTTATTTTTGTTTAACTGCTACAAAGCCAATTCTTTTGATTTGATAGTCCTCACTTTTGCAGGTCTGTGAGGAGGAAGATTGATGTGGGGATAAAGCCTAGATTATATACTCACAATCCTCCTTTGTACTCATCCAAATTTTCCTTGTTTAAGTCCTAACATCTCCTAATCACACGCCTTAAGGCTCCCTTGTGTCACCCCAGAATAGACAGAATAGACAGGCTTGGGTTGTACTCAGAGAGTGATCCAAACCCTCCACTACCTCACCAGAAAAGGGGGATAGACTGAACCTGAAAAGCATTGAAAATGGTTCCTGTCTTGGAGGTGCGATGCAGCTCACTTGGGTAGGACTGTGGCAAGTAGTGAGGATTAGCAGTATTCTAGGCATTGATCAAATGCCAATTTACAAGGGTTCTCAAAGTGATCTCCTGTTAAGGTTAGTTTTTGAAGTGTCAGTTGCTTCACGTCCACTTAATTTTGAATATTTCATGTCAGCAGCCAAGGATGAAATAGAATCGATGGCACTCATGTGTTTAGGTTTGGCTTTTAAGTGGTCCTTTTTAGTGCCACCTCATAAGCTGACACAATTACATTTGAGTATGTATGGGAGGAATATAAAATGTGAGGAAGAATAAACAGCTTGAGGGTGTTGCTAAGGTTTTTCCCACCCACTGACTGTCCATGGCCTTGCTAATTCCTATTGCCATTCCCATCCATTACTTTCCACTCACCCCCAAAACGCACCCTCCTAGTATCTCTTTGAGCAGGTCACTATCACACAGTAACATCAAACCATGTGCCGAATACAGCCTGCGACTCTTCTTTATAAGCAATCTTCTGACAGTTAATGGCTTAATTGCAGGAGTAAATAAGCAGAAAATGCACACTTTAACACTGCCCTTCAGGCTCCCCTCTGTGATCATCTCCCTCTATCCCTCTATCCACAAAAACAGCAATGTGGAAAAAGTCTAGACTCTCCCCTGATCTCCAAATCTACCTCTCTGCTCTTTTAAACTACTCCTCAGCTCTTGACACAGCCAAAAGCGATTCCTATCGCTCTCTCATTTCGCCTCAATCCTCCCAACCCAGACACCTCCAAAGATCTCTGAAATCTATTCTCTCTCCCCCAGATCCTCCCCCACCTCTTCCACTCTCTCTGCCAAAGACCTTGCGCTCTACTTTTCATCTAAAATCTCTACAATTCGAGATACCATCAAACATTACCCACTGTTCCCCCTCCTGCCCACTACACTCCACCATCCTTACCCTCCTCTCTCACCACTTTGCCCTTCGACCCCACTGACACTGAAGAAATGAATGCCCTTTGCCACAAAGTAATCCTTATTTTGTGCTCACTGACCCCTCACCTTGTGAAGCTCATAGCACCCACAGTTGACCCTCACCTTAGGTCCCTTGACACAGCCATTTTCCCTTCATTTTACAAATTGGCCACTGACATCCTCATTCTAAAAAAAACAAAAACGGAAACCTAGCAATCCTGCCAGGTTTCGTCCAGTCTCTCTTTTACCCCATTGCTCCAAAATCCTCAAACACATTGTATTTAACCTACTGTCCAAAATCCTGGATATGCACAACCGGCATGACCCACTGCAATCTGGCTTCAGACCCCTATACTATAGCGAAACACCTCTCCTCAATGTAAACAATTTAATTTCCTCCGCTCGCCATGCCAGCCTGTCTTCTATCCTTATTCTTCAGGACTTTTCATTTGCCTTTGATACTGTCAACCATTCTAACCTCCTATCCACACTGTTTCTCCTTGGCATCAAAGATAAAACCCGTGCATGGCTAACCTCTAACCTTGCCCCCAGGCACTTCCAAGTGTCCGGGAACAACCTTTGAACCCCACAACCCCTCGATGTTGCGGTTCCCAAAGTGTCAGTCCTCGGTCCACTTCTCTTCAGCCTCTATAACTCTGCTCTTGGTGCCCTCATCTCCTCATATGGCTTCTCTTATCAACTTTTTCGCTGATGACACCCAGATCTTCTTTACTTTTTCCCTCCATATCAGACGAACTGACAGACAACATATCTCACTGTCTCACTGCTATACAATATTGGATGGCATCTCATTCACTCATGCTCAACTCCACTAAAACCGTTACTTCTTTACTACCCTACCAAATAACCAGTCTTTTACTTTCCCCATCCCTTATTTTTCTCCCCGTCTTTATGCCCTTCCCAACTATGGTTTCTCACCGCTGGACAAAGTCCTAAACTTTGCTGCCTGCACATTCGTCAACCTTCCTCACTTTACCTCTACCTCCTCGCCCCGCTGCCAAATTGGCTGGTTACCCATGAAACTTAGAGCTAAATACAAACTTCTTATCATCTTCAAAACCATGCATATCCTTGCCCCTCCCTACCATCTATCCACCTCATGCCGTAGTCTCCTCATCGCACATTGAGAACATCCTCAGTCCACTGTGAGAAACCTGAGGGTATTCTCCCCAACAAACCTTGAGAATCCCTTATTCAGGTGGCCAGGACAAGGCCATCGCTGTTGGATTCAGTTCCTGGTGGTGGACCAGTGGGGGAGGATCATCTAGGTAGGGGAACCCAGGGTTATGCTCAAGGGAATACCCTAGGTGAGAATCGGTACCATCACAAAGAGGATGGTGAGGGGAATGAAGTCTCTGAAGGTTTTATAAGCTATTCCCACTCACCATCTCTTGCACTCATTGAACTTCCCTTACACAAAGGTAAAGCCAACAACTCATTATCATCTGGTAAACTTGTTAAGAACCAAAGCTCCCAGAATCCTACTTTTCCAGGTTCCTATTCGAATACTCCTGATCACTCTTCTCTTCAATCCTCTGGTTATTCTTTCCTGAATACCAAATCCACCTTGACAAAACTCTATCAATGCCATCCCTTTGATTATCATTTGCTGCATTCCCAACCTGCTCAGACAAAACACTACACCTCCCACAAATCTACCTGTTTGTCTTTTAACAATAAGTCTGGTCATTCCAGTTTGTTTCACACATTGCATAACTCTCACCGTTCCGAAATTACCCAAATCCCTAGCAGTAGAAAGGCATACAACACCTTTTCCTCGCTATACCCCGTAAGATATTTGAAATCTCTAACTTTCCCCATTTCCAATACAAACACCTTTAGACAATGGACTTGTAATAGGACTCTTTACCTGACATGTCCCGACACGAGGGTCAGGCAAGGTCAGGCGATTGACTTGAATCACGCACACCTGAACCCCCTTTACTTTCCTCACAGGAATAAAAGATGGAGCCAGAGAGCACAGTGCGAGCAAGGCGAGCACAGAAGACAGCACGATGAAAAAGCTAATCAGGTGGAGCAGTTCAAGAGAAGGAGAAAGGCGGCAGGAATCGAGAGGGTGGCGAGGAGAGAAGTGACCTTGCCCATTTCGTCCCAGGCCTGCAGAACCTTAGTGGAAGATAGCTTAATACTGCAAACAATATCACAAGTGTCTTGCAGTAGATGTCAATGGTACACAGACAAGTCTATACTGATAGGCAGAAGCAAGGGAAGTCCCTGCGACTGTAGTACCAGCCTTGACTCCGAAGAAGAAGAAAAGCCAAGAGGTTCATCACAGCCAGTGAGTCGAAAGGGAAAACGATAAGAACTGGGCTGTGATGAGTGAGAATCGAAAAGTGACACGTTTTTTAACCAAGTTCTAGGAAATATGAAAGAACTGTAACAAGTGTTGAAGTGGAGACCGGCTGCAGAGGGAAACTGGACCCTGTGGGTGCTCACTCCAGAGACTCTGGTCAAGCCCATATGAGAGAAACTACAAATATCAGAAGGCCATAGGAGAGTCAGCAAAAGAGGTCAAAGTGGTCATACAGAAGGTCTGGTAAAATCCCTGTACAATCGAAAGACTTTGATCTGCAAACAATGTGACAGTAAGGGAAGTGAATCCTGCATCGAAAGAAAGAAAGGGACGTGAATCCCGCATTGAGAAAAAGCAAGGGAAGTGAATCCCGCATTTGGAGAAAGCAAGAATCCTATAACACTTGAAAGTAAAGTGAATGTAAAGTCAAGAGGGGTCGGAGCCCGACTGAGGGAGAGACAGGGGTGAAGCCATTACCCAAGTGCTGGCAGTCAAGAGGGGTCCGTGCCTGACTGAGGGAGATCCAGGCTTAAAGCTATCACCCAAATGTTCATTGAGAAAAAAAGACTGTCATATCATTTGTGGAATGAGATATGTAAGTAGGGTCAGCACCCAGAAAAGTGGGACCCAGAGGTGAAGCCATCATCCTACATGAAACTATGGTAAATAATTGAGAAGGGTCAGTGTGGATAGTTCTGGAATGCAGGCAGCAGAGGCAGCAGCATAATCCTGCAGCTCCTGGCCCTCTCCTTTCATGGATGATGAAAGATAATGAACTCAAAAAAGAAGATTGAAATTGCTGGCAACCCATTCCGTAAGAAACCCAAGTCAACTAGAGATATGGCAGAAGTACCTAGCCCACAAGTTATTTATTCCCTTCTTCTGAAGGTGGCACAGGACCTCGGGAAAGTGGAACAAGATGTAGGGTATGTTGAATAATCTATGGAAGATCTCTCTCTGAAAGTTACCCAGATAGACAGCCTAGTTTCTGTCTTAGAAAATGGGACAGCTTCTATGTCTTCGGAAATCTCAGGCAGTTTCACGGCGTACAAAAATTTAAAGGATGATTTCCTTAAAGGGAAAGCAAAGACCTTGGAGGTTGATCTCAAAATAAGAAGTAAGAATTTGCGAATTGTGGGAGTGGAGGAAACAGCAGATGAGGACCTGGTTCAAACAGTGATTGAAATATTGAAGACCATGTATAAATGTGATTATATTGCCTATGTGGACATTGAGAATGCTTACAGAGTAGGCAGGAAACTGGGCCCCAAAGCAAGGCAGATCCTGGTCTCCTTCATGAATACCAGAAGTAAAGAAGACATCTTGAGGGCTGCAAGGAGTAAAGAAATTACATACTTCAAAGGCAACAGGGTTTCTGTCTACCCGGACTACCCTAATGAAGTTTTGGAGATTAGAAAATCTTTCAAGGGACCTAAAGACTTGACAAGATCTCTGGGTGTGAAGACTTTCCTAAATAGAATGAACCTGCTGACATTGGTGTTTCCTGAAGGTGAGAAAATTCTATTGGATCCCAATGAGGCTATGAAGTGACTGAATGCTTTGAAAAATGCCTCTAATACAATGGATTAATTGGATTCCTGTACCAATGCCATCTCCGTTGGTAAGCTTTGAAACATTATGTTATGACCCTTCAAACTTATCATATTATCATAAATGAAAATGGCGCCTGAACTGTTATTCAGTTAAACAAATATTTATTTAAAAAAATGCTCACTGTCTTCCTTTTCCGAGCATCATCAATACTGCAATACGGTTGTGTTAGAGGAATGGACCTATCACGCCGTGATGTATGTGCGTGGTGTCACCTGACGTTCAAATTGGAGGGTATCAATTGTAATCGCATCAGGACTAATCTTGGAATACACGTCCTTCAGCAGATATAATGGTTCTCTTTTCGAGAGCCATTGAGCTGGGGAGAGATCCTTCAGCTGGCCCTTTGCTCCACACTCCATTTGCATATTGCGGTACTGATACTTCCCGCAGAGACTTTGATTTGGAGCTCCCACCAAGTCTGTTGTTACTTCCCCACACCCAATGCAGTGCTACAGGTGAGTGTCAAAGGAGATTCACTCTTTGACACAAATCATATGTTTAGAGATGTGGTTCTGATGATCCTTGTTTCTCTTGTGCACGTTGATACGCAGAGGGTGCAGTTCCATGTTTTGCGGGGAGACATAGCGGGCAAGTCTTACACTTAACGGTACTTTTCTCCACTTGCACATGCTGTCAGCTGTGTTTGGGATTCTTTTGCCGGACTGTAATGCCTTTCGGGCAGCTCTGCCCTTGATCGGTAAAGTAAGAGTAGTACTGGTCTTGCATCTTAAATGAAAGGGGTTCCATGTATGTATGTCTACAGCTTTTCAGCCGTTTAAATACCGTTGTTCTAACCATGTCTGTAGCTGCATGCTATATGGCAGGCCATCTTGCTGTCATGCTCAGTGCAGTTCAAATAGTACATCATTCAGGAAACCCAATTGCCTCACTAACATGGAAATAGTGCCAACGGATGTTTGCTATTCATACAGTGGTAAACCAAACATTGAACTTATGGTTAGGACAACAGAACAGAACAGGTCCCAAGGTCCCATAGAGGTTTCTTAAATCCACAATGGCACCATAACCTCTCAATGCACATCAAAATGGGGTCGGCGCATGAGTTATCTGTCTACAAGAGTTGCAATTAAATCACAATTGTATGGTGATCCTTTCCTCATTGTACACAAATGAGACGATCGGCAAAGTTATACAATCAATAGTGAATAGGAGGCAAGGATTGATCCAGCTTGACCATGAGTAGCAACCTATGATCAACAGCAGAAGTTAAGATGGAAGTATACGGACGACGATGGAGTATCTACAGATGGACCTTAAAATCACATAATCCGGAGAAAGGATGGTTGAGTTGTACATAAATATATTTTTCTCCTTTTGTCACCCACTCCTATTGTGCCAATGGCCAGGTGGTTGGGATGGGTGGATGATTCATTCTCCTTGTTCCTTGGATTGCAAAAACCTATGGTATTTTTAAATGAGAGTGAGCAATCTGACCTATATAGTCCGACTACTGCTATTTAACTATATGTTCTTTACGATGTTTTTTGGTCAGATTACATTTTCACCCCAAAAAGGTTAATAGCAAAATATGATGTAATTGGTTACAGTGCATAAAGTGGTCACTTTGAAGTCTTATATAATATGCTTGTCTTTTGAACGTAGTCAAAGCTAAGTGTATATGAACTGGAAATTCGGGTCTAGTAAGAAGGATTGACCATAGATTTTTATGGTAGAAGCTGAAAGTAAGATGTGGATTACTTGATAGGAGTTAGGATGCTAAATTAAGATTGCTGTTTAATATACAAAGTTTAGTTCTATATATCAAGATAACTGCTTCAGATCTACATTAAGGGGCTGATTCATGGAATTTGTGCGCCGAAAAACAGGGTTTTGTGCACCATTCTGCCCGCAAATCCCTGTTTAACAAATGGGGATTTGCAGGCAGAATGGCACACAAATCCCTGTTTTTCGGTGCACGAATTCCATGAATCAGCCCCTAAGGCTTGTATGGTACGGATTTAGAGTATGTACATTTTTTCTGTAAGAAAGTTTGACAACTGGAAAGTGTGGGTATCAGAAAGAGTAATGATAATGTCTGCATTTATCTAGGAATATAACGTTGATGTTAAGGGACACTAGAGAGTTGGGATGGGCAGGTGCATATATATAGATACTCTATAAAAGACTGAGATTACTAACAGAACACTTTTGAAGCGAATCTGGAATTTAATAATCTCTAGTTGGCTGTGTTAATGCTTATCTCAAGTAGATTAAGATATACTGACAGGGTGGCCCAGGCATTATCAATTTGAATGTGGGGTATAATATCTTTGAAATGGGTCAGATCAGGTGAGGGTTGAGTAAATTAAATTAATGTTTTTGTAATGGAAGGGTTCGGTGGGGATGGCATTCTTTCTCAAGGGATGGGTTTGAGGTACTGGGTTTGGTGTTGTCATTAGTAAGTGTGTTCAAATTGATTAGAGTTTAGTTAATATCGGAGAGGTGCCCAGGGTGCTGGACACCTTGGAATGTGGTATACAAGTTCATATTTTACGCTGTTCTTTGTGTTTTGCATCTACTTTGGGGTGGGTGTTGTGGGGTTCACATCTATCTATGCTATAGGCGATCAGGGGTCACCTGTTAAGAGCATTCTGAGATTGCAATTGGTATTGAGAATGAATTTGAAAATGGGTGATAACTTACGAGTGGTCACATGGAATGTAAATGGCTTAAACACTGTACAAAAGAGAAAAAAAGTCATGACTTATTTAAATTATCTAAAAGGCGATGTGTGTCTTATTCAAGAGACGCATCTCATAAAGAAGGAAATGGATGATCTGAAGAAAGGGTGGGTTGGGAGAGTGTATGGGTCCACGTTTAACTCAAGATCTAGAGGTGTGGCAATCTTGATTAGAAAAAATGCCCCAATCAAAGTACTGAAAGAAGTAAATAAGGGAGAGGGTAGAATTGTTGCCATTCTGACCAATATTCAAGGCACAGAGGTAATTTTTTGTAATACATATGTGCCAACAGTGGATGATGGTTCCTCTTTCAGGAAAGTTGCTCAAATCATACAAAATCTCGGGTCAAGAAACATAATTTTGGGTGGGGATTTCAATACGGTTCTAGATCAGAGCATAGATAGGATTGGTTCAAGACAAAATAGAAATATTGATATGCACTCTAGGGCATTGAAAGATCTTTTGGAGGAGCACAATCTGAAAGATGGTTGGAAGATGGAAAATCCAGCAGCCATGGAATACACCTTCTATTCTGGAGCACATGTGACATATTCAAGGTTGGACATGCTATTAACGTCAGGTAGAATTTCTGAAAACTATTTGACAACCAGAATTGGAAACATAATATTGACTGACCACACCCATGTTGTCATGGATCTGAAACTAGACTTTGCTTTAAACAAACATCATACTTGGAGACTAAATTCCATGTTGTTGGATAATGAGGATGAGATGGACAAAAGTTCCACAGAAATAGATTACTTTGGGAAAGAAAGCTGCACAGGGGAGGTCAGGCCAGATATTTTATGGGAAGCGTTCAACTGTACAGTACATGGTATTCTCAACAGTTTGGCAAGTGGTTTGAAGAAAAATATTGACATAAGACATCTGCAATTGTAATCAAATATTAAAGATATCTCTAGGAACTTGGTGGTAAATCCAGCTAATTCAGTTATGGTCCAAGAACTAAAGAAATTGAAGACGGAACAGATAGAGTGGATAAGAAGTACTGAAATGCACTTATTTTGAAAGAGGAGAAAAATGTGATCGATGGCTGGCATTTAGGTTGATAAAAAGAGAGTCAGAACGTACAATTGCATCTATCAAAGTGGTGGATGGGCAAATCACTTTCAAACCAAAAGAAATTAATGAAGTTTACAAGACATTCTACACAGATCTATACAAAAATGAACCTCATGATAGAGGATTCCAAGAAGGATTGCTGCTTCCAAAGATTACTGAGGAAGAATAAAAAAATCTGGATGGAAACATAATGCTAGATGAAGTTAAGAAAGCAATTAGAAAACTAAATACTGGTAGATCTCTTGGACCAGATGGATTACCAGTAGAATTCTACAAATGGTTACCCAATTCAGCACTGACTCTCTTATTGAACATGTTTACATCATCCCATTCTCTGGGTTTACTCCCCCAACCACAAGCCATGCTATGATCTCGGTGTTGTTAAAAAAAGGCAAGGATGAGACACTAACTTCGAATTATAGACCAATTAGTCTAATCAATGTTGATAACAAAATATTGGCAAAACTACTTGCGTTAAGACTGGAGAATCTACTGCCAAAATTAGTACATAAAGATCAATTAGGTTTTGTAAAGGAAAGAAGAACCTCAAGTAATATTAGAAAACTACTACATACCATATCTGTGGCAACAGAGTCATTAGAGGATTCTGCAGTCCTGTCTTTGGACGCCGAGAAGGCCTTTGATAGAGTAAATTGGCAATTTCTGTTTATGGTCCTAGAGAAAATGGGATTTGGCTTTCAGTATATATCTTGGGTAAAATTGCTCTATTCCAAACCAACGGCTGATGTGAACACCAATGGGCAAAGATCAGAGACGTTTGAATTAGAAAGAGGTACACAACAAGGATATCCCTTGTCCCTTTTATTATTCTTTATTTGAATAGAACCACTAGCTGTAGCACTGAGAGCAGAAGAGGGCCTTCAGGGTGTAAGTTGTTGGGGCATGAAACAAAAAGCATGGTTATATGCTGACAATTTGTTATTAGTCCTCAAGAATCTAAGTCATTCATTGCCCATATTTATGTATATTTTGTCAGCCTTTAATTAATACTCTGGTTATAAATAAATTGTGCAAAATCAGAGGTCCTGCCCTTGGTGCCATTCTGCAACAAGTATTTTGTAACATAGTGGGGTTTTAAGTGGTGTGCAGAAAAATTGCTATACTTAGGAGTGTGGATTTTACCGAGCATCAGTGACTTCATTAAAGAAAATATGAATATGATTTGCACTACATACAAAATGGATATAGAGAGATCGAACATGCTGCACTTGTCCCTATGGGGGAAGGTAAATGCATTGAAAATGGTCTCCACACCTAGAATAAATTACGTGCTATGCATGATTCCGTTAGACATTGGAAAGAAATATTGGCTGAAATTAGATAGAATCAGTCAAAACTTTTTTATGGGACCAAAAACGACCAAGTCTAAAAATAAGTAAATTATAATTGCCCTTAGAAAAAGGAGGCTTGGGGGTACGTAATTATAGAGCATATCATTTGGCCTTTATGTCACAAACCTTAATTGAGTTTATAAAACCAAATCCTAATGAATGAGTGTGTGCAGAAAGCACTCATAATAGTCCACTACTACCTAGGACATTATTAACGACTATATCGAGAAATTGTGGTGTAAATGATCCATTGACTAAAAGTCTGCAAAATTCCTGGAAATGTCTGAATAGCTATTTTTGATTTGATGCATACGAGATCCTAATGCTTCTGTCTGGTTGAATCCGAGTATTACGCTGGTGGGAAACAATTTTGTTCTGGTGTGAGTTGTTTCTAGCCAGTGTACAATGGTTAGAGGACCTTTTTGAAAATGGAAGATGGATGAATGCCAGAGAATTACAGTCAAAATGTAATATTCCACATTTCTGCATGGCTGATTATCAAAGAATTAGGAAAGCAATTGGTGAGGTTTACGTGGAAATGCTGTGGCAAAAACCAAAGGTGGGAAAGTGTGGATTGGTAAATCGTGTTTATGGCTTTATTATGGGAGAATATAAAAACAATGATTTGTTGAGAGAGGAATGGAGTCAGAGGATTGGGAGTGACATTAATGAGGATCATTGGTCACGTATGTGTTCGAACATCAGGCTTTGTTCTTTGAGTTTGACTGAGAGGTCACGTCAAATTAATATTATGAACAGGGTCTATTGGACACCGGAAAGATTAGAAAAAAGAGGTATGGTTGACAGTTCTGATTGCTGGGCTTGTGTCCATGACACTGGCACATTGGAACATATGTTATGGAACTGCAGTAGAGTGAGGGGATTTTGGTTAGCATATGGCAGAATTTGCAAAAAGTTCTAAATGAAAAGATTGCCTTTGATTTTAAAACCTTAATACTTGGAAGTGATATACTGTTGGAGGATATGTCTACATGTAAAAAAAAATGGATCTTTAGGGGGCAATGGTGGGAAAAAATAATACTTAGAGGTTGGAAGACGGAAAACCCAGTTCTTATTGAGATATGGATTGATGAAATGCATAATTTGGCAGAGATGGAAAGAGTGATATTTCGGAAAGATAAACAACTTGCTTTATTTGAAAAGATTTGGGGTAAGTTCCTCACACTGTATTGATTAATGACCTTTGACGTGAATCCTGGGGTGGGTGGTTGGGGGGGAAATTGTATATAAGTATAGGAATGCATTTGTGAAGTTTGTGTTCAACATATTATTGTGTTTTTGTGTTTAAATTGTAAATACTGTAAACTAAAATAACATTTTCAAAATAAAAAAAAGAGAAGGGTCAGCGCCCAGAAGAGGGAGACCCAGGAGTGAAGCCATCACCCTATGTGAAACTGTGTAAAAACATTGAAAAGGGGCAGCGCCCAGAAGAGGGGGGCCCAGGGGTAAACTCATCACCCAGCGAACATTGGAAACAAACTTTCATTTGTTAAAGGAACTTTTGTCTTGTTATTTGAACGTGTCAGGTCCTCGAAGGCAAGAGACTTTCAAGTGAAACGAGGCTTGGCCATTGAGGGTTAAAAGCTGAACTGTCATCCTGTGCTAGAAAAGCTCGAGAGTGTGTCCTGAGAGCTTCCATTTGAACTGTAGTCTCGTGCTGGAGAAGCCTAAGACTGTACTGCGCTCCAAGATCCTGCCTTTCCCCATGCTCACAACGTGTGGATGGGAGAACCAGGCTACTGCATCCTGACATATTATTTGAGAACACTTCTTTCTTTTTCTTGAGAACTATCCCATGCCCTTGTTTTTTTATTAGTTGTAAGGTTTGGGGATAGGTTTCGTAGTATAGGTCCTTTTATTTGACACAATGCCACTAGGACTGCCTTACTTTTCACTTGATGGTCGACGCTTGCTCGCATCCTAGATTTAGGTTTAGAATAGGTGTTTTTCCAACCTGCATACAGAATTCATTGTTCAATAAAAACCCTTGAACTGTGATCACTTGTGTCTGTCTTACTTGTTGCCACCATGAGTTCCTCACACCACCTCCTGGCGACTACTCAAGCCCCCTGTGGTCCTTCTCACTTCCGCACTTTCCCTCTTTTCGCTCACCTACTCTGGAATGGTTTTCCTCTCAACTCATTCTCTACCACTATTTAAATCTAACCTTAAAGTCCTCCTGCTGTCGGAAGATGCACCATCCTAACACCAGTTCACCTAGCCTGCCTCTTTCCTGACGAATCTACGCAATTCCCACTGTACTTTCCCCTGTCCCAGCAAAGATGTGCATTTTGCCCACTCTCTCCTTACCCACGAATATATGTATTGTCTTCACTTTATCCTTGTCCCCGGTTACCTTTTCCACCTCCATTGCCATCAACTGGTCTTCCACTCTTACCCCATTGTAAAGGACCGCAGTCCTCCGCTCTGTACCTATGAATGCATATACTCTGAATGCATTTTTGTGCCAAAAATACATTAATCTCCCTGTATTTTTCCTAAATAAATAAATATTTCACACTCAAAAATAGTTAAAGCAAGCCTGCCTTCATTACCTTGATTTGCGAGCTTTATGTGTCTGTTTGCATTTATTCCATGTACAAACGTCCTGTTTAAGCCAACATTTTTGGCTCGTGTATAGATATTAGATAGGCATTTTCCATGCCCAGGTGTTGACACCAGTGTTCAGAAGTTGCTGTTGTATGTTCAAATCTTACCATTATGGCAGTCGAGGTAGCACTTGTTTTAAGGTCATTTTTTTCCTACTGTGTATTATGATGATGAATGGTGCTCGGGAATGAGAACTCAGTGAACAAAGAGATGGGAATGGACAGTGGTTGAAGAGGAGAGATAGCAAAGAGAGAAGGAAGGAAAGGGAGAGCTCCTTGCATTTCAGATAATTTAACAAATAGATAATATACTTACCGATCTCTCTTCGTCCCTCAGTCAGAACACTACAGTTTTTGGCAAACAAGCTCTAAAACCCACACAAGAAGGAGCTCTTCCCCAAGACTGCATCCGCACCCAGTGACGTGAGCAATGGCTGACCGGAGGTGCGTCTAGGTATGCGTCCCCCTGTTTTGTGACGTTTAGGAAACCCTTGGGGCCCCGGGGACGGGTGCGACAGTGCGCGCGCTCTCCAGTTATCGGAGCGCGCCTCAGCAGATGGCTCTCCCTCGAAGGAGCGCCATTGCTGGGCAACAAAGTATCCAAAGGTTCATGCTGCAACGTTGCAACGGGCCGCTGCACATCAGTAACAGAGTATGACACTGTTTGCCTGGAAGCACACTAGATAGGGCAAAGGAAACTCGTGCATTTCAGAGCGTGTACGTTGTGAAAAAGTTTTTTTTTTTAAAAAAAAGCTTGAATAACTTGTTTAAATAAGAAAAGGTACTCTGTCCTAAAAGAGAAATATAGGCAGGTGGAATATGACAGCTGAGAACTAACATTTAAAGGAACCACATATAAAAAAAAAGGAGACACCGTAGATAGAAAACAAGTCACTACTACTACATTGTTTAGGTTCAGCAGGCCAAGAAAAATGTGAAGACCTTCCCAAACTGCTGGAGGAAGAGTGCTTTAATATGAATGAATATGAGTAGTCTATCGGGAAGATGAGCAAACAGTACGAGAAAAAGGTCAGTCCCATTTTGGAGCACTATGCATTTGGGAAGAGAGTGCAGGAAGAACGAGGGAATGTAGAGCAATAAATCCGTGTGCTAAGGAAGCTAACGCGGTCGTGCAATTTTCAACAGCAACTTGATGAGAGACTGAGGAATTCATTCATGCTGGAGCGCAGGAATGGCGAGGTTAGGGAAAGACTGTGGGCAGAGGGTGATCCACCACTGGAAACCGTACTGAGGATAGCTAAAGAGGTTTCGCACCCAAAGAAGTGTGTCAAAATGTTAGAATGCATGGTGAAGGAGACACAAATTAAAGTGAAGCCAGAAATGGTGCAAGGGGGACTGCCAGAAAGAGTCTCAGCTGTAGGGAGCCACCCAGCAGGAAAAACATTGGCCGCAGAAGGTAAAATGTTCAAAAGAGGCACCAGTAGATATGACGTCGTGCCGTGAAACACTTGCGTATAGGTGCATTACAAATGCCATATCACATCATGGTAAGGGGGACATTCCCGATAAGGGCTCAAGCTCAGTTGAAATGGTTCTACAGATGTGACAGGTTGTCACACTGGGCCAACAACCATGCCTGCCTGGCCCCTCAGAATTGTCTGCATGATATGTAGTGGAAAAGGACACATCACAAGGTGCTGCAGTAGCAAGAGTACTTTAACAAGCTGGTTAAAGGAGATGTATAATGATTCCGAGGATGATGATGATAGAGACGAGTGCATTTCCCCAGAGAGACGATGAGCAGGATCTGGAAAGCCCCAAGGCAACAGTTTTTGTGAATAAAGCTCCAATGGTCATGATGATTGACTATGGAGCTAAATATACGCTGCTACCAGAAATTACGTGGAAGGGAGTATTTGGACACAAGTGTTTGCATGAAGTCGACATAAATCCCAAGGCATAAGGCAGAGTGCAAATAGAACTGGTTGGGTGGTTTCTTGCCACACTGCAGTTCAAAGGAAGAGAGGCTACTGGGAAGATATGTCTCAAAAAAGGGATCAATGCCACTGTTGAGTTGGATCCACCAAAAGAAGTTGGAAGTAAAACTAGATCCTAATGTGGAAGGCATCTTAGTTGCTACAGAAAATGAATTGCAGGGAACACTGTGAATACATGAACCGGTGTTCCAGGAGAGCATTGGTTGCTTGAGAGGATTCAAACATTGAATAAAGGTGGACGACGTATCCAAAGCATTTGCACAGATGATGCACAACATTCCAATCTCCACGAGGGATGAGCTTAAGAAATTAGGAGTGCTAGGAATAATAGAGAGGATAAATGATCCAGAATGGCTGTCACCAATGGAAGTGGTGTGGAAAGCATATGGGAAAGTAAGAATTTGCACCCACATGAGCAGGGCCATTTTAAGCACTTTTGGGGCCCTGGGCACGAACATCTCTGGGGTCCCCTCCACCAAACCAAAGGAATTAAGGGATCAAGAATACTGGTCGCATTCCCCCACCTCCCACCGGTCACGCTCACAACCTATAGGTTGATATGCTGTCTTGCAGCATAATAAGCACGTTTACTCCCTTTAAGTCCCCTTACCCTCTTCATTATTGCTCTAATCAGAATGATAAGCAAGTAGCATTTGAAGACCAACAATAACAGTCTACGAAGAGGTTACTGTTCTAGCACATACAGGATCATTTTTATCAATAGCATCCAGGAAGGTATGCAGCCTGTAGTATTAATGCAGGACTGTATGTAAAAGGTACATGTAACCCATAATAGACAGAGAACTCACATTAGCTGCCTCACAGAATACACAAGTGCTCATGCATGGATAGAGGAGACCAATTGGAAGGAAAAGAAAGCTACACATACCGTAGCATGGATAGTGGATGCAGATTAGAAGCTACCAGGATAGTGTCTTTATCCAGATAGACTGAGATGAGAAGTGGGACATGGTTTTCAAATAGTGTTGCCATTAGATATTAAAGGAACAAATGTCTGTGGGGTGCGATATAAATATGCACACTATTAAAGTGGAAGCAACCCTATAGCCAGTGAAATCATGAATAAGTATTTTATGAAGATCATACCATGAGAAGGAAATCACTCTAAAGGGCTGACAATGTTGAAAGGTTTAGGGAATGGCAATATTGAGAGGTTAGGCAATACAAGATTAAATGAGATGCCCAGGATCACACATTGGTTAAGGGGTGAGGGGGCGAAGCTGGTATTTGTGCCAACGCTGCAATTTCTGCATTTGAGCACTTTCTTTTTTCAGTTCTTACCATGAACTAAAACAGTCTCATTTTATAAAAACAGACTTGGAAAGTACACAAATCACATTACCATACATGACCATTTTTAAACAAAATATTATATAAGGGTGTTATGCAAAATGGGAATCGTTATAGCTTTATTCTCTCCATCATCAAGGGAAGTATATAAGTACCAGTATACCAATCGTAGTGATTTAACAAATTTAATCTGGGTTTGTCTTTTGTATGGTAAAGCTTTAAATATTTCCAAAACAATAGCTTGTGACATTTTCATTTATAAATGTGCATAAAACCCTTGACTTTTACCAAAAAGTAAACCGTTTTTTGTGTCAAACAAACAGACCTTAAGATATGCTTGCCTGAAGCCTGCAATATCTGGTCCGCTCTCTTCTGTCTACCAACCCTTCCACCCTAATGGCCTACATAAGAAGAAAGATCAAGTAATGGGCTAAACGATGCCACCAGCATTCGAGAAGGCAAACCTCACAGAAGACAGCACAGTAATGCAAGATATATTAGATTTCACCAGGATCACTCTATCTAGAGCTGGCAAATCCAGGATACAAGCATGGACACTTTCGTTCCATGGTCTTGAATTTGGATACTTATTCACCTCTTGGACTAACAGTTTATGCCATTGTTGGAGGCAATTGCCTAGGTTTTACAACACCCCATCTGAACATACCAATTTCTAGACCTTCACCATACGGATGAAATGTTAGTTTTTATAGCAACCCCTATCTGGTGCAGGTACGTTGCTGATAATAGCAGATGTAGTTCTAAACCAATAACATATGCAGGCAGGTTTATAAACTTCAGACATAGGAAAGGCTTGCCAGCCTTGCTGGAATGTGATATTCTAATTTTGCATATGAACAAATATCTCTGCAATGGGTGCTTCACATACTGAGCTAACTTCTGAACGATTGTAGCACTCAATTTATCAATATGCATTTTACCGTTGCCTAGTGCACATGATCAACATAATTCCCACAGGATGTAAAGAATGCTACAGAGTTTTGCTGTAAGGAAGACACAAACTATGTATACCACAGTGAACATAGAAAGCAGTACATGATGAATTGATCAAGGCATAATGTAATTATCAAAACAGAAAGGCAATGGGTTTAGACCCTCAGCAGCACCCCATGAAATATCCTGACGTGTGCTATTTAGGACTAGTGGACAATGGAATCTTACTTCTTCAGATCAGGTAGTTTTCTGGGGCCCCCTCCAAGGTGGGGCCCTGGGCAAGTGCCCCTTTTGCCCTCCCATAAAAACGTCTCTGCACATGAGAGAACTCAATAAATGTGTCATCAGGGAAAGACATTTGCTGAAAATTCAAGAGTTGATATCAACTATAGGCACAGCGAAGATGTTCTCAACTCTTGATCTGACCTCTGCCTACCATCAGGTGAAACCTCACAGGGAATCAAGAGAAACCAAGACACCTAACAGCATTAATAACACCAGAAAGGTTATATCAATATTGCAGGAAGCCATTCGGCTTATTTCAGCAGCGCAAGTGTTTCAGAAAATTATGTACAGGATCTTTGATGGAGATGACAGTGATTTGTGTTTTTCCACGATGACATCTTGGTATATGCAGAGAGCGGAGAGGAACATGACAGGAGGCTTTGTGGAGTAGTAGTAAGGAAGAATGCTAGATAGCTAGGAGGGAGATTGAATATCTTGACCATATCATCTCAGAAAGGGGCATATCACCCAAGAAAGATTTAGTGGAGACAATTGAGAAAACAGCCACCCCAAGTATCAAAGATCAAGTACTGACATTGTTGGGGATGGTGGAATATTATTCCAAGTTCATTAAGGATTTCACCAAACACACAACTGCTATGAGAAACTTGGTGAGAATGAGAGTAACAGTTGAGTGGGATGAACACTGTGAGGAAGAGTTTAAATACATTAAATGAATGCTAATGAAGGTGCCAGCATTGCGCAAATACAAGAGGGACAGGGATACAGTTATCATTACTGATGCAAGCAACGTGGGTCTTGGTACAGGTTTGACACAAATGGAAGGGAATAAAGAATATGTGATAGCTTTTTCTTCCTGGCTTTTGAAAGGACCTGGAAATGTTTATGCTATTATAGAAAAGGAAGCTCTGGCAATAAAGTGGGTGACAGAGAAATATAGACGTTTTATCTAGGGATTACAATTTGAAGTGCATAAAGATCACAAACCACTGGTGCAGATTATGGCATCGAAATGTTTAAATAAAGTCTCTGTGAGGATACAGAGATGGGTCTCCAGGCTACAAGAGTATGATCTAAGGGTAACATATGTACCTGGTGTTTTATACGGCTGATTGTTTGTCTAGGATGATCATCCATGAAGAAGTGTGGGAAGAGGAAGAGGAACAAGAAACAGTTTTGGATGCAAACAGAGCCACTGGATAAGGACAAAATAATTGTGGCAATAATAAAACACCTAACTGAGGGAACACTGAATAAGCGGGCTCTCAAGGAAAATGACATGGAGATGGCTTGGAACATAAGAGACAAACTGTATGTTCAGAAAAATGTACTTAAAAGAGGTGACAAGAGTAAGGAATAAGACAACGATTGATAGGACATGAAGGGCATCAAGGAACTGTGAAGATGAAGAGGAGCATAAGTAACGACTATTGGTGACCTGAATGCGATTTACGGATAGAGAGAAAAGTGATGAACTGTATCCTTTGTGAAAATAGTGACAACGTGTGTGTGAGTGCAAGAAAACCAATGAATTTGACAGACACCCATAGGAAACCATGGCAGAAGTTGGGCATGGATGTGGCTGGCCGATATAGAGCGACAGGGTTCAGATGTCCTATTTAGTAGTGACAGATCTATTGACCAGGCGGGCAGAGGTTCTGATGACAACACATGTGAATGCTGAAAGAGTGATTGAATTTCTGGAGAAGTTATGTGGTCATGAGGGATACCCCATTGTAATATTGACAAATAATAGGTCACAATTCAAAATGTGGGAGTTGACGAAGTATTTTAGGGAACATACCATTGCACGTCACAAAAGTGCCATGTGTCATCCATAAACCAATGGGCTAGTAGAACGATTCAACAAGGTGATGAAGGAATCAATAAGGTGGGCGTGGACAAATGGGAAGGTCTGGAGAAAGGCACTTAGGAAGACAGTGCTGGCCCACAGGTTTACACCATACAGTACCACATTTGCTGGCATTTTGAGTTCAGCAGTGGCAGGAAGGCTAACACAAGACTTTTTCCAGGTTTGTTGGGAAAGTCTGACACAACCGAGATACAGTTGGATGATGTAGTATGCAAGATAAGGGAGTAGCAGATGCCATATAAAGTGTTGTATGACAAGTTTGGAGTAAAAGATTGTGCACATTTAGTTGGAGACTGGATTAGACTGCCTGTAGCACTTTTAAGAGGGGGGTGTTTGTGGTCAAAGTACAGGATGTGTTTGGGAGTGCTACCAAAACTGATGATGGTAGAGTATGGAACATGGAGAACTCATAAGGGAAAAGAAGATATTACCTTCCCATGTAATTCAGATGAGGAGTCACTGAAAAGGTCTAGAAGCGGAAGAGGTTACTGAAGACTGAGTTATCTGAGTGATTACACGCAATAGTGAGAAGAGGTTGTGCAGTATGATGACAAACACTCTCGCAATGGTGTTCTGGAATGAGAAAACAGACGGGAATGGATGGCGGTTGAAGAGGCGAGAGATTGAGAGAGAAGAAAGGAAAGGGAGAGTTCCATATGTGATCATTTAATAAATAGATGATATACACTTACCGGCAGTGCTCCATATAAGCTGTGGAAGCAGGAGTATTTTAGTACCTATTTTATAAAGTTGGGAGTAAAATTATTTTTTTCGGGAATATAAATGTAATTTCAATTCCTAATGGGAGATTTATAACTGTGTAAAAATAAGTTTTAACTGGAATACGGAAATGCTTTTGTAACAATTATCTCTTTGCACCTACTTATTCATGCACATTAAAAGATACATGTTCATTTCTTCCTATCAGGCAGTAATAGTAGTTTCTTTCTGTGGTACTACGTGCACTAATGGTCCAAACGTATCCATGGAGCTGTATGGATGAAAGCAGGGGCACAAGGTTCTACCTGTTTCTTATTTTTTGTTGGGAGTATTTTTACTCCCTATTTTTATTTTTTAGAAGTATTTGAATATTTTTCGGCAGTAAAAGTGGACTATACACCCTGTATCTGTTGGGCTGCTTACCGGTTTCTCTTCGTCTGTTTGTCTGAAAACCCTTGCCCTAGAATCAGCCCTTGGTGGTGTCTTGGCAAGACATGTTATCAAAGTGTTTGAAATGAAGAAAAGAGGGGCACATACTCACCAGTCTAATCCAATATCACCAAAGCTTTATGCCATGCCACCATGTTTGCAGGGGGCATTTGCTTGCATGCCACATGCTACAAAGCATGTGGTTGCACAATCGACATACACAGTACACATTTCGGGCCACTGCAAAGCTTCAGTAAGACACCATTGTTGGACAAAAACATTTGCATAACATAATAATAACCACGGACACTTTCCCCATGGCGGGCAAAAAAGGAAATTGTTGCAGAAAAGGGTAATTTCTACTTTTCCTTCCATTATCTATTTCTTTCCGGATCTCTCCTATTCCCTTTCTCTTTCACCGAGTCTCCGATTCTATCTCTTTGGGACGCTTTCAGGCTCTATTTTTGAGTATCTTTCTTTCTGAGTCTTCCTTACATGTGCTGTCTCTCGCTTTCTTTTGACATCTCAGATTCTTTCTCTGGCTGTCACTCTTGGTGTGCCAGTCTCTTTTTCAGTATGCCTGTCTATTTGTCCCACTAGACACTAGTTGTCTCCCTGCCTGGGTCTACCCATGCGCTCTATGCGCCTCCCTATTCCTTCTCCTCTCTGCGTCACTCTCAATAATAGCTCACCTCAGGGGTGTTGCTAGCTCTGGAAAGGATCGGGGGCTAGGCTAATGTTGGGACTGTCGGGACTCGGGGCTAGCTAGTCTTTTGGTTGTATCCCCTGAGCTTCTATCCGGGGCTACAGCCAAAAGACCCGGGGCTATAGCCCCCTTAGTCACCCCCTAGCAACACCTCTGGCTCACCTCTCTGTGTTTGTTGGCTTGGTACCTCTCTGTCTCAGTGTTGATGTGCGTGCCTATCTATGTGTATTCTCTTGTGTGTTTACCCGTCTTTGTGTGTGCTCTCTCTATTTGTGTCACCCTTACGATTTGTGCCGCTCTCAAGGGTTTCTTCAGCTTTGTCTCACTTTCTGATGGTGTCCCTCGCTGGTTGTGCTCCTCTCTATCTGACAGTATGTGTGTCCCTCTCTATGTGTGACCTTGCTGGTTGTGTCCATCTCTACTCATTTCACAGTATATACGTTTTCCTCTCTATATGTGCCAACTTCTGTGCATATCCTCTTTGGGGGTGCCTCCTCTTTATTTGTGCCCCACTCTGTTTGCTCTTCATCACCCCATCTGACATGTGACGGGTGAAGAGTTTAGCAACCTTGTTGCAAACCTCTCATCCTTCGGGAAATCTGAGCAAATCACTTTAATTGTAATTGGTTATGTATAACGCACTTAATACCCAGAGTTTGCTAAGCACGGACCCGGGGATCGAACCTGTGTTGCTCCGTGTCGTCTTGCTTCGAAGGTGAGCGCCTTGCCCCTGAGATATCCTCCCAAGACTGCATCCATGTAAGATGTCCCATTCAAAGGGTCCTATTTCAGGGGACACAGTCTAAGGGTTCTGGGGCTCCCACCCGGGTGGCTCAGGCAAGCACGCACTGTAGTCCCGCATGAAGGGAGGAGTGGATAGGACAGCACAGGGCACTGCGGCTAGAATAGCGGTTCAAAATCCCACAGCCAGGGAGGGTTGCCCTGCATCACAGTGAAGTTTACTTACATTTTTCATAAATATATTGATCATTGTGATGTACCTGAATATGGTACTCTCCTTCAGCCTGCGGAAGTGCTGGTACTCAATAATACCAAAAGTTAGAAGTGCTAGTGCTAGTGCGAGCTGGGAAGCACCGGCCCATTTTAGAAACTGAGTGCTGTGGGGGGGCCATCTCTGCAATCATGGCGATTGAATCCAGCGCACGACCACAGGTCTTCAATCGCTTGGTGCATCCAGTGTTGTGAAATTGTGACAAAAAACATTGGCACATGCTATATTAAAAAAAACTAAAATAAACAAGAGCGCAATGTGTTTCTGCACTGTTCATCTTTTGGGGAACATCGGAGAGAAATGTGAACAGAGTAGAACATATTTTTGCAGGTTGGAATATTCTATTTTAGTGCTGCCCCTGGCATTGGAGGCGATTCGAGTTTGGATTTGGTTGCTCACTTCTCCCCCTTCACACCATTTTTATGGACACTTGAAATGCCTTTCGCATTCACAAGAACCTTGAAAAACACATGTGTTAGAGTTTCTGTGGTCGTTTTCTCAATTCCACAATTACTGGAAGTTGGCACTTCACAGTGTGTGCGTTTTATGGTTGCTTACTCACTGAAGCTGAAGAGTTTTCTGAATTGCTTTCATTTAAAATAACTATGATTCAGAGAACCACAGTTTTACTGTTGTCATCAAAGGAATAAAGTGTTGCTCGTTCTGTTTTCTTCCCATTGGAAATTGTTGCCATCACTTTGTTAAATCCCTGTTCTATCCATGTAGCTCTCTTGGGTCTTGCTCTGAATCCATCTTTCTATCTGTCTTTGACTACATTGCAATATATAAAATGTCCTTGCTCTAGTGCAAGGCATAGTTAAGGTTAAGATGATCGGGAGGTAATTACGAGTTGGGCGGTAAATCTGCAGTAAATCTTCCAGAATACCGCCCAATGGAATTACTGTTACCACCACTTGTTCCGGCAGAATTACTAGTGCCGGTGGCAGTGCAAGTCCCGATTTGTTTTTAGTCCATAGAACTCAATGGGGCATTTTCGGTAATTCTGCCGAAAATGGGTTGGAAGTCAGCGGATTTACCTTCAGCCCCTGGCTGTTCCTCCAATTTGTGGTGCGGTATGCAGCTGTATATGGTGTTACTGCTGCATTTAACCCACACCACCCAGCTCGTAATGACCACTATGGAGTTTTTGAAAATGAATTTCCTCAGTAACTTTCGGATGCTAGCATGAACAAATCTACAAATAGTTCACAGTAATATTTTGAGCCAGCCGCATCTGTATGCATAATTTCACAACTGCATATTAATGACTTCATAGTGTAAAACATTTTTTGCATTTTGAACAGCTATTAACATGGGGTTTTCCCACAAGCAAATTATTTTTGACTATATTTCAAAATTGTCTGCTTCAATGTTCACAATGTTTCGCAGGTGCCTAGCATTCATCTGTAATCGGCACAATGCAAAAACATTTTGAAAATCGCCTCGGCCAATTTTGAGATACCAGCGTTTTAAATGCACAGAATAAATGCACATCGTTCATACGAACTGTACACAGAGTGTATGAGTTTTACAGTTCATACATTAAACAACTGATATCTCTTACAAACTCAGATCAAAGGCCTATCTCTGTTGACTTTGGTGTCGTTTTTACTGTGATGGAATAAATGTACACTTTTCTTACACACTGTAATCAGAGCATATGAGTTTTACAGTTTGTACATTAAACAATTAACATCTCCTAAAAATTCACACCAAAGGCAATTGACAGCTGACTTTGATGTTAGTTTTAAGGTGATGAAATAAATGTCCACGTTTCACACAAACTGTAGCAAGAGGAGTATGAGTTTCACAGTTCATACATTATGCAGTTTACATCTGAAAACTCACATCAAATTCGGGCTGATTTTACACACGCCCTTCCTATACATAACATGTGGACATACAACAAGAGCTCTCACATGCATCTACGACCACAGGCAGATTTAAAGGGTGGCAAAGGAGCGAAGGCTGAGCGGGCCTTTTTTGCCGAGCCATACCTCTTCCCACATATTTGTTTCCATTGCAGAATGGAGGGAAACTTAGGCTGTCTAAAATATGCTCAAATCCCTAGCCAGGATTTGAATCTGCATTCCTGCAGTATGTACAACAGCATTTAATACACAGAGCTATCTTGCAGTGGTTGGTTTTAATCACTGTGGGCCTCATTACGACCCAGGCGGTAAGTTACCGCCTGGGTCGTACCCTTACCACCATGGTGTAAACTACGTTTACACCATGGTGGATGGCGGATTTACCGCCCCATTCCAAGGTGAGTGGGGCGGTAAATCTCCATTTCCCATTTTACCCTTCCCCATTCCCATTTTTGCCCCATAGGGCATAATGGGAGCGGGGAAGGCGCTAATTACGCCACCGTAAATTACGGTGGCGTAATTAGCACCATGGTCCCTTAGCGCCATGGATTTTAACGCCTGCAAAAAGCAGGCCTTAATATCACCATGGCGCTAAGGGACCTTGTAATAAGGGTCTTAACGCCTGATTCGTAATGAGGCCCTGTATGTATTATCTCAAACTTACCAGCCTTCCTCTTAGTAATAACTTATAAGCTTGTGAGTGCCGGGTGCCGGGGGGGGGGGTGCTTGTTCACATACATTCATTCTGTACACACATTCAGACCTCACAACCTTTTACGTGCCAAAAAGAGCAGTGTTCAGAGAATGCCTGTAACTGCAATAAAGAGGTTACCATACCTATAACTTTGTATTGTCATAATTGTAGTCCAATCATGATGAGGGAGGACCAAATACATTACATTTATACTCCTTTTGCTTAAACCAGCAATATTTATGTTCACTCAGATGGTGATAAATATGCTAATACTAAGATGGAATCTCTAGAAATGTTCACTTGGGGGGTATATTATATATACACACACACTATATGCAACCCTTTCTAACCCTGGGGTCAGATATTGGCAGAGTTTGGACTACCTAAGGTCAGTGTTAGAATGTGTTCAACCAATGGCAAAACATTCTTAGGGATGTTGGCTTGGCCACCAGAAGCTTGTTAGCCTTGTTGTTGTTTTTGGCGTAATAGAATTGTCTGGTCTTAGCCAATAGCTGCGCAGTATGCTCAGCGTAGTGGGCCTCCAAGGACTTTAAGATGGAACGGACCTTGGAACGGGCATAAACCGTGGATGAAGCCCGCCGCACTGGGGGATCGTAGATCAGTGCTGGGCCGAAGCCGATGTTTTTAGGTTGGCCATGAGGGCGATGGGCGCCTGGGCAGATGAAGCGGTGTTGGATATTTGAGGTAGCTCAAGCTCTAATTACCTCCTCCTGTTGTTTCGGGAGGCCCTGGTCCACGAAGATCGCCTGGGTTGAGGGGGAGGAGTGGCTGACCTAGGGCTTTCCGATGCATCTGGGCTCGGCGAGGTGGCTCCTTCAGGGGAGGCCTGGTGCATGATTTTAGCGGCATCTTCCAAGTGGGAAATTTTCCGGAGAGAGCCATTGAAGGAGAATTGCAGTGCCATGGGGAAGAGCCATCTGTACTTGATTTGTTGCTCCTGCAGAAAGAGGACCAGGGGCCGGAGAGCGCTTCTTCTTTGTAGAGTCAGAAGGGAGAGATCCTGGTAAATCTGAATAGGGAGGCCTTGGAAGGAGAGCTCATCGCGGGAGCGGCTGATGGCGGAGATGGCTTCTTTCATGGAGAAGTAGTGGACTCTTGTGATGACATCCGGAGGTAGGTCAGAGTCCACTCCTCGGCGCGGGCGCAGCCTGTGGGTCCGATCCAGCAAGAGCTGGGATTTGTCTAGTTGTGGGAGGAGGGCCTGGAAGAAGTCTCCTATGTACTCTGGCAGGTTTTTTATCAAGAACTGAGGATGGAACTCCCCGGATCCGGAGATTGTTACGACGGGCTCTGTTTTCCAAGTCCTCTTGTTTGAATCCGAGGATTTCACATATGTCTTGGAGAGCTCTTACTGCTTGCTGGATATCTCCCAGTGTGGTTGCCTGGTCTTGGGAGCGGTCTTCCACCTCACCCAGCCTCTGCTCCACCTCGGCCACCCTGTGGTCAGTTTGCTCCAGTTTGGTGGTGAGCTCCGACATACAGGACCGGAACTCAGCCTTAATGTCCGCCATGAAAGCCAACAGGTTGCCCCTGGTGGCTGGGGTGTCTCCCCCCTCATGGGAGGTCGGTAGGGTAGGCTTAACCAGTTCAGGTTTCTTTCCCTTGTCTGGAGTGGTGAGCATGGTGGCAATGACCGCGTTTTTGGTTGTTTTCATCTGCTTGGTCATGGTGGCGGTCCGTGGGGTGGAGAAGGAGCTGAAAGAGTCTATCACGCGTTCAAACACCAAAGTACGACAGCTTAGTGTGGAGCGTTGTTCGGAGGACAAGTCCCCTCCGTCCGTTGGATGGCGGAGGTGAGGTACGCAGGTCTCGGGAGGCGAACAGATTGCCTAACACCCACTTGGATCTGGCCTGAAGAAGGTGCCTGAACAAAGTAGTGGGCCGGGGCGCCCCAGGAAGTGAGCCGTCGCTTCTGGAGATGTTCTGAGGCTGGGGGTAATTCCCTATCCAGAGACGGGGCTGGCTAGGACAGGGTGCCCCGGTATGGGGGGTCAGCTCAGCTGTGCCCAGGGCCGTGAGCGGGAGGGCGGTGTTGTTGCTTAGTAGGTCCAGCTACCCCCCGGAAGCGGCATGAGAGGCTGAAGGCTCAAGACAGCGGGATGAGTAGGCCCCACAACGGCCAGGCAGGGACTGCCCTGCGTATGGGAGCCCAGCCTTAAGTCCACAGCTGGAGAAGATGGTGGGAAGGGGCCTCCAAGTCCCAGGCCAGGGAGGAGGCGTCTGGCGATAGCATGGGCCGGGGCGCCCCAGGAGTGCAGCGTAGGGGGTCCAGGACAGTTGAAAGACACCCTCCCGAGTAGATCACAGAGCGAGGAGCGGAGCCTGGAGCGTGTTCCGGGGGCCACCGGAGGGGGGAGGGGGCAGCCCCTACATTAAGAGATGGTTGCGGGCTCCTATGAAGAAGCCCAGGAGAGATATGAGGCAGGCCCCCAACCCAAGCCTTATCCCCCAGCAGCCCCTACCTGGCAGGCACCGTCCGTGCCGTAGTCCGGTCCAGCGCCGGAAGCGAGGGGCTGCGTCCCGCAGGGGTTAGAGCCAGGGGGCCAGCTGCACAGTTCCTCCACTTCGGATTCAGGAACCCCGGCGGGCCGAGTCGCTGCTGGGGGCAATTTCAGGCGCCGTCACCCACACCTCCGGAGCTGGGGGAAAGGCGCGGCCACCATTTTGGATGATCCGGCGCTGGAGTCGGATTACTTCGCTCTGGAGAGCGTTACGCTCCCCACTTCGGCCCATATGTGCCCCAGGTGTTCCGACGCCCTAGGGATCAGTTGGGCTCCGGCACAGGTGCGTGGGACCGCATTAATGACCAAGTTGCGGTGGGCTTCATACGGCGGGCCTCAAGGGAGCAGCCACATCGATGGCGCTCCAAGCCACGCCCCCTGATACACACTCTTACAACACATACTTAATTTGAACTCAGTTTTAAAGAGATGGACACATTGTATCAAGAGGCATATGAATTTCACAGCTCATGCATTACGCACTCACATCAGTCTGGGTTAATTTTGATGTGAGTTTTCAAGGGATAGAATAAATTTACCTTTTAGAAAGGAACTGTAATTTCCATCTTTTGAAAACTGACAGTAAATTCAGGTTTTACTTTGTTGTACGTTTTCAGGAACTATAATTTACATACGAATACAAATTGGAGAAGTCATATATTCCTCTCATACATATCAAAATTACACATTGATGTTAAAGTTGACTGTAATGTGAGCTTTCATAAGTATTGGAGGCATACAGTGCATGAGCAGAACAGAGGTACATTTTATATTAAAACCCTACATGTACATTTGTGAGATTAGCATTGTATATATGAACACTAATAACACAAACTCCTACTATGCACCTTCTTACAACACACGCTCCTACGATATATTCTCCTACAACACACTTATAAAACATACTCCTATAAAATGCACCCCTACGACATGCTCTGCTATTACTCACTCTTACAACACACACTGTTACTACACACACTCCTGACCCATGCTCTTATAACACATGCACCTATGACATGTGCACCTATAATACATGCACCTATAACACGTGTGCATATCACACTTGCTCCTACAACATATGCACATACAGCACATGCACCTATGAGATTTGGATGCACGACATGTGGATGTACGACATGTGGACTTACAACACACACTCATTTGGCATGCACTCCTATGACACATGCTCCCTTTAACACGCCATCTGATGACACTGTTATGACACATGCTGCAATAGCACATGCTCCTACAAAACATTCTCCTACAAAACATTCTCCAACAACACACACGACACACAATAGTATGACACATGCTCTTACAACACAGAAACGTACAACACATGTACTTATGCTATGCACTGTTATGCAACATGCTGTTATGCCACACACACACTTATACTACATGCTCTTACAACACATGCTAGTATTGCTGCAAACATTAAGAATCAATAATCACATAACAGTAAGGTTTTCTTTCTCAGAAAGTGTGCTCTGAACATGCCTCACTTTACAATTCCCCATACTGATAAAGTATAGTGCACACATGTGTATTTTGGCTGGACCCTGCCTACTGACAAACCAGCAGCTGAAATGTGATTTGACAACACTGTGCTTAGAGAGTAACATGTGCACTCCTGAAACAGCCTCTGGAATCCAATCAACTCTACATGCAATGTGCTGGCTTCAACAGTAGGTGCCCGTGATTCAAATTATATATGGGTGTTTATCTCCATGACAAGTAACAGAAATCTACATCTACTTCAATATAGTGGACTATGAGGAAACACAGTTGTGCACGCCAAGTCCATCAAAGGCTACTTTATCATCAACTGGTTTCCTGGGACTCCTGCAGCTGTCACAGCCCTTTGTGTACTGCTGTTTGGGGATGGGAGTTTCAACCACAACAGATGTTGGGCCCAGCCCTGGATGCCCCTTTGTATTATGCTGGGAAGGCATGACACCTTCCTATAAGGACAGCACCCCCCCCCCAGGGAGTAGGGTGGAAGCTGTGTACCACAACAGTATCTCTAAACCAGAATTGGGATGTCACAAAAAGGTGGGTAATTACTGAAGTCTTTTCGATCTTGTGTAATCAGACGAGGGGGGAGTATAGTATAGCTGAGGAAGGGATTGGTACACTGACAGAATGGTCAAACCATCTTGAAAATTCCTAGGCCACACTTCCTTCCTGTAGCACTTCCTACCTTTCTGCAGACCAGGAACTATGGGAGCCGACATCAAAAGGCAAACCCCTTGTTACAGCAGCAAAGATTGGCCCATTACAGAAGGCATGGAATGGACATATCCACATATCCATTGTTGCAAAATTACTATATAAAGGGGTGAGACCCCCCTCTTTAATTGAATCTTTGTTCAGCTCCCTTTGGGGAATTATCTTCAGGAATCCTCTTTGAATCATCTTGGAAAAACCATCTTGAAGAGAATTTTATTCATAACTTGTCGAGTTAAGGACTGCAAATGGGGTGAAGATAAATATTTCCAAGGAAGGTGCAAACTTTCTCCCTAACCATTTCAGTAGAAAAGTTGAAGTGACCTGCTGGTGAAAGGGCGGAAGTGGCAAGCCCTGGAAATGTCCCGGACAACCTTCCTGGCTAGGAAGGGCTGACGATAGATTCACCTTTCCCCAGAAACCCAGTGGAAGGTCTCACAGCATCCCATGGATGAAAGGAAGCTGTTTCTGGCCTGATCTGAAATTTTAAACAATTTCCCAACAGAGTTGCCTCCAACACTCTCCACTTAAAACAGCTTCCAGAGTCTACGAGGCAGCCGAGTCACACTTTGCCACATATTCCAAGCTTCTTTGTTGCTGCTTGTTGGAGAGCACTGCTCTGTCAGACCCAGTCGAGCTAACTCACCCTGAAGTGAAACTCTACCCCAAGATCCCATTGAACCTTCGATTCAGATTGATCCCAGCACTGTCGCTTATACCAAGCTCTGTGAGTTCTAAGCTGTTGCCGCTTGTTGAATTGCACTGTGTTGCTGAATCCTGCAGAGCCAGAGTGACTGACTCGAACCTGATTAGACCATTCAGAAAGCACCCAGAAGACCATCTCAATGCTGTTGAGTTCCTGAAAGAAAACGTTCACGTACCTACACAGGTTCTGTCCCCTTGGCCGTTTCCAACAAGCCTTAGTGATATTTAAGACCCCACTTTTAACGTTAAAGACATACAGGGTCATTACGAGTTTGGCGGAACTATGGCAGTAATTACATCCAGCGAATTACCGTTACCACTGTGGGATGCGGGGGAATTACTGCCGCTGTACAACCTGTCAGGAGTGCACACACACCATCGACAGTAACGCTAATTCCTCCTGGCGGAATTACCACCGGAACAGACTTCCCCAATGGTAAATCCTCTGTCATTTGCCAGAATAGCTGTTACTGTCAAGCAAATAGCACTCATTTCACTGACAGATTTATCGTTGGTGGAAATAGCATCATTGCTGAAATGGAATGCACGTCAGAAGACATTTTGAAAACTCAATCCAATCTCAATGCACCACTTTCTGTAGCCATCCACTGCAACAGGACACAGGAACCATGTCCCAGGGCAGAGCAAAGGCCAAGGTGCCCGAACACATGCTCAAAGCCTAAATTCAGTGAGCGGGAGCTAGTGGTCCTCACTGAAGAGGTGGTGGCACATTCAGACAAACTGTCTGGCAGCTGCCACAGGAAAATTTCAGGCTAACGCACATCAGCCAACTGTGCATCCATCTCCCAGAAATTGTCAGCCGTGGGAACAGTCCCCTGATATGGGGAAGACTGTAGAAAGAGGTGGAACGACCACAAGTTCAGGATGTGCAGCCTCCTGTCACAGCACTGGCAGGAGTAACTGGCTACTGTAGGTGGCACCATGGAGTGCTTCATCCTGACCCTGTGGGAGGAGGCCAGCTCCATCCCCTACATGGTGGGAATTAAGGGACTCAGTGGAGCTGAGGCCGGAGCCAGCAGCCAAAACCAATCTGGGGTTTCTGAACCTCACTTCCCCATTTCTCTGACAATGCACTTGTGGTCTGTGCACAGTAAATCAATATTTCCCTTGTGCTGTCAGGGCCAATGCCATCACTGCATGTCGGGGTAAGTGGGCAAATGTGAATGTAACCATGCACAGCAATTTGAATGTGCATCTTTCACATGCAACCATGTACACCACCAGGGCTGGCTGCAGGGTCGGGGTGCAACATTAGTCCCCTACAGGCCACCCTGCAATAGCAGCTTGGGAGAATCATTCAAGGGCTCCTGCAAGCTTGCCTGGTGGGTAAATGTACCCATTGAATGGAAATGTGCCCTGCTCTCATGCTGGCGCTTGGCGTACCAGCACAAGAGCAGGGTGCATGTCATTCCTACAGGGTGCTTCTGCCAGACCAACATGGGGCAGTTGCCCCATGCTAGTGTATCAACATCACCCAATTGAAGTGTTGTACTCCCTGCCCCAGCATGGGAACCATGAGTCAAACACTGGAATGTAACACTGATGTTAGGTGCACAGTCATCCCCTCGACCACAGGGTGGGGGTAGGTGCACAAAATCACTGTTACTTTGCCCCTTGTGGCACCAGTGCAATGGCCAGCCCAGTGCAGCACCCATGTGTCCTGAGAATGGCCACGTGCCACAGTGGACCCCTCAGCCCACCCCATGGAATCTCCACCTTGGCAGCATGAGTGGAAATGTGCACCTGTCAATGTGGTGTACACCCTCATCAGCCGCTACACCCACCTTGCGGTGGTCATAGGCAAAGGCCTGCAAACGACCATGCGGTACAATCTGCATGTGTGGGATGTCCCTCAACCATGTAACATGTGTGACTAGTAAGCCAATGGACCAGTATGCATGTTGACTGCCGGCATGTCAGTGTTCACCCAACAGGGTCGTAGCCAACTGAGGAGGAGGAGGGCCATCGGCCTCTCATGGCCGGACCTCCAGGTCCACATCATCAGCCATCACCTCAACACTGGCCAGTGACTGGAAGGGCAGCAGAAAGAGATAGCAAGCTGCACCAGGGTCCAGCTGCACCACACCTGCCAGTGCAAGCGCTGCACCCATTGCCAGTGATTGGGACAAAGCCACTGGAACTGTAACAAGGCACCTGCGAATGCCCCACAACAGCTGGCCAATGTGGATGTGGCGGGGGAACCAGCTGCTGGCAGGCATGAAGGAGGTATGGTGCATCCCACCGCCCAAAAGGCCCATGAGAGGGACTCCACACCTGAGCGGGGCAGCCAGTATCATGGGCAGCATTCATAAGGTGACTCGAGCATCAGGTCCTACGAGTCAATGTGCTTCATCCCCAGCCATCTCTACAGCCCTCAACACATTCCCCAGCCACACATGATGAGGCAATTGTGAGGAGAATGGACGCAATAGAGGAGCACCAGGTGCGCCTGGAGGCGTTCACAGATTCACAGGTCCTCCACCTCCAGTCCATCCGGGATTGTGTCCAGGGTGCCAGCCGCAGGATTGTCAGGGCATGGATCGCAACAGATGTCAGGTTGCTGCGATAACCGCCGCCCTGACTGTCTATGGTCAGAGGGTGTGGGAGCTCACAGGAGGCATATCAGCCCTCACTGAGGCCATGCAGGCCAACATGCAGCTGAACTTGCAGCACAGCCGGGGCCGAGGTCTAGGGAATCCAGCTCTATCACCCCCACATAGAGCTTGTTGGTCAACAGCCCTATGCGCCGCTCGCATGCATGCTTACCCCAAAGGTGCTGAGGTACAACAGTAAGGGGAAGAGGCCACAGAAGTGAGCAGACGTTTGTTGTCAGGCAGAAGGGTGTGTTGGAGATGGTGTTGTGGGGAGGAGGTATGGTGTGTTGGGTGCCTGACCATTTTCACATTAAACATTCGTTCACCTCAAGCAATACCAGGACATCCCTTTTGTGTACATGTGTTTGATCCGTAATGTGACAATATATAGAGTGGTGCATGGCATGTTGAAAGAAATGTGCTCAGAATAAATTGACCATGAGTTAATGGCGAGTCATTCTTCCACCGCTGACCGCATCCCAGTCACTGCGTGCAACTGCTTCAGCCACAGGCAAATTATCCACCTCCTCAGGGGGTGGCATGTCCAGATCAGGGGGTAGAGGGACATTCCTCCTGAGACTCATATTGTGCAGCATGGCACAGACCAGCACAATTTTGCCAACCTTTCCAGGCTTATACATGAGCGCTCCTCTGGTACGGTCCAGGCAGCGGAAACGGCCCTTCAGGAGGTGAAGGTCCAATCAATACAGAGCCTGGTACTGCTGTGCGCGTCATTGTAGGCCACCTCCTGTGAAATCTGTGGATCCTCACTTGTGCCATGAGCCACGGTAACGGGGGGTATACAAAGTCACCTGCAAGGAGAAAGGTCTAAGGTGTCAGTCACAGTGGATTGTGTATGTGTTGCCATTTACTTCAGCATGTTAATGGACATTCTGTGCATGCATTATGAGTTTCATCACATCACATGTCTTGCTATAACAGGATGTGCACGTGGAATTCACCAGTATTTGCATTGCAGTGTTACCCCATGCACCCAGCTCAGTGGCAGTGGTCGTTGTTTTCAGAGTCTATGATTGATATGGCAAGATGCCGTGGTGCCTGTTTTGGTTCTTTACGTTGCTCTCATGCATGTGCCCTGGTGGTTGGTTAGTTGTACCTCAGTGGGTTTCTGATGTCTGCGTCCCTTCCATGATGGAGTTATGAACCCGAGTACTTGGCTGAACTGCCAGTGTTACTGTTCTTTGGTACTGTGTCACACTTTGTGGTACAATGATCAGGGATGTATAATGTTGTATTGTGGTACCTGTAGTCATGTGTGTGTGTGTGTGTTCTTATGCCGTTGTGACAATGTGCATATGCATATTCATACAGCATTGTCCATCATGTCTTCGTCCTGTGGGTTGTAGGTTGTCATTTGTGTGGTGAGAGTACAGGTCCTGCTTGTACATGGCTTTGTCAGGGCATGCATTTTGCTGTTGTGCCCATGGTCCCCCCCACTATGCTTTTCTGCAGTGCAGCACATTGACATTGTCTGATGGCACTTATACTCACCCACTATCCACGTCCGTTATTCTCTGTGCCTCTTCATGTATCCAGGCAGTATACTATTGAGTAGGACCATGGCATTGTGGGTGGAACTAGGGAAGCGGGCACAGCAGTGTGTAATGTAGAGGTCTGGACCGCAGGTCACCTGGATGTTCAGTGAGTGCTAGTACTTCCTGTTGCGGTACACAGATTCTTTTTTCTTTTTGTAAAATGTTTTTATTGGTTTCATAGTTGAACAAACAAATAATTGTTAGTAGAGACACAAAAGAAAAACTACTAACCAATCCTCCCACCATCCCTCCATATCCAACACAATTACCATAAGTTAAAAAAGAAACAAATTTCAGAAACAAAAAAAAAAAACAAAAAAATCCAAACACAGGCTACAAAAATGTAGATGGCCATTCATCCTTTTCATTCTAAAAAAAGCAGTCTCAATCTATATCACAAGGGATAGCAGCTAAATAATTCTTATTACCCTTAAAACATTGAATTTTTCTCCTGCTAAATTTTGTATCACATCTTCAATCATCACCCCAAATGAGACACATCCGGTCTCGTATTTAGTCTCCACAGATAGCACAAATTGCAGCATTGTCATTACTGCTATTACCAATCTGGTCTGTTCCCCTATTAGAACCCATTCTCACCATTCCGGCGAATTAAGGGTTTCTCCCATTGATTCCAATCCATCTGGAAAGGCACATCTAATTTGCTTTAGAGGTTCGCAAGCGGTTACCAGATGCACAGGAGTTTCCGGCGTATCACTGTTCTTACAATTACGGCATTGAGCATTGTCCACTCCCGGAATTTTCCTCAACCACTGCACCTCTCATGTATCAAGGATATTTAAGCGAAATCTGAGTAAGGTATCTCTGTACCTTGGAGACAGACATTTTTGCAGATATCCAAGAAGGTCATTTAGACCTTTTCCATCTAGAATTTGAGATCTCCTTAATTTAAGACTCTCACATTGCTCTAGCGTAGTGATCCAGTCCCCTGCCATCAACTTTCTTTTCACCATTAAGGGGTTCTGCCGCACCACTTCCACCTTTATATCCTGCCTCTTCAGAGTATTTTCGATTTTTAGTCTCCAGACTACTAGATGTTTATCCTGGGATTTTTTTAACTAAATCTAGGATAGCAAACAGCACTATTAGAGAGTCCATGGAGCATTTCATAGTGCCATGGATTCTAGTGACCGTAGTCCAAGCTCAAGCCTGATCACACAAGATGGTAAGCTATTGGGGAGTCTCAACTCATTTCTCCAGAACTGGGCCTCTAATTTCTCCCACACCTGGCAAGACAGATGAGGCATGGCTTCTGAGCCATATGTTAACATTTGCGACACCTTTTGCTTGTAGAAAGAAATTATTGGGGTCGATGTAAATTTCCCAAATTTACGATGAAAAGATCTTCCCTGGTTAGTTAGTGTTATCAGCTTCGATAGCAAATATTGGTGGTGGTCTGCTTCATTCCTGCTCCTATTTATCGTCACACCATGGATTCCACTGTTTCCCTTCCACCCTCCACTTGAATCCCTCCTTCTTTGTTTTGCCTGCCCACTTCATAGTCAAAGTTTTTGATTTGGCTGTATTCATTTTCATGCCATTATCTTTTAAATACAGTTCAAAGGCCCCCAGTCTCCTCTGCAACCCTATCGCAGTCAGGTCTAAAAAGACCAGATCATATGCAAATAAGATCCACGGCCCCTCCTCCCCCTTAATTTTAGGGGGAAAAGCTCTTATTGCTCTTTGTGAGTCCACCAAATCTGCTATGTAGAGGCAGAATAGCAGGGGTGCCAAGGCACAACCCTGCTTCAACCACCGAAAGGTGTAAATCTTTTGAGAGAGTGAATCCTTAGCCGAAAGTCGGATTCTCACTGAGGTGTTGGTATATAGGGCTGAGCAAACACATGAACCACCGACTACCTCCTGCTCCTGGTTTACTAGGACCTATACTATTGGAGTAAATCACTCTATTTCACTCCAGTAGACCAGGAATTTTAAACACATTTTAATAAAAAAAACACCACATTTTATTTACATTTCAACACAAAACAATGTACACAACTCGAAAACAAGTTCCTTCATATTGGGCTAGTTCATGTTTGGAAAAAACATATTCAACCATAGAGTATCAATATTCTTAATCTAGAATTGTGCAGAAGTTCTATTTGAATGTTTGAGCTTCCTACATCAGAGCGGTGTCTTACCGTGGTATGTCAAGGAAAAAGCTCTATTTATAGTTGAAGTTGAATACCTCCACAGTTAGTGAGTGTGGACATAGTGCTCCACCAATATGTTTAATATAGTTTGTGATACTTCTATTCCTTGAAATACTCTGTATCGTATCTGGGAAGTGCTTGTTGACTGTTAGCGTCCTTAAAGTTCTAGATGGAAAACATGGAAAAGATGGGATATCGTCGACGCACTGCGTTTCGGCCTATACAATAAGATAGTCCACTTCCATGCGTTAGTCTTCTTAAGTGGTAAAATGAGACCTCCATCAGGACAGAGAAACAATTGTTCGATATGGAGGATTAGTCTTCTAACCCCTTGTTATGCACACTACAATTAAAAATATAAAAACGGTGAGGCCACCAGGGGGAGCGCAGGTGATGGCTGCCTGAGCGTTGCTCTCCCGCCATACGAGGCCGGTTAACGGGGATTGAGCCCCCCCCGGATCCCCCCGACGGCAACGCAGAGCGGGATCGGCAACCGGACCCCCCCCCGCACCCCCCGCGCGAAAGAGCGGACTCCGGGGTCCACGAGGAGCCGGAGAACGAACTTTGCGGCCCGAGACGAGGGCGCGCCAAAGGCGCCTGGCGACTCCCTCCGCTGAGACATCGCAGGCGAAGGGACCCGGAAGATGAGGCCCTCTCGGGGAGCCCTCGGCCTGTCCCGCAGGAGGACGCGAGAACCAGGGACGCAAGTCCCGAGCGGGACAAGGACATCAGCGCCTACGCCCCCGGGCGGGCTCAGGCGCGGAAGGGGAAGCCGCAGACGGCCCTCCCACAGCAGCGGAACTCGAGTGCTCCGCTGACCCCCGCGGAGCGGAGCGCGGGAGGCGCTGCGACAAGGGCGGCCCCCCGCTGCCCAGTAGAAGCACAGGGCTAACACAGCGAGGCCCCGGGGAGGCCCCCTCACCCCAGCGAGGTCCCCTCTGGCCCTCCCGAGGCCTGAAACCGAGGGAAAGGCAGGCGACGGCGTTGGGGCTCGAAGACCTGGACAACGGTCCGCCCCCCCACCCCCCCGGACCCAGAGGTACAACACAGCTACGCCGACGGAGTCACCTGGTACTCGACTCCGGTGGGTGGAGGCCCCTGCACTAACTCGCAGGGCGTGTGCCCGCCAACAGCCCCCCAGGAGCGGTCAGAACCAGGAAACGGACCCAGGCGCGAGGCCCCCACTTGGCTCTCGTGGGGCGTGTGCCCGCCTGAAGGCTCTCCTCAACCTCCCGGGCCCCCATTGTCTGGGGCCGAAGAACAACTCCCGTGGCCCTGAGCTGGCGGTGGACAACGAAACAGGTGCGTAGAAGGCCTGCATGGACTGGCAGGAAGCCTTGCAATCTTTTCGCTACAAAGGGGCTGGGAAAAATAGCGAGAGCCCCACAATCCACGGGGCCATGGCCCACCCGGAAACCCCAACGCCCTCCACCACAGCCATGGAGAAGGGATTTGCATCCATACTCCAAGAGATCCGGGATATGCGGTCAGACATCGCGCAAAAGCTGGAAAAAATGGATAACAGGGTGGATAAGATGGAAGACAGGCTCCTGCGGGTGGAGACCGACCAGTCGTCCTCAGCCATCCAAGAAGTGCAAATGGAAATGCGGCTGGCTGCCTTGGAAAAGAGGGACGAGGAAAGGGCCAGACAAATGGATGATTACGAAAATAGGGAAAGGAGGAACAACCTTAGATTTTTTGGGGTCCCGGAAGTGGAAGGGGAAACAGAGAGAGACTTAATTCGGGTGGTTCGAGATATCATCACCCTTCTCTTTGCCAAAGAAATGACAACGGAATTGACATTCGACTGCGTGCACAGGGCGGGCGGCAGAGCGGGAAGCCCCCGATCGATCCTTGCACGATTTCATTACTATACGGACAAGGCAAAGGTCCTGGAGGAGGAGGCAAGGAAAGCAGGGATGATCTCTTACAACGGTGCTGAGATCTCGATATTCCAAGACCTTTCAGCCTACACCCTGGCGAAGCGGAGAATGTGCCGCCCCCTAACGCAATTACTGAAAGATAAAGGAGTACGCTACAGGTGGGGGTACCCATTCTCCCTGGCTTTTGAATACATGGGCCAAAAGACGTTGCTAACCACGGAAGAGGACATAAAAGGGGCCATTCAGGACTATGTGACTGAGCCCACCGACAGAAGAGGCCCGGTGGGCCCGGCGGGATTGGGGGAGGGGCCTTTGGACCGTCCTGGGCCCAGGAGGAGGAAAACCGGCTCAAGAAAATACAGGAAGCTCAATACCCCCCCGGCTGCGAGGGAGGGGGAGCGCAACGACACAGACGACTGAGAACAGGGGCGACTGGCCCACTGGAGAGTCGATGCAGTGAGGGTCCGGTTGACCACACACTTCCCCAGGACAGCAAGTAAGGTGGGATCGAAGATGGGGGAAAAAATGGGGGGGGGCTCACAACAAAGAGCTTAGCCCAGCGTGCCCGGCCGGGTAGGGCAGACTGGTGGTCCGGCCTAATGCCAGGAATGGCGGAACTCAATGGCTGGACGCCGGGTAGGGGGGAGGGGGGGCGAAGTTACCAGGGGGTTGTTGTTGGGGGAAGGGGATAGGGGAAAAGTTGAGGGAAGGTCCGAATAATGCCCGACCAGTGCCATTACGGGAACAGATAACGAACAGTGATGTTAAGCGGGTGCCCAACAGCTTTGATGACTTAGAATATGGCTGACTGCCGACCGGCCCTGGGGGTGGGCTCTCTGAACGTACGGGGCTTGAACACACCCACCCAGAGGTCCCTGGTTTGTCGCGAATTCAGGAGGGCGCAGCTGGACCTGCTGTTCTTACAAGAGACACATTGGGCGAAAGGGAAGGAACCCAAAATGAGAGGGGGAGGTATAGGGGAAGTCTTTCACGCATCCCATAAGGGGAAGAAAAGAGGGGTGGCTATCCTGGTCGCCAGGGGTCTCCGCTTCACAAATGAGGCTACCATGCAGGACCCCGAGGGTCGCTTTCTTCTGGTGAGGGGTACCCTACAAGGAGCCCCCCTGACACTGGCTGTGGTGTACGGTCCGAACTACGGCCAGGCCCAGTTCTGGGAAGAGGTCAAGGAGAAGCTTAAATTATTCACGAGGGGCACACTAGTGGTGGGAGGAGATTTTAACATGGTGTTGGTCCCGTCCATGGACAGGAAGAGGGTGGGCCCCCAGAACCATAGACCCTCGGAGGAACCCATGGCGCGATCCTTCCGGAGAGTTAATGAGGAGCTAGGCCTCGTAGACTCAATCCCGACCCCCAGAACAGGTGTCCCCTCTTATACGTATTACTCGGCCATCCACGCCTCGTTCTCGAGGATAGATTATATCTTGGTGGATGAAACGCTTCGCCCGTATGTTACAGGCTATAGGGTCGATCCTGTTCCCTGGTCCGACCATGACATGGTAAGGGTGTCAATATCGGGGGGATGGTGTGAGGAGCGCAGGGGCCGTTGGAGATGCAACGATGCCCTACTGAAGGATGAGGCTCGTGCCCAAGAGATTGCAGATGCCATAAAAGAATTCTTTGAGTTAAATGACAATGGGGAAGTGGCCACGCACACGCTCTGGGATGCCTTCAAGGCGACTCTTCGTGGTATCCTCATCCAAAAAGGTGCAAGGGTAAAAAGGGAAAGGGAGGCCCAGGAAAGGTCCCTGCGGGAAAAAATCGCCTATCTCTAACTGAGGGGGTCCCCAGACCGGACCCCAGACCGCGATCGAGTGGCCGCCCTGGAGGATTACAGACTCCAGTTGAAGGACTTACTTCTCCACAAAACGGAGAGAAGTCTTCAGATGGTAAAGCAGAAGTATTATGAGAAGGGGGACAAAGCGGACAGGATCTTGGCATGGAAGCTGAGGGAGGTCCAGAGGAGCAGAATGGTGAGGGAAGTGAGGGACGCCCAGGGAACTTTGGGTTGCGAATCCTCCCATATCGGAGGAGCCTTCCGCCAATATTATAAGACCCTGTACTCCTCCGAATACGACGAGGGAAACTCCCCGATAGAGAATTTTTTGAGCTCCATCCGGCTCCCGGCTCTATCCAGGGAAACATCCGAAGGGCTGGAAGGGCCAGTGACCGAAGAGGAAGTGGATAGGGCCCTAGGTGGGATGAAAGCGGGCACCTCCCCTGGGGAAGATGGGTTCTCTGTCTTTTTTTACAAAAAATTCCGATCTTCCTTAATCCCGTACTTAGTGAGGGTTTTCAACTCGGTGCTAGAGGGGGGAGCCCTACCCGACTCTATGATGGGGGCTATCATTGCGGTATTACCTAAGGAGGGGAGGGACCCCAAGGAATGTGCCTCCTACCGCCCTATATCACTGCTTAACACAGATGTTAAGATACTGGCCAAGGTGGTGGGGAAGCGGATAGAGGGTGTACTCCCGAAACTAATCCATGGGTACCAGGTGGGGTTCATCAGTGGGAGACAGGGTTCGGATAACATACGCAAGACCATAGACCTGTTCCACTTTGCACAACGGTCAGACCTTAACGCTAGTGTCCTATCTCTGGACTCAGAGAAGGCGTTCGACAGAGTCGAGTGGCGGTACATGGACCTCCTCCTGAGGAAGATGGGGTTCGGGGCCCACATTATGAGCTGGGTAACGGCCCTTTACCGAGCTCCCACGGCAAGGGTCCAAGTAAATGGGGAGTTGACCGACGCCTTCCCCCTCTCTCGAGGGACAAGACAGGGGTGCCCTCTCTCCCCTCTGATATACGTCCTTACGATAGAAGCCCTGGCCATAGCCATCAGGGCCCACCCAGGAATTAAGGGGATCAGCAGGGGGGAGGTGGAATTTAAACTCTCCTTGTTCGCAGACGATATCTTGGTCTACCTGGTGGACCCTAGCTCCTCACTCCCCCCCCTGCTGGACCTGATATCGGAATTTGGTCACTTTTCGGGCCTGAAGATTAACGCTTTGAAATCGGTCCTGCTCCCCATGAGACTCCGAGACCCGGGGCTAGACCCCCTGAATAGACTCCACGGGATTGCAGTGGGGAAGGCTGAAATTCGATACCTGGGGGTCCTCCTTACACGGGATTTAACTAAACTGGCCACTGCAAACTATGACCCCATAATAGAAGGGATCACATCAGATTTAAGGAGGTGGGGAAGGATGATCCTCTCCTGGTATGGCAGGATGACGGCGGTTAAAATGAATGTACTGCCACGGCTCCTGTACCTCTTCACGGCACTCCCAACCAGTGTTCCGCAGCAGACTTTCAGGGTGTTACAGAACTCCACTAGGGACTTCATATGGCAGGGGAAAACACCGAGGACCAGGAGGACTGCGCTGACGCTGCCCAGGGAGGAGGGAGGGTTTGGACTGCCGGACTTCGGCCTGTACTTTCGGGCGGCTCAGCTGAGGGTCCTCCTGGAGCACATGAAGGAGGGAATGGGGACGTACTGGTCGTATCTGGAGGACATGGACACCCACCCCCTGAAGGTGCGCGACCTCCTGTGGGCCCCACGGAGAACGATCCCGAGTCACCTGAGGGCTCACCCGACCTTGGGAGTCCTGTGGGACATCTGGAGAGAAGGCCCTCAGACGGCGCATCTCACTACATGGCCATCCCCGATGTCTTCCCTCTGGGGGCATCCCCTTAACCTGGGTAGCAAAGGGTTCAGGTTCTCCCAATCCTGGTCGGACAAAGGTCTGGAATGGGCGGGTCAGCTTTTCAGGGAAGGTGAATTCTTGCCCTATGAAGAATTGAGAGACACACTCGGCCGGGGATCCCTGTCCGTTTTTGAGTACCTCCGTTTGAAGGGTATATTGTGCGATCAATCATGGGGCTCCAGTCTGAGTAGACAGCTAACCCCCTTTGAAGAACTGATAGACACAGCGACCTCTAGGAAGGGGGCGGTTTCTAGCATGTACAAAATCCTCAATACGTATGACCTCCAGGGAAGGAGAACCTTCCGTAAGTTCTGGGAAGAGCTGGCGGGAGAGGAGATCTCAGAGGACTCCTGGTCGAGAATTTTCAAAATCGCCTTCCATGGGAACCTTTTCACGGCCGATATGGAACACAATTTCAAGGTACTACAAGGGTGGCACAGGGACCCAGTGAAACTGTCGAAGATGTTCTCGGGGGTGTCCCCACTGTGCCCGAGGGGGTGTGGGCAAACAGGCTCCAGGAGCCATATGTGGTGGCACTGTCCAAAGGCACAGGTGTACTGGGGGTTGGTGAGGGGCTGGATGGCGGAAGTAATAGAGGAACTTTTACCTCTCAATCCTCTGACGATGCTGCTGGGCCTCCCCCCCGAGGAAATAGAAGTTCACAGGTACCCGAGGATGTGGGAGACAATGCTGCGAGCGGGCAGGGTAGCCCTCGCACAAAAATGGAAAAGCCCGGAGCCACCCTCCAAGGAAGAGTGGATGAAAAAGGTTAAAAATATGTATACAATGGATAAACTGACTGCCATGGTGAACAATGACACCAGCGCCTTCCTTACAAACTGGTATGGAATACAACAAACTTGGGGATGGGAGATCCACTAACCCTTCCGGTGAGAGATCCCGGTTCCAATGGGGCATCCACGCAGAGGTTGGCACCTCAGCGGTCGGGGAAGCCCAGTACCCGGGGCGGGACGGCACCAGACCAGACGGTACTAAGGGCATCAGCTGCATCACACTTGGAGGGATTGTACTCGGCGAGTCTCCCGGCACAACAGACTGGGCTTGGGCATTGGACAGGGGGGGTGGGCACAAGTTGGGGCGGTGGGGGTGCGGGGTGGGGGGGACATGGGGAATCTGTTTTTCTGTAAACCTGAATAAAAATTGAAGTTTAAAAAAAAAAAATATATAAAAACAATATCAGGATCTTGGTTTACAGACTGTGGGCTTCATTACGACCCAGGCGTTAAGGGTTAACGCCGTCGTTAACCCTTAACGCCTGATTCTGATTTTAACGGCTGCTTTTAGCAGCCGTTAAAATCCATGGCGCTAACCTGCCATGATGCTAATTACGCCACCGTAATTTACGGTGGCGTAATTAGCGCCTTCCCTACTCCCATTATGCCCTATGGGGCATAAATGGGAATGGGGAAGGGGAAATGGGGATTTACCGCCCCACTCACCTTGGAATGGGGCGGTAAATCCGCCATCCACCATGGTGTAAACATAGTTTACACCATGGTGGTAAAGTTGGCGCAATTAGCGCCTGGGTCGTAATGACCCCCACATATGAATCACAGTCAAACAAAAGGACTAATGTGGAGACACAAAACTACTCACCTCATTGAGTGAGCCAGACAGGGACAGATTTGTCAAAATACACTGGCCCTCATTACAAGTCAGGCGGTGGACCATGGTGCTATTCGCACCATGGTCCATGCCGTATTCCGCCATGGTGGATGGCGGAATTACCGCCCCATTCCAAGGTGAGTGGGGCGGTAATTCCCCATTCACCATTTGCTCTTCCCCATTCCCATTTTTGCCCCACAGGGCATAATGGGGATGGGGAAGGCGCTAATTACGGCACCGTAAATTACGGTGCCGTAATTAGCACCAAGGTCTCTTAGCGCCTTGGACTTCAACGCCTGCAAAAAGCAGGCGTTAAAGTGTGAATCAAGCGTTAAGGGTTAACGACGCTGACGGCGCCGTTAAACCCTTAACGCCTGACTTGTAATGAGGGCCACTGTGTTCTATTAATACGCTTGAAAGATTCAGACCCATAACTGTAGGTCACTGGAAGGCACAGGTTCAAAGAGTGTACCTATGGAGACAGATATGTATTCTTAGAGCCCTCAGTGGAAATGGCAGTCACATAATAACAATGTTAAAGCATAATTTATACTTCCGTGCTTGGGACCCCTTCTTCATCAAACCAATAGCGATTGGGCAACTGCCTTCGTGATTATCCTACAGGTGGAAAGACGAACAAAGGCCCATATTAGACAGTGCTACGGCCATAATATTGATGGTCATGGACTACCCACTATGTCTGATTGAAGGTAACGCGGGGAGCTGCTAATCACCCAAAAAAGTGACTATGCAGTGCCCACCCGACTACGTCCTTAAAAACGGTATCGCGTCTCTGCTTTTGCGTGCAAGGCAAAGGAGTGAGGGGAATATTTTACACGATATCTGTGGGAGTGGAACCTTCCAACAGCCTTGTACTTCAAAAACTGTCCAACTCTAGCGAGTGACTGCGAAAGTCGGTCCTACATCGATAAAAAAAGGGGACAAGGAGTATACATCTTCCTTTAATAGAGAACGAGGCAGTAAACATAGATCACGGACTGCGGGACTCCTGGATGTGATGTTAAATATCGTAGCCATATAAGGTTTAGGACGCAAGCATCGAAAGCAGTATTGGAGGTGATTATTATGGATTCACCTGTACTTGATACAATGTTGAGAAAAACGCACTCGCTCATTTTTCCAGGCGTAAAAATGCGGCTCCCCTGAAGCGTGGGCCAGACTTCCTGGTTGCCATAGCTACCAAACCTGGCTATGCTGAAGATTGGCTATACTCCGCTCATATGAGGACTTAGCAGAAAATTATGAGCAACCAGAACAACACAAGCACTCTTCATGTGACACATGCATAACTCAAAAGAGAACAAATCTGCCTGGTATGAATACATCAGAGAATGTCCATCATACATGCAGGGACAAGCATTGTACTCATGCATGTGATAATAGCAGAAGATGTAGGTTGTGTTTGCCATATTGCATAAACTCATCCAAACCAGTCACTTAGGAGCCAGACCATGCATTTTGGCATACAAGAATACTGCTGGTCAAAACGTGAAAATCAAAAAATAGCCATACATTTACATCGAGATGGATATCATGCATGTTAAAGGTCGAACTTTGAAATCATGTGCATTGTGATTACGTTTAAATATTACATAACAGAGGTTTGGTATATTGCCAGGTTGATAAAGCAGCTAACAAAAGCAAAAAACTGGACAGTATTCATGTCACAAGATGATACATATATTGCATATACACGTGCTGGAAGGATATGATCACAATTACAATGCACTGTAGACTGTTACACCAGACAGACCCATGGCACACAGTCACCTCCCTGCTGCAATGGTAAATGGTATGCAAACATTACTCCAGTGTCTTAGCTGGACCGATATTGAACATTTCGCTAAAATACAGTCCTACAAGTGGCCCAACCTATGTTTAGAAAAACAGGTTCCACTCACTACTGTTATTTAGAACATTTGTGTGTCTTTCATTGCCACAAAATGTTCAACCAATGGTATATCCGCTACCTTGTTTTTCACACACAAGCGATGCTCTGGCGTTCAGCTCCCTTAGTTTTGCCTATATATATTTAATCACAGGGGCATTTTATACCATAGATTGCCCAGGTTGTTTTGCAATTTGTAAATTCAGTGAATGTGTGGTTAAGTTGGTTCAAAGTCACGCTCTTCATGTTGGAAGTCAGAGAACACACTGAGAATGTTTCACATTTAAAATGCCCTACAACCGGTGGGAGGTCCCAAAATGTTAGTTGGTGCTCTTTCTTTTTGGTATCCTCTTCAAAAGTGTGTACAAGCATTTGTTGTAGGTTCTTCTTCTTTTTAAAGGCGACTCTTGGTTTTCTGGGTTGAAAATCTGAGGTTGATATAAGTGACCAGTGTTTCAATAGGATCTTTTTGAGGGCATTGCTGATGGGACTGTAGGTTGTCACGCAGGTCATGTTCTCCTCATTGATTCTAGAATATTTGGTCAAAGCAATTTCTCGTGGGGTGTTCTTCGCCCTTTTCTTAGCATTTCTTATAGCCTTCCGTGGATACCCCTGTTCCGTCAAGCGGTTCACTAGCTCATCAGCATGTTCTTCAAATATCTGGTTGTTTGAGCAGTTTCTTCTTATGCGCAGAAATTGGCCATAAGGTAAATTGATCTTTAATTTGCTCAGATGGTAGCTACCAAAATGAAGTAGGGAATTCTTGTCAGTGGGCTTGTGGTACAAAGTTGTTTCAAGATGGCCTTGCGAGTTCTTAAGAATCATGAGGTCTAAAAATGGAAGCTCCTGTTTGCTAGCTGTCATAGTAAACCTTAAATAAGAGTCCTGTTGATTTATCCAGGCTTTGAATGCTTCAAGTTCCTACAAGGTCCCGGTCCATATGGTAATCACATCATCAATATATCGATGCCAGTTCCTCATCCATTCTCTGAATGGGTTGATGTTATTGTTGATGAACTTCCTTTAAAAAAAATCCATATACAGAGTGGCGATATCTGGTGCAAATGTTGCACCCATTCCTGTGCTGTGGGTTTGTTGGAACAGTTTGTCTTCGAAAATGAAGACATTTTCAGTGAGGGCAAGGCGTATGATTTCCAAAATAAATGTTGTTGGAACTCTGGTGATGGGATTTGGTCTTTTGTCTAAGTATTCCCTCAGGACTTCTATGCTGGCGGCCTGTGGTATGCTTGTGTAGACAGCCTCTACATCAAAACTCAACTGGATGTTTTCGGCATTGGATGTCATGTTGTTGAGAACATTGATCATGTCTGTCGTGACCCGGACATAGGATGCCATTTTGACTACAAAAGGTCTGAGGAATACATCTGCATACTGTGATAAAGGATAAAGAACTGAACCAATTGCCGACACAATCTGGTGGGCAGTAAAGAGACACTTTCTCGGGTGATTAGCAGCTGCCAGTGTTACCTTCACTCGCACATAGTGGGTAGTCCATGGCCATCAATTCCCTTAAGGTACGTGCTGGATGCTTTAACATTGTTATCATGTGACAGCCATTTCCACTGAGGGCTCTAAGAATACATATCTCCCTAGGTACACTCTTTGAACCTGTGCCTTCCAGTAACCTACAGTGACCTACAGTTATGGGTCTGAATCTTTCAAGCATATTAATAGAACGCAGTGTATTTTGACAAATCTGTCCCTGTCTTGCTCACTCAATGTGGTGAATAGTTTTGTATCTCCACATTCACCCTTTTGTTTGACTGTGATTCATATACAGTCTATAAACCAAGATCCTGATATAGTTTTTATCTTTTTAACTGTAGTTTGTATAATAACGGGTTAGACCACTAGTCCTCTATATCGAACCATTGTTTCTCTGTCCTGACGGAGGCATTGTTTTACCACTTAAGAAGATCACCTCATGGAAGTGGACTATCTTATTGTATAGGCCGAAATGCAGTGCATCGACGATATCCCAGCTTTTCCATGTTTTCCATCTACAACTTTAAGGGAGCTAACGATCAACACACACTTCCCAGAAACAGCGCAGAGCATTTCAAGGAATAGAAGGATCACAAACTATATTAAATATATTGGTGGATCACTATTTCCACACTCACTAACTGTGGGGGTATTCAACTTCAACTATGAATAGAGCTTTTTCCTTGACATACCACTGTGAGACACCGCTCTTATATATGAAGCTCAAACATTCGAATAGAACTTCCGTACAAATCTGGCTTAAGAATATTGATACTCTATGGTTGAATATGTTTTTTTCCAAATATGAACTAACCCAATATGAATGAACTTGTTTTCGAGTTGTGTACATTGTTTTGTGTTGAAATGGAAATAACATGTGTTTTTTTAAATTTTATTAAAATGTGCTTACATTTCTTGGTCTACTGGAGTGAAATAGAGTGATTTACTCCAATAGGATAATGTTGAGATTTGACTATTATCAAGTCCTAGTAAAACAGGAGCAGGAGGTAGTCGGTGGTTCATGTGCTTGCCCTATATATGTACCTCTTACACCACCTTACCCTTGTATCAAGAAATGAGTAGGTACAACCTATTGTACAGGTATATAGGGCGTCCATTGCTTCAACCAAGCCCCATGGACATTCCCAGGCACGTAATTTAGCCCAGTTTATTTCTAATAATGCCATTGAAGGGCTATTCGAGGTCCATAAACACTAGAAAGAGGGTTTTTTCTTCCTCAAAGGCCCTTTATTTTAGGAGATTTATAATGAAGAGACTAAGGCACTTACCCACCCCCTTTACAAATCCTGAGTGTCTGGGATCCAAGATCCCACTATTGTCAGCCTAATTTCTCAAATCCCTTAGTTGGACTGTAGCAAAAAGCTTCCTGATTGAATCCAACAAGGTAATAGGCTGGTAGTTATAGGCTCTGCTCTCTTGCCTTTTTTAAAAATGGGAACTATATTCGCCTCTTTCCATGAAGCCGGGAGCTTTTAATTTACCATAATTTGAGAGAACATGATTACTAGTATTTTCCCCCATAGCACTTTATTTTTTTTAAATTTTTCATTTGAGAGGCCGTCTGGCCCCACCGCTCGAGAGGCACTCAAATAACCAATCATCATGATGGCATCATGTTGTCAAAAGCAAAACCCCATGGAAGTGCAGAGGATTCCCCTTCAACACCTGGTACCTGGTTTAGCAAATAGAATGGAATAGTGCTGGATCAAGTCACTCTCAGAAACCATAGCCAATGTATTAACTTGGCAAAAGACACCTCCAGTGTTAATAAGCAGCCAGATCTTTTTAGAATTATTGGCGCAAACTGCTCTAAGAATAGATTCTGCATCATTCTGCGCACAAATAATCCTAGAGCTCCTGCACCAATTTCTATAGGTCTGACAGAGTTTCCTAATCCTTTCTGTTTTTTGTTTCAGTTCATCTCTCACAATCTTTTTTATCTCTTTTCTGATCAACCTTCTCCTTCTCACAATCTCAGGATCATACACACTTCTGCACCCAATTTGTTTTGATACTAGGATCCCCTTTCCGACAGAACTCAGATAGGAGTCCAGAATAGTCTGTATCGGAGGGGTCATCTTTAGAGCTGTGTCAAGTAGCGACTACTGACTTTAGCAACCTTCTGTGGTTTCAGTCTTAAACGATTTCTGCCCCAGCCTAATTCAACCTCTGCCATCTTTTTCATGATTTTACCCACATTCCACCCAGAGATATATATAGCCAACAAGTCATGATCACTAGATTTCTGTGGCATGATTTCAAATGTATTGATTTTCTCTCTGAGGTCCTCCGAAACAAAAGCATTAGTCTATACAAGACTCTAGATCCCCACATCTCCATGTCGAACGACCTGGGATGTCCAGCTCTGTTTGGGCGTTTAACATGTGCATTTCTCTTATCTCCATACAATACATCCACTCCCTCTCTCTTTCTTTCCAATTACTCTTATTTAGTAACACACCCTTATTATCTAGGAGCTTGATATTTAGGTCTCCACACATCACTATTTTCAACTCATCCCATTCTCTCATTGCCTTATCGATACAACTTGTTATAGAGTCAATGAATTTCATCTCTTTCCCCATATTCACTCACCAATAGATGTTCATAAAAATCATCGATACATATGAGGTATCAGACTTATGGATTTGGGCATTTTTCTTCTACCACAGACCAACCAGATTCAATCTTAATTAGTGTTAACAGGCCAGCATACAGACGGCCCATTATGCCCTTGGGAGCAGGATCCAGCAGAGTTAGATATCCTTCACATTGAGGTGTTTTCCATAACCAAGTCTCCTGAACGGCCAAGATATCAAATCGATCCAAATCCGGGACTTTTTCTGTAAACAGAGACCGAAACCCTCTGGTGTTCCAGCAACCAATTTTGAAAAGGAAAGGTCTCATTTCATCCTAAGTCTAACTTGCTCTTGGGCGACTTAGCGCTCCAGCCAACCACGACCACGAGCTCTCCTCACTCACATTGCCATGCTGTTTCACCATCTTTCCCTCCTTTGACTTACCTTGATTTGCAATAGTAAACTTTATAGAGGATAGATCCTTCTTAGTCATCGCAGATACTTCGTCCATCCTTTATTTTGGCAGTACCGTTTTTTTCCCTTGCGTATTTTCTTTGATATCCAAGAACAGGCACAGCCTTCTAGACCTCCCTTGATATCATCGCCTCTCTCCAGTTTGCTTTGATTTGAGCATGATAGTCGCTAATTTCATATCCCAGCCTCAAGAACTTCTCTTTAGATGCCAGTACTAGATCTTTCTTGGATTGCGATATTAGGTGGAGTATAACCCAATCAGTCTTTTTCTCCTCGACAAATTCCACAATCTTAACATCCCTAGAGCCAAATTTCTGAGCTGGCAGGATGCAATTCATCAGTCTTAAGACGCTCCTTCTATTTGACACTGTCATTTTTGTGCCAGTCTTAATTCTTTCCACATAGATTTTTACACTCAGCGATTCTTTCAGATTGGAATTTTCTTTTCTGCTATAGGTACTTTTCACACCCATTTTTGAGCTCCTCAAACCCTTCAAGTTGGAATTTTCTTTTCCATTAAAGGTCCTTTTCTCACCAACCTTAGGACTCGCATCTTTACCCTTCAGAAGTCTTTCTTCATTGGGGATCGGAACCTTCATAAGTACAAAGTGGAAGCAGCCTTTCTTTTTTTTCTATGGTCTTGAATGCCTCTGAGGGCCCTGGGGGCACTTCCAAGATCACTTTTTCCCCAAATTTGGGCTTGGAATTACCACAGGATTCAGAGCAGTATCCAGCTGCTTTCTATGTTTTCCCATTCAGAGTTACTCACTTCTTTCCATCTCTCATCATCATGCGCTCTTTCTATTTCCTCTATAAAGGCACTTAAGTCCCCATCAGGTGAGCTTATAGGCCCTAGTTTTTTCTCCACCTCTGAAATCGTTGACAAGTGCAGGCTTCCTCCTTTCAACAGGGGCAATTCCTTTCTGACATTTTTAGGAACTGGGAGATTGTTCCTTTCCGGGGGAGAGCGAATATTCCTTAGGAAGGCCCTAGAACCATTTACTTTCTTCTTAGCCTTTGTTGGCAAATTCTTTGTCGTTTTCTTAAGTTTCAATAATTTCTTCTTGTCACCATCGGATATTTTGATTACTTCACCCCCTTTCTTAGGTTTAAATACTGAGAAGATGTTCTTTCCTAGTTTATCACTCCATGATTTGTCTCCCTCTAGAGCCACTAAGCCAGCCACCGGGTCACACCTTGGTTTGTCACCCCCCGAGACGATCAGGCTCACTCCGAGATCCACAGTTATCACCTCCTGGGTAATTGTTTCAGGTTTATCTACTAATACTTCTCAAGATGGACTCTTGATTCGAAATTAATTCTTAAAATGAGACCTCATCCATTGGCAGTCCTGCAGCAAGGCCTCCATCATCATAGACGTATCCATGGTTTCACGTTTCGCAAGATCGCACAGTCTATTTTGCCAGGCCGCAGACGTTTCAGCCTCTTTATCCAGCCTCCTTTCCACTCTCGTGGATAAGGATTCCAGTTGTATCAATTTGCTGGACAATCCTGAGATTAGAGTAGATTGCTCTTGGAGGTTGGTATTAATTGCCTCGTAGAGCTTTGTTAAGCGGATTAGTGAAGTTGATAGAGATGCCATCACGAGCTGCTGGAGGAGCATCATATCCTCCACATCCAAAAAACCTTCTATGCTTCTATATCTTCTCAAAGGTCGCTGGTGCTCCAAGGGAGTATACACCGAAGATGAGAATGGCGGGGAACATGACTCTTGTGGTGATAGGGGGAATGGTCCGGCATAATCAGAGTCCCAGCTCGCATATGTGGATCTAGGCAGAGCTTTCATTTTTCCTTTATTCCCCCTAAGTGTGGGTTTTATACTCCTCGACATATCCCCATCTTGCATTGTCTCATTCATTGCCCCTGGCTTTGCGCCTTTTGATGTATTGGTGACTTCACCCCTACTGCCAGGGGATCCTGGTTGATTTCAAGCTCATTTGCAAGCTCATTTACCTCCACCTCCTGTCCCTCCACAGCTGTGTCAGCCTGCGATAATGACTGATCTAGCATTCTTAAACAGTCATTTACTCTTTACAAACTCAATCGTTTTTGGCTAGCAATTTTCACAGTCAGTTCAGCTAGATCTTTAGCTAGTTGGTTAGCTAATCCATCATTAACACTGGCGCAGACCCCCTGACCACCCATGGATTCGCCCTTCAGCATAGTTGAGGAGTTTACTCCTAATCCAGAAGGGGACAGATCTTGATTGCACCCATCGCAAGGGACCGAATCCAAATATGGCCTTCTAGGCTCTTGCTGGTCATAACCAACCCAGGTATCATTCACCATATCATGCTGCAGTAACAGGTCAGTTGAGGAAGCACTCATCTGCAAATTACTTTCATCACTCGCCTCCTGTTGTACTAGCAGCAGCTGAGACGACACAATCTCTTTACTTTCTGAGTCTGTGACTTTTATTGAAATGCCAGCGGAATCCTTCCTTAAGTTTATTTCCATTGAACTGACACTGTCAGGTGGCAACAGCAGCACCGCATTCGTCGCTCTCTCCACATGCTGCCCATACCCACCAGATGTCACCTTACTTTCCCTTAGGGGCTCTCCTACATTGTAGCCATGGAAAGCACTCGTACAAGCCAACTCTGCTATTATCAATGTCTGTGGATTATCACACAGGGATTCCTGCCTCAGCCCCCCTCTCCTCTTTACCTGCAGCCTTGTTCGAGCACTCGGCAGGCAGGTGCTGGGGTTAGTTTCCATCTCGGGCTCGAGTAGGCTAACTGCTGTCACTGCTACACGATGTAGCGTATGCACCCGTACGCGACATAGAGAATGCACCCGCCGCACCCCAGCAAACTCCGGTCAACTCCACTTGCCTCTGCTTCACTCCGCTTCATGGAGGTAGTGAGGTTTTATGGAGAGGAGTTGTCAAGTCCGGGAGGGAGGGGGCGGGGGCTCCAGGGCTCAGATCCTTAAGGGAGCAGCGCACCGTAGCTGTAACACAATGCTTGACTTTTCAAACAACGCAGTTGCACTAAGAAATCACTGTAGCAGCCACAAACACAGAGTCTGACCTCCAGTCAACTCCACTTGCCTCCTCTTCACCACACAGATTCATGTGCTTGGGGGCCACCAAAGCCCCATGGGTGCAATGACATTTGGCATGTATGCCACTGCATAAAACCGTGCCTTCATGTCATGCTCCTGTGCCGGAGTGGTGGGCAGAGAGGTATACCATGAAATACAGTGCAGGAGGGATTCCAGTACCTGTGCAAGCACGATTGAAAATGCTGGCTGTGACAGGCCATGCAGCATGGCCACGCAGTGATGAAAGGTGCCAGTTTCCAGGAATTGCAGGATGGACACTAGCTTTAGCAGCGGGGGCACAGCTGCCCTGATGTTAATCCTGCTGTCAATGTCCCCCTGGATTATGGTGATCAGTTCAGCTAGGGCTTCTCTGTTGACCCGGTACAGCGTTACCAGCTGGATGTCTGTGAGGGTCCATGGTGAGGTCCTGACCCTGGGTATGGGCGCTAGCCTTTTACAGCATCTCCTAGTCCTCCTCTCTGCACCCTGTGCCCTGGGCTAATTTTCCAGCCTCTGTAGATCCTTGTGCAACGTGAGCCACTTCATATCCCAGATCGCAATGACTAGTGGCAGCATGGTGTTGGAAAGTGTGTTTGGGTAAGGCGTGTGCCTTATGTAGAACTCTTGAGTGGATTGGGTGCACCTGCGGCTTCATTTGCGGCACCTGTCTGAATTTACCTCAACGTGAACGTTGGAGGTAACGTTGCTGTGTTTGCAGTGGTAATACTGCTGAATTTCGGAGGTATTACCACCATGTACCAACTTGTAATACAACAGTAAAACAGCTTTAGTGTGTTCTCTGTGGTAATTCTGTTGAAGGTATTACCGCCAACTCATGTTTGATTGCAACTGTAAATGTGGAGGTAATTCCGTCACTGCCACTTTTACTGTATATCGCTGAACTCGTTATGACTCCCATATTCTTAAACTTAAACTTGCATTAAAGACTATTTACCTGCTGACTCATGCTGTTCGCTACCAAGAGTGCCTCTTTTCTTAAAATATTTGCATTATATGTGTATTTCCTTCCAGGTGTGGGTTCCTAGTGTTTTTAATAGTTTGTCTCTCCTTTTAGTTCAATTAAAGTCTTATTCTATAGGCCTTATTGGACATTTCTTTTATGTTTGTACTTATTACAATGTTGTTGTTTGGGTGCTTTCTTACTGGCTCGCTCCCTTCTGAAGAGTATAGGCTGCCTTCAGACCCTACTACCTTAAAGAGACGAAGTAGGTGCACCATGCATGTTGTGCCTGTTTCACCTTTATGACTGGGATCACTACTGGTTTATTCATTTATTTATTTATTTATTTATTTAAGATGTCTAAAGCAGACTATCGCCGATAGCATCAAGGCGCTAGGGAAAAAGCAGTTTTACAAAGCAAAATAAAAAAAAACAGCCTAGACGTAGTGAGAGAACTGAAAGCATGAGTCTTTAGTAGCTTCCTAAAGGGAAAGTAAACAATCTGAGCTCTCAGATGGAATGGCAAGGCGTTCCATAAAGTGGGGGCCAATACCGAAAAGGATCGGCCATCCAGACGCTTGCAGCGAAATTTAGGAACTTTCAACAAGATCTTTGTTTCCAACCGTAGGCTTCTAGCAGGATAGTACCTTACCAGTTTTTTCTTCAAAAAATGAGGCACAACATTGTAAAGAGCTTGATGTACGATACACAAAATCTTGAACTCAATCCAAGCTCTCACCGGCAAACAATGAAGCTGGAGAAGCAGAGCAGTAGAAGAGGTTATTCGTGGGACTTGAAGAGCAAGTCTAGTTGTTGCATTCAGGAGAACTTAAAGTCTCTGAATCGGATGCTTTGGTTGCCCTAAGTAGATACCATTGCAGTAATCTACAGGACCCATTATCGAAGAGGTTACCAGTGTAGTGCAATTTTCCGGAGGGAGCAGGGGAAAAAAAATGTGTAGGGCTTTCAGTTTTCCAAAGCCTGTCCTGCATATAGCGGAGATTTGAGCTTCACACGACCCATCAGGTAAAAGCTTAACAACCAAACTTTTAACCGAGGCACAAGGAACCGGACAGGGGCCAAGGGATTCTGGACAGTATTGTGCATTCCATAGATTCTCACTACCCTTAGGACCAACCACAAGCACCTCGGTTTTATTACCATTTAGCTGAAGCCATTTGGCTGCCATTCAGGAACCGACTCTCTCCAAGCAATTACGCAACTGAGTAGGCAGCGCGGTCAAAGGAGAGTCCAGCCAGAAGATTAGCTGTGTGTCATCTGCGTAAGAGTAAAAGAGCATGCCACAGTCAGAAATAAGGAAGGCCAACATCCGCACTTATAGATTAAACAAAAGAGGGGATAAGGCCGACCCTTGCAGGACTCCACAAAGCAGGCGAACAAGAGAAAAAAAAACAACCCTTAAAGGAAACAGTCTGAGAGCAAACCTCCAAGAAGGATTTAAACCAGGTCAGGATGTGTCAGGTAACACCCACCTGCACCAACCTACCCAGCAGAATATGGTGATCTACTGTATCAAATGCTGTGGAGAGATCAAGGAGAATAAGAACTCCAGTCTCTCCACAGTCCTATAACAGTGCAAGATCTTCTAGCAGCGATATCATGACTGATTCTGTCCCCATTTTAGGGCAGAAACCTGACTGAAATGGATGAAGACAGTCATTGGTTTTTAAGAAACTCAAGACTTGAGGCGTAATCACTGCCTCCATCAGCTTCATAATAGCCAGAAGCAGAGCAATTGGCCTGTAATTGGCTGAGACTCGTGGATCCAGATTATCTTTTTTAATTAATGGGAGAAGCACTTCGTGTTTAAGAGCATCCGGGACACAGCCTGTAGAAAAGGAGTGCTGTATAGCAGCAGTCAACATGCTCAGAGCTTTGTGCAGAAGGATTTTCAAGATGCGAAGGGGAACCGCATCACCAGGCGAGGCAGATTTAAGGCCAGAAAGAGCAACCTGAGTAGATGTTTCATCAATAGGATCCAATTTGAAGATCTGAGCACCAACCAACAGGGCTGAGTCAAGGCTCGGGCCATCAAACCCAATATTCTCTTCTAATTGCCGGTCCTTAATGCCCCTTAGAATCTCAAGGATTTTTTCAGAGAAAAGGGAACTGATTTCATTCCACCTAACTTGGGCATCCAGTGGCGCAACAGAGTTCCCCACTGGCAAGGCATAAATCTCTTTAGCCACTCCAAAAAGCTCACGAGAGGCACATGCTGCTTCCAGTGATTCTCGAGGTGTAATATTTGGCTTTACCAGCTTGATTCAACTGGTGATATAGAATACTGCTTGCTTATAATGGCTAAAAGAATCTACCTCGTAGTTTCGTTGCCACTGTCTTTCCAGGAGTCTACTTAACTACTTCTGCAGCCTAGGTTGGGGAGAATTCCAAGCCCCAGAGGGCTTCAATCTTCCAAAAAAGGAGATTTGGGGCTACTTTATCGGCCACTAGCTCCAAGGAATTAAGAAAGTAGCACAAAGGGTCCAGCCCCTTTTTAGTAAGAACTTTGCATTCCTCCAAAAGGTGTTTGGTCAACTCCATCGGATCAACCTTATGCCACCTCCGGCAGAGCTGATTGCCATGAGAAGCCTTGGGAGGGGGGAGGACATGAACCAGAAATGGGATCAAAAAGTGATCTGACCAGGTCACAGGGACAGGCATACAACTATGTCCATTTACGGCTCAGAAAAAACAAGATCCAACAGATTTCCACTTTTATGTATAGGGAAATGGTTGCACAGAACCAGCGACAGATCCCTTAAACATGGCTCCAATTTCTGAGCATCACGATCCAAAGGGTCATTAAGATGCAGATTAAAGTGCCCCAACAAAATCAAATTAGGGTGAGTCAGCTTAAGATCAGCCACCAATTGAGATAAGTAAATTGCAAAGTTTTCCAAACTGGCAGCAGGCGGCCTATACAGCAATAGAAAATGGATCGTTGTATTTGCATTTATTTGTGCTTTGACCAGCAGTAATTCACATTTGGTTTGGTAGTAGTGTGGGGCTGAGCAGGAATTTAGAAACCACTACTCATTCCTGTACTCCTGCAGTGCAGTAGTTATTTTGTCAGAGTTTGATTTGCATTGCTACATTAAAGTCCCTTTAAGAACTTTTTTTTTCTCAATTACCATGGTATTTCGATTGGAAAAATAACCAAGTGTCGCTTTAACCAGTGTTTTGTCACTGAGTTTCAATGCTACTTTTAAGGGAAACTCAACCATAACATCTCTGTAACCAAAGTCTTTCCACTGAATTGTTTTGTTTCTTTAAATGATTTACAGTATCATGCTGACAGAGCCCATGTGGAATGGCGTATGTCCATGCCCAGCGGGTACTTTGGTCCAGGGCATTCTCTTTGGCCATGCCAAGCTTTTGGCCGGAGCTTGCTTTCAACCCCGCCTTTGGAACCTGTGTGTCCCCCAACGTGCCCACATGGCCTGTGTTCATTTCCAGTGGCTACTTTGACCGGGGCAGGGACTTTAGGCCTGCCTTGGGAACCCCCAAGCCACCTAAGAGGGCAGCCAGGTTTTGTCAGCAGTCATGTCCAGTGGTACTTCGACTGGGCCCCTGCCACTGGAAACCAAGAGGAGCTTAATAGGCCCTTTGGGCATGACTTGCGTCCTATACGCAACCCAAAATAGTCAGTGGCAGCTGTGCCCAGGATGTGGCCTTTCGCCATGCCACTGGCCCTCCTTAACCATAGAAAGTAGCCTCTGGACCTGGCAACCGGCCAGGCCCTTTAGTCCGATTGCCCGTAATGCAGATCACTTTGGTTCATGGATCCGGTCCCGGGGGTTTAACCTGCATCTAGCCTTGGAATGTGCTTATAGCCTACAGGACTGTTGGCCCTCGGTGGCTCACAGGCCACCCAGTGACCTTATGCAACCCATGGCAGTCCTGAACTATGTGCTCTCTTCTGGTGGTATTTGGTACTCTTTTAGATGCATCACCACCCACCCTACAGATGAGGAGTACACAAAAGAGCTGATGTGTGTAGCTGCTTTAAATATTTCAAAGCACAGGCCCAAACGAAAACGGAAAATATGAGTGGGCCACAATGGCGGCCCTCCCAAAAATGTTCTCCCCTTGGCAACTAACTAGACTCGCCCTTTTTCAAGAGCCAGACTGGTTCCCCTTTACTGGGCCTATGGTTATGAGTTAAGGCCATTGCCAAGTTTGAAGTTTAGTTTATTTATAAAGCTCAAACCAGGCCCAGGGGCAACCGGGTGCATGATCTTGACAACAGGTTACAATAATCAGTACATACGCAATATCTTTACACAAATATACAGAAAATGTACAGAGAAGTAACATTGGCAAATTGAAATACAAGTGCAATACGAGTATATATACACAGAATTAGTATTAAACTAGAAGCAAGGCCAGAGTGAGGGGATTCATAAATCATGTGAGAGCAGCTAGGTTTTAGTGTTGTTCTTGAAGGTTTGGAACAACGGTTCAGTTCTAATAGGGGTAGGCAACGTGTCCCACAGTTTGGAGGCAAGGACGGGGAAACTTACGCCACCCGCTTTTTGGAGTTTGAATCTGGGCAAGGTGAGGCTATGAGTTTGTGCTGATCTAGTAGGTCGAGTGGAGGAGTGAAGTGTAAGGCGGGCGGAGAGGTTGGGTGGGGAATTGTTATTCAGACATTTGTGGGTTAAGGCTGGTGTTTTCAAGGCAATTCTTTGTTTTACCGGGAGCCATCGTAAGTCAGATCTGACGGTGGAGATATGAGATCGTCTCGGGATGTTTAAGGCTGACCTTATGGCATTATTTTGTACAGTTTGTAATTTATTGAGGTTGGATTGACTAGTCCCTAGGTAGAGAGCACTACAATAGTCAATTTTGGCCATAATGAGTGTTCTAGCGAGGGTGATGCAGTTGATGGTGTTTAGAAAAGGTCTACAGGCGGTGATGAGCTTACAGGTGTAAGCTGAGGCAGCCAATACTGCATTTGTTTGTCTGTTCAAGGAAAGCGTGGAGTCGAGATAGACGCCTAAGGTTTTCGTGTCTTTGGAAACCTTGATAACATTGCCGTCTATGGTGAAAGGCTTGTAGATTTGATCTAATTTGTTAAGGCGGTGGCTTGATCCTAGTAGTAAGGGCTCGGTCTTATCGTCGTTAAAACAAAGTTCGTGATGTGCCGTCCAGGCCTGGATGACCAGGTAGACATCATTCAGGGCTTTAGTGTCGGCTGTGTAGTCACCTGTGATAGGAATGAATATCTGGGTGTCGTCCGCGTAGTTGGTGTAGGATACACCCAGATAGTCAAGCACATCAAAGAGTGGCTTGGTAAATACGTTGTACAAAGTAGGGGACACACAAGAGCCTTGAGGAACACCACAATGAAAGGGAGAGGGGTCTGCCGATGCTGTAGGTGAGAAGACCCTCATGGATTTGTTACTCAGGAATGAGTGGATCCAAGCATTAGCAGAGTCAGAGAAGTGGGCTGCAGATTTAAGATGTTGGCATAGTATTTGGTGGTTGACCAAATCGAAGGCCGCGCAGAGGTCAAGGAGAAGGAGTAGGGCTAACTTCCCATTGTCCTTTAGTGTGTCCATCTGAGTTTTCAGATCAATCAGGGCTGATTCCGTGCCATGTTTAGGACGGAATCCAGATTGTCTGAACCCAGGAAGATTGTTGGATTCGAGGTAATCTTGAATCTGCAGGTAGGCTGCACGATCCAAGATCTTAAGCAGGAACGGGACCGTGGTGATTGGTCTAAAATTGGTTGGGATGTTGGGGTCAAGGGAGGGTTTTTTGAGAAGTGGTATAACCCACGCATCCTTTAGGTTATCTGGGACTATACCCGTCTTAAAAGAGGCATTTATGAATGCTGTGATGAAAGGGGCTAAGTCATGAGATGCTTCCTTGATGATTGGTGGCGGGCATGGGTCGCCTTGGCAATTGGATGGTTTGAGGTTGTTTATGATTCCTTTTACTTCAAGGGTGGTGAGCGGGGAGAAGGGGAAGAGTTTATGATCGAGATTGGCTTGGTGAGTATTAAGTACAGGTATGGTCCGAGGTTGGTCAGACTGTAGAGCGTTTTGTTTTTCTCTAATTTTGGTTTGGAGGGTGGCAATTTTAGCCAGGAGTGCTGTCTGAATATTGGTGCACCAGGTGCTGTCTTTAGTAGAGGAGTCAGGGGGGGCTGCAGGTGTCTCAAGTTCCTTAAGTATTTTGAAAAGTTCCTTGGTGTTAGATTTGGCTGACACAATACGGGTGTTGTAGGAATCTTTTTTTGCCTGGAGTAAGGCATCTTAAGTTAAGAGTGGCAAGCAGAAGGCTGTCCTTGTGGGTGTCAGAAGGGTGGCTTTTCCAGCGTGACTCTGCCATACGTTTCTCTTTGCGTAACACTCTGAGCTGGGGAGTGAACCATGAGTTAAGGTGCGCGCATTGTTTAGGTCTCCTGAGTTTAAGTGGGGCAATGGAGCACTGGCTGGCTGCTAGCACTGACTGGTTGTACATGTCGGCGAGGATGGTAGGGTCCGAGCACGAGTCAGGAGCCATGTTAAGGGTGGTAAGAATAAGGGGAAGTAGTTTTGCTGTGGTTATGTTCTTTTTATTTCTGGTAAGTGTGGCAGGGGCGACAGGAGGCGAGGGTAAGGAGGCTGAATCAATACTGAAGGTGATAATATGGTGATCTGACCAAATGCAAGGGGCGTTCGAAAGTACGCGGATATTGCAGTTGGTGTCACTGAGCCAGTCAAGGGAGCGCCCTTTGATGTGGGTGGGTTCAAGTGAAGTGACCCTCAAAGTACCCAATTGGGTAGAGAAAAAGCTCTATGCGGGTCTCTGAATTGTTTCGAGCCAACCTATATGGCTTATTGTTTTGGTCACATTTTGGCCAATTGCAAAGAAACCACAACATGGATTTTCACCAAATTTGTAAAAGCATGCTTTTGGGAACAGTCGCTGAAAGTATGACACACATTTTTTCAGCGGTGAGAGCGACCATTTGTTTATGGAAAATTAATAAAAGTCGATTCTATAGTTTTATTGGAAAGTTGCAAGATTCATTGAAAGGTATCAAAGTTCTACGCCAGCTAGAAAGTGCTCTACTTATAAGGACAGTCTTTTTATCTGTCTAGTTTTGTCCTTGTCAGTCTATCTGTCTAACCCTGCTTCTGCCTATCCGTCCATCAGATAAATTACCCCGAATCACCTTATTTAAAGCAATTACAATGTTGCGCACACACTTCACAAAAGGGAGTAAACACTATTAATCTTGCTCATTATCTGTTAGCCCCTATAGCAAGCAAATGTAAGCAAAGACATTTTCAATGATAGCATTAATTTTATTTTTTATTTTTATTTATCTATTTATATATAGCTGAAAACCCACGGACATCAGGACGCACAATTAAACAATTTTACGAACACAGAAAACGGGACAAGCTGGAGGAGGACAGGGGAAGAAACACCCCAATATATCCTATAGCTTGCGAAATCATCTAAAAGGTAAGGTTTTTAGAAGCCAACAAAACAACCTTGTGTTAACTTGCTGCCGAAGATTCAGTGGTAGCGTGTTCCAGACCTTGGCTGAGCAGCAGAGAAGGACCTGCCCAGGCCATTAGTGTGTTTGAAGCTAGGGCAGCTGACCAGCGTCAGGCTTGATGAGCGTAGGGTTCTATTAGGCACATAAAAGGGCACCAGGGTTTTCAAGTATGCTGGGGTTTTTTCCATGTAGGCATCTACTGGTCTGCTGGTAGAAATGTGTTCTCTCTGGGAAATCCCTTTTATGATGAGTATAGTATAATTCTGGATGATCTGAAGTCTTTGGAGGCATTTTTTATTTGCACTAATCAGTAGGGCATTGCAATAATCCAGCCTTGACAATATGATGGCTCTTGCAATGGTTACGCAATTGGTCTCTGAGATGAAAGGTCTTATATTTTTTAGTAGATGAAGATAATATTGACAGTTTGTAGTGACCTGGTTCACATGGGCTTCAGCGTTCAAGGAGGATTCAAGGCAGGTACCCAAGGTGTTCACTTTCTCTAGGACCGGAATACTGCAGTACTTGATCTTGAAGCTCAGATAGTCAGATTTCAATGTTGCCCTAGCCTTGGGGGACCCAGAAATCAGCAGTTATGTTTTTCCTCCATTTAGGCACATCCAGTTGTTGGTCATCCATGATTCAATCCTGCTGTATGTGTGTTGGGGGTTGGCTGTATCAAGGCCATCATCTCCACTGATCTCCAGGATCAGCTGAGTGTCACCAGCATAGCTGGTAAAAAAAATACTCCCATTCCCTCAAGGATGTACAGATTAAAGAGAGCAGGGGACAAGCCAGCTCCCTGTGGCATGTCGTAACTGATGGGTGCCGATTTAGATGAAGCATCACTCCAGCATACTCTGGACATTCGATGTGTCATAAAGGAATGGACCCACTCAATTGCTTCCTTGTGCAGTTTCCTAGATCTGCCAGGCTAGATGCTTGTGATCAAGGAGGTCCAACGCCACAGACAAATCCAACAGGACTAATAGTCTGGTCCTTCCTTTGTCCATGATATCCAGCATATGTGTGTGGAGGGCAAGGAGGGCAGTTTATGTGCTGTGATCTGATCTAAACCCTAACTGCCTGTTATGTAAAATACCAGTGACTTCCACAAAGGACTGAAGTTGTGATGTTGCCACTTTATCTAGGATCTTCAAGAGAAAAATAGAATTGGTGATAGTTCTTAAATTGTTAGTGTCTTTTGGGTCCAGGCCAGTGCTTTTTACAAGGGGAGTGATGGTAACAACCTTGAAGATGTCTGGAACATGGTTGTCCCAAAACGGAGGAATTATTAAATCTGGTGACGAATTGAGTAAATACCTCTTTATTGTCCAGGATGATTTTTGTTTGTAAAATATGTTCTGGACAAGACATAGGGTACATAGTCGCCAAAGATTAATCCAAATCTGGAATGGAGATGGGTGTAAGCTGTAACTTCGGCTGATCATTATACAGTAATGATTTATTGTCCTTATTGAATGGCAGGTCAATCTGCAGATCTGGGGCGTGAATTTTAATGTCAGCCAGATCTTGTTTAATCTTATCTATCTATCTTGTTTTGATACCTTTGAGGCAAAGGCCAGCTCAGCTTCAGTACAATCTTGCACCGTGGGCAGGAATGGTACAGATTGGGATTTAGGTTTTTCTAGAAGCTTCAGAATCTCAAACAGTTTTTTGGAAATTGTTTGCCCCGTCATTCTGTTAATTGTAAAAATTATTTTTCATTTCTGCAATGGTGGATTTATTGCCTTCTTCCATTTATTTGCAAATGACTTTATTGGAGTCAATAGGACATTTTAGCCAACGTGATTCAGCTAGTCTTTTTTCGTTTTCTTGGAGAATAAACTCCAGGCTAAACCACTTTTGGTGTACAATATTATCCCTCACTGATTCATTTCTAAGAGGGGCCACTCTATCCAACATATGTGTCAGGGCAGTGTTGTATGAGGCCACCAGAAGCTCTGCTGAAGCCAGTCTTCATGTGTTGGACATAATATCATCAACACAGCTCTGGAGGTCAGGGGCCTGTACCTGTTTGTAGTTACGGGTGATTGCCTTTTTGAGGCATTAATAACTTTCGTGCAAGAGTCTTGGAGTTGGATGTAGACATCTATGACGTAATGGTCTGAGCATATACAAGGGTTTTTATTAATCACACGCACTGCAAGGTTTCTTGCAACAACCCAGCCTAATACATTACCCTTGGCCCCGGTGGGATAGCTTTTATATACTTGGTAATCAATGTTGTTAAGGGCCAATTCTAATGCAATCGCCTCTTTATCAGAAATGTTACTATAGCATCTATTTAGATGGCCTAAAAATAAGGTGGAACAGTTTGGTCGATATAAGGTACAAAGGAGCTGTACAATTTCCTCATTGAAGCTAGGCATCTCAGTATAATCGAGATATCTCAGTATAATCGATATATTAGTATAAGATTAACGCAGCTACAGTGTACTAGTGTCATTTTCAGATGGAGGGTCTTGGACTTAAAAAAAATGTACGTTTGTTTTTTGCGATAACTCTACACCTCCCCCATGTCCCTGTTCCTGATTTTTACAGATGATGGTGTAACACTCTGGGATGGCGCAGTCAGTCATTGGGTCACTGGTCTCCGTGATCCAGGTCTCTGCCAGACACAGAATATCCAGATCCATATCAACAATATTATCATGGATATCGAGGGCATGTTTGTTAAGGGATCTGCTGTTCAGAAGAGCCATTTTTATGTGGATCCCATTTGCCAGGGTTTGTGGTGGGGATGTCACATCTACTTCATTATTGTTGGACATTTGGGGTATAGTAGATATCCCTTCGTCTTGAGTGCTGTTCCTCGAGAGGGTTCCAATGCCAGGAGACAAAGGATTTGATATTTGGGCTTTATATCCCATACATTAATGGGTTTCAGAGGCAGCACGACCATTGTTGTGTGCAGAATTAGTCGCAATGAGCGCAATTCCAGGCTGCACACTTATGTCATGGGTATCTCCTTTTCCAGTAGCCAACAGGGCCATGCCTCCCTCATTGGGAGCGAGGCAAGAAGCCGGCTGTTCAGATTATTCTAGGGTCACCTGAACTTGGCCGGGGCTGCCTAGCTCAGGAGTAAAGGGAAGCAGGTCATTTAGCTTTGACTGAAGATATATATTTATTATTGACAAGCGGTTCGCCTTCTGGGCAGACAGAAAAAGGTTTAACTTATCTGCGCGACCCACAATGCTGTAAGTTAAAGGGCGTGGTCTGAAGGGGTACTCAACTAAAAATAGGGTGTGGCAGTGCCTCACTGTTTGCTAGCTATTGTGATGAGCGAGATCTGGTAAGGGGGATTAAGACTCCTGCTAGCAGGTGCAGCCTCATTCAAGTCACAAATGTGATGATGTGTCAAAGAATGAAAAACCATATGCACGTCCACTGGGCAGAATGATATATAAAGAGATAACAAAAGTTCACACACAAACTTACTTGGTGTAGTGCAGACATTGATAGTTTTCCGATGCATCGCCGTGTTAGGCGAGGACCGCAGAAGGCCGGCTTTATGCTGAAGCGCCAGCGCTGAAGTGCCTGACGTTTTGCAATAAAGGCTTGGTCAAATGCAGGAAACTACAATAACGCCAGTTTCCAGGCGAGTGCTTTAATGAAATTAAACATGTCATTAGTGCTGTCAGACATCATCCCTAACATACCGGACATTGAATGATAGCCATGGCAGCAGAGGCACCAATGAAATAGAAAATAGAAACCTTTGGGGAGGGCGGTGGTGGCAGTGCAGACATTTCTGAGAGGTGTGTTAAATTAGAGATGCTTGCTAGAAGGGGAAGCATCATTTTTGGACTTGAAAGAGCTCCACTCAGGCTTCAGTGCTCAAGACAAGATCACAACATCGTCCAATGGAAAAGAGAAGCAACCTATGTATACTCAGCAGTGGAATCATTTTCCAGAGATCTGGGGGGCAAGGGAGCACCTGTGGTGGGTTGATGAAAACCAAAGTATTGGAGTACAGAATCAAAACAAAACTGGTAACACAAACACAGATGTCAGAGCAGCAGCTCCATTAAACAGGTGCAGAAATCAAGTGATAAGATAAGTCAAGAAAGACCTTAATTTGGAGCAATTCATCGTCGACATGTAAATGTAAATAGGCATTTATGCCTCCCCAGTTACCACCCCAGTGGTCTCCCGGTGCCGAGTCTTGTCTGGCAAGTGTGCATTGGGGCCGCACCTAGGATATGCAAACCTGCGTCTGCAGTAGAAAGTTGGGATGGGGGGGGGGATAGAGCCAGTTGGGGTTAGCAGAGTAGGTGACACAACAAAACGGGAGGGTAATCCGGAAGAGGAGGAAGATGGGGTAGTGCGTGTTTAAGCTTCAATGCGTTGAGTCTGAAAGGGTGCTGTTCCGAGGAAGAGGTAGCGTGGAAATAGCTAGGTGAAGCTGAAGCCCATGTCAATTGAAGAAAGCTGGAAATTTGGCAGTTTTAGCTTCTTATGTAGTACTTGGAAATGGCTGCTCTTCAGGATTTAAATGGAGAGCTGTGAGAGGTTGAGTGCCTTGTGGGCACTGATTATATTTTAAAACCCACAAACTGATGCCCAGACCTCATAGTACTGTGCTACTGTTAAAGATGCCAGCCCGAATGCTTGCAACCCCCACTCTGTACAGCGCTCTGCTGCATTAGAACTAGGGCTGCGCTTTAAACAATAAAATAAAATAAAAAAATAGAAGCTTGTATTTTAACATGGCACCATGCATGCAAAGGACTTTACTGATCCTGCGTCAGTATCACATTATTTTACTGGCCTAAGTATGCAACAGATTCAAAAATAAAGGGGTATACCTGCTTTAAATCCCTGGTCCCACAGGCAAAATATAGAGGGTTGCCAATTTTATCTGGGCTATGGTTTCATTCGTTCTCATCGTGGAAGTGATGAATACACTTTGAGCTTCGTGCATCCAAATAACGAAGACGGTTGCTGGTGAATATGAGGAAAGTTTTACAATTATTACACAACCCGTAGACCCTTTATGGTCTGTGGAGCCAAAATCTTAAAATTCTTGATTTTTGAGAAATTTGAGTTATCCGACGGGATGCTTATCAGCGAAGAACTGGTCTTGAGTATATAATTGATACTGTGAAGGATTGATTCTGCATACTTAGTCGCCTACCTGTGAATTGACACATAGGGATTTGACAATTGGCGTATATTGTTCCAAAACACAAGGGCAGACGCAATTGTCTGCACCTTACGTCCTGAATAAGGTCTTAAGAATGAAAAACAGCAATTTCTGTTAAATTTGGACCGAAACACGTGTCGACGACTATACAAGATATTCTGGTTGACTGTTTGACCAGACAAATACAACACCCGAAAGCCAAAACTGGTTAGACAATACCTTGATTTATGTCTTCAGAATGATATGTATTAAGTGAACAATACTTATGTGGAAAGAGCCAAATTTGTTTTTTTAGGGGAAATTTTGTACGAATGAGTGAGTTTGAAATGAGAGAAGTATAGATGAAATATATAATGATGAATTGTGATTCATATAACATTTAACTATGTGATTACTGATTAAAAGTTGTGATACTATATTTTCAAAAATACTTCTGTGTCATCTCTATCCACTAAGTATGCAACATACCTAAGCTACGTTCAAAATGGAACCCACGCCGCTCTACCATAGGAACAAATGCACAGACAGCGTTTACCATGAGCTCACAGTCAGCTTCGAAGCACAACCCAGTCAAGTCAACACTCCGACTGACCAGTTTGGACTGTTTCTTCTAGAGTCACAGAGATGGTGTGGCATCGCTACGGTGATGAAGGATGAAGCTCTGAGAGATGTCTCAGCTTCAACACACGATTTAAGCATTGGCCCCTTCATGGTTGCAGACTTGGGTTTCATTTTTGAATCCCTGCGTCACAGTACCACAGGCAAGCCTTGCGCTGGACACGGGCAAGAGAAAGCCATACATTTCATTGGGTAAAGTAATACATATCCAAGCCTAAAGGTGACCATGAAACAGTGCTGGAAAATCCTATGGTAGGAACCAACGAATCGCCTTAATCTAGTATGTACTATGTCATCTCCAGCATATGTGCTTTGCCATGCATTTCAGCAGAGCATCATGCAGGACGCATTGGAATAGCTCAGATATTTAGATGAGGAAAGAGCATAACATTATGGATTCCACTGTCATTTGCTCAGACCATAAAATGGAGGAAACAAGAAAGTAGGTTGTGGTAGATCGTATTTGAGGCCCAGCCAAATGCGTCACAAGGCAAACTTAATCTACTCTTGACGCTGATCCAATTGGCTTGAGCCATTGGACAGCAGAGTCTGAGCTATTAACGTTGTGGTCAACAATGAAAAACAGACATCAACATTCTCAGGAAAATACCCCATCAATCTCCTCACTTCCTTCCCGGGTCATCAGAAGTGTATTGTGGTGCTGTTGTAACCAATAACGAAATGAATGCGTGCTGTTGCCAGTTGGCCATCGCTGGCCATCCGACCAACATGAAGTATGGAGGGAGCGTAGCAATCACTCTGCCACTAAGCAATGCATATACATTCCAATGTGTGTGTTAAGCAATCCAAAATGGTTATAACGACAGCAAGCACAGAGGGAAGCAAATTGCAAGCGCAAACATCTAATTGGATCTGCAAACTTAATGCGACTCATTTGTTTTTCAAATGTTTGGGAGCGACTTAGTCTGTTCCAATTTGGATGATATATACCAGGCCGCTTTCAACAGATGACTACGTTTTGTTTCCACACGTGAATCCTACTAATTTGCATTCGGCTTAGGCTAGCATACAAGTCCACCAATTCCACTGGGCAATGTAACTGTTCCCCCACGGAAAAAAAAACAAGTACAAGGCATGTTTCATAGGCCAAGACCACCCAAATGAAAAGAAAAAAAAGAACTCATATGAAAAACCATATGCATGACGCCCATATAGCTTGTAGCAATTCATTAAAAGTGGTGCCTCATGCTAACGTTTTTGGAGACTCTAGTCGAACGTGAAAAAGAAAGATAACGCTTTTTAAATAAGGATAGCTCTCAACAGTGGGCAATATGCTTGCAATCCATCCCCAGCAGGTGCTTTGTATCAGTCTCTGTCAGTGGACTCAGATGGTCATTTCATACTTAAAGAAAAACGAGAAAAGGCATTCCATTCAGACAATCTTCACACCATGCAACTCCCCTGCAGTGGCGTGTCGAGACTCCTTTGACTGGGGTGGCCCAAGTCGGGCACTGACTTAGGCGGGGGTGGCATGAAGTATGAGCAGGCACACACACATAATGTTCACAGTTTAGGATAATGGGCTGGCACCTGGGATGGCCAATCAGATTCCAGGGGTGGCACGTGCCACCCCAGGCCGCTCCCTGGACACGCTACTGCACCCCTGCGCCCCGGGAGGATACTATCCTATAAACGGAAGTCTCATAACTTAACCAGACTTTATTAAACTGGACTCCCATAAAGTTGCAGGACATGCAAGTCCAATGTCTTCATCTATTAAATAAGGTTCGTTTACAGGTCTCAGTGGCAGAAAGCCACAAAATTCCACCTGCACTAGAAAGTCCTTGTTTTTATTTTGGAGTTTTATGTGGCTCCATCTGCAAGCACAGTCGCTTCACAGCGCCTCCAAGGCAGAAGGGGAGGGGAGGTGGAAAGCTGATCATGCCCAGGCTTTGGACATATTCAGATCAGTAAATCAGGTATGAGGCAAACGTATGAGTGAATATCAATATATATGGCCAAATAGGCTAACCCTTCATACAGTAATCAAATTGCATGTGGTATCGGAGAAGACCGGATCACACCCCGTCAGACTAGCACAGACTTCTTGATTCCGAGATGACCCAGTAGGAGGGAGTTCTGTCATTCTCGTAGGACTAGCTTCTGCACCTCTTTAGTGTGAAAGTAAAGTTGAGGCCCTAGAAAAGGCAACCCTTATTGTGCGCATCAGTTGGGTTGTTCCCATCCCCGATGAGTGAAGGTGTTGGGGATGAAGTACAAATCGATATCTTGGTGCATCTGTGAACTTAAAACCTTCTTAACTTGAGGTGTCGTTCTTGTCTTTTCAACTTCCGGGCGTTATAGTCAAGACATGATTAGGCTTTCGCATTACCATTGGGTACTCCCGAGCTATATGTGGTCATAAAGGACAAGTCCGAAAATAATAGGGTCCAACTTAACTGCCTGGCCAACAGGGCTTACACATATTTCAGGAAATTATTCAGGTTATGATGAGCAGTGTACATGGCCATGACTTGGTGCGCCCCCAGGAGGTAGTGCCATCCTTTACTGAAGGCTTGTTTGATGGCCAGGAGTTCATGGTCAGTCACATAGTGGTTCGTCGCAGATGCAGTGAAGGTCTTAGAGCAAAAGGCCACTAGACGTACCTCATTCGTTTTTGGGTGTTGTTGCAAGTGTATGGCTCCATGGCAACGCTGGAAGTGTCAGTTTCCACTAGAATCGATGGTGTTGGATTGGGTGCACTAGGTTAGGTGTAGTGGTAAACCTCCTCTTTAACCCTCAAACGCCTAGCTCTGCATTAGCGCCCCAAGCAAACAACTTCCGTTTCAGTTATTGAATGATCCGCCTCGGAGAATAATTAGATGAAATGCTGCTAAAGGTTTCTTTATTTTAAAATCTTTGTATTGGTTATAGGACAAAACAACACGAATCAGGAAAAACACTACCTAAAAGTCAAAACAAAAAGAGACAAACAACTCAAAAATAGGGCAGACTATAGGCTTCCTTAGGCAGCAGAGGGGAACCTACACATTGTTGATAGTGACACATGATAGACAAAATCATAGAATAAGATGTTAGGGGGTTACATATTTGAAATTATTGCAAATCATATCGGCGTGAACAAATGCAACTATGCAATAGCGTTCTTTATCCATGTGAGGGCATGTCTCAGCCCTCATGGGGGTTTATCATCCGATTGGCAGAACCTTGCCTGCAAAAGGGCCATCCATGCTTCCAAGTTCGTAGTAGGCTCAATCATACCCCCCCCTCAGAGCTCTATACCTTTCCGCTGTTTCCGCAGTGGACCACTACAACAGGGTACCTCCTACCTCTAGGGCAGTCACCAGGCTGTCCAGATGAACTTGTTGATTTCTAACTGACACCAGGTCTCCTGCGGAGTGCCCCAAGGCTCCATCCTTTCACCAATCCTTTCTAACGTGTACATGGAGCTTCTGCACACTTTCCTCAAAGATCCCAACATAGCCATCTACGAATAAGTAGACAATACTCAGTTGTATATGAGAATAAATAGTGTGCAAGATTTAATTTGGCTCTGCGATTACCGAGCGATCATCCAGTCCAGATGTCGACTACCAACTTCAAACTAAACACATCTGAGACTGAAATCGCCCTCATCGGTTCCCCCACTAAAAAACAACTCATCCAACAAATGCTCAATGATATGTGCCTAGAAGGATTTGATCCACAACTCTCAGACGAAGCTAAATCCTTAGGCCTCACCATAGACAGCAGCCTGTCCTTCCACAAACACATAGCCAAGAAGGCGCAAATAGCCTGGTTGAGAATCTCTACCCTTCAACCAATTAAATCCTTCATCCTGCTGCAGGAATTCTGGACGGTAGTGCAGGCCCTTTTGGTCTTGAACATTGACGAGGGAAATGCTCCCCTGACAAGGTTCACAGCTGCTCACTTGGTTCCCCTAAAAGCAGTCCACGGGGAGCACAGAAATTTGATCAAAACACCCCCATCCTACACAAACTACATTGGCTTCCACTGCAAGCCAGGATACTGTTCAAGACTGCGTGCATAACCTACAAGCAGTCATGAGTTGCACACTAGCGCACCTAGTGTCTAAGTTCCACATATCCACATACATTAAGAATATTTTGTGAGGGACCAGCTATCAGAGGTATTCTAGAGACCTACTTTTCTATGTAACCAGGGTGGAAATAACCTATAGGGCTCAAATGGGAATGGGGATTAATTTTTACCAGCGCCCAGAAAAGGGCAATTACCGGGTCCGCCAAGGTCGGCATTACCCGGTTATTGGCCTTTTCTGGGTCCCGGTAAAAAAGCATTACCGGCGGCAGCCACCGCCTGCCTCGTAATGAGGCCCATATTCTTTCTACACACCGGCCTGATTCTTGGCATATCTATTGCCCAGGGGTGAGGGCTGATAGTGCTGTGAAATGAGACAGGGGCAGGTTAGTGAAAGATTCAATAAATTGAGTTATTGGTATGGCAATCTTGATTGGGGAGGGAAAGAATTCTCTGCATTGATTGTTGCCGCATAAATATCTCTTACAGCAAGGGGAGTGAAACAGGGAATTTGAATGTGCATATTTAAATGCACACATGTAAATGCCAGTTAAGAATAGGCCTCAGATGTGTTTTAACGCATCTCATCATTTGCACCAAAATATATTTGGAGAATTTGGCCTACGTTGTGCATCTCAGACTTACACCATTTATTTTCTTTGAGAATCATTTATTTTGACTGTGCAGAAAGGAGGAACAGGACCTTTCAGAAGGGCTTGAATGCATTCAATGGTACTGTAAGGAAATGTATTTCTATTGTTCTGCTTTTAATGGACAGTGACAGCACATCATGGTGAGACTGCTATATATTATTGGAACAGTGCAAGCACTTAGCAGATCATTTTAAACGAGGAGTAGTGTAAATCTAATGTGTTACACATGAGATTTACCTTTCACATCACTGTCAATCATGTGTACAGTGGGGAGGAGGGATGGATTGTACGTTGATATTGTGCCTCATTCTTCCTTTCCGCGATATTAATACTCCAGTATGTTGAACCCTTTTGGTTCTTTTAATTAAGATAATATATTGTACGATGGATCGGATGGAGAATAACTCTCACACCAAATAAGAAGACTCACTCAGGAAGTTGGCAAAGTGTCTGTTTTATTATCAATTATCTAAAACAGAGAGTACAATGGACATCAACAGACGTCTCACAGCATGGTCTCAATGCATTTCATAAAAAAACATTACTGGCAAACAAAGCATGCTCCACAAAAAGCATCATAGAACAACCCATTATAATGCTTGTAGATTTCTCAATTGCGAACGGGGCGGATGCAAATGACTGTTCACAAGGAAAATGCCCTTTCATAACCGGGTCTAAAATTTCACTGTAATATTCTAGAGGTTTGTACCCTAATGTAGTTCTCTGTATAAGTACTGCTGTCATAACTGTCCCATTTATATGTGAAAACAAGAAGAACTCCTCAGCATAACTAGGAATTCCTAAAAACGGGAGCTGTACAAATGCTTTCTTCAATTCACCAAACCATTCTTCCATTTCCTCAGTCCATTCTATTTTCTGCTTATTCAACTGTGCTTTCTTTAAAGCCTGCAAAAGGGGTCTTTGTGTATGAACTATAGTCAAACACCCATTCTCTCACATAATTACATAATCCCAATAACTGTTGCATCTGCTTCACAGTGTGCGGTTTTGCAGTTTTCATGATTGCTTCAGCTCTTTCAGGTGTTACCTTCTTTACCTCATGTTCGCTCAACTGCCCTATGTAAAACACTTCTTCTTGACAATACTGAAGCTTCTCCTTGCCTACCTTGTAACCCATGTCTGCTAGGATAGTCATCAACTGAATTGAGTCCTGCCTGCACTCATCTCCTGTACTGTATCGCAGTGTTTTTCAAATCAATATTGCCTAGTTCCATCTGTAGGGTTCTATTAAGGGTCAGTGGGGACTCACAGTATCATTGAGGCAGCCTTGTGTGTTTCGGATGTGTCTGGCGGAATGAAAACAAAGTCAAGTCAAGTCTTGTGAGTCTTTATGCAACGGGATTGAGAAAAATGCATTTTTCAAATCAATCACAGTGAAATATTGCACTTCTACTGGAATACTGCATAGTATTGTTGCTGGATTAGGAATTAAAGGAAACTCTGCCTCTACAATCTGGTTAATCAGTCTCATATCTTTTATACATTTCCACGACTCTCCCTTTGATTTCTTCACAGGCTACACCGCGGTATTGCACAATGATTCTGATGGTACCAGAATACCTTGCTCCATCAGTGCCGAGATAGTCTCAAAAATGGCTTTGTTTACCTCTTGAGACACAGCTTTATTTTAACCTCCCCTACTCCTTCTAATAGGGATACATCATAAGTGCATGTGATCCATAAAATATACTGTGGTCTCTCCACCCCTTTTTCCAACAAGGGAAACTGCGTAAATCTCGATTCGCAATCGCCTCCCATTGTTGGCATATCTATAGTGGGGACAATTGTTCCTGATCACCTTCTTCCTGGCACTGACCTTGACCTGTTTACATATGGCAGTGATTCTCTCTTCTTACTGTACGATAGTCCTCTAGGGCGCTCTGAATATGCTATAGGATCGGGCGTTCTTTCTTTAAGTTGCTCTAGATCAGACCATCTTACTTTCTTCACTGCCTGCAGTCCGCCCTCTGCGGCACATGCACCTCCTCCCTCTTCCCCACAGAAGGATTCTCACTCCTCGTCTGACATATATAGTCCCCAACCAGTGTGACTCTCATCCCCGTCATCCTTGTCTAAGGTCAGTCTACTTAAAGACAAGGCTCTATCCTCAAGACTGAATGGATTATTCTCTTTGCTGCATGATTGCAAGACTAGGGTGTGATCTCCCTTCCCCCAGCTGCCCGATTTGCCACCTTCTCTTAAGTCCTGATAGGGTTTATCAAACCTATCTCTGATGCTCCCTATATCGAAGTTCTCTTCTAGGGTCACTCTAGATGGCCCTGGCGTTGCTCCCTGTAATGGGAGGAACTCCTCTATACTGCTCCATTGTAGTACTGGACTTGGCTCCATTAGCTCTTTTTGAATGCGATCAATATCGTTATCACGCTTTCTCCTTTTTCGTTCTAATTCTTCATCTACTTCTCTTTGTTTACTTGATTCAAATCTAACTCTTCCCTCTTCCTTTTTTGTGTCGTCTCTCCTTATCCCTGCTGTTCTTTCTTCCTCTTCACTTCATCTTTGGATTATTCTGCCTCTTAATTTCTGTGCTTCCTCCTCTTCTCTCTTCCTTTCTTGCTTATCCGTTCTTTAATTGCTCTCTGTCTGTTCTCATATTTGCTTTACTCCTCTGCCCTTTCTTCTTTCTCTTGTTGCTCCTCCTGATACATCTGTTCTCGCCGCTGTCTGCTCTTCCTTTAATACTCGTCTTCTTTCAATATCTTTTCTTGTTCCCTGTCTTTCCTATCCTGTTCGTCTTGATCCCCTCCCGTGGCCTAACTTCCTCAATGTTTTTGCCATCTAGCTTAAGTAATATCTGTCCTCCCATCCATTCATTCTGTACGAGCATTACTTTGTCAGCTTTATCCTTCTCTCCTTTCCATCTCTTGATCTCTTGTTCTATCTCTGTTGATACATTCAATTGCTCGCTTTTCTCTTCCCTATTCGGGAAGACCGTAAATATCTCCTCTTTTCTCTTAATCTCTTCTGGCCTATCGTCATTACTGTAAGCATGCAGTTGGTATAGTGAATTACTGTACCCCGTCACCGCTATCAGTTCCTTTAATGGATACAATCCTACGTCTTCCATGCTATTGCATTTTACCTCAGGCGAGATAAGGGGAGCAGAAGGCTTGACACCTTCCTCTTTACAATGGTTAAGCATCCAATCCTCAGGTGGTAGATCCTCTCTCCATTCCTGGTACGTCTTCCAAAGCTCTAAAATAGCTAACCTTTTCTCCAATTCCTTTCCTGTGTACCAGCGTGCAAGTATGTGGTCATGTTTTGCAATACTGCTTTCGACAATGATCCCCCTTGTGGCAATGGCATGAACATCTTATCTGCCGTGACTTTCACCCACTCTGCACTGTACTGTTTAAGCTTGGGCATGTGCTTTGGCAATCTCTTACATAAATGCATCAGTCTCAATTGACTGTCAATACTTACCAGTTTTTACAAAAATACTTTTAATGTAAAACAAAAAACATGAGCGCGCTCCAACAATCGCAGCTCAAAACCTCTATTTTTCAATACTCCCAGTCTCACTTTGAGTCGGTACCGACAGTTTTGCTATGTCTCCTTGACCTTTTCTCAATTCTCCTTACACAATTGTCACTCTTCGATAACTTAATTTACCACAATTACACACACAGACTAGTCGACTCTCCACATTTATCCTCAGTGATCACTCCTTTGTCTCTGCCCCTAATAATACCCGAATCACAGGATTTGAATTGTCATTTTATATGGACCTGTCCAATATGTATCCAAGTTTACTTCGACTGAGTGTATGACAACTCCTTCTAAACCCCTTGGGTTAGGACTCCCGCACTTTCTCTCTCCTATTTACACAAAAAATAACACTTGTTACTTTTCCCGTTATTTTTAAACTACCGGTTACTTTTCCCCGTTATTTTTAATCTACCACAATCCCATCCCCTCAGTTTGCCATTCCCCTTAGTCTACTCACCATTTGCTCATTCAGCTCGAGGCCTTCGGTATATCGGCCTCCCCTCCATACGACCACTTTCGTCTTCCATCTTCAAAGCACCTGTGGAAACCAGGAGGGATTTTGTCAAAGAGTCTCGATTTTCTTGCAAGAATTCTATATCGGCCGCTCTCCACAGGAACTCTTGCGATTTTACAGCTAGATGGCGGAGGGTACTGGATCCTCCGAAATACTGGAGTCTTACTGGTTGATGGGTCTTGCTACCAAACCATCCGACATACTGCAAAGTGAACCCTTATGGTCCTTTAATTAAGGTAACACATCGTACGATGGATGGGATTGAGAATAACTCTTACACCAAATAAGAAGACCGAATCAGGAAGTTGGCAAAGTGTTTGTTTTATTGTCAATTATCTAAAACAGGGAGTACAACGGACATCAACGGACATCTCACAGCATGGTCTCAATGCATTTTATAAGAAACATTACTTTATAGCAAAAACTTGTCATATGTGACGTCATACTACATGGCAAACTACAAAAGCCTTCATGGAATTGTGATTGGACTAAGGGAGTGTCTAAGTATACTTTTTCATAAGGGATTGGCTTGTGATTGGGTCTCTATAGTCATGTGGGCAACTCATGCCCTCCCTTAGTGCAAGTCATCTTTGACAGTGATTAGAAACACGATATGTCATTGGCTCTCAAACTATACGTCCCTTCGTTATATGTCCCTCTACAATTGGTTGGCACACTTGTACCCTTCTGGAAGATTTGATTCTCTAACAGCACATAAACTGGTACCCCAGGTGCTGGTGGGTGGCCTTGACCATCCATACCTTCCCACCCAATTAGCCCATCATCTTTCATTACTCATGCCTTCTGCCATTCAGATTGCCTTTGAACTTGGCCTTGTAGTAGCTTTTCTTCTCTGGGAATATAAGGGAGTGTGAGCACGTTCTTATCAAGGTCCAGGCTTGCATGCCCACATCCATTTCCATATTGGACTCACATGACAGGAGACTGTGAATCGGCCCATTTTCAGCATTTTTTTCTCGTGAATAAAGAAACTTGGCATTCATGGTGTTCTCTCTTTGTAACTTAACAAGGGATGCCTCGGTGTCTCACAATCACTGTTCTTCAAGTACTGATAACCCATTTTGGCTGCTTTAGCTTTTGACACAAGGCCAAGCAGTCTTCCTTTGGTCCATCTTCTAGCCTCTGCTTATTTCTTTGCTGTGACACACACACAGCTATCAATCCTCCTTTCTCCACGGGTTGAGTTTACTAACATTGTGACACCGAATGTCCAGATTCTACATATATACATATTGGCGGCCTATACGTATAGCCAGCCTTTACGATTACTTGGGGCCTCATTACACGGACAGCGGTAAGGGTTAACGGTCACCGTTAATGGTACCGGTGACCGTTAACCCTTACCGCCTTACTACGAGGTCCCTTTGCGGGTTGGTGACATTAACGCCTGCTTTTTGCAGGCGTTAAAAACCAACCAGCAAAGGGACCAGGGAGCTAATTACGGTACCGCAATTTGCGGTGCCGTAATTAGCACCTTCCCCATTCCCATTATGCCCTATGGGGCAAAAATGGGAATGGGGAAGGGCAATGGGGGAAGGGGGAATTACTGCCCCACCAACCTTGGAATGGGGCGGTAATTCCCCTTTCCACCAAGGCGGTGCCGGTATTTTACCGGCATGGACCAAGGTGCTAATAGCACCTTGGTCCACCGCCGTCCGTGTAATGAGGCCCTAAGTCTACTTGCATTACAGCATCTGTACAGTTATAAAAATGACTTGGATTTTCTGCAGTTCTTCTGCACATGTGCAATATTCATTCCGCACATGAAAGTCTTCTCGATTCTTTACTTCGCCATCTTGTTCTATAAGGTCTATGCTTTCTCTTCTTTAGTCATCTTTCTCAGTGTGTCACGCTCATTTCTTGTTATGTCACCAGTCTCTCCTTTTCACATCTTCACACTTCTTCGGGGCTCTCCCTCAGGTGACCATCATCTCTTCGGGGATACATCATATAGGGTTTTCTCAGTGGATACCTTCTCTCAAAGGCTCTTTGTGGTATAGGTACCATTAATGGTGTTGCATATGTCGCAATTTCTGGTTTCCAACATATAGGCAAAATATGGGATGGGACTTCCTGCAGAGGCATTCAGCTGCTCCTCCATGTACTTTCAAGCTGGCGCAAATGCTGTGGATTCTAATGGAATCCGCCTGAATTGTACACCAGCAAAAAGCCGGCGGATGCCTTAGAAATCAGTTGTAAAAGCTACCTGCCATGTGTAAATGGAAGGCTGTGTTTACTCATTTTGCATGGAGGAGTGCAAATGGGTGGTATACAAGCAAGTGTGCCAACTTTTTACACTCCATTGTTGCACTCTGCATAAAATGGAAGATTATGTGAACGGGCCTGCCTATGCAAACCTGTAACTGTAACAGGTCCCCTCTGTGTAAATTACACAGAACACAAGAATGAGCTCCTTCATGCTCTCTCCAAAACGATGGACAATATTGTATGCCGCAGGTCGGACAACCAACAATGCCCAAGCCATCCTCAAGGCTGGCCGCTATGAGCAAAATCAGCACATCTTCTCTTTTACAATGCACTGGGTTGTAAATGTTGTTCATTTAGAGTACCCTAGAGAAGTATAGTTGTGTGACAGATCTCCCAGTTGTGTGCGAAACATGCTTCCACACCATAATACTAGAAATCAATAAAAATTGCAAGCAACTATTCCTATGTATGTAATGCAAACTCTCACAAGTTGAGAATTGGATACGCCAGAAATGTCTATTTTCCAGTTCTTTGTGTTTTAAGGTTATCCTGAGATGTCATATAGTCTGCTTTGATCACATAAAGGCAAATGTTCTAAGTATCAAACCTCAGTGTTGCCCATGCAGGTTGCTGCCAGATTTATTGCACTCTATATTCTATTATTACAGGTCGGCAGTCACAGGCCCTCCTTTCTCAGCATATTTATTTGTTTATTTGAATTTTGTTTAGCGCTGGCGCAGAAGTACCACATGTTTTCAGAAAAGGATTAGAGGTTTAGGATACACAAGCGATGGCATTGGAGGAGGGCAGAGTTATGTGTGGGGAAACAGGTATGTTTTGAGGCTCTTTCTGAAAGATGTGACGGAGGATGCAGTGCTTGTGTGGAGAGGTAGGGTGTTCCATCCCCTGGGTACCCAATACGTAAATGCTTGTTTTTGTGGGCATGTGCGTTTGCAGAGTGGAATGTGTTTAAGGTGTTGTCTGGCTTGTTTGGTGTTTGTGTGGGTGATGGGTTTGAGTTTGCCATGAAGGTAAAATGGACTTTTGAGGTGGATGGTGTTGAATGCAATGCAGAATTCTTTGACGGCAATTCTCTGGGCTTTGGGAATCCAGTAGAGCTGGGAAAGAGCAGGGGTGATGTATGAATGTCTGCGTAGTTGGAGTATGAGTCTGGCTGCTGCATTCTGTATGGCTTGCATGGGTCAAGAGTGTTGATGGGGAGTCCATTGAGGAGTGCATATCTATAGACCAGCTTAGAGAGAACCAGTGCTTGGACTGCGGTGCAGACGTCGTCAGGAGGAAGGATACATCTGCTGTTGCGTAGAGAATGTAGTTATAGATTGCATCTTTTGGTGACAGGAGCTATGCGTTCTGTGAGGGAAAGGTGGGGGTTGTTGGTGAAGCCAATGTATTTAAAATGTGTGAGAGGGATATGTGTGGGTTGTCCATGGCGAACTCTGGAATCCAGGAGGCAAGGTTGGGTTTGTGCCTTGAGGGACAGATGAGGAGTTCTTCTGTTTTTGAAGGGTTCAACTTGAGGAAGTGGGTGGCCATCCAGCTGGTGATGGTCGAGAGACAGTTTTGAGGATGTGGAGATGTGAAGGGGAAGACATGTGAAAGTATATTTCTGTGTCATCTGCGTAGTAATGGAAATGCATTTTGGTTTTGTTGCTAAGGGTCTGCCCAAGAGAGTCAACATTTAGGTTGAAGCGGAGTGGCAATAGGGAGGAGTCTGGCAGGACCCCATATTTGACAGGGGTGAGGCCTGATCGATAAGGGGGCATGGAGACAATGTATGTACTGTCAGTGAGGGTTTATAGTGAAAATTTTCGAAAACAATAATGTCGAAAGTCATTATTTCGAGAAAAAAATGTCGAAAAAAAAAGTCTAATTTTTTTTTCGATGCGTTTTTTTTTCGAAATGGGGGGTTCCCCCCAACCCCCCTTTTTTATTTTACCCATTTTTTATACTTACCAAAGCCAAAAAATACATATAAATAAAAAAATAATACATTCGACTTTTTTTTTTCGACATTATTTTTTCGACATTTTTGTCATTCGACATTATTTTTTCGAGATTATGACTGACCACCGTCAGTGAGAAGGAGATGAACTAGCCAAGTACGGTGCAAGAGAGATTCATCCTGTGGGCTACGATGTCTAGTAGAATGGTGTGGTCCATGGTATCAAAGGCTGAAGATAGATAAAGGAGTATGAATAGTGATGTGTATCCTTTGTCTCTGTAGAGGTCATCAAGGATGTCAAGAGTAGCGGTCTCAATGCTGTGTTTAGGCAGAAAGCCAAATTGGAAGGGGTTGAGTAGGTTTTTTGTTGTGATTTCTTGTTGCTGTTGGGTAGTTAGAAAGTGTTCCATGATTCTGGTGAGGTATTGTAGGCTAGTAATGGGAGAGACAGGAGTTGATAATGTGGAGCCAGCGCGGAGCTACTGCGGTGATGCAATTGGATTTCATTTATTTTGATAATGTATTTATTTTTACTGCTTGAGCTGGGCACGCATCACCCAGGAAACGTGCAGGTTTATTTTTGGGCAGTGAGGGTGACCAGGGTGTCGGTGTTGATGGGGCGGAAGGTGTGCCATCTGTTGGAATGTTTGGAAGTGGGGTTTGTGAGTGGGAGAGCTGAGGGGAGAGCTGTCCTGCTGTTGTGTATTTTGGAGTTTATTTGGTTCATAAGGGAGATGCATACTGCAGTGGATGGGGGTGCGGAAATTGTGGATGGTGGTTTAGAGAGGGACTTGACGATGTTTAATAGTTTCTGGGTATGATTGTGTATGGCTCTTTTATAGTCATGGTGGCAGTGTCTAATTGGTAGCATGGTTGAGCGGCATGGGTTCTTTTCCCAGGCACTTTCTAGGCATCTGGCTTCCTGTGTGATAAAGAGGAAGGAACTGTTGAACCATGGTTCGTGGTGGTTGTTGTGGGTTGCTTGTAATTTGAGGGGGGAATTTTGTCGAGTGCCAGTGTGATGATGTTGTATTGATGGAGTAGAGTGGAGGGATGTGTAGGGGGGAAGGGGTTAGTGGTATGAGTGGTGCTAAGCAATATGTTTGGTTTGTCAGGCTTGGGGGTAAGGGGGTGTTTGGCAGGTGGTGGGATTTTGTGAGGTATGTGAGTGTGAAGGGGATAGCAAAGTGGTCACACCATGATACCCAGTTTCGATTATCCATGTAGACATGATTTGTGCTTGCGATCAAAAGCTCCAGGGTGTTTCCAGCAATGTGTGTGGGATACTGGCAGTGTTTTTCAGGCACTGACTGTAGGCAAAAGGTCGGTGTGTTTAAAATAGCTTTGGCCTGCACCTGTTGATCAGCGCACACCTACTGGTAAAAAGAGAAAAGAGATGTCACAGCCATGTTATGTTTTGGTTATACCGAGTGGCTGCACCTCCATATTGAGCTAAAGGCAGCATGTTGGCAAAACGCCAAGTATCATAGGTGCCTGGTTGACTAAACCACATGGCTGGCACGCATGCGCTGCCGTCACTCTGGGTGATTTAAAGCAGCAGCTGTGCCACAGCAGCATGAATGATGCAGCCTTACTGGAGTAGTGTGCAGGCACGGGTCAAAGTGAATGCCAACACCTTCAATCCATTCATGAAAATTGATGAGCCTGGCTAATGCCACTCATGCTACAGTTGCAGCACTGCCCAGCCATTTTTAGAATTGGATACGATGAGCTAGGCATTTGAGTCTGTCAGCCTTCAGCCAGCAAGTTTGCAATGCCATCACAGAAAATGTGTGCACACTGAGTCTCATTGACAGTGAAAATGAAAAGAATTAAGAAAAGTTATCAGAAAATGCACAAAGCAAATTCTGGTGATGACATTGGAAACAGAATCGTAAGTGCAGAGTTGCAAATAAGTCCCAGTGCTCTGCCCTGGCAAACATTTGTACAAATTAATCTTTGCCCCTTCCCAGGCTCGGAATGGCCTGTAGGGCAACAGGGCAATGCCCAAACCAAAAACACAAAATGCTAGTGTGGGCCAGTTTTCTTTGGTCAAAGAGGGCCACTTTTTTGGCCCATGTGGGCCAGTTTGATGAGTTACTTCACCATGCGGCTAGTAGTTTTGACCAGAGTTACTGAATAAATATTCTCAAAAATGCACAATTTGCATCACATTTGATCAAAAACATTCCCTTGGGTACTACCCAAAAAGTCTGTGACAAAAAAGCAGCCAAGCCAAAAAGTCCTACCTTAGGGAAGGGGCAGGGTTGGACTGGGGCATATATAAATCCTGAAATATCCAATTGCAACAAAATAGGAGAAAAATTAGAACGATCTGTACATTATAGTTACGGTTTTTGAGTCCTTTGTGGGTCGGATTTGACATTACGTTGGGCAGTCTTTTATTGACTTCTTGCGAGATATTTTGGATGTCATTCTTGATCAGTTGTCTTAATTAATTTCAGGATTCTGGTAGTTTCATCATCTGGTAATCAAAGAGTATTGACCTTCTCGGAAATTAATGTTACATTTCTGAGTATGGCATGTTCAGCAAGATGAATTGTCTAACAAAAGCTAAAGACAGACAGGAGTGCACATGTGTCACCCATTTTGACATAGTAATCCTAACATTCAATGGGAAACAAAATAAATACTGGGAACAACAGGAGAGAAGATAATTAGAAAAAAAAAACGTTTCAGCATCCAAATCCCTGAACCTGCAAGGGTGCTTGGAAATAAAACATCCAATCTAATCCTAAATCATACTTTGTGCCTCATTACGGGTCCGGCAGTAACCCTGTCTGTGCTACCGGTGGGTTGCAGCCGGACCCGTAAAGTCAGGTGCCGGTAATTTTCTTAATCCCCATTCCCTTTGTGGACTCTATGGGAGTGGGGACACGGAATGAATGGCCCTGTTGTTAATGGTGCCAGTGGTTCCGTGATGGCTCTGCTTCCCGTGACTGGTGCGCTCAGCAGGGTCAGACCTGTCGTGCACACCGACTACGTCAGGCAAACATGTAGTTTTCCGGTCTGTAAAAAAGGGTGCTGGTGAACCTTCCAGCACCCCTATTTCCGGACCGGCAAACTTGTCATGAGGAACATTGATTCAATAATCAATATTATGACACCAACCTGCAGTTAACAGCAAATACATATCAGTTTTGGAGATCCCATATGCTATTGGAAAGAGGAAGGACATAATCTTGTTGTGTGAAGTTTTAAAGCTCAGTCCCTCTTGTAAAGATAGACTACAATACTACTTAACAGTGAAATTACACAACATACCCATCCCGGCAAAGGATCTTCCAAAAAACGTACAGAAACCAGCAGAACTGGATTAAGAGGGAAAAACCTCGGAAATGACGGCTGCACTTGCAAATGATGCATTTTCATATTCACTGGAAAAATATTTATTTCCCACCTTTGATAGGTCCAGAAAGAAACTAATGTCATCCCTTCACGCTCTCCACAGCGTGGCATTAGACAGAAACACAAGGCACACGGTTTTTCCTAAGCCGAGTGAGTGGTTAAGTATGGGAATGGGTTAATGCTGATCTACTCTTGTACAGGCTTCACCAGTATGGCACTTACATTTGAAATGGTTAGAACACAGGTGTACAAATGAGGAGTAATTTGTGCTGGGTATGAATACCACCTCCACCAACAAGTTTCCGAATTGGCTTTCGGATGTTTTTTATTGTATTGGTTGTGTTGCTTTTGTTTACCCTTTGGCAAATAAACCAAATATACCGTAGGGCAGGGGTCTTCAACCTTTGGCTCTACAGATTCATTGGACTTCAAGCCCCATCAGCCCAAGCCAGCATAGTCAATGATGAGAGTTCATGGGAGAAGTGCTCCAAAACATCTGGAGAGCCAGCAGTTGCAGACCACTACTGTACGTAGCATGGGACTGAAGCTTATGTACGCTTGGTGCAGGTGCCCTTTAGTTTCATCCCCAAAAACAGTTGCAGAGGCTTGCCTGGTGTGTGATGTATGAGAATGTGCTAACACTCATCTACAATGGAACTGCAAAATACCCTTGCATTGTGGTAGGGCCAAGGCTGGTGTCTCCTGTGCAACGGAGCCAGAAAGGCATAAGACCCTGGATATCCTACGCCACTTTTTCGTTCCCACTCCTCAGCAACACTTTTTCTATACTGGCATATGTGAACCTGTCCAATTCAGCTACAGATCTGTGGGAACTTTATTTTTTTGTTTATTTTGCTGCTTATGTAACTTTGTAACAAAAGGCAATGTGGGTTTAAAGCTTAATCCGCAAACAGAAACAGAAAAAGACGCACTCAAAGTCACACTGAGTCTTAAATAGTACAGTGAAATGCAATGGTCACTTAGTGTAGTGTAAAAACAAAGAGGTGATCGCTGGAAGCTTTAGAATGAATCTTAACCACTGGCATTGCTCGGGGCAACCCTCCAGACCATCGCTCTTCGCCTGCCAAGCCATTACAGAAGGAGAAAGACCATATGCAAATCAGGCTTGGTCCCACCACAAAAGGGGCAGTCCAGCCTGAACTTCTAGGTCACATCCCTTCTGCACGAGACCACAAGAATCCCCAGACATGTTTCAGCCTTTCATCGGTGAGGAGTAACTTAGTGTAGTGTGCCAAGGTTTAGTTTTTGAGAACACATCTATATACTCAACAGTATCTTGCTTTCTTTCACTCCTATGGTATCTCTCCACTTGAATTGTGGATTTTGGCTACTGTGGGTTCAGAGTACCACAAGGATCTAAATGTGTAAATCTCCTGCAAAATGTCTAGTAGCCTCTTGCAAGGTGTTAACACCCTTTCACATAGGTGATTCTTGCCTGCACACAATGCAAAGTGTTAATAGGCCAGATGAAGTTTCCTTGCCTTCATGGCTGTACTGAAGAAAGTACATGATGAAATAAAACACTGCTGATCTGTACATGCCTTGTGTACACTGACTCCTATGTCTACACCATGTAAGGGACCCTATTCTGAAGGCAACCATATAGTTATTAATAGCGCATTGCAACTATTGTATTGCTGGCAATACCTTCGCCGTTTCCAAGAAAGTAAACACTTGGGTGGTTCTTGATGGGAACTTTCCATGAGACCCAATGTCTCTCATATTCGATCTACGTGTGGTCTCACCACCATACGAATAAACTACATTCGTCCCTTTCTTACTGCGGAGAATGGTGCTCTGCTTGCTACAGCACATGTCAATTCAAGATTGGATTACTATAAAAGCATGCTGCTAGGCACCACAGACCTCAATATTCAGGCCCGGCAGGTCGCCCAGAACAATGCTGTTCGAGCAATCCATGCCAGGACAGCCCTGCGTTAGCTACCAATAAAACATAGGATCACACACAACATCTTGACCCTGGCTTTCAAATGCCACTCTAAAATCTGCCAGGCTTATTTTATCGATCGTGTTAAATTGCATGTTAACACAAGGAACCTTTGTTCCTCCATTGCGCCTACTTTCATTCTGCGCAGATGTAAACTGGCTCGCTTTGGAGGGACTTCTTTTGACGTCCAGGCTCCCTTACAGTGGAACCTCCCATACACCTGGCTGCCAACCTGCCTTCCTTCAAGAAGGCAATAAAAACGTATCTGTTGAATCTTAATCCGGGCTAATTTATATTTGTCCTTTGGTTGCCCCTGACCCCTTCTGATCTTCTTGCTCCTTACCTTTTTGGTGTCTGTCTTGTCTTGTCCTTTAGTGCACTCTGAGGCCTGTGGGTGTGTGGTGCTTTTTAAATTGTAAATAAAGAAAATAAATAAATAAACTCATTCAACTAGTTGACCTACTGGATATCAGGTATAGCAGGTGAAGTAGCCCATGAGTTGCAATGCAATATTAGTAACTGCATGGTTGTTTGCATGGTTGTCTTCATAATAGTGATCTTTACATGCCATAGACATAGGAGGCAGGGTGTACAAGTACCTGCAGTGCTGGGAAGCATCCACCTAGAGATGAGCACCAAGCTCAGAGAGCTCATTGGTTCTGGACATCCATTACAGTAATCCAGCAATCTTAAGAGCCTCATCACAAGTTGGGCGGTATCCCCAGCGGTATTACCACCGGGGCTATTAGCGTTACCGGCGAAACGGTAAGTCCCCATTCCCCATTGGGCCCATTCGGGAATTCCCCATTTCCCATTGGGCCCAATGGGGAATTTTCAGCGCTACTACCGCCGGCGCTTTTAGCGCAGCATTAATAGCACCAAAAATTGGCAAAATCGCTGCAGATTTGCCCCCAGCTCAGAGGTGGGGGTAAATACTGCCAAACCCGTGATTTGGCAGACCCTTAAATGTGGCGCTAACAGCATTACCACCACATTTAAGGGTTACCACCAAACTCGTGATGAGGCAGCTAGTATTATCCTCTCCTGTTCTGCAATCTACTATCAGACACTGGAAAAGCTGTTGTATGTGTGTCTCTCTCCCTCTAAATGACAGAGAGTGTGATGGCAGAGAGTTTGTGATGTCATGAGTGGAATGTGAGTGCATAACGGAATGATCTAAGCACGAGTGTTCAACCTGTCTCAGTTGGGAAGGTGTATCCTGGGTGGTGCATACCAGTGGGTCCGTCTCTAATATTATTGTACTTAAGATGCATCTGAATACAGCTACTTAACTTAAAGACTTTCCTGAGAATCTGCAGATCCTACCTCATAAAAGAATTCACTCACAAAATTGGATAATTAAGCACTGAAAGGGTAATTGCTGTACAGTACTGTATCAGTTGGGGTACCGTGGGGCGTTGTATACAGAGCTTTTTGGATGTTTTAGCCTTCTCCACACATTTTAAAATATCCAAAAATGGCTTAACTAAAGCAGTGATCATGCAGTACTACATATTGTAGTAGGTTAGGGTACACTGCACATACAATACATGCTACCCATACCTACTTAGGACAGTTCACTCCAGTTCTTTTAGACCAAACAGTGCATATTTGTATGTTGCTATGACAACATTCCCTCTTGCTTCTGCTTCACTTTAGACTCTGTGCAAGACTATGAGAGGACTGTGTGGCATCTAAAGACAATCCTGTTGCAAGGCCATTGGATGAACATCAGCTTAGGTGTGATCTGTCATACTAGGCTCTGAAATGGAATTGGAAGACTGCAAGGAGAATTATATTTGGGTGGTAAGCAGGACAGTGGGCCTCATTACGAGGAAGGCGGTAGAGGGTTAACGGCGCCAGTAGAGCTGCCGGCGCCGTTATCCCTCTACCGCCTCATTACGAGGTCTGCTCGCGGGTCCCGCTAAGGACATCTGGTAAAACCAGGCGTCCTTAGCGGGACCCGCTAGCAGACCAGGATACTAACAACGGGCTCGTCATTAACAGGCCCGTTGTTAGCATCCTCCCCATTCCCATTGAGCCCTATGGGCGCTCGAATGGGAATGGGGATGTACTTGTTAAGGGTCCCAGGAAAGGGAATTACCGGGCCCTCCAAGGTCGGAATGGCTTGGTAATTCCTCATTCCTGGCACCCGGACCCGGTACCCGGTATGGGGGTAGCCATGACGCTGGTTACCTCCATACTCGTATTGAGGACCAGTGTTCTTTTCCTTCATTAGAACAATGCCTTACTCTGACTCTTTGGGCACCCATGTGCATTATGTTTGGGATGTAACAAGAACAGTGTTCACTTTTTGTTTATAATAACCATGCCTTATTCTGATTATTTGAGCACCCCGGTGCATTACTTTGGGAGGCAAACAGGACAGTGCTAATTTCTTTTATTGTATAGTAACACTGCCTTAGATTCTGGAGGCTATGCATTATGATCTGTGGCTTCAAGATGGAAAGCAGAGGGTCCACATGAAGCTCTTGATGGAAATGGGGGAAAACTTTGAGGATGGCATATTCATGGACAAGACATCTGCTGCCCTCGAACCGTTCAACAGGAGGACCCACAGAAGGATAGTGCCACTTTTGAGCAAGCACACACGAAGCATGCTGTTAAAGTACATGTCAACGACACATCTGCAAGATGGATTTAGGACCCTGATATACATTAAGGGGAATACTGGACAGAGCCTTTTTTAAAAGATCATAATTATGTAGAGACGGTTTCCATAAACATGGCAGTATTACTGAGAGGACACCCACAAATTATTAATTGTACAGGAAAATAACCCCAAGCAGCCTTTATGGGAGAAGAGGGGCTCTTGGGTGGTCTAAAGGTCTACGGACAGCCATGATCTAATTTTAAATTATTCTGGCCACACATTTATGGGTATCTGAAGCATGTGAACAAGCCCCAAAACAAGGCAGAACTATTGAAGAGCATCTCAAGGTTTTGGAGACAGGTTGTAAACATAGCAGCCTATGCAAGGACATCGAACCACTTGGGGAAGATTCTCCCCGTGGTCGTAGAGTTTAATGGTGCTGCTACAAATTTGAGAATGGATTGTATGCCTCCCCCTGAATTCTCATCCCATTATGTTATTTTATGTTTTCTACTGCTCTGGTCACCCAATAAATAAAATAATAAATAAATAAAATAAGTAAGTACAAACTAGAATAAGGATTTATTGCGAGAGCAGCACGATACAAATAAGTGTGCGCAGTAGCTGAGACAAGAATTTCCTACTGTATAGCGGCACAGAAGGATGACATTTAAAAGGCAAGAAGTGTCAATCTTCCGGGGAAAATGTTAGCGTTCACAAATGTTTGATACCTTCCCTCCTCTTTTTTATTTTTCCAAAACTGGCTCTTCAACTATCTTTCCTCGGTCTAGAACTGGACATTCTGAGACCAGCAAAACATTAGATCATATCCCTTATCACAGGCCTCCACGACTATCCCAATCCTATTGAACTACCCTTACTCTTACCCTGCAACCGTGCCCCTTTTATCTATGCCCTCATACTAAGAGTCATCTCTGATGGATAATTCAAAGTATTTGCTTTTTCCTTCACAGCTGTCGCCTTTGCCCACAATCACATGTAGACCTTGTTTCCTGGCACTGGTCTGTACAAGGGTGTCCCTATCCCTTCCCCAGAGCAGGGACAGTTCCCATGGATACCACCACCCACACCCCGATGGGTAGGAAGGGGTGCTTCACTTTCTAAAATAAAATCCCTGTTAACAGGAGATGGGCTACACTTTAAGTTCTTTGATGACTAATGGACACAGACACCAGACTGAATTTGTATAGGGATCCCAATGGGGACCCCTCTAAATTAAAACACGTTTAATCTTTAAAACCTTACCTTAGGATTTCCCTGGCATGAGCTCCATCTAAGCGGGGACTGGCTACATCAGCTCACCCTTCCTTGGAGGTGTCTCAGGGTCCCTTAGGATGAGCCTGCTGCAACCTATCCCCTTCCTAACCTCAGGTACCACCCTGTTAAAATCCCTGTTAACAGGAGATGGGCTACACTTTGAGTTCTTTGATGACTAATGGACACAGACACCAGACTGAATTTGTATAGGGATCCCAATGGGGACCCCTCTTAATTAAAACACGTTTGATCTTTAAAACCTTACCTTAGGATTTCCCTGGCATGAGCTCCATCTAAGCGGGGACTGGCTACATCAGCTCACCCTTCCTTGGAGGTGTCTCAGAGTCCCTTAGGATGAGCCTGCTGCAACCTATCCCCTTCCTAGCCTCAGGTACCACCCCACGGAGTGTGAGGCCAGAGGATGGCCTCCATGGGTGATCCCATCTTTGTCACGCCAGACTACCTCCCCTCTACCCCCTACTCAAAACCATGTCCATCTTTACAGCCGACCCCTACTTAACCTTTACACTATGTCGCATACCCCCTAATATCTCAACTCTCTTCTCCCCCCTGCTTAGTATTCACTCTACATAACATTAATTAAATAAATATATGCACATAACTACTCATATGAGGAGGGACATTGTAGATGTTGTTTGGTTATTTCCCCCCCTTCCATTGACTGCCCATGGCCATGCTAAACGCTATGGCCATTCCCACCCACTTCCTGCCAATCCCACCGAACACACATCCTCCTGGGATCTCTTTGAGCTAAATTTACCCAGACTTAAAATCAAAGTTTGCACTCGAAGTGCATCCTGCATTTTTTTTAAAAGCAGCCTTCTGAGAGTCTTCTGAGAGCTAAAGGTTTGATTGGTGCTGGGAATGTGCTACACATGTCATAGAAATGTCTTAACCAGGTCTGCTTTTAGCCACTTGATGTATAAGCAGTATGGTGTCCTTCACTGAAGTCCTGCTCAAAACAATCATTAGCAAATCCGACATTTTCAGCTTGTGGACAGGTAATAGATAGGCAGTTGCCAATCCCTACTATCATATGCCCAGGTATGTGCACCATTTTCATGCTGATACCATTAATGGCCAGTTAGTACCGCTACAGCAAATACTTTTCCTATGCCTAGACAAAAGGCACACAACTGTCTGCTTTGACAATGTGTGTTGGAAATGTACCGTCTTTGTACAATTCCATGTGCATTATCAGTAAATGGTGTGGATTGTTAAAAGATGCTTCTAAGCACTTACATTCTTAAAGACCTTTCTACAGACATCAAAGGCAGCGAAAAGTCTCCTTGGCGCTGGGGCTTTACGAATACGATTCCAAATTGCAGTGAAGTTTGATGTGAAAAAAAGTAGTCGGAAAATTCGTTGACATTCATATAAATGGTCAGTTCCTACAATTTCGCTACTTTATTAAGTTAAACCCTTGCCAACGACATCTGTGCCCAGCCGGCAGAAAAAGATTTCAATCAGAACTGCGCCGGCTCATCCCTTCATCCTTCCTAGGTTGATAAATTGAGTACTTTAATTTGGTAATCATGATCCTAGTATTATATTAGTAATATTAATATTATCGTTATTATGATTATTATTAATATTATTATTATTATTAAGCTTGTAGCGATAAAGAAGAATTCAAAAGTTCACCTTATTATGGGTTAATTGTATACCCGCAGGTCTTGTCAAAACTCAGAGAGGACAGTATTAGGAGCGAGTCTAGGAAGGAAAACCAATGAACTGCCTCATGTTTTGTTGGAGAAACATGTATTTCGATCTTGTTTTTATTTGCTGAAAATGAAAACAAGCTTCACCAAAACACTCCTTGTAAAGGGCATATTGATGGCTGGAGGAGTCCTATTTCTGGGTGATCTACATATTGAAGATACAATAGTTCATACAATACACCAGATAGCCGTGGCTAAGGAACTGGAAACACTAATTGGGCACAAGAAAAACATTAAATTCATCTTCGGAAATTAATACATTTTCAGATTTTTACAGAAATGTACAGTTGTGCATTCCCGTGTTGACAGTGGTTGAGGAGCATTGCGGTAGGACAGTGAGAACAGTACTATAAGACTCTGGGGATCCCTCCTGAGAGAGGAGTACACTGGTGACCAATCACTGTTGCAATGTTCATCATTTCTGGGGTTCCATTGTTCCAGTGATGGGGAGTCAGGAGAGGGAACAAGCAAAATCAGGAGGCTGGACAGGGTGGGCGGTGTCTGTTGGCTGAGCACAGGTTGGGTTTATAAAGCGCAAAGTGGTGCATAGCAGGGGAAAGACTCAGCCCAAAGGAAATTGACAACGGCAGTGGACTAAGGAGCCATTTTGCACTGAAAGTCAGCCCGCACGAAGGGATGTGTTTGAATGGTCAAAGAGGTGGAGGGAGGTTGTAGAGCGTAATAGTAGTAACGTTCAATACCTTGTTAAGAGTTGCAAAGGAGTAGATAGGGAGTGCCGTGAGGAGGGTGGAGCAATATTCAAGTCTAGCGAGGGCCAGGGTGGCGATAAGTGTTTTTTCTGAGGTGCGGGGGGGGGGGGAATTTTCAGATGTTCAGGATGTTACCCCACAGCAGTGGAAGTGAGTACATGCTGAGAGAATCCCCATATTCTGAGGTTCGGGGAAAAGAGTAAGGAGATCACATGGAAAGAGCATAGGACAGGGAAGAACCGGCTCAGGCATTGGAGGCGGGAGAAAGACCTTAAAAGTGTTCAATATCTGGCAATCCAGCGCCACCCAGGGAGGTATATCAGAAAGGCAGTTTATCACATGAGAGGAGAGGACAGCTCAAGGAGTGAAGGAGGGGAGGAAGAGGATTTGACTATCCTCAGCAAATAGATGATCTGAGGAGCTGAGTTTACAGAGGGAGGGGAAGAGCGTGATCAGGCTGGGCGAGGACGGACTCTTGTATTATCTCTACTCAGGAGTTCAAGGAAGGTAATCACTCAGGTAGGAAGCTCCCCCGACCCCCCCAAGGAGGATAGTGCCCTGAAAGCCAGGATTTGAGAGAGACTAGAGGAGGTAGGGAGGATACAATGTGCTGTAGATGGTAGAGAATACAGGTAAAGAGAGTGGAAGAAATAAAGCAGCAGCCACCAGCAATGAGAGAGTAAGAAAAGCAGGAGCGTCCTCTCTTCATAGAGTGTCTTCAGTGGAGTCTAGATTTGAGCGGGGCATAGGGTCTATTGTCCTCCAGGTAATCAGTGATGCAGTTGAAGACGGCATGCTTGAGAGCGTTGGAATGATGGAGGCTGGGTCGCTGCTGTTGGGGACGGGTTTCTTTGAAATGGTGTATGATGATGGAAGTTTGGCTGAAGTGCAATTTAAAGTGTGATTGGGCTGAGCTTGAAGGCACCTTATCGGGAAACATAGGAGTGAACCATTGCAGTCAATCAATTTCTTTTTTGTACATATTTTTCATTCATGGATTTAATGCTACAGCTCAACAAGCCGGTGGAAAATATTGTTCAACGAAAACCAACATTGAAACACTTGTCAGACCAAATGGCGTTGGAGGCTAGTGATTTTTGGGGAAAGATATTAATTTACCTCCCTGTATATAGTTACTTAATGTAGATATTTTCTTGTCTTAAACATGTTATAACCTTGCATAATGTCATCAAAGAGATTGATAAAAGATATATGGATACGTCAACCAATTTGGAAAATTGGCCCTTAGTTTGTAGCCTCTCATAGCTTCGCGTTTGCCGCCTGGTGTGACCCCTCAATGATTTTGAGTTTCTAAGACAGCCTTGCTGCGATTGGACCATTCCTTAATGGTCAGGCCACAAAAGCGGTTAATGGAAACATCAGTGGAGGCCAGAAAGAGAGCCTGTTCTAAGATGGCCTGATGTATAGTCTTGTAAGGTAAGCCCCTGTGCATTTGGCAGCCATTTTACAATACGTGCATTGGGACTTAAAGATGGAAGCCTTCTTTTGACACTAACTGCTTAATGCACGCATTTCACAACCGTGTTGTCTATATCTCATTTGGACGTGTCCAATGACGCACGCGAGGGTACATCTGGAGACCATGTAAGGTCAGTGTTTTCCAAAACCAGGGCAGCAAAGGGCCGGCCTCGATTGGTCGAGAGCTTCTCGGCTGCTCTATAATGTCCTGCTTCATAGTTTCCATGCAAAGAAACGTCGAGACGCTGAAAAGGACATGCAATATGAAGAGTAGTGGCCACGCCCCTCCAGCTGTGACCCAATATCCAGCGCTGAGAAGGGGGTCCGGCTTTGAAGAACCGACACAGGATGCTGGGAGCCTCTCTCTGCACAGCCCAGGGCAGAATACACCAGCAGGGTTTGACAGGACGCCAAGTCAGTTCATTAGAAACATCTTTTGTCTGAAGAACGCAATATTGTTCATGGGCTGTTTTTGCTGGCTAAAGCATTAGATGTCAGGCAGCAGAGAAGCGGCCCATGGGAGCCGGGTTCATAAAGTTATTAGTGGGGCCCAGATGTATTGGTCAGTTTCGAAAATGCACACTAAAAGGGAGAGCGGCTGGGGCAGGGCACCTCTCTTTGGTCACCTAATGCTTCGCCAGGTGCTTTTCACAGTTTTAACCTTTGCAAGCGTTCAATGGCAGCACATTATGACTGCAACTCCTAGCCAACATGAATGCCACGTGACGACTGACAATGAAGCAATGTCTTGGATTATTGTCGAACAATACCATGCATCCTTTACTTCAAGACCCTTACTCATTCCCAGGCTATTAAGCAGAATCTGGGCCCTGTGATCAGAATAAAAAGATTACCCAATTACCCCACCCCCATTGGGAGTTACACAACTGGGGTGCAGAGTTCATAGGTCTGATGAGCTCCAATCACAGTTGTGGGTGGACGCAGAGGACCATGGGTTGGTCATGTCTCTCTGGGCCCTGCCAGAGCAGAGTGTGGTACGGTGTCACACCCCCAGACACCTCCAGGTCTATTCCAGAAAGTAGGCTGAGTAGCCTCGCCCTGTGGAGGATCCTGGTGAAGGATGGAGGCAAAATCAGAGGGGAGGTGTGGCCTAAGATGAGCGTGGAGGGAGAGCTGCTGTACATTCTGAAGAAAGGGCTAAGGGCCAATGAATAGCCTGTGACACAGGGCGTCTGTGCTCGTGGAGTGCCTGGTCGCAGTCCCCCATCCATGCTACAAACATCTTCAGCATGACCTAACCTGCACAGAAGAGGCTCTGGGGCTCTGCAGGGACGAGTCACTCAGTCGAACTTGTTTATTCGAATTTAGTTCATCATATAGTGAACAATTCGACGTACATACAATATACATAATAAATACATTCAATATAGAACCACGTGTTAAATACATGTTTTAAACTCGATACAATACTCAGCTGTACTTTGCCTAAAATCAAGGGTCTTCATTGATATGATATATTTTATTTATATTGCGCTCATACACAGGTGTTTCAGAGAGCGACAAGGGAGGGGGAAACACGGGCGAACAAAACAACGATCTTACTAGGCCCAATGACATTGAGAACACGCAAGTGCATGGGAGAGGGGGAGGGGAAAAGTGAAAGGAGGGAGGGGAGAAAAAGGAGAGTGCGGGGCAAGGAGACACAGGTAAATAATAATAAATTGATAAATAATAAGGCAGCAAACAATGGTAGTGCAGCTAGCAAGTGGCAAGTGCTGGGTTTAAGGCGGCAGACTGAGTATGCCTGATAAGTGCTGGAAGAAAGCGAGGGGGGGGGGGCTGTATGGGTACAGATACATACCTCAGTGCAGCAGTGCGGGAGGGTGGCAGGGTGAGCAGGTACCTGGGCCCGGAGGACAGGGGGTGGCCAGGTGCACAGTGCCGAAGGGGGACAGAAAATGAGCAGGGTCGAGGGGAGGCGAAGGCAGAAGCAAAGAGGAAGGTCTTGAGGTGCTTCCGGAACCGAAGATGGTTCCACTCGAGTTTTAGTGTGGCAGGGAGGCTGTTCCAGAGGGATGCCCCAGCCAAAGACAGAGATCGACCCTCAGCTCATTTCTTTGAAAAACGACTGACCCTGGGGAGTTAGAGGTAGAGGAGCGGAGAGCTCAAGAGGGGCGGTATTTGTGGAGGGATAGCTGAAGGTATGTTGGACCCAGGCCCCAGAAAGCCTTGTGGACAATGCTGAGGGTTTTGAATTTAATTCTTGCATCCACAGGGAGCCAGTGGAGAGATTTCAGAGCTGGAGCGATACGATCCCAGGGCTTGAGGCCAAGGGCAAGTATTGCAGTCCTGTTCTGGATAAATTGCCAAGGATGGAGAGTAGAGGCAGGTAGATTTAGAAAGAGGATGTTGCAATAGTACAACCTAGAGAGAACCAGAGCTTGGGAGACAGAGAGATTCTGGGGGAAGGAGAGGAAAGGAAGAGTACCTCTGAGGAGGTGCAGTAGGAAGTTTGATTTTTTTTGTGACATCAGCAATGTGGGCCGAGAAGGAAAGTGTGGAATCAAAGATGACCCAGAGGTTCTTAGCCTCACAGGTACGGATGGGAGGAGGGCCAAGGGAGGCCGGCCAGAAAGTGAGGGGAAAGGATGGTGATGGTGTGCCTGTGAGGAGGATCTCCATCTTGCTAGCATTCAGACAAAGATAGTTGGTGGCACACCAATCTTGGATGGCAGTTAAGCGATTAGAGATGAGAGAGGTGGCCGAGGGGAGCCTGAAATTGAGTTGAGTGTCGTCCGCATAGCACTGGAAGTTCGAGCAGAAAAAGCCAATGCAGTGGGCGAGAGTTGCCAGGTATTGGTTGAAAAGCCAAGGTGAAAGGTTAGACCCTTGGGGAACACCAGAGGTGGAGAAGAAGATAGATGATAGGAAGGACCCAAGTTGGACCTGGGAGGGTCGATCGGAGAGGAAAGAGGTCAGCCAGGCCAGAGCCTGATCAGTGATACCTAGGTTATCACAGAGACGAATGAGCAGGATGGTATGGTTGACTGTGTTGAAGGCAAAGGAGATCGAATAGGATAAGTACAGAGGGAATGCTAGAGTCAAGGTTGGAGAGCAGATCATCATGGATGTTCAGGAGAGCAGTTTCCGTGCTTCTGCCAGCTCTGAAGCCAGACTGATGGTTGTGGAGCCAACCAACAGCGTCAGAATTAATGTTTAGCTGAGAGATGGCCAGCTTTTCCAGTAGGTTGCCCAGATAGGGAGTAATAGGTGTTGGGCGATGGTTGGCCGGACACGAAGGATCAGCTCTGGGTTTCTTGAGGAGAGGATGCACAAAGAAGTGCTTAAGAGAAGAGGGGAAGGATCCTGAGGCAAAGGAGTGGTTGCAGAGTTCGGCAAGGAATGGGAGGGATGGGGCAAGGGTATAAATGTGGTCCTTGATAGTTTTAGAGGAACAGGGATGGACCTGTTTTGACTCGGCTTTCATAGATCAAACTTGTCTAGTGACCTCATCAGGGGAGAAAAGAGGAAAGGATGAGAAGGAGGGTGGGGGGAAGGCAGAAGGAGTTTCAGCAAGTACAGACGGAGAGGGGAGAGGAGCGGGAGAGGAGGAAAGGGGGGACAGGATGTCCTGGGTTTTTGAGATAAAGTGAGAGACAAGGGCATCACACAAAGCCTGGGAGGCAAGGGGAGGGCTAGAGACTGCAGCAGGGTTGGCCAGTTCCTTGCAGATTTTGAAGAGTTCGGCCGAGTAGTTAGATGCCGCAGAGACACGGCCTTGAATGTGGACTGTCTTCTGGGTACGGACAGAGAGTCGGTATTGTCTTTGGGGTAGGCAACAGGCCAGTTTGTCATAGGATGAACAGGAAGCCCTGCATTTTCTCTCAGCCGCCCTACACTTACGTTTAACTGTAGCTAGGTCTGAGTCATACCAGGAATTGCACTTGGCTTTGGACTTCAAGGGGATCCTCATGACAGGGGCAAGAGTTTCAAGAGTATCAGAAATAGAAGAGTATAGGGGAGACAGGGCTGTGTCAGGGTGAGAGTCAGCCAGAGGATGAGGAGGGGGAGAGAAGGTGGCAGTGAAAGCCTCAACTAACACACACTTCATAGGCCGGATGTTCAAGAAGGTAGGTGGCAGTGTTGGGGCAGGCTTAGCTTATCTTAGCTTAGCTTGGGAGGAAGAGAGAGAGAGATGAGCGGAGAGCAGGCAGTGATCACTCTATTGGACACGGGAGTAGAGAGGGGGAGGCCAGAGGAGATCAAGACATCAAGTGTGTGCCCTGCAGAGTGCGTTGGGTCGGAGGTGAGGATAGAGAGGGAGAGGGAATCACAAAGGTTGCGAAAGAGCAAATTTGAAGGACAGGGAGAGTAAAGGTGAATGTTGAGGTCACAGAGGAGGAGGAGTTGAGTGGTTGAGGCCAGGAGGTAGGAGGAGAGGTCAGCCCACTCGGAGAGAAAAGAGGTGATTTGACCAGGTGGTCGGTAGAGAGTAGCAACAGTAAGAGAACCGCTAGGAGATATGGAGAGCCTGCATACAAGGCATTCGAAAGAGGAGTAAATCTGAGTGGGAATGATAGTGGCAGGAATCCACTCAAGAAAGATCAGGGCTACACCACCACCGGGATGGGTGGATCTAGGAGAGGAGAGAAACTTGTAGCCGTCAGGGAGGAGAGTGTCAGTGCTTGTGACAGAGCTGGCCGTGAACCAGGTCTCAGTAAAACCGAGGATATCCAGGTCCAGGTCTTCAAGGAGGTGGCAGATGTCAGAGGAGTGTTTGACAGCAGAGCAAGAGTTGAGAGTGGCAAGATGAAGAAGGTTGCCAGCCTTAAAGACCTTCCGGGGTGGGCTACAAATCAGAGGTACGCCCTGCGGAGGTGTGGAGGGAGCCTGAAGTAGGGCAGAGGAGGGGGGAAGTGTGGACAAGGTAGCCAAGGAGTGGGAGGAAGGGACAGCTGGAGATGAAGTTGATGAGGATGGGGAACCGGCTATTGAAGAGGAGGAGATTGGCCTGAGTACCTTGGACCAAGGCAGTGCCATTAAGGTAGACATTTAGGATGACTCAGGATGAGTCGAAGGAATCCATGAGGACTTCCCAGTGAGTTCCACCATTAATGGGAGAGGAGAAAGGACAGAGCACAGAAATAATATGCACGGCGCATAGATCCGGCGAAGGGCCGACAAAGAGGATGTTGGTGAGGGTTTGTCTAGAAGAGGCATTAAGGGGACAAGATCATTTGTGAGAGTTATAGAGACCCTTACAGAAAGAAAGTGCATATTACTTTCTTGAACCATATCATTACAGTGATATGGGGACCTTTCACTATGTAGAGCACTTGGAGCGATTCGCAGCTAAAGGTAATCGATACAATGATACACGAGTAATCATAACACCTGGCTGTTTGTCGTGAACACATGATCTTTAATGTCCATCACAACAGTGTGTGTGTAGAAAGGCAGCTAGGGAAACACGGAAAACGTACACATAGCAGCATCTTCCATCATTGAACAACTGTGTTGCTTTACATACAGAAAACTTATTAAAAGACAATGCTAACATACCTGTGATAAAGTATGTTTATATTTAAGACAACCACAGTAGTGCCCTCTGTGATTCCACTGTTAAAAGCTCATTAATGTTCATTTGCAACAATTTTAAGTTTTTATTTTTAATTTTTCCAAACTTCAGTCTGGGGAGGATAACTCAGGGGCAACGTGCTTGCCTTGGAAGCAAGACGACACGGAGCAGCACAGGTTTGATCCTTGGGTCCGCACTTAGAAACCTCTGGGTATTAAGCGCGTTATAAATAACCTATCATATCAATACAGTAATATCGTGGTCAGTCTTGGACAGAAAAGCAATGGTTTAATTTTAAGCTGAAAATATAATAATTCAATGGAGATACTGCCAGCCAAGATTTTAAAAACATGTTCTCCACCTTGTCTATATTGATTAAATGGATGTACCCCCATACACCCGCCTGTCAATTCCACATGTTCTTGATTGATAGGGCCTGATTTAAAAAGCGTGTTTAAATTGGAAAGTCCCACTGAACAACCCTTTGTAAATCAGGCCCATAGACATTTAGTTGGGACCCACTACATTGCCACCATAATTGGCTGCCGAATGGTGTATACCTCCATTAGATCTAATGGCCAAAACTTATTTTTCGACCTCATTAGCCCACCTGTGTATGTGTTGGAGTCTCAGATCTAAAATATGAAAAGATCTTACCCTTTTCCAACCTCAGGGCTTCTGCATAAAACAGGGAAGTCAGTTTCATATTCCTACTACACACCGTCACAAAAGATGTCTTTATATATTTATAAATTGTACCTAGCCATTTATTAGCTGGTCTAATGCACCTGTAGTCCTCCCCATTTATTTATTTTAGTTATTTATTGAAAATGTGTATGGCGACTTTACAGCAAAAAGTGTTTCCAGGCGCCACAAGATAAACAACGGCTGTGGGGGGAAAGGAGCAAAAGAATAACGGTCCTACTAGGCCTTGTGACATTCGGATCACACAAGTGCAGTATAAAAGTGCAGGGGAAGGGAGAGATCAGGGTTCAGGGATGTGATAGGGAGAGGGTGGAAACGAAGAAGTGCTTGTGGGAGGGGGCCCAGGGCTGGGCAAGTGCTAAAAGGTGCCCAGGAGGGTAAGTGCCAGGGGGAGCCAGGGGTTAGGGTAAGTCCAAGGACAGGGGTGGACCAGCCTCAGAAGGCTAGTCATGTAAGGGTGCCTGAGGGCAAGTGCTGATAGAAGAGGTGCAGGGGAAGGCTGGTCAAAGTAGGACGTGACCCTAGTAAGACTCGTAAGGGAACAGAGGCAACCAGTTGCAGCGGCAGGAGGAGACTACCACGGGAGGGGGAGAGGGAATGAGGAGGAGAAAGGGAAGGTCTTGAGAAGCTTCCAGAACTTAAGGAATTCTGGCTCAAGTCAGAGAGGGGCAGGGAGGCTATTCCAAAGGGAGGCTCCTGCCAAAGAGAGACATCTACCCCCACTCTCTGCTTGGAGAAACGTGTGATCTGCAGAGAGTTGGAGCTAGAGGAAGGAAGGACTCTATCAGGGAGGTATTTAGGGAGAGAGAGTCTGTTGTATTATTCTGTTGTATTCATCGCAAGCGCCTGGATGCCCTAGGGCCAGGCGGCGCTATACAAATAATAAACTAAACTAAACTAAACTAGAGTTGGATGTAGCAAGGACACAGGCCCCAGAAAGCCTTGTGGGTGATGCAAAGGGTCTTGAATGTGATCTTGCTACCACTGGGAGCCAGTGGAGAGATTTCAGGGCTGGAGAAATGTGGTCCCTTGGCTTGAGGCCAAGGATAAGTCTTGTAGTCCTATTCTGGATTAGTTGAAGAGGGCGAAGGGAGGAGAGAGGTAAATTAAGGAAGAGGCTGTTACACTAATCAAGTCTTGAGCGAACCAGAGAACTAGAGCACTAGACTCATTGAGTTTCTGGGGAAAGGTGAGGGAAGGAAGAATGCCTCTAAGGACGTTAAACTGAGGGTGGGTCTTCTTAGCCAGGTCAGCGATATGAGCAGAGGAGAGAGAGTAGTTGAAGATGACACCAAAGATGTTAGCCTCACATGAGGGTGAGGGGAGGGTGCTCCAAGGAGGGCACCAGAGTATAGGAGGGAAGGAGTGAAAAGGAGTCCAAATGAAAAGGATTTCAGTCTTACTGGCATTAAGGCAGAGATCATTAGCAGAGCACCATGCCTGAATAGCAGTCAGACAGTCGGGAATGAGAGAGGAAGAAGAGGAGGAAGAGGAGGGAATCTTGAAGGAGAGCTGTGTGTCATCAGCATAATACTGGAAGTGAGGAGCGAATGTGGAGATGAAGTGGGCTAGAGGGGCAAGGTAGATGTTGAAGAGCCACAGTAAGAGGTTAGAGCCCTGAGGGATTCTGCAAGTCGAGAGTGAGGTAGAGGAGAGAAAAGGTCCCAGTTGAACTTGGAATTGTCGGTCAGAGAGGAAGGAGGTCAACCAGTCCAATGACAGGTCCTGATGCCAAGGGTATCACAGAGACGGATTATAAGAGTGGCATGATTGACCATATCAATCATGCACCAATATGATTTCCTCTATAAAGTGTATGTGTTAGGAAAGAAAGTAGGCACCATGCAGTGCGTGTGGCCTCAGCCCATAATGAAAATAATAACGCAGGACAATAATGTCCAAAACCAAGTTTGTTAAGAATGAGTTTCACAGTTCATGTCTGTATATCTCTATAAGCCGTACAAAAAAACAAGACATGCATTCAATTCTCTTCGGGGGTTGAGCATGCTGGGCAACATCTTGTTACCAGTTTTCAAGACCAAACATGCTGTTATTCCTCTGAGTTGTAAGCAGTCGAATGTTTCTATGCGTTCGTAGAAGCTATTAGCCCATAGAAATCATAGAAGTTATTTGCTCATAAAAGATAATTTTGTACCAATACAGAGGAGATGATTATATGATTCCTATTATATTAATTAACTAGTTCTCTTGTTTCTCGACACTCTCTGGTGGGCTTTTAATTGTGTTGCCACAGATTGGTTCAGATTGACTGGCTCAGTGAAAGCGTGCAGAGCACTGATTTTCCCAAAGTGTAATTTAACGTGTTTTACCCACAGTATTAGTCTGTCTTCTCTTTTGGCTAATAGAGCCTGCAGAATAGTATGAGTTAATTCAGCTTTAGAATTACACCATAAACGAAGCCATTGCAAGATTGGCTGGAAAATGAAGTTGTCATAGATGAAATCCAAACCCATGAGTGCCATAAATGGAGGCCAATAACGGCAGCCCAAGCACTTTTTCAAGCAATGTGTTCTCTGCCACCTGCAGGTCTGACACATTTGCAAAGCCCCACAATGTGGAACCATATTTGGCACAGTAGCTGCTTTGATTTGATAGACTTGGAGAATGTACTTTATCTGCTGATTCTTGTACATTCGTCTAAATCTATCTACTCCACCCAGCACTTGAGTAAAGCAAATTGTTTGCTTGTTGACTTGGCATGCACCCCCTAGGTTTGTGGAAGATAGAAAATCCAAGTAGCCATCCTCTACTTGTGCGATCACATTGTTACCACTATACATTTATGTGGATTTTATAGTTCTATGCCCCAGGTGGCAATTCTTAATTGCCGATTTTGCTGCGTTAACCCGTTATCATTCATGAATTTGGTATATGCTCTAATAAGACTCTGTAATGCACGAGTGGTATGGGCAATACACAGTGTATAATTAGCATAAGCGAAAACATGTAATTTTAAATTTCTTAATTTTGGTATGCCAGCACGCGTCAGGGAGAGTGTCTCGTGGAGTCCGTTTTTATAGAATGAAAATAAAAGTGGGGCCAATACCCCTCCCTAACATACGCCCACCTTAACCTCAAAATAATCAGTGTAGTGGCCAGACTTCCCACTCCTCATACACACCATTGTGTCTTTATGGAGGATAATCACCAATTCTAATAGTTGCACCGAGCAGTGTAAATGACCTGAGCACTGCCCACAATTTCGATTAACCTTGTCAAAGGCCGTACTCTGGTCCATCAATGCCAGATAAATGGGTGTTTGTTTCAGATATAGGGAGTTGGTGGCAATCATGTATATATTTAATGCTTGTTTGCAATTGCCAACTCCTGATCTGAAACCCAGTTGTGTATTCTCCAGAATCTGATTATCAGCTAGCCATTGCTCCAATCTGGCTAGCAGAAGTTTCCAAAATATTTTACACAGTGTGTCCAGTAATGAAATTGGCCTATAAGAAACAGGAGAATTGCTAGGACCTTTTTTGAAAAATGGATACATAATTGCCATCGTCCAAGATGGTGGAATGCTTTTCAATGCTCTGATCGCATTAAAACATATGGTTAGATTTTGGGCCCATAAATCAGTTTGCGCCCGAAAGAGATCAGCAGGAACGCCATCGGTTCTGGGGCGGTTCTGGGGCATCGGTTACGGTTTTTCTTTGAAGCAGTAGCTATGACATTGGCAAGCGAGAATGAGATGTTAGTAGAATTGGAGATTGTGGTAGCAACAGCACTATTAACGCTCTGCTCAGCTCCTAGTAGGAACAACGATTGATTGGTCACAGAATTAGTGGCCTCACTATGTACGGAGCTAAAAAGGTTCAGCCAGGAAGTATCTTCCTCGACTGTCTCAAGGCTGTTTACTATACAGGAGTGACTGGGGCATGCAAGATCAGTTCCCAAAATGTATTTTGTCATCTGCTGCATTAAGAAGTTTAGCTCATGCTATCTCATCCAGTTCTATTTTTCAGAGTTTTGTCACTTTCTTATAGTGAGCCAGTGCAGCCGTGATTTCTGCTTTCGAGGTGAAGTCCTCTTTTTAACTTTGAGAGTTCTCTTGGCTAGATTGTATTCTGTATTGAACCAGCTCCGGGCTACAGAGTTCCTCGAGTTACTACAGGGGACCTGAAATACCATAGATATGTCCGAGGTTAGGTCAGTGGACACAAGGCTGGCACTCATTCGCTCTTTACCACTGTAGGCTGATATGTTATGGCTCGGATTGGGGGAGATGCTTTGTCAAACTCTCCTTTTTTGCCCCCTAGCACTCATTTTGCACACAGGCAATTCCTGGGCTTGGCATTACTAGAACCCTATTCAGCTATCAGCAGGAGGGAACCCAGTATAATGACCTGGTTAGTAGCCGCCACAACTCCCATCAACTCTGGAGCACATTTCAAGACTGTCACGCAGCCAGGACATGGCTTAACGTGATGCCACCACCACACTAGTAATGGCCGCCACGAAAGTTCTGCTAGCCAATAAGGGAAGTTCTCTTCTTCCTTCTCTTGATTACATTTTCTCCAAGTCCTCCTTCTGGTCCAAAGACATAAAACGATACATATATCCCAATGATGACTATTGCTCACGCTTATGTTTTCATTGCCCTACATGTTGTGAGTTTAGTCGATCTGTAGTTGTCTTCCTGACTTTTCACTCTCTTCCCTTTTCAGCTTTTGGCCCTGTTTCCGGCACCTCAGAGACCATACTCTGGCTACCAGAATGGGCCGGGTCACAATTCAACTCTACACGAACAAGGCTCAGCGCTTTAAAACCATCATGGAGAAGAGGTGCCAGCATAAAAGACGAATAACATAAAAAATGATTGCATTCATTTGACCCCGAAGCATGAGCATATGCTAGGGAGCGGTGCAGCCATGATTGTGGCTCCCGCCTAAAGGCCTCTGTCGAAACTTCTGACAGAGCACGTGACAGGCCTCTGAGGCCTAGCTCTCTGCCACAAGCTGGTGAGAACCGAATGTTCGCGGTGGACGCCCTTCCTGCCTCGCTTTGAAGCGTACATGCACCCGCGCAGTAGGACTCTTGCCATCCGACCTAGGCTCCGAGCCCTCACGGGAATATCCATTGACCTGTCCTCGACCTTATTTAAAAGTCTCATTGTTCAGTGTAGAGGCCGAGAATAAATGTGGTTTGCATTTTCAAGGTTTTATTGTTACTTTCGAGAGGGAAAGTTCACTAAGGTCTCCCGCATCCTGTGCTTAGCCAGATGGTCAAAGCCCGTCTTGACAGTGGCTGTTTTAGAGTTGACGTTTTAACATTTACAGTACATGTAATTCTGTCTTGAATTTCAGCACATAACCCCCGCCACAGAGTGACTGCTGTTCCAAAACGCAGGTTGTACGCATTAGGGTAATGTCTAGCACATGGAAGCTGCAGGGCACCTGCTTTCATTTTGAAATCCGTCAGCAGGAAAACCTGGGCACTGTCCGACACGAGCACAGAATACGACTACCATTATCACTCCGCTGGAGTGATGTCAAACCTCAAAAACAGCCCCAGGTTCAATATAAAGTGGTCTTGTCATCTGCACACGGTTTTCTTTACAGTCCCCTAAAATGCGTCATGTAAGGTGCTTGATGTATCGGCCTCAGTCTTACCTGCCAACGAGCTCCTTGTTAATGAAAACCTGTCATGAGTGCATACATGCTAATGCACATTTGGAGAACCTTTCACTTTTTTTTTTGTAAAATCTCGTTGGGATAATGGTGGCTGGTGAACTTTCAAGCATGTAGAGGCTTGCTATCTGTCCAGAATAGGATTAACTAAGCGAGGGAGCCGGACATCACACAAGCGTGTTTTGTAGGAAGTGAAGCTCTTGCAACAAGGAAATATTTAAAATAAATGGTTGAAAAGGGACATTTTGTAGCACAACTCTTTTTGATGAAACTTGAACAGGGCTATAGGATTTAATAGTCGTAACTAATGGTCCATATGAAATATTCCAGCACTTTGGATGCGTTCACAGTGCACAGATTCCTGCACAGCAAATTCATTCATTTGCATCACACAGAAATACTGCTTGGTGTTGTGACATCAGCACTGAGATACAGCTCGCGTGCTGAGTCACATGTTGCACGTCACATGGTGGTCCAGGTGACAGGCCCTAATAAAGGGGCCAGTGGAAGTGAAGCTAGTGGTCCTTTTGGATATTGCAGCTCCAGAGATGCTTGGAGCACCATGGCCCACACGGGCTGCCCTGCCTCACAGGGCAGCCTCACACCCTCACACCGTGGGCACCGGCCCCCTAACAACTTTCCGTCTGAGGGTCCACAGACCCTTGCACTACTGCAGACCTGCCGGGTGCAGAAAAAACAAAGGGATCAGCTGCACCCTCAAGGGGGAGAGCCGGGGTGTGCCCAGCACGGTCTGGGAGCCGCTACCCGAGCATGACGCTGAGCCCCAGCGTGGCCTGGGAGCCACTGCTGGAGCATGACTCTTGGCCCTCTTGGGGACATCTGGCAGTGCCGGCCTTCCAGGCCACTATCATCCACCCCGCATAGGGGGGTGAAGAGGATGTGCATGGCTCCCGCTGCATCCGTGTTAAAGAAACAAAGATTGACACTCCCACCCGAGCGAGAGAAGCAGCGAGCGAGGGCCACCGCCACAATGACAAGTTGTAGTCTCCTGCCTTGGGGAGAGTGGGGGCGGTGAGGCCTCTGACAATGCTGCAAGGAACTAAGAGGAAAAAAGAATGAGATGAAACTCCCACATGGGTGAGAGAAGCAGCGAGGATGCCTCTGCATGGTGCCTAGTAAGTCTCCCACCTGGGGGAGAGGGAGAGAGAGAGGCACGGCCTACACCACTGCCGCAAAAAGGCAAAACCCCCCCAAAGAATTAATGAAAATGAAACTCCCACTTGGGGGAGTGCGAAGGGGCGTGGGCAGCAGCATGAAAAAAAAATGAATCTCCTGCTTGGGGGGGATGGGAGGTTGGGAGCAGTGTAGTGACCGCCACATGTGAGGACTGCCGCCGCACTGACATATGTAAGTCTCCTTCCTGGGGGGAGGGGGCAGTGCAGCCTTTGCTACAGCGGCAAGGAAACATTATAATCACCTGCTTGGGGAAGAGGAGTGGCCTGTGCTGCTGTAGTTAATTGGAGCCCCAGCCTGGGGGGAGAACACAGAGGAGTGGCCTGTCCCCTTGCATGACATTAAGGTACTCCCTCCTAGGGGGAGAGGTGCACTACACATGTGCTCCTGCTTGATGGAGAGGCGCGTTAAGTGAAAGTACTCCTGCCAGGGGAGATGGGCATTAAGTGAAAGTATTCCTGTGAGGGGGAAAAGATAGAGAAGTGGCCTGCCCCTCTGTTAAGCAAGGATATGCCTGAATGTGGTGCAGCCCATGAGCCACCGCCACAGGATGAGCAGAGAGTTGCAAGGAGTTGGCGTGAACTTGACCACTGCCTATCCTGTGCCCCCATCAACACAAAACGCTCCCACCTGGAGGGGAGCCCACAGATGGCGTGACCTGGACCGCCGCCATAGCAAAGTCCCACCTAGGTGAGACAACAAGAGCACAGCCTTCGCCGCTGACCTTCTCCTGCTTGGGGAGAGACCGAAGGCGGCGTGGTCACCTCCACAGTGTGTGCACCCTCCCCCCTCTCTCTCTCACTCACTCTCTCTTTTTCTCTCTCTCAGAAAATTGTCAATCATGAATCATATACTGGCATGACTGACAGTTATTTTAAATATTGCTCACAAGAAATACTTGAGCCATTTCAAAATATTGTTCCAGGAAATGTAATGCATGTCATTTTCACTAGGGCACTTGACAAAATATAACCTATTAATTGGTCATGCAATTTATCAATAGCTGAAAGAATATGTGCATGCCAGTTTCGTATCGCCCCCTTAATAAGAGCATGCCAATTCCAAAAGTGCGATGCCAGTGACATCGCAATTAGCAGCCTGGTCCCGTTAGGGGACCAGGCCGCTAACTGCGGGCCTGCCATTAGCAGGCCCGTAAATAGCGCCTCCCCATTCCCATTGGGGCTCAATGGGAATGGGGAATGGTGGGTGCAATGGGGATTTACCGGTCCCGCCAGGGTCGGACTAGACCGGTAAATCCCCATTGCACCACACCGGACTCGGTCCGTTATTGGAGGCAGTCATGGTGCAAATAGCGCCATGACTACCTCCAATCTCGGAATGAGGCCTAATGTCTTCCAAATTGTAGAGTTGGACTGGCAAGTTCTGCATAAAATATGTAACCTGCTTATGTAATTTGTTAGAAGGCCCCAACTGTACATATGTTCCATTTATGGAAAAAACTGAATTGTAGCTAAAGTAACTGTGGGAGATTCTGGACATTGTAAAACTCACATAATAAATCTGACATCATGCCCTTGTAACCCAACCAGCTGGGAGGAAGGCGGTAACTATCTCCCCTGACCAATCCAGTTAATTAGAGGTATGCTTAGCTAAGCCTGCCCTGCCATATAATTCTAGGATGTCAGCATGCTCTATAAAAAGGGTGGCTGACAAAACTCTAGAGAGAATCTTTCCTGAGTTGTCTGCGCCTGCGTTCCGGATCTTCTACATTCATCTTGCCAGATTCCAGATCCCACTGCAAAGCCAAAGCATAGCCGATTCCATATACCACTGCAAAGCCAAAGCATAGCTGATTCCAGATCCCACTGCAAAGCCAAAGCATACTTGATTCCAGATTCCACTGCAAGGCCAAAGCATGGCTGATTCCAGATTCCACTGCAAGGCAAAAGCATTGCTGACCATCCCAGCAAGGACTCAATCCAGAGACCCCACTAAAAAAATACCAATAACCAAAGGGCAAAGCTGTGGTGTTCTTTTGGGAAGCATCCTGAAACCAGACTGGCTTTTTGACCACTAACTGCATGCCTGCTGCAGCCCTGCCATCCAGCTGTCCTGATTACATGGTGACCAGACAGGCCCAGCTGTTGTTCTGCTAGGAGAGTCCACTGCTACCTGGTGACCCGAGCCCTGGAGTCCAGAACCCGGTTAACTGTTCCTAATCCTAAATTTAAGAGCAGACTGTGAGTATCCCCCATCCCATAACACATAGTCTACCCCATCTTGACTTTTGCCATTGTGCCACTCTCTAAGCAACCCTATCTATAACCTGATAACTTGTCTAGTCTGTGTTAATTTTCTGTGCACCCTGTTCTTGTTTCCTAGTGTTAGCGCAATTCTTTCCTTCATCTCATTTTGTAACTCATTAGTAATATTTGGAATAATTTAAATTAATTCCCACATAGAGCAGAACACGGTGGGAAAAGGTTGACGTCACAAATCAATCTTTGGCTTTCTTTAACAATATAGTCTAAATAATTTAGTTTAAGTAAACTTTGCCTTTCCTTTTTAAAACCGATTTTCTCTTTTGAACTGCCCTATTTTCCGTAAAATGAACCTCATTCAACTTTTCTAATCTCTCTCAATTCTTCACCTAGAGTCCTTGTTTCACTCGTTTCACTTCTATATTGCCCTTGTGCTGTGCATCTATCCCTCTGCCCAAAAAATGCATTTCGATTCAGTGTTTTTCACCCGTTTTTTGAAAAAAAACGTTTTGGCATTTAAAACTGCAAACTTGAGAAAATGAAACTTTTCCATGTGTGAGTTCGGCTGCACTGGGTTTTCAATTTCAATCTGTTTTGTGAACTGTATGCTTTTGTGATACCTTACCTTATGGTCGATAGTGATATAACATCCCTAATATTGTCATAAAATATATGTATATCCTTATTTAACACACATATAATTAATTCATGTTCAAAATCCGAGTGTCATTTTAGGCTTTTGCAAAGGGTTTATGAGTGAAGGTCGGATTTCGATTGTGTTTGCTGCCTCTTACCGCTGACTGCCAGCTGCTTCTTTCTATCCACTCAGAATTTCGATTATTGGTGGCTTGAGGGAACATTGCAGGGGGAAACCTTACCTTGTGTGCTATCTACCCTAATTCAAAAAGGGCTCCTATTCACTTGTGCTTTGGATATGTTCTAGTAGAAGGTTAACCAAGTGCATTGCTTCCATTTCCATTGTCATTATTACCCCATTAGAGATTGCTGCCCAATATTAAACATTTGTGTGATTTTTGTGAATTCTAAAAACAAATAATATTGCATTTTCACCAACCGGCTTGGTTCATCGTCCATTGTGACCCGGGGTATTTGTAAAAGGGGATATAAGACAGGTCGGGTACCGGCTCAATTTGAATTAATTGAAATTAAGAAAAAGCATTCCTATTGAGCACCACATCCCAGGCTAAGACCAAGTGTCCTGGTCCAGAGTGTGACGTCTGATTGGAATCCTTAACAGTACACAGAATACCCTGCCCATCCACAATCTGTTCATATGTATGTGGGCTCTTAAATGGATGAGATTAGCTCAAACCCACACTTCTCCAGCATGGAGTCTGGCATGGATTCACATGCTCATGAATATTCCCCCTCGTCAGGCTGGGAATCCTCGGTAAAAGAAAAAACAGTTTCACTTTCACTTAAAAACTATTTTTCTCCTCTAAACCAATCACTGTCCTCTGTGTCATACTGCCCCCATCCAATGACAGTCCTCTGCCTAAGCCCCACCTCTGGCAGCCATCTTCAGATTTTTACCGACACAGCCCAGAGGCATCAGTGAAGACTGCAAGCACCCCTGCACAGGGAAAGACACCGGTCCAGGTTCCAGTCCAAAGCCTTCATGGTTGGCGTTCAACTAATGGATGTCTCATCCACAGATGATGACGACCAAGAGTCAATTCATATGGTCCACGAAGATGACGAGCACGGCGGGGCAGGGCCTAGTGCTCCTTTGTTACATCCTCAACCAAGGGACATTTCTGTGGACATTCTGTCGACTCTCCACGCCTTAGTGTTGACATTCAGCAGAGGTTATCCCCGGTACTGGCACCCATAGTGCTGCAGGCTCCTGATCAGCCTCTGTGTAAAAAGAGAAAGCATCATCCGATGCCCCCACATCAACCTCCTCCACCACGTATGGCCTGACTCCTCCGGCGGACCTGGAGATGGGTACTGGGACATATACGGCCATGGGTACCAATGAAGAAGAGGACTTTGTCATGGCGGACAATGGCCCTCATTAGGAATCTGGCACTAAAACCATGGTGCTATTAGCACCATTTTCCATGCCGGAGTCCGCCATGGAGAAAGGGGGAATTGCCACCCCATTCCAAGGTTGGCGGGGCGGTAATTCCCCCTTTCTCCATGGCCCTTCCCCATTCCCATTTTTCCCCCATAGGGCTCAATGGGAATGGGGAAGGCGGCAATTGCGGTACCGCAAATTGTGATACCGTAATTGCCATCAAGGTCCCTTTGCGGGTCCCTACTTTAACGGCTGGTCCAGACCAGCCAATCAGGTCGGGTCCCGCAAAGGGACCTCGTAGTAAGGCGCTAAGGGGTTAACGGTGCCGCAGCCCTTTACGGCACCTTTAACCCTTTAGCACCATGGTCGTAATGACCCCCAATGAATCATTTATCACACAAGAAAGTTACAGCGCAGCTCGTCGGGTTCTGCAGACAACACGCTCTACAGAAATTAAGAAGCGTAGTAAACTAAGCAACAGGGTGGGGCAATATCAAAAAACTGCAGACAGAGCTGAGACCGAACAAGACAAGGCACACAGATTGATGCCTTTTCCTAGCCCTGAAGAAGTAGTATATTGACACCAGTCCAATGAAACCGGTCGGCTTTAACACGAACTTGTATAGTGACTTCAAAACAAGGTAACAGAAAAGGTAGTAATAATTTCTCCCTTGAAAACCAGGAAGGAGAGAGATCGAAAACACAATACAGAGAGACTCAATGACTGGAAGTCATCTCTGTAAGATAGTTGGACCTCACTTTACCTTTGATAAAGAAAATCAAATCCTGTAAGCAAGTCATGCAGTAGTGAGTCCTCTTGAATGTTGCATCTAGAGCACAAACGAAGCGCACAACAAGAGCATGTCAGTAGAATAGGTTTTCCTTCTCTTTTTTTATTTTGTTTTAAACTCTTTTTGCTAAACAAAGAATCTGAATAAAACATAAAGAAATTCATTTGAATAGCAGTTGACAGATGCCTGATCTCTCCTGGCATGTGCCTTTTAGCAAAAACTTCCAAATTCTCGACAGATACGGTAGTTTGTATATAGGTCAGCGATACGCACTTGCGGAAGTATTTGTCGAAGTAACGCTTTTCAGCCTGGTTTCGCTTGGCTCGCTGCTCCCATTGGGAAAATGCCATGGACTATTGCAGGACGAAGGAACACCCAAACCAAGCTTAGTTGGCTTGTGTAATTGTCCCGCCTTTGGAGCAACTGGATTGGCTCCTTTGCTATATTAAGAATATGCACGCGCTGGGGCGTGGCTACGAGAGCCATGTAGGAGGACGCGTTCCAGCGGAGCTCCCGAGATCCTGAACAGATCCGGGCAAATCAGTGCAGTACGACTGCTTATTGAAAACCGACGACATGCATGCCAGCGTGTGAAGGTGCTGCCGAAGTACTGTGAACTTTTGGAGGTCATAGTAGCTACGACGACCGAGATCGGAGAAGAAAAGTCGAGAGACGCTGAGAACAAAGGGCGACTCAAAATGGCCGACATAGACTTGAGACGGGATTGAAAAGAGTCGCGGGAAGACCTAACCAGGTCAGCGCGTAATGCGCCCACTCATCATTCGGTAGACCTGCACATCCTCAGAACCATGTCCAGTAAGGCAGTGCGACCTAAGGCGAAACAACCCACGCTGGATGACTTCACCAAAACGTCCCCGGGCTCGGACGCCACCAAGAATAAGGATGCACCGGCCGTAGGTAGCGCGACGACTTCGAGCTCTAACAAAGAAATCCTAGCAGCGATTGCGGACCTGAGAGCGGCCTGGGAGTCGAAATTAGAACAGGCTGTCTCTGAATTAAAAACAGCATTGGACCTCAAAGTTGGGGAGGTCCAGGAAGACGTCAATCTACTGAGACAAGACGTTAGGGTTCTGGCAGAGCGCACAGAGTCCCTAGAAAAAGAAGTCGGCCCGAATACGGCGGACTGTGCCACCCACAAGACAAAACTGCACGCCCTAATCCAAAGGGTGGGCAACCTGGAAAGTAGAGCGGAGGAGGCGGAAGGACGGGCCCGTCGCAACAATATCCGCATTGTGGGCCTACCGGAGGGGACGGAGGGCCGTGACCCTACTGACTTCGTTGAGACCATGTTGCTGCAGGAGATATCCGGAGGGGCCTTATCCCAAGGCTTCGCAGTGGAGAGAGCACATAGAGCCCTAACGAGGAGGCCGCCTCCTGGAAACCCGCCCAGACCCATCATTGCCAAAATTCTTAACTACCGTGATCGGGAAAGAATATTAGAACATTTTCGTAAAGGAGGCACGATCAAGAGAGGAGAAGCAAACATCACGGCGTATCCGGATTACACCCTAGCTGTGCAGCGGAGCCGCATGAACTTTGGAACTGTGAAACGGAGGCTGAGGGAGGCAGGTTACAAATATATGTTGCTTTACCCTGCAAAACTGAAGGTCATACAGGCGCATAAGACTTTATTTTTCGAGACCCCAGAGGACGCCATGGAGTGGCTCGACGCACAAGGGTGCCCTCAAGAATCGGCGGACCGGCCCCAGAAGGACTCGGAGGAGCTACGGAAGACGTAAAATGGCGTCGCAAGATGGCGCGACACATGGACCCTAAGACTTGATTATAGTCGGTTCGGAACCTTCGGTATGGAAGGTCAGTTGGTTGTACTGTTTGCCACAAACATTGAGATTATTATTGAACGGGAGCCCCATGGAGCGATACTCTCTCCCCACAATAGCTTAGGTTAGGTGGCCATTAGGGCGACCTCACCCTACTGGGCTCCGTGTACGGACTGGTGTTTGCGGAGCCAGATGTGGGGGTGCCTGAGCTCTTTTGTTGAAGCTGGGCAACAGTTGGGGTGTGTGGTGTTGAGGGAGGGGAAAGGGGGTTGGAGTTTAGTTGTGTGTGCGGTTAGTTTGGGAATGAGCTTATTTGCGGAGTGGCCGCAGTGGGACGCTTTCTGTGTCATGAGAACTGTTGGAGGTTCCCGTAAGGGGGGTGGGAAGACACATAGCTGCCATGGGTGACCTCAAGATTGCCACCTGGAACGTCCGAGGCCTCAATAATTACTTGAAAAGAAACAAAGTCATGTTGTATCTTAAACGACAGAAGATCGACATTGCCCTGCTACAAGAAACGCACCTGGCCCAACATAAACTAGACCTTGTAAAGAAAAAATGGGGGGGTACAGTGGTGGGCTCCCCGTACTCGGCCTATGCCAGAGGTGTGCTGATCTGGGTGGCCCCGCATGTCCCACTCAGAATTGTACGAGAGGAGGTAGACACGGAGGGTAGGCTGGTAATACTGAGGGTACTGATTGAGAACAGAGGACTGAGTATTATTAATACATATGCCCCCAATCAGAATACTGCTGTATATTTCAGGACTCTATGTACACGCCTGGGCTCGTGCGCAGGAGAACCGATCATCTGGGGGGGGGATTTTAACTGTGTTCTTGACCCCAAGATAGATAGGTCCGACAGGAAAGTAGACAGGCCCACCCCAGCGGCCAGGGCTCTACGGGTACTATTAGACGACTATGGACTAGAGGATGTCTGGAGATTGAAACACCCCACGGCCTTGCAGTACTCTCATTATTCGGCCCCTCAACAGTTGCACACGAGACTAGATTGCTTCTTTGTTACGCCAGAAGTGACGATAACAACTACACAGGTTGAATACAGAGCAAGGGTCCTGTCGGACCATTCGCCCTTGGTGATGACCTGGCAATATGGCCGCCCTAGAGGGCGGATTCCAACATGGCGCCTCCGGGCGGAGGCGCTCAGAGACCCGGCCTTCAGAGAAGATATTAGAGAGACGATTACAAGGTATTTTGAGGAGAACACAGGCAGTGTGGATTCGGCTGGTACACTTTGGGAGGCCTTCAAGGTGGTAGTGAGGGGCGATGCTATTTCTAAATCAAAGGGCCTTCAGGGGGGGGTTTTAGCTGAGCTGGGGAAAGTGGAGAAAGAATTGGAGCGTGAATGTACCAGAGGGGGAGGGGACACAGACCTAGTACTCGAATTACAACAACGATGCTCAGAGCTTTGGGAGCGGCTTTGTGACCTCAATTACAGGAAATACGTGGAGAGGCAACATGCAGGAGGTGACAAAACTGGTCGCCTACTGGCATGGCTTTACAAGAGGGAAACCCCCAGGGCCCCGGTCATGATGATAGAAAGGGAAGACGGAGAGGAGGCTCACACTCAGGAAGAGGTTAACGCTGCTTTCTTAGATTATTATAAAGCGCTGTATGAGGACAAAGGGGAAGACAATCTGGATAAAATCAGGGACGCACTGGAAGATATAGAACTGCCCAGGATTAGTGCAGAGGAAAGGGAGGAGTTAGATGGCCCCATTACGCTAGATGAACTGGAAGAGGTGGTGAAACGGCTGCCTACTTGCAAGACCCCGGGCACTGATGGACTCCCGAGTGAGTTCTACAAAACGTATAGCGCAGAGATACTCCCCCCTATGCTTGAGATGTACAACGAATCATTCGAGGGAGGCCGATTGCCAGACACGCTCAGAGAAGCGCTGATCGTACCACTGCCCAAGCCTAACAAGCCGAGACAACACTGTGGATCGTACAGACCGCTGTCGATGTTAAACCAAGACAGTAAGATTCTGACAGCGGTCTTGGCGGATAGGCTGCGCAAGGTCATCGGCAGGCTGATACACTCGGATCAGACAGGTTATGTCCCTGGCAGGAACATAACTCATAATCACAGGCGGCTCCACCGAGTGATAGAAGAAGGGAACAGAAGAGATGAGGAAATGGCAGTGATCTCCCTAGACGCAGTTAAGGCGTTTGATTCGGTGAGGTGGCCATGGCTGTTTGCGGTCCTGAGGGAATATGGGTTTGGGCCAGGCTATATCAGATGGGCGAGACTACTGTATAGCCAGCCTACGGCTAGGGTGCGTACAGGATCAGTGATATCCGACAAGTGGCACCTAAGTAGGGGTACTAGGCAGGGATGTCCTTGGTCCCCGATGTTATACATATTGGCCTCGGAACCCTTAGCGGTATATCTTAGACAGCAATATGACCTGGTGGGCATCGAGGTGGGAGGAAAGAACCATTTGATATCCTTATATGCCGATGACCTGCTGCTGTACCTAAAGTATCCTGAAGAGAACCTCCAGTATGTTTTGGAGGTCATGCAGAAGTATGCCGAATTGTCCGGCATAGCGGTTAATCCTGACAAGTCGAGCATGTTCCCTCTAGGGTGCTATTCGAGGGTCCCCACGGAACGCTTACCGGTATTGCCCGTGCCTTGGGCAGCCGAGTCCTTCCGATACCTCGGAATAGATATATATCACACTGTGAGAAACGAACACCTGCACAACACCGAGGTTGCTGTGGATAAAATCAGTGCGTCTATGCGATTTTGGGAAAAACTGCCGCTAGCGATGATAGGGCGAGGGGCGTTGCTTAAAATGGTTGTCTTGCCTAGACTGCTGCATTTCTTCAACAACATACCATACTTAATAGCTAGGAAGTTCTTTACCAAACTCGACAGTATGTGCAGGGACTTCCTATGGCATGGCACTCGCAACCGAGTGGCGTTGTGGAAGCTACAAAACTTCTACGATAAAGGAGGAATTAAATTACCACATTTTGAGGCCTATTATGTAGCGAGCCAATTGCAATATGTTACACAGTGGCTCTCTGATGAGGAATCTCCCGAGTCCAGATTGGTTGGGACAGATTGCACCTCGTTTTATTTGAAGGAGATCATCTGGGTCCCTAGACAAGACTTAAACCTTTGCCCTGGTATGCTGTTACTTGGGTGGAAAATGTGACGTAGAGCATGCCGGTTACTGGAAAGCCCGGATCCGTGTTCGCCGCAGGTGCCACTGGTTGCCTTGACTGCGGGAGATGGTCAACTTAGAAAATTGATCAGAATGTACTGGGAACCGGTTGGGTTGGCCACGTTAGGAGATATATGGCAAGATGGGGCCATCAAGGATTTTGCAGACTTAGAAGAAGAAGCTGGGTTACATGGGGGCCAATATGTTACATACTTCAGGTTGGTACAGATTATCAGAAAATCTTGGCCTGAGACGGTGTTAGCGGAGGATCCGGATGCCCTGATTGACACAATATATGACATATCAGAGGGCGGACACGAGATCTCCAGATTGTACGAGGTGGTGATGTCCCGAGTGGGAAAGGACTTGACAGACTTGAGACTAGAATGGGAAATGGAGGTGGGGGTTCAGATGACGGATGGGATGTGGGAACGGGCTCTGGGATATCATAAAAAAGTGTCCAGGAATGCTAGATTACAGCAAATCCAACTATATATCACACACAGAGCGTATTTGACCCCCAAGAGAATAGCTAAGTTTGCTAACTCGGGCAGGCAAGCATGCCCGAAGTGTAACGAGGAGAACGCGGACATGACGCATATGTTCTGGTCCTGCCCAGTAATTGAAGTCTTCTGGGGAGAAGTGTCACAGAAGTTGGCTGACAAAGGGGTCTCGATAAGCATTGACACGACCTGGGCTTGCCTTCTAGGGGGGTTCTCCAGACCAAAGAACACCAGACATCTGGGGAAACTGAGAGACCTAGCGTATATACTCGCTAAGAGGAGGATAGCTATGAACTGGAAGCAATGCTACAAACCTAGGATAGAGATGTGGTGGAGGGATCTCCAAAAATGGGCGGAGGCTGAAACCATGGTCTGGCAAGAGGCATGCAGTAAATGCGGGGAGGAGGATGTGGGCAACCTAGTAGCCTGGAGGTCATTAATCACTGGTCTGTTTGGGGTACGAGGAGAACCTACTGCCTCGGAGGAGGAAGTCACCCGGCCACACCAGGTCGATACGGAACTACCCTGTGGATGAGCTCTTGGGGGGGAGGGGGGGAGTGTAGTGTTGTGCTTTGTTAAGTGTTTTATTGGTTTATTGTGTATAATGTCACAAGTTTGTTTATACTGTTTTCACTTAAAATAAAAATAAAAATATTTTTAAAAAAAAGAATATGCACGCGCACAGCGCGTGCACACTCGCGGAAGTACTCGTCGAAGCACCGCTTTTCCGCTTCGCCGCGCGGCATAATCTACCTTTGTTTGGGATAACACAATTTGTATTTTGTTCCTTAACCTGGAAGTGCAGTGCTGCACATCATTCATTATACCACGGTGAGTTTGGCTTTGCTAATATGTCTAACTCTTTTCGGCCATACTCATTAACAACTAATATGCCAAGTGTTATTCATACTGATGGCTCTGCAAACTGCACGTCAACAAATGTGAGTTTACGCACTAGTCATAAATCTATTGTGCTTGCTCCCTCGCCTGCTTTAAACATGCCATATGCGTTGCAGTCCCAATTAGTTTAAGGCGACCGCCGTTTTTTACTCCATTTAAACCTACCATAAAATACCATGACTTTTCCATTACTTTATCCAAAACTACTCCAAATTCCGTTGTGGCTGTCTCTGAAGAGGCCAACACACTTTCAGATGCTACGTTATTACAACATCAAGAGAACAGATTCGTGTTTGTGCCTAGAGTTAGTCCTATTTGCTCAGTCTCACATTCGTCTTCTAAGCATGATACCAGAGACATCTCTATTTATGCTAGTCAATGTGAGTCACCTATCTCGATTTATAGCGCAAATTCCACGTGCCGAGGAGAGTGCTCGAACTCCATCACACATATGTACATTCTACACCAAGGCATCCTAGTCATCCGCCTCCCATGGAATGTCTGCCTGTGCACAATCCAATGATTGAGATAGCTTTGTCTGCCATTAACACTACTATGCTAACTCTCTTCAAACTGTATGAATCATTGGATGCAAAAATCTCAAAACAGACATCACAGTTGGATCAACTGACGTTATGGCTAAACTCTTCCCATTGATCGATGTTCCCCCAAAGAACCCGCTCTTACAACTCCTGTTGTCAATAACGAAGACGTGTTTATCTGCGAAGATAGCGACATATCAAATCGCATGACACAGCCGCAGCCTGTGTTGCCTATCTTCCCAGCGGTCATCCAGCCAACTGTTGATTCTGGGAATGCGAGCTCCAAACCCACAGATAATGAATCTTGGACAAGTATGCCGCATTCCCCCCCTAGAAATGCACAAACACCAGCCCTTGTATAACCCATAGGTGACAAGGTCACAACGTCCAAGAGAGATCTGTACTTTTCAAAACAAAAAAGAAAAAAGGGTCTTGCTGTGACCATGAAGAAATCAAAAAACGTACCTTCGGTCAGGCATACGAAAAACACACTGACTTCTTTCTTTCAAGCAATTGGAACAGCGAATGCACACACATTTGGTGGTGCTAAAAAATGGTCTGAACCACAGCCAATTACCAAAGCAAGCGTTCAGAGTGCTCCACCAAAAAGCCTCGACATTCAGAAAGAGTTAATAAGACCACCGTTGTCATATCCCCCCCTAAATGATCTGGTGAATTAAATTCATAAAGCAAGTTTACCAATAGCAACGCAAAAATCAGGACCGGCTTCATCTGCGAGTGCTAAGCATGCAGAAAGTCCAAAACAACAAACTGCCAAAGAACATCCATCACCTTTGTTAATTGAACAATTGAAGAGAGCGGTTGATAGTTATTTAACACAACGCATGCCGCTCTCCACAACAGTTCCCCAGCCAGAAATAATATTCAAAGGCCCAACACAAGTGCAGTGTTTAGAGACACATAAAACTTTAAAACAGTTTCTACCTTCTAATGACTCTTCATCAAATCATACAATCAACCACACATCAGTTACTTCTTATCCCAGTAATATGAGACCTTCTCTGTCTGTGGTCAGGCAATCTCCCCATCTCATGATTTCGGATGACAGTCAGATTATCACGATACACCAAAGCATTTAATTCTGATTGCCATTCAGCGATCATGAAATGTCGAGAGGGATCCTGTCCATCATATACTCTTAACAGACAGAGCGTGCTCAATATCTTCAGCGATGTGTCCGAATTGGAAGATATCAGCTCTCATGATATTGCTCAGATAGAATTAATTTCAGACAAAGTTGCCTCAATCATTAGACTTCTCAAGATCCAGAAAGGCACACATTTAGATCACACCATCAGGTGTCTGCAGCAAACATCTACACTTGTGCACGATCTGACACTGATCCTTCCTTGGATACACGTCAAATACAGTAACCATTAGTTCCTCCATGTCAAACCCCATTCACCTTGGCCAGATGGAACACTCAGGGATTCTTCCACTTGCAGGCCTCTTTCCGCGACTTTTTGCACAGCTACGACATCATGGCTCTCCAGGAAACATGGCTGTGCGAAACCCCAAGTTGGGATAACTATGAAATGATTCTTTTACCAGCAATTCGACAGGAGAAAGGCCGACTCTCGGCGGGCCTGCTAGTTGCGGTAAATAAGAATCGTGGCCTCGTCATATCAGCATGGGATTCTGTAAACTCATTCATTCTTTTGGTCAGAATTGTCTATTCCTCACATGTCATTGCTCTTATAAACATCCAAATGCAATGATTCATTGTCCACAAAACACTACAGGACTGTTTCTGTTTGTCTCCCTGTGCAGTGGCGTAACACAAGATCTGGGGGCCCCCCTGCAAACCATGCTGAGGGCCCTCCCCAATTCGGCAACAAATCATCGGTAGCCGCACACTCTGGGCTGCCCTAGATTACCACACTTGCGCAATACGCACAAACGTGCTGCTGAAGGGGTATGCTGCACACTGCACTGGGAGAAAGATATAAATATGTGTTTTAATGCAATATACAGCACACTTTCTGAGAAGAATTGGCTAAAAAGCCACAGTGTTTGCTATTGTTTTGTAAGGTAACAACAATCCAATACATGCAAGTCACCAACAGTGCACATGAGCATTAATGATTTGCTATTAAAAATGCCATGCCACAATGAAAACATGTCCAACTGGCTGTACAATGTAGACCAGTGTAGACACGTAATAACATTACAGTAAAGCATGCCGGACCATATTTAGACATAGCTAGACTGGTTGCACCAAAATGACAGTCGAAGCAATAGGACTCATCAAGAAGAGAGCACACATTAAAGCCTGCGTCTCTGCAGCCTCTAACAACATGGCCCAGCTCTTTCAAATCTGCAAGGTACTGGCCAATCCTGTTGCAGTCTCTACCTCTCCTGTTCCATCAACAGGCCCTCTGTACGGCTTTCGCCTCTTGCATCTCTGCTAAAACTCAGGACATCCTGTCAACTATCACCTCTCACTCTTGTCGTCGGAAAAGGTGCTCGCCCGCTCCTCCAGAACCACCAAGGACCATATTGACACCCTTGCTACAGCCTTGGCCGATTTCTGTAATCATTCTTTTTTCCACTGGAACTTTCCCCTCTCCCAAACTCTTGGAAATCTGGCCATCTCCCAGCGTACTCTCCACACTGAATCTGTTGGTTGTCTCCATGATCATCATTCTGGCTTAAGAGCTGCCACAGGCACGGAAACTGCTCTCGTGAACACCTGTGAAGATCTGATCTCTAATCTTGATTCCAGCATTCCTTCTGTCCTCATCCTCCTTGAACTTTCCTCTGCTTTCGACATGGTCAACCATGCCATCCTGATCAATCGACTCTGTGAGAACCTGGGCATCATGGATCAAGCCATGCAGTGGCTGAACTCCTTCCTCTTGGACCACCCCTCCCAGGTCCAACTTGGTCCCTTTCACTCCACCACCTCTCTCTACCTGTGGCGTTCCCCAGGGCTCTATCCTCTAACCCTGGTTTTTCAACCTCTACTTGGACCCTTTGACCCACCTGATCTTTACCTTCTCCTCTAACTTTCAGTGTTATGTGGATGACTCAGCTTTCCTTCGGGCTCCTCTCAGCCTACTCTCCTCTCTCGCTCATTCCTGGTGTCATCTTCAAATCCAATCTCTCTTTCTCTCCTCACATCTCGGATGTAGCCAAGAAGTCCCACTACCAGCTGCCCCTCCTCAAAAGGATTCTTCCCTTTCTCACTTTCCCACAGAAGCTCACTGTCTCCAGAGCCCTGGTTCTCTCTAGGCTGGACTACTGCAACAGCCACTTTCTCAATCTGCTTTCCTCTACTCTCCGCCGTCTGCAACTAATGCAGAACAGGACTGCGAGATGTATCCTTGGCCTCAAGCCCAGGGACCGTATCTCTCCAGCCATGAAATCTCTCCACTGGCTCCCGGTGTCTGCAAGGATCAAGTTCAAGACCCTTTGCATTGTCCACAAGACTTTCTGGGGCTGGAATCTGCACTACATCTAACACTCTCTTCCAAAATACCTTCCTTCTCGAGCCCTAAGGGTTAGATGCTTCTCCAGGCAGAGAGTGGGGGGGTAGATCCCTCCCCCTGCAGGTGCCTCCCTCTGGAATGGCCTCCCTGCACCTCCCAAACTTGAGCCGGGCCACCTGAAGTTCCGGAAGCAGCTCAAAACGTTCCTCTTCTCCAGTCCTCGCTCTTTCTTGATCAGTCACCCTTGCACTGCCTCTGGGCCTACCATGCAGTTAGGGGTTGTAACTGTAACCCTACAGTTCCTTGATCTCCTTGCACTAACCAGAGCCATGCTGCCCTGGCTGCACTTACTCAGAACACTGGTGCCCTGTTTTCCCCTCCCCTCTCCCTTGCACTTCCCCCTTCACTTTACCCTTGCACTTCTCGTTCTCGCACTTGGACTGTCTGAATGAAAACAAGGCTTAGTAAGATCATTTGTCTTGTCCTCCCTCCGTTTTCCTTCCCTTGTCTTGTCGTGCCTAAAAGCACTTGTTTACAGGTACGTTATATATGACTTATCATATAATTGTATCACAGATGCCCAGAAAAATATACAATGCCACAGTAAGAAATGGCTAGACTGGCAGAACCCAAATGCCAGTCTAGCCATGTAATTACACTTAGCAGGACTGCTTTATCAGAAATGCCCAGTTAAAAAAAAAGTCATGCCAAACTGAGGAATGTCTAGACTGACTGCTCCAAAATGCCTCTCTAACCACTAATATCACATATCATGCCTGCTTAGCATGGACATGGACGACCATTATGAGTTATTGCACAATCCCACACCCTACACACACCCCCTCTCCCTTACATGCCCTACCCCAACCTCCAAAATCAGCTCATTGGCCCAGAATTACCTCCACGTCCCTCTTCCTTGTCCTAGTGCTTACGCATGAGGCTCCTTGCCTCATAAGTAAGTACTGGGATGAGGAAGAGTGGGACTAGGATTAATGAAGATTACAGGTAGCTAAGTCAGTCATTACCTTCATGTACCTCTACCTCACCCCAGTACTACCTCCTCATACACAAGTACTGCCTCATACACAAGTACTGGGATGAGGAAGAATAGGGCTAGGAGTAATGAAGATTACCAACAAGTAATCAAGGCATTAAACACAAGTAGTGGTGCAACACCATTGAGCTGACTGGCCTTCAGCACTCCCTCCTTACCCCCTGAAATTGTGGGCTATCTTGACGTGACCTGGCTGACCTAGAGAGCAGTTGCTGGACAGAAAAGGACACAGATGTTAAACAGCACGAGGGTTTCGCTGTGAACAAGGACCTGGCCCAGCAATTACTAATGTACAGCATTTCACTTTTAGTACCTGCATTCAAATGCCAAGTTTTTAAAGCAATTGAAATTGTGATGTGGGTTTAGTACTTGCATGCCAGGGGAGTGATTGGAAGGGTAGACAGGGAACAGGAGACTCGTTATTCTCACAGCAGTCCATAAGTAGGTGCTTTCAGACTTAAAGGAGAGAGTTAACTGCTTGTAACATTGAAGCTGCACTAGAATAGTCTCATTAAAATGTGTAAAGAAGTTAGATGCCCCCACACAAATAAGTTTGTTCCTCCCCACCACACGTGAAGTTAGCACCTCTCCCAACATTTGAGGGGTTAGCCCCCCTGAAATGTAGGTTTTGTTGCGCCCCTGAACACAAGCAAACACCATTCACCATATATACACACACACACCTAGCCATCCATACATTTAAGTGTGCACGCTTTCATCATAAAGGCACACCCAGGCATCCACCCATACATTTTAGTATGCATCCTTTCCTCGTACATGCACACCCAGCCACCCATGCATTTGTGTGCACCCTTTCACTATACACTCACACAGGCTGCCACCTATACATTTAAGTGTCCACCCTTTCACCATACAGGCACACCCAGGCAGCCACCCATACATTTAAGTGTGCATCCTTTCACTGTACACGCACACATGCATCCTCAGCCACCCATGCATTTGTGTGCACTCTTTCACCATACACTCACACACGCACACGGCATGGAGTTGAGGGGAGCCATGACACTTCAAAAATACAATGGGCCTCCTTACAAGTTTGCTGGTCCGGTAACAACGGTTACCAGACCGGCAAACTACGAGGTCTCCTCGCAGGTGCCTTTTCCCCCACCAGGTCTGACCTGGCGAGCAGACAGGCACCCGCGAGTAGACGATGTTGGATGCACCCACACCATTCACGAATGGTACCGGTGCATCCGGCTTCTGCTTCCCCAGGGCTCAATGGGAATGGGGAAGAATATTTTCCGGCGCCCGGTAATGGGCAATTACCGGGTCCGCCGGGTTATAATACCATGATAATCGCCCATTCCCGGGTACCGGAAGAAAAACGACTCTGGCAGCAGCCGCGCCCGTTTTACCGGCACCGATACCACCAGAGTCGTAATAAGGACCAATTGTTTCTCTTTGAAGTCACTCTGACTTCATAAAGAAATTGTTTCCGTTAAGGACTGAACCATAATGAAAATAATGTCTTTATGAAGGCAGAGTGACTTCAAAAATAAGCTGTTTTAGAAATCATAGGGCTTCCCCCACCACATGACATGGAGGCCTCCAGCCTGGGGTCTTCATGTCATGGGGTGGGGGTACCCCCCAGACTTCAAAAAGAAAGTTTTTTTTGTATTCACTCTGCCTTCATAAAGAAATGATCTATGTTACAGAAATCATTTCTTTATAAATGCAGAGTGAATTCAAGAAACATAAAAAAAAAATGAACATTTTTTTTTCTTTTTCTTTTACCTCAAGTGGGGCCCCTTCCAGGACATGTGGTTGCGGGGCCACCCGCACGCACGGGGGCTGCGGGGCCACTGTTACGCCAGTGTCCCTGTGGGTTAAGTAACTCTATATCCGTGTATAAGGAAGTAAAATGTGATATCCGTTGTTGTTCTGAGACTGAATTTACTTGGGCTACTAGTTGTCGCGGCTTGACACTCTGATTGAGTAGAGCCCAAGTTGCTGCCGATTTCTTTGTGGATATCACTTGAAAAATCTTTTCGCTGTCTCTTTGCAATTGTTGTGCTTTGCGAGCTCTAGCCCACTGTCTATATTTGCAACGTAATGAATTTAAGGTTTGTTTTGGGAAATTATTACCTGGTTTAATAGCTATTCTACGTTGATAGCACTATTCAGCTTTACTGGCCTTAATTTCTGGATCAAAAGTGTGGATGTGTTTACTCTTAGCATGGTTCGCTACAAATATAGGACGATGCAAAGATAGAAATAGAGTCGAATATGATGTTGGGTGACGGCATTCGGCATTATGATCAATCACTCAATTGAACTTTTCTAAACTGTGTGCTTACCAACGAATGCGTGGTTTGCCATTGTTGACCGTCACCTGCTGTGACATCCATGTTTGTTTGCTTAATGTATTATTCCAGTTGATGACAGTGGCCAATAGATTATGGTCACTGTGGGATTGAGATAGGATATTAAAAGAGGCCACGTTTTTGAATAAATTGAGGTCGACAAACATATAATCTATAATGCTAGCCGAGGTTCGCCACTGCCAAGTAGGCTTACCATTGAGCATACGGAGATTTCTATCTGACATAAAGGAGGCACATTTGATGACATCTTTAGAGCGAGCACTCCGATACGGTGAAAAACAGTCTAAATTGAAGTCACCCACAACTATTGTGTCACTGATATCTGGAGTCTGTGCAATTAGCTCAAACAGTGTGTCTGAACCGGAATAAGAGGCATCATCGGTAAGGGCTTAGCGGAGCATGGTTGAAGGGCAAGAAAGACTAGGGCAACACAAGTTGGTGAATGCAAAATTGTAGAAATGATTGACCTGTGTGTTTCTTGTGTGATAACGGATTAGGGTAACCCACAGGGAGAAAACCCGAAACAGTCCTGTAGTGTTTTGTGGATAATGAATCATTGCATTTGGATGCTCCTCATAGTCTCTCCACCAGATGACGTGGGATTATTCCACTCCATGATTGGCCCCTGAGCTCTTCCAGCTGGTGCCAGGGGAAACCAGGAAGGAAGATTTCTTGTATGAGAGGCGAGACTCCTAGAGGAAGACGATTATGGTAGCTGGATGACATTTGGGAGGAGGACCTAGCCCTCATGAAGAACTATTGCATAGCTCCAGCTAAGCGAGACAGATTGGAGAAGAAGTACAGGGTGCCGAAGGTCGAAGCCATCACTGGACTCAGTAGTGTCGGCTGCCACAAAAAAACGGTTGGTTAACCCAGCCTCTTTGTCACCAGTTCCCCCAGACAGCGAGGGGAAGAGGGTGGACGCCATGGGAAAGAAAGTAATTTATACAGCCTCATCCACAATCAAAGCGGCCAATGCCCTGGCTATCCTGGCCAAGTATGACAGAGAGGCGTGGTACAAGATGGGCCCGATCCTGGAGTTCCTCCCCAATGACAAGAAGATGGAAGCTCTTGCCCTCTTTCAGGAAGGGGAAGTGGCTTTGGACCATGCTATTATGGTGACAGTGGACATCATTTTTTGGCAGATGGGAAACAGAGTCTGCCTTCATCGGCAAGGATGGATGAAGACCACTAACTTCCATCAGGACATCAAAGCGAAGGTACTGGACATGCCCTTCGATGAAGAAAATATGTTTGCAAAGGTGTTCAATGAGTCCCCACAGGCCATTAAAACAGATACGGACATGTCACGCTGCCTGGACACACTTCAGCAGCATCACTTGTATTCTTTTTGCTCCTCCAGTGAACAATCGAGCAGATCATCAAACAGATTCTCCACATTCTACAGGCAACCCCCCCAATCCTCAGAGAAGGAAGCCTACAGAGGCTGCTCCTAGGCCGACGGTAGCAGAGGTCAGCATTGCTGTCGACCTCAGTGCAGGGTGCCGGTGCCCAAGCAAGCCTGAACTGGCCAAGATGTCGGGCCCCCACTCGTGCACCCTGGTTTGTCAGTGTGTGGAAGAAGATAACCACCGACAGCTCTCGCCCAGGGGCACACATTGGAGTTCCAATGCAGGTGCCCACGTATTCCACCGGTTCCCCGTCAGGAGCTTCACATCCCGCAGCTCCTGGAAGAAGTGCGAGCCATGCTAAGGAAACGGACGATAAAGCTCATTCCCCAATGGCTCTAGGGCTCCGGAGTCTATTCCAGATACTTTCTGGTAAGAAAGAAGATACAGGGTTGGAGAGCCATCCTGGAACGACGCCGTCTGACCAAGTACTCAAAGTCCCAATAATTCAGGATGCTCATGTTGCAACATATGCTCAGCCAACTGGAAGAAGGGGATTACTTGATGTCGTTGGAACTGGAGGACGCCTACTTCCATGTCCCCATTCATAAGAAAAATCTGAGGTTTCTATGGATCATGGCGCAAGGCCAACATTACCAGTTCAAGTCCCTACCATTTGGATTGAAATCAGCCCCAAGAGTGTTTACAAAATGCCTGGCCCCAGTGACGGCGCAACTACAGGGAATTCACGTGTACCCGTACCTGGACGATTGGTTGGTATGCAACAGATCTCGGGAGCTGGCCAACGAGCACACAAAGGAGACCGTCAGCCTGCTGATGGAGCTGAGGTTCTCCATAAACAATCCAAAGTCCTGCTTAACGCCATTGCAGAACGTGCTGTTCCTTGGCACCATACTCAACACAGTGACTTGCCTGGCTTCACCCTTGGAGGAGAGGATAGCAGCCATTCAAGAAATGGTGCAGTGTCTGTCATCAGCGAAGATGGCCAAGGTGTGGGCCTTAAAGTTTTGGACATGATGTCATCCTGAATTTACCTCGTCCGTCTCTGCAGGCTGCAGGTGCAACCCCTACAGGAATTCTTGGATGCATGTTGGCTACAAGTATCTGGAAGTTTTGCGGACAAGATCCCTCTCAACGAGGAGTTCTGGCGGGTGATAGAATGGTGGGGGGTGCGCTCCCACATCGCCAAGGAGATGGGATTCCAAACCCTGCTATACCAGGAGACGGTCACCACGGACACATCTCTGGAAGGTTGGGGGTCTCACACCAGATGTCTACACACCAGAGGTCTGTGGCTTACAGAGGAGAAGGATCTGCACAGCAACATCCTGGGGCTACGGGAAGTGTTCTGGGCCCTCAAGTCTTTCCTACCGTCTCTGAAGGGCAAGGTGGTGAGGATATGAACAGACAATACCACCATCATGTTCCACATCAGGAAGCAAGGGGGCACTGGGGGTCTCCAGTGCTCTCCAAGGAAGCTCAGGACTCGAGTCATCGGACAGGGGATTTTCCTCATCCCACTCCACCTGGCAGACATCAAGAACACCATTGCAAACTCCCTCGGCAGGGAGCTCCGCTCCTGCCACAAGTGGGAACTTCATCAGGATCAGGTGTTTGTCAAATTGGGCAGACCCCTGTTTGATCTTTTCTACCATGGAGGTGAACTCCAAAAGGCCAAACGTTTTCAATCAACCGAGGAGTTTGGGGGATGGGTTTTCCTTCCCATGGGAAGGTCTGTTTCTGTACACGTTTCCCCTATTCCCTCTCCTGCTATGTGTCATCAATACACTCCGACAGTGTCGGTGCAAGAGGATACACATCACCCCGGCGTGGCAGCGGCAGATTTGGTATCTGGACCTACTCAGCCTGTCAGCATTGCCTCCAGTCAAATAGCTGGTACCTCCGGACCTGCTCACCAGAAAGGAAAGCACAATATTGCATCTTGACCCAGGAAAGCTGCACCTGAAGGCATAGCTCCTGCAGCCTTAGAGTTTGGAGGTAATGAGTTGCCAGCAGACTGCAGGGAAGTCCTCGCCAAAGCCAGAGCGTCAGCGACTCTAAAGTCCTAGGGCCACAAGTGGAAGCATTTTGCTACGTGTTGCTGGTCACAGAAGATTACCTCTCTGAGGGCCACAGATCCTTTCATACTTGCTGCCTTTGGCAAAAGCTGGACTGGCTCACGCATCCATCAATGTACACCTGGCAGCCATCTCAAACTACACCAGATCCCTGGGAAGACCTGTGCTGTGGTCCCACAGACTAGTCAAGGAGTTCCTCAAGGGATTGTTCCGATCTTATCCTCCAGTGAAGGCTCCTGCCTGGCATGGGAACTCAATGTTGTTCTGATGAGGCTCATAGGGGCGCCTCTCGAACCTATGCATCAAGCACCTCTCAAGTTTCTCTCGTGGAAAACGTCTATCCTTGTGGCCATCACCTCTGCTAGACGTGTGGTTGAGATCTAGGCCCTATCCTCCAAGCAACCATATCTGACTTTCTACGAATCAAGGGTTGGTACTCTGTACACACCCTTATTTCATGCCGAAGGTTCTGTTGGAATACCACTTCAACGAGCCTTTAGTGTTGCCTGTTTTCTTCCCGAAACCTTTGTCACTGGCGGAAAGGGCCTTGCACTCGCTGGACATTGCTCGTACCTTGAAGTTCTGCGTGACATGCACAAAGACTTTTCGGAAAACTTTCCCACTTGTTTATGAACTTTGATCCTGTGAACCATGGATCCATTTCAAGGCTTCCATTTCAAGGTGGTTCTCTACAGCTGCATCATGCACTGTCATGCCGCTACTGGTCCATCTGAGAGCCCATTCCTCCAGAGCGATCTCTGCGACAACGGTGTTCGTTTCTGGGGTGCCCCTGCTCGATATCTGTAGGGCTGGAATGTGGAGGTCCATGCACACCTTCACAAAGTTCTACTGCGTCGACAGGGATTCAAAGGATAGAGTCCAGAGTCGGCTAGGCAGTGCTACACAACCTGTTCGCTTGAGGTGAGTTAGTTCCAGGGGTACGTTTAATTGCTTCTGTTGATCCTTGTCACATCCCGTGGTTGTGTAATGTTGTACTGCTGTGTATTCATTATTCATGAGCATGTGAATCCATGCCAGATCCCATGCTGGAGAAAGTTTAAGTCACTTACCTGTAACTATTGCATGTGTCTGCCATGGATTCACTTTACATGTTTACCTAATCTGAAGATGGCTGCCAGAGGCGGGGCTTAGGGAGAGGACTGTCATTGGATGGGGCAATATGACTAAGAGGACAGTGATTGGTTTAGAGGAGAAATACAGTTTTTAAGTGAAAGTGAAACTGTTTTTTATTTTACTGATGATTCCCAGCCTGACGACGGGGAATATTCATGAGCATGTAAATCCATGCCAGACCCCTGCTGGAGAACAATAGTTACAGGTAAGTAACTTAAACCTAACCCTGTGCTTTATGGGTAAAATGGGAGATGCTGACAGGGTGGCCAGACAAATGAGGGCAACACTGACAGGTAACAGTGGAAAATGCAAATTCATTAAAAAAAACATAGATCAACTTATCCTTTGATTCGTGGTTAGAATTTGTCCCATGATCCAATTAGGAGTAAGTTAGGATCACTAAATGTAATTAAATTTCAACATGCACATTTACTTTTTGAATTTTTTACCTTTTCATGCATAACATGCCCGTCCATTACTTGCACCTGGGCGTGTGCTACTTGTTTGTGAATCAGGAGGTTACATTCAGTTTGCATACGGGTTCAGAAACAAATCATGGTAGGCTTTGATTTTGCCTGATCCACAGAAACCCGAGTGTATTGGGCCCATCGTCCTGCTAATTTCCACATTGCCTATATACTGGTATGCCAGTTTTGCACTGTCACCAGAAAATTACATTTTCAAATAACCTCAAAAAGATGACTAATGCAGTTTCACCAGTGCCTTGCCAATGTTGCCCTGTTCTGTCTGGATCAGGTGTAAACCCATTTCTAAAAAGTAGAAGGAAAGAAAGAAGACCAACCAACCTCTACTCGCTATCGTACACCTGTCCTCGATGTACGTCCTACTATGGTGCATCGTGAAGATATGGGCGTTTGTCTTCTTTTTCACCGGATTATTGACTTCAAAAGTGATGGAAGTTGTGGTGTAGAGACGTCCTCTGCACATTTGCATAATCTGCTCTCAGTGGTTAATGTTCACAAACCGAGGTAGGGCTTAGCAATCTCTGTGTCAACATGGCCGCCTGGCTTTACCTCTGCTCTTGTCCCACTTTATATCACTGTCTTGAAACAGCTTTTTCTCACTTATTGACTGATTATCTTTCTTCACTGTTCTTAAACAGTTCTTCTATATATCTTTAAGGCGACTTTAATTATTTGCTGGAGTCCCTTAACCAATCAACATTAAATATCTGCCAGATATTCTGATCAGTCTAGGGTTTAACCAGATTATTGACTTTCCAACTCAATCACAGGGCCGCACCCTTGATTGAATATTCCCACAATCTTCTTCTATACTCATTAAGCATTCCTTTCTGCTGCCTCGGACGACCATGTTTTTATTCCATTTGTCTTCAAATTCCCACCAATTTTAAATTAAGCAACCACAATTCTACCAAGACCCTAATCAGAAAATGGTTTTTGTTCTCATACTCGGCCATAGCCACTTTAATCCCACGCGTTTTTTTATTTAATTTTCAATTTGAAGAACCCACACTAAGTGCAGAGAAGATTAATAATTGCCTCCCTCTTGACTAAGAATTCTATCTATCATAAAAAGCAACAAGGGAGCTAACCCTGGTATCTAGTAGCCTTAAAGCATGAATATTTATCTCTTAGATGGGCAGAGCGTACATGGCTAAATTCTAAATTTAAGAGTGATCTGATTTTCTTAAAGCAAAAGATGCTAAATTATTTAAAAAATAAGACTGTCCTAAATGTAGAAGAGCTCATTTTGCATACATAATCTCAATGGCTGAATACTCTACCAACAAATATTAAAAATCATTGAAGATCTAAAAACTCTGAAAGTTTAAATCAGGGAGTGATTTCCTCCCCACAAAATTGTAAAGATAAGAGGAACATTTTTTAAGTCAAGAGAACTGAATTCAGAAAGAAATGCACTGAAAAAGTCCATCCACGAATGTATATAGTTTTGTCCACACCTGGGATGCGGACCCTTATCCTACTGATTTTAATTTTCTTCCACCCCTCTCTCAAGATATTAAGCAATACATCTGGTCACCACAGCCAAACTCTCTGGTTTTCTCTGAGATCTCTAACATCGAATGCTCTTTAAAACATCCGTTCAGTCCTTTAAAGATGGTAGGAGCAGTTATCAATAATTTCCTTAAATCTGATGTCTTTCCACCTCCTTTCAAACATGCTCCGGTCCTCCCACTAGCTTATCTGCTCACAACATCTGTGCATTAGCTTCGGTTACGAAACACCATGCACAAAATGTGTGTGTAATACTTGTACAGTGCCGCACACACGTGTGTTCTTCACACAAGATTTTTGAGCACCTTGCTGTTACAACGTTCACTGGTATGTTCGAGACCACTGTCCTGGTTGGCTGGATTGAGACAACACTCTACCTGGTGCTTCCTTTTCTTGCCAGGCGAAAGGTTGTTTAGAGTGCCAATGCTCTTGCAAGATAACACTAATCGCTTGCATGTGCCAAACCTGCCCTTGTGCATCTCTTTGATGTGATACCAGTCCCAGCATAGCAAGCAAATCTGTATCAGTATCTCACTAGCAACTGGATGTGTGGCCTGCAGGTTACGCATGGATTGCTTTTGAAGGTGCATTAACCTATTGAGATTCCAATGTTCTATCCCACCTCTAAGACTAGGAGGCCGAATATCTATTATGCCTTGGTTTGGCCCATTAGATCTACCTTTCACTCCAGTTCAAAGGCTGTTTAGTTTGCCTAGGAGATGCTAATCATTGGGAGGTGTGAGCCATCTAAAAGCTGAGCAGAGCAGTTACATCTTTGGCTTTGTCATGTAGTGTCTCGATAGGGCAGGTTGTGTTTGTTTCCGCTGCCTCTTAATGATTGTTTAAATGCAAACACTGTTGTAACAGTTGAGACCGCTTCTTGCAGTAGTGCTCCTTTCCCTTGGCTGCTGAGCATCACTGCAGACTGCTGACTTTTGTCAGCAATGTCCTCAATTTGTGTGGGCTCCAGACCTCCTAAGCCGATTGCTAGCTTCCCAACTATGTACTACACTATTTCCGTGTTCATTAGCAGATGTTCCAGCACATTCTGATCATCTTGGGCTGAAAGGGCCAATGCTCTGGCTAGCGCTTTACTGAAGAGCACAACATCATGCCCCCATCCAATTTGAACCTTCTTTAGGCAATGTGTCCCGATGCCACTCATGAGCTCGTTTTTTTCTCCGCCCAAAGTATTCTGTGCACCCTCAAATACATTGGGGAGCATCCTGTCCTCTTGAAGTCCTGTGCACATCCAGTATGCCCCGACAAAAGAATTATTCATGTTTTGGATACCTGTAATTGTGCAAATCCCTTATTCCGTGCATGTAGTTTCCTATTCAAAGAAGGGAGACCTTTCTGCCAATGTCCATGCAGATGTACACCAGTGTCGGGACAGATATTCCCAGTTCCCGAATGATCCACTACAGAGAGTGCTAGAGCACTGAAGTAAAGGAAGATAGCTGAACTCTGTTCTTCGAAGAGACTTAGTGTTTTATGTAACTACTGTTTACTTTACTTCATTTGTTCACCAAGTACTGAGACCAGTGGCTATTGATCCAGTATTTCACGTCTGTGATAGTCTGGCATATGTTATGCATCATCAGGCCTGCATCATAGACTGGAGCAAATAGTCCTGGCTGAGCCACCCAGGCAAACCCCCTCACCTCATCATTTCAGTAATTGCACCTGAGCTCAGAAAAAGATAACCCATTGAACATGTAATTCAACAACTTAACTAGGTAGCAGACCGCGACAGCAAGCACGAATAGAAAGCATACCTCTTTTTCCTTGCACACTATCTTCAGACCAGTGGCTGAGGATCTACATAAAAATCTCTCTATCTAAAAGTCAAAAGTTGTGTTTGGATTTGTGGTTCTGTGGTGCGAAGAGTTGTTCCTTATACAATTCCACACTGTTTCACCAATCTGCACCAAATGTTGCATAGTTACCTGTTAGGACCCTCCAGACATTACTGTTTACAATACATGTGGACACCCCAACCTTTTCCCTGGATTTCAGCAAAAGTCTAATCTTTTTTGTAGGTTTGTGGCTTAGCAAAGCGTTGTTCCTTATACAATTCCACACCGTTTCACCAATCTGCACCACATTCTGCATAGATACTTGTTAGGACCCCCACGGACATTAATGGCTACATGACATTTGGACACCCCACCCCTTTCCCCGGATTTGAGCAAAAATTAAAATGTGTTTGTGGTTTTGTGGTCTGCCAACGAAGCCGTAAACCATGGTCACCAGGAAGGTAAACATAAATTGTATGAGAGGCGAATGGACCTGAGAGGCGAAGGTGAAGGCAGGTAGTATTCCAGAAGTTTCCACATTTTTGCTGCATCAGGTAATATTACTTTTCCAGAGGATTTTTGCGAGATGGTGCCCGTCGACGAAGCCGTAGACCATGCTCACCGGCAAGGGAAAGAAAAAAAGTTATTGTTCAACTGGTCCCGACACGAGGAACAAAACTCGAAACTCGAGGTCCCCCATGTGTCAAAGAACTAGGATGCAAGATTTCAGAGATATTTGCACTGCAATGCACCACAACGAACTGCAACAAACCAGAGTAAGGCAGAACAGCGACTTAACAGATCATTCATTTTCAACAATTAATGCATGTTATCATGTCTATCTACAAAACCCATTCGGAGAAGGGGTACTTTTGCTAGTGTTTTATAAGATTCACATACATAACTTCTAAGAACTTGTGGGAAACTAGTGAAGTGTTAGGAACAATACCAAGATCTTTGCAAGAACTTATAAAGCACCCGAACACGTATTAAATTCTTATAAAGTTTTAAGTAGGATTTCAATAACAAATGCTTGTCTGTGTTAGGCCTCTTGCTTTCAACCTCTTCCACAAACTAGCCTGGACCATCTACATCTAGATAAGGGGGAGATCTGAGCAGGACGAGAGGAGATGGGGCAGTGTGTATTCTTTATTGAACACAACACTGTGAATATTTCCACCACCGGTTTCCTAAAGTCCTCTTCATTGTAAATGCATACCAAGGACACCCTTGTCACCATTTAGCATTGAACAGGTCATATTGTCACCACACAATGGGCAATATTTGTGGTAGCTATGGGGTGTTTATTGGCCCCTGATGTTCTGGCTTGCGCGGCCACTAGTAACTCCTTTTTAAGCCCTTTGATTAAACTGATGGGATGTCTGATCCCATAAAATGAAGTGTGCCTGTAATCTTTTCTAGTTTTAGTAGTTTCTTTCTTGTGCCTGTTGAGCAAAGACAAAGAGCATCATTACAAGTTACTGTTATGGCCACTTGGTCCAGTCAATTTATGCTACTACTAATGCTGCGGGACGAGGTACACAAGATATTAATAACACGTGCCAATACATGCGCCAAAGACTGTTGCAATGCAGCCATCACAGATTTGAAGGGGGCCCCGGGGGAACGTGCAAGAATACAGTATAATTGCTCTGTGCACGCAAGTTATCGGTTTGGGAAGAATTGGATAAAAGACATGTTGTTGGCAGGTATTTATTAATATAGATTGCTTGGGACTCGTTTCCCAGCCAGTTGCCGGCTTGCAGTAGCATTTCCCTGCTTTAAAGGGGGACAGTGGCTGCCTGCCATTGGTGGATATTAGGATAAAGGGGGGGAATTATAGGTTATAGGCAGGAAGGCTGGTATTGCTTCCAACAATATACTATAGGTCAGGCCCCACAGGGAGATAATGTTCAGGCTCGGGAGCCAGCTAAATTGGGGGTGCGCAGGGAGCACTGTCATTAAATTGAATTATTTTTGGATTGTAGCAAGATAGCAGGACAGGGCTCTGGACTGAGGGGCTTGGTGGACGCCCAGGCATTGAGGGAGGACCTGAGTATTATTAGCAGGGCATCCAATGCCCAGCTGGAAGGGGCAGGGGGGGAAGTTACAGGAAATGGGGGGCTGCGGAGGATAGGCCACAGAGCAGAGTGGTGTCAGACAGGGCCCTCGCCGCGGTGGTGGCTTGTAGCCCATCATCGGGAGGGGGTATGAGACAGAGGGGTCAGAAGGAGCAGGAGCGAGGTACCTAGGAGAGCAACCAGGGGGGGGGAGAAGATATTGAAGGGTCGGATAGTGGGACGGGAGCTAAAGGGCCGGGTAAGGCCTCTAGCTGAACAGGAACAGGGGCAGAGGCAGGCACAGGTTAGGGGTGAGGTTAGGGTCATTCCCATAAGGGACGGCTGTGCAGAGGGGGAGAGGGGTGAAATACCTGCAGAAGAGTGCAGCTCGTGGAAGAGGGCTCTATCCCCGGCTGTTAGTGGAAAAATTATGCATTATGCAAAGGGCGTAGTGTGGACCCCGTAGTTCCTGATGAGGTGGTAAGAGAGGGCTTGAGGGTGGCCCCTCTGGAAGACAGCAGAGAGCAGACGAGAGGGCGCAATACGGCATAGGGTGGAGGAGAGAACCCCTCGTGCAAGAAGAGAGGAGCAGGAAGGGTTTGGCATAACCCCGCCGAGAAGACGTCATTCGAGAGGCGGGGCGTACGCCCCGGGCTCACCCAAGGAGGAGCTGCCCGGACCGAGCGTGCACTTGCATCAACAATGGTACCTCACGGGGGAGGATGAATGGGAAGAAGAGAACGGAGTGCATAGGAGGGATGAGGAACAAGATGGCATGCAGGAGAGGAAAAGGATGAGGAGGGGTCTAAGGTTTAAAGGGAAAGATGGGATTGAGGGGAGCAGAAGTGCAAGAGGATGGCGGGGAAATTGATTGGGGGAATCTGCTGATGTTTTTTGTCCCAGCAGCAGGAGCCCGGTGAGAAAAGAGAGGAGGAGTGTCGAAATGGAGGCCAGGATGCCGCGGCTAGGTGACGGCAGGGCAGAAAGAAGTGAGCAGGAATGGGAATGGGTGGCGGCATGGGTCAAGTTCGGCACAAGGTGGGGGACACACAGGGAGGGAGCCGGGGCACAGGTGACAGGTGGGGAAACAGAGTCTCTTGGCGAGGGCGAGTGGAAGGAGTGTCTCCTCTGTGGAAGTACATACTGTCAAGGGGGTGGAGCCTGTGGCCCAGGGGGTGATTGAGGTTGCTAAGGAGAGGACTTTGGAGGGTGCAGGGAAGGACAAAAGGATGACTTAAATGGGCATTACAAGCCGCTGGGTGCGCATTTGATGGGGGGTGACAAAAGAAAAGATATGGGCAGGTGAGTTGTGAATGTTTTTAAACTCCTGCACAGGGAGGTGAGAGCGAAGGAAGGGTCCAAGGAGGAAGAGCGGGCGTTGGCCGCAAGAACAAAGGAGCCGGTCACAATTGACAACTGGACGTTAGCATTTATTATATATGCAAGTTTTTATTGCGAGAATTTTCCAGAGAGCTGTGCAGCGTTACTGAAATACATGGATGTAATAAGGAAGGCGCGTACGAGTTTCAGGGATTTTGCATGGGTGAGATACAATGAAGAATTCAGGGCAAGGATGGTGGAGAATAGCTAAGCGGTATGAGGAGAGATTGACATGGATCTATAGCTACAATGGATTGCGCCTACACGTCCAGCACCAATGCTGCATATGGTGAGTGGTTTATCTGTGCCTTACCGGCCTTTCCATGGTCACCACACCACGAAGGAGGCAGGGGGAGGAGGCAGGGGTCAGCCATCAGCACCATGTTGCTCATTCAATAAAGAAAGCTGCACGAGAATGGTGTGCAAATTTAGGCTGGAGTGTAGCCGATGTGCGGGACAGCATCCGGCGACACAATGTTTTCAAACAGGGGACAGAGGGAGGGGGCGGGGAGTAGGGCGAGGAGTTGTGGGGAAAAGCCTATACTCTAGTTAAAGTTGTGGTTCTGAAGAGGGGCTCAGTTTACCCGGACCGGGAGGGGGCCAGGATTTTTGGAAAACGTTGTTCACAAGGTTGTTATGTTGGGGTATCAAGGTCCAAGGATGCGGCGGTGGGCGGACAATTTGCAGTATGCATGGGAGAATTTGGAAGTGGTGAGGGTGAAGCTGCACAAGGAGGGGCAGTGGAAGAGTGGTAGGGCCGTTTACAGATCTATCGGTTGACCTATTTGTGTTTTCCTGTTGGGGTCATGCCTAAGAAGGCTGCGGGAGTAGTCAGGCTAATTGACCATTTTGGTAGGGCCGGAGGGCATGTCAGTGAAGGACTTTATTGCGCCAGAAGACTTCAGGGGGTACTATGCTAGTGTAGAGCAGGCAGTGAGTTTGGTGAGGAAGGATGGTTGTGGTGCATTCATGACCGAGTGTGTTATCAAGGCAGCATTTCCTCCGTCACTGGTGCATCCAGAAGATTTTGGCTGCTGGGGAAGCAGTTCGAAAGCCAAAGTAGGTGAAAAAGCATTGCATATGGGTGGGGCAATTTTCATGGGCACTGTTTGAGCGCTTTAGCTCTTTGTTGTGATGGGTCTTACAGTTTGGTTTGTGAAGGAGGGTTGCATTCGTTAAACGATTTTCAGTGGGGCTGGCAGAGAACAGGAAGGTCGGAGGATGTTGGAGGTCTTTCAGGCATTGATTCAGGTATGGGAGTGCCATTGGCGGGAGGTTAAAACTGAAGAGCGGGCAGTGGTGTTGAAATTTTTAGGTAGGGGATTGGAGGCTCTGGCTGGGACCTCATGCTTGCCGCACGGCAAGGTGAGCAGACTTGTAGGGTTGCTTGAGAAAGTGATAGCGGCCTAGAAAATTATACTAGGGGGCATACAGAGGTTACAGGGAGCACAATTTCGAGTGTCGGGTAGTGGCCCTGGTTTGTATTTTTGCAGAAACATGGTGCAGTCTATGGTGGGAGTTAAGTACCCACATCACAGGCTGAGGTTGTCAGGAGCAGTCAGAGAGGATTGTAAGTGTGGCTAGGTTTACTGGAAGAATTTACTGGGGAGCAAATAGGGATTATATCAGAGGATTTTGCATTCGGGTGAAGGAGCAGAAGAAGAGCGGCAAACAAGGGATAAGTGGACAATGATGCTACGTGAAGTGGAAAGTTATGGGAATTGAAATGCATGGACGGGTGTGCATTGCAGGGATGAGGAGCAAGATGGGGTGCAGGGGAGAATAAGGGTGAGAAAGGGTCTAAGGTTTGAAGGGAAAGATGGGGTTGGGGGGAGTAGAAGCGCAAGAGGATGGTGGGGAAATTGATTGGGGAATATGCTGATGTTTTTTGTCCCTGCAGCAGGAGCCCAGTGAAGAAAAGAAAGGAGGAGTGTCAGAATGGAGGCCTAGGTGACGGCGGGGCAGAAAGAGGTGAGCAGAATGGGAATGGGTGGCAGCATAGGTCAGGTTGGGCATGAGGTGGGGGACACACAGGGAGGGAGCCGGGGCACAGGTGACAGGTGGGGAAACTGAGTCTCTTACTTCGGGGGCCTTGGTAGACGGCAAGTGGAAGGAGTGTCTCCTCTGTGGAAGTACAAACTGACAAGGTGGCGGAGCCTGTGGCCCAGGGGGTGATTGAGGTCCCTAAAGAGAGTATTGCGGCGGGTGCAGGGAAGGACAAAGGATTCCTTATATGGGCATTACAAAGCCGCTGGGTGCGCATTTGATGGGGCGACAAAAGAAAAGATATGGGTAGGTGAGTTTGTGGATGTTTTTGAACTCCTGCACAGGGAAGTGAGTGCGAAGGAAGGGTCCAAGGAAGAAGAGCGAGAGTTGGCCGCAAGACCAAAGGTGCCGGTCACAATTGACAATTGGAAGTCAGCATTTATTATAAATGCGAGTGTTTATTGCGAGAAGTTTCCAGAGAGCTGTGTAGCATTACTGAATACATGGACGTTTTAAGGAAGGTGCGTACGAGTTTCAGGGGTTTTGCATGGGTGAGATATGATGAAGGTTTCAGGGCAAGGATGGCAGAGGATAGCCAAGCGGTATAGGGAGAGATTGACATGGCTATATGGCTACAGTGGATGGTGCCTACACGTCCAGCACCACCGCTGAATACAGTGAGAGGTTTACCTGTGCCTTATCAGCCCTTCGATGGTCACCACCCCTTGGAGGAGGTGGGGGGAGGAGGCAGGGGTCAGCCATCAGCAGCATGTTGGGCATTCAATAAAAAAAGCTGCACGAGAACGGTGTGCAAATTTAGGCACGAGTATAGCCGATGTGCGGGACGGCACAATGTTTTCAAACAAAGGACAGAGGGAGGGGGTGGGGAGCAGGGCGAGGAGTTGGGGGGAAAAGCCTATACTCTAGTTAAAGTTGCGGTTCTGAAGAGTGGCTCAGTTTACACGAACAGGGAGGGTGCCAAGATTTTTGGGAAAAGTTTTTCATGAGTGTGTTAAGTTGGGTTATCAAGGTCGAAGGATGCGGGGGTGGGCAGAAAATTTGAAGTATGCATGGGAGAATTTGGAAGTGGTGAGGGTGAAGCTGCACAAGGAGGGGCAGCAAAAGAGTGATAGGGCCATTTACGGATCTGTCTGGAGACTTGGTGGTGTGTTCCCATTGGGGTCGTGCCTATAAGGCTGCAGGAGAAGTCAGGCTAATTGACCATTTTGGTACGGCCGGAGGGCATGTAATTGAAGGACTTTATTGCGCCATAAAACTGCAGGGGGTACTATGCTAGTGTAGAGCAGGCAGTGGGTTTGGTGAGGAAGGATGGTTGTGGGGCATTCATGGCTGAGCGTGTTATCAAGGCAGCGTTTCCTTTGTCACTGGTGCATCCAGAAGATTTTGGCTGCTGGGGATGCAGTTCGAAGGCCAAAGTAGGTGAGAAAGTGTTGAATATGTGTGGGGCAATTTTCATGGGCATTGTTTGAGCGCTTTAGCCCTTTTTCCGGTGGGTCTTACTCACAGTTCGGTTTGTGAAGGAGGGTTGCATTGATTGGTTGGACAATTTTCAGTGGGGCGGGCAGAGAACAGGAATGTCAGAGGATGTTGGAGGTCTTCCAGGCATTGATGCAGAAATGGGAGTGCCATTGGCGGGTGGTTAAAACTGAAGAGCGGTTGGTGGTGTTAACCTTTTTAGGAAGGGAGTTGGAGGCTGTGGCTGGGACCTCACGCTTGCTGCACGGCAAGGTGAGCAGACTTGTAGGGTTGCTTGAGAAAGTGATAGTGGCCCGGTGTATTATACAGGGGGACATACAGAGGTTATGGGGCAGCTCAATTTCGAGTGTCGGGTAGTGGGCCCGCTTCGCACTTTTGCAGAAACATGGCGCATCCTATGGCGGGAGCTAAGTACCCACATCACAGGTTGAGGTTGTCAGGAGCAGTCAGGGAGGATTGCAAGTGTGGCTAAGTTTACTGGAAGAATTTACTGGGGGCAAATGGGGGTTATATCAGAGGATTTGCCTTCAGGTGAGGTAGCAGAAGAAGAGTGGCACACGAGGGTGCACATTTGGCCCCTTGTGCAGTGGGGTGGAACAGCGATGGGAGGGAGCTGCATGGGCGGTGGTGCACGTGTCCCCCGGTGCAGTGGGGGAAACATCGAGGATATGGAACATTTGCATGGGTAAACATGGGTGTGCAGTGGACTAAAGGAAGGGATGTGGTGTCACAGAGAGCAGTGCGCAGTGGGAATGAAAATTTATGGCCAGGAGATGGGGGTATGGCAACCGGGAAAGGAGGGACAGCATGTGAAGCGCATAATGTATAGGCACGTTACAAATGCCATATCATATCATATCATAGCAGAGAGCAAGGGATGACTTGGTTGATTTTATACTGGGGTGTATGGACAAGGGTTGGTCCAGGGCAACGATAGTAGGGAAATTGGCGGGCACTGCTTTTACAGGAAATGGGTTTGGGGCTTTCAGCCTAGCGGCTGGGGAAATGGCACATAGGATGCTGGAAGAATGGGTGTGCTGGTCATCAGAGGAGGGGAACATGTTTTCGACCTGTTTATCTGGTTGTTCTTTGGGGCATTTACGGTGTCAGAACGGGTGGGGGGGAGGTTTACGGTAGGAAGATATACATTTATCGAAATTAAGTGTAGAGACAAAGATGGGCAGAACAAAGACGGATCAGAGAGGAGTTTGAGGGGTTATGAAGAGGGGTCAATTGACGTTCGGGGAGAGAGCTGAAGAGTGGAACTCATTGTTTTAGGATGGGCAGCATCGGAAGGAAGTAGGATGGGGGCTATCTGAGGAGAAGGTCACGTTTTTGGGGTGATGGGAGTAGGGAAAAAACAAGGGGTACATCGGAGATATGGGGAATGGGGCCAGTTAGGAGATGGAGATTGGAAGGTCAGCAGGGGCTAGGCAAGGCAGTTGGTGGAGAGAAGACACAAAACATTTTTTTTGCAGATGTAGCACAGAGGAATGGTGAGTTGCTGCAGATCTGGATGTGTGGACACTACATGGTGAAATGGGCAGGGAAAGATACGGCAAAATTAATTTCCGGGACCCATTGGGGATGTATTTGTAACATTGCCTTAGTGAGATGGTCAGGGGTAGTGCAGCTTTTGTGGGGTCAAACCTCTGCCTATGCTAACAGGTTTGAGGGAGCACCAGGGGGTGCCGGCGCCAATCATTCTTCAGGCAGCAGAGAATGATCTAGTGAGGGATATGGGGGTGTCACTGATAAAAGGAGGAAAAGGGGCCTGAGTTGGTTAAGGGAGATATGGCCCAAGGTGGGGTTGGTCTGGACCAAGCTATTGTCAAAACGAGTATGAAGCGGGAGCGGTGAATGAAGGTGCAGTAGAGGACAAGGATAAAGATTAACAGGGAGACTGTGAAGTGTTGCAGAGCTTGGGGATGCAAAGGCTGGCACACCAGGAAATATTTTACGAGAACTTTTTCATTGTTTCAAAAGCATGGGGTGCAAATGTCGTTGTTAGGAAACATGTATTACCTGGGGAATGTGAGACTGGCAGTGTAGGATATCGTGAAGAGTTGGTGGTAGAGGACAATTTGGGTAAGGAGGGGGTGGGGCAGAAAGAACACCTCAGGGGAGGGTTTTTCTGGTCCCGGGGACATGGCCCTTTGGAGGAAGGGTGGGGGAAGCACAATGGGGCACTAACATGGTAAAGGAGGGGAGTGGTGCTGTTTGCACGAACGGGCTACCCCAGGGGTACAATGAGGGGGAAGAGGTATTGAAGAAGGAGGGGCGTGTCCTTGGGTAGAAGATGGCAGAAAGCGGGAATGAAGGTTGAGAGGAATGTAAGGGGACGGGAGGGAGCAAGGGATAGGAAGGGAGGAGTTCTAAATGGTTTATTTATTTAATAGTGGGGGAATTGAAATAGTTCATTTATTTAATTGTTTGGCAATTTGTTAAAATGGATATGTTAGTCTCTAAGGCCAGGGAGCCAGGTTAGTGTTTTTGTGAGCTGTGGCCCGTCGCATTAAAGCGACCTTTTCCACTTAAAAGCGAGTCTGGGTATTTTTGTGCAGTAAGCCCAAATGCCTATTTTCTACAAGTACAGACCATGAAAGCTTCAGAATGAGTCAAGCACAACAAAAAGTGGCCGAGTCAATAGACACATTTGAAGCACATTTGAGAGAGCTGATCAGCACATGAACCCCAACAAACCCTTATGCAGATGGGGACAGTAATTCAGGGGCGCAGATTTGATAAACTGAGAGGCCTTGTATTAAGAGAACTGGCAATGCCATTAGTCAGCAAGATCAAACTGGGGTGGGTTGCACATAGAAACAGAGTCTGCGCTTTCAAACTAAAAATGGACGTTCATTTGGGAGAAATATGATTTAAGGTGAAGACTGGGCCTTTTAAACAGGAACTATGGTCTATAATACACCTGGTGCGTCCGGCATTGGACACATTACTCTATATAAAAGGGAGCTTGCAGGAGCAAGCGAGGAACTCTGGACTAGACGAGCAGAGTTTGTGTTACTGTGCAGCAGGTGTGCAATGATCTAAGACAAGCCTTCCAGCCCAGACACCCGTCACTACAGGTAATGTCATTACATTTCAAGCACTCATGACATTTTCCAAGTTTTGTAAACAAATGTCAGGTACTTGCATTATGCATTGGGAGTGTCAGTTCTTGACCCCAGCACTGCAAATCTGCTAAAACAAACTATGTTTGATGAGGTTAGTGGAGAAACTAGGCAAACAACAAGTGGTATAAAAACATGACACCCTTGCAGTCCCTTTGCCTGGACCACTCGCAGGCGTGTCCCCAATTTTCAGAGGCCCTGGGGGGCGGTTGGGCAGGAAATTTGCTGAAACACATCATCCTTGCTCTCCACAGCCTGGCCTGCCTAGCTAGTCCCTCTGCCTTTGAACATGGGCCAGAGCAATGGCTTGGACAGGAGCGGCATGCCAGAAGCAGGAAAGTTGCACGGTCACACTGCTGCCCGTCTAGTCAATTGCAGTACCACCGGCAGAGGGACAGCTGGAGTGATACTCATTTCAGTGTGTGATGGGACTTCAATTTAATTTTATTTTGTTTTAATTGTGTACGGCTTGCATCAAGCTCTCAGGCATTGGTGCAGTTTACAGGAGATGGGCAGAAAGTGTTTGGAGTGGCATCTTTTAACAGTAGCGCAGTAGCGTGAGTTGCTGTCTGCGTGTCAGTCTGTATGTCTACTGGGATTAGTCTTTGGTATAGTGTTGTTAAAAAATCCACGTTTTGAGCGATTTATGAAATTGGAGAATTGTGGGGACATTCTGAGGTAATACAGGCATTGAGTTCCAGATCATAGGTGCATGGCAAGAAAAGGATGGTTTGTGAGTTGTGATTAGAGCCAGGTGGTCGATTTGGAGCATAAGGAGCACGTGCCGCCAGATAGGAGCCTGGGTGTCACTTAGACTGCAACATGTTCATTTGGATGGCCTGGTGTCTACCCGAGAGGTAGAAGGGAAACCAGTTCAGCACAGTGCCAGAGAATCTCATTCTTTCATCGAGGAGGGAGAGGAAGATGTTGTGGTCAATGGTGATGAATGCAGCCGAGTGGTCAAGGAGAACAAAGAAGCATGAGTCGACCAACCCACAAGGGCATCAATCAGGGGGGAACAGATCCCTATGATTTGCTCTCCTCTTGGCACCTGTTCTCGGCTGACCTTTCTACCACTACCCATCACCTTGTGTGAGCTGGGCAGAAGGAAAAACACTCTGCAAGCATTGTCTCTGACAGCATGGAAACAGTAAACAGACTATATCTCAATAGAAACCAATAATAAAGCTGCTAGATTATCTACTCTTTGTGCTGGAGAGGAGCAGGCTCTGAAGAGGAACACCAAATAACAGAGGGTGCATTTTCTAATGCTTGCCACATCCTCTCTTTTTCTCATATCCCTTGTTTTGCTTTGGTTGGACAATCAAAAGTAATTCAGGGGATAAAGCGTTATCATATAGCAACATGGAGGCATTACTGTTAGGGTGACAATCGTTGCTTAATTCTGGACCTTGAAAGCACCATTGAATACTGTATGCACTGTTTGTTAACTGGCACGTAATACAAAGTGAATGCAGACGCCACTATAAAAGTACAAAATTATAAACCCAATTCGGTATCATAAAGCTGAAAGTGGAAGCACTCAAAATGTCTGAAGCTGTGAACCAGTACCAATAGTGAAATCAAAAGAACTCCAAACGTTTTTTTGCTTTCCTGTAAAAGATACTTTAAACCAATCCTGCAGATGCCACCACACATGTCCCAGAAGTGTACCCATGACCAGTGCAGCAAACAAACATGCACTTCTTTTTGTGGCACCTGTATATTCATATTATGTATCAGTTCTTAAAACACAGCAACATTTACGTTGAAATGTGAGCTCATACGAGGAACACAATGAGAAAAGGCACAAGAAATGAAGTGTACTTGTATTTCTTTGGATATACTTAATAAGTCTCAAAAAAATTGAAGAAAACAGTATTAGTTCCTCACCGTGATATCATAAGGAAAGTTATCATTTTGATGCATTTTGTATTGTTTCACAACCAAAAGCAGGCTCACACGTTTAATGTAATACTCATTTGTTTCCAGATAAGGCACTATGCATGGCTAAGAGCCATGCTTATTTTAAGATATACTAGAATGTCTGTGTATAAACTGTAGGGTAATATGTTGACACAAACGGACCTCCCGATTCTGGAGTTTGTCACCTCTTCTATGAACGTCAAATTTGTGTTGTTACTCAAAAAGCAATGAAGGGAAGTACTGCTTGGTAACGCTGTCAAACCTTAAGTGTCAATAGATGTTGTATTGAAAGACGTCACATATTTCCAAAGAAGCAAGGCAGGCTGCCTGAAATTGCAGATTTCAACAGTAACATACGCAAGTTAAAACTTAGCAGGTTGTTTATATTAGATCAATGTAAGGATGGTTCCACAGTGCACCTGATTCACATGCATAGGCTACCCACAATGCTACTGACTCCTCAGCGCATCGCTTAACTTTTTTCTTTCCACTGGCTGATGCCAGCACTGTTGGGAGCAAGGAAAACAACCTAAGGCTGCACTTGTAGACCGTGAGCTGCAGCAACCAGCATACACATGCTCCCTGTGAGGAATTCCACCATCTGCACGGTGGGTGTGCGCTCGCCTGGGCTTTTTTGAAATTTTAAATGAAATTGAATGATGGTATATAAACAACGGAAAATGTGTGGGGCCAATCTGCACACATTTTCCTATGCTCACCGCACAATATACGCATAGATCCTTGTACTCTGGCTGAACACATGCTGCAGGTGCAGTCTCTCCTATCATATTTAGTTGGTATCCGACAGGTGAAGTACATAACACCTCTCCAGAAGGGTGAGCAACAAACCTTCCCCTTACCATGGTCAGCCTAATTAACTAACAAAGGCTCCATGCATCCACCCTGTCCTTGTGTTGAGCCATGTAGCTGGTTGCAGCATTCACATACTAATCAGAGTTTAATTCAAACAAGCCCACATGGGGCCTGGCTGCATAGGCTAACAAAGGAGACAGGAAACCCCAACATCCTTTCATATGTACTGTGTCAACCTGAAGCCAGTTCCCGCCCCGAGTCTGGATTGACAGTGAAATGCCAAGTCTGGGACTGCGTGTTTACAGTAGTCATCCCCAGAGGGGGACCCCATTCAGAAGGTATGAGTATGTTGTTTGGGGGAGACAGAAAGTCTTGTCTCACCGCAGCTTCAAGGGAGACCTGCCGCTTTAATCAGGAACCACAGAAAGCTCCAGTCACCAGAGGGACTCTTTGATCCAGAACAAACAGGAAGACGGGTGGGACTAAGTATTACATGTTTTCACCCCTTTTCCTTTTTGGTTGAAAAGCACTCTGGTTACTACTTCAGAACATACAGGAGATTGTTGTGGGGACCCAGGATTGGTTCATTAAGGTAGGCTTGGCCTACATAAATCCCTGTGGTCCATTTGGCTTTAAAAGAGGGGAGAGACAATCTTTTGGCAGATCATCTGAAGGCTTCACCAGAAGCAGAAGCAAGAACTCATCATTGGACCCTGGATGAAGGTACAGTCTGCCCTACATCATCAGCCAGTGAAGGAAGGCCAGGACCTCCAAGAGGAAAGCAAGATCCCTCCCTTAAACATCTCCCAGGGAACAGAGCGAGATACTGAATACAGATGACCCTCCAGCAGCTCCAGAACCGGTACCCAGCCAGTACACAGTGTGTCCTGCTAGGCTCAAGCTTCCTAGGTGGAAGTGCCAGAGAGTCCCTGAACCAAACCAAGGAGAAAACAGCTTTCTGCAACACTCTCGTCGGCTTTGGGCTGTCCACCTTAAAAATGACACAAGCCCAGTGAAGAAGCTAGGAGCGGTGCTTCAATAAGAATCTACCAACGTCCACCTTCAAGGACATTTTCGAGCCAGTAGAGCCCTTTGTACTGCAACTGACTGCACCGCTGACTGTTGTGACGCCATAGTCACTAAAGCCGTCCGAGATGCCACGACCAGTACTTCAGAACTGCTGACCAGCACTGAGACAATGATTCCTGTCCCCAAGCCGCCGTGTAGGCCAGCCTGCAGCCGTCTGTCCAGCTTCTCTCGCTAAACTGCCTGCCGCCTGATACCCGCAGCTGTCTCCCATCTTGAACTCTGTCACAGAAGCTGTAAAGTGCCCTGAAACTGACTCGACCCTGTCTGGCACCAAGAACTCCTGCAACACAAGGTACATTGTGGTTCTGTCCTCCTGGCCCTTCTATGAAGGTTCCTAGTGACATTTTACGACCCATTTCAGCCATTGTGTTGAAACCAAGTATCCTTGAACTATTGCGATTAATTACTACACCGACGACCCTCCTGTCAGCATCCAGAGTGCATCCCTTTTCTTACTTTGAAACTGTCTGACCTGTGCATTCCTTTACAGGATGAGTTGTATTTCATAGTGTGCTAGAATTGTCTGTTATGAGAATAAAAAAATCAATATGTTTATACAGTCTTGACTGGATAGTCCCTTTCATCATTGGGTAATAATTGTATTTTTGCTATGTTACAACTAACCAGAGATCCACGACCTTTCAGAGATAAGCCTGCCATTCCATCCATGTTACCAAAATTGGACAATGAGGTTTATAATTTGCTTGTGTTTCCAATCTCTTTGGATCCCTTGTGGTGTACTAGAGGTGTGGGGCTGATTGATGCTTTAGAAACCGATATTCATCCCTGGACCACTGGTGCTCGGAAGTTGATTCATCACACTCCCTCTGCTGCCTACATGGAAACAGGGTGGGCATAATTAGTACAGAGTGTAGCAGGCAATTCTGGCAGCAGAATAGGATTTTCGAAAATGCCTCCATTGTTCTGAAGTTGTGGGGTATGCTGTGGGCCCAGGACAACTCACTAGCCTAGACCTGGTCAGATCAGGGGAAGAAGGGGAAATGCTATGAGGGCACTCAGCCCTTAACAAGTGGGTCTGCTTCAGCATATTTGTATTTGTAATTTGTAATGTGCAACCAGCCAGAATAAACTGCCTTAATAATGCAGTTAAGCAGATTTACCAGAATGTTGTGTGGGCAGAAGTCATTGGAAAAGGTGAGTTGATAGCTTTCTGAAATAGCAAAAAGGAGGCTTATTTCTTAGGAATTCCTGAGAACACTGAGAAACATCTATCTCCCCTATGAACACAGCGGGAAGGGGGAACCATGAGTGTCTTTGTTTCTTCGGATCTGAGTGATCTGATTGGGTGATAGCAAGAGAGCTTATCTACTAAATATACTGGTACAAGTCCATTTACACATTTATAGACCAGACATAGAATTTTGAAATTGATTCTTTGATCCACCTCTAGCCAGTGTAAGGAACATTGAAGGGTGGACACTGATGGTCGCTTAGGTACTCCAAAGGTCAACCTAAAAGCCGCATTTTGGGCTAGCTGCAGTCAATGTAACTGATATTTAGTGCTGCCGGCAAGAACAGCATTGTCAAAGCCTAGTTTTGAATTAACCATTGAGCCCAATACCACTGGCACATGTGACACGGCCAGGTAAGGATGAGCTGTTTGTAATAGTCTGAGAGGTTAGTATACTGATTGAACTATAGCTCCAACTTGGTGGTCACACCCTAAGTTGGACTGCCAGTAGTACACTACATTTCTCACTTTAGGGTACAGGTGGAAATTATGCCGAACAGAGAAGGTAGGGGAGTAGAAACAGCACAATCCTTAGACAATCGCTTTGGCCCAAACAGTATAATTTCAATTTTCATGGGGTTGAGTTATAATTTATTTAATGTCATCCATTGTGCAATTTCCTCAGTATATTGTATAATGTTTGCAAAAGGCACAGAGGGATCTTCAACCCGCAAGTATAACTGTGTTTCATCTGTGTAAGAGTGATATGACAAATTGAAATTAGAAAGGATGCTTATCAGAGGTTGCACATAGATATTAAATAAAATAGGGGATAGTGAGGACCCCTGTGGGACTCCACACTGTACAGGGGCATCTTTTGATAAATAATCGCCCAGTTTGACACATTTTTGACGTTTCATCAAGAAGGCGCGGAACCAAGCCAGTGCTTGGTCAGATACTCCCGCCAATGAGGTAAGTCTGGACAGCATGATGTCAAGGTCCACAGTATCGAAAGCCGTGAAGAGGTCCAACATGATCAACTAAGTAATTTCCCCTTCATCTGCATTTCTTAGCACATCGTCCCATACTACAAGCAGTGGTGTCGCGATCCTGTGCAGGGGCCCTAAAGGGAATGCTTAGGGCCCAATAACCCACTACCATAGACCTGGGCACCCAGCACTCAACAAGTGGGGCTCTTCAGCATATACTCACAGCTCAGGTCTTGCTGTGGGCATCGGGGTTTACCACCCTGTCCCTGTGCAGGTCAAGGAGGGGAATAGGGTATAAGGCCCAGTAAATATTGTACACCGCATAGTATGTTATGCTTCTCCTGTACAGAACTAATCCAGGGATGCCCTATATATTGCAAGTTTTGGACTTTAGCTCCATCATTGTGGTCTTGAGACACACCAAAGTCAGGCTGGGCATCTTCATGTAATTTAGTCCCCGGTCTCGACCTACTTAGCTCCTGGATAGAAAGTGACACTAGAGTATAGGGCTGGGAGTGAGGAAAGAGAGATATCACTTTCATTGGTCAGTAATGTCAGATATTCCCTGACATTGTTATGTCAGTCAGCCAAGTGGAATGCAGTTTCCATGATGTGATCTGATTTCCGTTGGTTGTATTTTCGCACACCAATCCTGATTGGATGAGGCAAAACTGGGAGGGAGGAGGTAGGAGGAGATACCCTGATGGAACCAAACAGAGCTGAGGAGAGCTTCAAAGAGGAAATGGCCTTTCTGAGTTTCCTATTCCAAAGGGCTTTTGAAGGATGAAGGGGAGTCCGCACCTGGGTTGTAAACAGAGGAGTTTCTTTCGGCATTGCCGGTGGTGGTAACAAGGACAAATCCCCTCATGGAGTCCTGTTGGACTCCATGAATGGGAATTAACACCGCTCCGCCGGCACCCGTTCCGCTGGACCGGGTGCCGGAAACGGTAACAGCCTTTGCCCGTATCCTGGCGGCCCTACCAGCAAGGTTGTAATGAACCCCATGGTCAGCCCCACTTGGAATTTCTGCGACTGTCTATAAATATTAATCTAGAGGTTGGGGAAGATTCTGTTGGCACCCGTTTGCCCTCTTTTTTAGTTTAACTACCTGTCCAGATACTAGGTAGTATTTATGCTTGCAGTTGTGAGCGGATATTCCACAACCACCCGTTCTCAGTCACTCATCCAACACTTTGCAATATTATTGCATGTGTTGGTTGCTTGCCCACACTCCTCCCACTTACCTCAGAAACTGAGTAATGTCTGTATTGTAGGAATTTGCCCATTAGTAGCATCCGAAATCTCCATCGGTTGGACCCTTTAACTTGTATTCCTCTGCAAAAAACACCCCATTTGACTTCATTTTCTGCCTTAGGAAGCACAGGGAATGCCAACATCTGACACATGTCAATAGGCTTAACACTGAGGAACTGAGTGTCTGCTGTTGTATCCCCATTTAGGCTTTTCTCCCACTGTCCAGTTGTCCCAAATCTAGGTGCTACTGTATTTCAGTGCTATCCAGGTGTCCCAAAAGTAGGCTCGACTGTATTTTTCTGTCTACTATTGTTTGCCCATTTAGGCTATCCAGGTGCCCCAAATCTAGGTGCTACTGTATTTGTACTGCTTTTGGTTGTATGTCCACTTAGGCCTCTCGATCTCTATCCAGGTGTCCCAAACCTAGGTGTCCCTCTATCCAGGTGTCCCAAGTCTGGGTGCTGCTGCATTTGCAGTCCGCTGCTGAATGCCCATTTGGGCCTCCCTCCATCTATCCAGGTGTCCCAAATCCAGGTGCTACTGTACTCTAATGTCTAATTTCGTGCCCCCTTTAAGGCACACCCCCTGCCCCCTGAATCCAGGTGCCCCAAAACCTGCTCCTAATACCCTGACCAGTTGGCCAATGCCAGGTAAGTCCCCCCAGTCCCCCACCCCATCATCCCTCCGGGCCCTCTCCCTCTGCTCAGACATTTGTACCAGAGAGACCACGAACAGCAAGACCAGCCAATCACACTGGACCAAGAAAAAGAACACTGCAGTCTAACCCCAGCCAACGCTATGGTACGTATACCTTACACTACGTCTGTGGACACAGGCCACAGGCACAACCACCCATCCATGCACCCTAGAATGCAGCTATGGCTATGCAATTCCCGTCTAGCAACACACATAGCCGTCCACACTGAAACCCCTGATGTATCTCAACACCTCTGTATACAGCGACGGCCAGCGAAAAACAATTCGGTCTAGCTGGGCACACATTGAATCTCCAGCACTAGAACTCTATCCTAAACCACCAACAGGACCCACCCATGTGCCTAACTTACTGGCTGCTTACTGGAGCCTAGAAAAGTGGACAACACACTGAGCACACCCTGTTTTGGATAATCTTATTGTGTATTAGTCATGTGTATTTTATCAATAGATTGTAACCAGTGTTGAGTAAAGTAAAGGTGCGGGGGAGAGGTGCTCAGCCTTGGTACCTAGGCTGGAGATAAAGGACAAAAAGAAAATGTTTTCCTGATAGGAAAACTTCGTCCCCTGCACACTATCTGGAAGGCCAGAGCCTAATGGTGATTAGTGGTATGTAAGACAGGTTACCACCCTTATTTAGCAGAGATGAAATGCCTTTTTAGGCATCTTAGATATATTCGGAATTTCACCAATGAATTAAATTTGACAACTTGGAAGATAAATTCAAAAACAATACAATTTATTACTCGTACAGAATAGTTGGCCCAACACGTTTCGAGTTGCAAAGACTCTCCCTCAGGGGCATGTTTTCTTTATCAATAACAGTTCTATAAAGAAAAGAGACATTTTTAATTTAAACAATATATTACATTTTTCTAATCAAGAAGCAACTTCAAAAAACAACTCAAATTTGAAGACATCTCAGAATTACATGATGACACCCAATGCCTAGACTTAAAGTGTGCAATACGTAGTTCTATTGGACATCATAATTTAGAATTTCGCATAAACAAGGATAACCTACCATTTGAGTGTATTTGTTTCTATAGATTGTTCAGAGTTTGGCTTCCTAATCTATATCAATCAGGGAAAAAATCTCAATATCCTAATTATTTAACTCACTGGTGCTTTTTAACTATTTGCACCACTCAAGGCTGAAGAATTTGGATGACATAAGCCTTATTAATTTAAAACAAAAAGTCAGTAGAGAATGTAATCACAAGAGATAAAGTTCCATTGTCACATAGGGATCTCCTTATATATATAATAAGCTGTTATAAAATCTTACCCCATTAAAAATAGCCAAAGTAGATGGAATGTCTTGTATGGCCATAGATGGTATTTGTCTTGTGGTAATTTCTCAAAGCTTTTCACTTATTCTGGACCAGGGGAGAGTCCTGGTCTGGATAGCTATATTTAGAAAAAGAGAGAATCGCTATCTAAATACAAAGAATATTTGTTGCTAGTTGTTAAGCCTTAGTAGAAGTGAAAGACACTTACAAGTCATGGGTCTTTATAGTAGTCCAGTAGTTGGAGTAACCAGTCAGATGTCACTGAATATCCTATCTGGTGTAAAGCCTGTTGGAGAAAACTATTCGTAAACAGTCTGTTTCCAAGGAGGATACCCTGTGGAGCCAAGGTGGAGGAGGTAAGTATTGAGTAGTTACAAATTTTCTAGCAAAGTTTTTGGCCATAATGCAAATTAGGCTAAGTAGCCAGGAGAGAATAGGTGAGTATGATATTTTACTTCTATACAAAAGAAAAGTGCAAGTTATAGGTTGGTTATGTCAAATAAACTTACTTCTGTTTCTATTTTCTAGATCCCAACGCGGAGCGGCTTCCAGTCAGACAAAGGCTGGGGAGGCATCTGCCATTTTGGAACCACAAGTGTCTTTATGTACGTTTGTACCATCTGACGTCACTCACGCATGCGCGAGTGACATCACTGTCATTCTTTTGGGTATGTGACGTTGTTCGCGCACGCGCGAGCAACGCTGTAGTATTATTATGGAAGCAAGAAAACGTGTGTCATATTAAGGTGTAGCTCACAAAGAAGGATGGTATCATACCTCTCTGTGTGTTACGTAGCTCGTGGATTTATGAAAACTACTACGATTGAATGGAAAAAAAATGCGTGCCGCATTTGCTAATCATTCTGACTATGTGACGTCATTCGCGCATGTGATAAAGAAAACATGCCCCTGATGAAGAGTCTTTGCAACTCGAAACTTCCAAGTTGTCAAATTTAATTAATTGGTGAAATTCCAAATATATCTAAGATGCCTAAAAAGGCATTTCATCTCTGCTAAATAAGGGTGGTAACCTGTCTTACATACCACTAATCACCATTAGGCTCTGGCCTTCCAGATAGTGTGCAGGGGACGAAGTTTTCCTATTAGCAAAACATTTTCTTTTTGCTTACTGGAGCCTAGCCAGCCCACCTAAGTCCTAACCGGGCAAAAATGCACACAAGCATCTTTAATTTAAACTCTTAGAACCTCCTACACCTGGGCTGCGGTCCCCGAGGGCGTTCCCACCACAAAGTGCACTGAGGCCATACAAATGGGGAAAGGGCGCTATATAAATGACGAATACAATACAATACAGTAATACATGCGTACAGTTAGACTGAGTGCTTTTTCTGACAATGAAACAGTAGGTCATGTGCAAAATACAAGGTACAGTGGGTCTATTTTCCCAGGTGATTACTGCTGAGTCCTGCTGCACACTTCTCAGTGCCCAGGATCCTCTCTTAGGAATAGGTGACACGAAGGCTTACACATTTACACTCCATTGGCAGTTTGCTGTTCTTCTATTATACTCTTGATACTGTATGTGTAGTCTGCCATACGCATCCTTTATCAATAAAATCGCTTTTGAGCTACACTAATCGAAAAATAAGTTACGTTTGGACAGTACATATCCTGAAGTTCATGGCGCACTCATCCTTAGGGTTCTCTTGGCTCTCTCCTCCGAAACACTGACCACATTAATCCCTTCTTGGGAAAAATAGTAATATGTGCAATGTTTGGCCTTCTACCCTCAGCACTATAATCTCAGCAGTGGCAGTGGGCCTGATACATTTTCATGGGGCATATATCCATGCAATTGGGCCTACACCACTCGGCAAAGCCAGGCGAAGGTCTCTGATGGTAGCGTCCCAATGACAGAGGGCCTCATTACACGGTAGGCAGTAACCATAGCGCTATTAGCGCCATGGTTGCCGCCGGTATTTTACCGTGTCCACCTTGGTGGATGGCGGAATTACCGCCCTACTCCAAGGTGAGCGGGGGCGGTAATTCCCCATTCACCAAGGCCCTTCCCCATTCCCATTTTTGCTCCCATAGGGCATAATGGGAACGGGGAAGGCGCTAATTACGGTACCGTAATTAGCACCAGGGTCCCTTTGCGGCACCCTACTTTAACGGCTGGCAAAACCAGCCGTTAAAGTCGGGTCCTGCAAAGGGAGCTCGTAGTAAGGCGGTAAGGGTTAACGGTCACTGGTAGCATTACCGGTGACCGTTAACCCTTACCGCCTTCCGTGTAATGAGGCCCAGTGACATCAACTTGGCTGAGACCACCATTCTGTAATAGGTGTATTTTACAGCCGAACAATAAGAATAATTTAGCATTTATATAGCGCTACAAACCCACAGGTATCTGAACGCTGCTTATTATTACCCATGGTGTGTACTGCTCATTTATCGACCACAGAAGGATGAAAGGCTCAGTTTGGCCCTGCGGGATTTGAACCTGCGTCAGCAGGCTCTGCACAGATATCAAAGCTAGCGCTCTACTCGCTGTGCTTTCGGACATGAGTAGTGTCAAAGGTGGGCGGCAAACATCAATGCCAGACATGAAGGGTCTGCAAGCTGCCTCACGGAAATGGTGCCCTGGAAAGCAATTTGCAAGAATCCACTGAAGTCAAAACAAGCATTGGCAAATCCAATAAGTCTGGCATGATTTATGTGAATGTGTTCTGTAGCATGTAGATTGGTGTGTTCGTGGAGAGTGGATGGGTGTGTGATGACAAAGGCATGTTTTGATGTCAGCAAGGCCTATATTTGTTCTGAACAAATGATTAGCAAGATTTGGTATTAACACTTTTCTTCATTACTGTACTTCAGAGAAACACGTGGAACAGGGCCGGTGCTATCACTAGGCAAGGTTAGGCACTTGCCTATATGTTGGAAATGTTAGAGCGACAAAATGCTGCGTTAACACCTCCACACTAATTACTGCCTTGCCTGTAGTGATAGCACCAGTCCTGCTGTTGCTATACTGTCTGCAGGCTGGCTGCAGGCCTGCAACAGCAGCAGACCAGGTGCGCCCAACATGAAGGTTGGGACTTCGGGTCAGGGTCATGAGCGTGGTAGCAGCGCTGGAACCTGTGCAATGCGCTTAAGCACGCCACCAAACACTGCATGAGCCCCCTCAACCGATCGCCGACTTAGTGGTATTATATGAGTAAGTGAATGCTGCATTCACGTTAAATTTTGTAACATTAGTGATAGCGCCGTCCCTGGTGCGACCGCGCAATGCAGGACGGTGCCATGCCGACTGCCGACCAAGTATGATATGATATGATAGGTTATTTATAACGCACTTAATACCCAGAGGTTTCTAAGCGTGGACCCGGGGATTGAACCTGTGTTGCTCCATGTCGTCTTTCTTCCAAGGCGAGCACGTTGCACCTGAGCTATCCTCCCAGGACAGTAAGCAAATTAACGGTACCAGTGGTCACTGCAGATGGATGTGATGAGCTGCCAGTGAGACCAGGCCCAGCCCAGCACCAGGCTCACCGCCGTCACCTGCCCCTGGGGCTCCATGGCCGTGGGGTGGGGGCATCACACGGGCCCCGTGGGCTGAACAGGATGGGGCTACTCTGTGTGGTGTGGAGGCAGTCAGCTTGGAGCCTGTGCCCCCAGGGAGTGTGGGGGTGTAAAGAGAACAATTGTGGTTATGGTATAATAGCTATTTTGCACTCATTAGAACAGAGTAAAAGATGGCGCTCTGCGCAAGGGGCTACACTCCGTGGAAGAGCAGGGTGCCGGGAGCAGGCTGCACACTCTGTGGCACAGATACAAAGGGCAGACCGCAGTGTGTATCAAGAGTGTGTTAGGCAACTAGTGCAGTCATGGGGGCAGGCTGCACTCTGTGGCACAGGTGTGAAGGATGGGCTGCACGCACATCACAGGTGTGAGGGGCACTGCCGACTGAACTTGTGAATCCGCACTGTGCCCTGTAGCGGAAGTGTGAGAAAGTGCACTGCAGTCTATATGGCTCAGGTGTGGGGGTCAGACTGCACTCTATACCGTAGTTGCTAGAAGAAACTGTACTCTCTAGAGCAGGTGTGAGGAGCAGGGTGTCACATTTAGCACAGGTGTAAGGGGCAGATTACGCTTTGTAGAGTTGTAGGCATGCAGGCTGCCCTCTGTGGAGCAGACAAGAGGGCAACTGCACTCTGCAGGGCAAATATGAGCATTAGGCTAAAGTCCATAGTAGGCGGGAAGGCAGACTGAACTCTGTAGCAAAAGTGTAAGAGCAGACTGCACACTGTACAACCAGTTTAGGGGATAGACTACACTTGTAGTTCGGGTGTAGGGGTAGACTGCGCCCTGCACAACAGATTTTGGGTTAGACTGCACATTTTAGCTCAGGGGTGACGCTCAGATGACACCGTAGAGCATTTCTAAGGGCAGGCTGCACTCAAGAGCAGAGTTAGGAGCAGATTTTGCTCCATAGAGTGGGCAGACTGCACTCTGTAGAGTAGGCATGAGTACAGATGGCTCGAAGAGAGAGTGTGAGAGACACATGTACTCTGAAGAGAGGATGTGAGTGGTAGACTACAGTAGAGCAGGTTTGGGGACATGCTGCACTGTGTAGAGTAGATGTGAGGGCAGATGCACTCTGAAGAGCCGGTGTGAGTGGTAGACTGCACTCTGTAGAGCAGGTGAGTGTAACACTTTGGACTGTAGAGCAGATGCGAGGGCCATCTGCCCTCAATAGAACAGGTGTGAGGGTGGATTGCAACCCGCAGAGCACGGGTAGACTGTAATTTGTAGAGCAGGTTTGGGAACACATTAAACTTTGTAGTGCAAGTGTGGAAGCCGACTGCACACCCTACAAAATGTTTTAGGGATAAAATGCACTTTGTACTGCAGATGTGAGGTGCAAGCTGACTTTTGTGTAGCAGAGTTGGATGACACACTACACTATAGTGCGCGGGTGTGAGGGGCTGACCACACTGCAGAGTAAGAGAGAAAGAACACATCACATTCAGTGTAGTACGAGGGAGAATAGACAGCAATCTATAGGTTGAAAGGTTGGGGTATACTGCACTATGTAAAGCCGGTGTGAGAGAAGACAAGACTGCATTCACGAGAACATGTTTAAAGAGCACACTAGACTACAGAATATTTGTGAGGGCAGACTGCACTGTGTGAAGCAGGTGTTAGGGAACATTGCACTCTAAAGTGCAAGTGTATTGTTTGTTTATTTGTTTCAATAGCGCTTATCAAATGAATGGGTTGGTACAATATAAGATCTGATAGCAGTAAACAGGACACAACAGAGGTAGAGCAAAGAAATACTGACAAAGAACGTAAATAAATTAAAAGGGTCCTTGAAAAGACAAGCAACATGACGAGGAGTTGCACGTGTCAGGGACTGACTGCACCATGTAGAACAGGTGTGGGGGATAGACTGCACTTTGCAGTGCAGGTGTAAGGGGCAGTCCACACCCCGTAGAACACATTTGGGTGTGAGTCTGCACTTTCTATTGCAGATGTGAGGTGCAGACAACTTCTGGGACAGGTATGAAGGGCTGATTATACCCTGTAGAGCAGGTCTGATGGTAGGATGCACGCCATACAGCATATTTGACTAACAGACTGGACTCTAAAGCAGGTTTGGGGCAGACTGCACTTTGTAGTGTAGGGTGAAGGACAGACTGTACTCTGTAGAACCGGTCTGCACTCAGCATCATTTTGTTGGTCATTGGTGGGGCTGGCTGTCTTATGTAGAGCAGGTTTGAGGGCAGGCTGCACTCTCTAGAAGAGATCTGCGGATAGACTGCACTTTGTAGTGGAGTTTGACTGGCAGAGCCTAGTCTGATGAGTATAAATTAACCCCTCATGGGTATGAACATTTTGACCTTCAGCTCAGCAGATTGAGCACAGCAGTTAGGAGCGGGTCTGCCTGAGTAGCGTTGATGTGTTTGGGTAGCAAAGCCTTGGAGATGAGGCAGTCTGGGGAGAAAGGTGCGGATAGGGGGCGGAGGCTGTCTCACCGACTGGAATGGATGTTCCCATTCTCCAGGGTGCTGGGAGCAGGTCATCTCTGACAGCCGTTTCCTGACCTCCAGGCGGGGCCTCTGGTTACAGCATGGCTGGGGCAGGTACCGCTATGCCGCAGCCCAATGCATCTTTGGTGTAATCATGAGGCATCATTTATAATCAGGGCAGACTATGGCACGGAATGGCCAAGGTGAGTAGACAGGCCCATGGGAAGCCATGACACCAGCATCTCCACCTGGGGTGCCGTGTGTCAACAGATGCGGCCGGTGCCAGGGGCTTGCGCAGGCAGGCTTGCCTCTCGCTCAACATGATCTGCATTTTTGTTGCACACTAAAGTGGTTGAAAGGTTGTGTTTTAGATTTCCAAACTAGACCCTCCTTGTTTCCTCATTCTGGTGCCATGGATGTAATGGGTTTATGGAAATAGGTTACACAATAAGGACGGTTTGGTGAGAACAGTTAGGATCTAGATTGGGGGGGGCGCTAATGTGACAGTTTGCCTACGGTGGCAAACATCCTTGCACCGGCCCTGCGTGGACCTGGCCCTTGTTTTTCTCGCTGAAACAACCATTTCATCTACTGATATTGTCACTATTTTGACTTGAAATAATCCCTGATACACCGCTGATTCTGCCGTGCAAGACGCTATTGTTTCGCCACTAGGTGTTTCCTTGTCATTCAGGGCCAGAATCAGAATAAGCTTCGTTTCATCTCAAGCCATTAAATCAATACATTAAAAACATTTAAAAAAGACAGTAAATGGCTAACATCAGAATTTCTGCTTCAAAACCATAACACAAGGCTAAAGATGTGTACCCTAGAACGGAATTAAAAATGTGACCTTGAAAATTGATTAGCAAAGGGTAAATCAAAACACAATATTAAAAAGTTACCCTCCCTTAACTTCATAATTGTTTCCTTAAAAAGCAACCCAATGTTTAAAAAAACGCAAGATGGCCCAGAAAATTCAATTAACTGTACTAAATAACCTCAATCTGAGTGTCCATGCATTCGAAGCGGCGTCGCTATCAGAAGGTGGTGCTGCTCACTTGCACACGCGAAGTCCTTGCCTCATCGCTTTGCACAAGATAGGAAACAGCCACTTTCTTCTTGGTGCATAATATGGGCAATGAAGGAACCAATTACTTACAGATTCAATTTCTGTCAAACAACTTAAACAGAATTTTGAAGTAGTTCACAGTTTTCAACCTGAAATAAACTGCCACCTACATTTGATAAATAAAACGCCTGTAGAAGTAGACGCAATGAGACTTAAATACATTTCCCTGTTAAATGAGTCCTTTAGTGCCAAACATCCGATCGACCTGATAGAATAAGAGCTTCTGTCCATCAGACTTCCCAGATGCCTTCGTTCTGAGGTGTCTTTCACTGCACAAATATCTTCATCTAAAGGGATATTTGAGTTTCAATCAAAGCAGGTGGGCACAACGTAGAGTTTCTAAAGTTTTTTTAACATAGTTAAACGACATCCAAGTATCGCCTCTTCCTGCTCTTACTATGTCCCAGATAAATAATCTTAAAGTGTCTTAATTCCTCAGATCTGTGCAAATGCAGTCAATATAATCCTGGTCTATGGTGAATTTCCAAAATAATCCCACTATTCCCTATCTTGAGACGTGATGTTGCAGATGGCTACTATTAGGCAATCTAATTTTGTAAAAACAAATTCAGTCAGATACATGTTAGAAGTATGTCTAAATCGCCACAGTTTGCTCCCATAGTATACTGCAGGAAAATCCTGCGCTTTAAAAACATCAATCATTAGAAGTGGGGTTCCATTGCTTGATCTTCTATCAACTGTTCACAGGGAACCACTAGGATGTATTTTTAAAAAAACGTATCCCAAAAGATCGAATTACAAAATCACGGAGCCCACTTGCCCGTATTTTGTAATTTGATTTTATGGGATTTCGCCCGTTTGTCCCCCACACTGCCTTTAATGTATGCGGGGGACACCCCCGCAGCCCATAATACAGAACTAGGGGAGCGGGGGACACCCTGCAATCCCTGTTCCTCTGTTCGGTATTATGGGCAAAAGATCTAATATACTGTGCCGAATGCACCCCAAACGTGCATTCTGCATTTTAGTTTCAATCTTTTCGTTCATTACTTAACCATTACACATCTGCAAGACCCATTCACATTTTAGTGAAAGATTTGCGGGGGGACATGACAGGCTACCTGTAAACTTGATGCCCAAATAGTCAGAGCAGTTCACTTGTTCCAAGCAAATTCCCTCACAATAAATGTTAGGTTTCAAATGGTGATTTCTACTATATGGCCTAATTGTTTTGGATAAATTAACTTCCACTTTTCTCTCTGCACAAAACTCAGATATCATCTGTAGTGGTTTGTTAAGTCTCATTGAGAACTTCATGATTACAACAGAATCATCAGCATAGAGAAAATGCATATCTTCCTGTTGTCGATTATTGGCGTGTCAGCGCAAGGCTTAGAACCCCGTTCGTCAAATCATTTATATGCAAGAGAAACAAAATGGCCGCCAGCACGCAACCCTGTTGTATAACTTTCATGGTCGCAATTGGCTCAGTGACTTCCTCACGTTCCCCATTCTCACCTCAGCAGTGTCATTTGTGTGCAACCTTTCAATGGCTTTTAATAGGCATAATGCCACCCGCATGAGTGCCAAAATATCCCACAGAATGACTCTGTTGGCATTATCAAATACAGTTCCAATATCGATAAAGGATGCAGAGAGGTTCTCTCTTTAAATACCCAGACTTGTATAAAATCTGCTTCAAACAAACACCTTATCAGCAGTGCCCAGCCCGTGCATGTTACGATACACCGCATCTGAATACGAATCCTTGTCATACTCTTTTAAACCATTTCTCAAGGAATCCATCATCTCTTCTATTATACATAAAACAGATGCCACTTTTGTGTGCTCTCAAATATACACTAAACAGAAGTATATCAAAATTGCACAGAAACCTAAGGGAAGTCCATTGCAATCCGGCCAATTCATGTCAACAAGTTACAGATACATCCAGAATGACATCCAGGGCAACCATCAAACCACTATTTGGGGAGCCCCCATGGGCCTTTCACTGACAGGTTTATTATTATAAGACAACCTAACTTCCGGAATGAATCATCTGTTGACCAGGTTTCCTGAAAATAAAGAAGTTGATGCGAACCAGCAAAGGTCTGCCAGTCCGAATCATATATTTTTTTCTTAAGGCTTGCAGCATTCCATGTTACAATATTACAAGATGGCCGCCCCATATACTCTTTTCTTGTTGGGTTCTGAAGAACACATTAATTCACGAGGCAGTATGTGCGCAGAGGGGAGCCCCCCACCGCCCACCTCTCAGCCAGTTTATCCGTTTGCAGTGATTTCTGTTATGGAATTTCCAGGATGTTTGTCAGGTGAAGTGTCGGTCCTCCAGTTACTGATCTGACACATTTTTGATCATTTTTCCACAACGTAATTGTGAAACTGAAAGGACTGTATGTTCTTTAACCGATTGAGAGCAACCCATCTACCAGCCCATAATCCCGGAGCACAACCTTCACACTATCACGTGCCACCAAAAAGGGTCTGTTCAACGTATTATATTTAGACTATCTTTAAGAACAACCAATATACATTCAACTGGGCCCACGCGCCTTCTCTTTTTAAAATGCACTGGGCATCTTGGGCTGAAGTCAGGCTCATTGGTGCCATGGCATGCACCATTGCCAGTCCGTTGGAGGGCGAGAGGTTAGCGACCTCTCCGACGAAGCAGGCAGTTGCAGGAGCTGTCGGTATGGTCCTCACCACAAATAATCTTTTCCTATTAATAACGCTGCCCCCATTTTCATTATAATCATGCTTGTCCAATATTAACAACACTTTGCTTTTTCAATATGCACCCATTATTTTTCAGCAGATGATGGGCCATGAAAACCACGAAACACCAACAGCATGTCGTCGCTGCAAAAGAGCAAAAGAAAAGAAAATAACGGGCATGATAGAATTTTTTTCTAATTAATTCGGATTTTCCATGTTCTCCGCCTGCCCGAGTTCACTGAAACCCAGTTCCCCAAGCCCAGTTTCGGTGCTGTGGGGAAACATTTCCTCTGAGCGCCCCGTTCCCTGCCCTTGCCCAATGTGGGAGGACACCCCCCTGCAAAACCCCTTTTCTCTCGCCAGCCCTCCTCCCCCAATGCCCTGACGTGTGATCGGCGGCGGACCCCCCCTGCAAACCCCAACTTGCAACCCACCCTCCCGTTCCCCACTTAAAAACACGCACCCCACACACATACATACACAAATAGACACACAGATATACTACTAGCCCTTGCCACTCACCCTTGTTAACTCGCGGCTAGCCCCCACCCGTCAGCCACAACTTCCTGTATGCACAGTAAGCGCATGCATTGTTCCTTGACAGGCCGCGATACGGTGAAAGCAGCCTGTTGGGGAAATGTTTTTGACAAAAGTGGCACACACGGTTATTTTATTCAATAAGAAATTGTTGCGACTTACCTCTGAGTATATCACGTGTGACTCTGTTGGCCACTCTGATGCATACACAAGGGAACCTCACTTGGAGTCAGATATCTTCTTTATCATCGCAGCTGCCTGGACTGCCATGGATCAAGAAGTTTCTTCTGAGATTGTCCTTGCCTCCTCCAGGATGGCATCCCTGACACACCTGGACTTCCTATTCTAGGGAAGGAGTGGGACAGAAGGGCTACTGATTATGGATTGTTTCCCCTGGCGTTGTTGCTCCTCAATGTGTGGAGTGTTTGCTGTGACCTTAATTGGGTTCTCTTGCTTTCCTCGTTTTCAGCATTTTCCTGACGTTTGAACCCCTTCTCCTGTTTTCCTGCTTCTTTCTTAGCTGCGATGTTCGTGCCTCCATCTGCTATGACTACTGCTTATTCTTTCTATTTGAGTTTCCTTAAGTCGACATAGATCAGTAACTGTCTATTCCGCTCTTAAATTCTGACCCGGTCATTTAGGTGGTGAGAATTTGCTGCAATATGGAGACATCTTACTGCATGTCGTGGTAAAGGTTGAGTCAGAGACTTGCTCACTGCAGGATGATTCCCCAGTTGGGATTTTTCCCTTTGAGCCAATGACCCTGTCTTTAAGGTCACCTGTATTGGAAATGTCATAGAAGATTGTGGGAGCCCCTCTACTGGGCACCAACATGGTTCAAACAACCTGTTCTATGGAATGTATTCCACTCAGGAGGGTCTACAGCCACATTTTAGCGCACTGCACCCTTCACAGAGGAGACATATCTTTTCGGATATCAGTCTGGTCCCACCCATAAGGACAGTCCAGCACCGAAATGCTAGGCAATCCTCCTCTGAACAAGAGTACCATCAGCAACCCCAGGCACGTGTTTCGGCCATGTTGGGCTTCCTCAGCTAGGTGAATCTGAGCCTCTCTAAAGCACAGTGAGCAAGAGCTCCAAGCCTGGATTACCCTCTGTGACAAAGGGTGTGTCGAAGAAGGCAATATGCCATGAGACAACTGAGATAAGAGTCTCAGCCATGGAAAATATTTTTTTTGAAAGAGCTCATGTTTTTGGTTGCAAAGGGTGCACGATTTCCCAATATGCTATATGCCTGTGTGTCCTATGTCTGTTCTGCATGTCTCAGTACTCCAGTTTGTGCACTCCATGATTTGCTCCATTCCATGTGTACCTGCCCTTTCTGTAGTGGCACCAGGCCTGATTTGCATATAGTATTTCTTCTTATTTAATGGCATGGCAGGCTGAAAAAACAGCCTTCCGGAAGGTTGCCCAGAGCACTTGGTAGAGGATTCGATTTATTCAAAACCTTTCACCCATAAACGGACTGTTTTGCTCATGTTTCGAAAACAACACAAACGTTTGCTTGGTCTTATTGTTGCACCTAAGTGTACAGTTATGAATTTGTGAAGGTCAAAGCCAGTCAGTTTTGTTTAGCAAGGCGCTGGTTTGTGGCATTTGTGTATATTGAACTGTCCAGCCCAAAGTGCAGTATATATATGTTTCCTCCACAATTAAGACCACCACCAGGCATGGTTCATCCCTAATGGGCAAGAGGGCGTCAAACCACCAAAACTCCTGCTTCCTGCAGCTGAGGGAGTGCTCCTGGGCTGGCTTGAAATGTCATGGGGAAATGCTGTTTCCACTTGACAGGTGGTACCCCAGCCATGCATGTTCAATGGGCCATGCAAGTCTGTGATGTTTTGCTTCCCCAGCTTTGCATTGCCCGTTGGAGATGCAGGCTGGGGTACTGCATGTTTGTATGTGTGAGGGGGTGTTCCTGCACCTCACTGTACATAAAAACAGAGTGGCTCGGAGCGGGGCCCTACATCATTAGCACTCTTGCTCTTGCTCGCACATGAGCAGGAACCGGGAAGCTCTTTGGGAGGTGCAGTGCTATCTGGAGGCCACTCCAGAGCTGTAATGGACCGGGATGCATGAAGGCAAAATGTTGCTTTTTTATGTAAAATGTGTCTGTCGATGAGTGCATGTAGGATGTATGGGTGTGCGTATGAATAATGAGTGAATGCTCTATGTGCATATGTTGTGCGAATGCATGTACGCGTTTGTGTGTTTGTGCTGGGTGGGGAGTGGGTGGGGTTATGGGTGGGGTTGTGGCAACAATACATTTTTTACTGAGCATCTACCATAGATGCCCCGTAAAAAATGATCCTTCTTTCTTTTATCAACCTGTGGTTGTTAAAGGAACGATGATATGTTATTACATGACTAGACTGGCATTTTGGGGCAGCTAGTGTAGTCCTTTCTTACTGTCGGATGGTATTTTATTCTGGGCATCAATGATGAAACATATTAAGTGTTATTATTTGGCTAGACTGGCATTTTGGGGACAGCCACTCTAGCCATTTCTTACTATGGCATGACTTTATTTCTGGGCATATGTGATAAACCACATATGTGTTATGGTTGGCTAGACTGGCATTTTGGGGACAGCCATTTCTTACTGTAGGATGACTTTTTTTTTACTGGGCATCAATGATGAGCCAAGCATGTTAAGTATTATTATTTGGCTAGACTGGCATTTTGGGGCAGCCTGTCTAGCCATTTATTACTGTGGCATGGCATTTTTGTTTTACTGGGAATCAAGGATAAAGCAAACATGAGGAGTGTAATTATGTGTCTTTATTGGACTACATTAAGCAACCTGTTTAGACATGTTTTCTTTTTTTGGCATGGCATTTTTAAAAGTAAGGCCAACAGGAGCCCCTTACGTGGGGATATTTCCATATATTGTCAGAGCCAGTGTGGATATGTGTTCTTGCAGTATGGTGACTGGCATCATGTGCAGCATTGGTATGTTCTTATTTAGGAATTCTGGCATATATTGGTGCTGCCAGCATGGAAATTTATGGGAACAGCTAGTCTGAACGTGTTTTTATACTGGCATATATTGTGGGCAAAGGCATCATGAAAATGCATTGGAAAATGCTCTTGTGCACTATTTATCTAAATCTCTCTCTCTCTCTCTCTCTCTCTCTCTCTCTCTCTCTCTATATATATATATATATATATATATATATATATATATATATATATATTTTATATATATAGATATATAAAAGGGAAATGTGTGCATATGTGTATGTGTATGTGTGTCTGTTTGAAATGTTGAACATACTTCCTAACATTCTACAAACCTGAAATCCGGCATGTGGTTAGGTTTCATGGTATAGACAATGTAAAAAGTATAACATATGATATATGATATGATATGATATGATATGATATGATATGACAGGTATAATGCGCCTATGCACAAGTGTTTCAAGGCACAACGAGGCAAGGGTGGGGGAACAGAGGGAAGACAGACAACGATCTTACTAGGCCAGGTGTCATTCAGATAGCGCAAGTACAAGTGAAGGGGGAATAAGAAATGTGCGGGAGGGGATTGCAGTACATGGGATAATAAATAATCACATAAATAAATAAAGAAGGGCCAGCTGGAGGCAAGTGCATGGTGAGTGCAGACAAAGTGCTGGTTTGGGGACTGTAGGGGTACAGAAAACAGTCTCCAGGTGCAGGGGTTGCCAGGGAGGCAGCGCAAGGATGAAACTGGCAGGGCCTGGGTCCGAGATCAGATGGATGGCCAGGTAACCCGTGCAGTCTCATTATCACCCAGGACTTCAGCAGGGGAGAGGGGGAGAGAAAGCAGAAGCAAAGAGGAAGGTTTTTAGGTGCTTCCTGTACCGAAGATGGTTCTCCTCATGTTTCAGGTGGGCGGGGAGGCTGTTCCAAAGGGAGGCCCCAGCCGAAGAGAGAGATCTACCACCAACTCGTTGCTTGGAGAAGCGACGAACCCTGAGGGAGTTGGAGGTGAATGAGCGAAGAGCTTGAGAGGGAAGATATTTAGGAAGAGAGAGTTGAAGGTATTGAGGCCCCAGGTCCCAGAAGGCCTTCTGGACAATGCAGACCGTTTTGAACTTAATCCTCACAGCCACAGGGAGCCAGTGCAGAGATTTCAGTCCTGGAGAGATATGATCCTTGGGCTTGAGGCCAAGGACAAGTCTCGCAGTCCTGTTCTGGATGAGTTGCAGAGGGCGTACAATAGAAGCAGGCAGATTTAGAAAGAGGCTGTTGCAATAGTACAGCCTTGAGAGAACCAGAGCTCTGGAGACAGTGAGCTTCTGGGGGAAGGAGAGGAAAGGAAGAATACCTCTGAGGGGGTGCAGCTGGTAGTGTTACTTCTTAGAGACATCAGAGATGTGAGGGGAGAAAGAGAGTGTGGAGTCGAAGATGACCCCCAGGTTCTTAGCTTTGCAGGTGGGAGCAGGAAGAGGACCAAGAGAGGCCGGCCAGGGAGCTACAGGAAAGGAGGGAGTGGGTGCGCTGATGAGGAGAATCTCATTCTTACTGGCATTAAGGCAGAGGTAATTGGCGACACACCACTCCTGGATAGCAGACCGACAGTTAGAGATGAGGGAAGGGGAAGAGGTGGCTGAAGGTAGCCTGAAAATGAGCTGAGTGTCATCCGCGTAGCACTGAAAGTTGGGGCAGAGAGTGGCAATACAGTGGGAAAGGAGTGCCAGGTATTGGTTGAACAGCCAGGGAGAGAGGGTAGACCCCTGGGGGACACCACAGGTAGAGAAAAAGATAGCAGAGAGGAAGGACCCAAGTTGGACCTGGGAGGGTCGGTCAGAGAGGAAGGAAGTCACCCACACCAGGGCCTGACCGGTGATACCTAGGTTATCACGGAGACACTTTAGCAGGATGGCATGTTTGATAGTGTCAAAGGCAGAAGAGAGATCAAGCAAGATAAATACACAGGGGGTGTTAGAGTCAAGGTTTCAGAACAGTTCTTGACAGAGGATCAGGAGAGCAGTTTCCGTGCTTCTGGCAGCTCTGAAGCCAGACTGATGGTCATGAAGACAACCAACAGATTCAGTGTGGAGAGTAAGCTGGGAGATGGCCAGTTTCTCCAGGAGGTTGCCCAAGAAGGGAGTGATGGAGATTGAGTGATGGGTGGCCGGGCAGGACGGATCGGCAGAGGGTTTCTTAAGAAGAGGGTGCACAAGGGAGTGCTTCAGGGGGATGGGATGACTCCAGTGGCAAAGGAGTGGTTGCAGAATTCAGCCAGAGCAGGAGCCAGGGTGTGAATGTGGTCCTTGATGGCTTTGGAGGGACAGGGGTGAACTATACATTTTTCATATTTTCTTTTATGCTTTTTTATAAGCAGTCTGCAATGCTTGGATATGTGTGTCTGTTCGAAATCTTCAGCATACTTCCCAACAAGCTACAAACCTGAAATTCGGCATGTGGGTAGGTTCCATGGTATAGATAATGTAAACATTATAAAGTAGTAGGCATTATTGCGCGAAGCACAGGTGCAACTGCTAGTTTAATTATATAGCGCTGAGGATGGGCCAACCAGCATGGGAGTGCTAACATTAAACAAAATAAAACACAAGCCAGTCAAACAACAGGGCAAAATAATAGGGCTTAAGAGAATCATCAATAAAACAGAGCTATCTTTAGACGACGCTTAAAGCCAACAAAGCAGCGTCTTGCCCTTAAGTCGGGTGGTAGGGCATTCCAGCATTTCGGTGCTGCCTAAGGGTAAGACCGTCAGACACCATGGTCAGCCTGGCTCTGGGCAGTTACAAAAGAAAATAATTATTGGATCTGAGCAGCCTCAGTGAGGGTTGCCAACAAAGCCTGTTGGAAAGATACACTGGACGTATGCCATATAGACATCTGTGTGTGATTGAAAAAAGGTGAAAGGTAATTCTAGAGGAAACCAGATGCCAATGCAGGGCTTTTCTCACTTCAGCGATATGATCACTCCTGCAAAGGCCATCAACAGCCTGCACCCATTATTTTGCACCGTCTGTAGTCAGGCGACTTCTCCTTTGCCAGTGCCACACAGTAAACTCAAGCAGTAGTCCAGTTTAGTGCCAACTATTGGCCTGGCAATGGTAGCACACTTATTCAGGTTCAAAAAAGGTCTTAACTGGGCTAAGACTTTAAAATAGTACAAGGATGATTAGACACGGCTGCTCACATGCGCCTTCATGTTGAGCTCCTGATCCAGGATAGGATAAAAACCAGGGTCTTAATAGGACATCCAGATATTTTAAATTCACAAAACTCAGGACTGAGTTTTCTTAACTGGGCTGCTGTGCCTGTTATCATCAGCTCGGTTGTTGAATCATTAAGAGCTCATTCATTCTCCACCATCCAATTCTGGATGAGAGAAAACACTGATTTGACGGGTTTAGTGTCTCTAGTATGATCACCTGTAAGACACCGAATATCATCAGCGTAGTTGGTGTATAACACCTCATTAGCAACACGCAGATAAAATAGGGGCAAGGTGAAGATGTTGTATAATGTGGGCACCAAGCAGGTTCTCTGAGGGACTCCGCAAGTCATCGGAAAATCCTCAGCCATGTACTTGCCTGAGAACACCCTAGATGAGCGTTTCCGACAAAAACGATTTGACCCAGTTGGCTGCTGCTGGCGAGAAAGAGGTAGAATGTAATAGCCTAGAAACCAACAGTGTAGGGCCAACTAGACAAAGGCTGCAAACAGATCCAGGTTATTTGCCTTCAAATCAAGCCGGTCTGATTCTGTGCTGCGAGCACTACAAAAACCCCACTGCTGCTGGCCTAAAATGTTTTTCCTAGTCAGGAATTCCTGTATTTGAATATAGGTAGCCTGATCTAAGATCTTTAACTGAAACTGGGCATTGGTGATAGGCCTATCATTAGAAGGGGCAGTAGGATCAAGTGATGGTTTCTTAAGTAAGGGTGATATCCACACCCGCTTAATGCATGGTGGAACAAAACTTTCACTAAAAGAAGAATTCATGAATTTCATAATCGGTGGAATCAGCTGTGAGGCACAGGCTTTACAACCATTGCAGGGCATACATCTCCTTTTCAATGGGTGGGTTTAAGTTGCTGTAAAATAACTGAAACTTCAGGTTCCATAGCCATGCAAAACTCAATGACAGGGACAGTATTCTCAGAGCTTGGCGGATCAATGTTTGACCGTGACCCGTCACGCGCAGTACGCTTGCTAACAATGCCATTCTGGATTTTCTTGGTCTTCTTGAATGGATGTGGACAATCCATTATTCTTAGTAACTGATGGAGCAGCTGGACAGGGGTCTTAAGCTCTTTAGAATCTGAGCTAGCATTTCTAGCCTCATAGGTCCGCTGTTAGGCTAAAATTATTTCACATTTTAGCTTTAGGAGCAAGATTGTATTTATTTCGGTTATCCACTGATTTTTTTTTTTTTTTTAGGCCTCAAAGGCTTTGCATTTGGCAACCTTTGATACATAAATTTCAGCTGAAGTAACCAGGTTGTTCAATGTTGTCTCCAAATGGGGCTCCATTAATTCAGCAGAGAGGCCGCACATATTTCTGGATATGATAGTAATCCTTTCAGATTTAAATTTCTTGTACTGTGAAGAATTGGCAATATTAAAATGGATCAGAAAATGACCAAGGACAGGGAATCATCTCAACATTCAAGACAGACACATTGTGGCTCTTGAGCCAATTAAGTGTCCTGCCTTTTAGATGGGTTGTGTGTGTAACATAATGAGCGAAGCCCAAGTTAGTCAGTGTAGACTCAATGACTGAAGCCATGGTATCCGAGCCATCAAAGAACCCACGAGTAAAGTCTCCCAGAATGATAACTTTAGGCAAGGGCTTTAGCAGAGGCATCAGCATATCACAGAATTGAGAGCGAAAGTCTGGCATTGCAAGGGAGGGCTGTAGATGAGAATGAAATTGAAAGTGGTGTTATTATCAGCAAGCCATTTAACACACAAAATATTGCAGCCCGACAGTCCTGAGATGGTAGCTTCATGCATCTGTAGAGAAGCATCATATATGAAAGCCACTCTCCCACCCTGACCTGAGGTAGGGTGAGCTCTATCTATCTAAATATCTTATACCCTGGATAGCAAGAGCAAGCACAGGTCCAGCTGCATCATGCAGCCGGGTGTCTGTCACTGCAAATACATCAATGTGTTTATCAACAATATAGTCTGAAATCTCAGTTGAATGTTTAATCAGGGAGTGGGTGTTTAACAATAAGCAACCAAGGGTCCTAATAAGGTTCCGACTACCACAAGGTAAGTTCAGATGACCCGCAGAGGCAGCCAAATTGTCATGAGCATCGCCTCCACCCATATCGCCATTAATTCCTGATTAAGTAAACACCATGGTCATTGACATAGCATCAAACGCTACACTATTGTCAATCCCGGTGGTGCCTGTGGGTAGTTGACCTGATAAAAAAAGGGGAACAAAACTGAGCCTGGTATCAGCTTTATCAGATATACCGAATCTGGCAAATGATTAAAGATCAGCCTGCAGTATATATTAGTAATAGTGGTAGAAGGCGGCCTCTTCAAGGAAGAGTCCTGGCGTACAGTGTCTCTGAGATCACTGCAGGAGACACCATCGACAGCGGAGTAGTGCGGTAGTGCAAAGCTAATTCTCTCAGTGGGATTGCACCGTAAAGAGGCATTAGTAATGGTGTTAAACACCACAGAGTTCTGTGTGATGTTGGGTGCTAGCAAATGAGCGGATTTTTTTTTTGTGTGCAAAACATCGGAATTTTGGCACATCAGCAGTGACGCGTCATTCATGGAAAGATCGTGATCAGCCGAGGTAGTATATGGATGTGACACGAAATCGTCACATGAGAATTCTACTGCCATAGCACGATAGCATTCTAAAATCACTTCTGACCTTGTGGATTTGGGAGCAGAAGTCATCCCAAATAGGACAAAGGAAGTCGCAAGACAAACAAGTAAGTCGCGGGGGCAAAACAGTTTCAAAACTATGTAAGCAAACGCCAACAAGGCTTACTAGGATCCAGGAGAACAGTCACCCAGCAAGCCCGTGCAAACCAGCTTCAACACGCCGGCACAAATGTGCCTGAAAGTGAATTAAGTAGTTAGGGCGCTGCTGGGAGTTGTAGTTCTAATAGGTACGGCAGTAAAACACATCAAAGGAAAGACATCTTCCTACCACACGCAATGGTGCTAGACTAATCAGGGAATCAAAAGGCTCAAGTTACAATAACAAAGTAATGACAAACGTGCATGCACTTGGATTATAACAAGCAGTCAGTCAGCATGAGAGATGAGGGAGGATTTATATCCATGCATACAAACTGGCGCAAACCGGCTTCAATGCGCAGGCACGAACGCACCCGAAAGTGATAGTCACTTTGGGTTCGAATTTCAAATGCGCTCAACTTCTTGTATTAATAGTGGTGTGAACAAAATGAAATAAGTCGTCTAAATAGTCCTTAGTCAAAAAATGTACAATTGGTATTTAATATTTGATTTTACAGACTGAATTATGATGAGCCTGAGATACAATGAGCTGACACATGTTTCGAGACAAAGTTCTCTTATTCAGGGCTCTTAGTAATTTTCTGACCGAAACACGTGTCTGGGGTTGATGTTGGTACTCTTGTTCAGCGGAGAATTGCCGAGCATTTTGGTGCTGGACTGCCCCAGGGCAGGAAAAAGACTGATATGTTTTGGATATTTCTCCTCTGTGAAATATAGTGAGCTAAAGACTCTGGGTAAGGCATGCAAATATTGATGTGACTTTATAAACTTTATAGATTCAAGATAAAGCATCAGCATATTCTTTAGACACTCAAACTGCCTCACAGTAATTCATTTACTGAGATCATAGAATATTGATGGCACACACACACAGACGAATGTCCCAGTGCCTAATTTTTTCTAAATGTTCAGAATCAATTAATGGCTTTCTTCAAGGCACACAAGGATCAGGTGCACTTCATGATTATTGATAATGGGAACAGCCAAGTTTGATGGAATTGCTTCAGACTCTGCCACTGTGCAGCATCAGTTAAACATACAAAATGTACTTCCCTCATTCTTGATTTATATATCAGTTCAAAAAGGTTCAAGCTTAGAAGGGCCAAGAGGGCTCCGATTTATTTGAGTACAATTACACATTTGTGCTGCCAGTTTGTTTATTCTTTCTATGACACTATTCACCATGGAAACCCATTTCTACTAATCTGTTTACTTTACTAGCACTCCTACACTATGAACGGTTGCTGAGAGACGGTCATGCTGGGAATGCCGGCTCTTCTGAAAGTCAAGGTAGGTTTTAAATAGATATTGGGGACATTGTATTTAAGAACCAGACTATTGTATCACCAAGACACCGGCAGCGGGTCACTTAATTGTTACTACCTGTCAGGTCCTGCACTTGAAGTTCCTTGGGAGCTGCTGAACCCCGCAGATTCGACAGTTGAGCTCGGAACACCCCTGTGGGAAAGGGGAATGGGATAAAATAAAAAAACTAAGAAGCTGGATCTTCCTTGGTTGGATAGGTATCTGCATGAATGAGAAAAGACACAAAAAAGGTAATGAGTTTATCTTTACTTACCTCCTCCCTCATTCAACCCAAAGACTAGCATCAGTACTTGAAATTACTCTGCAGAAAGCCAAGAGGAAATTGTTATGACTTGAAAAAACTCTAGTATGGATACTTGAAAACTCTCCTCACATAGACGGTGAAAATTACTTGTGTGAAGACTTCAACTACTTCCGATAATTTGTCTTGACTTGAAAAACTCTTAATTGCTGTCCTGAAGCAGGATTCAGCGAATTCCTTGCTGAGTTGCTTTCCTAAATACTTCCAAGATTCCAGAAACCAGCACCTTCCTTAATCTTCTTTCACCTCACTGTTTTGCATAGAATGTCTTAAATTTGCTTAGGGCTGCATACAAGATGTTGCGCTTGCCATCCTTCGCCTATCCTACATTATTTAAACTATTTCAAGGACTATTTACATGGGATTTTGTTCCCTTCTATTTATCTCCTTGTTCTGTCTGAAGTTCATCTACAATTATTTAATTTACTGCCCAATACTAATTGTAACCAGAACTAGTATGCCTTTGCGCTCAGCACTTGTCGTACTTTATTTACTGATCACTTATTTTAATAAAAATAATAATAATTTGTATTTATATAGCGCTACAAACCCTCAGGCATCTAAGCGCTGCGTATTATTAACCACAGTGTGTGGTGCTCATTTATCGACCTCAGAAGGATGAAAGGCTGAGTTTGGCCCAGCAGGGATTCAATCCTGCATCGACAGGTTCTACATGGCTGTCAAAGCAAGCGCTCTACTCGCTGTGCTATCTGACCGGCTGATACACCGCTCTTTCGTGCTGTGCGCGTCTCAAAGATTAACTCTGACAGAAACCGATCAGTCTCAATGCCAGTCTGCAAGTCAGTACAATAGCATTACAGATTAAGCAGCTGTCACTGCGCACACACTGAACGTGTCTCACCTTCCGGCATATACTTCGGGTAATCAGTGACATGCCTTCCGCTCTTCCTTCACTCCACTCCGACCCATGACGCCGAGGAGCCTTAACGACTACCGCTGCTCTTCCTCCACTCCTCTCCGGACCATGACACAAGGAGCCTTCTCTCTCTTCCCTCGAATCTCCAAAATTAGTGCAACAAACAACTTTTACACTCACAACCTTACTCGACGAAGAATATGTGTAACAGAACAGACGTTAAACCTTCTGAAGTCCATCTCCTACGCTAACTGCTTATCAGGTTGGATCAATTTCCTTACTCAACTGCTTGCTCACTAACGTTATACAGCCCCACTCGTGAGTCAGCTAAACCGACATTAAACAGTCTACACAAGTGACTTTTGGAATAATAATTCTCCAGAAGAGAGTAAATGGAAATATCTGCTTATTAAACTATTTGCACACTAATTTAAAAAGACAATGATATTTTTTAATGCTGTGCTTCACTTAGCTTAGGTTTTGAAGGAGATCTCTAATCTATCTGTTTTCCTGAAGTTGTCTTATTCTTCTCCTTTTTTACTGATGAAGGAATTCTTCACTAGTTACACTTCTGGCCTGACAATGGGAGCTCAAACTAAACAGGACCTACTCAAAGGACAAATCTAAATGAAAGGCAGTTTAGAATTCTCATCCAAGTCCTTTGTTTCATTTTCATCCAATTTACGAGTCCAGCATCTTATCTCCATCTTGGCCAGGGATTACCCCAGCCTTCTGAATTATTCAGGTCTAGGCCCAAACCAGCCATGACAAAGACTGATATGCAGGGAAATGTCTTCTCTGTGAAAAGAAGTGAGCTAAAGACTTGGTTGAGACTCTCCCAGGGGCCATCCACCCAAGAACAAGTCAATGGGCTGTGTTCGTTCTGGTAGAGAGTTTCCCAGACCCCCCCTTGTTTTCCAAACCAACATAGAGCAAATGTTAGTAGAACTAAATTGCATTAACTATGATACATGGTGCTGCCTACCAGGGATACCCACGGATGTAGTGTAAGAAGACTATAAGACATGATGCGCACCAGGGAATCTGACACTATCTCTCCACTGCAGCAAGTTTTAAATCCTCATCCACGCCAGTGATTCAACTTTTAAATTATAATTTGCAGTGTAATTTATAACAATTTTCAATATCTAAAGCTTTTTTTATTTCTGTTCGGCATTATCAGGCATGCAAGGTGATCCACATTCGGCAACACCTTCACGGGCGAGCTTTCTTCATTGCGCACCACTATATGCAAGTTCACCACATTGACTTTAAAGCATTACCAGTGCAGCGCAGATGTAATTAAGCCACTAGAAAGAACCGAATCGTGGAGTAAGTGAAAATGATATTCCTTGTGTACATCACACAGCTAATGTTTCTATCTAATGTATCACATTAGTTTAGATTCTGCAGTCTTAATGCCATTTCAGTCAGATTTTGTGAAGAAGCTATCGCACAACCAGAAGATACTAATAGACTACATCATTGCAACAGCAATCGGACTACATTTGGATAGTGCGATTTATCGGTAACCCAAAAACCTAACAGTTTTAATTTAAATTGTTGAGGTGACGACCTTACCATCATGGCACACGCAATAGGTGCACTTTAAAAAGATGTATTCAAACTCAACACAAAATGGCTTTTCTCACATATATTGACACTAGGGGCCTCATTATGAGAATGTAGGCAGCCATGGAGCTATTAGCTCCATGGCAGCCTCCGTTCCGGGCTCCATTACCGGGTTCCTACAATGGGGACTTACCAGGTTACTCCGACATAGGAGGACCCGGTAATTCCTCCTTGCAGGAACCCATCCCCATCCCCATTCCCATTTGAGCCCCCATAGGGCTCAATGGGAATGGGGAGGGAGGTAATAACGGGGAGATTACATCTGGCCTGTTATGGCCTCCCTCTTCCCCTCGCGGGACCCGGAAAGCATGCCTGGTTTTACCAGGCGTGCGATCCGGGTCCTGCGATGGAAAGCTCGTAATCGGTGCTCCCGAAATGAAGGGGGCCGGTCGTGACCGGGGGCCGAAGGGGGCCGGTCGTGCAACCTCTGGCGACCCTTACATGACGTCCCTGCTGGTGACTGCATCTATGATTTTTGGATTGGAGTTAGCCTACAAAACCAATTTCAAACTTTCTGGCTTTTCACTCCGTTTCTTTCACAGAAAGTGCGATGCACCGCTTTAACCCAATACTAAAAAGAAAATCTTGTCGGGAAAACCCCCCTAAACAAACCTTGGTTGGTCCGAGCTCCTTCGGTATGCTTGGTTGCCCTGAGATATATATGGGAAAAACGCACCTCACTCCAATTAAAAAATTCACCAGTCGCCACTGACCACCACCTTTGCGCTACAGCAAAAATGAAAGGCCCTCACCCTGGAAAGTGTGGTAATCCTATTGCAAGTAGGTAGGGGCATATACTGCCAGTGTTAGAGAAACCTCAATGACAGAAGGGCTAAAAGCGCAAGACTGGAAAAGAAAACGTTAGTGGTGTATTGCTGTATTTTCTCTGACTGTGAAATGACCACCATTGGAAGAGAAATACCACTAGCAATATCCATCACAGAGACCATAAGATCAGCTCTCAGCCGTTTTCTTTAAAATTGTCTCACCAGTTTAGTAGCTCAAGAAATGTAAATTTTCTTATGACAAGTCACATAATGTCCCAGTAACCATGGAAAAGTGATTTTTTCCTCGCAGGTACCCGAACCCAGCCCTCTATTTGTTCTGGCTGTATGGATGTTGTCACTGGTCATGTTATATATATTTCCTTATCACCCGTGGAACTCAAAACGCTTCAGTGGTATTTTCCCCCTGGCTGTATTTCTCACCAGTATCCTTTACCACTAGTGATACTTCCATACAGCAAGCGCTGAAAGGGAATAGCAATTTTAGAGTGCGCTATCTGGGGCAGGGTGATTTTGTCAACAGAACATTATTTCACCACTGATGCCCCTATTTGCTGGATGAGGCCCAAGGAGAGCATTTCTGGAGCATCATTTCTGTCCTCCTCTGAGGTGAGATTTACTTTAGCTAGCAGAGCTCAGAAACCCAACTATTCCCACACTAGCTCACAATTAACTTTTCTCCCTCAGCATGATCGATGGATGTTATTCTTAAAGTATGTTCCCCTGTTCCGTGACAAGCATCGTCACTGCAACAAGCCTTCTCACTTTCCTCTTATTCAGCCTTTAAGCTCCCTAGACCCCCTTGGAATTCAAGCAATTCTGCAGAATCGCAGACAGTCTACAGTCATGCTGCAGCCATGGCAAGAACGGTTCGTTTACATGAATCTCTTCCGTGCTCTTCTTTTGCAGCTCCAGAATCTATGACATGAAGGCTGGATATAAACATGCTTCTTCTTTTCCAAGTAGCTACATGCATGCGTGCAAGTAAGAGACTGATGTGCTATTACAACATGAATGAGGCCTCTGTTGACATGCTCCTGATAAAAAACTAAATCAGATAATCCACTGGCAGGGATCTACGTGAATACTACGAAAAATGTATTTTGAATTCCAAAGTAAGGATTTTTCATTTTGTTTACCCCTTTTTACAGCATATATATAAACATATATATATGTGTGTGTGGGGGGGAGGAGGACCCCCAGCATCCCTTTCAATACCCCACAACCTTTTTTTTATTTACTTAACCCCCCCCCCCCCCGCCACAAACAGAATTTGTGTATTTTGGGATTCGAAATTTTGGGCATTCTCTCTTTTGGTATGATCTCTACTGACAGTACTTTCTTGCCGAATATATTGAAGTAAAAGTCATCTTCACCCAAAAAATCATACAGATATATGTTAACGCACAATTGGTGGAAAGGCGTACAAAAACCGAAGTCTCTCAGACTGGCCTTCCTCTTCTTTGCTGCATCGAAATTCTGACCTGGTCATGTGATCGTGCTAGTAAGTGAGACAGGTAGATTATCTGCCCCGAGCAGACATTTTATAATGGCCGATAGATGATCTGACCTCTGTGGCCAAAGGGACTGGTGATGACTTAAATTATGAAATGCTATGAACTGTAAGGCAATCAATATAAGTCACGGGCGACGTATGTTCCAATAAGAAAGTTCCAGTATGCGGCCTGTCATCCAGGAAGACAAAATGATGAATGATTTAATCATCATTCTATTTGTGTTGGTGCTGAAACCAGTTACAAAAGAATAATCAGCCAGATTAACAAAACAACTGCAGCGATTCCTGCTAAACACATACAGACAGGCCATGTATGACAACACATTCAATTCAGACCTACCCTGACCGTCATAAAGATTTTGTCTCCTTTCGTCTCATTGGCAGTTAGTTCCCTCACCCGCCCCTTCTTTCCATTCGTGGTGACTTTTCTGCCAATCAGGCAATACCATACTAGTGGGGTACTGACATACTGGCTTCTGAAGAATCCGTGATTCGTGTCCTAACCTCCCTCTTCCTGCTTTCTACATGTATTTTGTTACAAATACTGTGTATGACACACATAATGATACAGATAAACTGTTTAATCGTGATCCCTGTTTATTTAAGTTAAGTTTCACCATCTTCACTTTGTCCATTGCATAAGGGCACTTTGAGCATGTGACACACATATGACACCCACTGTGTTAATCAAGTGTAAAGGTGCTTCTCGCTGGAAGCCATGAAACTACAACTCAATCTATTACACATCACTTGTGGTTTCGTGTAGACTAATGGTTTCAAATCTATGTGACTTGTAATGTCCTGAATTTGACATGTGTCAGATTTTGCTAAAGATGTTCCTTTTGGAAATTTTGGCAGCCTTTGACACCACAGGACACTTGAATATTCTGAGGAAATTGAATTAGAATGAAATGAGCTGCTCTACAATGGATACCCTCCTTCTTCACTGGAAGAACGGAAACCAACACCATGGCTTCCCAGAGACTCCAGTCATGCCTTCTGACATGTGGCGTTCCCCAATGATCCACACTATCACCTCTCCTGCAAAACATTTTCATGGCATCCCTTCCGGACCTCATGAGTTTCCCTGATCTCATCTGCAACAACTATGCAGAAGGGACAAATTATTTGCCAACTCAAGAACAACCTTTGAGCAAAATCGGCAGATCTAAAAACATGTCTAGTACACATGGACACACAGATGAAAGCTCAACCCTACCAAAACATAACCCATGAACTGTGCTGTGGCTCCACCAAACATGACCTCAATTCCTCAACCTGATGAGCTGTATTTTCAAACTCCTCATTCTGAAATGCAGTATGCCTGATCTGACCTTTACCCTCAGAATCATCGCTATGTTATCACCAATGCTTCCAAGACTGGGCTACATAAAGATCCTCTATTACAGTTTCCCGTAGTTCCCCATCAAAAAAGAACAGGGCGTCCAACATGCAGTGGCCAAACCACTCCTTATGATGAAAGGTTTTGAACATATCACCCATCGTTTCACACTCACCACTGGCTTTCTGTCAAGAAAACAATGCACATCAAAATATTCAGCATCGCCCACTGTACATACCATGGAAAGGACCCAGCTTCCCTCACAAGGAAATCCCAGCACTACATGCAGTCCAGGTCTCTCATACTCCGTAATGACAGTATAGCACTAGTTCCTATATTCAGTAAGAAAAGACAGGGAGGATGCCCATTCTCTCTACTGGCTGCCAAACTCTGGAACTCCCTCCATAAGTAACTCTGCTTGGACATCAAAACCATCAATCAAAGATACTCTATAAGGAAGAATGATTTGCTGTACCACACACTTAGGGCACCCGAGCTGCCTTCCAGTTCAACTGGGCCTTTCACCTTCTTACATACCTCACACCACCATATTATAATCTAGACAAGGACATTGGACTGCATACCTTCCACTTAGAAATCGTGACCTGTGCAGTGTAGCTCTAACACCTTTATACTTTCCTACCACACTCCATACCAGCCTACAATCTCTAGAACCAGGACTCTACCTCTACCCTAAGTAGATTTCCTGACCCTTAGCTCCACTTCTCCTCCCCACTTTGTTCTTCCCTCACTAGCTACTCACAGCTAATATTTTCAATGTTACACAACACACATTCCCCATCCGACAACACAAAAGGTCTAGGAAGCTAAACACAGATCCCAACCCTGTCCAGATTCTATCAACACCACCACCACACCATTTACTGCCTTCTCAACCCTGGGGTCTTCCTTATGTCTCTCCTTCCACCCCAAAAACAATTAATGCATACCAACTTAAATGTAATGGGTTCTTCCGACATGCAACTATCAACATTAGAGATTTTTGCATCTGCTTTCACCCTGTCACACTAACAGCTCTTACTACCACTTACTTTCTTTACAGAGTGATGCACAACTAGGCCAGAATTATTGGCATTGTTGGCAGCTGGGCGTTCTTCAAGACCACTTTACCTTTACCGTACATAACTATTCCAAAATATAATTCTATATAATTCATGTACTTTTTACATTGTATGTAATAATGAGATTTAAAGAAAGTATCTGTATTTTATTCTTATGTGTAATGGAAAGAACCATACAAATAGATTTTACTTAACATATGATTGGTGATTGTAGTTCAGGAGGGTCTTGCGTCCAACTTTGTATTGAATAGGTTAGGCTTTAGGTTTTCTGTTATGTATATAACAAATCAAAATCACTTTTTGAATAGACAACATGCCATGGAATTTCAGCACAGTGTGTACGTATTGCTTAAATGCATCTATTTAATTTAGTTGTGTTTGAATTGGTTACAATAATAACCTTACACATTTCATATCAAGACAAATTAAAAATCAGTAACAAAATAATTTGAAAAATACATAATAAATACAAACCAATATACAACAGGTACAAAATAAATACATACAATTAATTGGGTATCAATTAGTAAAATCTTAATTACAATTTTCAAAAGAGAAGCTTAATAGCGGCCAAAAACTTTCAAACAGACACAGCTAAAAGATGGTTCATTTCTATTTAAAATGTGGAGCCAAAAATCATATGTACTAAGCCAATTTATATGGTGCGTGAATTGACAAAAAGTCTGGCACTACAATAGTCTAATAGATGCTTGAGTGTTTGTATTTGGTTTACATTACAAAGCATGCAGAACTTTCTGAGAGATATCTTGTAGATATTGAATTTGACCTGGTAATTCATTCAGGGCCTGATTAGGGTAGTACATGTAGGGCCTGATTCAGAGAGCATTCTACAATTATAAAACGCTTCAGTGAATCAGGCCCTTAATCTAAATCGATGAATTTATCTCTATTGTAAGCATTAGGAAATGTTTTCAGATAACAGGGACGATCATTCAAGATTTACATACTGGCGTGATTTTTTTCATTTCTCATTTGAGCCGTTGTTTCAGACAAATCTCTTTGAAGGAGGGATTTTTTAACTTTTACAGAGTTTTCACACAGGTCATCCTTAGTTTGCTCAATCTTATCTAGAATTGCATCTGCTCATATTTGAAAGATGATAATGGGATCCTTTGTAGTGTATTTCATCTCCTCTTTTATCTATATGCAAAGAGTCACTTGTGGGAACCATTATATTTCTTTAAAAAGCCAGCGTTTTCCATTTGGGTCACCCTTTCATCGAAATCAGCCTAAATTCATACCTCACTGCGTCCATCAGATGCAACTTGGGAAGATGCAACACCCGTCTCCAAATCACAGATGCAATAGTGACCCAATCAATGTTTTCGAGATGTTGAACATCTGCTGCTCATGCAGCAGCAATGGGACCACTGTACACTTGTAGATTTCAATTAAAGGAGACATTGTAAATCAACAATGTCTTTTCTTAACCTTCTTTAATTGAGATGACAAGAGTATAGCTTTCTCCTTTAATCTTGCAACCCAACATTTGGACGACTATGAGGCATCTATAGTGCAGCCTAAATAAATTACCTGCAATGAAGCAACAATGGAAACATTATCCATCCACCAAGTATATCCCAAAGGACTTCTTTTGTTTGGAACAAACCTCATCACTGAGGTTTTTGTGGGATTAATATTTAGCTAATTTATCAGGGCATTTCTGCTTGCTGCTTCTATCAAATATAGTAAACCTCGAGGAGTGTAATCAAAAAGGAACACATCATCTGCATTTGACATCCAAACTATCGGTAATTTACAGATTCTTGGTTACAGAAAAGAAGCAGCTGCAATCAGAGTCTATTCCAAATCTGCAAGGTGCAGATAGAACAGGCAGGGAGCGGGGACACATCCCTGGCAGAGTCCTCTATGAGCTTCAAACCTACGCGTTAAGCTACCCTGCCTTTTCACTCTCATCTGCAGATAAGTGTCTTCATGCAAATGAATCAGAATTCATATAAGGTGCTCCGGAATATCCCAGTCTTTCGGCTTTTTCCAGAGAAGGGCACATTTACCATGTCAAAAGCCTAGGAAAAGTTAATTGATGCTACGTATGCTGGGAGACATCCTTCTCCCAGGCATTTTCCTGCAAGCAATTTACTAGGAAAATGGTCAGGAAAGTCCCCATTCCCTTTCTAAGGCTTATTTGATATTTGCTTAGCCTTCCTGTGTCCCTTGCACAGATTTCCATGTCCCGCAAAACGAAAGAGGTGAAAGTTTTGTTCTCCACGTCTATCAGTGCTATTGGGTGATAACGGAGTGGATTAAATCGGATGCCTTTTTTGTAAATTGGAATAATTATTGAGCAATTCCAGCTATTCAGGATGTTTTTAGTTTCTATAATATTACCAAAGAGAATCACCAATAATTTGGCCCAGAGGAATGCTCATTTCATAGTGACCTTTTTAAAGTGATGTTGTGGCTGTTAAAGCAGAGCAACAAATTACTTAGACATCTGATATGAGCATGTCTCTGTGACCCATCATCTCTATTTCGTGGAATATTTATATGTTTGTAATTAGGTTTTTGAAATTATATCTGTAAGGAACAAAAGTTCCTAGGAAGCATCCAAATGCGAGTGAAGCAATTTACCTTCATGCCAGTGAGAGCCTCAAATCCCCATCACTTGCAGTTCTGTTGACAGTGCCAAAGCTCAGATCTTTTAAGCTATAGAGTCCACCAGGGGCATGAACCAAGCTGTGAGTAGAACACTGCCATGCATGCTCTGCAGCATGGAGTAATGGAAGGTTGGAATGCCAGGGGCGCTGTCGTGGGCTTGCACGCCAGGCTCTGAACCTTGCCCTCCAATAGCAAAATCATAGAGCTAGCAGCTATAGGATGCAGCAGAGGCTCCCGGAGCATGTGCTGATCTGGGCATGTCATGAGCCAAAGAAGCAAGGAGGAAAGGGGAATGAGCTGCGCAGCATACACTGCCATGGCCACTTGTTAGGCACTCAGAGAGCATGCATGCCTGGATTCACAGGTCTCTGAGGTAGGGAGCCATATCTCCAAGAGGCAAGGAGGCTGTGAAGTGAAGTGGCTGGTGTGACTTCCCACCACCAATCTCATGTCCTTGTCAGACCAGAAGGGGTTGGAAAGAACATGATCCTCCTACTTGGAGTGTTCGACCTAACACAAAACAGCACACTTCAGCAGGCTGATAAGGCTGGGGTTGCTTGGTGTTATCCTGCAGACCAGGGAAGCCCTGGGGAATGTGCGTTCAGTTACTGGAGCTCCGTATGCTAGGAAAGGCCCAGGCATCCAATTACCTGTTCATGGTTAGGGACATAAGGTAAGCACCAATAAATGTAGGTACAATTGAGGTGTTCACTCTTGGATGTGTAACCCCAGTGCTTCAATGTAAAATCAAGGATTAAGGCTGGTGCACAACTGGGTCGGCTGCAGAACTAGCAAGTGGACTAAACTATGTGTGACAGTTTTATCACATGTATCAAGTAGTATATCAGCGCCACTGTAATCAAGAAGGGCCGGGCATTTTCTGAGATTCTGTCGGCAGGATTTGATTTATGCATTTTTAACAATCATTGTCCCAGCTAGTAAGCAGCTAGTGGGAGACCCAGATAGCAGAGAGCACAGCAGACCTGCTGTTCTTTTATCTCTCTTGGAGGTCTACCCTCAGAGCCTGGACACGCCGGGAGGGAGCACAGTCTGGGAAATGGAACAGGATCTCCACAAGACAACTTAAGCCTCTGAGGGCATCCTCCAGAAAACAATAGGTTGGCCTTCGCCTCACCCTACCAAATCAAACATTTAAATCAGGCACAAGAGAAGAAGCACGTGCTCACAGGAAGAAATGGCCTGACACCAACATTTTTTTAGATCTTTAGAATCTTCTAGATGTGAGAAAATCTCATACTCTAAGGGAACGTCTTTCCATGTATAGAGTTTCTACTGCAGGCCTCACATCACTAAATAAATGAGACAGTGCCTTCACATGTCTTCTTGTTCCAAACAAATCTTCTACTTGTTACAAGGAGGGAATTTTTGGTCCTGCTATTTCAGAACTGAAACCGCAGTTAAGCCCAACCACCATAACAGGGTTATTCCCAAGGATGGGTGAAAAAGACAGTACACTTGTGTGCTTCATACAAGGATTACTTTGTCATTCCAAATGCATTTTTACGCATGTGTTAACAAAGACCAGCTACTTACATGCAATGTGGATTACCTCTGATAGCAGCTTTCAGTCACTCATCTCATTGGTCAAATAAGGAGTCCCTTCTTCGTTTGCTCTACACTGCAGTTTAATAGGCATGTCATTTTTCCTGATTCTAACTATAGCACACAACTGTATATTTCGTCAGTTCATGGCAGTGTGCAGAGAAGAGATCGACCTCATTCACACATGAGTGTATGCAGGAGGTAGTGCGGCCACACGCGAGCATGTGCAGAGGCGACTGCAGAAATTGAGTAGGGTTGGAGCTGCCTTATAATGAAAAGGTTCTACATTGTCATTGTTGATATGCTGCTGTTGATTCCAATGTCAAGAATAGCTTATGATATGTGTTACTGCCAACAGTTAATTATTTGTTATTTGATTGTGTAAGTTCCACTGTGCTTAAATGAACAACACTAGTTCATATAGATTTTCAGGTTCATGTTTAGTGACTATGTGCAGGTTTGACCTTTGGTCAATGGCAGTGAGTACTGAGCTACATGTGCATATGTGTTGCATGTGTGTGTGTGTACTGAATGTCACTTGATGTGAGTATATTTGTGTCTGCATATTGCAAGACTTAGTTTGATCCTGACTGTAAATTTTATTTCTTCAACTAAAGGTGTAATTCAGAAAATGTGTTGTAATTTTACATTCACAGAGAAGTTCACAGCAGTATTGTTAAGGAGTGCTGGAGCACTATCCTGAAGTTCTAATGGATAGGTTGTGTTACCTTTTTTGTTGGAATTATCTGATTGTTGTTGGTGGATTTGATACTTGCACCAATAGATTTGTACTCTGTTATTTATGGTAGGCTTTCATTGATTTAAAGTAATTCTTTTGTGCATTAGTATATTTTCTTGGATCTTTGAAATGCATGTGCATTTCTCCCTGTATCTACCTCAATGTAGATTTAATTATCTTGTTTTACAAATATCAGTTTTTCGTTCACCTACTTGTGACTGCACGCTTTGTTTTTGTTGTGTTTTGTTTTTCTTGTAGTGGGTACACCAATGTTTCTCAATGGTATGGGTAACTGCCAATGCTTGGACATTATTATTCACATGTAAAGATAAATACATAATGTTTCCTTTCAAGCCCTTCCCTTGACTAACTCATTTCCTTGTCTGTAGCCTCTGTAATCATGCAATTGTTTAAGACATGTACACTTTTTATACTAATATGTTTTCCTACAAAATAAGATTTAAACGATATTTTCTGATGATTCAGGTTTTATTGATACTGGCTTCTTGATGTCAAAATAGCAGAAGAAACAAATGTTTCTTCATTTTCGAGTGTCAATTTTTCTATGAATAAATACATAACAAGGCCAATAGAAGTTAGAGTTTGTAGCTGGGGTCACTTGTCTTTTCATCTACATGAGCAAACACGAGTTTTAAATGCATCTACCACATTCATACACATGTAGTTAGTAATGCTCAATCTCACAACTATCCTGTGCTGTTTCCTTTGAGTACTTTGTATGTACTTATATATCTGACATTGTTAAGGATTTCAATCAGGCGACACACACCTTGGTCTCGGCCTAGTATGCAGCTCGCAACTGAAATGCTTATGTTTGTAGATTAGATTCAATATTGAGATAGTACACCACCAATATCACACCCCCTTTTCAAATACCCGGGTCACAATGGACCATGAACCAGGCTGGTTGGTAAAATATAAGATTTATTCATTTATTTGAAATTTAAAAGAAATCATACAATTTTTAATATGGGGCAGCAATCACCAATGGGGTGATAATAACAATAGGAATGTAAGCAATGCAATGCAACACATATTTTAACCTTCTATTGACACATCTACAAAACACCAGGGAATAGGAGCACTTTATGATTTTAGGTAAGATAGCACTTGAGTTACAATTTCCCCTGCAATGTTCCCTCAACCCACAACAAATCAATTCTAAATGGATAAACAGAATCGGCAGGTAATCAGGAATGACAAACAAGAAACAGAATTGAAATCCGACCTTCCCTCCCCAAACAAGAGAGAAAAACAGATTTTAAACCCTGGCAAGGCTAAAAATGACACTCGGAAATGGACGAATGAAATAATGAATGTGTGCAAATATCTTGAAACAAATACAGTTCTTCACTAAAGCAACAATGTAAAGGTACTAACAATCACAAGCAATGGATTTGCAAGAGCATACAGATCGAAAATTGAGTGGAAGATTTAAAACAGTTTGTGATCAAAATGACATGTTGTAAACTTTGCAGAACTTGCAATTCCCGCCTGAAATTACCCAAATGGTTTTTAATAAAAACGGGTGAACTATTGTAAATGGCAACGCGGTATTTGTGTTGGTGTGTAGCTATAGATCATAGGTACAATATGGAAGTGAAATTAGGTCTCTAGCTGGAATTGAGTAATTTTACGGTCTCTAGCTGGAAGCTAAATTGAGTCAGTTATGCAAGATAGAGTGAGGTTTGTTTGTAGGAAAATAGATCAGTGAAAAACAGAAAAAGCGGCTCTAAAATAGATTGCAAATTTTACTTAAACTGGATTTAATGACTAAGAAAAAGAGAATGCCAACTGTGAATCTCCACAGTTACATGGCCGTTGTAACCCTTCACGTGGTGTACCCCATTTCCTTTATGGAAAATTAATTTATTTAATCAAAATCGCTAATGGCTTATGTTCTATGCGAAACAAAAATGAAGAGAAAATTGGCGCTGACACTAGGAATCAAAGGCAGGGTTTCACAGATAATGCTGACAATTTTAACAAGATATCAGGGTCAGAAAAGGATATCTTAGAGATTGGGACAGGACAAAGCAAGGTATACTATGGTTTTCTATTAATACTCACAATCCACTTTAGTTAGGATTTTGGACAGTCAGGGTTCTGGTTACCACACAGCTCTGGTCAAACATAGGACAGCCGGACAAAATCAGTGGGACAGGATCAGCTGGGCAGGGACTGGATACCAAAGGATAGTTCTGGTCACAGGATACCATGGGTCATCAGGGTAGCAGGATTGCAGCAGGATGCAGTGAGTGGCAGCAAGCAAGGCTGGATCAGTATGCCAAAGGTACCACCGTTTTCCCCTTGTTAATGGGAAATTTAGTGGGTTTTTTATATGGTAGGCCTGGCTCAAAATGGAATCAGCACTGCTTGGGTGCTGCACAATCAGGTCACATATTTTATGTAAAGGACAGCCGTCCAATCCTGCAATATGTGAGACATTATTTTGGACGGTTACTACTTTTTGAAAATTTTAAGCATGAAAAGTTTGACCTAAAATTCCATAACTTGATACATATGCGGGGTTGATCGTAAGGTATGTAAGTATAAAAATGTACATTTGGTATACTTGTCTGGTAATCTGCAATATTTGGTTACTTCTCTTCCCTATGAGGCAATGAGTTCTACCAAGACTTAAAAAGAAAGGCCATGAAATTACTTCCAAACAGTGAAACATTTGCATTTTTCCAAAGTTCTGCTGCAGAGATAAATGTCTTTAAAGTTTATTTATAAAATAGTCTTTAGAAGCAAATGGCAGTCCCTTTGTTCCTGCGTCCATTTTTTTTCTTTAATGTTATAAAATAGTCTTTAGAAGCAAATGGCAGTCCCTTTGTTCCTGGGTTCATTTATTTTCTTTAATGTCAACTGCTGCCAACTATCAATTCCTTCAGCATGGTAGGGGCTTCTCAGCTTAATTGAAGTTTTTATTGCCCTTTCACACATCACAGGTTAGTGTCCCAGGACTTCCGTTGTCCCAGCCTGGAGCACAGATGAATGTCTGACGAGCATGTGAATTTTCTTTGTCCTGGCCCATTCAAAGTTTTTCAAGCTGGCAATTTTCACTTTCGTGTCCTGGAAGTTTATGGTGTGTCTCCCTTCCTTGGGGAAGTTTCAGGGCTGGCACATGAATAACTGTTTTTTTTTTAGAGTTTGCAAATTCAGCTCATGTGTTTTAAACTCTTTAATTTCGTATTTTGGGTCCTGAATTAAAACAAACCTGTGAAAGAAGATAGCCTATGTGTGTATTATCACCACTAATATAATCCCTTTACATTGCTAAGTAAGCAGGCTTGCATTCAACAATTTATTTTTAAATAGGCAATTTTTTTATTCAGTCAGCAAAGCCCATTTCTCCACATGTGTTGAAAACTGCTAGCAGTTCTTTCTTTAAATTCGGTTTGGCATCTATCTTTCCAATATAGTTTACACAACAGTCTGGACAAGGAAAAGGTCTCCATAAAATTGACATGTGTACATACAGCTTTGATTCCTTTCCAAACAGTGATTTTGACGCTTTTTAGCCAAAGTTAAGTGCTTTTCTGTGTTTGATGCAGTACAGCTTTTGTTGGTTTTCAGGTTTTGGTTGGCACAGCCTGTCATTCCGGAATAAGGCTTGGTTGTGCTGAGGGACAGTGGGGATATGCATGGGCATGGCAGGGCCTTATTAATCACAATGGCCTCAGAATGAACAGATGGAATGAGCATCAAAGCAGCATTTTTAAAGGGTGAAAATGTTCCATTTTGAAGGGGAATTTTGGGTTTTCCGCAAAGCAGTGCTGCCTTTTCACTTGATTCCATTTCCCAGCCCACGCTCTTGATATCCACCACCTTCTCTGTAACTCCAACCTTAACCAACTATTTGTCAGTGAGACATGGCTTCACGAAGCCTCTGGCCCAGCCCCCAGCCCTTAATCGCCAAGCAGTGCATCCACATCAGAAAAGTCCAAGGAGACCTATTCCACAACTGTGACTACATGATCATCAAAATCAACCCCTCACCCAACTGCACTGTCACAGCCCACGTGACCTACTGCCCACCGGAGCTGGTCACAGAATTCCAAGAAGCACTCCTCCACACCCTTGGGGACAACCTCAAGAAATCTACCATGTTCATCCTACTGGGAGACGTGAATCTTGGCCTTAACGACCCTGCAGATTGAAATGCAGCATCCCTCGACAATGCCCTCTCCATACTGGGCTTTAAACAAGCAGTGTCAGAACTCACCCATAACAAAGGTCACACACTAGACTGGATCTCCCATCACAACTGTCATCTCTCCATCTCAGCCATGGTCAGACCATGCAGCCATCCACTTTGACCTCAACTACGCCAGAACCTCATCCACCACCCCTACTACACTACTGCCCGCCCTCACCAGAAGCGCCAAGCAACTCACAAAGGAAAGACTACTACTGCACCTCCAGGTTCCTGAACTCATGTCTCCATTTACTGACAACCCGGACTCTCTCGCCACCACCTACTACTCCATCATCTCTCAAGCCGTGGACACCATCGCCCCACTGACTCTAAGAAAAGCAAAAACCATAAAACAAACCAACTCTTGGTTCACTCCGGAACTCCTCAATCTACGCACAAAGAAAGGTCAGCCTTCTCAGCCTGACAAAGCAATCCAAGCGACACCACCAAACTGACCTTCAAAAATATAGCTAAACAATAAAAAACCACCAACATCTCAGCCAAAGCCAACTCCTTCAACTCCAGTACAGCCAACGCCAAATCTGGCTTCAGGGAAATCTTCACCATCTTCAGAGAACTGGAAACGCCCGCCCCCACACCTAACACACTTACAAAAGACAAATATTTGTGTAATAAAATCCAACAAGCCATTCTCAACAACCTGAACACCTTACAAGAAAAAATCATTAGCCACCAAAAAGCACTAAAACAACAACTATCGGACTTACAACAGAATGCACCAGCGGAAATGCCATCATTCTCATTCCAGGAAATGAAAGACCAGGACGTCCTAGCTATACTTAACTTGATCAAGCCATCCAAATGTAAGGGTGACTCATGTCCTGCCCAGCTCATCAAAGACAGCGCTCCCGCACTAACACCCTTCTTCACCGCCTTCATCAACGCTTCCTTCAAATCCAACCAAGTGGCCTCCTGCCTCAAAGAAGCCTGGGTGCGTCCACTGCTGAAGAAACCCACACTGGATCCAAAAACACCAGGGAACTACAGGCCCATCACTACGGTACCCTTCCTACTGAAAATCCTGGATAAAGCAGCGTACCTTCAAGTCCAGAAATACCTGGAAACTTATCACCTACTAGGTCTCTGACAGTCAGGCTTTCGCCCTAACCACGGAACAGAGACTGCCCTTTTGGACCTCAAGAACCAAATAGATAACCTCAGGGATGCAGACAAACCTGCCCTCCTTCTACTTATTGACCTATCCGCGGCCTTCGACCTGGTCGACCACGACGCCCTTTGCCGCCATCTCTCAACTGCTGGCAACTTATCACCCAATGCTACGACATGGAGCTCCTCCTTCCCCAGTGGTAGAGCGATGAAGGTCTTCTCAGACCAAGCCTGCACCCAACCCCACCTAATCAAATGTGGAGTTCCACATGGGTCTTGCATTTCTCCCACATTGTACAACCTCTTCACAAGGTCACTATCCAACTACCTTGATTCCATGGGCATCACATACACCAATTATGCTGATGACACGCAGGTCCTCATTGCTCTCACGAGAGATTACGAGGCTGATCAGACAACACTCAACGCCATCTATGCCACCATCCAGTCTTAGATGGCTGACAATTGGCTCTGTCTGAACAGTGAAAAGACCGAACTCCTAATCATCAGATCTCTGGATACAATCAGAAAGATGGGCTCACAATATGACTCCTTTCTCATCGACAACACTTGCATCCCTATATCTCAGTCAGTCAAAATATTGGGAGTATATCTGGATTTGAATCTCACCATGACCAGACGGGTGAATGCAATATCCTCAGCAGCTGCCTACCACTCAAAACTTATCACAGCCACCAGACCATTCCTAACGCAACAAAACTCCCTCACCATCGCCAGAGCAATCACTGGATCTCGCCTTGACTACTGCAACGCGCTCCTACTAGGCACGTCAGTACAGAACATCAGGAAACTCCACATAGTGCAAAACAATACCCTCAGAGCAGCCACATGCATCTCCAGGAGAGATCGTATCTCGGCCACGAAGAAGTCTGTCCATTGGCTTCCCGTTAAGGAACGTATCCTCTTCAAGTCTCTGGCATTTACCCATAAATGTCTCCAAGATACTGCACCCCAGTACCTCTCTCAGATATTCTCGGCGCCCCCCTCGAACAGACCAACTATATCCAGTTACACCAACCATCTGGCCATCCCCAAAAGCCTCAAAGCCCAGGCAGGCGGCTCAAGCTTCCCAGTGATAGCAGCCACCAACTGGAACCTGCTCCCTCCCACAATCAGAAGCATTGAATCATCCGCTGCCTTTAGAAAAGCAATCAAAACAAGACTGTTTGTATAACTCCAAGTCAGGATATCAGTGTTAGGCACTTGCTACTTGTAAACCATGCATTGCCTTGTACATTTTGTAACTAATACACTTTCTTGAAACAGCGCCTCGATGGCTGCTAGGTGCTTTACAAATACAAAATAAATAAAAATAAATATGTTTCAGAACACACTGGCCTACTTTTTCAGAGTGTCCCCTTGTTCCATCTTGCCTGAAGTGGGCTTGGGATGATGGTGCAGTCATCTTTTTTTTTTGCTGCCAAAACGCAATTTTTGAGGTCCTGGTGCGCACAAGAGCTTGGGTTGCTGTTTCTTACGCAAATGCAGCTTGTTGGTGGGGCAATGCCATCGAGTGGGTCAATATATCCCACAACATGAGGTAGTGGTAGTCTATACAAGGTTTGTAGTTTCATTTTTTTATCTTTTTAGAAACGTTCTAGAATATCTCCACAGACCCTTTTGATTTTAAGCACCATTTCATTTTCAATTGTGAATTTAAATTTGGGTAAAATTTTAGCTATTTGTTTAGCTATATAGGGACTCATTGCGGGTTTGGCAGTATTCTGGCACTAAATCCACCAGAATACTGCCAAACAGAATTACTGTTACCGCCACTTCGACCTGTGGGTTTACCACAGGATTACAAGTGGTGGTAAGGTGGTGTTAGTCCCCACTTATGGAGTACGACTCCATTGGGGATTTTTGGCAAAATTATCACTGCTACAATTACCAGGTGGTAATTCTTCCCAATTACCACTCTGTAATTCTGCCAAACATGTAATTTGGCCTTTCGGCAAAAGTGGGGGTAATGCAATTACCTGCACTTTTTTCACACACCACCAACCTTGAAATGAGGCCCTGTGTATATAGATTGTCCAGAATAATTGAAAATCTAACATTTAGATGGGGATCGTGCTGTCAACTTACTTCCTAGAAGAGCATGAGATATGAGATATAATGGCCTATTACTCATGTGTGTCTCACATAGCAAGAATCAAGCTTCTGCAAAAAACGAACTTTACCTCTATTGTTGCACAGTATTTGTTGATGAATGTTCTGAAGATGTTTTTTCTCTGTGGCATTGCAGGTTTCTGTGCGAGTTCACTGTAGACATTTTACTCCTGACACTTGTCTACACATATAACTTCTTGGTATTGTTCTTAATTGTTAGTCTTTGAAAACATTTAGTTTTCCCATTGTTATAAACAAAAGTGTTTCCCCACACAGTGAAAGCATACTATATTGGTTTGTATTATTTATGTTTTTTCAGCTAAATAGCGTTCAGTGGGAGATGTGCATATCGATTTTCCTCTCACGGTTTTCTGAAATGTTTGCAGAGTGTATCACTCCATCATTTTGAGACTCAATTACTGTGACCGACACTTGGTCCCACGGATTTACAGCAGGATTACAGTTGGTTGCAGGGCAGTGAAAATCCCCATTTTTGGAGTCCAAAGGGCTCCAGGGGGATTTTGTCAGAATAACTGTCAGCAGTAATTTGGCTGCAGTAATTCTAATGATTTTTGGATGAGAAATTCATGATTTACCTCCAGCTGCTTGCTAGAGGTAAATCCTCCACTTTTCCTCCAAACTCAGAATTCAGTGGTGCTGTAAACATGGCAGTAATACTGTTACTGCCAAGAAAGTGGTGGCAATGGATTTACTGTACCACCAAACTCGTAATGAGGCCTAAATTAATATGTTGATTTTTTTTAGATAATTAATGCTTTGTTGACAACAGCCTGTACAGCAATCTCTCTGCCCCTCTCAGACTTGAGCCAGATGTCCTTAAATTACCGGAAGCTTCTCAAGACCTTCATTTTCTCTTCTTCCTTCCCTCTCCCCCTAATGTCCCCATCTGCCTCTTGACTGGCTACCTGGTTACTTACAAGGCACCAGGTCCCCCTAATTCCAGTCTATCCCTGCACTTGGTCTTCCATGGCCTCCAGCCCTCACCTGCACTTGCCAGCCCCCCCCCACACTAGCCTGGATGGTCTGCACCATTGTACACCTTCCAACCCCCTACCTCACATTAAGCTTGTGGACATTCCTTCCCCTGCACTGTCTGCTTTCACTGGCTCTGTCCACCTGGCCTCCCCTGACACTCACTTTTCTCATGGGCCCTTCCGCCCTGACTGGCACCCCCCAAACCCCGCCTCTGCACTTCTCTTCACTGCACTTGCATGTTCTGAATGTCACAAGGCCTAGCAGGATTGTTCGTCTTTTTTCCTTCTTGTTCCTCACCCTCTGGTATGGTTGCGCCTCGAAACACATTGTGTATAGGCGCATTTTAAATACCCAATAAATAAAAAATAAAACAAATTTTAGCACTTGTGACTCCATTAATCTTATTAATGAAATCAGGTATCTATGGGGACTTTTTTATGTGGGAATGACGATGAGAAAAGCTTAAATATGATGGACTGAACACAAGTCGAATCTTAGAAACAAAAATGAAAAATGTTGAAATTACGACACACTGTAGCGCCGATGCGATTTATTATCCCTGAGCACGTTTTGTTACCTAAAAGAGCATTATTGGTAAGAAGAAACATGTATTGGTTTGAGAAACTGGAAGCCCTGGGACCAAGGGGGATGAATGTGGTTTGGGATATGACATGTTTTGTAGGAATATCAAGGATTTACTATAACTGAATGTTAATTGAAAACATTAATAACGTTACTTAGTCATCTATGATGTACTGTGAGCATTACATGTAGGCACAATGTAATATTGTTTATACTATTGAAATGCACGAGATGTAAAAGATGAATGTTGACACCTTTTAAGATGATTCCAGAAAAGTTCAATATCACCAGTCATTGTGTAAATACTTTAGGTGTTTTTGAATGACATACGGAGTGCAAACTAATGATTGCTGGAGATTAGGACTCTAAACCTGCTGAAATGATGATCTGCTGCATTTACTGCTGGCGGAATGAGGCTAAATGTGAGATGATACCAAGCGTCACTTGCAGGGATATCACACGTCATGTACGTTGATGTAACATGTCATGTATGTGTGACACCATGGTGCAAGGATAAAAAACCTAGTGGAAGAGACGATGGGCCTCATTACAAGTGTGGCGTTCTGGAATGAAGGGGGCCGGGCAGCTTACAGGCACCCTTGTTTCCGGACTGCCGCACTATGAGTCTGCCTGCCGGGGCACTGCGCCCGACAGGTCTGATCCTGCCGGGCGCATCGGCCCTGGTAGGCAGAGTCGTCATGGAAGCACCAGCACCATTAGCAATGGTGCCGGTGCTTCCATCTCCCCACTCCCATGGAGTCTAGGACTCCATGCGAATGGGGACTTACACTTCCCACGCCGCCGGGACTTGTAATGTCCTGATGGCACCGGGAAGTCAGGTGCTTGATTTGGTGTTACAAGGTTAAGTGAGATCGAGAAAAGGAAGGAGCTCTTTCAGGTACCATTGTAAACAAATTCTGTTCTATCTTGCTCTACAATTCTTGAGGTTAGCTATATTTAACTATCTTGGGCCTCATAACAACCGTACTACGTTTTATTTGCTTTTTAGGTTGCTTGGGAAGAGGATTGACAGACATGGGGTACAAGTTTACAATACTTTACATATCGTGTGAGAAACAAACAAATTTGACAGACGTGGGGTACACTTTTACAATACTTTACATATTTTGTGAGAAACGCCAGAAGAAATATTTTTTGTAGTTATGATGTATTTTATGTTTTCTAGACAGCCTTTTGATGAAAGTCTATTGGATGGAATGAACCCAATGAAGTAAAGATTATTGAGAATGACCCCTGGGTAATAAAGTAAAATATTTGATGAAATAGCAACTATGTTGCAGGAAGACAGATTTGGAACTTCTTGAAAACAGACTTTAAAAGTCTGAAATGCGTTGAGAAGAAGATTCATGAAATAAATCTTTTCTTAGCACACCTATTGAAGTCCCAAACAATTGTGAAAAAAAAGATATCATTTCTTATTGAGAACTTTTGTTTGCATTTGCAAGCATTAGTTTGATGAATTGGGAAATAATCATGAAATGACAATGTAATTATTGGTGGAAATATTATTTGGAATTTCATGAGTTTATCACAGAATAATAACATATAATTAATCAGTTTTTGTAACACATTTACTTATGGAAATATACTGTGACTAACTTCACTGATTGCACTGTTCTTCACAGGTTACCGCGACACCCGTTTGGCACAGGGAAAGCCAATAGCTTAAATACCATAGCGTTGCAGGTCAGATGATCTCTCACTTGTTCTATACAATTAGCACTTCTTCACAAGAGACTCCAGCACCATGCTAATCACGGAGCACTATTGTGATAAGTGATAGCATTTACTTTTGCACACCCATTTGCGGTTGACTAACATGGTACAGAAGTTATATCTTTAGATGTGACTTCTGCACCACGCCAATGACAGTTGACGAATGTTACAATTGATAGTACACACCTCTTCACACCCGTTTACATTTGACTAAGGTGGCACAGAGGATCCTGACCATACAGCACCTGCCTTAGAGATACATTTCAACTTGAACACTACACATTGCTCTAAAAATAGACTGCACATTAACACACTGGTTAGTAGTATAGACTATGATCAGGGCTCACTGCCTCGGAGCCTATCAGCTATTGTACCATTAAATATTGCTGAAGCGAATAGGATTCATTGACCAATATGCAGGATGTTTTACGATTGAATGCAATTTTGAACTGTTTTCTCTTCTCTATATGTTGTTTCTTTTTTTGTCTTGTGTTGTGTCTTGTGGCCCAATGTGCACAATGATTTTGATATGATTTATTTTGATTTATTGCACTATTGTTTTAAAATTAATGTTTTTCACTTGTTATTCCGGAATTTATGGTATTATTTATTTGTATGTACACTTTTACCACTCTGCCCCTCAAATTCTCATGATTTTGGCATATTTATGCGAACATGGTGACGCACCCGGTCAAAGCATGACTATTGGTGGTACACGTACTGATTGACTTATCAGCTTTTGATCATCTAAGTCTAATTCACTGGCTGGGTTTACTCCCTGTGATTGGTTATGTGTGATCAATAATTGTTCTTGAATTGGGAACCACGTTGTGATTTAACCGGGATAATGAATGGGGTTGTGACATAACGATGGCTGTGAAAAAAACGAGAGGCAGAAACCCATTGAAGGAACAACCCTTCTGAGTCCAACAAAGCCCTCTACGACTCCCTAATGAAGGCTAGTGAAAGCTTAAAAACAATGGATAATTCTAGCAAAAGGTTTCACCTACAACACAAGTATTGACAATATTACAGGAGTTAGAATCATCCGCGCCCCTCCCCAACTAACTGTACCAAAGACAGTACCTGGTCACCAACTTTCAAAATGCCGTGCTAGATAAGATTACTTTGCTCCAGAAGAAGATACTGCTGAAGAAAAATACACTGATTAACTGCTACTCAAATCATCTTGCCTCTGAGCACCAACCCCCCCTGCAAAATGTATCTCTATTCAGCTTTAAATTGGTCTCAGAAAGGAGGTCATGCAGATCATTAAAGGACTTAAACCCTCCCATTGCCAAGAGGATGTCTGCCCTGCCACAGTCATCAAGGGCTGCACTGAAGTGCTTGCACCTTTCATCACCACCCTTATTAATGCCTCGCCTTGCATCTGGCTAAGTGCCAACTAACCTAAATGACGCATGGGTCCTGCTATTGCTAAAGAAAACTACTCTATAACCGGCCATTCCCATGAATTACTACCCGATTTTCACTGCCTCATTCCTCCTCAAAATCCTGCATCATCAGGCATATCTCTAGATCCAGTCGCACCTCGAATCCAACAAGCTGCTAGGCCTGTGCAGTCTGGTTTTGCGCAGGCCATGGGACAGCAACAGCACTACTAGACATAGAAAATCAACTAGACAAATTCAAAGATACTGGCAAGGTAGCCATCCTCCTTTTACTGGATTTGTCAGCAGCCTTTGACCTTGTGGACCACCAAATCTTGTGCCAACACCTCCACTCTGCAGCTCATTTCTCTATCGAAGCCATCACCTGGATCTCCTCTTTTCTGACCAACAGATCCATGACAGTCTTCTCAGCCACTGCCTTGGCTCCTCAAGCCCCTTTCACCTGTGGTGTCCCCTAAGGCTCCTGTGTGTCACCTTCTCTGTACAATATCTTTGCTAAGCCCCTTTTGGCCTCCTAGACGACCCTGGGATATCCTACACAAACTACGCAGATGACACACAACTACTCCTGACCATCAAGGGTAATTACGCTACGGACATGAACACACTGCATTCAGTCTACCAAACAACCCAGTCCTGGATGCCCTCCTACATGTTATGCCTCAATAATGACAAAACGGAAATTCTGTTGATCAGCTCGCAAACCTCACTAAGCAAACTGACGGAGCCTACACATCCTTTGCCATCGACCGCATTACTATATCATTCTCTGGTGATGCCACCTTAGGTGTCTACCTAGACTCCACTCTGTCACTAATTAGGCAGATCAATGACATTGCATCATTTGCTGCTTACACCAATGAGCTAATTAATGCCAGTAACCCCTTTCTTTCTACTGACAACTGTTTCACCATTGCCCGTGGGTTCATTGGCTCCAGACTGGAATATTGCAACACCCTGTTTGCAAGCACCTCTGCTCGAAGCATCAGCAAGCTGCAGGTCATACAGAACATTGCGCTCAGGACTGCACTGAACATCCTGAGACAAGAGCATATGTCTGCCGCCAGAGGAAGTGTGCATTGGCTTCCGATTCGTGAGAGCATTATCTTCAAAACACTAGTCATCACCCACAAATGTCTATCAAACACTTCCCCAAGATACCTCTCGCAAAAGCTCACTAAAGCGCAATCGGACAGACCCACTCGCACTTCCAACACACACCGCCTCACCACCCCAAGATTTAGTCTTCAGAGATCGGGGGGCTTGAGTTCCTGGACACTGCCTCTAAGAACTGGAACACTTTACCATTGGATATAAGATTGGAAAATCCATACTGGGCCTTCCACAAGCACCTTAAGAATCGGCTATTCGTCCAGGATGCAACCACCATACGATTCATATCCTAAAGAACCTGTCATTGCCTAAACTGCTTTCACATGCTGTTGTAACTTTTGTAACCAGCGCCTTGATTCCTCCAGGTCTAGTGCGCTCTATAAATGAATAAATAAAAAAAAGTTGAATCCTCCAAATGATCATATGGCTATTTCACCCAGAAGCATTCCGGGCATCTTTTGATCCCCAGGATGTTTTTCAATTGGATGGAGTCATCAGAGTTTGTACTGATTTTTGATTCTGGGACTTTACTTTCGGTTCAGAGTTATCGCTTTTGGTCTGGATTCTTCCCTCTGGGTTTTCAGAAAACGACATAGTCCCACTGAGAGTATTGAACAATATAGCAATATCCCTTGCTTGACCCAAACCCGGATGATTGGATGATTTAGTCTTCAGGCAGAATGGCACTCCCGTGGTCGGCAGTTCCCTGACCGCCCACAAATTTCTGCACAATTTGACCAGATGCATCTCACTCCCACATAGGTCTTGAAAATTACTGAAGCATGCTTCAGGGCCAGTGGCGGCTGGTGAATTTGAAAGCTGTTGGGGTGTCAATTTCCCAGGGCGAATTTAATAGCGAGCCCCCCCCCCCAAGGAAAAATGGCCTACAAAATGTGCAATTTACTGTCCAAAAACCAAAAACCCCACCGAGAGAGAAAGCAAGAGACTGATCTGAGAAAGGGCAACATAGGCTCAGAGCAGTATTAAAATGGTTTTCACACATGAAGGAGAGAGAGTTAACTGCTTGTAACATTGAAGCTGCACCAGAATAATCATTAGTACAATGTGTAAAGAAAGTACCAGCAACTACCACCATGTGCCAGTCATCAGTTGTATAACGCTGCAATATATACATTTTTGTAATGTTTTCATTCTGCGGCTTTAAAAGTGCGCTTTGCGGAGCTCACATTACAAAATTAATTTGCTGCAGCCCTTCAGGCACCCGATTTATAAGCACTGTGCGTGTCCTTCGCTGAAGTCCTGTTAAAAACAGCATTGGCAAAGGCACTGAGATTCTGTTCAAACACAAGCATTGACAAAGCCAACATTTGGCCTTGTGCATACAGTGTAAGCTTCTGCCAGGCACTGCTACTAGATGCCCAGGAACTTGCTCTTTCAGAAGGTATTACATTTATAGATACTGCTATTCTCACGTGTTCTTACACTACTTTCCTTAGAATTTAATTGCATCTTATGATGTACACATATAGGGGGTGAAACAACCCGTTTTTTAGCTTCTTATGGCCATATCCCATCCCATCCTCATCCCCCCACCTCTTATTTCTACTAATGCACACAAAACATAAATAGACTAGAATGCATACAAATATGGGGCTTATATATGGAGAGTAAAGTAAGCAAACAAGAGGCACAAGTTACCATGCTAGCGTGGGACGCTTTTTCTGGCCAAAGTGGGTCAGTTTTCAGAGTTACACTCTAGTAACTTACTATTCGTTGTAGTATGGACTGGTCGTGCGTGCAGAATGCCCCTTTGCTTCCTGGGTCTTGTAGCCTTGGATTTCCCATTATAAGCTCAGGACTACAAGTCCCAGAAATTTATGAAAAGTCAGAAACAGGCCTGGACTAGCATCCCTCAAAGGAATATAGGGCATGTTGGCATGTACATTATGAAACGCTGTAGTTTCAAACCCTGCTTGATTCGGAGCAGGCCGGGGATACAAAGATATCAATAACTGCACATCACGGCCTACACTGAACCCCAGCAAGGGCAGCGCAGCCTAGGGCACACACCAGAGACCCGGACCCCTCCCGCATCATGCTAGGCCTGGCCAGTGTGGCCACCAGGCACCAGCCATGGTGGTGCCACTGAGGTGAACCAGAGACTGGTGCATTATGTTAACGCCCATCACGTGGAAACACAAGGTAGCCTGTTACAAAACCACCACCTGTAGAAAAAGAACACTGGACCGGGATTCAGGTTTGGCGGCAGATAAAAAAGTGGCATTAATTCCCTTACCGCCACTTGTTTTGGCAGTAATAAAATTTTGGACACTTTTACCTCACCGCAGGATTATAAACTTGGCCTCAAAGAGGGGGATTTATCCGCAGCAAAATGTTCCACTCCAAGACCAAATAGCAGCAGAATTACCCACGGACTCCTATGAACGCCAAAAAGGGACAATTACACCCCCTTTGCCCCACTCGTGATCCCGCAGTTAAATTGAGGCTCCATGAAGCGGTAAATATAAGCAAACTCGTGGTGAGGCCCACTGTACCTCCTGGATTAGCAATCCACCTACTGGGAATTGGTAGCAGAAATGGAATGGCGCAAAAATGTTTACAGAAACCAACCAGCAATGGCGGAAGAAGGGCATGGCCTCCAATGGGGAGTAAAGCGACAAAGTCAGTTGAACACCCCTCAGTGGGAAACGGGTGGGTGTGGTACACAAATGCACACACAATGGGTGCTATCTGCAAAGTTCAGAGCCTGCACACTGACATCACTTCCAGCCGTCAATCTTCCTACTGCTACCAGGCACGGTTTGCCCTGTCGGAGTCACAATACTGCTTGCAGAAACAAGAGGCAGCCGAAGCACACATCACACCAATTGGCAGGTCTTCCACCTGACCACCGTTGTCGGGCAGCATGTGGGCCAGCTGGATCACGGTACCACCAGTATATTAAAACACCACATGGTTAAACATCAGATGAGTCCCATAAGACTGTGGTAAGTCATTGAAATACGTTGCACTTGTGAAAATCACTCTCCTAACCATTCAAATTCGATTAAGTGAGAAACACAGAACATTAAAAGCAACACCTGCAGGTCTTGCAGAAATTCATAGTGCCTGTAAGGTCTGGGATAAAACCAGAAGCAGGCGCACAAGCTAGGGCGTAACACATTCCCTATCACTTGTCTGCTTAATCAGCCATTTTGTGTCCAGATATGTGAACGATAGCACTAAGATTCAGTGTGTTTGACTCACACAGTAGCAGAAGCAGCACCCAGCACCACACAAGTGATGATGATTACACCAGTCACAACCCTGAATACGTCCAAGCAGCACTGAAAGACAGTGTGAGGGAAATCCCACATTATGAGCTGAAAGTGGTCACAAAGGCGGTAACAAAGCAGTTAGAAAAATTATATGGACCAAATTCAAGCACATTCACATTAAGTAGGGATCAAAGAATCTGTAGCTGCATTGTAAGACGGGTGAGCACAGTTGGAAGGGCCATGAGAACTGCAGACAATGCCAGAAAACCCTGGAATGATCTGTGGAGAGAAGCCAATAAGTAGACTGAAAGGTGCAACGTCACAGGCATGAAAGGAGGAGGGCCCCATTCCCCAACCTAAAGGACACCAGCTGAGGACCTGGAACTCACCTCAACCACAGAAGAACAAATAACTGGTGTGGCCAACGGTGAATATTAAAATTGCATGTTGCATGCTCAACACCACAGTGGCACACAATCATTACATGTCATACAAAACGCATACATATGTTTTGGAATGCCATGTCCTTCTACATAGTGGAATATTCTGCCACCTGAATGGTATCTTGGTGATTGAGGCCCTGTGCCAGGCAGCATCTCCCTCGCGCTGCCAGGGCTCTACTTGTGCCGTTTTATATTTTCGGCATTTTTTGTCAAAAAATGCCAAAAATATTAAACGGCACATTTTGGATGGAGAAGATTCTACGCGGGCACTGGGGCAGCAGCAGCATGCCTGCCTGGGCCCTGCTGTCTGTGGCCCAAGGCCCTTGGGCCTTGGCCCACGGACCGGGGGTGAATAAAGAAAGGCCCAGGCCAGGCGGCCCCTGCCTTGGCCCCCGCCTTGGTGGTAGGCGGGCCCGGGCCTGCTACCATCAAGGCCCGGACTCAGTGAGAGACACAAGGCCCCAACCCAAGTTGACGGCAGTCACAGTCAGCAACACTGAAAGACGTAGGCCCTGGCCTACACGTCTTTCAGTGTTGCTGACTGGGCCGTGGACCACGTCCCTGGGACCCCGGGCCCAATACAGAACAACATGACCACCTGGGTACTTACCCGCCGCCGGCAACTCGTGTTGTGGTCCAGGCCGTCTACTCTCTGCTGGGCTGGTGGTGGTGGTTTTCAGGCCAGGACAGCTGAGCTTGCGTCGTGTGACTCTACTGCCTGCCGTCATCCTCCTCAAAGAAAGAATCCAGGGGAGAGAGAGTGTGAAGGTGGCGCAGGCGTACCCACACACCCTGCACCAGCACGAGATCTGCATAGATACAGTAATGTCATTGGCTGTTTGCCAGCCAATGCAAGGGTTGTCATTGGCTGGCAAACAGCCAATGACATTACTGTGTCCATGCAGGGGAGGGACTCGCTGACCTAGTGCGCTGTTTGCACACATTTTAGACTGGCGTGGCCACCCCTGAAGCGCCCCGCCAGCCTTCTAATTAAAGGGGCATACGTAGAGTGCATGGAGCTATGAGCGCCACGCACTCTACTATTGAAGAAGTTAGAGTAAAATGGGAGGCGCCGCGCTGTGAAAGCAGCCGGGCCCGGCCCTTACTTATAGTGGCCATGCCACATCGCCCCCGCGCTGTTGGCAAAGGAAATGCAAGCTAAAAATGAAATTCAATCAGAGAAGTTCTCTGATTGAATCTCTTTTAGCTTCCTCAATCTTTTCTCTTTCTTTTCTGTGGGGGGACGGTGCCCGGCCGCCCTATGATAGCAGCCGCCACTGTTCAGGGCCCAATTTTCTTCCAGAGCAAACGGCCGACAGATCGCGTCTGCATTTATTGTGACATGCAAAGATAATGTCATATCTTGAATCAATGTTATCTAATGCTGATGTTATCAAATCACGCAACAGTGAAATTAATACGAGGCCCTGTCAAGTTAGCATTTTCCCGCACCTTAATGAATCATCATCATGTGGTTGCAGATCAATACATGTCAATCAAATTATTTGAAATTGACTTAATGGTCTGCCCTGTGAGACTACAGTCTGCCAGTAACCCTGAACAATGCTGAACTGCGCCTCCAGAGCGCGCACATTGCTATGAGGCAGTTCACATGGCAGATTAATGCTCTACAAATGCTGCTTAATATTTATTTGGGGTATTTTTGTGTGTGAACCTAGCTTTGAGAAGCAACGGAGCACTGCACACAGGTGAGACTTTATTGGATAGTCACATGGGCGTACTTACAACATAAAATGTACCACTGGCAAATATTTTAGGGTAGCATAGAATAGATAACATTTACAATTAATGGGGTAACATGTAATAGTGCTAAAATGGGAATGTGAGGGTGAGACACGTGGGGGCCATGAGAGTGTGCTCCTCGGTAGGAATGCTGAGCAGGGTAGTTTCAGGGGGTGGGTGTTGCATGGTGTGAGAAGAAGATCCTAGAAGAAGAGGGCCTTGATTTCTTTCCCAAACTCCATGAGCGTGGAAGCTAATGTTGCGGGGTAGCAGGCTCCAACGCCTTGGGCAGAGATTTCAATGCTTGTTTCCTTGTTCTTTTTTGCATTTCTGATCTCCAGGCTAGCCAGCGCCTGACTTCTAGTGATACGCCCACCGCCAGAAATAAGGACGTTGTCTGCCAAGTAGGAGGACGCCTCTATAGTGACATATTTGTAAATGATACATTAGTAACAACAGTATCATTTTCTTTCCAGGTGAAACATTTTGCACTTTGTTTCCTCTTCCTTGGCAGCTTTGATGTGCAGAGTGCCATGATGACTACTTCTGGGACGGCTGATTTGACATCTCCTACAACATCGACGCCAGAACTTGCAAAGCTACTTGGAAATGACCTTGACATGACTGAACATTAAGCACAGTGTAGAGTGAATGTTCCAACCTTCAAATCTATCATAGCCCCCTGACACTGACAAGGCATGACTTTGGGTATGGGTAAGCAGCAACATTATGCCCAAAATCAACTCAGGGTACATGGACTCTGCCGGGACTAGGACCCTTGTCAAACTGGAAGGTGTATCCAGTTGGGGTTTTGGTGGTGATGACCTATGTTTCCAGCCACCAAGGATAGATAGTGGGAGGTCAAATGGACAACACAGAGATGAAGGCCTACATGAAAGTGCATGTGGATCATGGGAAAGGTTGCTGCCATTGGTGCCAGTTCAGATAGTTGTCTGTACGCAAGCTCACTTTGTTGGAGTAGACAACCCCAGTTTTGATCATTTCAGCAGGATTTTTGTTTGTCTTGCCAAAGCATTTTAGATTGAATACACCAGTTCTACCCTCATAGATAATATACTGGTGCTAGCCAGACATTGGAAATTGGTCACAGAATTCTGGATCGTAGTGAAAGTGACCAAAGGCCACTAACAATCTCCTTGAACATCTGGAACAGGTTGAATTCTCCAGGCATGCTAGCAGTAGTACGCAGCTATTGACAGTGGTTGGGCATGCCCTGCGATCTGTTGACTGGGCTAAACTCGTAGAGCGAGATGCAAAACCCAGGATGGCCCTACAATATATTGAGAAGATCTGTGCTACTGAGATTTCTGATAGCGACGTGCCACAAGAGTTTGACGGACTGGTTAGTGATATACTTCCTTGTGTTACCCGCTCTAGGAAGGCTATTAAGAATCATGCATTTTTAAAGATAAAATGGTATGACCAGGACTGTACACTGGCAAAACAATCACTGGTCAACAGTCTTTCTTCTGGCTCCCAGATGAATAGGGTGTGCTCAGAACCTGCACAGCTAACTATGATAGGTTTATCAAAGAGATGAAAGATGATCATGCAAGGTCAGAGTGGAACCGGTTATTGGAAGCTTGCATAACCCATGATAGCGCTGCATTTTGAAAATTGGTTAGCGGGCCGAGGTCAAGGGTGGGGTTGCGCTTCAGTGCAGTATCACTTCAAATGTTTGGTGCTGCTGTTTTTTCCAGTCTTTATGATGGTGGGGTGAATCTTTACAGTAGACCAGTATCTCTAAATGAGAAGCATTGGTTTTGGATAGAAGTGAAAGAGGTCTATGAAGCCATTTTATTACAGAAAGGCATCAAAGCCCCCAACCCAGACAGGGTTCCCATTGACATCTTTAAGGATGAACCTATGATGTGGGGCCCCAGTCCTGTGTAAGCTCTATAATGCATGCATTACTACTAACACAGTCCCTGTCTCGTGGCGGTCAGCAGAGACAGTACCGATATATAAAAAGACAGGGAGAGTCCATCCGGTTAACTACCTTCTGATATCACAATTTGATAGTTAGGGGAAATCTTTTGTGAAGGTAATATTGTGACATGTTCAGCAGTGGCCTGACAAGGCCGACATAATTCACACCTTGCGAGCTGGGTTTCTGCAAGGCAAGCAATACATTAGACCAAAGTTTTCACTTGTACCTGCTTATTCAAAAGTATACAGACCTGTTCAGGGTGAAACTTTATGCCGTCTTCGCTGACCTTAGAACGGCCTTTCGATGGGGTTCCCTGTGAGTTGGTTTGGGATGCCCCGTTCAAAAGAAATATCCCCAGTCATTTGCTAATGGCAGTGCAATCTCTGTATTTAGAGAACAGGGTGGTAGTCCAATGTAATCTGGTTGGGGAGGTCACTGAGCCATTTTCTGTAACCAAAGGGGTGGGGCAAGGCTGAATTCTTGCCCCCTCCTTTTCTGTATTTATATGGAGGAATGTATTCTTGCTCTATTGAAAGGTTGTCTTGATCCATCAAAGATGGAACACCAGAAATATCCAGCATTATTTTTCATTTTTCATAGATAATGCTGGGCTGTTAGCCACATCGTTGTAGGGCCTTGAATCCACCATTACGTCGTTTTTAAGGTTTGTGGTGATTTCAAACTGGTCTTGTATACAGTTAAACAAAGTCTATGGTGTTCAAACCCAGATTTCTCAAACGTTCAAGGACAGATATAAGAGCAGGGGACCATGAACTTCAGCAAGTTGCTTATTTTGATTATCTAGGAGTAAAAATCCATGAGAAGGGCTTCTGGTCTGCCCAGATGGATAAAGCAGGAACTAGCCTTCAGATATGGAGCGGAGCAGTCAAAAGCTTCTTTAATAGACACGCATGTCCTCCTTGTCCTCCTTGTTCGGGACAGAAATCTGGGGGTATGTTAACAGCACTGACTTGACTATAAAAGAAAATACATTTCTAAAAACCCTGTTGATGTTACCACAAGGATTGAGTGCTGCGTTTCTTCGCTTGCAAACCGATATCTTTCCAATAGGGGAAGGTGCTGCTTATAAGCCACTTTTACATTGGTTGAGACTGTGCCTTACTGAGAGTCTGGAAAAATAACGTGAAGCACTAACCCACGTGTTGACCCTCAATGGGGGCATGAGCCTCCCTTGGGTCAAACATGAGAGAACAACTTTAGGTGTTTTGAGTGAATCCTCGTTATGGCTGAACCCTACCAGCGTGACTAGGTCAACTGTCACCAAGATTAGCAATTGTTGAGATGTCAAGTGCAAAAATGGTGGGAAAATGTGTCAATTTTAAAATGGGTGGTGATTAACTGTAATCTAAATCTGAATTTGGCTTTGATAATTATCTTGACTTTCTTATCCCACCCTAGGCACCTGCATCATTTGCAAGCTTCAGGATGGGCACACTGAGAGATGGTGGATTTACAAAGCCTTAGAGTACTGGCGACACAGCCAATTGTCTCATGTTTGGCCTAACTTAAGAGACCATGATTCATTTTATGTTTTGTGTCCTTGCTTAATCTCTTCAAGAATGTGCTACCTCGCTCCCATGTTTCGGGCTGCGGGCAGCGAACGATAGCTCATGCAATGGCTTTATGCAAGCACACTGGTAGCAAGGAAGTTGTACTCCTAACTGCAAAATGTATCCATCGAAGTTGGATGTTAAAAGATGTATGGCACCTGTACTGGAAGGAGATTCATTGCATTAAGTAGTGCATTACTCATGTAATACCTGGTTATGCATAGAATAAGATATTGTTAATGTGTCAAATGGTAAACTGGATTAATACAACTATTTGTAAGTAATTGGTTAAAAGATAGGCACCCCTTGCAGGGGCTGCGAGACTTCTCTCCACAAGATGTAGGGGCTGCGAGACTTCTCTCCCTTCAATGTTATGAATTATATGTGTATTTTTTCTCTTATTTTATGATTATCGATTAATCACTTTTATTCAAATTGATGTTTTTTTAACTAATGTATTGTATACACGAAACTATTGTATATGTGAATATGCAATCACTTTGTATCTACTTGTTTTTTATGGCGTATTGCCGAAGAAAAAGCTTGCTACTCTTGAATATGCAGGAGATTCAGAATGGCAGCAATGGGCAACTTCGCTAATTGTTCCAGTGGTCTCTTGCCTAAACTCTACTCCCAGCTTCTGGTAAAGAGTGTATAAAACGAGGATGGTTTAAGTTTCGTCCTAGGCCTTTTGCTACTCATATGTGCCTTTTCTCCCTTATCCTCCAAGCTAGGCCTTGAGCCTCCGTTCAGAGTGTAGGGAAGTAGAGCAATGATCGTTCTCTTCTGGCTGAGCAAGGGGTGGCTTCTCCTTCTTCTAAATATCCTTATGTCAAGATTGGATTTTTCCAGTGTAGCTCATCCCTCTCATATCACCTGTTATCTGTATGCAGACTTACCGACACCTCCATCTGTTGGCATGGCGGTTGGGAGAGTTGGTTTTCCCCATTCAGTCCTTCGTAAGGCTATTCACCAGCAGAGATTAATGATAATGACCGGACCTCCTTACAGGTGTGGTGACATAATAAGTCTGTTTTACTTTGGGATTGTGACGCTCTGACTGTGTTAAATGTCCTTGAATAATTGTTGGAAAAGGGCCTGGCTATCTCTGCTTCTCAGGTAGAATGGGCAGCATGCCTTTAAGGATCTGGACTAGTAAATATAAGGGGGCTAGCTGGTAGACTACTGGAGTGGTCCCAAATAATCAGGCTAGTGAAGAAGTTATATATGTATCCTTGATATCTTTCCTGAGTTGTCAAAAGACTACAACATTCTAGGTGTTAGACTCTCTATTCATTAATTGTATGGTATTTCAAACATTCTTCAAGATAACCTCATGTATGTGCTTTGCTCAGCTTGGTTCTACTTTGGCTGAACAGCCATACCCTAGCGTTTTGCCGAGAGGCTGGTGTTCAGACCGAGTTTGGGTTTTAATCATAAAGCAGCTTATTCTTTCCATCTTGAGCAAGAGGTTACTCTGGCTTCCTTTTCTCCAGATCCATCAATATTATAGATTGTCCGATGCTCTGCCTGTATGACCAGCACTCAGTTGGCTTTCGCATTTCTCCGATCGCTCTCCTTTTTCCTTGAAACAGTCCTTTTGTAATCATTGGCATAGCATGGAACCTGTTGAAGCCTTTAGCAGATGCTTGGGTTCAGTGTGTTATATTTTTTATTTCGATAGGGAGCGACTAAGGGTGCGGTAATCATTTAGAGCCATGCCCAGAGAGTGGGATACCTGTCTTGGGGAGTACTGACTCATATCATAGTAACCTCATAATAGTAAGGCCTGATACCAGGAAGAGCAGCGGGTATAATCGTTAAGAAATGAAGGCATATGATGAATAACATTCGAAATATTGATGATTTAGAGAGAAAGTATGAACAAAAATGGCATAAATGAACTAATGGACATTATTTGCTGGTTAGAGGACGAGACATGAGAGTAAGTACCTCTCACCCAAAATAACCAGAAGATACAGCAAGCTGGAACGCTCGGCCTCCTGCTCTTTGCCTACTGATGATCACTTTAGATTCCGTAAATTGCTCAAAGCATGGTTATGAAATAGATTAGTTCTAATTTGATTTTTATTTTGTATTTCTATTAATTGGGGGCTTTTATTATAATTGTGGTCGCATTGTCATACTTGTTTCATGTGCTTGCACATTTCCAACTGTGTACAGCGCTCTGATGCACCTGGGCCTATGTTCGCACTTAACAAAAATGTGCTACTGAATAAATAAACAAATATGCATTTTGCAAGAATACCCAAGATTTAAGGACTCGCAGATGAGAATTCTAATGCGACACCTTGGAGGGGACCTCTAGGATGGTTAGTGACTGAAGGACCACACCCTGTGCCGCCCTGCTCCTCCTGGGTTGGTAGCTCAGGGACGAATCATAATGGCGGAGTGACAAAAAAGGAGCAGATTCCCTCTATTGATCAGTTACTCATAGGGACAATTCAATGGGGGTTAGAGTGAGATGTTGAGGCACATACTCATCTCCGTTCTGCTCTCAAGCAAAGAAGTAGGAAAAGTGACCTTAGTAGCCCTTCAGCCGTGAATGGAAACATCCGTATGAAAGAGCATCACAGAGCACATATGCAGGCAAGGAGCGGTCTAGGCCCAGACACACATAACTCAGTACCTGCTAACCTAAACTAGAAAAGAAGCCCGTTTCCTGATCTGCACCTCTTCGATATGCCCCCAAAAGCAGAGAATTGGAGCCATCTTGAGTGGCCACCTCTACACGGAGGAACAGACTGACGGCTGCCATGGAATGCCAATAGATGGGGCATGAGTGTGTGCTTTGGTGCCCTCTTTTGAAAATGGTTGCTATGCAATGTTCCAGTCCTATCCACAGGAAATACATCCCCCATTAGTCGGGAGGAAAGAGGACTGCATGTGTGGGACATGAGTTGCCATTTTTTTTGTCCATTCTTTAAAAAAATGTGCCTGGGAATTTTTGGAGATGTTTTGTTCTTAAATTATACACGAGTGCTTTGTATTAAAGCCGGTTTTAAATCCTCTGGAGATTTCCTAGTAGGCAGCTGCACCCTGGGCCTCTTTTGTGTGGTAACCTCTTTTATTTCCACATTGTTTTCTTAGGGAAAGGGTTGGGCTTGCTGAAAACGTGTAATGCGCCTCCACTTTTAAATTATTTCCCGGGCCTCTTTTGGTTCCCAGTCCACTCCTTCAGGAATCTTGGGGAAGCAACACAACACAGGGTTGCAACGGACTCAAGGCTCGGTCTTTCCATACTTTTTGAGAAAACGTCAATTTTTTTTCCTTGACGGCAGTCAGGCACCAGAGCGCAACTGTCCTTTTCAGTGCGTGCCTGCGTTCCCCATGCGCGCATGCGCGCTTCGCCCACAGCCCCAGGTTGCCTGACTGAACGGCCTCCCTGGGGCTTCGGTGAAGAGATAGGGCAGGCGGCAGGTGGCAGGCCTACGCCGGGCACAGTTAACCCGATCTCTTCGCAGTGGATTCCACGGCCTCCGCTTTGTTTTCTCAGCTGGCTCTCATGGTTTTCTGCCTCATCCTCTTCGGCCCAGTGGAAATGAGAGTCGCGAAAAGGATCCAAACGGAGATTTTTAAATAAGGGGCCGAGAGATGGGAAATAGCTCAATAACAGCTTAGAAGCCGTATCTGTGTGTTTTCTTAATATGTTGAAAATTGAACTGTGCCCGTTCAGCCGTCCACCTGTTGAGACACCTGCCAGCCTGGAAGATAAACGTTCCTTTGCTACATTGCACATTCCACATATTTCGCATGGGCGTCATTTTAGGGGGGCTTTGGGGGAAGAGGGGGGGCAAGGGTGTTTGTCCCCCACCAAAGTTTGTGGCACACCATTGTGTCCCCACATTTGGCAGGGGGGGGGCTTTCTTTTAGATGTCGTGTCCCCACCACAACATTTTCAACAAAGTTACTCCACTGTTATTTCCTATGACCATATACTTAATAAAAAAGACTCGAAATGGGAGAGCACACACGCATTGATATCCACACATGAAGATATCTGAAGGCTTCAACAACTTAATTAAAATATACAAAACTTGAACACGTAAGGCCCAATTCACAAAGATTTAGATTGGAGCAAATCAAGCGATGCCCGGAGTATATCAAATTCACTTCTTCTGCCTCATACCTTCTTCCAAAAGCTTAAAAAGTACAGCGAATCAGGGGCTATGCCTGGAGCATCGCTAAGATGCTCATGTGCAATGTGATTCGCTCAGAGTTGATCAAGTGCTTCGTAGAGATGCTCCGGGCAGGTTTGGGTTTGATCAAGTTTTCAGGCATTGGGTATTGGACATAGGATGCATGGGAAACTATGAGATGCTGCCTTCATCTACTGCTACACTCCATTGCAAACCTTTGTCTAATGGGCTGATAGAGCATTATCACCTTGTGCCAGCCACATGCTCAGGCATGCCGGATAGCGAATGACATTTGCATTTGAAGTGTTGGCGGAGTGAATCACTAAATGTGCTATCTACTTTCTATATGCACATGTGGGAGACATACATTTTGCAAATAAAGGCATGACGGGATGTGCAAAGACCATTTCAGAGTGCATGGCTGACTTTCCATCATGAAAATGTGCTTTAATGAGGTGTGCTAGCAACTGTTGTGGGCTCAGGCATCGTGAAAATGTCTCTTAAAGGGCAAGGCTAATATATAATGTGGACACAGGCATTAGGTTGTGTTAATTGTCCCTACGCACTGTTGGTGATCTGGCATCTACTGGATTTTTTCACCTTTTACCCAACAGCACCAATTGTAAATGATATGACTTTTTACACATATGTTCTGAGTTGTTTACTCTAAAAGTCACCATTTAAAAATGTGCTTGAGGTGAGAAGAACTCAGAGCCTTCCTGGGCTGGTTCAGGCTCACTCACTACCCTCACTGGCTCAATATAATGAAGGCAATGAAGGCAAAATGACTACAGACATCCACCTATAAAAACCTCACCCATCGCCTTTTCACTAAGAACGGCCTTTTCATTTGTGAAAAACACTTTCCTGCAAGCATCTGTTCATGTATTAAAATCAAAACCACATCCAACAAAGCTGCTGAGGTTAAAGCAATCACCTCAAAACAAGGACCTCTCGTACTGCTTCCATGAGGGAAGAGCGATGGCCTGGGGATCTACGTTAAAACTCGAGGTTCAAAATTGTGAAGCCGACTGCTCGCATTTTGAACCTCAAGCTTTTTTTGGATTCTGCCATTTTGTTCCCCGCTTCCTGTTGAATGTATGCGGGGGACACCCCCGCTCCCCTTAAGCCCATAATGCCAAACTAGCTGAGCCGGGGGACACCCCCGCAACCCTCTCTCACCTAGTTCAGCATTTTCGTTATCGACATCTTGTGTGCAATAAACGCATTTTAGTTATGTTCATTTCGTGCTATACCGCGGCCGGATCCTGGGATCAAAGAAGGAATCATAGGGAAGGTACGTGCTGGCTGTTATGGAGTGGACCTCCTATATGTGTTTCCCCTTTAGGGGGTGTGTACCTTTCTAGTGTGCCATGACTATGTCATGGCCCAAGATAATAAAAGGGAGCCTGCAGGCACGTGTGGGAGACGGCTCTGGGCACCATGACTGAGTAACTGGTGTGTGTCCTTTGTTATGGCCTGCTGGCCAATCCGGAAGACACAGTGCCTGCAGGCCACGTTGCCATGGGGTTCCCTGCACAGCATGCAGGACATGATCGTAGGAAGTGGCACGGTCAACGGTCAACCGTGCCACTCACTGAGGCTCTGAAGCCTACCCAGTGCTGGTGTCCCATAGCACTGTAGGGTGGGGCTGGTGCGATGTCCATGGCCAGCCCCCACCCTTCCAACCTCCGAGGCCCTGGGCCTCCCGATGCTGGTGTCCCATAGCATCCAACGGGGGAGCTGGTACGATGTCCCCTGGCCAGCTCCACCCCCTAACATTGGCGACGAGGAAGTCGTCTCTCTCTCAAGAAGGAAAAGGAGAGAGGACCACGCGCACACGAAGTGCAAGCAATCTCTACAGTCCTTCAGTACAGTACCCGATCCTCACTGCAGCCAGGAAGGACCCGCGCTCCACCGCACGTATTACGGTAATAGCCCGGGCCACCCTGCAGTGAGCTGCATCCTGCTGTGCCCGGCAAGAAGGAGGGAAAAGTGGAGCGGCCACAGCCGCAAAGAAAGTGGAGGTTCCTGGGGAAGAAAGGGATCTCCTCCTTTCCCCGCGGCACCCACCGCAAGCCAGGGAGAAAAGACCCCCTGCCCCACAGTGAAGGGCGGCATCGGCCGCATCATAATGGAGGCGGCGTCAGGAGGAGGCCGCGTGTGCTTGCCAACCCCAAGAAGAAAGAGGAAGAGCGCCCGACCCACACCGCAAGCTAGGATTGGCCTGCGCCTCACTGGCAGCTGCGCTGCAGGCCCGGGTCACCCTGTGGTGAAGTGCGCCACGTGGCACGCCTCCACGTCAAAAATGTCTGTGTGCCCACCCAAGGGCAAAGGATCAGAGCGGCCACTGCCGCGAAGGAATGCAGCCTCGGCTGCAAGTATCAAGCAGCGACATCGGCTGCATGGAGGAGGTGAGCCGCCCCCACCATAAAGAGGAACATGCCCGTCGGCCTGGCCCTGCCATTTTGGGGAGGAGGAGTCCTGAAGGTAGGCCCCTGGCCGCGCCCCTCTGCATGGAGGGTGCTCGTGCGGCCAGGGAATGAGCCTGCCTGCAAGACCCAGCGGCATCCGCCGCCGTCGCAGGGGGGGAAGAGATGTTGCAGCCCCGCTGTGCTGTGAGAAAGGGAAGGAAGAACTGTGCCTGCGGCAGCCACCCTGCTAAATGGGAGAGAGGCAGCCCGCCCTGCGGCATCCACCGCAACAGATAGAGGAACCGCCGGGCCCCCACTGTCGTCGGAATCCCGGCGGGTAAGACAATGACGTGCTCCCGCTCGGAGTGAAAGAGAAGAGGTGAGGCGGGAGACCATCAGGGGCAGATAGACAATAAGAGGAGCGAAAAGGAACAGCAAAACCTTGCTTTTTAAAAGTTGTCTGGCATCAGTGAATACAGCCCACAATCTGCGCAACATGATTTCCTAAAGCATGCAGCCTGCGTGTTAATTTGCAATTCTACCTTAGCATGGAAAGGTAAAGCAATGGATTCTGGTGATTGGCCTTGTGCTCTCACTTCCATGTGGATGGGGAGTTGAGGGGCTGCTGATCCAAGCATGCCCACTGCATCTGTGGTTGCTGGGAGCAAATATGTACGGACGCCCGGGATGCCAAGCACATGCTTTAGCTGCCATGCACTCGACCAACATGCGAATTCCCTTTGCGAATACATAGATCTGAATGTGGCTAGCAGGGCACAGGAAGCCGCCTAGCTGGATGCAGGAGGCATGCACCCCTCTGCACATTGCATACTGGGTTCAGCAGCCTTAGTTAGTCTGACCCAGGATGATGGAGCATGCATTTTGCTGGTGTGATTGAATTGAACCTCTGGAGTAAGTGGTGTACTCCAAAACAATCAAAACAGTGTAGCACCTTTTTATAGACCTGCCTGAGATGAACATGTTATCAGCACACTCAGGGCCTAATTCATGGAACGTGTAGCGTGGTGCAAAGTGTCACGCTGCAGGCCTAAGTCACTTTGCACTGCAAAAGTACTCTTTGCACCGTGCTAAATGGACCTTATTCACAAAACAAGCACATGAATTAGGCCCTCAGTGGCAAGAGTCCACATCACAAAGATCACCAATGCTCAAATGATGATTGCATTAGATGTCTCAAGAAAGCGGCCAAATGATGAATGGGCATAACATTTGGATCACTTCAGTGAAAGCAGTTGCCATGGGCTAGGGTGAAATGGTGGGGATCTCCGGGAAGACTCTACACATATGCATGGTTTGCAGTTTAGTGCTCTGTTAGAGATTTTGCAAAGGTTGTGTTTGTGAACACCATGGAACAGATTGTCTAATATTTTCCCTGGTTCGACACATTGCGCAAATGCACCAGCTGCTTAGCTAATAAGAAATGGAGCAAAGAGGTGCTGTGCCAATCTGTGTTATGTTAAAGCGTTTGCACTGTGGCAACATTGGATCAGCCTGTTTGTTTTTCAGTTCTGTTTGCTGCATAACGTAAAACAAACAAGACGTTTACTGCATAACGTAAAACGAACAAGACGTTTACTACTTTCTTGTATGTCACGCAGCATAGTTAAAAAACAAGCTGCTTTATTTTTGCCTAAGTGCAGACATTATTTGGTAATAAGGATTAGGTCTAAACCCATTTCACCATATTAATTTGCTCCATTTCCCCCAAATTTTCTTAAAATTTTCTTTTGCACAATGACACAGTTTAGATGATCTGGCCACTGGCCAGATAAGCAATCACGGCGCATGTGCAAAAGGGGGTGTAACACAGGATTTAGCAGCAGAGGACCACAGTTCCATATTAACAGAGGAAGGTGTTGTGGGACCTTCCCAGCACAATAGTTAGCAAGTTGTGTCTAAGGTAGCGGAGTGCACCAGCTAGGATATTTGTAAAGATGCTGAGGTCCTGGTGTGCAGTTCAAAGTGCACAATGCATGGATGCGCCACGTGTCAAGACGAAGCTTCTTTTTTATCTGCAACTCCTGCATCCAAGATAATGCGGTGATGAGCAAGTCCACAACCAGTCCAACGTACTGAGCAGTCAGCAAGTGCCGTAATGGCCAGCTACCACAAAGGGTTATACATAGGATCCAATGTCAAATGTCACAGTGGGCAAGTATCCCAGTGGGCAAATATATCAGTGCATATTTGATCTCAGTGGGCAAATATCACTGAGGCTAACTATCGCAATGGGCTGCACCTAGGGGCAAATATCCCAATGGGCAAATGTCAGTGAGAGCATCTAACACACTGGGCAGCTATATCAGTGGGCATTTATTTCAGTGGGTAAATATCACTGAGGACAACTATCACACTGTGTAACTATCACAGTGGGCAAATATACCAGTGAGCGTGTATCTCAGTGGGAAAATATCACTGAGGCCAACTATTTCAGTGGGCTGTACGTAGGAGCAAATATCGCAATGGCAAATCCCACAATGGAGAAAATGTTTAGATTTGCAAAATCCTGCAGTGAGGAGTTCTTTAAGGTAATGGCACTTGTAGTGCCTAATCAACAATACTTTGACACCTATACCCCAGTTCGACCTATCGCCTTCATTCCCATCGGGCTCTCTCACTAGCTCCTCCCATTCCCAAGCATTCATCAATTGGCAAACGTAGCGCTCCGAATCAACATGCACGCAAAGAGACCTGGAGAGGCTTGCGTTGGAGCTATGACGCGTGTATGTCACAGCACAGTAAATAAAGGCCGCCACATTCAATATCAGCCCATTATTTTGCTCTTCCCACAATACTGCCAGCATTGCTTCTCCGTGGCGCTTGCGCACAATGTATGTTGGAAATGGCTGTGCGGTGCTGTAGATCTTCCCCAATGCGCCTCTCTCAGATGGACCATTAGATGTCCCGCATGTGTGTCTGATGTACTGGCACCTCTATCCTAATGTTATATCCTGATTAGCTATTCTCTAGTGGTCCCAGCTTGACATGCTCAATGTGGGTTCATTTTTTAGCTGGACTATTTCATGTTATTGGACCCACCAACAGCCAGTGGTGGACTGGCCTCTAGGGAACTATGGAGATTTCCCAGTAGGCTTCTGCGTTTGGGGCCTCTTTTATGTGGTATTTCCACATTTTCCCATTGGAAAAGGGTTGGGATTATTCAAAATGTGTAATATGGAGCCACTTTGAAAATTATTTCCAGGGCTTCTTTTGGTTCCCAGTCCACCCCTGCCAACAGCATGGTAAAAAGATGCGGAAGAGGAACCAGCAATACAGTGGCCTCTAATATTGCTGCAAGAATATTCATCACGCTGCTTCTAGCTTCCTTCTTCGTTGGCCTGTAATGCCAAAATGGTAAATTAGGCTGAAACGCCAGCAATGTTATCATCACTTAATCGCCATGTATGCTTGGCCTTAATGACCTGTGTAGCATATATTGAATATATATTAAGATGTGGGGTAGTAAAAGTTAGTTCCATAATCAATATGGAACCCACATTTAAGATATGCATGCCTTCACATTGGATATATCTACCTATTTAAGGCACAGCTTCTTTCCGATGCTTCGAGGCCTGCATTGACCAAGTCCTCAATCGGCAAAATGCATACGTGAACACATCAATTATGGCTGCACACGTCGATGCACCTAATAGTCACCCAGCATTGATAAAGCAAATAGTTTTGGCTCTTGTACATTGATTGGTTGGGCATTTGTGGGGTGTTGCCATGGTATAGCCAGGCACTGCCCTTATTGCCAGGCACTGCTACGGCATTCTCTAGCATGGATTGCTAACATATAGCAAAAAGCCAGGTGCTTCCATCAAAAGGCCAGGAACCCCCATCATTGCTAGGTATTGCCATCAAACCTCCTGTACTCCTATCATGTTTAATTATTTATATTGAGCACACCATAAACCTAATCATCTCTATGTCCTCAAACATTATCGAAGATGCAAGGTGTAATGCCATCAACAACCTTGATTCTCACACTATTGCCATATCGCAGCTGCTGATATCATATGCTAGAAACAAACACCAAATGCCAAGCATGTAATTCAATATATCGGTATTAAAACCATTTACCAGGTATTGCCATTATTTTCCTGGGTATTCACATATTGACACAAGTTTCTGGGTAATGTTGCCACATGTCTAGGTACCAACATCATTTGCGAGGTATTGACATCTCAGTGTTCTCGTCAAAGCTCTAGGTGCTTCCATCCATCATTGCCAGGAATTTTAATGAAAGTCCCAGGTACTCACATCATAGCCAGTTATTGCTGCCAAATGCCCAGGTGCTAATACAAGTGCCAGGTGGATGCTGTCAAATGTCCAAGAATGCCAGTTATTCCCATCAAGAATCTTAGTACTCACCCTCAGTACCTAGCAATGATGGGGGTTCCTGGCCTTTTGATGGAAGCACCTGGCTTTTTGCTATATGGTAGCAATCCATGCTAGAGAATGCCCTAGCAGTGCCTGGCAATAAGGGCAGTGCCTGGCTATACCATGGCAACACCCCACAAATGCCCATTTGCTTTATCAATGCTGGATGACTATTAGGTGCATCGACGTGTGCAGCCATAATTGATGAGTTCACGTATGCATTTTGCCGATTGAGGACTTGGTCAATGCAGGCCTCGAAGCATCGGAAAGAAGCTGTGCCTTAAATAGGTAGATATATGCAATGTGAAGGCATGCATATCTTAAATGTGGGTTCCATATTGATTATGGAACTAACTTTTACTACCCCACATCTTAATATATATTCAATATATGCTACACAGGTCATTAAGGCCAAGCATACATGGCGATGAAGTGATGATAACATCGCTGGCGTTTCAGCCTAATTTACCATTTTGGCATTACAGGCCAACGAAGAAGGAAGCTAGAAGCAGCGTGATGAATATTCTTGCAGCAATATTAGAGGCCACTGTATTGCTGGTTCCTCTTCCGCATCTTTTTACCATGCTGTTGGCAGGGGTGGACTGGGAACCAAAAGAAGCCCTGCAAATAATTTTCAAAGTGGCTCCATATTACACATTTTGAATAATCCCAACCCTTTTCCAATGGGAAAATGTGGAAATACCACATAAAAGAGGCCCCAAACGCAGAAGCCTACTGGGAAATCTCCATAGTTCCCTATAGGCCAGTCAACCATTGACTGTTGGTGGGTCCAATAACATGAAATAGTCCAGCTAAAAAATGAACCCACATTGAGCATGTCAAGCTGGGACCACTAGAGAATAGCTAATCAGGATATAACATTAGGATAGAGGTGCCAGTACATCAGACACACATGCGGGACATCTAATGGTCCATCTGACAGAGGCGCATTGGGGAAGATCTACAGCACCGCACAGCCATTTCCAACATACATTGTGCGCAAGCGCCACGGAGAAGCAATGCTGGCAGTATTGTGGGAAGAGCAAAATAATGGGCTGATATTGAATGCGGCGGCCTTTATTTACTGTGCTGTGACATACACGCGTCATAGCTCCAACGCAAGCCTCTCCAGGTCTCTTTGCGTGCATGTTGATTCGGGGCGCTACGTTTGCCAATTGATGAATGCTTGGGAATGGGAGGAGCTAGTGAGAGAGCCCGATGGGAATGAAGGCGATAGGTCGAACTGGGGTATAGGTGTCAAAATATTGTTGATTAGGCACTACAAGTGCCATTGCCTTAAAGAACTCCTTACTGCAGGATTTTGCAAATCTAAACATTTTCTCCATTGTGGGATTTGCCATTGCGATATTTGCTCCTACGTACAGCCCACTGAAATAGTTGGCCTCAGTGATATTTTCCCACTGAGATACACGCTCACTGGTATATTTTCCCACTGTGATAGTTACACAGTGTGATAGTTGTCCTCAGTGATATTTCCCCACTGAAATAAATGGCCACTGATATAGCTGCCCAGTGTGTTAGATGCTCTCACTGACATTTGCACATTGGGATATTTGCCCCTAGGTGCAGCCCATTGCGATAGTTGGCCTCAGTGATATTTGCCCACTGAGATCAAATATGCACTGATATATTTGCCCACTGGGATACTTGCCCACTGTGACATTTGCCATTTGGATCCTATGTATAACCCTTTGGGGTAGCTGCCCATTACGGCACTTGCTGACTGCTCAGTACGTTGGACTGGTTGTGGACTTGCTCATCACTGCATTATCTTGGATGCAGGAGTTGCAGATAAAAAAGAAGCTTTGTCTTGACACGTGGCGCACAGGCAGTATGACTAATCACTGTTCTCCATCGCCTGCCCTCTTCATCTGTTCCTTCGAACATTGCGATTTCCATCCGTATTATGACTGCATTTAACTCTAGGGGAATGGTCTGTCCCCCCTCTTTGCCAATAGGTATTGGTGGCCTGAACAATAATTCATCAGGTATTCTCCTAATCTTTCCGACTAAGCCGGGTAGCCATGTCATCAGAATGCGTACACCATAAAGAAAAACGTCTGGCTCTGATGGCATTTCTTGCAGTGCCAATTGCCGTGTAAATGCCAATATAAATTTGCCCACATTCATATAATGTATCCCTGGAGTAGAGCACACTATGCCATCATCAGTGAAAGAAATCCAGCTTCACCATTAAATCTCTTTCTAGAATATTAACTGTTGTCTGCCTTGACTACAATAATTGAATAGACATATCACACTCTCCTATGGAGACTGGTAATTTATCAGTAAAAGGAACTCGACTCATAGCTCTAGAGAATCCCTGAGCATTCATGGCATTCCCCGACATTGGGTATTTTCCCTCTCGTATACCTGAGCGAGTAGCCCCATTGTCTACTAGAAAAGAAAAAGATTTTCCTCCTATAGTCACATCAAACCTTGGTTTCACTTGGGGGTCAGGTGTCACTAATAGTACTGAACATATCAAGTTGCCCTGTGAGCTGTCCTATTGCGGATACATGCACACCCCTGTACCTGTGAAACGACTTCCTCCTACCACAGTGACACCCCCTATTCTAGGTGTCAGTAATTGTCCCGTGTTTGCATTCTGCTGTATATGCATGGGTGCATGCTGGCACTGCCCTTGCAGTGGGTTCAATGGTGCTTGCTGTGGCTGCAATGATTGTTGTATTTGTGGCACTTGTGCCTGACACTGTTTGATCGTGGGCGAACCCATCCCTGGCTTGCGAGCTATATGCTGGATGGTAAGCTGTCCCCCTCTTGAGAATCGTCCATTCTGTACATACCCTTGGCTTTCCCATGCACGTGCAATGTGCCCTGTCATCCCACAAGTCCAACATACAGGAGGAGCCCTTCTGACTAGTCCCCCTTGGTTAAATCCTCCTTGCACATTCTGATTATAATTCTGCATATTCTGAAAACCACCTTGGTTATTCTGAAAACCACCCCTTCTTCTGTAGCCCATTCCTCTGCCTCGTGCTACAACCTATTCCCTCCTTGATCCATTTGGCACTGATTGTTCACCTGCAATGTGCCCCCTGCTTGCTGTATTCCCAGTCCCCCTCCGCTTGTCAATACCACCCCTTCTATGGCATATTTTGACAATTTCTCCTAAACTAACTTGGCTTTGTCAAGTTATCTAGCATCTTCCTTCTTCCTATTCTTCTCCTCTAGCAACCGACAGCAGAGGCGTTGCTAGGAGGGTGGTGGCTCAGGGGGCTATAGCCCCAGGTCTTTTGGTTGTAGCCCTGGATAGAAGCTTTGGGGATACAACCAAAAGACTAGCTAGCCCCAAGTCCCAACAGTCCCAATATTAGCATAGCCCCTGATCTTTTCCAGTCCTAGCAACACCCATGACCGACAGTGATGCACTATGGTCAATTGTATATCTGCCCATGGCTTTGCTTCCATTCCCACTAGTTTCTTGAGTTGCATCTGTACCTGATCGGGTAACCCCTGATATAAAATGTGGTCTGCCACTGTTTTTCCCAGGGCTCTTGAGTTTCAGGAGCCCACTCTTCCTGAATGTCCTGAATATAAGCACGCGGATCCTCATCTTCTTTCATTTTACGTGTCATAATTGCATCCATATCTGATGTGTCAGGATACTGCACTCTGAGAGCTCTCCAGACATCTGCTCTACAATTATAAAATGGTGGTCCATCGTGGGCTGTGTTCTGTGCCATGACACTTGAATAGCCTGCTCTCGCCCAAATGTCATTAGCTCTTTCCCCAAGAATGGCTGCTAAGAGACCCTTAATGCCCCCTCATGGTAATGTATTGCCCCCTGTCATTTTATCTAATTCATGAATCCATTTTCCTGCACCCTCCATCAAACTAGGAAGTTTGCACCTTAAATTATCCTTATCCATTTGTGGTCAAGGAAAATACTGCAGCCTTGCCCCTCCTTTCTCCAATAAAGGGAACTGTGTGAATCCCAACCCACAATCAGCTCCCATCATCTGCCTATCCATAGTGGGGACAATGGATCCTGATCACCTTTAACCTGGCAATGACCTGAGCCTGCTCACATTTGCCGGTGAATTTCCCTTTTTGCTATACAATCATCCTCCAGGATGCTCTGAATATGCTATAGGATCTGGCGTCCTATCCTTAGGTTGCTCTAAATCATACCATCTCACTTCCTTGTCTGTCTGCAGACATCCCTCGAGCCGCATGCACCTCCTCCCTCTTCCCAACAGAAGGTTTCTCTCTCTTTATCTGACATATCTAGCCCCCAACTGGTATGGCTGTCGTCCCCTTCACCCTTTTCTAATGTCCGCCTGCCTAAGGACAAGGCTCTATGCTCCAGACTAAACGGGTCTCTTTCTTTGCTTTGCGATTGGAAGACCAGGAATCGATCTCCCTTCACTCGGCTTTCCGATTTGCTACCTTCTCTCAAGTCTTGGTAGGCCTTATCGATCCTATGTCCGATCCTCCCTATGTCAAAATTCTCTTCTAGGACTACTCTAGATGGCCCCGATATTGCTTCCTTTAACGGAAGAAACTCCTCTAAATTACCCCATGATATTACTAGACTCGGTTCCATTAACTCCTTCTGAATGCAATCAATATTGTGCTCTCGCGGTGTCCTTTTTTGTTCCAATTCTTCATCTAATTCTCTTCTCTTTCTCGCTTCCCATCTAACTCTTTCCTCTTCTTGTCTTTTCTCCTCTCTTCCTTTGTTCACTCTACGCTCTTCCTCTTCCCTTTATCTTTGCAGCCCTGTATCCCTTAATTTCTGCGCTTCTTCCACTTCTCTTTTTTTCGTTCTTGCTTATCTTGTTCTTTGATGGCTCTCTGCCTGTTGACATACTTCCTTTGCTGCTCTGCCCTTTCTTCTTTCTTTTGTTACTCTTCCTGATACATCTGTTCCCGCCTCTGTCTGCTCTTTCTTTTTTGTTCATCCTCTTTTAATCTCTTTTCTTGTTCCGTGTCTTTTTTATCCCGTTCGTCATGATCTTCCTTTTGCCTGACCTCCTCGATACTTTTCCCATTGAGCTTGAGCAATATCTGTCCTCCCATCCATTCGTTCTGTATGAGCATTACTTCGTCAGCCTTATCCTTCTCTCCTTTCCATCTCTTAATCTCTTGTTCTATGTCTGTTGTCATATTCGATTGCTCACTTTTCTCCTCTTTGTTTTGCACAATCTTAAAGATCTCCTACTTTCTTTTGGTCTCTTCTGGACTATCCTTCCTGCCATAAGCAGGCGGTTCATATATCATATCATTATATCCTGTCACCGCCTTCAGTTCTTTCAACAGATACAATCCTACGTTTTATGTACTTTCACCATTCACTTCAGGCAAGGTAAGGGGAGCAGAAGGCTCAACACCTTCCTCCCTACACTGAGTAAGCATCCACTCCTCAGGTGGTGGATCTTCTCTCTCCTCTTGGTACATTTTCCAAAGCTCTACAATAGCTAGCAAACCTATTTTCCAATTTTTTACCTGTGTACTTAGCGTGCAAGTATGTGGTCATGTGTTGCATTACCGCTTTTGACAGCAATCCACAGCAATCCCCCTTGTGGCCATAGCATGAACAGTTTGTCTGCTGCGTCCTTCACCCACTCCACACTGTACTGTTTGACCTTAGGCATGTGCTTTGGCAGCGTTTTAAACAGGTGCATCAGTGGAGTAATATCTCACATTGTGACGAGTCTCAATTGACTGTCAATACTTCCAGCGTTTACACAGATACATTTATAAAAAAAACAAATATGAGCGCACTCCAACACCGCTGCTGAAAACCTCTCTTTCTCAATAACCTCAACCTACTTTTTGGTCAGCGTGGACAATGACCTTAAAATAGGCAATAACATTTTTACCTTCACCTCAACCTTACGCAACTTATTATTGTCGCTATTCGACACCTTTTTCAAACAAAGACATAGACAGACGGACAGAATGGTCGACTCTTTTACATTTACACCATGGTACTCCTTTTCTCTGTCTCGGCACTAAAAATACTCTGACTAGAGTTTAACTCATCTCCTAACATAAACCTGTCTATGCGCCGCCTAGTGTTACACCGACTGGGGTGTGAGACGAGTTCTTCTAAAACTCCTTCCGGGATGTATTTCTTAAAACCCTCTTTGTTTTCTTTAAAACGCTCTTCATTTACACTTTAAAAACACTCCTCATTTACACTTTTATAATCAACCCTGTTACTTTTCTAAATACCATAATCCCATCCCCAAAGTTTGCCATTCCCCTCAGTCTACTCCCCATTTGCTCGTTCTGTTCGAGGCCTTCTGTATCGATTCCCCTCTCCAATCGACCACTTTTGCCTTCCGTCCACGAAGCATCTCTGGAAACATGGAGGGATTTCGTCAAAGAGGGGCCCATCCCACCTGTATCAATTTTCTTGCAAGAATTCTATATCGGCCGCTCTCCACAGGAAAAACAGCGATCTTCCCATTAGATGGCAAAGGGTGCTCCATTGTCCGAAATTCTGGAGTTCTCCTTAATCGATGGGCCGTTAACTATCCGACATGCTACCATGTGAACCGTTAGGTCCTTTTAAAAATGAGGAAGTGCGTCATTACATGGATGGGGTGCAGAATAGCTCTCACACCAATAACCAAACTGACTCAGGAAGTTGGCAAACAAAAGCTGTTTTATTTTCACTTGTCTAAAACAAGGAGTACAACGGACGTCTCACAGCATAATCACGATGCATCACATGAAAAAACATCCTTATATAGCAAAGTCATAAGTGACGTCATACTACGTGGCAAACTAAGAAAATCTATTTGGGATTGTGAATAGGTCTGCTGGAAATATCTAGGTATGCTTTCTGTAGGGGATTAGTTTGTGATTGGATTCTATAGTCAGGTGGAAAACCTATGTCCACCCCTTGTGCAAGTCATCCCCAATATTTGTTAGATACACGACACACCATTGTCTCTCAAACTATAGAGCTCTTGAATACATGGCCCACTATAAGTGGTTGGCATGCTTGTACCCTTCTGGAATATTCGACTTGCTAGCAATACGCAAGCTGGTACCCCAGGTGCTTATGGGTGGACTTGACCATGCCTCCCCACCCAATTAGCCCACCATCCATCATCACTCATGTTGTCTGCCATTCGAATGGTCTTTGAACACAGCTTTGCAAAGTATAGCTGCTCCTGAGAATAGAAGGGAGTGCAAGCACGTTCTTATTTTTAAGTCTCCATGCAACTTACCCCTTTTTTTAATTTCCATCCATCCCACGTAACAGTAGACCACGTTTGAGCTCCTTTATTCATATTTAATTATATTAAATTAATAAAATTTGGCACTCATAATGTTTCTGTCGCACCTTAACAGGAGCTCGCCTTGTTTCGCACGTTATCGGTATCTCCTTGAATAGATAACCAGTTCACCAGTTCTTGGCTGCCCCAACACTTGACACTGGGCCAGACAGCCTCCTTGATCCTTCCATGATTTTCAGCTGCTTTTCTCTACTGTGCCACACTTTCAGCCCTTCTCTTTCACAGGTCCTGGCTTACTAAAGTTGCGACATTGAACATCCATATATATATATGTGGCACCACCTGCAGTCTATTTACTACGTATAGCCAGCCTTCATGATTACTTAGTCTACTTGCGTTGCAGCATCTGTACAGTTATAAAGAGACTTCAGTGTTATTCGCACGTGCACTCTTCATTTCGCACATAAACTGTTACTCAATTCCTTATTTCCTCATCAGTTTCCAAAAGGTCTATACGTTCTCTTCTCTGATCATCCTTCTCAGTGCGTCACTCTCATTTCGTGTGACATCACCAACCTCTTGTGTTCACTGCTTCACACTTCTTCAGGGAATTCCTGTATTCTGTGGGATAAGTTTAGCTCGTGCCTGTCAGGAGCCAAAGATAAGTATTTCAGTGTTACTGTATTTAGGCACATCTAGGGTAGGACTGGGCCATATAATTGTCCCAGGCACCATTGAAAAGGTAGCCCACAGTTGCAAATGGCTGTTCATTACTTTTGTGTCACTGTTTGACTAGTAGCCAAGGGGGAGTTTCTTGATAACATGTGATGCAAATTGTGAATTTTAAAGAATATTTATTCAGCAACAGTGGTCAATACTATATGCGGCATGGTGAAGTAATTTATCAAACTGGCCCAAACTGGCCAAAAAGGTGTCCCACTTTGACCAAAAAAACAGGCCCCCACCAGCATTTTGAGTTTTTGTTTCGGCCATGGGCCTATTGCCCTATAGGCCAGTCCGACCACGGGCACATCCAATTTGTGTTCATCCAGGCCTCAATGATGTTACAGACTGTCTGGACGTTGCTAGCATCCCGTTCCTAATTACCTCTTAGTTCCAGTACCAGATGAGTATCATCAGCGTAATTCCTAAAGAATACTCTGGTATCCTCAAGTAAGGAACATAGTGGTCTGAGGAATAAGTTAAAAAACACAGGGATAGATTGGACCCCTGTGGCACACCCCTGTGGATGGGTGCCAAAGGAGAAAAGGCATCACTCTTGTGAATGTTGGACCTTTCAGTGGATATAAATGATTGGAACCAATTTTCCTCCAGTGTAGTACAGTTACCCACATGTTCCATTGACCATAGGAGTTGTTCGTAGTCAAGCAGATTGAAGGCGGCAGATAAACCGAGTAAGACCAGCTGTCAAGACTTGATAGTCGTGTAGATTATAAAGACCTCTGTCCCCAAGTACCACACAGGGAGATATGAATATACTCCCTATGCAATCCCTGAGGCCACAGATGGCAGATACTTGAACGCCGGAAAACCCAGGCCGCTGCAAGGCAAACAAGCAATTAATCAGAATACCAGCATAAGAAGAAATGAGAAGGCAAGACTGAGTATGGATTGATGCAAGGTGGCTTACCAAATGCATGGGAAAGGAGCAGCTGGAATATCCTCAGGGCCTTTGTCAGATGTGAGTGCTGTAATGGGCATTCAGGCAGTATCCTCAGTGTAAGGGCAGGGGCGACAGCAGAGAGATGTGGATGCTACTCTCACCCCTTCAGATGGAAACGTCCTTAACACTGGAAGCCCCTGCAGGTGCGTGGTGCTGTGATCGGGAATCGGAGGAAGAAGGATTCCTTAAAGCGCTGTGGCAATAAATGGAGAAACCAGGAGCAGTCCGTGACACAATCCGAAATCAGGTAAGTCCAGGGTAGGCCAATAAAAGACTTATAGCAAAATCCAACAGTACAAGCAAAGGCAGTCCAGAATCCAAGTCCAGGGGTCGAGGCAACGGGTGAGCAGAAAACCAGGCAAAAATCCAATGGGCAAGGCAAAAGGCAGTCCATAGTACGTAGTCTGTGAATCAAAAAACCAGCAAGAGAGTCATAAGTGGAACGCCAAACAGTGCTTGAAGAAAACAGCTGTGAAGCACTGGAGATAGCGAGACAAGGCCATTTAACTGGTTGCCACAGAGACTACATCACGTGAGCAGGCCTTCCGTGTCACGTGATGCGTATTCGAAAGTGGATGCTTAGCAACCAAATGCCTTTTCCTGCCTGAACACAGGCACCAGGGCAATTGCCAATGAAAAAACAGGCGTAAACACCCAGTGTGCTGAAAACCTGTCTTCCCCAGATCGTAGCCGCCCCCAGTCCGCGAATGAGACCAACGGACATCTGACTGCTGCCGCCATGAATGTGAACCAGAGGAAGAGGGGGTGTACATGCATTAGGAACACAATTTTTCTGAGGCAGGGAGTGCTTGACACCAGCACACCGATTCCCCCTTGTCCATTATGCAAAGCATGTGGGTCTGTAGGTCAACAAGTGCTGTCTCTGTACTATGAGCAGACATGAATTATGATTGTTGTTTGTGTAAGACATTGTTTGCTTCTACAAAAACTTGCAGCTGTACTGTGGCAGATTTGTCTAGGGTTTTCAATAAAAAGTTGCAATTAGTGTTTGGTCTTAAATTGGTTGTGTCCCTTTGGTCTAGTCTGTTTTTTTTTAACTAGTGGGGCTACTGTGACAGTCTTGATGGATTTTTGGACAGAGTTGTCTCTGAATGAGGTGTTTACCAAACGCATAAGAAATTGAGTGAAGCAGTCCTGATGTTACAGAATTATCCTGGGGGGCAGAATTCACTCCCCACAGGAGGTTGGTCTCATTGCAGACAATAAATTCTTCATGTCTCTAGTCGTTATGGGTGAAAACGTTAAGCAATCAGCTTTGTGTGCCTTATGCTGAACATCAGAGAGAGATTGCGTCGAAGGAATTTGAGCTTGGGTGACTAATAGTTTTTCTAGCCTTGACAATCTTAGCCTCAAAAGCCTCTTGCACTCTTATCCAGTCAGCCTGAGTTGTTTGGGACAGGGTGGATAAAGCCCTGGACTTTTCTAGGGATCTCAATATCTCAAAGAGTTTGCATGTGGAATTGGAAGCGTTGTTGATTTGGTAATTGAAGACGTTTTTCTTGGTTTCCACTATGTTCAATTTATATCGTTTTTCTATCTCCTTCCATTTGCTCTTGTTTTCCAGAATCAGCTGTTTTATCCATTGAAGTTCTAGTTTCCTTTTTTCTGTTTTTAGAATTGTAAGAGAGGGGAGACCATTTTTAGTGCTTCAGGTTTGCCCTGACCGATTTCCACCTAACCAGCGCTATACGGTCAACCAGTTCTTGAGCAGTGGAGGTGGAAGTAGAGACTAGGCATTCGCAAGGATCACTTTCAGTTGTCTCTGCAAATAGAGAGTTGACACAGTTAGCTGTATCTGGTACAGAGATTTTATTAAAGTTCCTACTAAGGACCCTTTGAGGGGCATTCAGCGCTTTAGCAGCTGGACCTTGGGGAACAATCAGAAATTCAACACAATGTTTATCAGACTATATGCAAGGGATGGTTCCTTCCATTTTAATCTCTATATTATGGCACAACACTTATTCTAAAAGGTTGTTATTTGGCGTAGTTGGCTCATTGTTGCAAATATTGTACTCCATATCATTTAGTGCCTTTTCAAGCTCTATGGCCTCTATATCAGAGGGATTACACTTCCAATGATTTAGGTCTCCTAGGAAAAGGGTGGCCATATTAGGGATGCAGAAATTGCATAACAACTATCTTCTGATTGAAATTCACCAACACTGATGGGGGATGATAGATTACTATGAAATTAATGCAGCTGCTTTTCATAGGTGCAGTATTTCGCAACCGGGGCAAAAGCAGGGGGATGGACAAAGGTTGTATTCCTTTCTTGCAATAATAGCTACTCCACGCCCTGCCCCTGATCCCTGTTTTTGCAGAAAATAGACTACCCTTGGCCATTTCAGTCATGGGGCCGCTGGACAGTATTCAGTGAGACACAGTATGTCGATGTCTATGACTATGATTAAATCATCGTGAATGTTACCTGCATGGTTATTCAAAGAGCTAGTTTTTAGTAAGCACATTTTCATTCCCTCCTGTGACCCTGCTTTATACAGGAATACACTGTAAATAGAGCTAGACAGCAACAATAGTAAATCCGATCAACACAGCTTTAGAAAAATACAATTCAAAGGTGCAGTGCAAGATTTTAAAGTGCGTCGATAGTAGTCAGCAATTCAAAGTCAAATTTAGAAGATGCCAATAGGTACGTGGTTGTTCTAGCTATTAGGTTCAATCAATAGGCTATTTGTTGTATGTACTGGCAGTAAGGAAGTAAATAGCACTCCTATCTGGTGTCAACTGAGATCTTGCCTGGGTTTCTCCTCACAGAGAAGAGGGAGAAACACCACCCTCTCATGAGTGTGAAAGAGGGCATTAATGAATTCTAGTTCATGTACACATGTATCTTCCTGTAGTTGACCAGTTGATCTAGCAGATGACAAACTTTCTGTGAATCCTTGCTGGCACCCTACTCTAGCTTGTTGACAACCAGTTGTTCAGATATGGGTGGATTTGAATCCCTTCTATGTGAAACACAGCATCAATGGAGCCAGGGGCTTTGTCAATATTCTAGCTGTTGACTCTGGACCAAAGGGTAGCATGTAGAACTGGTAGTGAACCCCTGACATGGTGAATCAGATTGGGATCTGGTGGTCAGCACCCTGGAGATCCAGGGACAAAAGTTACACCAGTGACATTTTCAAAACCAGAATCAGCTGAACTAAAGAAAAATGGACATCCGGGACCCAGAAATTCCGATTTCTCAGGTTAATTACAAGTCGCTAACTCCTGGACAACTTTTGGGCCAGAAACATATGGGATTATAACGCTTAGTCCTTCCAAGTCAGCAGAACTGGCTCTATAGCCTTTGTCTGAATAAACTGTTATTGTTGTTTGAAGGGCCTGCCTGTGAGTTACCTCCTGGCAGGCTCTTGTCTCAACCATCCAGGTCTGAGTCAGAGAGCCTGACAACTCTCTCTCATCTCCCCCAGTGACTATCTTTGAGGCCCAAGGATCCTGCACAATAGTCCTACTGCTGTTCACAAATTATCTCAGTCTGGTCACCCACCCTCCCACTAGGAGACTGCTCGCATAGTCATGACTTTTTATGTACTGCTTCACCTGAGAGGGGTTTGGTTGTGTGGACCCCTGGTCTTGTCCTTGGAAATTCCTTGCTTTTCTTAAAAGACATATTCTGCGACTGCCTTTAAAACACCCTCTTCTCTTGAGAGTTTCCCTGTCGGGGTTCAGTTTCTGTGCTATTTCTATAAGATTTTAACACAATTGCATCCAGCTCAGGGTCAAACAATAATGGCACCTGTTCCTGTGCCAAATGCTGCCTTTCATTCTCCAAAATAGATATGTCTCCTTGTTGCTGTCACTGCACATCTGGCCTCAGCCGAGATTGTTATCGACTGTTATTGATCCATGGCTGTGTTGGATAGCATTTGAATTAGAAGCTCAGTGTTTATTAGGGTATTGTTAAAATCCTTTTCCGCTTCCACAAGTGTATGCATATCCTGTATAAACTCAAGGGTAGTCTATGCTCTGCAGCGAGGATAGATCCCCAGCAGCAATGAGAGATTTGTACTTCAAAACCCCTTTCTTAATGATGTGTCCACCTTCCAGTATGTGTGGTCTCTTGGGGCCATATCCTGGTCACAATAGATGGTCTAGCCATAAGGTTCAGAAACATTGAGTCAATTTGAACGTACGTGCTCTGGTAGGTCAAGCTCTGTTTGTTTGACAGACTATCACCTGGAAATTAATCTTGGCACCACAATTCTTTTGGGCCCTGCCACTCCCTGTTTATCACCTTATGAACTGCTTTATTAATAGGGATGTATGCTGCCCCATGATATCATATTAATGTTAAAGGATATTTATACTGTCAACTATCACCACCAAAGGGGTCTCCTGGAGCTCTGGTGGATCTGAAAGGAAAGAGAGTGGGATGGGTTAGTAGGATTGAGTGGGAAAAGTGCAAGAGAGCTGTGATGTGCTGTTGGCAGCTTCAGTTCGGTTAACACCATTCACTGAGCTTAGGTGTGCTTTTCGGTTGGTAGCCACCATGTGCCGCTGTGCGAGGCTATGTGTGGTTTGTTTTGATGTTGCAGTGTAGTGAAGTGCGTGCAGTTTGTAGTGCTTTAGAGGTAAGGTTGTGTTTGGTTAGAGTTTGCGAGGTGTATGCACAGGGGTGACATTAGAGTGGGTTAGTGACATCACTGTCTAGATATGATGCATGATTATCTTCACAATTCTATCTAAATGTGACGCAGGCTAATCTTCACACTTCTATGTGTATGAGACACATTATTATCTTCATACTCCTCTCTGGATGTGATGCATGATTATCTTCACATTTCTATCTAAATGTGACAAAGGCTAATCTCCACGATTCTATGTATATGAGGCACATGATTATCTTCACACTTCTATCTAGATGTGACACTTGATTATCTCCACATCCACAGTTCTGTCTAGATGTGATAAGAGCTAATCTCCACAATTCTATGGATATGAGGCACATGACTATCTTCACAATTCTATCCAAGTGTGATGCAGGCTAATCCCCACAATTTGATGTATATGAGGCACATGATCATCTTCACACTTCTATCTAGATGTGACGCTTGATTAGCCCCACAGTTCTGTCTAAATGTGATGCAGGCTAAACTCCACAATACAATTCGATGTATATGAGGCACATAATTATCTTCATACTTCTATCTAGATGTGATGCATGATTATCTTCACAATTCTATCTAAATGTGACGCAGGCTAATCTCCACAATTCTGTGTATATGAGGCACATGGCTATCTTCACAATTTTATCAAGATGTGACGTATGATTATTTCCACAGTTCTGTTGAGATGTGATGCAGGCTAATCTCCACAATTATATGTAGATGAGGCACATGATTATCTCCACAATTCTATCTAGATGTGATGCGTGATTATCTCCACAGTTATGTCTAGATGTGACGCAGGCTAAACTCAGGGAGCTTGGTTCCTTTCCCTCTTCTGTACTGGCTGGTAGTCCCGAGGTCTCCCACATGTGCTGCAGCAAGGCTGGACTGTCCTATTTAGAGGTATAGCAGCTTTTAGCCTTGGGGTCCACTTCTTCTCCCTTCAGGGTCGGTGGCTACATTGCTCTCTCCTTCCAATTGGCTGCTGCAATCGCAACATCTATTAATAGATTTAATTTGATCCAAGGTCTGGGCAGACCTGGTGACGCTTCTCCGGGCCTTTTGTAGGCCCCATGGCTATACTGTGCTCTTTCTCTGTGACCGCCATCCCGTGTGATGGAACGATGTGGGGTAGGAGAGTGAGATTCCTCCTTCTTTAAAGTACGGTGAAGGATATCTGGATTGACCTGTGATCTCCCTGTTTCTAATTTACAAGTACACTTCCCCATTGGTCTGGTCTCTCACAGAAAAAGGGAAACTACCATTTGTGTCACAGCCTTCATGAACAAAAGGACAATACATGTATACTTACCACGGCCCGCTCGCTCATGTACTGTGTCTTAACTGGCCTCAAGCACCAGTCTCCAACGTCACTGCTGTACAACTCACTTCTTTGACAACTAAAGTGTTTACTGTGCAAACCTTGCTTGTCCAGTATGCTCCATTTGAAGGGAGATTGTCAAAGGCAGATTTAGCATTCAGATTACGGACAAAGGGCGAGCAGGCCCTGCCGTGTCCTGGTTCGCCACCTTTCCGATGTCCAAACATCAGACACGCCCTCATCCCTGCTTGCTGGCAGTCAGGCACATTGGAATAACAAAGAGCAGTCTTAGTGTACTCACAGGGCTCGGCTAAACATTTTTCAGGGCTCATGGGATCCATTTCAATATGATTGGGCCACCCCATTGTCTACAGTTAGAGGGGTCGACACAGTCTGTGGCACTCTTGGGTTGCTTAAATAAGAACGGATACAAAGGACTGCTGTTAGGGTCAGGCAGCCAGTGGGGAGCTGAAACACTAAACTGGCACTGAAAAGTTAGTAATTGCTCTATCAGCAAGGTGCTAACGCAGATGAAACCAGAGTAAAAGGCAAAGAGGTGATAACACTGCTGGATGCTGTGTGCTATCAAAGGCAGTCTGTAACCTGTGGCAAAGTGCATATTTAAAGTCTTCAGTTAAGGTGACAACAGCCAGCAACATGCACACAAGGCAAAGTGCACAGAGGTGTGTTGCTGTGTAGTTAGACTGCCAAAATAGGGGCAGCTGCTTCTGCCACCCCCGCCCTGGGGCTCTTGAACACATACACAGAACAACAGAATCACAACACTGTGAGACTGCTAGGCATGCACAGCACTGATAGGTTTTCATGTGTCTTCTGGACCTGTCCAGCAAAGGATATACAGAGTTTGCAAGATTTGGATTGACATGATCAGAGGCAACATCACAGTGAATAATCTTAAAAGAAGAAACATCAATCGTCAATAGTCTAGGACACCGTTGGTAAAGACATTAAAATAAGTTTTAACGTGTAAACCAAGAGAAGAATGTGCTGTGCAATTTATAAATATTCACTATTATTAATATGCAATAACTGAATAGTTTAGTAAAACATGAGATTTTTTCTTCATTGCAGAAATTGCAAAATAAACCACTTCTGGCAACATCCAATGTCAGCAGATCAGGGACAGTGAGAATAAATGATTTGGCCAGTATCACACATTTAATTCAAGTGGTGAAATCAGTATTTGGACCCAGGTCGTGATTTAAGCACTTGACTACATATGTTCCCATTGACAGGTCACAAATATCTTTTAAAGTTTGGGTTTCCAAAAACGAAATAATTTGTTTTCCTATCAATGCCTTGAAAAGTAAACAAATCGCCTAAGAAACCAAGCTCACATTATAAACATTGTTATAGAACTAGGTCGAGCAAAAATACATGTATAGCTTTATTTGCCACCCTCAATGCACAATTGCAGTAGCAGCCTGCAAAAGAATTCGGACCTCAAAAAATATAATTTGGTTTTAAAAAAGGTATTCACAGTGAAAGAGAATTCAATATAAAGTCATTTGCTTGAGCCATTATTATACACAGCATGCAGCTTTATACTCCCCTCCCATTTATTATCACCCACCGATCGAACCATTTAAGGGACAACATTCCTTACCGAGGCTCCCCTGTGTCTGGGCCATCAACCTCTAATCAGTTTATTAAAATCAGGATGAAACAAAGCTGAACTTGCGGGTTCTGACGAGCAGTGGGAAAGGCGCTGTGCTTCCTTGCACTTTTAACTGTCACATGAAAAGTATGAGCTGGAAGACTTTAAACAGCTGATGCTACTTCAGAGGAGTAAAGTAAGGGCTTATTCCTGGCCCGAGCTGGAAGTGTGCGAGACACAGCACATGAAATTGGGACAGTCCTGCAAAATGCGAGATGGTTGGCCACCCTACAGACACACCCAGCCCTGTTCCCCGACTTTGGGTTCCATCTGGGCTTGTTTAGCTTTAAACCTGATATAAAGTGAACACAGTGAACTCGCACAGAGGGGAGTTTCTTCAACCATGTGGATCATTTTGGCCCATTTCAATACAACCCTATCCAATCGGCTGCATTTTAATTGTTTCCCTGTTCATTTATCTATTGTATGTGGGTAGCTGGGGCAGGCACTTGCCCACCTCGAATCACAAATATGCTCCCCTTTTACTCCTTTCCCTCCGGCTTCCTTTTTCTCCAAAACAGCATTCTTTTGACCCTTTTTTTCCTTACTAGCAATTTCCTCTTTACTATCCCACTCTTCCCTGTCATTCCCTGTTCTTGTTTCATTCCCTTAATCCTCCTGCCTTTTTCTTTCTCCATTTCTGCCAAAATGTTCTTTGTTATAAAGATCCCAGCTTCCTCCTCATTTTGATATTTGCATACTCACCTGCCTTCCTTCATTCAATGTTTCCCTCCCTTGCTTAACAACATCACACCATTTGTCTTTACATTGCTCTTCATTCCTCACTCACTTACCAGGGATGTAATTTAGGGCTCATCAGGGGTCGCACCTGTGACCCCTGAGGTCTCCCTTGCTACCTTTGCGGTCTCCCTGGCTACCTGTAAAAAATAAAAAATAAAACAACTTTTGATTTTCTTTATAAAAAAAAAATACATTGAGGCTCCTGGGCTGTGTCCAGCAGCATGTGGCTCTTAGTTTCTAAAGTGGCTGGTTTTCTGATAGCTGTAGCCATTAAGGTAGCTCAGTGTGTTGAGTGCCTGCTGCTGCAATGTGTGTGTGATCTGCAGGTTGCAGGTTCGACTCCCGGCGAGGTTGTAAAACCAGATATTATATAAAGAGGCCTGCTATGTTATCATTAGTAATTCATTACTCATTTAGGGATTCATTTATCCATCATTCATTCTGAGTAGTGACATTAGTTATCCATTATCCATATTATTCTGCCATTTGTATGCATTTGCTAGAGAAAGAGGCCCTGTTATATGAAGTGCCTTGTTTATACATGTTTAGACATGTGTTATTATGTATTATGTATGCAATTAGACACACGCATGAATGTGCACTTAGAAGTATGCATTGAGCCATGGTATAGCGCTTGGTTTGTGAGAGAATTAGCGAAGCACTATAGAGCATGTACCTGGCTCCTAAGCCATTCTGAAGAGACACACAGAGAAACGCCACGGTCTGCAGAGACATTGTTATGGTACACTGTGAATCGAGGAATGTGTAAGCAAAGGCTGGTAGGCAGACAGATAAGACGTAACTCTTGCCCGAGTATAAGCAAAGACTGGATAGCTTTATCATGCCCTGTGTTGCACACAGACAGACAGGAAGGTGGGGGCATTCACAGGCAGTGAGGAGTGTTTTGCACAGACATGCAACAAGAGAGATTTCAGTGTAGCTAAGAGCTGACAATGGAGAAATGGGAGCATGGTATGGTCTTTCGTAACACAGACAGGAGAAGGCCATAGGATATGTGAAAGATAGGCTGAAATGTCACGATGATTAGAACACACTGGACTAGAGAGAGTACAAGATTGACGTAACAGACCTTTAGGCGCTTGGTTTTAGAGAAATGCTTGCTAAGAGAGTTTTGACATGTAACCATGGAGAAAGAGTGACGTGATTTGACGCTATAACTGGGAGCCTGAAATGAGCAGTAGGTAGAGGCGTTTTTGGAGAGAACCAGTTGGAGAAGCGTTTTGGGTGCAGCAGAATCGGATTGGCTTTGGTTGACATGCAGCTTGGGGAAGCATTCTGGGAGAGCCGATGAGAGCAGATGAGATCGATCTAGCAGGGAGCTTTGGCAGGAGACCAGACCACTGAGGGGCCAAGGAGAGGGGCCCTGACAGAGGCTGTGCAGGGGCTGGCTGGCTGCAAGGGAGCTGGAGAGAAGAGAGATGGGACACATTTGAGATTGGGAAGCTTGCCCATAGAAGGGGAGTATGGTTCTAGGCCTACTTGAATTGACTGGCTTGTTGGGACATGGGAGATTTGCACACACATTAGATGGGTTTTTGACATACTGGCAGAAGGGGAGCTCAGACAGGGATTGTCCAAGAGAGAGAGTCTGATGTGTGGTGTAGATTGGAGAGGAATGCTGAATGCTGACACTTGCCATATGTATTTTGCTATTAGCAGTTGTTGATATTAGGCATGCATTGTTATTAGCATTATAGATCCAGCAATAGATGCAGCAGGACTGGATAATTGATATTAGATTGCTTGCATAGAACCCAATATGCTTTTCTAGTACTGTTTATCATGCCCACAGAACTGTGCATGAATAAAAGTGTTTTTATTGTTGAATTGATTCATGTCTTTCTTTGGGTCTTATGTTATTTCATCTTGTGTCTATTCTTAGCATTAGGGTATGTTTGTGCGTCCATAGCAATTTGGCAGTAACACAGTGCACAATCGCCCTGAGATACATTTACAGGGGGGCCAGAGTTGTCCACCCCCCATGAGGTAGATTCTTTGAAAACTAACAAGGTCAACTCAGCCTTTCATCCTGCTGAGTTTGATAAATGAGTACCAACACAGGTTGGGTAATATTGTATGTATATTTGTTCTATATGAAGCGATTAAGCGTAAGTGCTATATAATAACACATCATTATCGTTTTGCCTTGGACTTTCATTCACAGTAATTTGGTAATATGGGCATATCCGCGCTGATATTAATTATACTTATGATGATCCATTCTTGCATAAATGTATATTACTTTACAGTGATATTGTAACCATATTTATGCATAGTGGATTTAGAAACACTGCTATTTGATGCCACTTCCTGTTTTGTCAAGAGGTGAAAGGTTGCGTTCCATCAATTCCCGTGATGTCACTTTGGGGTGGGGTCAAATGACATCACTTACTGTGATGCCATTAGAGGTGAAGGGCTGTGTGATGTCACTTCCACTCCCCCTGCCATTTTGGTGAAATTATGTCCCTGTCACTTGCCTCCCTTCTCTCCTTTTCTCCTGCCGCCTTCACTCACTCTTCATTTCTCCATGATTCTTTAGAACTCCATTATTTCCCATTCTCCTTCCACTCCTGAACCCCCTTCTCTCTATTTCCTCTCCCTTTAATCCTCTTGACCCTCCCTTTACCCTTACTCTTGTCCCTCATGAACTATTGCCCTATTTTCCTGCCCTCCTTCATTGTCTGTACTTATTCACACTTTTAACCTCACGGGCTCCGTTCAATTACCTTATTTTCTGCCTTCCCTCACTCTCAATCTCTCCCTGACGCTTCTTCCCTCCTTCAATCTCCACTCTCCTGTCCCAACAGAGTTCATGTTAACTGCTCCTTCTCTACTTTTCTCCCTCACTATCCTGCCCTTACTTCCTTTGAATTTCCATTCACTGCCCTGTAGCATGGCCCTGTGGAGCTGGAGCTGGAGGAGATATGGAGGTGGTGGGTTGGAGTTAAGGGGTCTTTCAAGTGCCACATGCAGCACCCACATAACAAAGTAACCCTTGGTATGTTTTGAGAATATGTCAGTGAAAAAAACAAGTGGCCTAGATATGCGATGTCATCAGTGATGTCATCAATGAAATTTGTGATGTCGTCTTTGATGCCCTGGGTGTTAGTCTTAGCAGTACACTGTGGTGGCATGAGTTATGGTTGCTTAGCTTACCATAACTGCCAAATTTCTGGGGGTTTTCGGTTTTACTTGTAACCATAACGGCCTGTTTAACAATGTTTTTTCACTGCATTTCATAGGTTTTTTTTAGTGCAACTTAACCATAACGTCCCTTTAAGAAAGATTTTCACTGAATTTCATAGGTTTTAATTAGTGCAACTTAACCATAATGTCCCTTTAACAAAGATCTTTCATTGAATTTCATCGGTTTTTACAGGTGCACCCTTAATTTGCTACAAGATCCTTATATCATACTCACCCCCAATGTAGCAGCTGTAGAGACCACAGACAGTGCGATAGTTGGTGGACAGAAGGTAGCATTCACAAAGCCCAGAAGCACAGGGGAGAACAGAAAAGCTTTACCCATCACCCAACAAACACATGTACATAAAACAACATTACTTATATTTACTGTGCCCAAATATACCTTTTTGTGCAAATCATCACTTCAAAATGTACACACTATGTTTTCATTTATCACACAATATAATGGAATGCACCAAGCACAGACCATAACTGTACACCTCATATTATCACTTCAATACAACTCTTCATACAGACACACATACACCAGGCACTCATTCCAAAACAATTTCTCACCAAATAGTAAGTACACTGTATTTATTTTGAAGTATTACCATTCATTATGTAAACATTTCTTATAATCAAATATCACTATTTATTTATTTTAACATAAATGGCAAACACATTTTAGTGGTTGGAACAAAACTTTCCAAAAGAAGAAATGAGTGATGATAACATCTCTAATGGTAAACAATACATCTTTTAATACAAAAAAGTACTGTAATTTCTACAGACCTCCGGGAAATAATATTTTTTTCTTTTCTTATAGTACATACTTTACACGAAGAAACAACACCCCAATTTAATTGTGGAGAATCCCAAGAATCACAAAGACACTCTTTATCCCCAACTGTACTTAATGAAATCATGATGTTTTCTGCAAAATTGGATGAACTTAGTAATGACTTTAAGGAACTCATAAATTATGTTAAAAATCATGTTATTACAATGTTCATTATATCTGTCCTTGTTGTACCTGTCCCCTTGTCCCCAGCTATCATCCGCATGAAATTCCTAAAATATAAATGAAAGACACTTTGATGAAACTTCACTCCCTCCCTTTCTCCCTCCCATATCATCATTTAATAGAAATTCCAAATTCTCCCATTTATGTTTACCATTTCGATACCCCATCCCGTTCATAAATAAATTCCTTTTTTATACCATAAATATCTTGTATATTATTCTGTCATTTTGTTTTGTAAAACCTCAGTTAATAGCCCATGGTCTGTATGACTGTTCGGGGTGCCTGGTTTACGAAATAGGGTGTCTGTGGACAGCATGCTATGTCCGGACATGTCTGTTCTTGCATAATGCAATTTTAATTAGTCTGCGGACAGCGTGCCCATTTGCGGACATCCATGTACATGCGTGTGGCGATCTCCCACCCAATGGTGTCCACGGGCAGACATCAGCGCCGCAGACGTTCCCGGACGTCATCATGTGACCGCACCCATGGTGTCTGCGGACATTTTAAAACTGCGAGGATGAGGAGAAAGATGAAGATGAGGTAGAGGAAGTGCCTACCTCCAGCACCCAACGTGAGTCTTGGGTGTGGCAGTTTTTTTAACACCATTGAGTGTGTACCAAAAGCTCTGCCAGCCAAGGTCAGATGCATTGAGTGTGGGATGTACTCAGTCGTGGAAAACCTGAGCTGTACTCTTACGAGACCACCTCCATGCGCTGCCACACTAGATCCAACCACTCAGGTGCCCTGAGAAAGGCTGTTCATTTCTCAGTGAGAAGCAGGTCGGTGGCCTTTACGCCATCTTCCTCATCTGCTCCTGCCACCACACAAAACACCTCCTTTGAATTTCTCTTCAAATCCTTCACCTTCCCTCACGCGATATCCTTCTTAATCATTTACAGACCCCCTAACCCCCTCTCTTCCTTCTATGAAGACCTGGACCATCTTCTCTCTCTCATTTCTCCCTTCCCTACTACTTTCTCTGTCCTCAGCAATTTTAACCTCCCCTTCTCAACCTCATCTCATGCTCCCCCTCTTCTCTCCTTACTTGACTACTTCCTCCTCTCTCCCCTGCCTTCCCCACCCACCCACTCCACTCTCGATCTCATCTTTCTCTCATCTTACTCTTCCTCCCTGTATCATCTCTTCGCAACTATCTCTCCAACCACGCCTTACTCTCCTTCTCCCTTACTTCTCCCCCTTCCTCATTGCCCCCCTCTCCCCCCCTGTCCCTCTTTTTCTCGTCGTGATCTCTGCAACTTCAACCCTTCTCTCTTCCTTGACTCCTGTTCTTCCTCCCTTCCCCCTCTCCCTGACGTCTCATTCCTCTCGGCCGATGATGCCCTCTCCTCACTGTCCTCCTCTATATCCTCCTCTCTTGACCAACTCTATCCTCTTACTTCCTTCTCACCATCTCACAAACCTTCCCAACCCTGGCTCTCCTCTCACCTTTTATCCATGCGTCACCTCCTCCGTCGCTCGAACAGCGCTGGCTCAAATCCCCTTCTTTGACCAACCAATCCTCTTACTTCTCTTATCACTCTCTCTATGACTCTTGCCTCTCATCTGCCAAGTGCTCCTACTTTTCTAACCTCCTTCACTCACAAGCTTCTCAACCCCGCCGTATCTTCCAGACCCTTTCTCGCCTTCTTTCCCCTCCTGATCCTTCCTCAAACTCTCCCCTCTCTCCCTCTAACTTTGCCAACTTCTTCTCATCCAAAATTCTCTCTTTGCCAAAACATCCTCTACTCTCCTTCCTTCTCTTCCTCTTCTCCCTCCTCCTCTTCCACCCCTGCTAACATGTCCACCTTCTCTCCTATCACCCCAGGCTGCGTCTCTCATCTCCCATCCAAAACTCACCCTACCGCTGCCCCCTCTGATCCCATCCCCACCTCCCTGATCCCCAAAGTGTACCCTCTCCTCATCCCCTACCTAACCACCTTCTTTAATATCTGCCTCTCCTCTGCTACCTTCCCTTCAGCCTTCAAACACGCTACCATCATCCCTATCCTGAAGAAACCCTCTGCTAGCCCTCTTCTTGCCTCCAACTTCAGACCAATCTCCCTTCTCCCCTTCATCTCAAAGCTCCTCGGGCGCATTGCCTACTCTCAACTCTCAGCTTTCGTCTCCGCTCACTCCTTCCTCCCCACCTCTCAGTCTGGTTTCTGCCCTAAACACTCCACTGAGATGGCTTTCACTTATGTACTCAATTCTCTCCTCTCCTCACCGCTCGCTATGCTAAGCAATCCCCAATTCTCATCCTCCTTGACCTCTCGGCAGCCTTTGACACCGTAGATCACCCCTTACTCTTAAGAACTCTTTCCTCCTTCGTCTTCAAAGGCTCTGTTCTCTCCTGGCTCTCCTTTAACCTCTCCAACCGATCCTTTTCTGTCTCCTGTGGCGGCCGCACATCCTCCAACTTCCCCCTGAACTTTGGTGTTCCCCAGGGCTCCGTTCTTGGACCTTTCCTTTTCTCTCTCTATACCTCCCTTCTCACCCCCGTCATCTCTTCTTTCGCCATCTCCCACCACTTCTACACGGATGACACTCTTTCTCTCCTTCTCTTCCTTCACCTCTGACCTCCACCACACTCTCTCTTCCTGCCTTATGGCCACAAAAAATTGGATGCCACCCATTTTCTTTCTCTCAATACTGACAAGACCGAAGTGCTTTTCTTCCCTCCTAGGACTCTCTCGCCTTCCCCTCCTCCCTTCACCCCCTTCCAATCTCCCCATCTCGACCCATGCCCAAACCTTGGCCTCCATATTGACTCCTCTCCCTCCTTCTACAACCACATCTCTCTAACCTCTCGTGCCTGTCGGCACCACCTCTTCAACATCCGCAAGATCTGCCCCTCTTCTCGGCCCTCGAGACTCTATTTCTACCTCACTCTCTCAACTCGGCTGGCTCCCCTTCCTCTCACAAATCAAATTTCAATTCCTCTGCTTTGTCTATAAATCTCTCCATGACCTCGCCTCCCCTATCTTTCCTCCCTCCTCTCATTCTACTCTCCCTCCTGCTCTCCCCGCTCAGCTGATCTCTACCATCTCACTATATCTCCACCCCCTTTTGCCTCCTCACGCTTCCGCTCCTTCCAACTCTTGGCCCCCCTCCACTGGAACTCCCTACCTCTATCCATCCGCTCCACCCCACCTACCCATCTTTCCGCTCCTCCCTGAAAGCCCTTCTTCTCCACTCCCCTCCGACTCTCCTTCCATACCTCTCTCCCCCCTCATACCCCTGTCCCCTCTTCCCTTACCCGTCCCCCCTCCCGATAACCTCAAATTGGACACTGGACCCACCATTTTTCTAGATACTGTACCACTTGTTTGTTTCATGTTTGTAAATTATGCTTCATTCATTACTGTACCTGTTGTTATTCTGTAAAGCGCTTTGGTGTAAAGCCCTATATAAACTCAATAAACATAAACATAAACTATGTTTGTACTGAAAAGCACCTATCTGCAGGGGGAGACATTTTGGAGTGCTTTCGAGGCTGCAGTCAAGGAGCACAATAAACACTGCCACCTACCTTAAATTTAAGGCCCACCCAACATCTTCATCTGTCCACCTGTCCCTCCATCTCTGTGGTTGGTGCCCCTCCCACATTAGCTTGCCTCTCCTGAAAAAATTAAAACAAGTCAAAAACATACTAAATCACAAAACACAAAAAAAACAGTTCCTTTAGGAGCCACCTTTCACAGTTAAAAAGTAGAACTGAAAAAGAAAATCACAGGCCCCTTTGCAGCCTACATAGTCTGCAGACAGCAGGGTAGTCTGCAGACATCTGGAAAATTCCAGGCATGTGGTGGGGGAATGAAAATCATTGTAATTGTTTTTTGTTAAAAAATGGTGGCTCTTAAAAGAACCCTTTTTTCTCTTTTTGAGTTTTTTAAAATATTTTTTCGATTATTTAATTTTATGTACTAAAATAACAAATATTCTACAGAACGTAATTTGTTTTTTGTAACTTTCACAAAAAGTGCTTCTCATTTTTTTTCTCTTTTTCCTTTTTGTCTAATTCAACTTCTAAAGAATACTTGCATCCATATTGTATGTGTTCACAGAAACTGCTTCAATACATTTTGAACGTTTTCAAGAAAAATCTGATTGCCCACATCAGTTTGATGCACTACATCTCTTCGAAAAATGTTGAAAATATCAAATTAAATTTTTTCCATTATGAAAAAATGTCATGCCAACATCCCACAAAAAGACACATACAACTTTGTTCACATTGCGCCTTGCTTTCAGAATATGTGGGCAAAAAACATCTGAATGCATCCATATTTGCCTCTGAGCTATCTGAGAAAAAATAATTTTTTGAATGTGGAACCAGTTCCATCGAATTTTCAAATATATCCTTCATCGCCAAAGTATAATGATATTCCAGTAACATAGCCCAAACTGTTGCCTCCACAGTGAACTACAATGATGTCCGGATGCTTCAAGTTAACCATATTTTCAAAAAATGGGAGTAATTCAGCCCTCTTAATTTCTCGAACTCCATACCATGAAACTTGAAATTCAGCGAATCCAAGATTCTCAGACAATCCACAGTGCTTAGCATACACCTTCAGCCTATGGATCCAAGAGTCTCCCAGAATCCATACACTCTGCTTCCTGAAAGGCAGAGCCACAGCCATCTTCAGTGCACTAACCAAACAAAACTCTTGTTTCCCTTTCTTCCTGTTCACCACACCCAGGAAACCTGATTGGCTGATACCCTGATTTGTGCAGTCATTCACGACTGTCTGCCATCTCTGCAGTCCCATTTCCATGCCAGGCATCCTTGAAAGACCCGGATGGCATGTGCGGTTTACGCGGACTACCGTAGTGACTGTGCACACCGTAGCACAGGGCAGCCCTTTTACCCTTTCTATTTTCATGTTTCTGACACTCCCTCATTAGCTGCTTTCAAACAGTCACACATCCATCCACCAAACACATCCAAAAACTCTACATTTAACCCTGTCATCTCAGTTCAACACTTCAGATGTACTCTTCAACTCTCAGAGTACAGGTTTCCTGTTACTCACAGCCACCTGCATCAAAAACGAATGTAAAACTCTCCAAGATGTGTATTTGCACATTCAACAACATATGCTTCTAACAAGATATATTACAGGTATGCTTATATTTTTTTAAGTATTTTATTCAGCTCTTTTACAAATGTTTATAAACAGGGTTTCTGCCACTTACCCTGTACTAGGCTTCTCAATAAGCATATTCTCTTTTTTAACCACTCTAGCAAATGCAATGCATTGCAGCATTCAGCACCTACTCACTTCAATTGGCAGTTAGTTACAATGCTGTGCATTTAAAAATGTTTCTTTATAGCAGCATTTTCATGAAATTTAAAAAATACATATGTGCATTTATAGCAGCACTGTGTGTAACTTTTTCATAAAAGAAAGGAAAATCAGATGGAAACGATTTGTCGAACATTTTTAAGTGGCACTTAGTGTTTCCAGTTTAATATGTTGGCAATACATGTATTCTTGCCAACATGACCCATTCCAAACTATAGCTTCTTAACAAGTCTTGGTTTCTTTTTTCTTTTCTCTTCCCAGAAAAAAAATAACCAGGCCTGGACTGCAAGATTGAAAAGTATCACATTTATATGAAATGAAAAATGGAAAATGTTGCACGTCTAAAGATATTTCTTTTTAGGAGCATTTTCACTAAAGTTAAGAAATGCCTATATACATTTACATCAGCACTGTATGTAACTTATTTGTACAACAAAGAAAAAGCAGGTGCAACACATTTTTCAATTTTTCTATTTTTACGTGCCACTAAGCTAACACGACCCAATCTGTAGGTCCTTATCCAGTCCTAGCTTCTTCTATGGATTATGGGACTTTTAGTTCAAGTTTTCTAATGGGCAACGTGCAACTACAACTCCCCAAATGCAAAGACAAAATCCAAGACTTCATAAGCACAAACATATTGCAATGGATCATGTTGGAAAGTATGCATGTACTGCCAACATATTAAACATCCACACACCAACTGACACTTAAAAATGTGCTACAGATCTTTTCCATTGGCTGTTCTTTTCTTTTACAAAAACATTACACAGTGCTACTATAAATGCACATCTGCAGTTTTTAACGTTCATGAAAATGCTTCTGAAAAGAAACATTACTAAACAGTAAGCATTTTCCATTTTTCATTCCATATTAATGTCACACTTTCCAACCTCACTCATTGCATCCCTCACTCTGCCACCATTCTCCACCTGCTCACACATATGTGTATACCAAAGTATTTATATACAACACTTGACCTTACATATGAAGTCCCCTCTTTCCGAACCTCTATTATAAGACACAAAACACTCCCGCAACAACAATCCACCATTGCATTACCACTAGGCCACAGTTTCATATTCTTTAAAAACACTGCAACATATTACAAATACATTACATGACACACACAGCCCTTCTTTTATTAAAATCAGCAGCACAAAAACAACCTCGATATGTACCCTTTTCTCACACCCATGTTTGCCCTGTTCCTTCTAATATGACAAACAGCACTACTCATTTTCCAATTGTTTTATCAACATATTTAAAACACTTCCATACACCACCCATAGCATAACTTTATTAACTCTTTTTCCCAACAACTCCTCATACCTTCATAAATAACAACCTTGCTTACTAAAAGTACTTCACCATTACCACATATACCCAATAACTTTCTTTTACAATTACAGGAAAGAAGAAGATTGCCAAAAAGAAAACACTCTTCACATCCTACAAAGTAAGTAAATCAATATAGCATGTATATTTTTCTAATTCTAACAATGTGTTTCACTATATATTAGCCAAGAGTATTCTTTTTGAATCAACATGTATGTCACTCATGCTCATTATTTTGCAATATTCACCCTCTTTCTATTTCCATATAAACACCACCCTTACAACAACCACTGTTTTCCTCAAAACATCCTAATGTCCCTACATATTCAATCACACCACCACTCCATTACTCACTAACCCAAGCCCATCACACCTGTACAGACTCTTACTCTTACAACCTTCCCATCTACAACTATCATCCCACTACACAATCACACAGCAATCTCTTCATCTCTACAATCACACCCAGACACCCATCTACAATACATTTGCATACATTCCACAACTTTCAAACATAAACCTTTTTCCCCCAACAGACAGAACAGAAGGCCTACTAAAATACAACATAGAAAACAAAGAAACAATAGAGCAGATAAGAATAAAAGCAAGCCATATAGTCATCCAACTCTAAAACAATGTATAGAAAAAATTAAAACAAAACAGCTAGTAACCTCACTCAACAAAGCGAAACCACTGACCACTAAAAATAAGTACGGACCCTTTTCCAAAAACTAAAAGTAAAAGAAGATGTACAAACAAAAGCAGACCTACTGATGAACCTACCACTATATCTACCAATGTTAACATAGCCACAGTAAAGCATTTCAAAAAATGTATTTTACAGTAAATGTTCCACTATAGAGTTGTTCACAATATTATAAAGACAGCTAAAACATCACAATCTACCCTTAAAAACTACTGCAGAATACTAATCCTCAAAGTTCTAATTGACAGTGCATTTCTACTACAGGGAAAGTTGTTTATACTGATTTTAAACACAATGAAACCACTAACTAAATTAATCAATAAATTACAAAAAGTACTTCTAAACATGCGCAATGTCAATATACATTTTTAAACTTCTGTAAAGGTGGATGGATTCACACAAGCAGCACAGAACCATATTTCAATGAAGAGGCTTTTAAACAAGAACAAAACATCCCAATTGACATAGACAGTAATGATCGAGGGTATGAAATGGTAGGAGACACCATTGTGGAAAAAGAAACCCTTAAAGAAAAAACTTTCCAAACAAACCTTTAACCAAATATTCCTTTTGCTAAACAAACCGTCCAGTGTATAAATGGACATTCAGCTCAATGTGTCATGTAGGCCAACAATCCTTTCAATGTTTATGACAATTCCTCCATCACTATGGGAAACTAAAAGACAAAACTAAAATGAAAACTTTACAAACCATCAACTCTTGTCCAGTGCGCAGCCACACTGGACTTCAAGGACATTCATTAGCCTGCATTTCACGAACTGCTTGCAAAAGCACCTTCCACCACATCAAAATGTTAGCAACACACCATTCCGCTATATGGAATCTTGTGCATAGAAGACTATACTATGCAAAAAATCCTGCTCTAGAATGCAAAATATAAATAGTATTCTCCTACATGGAACAGCCAATGAACTCTTACAAGAAATAGAGCACATCCAAAGTAAATACTTTGGAACTGAAGTTGACTTAAAAAATTCAGTAACCTCAGAAAACATTAGCGAAAACCTCAAAAACACCAACCTCCTAACAAACACATACAGAAAAGAAATAGCTACGTTTCAAAACACATCTGCTGAAATACTAGACCAAGTATGTGTCTATTGTTGCAGAACATTTTATAAAAGGAGCACAAAAATAGTAGATATGGCCTACAAAATAGAGGACAATGAGGAATCCCAATGGTTCTAATTATCTTAATATTTAAAAACAGAAAATAAATGCAAAATAACTGGCACCTCAATAGTTTGCACGTACTGCAATACAAAGCTTGACAATAACCAAATGCCACCATGTGCTATCACTAATAACTTAGAAATATGCCCACTTCCAATGGCTCTCCAACAATTTAACTTGTATGAGGGGATTATAATCCAAATAATACACCCATTTCAAGCTATAATACGCCTTCAACCAAAAACAGCCACATTGCCTCCATTGGAGTTACTAAAAGGCATCCATAGCAACATAGTATATTTGCCATTAGATCTTAAAGAAAATGTAGAAACTCTGGGAGTACAAAAGCAAATAGATCAAACTTCGGCTGAACTAGTTAATGGTGTAGCAACAAAAGATAAGAGAATTTGGTAACAACTAGTCAGCTTAAACATATTTAGACAAGCCCTACAACATCTAAAAGAAAACAATGAATACTATAAAGATATAAACATAGAGAAAAACCTAAGACAAAACACCCAGCACATAATTCATGGATTATATGCGCCAAAAAAAACGGGATTTGTGTGCCATTCTGCCCGCAAATCCCCATTTGTGAAACAGGGATTTGCTGGCAGAATGGCGCAAAAAGCCCATTTTTCGGCGCACATAATTCCATGAATCAGCCAGCCAAATAATTCAAGACTCACCAGCAACTGGCCAATTTGAACATGTAGATCCTGTTACTGCAGCCAACATTTTAGACCAGTATACAATTCACCCACTACACTCCAAAGACACCACTGAAGATGCATTAGAAACATATCAAATGCGTCAAGCCAAAAGATCACCAATGAGCATATGGGTTAAAAGTTTAGAAACATTTTTTTTCCTCTACTCTTTCCTACAGGAAAAGGAGGAAGATATGAGGAAGGATCCACACAAATGTGTGCATCAGAATATCGCTCTGTATGAATGTATTCTGAAGATCCGAGATTCAGACAAAATGTAAAATATATTTTCCACCTCATGTTCGAAAGTGAACTAGCAACTCTATTTTATGGAGTTCCACACACATTAAAAGCAGGCTCTAGTTTTTAAACATGTCCGCTACCCAACTGCTTCAAAATATAAAAGACAAAGATTAAGTATTGCAATCAAGTATCACAAATCTCTTGGCAAACGTGTGTGGTACAAAAGAATAATGGTTCTGACGTCATGCTGAGGTACTTTGTATGCTAAGGAACCTAGGCCCACCCACATGGTTTGTTACTTTAAGTTGTGCAGAGTATGCATGGGATGACTTGCACGACTTCTTACGCACTGCAAACCAAAATAAAGATGGAATAGAAATAAAAACCTCAGGAGAACTCCGTTCTCTTGACTCTGTCAATGTATCAAGGTACTTTCACTATCGCTTCATAGCCATGCCGCACTTCATCTGCAATAAAACTACCCCTCTGCTCGGAGATGTGCAACACTTCTTTTGGAGAAAAGAATATCAATCCAGAGGAGCACCTCACATCCACATGCTTTTGTGAATAAAAGATGCTCCCAAATGCAGCCATAACAGTGATGCCACTGTATTACAGTTTATTGAAAAATACATTACCTTCGACAGCCCTTCAGAAACCACAGATAGTGACCTATGTATACTAATCTTACACTTCCAAAAATATAGGTATAGCAAATACGCTGACGTAGATATAAAAACAAAGGTAAATACTATACCAAATGTCGCTTTTGCTTCCCTGGACCAGTTTACAAAAAAGGACAAGTAAATAGCTTGATGTCTTCCGTTAGCTCAGTGTAAAAGGTAAATCCCTAAAAACACTTACAACATTATAAGTGATGAAGCATCCGTGTACATCAATGATTACAATAGAATCATTGTCCTCTTGTGGAATGCAAACATATACATACAATTCATTGCAGACAATTCCACTGCAGCTGCAAGATATGTCGCAGCCTATCACACCAAAATTGAGAAAACAGAGCTAAAAGACCTCTCGATTGACATATCATCAGACAAAACACTGTCACAAAAATTGTACAGCTTCGGTATAAAAATGCTCACCTATAGAGAATGCGGGTGCTACGAAGCTGCAGACTGTTTAACAGGTACAACATTATATGGCAAATCTAAACACATTGGCTGGCTAAACCTTGGTCCAGCTTCACTCCGAAAACGAGTGCTAAAAACGTACCATGCGATAGAAACAATAGCCACAAATGATCCCAAAAGCCAGGACATTTAAAACAAAACATTTTAATTGACACATGCTACCCAAACAGAAAACATGTGCCTGTATGACATAGCCCAAAACTACTCCTACAAAAACAAAGTCACACCAGATGAGACAACTGGCACATATTCATTCTCAACTTGTGGAGGAAGCCTAGTGAAACTTACCAAACCCAACCTAATTAATCATACAAAGTTTTCATTTAAATCTCTGCAACATATAGAACTTTATTACATGGCCCTACTGCAACATTTTAAACCTTGGTGAAAAGAAGAAGAATTATTAGGCAACTATGACTCATTTGAAGCTACATTCAAAGCAAATGAAAGCAGTATAGCAAATGTCTATTTCAAATAAAACAAAGAAATGTTGGACAATGAACGCCAACAAGTGTAAGAAATTGACGTTCAACTAGATAAAGACACTCCTGAGCAGGCGTGGCTCGTCCATCGGGTGGGAGGGGCGTTTCCCCACCAATGACACGCCCCTCACCATGTCTATGAGTAACAGCAAAATCCTGTCACTCATGGACATGGTGGGGGCTTCACTAAATGTGCAGAGGGGAGTGCTCCAATGAGCCATCCCTGTTGTACATGCTCAGTGTAAGCAGCCACGAGCCAGCTCTAAAAGATGAAAACCCTGGCTGAAAAGGATTCCAGGGGGCGTTAAGAAAGGAACGCCCCCAAGACATAATTTTCTTCACACACCCTTCACCCTGGCCTGTCCCTCACAGACTAGGGCAGGTCAGACTTTGCAGACCTCACCCCAGTGTGTGCAAGAAATAGGACAGGGGGCAGTGAAATGAGGTAGGTCAGGTGTCAGTTACAGCCTCTGAACATTGATCCTCCTCCTTTATGGAGGGTCAATGCTCAGAGGCTGGGGACTCATCTGTACTCCCACAGTGATGTCACTGTAGGTTCTGGGCCCCACCCATGCGCAGGAACCTTCAATTCCCCAGCCAACTGTTCCACTTCCTTCACGTGGGTCGAGCTGAGTATAATTCAGCAGTTGAACGGGCTGAGAGAGCGATGGAGCAAGCGACACCAGAAGTGTCGGGTCGGTTGGACTGAAGTAGCAGCATGGCTGACAGAAAAGGTAAGTTTCAGCCTCTGTCCAACAGTGCTTGTCAATGGGCCGGGTCCGAGATCTGGCATCAGATCTATGTCTGGCCGGATCTCGGGACCTTGCCTGCCTCAGCCAACCGAGCCCCCAGCTCTGCAGAGGGAAGCTGGGGCCTGGGCTTGTTGACCTAATCTGTGCTGTGCTGCTAGTCCTTTCCCCAGCCTCACACGCGTGTTAGGTTCCTTGCAAATTTTGGGGGAGAGATGAGTGCCCATCCTCCTGGGCTTCCCTGCGGGACTAATAGTGCCTCATGGCGCTGGGGCATTGCCAATTAAGCAAATTAGGGCCTGATTCACAGAGCGTTTTCCAATGGCATTCTACCATTGGAAAACATTCTGTGAATCGGGCCCTTCGTGTCACCTTTGCGGAACTGCGGGCTGTCTTTTTTGCACTCTTAAAAAATAAACTATTTTTTCCATCTGTAGACGCGACTGCCTGCATGAGCTTGTCAGAACAAGAACTGCATGCAGGCTTGGTTCAGAAATAGTTGGTGGAGGCAAAAGCAGTATTTTAAAAATTAAATACATTAACATGTCAGAATGCAAACTTGCCAACGTTATACTCTTGTTTAGGCTAACAAAATGCAGTTGCACAATTTTTGAAGCCACACATGCAAAACTGTAATCCACTTGTTAGTGGTCTGCAAAACAGAGGCCCTAGGGGTATAGAAAGCTGACAAAATGTAAGGATCAGCCTTCTGCATTGCTCATTATTGTATAATTGTGTTACCTTTTGGCACATCGGAAACAGACAAAAATGAAACGAATACCTTGTCTCAGCCCCTTTTAAATGTTGTCAGCTTTCAGTACTTTGTACACGTGTTGTGTTGTTTTCAATAGTCTTATTAAGTGGAATCTCCCCCTCTCTACATTATTGTGCTGTAGGTAAATCCCTGTGCTATAGATAACAGTCGCCTTTTTTTTGGAGCATTCAGTTCGGTAATGCTGGCAGTGTTTGGTGTTGTCTGAACGCCGGTTCTTCACTGTATTCCAGTTGTTCTCGCAGGGCTTTGTTTTGAATGTGTCTCGCCGTGCTCGCTCACTGGCCCTGAGCGCTTGAACCCTTTGCCAATGGGCGGCCATGTTCTATTTCTGACTCTTTTCATCTGTGTTCGCGACAGAGAAGCATAGTGGGTAGGAGTCCTGAGAGATAATTATTTCCAAGTGGAAATATTCCCATAATTGTTCTGTTGTTGACAGGGCACTTTCATTAAATATTAGAAAAGTAAATGTCAGCTGTGTATGAAAAACAGGAACTCAAATACCAGTTGGTATGGCATAATGAACTATATTTGGGCCAATACATAGATTTAGAAATAGTGGTTTAAATAAGTATTGTGTGTTTTTGTCAAACATGACATGAGTCAACCAGTTTCTCTCTATGAGGCTATAGAACATGACCCCCAGCACTATCTTTGTGTGACATATCCAATTGGAAAAACTCATACGAAAAAATATTTGTTGAGCTTGGATGTCAATGGATTTGTTGTAAAAGAGAAACTTGACGTTTAGGCCATAATGTTAAACCCACAATCCAAGTACTATGTGTTCTCATAAATCAGCTACTCAAAACTGTTTGTGTGAATCCTTTTTAGCTCAAGGGGCTCCATTCCTTTATTTACTAACTGTGTGCAGCCAGTTGAAACCATACACTTACATCCGGAAACATTTAGGTATAACAAAGCACTATACAGGCATTGGCTCTGATATTGTTCTTGTTATCTAGAAATTACCTGGGCACCCAATTATGTCACATGGAGCTGATGCATGCAAACTAAATAGAGTCAAACACAGACTCCTGCTTTTTCTGATGATGCTGTTCTAATGTCTAAAACCAGAATGGGACCTACAAAAAGAGCTGTATGAACCCAGACGTTTTGCAAAGAATGTAGACTAACCCAAAATGTTACAACAATGTTAGCTATGATTTTCCATCCTACTAGGAAGATAACCCTCCACTTCCAAATTGAGGGAGTGAAGATGCATCAAGTTGAACATTTTGATGGTTTTGGAGTCAAATTCAATAGCTAAAGCACTCAGACCTCAAATTATCAAGAGCGTGTTCACCATGAAACAGAGCACCAGGGCACTCATTCATTCTCTAGGAAATTTAAGGGGAGAACAACATTAGAATATAAATCTACCTACCACAAACAAGAGCCATGGCTAAGGAGTAAAGTTATGGTGAGTTATGGGGCGTTTGCCCAATATAATGCCTTATTTGCCAATAAGAATATGTTTTTAAAAAAATATTTTCTGCCTTCCCAAAACAAACCTGAATATTTTGATCCATTTAGAGACAGGACAACAAGGATTATGTTATGAGGCTTGTGTATGTTTGCAATTCTACTAATTGCAATTGGCCACCAGCTCTGCTTTGACTATATTTAAAGAACCCCCCCACCCTTACTCCTGTTTGGTTCGTAGGGATCGCTCGCTTCACCAGCCACCACTGCACCTGAGGGCAGTCAACCTTCCTTTACTCATTCTAAATAAAGCAGAAATAGCCATGACTGACGTGGAAAATACCATGTATCAATCTAAACAATCTGAAGACTTGTCAGTGCTGAAATCACAGGTAAATGATGAACAATTCACCATTTATCTGTAAACCACTGAAGAAATTGAACATGGTTTTAAACATGAAAGTAAAACTTGGAGCTGTACACATTATAAACTTCTGTTACTGTATGTTAGTGTAAGAACATTTCTACAAAACTTAACAGACAACAACCTTTCGGCTGTTGTAAGAGCCCCCACAGGTTTAGCTGCCTACAACATAGGAGGTGTAACTTTACACCGAATACTGCTCCTGCCAGTAGAACACCAAAACAAATTAGAACACTACAAATTATCAGCAGAAACTGCAGAAACTGCTACCGAACTATACAGAATTCTGAAACAAATGAAACTGCTCCTGATAGATTAAATAAGCATGGTTTCCAACCTCATGTTGGCTTTAATTCACCTCAGAATGCAAAAGTCCTAAAACGACTCTGAAATAGGACCTCCTATAGTTAAGACCAGTAAAAGGTCAACCTATTTTCAAAACTTTAGGACGCAAGCAATGCCGTAACACACTTGGCAGCATTCGAAATGTAAATCTCTGGCACTATTTTCACTAGAGAATTAACTGAAAACATGCATCAGTCTGTAGCCCTCACCTATGCTAAGATTCTAAAAAGCAATAGAACTAGTCTGCTTACTAAAGATGCAAAATCTATCGTAAATAGTGACTAATCTATGAGCTACATGCCCGAAACACATCTGCTCCTGATGCCATTGAACAATTAACTCAACAAAATATACAATGCATGTCCTTAATGCCAACCCTTGCAAACTGTAGTTAATTCAATGATTAATATGAAAAGATAGTGAAACACAAGCAACCCCTGTCTCCTGTGAGTTTTTTGCAATATACGCCCACCACTTTTTGACAGATGAATGATATCATTCTAAAAACAATGTAAAACACCCAGACTCAGGATTTAAGTGTTTACATCAAGTACACCATATTCAATAATTTATTTTTATAGTGAGCAATCTCTTCATTTTAATAATTCATACAAAAAAACATACAAAAAACATCACTTTACAGATTATAAGAAGTACATTACAAGGGTTTTATATGGAATCTCATTTCCTTTGTGTTTTATTTGGTCACACTTTTGCATTTGTTTTCAGGGATATTTTATAGCACAAATGTATTCATTGCAGATTGGTGTTTTTTTTAATAAGCCAAAGTGTTTTAGGAATGTTATGTGGATGCGTTTTGGCCTATTTCCGTGGAATAAACCCCGTCCTAGACAAGGTTTTTCTGGAGGCCTTCCTCAGGACAGATGTTGTTATTAATTTTCTTATGGTTCATAGATCTTCTAATCCTTATTGCTTCCTAAACAAAATAGTAAAAAAAACAAAAAACCTGAGTCAGTGGGTTGATCAGTCTAAGTTTAAAAAACTGTATGTCACAGGTGGGACTGGTCTACTGACCTTATTTCAATAGAATCCAGAACAGGGCCATCTTATTAAAGGTTCCTTTCATTGGAGCCACACATATTTATTCTGTTGAGAAAACATACAGATGATCTATTATAGATAAGAATATCTATGTCTCTAGTCCTGGTGGTTATGCCACTCTTGCCAGTAAAGTTAAGACACCTACCTTGCATACATAATGATGTCTAGGGTCGTGAAGAGGATGTGCGCAGAACCGTCAGGGTCGTTGTTAGGAAAGATTTCATAATTGTATGTAATTTTCCCTCCATGTGGCAACCCCCAAACTTTTTGCTGTTGTTTTACACCCTGATCTAGACTTTGCCAGAGGATCGCAGCCTTCCACTGCACTCCTCTGGGCTTTCTCTCAATTCTTATGGGGAAACTGACATGCCCTTAAAACAGTCAGTACTGGGAGACTTTGTTTCCCTTAGTCCTTTCCTCATGTTGCAGCTTTTGTGCAACATGAAACAAGAGTGCACCATAACTTACATTACCGCGCTCTTGGGTCTCTAGTCATTCCAAAGGCCCTAGACACCTCTCGCTGGACTTATTATGAACTGTGCAAGTGTGTCACAGACAGGACTGTTGGCAGCTATCGTTTCTTTTGTGTTTTGAACCCTTTTTTGCCATGTTATCCATGCTTACCGCATTTGACACGAGTAAGTGGCCTGGCTCCAAAATGGCCATGCCACGAGGTTCTTTGTCCTGTCCGCTGACCGTCTTGCCCCTTCACCTTCCCCCAGGTCACGCTGACCCTGGGCCGTCCTTATTTGGTCATGCACTTTCCCGCAAAATCCAATGCTTTCGCGGGCTTCTGCATGCCTTGTGTGTGCCTCCAGGATGTGGGCTGGGATGTCTGTGTTCCCAATACACATCCTGGGTGCCAGAGAGTCTAGAATGTCCTAATGCCTGGGACCACCGTGGTCCGTGATAGGTCCACGTATGGTGTGAGTGTTTGTGAGCAGATCTCCCATTGGGTCCTCTCTGTTTTGGCGCAAAGGGAACTTTGGATAAGTAGAGGCTGAAAACACCACTACCATGTCGATCTCCTGAGTTCACACCGAACAAGGGATAAGGAGCCAAGTATCCTGCAACAAGAAGCTGAGTCGAGGAACCGCTGGAGACCCGCTGAAGGTTTGGCACCCTGAACTGCTGTCGTCCTGCGAGACCCCTCTGCATCTGATTATCCTAGAAGGTCTGCGAAGGCGCTTCGACCAATGGAATAGTGGGATCAACTATTCCTGGCACCTTCATCAAACCCTGCAAGTAAGCCTCTTCGGAAGTGTCCCTGGGCCAACCAGTGGGCTGACCAGCTTACGCAGGACGCTTTGCTCTGTCACCGCAGCCGTTTCGGGGAAGCCCTCACACCGAATTTCGTACACTTGGCATTCCCAGGTCTGAAGTGAGACGAGTGCGCCCAGACCAGAGTAAACGCGGTTGCCGTGTTGCCCTGCTGCGGTAACAACCTGTGCACGTCCGCTGCATTTGGGACACCCTCTACCCTGCATCCTGCTAAGCAGAATCTACACATGTCGAGATGTCCTGATCATCACAGCTGAACCTGCCAGCAATGTGAAATGAACTGGAGAAGTCTGGGTCTGCCTGCGTTGGGGACCGGTGAGTAGTCCATACCCCAACCGATGGCCCCTCGCGCAGGAGCCCGTTTCTTTTCTACCGCTGTTGCGAAATAGAGACTCTATCCCGCACTCTCACCCTGCCTCTGCCCACAAGTGGAGGCCTTGCTTGCGTAGTGGGGAATTGTTCTGCATCGCTCCATTGCATGGACATCTAATGCCATAGATAGCCCATGCTGTTTTGCAGTTTGAAAATTCATTTAATTTCCGGCAGATATACACAAGCTCCCGTTCCTTGACCTAATGATCAAAAAGACAACTGGTAAAAAGTTAGAAACCATGCTTTTTCGAAAACCTATGGACAAAAATACATTACTCCACTTTGCCAGTTATCACCAAGTACCCTAAAACTCAGACAGGGGTAGTTTGTGTTTCATTATTTTTTCATATTAATCTTTGCCTAATTACAACACAAGCCCCTCAACAACAACAAAATATGGGCATCGACCTGCTGTACGTATGCGTTAATTCAACGAGACAATGTTAAAAAAAGAAGCGCAACCTATACTGCATATATGCTCCACAGACAAACCAGAAGTGCCTGGCATGACACTCCCTATGTGTCGACATTCAACAGCACGACTAAATATCTTAGAAAAATGTATCTCCAACACAGCTGGATTATAAAAAGTATTAACACTGTGTCTAAACTGCAGAGTAATTCTAAAAAGTAAACTTGATGTAGAACAAGGTTTAGTCAATGACACAATTGGTGCAGTTGTTGGCTTCAAACATATCCACATGACAACATTCAGTTTGTCAACAGCCACTTTGACAAAGTTGCAGAAGCTAAAGAAATTGGCCACACAATAGCACGCTTCCTTCTTTTCAAAGACATGTACGTACGCAGAAAACAATTCTCTCTATCTACCCTAGATCACGCATTGATTGACATTGGCAGCACAGTCTTTAAAGAAGGTATGAGTTATGTTGCACTTTCATGTCAGCTTACACTCAATGGTCTATTCCTAGTTAACTTTGATGCAAACAAAGTGAACACTGACATTCCTTGCATTCTAGAATACAACAGGCTATGTGCACTGTACACCCCCATCTAGATATGTACCTTGTACCTCAAAAAACAAAACCTTTAAAAAGAAGATGAATACAAACAGAACCTATAACAATATAACAGATCTCCCAACAATACTGCTAAAGAAACAACGACCACCTGCTTCTCTATCAAATAATACAACCACAAAACTGTCTAGATCAAATTGGACTGAACGTCCATCAGAAGACAAAGAGACAAATATCTCTTCTCAAAAATAACGCCAGGCCCATCAAAGGATGCAGAGGCATAACTTCTCTGGTCCATTTAAATTCAGCAGCACAACTGGAGTAAATTGCTATGCAAATGTAATAATCAATCTTCTATTCCAATGTCCACGAATTGTTGACAACATTTACTTAAACGGCTCAGACCAGTTGTGTTTACAAATGCTTGCACTTCATAGAAATGCTACAAATATTCCTGACAGCGCTTACAGTGTCTCAGTTATAAGACAAGAATTGGACAACTGTGCAGGAATGGTAAAATCTACCATACACACACAGGAATTCCTAATATGTTTACTACAAGTACTGGAACCAAAAACATCCCTATGAATGAAATCTTTTAGATTTCATACATGTGGAAACATACATGCACTCTCTGCAACCATGTTTCACAAGAGTACATCCCTAATGAACGATTTCAACATGTATCCGTACAAAATTGTGAATCCATTCTATTTCATCAGCTTCTGCAGAAGGCAAATCAAGGCATATTATGCCCTTTTTGCAATTCAGACAATCGTTCCAGCATACAAATAAACTCACAAAGCCAATATGTCATACTAATGCTTCTATGGTACAATGCAGATGGCACCAAAAATAACTGTAAGCTCATTAGCTGTTACGCTCACCTGACTCCCACGGAGGCGCTGGCCTGTTTTGCGCTGCTGTGACCTCTTCTAAGGTGATGCGCAGGGTTCGGAAGACGGACTGGACCGGGCCCCCAAATCTGGCTTGTCTGGCTCGCAGAAGTATCCTTCTGTAGGCGAAAATAGGGGATTAACTGTCTGCGGGGTAATGCAATCGGCCTCCCACTTTCCCCTCTCACCCACCTTGAAACCCTTCTGTGATTTCTCGTAGCGTCTCACCTTAGGGTCTGGAAGGACGAGCTCTCCATCCTGCTTCTGATGCAGGGGCGCATTGGTATCCAGTTACTTCACTGGATTTTCGGATTGGTGAGAACCAAACTTGCTTGGCTTCCAGGTAAGTTTTTTGAAAAGAGGCTCCCCTTGTGTCCATGCATTAATGTACTAATGCTAGTGTCTTTTTCCCCATAGGGGCTGGGGTACGGAATGCCGGGGAACAGGCACCGACCCGAGATGAGAGGTGAAATCCTTGTAGAAATCAGGTAAGTCTTTTTTTGGTAATGTCTTTTCATTCGCTCATTAACGCTGATGTCTCTTTTTCCCCTTAGGGGCCGGGGTCCGGAAATGCCAGGATGCGGCGTGGACCCGAAATGAAGAGGGAATGAATCAACAGGTAAGTCTTAACATGGATATTTAGCTTTCCTTATTCCCTTCTCTCTCTCACCTTTTGTTCTGGTCTTTTTCTCCCTAGGCACTGGGGCGTGACTGCGAATCCGGATGATCGCTGCTGAACATGGAGGCGCCCTGTAAAGGTGAGTGGAATGCGGCACTGCAGCGATCAACGCGATGAGCTTTTAAATTAAAGTCTTCCTTTTCAGGATTGTCGGCGAGATGTCTCCGGGATGCGGATTTAGCAGGTAAGGACTTTTCCTTCTTCTGTTCTCTTCTTCTCTTCCTTTGCAGGTGATCCAGGATGCTGGCAGGCGTGGCAGAAGTCAGGATGCAGGAGCAGACACGGTGAGCGTCCAGCTGCTAGATGCAGAACAACGCGAAGCACGTGTGGCTGTTCGGGTGGGGTTTAAATAGCCTTGGAAGAAGTTCCAGGTATGTATCCTTCCTCCAATCAGGTATGTATCCTTCCCCGACCACGCCAGGATGGTAAATTAGTCCCACAGGTAAAGTAGTTCCTTTCAGGCCTCAAGGAGACCGGGATCCTGCAGCATGGTCTGCATCAGGTAAGTGCAACCAAGCATTCCCATAATGAGCCTGGCGCCTATGGCGCCAGTACTGATGTCTTTTATGAGCCGGGCGCCATAGGCGCCAGGACACTGTCCAAAGGGCCCCTATATGGGGTTGCTGGGGCCTTCCTTGGGGACTGGATGTCCGCTTTCGGGGACGCCGGGCTTGAACCGGCTCCCCGGGAGCGGGCATCATGACAGCACTCCCCCCCAAGGCCCCTCCCAAGGTTGTTCCCTCCAGGGGTTTTGGTTTGTCTGGGAAGAGTCGGTGGAATTTCCTGACTAATCGAGGTGCATGCACATGGTCGCTGGGTTCCCACGACCTCTCCTGAGGTCCATACCCCTTCCAATCAATTAGGTAGAACAGTTTTGACCTAAACATTTTTGAGTCTAAAATGTTCTTCACTTCAAATTCGGGCTCCCCGTCTATTAGAATAGGTTCTGGAGGTTTGAGTAGTCGGGTTCCGGGTACCACTGGTTTCAGAAGTGACACATGAAAAACAGGGTGAATTCGCATACTAGCTGGTAAATCAAGTTTAACAGCCACTGGGTTAATTATTGCCGTAATAGAATAAGGTCCCAGATATTTTGGGTTAAAAGTTCGAGGCCCTTTGAGTGGTAAATGTCTGGTAGCTAACCACACTTGATCCCCAATCTGATACGGAGGTGCTTCACTCCGATGTAGATCAGCATTCTCCTTGTATTTTCTCTTGGCTTGTTGTAAATGCGTAGTTGCCTCTTTGAAGGCTTGGGTAATTGTAGAATGCAGATGTTCTACTGCAGGCATTCCGAGGTTCTGAGGTGAGTCAAGGTTTGAGGTTCGAGGGTGATGCCCAAACAAAGTATAAAAAGGACTGTGACCAGTTCCAGAGTGTACCGAATTATTATATGCGTATTCGGCTATCCAAAGAATGTCTTTCCAGTTGCTTTCAGATTGCTGTAACATACACCGTAAGTACTGTTCAAGGGTCTGATTTGTCCTCTCGGTCTGACCATCGGTCTGAGGGTGGTGACTGGTCGATAATCTTACGTCGATCTGCGCCATTTGACAACATTTGCGCCAGAAGTGGGAAATGAATTGGCTTCCCCGGTCAAAGATTAGTATAGATGGGAATCCATGTAGCCGAACAATATTTTCAAGGAATTCTTTGGCTAGGACAGAAGCTAAAGGTAAACCTTTCAAAGGAATAAAGTGGGCTATTTTGGAAAAGAAATCCACAATTACCAGAATAGTATTGTACCCCGAACAAGGAGGCAGGTCCGTAATAAAATCCATTGATAGGGTGTGCCAGGGTGCTGGTGGTATGTCTAGAGGTTGAAGGAGACCGGCTGGTCTTTTCTTTTGACTTTTATTTTGGGCGCAAACACCACAGGACATCACAAAAGATTTAACATCTTTTCGCCAAGAAGGCCACCAAAATTGTCGTTTCACCTTTTCCTCTGTCTTGGCAATACCGGGGTGTCCCTCTATTAATGTATCATGATAACCGGAAATAACTAGTTCGTGTAATTCCTTATGTGGCAGGAATAAGCGTCCTTGGAAATAAGGTAAACCATTATCTATGGTAAAGTCTGATCCCTTTTGTATCCATTCCTGTAAGGTTGTAGGGTCCAGGAGTTGTTTCACTCTGGCTTGAATGTCTTCAAGCGTCTGTAACGAAGTCATGCCTAGAATCCTCTGTTCGGGAATTATTGGTACTGGTTCTGAATTTGTATCAGATTCTCCCATTCCAATTCGGGATAAGGCGTCTGCTTTGCCATTCTTGCAGCAAGGTCGATAGGTAATCACGAAATCAAATTCAGCGAAAAACAAAGCCCATCGGAGCTGCCGTGATGACTGAGCCTTGGCGGTTTTCAAATACTGTAAATTCCGGTGATCAGTGATCACTGTGATGGTATGTCGAGCGCCAAGCAGATAATGCCGCCAGGCTTTAAAAGCGGACTTAATGGCTAACAGTTCTTTGTCCGTGATTGCATAATTAACCTCGGGTGGCGAGAATTTTCTGGACCAAAATGCTACGGGATGCAGTTGGCTGGTTTCGGGATCTCTTTGGGACAGGACAGCTCCCATGGCTAGGCTTGATGCGTCAGTCTCGACAACATAAGGGAGATCTGGACGCGGGTGTTTCAATATAGGTGCGGAGGTAAACTTAGCTTTTAAATCCTGAAAGGCCTGCTCGGCTTCTTCAGACCATTCAAAACGTTTATTTTTCCTCAAGAGTGCAGTAATGGGTTGTACCACGCGTGAAAATTCCGGGATAAGCCTGCGATAGAAATTGGCAAAGCCAAGCATGCTTTGAACCCCTTTTACAGAGCTAGGTGATGGCAATTTGAGGATAGCATCCACTTTTCTTGAGTCCATTCGGACTCCTTTGGGTGTCAGGATGAAACCTAGAAACTCGACTTCTGTGGTATGGAAAACACATTTCTCCAATTTAGCAAATAGTTTGTGTTGGCGCAGTTTTTCAAGTACTGCCCTGTGGTGTTTTCTGTGATCAGATTCCGAAGAGGAGTAAACCAGAATGCCATCGATATATACGACAACTTAAACATCGATGAGCTCCCAAAGGACATCATTCGTGAAGTATTGGAAGGCAGCCGGCGCGTTACACAATCCGAAAGGCATCACCTGGTACTCGAATAATCCGTATTTAGTACGGAAGGCAGTTTTCCATGCGTCGCCTTCTTTAACTCGTACCAGATGATAAGCCCCCCGGAGATCTAACTTGGTGTACATGCAAGCGTCCTTCACCTGGTCAAGGAGTTCAGGGATCAGAGGCAGAGGATAACGGTTTTTAACCGTTATCTGGTTCAATGCGTGGTAATCGATACAAGTTCTAAGGTCGCCTTCTTTTTTGGGCACGAAGAACAAAGCCGAGGATGCCGGGGACTTTGACGGGCGAATAAAACCATTAGCTAGGTATTGATCCAAATATTGTCTCAAATGCAGATTCTCAGGTTCGGTAAGGGCATAAATCCTGCTACAAGGGGGTTGTGCACCGGGCACCAGATCGATTTGGCAATCGTACGATCTGTGAGGAGGTAGCGTGTTGGTCTGTTCCTTTTGGAAGACGTCCTGAAAGTCTTAGTATTCCGGAGGTAGTTGCATGGAGGCAGAGGTTACAGATGCTAGATTAATCTTCAGGTTTTCTGGGTAGCAGGTTTGTGTACAATCCGGGAAGGTTATTCTCTTAGCTCGCCAATCAATTCGAGGATTATGTGTCTCTAACCAAGGGATTCCAAGAATAACCTGAAACTGTGGAGCCTTGATTACATCAAACACAACACCCTCCCGATGGCCGTCGGGACCAATAAGAGTCACCTCAATAGTGGAATGTGTTACCGGTCCAGAGGCAATTTCAGTTCCATCGACTGTGGTGATGACATCTTTGCTGGTTTTAGGACGGAGAGGGAGGTTAATCCTAGAGACCAATTCACGATCCACATAGTTTCCAATAGCCCCACTATCGATGTATGCCTTTATTGCATGCAATCGCTTAGGCTGTTCTGGATCTACGAAAACCATTGGCACAATGAAATGCGAGGTCTGAGAGTTAGTTTTCAAGCTCGGCAAGCGGACCCCTACACTTGTCGGGCGGAGTCGTTTCCCGAAACAGAGTCTTCATGGTTTTTATCAGCGGCTCCTACCACCTTTCGGGGTGGTTTTGCCGGGCAATCTCGTAGAAAGTGTCCAGAATTCCCACAATAAAGACATAATTTTAACTGCCGCCTCCTTTCACGTTCCTTTTGAGTTAAGGGTCCTTTAACCCCTCCAATTTGCATAGGCTCAGAGACATCAACTCCCTTGGGATTGGCATGGGTCTTGACCAACACCCGGGTCTCAAACCTGGACCGAACTGCTTTTCTGTTTTGAAGTCTGTGATCCAATTGGACCACTAAGTCTATATACTCTGTGCATTCTTGGGGCGGATTTACAACTTGGGCCAAGACATCTTTAAATTCTCTGCAAAGTCCTCGATAAAACAACGTGACTCTTTTATCCTCTGGCCATCCCGTTTCCACAATTAGTCTATTAAAGGTTGAAATATAGGATCGGAGGTCCTGATTGCCCTGTCGCAGGGATAGAAGTTTGTCATTCAGAGCCTGCCCATGAGAGTGTCGAGCAAATAACCTTTCCATGCTTGCTTGAAACCTTTGAAAATCACGGAGAATCGGGTCATCTTGAGTAACCAGTGGAACTGACCAATCGGCAGCGCAGCCGCTGAGATATGACAATACAAAGGCTACCTTGGTCTGATCATTAGGGAAGGCCCCAGGTCTGCATAGGAAGTGCAAACGACACTGATTCATGAATACGGCGAATCGTTTGGGGTCCCCAGCAAAGCGTTCGGGTGGGGCCAGCGGCATGTTTCCAGGTAGATTAATCTGCACAGGGTTACTGGAAACCACAGGAGCGGGGTTCCCTCCGGAACCGGGTAGAGGAGTTTGCCCAGCTTGACCTTGCAAAAGCTGTCTGGCCAGGTCATCAATTCTTTCCTTTGATATTATTAATTCCCTCCTGAGGGCATTAGTCTCTTGACGAGCGGCATGTACTTCGGCCCGTAATTCCCCCAGTAATTGGGCCAACTGAACAGTCTCAGAACTTTCCATAGCGCCTGGGTGGGAATTTGTAGGAAGGCTTCGCGTTCTGTTACGCTCACCTGACTCCCACGGAGGCGCTGGCCTGGTTCGCACTGCTGTGACCTCTTCTAAGGTGATGCGCAGGGTTCAGAAGACGGACTGGACCGGGCCCCCAAATCTGGCTTGTCTGGCTCGCAGAAGTATCCTTCTGTAGGCGAAAATAGGGGATTAACTGTCTGCGGGGTAATGCAATTGGCCTCCCACTTTCCCCTCTCACCCTCCTTGAAACCCTTCTGTGATTTCTCGTAGCGTCTCACCTTAGGGTCTGGAAGGACGAGCTCTCCATCCTGCTTCTGATGCAGGGGCGCGTTGGTATCCAGTTACTTCACTGGATTTTCGAATTGGTGAGAACGAAACTTGCTTGGCTTCCAGGTAAGTTTTTTGATAAGAGGTTCCCCTTGTGTCCATGCATTAATGTACTAATGCTAGTGTCTTTTTCCCCATAGGGGCCGGGGTATGGAATGCCGGGGAACAGGCACCGACCCGAGATGAGAGGTGAAATCCTTGTAGAAATCAGGTAAGTCTTTAATGAGCGTTTTTTTGGTAATGTCTTTTCATTCGCTCATTAACGCTGATGTCTCTTTTTCCCCTGAGGGGCCGGGGTCCGGAAATGCCAGGATGCGGCGCAGACCCGAAATGAAGAGGGAATGAATCAACAGGTAAGTCTTAACATGGAGATTTAGCTTTCCTTATTCCCTTCTCTCTCTCACCTTTTGTTCTGGTCTTTTTCTCCCTAGGCGCTGGGGCGTGACTGCGAATCCGGATGATCGCTGCTGAACATGGAGGCACCCTGTAAAGGGCGATCAACACGATGAGCTTTTAAATTAAAGTCTTCCTTTTCAGGATTGTCGGCGAGATGTCTCCGGGATGCGGATTTAGCAGGTAAGGACTTTTCCTTCTTCTGTTCTCTTCTTCTCTTCCTTTGCAGGTGATCCAGGATGCTGGCAGGCGTGGCAGAAGTCAGGATGCAGGAGCAGACATGGTGAGCGTCCAGCTGCTAGATGCAGAACAACGCGAAGCATGTGTGGCTGTTCGGGTGGGGTTTAAATAGCCTTGGAAGAAGTTCCAGGTATGTATCCTTCCTCCAATCAGGTATGTATCCTTCCACGACCACGCCCGGATGGTAAATTAGTCCCACAGGTAAAGTAGTTCCTTTCAGGCCTCAAGGAGGCCGGGATCCTGCAGCATGGTCTGCATCAGGTAAGTGCACCCACGCATTCCCATAATGAGCCTGGCGCCTATGGCGTCAGGACTGATGTCTTTTATGAGCCTGGCGCCATAGGCGCCAGGACACTGACCAAAGGGCCCCTATATGGGGTTGCTGGGTCCTTCCTTGGGGACTGGATGTCCGCTTATGGGGACGCCGGGCTTGAACCGGCTCCCCGGGAGGGGGCATCATGACATTAGCTTTACACACGGCCAAGTATCTCTTGGAAAGAAAACTTTCACAACAGTAGGCATAATATACCACACTGGTGCCACAACCACTTCAGGCCACTATACTGCATGTGTAAAAAAAAGAAGTGGTTGGTTTGAACGTAACAACACCTCCATTATTTGAAACATAGGTTATCAGTAATACTAACAGATGCCTACTTAATATTCCTTCAACCCAAACGTACTCACTGGACTGTCGCACAATAAACAGTTAGAATATGCCAACAGGTATCTAACTACTTTAAACATTCCCTTAATTAAAACACATTTCAAACAAACATAATATCATATTTACACTCACATAATTATAATTGTTTTTTTTAATCCTTTATGGTTTTTTTTCGCAATGACCCAATGATTATTTCATATCTAAACAACAACACTGTAGCAAACACTAATGTTGTACCAAACATAGTACATAGAATATACTGTTTATGAGGGTAGAAAAAAGTAAATGTATATGCACAAGTGTATGCAATTAAAGCCCTGCTTAACAAATTATACCGTTTTTTTACAGAAAAAGCACCAGAGAGATTTCACCTTTTTACTGTATGAAACTAAGTAACCATACCAAGTCTAAGCAAATATATATTCCATGAGCGCTATCCTCAATTGTACTACAAGCATAAATGCGATATGCACTTCAATTATATCATTCCACCATATAAAAAATACTGTATACTCCCACTACATTACCTATAATCACTATACACATATTACTATAGTGTGTGTGGCCAGTGGCCAGATCCTTGGGGCATGGCCTGTGGCCATGACCCCAAAGATCTGGCCACTATCCACAACCACCACAATAAAATTAACATATAAGTACATACAATACCCTTCAAATAACAAAGCTCGCCCTGAATCCCCTACAGTTTAAATGATGTCCGCGGACACTAAAATTGACTGCGGACTAATCAGCACCTGCACACCCTTTTTTCACCTATAAAAACAGCTCCATATCATCTTTATTCCACTCCCCCACCATTTCCAGGCCCTCTTTTGACCACCAAATAACCACAAATGTGTTTTCCAAATGTTTTCCCCGCTTCGCTATCCACGGACACAGGCAGATGTCCGCGGATCCAACATGGTGACCACTTAAACAAAAATTATGCTCCTTGCGCTTTTGAGCATCCAATCTGTGGGCATGTACGAATCAGGAAGTGAGTCCACAGACCGGACCCAGATATCACTAATTTCTTTTTTACCCACTTCTTGGCAATTTTTTAAAAAAACCTGCTGGACGGATTTACACCAAATTTACAAAAGCACCCTTTTGGGACCAAGCCACCGCTCCAGACGCAAAGTTGTTGAAAATACATCCAGCGGTTTGTCCTGTAGGAGCGGCACATTTTATTTCCATTGTATCTATGAGGATTTCCACACATTTTGTGACCCTCATTTTAACTTTGCATGTCTACATTTGACACATTTCTTTGTCTATTTACTGAGAAGTCTCTGACTCTTTTGTGATCTTCTTGGTCCTTCTCTTCTGATCCTGCTTCCTCTTGCCTTTGTCCCTGTATTGTGATACCATGGGGACCTTTTCTCAGTAAGGAGATGTTTTAGTCTTGTTAGATTCCCATGTTGGTGCCATCTAATGTGTCGTCAGGTGTTTCCAGTTCCTCTTTTCCACCGGTGTGCATCTCCCTGGTTGTCCCCCAATTTATATTTGTCTGCCTTCCGACAGTGCAATTCATTCCACATTGCAGAATCTGTGGACCTTTGTTCTCAGGGTGTGTTTACACCTTTCCAAACCATATACTGCAATGTATTTCAATTGTGTGTGTTTTTCCTTATGTTGTAGCATGGTATTTTCTTATCGCTCTTCATTTGTGGAGTCAGATTTTGTGGAAGTCCTTCTATAAATGCTTTTCTCCTTTGCTGATGTGTGGGGACTCCACTTTTTTTTGTATTCACATTTTTATAGAACCAAATCAAATCAGCAGACAATACACAGGTACAAACAATAATACAGATAACTCCCTAACACCACCCCCATACATTCACAGGGTAGAAAAGACAAATAGAACTACTCAAAACCGACTCAGAAACCTCCCCCAAATTTCATCATAAAGGTCTCAGTCTTGTTTTTGCGAAATCTGACCCTCTCTAACAAGGACATTTTACAAAGGTCCTCTAATCATACTGAACTTGAAGGAAATGTATCACTTTTCCAGTCTCTCAATATTATTGTTTTTGAACATAATAAAGCTCTGAAGAACAAACATTTCAGAGGATATGACAGATCTTCCACTAGTTTATCTCACCCAATAACAGTTACAAAACCAAAAACCATGTCCAAAAACAATACCTTGTTCATTCTATCAGTTACTTTGATCCTACTATACTCCCACATCATATGGTCAAAGGAACCCACCCTATGCCTACAGCCCCAGCAGGCTTCAGAGTCACTCAATCCCCTCTTAAATAGTTGAATTGGAGTCCAATAGACTGTATTAAGCATTTTAATCTTCCTCACTGTCTCTCCGAGACTAAAGGAGGTAAAAGACACATTCCTACAGAGGTTATTCCATCTATTCTCTGTCATCTCGCAACCAAGAGATTCAGACTACGACCTGAGTCGATCTTCATTCACCATCTTCTAGCTGATCAGAAGTGTATACATTTTTGAGGCAATGCGACCTTCCCGCTTGAAATCCTACTGCCGGTCTGTTAGGTCCCTGTTCTCCATGGGTATCACCTCACCCATTGTCCTCTATTGCTGATAAGTGCGGATTGCCTGAAAATGTGCTCCATAGTCCAAAACAGGGTGTGTCTGAAGTCACAAGCCCCTTGGAAATTGATCAAACAGTACAGTTATAGACTGGGACTGCTGGGAAGCACTGCACAGTATTATCCTCTTCCCAATTGTGTGGTTCTGAATTGCTTAATTAGGTCCTGTAACTGTATTCTGATTTTCTGTGCCCACAGTAGGTGTGCTGAAGGAGTATTCACGTAACATTTGCTAAGAGGGCATGTGGTTGATTTAAAAATGTTTTTCAGCTTTTTAAGAGCATTCTGAAATTTAAGTAGAGGCGGTTGGAACAAGTAGGGGTGGGTGGAACACCTGCCCAGCAGACCACAGAGTGGAATTGCTAGAACACGTTTGGGGGTATTTTACTGCCTTTGAATTGTGAAAATGTACCACAGCAATAGCGTTTCCTTCCAGGTCACTGATTCAGGCCTTCCAGACAATTAAAAAAAATTCCTAGAACATTATGACTAGTTAGTATGCTGGATGATCTGGCCAGTCAGTGCAATGAAGAGCACAACATGTTGCCCAATGAGGTGGCCAGAACTCTTAGATGCCGTCCTGCAAATGTGCTTGTTTCGTAAACAGAAACAAATATTCAGCATGTTTAAACATACACTATATTATAAGGCATGTTATTCCTCTTTTACATTTAATAAGGTTACAATATGAATACTTGTGAGATGGAAGTTTTAACCTGTCGCTCTTGGGTAGTACTCCTGCACTTTTTAGTTTTCTCCTTCTGCTTTACCGACTGTTACCTGATAAGTCCTTATTTAAGGGCACATCAGAGGCATGAATACCGTATTTCCCCCTGAGGTACCCTAAACAGTGCACTCTGTTTTCCACATGCAAATGACCTTTGATCACTGGCTGTGTAGATTCCACTGGTTGGTTGCAGCCTCTGCTTACCTCTTTGTGTTACTGATGAACCCTGGTGTCGAGCCTATCGCCGATCCCCATGCAAAATCCCGTGCAGAGTTTTGCAGCCAGGCGTTGCTCCTAGAAAAGAGGAAAGTGGTGCAGATATAGTCATATATGGACATATCTCCGCCAGACTTGATTTTCTAACCCCCAGAGTAGCCAGATGCACAGTAGTATTGTGGAATGTGCCTAGATTTAGACCTGGGCCTACAGCTGATTTAGAGTGCCATAGGAAAAGTCAGTGCAGTTTGAACATAGTGGCCCCCACTGAGTGGATGGCGATAAAGATGAAGATTTCTGAAACAGAGTAACCCTGTATTTGAGGCCTTTCAACAACACTTCGCCATAAATGTATGGAAGGTCTTCTCCAGTTACTTTACTCTGAATAAGGGCGAAAGACCTGCTCTGACGACTGGACAGTGGCAAAACATGCTGGAAGCTGCAACCTTACAAGACCTGGCTTCACAGTGCAGTGCAGACTACCACCTACCATAGTGAGACCAAACTGGGTGCTTACCTCCCCTGATCCCTTGGTTAAGTCTTGTCAAAGTCTTGAACCTCTACCCTCAAGGACATCTTGCTTGCTGAATTCTGGCACAGATGACAATAACGAAGTGGCAAGGATACTGGAGATAAGATGCCAGAAGGTTAAATAATGTGGGCCCTTCAGCTACTAAAGAACACACCCAAAGGAAGAACGACTGAGAATTAAAGTGTCTACAATACAAATATTGTGCTCCTACCTGAGTGACATCGCTGAAGTCCTGCAAATTTCTGCCAAAAAAGTTGGTCCATCATATCGAACTGGTCTGTTCCATGACACAGCTTTAGAACTCGACCTCCATGGATGTCCTACTGTTTGTACTTTGTGACAATATACATGAAGCGGCTCCCTGACATAGCTGAATCCTCAGGACAACCAGGGCTGCAGCTGTGCAACCTCTCTGCTTAACCAGACAGCAATAGCTCGAAGGATCCAATGAGATCTGACCATTAGGCACATGCGGGTTTGGCAGTACTTCTGGAGAAGCACGACAGACCTTCTCAACCAATCGTTTCCATAGCATTCAAGAAGGTGCCCGAGCAGTTCCAAGCACAGGTTCGATTGCCCCTATTCTAACCACGAGGTTTCTGGAGCATATCCCACTTGACGAGTTTGAACTCGGCCTGGTTTCCGCGGCTTATTCTAAGGGAGCACTCCACTGCAGTTGAGCTGGAATAAGAGTAGAGGTCTCCCCATATGGCATGAGCCAGCAGAAATGAATTTCCTGAGGACGGATGCATTTAACTGACTGTGAGACACTATAATCTCTAACTCTGTGGATAGAAACATTAGAATGCTCCCAACTACAAACTTTTTATTTAATGCAAGTTAGCATAATTGCTATTGCAACTCTCGCTGTAGTTGCTGCACAACTAATTACTAAAGCCAAAATATGTCAGCCCTATTTTCTGTTTTTACAACCTTCTATTCAATGTATTAGGTTTTACCTAGCATCCATGTCGATCCTGTGCCCTTCTTAACTGATTGGCTTTGAATGCTTGAGAACTGCTGTCACTTGTTGAGACAAGGGGAGCCTAAGAAGACCCCTTTCCTGCCTGCATGAGCTGTTCACCTGAACCCTCCACCAAGGGAGAGAGGAAAGCATAAGAAATACATTCATAGAATTATGTGAATGGTAATAAATGTTTGCTAGAGTTTTGCTTGACTTCCCCACCAGTGTTCCCCATGTTACCGTTAGCATTGGGTGCCCTCTATTTATTCCATGTAATGGAATTTGTCCTGTCTCCCTGGGAAGAGAATTGAAATTTGAATGGTGACAAACGTTCCGGGTGAAACGTAAGGAAAGGGTGATGGAAAGACTGTTGACAACCAACAAACCTACCTATACTACCTGCCAAAAAATGGCCTGACTGGACTTCCTAATTAAAACCACTTAACTTGCTGGTGAACTTGTGCAAAGAGAGACAGCAAAAGAACAAATTTGTTTTACAGAAATTCGCTTGTCTTCCCATGAAAAGTGATAAAAGAACCTCAACAAGATAAAATGTTAACGGAGCATAGGGCTGGTTACTACAACAGCCAACTAAAATTGTCAGTCCATTAATCGTCATTAAAAATCAGCATCTGGAAGAGGAAATGCTGGTTTTCTGTGGGATGTGAGGAACCTGAGGGTACGCTCACATCAACTCCCCCAGGATCCTCTGTTCCGGTGGCCAGGGAAGGGCCATTGCATTTGAATCCTGGTCCTCTGGGGCGGACAAGCGAGGGAGGATCACCTGGGTAGTGGGTTGTTGGGGATTGGAGAGGGAATACCCAAAGGTGGGACATGGTATGCCCCCCTTGTTGGTAGTGACCTTTCCAACCCCTCCTCAGACTTTAGAGGGTATATTCAAGCAAACACTCCTCCTTTCCGTAAACACTATTCAACTACTGAGACTAAGAAGAGGAAATCAAGAGGAGTATAGATTCCGCATGAGAAACACCACTATGGCACTGGGACGGGGAAGATCCAGACCAAGGCACACCAACTTTCCCAATGGACATGTCCCACTAACGATGTCAGGCAGAATCAGACAATTGACTTCAACTAGGCCGACCTGCAGCCTGTTAACTTTTTAGATGGATATAAAAGGAACACACATGCTTGGCAAAAGGAGCATGTTGGAGTGCAAATTGGAGAGCTAGCTGGCGGGCAGATCACAGCAGAACCAGGAACGGGGCGAAGGAGAACGGGTCACCAAAACACTGAGGGGCTGTAAGGCGAAGCCGAGGAAAGCGTGGCGAGGGAGCCATGTCTCCAGGGAGCCGGAGGTGACTTGAGGAGGAAGACGAGGGACGTGCTTTTCCTGTGGTTTATACTGCCTAGTTCATGCTCATTCCCCATGGTATGAACAAGAGCCCAGGAGGGTCAGAGGGACAGGTGGGGAGACCCTGACCTCAGGTGCAAAGACTGTTAAGGAAGGAAAGCTGAAGGAGGCTGTTAATTCCTTTGCCTCTAAAAAAAAGACAGTATACATTGTATGGGAGTGACCACAAGTGAAAGCTCTCATTATTCTAAGTCTCTGGTAGCCAGTTTGCCAAATAAGCAATGCGAAAAGGATACTGCTAACAAGAGGACAATGGTAAAATTGTTCTGGAAGGAAGCAGTATCACGTGTAAGAATATACGCATTCGAAAGTCTCTGTGAAAGCATGGGAAGCGATGCAATGGCATGGGAGCTGTGCGTGGCTGAAAACTGAGCAAAATAGAAATCCTTACAGAAGCTCCTCATCAGAAGGAGACCTGGAAGTAGAAAAAAGAAGGCTACATGAATATTGAAGTAAGAGCAAAACTGTGAAACACTAGTACTAAATGTGACAGTGCGAGAAAACCAAGAGCATTGATAAGCATTGGGGTGGCTGATCCAGGAGGGCTAAAGAGACCCCACCCTAATAAACTGTAAGTAAAGTCAGGCACCTGGTTTTGTGACCTTTAATGGGTGGACTGTGTGGTCTGCCCCACTACCAGGTAAGGCCTAAGTAGAAGAAGGACTTTGTTTTGGTACTGGGGAAGGGAGACCTGCAAGTAATTAGCGAAGAGTGATATTTTCTGAAGGAACTGTTGTATACTTTTGTGTTTGAAAACAAAGTTAAGAAGGACTTGTTTGAGATAACGAAGTTGAAGGTCAGAAGGACTTGGTTTTTGCATGGGAAAGGGAGTCCGCAAGCAACAAGTGAAGAGTGATATTTTCAGATGCAACTGTTATGAATTATACTTTTGTTTTCGAAAACAAAGTAACCTTGAACATTGAAACTTTAAAGGATAACCAAGAGGGTCTAAGCTCAAGACAAGGGGAGCCTGAGAGACCCTGTGAAGAATTGAATCCAGATAAGGAAAGGTACTGTGAATGCTGCCAAGTGAATCCTAAGAACTTGTGGAACTTTGGTTGGGAAGGGGGCACTCCCCTCTCTAGCACATCTCCTCATAGCACATAAGCCCTGGCTACCAGACCAGCTTTTTTTTGGTTCACTGAGATTTTAGTGTGAAAATAACAGTGACGTACAATTACAAAGTGTAATAAATATTGCATGAAAATATATTGAAACGCCTTTTACAGTGCACATTGTAAAAATACCTATTTTGGGGGGTTGGGCATCCCCTCTTACCTCTCCTAAACTCTCCTTGTCTCCCTCCCCTTCATCCCAATTTTATCATAAATCTTTTTTAACACCTAAAAACCACCCCTATCATTACATTTTCTTTTCTTTATTTTGATATTTTTTCTGTTTTTAGGTATTTTTTACGCACTATGTTATTTCTTTTAATATTTTCTCATCTTTGTAAATCCATTCTTTATTATTTCCTGCAATATTATCACTTGATAACTTTTTTCCAAATGAACGTTCCACCGCTGACTAGAATTTTCCCTTTTCGGTTGGCTAGAGCCGATAGATACACCGCATGAGCTCAAACTGCAAACGGATTTACCAGGTCACACATATTTACCTTTGTACATTTTGTTAGTCAAACTCTGTTATCTTATTAAAGCGTCCTTATTTCAAGATTTACATTGGCCCATGTATTACAATGAACAAGCTTTGAACATAGATCAATCCTTTGGATTTCAATTTCCCAATGATATCTAATGGGAAGAAATGTTCCCACAGTACTGTAAATCAAACATATAATTCTGGGCTTCATAGAGTTGGGAACATTTCTTTATCAATGATTAAATACTTCTCTCTGTACAATGCAAAGGACATCTATCTACATTAAGAGTTGTATTCACCTTTCTTATACATATAGAGTAAAACAATTCAATTGAAAATGTGTTTCAATAATTAAAAGACCATCATAAAAGCACAATAAATGACAATTTACCAAGAATAGAAAACATAATAATTAGCCCAACTAACATCACATACAATTCCTCCTTAATAGCAATGTAAACATGTATCCCATAGGTAGTATTACTGTCAGGCAAAGAGAGCAAACAATTCTTGGCATTGATTACAGTCCTAAGATTAAAGGACCTAAGTATCAGGACAATGTAATTGCTTCGTAGACCATTGATAATAGGACAAAAAATTAAACATGCATCAGATAATCCTCTTTAGAAGTATCATAAACACAAGTAGTTGAAAGAGTAAGATGTTTGCTACAATTCCAGCTATAAACTACTCTGGCCAATGGAAAACGATTCACCCTTAAATTGAACAAAACACATCTTTTAGAGGTTCAAAAACCAGTTGAAATACATGTCCATATGATAATACAAATCATGCAAAAAATATGATTAAGTGAGCGCTTAACATATTAAAGATCATATTGTTGTACAGATTTTGCACTGGTGAATTTAAGACGCAGAGCCATCAGATCTACTGGAGCCGCCAAAGATGGTTCAGAAAATGTCTCAATAAGACACAATGGAGCACATTTTTGCTTCAAATACTGCAGCCATGGACCTCATCGACTAATATCAGAAGCAACCAGGTTGTGAATAATCCAAAGAGTAACATTATGGTTACTGTGGGTAATGTTGTTCCAGAGTGTCACTGCTTAGTAAAGTTGAAAAAGTAGTTTAATTTTGGTAGGCGTATTAGAAAAACATTTAATTAGTTGCATTTTCATCATTTTTCGGGACTTGCTAATAGTTACAAAAAAGAAAATTGTTGTATTTTTCTTCATAATTGTGTGTATTTTGAGTGTGTTGATTTGTTGGTGACAACTATTCCCAACCACAATGCCTCCTTGAGTGGCTCAGTTAAAGTACCTTACATGCTCAGTTCAGGAAATGGAACTGGTTGCACACATGACCTTTTCTATCAATGTAGCTATACTGTTCAAGCCCACCCAGACTTCTGGAAGACTGTCAAGACTCTGTTCTCTGCCAATCAACTTCCAGGTTTTGTCTTTCCGCCATCTTGTCCTATCCCCAAGACACCACATCCACAACTATCTGAAAATGGTCTAGCAAATATATAATGTACTACAAAAAAAGTTATGCAGCGTGCCTATTCTTAATATATCGAACTCAACAATGTATAAGGTACATAGAACTTAATTTACAACTGCCTGTCCCAGATCCAAGCGTAAATGACAAGCGCCTAACTGAATATCAATCTGACGAAGGCCAAATTCATTTTTCAAGGCAACCCCTAAGCATACCCAAGCCCAGGACTGGCTTAAAGATAAAAAAGCTCAAGGGGTTAAACTTTGACCCAGTGCAAAGTCTCTGAGCATTACCATTCACTGTGTCCTCTTATTCAAAATATACACATTCCCAAGAAGACCCAACAATCAAGGTACAAGCTCAGGGTCCTGCACAATGCAAAGCCCTTTATCACTGCCATGAGTTTCAGGACATTTTTAAAGCTCAGGTTATCTTCCACCTGCATGATGGTCATGTCCTTCTGTCTGGAGTCCCAGAGGCGACATTGCCCTGCATGAAAGCCTCCAACTCACTGCATGATGCCTCATTGCCCTCATTCTCAAGGAGCTGCATTGGTCACCCCCTTATGCAGCCACCATGTCCACGTCATCCTGCATTACCTACACATCAGTCACAACCAAAACACTGCTCTACTTGACTGACAAACACATCACCAGAAGCCACGATATTGCTAGAAAGAAAACCATCCATATATGCATACAGAGCAAGCAGTTGTGAAACACACATGGTGTGCAGCTTCCAACATTGAACATCTTCTTTTGTTCCTGTGATTTACTATTTTGTCAAAAGCAATCTCTGTATGTACACATTTCAAAAAGTAATGTGTGACTGGTAGACTGGTATGCACTGGTGGAACCAAAGTGGTAATTGCTTGTGTTGTTCAGTCATATACTGGAATCATGTGTAGCCCCAAAGTAAGAAGAACAGATTCCTATTCTAGTGCGCGATATGTGGCTTACTATCCCACGTACGAAACTGCACCACACTGCGAATATAACCGCTGTATTGTACTTGTTTATTTGAAATTGTGTTTAAGTGCTGTCCTTTTGTTTATCACTATGTCTGTGTTTGGAAAAATCATCTGAGGGTGCTCACATGAAGGATATTACACAACCTTGAACTCCAAATGACCCCATCTTCCTACTTTGATTTGAGACTGCTTTCTGAAAGATGTATGTTCCTCTCTGTCACCTCATTATCTATTGCTTAGCCTTTTGGACCATGTTCTTAATGTTAGGGTGGGTCTTCCAAGTGCCCATTTGTGCATCCAAAACGGGCCATATTGGTACATATTCTTATTTTCAGGCTGATGTTGCAGAAATGATATGTTGAAATCAGTTAATTTGCCTTGGTGTGAGATTTTATTGGCTATTTATTAAAGGTGATATGGTAAGGAAATAGCAGTCAATCTAAAACCTGTAGGTATTAGCAATGTGCTCACAAATGTGAAATATGGCTCTGTGAAGCTGCACTAGCTCGCTCATAGTTTGGTACGTTTACCAAGACACAAAATTATGGACACAAAATTATGAGGTCAGAGAATCATTAATCAACCATTTGACACAGTTAAACAATACAGAACGTAATCTTTAAATAAGGAAATTCCAGAAATATGTAATGTGTTAATTAACAACTACTGATTAGGAAACATCAATTATAATAGACCAATAGCATGTACAGCTAAGGTTCTGACACTCTGAACCAAAACAAGGTGTTAGAATAAAGTAAAGGTGAATTAGAGGTTGGCGGGCTATCCGAAACTCTCTTATTTATGTTTTATGTAAATCTACCCAATCAGGACAGAAGGGCTCAATGCTTCCATCCCAACCAATCACACGCAGGCAGTGTTTATTAATCCCACCTCCAGTGATCCTCCTACTTTATGCAGGCACCAGAGATTCATCTACACAAACTTCACGAGAGAATCACACTCAAGCATTTCACTTCTTCCGGTTGGAAAATTAAGTCAACGTGCAGTTTTCCAATTAACGGACTGTCCACTTACACATCTTATTATCTTATTATTTTGCAATATTTTACAAAATTGCCAATTGTTGGAAATATGTCTATAAAGTGTGTGCCATAATTGGACGTTTGCAATCCCAGTTCTCCAGAACCCTATGGGCCTCAATACGACCCTGGCGTTAAGGGGTTAACAGCACCATTAAAGGTGTCGGCACCGTTAAACCCTTAACGCCTAATTACGAGGTCCCTTTGCGGGTCCCGACTTTAACAGCTGGTTTTACCAGCCGTTAAGAATTGGACCCGCAAAGGGACCTTGGTGCTAATTACTGTACCGCAATTTCCGGTACCGTAATTAACGCCCTCCCCATTCCCATTGAGCCCTATGGGGCAAAAATGGGAATGGGGAAGGGCCATGAAGAAAGGGGGAATTACCGCCCACCAACCTTGTAATGGGATGGTAATTCCCCCCTTTCTCCATGGCGGATTCCGGCATGAACCATGGTACTAATAGCACCATGGTTTAGCGCCTGGGTCGTAATGAGGCCCTATATGTACAGGCATACCATGTGTACTAAGTATGTGTACAATCTGACAATGCAAATGGAGCATTTTCATTATTTACTCATCTCATATGTTTACCAAACAAATTGCGGCATTCAAAGCAGCCAGGTTACTTTTGTTTCTCTCCTTAATGCACATGCAGGCGTACTTCTCAGAACCCACGATACACGTCGTTGCTGAAATTTACTCTGGTCATGATCCAATGCATTTGCCTTAAAACATCCCACGTACCTGACTTTCATATGTCAAAATAGACTTTTTATTAGGTTTCATATGTTTTAAATAAAACCTTATGCACCAAGGACTAAATTGATCTTACAAACATACATTTCATCGAAATCATCCTAAAATCGTTTGTAATATTCTTAAATTAAATGTCAAATAATTAATTATCCTTCATACTTATCATGTTCTCCAATAATTACAAATCTTAAATCTAAAGTAATCAAACAATCCCTCAATTGCTTAATAAATATTGTCCAATGAAACACTACGTGCCCCATGTCTAGTTTTTTACTGTTAAAAGTGTCAACAAAAACCCCATGAGGCCAATATAATAGACACCTGGTGTCCTGTCATATTCCAAAATTATGAGGAATCTAAATATTCTTGGTTAGGAACAACTCTGTTAAAGTAGTCAATCCCAAATTCTTTCAATTATTCACATTCAATTACCAGTGTCACAGATGGCCCAAAGAATACTCTAACTCCCACAGTTGGTTCAAGGGATTTATTGATTTTTTTAGCAGAGCGCCTGGCGAGTCCCTCTTTCTCTCATCTAGAAGTGTTGCTTTCTACCCTAACTCATGCGCCCCTAGTGCCCAGTTTAGTAAATACAGACTATTGACGCCTAATGTCTATTTTCTAGGCTAGCTGGTTGGCATAACCTAACGGTAAAGGCATTCTCTATTTACACTCCCTCTGGGACTTCCTGGACTAGCCCTACACAGTCAGTTTTACTAGTCACTAACAGGGATGTGCTTTCAGACATACTTCCCCTCTCTGTATTCTTCCTCTCGTGCCCTGATGTTCCTCTCACTGTCTCCATCTACCATTCTCCTCTACTCTCCAACTCCCAACTCACTCACCTTCACTCCTTCTCCCTGTCTTCCCTCTCTGTCCCTCCAATGTCTTCCACTCCTTTTACGCTTCACTTGACTCCAACATTCAATGTTACTTCTTCCTCTTCAGATGACTACTACTTCCTACACACTACTGCACCCTCCTCCACAGTACTGCTCCCCTCCACACTTGTGTACAGGCGCTTTACAAATGCCATCTCATATCATATCATACTACTCCCTCCTCTACATTACTACGCCCACTTCCGCACTACTACTCCCTCCTTCACATTACTACTGCCTTTTGCACACTAACACCACTCCACCCCACTTTCTCCCTAGTCACCTTCCTTTCACTCTCACAACCACTTCCCACTGACTCCTTACACTCCCTCTAACAATCTTAATCAATAGCTTTGAACGTAGACTCACCATTCAGTACCACTTTCTCTCACAAAGCAATACCTCGGGGGTCATAGCCGTAAAAGGCTGCAGCGCCGTTAACCCCTTAGCGCCTAATTAGGAGGTCCCTTTGCGGGACCCGACCTGAATGGCTTCCCCAGGCTTCCCCAGTCCCATTGAGCCCTATGGGGCAAAAATGGGAATGGGGAAGGGCCAATGTTCAATGGGGAATTACCGCCCCGCCAACCTTGGAATGGGGTGGTAATTCCCCATTGAACATTGGCGGACTCGTTACAACACCGGCAGCAACCATGGTGCTAATAGCGCCATGGGTTACCGCCAGTGTTGTAATGAGGGCCCTCATCTTTTTCCAAAACCACCTCTTAATTCCAATCCACCATCATTCATCCTGCAAGTCTCCAGGTCTAATGCCTCCTCCTCCTCCTGCAACCTAAGCCAAACAACAACAAATTCCTGTTTCCTGTTTCCTCTCTTATCCTCCTACCATCACCTGATTAGTTTTCTGACCCTGGCCAATCTCGCCCTGTCTACCCCAGTGGGAGGTGTCACAATAATGGGAAGTTACAAAGAGCAGGTTAAGCACTTCCCCTTTTCTCCGTGCAGGTACACTGTGCAGCAACAATGGAGGCCCTCGCTGAAAATTGGCAGAGTTCGAGTTAGGGGACTATGGTGTGGATCGCGTCAAGGTAAGTGTAGTCTCATTGAATGGTTGCTGCTCTATTTTAAGTCCTTGGTGGCCTAGGGTGGCCAGAGCAGTTTTGCTTCTGGGTGCGCCAAAATTGGGGAGCAGTGCACCATGTCTGGAAAATGAGTGTAGGACCTCAGGCTCCTCTTTCGCTGCTTCTCTCTGTCCATATTAGATCTGTAAGTAGGTGTTGTGAGGCTGGAAAAGCTGTGTAAGAGCGTGAGCTCTCCTTTCATTACTTTGCTCTCTCCAGGATGAATCTGTAAATAGATTGTGTGAGGGGCCAATGGTCTGCTGTCCTTGCATGGTTATTGCTTCTCTGGCCATTCTAGAAAAGGGAGAGAGAATTTGGCCAGCATGTTTGGTTTTGGGAACTTTTTATGGCGTGTGTGCCACAAAATTACCAAAACCATTTTTACAGAAGAGAGAGAGGAAAGGGGGTTCTGAACTGTGAATATTTGTTTGGCATAGCAACCGACAATCCACGGCACAAAACTACCAAATCACTCAAATCTCTTTTTCCAAACTCCTTTGCTGTACTACCCAATGAGGAATTCCCTAACACAATGTGCTCCTATCAGCAGCTTTGTAAGAAGCACATCGGGTGCCACACTTCCATTTCCGAGCAGCGGAGTGATTTCATTTTTGGCTATTTTGTATTATTTTGCTGATGATTGGGCTATTTTTGGGGTACAGTGTTTTGTGTTCTGTGTGCTGTGGATAGGATTGGACCGGCGCACTGCCCGCCCCCCCCCCACTGATTTCAAACGTGACCCTGTTTTCAACCTTGATTGTGTTACGGCTTGGACAAGGGGCAGAACGAAGTCGGCTAAACAGTAAGTTCTGCAGTGCAGGCTATCGGCTGTCTGTTAAACGAAATTGGGCTCCACAAAGGAATTGTTCTAATTGCGACCTGTTCACAATTTGTATAATAAGCGGACATTGGGATTTGGGACATTTAGAAATCTGCATATTGGGGGGTGTCTCCCTTACAGTCTGTGGAGCAGTTACAGTGGGCTGTGGAGCGACAAGTGGTGACAGTGGTTATTGCAGGGTTAAGACATTTTTTCTTTTTTTTCTTTTCCCTTTTAAAAACATGTCCAGGGTGTAGATTATGTGATCTATAGGAGAGAAACGTTTATACATACCTCCACAGACATTGGGCCTCATTACGACCCTGGCGGAACTGGTTAAACGGCGCCGTTCAACCCGTTCCGCCACATTACGAGGTCCCCTCGCGGGACACATTAAGCACGCCTGGGAAAACCAGGCGTGCATACAGGGTCCCGCGAGGGGAAGAGGGAGCAAACAACGGGCCATCTCGTAATGGCCCGTTGTTTACTCCCTCTCCCATTCCCATTCAGTCCTATGGGGGCTGAAATGGGAATGGGGATGAACCGTGTCCGTGTCCTCGAGTGAGGAATTACCGGGCCATCCGAACTCGGAATGGTCCGGTAAGTCCTCATTCCGAGGACACGGACACGGATGCGGTTTTGCCGGCAGCCATGCCGACAATAGCTGCATGGCTACCGGCATACCTCGTAATGAGGCCCATTGAATTCTGACAGTGATGTCGGAACAACCATTAAATGGTATTGGATGTCTAGCATCTATTACTTGAGAGGTGGGTGCTTGAAAGATGATTTAAGAGCCCCAGAAATGGATGGGCTATTGCAGAGTGGAAATAGTGGAGTTGTCCGTCCTCTGGACTTTTTGATTGATATTAATGCTGCTAACATATCTAATGGCCACACATTGGTTCGCAAACGCGATCTCTCGGCAGAGGAGCAGACCTTGAACGCAGTCTCTATCTCTCCCCCTTTAGTGCAATCTTTATGGGATTTGTTTAAAAACCCCCTGGAATACACTCTATCGACCTCCATAAAACGAAAGATAATAAATCTCCTCCCAAAAAATAGAGCATGCAGTTTGGTGGATGTAGAACCTTTGGTCTCCACCCCGGCTAGACCGCTGCAGTTACCTTCTGAGTACTCTCTGTTTCAAAATAAAGATTTGGATGTTGGTGTGGATGGCCAGTCAGACTCCCCCCTTTTGGAAATCCATATGGACAACAATGATCTATAAATGAAGAATCTGGGACCAACAATGTTAATGTTCCAGAAGAAGGATAATCCTTCAGAATCTCAGCTGGTGGTGCTCAGTTTTGTGTTGAACTCAATGGTAAATGTCTTTAAACTTCTGAAAATTGAGGTGCACACCCATACAGGCATTTTCCTGGAGATGTCGAAAGAAATGAATTGTTGTGAGGCTTCAATGGTAGGTCTGAGGGAGGTAATTAATATATCTGTGAGGGATGCTCTGAAGTCAATAACCTCAATACACAACGACCAATTATTAACTTTTGGGCAGTTTAATGAAAATCTATGTGATCTTAATCCCCAGTTGGACTGTATTAGGGGTGACATTAAAGACCTGAAAGCCTCAATAGTGCAAAGTTGACAGTGGATAAAGGGGATAAACAGGAACGAGAGACAGGCATCGCCGAGATCCTGTAGGAAGGATACGCCCTTATCTCAATCTATGCTGGAGGAGTTTGTAAGGTTAGCACGGATTTTGGACAATCAGCTCCTGGAGGAAACTGAACCGAGATTTTTAGAAGAAGCTGCAACTACTTCATTAGTTGTAGAAAATTACAGTGAAAAGAATAGAAAAAAGAGAGGGAAGAAAAAAAGGTTAAGTCCTCAAGTTTGGTACTTGAAAATGAGCCCGTAAAGCACTCTGAGAAAAACAAACAACAAACCTAGCGAAAAATGGGAAAAGTGGGGAAAGAACTATGTCTTTAATGCAGTAAATAAAATATGCAATAAAGAAGAAAACGTAAAGGGCAACTGGGAAGTCAAAGAATAATAAGACTTTCAGTCAACAAGTCGACATGGATAAATTGAGTGATTTAACAAATTCAAGTGTAGGTCTTCAAACAGATCAGGTGACTTTCCCGCTGGCTCAACCAATAAGTTTGGCTCTCATCTTTTGTATAGGACATGGGAATTTGAATAATGACTTGAAGGATGAAAAACAAATGAAGAAGGAGACATCATCTGATTTGCGTGGGTCATCATCATTTGTTGGGGTTAATCGACTAGCCTTGCAGGGCCACCTTCGAAGAACAGTGCAGTACCTGAGGGTGCTGATGGGCTTTTACCGCAAGTGTAGAACAGTTGGGAGTCACACAAAGAAATGTGGAGGATGGGCGGAGTATAGTGAGTGCCCTGAGGGTTAAAGTGGGTGTTGCAAAGCCTTTCGCAAGACCGGTGGTCTGGTTAAAATATCTGAACACAAGTAGGGGACAGAGAACATTGACTCACAGTACAATATTGTCTTTAATGAAGGATAGTCCAGATTTATTCTTGTTCTCAACAGATGATATTGATTGCATAAGCTTCCAGTATAAAGAAACTACAAACATAATTGAAATGGTTTGGGAAACTATGATGGGTGCAAGTGCAGTTTTGAATTGTTCAGAAGAATTTAGAAAAAAAGGAATTGAGGTAATTTCCTCATTACCGAATTTACAGTTCTCAAATGTGAGGATGTTAGAGGGTCCGATTCTGCTGAAAGTTCTGGGGATTTAACGTTCTGTAATAGTAGCACTGAGAAGGGACATGGGAGGTGGAGTGAGGGGGAATGGAATTCTGGAGAAGAGGGAAAAATGGGCTCTATTACCAGACATACTGACTCAGGTGTTTCAGAAATTGAACATAGATGGCAAATTGCTTTAGCAAAGAGAAAATGAACTTTACTGGAATACGAGGGGTTCTAGTACATTTGGAAATAAAGCAATGGAAGAGTTTATGTTTCGCAATGACGATTAGATTCTCTTCCAAGAGACACAGCCATAGAAGAGTATCAAACTGGATGGCTTCATGGTCTGGGAACAAATGGCCATATGTGCAAATGGGGGTAGAGTGCTGGGGGCTTGCTGATAGCAACACAACATTCACTCTTGTTGAAATCTGAAAATATTAACATAAATAATCAGGGAATAATGGCAATAAGAGTATCCTTTGTTTAAGGGAATGGACCAAAATCGATAATAGTAAATCATTTGTACTGGAACCCTGCACATTCCAATTTGTCTGAGTTTCTTGAGGGACTGTCTGCTATTTTAAAGGAGGTGAGCATTAGATTCACCACTGATGGTTTATTGATGGCAGGAGATTTAAATTCGTACTTCATACAGAATTTGGATCCACCAAATAATACATATAGGGGGAAGCGAAGGGATGAAAGATGGCTACAATTTTTTGGGGAATGGAATCTGCAATTAGTGATTGGAAATGTAAGAGCTGATTTGGTTTTTGAAGTCACATTGAAAAATGGAAAAGTCGACTTTGGCCTATCTGATAGTATCACCTGGCCTTTTTATTGGCTGTGAAACCATGAGTATGAAAGAGATGGGTTTGAGTGATCTTAGTCCCCTAACAGCTCCCTTTGCATTGGAACTACATAAAACCCAAGTAGGATTGTGTGTAGATATAAACTTTTTTAAGAACAGGATATCAACATGTATTAAGTAGGACAGGGTTCTGAATACAAAATAATTGGAAACAATGGAACTAGCATCATACCTAGAATTGGCAAAGCTCTATAGGCAAGATAGCTTTGTACAATTTCTCAGGGATTTAGACCCTCCAGGATTGATAAAAAGGTGTCCTATTAATATGTATAAACATGGCTTTGACAAGGATACATCTAATCGTAAACAAGATATGAGAAAGGTAATTTGTTTGCTCAAACATCAGCAACTCCATCTTATAATATTTGCTCAGAAAAAGAAAGAACTGAGAAATGCCTATAGGAATTGGTCGAGATCACAGAGATTCAGGTGGAATCTCAGTGACGGTCAATCCATGTTGAGGGCAGTAAGTGCCAGTAATTCAAGGAATTTCTGGGAAAAAATGAATGGACAACAATCGCAAGGGTCTATGCAGAGCAATACGGTTTCTGAGGGAGCTTGGTTAAATTACATAGGCTGGGAGTTCAGGGAATTTAACCCGATCAGGAACATATTATCACATGAGGTTCAGTGGGTTCTTCCGGTATCACAGGAGATTATAGCTCGGCTGTCTAATTTCCAGGGCCGCAGGGCCTACTGGCCTCTCTAACAGGATCCTAAAGAATGATGTTGCAATATGGACACAAGTTCTGCTTATGTTGTTTGAAGGAATATTGTGATTAAGAAAATGCCTGTGGCAGCGAGCCATAATCATTCCCATCTATAAGTAGGGCAATAGGGCAGATCCAGCTAGTTACCATCCTATACTCATCTTAGATGTCGAGAGTAAGATCTTCTCAGGAATTGTTCTGGGGAAATGGACGATTGGGCCTAATAAAGGGGTATTTTATCAAAGCTCCAAATTGGGTTTTGTAGGGGTCTATCCACAACATCAGGTGGTCTATGAAGCCTGGATCGATCTATCAAAAGTTTTTGATACAGTCAACAGGGGGAGATTATGGGCAAAGCTGAAAAACTGGGGGATACCAGATGGTTTACTTGCTATCATAATCCATTTATACAAATACAAATGTTCAAGTTAGGCTTAACATGCAAGGCCATTTATCATCTAAAATACCTACAGAAGGGGGAGTGAGGCAGAGATGCATGTTGGCTCCCTGCCTCTTTACCTATATCTGGCTGACTTGGGGGAAGGTTTAGCCTCCCTGGCATTAGTGAGCCTGAGAGTAGGTGACTGTGTCATTAATTGGATGGCCTACGCTGATGATTTGGTGTTGTTAGACCATACACTGATAGGTAGGTCTCCAGAGAATGATGACATGTTTCCAATACATGGTATTGCTGAACGACTTACATATCACTTCAGCAAATTCTAACGTTTTGATGTTTGGTAATCCCATGAGGAAAACAAGGTCCAGGTTTAGTTGGAAGTTGGATGAGCAGATAATACCAGTGAGTAAGGAAATAACGTATTTAGGCTTCAGAGTTAAGGGACAGCCATTGATAAAAGCAATAGAGAAAGATATTGAAAAAAGGTACAGCAGTTGCAGTGTCAAATGAAAAAGATACTGGCCCTCATTACGACCCTGGCGGAAAGTGACTGACCGGACCGCCACAGCGTAAATAGCGTTTCCGCCATTGCACGATGGAGCAAAGTGCGGCCCATTCCGACCCATCGGGCACGAGCACCACGGCATGGCGGAAGTGCAAAGTCCGCGATGGCGGAAATGACCCCAAAACGGCCCACACCGCCGCCGTACGGCGCCCTAGGTGCAATACCGCCACCCATCTTAGCGGACACCGCAGTGAGCGCCAACCGGAAAGTACGGTGACCGTAAATATACGGAAACGGAAGTAAAAACATGGGCCCGGAACGGGAAACATCCCGCCGTAAACCTATAAAACCACAAAATCCACACAACCACTAAAAACACTACCCTGAGACACACCCCAACCCGTCATCCACCCTAGCGAAACCAAGAAAAATGGGAAAAGTAGCGAAGAAAGCGTGCGACCGCAAGCGGCAGGTCCACTTCTCCCGTGAGGAACTCACCGTGCTAACAGAGACCCTCCAGGAGAATGCTGCCGTCGTCTTCTCGACGCAAATGATCAGGACGGCACTTGCGAACAAGAAGGCCATATGGGCTCTGGTGGCACAGCGGGTAAGTGCGGTGGGGACCGCACCCCGCAACCCACAGCAATGCAGAAAGCGATGGGACGACCTGCGGATACGCGTCCGTAGCATACTTTCTGCCAACCGCAACATTGCCACAGCCACCGGGGGAGGATCGGAATCACCCATCAAGTTGACCCCCTGGGAAGAAATCTGTGCCTCCACCATAGGAATGGAGAGCATAGAGGGAGTCGGAGGGATGGAGAAAGGAGTGCAGACATCCGAAGAATCAGGTAGGTGGCCCAAATTAAACAAAGCTAAATCCACAATGTCCAATCATGTGAAGTACCATGTGTCCACATAGTGCAACAGAAACACATGTCCAGGAGAACGTCCACACACATTGGCCTGATAGCGCACTTTAAAACTCACAATAAATACATAAATAATTAAAAACCCCAAAAACACCCACTACACGTGCAGCAGGCACACCCTAACTGCAGGCTGCCAAACAACTGCACCCTCACTCCACACACAAATGAAAGCACCTCCAAGGCCCCGACCCAAATCACCCTCAGGTACCACCCCAATGCATGTGATACAATGCCATTCCAATTCCCACAGACCCATTAATAACCCTCGCCCTCCTTTACTCCACCACAGGGTCCGATCCAAACGACGAGCATCAGGACACCCCTACCAGCACACCTGCAAAGAGGGCCAAGACCAACGGCCAAAGACCCTCCACCTCAGCTGCACGCATCAAGACACGGCAGCAGCACAAATCAGGTGGCAGCACAGAGGAGGGAACATCAACAGGCACCCCAGCAGCCAGCATGCCCACAACAGCAGCACCACAGGTCCCCACAATGGATGCCACAGAAGGCACTGCCTCTGGTGGCAGCAGCACCATAGGTGACACCCCATTGATGGCAGCATGCTCCGACACAGAAGACGGGGATGTCGAAGTCAGATCCATCCATGACCTGTCCCAATCCCCCTGTCTGTCCCATCCCGTACAACATGAGGATACCACGCAGGGGCACCCACAAGACGACGACTGGCCATCCCCCACAAGCCCTGTGGCAAGGCAACATGAGGTCACCAGCCCCTCTGTGACACCACCGCAAATGGCCATGGCCCAGCAGAGGCAACAGTCCCTCGACCAGTTAATCGTGCAACAGCAGCAACTGGCCACGCTCCTCAAGGACCATGCCGATGAATGTGGGGGCACTAAGGCAGACATAGAAACATCAACTGAGACACTTAGGGCAGAAATGGAGAGAAGTACAGAGACACTAAGGGCACAAATGGAGAGTAGCACGGAGTGCCTGAGAGTCCAAATGGAGAGTAGCACCGAGAGCCTGAGAGTCCAAATGGAGAGAAGCACCGAGAGCCTGAGGGGGGAACTGCATGCGACGTCCAAAGACGTATGTGCCGAACTTGCCGCAGTGCGCCGTGTGCTCACTGAGCTCTCACAAACCCTTAGGGACATGCATGGACGTGAGCAGGCAGAGACATCATCCGTTGCAAGTTCCGTCCAGGGCAGCCCCCAACGTAGATCTGGGAGGAACCTGCGCTCCACAGGCAGGGGTGCCCCTGATACCCGCAGAGGGGGCTTGCAATAGCGACTGCCCACTGACAATGAGCATCTTTGGACACTGGTGTTCGGGGGGGAGGTAGGAGGGTGGAGGGGGTGTGTTGGGCTCACTTGGGTGGCGGGTCGATAGGGTGTTCAACATGATATCACATATGCCATAAACAATGCACGATCAACCAATGAGATGCGTGGACAATGATCTTTGTGTACTAGGCCATCATAGGCGTACAGTCCATATTGTGCATGTACCAGACACACACAGTGCCACGAGTACCGTGTCCATGTATCAGCCACCAGGCGTGAGTGCTAGAAGCATGCATCAATGAGATGCTGACGAATGTCACGGCCCTCCTGTGCCTCGCAGACTCCTTGAGGTGCTGCCACATCCCCACCCTCATCATGACCATCTTCAGGTGCTTGCAGTTCTGCGTCAGGGGGCATGGGCACATTTCTACGTACGCACATGTTATGGAGCATGACACATGCCATGACCATCTTTGCAACCTTCTCATGGTGGTACAGGAGTGCCCCGCCAGACCTGCTGAGGCAGCGGAAACGAGTCTTCAGTAGGCCGAATGCCTGTTCAATGACTACACGGGTACGTGAGTGGGCATGGTTGTAGTCCTCCTCATGCTGTTCCCGTGGGTTCCGGACTGGTGTGAGGAGCCATCTCTTCAGTGGATATCCAGCATCACCTGTATGTGGACGATAAACGTATGATGTGGAATGCCATTGCTACGTACGCACACCCCCCCCCCCTTCCTGCCAGGTCATTGCCGAATCACATACCCCACATCATCATGCATGAAATGAGACTCACCGAGTAGCCAGGATCTGTTCCCTGCGTGTCGCTCCATGTAGCGTGGTATTGTAGAGTTCCTCAAGACCATAGAATCATGGGTTGATCCAGGGAATCGGGCACAACAATGTGTAATGATCCTGTTGGAGTCACACACCATTTGTACATTCAGGGAATGAAATTGTTTTCGGTTGCGGTACTGGGCCTCCATGGCATGTGGGACGACCAATTCCACATGGGTGCAGTCGATGGCACCAAGGCAACCCGGTATGCCGGCAAGTGCATGGAATCCCACTTTTGTGTTGGTAATTTCCTGCTCCGAGCGTGGTAGAGAGATGTAGTCGTCTGCGTGCTGCAGGAGGGCATCGAGCACTTGCAATAGTGTCCGTGAGAACAGTGGCTGAGAAATGCCATGCAACTGTCCGACTGTGTGCTGGTAGGTGCCTGTGGCCAGGAAGTGGAGTACAGACACCACCTTCAGTAGGGGTGGGATGGCGGTTGGGCTATCTATCATGCTGACAAGGTCAGCCTGTGCCATGTCCACAATGGCGGTTATGGTGTCCCGGTCCAAACGGTAGAGGGTGTGGATCTGCTCATCAGTGAGGTTGAACGGATGTGCTCGGAGGCGTGGGATTGCGGGCTGCCTGCGTGGTGGTAGTGGCTGTGCTGGCGGCCCTTGCTGGCCCTGCCTTGGCCTCCTCCTCCTCCTGCGTCTCCTCCGTGCGGCCGGTTGTAGTTGGTGTTCGTCTTCTTCTTGGAGTTGGAGTACTTGCAGTGCTATCAGGTCCCCCAGGGCCAACATCGCGAGTCCTGCCGGTAGCATTTCGGAGTGGGTGTGGTTGTGGGAGGAGACTGGGTGTGCAATTTATGTGTTTTCAGGCTGTATGGCCTCCACCTGTGGTGATTCATTCCACCTGTGCAAGCTGCCGAGCACGTCCCGCACACAACGCTGCAATTCGAGTAATGGCATCTTGCTATTGCAATCATGTATTTGTACCCGATGGCCGTGTAACATTGGTTGATATGTTCATTCGGCTATGGTCCCATTGTTTCACATGCAATCTTTGCAGTCGCGAACAGACTTGTGAAGGGTCAGTGGGACGTAGTACTCGAGTAACGGTGGGCCCTCATGCAGCACTGTACCGAGTTGCACCGACGGGCGGGGCGTCCCATTTGTGGGTGAAGGCAGTTGCCATTTTCACACACAGCCGCACTAGATGGATTAATTTGTGATTTCAAGCGGCCACAGATGCCTTTTCGACGTGATGTTGCAAATGAGGAATTCGAAGGGCGGCGCTTTCGGTTATCAGCTAGCGGCGAGGAGATGCCCACAGGTCTGACTGCAAATATAACGTTCTATTGTTCAATGTCCTTGAGACAGGGGCCATGGCGAGGATGCAATGATTGATATGAATAGTTTGGGATGCGCAATAGCGACGTGGGCGATGAGGCCGGACGTTCCCTAATACATGTTACTTCACAACACTGGAATTACGGGCTGGGGCACTGTGGATTTTGCAGGCTGCATAACGCACAGACTCAATGGATATTTCTAATGTTATGTGAGTAAATATTCAGGCGTTTTTATACCGGGATGAGGGAATGATGAATGGATGCATGGGCAGTTGATTTGATACAGAGTTTGCCATGTACAGGGCTTCTTGGAATCTGTCCGCCTCTCCTGCGCTATGTGATGCAGGGCTGCCATAGTGGGACCATCGTCTATCTGGCCTTGTTGAGCCCTCCCTGTCTCGACGCGCCTTCAGACACTTGTGTCCATGCACGTTAACATTCCCATCAGATGGATTCTGTTTTCACAGACGCATGCACAGGTACACTCGTTTGTGATGGTGTTTACACCTCGATATAGATAGTTATGAGTCGCAAGTGGTTTTGGGGTGGTGATGATCCTTTGGAGTGGGCTAGCATGCATATGGCTGTGGATTCAGTGTGATCATTGAAGTGAGTTGTTCGAATGTAGTTCTGATGGCCATTCTGTTCTTTTTCTTTTCTTTTGGTTGACAGGTATCTCCTCCCCTTTTGCCACTGCCATCTGTATGCCACTCCTGCAGATGGCTTTTACTCCCGACACCTGCTGCTTCGTGTTAATCAGTGGAGCAGCATTACGATCTTATGGGACGATCGCCAATGGGCCACATGCCCTTACGCAGTACTAGTGGCTCGGAGCAACATTTCGGCCTTTCAGCTGGACTAGTGCCTCCCCATTGGGACGGCCCTGCGGTTCTGTGCGCTTCCATGTTGCCTTTTCGTACGTGAATGTGGCTCTGTGTACCATGATGGAACAGGGCGTCACACAAGTAGTAGCTGGTCATTTCTTGCGGATGCAGCCCACAATGGTGAAATGTGTTTTGGAGTTCATGGCCTAATGGCTGTATGGGCTTGGTGATTTTGTTGTGCATTAAATTTCTATTCTGATATGGGCCGTGTAGCGTTCTTCTTTGCAAGTGATGTGGCATATTCCTATTTGGGGAGCGATGTATTGTGAGGAGATCTGCATTGGGTTCCAGCTTCGGAGTTTAGTTGCGTGGTACTGTGCTGGGCGCGTTTGCCTACGAAGCCCAGTGAGGTCAGGGATGAGGGCTGCCAATATGACTGTTTGAATGATGTCATGCTCAGGGGCGGGGGATTAGGTTTTGTGTAACAGATGCCGGTCAGCCAGGTGGACTGGTGGAATGATGTGATTTTCGGAATATTGCTGGTCACAGGTGCCTGTGTTTGCGTGCGTTTCTTGGTGGGGGACTGTGGTCATGTCCATTGGAATGGCTTCTGTATTCGTGCCATCTGTGCCCTGCAGCTCCCATTGGCCCCTCTTGTGATTCTTTTGTTCGTTGGCATGCATGGGTGACTTGTACATTTCACTGGTTGCATTGTGACTTCATTGCACCTACGGGGAGTTGTACTTTGTGGGCAGGGAGCGGTGTACAGGCACTCAGTGGGGCCGTTTACGGTTGATTCGCGATGCCGTACTTCTCACCATGGCGGAATGGTACTTTCCGCCGTGCTTGATGGCGTTAGGTACATGTCCGCTAGGGTCGGAATTCGCGTACCCTTGCGCCATGGTGGTATTTACGGTATGGCATGGCGCGCGCGCGCGTACTTGGTGCAGTTAGCGTTGGCGTTCACTACGGTGTCGCTAATGGCATCGTACTTTGCGGTGACGGGTCATAGTCGCACCGAGCGCTATTCGATGGCGGTATTGCATTTCCGCCATCGTTTTTCGATTTCCGCCAGGGTCGTAATGAGGCCCACTGTCTGCATATTGCAGATTTTCACTCCTTCCTCTGATAAAGTTTTATAAGGGGAATGTGGTGCCAGTTTTTCCCTGTGGCATGGAGATAGAGCTGTGTGCCCGAAAGATAGATTGGACAGCTATAGAGGGCAGTATTTGAAAGAAACGAATGAGCCTCCCAATGTCGTTAACAGTAGCACGTTTATGTTATGAGTTTATTTTTATTTATTTTATTTATTACATTTGTTAAACGCCCAAACCCTGAGGTATCACGGCATAGTTACAGACATCTGGACATTGATTTGGAATATTCAGTTACATACATATGGGTGGACGATGATACAATAAGACATTATTGCATAAACATTCGACGTACATAGGTTAAAACATTATACGAGTCATATTTATTTACATGTTCTGGAGAGAGCCTCCGTGAGGTAGGCGTCTGTCTAGACCTGAGGGGCAGACTAATGTTGGTCATTGTGTCAGTTAGCTAAAATTGGCTAAATAACCAGGTTTGTGGTAATTCTTTGAAGCAATGGAAGGATTTTTCGTTTTTAATGTTTAATGGGAGGGAGTTCCAGTGTTTGGGGGCCATAACTTGGAAACTACTACCCCCTGCTCTAGTACTTTTGAAGCGCGGAAACAACGAGGAGCGAGTTATTGTTGGATCTAAGCGTTCTGTTGGATTCTTTTTGCTTATGGAATTATTCATGTAGATAGGGCTTTTTTGGCAAGGCATTTGTGGGTGACACACAATGCTTTAAAGATGATTCTGGCCATAATAGGTAGCCATTGGGTCTCCCTCCTGATGTTATAGATATGGTCAGACTTTTTTATTCCTAGGGATGCACGTAATGCTTATTTTGCATTAGTTGTAGTTTACCCAGATTGGTATTGAACGTCACTAGTAAGAGAGCATTGCAATTGTCCAACTTCGATAATATCAGGGCCCTTGCCAAGGTAATGCAGTTGGTGGGCTTGAGGAACTGGCGGCTTAGAGCAATTAATTTGGATGTATATGATGTGGCTGACGAAAGTGCGCTTATGTGTTGAGTCATGGTAAGATTAGCATCTAGGTACGCTCCTAGAGTTTTTACCTGTTTCAGTACTGGAATCAATGTACCGTCGAAGTTGATTGAAGTGTAATCTGAGTGGAGGGTGCAAATTTTGGTTTGGGATCCCACGATGAGAATTTCAGTTTTCTCATTGTTGAGACAGAGGCTATTTAAAGCCATGCAATTTTGGACTATAGCATATATTTTGTTGATGATCAATGTATCCTGGTCATAATTCCCTGAGATTGGTATGAGGATCTGGGTGTCATCTGCGAAGTCGATGTAGATGACACCCATGTCGTCTAATGCAGAGAAGAGAAGCTTTGTATGTGCATTATACAGAGTCAGTGAGAGACATGACCCTTGGGGCACCCCAATGGGGACTGGTATGGGGTCAGCAGCTTCTTTACCGATGGAAAGTCTGGATGTGCATTCAGCGAGGAAGTATTTCACAAAAGGGTGGCCTTTCTAGAAAAGCTAAAATCATTTTCTACGGTAGTACGCAGTTTATCATGATCCACAAGATTAAATGCTGCAGATAGGTCTAACAACAGTAAAATGCAGAGTTTCCCGAGTCCCTGATGGTGTCCATCTGGATTTTCAAATCAATGAGTTCCGTTTCCGTGCTATGATTGGGCCTAAATCCAGATTGTCTGGCTCCAAGGAGCGGGTTTTGTTTGAGATGGGCTTGGATTTGTAAATATGCTATTGTATCTATGATCTTAAGCAAGAACGGCACCGTAGTTATTGGTCGGTAGTTTGTGGGCACTGTCGGGTCAAGGGCTGGCCAAACTTCTTTAATACTGGCCGGGACCGTGTTTGTGTTAAAGGAAGCATTAACAAAGTGGGTAATAATATGGGTGAGGGTCGAGGCACATAATTTAACTAGGTGGGCTGGGAAGTTATCCCCTTTGCAATTAGAGGCTTTTAATTTGGCAATAGTATTGGTCACTAGTTCTTGGGTCACTGGGGTGAAGTGGAATAGCAGACTAGCCTTATCATTGGGTTTTGTGAGATTGATATCAGGGACATTTTTTTCAGCTAATGATTTTCTTGTTGTGTCTATTTTCTTTTGTAATAAAGCGATTTTAGAGGCTAGCACATCTTGAGTAGTGCTACGCCATTCTTTACTGGAGTTAGCCGAGGAGGTGACTAGGGTAGGATTTTCCAATTCTCTGAGAATGGAGAAAAGCTCTTTCGAGTTTGACGAGGCATTGCTAAAACGAGTGTTGTATGCATTAGCTTTATATGTGATAATTGCTGCTTTGTATACTTTGTTAGCAGCTTTAAAGGCATTAGCGGAGTCTGTGGTCAGAGCTTTTTTGTGGATGTGTTCAAAAGATTGTTTAGTTCGCCTTAGCGATACTAACTCGTCATTGAACCAGAAGCTCGTTCTTTTGTCAGCACGCTGCGTTTTAGATGTAGAGGGTGCTACCGAATCAATAGTGGTGGTGAGGCACTTGTGGTAGGTATCTGAAAGGATATAAACGGATGCATGTACCATTACTAGCATTGTTAAAGAAGACAATAAGTTTGGTGGATAGACTCTGTAACTTAAATCTATCCTAATGTTGTGATGTTAAGTCTCCTAATTTGGAAATCCTTGATGTGAGTCTAGAATACTATCCACCCGCTGTATCAATGTACATATATTGACATGTGTCAGGAAAATGTAAAGTACAAAAAGAAGAAAACAGCAGTGGTCAATGGTCCTACCTCTACTAAGTGTACACAAACATATATTTTTGTGCAGGTCTCAAGACGTCAAATGTGGCTCACTGCAATCCAACATATGGACGTCAAATTATAACAACATCACAAAAGAACAACAAACAGTACAAGATGTGGAAAAGTGTGTGTAAGTGTCAATTATGATTCATTGACAGTGCTTGTCTAAACATTAAATCAATTATAATACAGAATAAATCATGTGTTGATAAAGTTATTTTCATACAAAAACATATAAAAACATATGGTCCAGATGCAGGCTAGTTATTCAATAAGTCTGATGCACACTGGGAGAGGGAGGGTTTACGGAGTTACCCTTGGAGGAAAAAATAATTATTTAGAAAGAACAACAATTGTTCTAGGGACATGGGGTAAAAGATATCTTAGCCAACGTGGAAGATGATTGTTCAGCAAAATCTACAGACAGGGAAATGGACTAATTCTTGAGTTCCCTGTGCTCTTCACGTCTCGGCGGTCATTAACTGTACCAAGTCCGCCTTCATCAGGGCTCCAGGTCTGGGGACCCTGTGGAGAGGTACAAAAATGTAGTGTGAGTGGAATTATTGTGGGGTGCCAATAATTACTGGGCACTAATGGTAGGGGTATATTCTCACAGTACCAGTCATGTTGCTTACCTGCCGGTACTGAGATCCCAATTTCTCAGTTGCGGTCATCAATGGAGAGCAGGCCAGATGGCTGTGGTGGTCACATAGGTCCTAATGTGGTATGGTGGCCCATTGAGGTTCAAGGAGCAGGCCTGTCTTGGCAGGTGCAGGGGAGCTGATCTGGCATACGTAGTATCCTAAATATAAAGGATTGCAGTTAGAGAGGGCTATTGGACTTCTCTAATAGTTTGTAGGGATAGATATTAACTTAACATTACCTGGGAGAAATATTCTGAATTGCTTCCAGATATGAAGCTGCTCGGATCTGGTTATGAGAGGACAGTTCCTGCCTTAATCCCAGTGGCTACTGCTCCTGCAAAGTAAGCAGAGGCCAACGGCCAAGAGTAATTACTTACTTGGTCTGTTCACAGGCATTACGCCATGCCATAAACAAATGAAGCAATCACTGCTGCAGAGCCGCATGTCTGCAGTCAACAGGTACTAATGTATTGTGTATGGTGGGACAGCCCAGAGGGGGCAGCCTGGGGGGCAGCTCGCATAGTTCACACTTTATGTGTGCCAGATGGGCTCTTCGGTGGCAGGGCACATGCATTCTATCTGCCCCGCAATGGGCACTGAATATGTGTCAAGAAAGCTATTAAGAAACAGGGCACATGCGTTTGTGCTCGTTTAGGAACCACGGCCGAGTGTGCCGTGTATTAAACAAAATGCATAGCTCTCAATAGCGCAACTACTTAAAATGTCCCTCTAACACCGTGCTAGATTGTAGGAGTCCTTACCTGCTGGCACGGTCTTCTGCAGCAGACGAAGTGCCTGGTTTGGCGTCCGCGTCTAAAGATTAGAATTGAACACACGGGACCTGGCCAGTTCCTATTATGAAGTTGCCATGGTTCTCGCGCGTGCGGCTTGCCGATTTCTGAGTTGGCACAAATGGATTTCTATGAAAAGGCAAGGAAACCTACGGACAATGTGAGTGGAATGTTGCCTATTGTAAACAATGGTTCCCTCATTGCACTAGTAATTTGTGTAAAGTACACAACGTGTTTGAGCGATGGGACTCCGCCTTTGGATGGCGTCCTCGGCAACATGTTGTGAAGGAGTTGCTAAGGCATTCGCGTGTGCGTGGCAGCGTTGCTTCTGTCCATACTATGTCAGCCATGCCCCTAAGTGGGGAGAGAATTTGCCTAATCCCGATATAATCCATGTGCACTTGGGTTGAATTATATTGTAAAGCATCCACATGTGCCGGGTTCATATGGAAAAATTAAGAATGTGCTTCTGCGGTATCAGACGGGCTGCATGTCTCCAGGAATGGCGAGCTAAACCTTTACCGATGTTGAATAGTGGGAACCCGTCATAGCTGGATTGCACCAGGAGGTAAATCAGGTACTAATGTAGATCGCAGATCTTGATGCCTGAGTCCCTACCTTTTCTTATGGGGGGTAGTGGCAATCTGTTTATTAGTAGATTATAGGTTGAAAGATTTTGTTTAGGCCATGGTGGTATGTGTCTAAACGATGAATCCACCTGGATTCCTTTTGGAGGAGGATATGTTGAATATCTGGTCCTCCCTTTATTTTTTCAACCACCCACCAAAAAATATAATTTGGGCTATGGTTGGCGGCTAAAAAGTGTTCAACTAAAGGTGCTGTTAGATTTTTACATGTCATTTTTGATCTGTGTTCCAATATTCTGGTATTAACTGGCCTGGTGGTTTGTCCAATGTAACGTAAGCCACAAGGGCATTGGATGCAATAAATTACATTGTTGCTTTTCCAATTAGTTAAGTCCCTGAGGGTCCATTCCCGCTTGCCAATTAAGAAGGTTTTCATCTTCTTAGTAAACTGATAGGTGACACAGTTGCCACAAGGGAGGTGGCCCTGTAGGGGACGTAGCGTTTGTGGGCCACTGCCTAGTGTCTGGTTGGAAGAGTGAATGTACCAGATGTTCTCTAATGTTCTTTGCACGTTTATATGCAAACCTTGGAGGGGGTTCTTCCGATAAATTCAGTCGGGCTATATTCCAATATTTATTGAGATTTTCTTTATCTGTGAGGTATGGAAGCCATAAGTTACCACGCATGTGAGGCGGTATTCTGTGGTATCCGGATTTTCCTTTTGTGATTGTAGCAGAGCCTCTCTGTTGCTGTTACGGGCTCTTTTTTTAGCTTGTTCCTGTTGTCTTTTGGGATACCCTCGTGTTCTTAGTCGGGTAGACAGAGCTGCAGAATGTTTCTTGTAATCTTCAGTGGAGGAGCAGTTTCTACATATCTGTAGAAATTGCCCATAAGGCAAGTTGGCTTTGGTATGTTCAGGATGGTTACTATCATGAAGCAACAATGCGTTTCTGTCGGTAGGTTTACGGTAGAGATTACATTAGAGTTTACCACCTTTGTGTCAGATAATCAGGTCTAAGAACTTGACTTCAGAGTTGCTCTGGTCCTTAGTAAATTGTATATCAGGGTTGCATGATTTGAGCCATGTCCAGAATTGCTCCAATTGTGTCAGGGGGCTGGTCCAAATGAAAATGACATTGTGAATGTATCGATGCCAATGACCAACCTGCACCTTCCAAATGTTATGATCCGAGAAGACATATTTGTTTTCATATTTGGCCATATATAATATTGCCAAACTAGGGGCGACGGCTGCACCCATAGTGGTGCTTTCGTCTGCAGATATATTGAGTTATTGAATGTAAAAATGTTCTTGCATAACGCTATTGTCATTAATTCCAGAATGAAATTGGTAGGGGCCCTATGTGGTACTGGGTCTGTAGTGAGCCATTCCTGGTCACATTCAATGGCAGCTTCCTGAGGTATACTGGTATATGAGGACTTGATGTCGATACTTACCAGTACCTGCTCTTTTGGATTGAATTCCAAGCCTTCAAAAATCGTGATTGTATGGGTTGTGTCCCGTAAGTAAAATGGTGTTTTAATGCTAATCGGTTGAAGGAAAAAGGCAGCACATTTACAAAGTGGTCTGCAAGGAGACATGGGTTACCACTTGTGATCATATTGGTTGCTAGGGCTTTGCTAAGGATGGGGGCTAAGTTCTCAGCTGTGAGCTTGCGAATGTTTCTATTTTCATAGGTGTCCATTGCCTTAGACTTGGGAGGGCATATCTTGTTGCAAGTAAGGGTGAATTTTATACTATGGTGATCCGTCCAATAGGGGTGTAATCGACTCAATAGCTACCGTGGCATTGAGTGAGAGTATCTAATCCAGTGTTCGGCCCTTAATATGAGTGAGGGTCTTCACAAGTTGTGTGAAATTCACATCTTTAAGTGCAGTATGTAAGGCATCTGCTTTGTGGTCTTGCTTGTCATTAAAGCCTAGATTAAGGTCACCAAGGATAATGCATTTAGTATTAGGTTTGATATGCAGAGCTAATAGTAGAGATATGTCTATATCTGGATGGGTGTTGGTACTAGGTGATCTGTAAATCACCACGAAATTGATGGTGGTTTTCTGGTTAGTTGCGAATTTGACTTGGAGGAGTTCGGAACCTTCTATTTATTCAAGGGGGAAAGATCTTAATTGTAAGTTAATCTTAGCTATTATGGCTACACCACCTCCTTGAATATTGGATCTATCGGTCCTCAGGATGATATAATCTGAATCTGGTGGGATGGCAAGCGCTAGCAGAGGTCCAGATGCTTGGTGAAGCCAGGATTCTGTGACTAATAGGAGGTCCAATTGTTGTTCAATAATAAGGTCATGCATTTCAATGGCATGGGCTCCTAGTGACCGGGCATTGATAAGGGCACCTTTAAACTTTACTGGAGTCTCAATTTTGGGTGCAGTGGTGGTGGTCATAATATGTGCATCTGGGGAGTTGGGACTATAATCACTTCAAGTATATTATGACTGGAGGAGGATCTATTTATATAGATTGATTTTGAAGCCTGTGAGGAACTTTTTATATGTGGACATTGGAGTTCACCTTGAGCGTGGGAAACGCAAGGTGTTGTCCAATTCAAAAACGATGTGTCAAACATATTGGAAGCATGTGATCAGTATGTAATCAACTTGATTGAAAATCCAACGAAGGTGAAGAAGGCCATGATGGAGAATGATTGGATTTCCACAAAAGCAAGATTCAGTGATCTTAAATCTTTTGAATCATTCCCAGTCATAGATATACGAAAAGGTCATGTTTTGCCATATCTGCAGCACTTCCCCAATGCATAATGAAGAGCCAATCTATTGAGATTATGTTTGTACTTGGTTGAAACAAAGGAGATTCAGAAATTCGGCAGGCAGGTAGCAATTTCTGAGGGGGATAGTGACATATGTGGGGGGGGTCAATGACACAAACCTTGAGAATGTTCTGCTTGAATGTGTTGCCACAAAATCCTTAATAATACAATATTTCTCAATGTTTGTGGATAATGAAGCCTGGTTAGAAACTGAGGACTTTTGGTGGAGGCTATCGGCAGGAAAGGAGATGTTTTTATCAATGGGTATCTTGTGGTGTTTGAGTGAATTAGGATTTATTAAGTTATGATTGTTTTAGAAGGGGTTTGAAAAGAATGATGGAAAAGTTATTTTTATAAATGTGACTAATGTGTATTGTCTTCCACATTATCAATTTAATTGTGGTTAGAAAGGAATGATAGAAAAAGTTATTCTATGAATAGGTGTAGCTTACATTTTCTTTCCCCTTTTTATATGAAATTATGTTAAATGTTACTGATTTTGTATACTGTGAAAAGTCAAATTTTGGCTAAACACAAACAAAAAAATAAAAAAATGATAGGGTACATTTGACAGCATTTCTATTTCTGTTGTCCTCCTAAGGCTAGGGTAGCCAACTGTCCTATTTTTGACGGGACTGTCGCAAAATGACAGGTTGGGTCCTGTGTTCTGCAGACCCCCTCAGCGGGTCGGCAAAAGTTCTGCTTTTACTTCGGGCTGCCTTTGAGCGGGTCTGCAGGACAGGGTACCCAACTTGTCATTTGGGCCTTTCCAAGACTCATACTTTCGTATGGACGTGCAAATGTCCTGCCTCCTTGCATTTAGCAGTCTCGATCCAGGCCTCCTTTTTGTGCCAGCAGATCGAGCTACTGCCGCCACTCTTCCGTGCTGTTAACTTGCTGAAACACTGCTAATACTTTGTGGGATTGCGATGGTCATGTTTACAGTTTAAAAACGTGCCCATCACCTCACCAGGACAAACCATTAGCATTGCAATGAAGCTGGCTCTTAGAGCATTTACAGACTTTCACCAATTGTTTAAATGACAATTTGGGGTGGGCCAAAGGTGACATAATTGCCGCTGTGTGCGTGATTTCAGAAAGTTGGCCACCATACCCGAGGCTGCCTCTCTACAACATAAACCGCCCACCCCATCTCCCCTCTCTCTCATTACCCCCATCCACCCACCCCACTCCCATTCTCTCTACCCATGCCAGCCCCATCCCCATTATGTGTGCTGGTTGGGTTTTGTTTGGGCTATGTTGGGCTACTTTTCCAGAGAATGTTTTGTTCTCCTCTCAACCACCCACAATCCCCACCCTTCCTACCCTATCCTCAGCCCCACCCTCACTACACCCACCCACCCTATCTCCACCCTCTCTACCCTAAATCCATCCACCCTGCCCCCACCCTCTCTACACCCACCCTCTCTACCCCCACCCTCCCAACCTAACCCCACCCCAAAGCTCTCTACCAAATACCCCACACTTCCTACCACCACCCCAACTCGCTCTACCCTCACCCACCAACTCCACCCCCACTCTCTCTACCCCCACCACCCATGCTACCCCATGCTCTCTACCACCACCCACCAAGTCTACCCCCACCCACCCTACCCCATGCTCTCTACCAACACCCAACCTACCCTCACACTCTCTACCCCAACCAATCCACCTTACCCCCACTCTCTTTAACCCCACCGACCCTTTCTCTAGCCTCATCCACCCAACTCCCACTCCCTCTACCCGCACCCTCTCTACCCCCTCCACCCCATCCCAACTCTCTCTGAGGCCACCTGCCCACAATACCCCCACCACCCTCCTTCCTTCATTTCTACCCCCACCCACCCTACTCCCTTGCTCTCTAAGCCCCACTCACCCACTTTACCCCACTCTCTCTACCCCCACCCACTCTACCCCCACTATATCTACCCTACCTCTACTCTCTCTACCATCACCAACCCTTCCCCCACTCACTCTAACCGCACACACTCACCCTACCCTCAGGCACTCTACCACCACCCACGCATCTTACACCCACTCTCTTTAACCCCACCCACCCTACTCTCTCTAGCCCCCCACCCTACCCCCACTCTCTCTACACCCATCAACCCTCCTCTCTCAAACCCCAACAACCCCACACTCTCTACTACCACCCACCCACCTCCACTCTCTCTACCCCAACCCACCATACCCCCAAGCTCTCTACCCCACTCTCCCTACCCCCATTTCTTCTATGCCCACCAACCTCACCCTACCCCCAAGCTCTTTATCCCCAACCACCCATCACTCACGCTCTATGCCACTTGCCCACCCTACTCCCACTCTCTTTACTCCCACCCACTCTACTCTCGCTGGACTCATCCACCCACCTACCCCACCCTCCCAAACCCCACCCACACTCCCAAACCCCTGGCTTTCTACCCCAAACCACACACACTACCCCAACTCTCTCTAGCTCCACCCTACTCTACCACCACTCTATCTACCCCCACCCACACTACCTCTAAACTCTCTACCACCAACAACCCTACCACCACTCTCTCTAACCCAACCCAACCCCCACTCTCTCTTACTCTACCCACACATCCTGCCACCCTGCTCTCTTCCCCCACCAGCCCACCCTCCTGCCACTTTCTTTAAACCCACCCACTCTACTCTCTCTAGCCCCACCCACCCTGCTCTAGGTAATGCCACCCACCCCACCCTCTTTAACCCAAGTCACCCACCCTACCCCTACCGACCCTCTCCACCTCCACCCACTCACCCATCCTTCCTACTCCCACCTACCCTACCCTGACTCTCTCTACCCCCACACTCTCTACCCCACCCTCTCTAACTCCACCTACCTCACCCCAACTTTCTCTACCCACACCCACCCCCACCAACCGAAAGCTCTCTATCCCCACCCACCCTATCCCCATGATCTTTACACCCACCCTCCCTATCCCCACTCTACCCCCAAGCACCCTACCCCCATGCCCTCTGCCTGTACCCACCCTAGCCCCAGTCCCTCTACACCACTCACCCACACTACACCCTCTCCTTACCCCCACCTGCCCTACCCTCTCTATCCTCACCCGCCCACTCTACCCCCACCCTCTCTACCACCACCACGCCGCGACTCTCTTTAGCACCACCCACCCACAATACCTCCACCCACCCTACCCCCTTGCTCTTTACCCCCACCCACCCATTTTACCCCCATTGCTTTCTACCCCACCTACCCACTATGCCACCACTCTATCTACCCCCACCCACCCTGCCTCCACTTTCTCTAACCCCATCCAACCCCCACTCTCTACCCCCATTCTCTCTACCCCCACCCCCCAACTCTACCCCATGTGCTCTACCCCACTCATCCACCCTACCGCCACTCTCTTTACCCCCACTCACCCTATTCTCTTTAGCCCCTCTCACCCTACCCCCACTCTCCCTCCATCCACCCATCCTACTCTAATGCCACCCACCCCACCCTCTCTACTGCAAGTCACCCACCCTACCCCCAACCTCCCTCTCTACCTCCACCCAATAAACCTCCTTCATCCTACTCTTCCTACTTCCACCCACCAACCCTACCCCAACACTCTCTACCTCCACCCTCTCTATACCAACCCTCTCTATCTCCACCTTCTCCACCCTATCTCTCTCTACCCCACCCACACCAGCCCTATTCTCTCTACAGCCATCTACCCCATCACCCTTTACTCCCACCCACCCCACTCGCTCTAGACTCACCCACCCTACCCCCACTCTCTCTACCACATCCACCCTCCCAACCACCTTGCTTTCTACCCCCACCCACCCACTCTACCCACACTCTCTCTACCCATCCACTCACCCTACCTCCACTCTCTCTACAATCAACCACCTGCTCGGTCCCTATTCTCTATACACCCATCCTACCCCACTCTGTCTTCTCCTACCTGTCCTCCCACCCCTGCTCTCTTTACCCCCACCCACCATAGTCTGTCTAGCCCCACTTACCCTACCACCACTCTCTTTACCCCACCCACCATGCCCCACTCTGTCTACCCCCACACACCCTACTCTCTCTAACCCTTCCCACTCTCTCTAGCCCCTCCAACCCACAATCTCCCACTCTCTCTAATACCACACCCACTCAAACTACCCCCTCTCATCCTTAATCTCCCACTCTCACTTAATTACTTACCCTCTCACTCTCACCCTTTCTCACTCTAATTTCCTCTTGCTCATCTTGAATGGAACCCTCGCTCAATCACTTCATTCCTTGTTCTATTCCCCGTCTCATTCTATTGCACACCTGCAAAATTGCTGTACTGTTTCCACCAACTGATATCCTGGCATTACCAGGATATTACGGGTGGCAGAGACAACAGTACATTTCCATTCCCTGGGGTGGTACTCCATGGATGGGATTGCCGGAAATTACCAGCACCGGTAGTACCGGTGCTTGTGTTTCCAGCATTTATTTGCCTGCAGGGGCCTGAACTCCCTGCAGGTCAGGCTTGCCAGTAGATTACTGCCCCCACCAGCAAACTTGTGTCTCCCTGGTGTAGAAAAAATACTGGTGCAAGAATTACCCGCTTTTTTCCAGCATTTTTTCCCATCTGGGAATTTATAATGAGCTCCACAATCTACAAATTCTTTGTGTAGTGAATACCTCTGTCCTGGGACTAATAATCACCAATGTTTCACAAAGATTGAAATGAAAACGCATATAAAGACCTCTCGATGTAGACAGGTCTATATATTAGCACATGTGTTCTTTTTACCATCGATATACCAGGAGGACCTTGTTTTTGAGGTAGCAAAGCACACATAAACTTAGTTTTATAATGATTATTAATAGTATTTTAAGGAAATTATCATAGATTGCATTAACCTCCTCTCTAGAGCCCTTGGGGTTAAGTCACGAACAGCAGAATCATCTGCAGACGGGAAAGTGTTAAATATCCTTATCCCCAATTTCAGAGGAACCCCTATCAATAATTTACTTTTAAAACCTGACAAATAAAGCAGAAAAAAACATCAGAGTTGTAGGGCAAACCCGTTGCTCCCTTTATTAGAGTCATAGGGAAATCATTTTTAATGTTATCCTGACAGCCATACTTCACGACTGAGACAGAATCCCATCTGCCCAACGGACAAAGGAGCTCTGTCTATACCCAGATCTGCCAAATGAGCCCAGAATATTGCTATGCCCAACGAGTTGAAAGCCTGAGCTAAGTCATTAAAAGCAACATAGAAATTAGATTGCCTAACCTTTGTATATTTGTATATCAGGGGTTCCAATAAGACACAGTGGTCCATTGTTGATAGCCCACGCTATATCCAGCTTAAAAACATGCAATAAAATGTAGAATATATTCATAACTCAATTTTCGAAAGCAGCCATGTTCATATCCCTGGCCCGAGGAATCTAGTAAGGTGATTGGACAATATCACCCTGGATTGTTGCTTTCCTTTTGTGAGTAGAGACTATAACGCCTTACGATGTCACTCAACACACACAACTGAGCTTTTTCAGTATCACTGGTGAGACTAAATCCGCACAGACCAGTGTAAAAAAAACCTCACATTTTTTTAGAGGTAGTTTGTCATCACTGGTACAATTATATCAGTGATGTCATCAATGACATTTGTGATGTCATCTTTGATGTCCTGGGTGTTAGTCTTAGCAGTGCATGGTGGTGGCACGTGTTATGGTTGTTTAGCTTACCATAACTGGAAAATTTCTGGGGTTTTTTGATTTTACTTGAAACCATAACGTCCCTTCACCAAAGTTTTTTCTTTGAATTTCATAGGTTTTATTAGTCCAACATAACCATAATGTCCCTTTAACAAAGTTTTTTTAGTGATTTTCAAAGGTTTTTATTAGTGCAATTTAACCATAACGTCCCCTTAACAAAGTTTTTTCATTGAATTTCATAGGTTTTTATCAGTGCAACTTAACCATAACGTCCCTTTAACAAAGTTTTTAATTGAATTTCATAGGTTTTTATTAGACCAACTTAACCATAATGCCCCTTTAACAAAGTTTTTTCAATGAATTTCATAGGTTTTTATTAGTCCAACTTAACCAGAACACCCCTTTAACAAAGTTTCTTCAATGAATTTCATAGGTTTTTACCAGTACAGGCTATTTTCCAACAACTTACTAATATCATACTTACCCAATATAGCGATGTGTGTGGCCAATTTACAAAGTGTCACCTTAAAACTCTGCCATTTCCCACCTTCTGTAATCATTGTTAACACTTCCATACACTTTTTGCAACTATTTCAACTAGTTTTGCATCCGTAGACGCCTACGAACATCTGACCTTCTGGACAGTGCCACATGACCATACGCTGGCGCGTGGCATGATGACGTGTTCGAGAACCCGTCTGCACTTCACGATCAGATCTCTGCTTCGCAGACAGTTCAGAACTGCTTTTTCTACTGATGTAGGAACTTTAAACTTCAAAATTTCCCTGGCACAGCTCCAACACCTATTCCTACTCATTATCCATTAACAATCTAGTACACAGTACATACTTGTAACAAAACTGCTATTTATCTTAAAATGGCATCAACTAATGCCATCCCTCCTCCCCAAGATCCACCACCACTGCTGTAATCAAGGAGCATGAGAAACACTGCCCCCTACCTTAGAAAAACCAACACGCAACATTTTCCCTTGTCCACATAGCCCTCCATATTAGTGTTTGGTTCCTATTCCCTCATTTTCCTCCCCACCTTTCGTTCTCAGCTCTCCTGCCAAAAAAAAAAATACATCCAAAAACAACAAAAGACATATTCCTTTAGGAACCACCTTTCACAGTTAAAAAATAGAACTAAAAAAAAAGTATAGACTCATCTACTTTATATTTCTCAGTAAAGTACATAGACTCAATAAGATTTTCCAACATATCCATTTGCATTTTGTGTTATGCTAATGGGAATATTGGGGCGTTCAGCCTCCGTTCCAGGGACTGGAACAGTGGATACTGGCCCAGCAGCCCAAGTTATCAGCCCAAGCGAAGCGAGGGTGGATAACGAGGTGTCTGGACCATTATCCCCCCATTCCAGTATCTGAAATGGGGGATCAAGGCCATTAGCACCCTAGGTTCCCAAAGTTGGAACCCGGGGTGCTAAAAAAGCGGATTTTTCTTCCTACGTCCCGGTGTAGGAAGGAAAATCATTTTCCAAAATGGCCACCATGGAAAGGGAAGGCGAGGGTTCCATACAGGGCCCCTCTTCGCTTTCCATGTCAGCCTGCAGAAGGCAAAAAGCGAACCCTATGACCATATTACCACAAGCATATTTTTCTTCCCTTTCAGATCTATCCTAATTTCGAATAGCTTTACCACAAAGCCAGTCCCAGGTGGACATGGCCACTTTAATCCTATGTTTTGTCCTTTGTGGTCATGACCAGTAGCCAGATTTTCCAGATCATTACCTTATTCCATGACCCGGACAATCTGGCCAATGCCCATGGCCAAAGGCTACCCCTCAGTCACTAAAGATATACTGCTATTTTTTTTAGCGACATTATGACACTTGTCAAATAATAAAACACTGGCACATTTGAAAAACCATGCTTGTAGGTCCTTGCCAATGCTCCTTACGCAAGTTTGCAGGAAATCCACCCATGTTTTATTTTTTCAAAAGTGTCAAATGTATGCACATACAATCATCATATAACCTAGCCCCCACTTGACAAAATCCATAGAGTTTACAAAAACATCTATATCTAGATCTATAATCTTTTCGCAAACCTTTGTGTACATTTGTCAAATGGCACCACATTTATAAGCTTTTACAATATTTTGGGACCCCCCCTCTAATTTTGCTACCTCTTGACAGAATCCCACCAAACTTTGAAAAAACATGTGAATCTAGATCTATTATGAGTTTGCCAAATGAAGTGTAGATTCGTCAAATGGCACCTCATTTATAAGCCTTTACATTATTTTGGGACCCCCCCTCTAATTTTGCCCCCTCAGGACAGAATCACACCAAACTGTGCATACCCACTCAGAATCAGGTCAGAAATATACATGCAAAATTTCATGCAGTTCCATTAAGTGGTGCCATGGTTATAAGCCATCCAAGAACTGCATTTCACCAACCCTGTAATGCTGAGGTGTTTGGCAAAAAACACCTGTTTTTTTGTTTCTTGCAGCCATATCCCATCCCATACTCATCACCCCTCACCTCCCCAGAGATTATTTGATAAGTTTGACAAGTGCAATGTTGTGTTTTTTAATATGTTTTTACTGCGATGTCCGTGGACACAGGCCGCTGTCCGCGAATCCAAGATGGCGGGCGTTTCCAAAAATATGACGCACTTCACGCTCTTCACCATCTAATCAGTGAACACGTCGCATGCCGATTAACCAATCGGTGTCCTGTCCTCGGAGCGAACAGGGAAGTTTGTCCGTGGACCGGACATAGATATGACTCATTTTTTGTAACCTACTTTTTGGTCGTTTTTTTTTATAAAACTACTGGACGGATTTTCACGAAATTTAATAAAATAACGCTTTTGGGACCAAGCCGCTGCTCCTGCCGCAAATTTGGTGAAAATCCGTCCAGCGGTTTGGGCTGTAGGCGTGAGCAAAGTTTTTTCCCCATTCAGTCTATGGGAAAAATAAATTTTGGGACCCCTCCTATAACTTTGCCCTCGCTCGACCAAACCTCACCAAACTTTGCAATTCAGAGTGGGCCATATACTTTTTTTGCAAAGTTTGGTGTGGATTCGTCCAGGGGGAGCAAAGTTATAAGCCACCCAAAAAGTGCTCTTCCTATGGGTTTAGCAACTTAACCATAACTACACGGCCACTACTGTGGCCGTGTAATATATACATATCATGTAGTTTCTAAGTACATAAATCACACTGGGATTGGTGTTCATAACATTTTTCACACCATTCACCCTGCCATTACAATGGTTGTTACATTGAACCTCATGCACTCATTGAAACAGCCTTAGGAATTGGTTGTGAGGATGAAAGGGCGGCAACACCAGCCACTTCATTGGGGTCCAAGGCCCATAAGCACAAAGATCATGGGTGCGTGCAGTACAGGCCAGTCCATCTAATCTTCAGACTGGGGGGTGGGTGGGTAGTCTTCCTTGCACTTAATGCAGGGAATAATAAATATGGCGATGATAGCTTCTCGGGTCAGACACCAGCACCAGTTCAGCCGCCTGTAATCAAAGGGCCCATTGGTGTTGTATAGTGGGGTGGGATTTTTACACATTTGCAAGGCAGTAACGTTTCATTTAAATCGTTATCTGCAGGTATTCATGAATTGGTTGCAATACCAAAATAAGCAGGCACAGGCACCATGAAAAAGTGTTACACATTCACAAATCAGGATTTGTGACTTTTCACAACAATCCGGTTGCATTATTATTAGGAATCATCTGTGGCATTTTAAAAAACAAAAGGGCAAGGAACATTCATCAAAACTGCCAGTGGCACCGTGCACAAAGTAATGAAACCACATTTCATTGGCTCACACAACAGGCCTCACTGGAACACCAGAGTGTCCCTTCTAGCATTGCCCACTTGCCCAGAGAGCAGGGCAGGCCGGAGTGTGGGCCGGAAGCTCGAGCAGTGAGATGATGGCGGGCAGTACTCTGCTGGCAGTCGCTTCACGAGCAGCTCTGCACGCGAACGCTTTCTCTTGACTAACCGTCATCGGGGAGGGCCGCCATGCCAACAAGTCGATTTAGAAGCTGCTATTGAGGGCATTGGAAACGAGGTCTTTCCAAGCCTTGATCACGCGGGACAGAGCCTGAAACACGAGAATGCGCACAGCGTTTCCTCAGCTCTTTCGGTTTTGGAGGCTGAACAGAAAATGTACTTTCAACATAAATATTCCCTCTTTTTTCTTTTAGCACCATGAGGTGAAGGAATCCAACAGGATTACTCTTTTGAACGGCTTTCCAAAGGCTTAGGTTTTGAAAGGCCAACTTTAGGGAACAGCTGGGCTGAAAGAGGAGAGCGCGTGGTGAGTGTTTCCTGGCAGGAAGTCGGCGCTGTTCCGGGACTGCGTGCACGCTCCGCAATGGGCTGTTAGAGGTACAATTAATGTGTGAGTGGCCCCAGCAACCCCTTATCATCAATATAAATCCCGAGAGCTCTTCCACTGTGGTACTTTCCCCTTCACATTTCTTTATAAAAGTAGATGTTATCTGAATATTGTTATTTCTCGTCACATACTGATGGACAATGTGGAAATGGAATCCATGGCTCCCGCTCTGAGAGCGCACAGACGTCCTTGGAGTCCAAGTCCTCCCTCCATTACTCTGCTTTGGATACACTGTGCAGAGACTCGCCAAATTTGCAAAGTCATATATCCTACAAGTTGGCCTGCAATAATCAGCTGTTTTTCCTGTTTCTTTATACGTAACCTCTTATGCATAGCTCTCAACCATTTGTCTCGCAAAGGCGGGTGAAATCACCCGATTTTGTTTTTGGCGGGTGAGACGCCCATTGGAATGAATGGGCGTGCAGGAGGCTTGGCGGGTGAGTCAGCCCTTTGCAAGGCGGGTGACACCCGCCAAAAGCGGGTGAGTTGAGAGCTATGTCTTATGGGTTGAGTCTTATACTCACAAGCATGTCCGAGTCTGCCTTAATTGAGAATGGCCGCCTATAACATATAGATTCTCTTTACGCTCAGGCTGGCCGATAGGGCAATAGGCCCAGGGACGAAGCAAAAACAGAAAATGCTGGTGTGGACCAGTTTCTTTTGGTCAAAGTGGGTCACTTTCTTGGCTAATTTGGGCCAGTTTGATGAGTTTATACACTCTGCGGCTGGTAGTTTTGACCAGTGTTGCTTAATGAATATTCCTTAAAATGCACAATTTGCATCACACTTCATCAAAGAACTCCCCCCTTGGGTACTACTCAAACAGTGTCACATGAGGAATGAATAGTCATTTGCAACTGTGGGCCACTTTTTCATTGCTGCCCGAGACAATGTTATGGCCCAGTCCGACCCTGTTTATGCTCCCCTCGGAACTGACTGCATTGGTCACAGTGCCTCCTGACTGTGGTAGCCAGGTGCCTAGAGATGGCAATATGTTGCAAGCAGTGCTGGACAGCACAATTAACAAAGCACAATAAAATGGGTGCCCTCGTGTATTATGTTTGCGGCTTCTGCCTGCCCTGCCTTTGCATCAGCCTAGCCCTGGACAACCTCTGTGTCAGCCCTTAAAGCAACAGCCCCATTCACATTTCTGCAGCATCCATTTTTTTCCCTGCATGTGCCCTGGCCAACATGTGCTCCTTCAGACTGTAGGGGATTTGCAATTTATCTGCTGTACTTGCTCTACCATCTGCTGGTCCAGCATCTGTTCCGTGAAGGTGCACATACCAACCGGATCAGGTCCACTCTGCTGCACCTGATCCTTGCCTGCTGCCAGGACTGACACCATTTCCAGAATATTCTACATCATATGGCCCTGGGCATCAGCCTTGGGGCCTAGTAGTGACATTGCCGCAGATGGAAGGGTGGCTGGGGCTGGCATCCACTCATGAGTGACAGCTGTCTGACAGGCTGGAGTGTGGGGTCCCTGCCTCACTATGTAAGGATGAGACACTTCTAGCCATGGCATCGCCACATTATCCTTTAAGCTCACCACCCACAGTATGTCTGTCGGCCTCAGTCTTGAAAGTACGCGTGTGCCCCTGGTACAGATGTTGGGTTGTGTGCTCATATTGGCACCATGGATATCTGAGAGACGGGTTGCAGTGGTAGGTGTGAGTTGTGGGGCATATGATTGGAGATACCTGTATCCTCTTAGGTACATTGGGCAGGATTGCTTACCCCCAACACAATGGTGTCTTCTGTGGCCTTTCTCCATCGTGTCCTGCATTTGACCTTTAAGTGAAAATATGAACTCAGGATGCATAGTGGCACACATGTGTTAACGTTTTAGGCCATTGTACATGGCCGCAATTTGTTGTTACGGGCAGTGAAGTAACTTTACTGAAAATGTTGGGGGGGACATGACATCTGAATGAAAGGGGTGGGGTGAAGGGAGGGCAGATGGTGGCTCTGAGGGATCATTTCGTCCAAATTGTTTAAAAGAAATTTGGACGAATGGTAGATTTGACTGAATTGGGTCACTGCCATTAGTTCGTAGCCGAAGATACCGAACATGAAGAGCAGTGGTTGAAGGGGTGGCCCCCTCAGCCTATGTTCAGTATTTTTGGCTTTAGCGGTTGCAGGGGTCTCCCCCGCTTCCTCAGCATTGGTGGCAGGGGACCCAACAAAAAAATATAAGAAAAGGGACGCTGCAGCATCAGATCCAACCCGCATTAAAGGGATGGTCTGACGCTGCATCTGACGCTGCAGGTTACAGGAGGGGCCGCGCATGGAGAAAAGGTAAGTGGGGGGGGGGTTTATGGGTGTACTGGTGGTTTGAGGGGAGATGGGTTTGGTTTTTTGTACCGAGGTAAAAACTTATTTGCAGCGAAAATGACTACAGTTAATTTCCAGTCACACATGCTGATTCAGATGATTTTGTTTGTTTAATAGTTTTTTGGAGGATCAATATTTGATTTACATTTTCTATTGCCTTTTATACGGTGTCCAGTCAAAGGATCGATTACAAAAAGCTCGAATGCAAAAGGTGAGAGTCAATAGGGTCGAAAACCAAAGGTTCGAAAAAAAATGTATTTATATATTTATTTTTGGGTTTCCGTGTAGGTAAAAAAAGTGGTTTTTACCACAAAAAAAAATATATATAAAAAAATTAAAAAAAAATTCGAACCTTTTGTTTTCGAGACTATTGACTCAAACCTTTTATCATTCGACCCTTTGCAGTCGATCCTTTGACCTATAACCCTTTTATACCATATGAAGACTACCTTCCAAATGAAACATTATTTTAGTCTTTATTCAGTTTCTATGGAAAGCAAACATGTATAAAAAACCCACAGGTTTTTGGCAGTTGTCTTTATGTTTTTACCATAGACCAATGGTATCTGTAGGTTGGCGAGATTGCAAAGTATCAGAGAGATGAGGGGACCAAATAATTCAAAAATTCTCCTAAATAGTAGTACGTGGAGTGGTTTACATCATCCTCAACTCCAAAACGTACAATCATGGAAATCCAAAAACCTCTTCTTGTTTGATTCATAAGAGGATAGAGCTGCAGGCTGGCGGCAAATTTTTATGAATTCATCAATCCTTCATTCTCCAAGTTGCAGCCCAATGATAAGCCGACCGGTTTCAGTGGTTTTCAACGGTTACACCACTTTCATCAGGGCTGGTGAAGTCAGCATTAGTTCATCTGCTGTCTTCGTAAGTTGTGATACAGCATAATGTGGCTTATTCTAGAAGGACCCACGTCATAGTCAGTGTTCTCCACTTGTAAATGCTGATCCTTGATTCAAGAAGCAGAACTTCAATCTTCCCGAAAAGGCTGTTCTTAGGTAAGCCAAATGTCGTACAACCTGACAGGATGTATGCTTTAAAATGAAACTTAGAAAGCTATTCTCTGTATTTTCCATGAGATTCAGTTGTATCTTCTATGTCTCGTTTCCTTCCTCCTTTGATGCTGCTAACTTGGAAGATTCGATTGTCTTCCCTTCAACGCCCGGATGTGCATTAATTTCCACCGTGATTTTGTATGTCGGTCAAACAACCTAAATCCCTGAGGGATAACACTAAACTACTACACCACAAGAGTCCATTGCTGATGCTCTCTTATAACTCTCATAAGACTGGTGGCGTATCTTTAATTCAATTGGGCCCCCACATATCTTCAGCTAGCCTGCCATCCACCCTGTGACACAACATAACATTGACAAACTTAATTCCACTAGAACATACAAACAATGCATTATTTATCATTCATTCAGACACAAAAGTCAACACACATATGCTTGCACACACTCTCACTCACACAGAAATCCACCCAGCACCGCCACTAAAATACACTGTGTGCACACAACATTTATATGTACATTTACAATAACACATGGAAAAAGTGACGCAACCTCCATTGAGCAGACCAGACTTTATCACCCCCTGATACCTGAAATTTTGGGCTATGTTGACTTGACCTAGCTGAACTATAATGCTGTTGCCGAAAGGACCAGATTCACTGGAATGTCGGCAATTTGCCTGATTTTTCCTTTCATTCAAAGGCAGAAACCATTGGTTAATGCAGTACAGTGGGTGACCAAGTATAAATGGTGTAGATTTTTAAATCACTTGACACAAAAGGACCAAGGAAAAGGGTCTCAAGCTAGTGTGTACCATTATACATTCACACAATAGAACTCATGTTAATTAATTCTGTGGGGATATTTTCACAAAATATTTTAATTTTTGTTTTTAGTTCGCCCTCTAGAGAGGTATTTGGGATTACTTCAAAATAGGCTGCTTCATAGATGAAAAAATAGTAATTTTATTTGATTTCTCTATCCACAGGGTATAAAAAGGAGGTACAGATCAACATATTTCTATTGAATCTCCTGTATTCCTCTTCTGTTCTGATCTTTCTCATGATTAGTTTTCAGAATCCAGGTTAGAGGTTATTAAATGATTCCCATCTTTTTGATGGGGAGTCCTGAATCAGGGAGCCCAGGTGGGTTTTGAATTCATTGTTTTACTCGTCTGGCACTCTTCCTGATATTTGAAGCCTACCGGTTTCTGTGGCACAAGGGCCACATGCATCAGGGCTGGACAGACACTGAAGGGTTAGTGTGTCGATGTCGATGTCTAGATAACTGGTTGTATCGTGCCAGGGAATCCCACCTGCAGATGAGGCGGGAACAAGAGGGAGGGGGGACAAAACGAGGAGAGTGAGTGGTACCATGATGATTTTTGAGCAGTGTCACAGACGTTTATCAGTGCTCTCAAGATGAAAATTCAACCTAGGTCTTACCTAGTTATAGGGGTCCCCACGAATATCCGTGTGGTTGGAAGGAGAGAATTTATACTTCCCACGAAAAGCAAGAAGCTATTGTCATGCTCTGGAATCTGGAAAACAAAGAGGGAAGTGATGTTTTAACCAGAGAGGGCGGACAGTAGTGTAATATATCACAAGTAGTTAAAATTAGTGCTTATTAGGAGGGGTCATATTCAAATTAACCCACAGCATATTTTCATTCATGGAGCTCCGAGGCTAGACATGTTTACGCTAGACAAGTGTCAATAAGCATAGCGTATATGGCTTATTATGCAGTGCCAGAATCCCCTGGGGTAAACCAACCAACGGAGAGTACTGGCAAATGGGAAGCGAAACTGTAGGGCAGAAGGGTCCACTAATCGACCTATTGAATTTCAGAGCCCATAACGAACAAAAATGGGGGGCAGGGACAGAAGTCTGTGCCTGCACGGTAAATTCAGCTTTTCCTCATGTCATGCTCAAGATGGACTTACCTTCGCCGCTTTGAAAATATCAAGTAGGGGAGGGACGGCTCACAGCGGACGATGCCGGTCCGTGCGCGGATATGTTCGGGCCTTCGCGTAGGTACTGTCGCGTCTAAGTGATGTATTAAACAAAGCGTCCACAGCACCGGGGCAACGGCCAGGGACACAAAGGAGGGACTAGTTTGCAGAGTAAGTGTAGGTGCCGTTATTCGGGCACCACATTAGGCTCAACATAGTAAGGGCATCATTATACGTGGAGCAAGGCCCCAAAGTACGGCGGGTTATGAAAGGGAGCAAACAGTCAAATAATTCCTGAAAAGACCTATATCCATGCTAGTGGAATATATGGTTAAGACGTACAATTCGTCATGCCATGTATAACTCTGCAGGTCCTGATATCTAGGGGACAGAAGTGTGTGAAAGCTTAAAAGCTTGCTAAAAGCTAGCTAAAAAGCTAGGGGGCGCTACAAGATTTGACCTCACATAATTGCCATAGCCCAATACATTTGGTGGTATCACATAAATAATATCACATTATTTACAGACTAGTATATATATAATCAAATGCAGTGAAGATGGTTTTTCATAAAGTGGCCAGAGTGTGCCAGCTAGTTGGTTCGTTCAAGCCGGACTTGTCTGTTTGTAGGCGAAAGATCCATAATTGTTCTCTTTTGAAGAGTAAATCATGAATGTTCTCCCATCGCTTAGGGACATTGACTTTTTCAATGACTGTCCATCTGACATCGGTTGCTTCATGCTGGTGTTGGACAAAGTGAGTTATCATGGGGGCAGTTAGTTTTTTGGTGCGGATACATGACCGGTGTTCAGCCAGTCTAGTTTTTATAGACCGGGTGGTCATACCCACATATTGCTTATTGCAGGGGGAGGTTATTAAGTAAATCACGTTCTTACTGTTACAGTTTGTGAAGTTTTTCTGCAGCCATGGGTAGCGCCAGCCAATATCGATAGATGTGGTTCTGGTAGTTTCCGCACATGCGCTGCAGGTGCCACATGGCGCATGTCCCGTGGGTTTGGCCTGGTTCTATAAGGTAGCAATGATGGGTTCCCTTGGTTCTTTATAGGTGTGGATCAACGAGTCTCAAAGGTTCTTCCCTCGCTTAATTGCAAATCTAGGTTTCTCAAGATTTGATTCTCCCACATTCAAGAGTGGCCATAGTTTAATCACTTCTTTTTTAATTTTGTTGGTTAAGGGTGAAAAACTGAAAATCGCAGTAATTTTCTCTTCTTGATCTGTCTTTCTGGTATGCTGTTCCAGAGTAGTCTCTCTTGGAATGTTTTTTGCTCTTTTTTTAGCTCTCTTTATCATGCGTCTGGGATAGCCGCGATCCCGTTACTTGCAGTAGAGTTGACTTGATTGTTGTTCATATGCCTGCATTGTTGAGCAGTTCCTGCGGTATCTCAGGAATTGTCCAAAGGGTAAGTTGTTTCTCAAGGAGGATGGATGATAGCTCGTATATTTCAAAAGAGAATTCCTATCTGTAATTTTGTTATATACCTTGGTGTTTATTTGGTTGTCTTTTATCTCCAGGTTCAAGTCCAAGAAATGTACTGACGTTTTACTATGTGTTTCAGAAAAAGTTAGAAAAGGATTCTGTTTGTTGAGCCAGGTCATAAAAATGATGAGTTCTTGTTCATTGCCATGGAAAATCATCAGAACGTCATCGATATATCTCTTCCACAGTTTTATATATGTGCCCCATGGGTTGGTGATAGGATAGATCGTCTTCTCTTCAAAATCCGCTACATACAGATTCGCTAGGCTCGGCGCGAAGGTAGCGCCCATCGCTGTACCAGATGTTTGTTCGTAGAATGAAGTTTCATACATGAAGTAGTTCTTAGTCCAGGCGATCTCGGCTAGTTGAATAATGAGATTAACTGGCATCTTAAAGGGGGGGGTTGTATCTCTCAGGATTTTCCCGATCACTTGTAGGGTTGCCTTTGTGTATAGCTGTTCAATATCCAGTGTCACAAGTAATTGACCTTCTATGTCAAAGGGTAGATCTTTGAGTAGCCGAAGGACGGCACTAGTATCCTTCAAATGTGATCTCATCTGGTTCACTTTAGGTCTCAGGAAGTAGTCGACAAACTCTGACAGTGGCTCCAAAATGGAGCCTATGCCTGACACTATAGGTCTTCCGGGGATAGAGGTGATACCCTTGTAAACTTTAGGTAGAGCATTAAATGCTGGTCTCCTCAGAGTTTTCTGGTTTAAATAGTTGTACTCCTTTGTGCTGATGTAACCCTCTGCTAGGGCTTCTTCCAGGATCGGTACTATCAGTTGTTTAATATCTTCCGTTGGATCTTTCACCAATTGTCTATAGCTTGTTCGTTCCTCTAGTAAAGTTTGTACCATTTGTTTGTAGTCCTGTATATCTAGGAGCACTGTGGCTCCACCTTTATCCGCTGGTTTTATAATTATTTGTTCATTATCTGTCAGAGCTCGTAGTGCCAGTCTTTCTTTCTTCGAGATGTTATTGAATATTACGGGGTGTTCTTTCTCCATTTCTTCAATCTTCCTGAGCAGTGCTTTTTCAAAGTTATAGATTCTGGAGTGATTCCGTGTGGAGGTGGGTAAAAGGTGTATTTCCCCCTCAGATTGGTCGCACTTTTTTCCGATTCTGTATAGGTGATATTCTCGAAGTATTGTTTCAGTCTGATTTTACGGACTAATTTTGCTACTTCTATACGAGTTTGAAATGGATCATGTCTGGTGGTGGGAACAAAAGAAAGTCCTTTTTCCAGGAGGTCCTGTTGGTCTTTAGTCAGACTATGACCGGAGAAGTTCATCACTAGGGATTTCTCTCTTGGTTGTTCTGGAGGTCCTGGATTATTGAAAGTCACATCGATATCTATCTCTGGTACATTCGTACTGGCTCTATGTGGCATTCCTTGTCTCTCATATGTTTGATTCGTGTCCTCATCATGCCACGTGACTGACTTTTTCTTCAGGGTGCTTATTAAGGGGGCATTGATGTCTGTCCTCGTCCCTTGCTGCGTGTTACCCTTGGTGATTGGTTCTGCCAGGGTGCTTGCCACTGTCCTCTTCCTCTGTTTCTGGTTTTTCCTTGCCCCCGATGAAAAAATTGGGGGGCTGTGGAGGAATTGCGATTGGATTGATTGTTGGTAGCGCTGCTGGTACTTGCTGTGCTGTTATTGCTTCCGTTGGAACTTCCACTGGAAAAAGTACAGTTTTGTGGTTTAGGGCGATTGTTTTGTATCCTTTTTCTGTTGAATTGATTGAAAAGTTGGCCTGGCATCGAGGGAGTCTGGCTCTGGTCTTCATAATGTGCATCCGTAATATAGGGATGTATTCTTTCTTGAGTATAGGAGGCCAACTCTTTCTTCAGTTTCACCACTTTTTTATTTAGATTTAATTCCTTAAATTCCTTCATAGAGGCCTCCAGTTCTTCAATACTTTTTTTTATAAGATTCGAGGATATGGGCTGTTTTCAGAGCATCTTGTTTTTCCTCAATCTCCTTCATTCATTTTTCGGATACTGTTTTAGCTGTGCTGATAATCAATACCAGCTCTGAAGTTCAATAGGTTGATTAGTGGACCCTTCTGCCCTACAGTTTCGCTTCCCTTTTGCCAATACTCCCCGTTGGTTGGTTTATCCCAGGGGATTCTGGCACTGCATGATAAGTCATATACGCTATTCTTATTGACACTTGTCTAACGTAAACATGTCTAGCCTCGGAGCTCCATGAATGAAAATATGCTGTGGGTTAATTTGAATATGACCCCTCCTAATAAGCACTACTTTTAACTACTTGTGATATATCACACTACTGTCCGCTCTCTCTGGTTAAAACATCACTCCCCTCTTTGTTTTCCAGATTCCAGAGCATGATAATAGCTTCTTGCTTTTCGTGGGAAGTATAAATTCTCTCCTTCCAACCACACGGATATTCGTGGGGACCCCTATAACTAGGTAAGACCTAGGTTGAATTTTCATCTTGAGGGCACTGATAAATGTCTGTGACACTGCTCAAAAATCATCATGGTACCATTCACTCTCCTCTTTTTGTCCCCCCTCCCTCTTGTTCCCGCCTCATCTGCAGGTGGGATTCCCTAGCACGATACAACCAGTTATCTAGACATCGTCATCGACACACTAACCCTTCAGTGTCTGTCCAGCCCTGATGAATGTGGCCCTTATGCCACTGAAACCGGTAGGCTTCAAATATCAGGAAGAGTCCCAGACGAGTAAAACAATGAATTCAAAACCCACCTGGGCTCCCTGATTCAGGACTCCCCATCAAAAAGATGGGAATCATTTAATAACCTCTAACCTGGATTCTGAAAACTAATCATGAGAAAGATCAGAACAGAAGAGGAATACGGGAGATTCAATAGAAATATGTTGATCTGTACCTCCTTTTTATACCCTGTGGATAGAGAAATCAAATAAAATTACTATTTTTTCATCTATGAAGCAGCCTTTTTTGAAGTAATCCCAAGTACCTCTCTAGAGGGCGAACTAAAAACAAAAATTAAAATATTTTGTGAAAATATCCCCACAGAATTAATCAACCTGTGTTCTATTGTGTGAATGTAGATTTTTAAATGCCATATATCGCCAAACTTGGGTTCTGCACAGCACCTTATATGTATACGTGTTGATAGATTTTTTCTATATAAGATTCTAACTAATTCAACTTAATGTATGTTTTCCTGTGTGCAAATGGCTCCAAGCAGTGGAGCACCGAGCGGAAGAGTCGCAAGGCGGTGGTCAAGCTGCCCTCCGTAGCACTTTTAAGAGCCAGACCGGGACATTTGTCATTGGGACACCTCTCCAATTCGGCACCTCAAAGAGGGTGCCCAAAAGCAAAAGTGTCCCGCTGGCAGGACAATGTGTGCTGAGCAATTCCTGCACAACACGCTCATTGTCCTGGCAGCAGGACTCCTTACCAGTTCCGAATGGTAGAGGTGTCCCGCTGCCAGGACAATGTCCAAAGGAGCACCGGACAGCAGAGGGTCCTCAAGTTGCTCTGTATCAACAGAGTATTACAATGTGAGCCATTAGGCACTGACAGGAGGGAGGGGGGTACTATTAGCAGGGACTTTCATCCCTTTAGAAATGTGAATGGGAGGGAGTAATCAGAAGTGAGAAGGGTGCATAATGTTGCATGCTTTATGAAATAATTACTATGGCTTTAAAAACCAAGGAGGATTTGTCAGGCTCACATTAATCTGCATGATGCTATTGTGACTTTGCATGCAGAATGGGGAGAATGAAACTAAAGCCATACTCCCATTGCTCAATATATTTCTATGACAATGTATATAGTGTATGTTAAATTTACTATGAAAGGCTAGTTTATTATGTAACGTGGTTTGCTTCCAACGCATTGCTATAAATAATTATATGTCATATGTATTATATAAAAAATAAGCACATGAAATGTAAAGCAAAACCTTAATGAATATCTATATCAACTAAGCCTGGAAAGATGTGCACTGTCGCTTAAATTGTCCACATCCCAGTTTCATCATTTAACCAAGGGTGTGATCCTGTGCAAATTATTTAATCACACTGTGCCTAATCTGCAGCTCTGTGAGTGGTTCTGATTCACTTCAAAGCTTATGTTAATGTATCATGCTATTATAATGGAAAAGCCTAACGACTATAGAGTTGTTCCACATATAGAAATAGTGCCATTTAGGTATTTTGCACCACAAAGTTATTTGTCACTTGGTTTATTTATGGCAACTTATTCTAAAGTCACTTCCATGGTGCCTCCAAGTATCAAATACTGATGATGCGCCTTGCAATGTCCTTTTCTGTGAAGTCACTTCTGTTGGTGCAATCCATATGCTAATTAGGAAGTTTGCATGTATTTTGCCTCATAGGGCTTGGACAGAGCTCCCCAACAAACGTACACAAACACAATTAAAAATGTCTTTTTTTTTTAAAGTACCTCTGCTCTGCTTTCAAATGCCGCCTGGGCCACTTCTCATGTTACACTGACCTAACCTCTCTGCACTCACGCGCCTCCAGACAGAAACCAGGGAGCTGAATGAGCTTCCTAGTTCCTGTCTGTGTGTCGCACGAACACGAAGCTGGAAAGTGATGCTTTGTGCCGCTGGCCCCCAGAAGTGCTGCTGCTAGCGTGACAGCACAGCCGCCAGGCCCTGCAGCACCCAGTTCAGCACCCTGGCTGCTCACTTTGAGTCAGGCCAGCCAGGGTAAGGGACTGAGCCACGCAGGGCATCCCAGCCCTGAATGTGATGCAGTGCGGCTGCCAGGCATCACTGCATTATGTAATGAGACAGCGCAAGCCTTGCTGAGCACCCCAGCCGGGCTTGCGCTGTCCAATTACATAATTGATGATTGCAACCCCCCTGCCCTCCCTCCAAAAGATGGGGGGACAAAAAGGCATGCCACAGAAGTTGGGGGGGACAAAACCCTCTGTCCCCCCCTATAATTACGCCCATGGTTACAGGTCAATTATCATCTGTCAATGCTTCTCTCAGCATAAGGGCTGGAGAATAGCTCAGATGCTAATCATTTGCTTTGGCAGCTCGAAGCAAAACGATGCTGAACAACACAGGTTCGATCCCCAGGTCCGTGCTTAGAGACCTCTGGGTATTAAGCACATTCTAAATAACCAATTACAACTATCAATCTGGGTCCCTCTCCCTTTTTGCATTGCCATTGAGCATTTAGTGTTGAAATAAGCATTCTGGGCCTTGCCACACATCTGCCCTGATCTTATTAATTTCTTGCATGGTGCAGGAACTCAGGGTGTAAACTCTGAATCAATGTTTCTGCTTAGCGCCAGGCCACCATGCGGGAAATCTTAAAGCTGTTCCCTGGGCATAAGCATAGTGATCCCGGTGAACCGTCTTAATTCAGAAGGACTGTGCTTGCTATTCCTATGCCAGAGAAACGGTAATACAGACTGTAGGAATTAATGTGGCAATGATATTTGCCATGGAGGTCTCCATTGCTGATGTCTGCTCTGCGCATGGGTAGTCAGTGCAGATCACAACGATGCAAATCCACCCTTCAGATCTTGCCTGGGCCTTTTGATGTCGTACACGCTACAAGAGTGTCAGGCACTTCATTGACATGGCCTCTGGATGGCATCCAATCAGGCATCTTGGATGGATAGCAAGGTCCTAGGCATCTCGGACCCCACACAATGTTCATGTGCCTTCCCAAAATCATACTTCTGCACACAATCTCATTTTCATTAAAAGAAAATTCTCAAGCTGTTCTCTTCCATGGAGTGCAGGAGGTCAGGGAGGGAGCAGGCCATGAGTATGCCTCAAAGATCAGGGTGTCGTAGAGCCATATGGAGGCCGGGTAGAGCAGGGCACATCTGTGAACACCTGCAAGTGTCAGTAACTGCAGGATCACAGCAGCAGGAACAATATATAGACATCTTGCTGCACTGGGAGCAAGGGGCAAGGAAGATACAGCAGTGTGGGTAAGATATTGGGAGACTAAAAATGATTGGTCAGGCCTGTCGATGTGATTTTGGCATAGTGTTATATTGTACTGTTGTCATGTGTGTATTTACAAATCTGTCAGGGTTGTTCAGTCTCTGTAGCAGGACTTGTATATAGTTGAATCAGTTCTGTGTTCTATTTGGAATGTGGCGGGAGGAGAGCGTGGCGAGAAAGACTGGCGGTTATAGAGAGGAAGGAGTGAAGGAGAAGAAGGACTTATGTAACCCTTATGGGGGCTTATGTAACCCTTACTTGTTAAGAATGTCGATAATGAAGCAATTCACATCATTGTCTGCATGTGCGACTAGCCGCCATATCAGTGGCGATGAAGATGGGACCATCAACTATGTAGTAATGCTCCTCCCCTTCAACAAACTCCTCAGATTGCATATTTCTTTCTTTCACTCGCCCCTTTTTTCCATATTTGTGACGCAATGCTTTCAGTCCAGGACATGATCCAAATGAAAAGTACTTCCGCATCTGAAGCATCGCTTCACGGTTGGAATCTTCCCTTTGTCCTCTTCCAATACTTGTTCCATGCCTTTCTTGGCAGTACTCCCTTTGCACGTTGGAAACTGCTTCTTTGGTTGGACCTTCTTATGCTCAGTTTGAGCAGTTACAGCAGCGCAAGCATGGCTGTCCCCTTGCAAGTCTTCAAACACTTCATCATGTGCTCCTTCTTCATCACAATATCCAGCACTTCCACTAGAGTGGGGTCCCCTTTAGTCCAAATTTCCTCCCATATCTTATTTTCCCAAACCTTTAACATGAATTGATTTTGTAGCCTTTTATCATGCGATGTTCCAAAATTGCATCCATTGGCAACTTCCCTGAGGCCTGTAATAAAAACCTCCACTGACTCTCGTGTTCTTTGTTCGCATATACCAAAGTAGTATCTCTCTAGTATTATGCTTGTTGTTTCTCAAAATGCATATCCAATTGACATAGTATACTTTCATAGACATTCAGGAGTTCTCCCCCAGCAGCCTCCTCATCACTTCGCCCCAGTATGTTATGGGTCAGGTCAGGAAGACTTTAAAATGCTCCTCTATTCAAATCCAAGACAATGCATGAGGAGTGCGCAGTGTCATTCTATACTATAGAACGGCCCATGTATGGTAATCCTGAAATTCTTCTTTCCACGTTTCCCACTTCACAGTAGGAACCCCTGGATTGGGATGAAATATAAAGGGCTCATGTTGTCATCCCTGTTGACAGTACTATTTGGTGTAGAGCTTTACTCCAGTTCGCAGTGCACTTGACAGTGTCAATCAGCCCCCAATACTTTCATGCTAACAGCCCTCTGACGAAAATTAAAAGAAACTGTATTGATAGTGATTATCCTTAGCAGACCTCACATGAACGGTACAATTCTCCCAGAGCAGCGGTAAACGCTTTTCTGCAGTATTCACAAGCACCCCATACAGCTTAGTCAACAATATGCTCAGCAGCAGAGACGGTGGCACTGTGGTAGCATTCCTCACTACCATGGCAACAGCCTAGTGCATGAGAGGTCATTCGCCCTCTACGGCAAAGGTTCTTTCCTCTAGTCCACCATCGAGGAAATTCCTAATTCAGCCATATGCCCCTTTTCACTGGCTTTTGCGCCTTTGTGGCATTCAACAGGTGTTAGGCTTGTATACTTCTGCACCCATGCATCTGCCTGTGAACCACAGAGGGATTCGCTGGTTCAGGAGTGCTCTCTTACAGCAGATGATGCAGTTGGAGAGTGAGCGTGCAATTGAACCAGTTGAGCCATCTGAACAGGTGTCTCCTGTGGTTGTGGTGTGAAAGCCAAATGGTCCGGTGAGTTTGTGCTTAGACATAAGGGGGTTACATTGTCAAGTGGTCATGGAAAGATTTCCACTGCCAAACATAGGTGAAATGGTGAGCATCGCTCCTATGGCCAAAGTTTTCTGCACATTGTATTTAGCCTCTGTGTATCACCAAGTGAGACTACACCCTGATTCTAAGAATTTCACCATATTTGTGAGTCATGAGAGGGCTTTCAGATTTAGGAGAATGCCTTTTAGGCTAGTTGCGGCTGCGTTCTTCCAAAGAGTGATGCGTCATTTGTTGAGAATTGTGGAAGGTGTATGGTACTTCCAAGATGACATTCTTGTCACTGGAAGAGATATACAGGTACATGATCAGAGACTAGCTACAGTGTTGGGAATATTGTCTGAGGCAGGGTTGACACTTCGTAAGGAGAAATGTAAGTTTAGGGAGTTGTCTATTAACTATCTGGAGCACTGGCTCAGCGAAAAAGGTGTTGAATCAAGGGATACGTTGGTGAAAGCCATAAAAGAGGTGGAATGACCAAACAATAAGCAGGAAGATATGTCTTTCCTTGGTCTTGTTGAATATGATTACAGGTTTGTGGTACCTTTTGCACATAGATGCAAAACCATAATCAACCTATGCAAGAAGGGAGCCAAATTTGTATGGTGTGAAGATTGTTAGAGGGAGTTCCAGGAAATAAGGGAGGTGATTGTCAGGGTGCCAGCATTAGACATTTGGATACTAGGTGCAAAATATTCATAATGACAAGATACTAGTGATACTGGTCTAGGTGCTGTTCTAATGCAAATGCAACGTAGAGTACATCTAGTGGTTGCATTTTTATCTTGTTTATTGAGAGGAGCAGAAGTACGATATTCTGTGATAGAGAAGGAGGCCTTCAGTGTGGTTTGGGATATCGAGAAATACAAAGCTTTCCTGCGGGAAGAGAGTTTGTGGTTTGCATGGATCCTGAGCCTTTAGTGGGGATTCTCATGAGTAAAGGACTTGATGGGGTGTCCAGCGGGATTGCGAGGTGGGTTACATCCTTACAAGATCATACGCCTATAGTTGAGGAGAATGTAAAGGAAAATATGAGAGCATATTATACGTCTAGGTCTAGTCATCCTGATGGTATGGATGAATGAGAGGATTGTGACGTTGAAAATGCTGATCAAAAGTTCATGGTGTGCCATAGGACTGTTGGAAGACACGGATGAGATGATGTCGTGATGGTAGATGATGAGCTAAACCACACTATAGAGTATGTCAGAACAGGCTGGAATGGTTGGACAGATAACAACGGGATGGGAGCATTACACAAAGTCAGGGATGAGCTAAGTTTGGAAAGCCATTTGTTGTGCAAAGCGGGTCGCCTTGTGCCTCCACTTGGAGTACGCTCTAAAATTATGGAGGCAGAACACAAAGGATGTTTAGTGATGACTAAAACCAAAGGGTGGATAAGGACTGATTATTGGTGGCCAGGATCAGACACACAAGTAGAGTAGATGATAAAATCATGCAGTGTGTGTGTGTAGAAGCTGATAAGACATTCCAGAATAATGTAGGAATTATGTGCAACCACATAGGCCTTTAAAATTACCAAAGATAATTTTTGAATTAATTGTATTGGATAGTATAGGGCCAATAGAGGGAAAGAGAGGGAAAAGGAAGTCCATTATTGCTCTCATGGACTTTTACTCCAAATCGGTAGAATTGGAGATTGTCCTTGAAGCAGATACGCATTCAGTGATTAATTTCCTTGATGGCGTATTTCAGAGGGAGTTGTGTCTGTGAAATATTAATATGGGTCTAGTTCCTATTGAGGTACTTAGGAGGAGGAAGGCACACACTGCAGTTGTTCACCGTGGTTTGGAAGAGCGTGTTTTGTTGAATGGGATAAGGAGAGACTGAAGGAAGTGGTGGAGTACAAGGCTCAATGTATGATGGAGAGTTTTGATGGACTGTCGAGAGTGAGGCGATGCAAGGTTTCAGGGGGAGAGTGTGTGCATGTAAGGAGACCAGGTTTTGTTCCTAAAGGAGAAAGCAGATACTGGGGACCTCAACAGGTTAGGAGAATGTGGAACTATTCCTTTGTACTGGAAGATTGTATGACATAGAACAAGGGAAGAGTTGAGAAGGAAGGGAGAAGATAAAGTAATGTTCCGTCACCAGGCACCTGGAGACGGAACGTTGGTTTTATAAGTGGGGAAGTGTGTTATATTGTACTGTTGTCATGTGTGTGTTTACTTAAGAATCTGTCAAGGTTGTTCAGTCCCTGCGGCATGACTTGTATATAGTTGAATCAATTCTGTGTTCCATTTAGAATGTGATGGGAGGAGAACATTTAGAGAAAGACTGGCGATTAAAGAGACGGAGGAGTGAAGAAGAAGAAGGAGGACTTTGGTGGAGCAGGGGGTGTATGTACCCATTACTTGTTAAGAGTTACAACAATAAAGCAATATACACCGTACCGTATCATGGTCTGCATGTGCAACTCACCTCCATATCACATATGTTGTGAAGGTCTATGGTGCATCTGGCACTGATATCTGGCACTTTGGAGCAGAATCAGCAGATTCTCTTGATTTACCAGAAAGAGGCTTCACAATATATTATGAACTATTATGCTGACTACTTGTGGCAATGCAGCATGCGATAATACCACATGCAAAATCAACCCGTGGAGTAATATCACATGTGGAATTATCGTGTTAGGTAAAATAGCTGTATTCGGAATGGGCGGAAGTGGCATTTTCATAGTCAAATGGTTGCTGCCCTAGTTTTCACAGTGTACCCTATAGTTAGATTAAGGGGATCTCTGTCTCCATTTTTCAGAAACTATTTGAATTTTGGTTTTGTTTGTCTTCCATGTTTGTAAAACTCCAGTGCCCCTCACAATTATTGTTGCCTACAATGCACTCATCTGTTAACATTTATATATTACATCACAGTGATACGCTTTTTCATGCACTTTGTCCAATTCTGCATTTTCTGACGGAAGATGAGGTGCACACTTAGGAAGATGTGGCGATCTACAGGAAAAAGGTCACTGGTGGTTCTACAAGTTTTCTGAGAGAAAGATCTTTTTGCACCCCAAATCCTGCTGCATGGCTAGGCGAGCAGATTGAAGAATGTTTCAAATCACACAATGCTGCACTTGGCCATAGGTCAGCCCCCTCTAAATGACCAATGCTCTTTTCCTTTAATAGTTTGCAGTTTTGCCTCATTGTTCATTATTAATAATGATAACTATTTGTGAATGGAGCATGGTTTTTTCTACGGACTCCTTTACAGTAACCTCACTGATTATATGTGTGCCTGTACCCAGTGCTAGATTGACTAGGCGGGATACCGGGACATTTCCGGGTAGGCCTCTGAAAAATGGGGTCTCTTTTTTGGGGCGTAAGAATACACCTCGATGAGCGATCACTTTGCGGAATTCTTCAAGCCTTCATTATTCAATTTATATATATATATATATTTCGTGATTTTGTGTTGTTGACTGTTGTCTGTGTGTAGAACATAAACAGTTACTGACTAACAAACATTTCTTGATTTCAACTTTGAGAAATCAAAATTAAACCGCACCTTCTGAACTCTGGCGGGCCTAAATGCCAACCAGGGACAACGCTGACAGACACTCTCTTCAGTCATGCTTTTGTCAGGGTTTGGTCCTTCCGAGCGTGTCCCACATCTGCGTGTAGGATCGCGGCCTGGGGGCACTGCTACCGCATGTGCCCTGATGTGCTGTCCTCACCAATGCGCACGTGTAGGCTGCGCTGCTTTGCCCACGACGAAATGCACCGGGCAAAGTGTGTGCAATCAGCCATTTGTCAAACCATCCTAGAAGACCTGCCCAGCCCAAGCGCTGCTACTTCAGTCTGCACTTTAAAACTGCCAAGGAGGGGAGGGGGCTACGACTTGCCTGGCTGACCTGGACTTGCCTGCTGCCTCGCCATACACCGAAGAGGTATGTGGGCTGCCTGACAGTTGCCTGCCAAACCTGAGACTTACAGATGCTAAAAAAAACATGGCTAAACATTAAGCTGCAACCCAGTAGACCATCAAAGTAAGGCTTCCACTACTGTATTGATTAAGCATTTACGATGTCAACAGCAACATGAGCCTTCAAAGGCCAGTATTCTAGCCCTGCCAGTGTATTAGGCGGCATTTGGGCAGGGTCTTGAGGACCGGGAATGATGTGTTGCAGCTCGAGGTCTTGAAGTGGATGGTCACCCCCGAAAAATAGAAACAAATGCATTGTGCCATTTGGAGGAGTATATGTGCATCCGGAGCAAGGGGCGGCTGCGAGACTGGCCCAAGCGAGAGTGTGGGGATTGGATGCGATAAGGGTTGTGGGACACTTGCCAATTTGCCATAACGAGGGAAGTGAGTAGTCAATTAGTGTGATGGGCAGTTGGTATGGTGTCAAGTTGTGACTGAAACATGTTCCTCATCCAACAATCAGGTACTGAGCTTCACAGTGTCAAAATGGCCTCACGCTTGCAGAACACACACTTTACTCACTCAAGAGTTGCATTTGCACAGTGTAAATTTGAGGAAGAGAATAAGCGAGCGGACGGCAAGTTTGCACACTTTGAAGTATTGAAAAATTGTTTGCTTTTGCTTCCTTCAATTCGTACTATCAAACCAACTAAAGGGAGTAAAAACAAACAATATGTTTTGGTCTGCTGTATACGATACCAAACCCGTAGTCGATACATGGCTGCCAGGTACCTAACCACAGAACCATGCCGCGGCCTACTAAAGATTCCTGCCCGTCAAGAGACTCATTAGGAATTTCCACTGCAGAGAACATTTGATTTGAACACCGCTAGAGTTTGCACTTTTTATGCTTGGCCAACAACATTATAAAAACGGTCTTCTCTTGGGTTATCTTTCGGCTGTTAAATGATTTATCTTTTGGGAGAGGCATTCTTTTTTTGTACTGTGCTCTGTTTTCAATTGGGAAAGATCAATGGAATGAAATCTGAACATTTCACTTTAACATTTGTTCTTTTTCTGTGCTGTCAGTTGCCATTGCAAGTAAATGTTAATGTTAATTTTAAAGGTATTTATATAGCGCACCGTCTTTTATATAGCGCACCGTCACCAACAGAGTTGGTCTCCTGGCGCTCAGGCGGATCTGTAAACAAAAATGGTGCGGAGGTGGGTTAGTGGGTGAAGAGGGCGTACGAAAGTGAGAGGTGGTGTACTGTTGGCAGCTTCAGTTCGGTTTTCACCGTGCGCTGAGCTTGGGTGTACATATAGGATCGAAGCAGGTCCTCGCGTGCTGTTGTTACAATCTATGTATTGATTGTTGAAGTCAGGAGCAGCTGTGAGGCGCCTACCTACAAGGTTCGATCACCAGGCCTGTGAAATGGCTCATTGTGATAGTCTTCTGCTCTCCACTGCCAGAGCATTGCAACACTTATAGGTTTAACATGTGTGCAACTTTGAACTTTGCTGGCAACATTATATAAATGGTTCTTTCTAATTTGGGTTATTTTTTAGGGGTTTGATTAATCTTCTGAGTGGCAAATGCTTTTTTTATCCTGTACACTTTCTTCAGACACCTTAGAAAATTATATATACAGAATAATTCAACTAAGTGTCCACCTCTAAATTCTTTCTAAACCTCTACTGGCAGGAGCTCTGTAATTTCAGTTGGAAGCATTTTCTGATGGATACAAAGATTTACAGAAATACGTATGCCAAGGCCCCCACACTGTTCTCCTCTTTCTTTATTTTAGTAGGTCGGGTCCAGTAAAGTGATATTATCTCGTTTAGGCAGTGGCTTCCGGCCCCACATTTCCACTGGACATATTATGTCATGATTAGAAATGTGTTCTAGCGTAATATAGGGCCGTTCTTTCATGTGCTTTACAAATCTTGACTCTTAGAAATGATTGCCATTCTAGACGGTAAAGAGACAGTGTAGTACAACAATGCATTTGGCTAAGCCTGTAACTGAGGAAGGGACTTGCGATGTGTATTGGTTAAAGTTGTGAGTGTTATTATTTTGTAATAAAAAACAATTTCACTTTCATGAAAATTCCCAAACTTCTATTGCTTGCCATTTTATTTTCTGGCACTCATATAGTAAGCAGATTGTTTATCGTGTGGGTCTGAGAACCAGGGAGAGAGATTTCAGTGATTTGAATTCTTGTCCATACTTATATTCAAAGGATGAGGGGAGATGCCAACATAATTTATTTATTTGTTTTATTTGTCATTTGTATTGCACGCAGAACCCACAGGAAAACAATAGCATAAGAATATGATAGCATAGTACATTATGAGGTAACTGTTTCATTAAGATAGTTAAGTATCACAATAATGCATTTGGAAAGATCCCACAAAGTGGCAGATTCATTGGGAGCGGAGTGCTGCCAGTGCCAAGTCCTGCTTGAATAACAAAGTCTTGAGGTGCTTGAGGAATGGACAACACATTGGGCCTCATTACGAGTTTGGCGGTAGCAGTGCCCGTATTATAGGCACGGCTACTGCCAAACTCGCTACTGGCAATGACACCAGCACCCGCGAATGGGCCACACCCGGTCCATTACGAGTTGAATGGGCCGGTAATTGCCCATTCGCGGTTGCCGGTGTGGGCAGGCTCCCGATCCCCATTCTGCCCAATCGGGCAGAATGGGGGTGGGGAGCATGGTTGCACTGGCACCGTTGATAACGGTGCCGGTGCAATCACGAGTTCTGCTCGTGGGTGCCGCTCTGCACGCCTGGTCTGACCAGGCGTGCAGAGCGGCACCTGCGAGCAGAACTCGTAATGTGGCGGCACGGTCACAACGGTGCCGGTTGCACTACCAGCGCCGTTGTCACTGTACCGCCACATTCGTGATGAGGCCCATTTTCTTCTAATTCAGCTAGCTGATTGTTAGTTGTTTGCCATTCCATGGGCATCTGCAAAGGAGATGATGGACCCTCAATTGTGCCCTTCCCATCTCATGCCAAGCTGTGTCCAGCCTCTAGCAAACAAAATGCAAAAGGCCACAGATCATGCTATCAATGACTTTTTCTATGACAACAAAGACACAAACAGCACAGGCAAACTTGCGCCACTGCCTACGCAGAGACACACAGTGGCTATCTATACACATACCATACAGGGAAAATGAATGTGGTGATGGGAGGGGAATAAAAGGTTTTCACCAAATAGCCGGGAAATCAGATGTATCCTTCATCATGATGTGGGTGGATGGATCAACGACATCATGATTATGCCAATTACGATTATTTACTCTTCTCTTAGTAACACGATTCCTATGCACGCAAGCCCTGCTGTTGACGAGCTGGATTCTTATAAGAAATGAGTGTTGGGGAACTGGCACGGTGCAGAAGATTGCACATTAGCCCCAGGAATAACACACTAGGCGTCACACTGTTAGCACCTAACACCAGCCTTCCACTCTCACATGATGCACATACAACAAACACCGGAGCCAGGTGCAGAGTCGACCTTCTCTTTATTACTCCAACTGCAAACTGAAACTCTTTTAGCTTTGTCCTTCCCCTTCCACCCTCCTCCCGCTCCCTCCCGCCTTGGCGTGCTCTCCTTTCTTAAAGGGGCCGCTTTCCTTCATTCACCCACAACACACACCTGCAAAGCATTTCCTTTTTAATCAGTTGCCCTACTATATTCGTTATCGTAGGCTGAGAGATCAGTGGATGACTCATAACCAAACAGGCTCGAGAACACTGAATTATTGAGATCAAAATACAGGTTGATAAAGGACATATGTCCAATAGCGAGTAGCTACAACCAAGCTAGGAAACATCTCCACATAACTGCAGAGGTGCAATAGAAATCCTGCCAAGTGAGAGGGATTCCCAAATCATACTCTTAAGTAAGACCAGGGTCTTCAGTCCAACAGTTCATTGTCAGGATTTTATTAACCTGTATGGTATATCCAAGGGTCTAGTGGCCTCCTCTCATCATTTGTGTCAAGGGTTGGCCCTCCTGGACTATGCAACCCAATGTGCAGATGGCAGTTGATATCTTCCCCATCCCTCCCAGATGGATATTCAGGTCTAGAAGCCCCATAAGGCTCTTGTCCCAAGGGAGCCCTAGCACACTCTTTATTCACCCAGGTTTCTTAGGCTTATGGTTGGGCTAAGCATATCAATCTGGCATTAGCAACCCATTGCAAGGGCTGGAATGGGGGCTCCAGGCCGTTACCCCCTGTTCCAGCCCTTGGAGCAGGGTGCTAAAGCCAATAGCACCCCAGGTTACCAAAGTGGTAACCCGGGGTGATTAAAAAAAAAGTGTTTTCATTAATTGATGGGACGTCACATGAAAATACATATCCAAAATGGCCACCATGGTTGTAGAAGACTTTTATTACCATGGCGGCCGGAAAAACGAGAAGGGAAGCTGCTGCGGCGGCACCCACCACAACAATCAGGTAAGTGGGACTGGGGAGGGGGATTGGGAAAAGTAAAAAAAAGGGTGGGTGGGTGGAATATGGCGGCCCGTGGCCGGGCAGGCAGCCTGTGGGTTTCATGGAACCTGATTGGCTGCCCCCTCTGCCCCGGGTGCTAATAAGCCGTGAGAGTGTTCCTCCCCTGTCAAGACTGGACAGAGCAGATAGGTCCAGTTTTCCCTCCCTTCAGTCTCTCCTTTTCTTTAAGGTTCTTAGGGTTTACATGTATCTGTACACCTAGCCCTTTCACTTTGGCTCAACTTGTGCTTCTCTCACTGGTTTGAATTTGTGCTAGAACTGGCAGCAAGTCATGGCCAATTGTTCCCCTGCTAATAAAGATACTGGGTGACTTTCCTCAGTCTTGTCGGATTCCTTCACTTCCTTCTGTCTGATGAGCACCAAGCCTCATTATTATTACATCTCTTTATCCTCTACTCGTCCTTCCTTAGTTACACTTTCTCCTCCAGTGCCAAGTGTCTCCTTACGCCTGTTCATCTTTCCTCCTTCTCCTTGACCTTTGCCTCCTCCAGCCTCAGTCTCTCCATTGTGCTCTCAGTCGTCTCCTCCATGATCGTGCTCTCCTATAGTTCTGACCTCTCCATCACACTCCTTCTCTCTTCCTTCTCTTTTGTCACTCTGTCTTTACAACTCCAATACTCGGACCACCTTCTAAACTCCCTGGTCCTGGTGCCATGCCAGAAGGATCTATGGTCTGCTCTCTTGAAGTTCTGACCCCACATTTGTCATACCTGGGCATGTGGGAAATGTCATAATTTAAAGCTTTATGAGGGGCAGCTGTGGCCAGTCAGCAATGGGCACATGATTGTTGTACTGGGATGTGATCCTCCTGATGATCAAGTGTGCCAATGACTGTCATGATTGTTAGCAGTGGGCCAATGGCTCTGTCGGCCAAAGCAATAAGAAGGGGAGTTGCTATCCTGATGTCAGATGCCCTTTGATGGTGTCATCCCCACTCCATCAAGGCCTCCCTATGCTCACCTGTGGGTCCCTCGGTTCAGCTACAGCCGCCACACTGGTTTCTCCGCAGACTAACAGCTCTTCTGTCCTGTTACAATGCCCATGTATAAAGGTGAGGCTGCAAGTGCTTCTTCTGTCGACATTGTGGGCCTGCCTGTTGGCTATAGTGATCCCCACTAAGCTTGTCGCCCAGGCTCACAGACTGTTCCTGTCCCTCGTGGTTTTTGAGGTATGTTCTGCCTTTAATCAACATCTCTGAGTGTGTAGATGTTGGTCAAGTTAGCAGGCTGCTGATAGGGTAGATTCTCTGGGGGATCCCCCATATTTGGCCTCTGTCGACAGCGTTGCGAAGTGGGCATTGCTCCCCAGCCTCCCGAATCTCTCGCACTCCTACCGTCAGCTGCTCAGATGTGCATGTGTCACAACTTGCATTATGAAACATCCCATACCATTGAGAGTCATGTGCACTTCTTGGCAGCAAATGTCATAGCCCTGGCATGTAACACAGGTAATATGAATGGCTACAATTTATTTTTCTACTGAGGCATTGGCTTGTTGGGATCTTGTGTACTCAAGTCTAAAGGTATTTCAGGTTTAACAATAGGAACAGGAGAGATCCTTCTCAAAATTATTAAGATATTCGTTTTTTTTTATGCAAGATGGAGGCCATAGATATTTCATGTACTGTTGTAAGACAATCAACTGAGTACAGGCTGTGACATACTTGACAAAAACACACTAAGAATCAAATCGCCTGACGAATCAGCTAAATAAATTATTGTTCTAACATCTGCATTGTCCACAGAATATTGTGATGCCAGTTTCAATAAAGCAATGTTGGCATTGGCATGGCAAAACACATCACCACGCCAGTGTACCAATAAATTCTACTGGCCACCACTGGCGTGGCTTTTTTGTAAGTGCCAGGCTATTATTGAAGTCTATGCAAACAGGACGAGTATACTCGTCCTTGGCACTTAAGGGGTTAAAACTTATTACACTTTTCTGGTGGCACTGTAGATAAATACAGTGCCTCTAGAAAACTAAAACGCAGTTCCAAAAATGTCACGTATATGCACAAATTGTGGCTGGTTCTCAAAAGAGTTCTAGAAGTAAATGAAGATAAATTCTGGACCTGTGTGTACATAGATTTTCATGGTGCACATACGCAACTGGATGATCACGAAGCGGATGGATACCAAATCTGGCCTGTAAGCATATGCAAATTCTGAGCCGCTAGACTAATGTGCAATGGGCATAGCAAATGAGGTACACAGGCAAGCCCAACTGATGATTATTATTCACCGAAAAGCGTTGGATCGCTCCTTTTTGGTTTTGGTGAATTTCTGAGGCGCTTGCGCCACAAAATCTCCAAAAAGATTGTTTCGGAAGAGAGAGGGGAAGGAGGGGTGTTCTGAACTAATAATTTCTGGTTGGCATACACATCGGCAATGTTCCTTTTTTTCCAAACTACTCTGATGTACTACCCAATAAGAAGTTCCCTAAGAAGTTCCCTAACAATATTTGTTCCAATCAATTTGTTCCAATCAGCAGCTTTGTAAGAAGCAAGTCGGGTGCTGGGCTGTCCATTTCCCAGCCGCGCAGTGCTTTGTAAGGTTGCAATATTGGGCTATTTTTTGAATAATTGGGCTATCTGTGGGCTACTTTTGACGGCAGATCTGTTTTTTTAGTCCCCCGGAGGCTGCCTCTCTACCTCCACCCACCCATCGTTCACTCCCTCTACCACCACCACCACTCTCTCAACCTTGCACCCTACTACCACTCACTATACCACACCCCATTTGAAGTGCTGGTTGGGTTTTGTTTTGGTGATGTTATGCTACTTTCAACAAGTCCTACCGAGGCTGCTTTGTTCTTCATATTTTCTGTCACCAACCAACTACCACCACCCACCCCACCCCAACTCTCTCCACCAATCCCACCCACCTGAACCCCACTCTCTCTATACCTACAACCTCCACTCTCTCTACCCCTTCCCACCCACCCTACCCCTACCTCCATGCCCTCTACCCCCACACTCTCTACATATCCACCCTCTCTCTACCCACACCTATCCACCCTAGCCTTGCTCTCGCTACCCCCACCATCAACCCACTTTCTCTGCACCCCACTCTGCCTAACCCTCGCCCACCCCTCGCCCACCCCACACTCTCTAATCCCACCCACTCATCCCAACCCATGCCCTCTATCCCCATCCACTCACCCCATCCTCTCTACCCCGGCCACCCACCCTACCCTCTCTACCCCTCACCCTAGCACCACTCTCTGTACACCCACCAACCCTACCCCACTCTCTCTACCCCCTTCCACCCACCCCCCACTCTCTCTACTCCTTCCGTCCACCTCCCACTCTCTCTACCCCCACCCACCCTACCCCTTCTTGCTCTATGCACCCACTCCACCCCCTTCTCTTTACATCCACCCAACCCCCTCTCTCTACTCAACCTTACACCCTATCTCAGGCCCCACCCACCATATCCCCACTAATCCCAGACCCACCAAACCTACCCCATCTTCTCCACCCTACCCCCTCTCTCTACCCCTCTCATCTTTCCTCTAACTCTCTCGCTTTATTTCTTACCCTCTAACTCCTTTCTCACTCAGGGGAAGCCAAGGAAGCCAACAAACACCAACAAAAACCGTGAGTGTGGCATGGGTGGGGAGTAGAGCAATCACTCTACTCCAGAAAACCCCTGCCACTCTATCTTACCAACCAATAACATAGAGTGCCATAATACTAGCATGTCCACTCTTAGATGGAATTGGGAATATTGGCCTGCGTCGCATCTAGATGGAATTGTGAATGTTAGCATGTCCACTCTTGGATGAAATTGTGAATATTGGCCTGCGTCGCATCTAGATGAAATTGTGAATGTTAGCATGTCCACTCTTGGATGGAATTGTGAATGTTAGCATGTCCACTCTTAGATGGAATTGTGAATGAGCATCTCCACTCTTGGATGGAATTGTGAATGTTAGCATGTCCACTCTTAGATGGAATTGTGAATGTTAGCATGTCCACTCTTAGATGGAATTGTGAATGTTAGCATGTCCACTCTTAGATGGAATTGTGAATATTGGCCTGCGTCGCATCTAGATGGAATTGTGAATGTTAGCATGTGAAAGTTGCATTTAGAAAGTGCTCCCTACAGCCTCTCTGTGAATTTAGAAATGTGCCCAATAGCCTCTCTGTGAAAGTTGTATTTAGAAGTGTACCCAATAGCCTCTGTGAGAGTTGAATTTAGAAGTGTGCCCAATAGCCTCTCTGGAAAATTGATTTTAATAGTGCGCCAAGTAGCCTCTCTGAGGAAAATTGAATTTAGAAATGTGCCCAATAGCCTCGCTGTGAAAGTTGCATTTAGAAGTGTGCCCAATAGCCTCTCTGGTAAATTGAATCTAGAAGTGTTCCCAATAGCCTGTCCACTCTAACCTACATTTCAATGGCCCGCAGTATAACATCAACTAATGATTGCTAGCATACGCCACACTTAGATGGAATCTCTAACAACCTCTCTATGAAAATTGAATCTAGAACTGTTCCCAATCGCATTTAGAAGTACGCGGATAGTCCCCTGAGAAAGATACATTAGAATTGTTTGCATTTAGAAGCTGCCCCCAATTAGCCACTCTGTGAAAGTTGAATTTAGAATTGTCCCCACATGCATTAGAATTGTTCCCACCTGCATTTAGAAGTGTACTCAGTTGCATTTAGAGGCTGCGCCCGATAGCCTCTCTGTGAAAGTTGAATTTAGATCTGTTACCACCCGCATTAGAACTGTTCCCATCTCCATTTAAAAGTGTACCAAATTGCAGTTGGAAGTTGCGCCGGATAGCCTCTCTGAGAAAGTTGAATTAGAATTGTTCCCTCTTGCATGCTGAAGTGTACCCAACGGCATTTAGAAGTGTACCCAATTGCATTTAGAAGCTGCACCCAATAGCCTCTCTGTGAAAGCTGAATTTAGAACTGTCCCCACTTGCATTTAGAAGTGTACCCAGTTGCACCTGAAAGTTGCACCCAATAGCCTCCCTGAGAAAGTTGAATTTAGAATTGTCCCCACGTGCTTTAGAATTGTACCCAATTGCATTTAGAAGCTGCGCCCAACAGCCTCTCTGTGAAAGTTGAATTTAGAATTGTTCCCACTTGCATCTAGAAGTGTACCCAACAGCATTTCAGATGTGTACCCAATTGCATTTAGAAGCTGCGCCCAATAGCCTCTCTGCGAAAGTTGAATTTAGATCTGTTCCCACTTGCATCAGAATTGTTCCCACCTGCACCTAGAAGTGTACCCAATTGCAGTTGGAAGTTGCGCCGGATAGCCTCTCTGAGAAAGTTGAATTAGAATTGTTCCCTCTTGCATGTAGAAGTGTACCCAACGGCATTTAGAAGTGTACCAAATTGCATTCAGAAGCTGCACCCAATAGCCTGTCTGTGAAAGCTGAATTTAGAACTGTTCCCACTTGCATTTAGAAGTGTACCCAGTTGCACCTGAAAGTTTGCACCCAATAGCCTCTCTGTGAAAGTTGATTTTAGAATTATTCCCACCTGCATTAGAAGTACACCCAATCTTATTTAGAAGGTACGCCCAATAGCCTCTCTGAGAAAGTTGAATTAAGAACTGTTCCCACTCGCAACTAGAACTGTACCCCGCACCCTCTCTGAGAAAGTTGAATTTAGAATTGTTCCCTCTTGCAATTAGAAGTGTATCCAACAGCATTTTAGAAGTGTACCCAATTGCATTTAGAAGCTGCACCCAATAGCTTATCTGAAAGTTGAATTTAGAACTGTTCCCACCCGCATTTAGAAGTGTACCCAACAGCATTTTAGAAGTGTACCCAGTTACACTTGAAAGTTGCACCCAATAGCCTCTCTGTGAAAGTTGAATTCAGAATTGTTCCCAACAGCGTTTTAGAAGTGTACCCAGTTGCACTTGAAAGTTGCACCCAATAGCCTCTCTGTGAAAGTTGAATTCAGAATTGTTCCCACCTGCATTAGAAATATTCCATTTTATTTAGAAGCTGCGCCCAATTGCCTCTCTGAGAAAGTTGAATTAAGAACTGTTCCCACCTGCATCTAGAACTGTACCCTGCACTCTCTCTGTGAAAGTTGAATTCAGAATTGTTCCCACCTGCATTAGAATTATACCCAATTTTATTTAGAAGCTGCGCCCAATTAGCCTCTCTGAGAAAGTTGAATTAAGAACTGTTCCTACCTGCATCTAGAACTGTACCCTGCACCCTCTCTGAGAAAGTTGAATTTAGAATTGTTCCCACCAACATTTAGAAGTGTACCCAATTGCATTTAGAAATTGCACCCAATAACCTCTCTGAGTAAGTTTAATTTAGGACTGTTCCCACCTGCATTTAGAAGTATACCCAACTACATTTGAAGTTGCGCCCATTAGCCTCTCTGAAAAGTTGCTCAACTCAGTAGTATACCCAAATGCATTTAGAAAGTGTACCCAATTGCATGTAGAACCGTACCAAGTTGCACTTAGAAGTATACCCAATTGCTTAGAAGCAGCAATTAGTCCTTGTCTAGTTGAGCCCAGAAGTGTACCTATAAGTGTGAGTCACCGACCCTAGAACCACATTCAGAAAACCCTCATAAATCAACCCAAAGCTCATACCAATCATGAGCGCACCAACTCCACCAGTGCCCGTCAGAAACGACTCCCATGGACCCCATCCACTCTCCGATCTGCCCTCCACCCCCCCCAAGACAACCCACCATCCTCCGCAATCCCTGCCAGCACCCTCACCAAACACCAAGCCAGGGGGGCACGATGGTGTGCCAACCACCCCAAGACCACTCATCTCCTGAACCCCACTGCCGACCCGCCAGCACTGCCCATGCCCGCTCCCCCCACTACCACACCCCACCCTGCAATAACCCACCCCCCACCTTGCCATCATACCCCTGCCACCTTCCCCCCCGACTGCACCCTTTCCCCTCCCTAAAAACTGCGCGCCTAGCCCTGGCGAGAACCGAAGCTGCCTCCGTCTCCCCCTCTCACCCCCCTACCCTCTCTCTCACACCAATCACAGCAAAGAAAGTGTGCGGACTGGACGAGTGTGCGGACTGGACGAGGGTGTGAACTAGACGATGATAATGACTGGACGAATGTGTGGAGCGGACGAGTATGAGGAACGGACGAATATGTGCAACGGACGATACTTAATATGCTTTGGAATGAAGGAAACACTTGAAAACATACATCATACCACACCCCACGCTTACTCTCCCCCTTACACCACCACTCATCTAGAACACAGAGATACTATGACACCATTCGGTATAACTGTTCTCATATCTACATCTCCCGCTTACTCCACATCACTCTAAGTAATCATTGCTGGTTTCACCCCCCCCAGCCAGGCGTTCTTCTCAGGCCTAACGCAGCCACACTCGTTCTGGGTAAAACCGACCAGAGCGAACACATACTCCTGACCTCTCAACCACCACACCTACAGCTAAGAAGCAGCTACCACTCGATTTCTGCACCAGCTGCACACATACCTGGTGCGCACACACACTTTTGGACTCCCTCTACTCTCTCTACTGACCTGAACTTCGGTTCCCAAGGGTGTTCAACCTACCAGCGCCTTCAGACCATACCAATGGTATACAAGGCGCTATATAAATGCAAAATAACATAACATAACATATTTCCTCCTGCTCATCATTGATGGCACCCTCTCTCAATGGCCTCCTCCCTTTCTCTATTCCCCTTCTGCTTCTCTTGCACACCTGCACGCCTTATTGCATCTTCCTTTGAAACTCTGCACTCTCATCCTTACACCCTGGTGCCTATAAATGCACAATGCGAAGAACAGCAGAAAACACCAAAGCTATTGGCTTTGACAATGTTGGCTTCCTTGGTTGCGGTTTGGTACTATTCCAACCGGGCGTGAATACGTTTTGAAACTAGGGCAAACCTGCAGGGACCTTGTCTACTTTATTCTCCACATGTCGTGAAACTGTTCCATTGAACCCCACTGCCTGAAACCACTTGAACCTGTCCGTGTTCAATTTCATGTGTTGTCTCATTTCAGTTTCCCCTGAGCAGGTTCCCTGCCAGGCACATGCTCCTGGGAAATTGACTCCTTCTTACTCAGTCACGATGCAATGTCGGCGACAATTTATGACATAAGCATTGGATTCTTTCTCAATCATTGAATGTGTGCAGTTTGCGCACAGGTGCAGTAGCAATTTCTGTACACAATATTGTGAATTATTTTTTAACTGTAAGGATGCCTGGATGGATTGCACTGAAGCTATTTTTGCAAGTATCTGGTAAATTATTCAGGCCACATCTATAAAAGAACTATTCATGAACAAAAACCGGGCCAAATGTTCATGGCTCCATTATCACTACCTGGTCAATATTGGGGGCGGAGTGTACACTTTGTCTGCAGCTGGTTGGGTTTAAATACTGTTGGCAGCAAAGGGGGGTAAAGGTGCGCTGCACATTATTTCAGGCTCAGAAAAGCGCAATTCCTTCATAGAGCAAGTCAACTGCAAACACTAACAGCTGCTTCTTTTGTAAAATGCATTTTTATGTGCTCTTTACTGATATATGTATGAAATGTATTTTGTGTATTACATATTTGTTATATATGTAATACATAACATATAACGCATGTGTATGCACAAAGCAGTATGAAACAACAAAACCAAATGAATTCCCCAGTTTTGGCTTCTAGAGCAATCATAAAACCACTGCTGTCGTCATAACACAACCATAAATAAACCACTGCCATAATAGCACAACCATAAACCCAACACTGCCATCATACACAACCATTATCCTACCACCTCTGTCATAACACAACCATAATCCTGCCACTACCATCATAGCACAACCATAAACCCACCACTGCCATCATAGCACAGCCATAAATCCACTGCTGCCATCATAGCACAACCATAAACCCACCACTGCCATCATAACATAACCATAATCCTGCCACTGCCATCATAGCACAACCATATACCCACCACTGCCATCATAACACAGCCATAAATCCACCACTGCCATCATAACACAACCATAATCCTGCCATTGCCATCCTAACACAACCATAATCCTGCCACTGCTATCATAATACAACCATAAATCCACCACTGCCATCATAACACAGCCATAATGCTGCCACTGCCATCATAGCACATCCATAAATCCACCACTGCTATCCTAACACGCCATAATCCTGCCACTGCCATCATAGCACAACCATAAACCCACCACTGCCATCATAACACAACCATAATCCTGCCACTGCCATCATAGCACAGCCATAAATCCACCACTGCCATCATAGCACAGCCATAAATCCACCACTGCCATCATAACACACCATAAACCCACCACTGTTATCATAGCACAACCATAAACCCACCACTGCCATCATAACACAACCATAATCCTGCCACTGCCATTATAGCACAGCCATAAATCCACCACTGCCATGCATGCCGCATGACATCTCTTGTGCTGATTCTTCTGAGATATTGGGACAGCGTATACATTTTTACAGCTTGTATGTGTTTTATTTGTTTTTGCACTCACGTTACATTTTAAATTGACTCTAACTACTTTGGGCTACTCATTTTGTCTTATCTCGTTTTTCATTGCATATGTCCTGTGGTGGTGGCCGAATTTGAATATGATGGGTTTATTTTAAAGGAAACCTAACCCTCAACTTAATTTAACCACATTTTATAACTGCATTACAATGTTTTTTAAAGGTATAAAATATATCTACAGTGCCCTCTGGGCACCAATGAGCCACCCGATGTCCTTATTGGGGATGGCCTGGTGTCATGCCCAGAGACCACTTTTTTTTTTAGCAGGGAGTTTGGTAGAGCACTGGGCTCCCTGATTCACTGGTAGTGTACACTGGCCATGGCCAGCATCATGCCCTCAGAAGTGTCTATTTGTTTATTGTTGGAAGGTGACCTTAATGTCCTTGTTTTGGCATTAGCACACATTTGGGGTGATAGCGGGCATTACAAAAGAGTACTGAACCATTATATGACTTTGGGCCAGAGGGACCGATGCAAAGTTAGAAACATAGGATCTTTGTCTTGCCACTCTGGAACCCCCTTACTGGTATGCACAGACATGGGTCCCGTCTGCGGAAACGTATAGGACAATCAGCCCTTTTAACATCCGTTTCTGAGGCCGGTATACCTGGCTCCAGATATCACCAATGGGATTTTGGTCACTTTTGGAGAGAGTTCAAACAAGCAGCGGTATGGCTTTGCTCCAAATCTATGAAAGCATTATTTTGCGGCAAGAGACTCTTGAAAGTTTGGCAAAAGTCAGTCCCCGATTTGGGCGGCAGGTGGCAGCAACGATTGCCTTATGAGAAATGTCATAGGGTCATGGGATACTTAAGTTTGGGAACCCCCTATAGTTTTGAACGTCTTTGCAAAATCTCAATAAATAAAATTCAGTCAGGATAATATATATATTTTTTAATGCGATCTTTTGTGTTTGTTTTTTAAACCAACAAACATATAATTGACATATCATTTTCTACAGTACAATAACGTTTGTCCTTTTACAGTCTGCCATTCCTTCCCCTACCCCTTCCCCATTTACAAGCATTCAATCAATAAGTGAACTTTAGTTTGCAGTTTTCCCCAAGCTTCTTCTATCTGACATTTATCGATCCAGGGCCTTTATTCCATTGTCTCCAGGTAACAAAACTCTAGACCTTAAATTGATTGGATCTGTTCATGTATGGCAGAAAGAGACCTCATACAATGTCACATATCAGAGTGGTATTTCTTAACCCAGCTGTCCTTGATTACATCACTTGGTGCTGTGTCCAGCGACTGCGGTCTGCCGTGTACGAGCAGTCTGAATTCAGCTTCCCCCTCCCTCAGCTGCGGTGCATGGGCCATGTGTTCAAAACAGGCCTATGAGGTGTAGCCCCCTGCCATATGGAGAGGGCTTAAAGGCATGGTCTAGTAAAACATTTTATTTAAAAAATAGACAGGCAACATAAAAAAAAAATATTAGCATTCTCTTTTTTAAAACTTCCTATGTAAAATTTTGAGCTATTCAAGCTCAAAATTCGCAAAAGCAAGCACATGGGCGCATCCATTTTGTGAAATGGAGGCCCTCCTGTGCTGGCTTTTGCTTTTGCGGCACTAATGAAGGAAAAGCCAGCCAGCTGTAGTAAACAAAAGCTACCGCTGGGTGGCTTTCCCTTCATTAGTGCTGTACGCGGAGGACGGGGACCGGAGACCAGAGCAGGAAAACTGCAGCTGAATCTCGGTAAGTGCTATTTATTTTTTTTTTTAAAAATAAGCACTAGCTGTGTTTTCTTTTCTAAGTTTTCTGGGCTGGAGGAGCCCGGAAAACTTAGAAATAAAACCGCAGCTTTAAAAATGTTGTATTTATGTTTGCGGTCGCTTTTGAAGCGACCACAAACATAAATACAACGTTATTGTGTTGGAAAACGCTGCAGTTTTTCTTTCCGAGTTTCTCAGGCTCCTCCGGCTCGGCCCGTGGGGAGCCCGAGAGCCCCAAATGGGAAAGCAGATTCAGGCAGAAACAACGCGGTTGTTTTCGGCAATGCCGCGTTGTTTCTGCCTGAATCCTGTTGGGGAGCCCGAGAGCCCCAAATGGGAAAGCAGATTCAGGCAGAAACAACGCGGTTGTGTTGGAAAACGCTGCGGTTTTTCTTTCCGAGTTTCTCAGGCTCCTCCGAGCCGGAGGAGCCTGAGAAACTCGGAAAGAAAAACCGCAGCGTTTTCCAACACAATAACATTGTATTTATGTTTGCGGTTGCTTCAAAAGCGACCGCAAACATAAATACGTTTTTAAAGCTGCTGTTTTATTTCTAGGTTTTCCGGGCTCCTCCAGCCCGGAAAACTTAGAAAAAAAAACACAGCTAGTGCTTATTTAAAAAAAAAAAATAAATAGCACTTACCGAGATTCAGCTGCAGCTTTCCTGCTCTGGTCTCCGGTCCCCGTCCTCCGCGTACAGCACTAATTAAGGGAAAGCCACCCAGCGGTAGCTTTTGTTTACTACAGCTGGCTGGCTTTTCCTTCATTAGTGCCGCAAAAGCAAAAGCCAGCACAGGAGGGCCTCCATTTCACAAAATGGATGCGCCCATGTGCTTGCTTTTGCGAATTTTGAGCTTGAATAGCTCAAAATTTTACATAGGAAGTTACATAGGAAGTTTTAAAAAAGAGAATGCTAGTATTTTTTTAATTGTTTTTATGTTGCCTATCTATTTTTTAAATAAAAATGTTTACTAGACCATGCCTTTAACTGCGGCTTTGTCTTTCTCTCATTTGTGCAGCTATTTCCCTTCTGTCCATGGTATGTAAAAGTGTCTTCCCCTTTTTCCCCCTCCATGCCTAGCCTTTGGGGCTGGATATAGCTCCCTGTGGCCTCCTTGTTTCCCCCCTAGAGGGTGTCCCAGTACATCCCTCTTATTCCCGCAATTGGTAGGTGCGCACCCCTGACTGGCACTGAATCAGCACCTTCTTTACATTCCCCCTTTGATCGCTCTTTTGATCGACACTTCCTTCCCCATCATTTCCCTTCTGTATTCCTTGTGCATCCATAACCGTGTTACCCTGTCCAAGTCCCCTCCTAATTCCTTGTACCCTTCCAGTGTGTCCACAATTATAAAAAATTCCCATCCATCTAGGGAGCATGCTACTCAAAAAACATCATAGTCTCCTGCATTTGGTGGGGGGGAGCCTGCAAAAACCACACGCACTCCGTCCTCCGCCTCATTCACCCTGGGTGGTTTCCTTCCTAACTCGCTATCTTCATCATCAATTTTATTAGCAGACATTATATACCATAATTTTCGTTTGCAACATTTGCATTGTTTGATGATCCATGGGCCGACACAGTAGCCAGCGAGCATCATGACGAGCACAGAGACAATTATTTTGAACATCGCCACTAGTCACTCAGACACCCAGACAAATAGTGAGTGCAGCCAACTATCTGAGGTGGTACGATGTGTTTCTTATACCTTTTTTATGCACTGTAAATATCACCTCGACAGCCCCTGTCAGAGTTCCTTTGGCAGCATTGTTAATGGGTGTTGCTGTGTGCTTCCAATTTTGTGGCAGACCCCACCCTCCATTAAAGTAATTACATTAAGAACAAATCTGTTCTGTAGGGCCACCAGGCGGAGTGCACATAACTCTTCTCGCACTGCGTTTAGTACCTTTTTCGGTTGCATTCGCCAACTGTAGCACCTGTTAGCGGGTAATCTGCAGCCATTTGGCATTAGCAGCTGCTTCTACCCCAGTGTGTCGTAGGAATGTAAAGACAACTGATGCTCAAAAAGTGTTAAATTCTGGGGATTGCATCCAAACTCTGGGCTGATTTGGCAGACATATAATTGCTGTTTCTTTTCCTTCTCATCACTAGTTGATCGCTGGAGAAGATGAATGGATAGAACGAATGAATGAATAGAGCAGATGAGTGTATAGAGCAGCCGAGTGTGTAGAGCAGACGAGTGCATAGAGCGGACGAGTGCATAGAGTGGATGAGTGGATAGAGGGGGTGAGTGCGTAGAGGGGGTGAGTGCATAGAGGGAGTGAGTGCGTAGAGGGGATGAGTGCATAGAGGGGATGAGTGCGTAGAGCGGGGGAGTGCGTAGAGCGGGGGAGTGCATAGAGTGGGTGAGTGTGTAGAGGGGGTGAGTGCATAGAGGGGCTGAGTGCATAGAGGTGGCGAGTGCGTAGAGGGGCGAGTGCGTAGAGGGGGGAGTACGTAGAGGAGGTGAGTGTGTAGAAGGGGTGAGTGCGTAGAGGGGGAGAGTGCATAGAGGGGGAGAGTGCATAGAGCGGGTGAGTGCGTAGAGGGGGCGAGTGCATAGAAGGGGTGAGTGCGTAGAGGGGTGAGTGCATAGTATGTATGAGGGCATAAAGCGGATGAGTGCCTGGAGCAAACGCATAGAATTGCGTATATAGACGTATATATTATGGTTTAGAATGCAGAGAACGTTCGAAAGAGCATACAACCCATCATATCTCATCACCACGCTTACTCTCTCCTTTACATCACCACTCAACTAGAACACAGAGATACTACGACACCATTCGGTATAACTGTTCTCATACCAACATCCGCCGCTCACTCCACATCACTCTATGTAAACACTGCTGGCTACACACCCCCAGCCAGGCGTTCTCCTCAGGCCTAATGCGGCCACATCCGGTCCAGATAAATCGTGCCGGAACAAACACATAATCCTGATCTCTCAACCACCTCACCTACAGCTAAGAAGCAGCTATTACACGAATACTGCACGAGCTGCACACATATCCGGTGCTCACTCGCACCTTTTGACTCCCTCTACTCTCTCTACTGATCTGAACTTCGGTTCCCAAGGGCGTTCCACCTTCCAGCGCATTCAGACCATACCAATGGTATCTAAGGGGCTATATAAATGCAAAATAACAATAACAACAACTTGCCCTTGCTTGTCTCTCAGCTCCTTCTGCCCTTTGTTCTTAGTCTTCTGCCATGTTGTTGAAAGTTCATTGAAAGGTAACAGGTCCACCTGGGGCATGACCAATGCAGGGTTGTGGCTGGTCACAAGTGCTCATACCCTACCTCCCCCACCCCCAGTCTGGAGGCAGCTGGGCATAATCTATGGATCCACAAGCCCACCAGAAATCCATCACTGCCACTGTCCCTTTCTGCAACGCCGGGATGCTCATCGTCCTCTTGTAGCCAACATTCATCCCCAGTACGGTCGTCCCTGTTGCTCTGAAACATAAATAATGCTGGTTTCTCATCTATTCATGTCAAGGCATATAAATTCATGTCCCATATTCCCCTGCATTTGTTATTTCTTTTCTTTACCACCCTCTATTCATAGCCTACTAGCCCTTCTGGGCGACACTGAATCATCCCCTGTTCCTACTTTCCATCGTGAAACACCAAACCCCTTATTTGTATTAGGGGTCTGGCATGGCACCACAGTATGTCATGCGCTGTTGAGGATTTGCAATATATTATCTTATGGGCAGTAGCCAATTGCTCCCCCCTTTGTGCCCCTTCTGTATTGTACTCCAGGATCATATGCTTTGTTGCCTCTTCCCTGGCCATGCTTTCAAGTTGTATGTTACTATCTGCATATACCTCCTCCCCTTTGTCTATCCTTTGCATCTCTACCACGTGCCCCTGAAACAGCCCCTAAGTTCTGCATAATCACAAGTGCATCAGGCATCCCCCCGCTTCTGCTGTTACTTCTTGTGGCAAGAATTGTTTTGGTGTTGGCAAGCACACATTGCAACTGCCATTGGTGCTCTCTTGCCCAACCCTTTTCATTTCGCCGTACCACATGTTCCCAGATGCCATGACCCCACCCCCCCAGATGGAATCAGAACTTCTCAGTTCTTAATATTCTTCTCTTAACACATGTCTCCTTTGCATTCCCAGTGGGCACACCCCTATTTTCTTCATATAGTAGGAACCAGAAGAGAAATAAGAGAGAAACAGAAAAGAGACAATCCTATCCCTATGTTTTTCACATCATATTTATACCTTCTCCGATTCCACCCATGTGTGTCCTGCCCACCTCCTTCTCCCTCTGTGGGCTTTCAGTAAAGTCTGATAGCTGTAAAAAAAATATCAATGATAATTGTGTTATACTTCCCATCCAGTTGCCTTTCACTCTTCTCCTTCTGTGTGTTGTTGACCTTGCGGACGTCAGAGATATGTGTCCATGCCCTTCACTCTTTCACTTTACCAGCCGTGGTGTGACATACACAACTTCTTAAGGGCCAGTGAACCTTGACTCCTGCGACCTCCATACAACAGACAGGCAGAGGTGCTGTACTTGTGGGAATTCTTCACTGTGTGCACTTTTCTGTTATTCAATGTTGGTCGGTCGACTTGTTGAACGTTGAACCTGGCGGGAAAATTTATTTGGCAGCAGTTGTCATTTCAGTTAAGTATATTTGCAGCTCTTCTCCCAGAATTTGTGCTTTGGTATTAGCATTCGAAATTGAACGTGCAGGAGGGACAGGTGCATGCAACCTCCTGCCAGTTACAATTTTGTGTGGAGTTAAGTGATGATCCATACACAGTGAGTTGCAAAGGGCAAAAAGTGCCAACAGGAGGCAATAAAGCCAGTTTTTGCACAATGTCTGTGTTAGCTTTGCCAAGCGTTCTTCAAGCAAGCGGTTTAATCTCTCAACAATCCCATTCACCTGCAGCCGGTACACTGTGCATAGCCAGTGTTTTATTCCCAAGAGGTGTGTTATTTCATTGAGAAGGTTATTGCAAAATGCTGTCCATTATCTGACCTTATCTCTTCACATACCCCCGCCTCGAGAACACCTCCCGTACTTAGAACTTTGCAGTCAATTGTGTGTCATTTTTAGCACAGTGTCCTGCCTCAAACCAACATGAAAAAGGAAAGATCAAAACTAGTATGTACCTATGAGAGGCACATCTGGCTTGCATATCAACATAGTCAATTTGCAAGTTCCCTTTACTGTCTTCAGAATATGGTCGGACAAAAACTACACAATTCCCTGTGACATCTGCCACTCGATCATGTAGATTTGGAACATAACACCCCTCGCTTAGTTCTACCACTATGTGTTCTTTGGACACATGGGCGGGAAAATGCAGCTGCTCTCATGTGTACACCCAAAAATGTTTTGGGCATCACTGGTTTCCCTGTGCTGTTTTGCCACCATATCAGATTGGTGGGTGTATTATCTGTACAATTGGTGTGATGTTGAAACTTTCCCCCTTTCTTCCTCTTGACCCTTTCCTCTCTCTGCTGCCAATATTTGCATCCTCCCTTTTGCACCAGGACATAGTCTCATACTTCCCACAGGTATGTAGACTGCTTCATTGGTTGCTCTTTCAGCCATTTAGTTCCCTAAATATATTCGGTCCTGCTCACCTGTAAGGGTGGCACATTTTATTATGACCACCTCCACTGGCCGTTTCAGTGCTTCGATCAGTTGCCCGAGCAACTCAGCATGTTGTACCAGGGAACTGACATTACTCCTGAACCCCCTTCTTTCCCACAGCGCTAATCCTGAATGTATTTTAGATGTCACGTAAGCTGAACTGAAAATCTGTTAGCTTCATGGCCTTCCATCATGTTGCATGCACTTATCATGGCCACTAGCTCTTCTGCCTGCACTGAATAATATAATGTTAATCTCTGCTGGGATGCTATTACATATTCTCTGTTATTGTAGCACACTACTGCTGCTGCAGTATGTCTCCCTCCCATTTTGGGGTCTATGCTTGATGACCCATCAATGAAGACCATGTCTGCCCCTTCGATTTCTTCTTCATTGACCCGTATGTTCCCTTCCATTCTGTCTACATGTGCTGTGCAGTCATGTATGTATTCCCCTTCTTCTGCGGGTTCTGCTATAAATGTCGCTGGATTTATCATATGATATTTCAATACCTCAATGGCCGGGTTTGTTAGTATTACCTCATAACCCGATGCCCTTTGTGTTGTTGATGTGCTTTTAGATTTGTCCAATATGGAAACTACCAAATGCTCCAAGTACAGTACTACGGGGCACCCCATAGTAATTGTCGCTGCTTTTTCTATTGCAAACGCTTCAGCCACAAGCGTTTGTTCGCAAGGGAAATGTCTCTGAATATCTGGGCCTAGGATCCCACTATAGTAAACTAATGGGTTGTGTCCCTTTGGCTTCTTTTGCATGAGGACAGCTGTCATCACTGAACCATCCGAGTGGGAGAACAAGTAAAACATATCTTTGTAGTTAAGGGTGTCTCACACTGGTGCATGGGCCAATGCTTCTTTTAGCTCTGTGAAGATTTAATTCATTTCCTGTGGACATTTTAGTTCTCTCTTTTCCTTCTGTGCTCCCTTAAGGGCCTTCAGTAAGTGTTTTGTGAATGTACAGTCATTAAAACCCCATGCATAACCCCAGGAACTTCTGCATTTCCCTCACTGTGCGTTGATGTGCAGTCAAGTGAATTGCCTCTACTCTCTCTTGTGTTATCTTGCGTCCCTCTATTGATATTATTTGTCCTAGAAGTATTGCAGTTTTGCCTCATCAGCTTCAAGAGGTGCACTGAATCGCCACTACACTCTTCCTCAGTCGTGCTGCATACTAGCATTTCAATTACATATTTTGTCACTGTGCTCAGCATTTGTAAGTTGCTCAGGTCCATTGTTATCACTCTGTTGAAAATGCTAGGTGATTCACAGTACCCCTTGGGCAATGTAGTGTATTTGAATTGGGTTCTATGATACGTAAATGCTGTCAAATATCTAGAGTCTGAGTGAAGTGGGATGGAGAAGAAGGCATTCTTCAGGTCGATGACCATGAAGACCTTGCCTTGGTTGGGATGGTGCACAGCATTGTAGCGGGGTTCGGTATCAAGGGAATCTCTGCTCCCAGCAGATTGTTAAGAGGGCGTAAATCTTGTATGAATCGACGCAACCCACCCTCAGATTTCTTTATCGAGTATATAGCCGTGTTGCATGGCAATGTGGATGTCTGTATGATGCCCTGATGCCATAGTGCATGTAGAGTCGAGTATGTTCCCTCATCTGCTTCTCTGGACAATTGGTATTGTTTTGCTTGGGGCAGCAGTTCCTCTTCCTTTAACTTTATCGTCACTGAACCCGCTCCTTTTAGTACCCCTACATCGTGGGGCCATTTGGTCCATATATTTGCTGGAACACTTTTGAGATCTTCATCTGTGTGTTAGTTTCCTCTCCTTACCAGTTGTGTCAGTATCGGCACTAGCTTCTCTACTACTTTTACCGGGCAAGGTATTTGTAGCTAAACACCATCTCTCCTTCCTCTTCCCCATCAGATAACAGTGGTTCATCTGTTATTCCTGTTACTGTCAGCGTTGGGTCGATGCATAGCACTGTACGCCACTCCATGTTGTCGATGTCCATCCCGCATAGTATCCCCATGTCTTTGCATATCACTACCTCTTCAAGCTGTAGTACTAGCATGGTGCCTCTTATGTCTTCCTTCTGGCACTGTGGCCTGTACAAGAATTCTGATGCCAGTCAGAACACTTTCCCTTGTATTCCCGGTACCCAGCCCAGTAGTATCTCAACCCCATACAAGAACATGCTATGGTACACATGAAGTAAATGCCTGGCATTGAGCACACCAGCCCATTTTCTGTGAAAGATACTGTGGCATTCAGTTTGCTGAGCAAGTTTCTCCACAGGATATTGATTGGGGTATCTTTGGAATATAGTAGTGGTGCTACAATGTGCTGTGTCCCTATTGTTAGTGGTAAATCCTTTCTTACTGGAACCATCACTATTGCCCCAGAGAAGCCCTGCATATCCATCATTTTGGTTGATAGCAGGAATCCCTCTCCCTTATACAAGATTTGGTTGCTCCTGTATCTATAAGTAATGAGAACTCTCCTGGTCCTATTTTCACTGCTACCTCGGGTTCCTTTTTGGGGCAGTCAGTTACTGATGGGACTGGAGAGACTCAAGCTTTCTGTGGGCAGAGCAGGATGTTTTGGCATGACCACTTCGGTGCAGGATGTTAAGGCGCAGCCATTTGGCCAGTATGGCGCAAGGAGTTTTTGGCGCAGGTATGTTTGGAAGCAACGTGATGAACCTGCACGTGTAACATAAATCAGTTACAGGTGCAGGTTCATCACTTGGGCAGTTAAAAAGAAAATGTTTGAACAGAGCAGAACTGCTGAAGGGGAGCCTACCTCTCAGATTTCATTGATTTAGATGAACATGCTTACAGAGATAAGGGTCCTCTTTTTGAGCGTAATGGTAGCATGTGGTAATTAACATAACATCTATTTTTAAAATGGCTCCTAATTAAGATTTGCAGTTGTATTTTATGTTTACTGACTTGGGAACAATAATGCAAAGGGTTAATTAGCCCTAATTTGCCCCATGCTGTACATAATATGTATTCTATGCAGTAAATATTCCTTGGGATCGGGGCTCCTGATTAAGTGGTCTTATGAAAACAAGTCCTTTTTAAATGAGCATCACAGTACTCTTGTTGTGAACATTCCTTCTGCTGGGAGACTGTCTCATAACCTCACTGTACTGTGCATGAAAGATATTTGATACTGAGTTCCCATCCTAACCAGTTTCGTTTAGTGCAGTAAGCGGCAAGGCACCTCCATACCTGCCTACATCTGACAATTTTAACGCTTGAGCTTCCGGCTGCCTGTGACCCTTCAATAACTTTGCCCACAAGTACTAAAATCTCTGCCTTTGCCCCAACCCCAGGTTAAAAAACAAATGTTCTGAAACATACACATGCACAATCTGAATACAATGTGCAGTAATTGGACCCTAATACAAGCAAAATTAATGTATTTCCATCTGGATAAACCTGACTATTGCTGCTTGATAATCAATGAAAACGGCTGCACACACTTTGAAAACAAAATCAAAATATCGAGGCTGAGTACCCCAAAAGGAAATACACCGGACACGGGTTACAAATGAACATACAAAGTACTTTAATTTATACTGAATTCAGTCACAAAGAACAGAACAAAATCAGATAGCTATCGGCCCTCAGTGCAACACAGCGAACTCCAGCATGGTTCGGTGTATTCAGTGAGAGACGCTGTACATTAGAATTCATTGCTCTTTTATACTATTTGCGAACACGATGTCCAACCCTACTTCAGGTTAATATTCCTCTAATATGTTACTGATCTAGGGTTCATGCCAAGTTCGCATATCCACATGTAACTGGTTTGCTTTTAATACATATATCAACAAGCCTACACGGCAACTGTGTGTTCTGGGATTCTTCATACAAATCTTCTCAAACATTAATACAATGTAGTTAAACAAGTGTTCTTAGTTCAGTATTTGAAAACATTGTTCTTAACATATGCTCGTGGATTCGTTTCATTGCACAAGTAATCCTTTACACACAGGTCAACGAAGGACAAGGTCTCAGTTCACGACCTCAACAAGTGAACTGCAGGCAAGTTACATATTAGCTACATGCAGAGATCAAGACAGCCATGTTGGATTTCGGAATGACATCGTCCACCATTTTAACTCACAGGGTGACTTTACAAAGCAAACCTAAAATGGCGAATTGACCTAAAATGGCGGCTTACATTAATTTTAAGGTAAGGACCTTGCAACACAGACTTTTCGCAAGTGACTTATAAGCAGCTTGGCGTAGGCCAATATACATATATTCATTGCAATAGGAGGCACGATATACTTTCTCATTTGACAAACCCTCCTTTTGGCCTATGCCAAGTGCTAAACTACTTTGGATCTCTTTGCAAATAACGCCATGCATCATCGTCCATACACCCTGAATCGCTGTCAGAAATATCTATTGCCATTAGGTCATTCACTAAAATTTCTTTTAACACATATTCTTTGGAAGTTTTATCTGAGGCATACACTTTATGTCCTATCGTACCTATTGCTTGTGCGCAACATCCCCCTAGCATCGAGCATATACTAGGTAGACACTGAATACAACAAAAAAGAAACAACAGAATTCCCAAAATAATCAGCAAGACCGAAAGTACCTTCCAACCCCAAGATCACAAGAAGTCCCAGAACCAAGCGCTAAGATCCCAAGTTCCCTCGGGAACATGCACTTCTGAACTAAGGACGTGCAGATTCTGTATTGCCCTAAAGATGGTTGGGGAGGAATCTGGTACGAAAACACAGCAAGCGGACCCCACTAATTTACACACTCCACCACGTTCAGCCAGAATGACATCTAATGCCATCCGGTTTTGAAGCGCTACTAGTCTTATCACCTTCTGTTCTAATGTCATATTATAGAGTATGTCCGTGGTCCAGTTGATGGTTCTCTCCAATACTCTCGCTAGTCTTCTGATATCTTCAGATTTCGCTATCTGCCCCCAAAATGGCACAACTGATTTTGCTATATCTCCGAAGATTTGTGCTGGAGTGTCACCATTCTCGTCCCGCCGTGGACAATCCTTTGAAACTTCTATTGTACTAGCTATAAACACCCCAGGTGACAGGATCCCTAAATAACAGGTTCCCTGCCAATCCCTGGACAACCGTGGGAATGCTACATTACCACAGACAAAGTAGACAGGTTTGCCTACATACAAAGGTCTGTTTTCCCCAGTCAAATTTGCAACGTTTGCACAACCTAGAAAATCTCCCATTGACTGAGTGCCATTCCTCTGTATGCAAAAAGAAACTGAATCGGGGCTATGGTTGACAGTATAAGAAGGAGGCATGGCATCCTTATTGCCTATCGGAGCCATCTTAAAGGAAATCAAAGATTGGAAAGGACGAGACAGTCTATCAGAAGGCCTAATAGAAGCAACATTAGGTTTACTCCTGTTTGCGAAAAGCAAGCATCCCAGGGGAGTCAAAACACGTTTCTCAAAACTATTCACATTAGTGCCGTCAAAGTTCCCTGAGATGCTATCATTCCAACGGCCAAAGAAAAATGCTCTAAGAGAGGCATAACAAGCAATTGTCGAAGGTAAAGGATGAATATACCAACCTAACCCCTTATCCCCATGTTGCAGTAAATGTGAGCAGACCCAACAGTTGGACTTATTAAAAATGGCATGTGTTGCATTCATTATAAGTAGCAGAGTATTATTGTGGTACCTTTGTCTATGCTGAGAGTCCCTAGGGGACAGAGTATGCAAATGTACAAAGGGAGTAGGAACAGTAGGTACACTTTCAGTAGGTAACAAGGACTCTAAAGGATGAGTTTCCTCAAGGTACCACAAACCTAAGACAGTGACTATTATAAACCCAAATATTATTAAAAAAAACACAGCAATACGTTTTCGGGGCCCAGGTGCATTGTCCATTGTCCCGGTTGTTCACCCCATCATTTACAAGTCCCATACGAGCGGTAGCGGTGGCAGGCATTGTAGTCCTCAAACAGAAACCCCAATGTTCATTGCTGTCAACCTCCCAGCCACGCGACTTCTTAGTCCTTCAACAACCCTAGCCAACAGAATCCCCTTTCTCAAATTTGGGCGAAAACAAGCCCTCGATGATCCTTTCCTTCTCCGAATGCACAGCCGAACCGTGCCGTAAGTCTATCAGATGCACAGCAAAACCGTGCCGTAAGTCTATTTTCTTGGATGTAGATTGTACCTTGCTTTTCCCGGTACTGATTGATCCGTAAACACTGTGTCGTCACTACCTGTTGGAAGCAACGTATCAGAAACAAGTGACGATGCCGAATTTGAAACAACAGTTTCCGGATGCAAAACTTTTGGAGAGTGTGGAGACAAAATGGCTGCTTCCCCAAGCCTCACGGGCTCACAAAGATTCTCCGACACACTTTCGGCGCTATTTACTGCTTTGGGTTCGTTGGTTGCAGCGTTAGCGAGGGGTTCTGTTTCTTCTGTATCGTGAGGCACAGGGTGAGGAAGTTTCTTGACGTGGGACGCGTGGATCCAATTCTTTCTTCCAGAAACCTGCACCGCTGTTTGGGTGACCAACAGGACTTGGAACGGGCCCCGCCAGCGAGGTGCAAGGCAAGAAGAGCGCTCAAATGCCTTGATGAGCACCCAGGCCGTATGTTTTGGCCCGGGCCCTCGCATCGCACAAGTAAAGCCTCTCTCACCTGGTGATAAATCAAATACAGGTTTTTAGTCAATTGGCTGCAATAATCTGAAAGTAATACATTTTCAATGTTTCTTAAAGAGCTTCATTTAGGAAGGTTCCAGATATTGGCAGGTCTCCCCATTACCACCTCAAATGGAGAGAGGCCAGTCTTAGTTTGAGGGGTTGTACGCATGGATAATAACACAATCGGTAAGGCGTCCGGCCATTTTAATTTAGTGCCGGCACACGTCTTAGCGAGCTTGTTCTTGATGATACCATTGTGTCTTTCAACTAGTCCAGCGCTCTGAGCGTGTCTGGCCGAATGGAACCGTTTGTCGATCTGCAATGCCGCACATATCTGCAGAATTACAGCAGCGACAAAATGTGGACCATTGTCCGACCAGATAACTCTTGGTAGCCCAAACCGTGGGAAGTATTCCTTTAACATGGTTTTCGCAGTAAGCATGGCTGTAGCATCTTTAACTGGGAAAGCCTCAACCCATTTTCTAAAAGCACAGATGACCACCAGCACGTGCTTCATATTATTGCACTGTTCCATTTCAATAAAATCAAAGTGGATAACTTCAAAGGGGACAGAGGGTGGCCCAAGGCTTCCCCTGGAAGTTGCTGTCCCCTTTCCCACATTGTGTTGTAGGCAATTCATGCAATCCTGGACATAGCGTTGGGCAATTTTCGAAATTTTGTCATTTGCCCAAACTTTCTCTAACATTTATTCACTTTCTGGGCACATACATGCGTAGGACCATGGGCCATGATGACCATCATCATTACATACGCATCAGGGAGTAGCCATTTCCCTTCAACTATGTCCACCCAACACCCGTCATCATCAAGTTTCCCCAAGCTCTTGGATTCTTCTAACGTGGCATCAGCTTGGATATCCAGTACAGACCCAACACCCTCATCCATTGCATAAACATTTACAGTCTCCCTTGAAACATACATCTCCGTAAGGGGATCGGTAGCAGTTTGTCTAGCTATCTGATCAGCGAAAGCATTCCCTTTTCCTATGTCATCTGTAATCTTTCGATGTGCTGCACATTTCATGATGGCTAACTGAGTAGGGAGCGCAAGCGCTGAGAGCAGTTGTAATATTAGGGAGCCATGTTGGATCTTGGTGCCATGTGAAGTTAAGAACCCTCTCTCTGACCAAAGTCTCCTAAACTAGTGAACCACTCCAAAGGCATACTGACTATCAGTATATATGTTTACTGCAAGCCCATTGGAAAGTTCACAAGCTCGGGTCAATGCTATAATCTCTGCGGCCTGCGCAGTGTTATGCGTAATTGTCTTGGTCTCCACGACCGTGCTTAATGTGGTGATTGCATAAGCAGCTGTGGATGTACTATCCAAAAGTTTGAAGCAGGAGCCATCACAAAACATCTCTCCTTGCGGATTATCCAAAGGAGTGTCTTTCAAATCAATTCTACCCTTTTTTTCTTGTTCGGTAGTATACAGTCATGTGACTCTTCATCGCCGCAAGTAGTATCTTGCGGGAAAGGTAAGAGTTCAGCCGGATTAAGAACACAACACCTCCTAATTTGAATGTGAGGAGCAAACAAGATCAATTCATATCTTGTCAACCGTGCGGAAGTGAGGTGTTGCATTTGGGTTCGGTTCAGTAGAACATCTACAAAGTGAGGCACCATCAGGGTTAGATCATGGCCTAGGACCATTCCCTTACTCTGTTTTACAGACGCAGCAGCAGCAGCGACAGCTCGCAAACATCTTGGCAAAGCACATGCTACAGGATCAAGGGCATAAGAAAAGTAACCGCACGGCCTATTCTTCCCTCCATGTTCCTGCGTTAATGTAGCCAAAGCACATCCATCACATTCATGCACAAACAACATAAAGGCCTTTTCATGGGTTGGTGTGCCCAAAACTGGTGCAGAGCATAATGCAGTCTTCAGCAAGTCAAACGATTTCTGGTGTTCCGCGTTCCACGGCAATGGTGACGAAATGCCCTTCTTTGTCAAAGCCAACATCGGTTGGATCACTGAAAAAATTGGCATCCACAACCTACAGTAAGAAGCCATACCTATCAAGGCTCTAACTTCCTTCTGTGTATTTGGGACAGACATGCCAGAAATGTGTTTTATACGTTCAGGTGTCAATCTTCTTCCCTCCTTTGACAGGAGATAGCCTAAATAGGCCACCTCCTGGCAACAATATTAAAACTTTTAAGCAAAGCTTTGTGACCATGCTTAGCTAGATGAATAAGCAACAACACAGTGCCCTCCTTACAGGTGCTCTCAAGAGTCAGCAGCTAAAAGCAAGTCATCAACATATTGAAGCAATGTACAAGTAGAGGGCAATTGAAGGGTATCAAGCTGTTCTTTCAAAGCCCTACTATAGATGCTAGGACTCTCTGTGTAGCCTTGAGGTGCACGAGTAAATGTGAATGAGCGTCCCCCTAAGTTGAACACGAACAAGTATCTACTATCCTTGTGTATAGGAATAGTAAAGAAAGCATTCTTTAGATCCACAACACTAAAGTAAGCAGCTGTAGCTGGGATCATGGTTAATATTGTCGTCACATCAGGCACAATTGGAAATTGCGGAGCGACGACTTTATTAATGGCACGTAAATCAATTATGAAACGGAATGGAATTGCATTATCGCCTTTCTTGTACATGGGTAAAATCAGACTATTGCACAAACTTCCTGAAATTTCTTCAATCACCCCGTGATGCACAAAGTCGGAAACAATGCATTTCAAAGCTTGCTCGCCCACAACTGAAATCTTATACTGGAGAATGCGTGGCAGCTCAATTCCATGTTTCAAAACTATCTTAACAGGCTCTATCTGTAAAACACCAACATCATTGTCGTCAACAGCCCATAAGCTCTCTGCTACCTTAATGAATTCTGGCGACAAAGGTCTAGTCAAGAATTGCGAGACAGAGTATTGCTGTGGTGAAATCGTCAAGCGCACTCCATCAGAAGAACAATAAATCACTGGATTTAATTCTTTTAACAGATTCAACCCCAGCAAGTTCTCTCCACAATTCGAAGTCAACAGAAATGGACAGTGGTCCATAAAGGGACCCAAAGAAATGGGTACCGGTGAAGAAACTGGACAAACAACTGGTGTGCCAGAAAACCCTACAGAAACATTGGATTGCCCTGACAGTGGAATGTTTGGAACCCGGGATTGATCAATGGAACACTTCTGTGCTCCAGTATATATCAAAAACTGATGTTTCCTATTTCCCACCACCATTTCAACGTAGGCACCTTTCTGATTGACGGGAATAGGTGTAGGTTCCAAACCCTGCTTCGGGCAATCCTAACGAAACAGAATGTCATGAAAAGGAAGCTCTTCAGATAAAAATGCAGCAGAAAGATGATCAAATATGTTCCTAGTATCCACACTCAGAGTCTGATTATCCTGTGAAAAAGGTTGCTGAGGATCCTGTGTAAACTGACCTCTACCAGGGCCCCCTACACCCAGGCGACCTCTGGATCGTCTACCCATATTCCCAAATGTGTTATTCGACCTTTGTCGTAGGACGGGGCATTGTGCACGCCAATGACCCTCTTGACGACAATAGGCACACGGGTTAATGTTCACAGGACCCAAGGGCACATTCCCTTGCGGGACATACTGAACTCTAATCTGCGAGATACCCCCTCTGGGGCCTCTAACAATTTGCTGTAATAGCACTTTAGTCTTTAAATCACCTTTTCGTTTCTCGACTCTTTTTCATTATTGACACGATTCTCGTAGTACTGAGCCATATGCAGTACTTCTGATTGGGACTTCGCCTGCCAAGCGCTCTCAGAAGACATCATTTGTGACTGGATGTCAGGCAGCAATCCACGCACAAATTTGGCCACAAATAACCTTTTCCCAGACTCTGTCCCTAAGTCTTGTCCGCTGAAATCCGAGAATACCTGTTCGAACCGATTAAAGAACTTGGAGGCACCCTCAGACTTCCCTTGGACACAGGCCGTAAGTTTGTCCCAAGTAATTCTTTTCTCTGGAATTATAGTTTTCAATTTTGCAATGATTCTATCAGGCAAAGTTAGTATCACCTGAGGCGGTCTTTCACCAGCTGGCATTTCTCCATCGAGTCTAGTTATACTCGCCCATGTATCTCCCAACCCTGGCACGTTGTCTATAGTTCTAACTTGTTTCCACAAATCTACGGGCAGGAGTACAGGAAATAATAAATCAATATCGCCTAAGGCGAATTCTGAGGACTGCAAGACGGACTCTATTTCTTTATAGAATCCTGTCGGATTTTTCCTAATATCAGGAATAGATTGTCTAATAGTATTCACTTCCTGCCTCGAGAACGGGACGTGAACAAACTGCGATACATAATGTGCAGGAATGTTCACAGCAACTATACCCTGTGCAACATCGGCCGCAACCTCAACCTTCGGGACAAATGTCGGAGGAACCTCTCTCATAGGCAACTGAGAAGTAGGTGACTCCGAACGCTTACTAAGCAGCAGAGCTAAGTCGAGCGCTAAAGCAGTCGAAGAAGTGTCAAGTGAAAAAGCTCTCTTATAAATACTCAATAACTCTGTGGGACAACTAATCTTTCTTTTTACACAATCATCCTGTAGGTACTCTATCATTACCTGTATCACTTTCCTCTGCATTTCTGGCATATACTGACTATATGTGTCATATACTTCAACTGGAGTTATCGACATATCTGAAATCCATCTAAGCGCGTCCTTCATACAAATTCGTGTTTCCTCAGATATCGATTCTCGACAAGGAAGGAACTGTTTCTGTACATACATACTTTCCCCCTCATCCACCTCATTCTGTAACCTTACCAACTCCTTTCTATACCCAAATAACCTCTCGACATGCTCATTTACTTTCTCCACAGTGTCTCTAGAAAACGCTAAAGTATTTAGACCCCTTAACCCTTGCGGGAGATCTGCATTATTTAATTTACCCCACATTACACATAAATTAATCTCTAAACCTTCAATAAAAACGTTTTTCTCAGGAAAATTATCCATATTATAAAGTGTGGCAAAAACATTAGCTTGATCATCCCTCTCCATACAATGCTTAGCCCATGCAATCAAATCACGTTTCTTCTCTGGTGGTACAGTATTGCGAGTGACAACCTTCGACCCTGCACCTCGATCGACTACAAGTGGCTCAGGACCACTTGGAAGAGAGGGAGCAGGCAAATTCAATGGGGGTACTGTTAATGGTGCGATAAGAAGAGATGGAGGAGCTGGATGAAGAGGAACATTAGGAGGAGCATGAACAACGAGAACAACAGCAGGTAGAGCAGGAATAGCAGGAGGAAGAGGCAAAGCAGCAGGAAGAGGAACATACAGAGGTGGCGCAGAGGCACCAGGCCTTCGTTCATTTAACAATTTGTCTATGAATACTTCGGAAGCATGGAGGTCTTTAGAGGGATAGATTTTCTGAATTCCAAGTGAGAAAGCCCTATCCATATTCCTAGTCAATTCAGAATGTTTATCTTGGTCATACAATAATGCTTTTTCGGCGTTCGTCTTATGACGGCGCGCATGTTTTTCTCTACTTTTAAGTTGCTGTAACGCTTCTTTTTTCCAATTCTGCAAAACATCAAATGCCGCAGGTCTAGCCTTTTTCTTCAATAGAATTGACTCTAAATACTCAATACGAGGGATTTCAAAACTACCATTGATTGGCCACTGAAGTTCGGAGGCATGTGTGGTTTGTATGTGCCATATATCATTAAATACTATACTTCCAATGCCATTCTTACAGTACATAGTACACGCCGGCGACCCCTCCTGTGGTGCGGGACAGCTAATTTCCAAAGATTGACTTTCACTGCAGAATAACACCCTGAAGGAGGTAGACAATTTTCCAGGCTTATCAAATGATTGGTATTACCTGGTCAATAATTGTGTCTGCCGATCCAATACGCCAAAATCAAATTATCAGGATTATATTAAGAGTCGGGTCAAGCTGATCAATTCCGATCGGATTTCAAAGAATCTTACCTAACTAATCTTATCTCGTGTATGGTGATTTTGGCAAATCTGCCCGCCTCGATAAGCGGACCCTCGTCAAGATGCCGTTCTCGGACCACAAGCTAATCGTCCAGGGATCGGGTCGTGCATCGCTGCTGAGGTGTAGCGTCTCATTCAGTGGGGCCCCGGTCCGATAGCGAGGGTCAACCTTCGATAATCCGGCAACAATCTTGAGGGTCCCTATTCGGGCGCCAACTGTGAAAACAAAATCAAAATATCGAGGCTGAGTACCCCAAAAGGAAATACACCAGACACGAGTTACAAAGGAACATACAAAGTACTTTAATTTATACTGAATTCAGTTACAAAGAACAGAACAAAATCAGATAGCTATCGGCCCTCAGTGCAACACAGCAAACTCCAGCATGGCTCGGTGTATTCAGTGAGAGACGCTGTACATTACAATTCATTGCTCTTTTATACTATTTGCGAACACGATGTCCAACCCTACTTCAGGTTAATATTCCTCTAATACGTTACTGATCTAGGGTTCATTCCGAGTTCGCATATCCACATGTAACTGGTTTGCTTTTAATACATATATCAACAAGCCTACATGGCAACTGTGTGTTCTGGGATTCTTCATACAAATCTTCTCAAACATTAATACAATGTAGTTAAATGTGGGACTCCCTATTGTTGTGGGTTACTCTGTGGGAAAGGGAAAGGATTTCCTCCGACAACCTTGACCCTGGTGTAGTGCGGTACCATGCACTGTCCTAGCACCAATGTACCTCCTGCAGCTAGTGCTGACGTTTGTGTCACATTTGAAGGTGCCATTCCACCATCCGTTGGTCCCCTTTGGACCTGCTGCTGTCCCTGTAGCATGGGGCACCTGTCCCTGCTGGAGCTGGACTGGGAGGGGTTGCATCAGCTGCCACTGTGGCTGTGCTGTGACAAACCCTTGCTGCTGCACCATTTGAATCGCTTGTACATGGGCTTGTTGTCCAAAAGAACATGTGCGTGCAAAATTCCCCATGTTCCTACATATAAAGCACGGTCCGAAACCCCTGTATCCCGCACCCCTGTAGCTTCTTCCTCTTCCTTGTTGCGAGTATCCTCTCCCCATTGGAAAATGCCACTCTTGCATGTAATTCCATTACTGTTGCGCACCTCACTGTGACATATACTGCAGCTGCATATAACCCCCCTGCTGCAGTGCATTCCCCACGGGAAAAAACTCACTGTTGGGCGGGTGCCACAGTAGAAGTGTCTGATACAAGCATTGCTCCTTCCATTGTGCCAGTTTCTTCACTTCTATTCCCACAACCTTGTCTAACAAGGCCTGGACATCCGCTGGCAATCCTTTGACCAGTAAGTGGTAAAACAAGGTTATGCACTCATTCCAGCACTTTCATATTTCCTGTGTCCAGTGATCCTGCACCTGTTTTACATATCCTGCAAGGATCTTGTCCGGCTTCATCTTGTGTGCAATTAGTATTCCTAAGTTGTAGCTTTCTGGGTACATGCTTCTCAGAAACTCCCACACGTGTGCTCAACAGATGTTGAATGGAGTCCCATCGTGTGCGTTAGTGCTCAATTTCACCTCCTTGAACCCTGCATCCTATTATAAACTTTACATATCCCCTATTGCCAAAGTCACCCCAGCTGTCTTTTTCTCAAGATCCTGTATCCATTTGCTGGCCCCATCTATGAGGGAGGACAGGATGCATATTAGATTGTCACGGTCCATTGCCTGACATGGTACGTAATGTGTATCCCCTGCAACAGTGGCATCTGCTTTGCCCTTGGTCCTGTACCGCCTCCACCTTTTGTGGTCTGAGCCAGCCTTACTTTTACCTTCCCCTTCCTACTACAAAAGGTGGTTGACCAATCTCTCCTGGATTCACTGCTGTCCTGTCATCTTCTTTCTTTTCTCCCTCTTCTCCTGTTTTTGTTGGGGGTCCGCTCGTCACCTTCTCCATTACTACAGTCTCCCCCTACTTCGTCCTCATCTGAAAGTGCACTATTCTCGCCCCCTCCTTCTGTCTCTTCCACTTCCTGTTCCTGTTCCTCGTTGATCAATCTGACTTTTGTCCTTCTGACAACCATTTCACCTTGTCCCCTCTATTTTTCCTCTGCACTGCCTCTTCTATCACCCTTTCTGCTTCGTTGAATAATGCATCCACCTGTTATTGTGTTTTTTTCTCAATGTCTGCTAAGTATTTCCTCTTCGCCCTTCTGTGTACCTCATCCCGCCAGGTGTCTCTATACTTCTTTTTCTCAGTTGTCTTTTTCCCCCTTTGGGGTGTCCCATTGCGGGTTTGTATAATCTGCTGCATGCCGTAAAGTCAGATAGGACAGGGGTGTAGAACTTGGTCCATCCATCTCCTTTATCCCCTTTCCCTTCTTCTGCGCCTGCTCCCCTTTTGTTTGCTCGTACAGTTTCTAGAGCCCCAGTATATTCTGTCTATTCTTTAACTTTGAGCCTGTGTAGTTTGTTAGAAAATATGAGAACATATTTTCTATTACTCTACTATCAAACGTTCCTTCTCTGGGCCATGCATGGAAACACTGACCTGCAGTCTCACGGACCCAATGAAAATGATACTTTAAAATGTTATCGCAATACTGGGGCAATTATTTACACATATGGTCGGAAGGGCTATCTCGATAGGTCATTGTTTCCCGTCTTTTTGATGCATTTCCTCTATGTTGCAATTACCCTTAGCACCTCCTCCCACTGTTCCTTGTGTACCCTTCTCCCTGCAACACTCACAGTCACCCTTAGCCACTCATCTCCCCCTTCTTACCTCTTCCACTCTGGCCTTCTCCACAGGCCCACCCATGCGCTATCGCCTGACACACTGGCCTTCGCCTTAGGCCCAACCACTCACTCCGGGTTAGCTAGCAACGGCCCTCTCCTCTGGCTCACCTTCCCCTATGTTAGTAAAGGTAGGCACAGTGTCACATCCACCCCTCTCACTTTCGTCTACCACAAAAACTTCCAAGAATTCTATTATACACAAGGTACCTGTCAGTGATGACCCTTCCACCTAGGTCAACGCAGCTAAAACAAAACGAACAACACTTACTACCATGCACGTGTCCTTTTCTTCTTCTTCAAAATAATACTACATTAACTACATTATACAATGACAACCGATTCCCCTAAATGGTGCAACTATACCACTACCCCAACTACCGGGGTCCGCCCTCACTACGCACTTCTCCTGCCCTAATTAAGTGGGGCCAACACTCACATGTCCACTCCCTATTGTGTAACGTGTACTAAAATCTACAACCACTTCGACCGATCGTCCTCCCACCTTGAGAATGCATCCTAAACACCTTGAAATACAGTCCCTCCCCCTTCAGTGGGAATGCACCATGATGGAGCGCTTTATAGCATGCTTACACTCACGTGCCCTTAAGATCCTTGAGTCCCCTTGTCACTGAGCCTCCCGTGCTGGCTCAATCATCCCCCTGTGCACTGGCGGCATTCGGGACCAGGCAGACCTTTGTGAACTCAGCATCTGCAGGGCCTCCTCAGTGTCACATGTGGATCAGGTCTGCGATCACCGAACCTGTGTCCCCAGGGAGGGAGGACGGAATACCCTGAGTTGACTGAGAGAACTGAAGATCTCGCGGGGGCCTCCAAAAATGTATTAGGTGTCCTCCAGGGCTCACAAAATGTAAGTTACCAACAGTAGTCCAAAAAGGAGCGCATACAGCGTAAGAAGTAACAGTGTTTATTACAGCTGGACGAGCACAAATCAAACAGCACAGTGGAACAGAACTGATTGATGAGAGATGACAAACTGGCTCACAAAAGGACAGTAGTTTTATACAGATAATACAATCTTTGTGCAATTCGAAACAATTGTGCTTCAAAATTCATATCTTCTTGGTTCCCAAGAAGCTTACTGGTTAAGCTACATCATACCCCTATAGCTAGACATACATTAGAAAGACATGATTGGAGCAAACAGACCTACCCCTTTCAGCCCATTTCCTCCCTGTGTGGCACCACATTGCTTCCTGGTCCTCCCTGCAAACACTTTGCAATTAGTAATAACATAATTGTGCTGACCTCTGGGTCTCTATTCATCTGCCATTGGTCAGCACCAGAAAGGAAGGAACACAAGACACCCTGAACTAGTGGGAAGGGAGACATTAACACAGCACCTGCAAGATAGTAAATTTCCAAACACTGTTGTGGAACCTCTGTGGGTGTGTTACTTTCCAGGGACACCAAAAATGTACCATCTGATTGGCTCTTCTTGGATAGCCCTTCCATTCCACCTCCTCATTCCCATGCCTACTGGCCAAGGGGCGTTTTGAAACTGCATTGGTGCCATGAGAGTGCCTCTCTGGGTCAGGTTGATTTTCCTAGCTCCCACGAGTAGCTGTGGGACTGGCTCACTGACCATGCTTAGATGAGCGACTGCGGTCTGCTGGAGACAAGCAGCCTGAATTCAGCTATCCCCCTCCCTCAGCCCCGGGGCATGGGCCATGTGTTCAAAGGGGCACTATGAAGTGTAGCCCACCTGTGGTGCCCCTATGGAGAGCATTTTCCTGCAGCTTTGCCTTTCTTGCATTTGTGCATATATTCCCTTATGTCCATGGCATGTTATATACAAATTGCCCCCCTGCTCCGCTTGTTCCCCTTCACGCCTAGCCCTTGGGGCAGGCCACAGCTCCCCGTAGCCCCCTTGTTTCCCCCCCAGAGGGTTCCCCAGTCAATCCCCGGTATACCCGCAATTGGTAGGTGCGCCCCCCCGTCTGGCACTGAATCAGCACCTTCTTTACACAATGTTGCCCCTTTATATTGCTGGTGTTTCCACAGACTCATACTTGTAATATTACAGTCTTTTGGTTTTAATATCATATAGTTTCATTGCTGTTTGTTTCTTCGGTATTCAAAATTACTTGGGAAATCTCTCTTGCTCGCTAGTGCTGCTTTTGCTTTTGCTTTGTTTCAGCAGCACAAGATTCAAAAGTGCTTTTGAAGTCACTTTCATTCACATGAGTTTCTCGCCAACGCCTGTCGAGCGCTCTGGGGTTGCACGCAGGCTTTGAACATTAAGATGTGCTCTTCTCTTCCTCTCGCCGCTTGCAGGATTCCTCTTCTTGTGGCTTCTCACAATCTGGAAAATCTCTTGATTCAGTTTCCCACCGCCCACTCCCCCTGCTACTGGAGTCCTCGTAGTTCCTGAGGTTCTCTGGTGCATGCCAGTCACCAGAGACCTGGAGGCCCTTGGGTGCACGCCAGCCTCCTGAGACAGCCTTCGGTATGGGAAAGCTTCCCACTCCTCCGCTTCTCGCTGTGCAGCCTCTGCAGAGTAGTTCACCAGAGGACAAGCTTCCCTCTTGAATGCTTCCTGCTGTGCAACGTCTGCACTTCAAGGTTCAAGAGGCACGGACGCTCTCAGGACTAGCAGTTGATCTCTGCCGTGCAATAGTCCCACCGTCTTCTCGTTCCTCCAGCTTCTGCTTGGGCTGCCAGCCTCTCTGCTTCTGCTTCCTGCTAAATTTCTCTCCTTTTCTCTCCTTAATGGCATGCACCTGAGGGGGCCTTTTAAGCCTCTCAGTCTCTCTAAGGTGTGGGTCATTTACATTAATAATTTGACCACTCCTATAACACTGCACCTCCTCAACTACTTCCCAGTAGTTAGAGGATTATGGGACGTCATGTCCCTAATGACAAAGTTAGGATTGTTTTCTTATTTTAATTTCACTTCTGAACCTCGATTTGTTCTTTATAACACTTTTCAAAGGAATATCATAAAGATTTGTCACTAGACCTGAATGAAGAGGGAAAGGCCATTCTTTTAGGTTGTTAGTATCCATAAATTCCCTTTCACTGTACCTTAAGGTGTAACAGAAGTTTTTAGTTTCATACGTCTCTGAGGCTTCAACAAGGGCTTTCATTTCTTCTAAGGCCTAGGAGCTCATGAATGTTTTTACCCCTGTGTACATGTGTATTTTATGACACAGCAAGATGGTTTTACAACAAGCCATTACACACTTTGGTATTACACAGTCACCCTCCTTAAAGGAAGACAAATACTGTGCATCATCCAACAGAGCCCTCTCATTCTGTTGAGCCCTTTCTCCTCCCAGGTGACCCTCCCACAGTACACCATCCCCAAGGTCAGGCTCAGAAAGTGCCTGCCTGTCCCTGGCCACTGGGAGGAGACTTTAGGCAGGGAATTAGTGAGGAGTCTGTAGGATTCATCATGCCAAGTAATCCAATCTGTAAGATGAGGCCTGACCTTCTACCTGAGGTTTCCCTTAATTGGTACCCTGGTGTCTCACAGATATGTCCCAAATGCTTGTGCTGCAAGGAGTATTTGAAAAACTGTTTTTTAATATGCCCTTCATATGATTTTTTCCTTGAGTCTTGGTCAAACCACTGTTTAATTATAGGCATATTTATAAATGCTCAGAACCACTGAAAGTGATAAGCCAACTAACGTCTGACCCAGAGTGCAAAGTGGTTATGAACCTTTTAAAAATAGCCTGGCCTTGGACGGAGAAGTTTATGAAATGGGTAACCTGATATAATGGGGTTATTAGTTTAAATTACTGAGATGTTAATATATATTTTATAAGAGGGTTTACTGGGATTTAGGGAGTTTGAGTCTCAGTGTGACCTGCCGAAAGAATATGTAATGCTTAGTACACCTTGGCATTTGATATTGATGCAGCCCAATATTCTGTAGAATTGGTATCCGTATGGTATAATCATGTGCATTTGTGTATAAATTCGAATATATCTGATTCTAGACAAGTCAATTATATAAATAATGTTTTTTTAGGTATGGGATTGTAATGAGCAAATGGGTGTAGAATGGAATAATTAACCTCAGTTTAGCCAATAATTTAAACAAAGACCTTTAATACTCGCATTTTGGTTTAACAAGTTGTACATAATAGAGTCTGATGATTTTATGGAATTGCATTATCACATTGGTAAAATATTTATTAATTAACTGATAATATATAAAGAAGGTTTATGATGTTGTGTATATTTGTTGTTTGCCAAAATAAAGTGAAGAAGAAGCATGGTAAAGGGTTTAGTAATGTGTAGTAATGTTCAACAATGTCAATTGAAGCAACCTTTTTCATTTCCCTGCAAGTCTACGCCCAGCTCCAACCTCTCCCCAGTTTATAGATAGGCACAGAATATACATTTTACTTTTTGCCTTCTTTTTTGGTACATACTGATTTATAAAGATATTTCAGATATTAACCCATAAATAAATAAATGTATACTGTGACAGGGTCAGGACGCTTTCTGGGGGGAGCAGGGACTCCTCCAACTTGGAGTAAACATCCAACCAGGTTATTGCCAGGGCGGATCCAACTACATAGGTGGGGTGTGCGAGGTGAGGGGGACCCCAGTCTCTGACTCCCAAAGTGCCTGGTCTGTACAACTATTGTTAACAATGTCCTATCATTAATGCCTGTCAGCCTCTGTCGTGTACAGGTCTATTTTGTTTCCTTTTCAGAACTACACATCCCAGAAGTCTTCAAGCTGTCACAATGAAAACCTGGTCCAGGGCCAGAAGACCAGATTGGGTGTGGCAGCATTGGCTATCAACACATCCTGACATAACTATTTTGTGGCTCCTACTCATTGACTCCAAATGAAAGAACCACAAAATGATGCAGTGGTGTCACAGCAGTTGAGAAATGGATCTCATTAACAGAAAACATTTGCTAACAGAAGTATTTTTCCGTTTTTGGCAATTATCATGGATCATCCTGCTCTCTTTACTAAAGAATAGTAATACATATACATAGAGCAAATAGGTGGAAAATATATCACTAATCAAAGTAGACTAAATATGCTCTTACAGGTAACATTCTACAACTTCAACCTCAACTTGCACAATAACACAGGTTTTACAAAATGGCCACCATATGCGCTCAGAAGCCATTCTGGTCATGTTTCAGGGAGTTGCAATTTTCTTTGTATTGCAAGCTTTCCACTTTACCTTCATCGGCTGTTTTAGCATGGGATGGAGGAAGGGAACTGCTGCATAATTTTTATGTTCACAAAAAATATTTGTCAGTGTATAGCCGTACATTAATTTTGGCAGACTGCACAGTGCCACCCATTAGCCAAATTACATTCAAATCTGTCCCATTCTAGGGAGTTGCATTAGCACCACATAAGCGAAAAAATAACAATTTACCAGATAAAATAAAAACAAAGCTTAAGCCCTTAAAATCATAAAAAGCATTTTTACAAAAGAATAAAAATACACTGTTGGAAACAATATCGATAAACTATGCAAGGTAGACTGAAAGAGCTCTTACATACAACATTCTACAATGTTACCTCCAACTTGCAACTTGCACAATAGCCATTCTTTTACAAAATGGCTGGCCCAATGCTCTCAGAAGTCGTGTTGCTGCTTTCCCAGGAGGTTGCAGGTTTCTTTGTATTGTACATCTACCTTTTTAACTTTACCAGATATTTTAAAATAAGATAAGGGGGAGGGAAGTTTACATTGTTTTTGTGGTCACAGAAAATATTTGACAGTGTTTAAACATGCATTACTTGTGGCAGACATCAGATCATCACCTATGTGGTACATGTGGTACTGTACAAGCAGCGTTAAAAAAGATTAATTTAAAAACATCATGCAGCAAACTTAAATCTATCCCCAATGCAGAGCGTTACACCAGCAGCACAAACGTGAAATAAATCACTTCACCAGGCAGCATGAAAACAAAATGAAAACAGTAGTTTTAAAGCAATGTTGAGCAAATCTCTCACCAGCTTTAACAGCTCCAGTGGCCCCTGCAAAATGGCGGGTGCTAGAACAGACCTTTGGGCAAGATGCACTTGTCAAACCTGGCCAAGCAAAGCTCACCAAGACCAGACCTAATAAGGGTGCCAACTAGAGCAAGGGAGATCCCACAGCCCCTCCTCCCTGGGTCTGCACAAATCCTCCGCTGGCTAGCTGCTCCAGGTCTTGGTAAACAGTGGTGTCAGGGTGATCTCCCGGGGGCCAGCAGAGCCGTCTGCGGACCTGCGGGGCTGGGGAGGCCCCAACTCCTCCCGCATCCCAAAAGGAGTATGAGGCACACACAAGAGCAAAGTAATTACTGCTGTTTATTATAGTAACGGTAGGGATCGTTCTCCACCCGTATGCATCCGGGTAGACGCTCTCGTTCTTAGTGGGGCTCGCAGGCCCTTTTTACCGTAGTATGACACGCTACTCGCATCACCTGGGAAAAACCATCACAAAACCTATCGCCTCTTCGGGTTGGCTCCCCGAGTGGTGGGGTTAGTATAGATACATATATGGAGAAATGTTAGTGGATAAGGACAGGTCAGGTGGTGGCACACTTGGGTTGTCCCTAGCACTTGCTACAATAAAGTGATTACATATGTACCCTTAGTGATTGGCTAACTGAAATGGCCTCATGCTCTGATTGGTTTCCTCATGAGTCCCCAAGCCTGGGACCATCGCTGTTCCCAGCCCGCGAGGTACCCGGTGTTGGTAACATTGTGCAACTATGTGTTAGTGGCGGACAATGTACAGGTCTTTGCTAATGGCCAATGATCACGCCTTTCCCATCGGTGGAGGTGTCCAACTTGTCACTTCATTGTTGCAGCCTGCGTCCCAGACGTGGGACCCCAGAGACTTTCTGTCTCGCGAGCTTGGCATCTTGTCAGTTTGGCATGGTCACGTGTGTAGAGACCGTAGCTGGAGCAGAATCATGAGCATTTAATTTGTTTTTCGGCCCCGAGGGGTGCTTGGCTGCGGCAGGTGTAACCTTGGTACTGAGAACTCGGCATGTGAGTTGCAACATCGTGGCCTTGGCGGTGGGCTCTCGCTGAGGCTCGTTCTGCATGGTCAGCGCATTGCTTTTCGTCTCGAGAGGTTTTTCGTCTTAGAGGCTCTGGCCTGTGGACTCTTGCTTGAGCCTACTCGGGCCTAGTTTTCTGGGAGGCAATTTATAATTATTAACATGCGCGTCGCCGGGCGACAGGGTTTCACAAGTAGTAGTAGATATATGTATATATATATATATATATATATATATATATATGATGGTATCTCTATGGGGTAGGCTAGCATGAAGCGTCTGCAAGCGTGTACACAGGCTCTTCAGGCATCTTGCTTTTCTGTGGTGCTGTAGGAGGCCTATGTGAAAAATAACAACGATGCATGTCCGTGAGTGTGTCAGTCCGCTACGTCATAGAACTGAGTATGTTCTTCGTGTGGGTTAGTGTGTGAGTGACCAGTGTGCATGTTGGCAAGTGTTTTCTTGTCTATGGGCTATGTCGTGATGGCATCTCTAACGATGTGGATACTTGTGGCTGTTGTTTTAGTCGATCTGGTCCATATCACAGGTGTCAGCTTGGCCAGGGCCTGGTAGTGGGCATGCTCCTCGTGCATGTGGGCCACAAACACATGGTACCTTGTCGTCTGGTAAGGAGGTGAGCGTGTCAAACTCCTCTCACGGGGGGTGCTTGGGCCGTGATCCTCTAGGCCATGGTCAGGATGAGAATGGGGGAAGTGTGTTCTCCCATTTTCCCACTTCAGTCCCCCCTATGGTTGACTTGTCGACCACAAAATTATCCACTCTCTTGTCTCTGCGTGGTCTCCATACCTTTGTTATCCCTCCTAAGTGTCCATACTGGTTCACATGATCTTCAAATGACCAGTACATATATACACATCCACCACCGGTTTGCAGTAGACCCACTTCCCAACATAGCTCTTCGGGTTCCTTGGGTTTTCCACCTTCACAGACGGCGGGTGCGAGTCATTTTCTAATATTTGCTTGCGCAATCTCTCCCTTTCTTTTATTATTATATCTGTGTGTCTGTTGTCTTCTGCTGGCATTAAGGCGTGCATGCCGATCATTTCATCTGTTGTCTGCGCTGTCCGAGCTCTCCACAACCTCATTCCTAAAAGGGCAGCCATACCCAGTATAATGCACCTAGCTATTATTTTAAGGCCATATCACAACCATGATGGCATCCACGACCACAAGTAGGAAAACCAGCTGCCATCTTTTTTCACTCCCTTCGCTTCTTCTTCCATCTTGGCGTGCATCTTGGCAAGTTGTGATACTGCCTCGGTGAGGGTGCCGTTATCCACGTCATTAGCAGGTAGGAATGTGCAGCATGATTTTACAATTTTTGCACAAACTCCTCCTTCCATTGCAGTAAGGAGGTCCAGCACATATTTATTCTGTAGTGCTATCATTCGTACTACCCACAATTCTTCTTTTATTGTATTAAATCCATTGACAGAGGGGTTTATTGTCATCTTTAGCTCCCATCTTGTTATTTGGAGCCATTTAGTATTTGCATATGCCTGCAGTCCAGGATGTATTATTGATGAGAAGAACATTGCTGCTCTGCTAAACAGTCTGTGTCCTGGTGGAATGTCACTGAGAGCTGTTTCCGATCTTCCCCACAGGTAGTTTCCCGTCAGTGGCTCTCCCTGTCTTTTAACTCTTGACAATATATTTGTGCTGTCATTTTCTTTTTCTTCTTCAATCGTCACATCTTTTCCTCCTTTTATTCCCTTCATCCATCTTAGGGAAGTTTGCCAAGTTCACATCTTTCTGTGGTACCACTAGAGATGGTACATTTATGTGTACCATTGTGCATAGTCCATTCCAAGATGGCGGCAAGCTCTGGTATGCCTTGTCTCCGCAGGCCCTAGTGGTCCATTAAAACCGCTGTACCAGCACCCTCCTTAGTTATTGTCACTATCCTTTTTTAGTTGCTGTTCCTTCTGACATGTACGTCTCCGTTGTGTTGATAACATAGTGTCGGTGCAGTTAGGGGAAGTATTGATACCGGGTCTTCATCCTTCTCTAACCAGGTCACCAGTCCGGGTGTCTTAATCCATCCATTGAAACACTTGTTGCTTTCTTTGTCTATTTTTGCTATATTTGGTTTTGTTAATGTTACCATTTCGCTCCCCACAACTCCGTCTGTCCATCCTTCCTTCGTGTATACTTTCCCATATATTAGCAGCAATGGTCTTTCCCAGCACCCCATGACTCCAGCAACTTCACTTGCGCGCCATTCAGATGGTAGGTATTTCAACGTTACTTCATTCGTCTCTCCTTTGTCTGGGCCATCCGTCACGTACTGGAGCCCTTCTGTTAGCTGCCAGTAGTTATTGGACATATGGAGTGTCTTGATGAAGTTATTCTCATACGGGTATGTGTCTCTCGTCTGCCACTTTATTATTGCCATTCTCCCTTGAAAACGTCCTTTTGTTTGAAACAGGGCCAGGTATATCAGACATTCTACTGATGCTGCTGGTACTTCAGTAGCCACAAATGTTCTTGAGGCGCTCATGGCGTATGGTATCAGTGAGCACACGTAGCAGTTGTCCTTAGTTGTCCCCTTACCAATTTTGGACATGTGCTGATACCACATGTTGTTTGAGACGTGTGCGGAGTCTGTAAGATATGTGTCAACCCCATTATTATCAACATATGTGCTACGTTTAATCCTCCCCCTCCCTAGTCTTGTTCTGATCGTACGACCTGACACCGTACCTGTTGCAGCCGTGGTAGGGGGTTCATTAGGAGGGGGAGCAGCCAGCACATGAGAAGCATAGTGTGCTTGCCAGACAGTGGCAGCAAGTAGAACAGTGATAAACAACAATCCTATAATTTTTAATACAATAGCTTATATCACAAGCATTTTCCTCTGACCTTTGCTGCGGTCCTGCAGCTTATTATTTTTCGATGATATAGTTGCCCGCCTTAAAATTTCTAAAAAAAAAAAAGTGTTAATTTGGTTAGTTTTGTTTATTCAAGCTCTCCCTATCAAATAATCGTTTAATGCCCAAGGGAAAAGCTGCTCCCACGCGTATCTTAGCGACCTATCTCTTAGGGCTGGTAGATGTTCGTGGAGATGTGGAAATGATTGCTCTAGGGCCAGAAGGAACGTGTTGTAGTACACACGTATTTTTCTCTTCTTTAAATATTTTGGTCTTTTTATAACATATGTAAATTGGTGTGACAATGCTTCGGGTGTGTCATCGTCTGTGGGCAGCATTTACCCCTGGACAAAATGCAATGTTAGTTACTTCGCTTGTCTTTATATGTAAACACTTGTACGCGGTACCTGCATGTGCGAGACAAAAAGAGAAAGAGAACATGCACGTGTCTACAATTGTGGTGCAATATGACAGTTTGTTATATAATGTCCTTTATTTGGGTGGTGGCATGGGAGGGGTTGGTCGGGGCAGGGTTTTGTTTGCTCCGGGACCTCGTAACCATGGGGTGTGCTGTGAGCAATTGTCCATTTGAGTCCTTATGGGTGTCTGGAGATTGGGAGGGGACAGGGGCTGTGTTGCCGTTGTCTTTTGTTGTTGTTACTTCTGCGTTGTCTTCCGTTGCTGTTGCTGCTGCGTTGGCCCTGTCGTTGACGCAAGGGCGGGTCTTATCTTTTTAGGGCTTGATGTCGTGGAGGTGAGTCGAGACCTGCATATCCCTCAACTTTACTGCTCTAGCAGTTACTTTCTGAACCTGGTGGGGCCCAGTGAATCTCGGGCTATTCCACTTTCTGTTAAAATTGCGAAGGAGCACGTGATCTCCTTTGCTTACTGTCCATAGTGCTGCTTGTTCCTGTCCTTCAATTGTATTATCTTCTTGTTGGGTGGTCTTTGACCCGCACCGCGTCTTCTCAAGCTGTTGAGAGATAAAGGTGACACTAGTAATCAAGGAATTTATATATTCAAACATTTCATCACCAAAAACAGTTTGTACAGAGTGGCAGTCTGTTATGGCCCTTGATGGTGGTGTCAGTGGAAGGTGCATCTGGTGGCCGGTCACCACCTCGTGGGGTCGGAGGTGGTGATCCGATCCGGGCCTATTTCTTAATTCAAATACTGCTAAGGGGAGACAGTAGAGCCAGCTCTTTTTGGTAGACTGCTTGATCTTTGCTATCTCTTCCTTTAGGAGGCCGTTGAGGCGTTCACACACGCCATTCACCTGTGGGTGGTACGCACATGTAAACTTGTGCATGATGCCAAGGAGAGCAGTTATGTGCTGAAACATTTCATTGGCAAAGTGTGGGCCATTGTCTGACTGCAATACCTTGCACACCCCCACCTTGGGAACACCTCCCTCACCAGGAATTTGGCTGCTCTAAAGGCATCTGCATGGGAGCATGGACCTGCCTCGATCCATCTTGAAAATGGGCATACTACCACAATCATATATCTGTACCCTTGACATACGTTGATCATGTCAACGTTGTCAATGTGAGGGTGTATGAAGGGTCCTTCCGGCCGGGGCATAACACCTTTGATCACTTGCAGCGTGTGACCGGCTGTAAACTGTTGGCACGTGAGACAAATACTAATGAAATTTGCAATTTGTGAATTTAATTTGGGACAGAACCACCCTTCCTTAATTCGTGCTGCAATCACCTCTTTTCCTGTGTGTGCGGGATGGTGTAGTTGGGCCAGGGCTGTTTTCAGTAAGGCCAGGGGCATAACTATTTTGCCTGTATTGTTTTGTCACCATAACGCTTCTGTGGGGGACATTGTGCATCCCCTTTTGACCCACAGTTCTTTCTCTGCCATGGGTGTTCTTGCCTGTATCTCCATTATTTCATTCTCAGGGATATGAGTGTACCCAGCCTTCATCAGCATCTGTCTTGCCCCCACTCTCCCCTTATCTTTTTCTTTTTCTGGGGGATCCAAATCTCCCTGTAGTATGCAGCATGTTTAGCATGTGTGTCCGCTGTTTCATTACCTTTGGAAATGTGATCATCCCCATTTGTATGGGCATGACACTTCACCAGGGCCACTTCTTTGGGGTCTTCAAGTACTTCAATTAATTCAGCAAGTAGTAGGGCATGTTGCACCGGGGTGCCGTCTGCCCTCCTAAATCCTCTGCGCTGCCACTTAATTAACCCAGAGTGTACAGTTGATGTGACATATGCACTGTCGGAATATATAGTTACTCTTTTGTCATTGCTTTCTTTTAGGGCTAAAATTAGGGCCACTAACTCTAGGCAGAGTAGTGTTGTGGTAGCTGGACACATTTTACTGGAACATATGTCCAATCCTCTGTCAATCTTACCACTGCTGCACCTGTTCTGTGGACCCCATCACTTTGGTCAATTGTTGAGGACCCATAAATGTACAGTATCTCTCCCCCCTCTAGGGCGTTTTCCTCAACTTTCCTTGTGCTGGAATATGTGTCGATAGCCTGTGTGCAGTCATGAGCATAGTTGCCATCTTCTACTACCTCTACTATGGACCTTGCCGGATTCACGTTGCTGCACCTTACAATTGTTAACTCAGGCCTGGACAAGATAACTTCGTACCCTGATGCCCTTTGAGTGGTCAGTGTTGATTTTGGTTTATTCAAAATGGCAAAAAGGCCATGCTCCACATACAGTGTCGTCGGGCAACCCATCGTTATTGAGGATGATTTTTCCACCGCAAAGGCCGCGGCAGCCAGGCTCTGCTCGCACGGGAAGTGTCCTAACATTACAGGGTCCAGGTGCCCACTGTAAAATGCTACTGGTTTGTGCCCCATGCTAGTTTTTTGTGTCAGTACTGCTCTCATCACTTCTGAGCTGCAATGTGAAAAGATAAAGAATTGTTCTTCATAATTTGGCATGGCTAGTACTGGTGCTGTGGATATGGCATGTTTTAGTTCCTAAAGTGCTTCTGTCATTTCTGTGGTCCATCTCAACTTCTTTTCCCCTCTCTGTGCTTCTTTTAGTGCCTCAAGCAGTGGTCCTGTGTATGAGCTGTAATCAAAAACCCAAGCCCTGCAGTAATTGCATAGACCCAAGAACTGCTGTAGTTCTCTCACTGTGGCTGCGGTGTGTTTGTTATGGCCTGTGCCCGTTGAGGTGCAATGTTTCTTGCATTTTGTGAAATGAGCTGGCCTATGTAGAGCACTCGTTCTTGGCAGTACTGTAGTTTTTCCTTGTCTACCTTGTACCCTTTTTCTGCTAGCACAGTGAGCATCTTGACAGAGTCTCTCCTGCACTTCTCTTCTGTTGTGCTGCAGATGATTATGTCATCTATATATTGTAGCAATGTGCTCTCCATCTCAATGTTTCCCAAGTCCATTTGTATCACCCTGTTAAATACAGATGGGGATTCACAATATACTTGGGGCAACCTTGTATGTTTCCATTTTATGTTACAGTATGTGAAGCTTGTCAAATCTTGTGAGTCAGGGTGTAGTGGTATTGAGAAGAATGCATTTGTGAGGTCAATCACAGTGAATTGTGATGCCTCTGCTGGTATTCCACATAGTATAGTGGCTGGGTTAGCCGCTATAGGGATTTCTGCCTCTACAATGTGGTTGAGGGGTCTTAGATCCTGTATGAAACACCAAGACCCTCCCTTGGCCTTGCGTACAGGATACACAGCAGTGTTGCATGGAGACTCTGATGGTACTAGTATGCCTCTCTCTATTAGTGCTGTTATTGTTTCATATATTCCTTCATATGCCTCTTTTGATAGTGGGTATTGCTTCACTCTTGGCACTATGGCCCTCTTTTTCAACTTTATTTTCATACCTCCAATGCTTTTGATGCGGCCCACGTCATATGGACTGGTTGTCCATAGAGATGCAGGTACTTTTGCCATATCCTCCTCATAAAACAGCACAACTGTAGCGGCTGGTGCTTCTAGCGGCAGTGCCATCTTTTGTGCTACATCTCTGTATGTTACCGTCACCTAGATGCGGACGCTCATTTGAAACACCATCTCCCCCTCACCATTATCATCTGAGAAGAGCTCCTCATCAGATACCTGTGTTAGTCGGCACCCTTCTGCTAGAGCTATAACTGCTCTCCATGCCCTCCCTTCCCTGTCTTGGGCATGCACCACAATGTAATCCTGCATTGCCACAATGCTCTCAATGTTCAGTGATACCCTCGTCCCTTCCCTCTCACTGGTTGGTGTTTCATGTCGGAAAAGGTAAGCTGTAGGCCTCCTCCAAACCTTCCCTTCAATTCCTGGCAGCCATGCTATTGCCATGTCTGTCTCATATTGGAATAGTTCTCCATCTATTGGTTCTGCTCTTGCTACTGTTTTGGCGCAATAAGCCTGTAATATGTGTCGTGCTGTGAGCATGCCTATGCCTGGTGTAGAGCAAATTATCCCTTTGTCAGTGAAAGAGATAGTCATGTTCAATCTGCTCATGATATCTCTGCCTAGTATGTTTACTGGTGACTTTTTTGAGTATAGCAGTGGCAGTGACATATCATGATCACCTACAGATAGGGAGATGTTATCTGTAAAAGGAACCAACCCTCATGCCCCAGAGAATCCTTGAGTGTTCATAGCTTCGCCTGACAGTTGAAACTTCCCCTCTCTTATGCATGACCTAGTGGCCCCTGTGTCAACTAAGAAGGAAACATTTTTGTCACCTATCGTCACCTGTATGCGTGGTTCCTCCGCAGGGTTAGGTGTTATTGATAGGATGGGACACATCAAGGACGTCTGTGGGCTGTCCTATTGTGGGTATAGTAACTGTCCATTTCCTGTGTATGGGTTGTGACCCAATATTGTCACCTTCCCAAGCTGTGTCTGGGCCACAGGTGCGTCAGTAGATGTTATCGCGTTGTCTTGTATTTGTGCTAATTGTTGGCCAGTTTGGACCTGCTGTTGCTGCTGTATACTTGGCTGTTGCTGCGGTTGTGTGTGCTTGTATGGGTGGTTGTGGTTGCTGTTGTGGTTGCAATGTCTGTTGTTGTGGAATTTGTGTTTGTTGTGGTGGTAGCTGTTGTTGTATCCCCTGCTGTTGGTAAACCTGTTGTTCCCCCATAGGCCCTTGCTGTCCCTGCTCCCCCCAGACCCCTTGTGCTGGTCTCATCCTACATGTGCGCGACATATGTCCTACTATTCCGCATATCCAACATGTCGGTGGTTCCTGTGCTTGCCATTGAAGTCCCCCCAAGTAGGCCTGATACCACTGCTGGCCCTGTTGATTGTAACCTCGGAACCCTCCCCCTTGCTGGTTGATGGGTGGGCCATATCCTCTCCCTCTCATTTGCCCGCCCCTCCCTCTGTAGTTGTTTAAATACCGTTTCCCATTTGCATATAACCTCCCCCCATTTGTTGTATGTGTGTCGGGGGAGGTAGCATTTGCTGTGTCACTACTTGTGCTTGCTGTGGTGGTGCTAACTGTAGTTGTGTTGTGTCTTGTGTCACTGTTGCCTGGGGTTGTGCGGGGGCTGTTATCAGTGCTCCCTCCATGGCATATTTCGATTACTTCTTCTGAACCAATTTTGCTTCTTCGGCCTTCCTATCCTCCTCCTTTTGTTTCATTTTTTCCTGCCACATCCTGCAGTAGTGTACTATTGTCAGTTGTATTTCTGGCTATCCTTTAGGTTCCATCCCCACTAACTTCTTTAACTGTCTCTGTACTTGCTCCAGGAGCCCTTGTACTAGTATGTGGTAAACATTGCTAGTGTTTTGTCCCACGGTTCCCGTGTTTCCAAGTGCCACTTCTCCTGAATCTCCTGTATGTATTCAACAGGCTCTTCATTCTCACACATCTTTCGTGATGTAATTGCTCCTATGTCTGAAGTGTCTGGAAATTGTACCCTTAATGCTTGCCAAAGCACATGTCTGCAATTGGCAAATGGTGCTCTATTATGTGCTGTGTCATGCATTGTCACCCCGGGGAATCACGCCCTCTTCCATATGTCATCAGCAGCGTCCCCCAGTATGGAAATTAGGAGGCCCTTCACATCTCCCACCGCTAGTGTTTGCCCTGCAGTGTGTTTTTCCATCTCATATATCCACTTCCCAGCTCCTGCACTCAACGATGGGAGTCTGCATTTGATATTTTCCTTGTCTGCATGCTGCCAGGGGATGTATTGTGGTCTCGTTCCTCCCCTCTCCAGTAATGGCATTAAATTGTACCCCCTCTCCTCTTCCTTCATCCTCCTATGTATGGTTATGTCATCATATTCATCATTTTCCTCCATGTCTGGTAGTTCTTCAATGCTATTGATGTTAAAGGCGTTTACCCTTTCACTTCCTATATCTCTCCTCCCCTTTTTGTGTCCTTCTGGTCCTACCATCGGCGTGCTTGCTCTTTCTTCCTGCCTGCGTCCTGGGAGATCTCTAAATCTGCCAACATATGGGGTGTGTACTGGTGTTGGTGTCAGTGGGCGTGGTGATGGGCGTGGTGTTTGTGCAGGTGTGGGTGTTAGTGGGCGCGGCATTTTCCCTATTGTGTCCCTGTTCTTTTGCTCTCGTGCATTTGGTCCTCCCTTTCTCTCGCATGCCCATGGTGACTAGCAATTAGTGTGCGTTATGTATAGTTTGTCTAAACTCTCCCTAATTCCATCTCTTCCATTGATGCTCGAACCTTCCTCTTCTTTGCTGCAAAACCCATCAGTTAATGTCAATCCCCATTCTGTGTGTTTTCCCCCTACTGTCACTGTTTTTAATTCTATTAAGTCTGCATCCTTGTACTCACCTCCTCTACCCTCAGCTGCCTGTGCTGATGTTGATGCCATTTCCTTATCATGGCATCAAGTATGTAAATATGTACATTTTTGTGCCTATCCTGCAACTAAGTTTTTATGTAACCTTATCTCCATGCCCTCTGTTGCGCCACGTTACCTCTGGGTTTTGCGCGCCATACCAAATAAATAAACAAACAAACAAACAAACAAAATGGCGTGTATATTTCCTTGCTCCGTTTTCCGTCCTCCCATCTCTTCCTTCCCCTTCCTTCTTTTCCACAACTTCACCACCTATTTCCTCTCTTTTCCTTTTTATTTCTTCCAATATTTCTTCACTTACCTTTGCTATTATCCTTTCCTCATCCTCTTTTCTCCCTTTATTCCCCCTTCCCTTCTTAGTATGCTTTCTATAACCTTCCCTTCTTCATACTTCTGTGCGCTTTCCGCTACAATCCTCTTTTTGCACATTCCCATTTCCCTATCATTCTCTTCTCTCTCCTCCTCCTTTCTTCTCATCTCCCTTTGCTCTGCGCACGCCATTCTTTCCGCTATTGCCCTAATGCGCTCTCCTTCCTTTTTTCGCTCTTCCTCCTTCAACTTCATTCTCGCCAACTCTTCCTTATGTGCTTTCTTTTCATTCTGCCTTCTCCGTGTCTCTTCCTCGAACTGCTTGAGCAATGCGCTTTGCACGTTCCTCAATTCCGCCAACCTTTTCTTCAATATCTCTTCCTCCTCTTGTGATAATCACCCTTCTCGTTCTTCACTTACCTTTGACCCTGTCTGTGTGTTTCCTTCTCTTTCTTATTTGCCTTTTTCACTGTATCCTCCACTTCCTTAGTTAATGTTCCTCTGAGTTTCAGAAGCACCTGCGCTGCTATCCACTCCTCTGGTCCTACGTCTGCAAACCTCCCCAGGGACCTACTATCGTCCCCCTTCCTTACCTGCGTAGTTGTTGAATCTACCGTTCCTACGTCCCCCGTCCTCATTTTACAATCATCCGGAGTGCGTATGGCGGGGGACTGTATGCGGGGTTGGAGTATCCTTCAGCAGCTGTTAGTTGCTGCCTAGCCACTTCTCTAAGTTCTGTTTGTGGGTACAACCCCCCTTCCTCCTTCTTCACTATCTTAGCCACTTGCTGCCGCTTCTTGTTTGACCTTCGCCACTGCCGCCGCAAATGATCCTTCTGCCTCTTCTTCACTTTCTTCAGTGCTGGGCTCATTTTTGTTCTTCTTGTCCCCACCCCCTCCTTTCCTTTTCTCTTCCTTTACCTAATTTCCCACCCTTATCCCCTTCTCCTCTTTTACCCCCTGCACGGTGTACATACCTGTATCCCCAGGTCTAGTCCCCTGAAACATCTTCCAGAGTTCAAAAACTTCTAAGTGGTTGGCTAATTTCTTGCCCTTGTAGGTATTGTGAATGTATGTCAACAAACTGTGTTGTGTATACGTATCGCAGCTGCTGTTGGGTGGCCATGGTACTCTTACTTTGTTGTCCATTCCTTGGGTCCACTCAATGCTGTACTTAATTATTTTTTCCCTGTGTGGTGTCAATGTCGTACATATGTGCTGAAGTGGAGTTGTTAATGCGTTCCCCATGTTCCTCCATCCCGCTCCTGCCCCCGATCCATAGTACAGGGCCATGTTACAACTTTACTTTTCCAAATGCCAACCTTTTACCTGGCCCCGTAAATTGGGGACTTTGACTGTCCGCTGAAAAGGAAAGCAATGTTTATATTACACAATTATTACTTACAACTACAGCCCCCTTCGACCGTGGCATTCAACGCCCCCTGCGGCGATGTGCCCTGTGCGGCGTGCCTCTGGGCTGCCCCACCTTCCTCTTCCTTCTGTACTTGTCACACCTTCAACGTTACTCCTCCTCCTCTTCTCTCTCTCTCACCTCAAACCACACCCTCTCCTTCCAGAAACCCTTCGTCGAGCGCTGTCGGCGTTCTTAGTGCACGGCCGCTTCTCCCCCCGTGGCCCTTCCCCATCTGAGCGCGGCCAGCCTTATCTGTGCACGGCCACCTCTCCCCCTTTGCCCCTTCCCTGTCTGAGCGCAGCCAGCATTCTCCGTGCACGGCCGCCTCTCCCCCTTTGCCCCTTCCCCGTCTGAGTGCGGCCGGCGTTCTCTGTGCATGGCCGCCTCTCCCCCCGTGGCCCCTACCTTCTCTCACGCTCTGTCCCCGGCCACCCCTGGATGGGCATGAGATGGAACGCGAGGTGTATCGTGGTGTCCTATACAAACCCTAAGGGTGACGTCACCAACTTCTACAATATACTGTAAGTACGTACAAATTTCAAAAGTTCAGAAATGCACGCTTGTTCTCACACAATTATCCCCCATTAACCCCACAGCTGTCTTCTCGCCTCTGCTAGAGCAAGGTAATCCACAATCAATTCACTTAATATAATCGGTCTGCGCATGCTGCGTCAGGAGCTTAACCAGCCAATTATCTTCCGCACTCGGTAAACAACCTATCTACCCCCTGCGGGAAAACGCCATCTACTTAACGAGCTTCAACACTCAATTAGTAGGGAACCTCATCTATTCATTGATCTAAAACATCAACTCATAGGAAAACCACACCCCCCCCTTACACAGGTGTCCGCGATCTCTAACCAAACCGCCTCTCTAACAGTCACACGTGGGTGCCTGAGGCCCCACCCAATCCACTTCATGACACTGTAGGGGACGGTCCTCGTGGCTGTCCCGTTACACCTCACACCTCTACTGCCGTGGAACAGTCAAAATCTTTGTCCACACACTGTTAGAACTGCCCCTCCCTCTTTACAACTCCTCCCCCCTCCCGCACAATATTACGTTGCTGGTTGGGGGTGCCATACTCACCAAGTCCTCGTGAGGCGGGGCCGCTCGACCGCGGGCACCCCTCCAAAGCGGCTCGCCACCGCTCCTCATCTGGACCACCTCTGGATTGCGCTGTCCAGTCTTGTGGTCCTCGAAAGGGGGCAACGGCAGAGGGGGCCGCGCTGCCAGGTTGCCTCGCTGCAGGAGGCCTGGTAGTTTTGTAGGTTAGGTAGATCTCAAGCAGATCTCAGCAGTGCCTCCAACTTGTCGGGGTGATCTCCCGGGGGCCGGCAGAGCCGTTCGCGGACCTCTGGGGCTGGGGAGGCCCCAACTCCTCCCGCGTCCCAAAAGGAGTATGAGGCACACACAAGAGCAAAGTAATTACTGCTGTTTATTATAGTAACGGTAGGGATCGTTCTCCGCCCGTATGCATCCGGGTAGACGCTCTCGTTCTTAGTGGGGCTCGCAGGCCCTTTTTACCGTAGTATGACACGCTACTCGCATCACCTGGGAAAAACCATCACAAAACCTATCGCCTCTTCGGGTTGGCTCCCCGAGTGGTGGGGTTAGTATAGATACATATATGGAGAAATGTTAGTGGATAAGGACAGGTCAGGTGGCACACTTGGGTTGTCCCTAGCACTTGCTTACAATAAAGTGGTTACATGGGGACCCTTGGTGATTGGCTAACTGAAATGGCATCAGTGAGGAGCCCCTCATGCTCTGATTGGTTCCCTCGTCAGTCCCCAAGCCTGGGACCATCGCTGTTCCCAACCCGCGAGGTACCTGGTGTTGGCAACATTGTGCAACTATGTGTTAGTGGCGGAAAATGGACAGGTCTTTGCTAGTGGCTAATGATCTCGCCTTTCCCATCGGTGTAGGTGTCCAACTTGTCGCTTCGTTGTTGCAGCCTGCGTCCCAGACGTGGGACCGCGGCGACTTTCTGTCTCGCGAGCTTGGCATCTTGTCAGTTTGACATGGTCACATATGTAGAGACCGTAGCTGGAGCAGAATTATGAATATTTAATTAGTTTTTCGGCCCCGAGGGTGCTTGGCTGCGGCAGGTGTAACCTTGGCACTGAGAGCTCGGCATGTGAGTTGCAACATCGTGGCCTTTGCGGTGGGCTCTCGCTGGGGCTTGTTCTGCATGGTCAGCGCATTGCTTTTCGTCTCGAGAGTTTTTTCGTCTTAGAGGCTCCGACCTGTGGACTCTTGCTTGCGGCCTACTCGGGCCTAGCTTTCTGGGAGGCGATGTATAATTACTAACATGGGTGTCGCCGGGCGACAGGGTGTCACAAGTAGTAGTAGATATATGTATATATATATGATGGCATCTCTATGGGGTAGGGTAGCATGAAGCGTCTGCAAGCGTGTACACAAGCTCTTCAGGCATCTTGCGTTTCTGCGGTGCTGTAGGAGACCTATGTGAAAAATAACAACGATGCATATCCCTGAGTGTGTCAGTCCGCTATGTCATAGCACTGAGTATGTTCTTCGTGCGGGTTGGTGTGTGAGTGACCAGTGTGCATGGTGGCACGTGTTTTCTTGTCTATGGGCTATGTCGTCATGGCATCTCTAACGATGTGGATACTTGTGGCTGTTGTTTTAGTCGATCTGGTCCATATCGCAGGCGTCGGCTTGGCCAGGGCCTGGTAGTGGGCATGCTCCTCGTGCATGTGGGCCACGAACACATGGTACCCTGTCGTCTGGTAAGGAGGTGAGCGGGTCAAACTCCTCTAACGGGGGGTACTTGGGCCGTGATCCTCTAGGCCATGGTCGGGATGAGAATGGGGGAAGTGTGTTCTCCCATTTTCCCACTTCAGTGGTGTCATCACTATAGAGACTAAGGAAGGACTGCATAATGTGCTTGGTCATTGGCGGCCATTATGGATCGTCTCTGTAAACTGCAATGTCCCCACTATGGAGATGAGGAAAGCGCTGCAGAATTTGCTCAGCTATTATGCATTGGGAACTTACTTTTTATGTAGTTAAACAATGTGAACAGAAGCAGACATAAACAATGGTATAAACAGTGCTTCATTTGTAAAAGACTAAGTCCCAGGGCTCAAATATTTTCCGACACGCCCATGAGACATCAGGATGGGCAGCTAACCTCTGACTGTTACCACCACCCACAGCTGCTCCCCATGCTGTCAACATACATGTGGCTCTATCCACCTATTGGCATCCAGGAGAATAATGAAGTTAAAGAGGATACTCCTGAGGCCGGGATCTAAAATTTGAATGTTGCCCCTGGCAACCCACTCCAACTCCTTGCTGAATGGCTGCCTATAATAGGAACTCTGGCATTTCTACGCCACACCCCTATTCAGGTCTGTCGTCATGTGGTACAACCCACCAATCGGCATCCATGAGACAAACATGGGCCGATGACGGGACGGCCCCACCTAACCATGAACTCCTATTATTGACCAGACCTCTGGCTGAGCTCATTTGTACACACCAATGCGGAGCTGAGCAGTACGGCGAGCGCAAGCTAATCAGCAACTCTATTGAAGGTAAGCCACAAGCATAAGAACCCTTACCCAAGGGTCAGTTCATGACTCCTAGAGTCACACATGGACCCCTCCGCTACTCACACATATAGCAACTAATGGAGAGGTCCCAGGGCATCTGCGCCCATTAACTATAATCACTTTCCCTAGCGACACGTACCGCCTTTCTCAGTGTCAATCTCATTGAACCTCTCCCATACCCCTCTGCTACACAATAGTAGCGTTTAACTAGAGGGGTCACAGGGCATCCGCGCCCAGCATTTATTTTCGGCCAACCACTATAATCACCTTCCCTAGCGACACGCACCACACCTCTCAGTATCAACCTCATCCAACCAGTTCCATAATCCTAAAACCCCACGGACCCCTCCGCTACACACCAGTAGCGCATAAATAGAGGGGTCACAAGGCATCTGCGCCTAGCTATTATTTTCCACATTCCAGGCGCCAAACAAGTTATCAAGAAAGCTATAGTTTAACTACTTAGGTTGCCCCAAAACCAATCACACAGTAACACGCCCGAGATGTACGGATTAACAGGCAGCACAACCACTGGCTAATCCGATTCAAGTATTATACAACTGTACTTACCACTCTGACGCTAACCCAAACATCCTTAGTTTGCATGGTAGATACGTCTAACCAGAGAGAATGTGATATTCTCCACTATGGATAACCTATGAGGCTTCAAGCCATCACACCGGCGCTGCAATATATATAACCAATCCAGGTGAGACCTGGAACCATTATCTTTGCCAGTGACATTTTCCACTCTAGTAGTTATGTTAACAAGTTGCTAATTTAACAACTAACACCTACTCTACATTTTTTCTTCCCCTCCTTCTTCCCTTGTGCCCACTCTCTCCAACTCAGTGAAATAATCTAAATGCATGTGTCACTATACATTTTTCGCGATTAACCAATATGAAAACACTAATGACGATGTGATTTGATTAATAACTTTATGAATATTCTTTGTTCTAATAATGCCTGTACAAATGCAATTATATTTAATCTCTGTTTTACAACCCACAATTGGGTATCAATCTCAATCAAAATGTATTGGAAAAATGGAATATATAACTCAACCATAAATGCCACTCACTTGACGCACTTATTCAGTTATCACACTATACATGTCACAAATACTGGTGTACGTTTAAAAAAACGATGATTGAACTGTTAAACACGGTAGCCTTGATAAAGACCTGTCGTATGGTCAAAACATGTGTGGGCACCACCTTCTCAAAACTTGAAAAAATCGAACTAAATCACCAATGAAATACTAAAGAGTTTTGTGTCGATCTATTTATTATACTCAACAGAGTAAGGCGGAGTGGCGGCGAGTGGCAGTCCTGCAGTATCCCTTGCCTGTAGAGTCTGCTTTCCCTGTCTTCATAGGAGGTGGAGCTAATTCTCAACTACTCTATAACTACCTCTACAGTCCGCGGAGCGGACACGGAGTGGCGGCGAGTGGCAGTCCTGCAGTATCCCTTGCCTGTAGAGTCTGCTTTCCCTGTCTTCATAGGAGGTGGAGCTAATTCTCAACTACTCTATAACTACCTCTACAGTCCGTGGAGCAGACGCGGAGTGGCGGCGAGTGGCAGTCCTGCAGTATCCCTTGCCTGTAGAGTCTGCTTTCCCTGTCTTCATAGGAGGTGGAGCTAATTCTCAACTACTCTATAACTACCTCTACAGTCCGCGGAGCGGACGCGGAGTGGCGGCGAGTGGCAGTCCTGCAGTCATGGCAGGCGAGGCTGCGAGGACTACCACTTCCCCAACCTCTCCATTTACTGACTTGGAAGCAAAACGCTGGATGCACAGTTCGCGTCCTCCCTCTATTTTGGAAGAACTGACAAACGCTAAACAAAACCAAGTCTACTGTTTTTCCACAGCTTGTAGCTCAAATGGAAAAACAGGAAAAACTGACAAGCCGGCAACGACACTGCTCAACTATAAACAGCAACGGAGGAAAGCAGCCGCTCTTACGGCCCCCTCAGCGTTCTCGACAGAAGAAAAACAACGAGAAACGATGCCGGAGCCAGAACTAGGAGCTTCTGCAACATCAATCACAGATGACTTGCATCTTGAGGCCCGACGCACCGGGTGCCTCGTGGACCCTGTGATCACTGTCCCTCTGGCGCCCTCACCTACTGGTCCCGGAAGAGATACTAGGTCCGTGCCGTCCAGGGGATAGGATCCAGGCCCACGAGGCTGTACGCTGCCGTCGTCCAAGGCCTCAGCCTCTGATGTAGCCTCGTGGACCGGCAAAAACCGAAGTCAGCCGCACGAGGAAGGTCCAGCAATTACCGAGCCCGGAGCGGTCGAACCCTGCAATCGCGTCGCAGTTGTAGCCATCATACACTGCGACGCGGCTGCTGGAAAAGAAGACCCTGCCCTGCGGGGGCGTGACCTACCGTCATCTGCATCGGCATTGAGGACTCTCCCCGAGTCTCTCCACCAGGATGGGGAACTCGTTTGCAATGACCAGGAAAATCCAGGAACTGCTCAAACAAGGGCAGATAAGTTGTGCCCTACTTCAACGCCGGCCAGGTCAAAACAAAGTAAACGCCCTAGACACTCACCGGCAGCCCATAAAACAACAGAAATGAAACGCCTTAAAGGCGGAAAAAAGACAACAAAAAAAGAAGGCTGCTTTTAAATAAGGGCTTAGTCACAAAGATAACTAACAACAATGGCCTAACAGCCTATTCAAAAAGGTCAGGCAAGGTAATGCAATACACTGCCTCACAAAACCTGCTCACAAAACCTGCTCACCAGATTTTTCAACCCAGAAACTTCTCAATACTCTCACTGCACACCAGAGCTTACGGACACTGAAATTTTGGAAGCACTAGAGGAAAACCCCCCACCGTTAAAATATAGGAAGACTGTTCATCTGACTCACCACCCACAAACGTTGGCGATTTTAGCTACTGATATTTTACACCAAAAGGAGATGCAACATTCCGACACTTCAGAGACTACGCCACCACCGTTAAACCAGAAATCTCAGCCCCAGATGGTGAAGGGGAGAGAGCCCCAAACAAACCACCCCGCACAACCAAAAGCACCACCCGGGGCAATTTCCAGCAAAAGCGATGACAAGGAGCGTGACGTTGGCCTACCAATCATTACAAACGAACCAGTCAAGAACTCTACACCGGTGACCACAAAAGACCTAGTGTTAACAATTCCCAGATCGGAAGATTTCCAACCCGATCCCCAAACCTCTTGGCTAGGCTCTGGACCTCCTCCAGACCAGGAAAAGCATGAGTCTATTCCGACGGCGGATTTGGCCCAACCTATAACACCAAATAGCGCCTCTACAGTGGACAAAGAACATTTTAGAAGTACTGGTCGCTAGATGGAAAGCCCAAAATCAATTTCTACAGTACCAGCTAAGCCTTCTCACAGAAGACACTCTCTCGACCATCCCTCCACAAGACACTATCATAAATCTTACAAGACGGCCTCTACTGTTTTTTCGCTTCAAAGAAGTCCTAGCAACCAAGCCAAATCACCTTCAAAAACTTCATCAGCGAAAAAACCAGACATTTTTTCCATCATGTCTGCAATTTCAATAGGCCACACCCCATTCACCAAACTTTACGAATCCTTAAATGAGACTCTCAAGGACTACACTTCAATTCAAGCGATGATGTACACTAAACTCATTTTCCTGGAGGGCTACGTGATGGCCCACGAAGAGCGCCTGAAACAAGCAAAAGACCAAAACCTTTATTTTACTCCATCTCAACACAAATAGAGAAACGAAAATCCAACACTTGTCGATTTACCGCATAACAAAACCACGAGAGAGGTGGGAGAACAAACCTCCATGTTCATAGATTTGACAGTGAAAACTACCATCAGAAACTGTCAAACCCAAACTGACACAATCCAAACGAATTCAATAACAAAACTTAGAGGCCAAGATGAGAAAAAGGAAGTTGTGCTGGTAGTGGACGACACCTTCCCCACAGACACAGGATACCCCTTCCAGAGCCAAAGCACTGAACAAGCCTTCAAGATCTTTACCAAAAAGAAAACGGATAAGGACCAAAGCAAAAGGAGCGATATCCAACCTTCCAACTTCAAGAAACAACAGGAACCCGCAATTAAACCCAGAACTAAACTGAACAGAGTTGACCCAGAATGTGCTAGAGTGGAGACTATTTCCTCGGCAACCCAGAGCACTCCCACCCCCCAGAACACAGCCACTCATTCTCCCAAAACGACTGAAGACTTCATGATCCAGGAATCGTTGATGAATATTAGCCTGCACTTAGAGGAATGCCACCCATCAGATACCATCGAGGAAATAGCTGAATCGCAAGGAAAAACAGAAATCCAAGTGGGCCATCATTTCAGCGTAGACACCACCCTAGAAGAAGTGCGCTTAAACCAACTTGCACCCTTCCTCACATTAGAAGAACGTTGTAACAAAACAATTCAAAACCTAAAGAAGCTGGAACCGAAAGCAACGGAACTTCAGCCAACAACCCAACAGAAAAAAAAAACAACAACGAGCTCCTATAAGGTGAGGGACACTTGTTCAATGTCTGACTCACAAAGACATCACGCTCGGAGCCACGAAGCCTCGAAAGAAGAGCAGTCACAAGAAAAAAAGTCTAGCGAAGAAAGACCTGAACAAAGTAACTGAAAACAAAAAATCGAGGTTCTGCATTACAGATCCAAAACAGAAAAATACAAAAAGATCTCCAAAGCCACTCAAGAACGACTGTGGGTCCTCAAACTGGAACAAATTCCAGGAAACCATGATGATGTGATTTTGAATAGAAGCTCAGTTCTAATACTATTCAACCATGTGCCCAAGCTGAGGATAATTAATACGGATGACCTAAAGATTGTTGATCCAAGCCACAGGAAAGGTAAGGCGCAAACATATCTGCACATTTCTTCAACAACAATCAAAGACCTGTTAAGAAGAGAAGCAAAAAATCTACTGAAGATGGGATACGACCTTACAGAATCAACAAACAGTAGAGATCATTCGCGCACTAAGCCCCTCACCCCGAGGGGAAACGGAAAATCCCAAGGCGACTACTCAAAATCTAATTCAATTACTCAAACATTCCAAAGAAATGGGGAACGTTCGATGGCCAGAATAGAGCAGAGTGAGAACTGCAACACTAAAACCCATGCTTCACCCGGTCCAAAGGGGCAAGTCTCGAAGCACGATGCAACAGGACCAAAAATGAACCTGAATATGCGAACGTCCTCTACAAACATTACACCTAGAGAAAACTTACGCAAGACCTTCAGCCAACCGGAACATCCTTCAACGTTGGACAAAACTGGAACCTTATCCAAGTCTACAGCAACGAGCCTATGGGCGTGGCTTCCAAAAGCACTAACATCAAAGAAATTCCAATAGCAACTCAAGTCCTCGGATAACAGCCATATAGACCACCAGACAACAGATGTGGGTAGACATGAAATCCATCTATGTTCTTGGAACACGAGGGGTTTCTACCATTTGACCAACCCAGGCGAAATCCATCTAGGGGATTATGATATACTATGTTTACAAGAAACGTGGCTAACAAAACTACCAACTCTAGATGGCTACGAACTTGTCTTGGCACCAGCTTTAAAAAGCACGAAAGGCCGACCATCTTCTGGCCTTTTGACAGCCATCCGCATGGGGCACGGCTTACAACTGGAAAAAGTCTTAAGAGCCAACCAACACCTTCTAGTAGTTCTTCTAAAGTGGTCCAAACAAAGCAATTACGACAAGAAAGATCAAAATACATCTTTAGCCATTCTAAACATATATTGGAACCCAGCAAAAACAGAAGTGACTACTTTCCTTAGAGAAATGGAACTAGAAATTGACAAGATTCTGACAGCCCACCAAGTGACGCATATACTAATTTGCGGTGATTTAAATGCAGCATGTCCCCAGCAAAAACCAAAAAAAGCTATAAACCCCGCCGTTTTTAGAGGAAATCAGTGGCTCGACCTTATGAAATCCAGACAGTTCCAGAATTTAGACACGGTCTTTCCAGACAAGTCACGTCCACCGACCTGGTCAAATGGAGTCTCCGAGTCATCAATTGACCACATATTCGTATCACGCCCTTTCTTGAACTTGATCTTAGACTTCAAGGTGAAACAAACAACGGCAAGTGACCACAACCCTCTAATTACAACGTGGCAAAGCTCCAACAAAGCAGTTGAATCATTGAACTATCAGGTGGAACTAAATCCTCAGGGAAACAGATTACGCCTTACAGCGAAAGATATTAAAGAACTATCCAACAAGTACAGTAAGGCCAAAACAAGTAACCTGGAGTTTGAGACTGATTACGGCCCCTTGCTAACAACATATAGGAAGCCTGGCACTACGAGATCTCTCCCCCTAGCGTCAAAGCACTCGTATGACATACGGCTAGTGGAAAAACGAAGAGAATACCGCAAAGCAACTAGACTTGCTGGAAAACTTGAAGTTAACCAAGCAAAGAGGGAGAAAAGGAAAGCGAAGTCCACTTACCGCTCCTGGCTAAAATCTCATCATTGAAAACGCTATTGGAGAAGTAACTTGGGACAAATACATAAAGAAAACCTTTGGTCTACCTTGGGGCCAGAAACCCGCTACACTAGAGAGTCAAGAACTACCTTGGCCAAAAATCAGCGATCAAGAAGAAATTTTCGACCTAATCGTCAACCTGAAAAACTCAAGGGCTCCCGGCCCCGAAGGTATTACAAATATAGACCTGAAATCCAACCCAGAAGCTTGGTCCTCTTTTATCAGTCTAGTCTTTTTAAGATGCGTGGAATCAAAATCAATTCCTGCTTCTTGGACCACAGCCACGATTGTACCCATATACAAGAAGGGAGACATCAATGATCCAGTGAACTATCGCCCCATAGCGCTCCTTGATCCAATAGGAAAGCTATTCGGCACTTTGCTACTGAAAAGATTCCAACTATGGGCCCTGAATGCCGCATGTAATGATCCATTTCAATCTGGATTTAAAAAGAACTTGGGAACTACAGCTAATATTTTTCTGATAAGTATACTGAAAATCAAAACGATCGACGGAGGGCCTAGGTTATATCTGGCCTTCATAGACTTTTCCCAAGCATTTGACAGAGTGGACAGGTCCGTGCTTTGGAGGAAATTGAAAACCTGGTCTTGCCCTGAGTCCATACTGAACCCCATTAAAGCACTATATACGAACACGACAGTCTGTGTTAAACTGAATTACCAAGGTCTGCTATCAAAACCAATTGCGACCCAAAGAGGTGTCAAACAGGGATGCCCCTTGGCTCCCTCCCTCTTCTTGGCCTACCTAAGTGATTTTCAAACTTCAGAAATCTCTGTGAGAGCCTTCCCACCCCGGGTGGGTCAACACACCATCAGCAGAGTCTTCTACGCCGATGACCTTATACTGATCGATCAAACACCTATAGGCCTACAGGGCCAACTGGACAACCTGTACGAATATACTACAGCAAATAACCTGGAAGTAAACAAAAGCAAAAAAAAAATACTTACCTTGGGAAAATCAACGAAGAAAACTGAAAAACTGAAGTCGTTTTTTCAACCAGAGGAGATCGAAAAAGTCCAAAACTTCAAGTACCTGGGCATTGTGCTGGACAACACCAAAAAAGAAACAGCCATGCAAGAACATCTGAGAACAAAAACCAGGAAACTTGCCTCAGAAGGAAAAGGTATCGACCAAAAGCTGGGTCACTTTTCTACGATCCCGGCAATTGATTTCTACAAAATTAAGGTGGTTCCTGCTCTAACCTACGGTACTGAAGCAATGATATTGCTCCCGCGTGAAATTTGGCCAAAACTCGAAGCCTATTACTGGCGAACTGTTCTCGGCCTTCCTACTTCTACGCCTGTATCATCAATTCGAGGAGAACTGAGTCTTTTGTCCTTGCAAGGGACGTTGAACTGTAATTCACTAAGACTTTACAGAAAAATCTTACTTCCTGAAAGTCCATTGCTATACAGACTGGTCAAAATCGAACTAGCAGCCGAGTCTAACAAAATTCTACAATCCTGGAAGGCCTACATCTCAAGACTGCTAAAAGAAATTGAATGTGACTTGATCACAAATCCGGGAAAAATCCTGAAAAAAACTAAAGAGCTAGACTGGATTATGACGTTGGCAAAAGCTTCAGAAAATAAGCTAACTCAACACCTGCCACCAAATACAAAGAAACTGAATGAACTAGAGGGATACATCAAACAATTTCCCAACAGAAAAGCAAGAAACTGTATTCTAAGAGTGAGATTGAACTTGCTGCCCACAAATTAAATTAGAGCCATTAGGGGTATGTCAAATCTATCACACTGCAGATTATGTCACAATACAAACGAAAAAGAGACAGTTCGACATCTCCTGCTGGGTTGCCCAGAAACCAAATCAATCAGGACCGCCTACATGCGACACTTCTCATCGGACCCTTCTTTAGACAGTGAACTTTGTTGGTGGTCAAGAATGACTAGTGGAGATAAACCGACTTGGCTAACGGCTACCACGCAAATAGTTCACCAAATCATGGCAAAACTGGACACTTTGACCTCTCCAGAAATGACAGCAGTAAGTCAGGACGCGACGTTTGCCCTCTCAATCTCGCGAAACCCAGAGGTAGCAGCTGCGAGTGAATAGACATCATGATTAACCATTCCTTCCACTCACTTGAAGAGGCCGTTGAAGGCTGAAAATCCTAGCAATCCTAGCAATTTTGCTTCTCTCGTAAACAAAAGCAACAAAAAGACATTTAACAGACATGGACAGTGACAAGTTCTTTGTAAAAATCAATCTTTTATTTTGATTCATACAAATAAAATAAAAAAAAAATAAAAAAAAAGTAAACGGAGTCAAACATATATGATGAAATGTACTAGCACCGAATGAGTAGAAACACCAACCAAACCAAAGAGAACTGCACCTTGGGCACCTAGAGTACAGGCCCCTTGTTTCTACCGACCGGCTGCAAGTGCAAGAAAAGTAGCCAGAATACTTGTGAGTAAGGCGCGGCCACCACCAGCTCCTAATGCTCTTCACCCCCTTTGAACTATATGGGATCAAAGCTGCAAGTCCCACCGGCTTATTGTGGTTGACGGAAGTCCTCGGTCACTATGGTAGATGTGTGATTTACAAATATCAATCAACATACACATAAAATAACACACTTGTTGTGTCTTGACATTAGACAAATGTTTAAGTGTATCTTTAAACACAACCGTCATTTACATTTTGCTCTGCTTCCATAGGTGTTTATTATGTGACTGACAGTTACAATGATAAAGTTACCAACACACCACATCATAATCAAACTGATTCTGAGACAATAAGTGCCCGGGCTCAGAAATAAGTGCCAGGGCTGAGCCCTGGCAAACACCCCCACAAATTAAGCACTGGGTATAAATAACACCAGGACAATGCAATTCAGCACAGAACTTGAAAACATGCAGGGAAACAATAATTATTTTAAAATCATATTTCATAAAACTCTCCCCTACGTATGTAGCCCCAACTGCTATTTAAAAAACGTCTGCTATTAGCACACACACATATACACACACATCTTTTGCTTTTGTAGTTTGAATGAATGGTGGTGAAGCTGTCAACTGATAACTGTTGTCACCTATATGGTAGATGGCAAAGAAGGTCAGTGGGACAAACTAATGCACCCCAAACATTCTACTCTGCTATTTTGTATTCGTTGGCAGTTATTGTATTGTGTTGCAAGAAAAAACACACAGCACAAACTGCTGATGAGATATGTTTTCATTTTCTTCCTATCTTCACGATATTTGGTTCATGATTTTCGTACCTCAGCATATTATGCCAGTAATGGAACGTGTACTTATGCATAAAGAGCTTGATTCATGGATATTTTTTGCACGGTGCAAAGTGACTGTGAACTGCTGAAAAGTGACTTTCCACTGCTGACACAAACCCTGATTCATGGAACTGTGCAAAGTGTTTTTTTTGCAGTGCAAAGTCAGTGCAAAGTCATTTTGTACTGCAAGCATGACTTACAAAATGGCTTTGCACTGCAAAAATACACTTTGCAAAGCTTCATGAACCAGGGTTATACCGCCCAATTCATGGGATTTTTTACACGGTTCAAACTGACTTTGCAATGCTGAAAAGTGACTTTTCACTGCCAACACAAACCCTGATTCATGGAACTGTGCAAAGTCAGTGCAAAGTCATCTTGTACTGCAAAAATGACTCTTACTGACTTTGTACTGACTTTGCACAGTTCCATGAATCAGGGTTTGTGTTGGCAGTGCAAAGTCACTTTTCAGCAGTGCAAAGTCAGTTTGAACCGTGCAAAAAATCCCATGAATTGGGCGCTATAACCCTGAATCATGGAACTGTGCAAAGTGTATATTTGCAGTGCAAAGTCAGTGCAAAGTCATCTTGAACTGCAAAAATGACTTGTACTGACTTTGCACTGCAAAAATACACTTTGCACAGTTTCATTAATCAGGGTTTGTGTCTGCAGTGCAAAGTCACTTTTCAGCAGTGCAAAGTCACTTTGACCCGTGCAAAAAATGCATGAATTGGGCCCTATTGCCTGGAATTTTGATGGCATAACCTGGAAGTGATTTGATTGCCTGGACTTTTAATGGTGATTACTGCTACGTGAAAGCAATACCCACCCAGCATATGAGGGGAGGGCCAGGGCAAATAAAGGTGGTGTATGGGTCTATTATGACAATCGTTGGCACATTGTGAATGACAGGGTACCTGCAAAGTGCCTATACAAAAGCTTATCTGTTGGCTTTATCAATTGTTCAGTGGAGTGGTTGAATCTTGTTAAATTAACTGGCTTCCGTTTTCGCTTCGTTCAGTATTTACTTGGAAAATGCTGTTCTGCGCTTCTGGACAATTCAATTGGTGTTTGGCCTAAGTTCCCTGTGCCCCCAGAATAATAAGGGCCTACCCCGAAAGGTCTCAAATCCCAAACATCCGAGGAATAAGACAAACGCAAACTGTCCTCTGTAGACCAAACACAATAACACAATTGAAGTACAAGTTCGACAGTGTTATACTCTGCTATTTGAAACTAAAGAAGCGAAAAGAATTTTAAATTCAATACTTATGGCAGAATGTAAGTGAATGCCGAAGGAAACGAATGTTCCCAGGCAAGGCACAAAGGATTTTTTGTGAAATATTTAAGACCATGTGCAACTTTATTTTCTCTTTGAGTGTGGAAGTGCTGGCAGGGTTCCTCAGACGTCCACCCATGGCTCGAAATGCTGTCAAGGTTTAAGATTAATTACCCAGACCCCAGATGCAGCTCACTCTCCATTTCTCACCATTAAGGTCACTGGCAGTGAAACCCTGTCTGAGTTTACATTATCAACTACTTGTTTCCCTTATCTCTGATTTGGGAGTGCTAATCTGCTGTGAACCGGTGAGAAATTACAGTCCCGAATTCCAGAAACTCACGAAGCAGCTAAGAGCCAAGCTGCCCATAATTTAAAAAGTCTGTTTAAAAAAAAAAGTCTCTGCCAGGCTGTGCGCATTCTGGTCACTCGTGGCAGAAAAAGGAAGTGCTTAACACAAAATGGACCTGAATATCTGGGTTTCTCTACAATGGAAATTCAGGTTGTTGAATTTACTCATACATTGGACTTATTCTGCAGACAATGGTGCGAAATTAAGGTATATTTGCAAACCACAGTCACAGATATGCACTCTAAATAGCACCAGTACTTGCACTGCGCAAATATTGTGTAATTCTGCACCAAGGGTCTCAGTGGAAAAACTTTGCAGCAGTGCAAGTGCAATAGCATCTTGGCAAAAATAGACCTAGTACAAATAAGTATTCTTTCAAGGCATTTTTGAACAGGCCAGTGCCAGCCCTACTGCTACTACCAAGGTTTATTAGCAGTAGGGCAAATATTTTTATTAATTTTAAAAAATACTCTGTTTTCATTAGGGTAATTTCGCCCCAGTGCTCATACGGCGTGTCTTCCCCTGTGAGGAAAAGCCATTTTTTAAAATGTTTACTATGTCAATTGTTGCTGGGTTTTTTCTCTCTCGGAAAGTGTGCTTTGCTAATCAGGCCTCACTTTGTAAATGTTCCATACTTAAAAGATATAGTACACATGTGTTCTCTTGCCTGAGCCCTATCTATTGACATACCAGCAGCTGCCATTCAGGTTGGCAACATTGCAGCCAGAATAAAGTGCATTCCTGACAACAGTCTGCTGAAATCCAAATGAATTCCAAGAGACATGGGCTGCCTTCAATAGAGGGCACCCATGATTTCAATTATTTATAAATGTGTATCCCCAAAGTTTGGTGGAAGTTTGGCTAAAATCAAATATGCAGTTATATTTGGCTTGATATATTGGCCTATTAGGAAATACGGTTATAGACTATCAAAACCATAATTTTGTTGTAAACATGTTTTCTCCAACTCCTACAGTTGCCATAACTTTTGTGTAATACTGGCTGGGGATAAGGGCTTGCCGACAGGAAGTTGAGGCCCGCCCTTGAGGCTTCCTTTGTTCTCTGCCTGGGAAGGCTTGACACCTTCCCACAGGAACAGCACATACTCCCCAAGGGTAGGGTGGGAGCCTGTGCTTCAGAGGAAGACCTACCAATACAAAGATGAAGACACGCCAGGGGGATAATTACTGGAGTCACTTTGATCAGGCAGACATGAGAGGGGGATCATTGCAAAATTTAGGATAGGATATGTTCCTAGAGTAAGGTTCCAGCCATGTTGGAAATGTTTAGGTCCCACTCCTTTCTCTGCCCCCTCTCAAATTCTTGCAGACAATGCATTAAAGGAGGTGATTCAGAAGGTGACATTATTGTGAAAGCAGATGATGTTCGCCTTTTACCGAAGGCTAGAAATTGACAAATCCACGTTGGCAAAATAAGTGTACGGTGTGAACCGCCCCCATGCTAGGTTCGAGCAGCGGCACAAAACTCTTTGCGCTGCTTTTTGTTCTATTCATGGTAGTTTCACACAGCAGCATGATAAACTTAATGGCATTCTTTTAGTTTCGTATTAGGTTCGCACAGCGGCATGAGAAACTTTGTGCTGCTCTATTCGATTTGTGCTAGGTTAGCACAGCAGCACGAGAAACTTTGCACTGGTTTTTGTTTGATCCATACTAGGTTTGCTCAGCGGCATGAGAATCTTCGTGCCGCTCTATTCGATTTGTGGTAGCTTCACGCAGCAGCATGACAATCTTCGAGACACTCTTTTTTGATTTGTGCTAGGTTCATGCAGCGGCACAGGAAACTTTGTGGTACTCTTTTCGATTCCTGCTAGGTTTGCACAGCGGCACGAGAAACTTTGTGCCGCTCTTTGCAATCCATGCTAGGTTCACGCAGTGGCATGAGAAACTTTGTGCAGCTCGTTTTGGGTCATGAGACAGCACAAGAAACTTTGGTAGAACGGCAGATTGGAGTGAAACAGATTGAAATCTTACAGATTTCCCTTCCCTCCAATGACGGAAAAGAATTTCACAATTTTACCCAGTCCTACATACAAGCAATGCAAAGAATCTTATTATTTCTTAGGCACACCTATTACTTGATGGCTGATCCAAATCCTCATATTTTATATCTAACAGAATGTTCAAACAGTGTCCGTTTCTATGTGACTTTCTGAAGCCAGGAATCTGGTCCTCATACAGCATGTTTTTCTAGGAGAATACAACCCACATTTTTCTATTTCAACAAAACAGATATGAGCAATAAACATATAACTTCCAATCCCATCCTTAAGAAAGCAGTAGTCATGCAACTCCTCCAACACATCGATACCATCAACTTCCTCCAGTCCTGTCAATCTAGCTTCAGACCCAGATGCAGCATGGAAACAGCTACCATCATGGTGAACGGCAATGCCTTTAACATCCTGGACGATGGCGATCCATGCCTCATGGTGCTCCTCAGCCTCTCTGCTGCATTTGACACTTGTAGACCACCAGACACATCCAAACATTCTACATCGCCACATGGGGATCAGCAAGACTACCGTCAACAGGTTCAAATCTTGCCTTGCTGCCATCAAATCATCCTAATTCCATTCTTCCAGATCATCAACTCCACTCATCAGCTGTGGAGTCCCACAAGTATCCATCCTCTCCCCCTTGATCTTTAACCTTTACATGGAACCACTCTCAACCCTCCTAGCTCAAACAAAATCCATATCCACCAATAAGAAGATGACACATAGCTTTACCTCAAGATATCATCCACCGAAGATATCCTCAGGCTCAAGGCCTGACTCACATTGATCCAGTCCTAGATGTCTAGTGTTTACCTGAAGCTCAAACCTTCCAAGATGGAATTCCTTCTGCGGACATCCTGAGATCCAGACCTGGCTCTCTGCTACCTCAAGAGCTTCACACCCAAGCAAGCAACATGCACCAAGCTCCTTGTGTTCTACATTGACATGCACCTCTCCTTTAAGGAGTACATAGCAAGGAAGACAAAAACGGCTTGGTGCCAACTTTTCCTCTGTGGAAACGTAAGCCCTTCATCCAAGAAAACAACTTCAGATCTGCTGTACAAGCCTTGAACCTCTCCCACCTGAATGGTGGCAATGCCCTTATGGAAGGCCTCCAAATGTCCACCCTTGCACTCCTAAAATGCGGTCTACATGCTGCAGCAAGACTCATCAAAGGATTATGCAAATTCTTTGACACAACCTTAACCCTAATTGAACTGCACTGGCTTCCGCTGCAAGAACATGTCATCTGCAAATATTTCTGCGTTATCTACAAGCCTGTCGCCCGCAAGCCCCCATCATACCTTGCTGAGAAGCTCCGCATTCTCGAAGGCCTACAATGGACCAGACTTAAAGACATGTGCAGACTACTACTCTGCCGGTGCAGGAAGGAAAGAACCAGAACACAGACCTTCTCCGTCTATGCCCCTGGACTCTGGAAACTCTACCCCAGCATTTCAGAAAGGACCTAAAGACCCTACTGTTCAAGGAATGGCTACTTCATAACACCTAGGTCCACACACCCTCCACTCTACACCTAAACCGAGACAGTGTGATTAGCGTCCCCCCTTTTTCCTCCCTTCATTGCTTCTAGATCCCAAGCTTCCCAACAGCGCACCCTCCTGCTCCCCGTTTTTAGCTCCCTTGTATCTCTGCGTTTCTCACTATGTACTTCCCCTATGACTTGTAAAGTGCTCTGTTACTTCCTGAAGCTGAGCTCAGTTTGAATAAATACCTTAATAATAATATTAATAATCCTAAAAGATTCTTGCACTCTTGGTGAATCAGAGTCTAGGGGCATGGATAGTTGACCTGGTATACCATCCGAGCATCCAATCTAATTAGAGAACAAACAGAAAATAATTGTCATCACATATGTCTCATATGTAGTGAGGTAATGCCCTTCAAAGGCCCATCCCTGGGCAAAGGAGAAACAAAGAGAAGATTTGGAAAGCATGCAGAGCAGAAAGGCACAGGGTCCAGGAAGAATACCAGGAATTATACATGGGTACAGACTGGTTTCAACAGAAAAAAGAAAGATGATTGCAGGTGTGTGTGGGTGGTTGGCTGTGCATTCGGAGGGACACAGCTATCATCCATTGAGATGGAGTGTGATCAGTGGTCGAAGTGGGTGGGTGCGGTGCTCCTCTACTTTTTAAAATTAAGTTTTACTGTTGCTATACTTTTATTTTAAAAAGAAACCGTTCCAGAATGGTTTCGTTTTAAAATAAAAGTGTTTGAAGAAGTTGAAACTTGCACTTTCAGTGCACTGCACTGAGGTTCCATTAAACAGCAGGCACATGTGTTTGGGGCTTTGTGTTTTGCGTGGGAGGGTGTGTGATGCCAGGGTTTGCGGGGAGTGGGGCAGACCAGTAGGGAACATAGTTCCACTACTTCTTATCTTATACTTCGACCACTGAGTGTGATACGTATATGTGAGTCATGGCTGATTACTTGGTTCATTGGCGGAGTGCAGGTCATGTCCTGCAGGTCTATGGGAGTCTTTTATGTGCGTGCTCAGCACTTTCTTCATTGTTGCCCCAGCCTATGTGTCTGGGGGTGAAATTCCTCCGAGAAGTATTTAAGTCAGTCAAGACGCAGGGGGAAGAGCCAGGTCTTGAGTGCCTTCCGGAAGGAGAGGTGATCTTCTATGCAGTGGATGCTCGCTGCAGTGAGGAGAGATTTGTCAGAGGGAGCCTTTGAAAGGACCAATCTGCAAAGAGTTCTCCTGCCTTGGGTCCCGAAAAGAAACTTTAAAAGTGAGTGAATTGATATCCTGAAAGAATATGTAAAAGTTATATTTTCATAGAATCCAATATAGTGCAGGGTGTACAGGCCTCTGCATAATGGAAATTAATAAGTAGTCTTGATTTTTACAAAACACAGTTACAGATCAGTCTATGAGGTACGGTTCTCATAAAATCTTACAGATTAACTGATTAAAATAATTTTTCCCACTCTAAAATTTCCTAAATTCACATTTTTTTCTACTCCTTTCAGGCACTAGAAAAGGGGCGGTGAAAGGGGGAACAAAATCCCAGTAGATACCCATGGATAGGTTAGTTTTTCCTCTTCATTTTTGCCTAGCAGGCAGAACATAATTTTAAAACAACCCACTTAAATTGCATTTAAATTTTAAGAATGACAGAAATCAATGTGCTTTAATAAAATTGAATTCCTGAGACCAATGAGTGAGAAATCAATTCTATTTTACCAATTTAATGTCCTAATTGTGTGACTGCATGCTATTTTAAAAGTGCTGTACCTTTTGTTTGTCCAGCAGACCTTGAAACGCAACTGACTGAAAACAAAGCTGCAATTTTGCCTTTTTACATATAATGTTAAGCGGCCTAATTCAAAATGAACATCCGCCGATTGAAAAGAAGGTGCAGGTTTACTTTGAATAAGTAATACACATGAAATCACATTGTTAATTTTTTTTTAGAAAAATAGTACAAGATAGTACTCCAGGTGCATTTCTCCTCCATCAAGAGTGGAGAGTTAGTTGTCACTTATTTTGTGGTCACATTCAAATTAATAAAATCTATTCCTACAACACGTATTGTTACTTGTCCCAGTTAAAAATGAGAAAATCAGTTTTGAAAGACGCACATTTTACTTAAACTAAATTATTTAGACTATATTGTTAAAGAGGGACACGGTAAGATCCAAGGTTGATTTGCGACGTCAACCTTGTCACCTCAGCGTAGAACTTTATGTGGAAATTAGTTTGATTACTCAAAATATGACTAAGGAGTTACTCGAGAAGATGAATGAAAGAATTGCGTTAACACTAGAAAACAAGAACAGGGTGCACAGAAAATTAGAACAGTCTATACAAGTTATCAGGGTATGGATAGGGTTGCTTAGAAAGTAGAACAAAGACAAAAGTCAAGATGGGGTGGACTATGGGCCTCATTACGACCCTGGCGCTAATGGGTTAACTGCGCTGTAAAAGGCTGCAGCGCCGTTAACACATTAGCGCCTAATTATGAGGTCTCTTTGCGGGACCTGACCTTAATGGCTGGTCTAGATAAGCAGTTAAAGTAGGGACCCGCAAAGGGACCTTCGCGGTAAGTATGGTACTGCAATTTGTGGTACCGTACTTAGCGCCTTCGCCATTCCCATTATGCCCTATGGGGCAAAAATGGTACTGGGGAGGGGTCATGGGGAAATGGGGAAATACCGCCCTGCCAACCCTGGAATGGGCCAGTATTTCCCCATTTCACCATGGCGGACACATTACGATACCGGCACCAACCATGGTGCTAATAGCGCCATGGTTTAGCGCCTGTATCTTAATGAGGGCGTATGTGTCATAGGATGTGGGATTCTCGCAGTCCACTTTTAGTTCTGGGATTTTGGACCGTCAACCGGTTTTGGTCACAAAAGATTCTGGTCACAGGATGGCAGACTCTCCTGGCAAAAGACAGCTGGGCAAGGTTCTGGTCACCGGATAATCAGGACAGCTGGATGGCAGGGTTGCAGCGGGCATGCAGTTAGTGGACGAGAAGCCAGTCTGGTTTCAGGATTCTTCCCAACGCAGCCTTTCATTTAGGGATCATGCTTTCTTCTTCTGAATCACAATTTAGATAGTGATGGGCATGGCAAGGCCGCCTTTTAATAAAAGTAGTTTGATGAAAAACCGATGAAAATAGCATCAGATCAGCATCCTTTTCAATGTAAAACATTCCCTTTTTCATTGTGAACTTTGTGCTTGCAGCAAAGCTGTGCTGCTTTTTCACTCCCCTTATTTTGTACATGTAAGCAACATACTGGCCGGCTTTTTCAGTGTGCCCCCTTGTTCCATCCTGCCCAATATGTGCTTGGCAAGATGGCGCACCCATCTTTTTGTAGTTGCAAAACGCAGTTTTGGTGTGAGGCAGTGGTACTCAAAGGAGCCAGTGCCGCTATTTTGCTGTTTCTGCTTAAATGCAGCTTTGTTATGGATTACTGCTGAGTGGGTTGAAGTAGCCCACAATGGTACTAGTAACCTTAGATTGGACATCAGGACCAGGCATGTTAACCACCATAGCATTGGTGGACTGTGATGCTGTTGACAACTACATTGTTATGACTTTTGGCTGTCCTTCTGTGGTTACGAGAGAAGTCCATGCAAGGGGCTGTAGTAGATGATACTCTATTGGCGTCTGGCCTGATTCTTCAATGCATTGCAACCCTGGATATGAATTTCAACCAGCGTTAAGAACAACTGATCTTTGACATCATCCCGATTCTTTTTTCCTGTAGTTTGGCTTAACCTGGTTGATACGTCACAACACCCACATAAATTGGGCAACTCGTACCCTAGTCTTTGGTTCCAATACGTGTACCGCCGATGCTGTACAGGGGCCCAGTCATGTACGGCTTCCACGTAAGCACATGACCAGGTATCAGACCAACAGATTCTCAGTTGCCAAATGGTATGCCCGGAATAGCAGTAGTTCCATACAGTTTTTGATGAACCTCTAAAGATCCTGCTTCCACCTCAACATCTCCACTATTGCAAGATAGAACTAATGCCTGACAAAACCCTACTGCATGGCCAGATTTACACCTTGAACACAATGAAAGGCAGGAATTGCAGCAGTATCCTCATGATTGCCTCTCTAAAGGGTAGATAACACCTTCTAAGTCACCCGCAGGGGCTCCCCTGTTCTTTCACCTGCAGAAATAAAGAAAGCTTTGTCCTTGCATAAATTATCATACCTTGAACTCAATCACACAAGCAAGGATCAGTATCCATTACACCTAATTAAAGATATACTAGAATCACTGCATTTAGCCACAAAATTCACTAATCAGGACCTCCATGGAGTCTACCATATGGTACGGATCAAGGAAGGAGACAAGTGGAATATGGCCTTCAAGATTCCCTTGGGGCATTTTTAGTACCATGTCATGCCTTTCATTGTGAGCAAGGACCTTTCCTTCTTCCAGCATTTCGTGGATTGCATCTTTTCTGATCTCCTGGGCCACTATGTTTGGGTGTTCATGGATGACACATTGATATTTTCCACCACCTACGATAAACATACCCGGCCACTATTAAACATTTTTTCACAATTTAATCTACGTCTCCATTCATATGCCGTCAATACGCAAATCTATTTCAGGCTTAAAAATCCCCCGGAAGCAATCAACTGAGTACTAACCTGTGCCCAGCAGATGAAAAACTGGATGTTGGAAAATAAGCTGCAACTAAACCCCTCTAAGACTGAGATTAACGTATGACTTAATCTAAAGTGGCCCATTCTTCTCCTCATCATAGAAAAAGATTGTCCAGCTGTTGTTGGGACTGTGGTCAACTCCAAATTGGATTATTGCATTGCCCTTCTTATGGGTATTCAAACTGGCCAGCTGCACCGTCTTCTCGCCCAAAACATGGCTGTCAGACTCCTTTGCAGCCTTCCCAGAACTATGTCTATAGTCCCTTTTTGTAGGAGCCTCCATTGGCTCCATGTACAACAGAAGATCATCTTTAAGATCCTCTGTTTGATTTTTAAGTGTCTCCATGGTTTAGCCCCTAGCTATATTGCCTCCAAAATTTCTCTCCATTGTCCAACCCGCTCACTTCGATCTGCTTGTCAAAATCTCCTGACCATCCCCTCCTTTTATTTCATACATTGTGGAAATAGATGCTTTTCCATATGTGGACCCAGAGCCTGGAACGAGAAAATCAATTCCCTATCTCTATTCAGAAAGAAGCTCAAAACATATCTTTTTCAATAACCAGTCATCCTGCACTTTGACTATACTATTCCTCCTGTTCGCCATATTGCTGTCATGTATGCCTAGATGAAGCTTCTGCCTGTCTCCCTTTGTGGATCTGCACATTACAAATAACCAAATCATATCAATCAATCAACATGAGCTCCACTTTTCAGAACTTCTCAGGCATCTTAGAGGTATCTGTACGCCAAATAGAAGAAATTTCTTTTTGATCAAGAACAGAGGGAATTCCTGTGAAATGTAACCAGTAAAACCAGCATACACATGGATACATGGAAAGTCCAGGCCATTGTGCAATGGAAATGCCTACATGACTTGAAAGGGACTCAATGATTCTTGGGCTTCAGCAATTACTGTAGGCATTTTATCTAAAGCTTTGCTCACTTGTCTGTAGACAATACACGTTGCTGAGGAGCCTGGCACCAAGTCGAAAAAGGCACAGACTACCAGAGCTTACAGTGCATACAAATTATGACTTGCGAGAACTGTAGACAAGCTCAGTGGGTGTCCTTCTTCACCCAATATAATTTTGTTATCACCTACATACCTGGATTTCATAATCAATTTGCAGATGCACTTTCTCATTCCTTTGAATTCCCAGAGGCAACCAATCTAGACCTGCATTTGTATTTTGTTTATTTGTATAGCGCACCAGGCCCGAGGGCAACCGGGCGCATATCTTATGGCAGATACATACATACATACATCTACATACATGAATGGCAGGTTACAGTTACAATCAATCAATCAATCAATCAATCAATCATTAAGAGCAAACATTAAGAGCAAAGGCAGTAAAGTACAGGGCAGTGTCAGATGGCATGAGAAGACAGTGGGCCAGATCCAGCGGATAGCCACAGCTTGGCTTTGTGTTTGAATAAGGTAGGGGAAGGCATGGTTCTAATGGTGAGTGGCAGTGAGTTCCAGAGTTTGGCAGCAAGGACTGGGAAGCTAACACCTCCGGCTGTCTGTAGTTTGTATCTGGGGATTGTGAGGCAGTATGCTTGGGCAGATCTGAGAGATCGTGAGGGTATGTACTGAGAAAATCGAGAAGCTAGGTAGATAGGAGCCTGGTTGTATACAAATTTGTGAGTGAGGGTCCTTTGGGCAACTGAGAGCCAGTTTAGGCTCTTCCTGGTTTCAGTGATATGTGCAGATCTAGGGATGTTGAGGGCTGCTCTAATAGCATTGTTTTGAGTGATCTGGAGTTTGTTGAGGTTGCGTTGGTTGGTGCCTTGATAGAGTGCATTGCAGTAATCGAGTTTCGACATGACCATGGTCCTGGCGAGGATGATGCAGTTCTGAGTGGAGAGGAAGGGGCGGCAAGCTGTGACCAGCTTGCATGTGTAAGCTGAGGCAGCGACAACTGCATTAGTTTGTCTGTTTAGGGAGAGGGTAGAATCAAGGTAGATTCCTAAGGTTTTGGTGTCATTGGCCACTTTGATGGAGTTGGCGTCAATATTGAAGGTGCTGAACGAGGGGTCTAGCTTGTTGAGTCTTAGTTGGGTGCCCAGGATGAGGAGCTCCATCTTGTCGTCATTGAGACAGAGCTTGTGTTGGGCCATCCAGGCTTGGACAATTTGGTAGATGTCATTCAAAGTTTTGGAGTCTGCGATGTAGCCACCAGTGATAGGGATGAGTATCTGGATGTCATCAGCGTAGTTGGTATAGGTGACACCCAGATAGTCAATCACATCAAACAAAGGCTTGGTAAATACATTGTAAAGTGTAGGAGATACACACGACCCTTGTGGAACTCCGCAGGGTACCGGGGATGGATCGGCCGATGAGGTCGGTGAAAATACTCTCATGTGCCTGTTATCCAGGAAGGAGCTAATCCAGTTGGTGGCTTTTTCTGAGAAGTGGGCAGCTGATCTCAAATGTTGGCAGAGGATTTGATGATTTACCAAATCGAAAGCTGCTGAGAGGTCCAGGAGTAGTAGGAGGTCTAGTTTGCCCTTGTCTTTAAATCCTCAATTTGCATTTTGAGATCTAATAAGGCTGTTTCTGTCCCGTGCTTGGGTCTAAAGCCAGATTGTCTTGTGCCAAGTAGGTTGTTATTCTCCAGATACTTCTGTATCTGCAGGTAGGCTGCTCTATCTAAGATTTTTGGAAGGAACAGGGCCATGGTTATGGGCCTGAAGTTTGTAGGTATGGATGGATCCAATGTAGGTTTTTTTAGCAGTGGGATGACCCATGCGTCCTTCAGATTGTTAGGGACAATTCCAGAGTGAAATGAGGAGTTGATGAGGGCGGTAATGAAGGCAGCAAGGTCATGAGCCAATTCCTTGATGATGGGTGCAGGGCAGGCATCACCTTGGCAATTGGTGGGTTTAAGATTACAGATGATTCTTTCAACCCCTAGGATGGTGAGGGGTGTAAAGCTAAATGGAGGCTGGGTGAAGGTGGTGGCTGTTTTAGGTGCAGGGAATTTAGTAAGGGAAGGGGTAGTGAGGGAGTTTTGTTTGGCAATGATTTTGGCTTGTAGGGTGGTTATTTTGGAGAGAAGAGCATTTTGGATATTGTTACACCAAGAGCTGTCTTTGCTGCAGGTATCTGGGATGGGTGATGGGTATTCTAATTTTTGAGGATTTTGAATAACTCCTTCGTGTTAGATTCAGCTTGCGAGATGCGCTGGTTGTAGGTCTCTTTCTTTGCTTGTATGATCGCTTCCTTGTAATTAAGGGATGCGATGAAGAGGTTGTCTTTGTTGGAAGCACAAGTAAGGCTTTTCCAAAGTGTTTCCGCCTTGAATTTTTCTTTGCGCAGGACTCTAAGTTGCGGAGTAAACCATGAGTTCAGATGGGCTTGTTGTTTAGCTTTCCGTAGTTTAAGCGTAGCTATGGTATCAATAACTTTGAGCAAAGTTTGGTTGAAGGTGTCCACTAGGACGATGGGGTCGTTATGCAGTGTGGCACTAGTGTTCAGAATGGATAGGAATAGTGGGAGTAGCTTGTCCCTAGTAATATCCTTCTTGTTCCTGGTGGGTATAGAGGGTGCTATATTGGGTTTGGGGCAAGGATAGGCGTCTGGTAGGTGGAAGATAATGATGTGGTGATACACAGGCGGAGTTGGAGCTTATCGATGTGTTACAGTTTAAATCGACAATCCAGTCGAGCGTTCTTCCTTTGTTATGGGTGGGTTCGAGGATGCGTTGCTGGAAGCCTAAGTTGGAAAAGGTGCTAGCAACTTCGGTGGCCATAATATCCTTAGGGTCAGAAAGGCCAAGGTTGATGTCTCCTAGTAGCAGCACTTGTGAGTTGGGCTTGGTGTTATCGGTCAGGATGGTCGTAATATCCTCTGAGAAGGTGAGGGGTCTTGGTGGTCTATAAATGAAGTGTAGTGATGCTGTATTAGTTGGCGATAAGGTGAGTTTTACTGATAGAGATTCGGCAGAGCTGAATTGGGTGTTGGGGATAAGTCTCATATTGATATTGTCCTTGTGTATGAATGCGACGCCAGCCCCTTTCGAGAGGTTGAACTGGCAGTCGTTTCTAAGTATAGAGTACCCATCGGCGATGGCGGGGGCCAATAGCGGGCCTGAAGCGGCATGTAGCCATGTTTCTGTGATGGCGATGAAGTCGAGGTTCTGGGTAGTGATGAGGTCGGCGATATCAAGGGCATGAGCAGTGAGGGATCTGGCATTGGTGAGGGCTCCTTTAAGTTCTTTAGCTGGGGGAATCGTGGGGCTTTCTGGTGTGGTTTGTGTGGATGGTCGAGAGCTGTTTGTGATGAGGCGCTGGGTGCACGGTGTTAGGGGGAATTCTCATTTCATGGCTAATTTCCCTTACCTAGTGAGTCCCTGAGCAGCTTTGCTGGATCTCTGGAGTTGTTTCTTTTCCACTTGGTAAGAGTGTGAGCTTTTCACCACTATTACTTGTATTTTGCTATGTGTTTTTACCTGTTTTTGGGATTGTGGGCTCTGGAGTACACCAATTCAGTATCCCCCTTCTTTGTGTGTGTCACAGAGCACCTTCTGTGCAGTGGCACAGGGTTGTCATTTAGACTTACCACTGACTCCATTTCTGAGGTGACTACTGTCCCCCAGAAAATGGTAAAGTTACCATTAACTTTACTTAGTCAATCTACCACAGATCCAGTACACCCCATCTTCCATGGAGCACTGGAAAGGGTTAATTCGTATCCCTTTTTATCTGTACCTCCTAGAGCATTGTTTCGCTCTTTTAACACTTAGGCTTGGCTGGTGGCAGTGGTACCTACCGTAACTTTTCTACCGCGATTATATTAGATAAACGTGGTATTGTTCTTGGCTATTATATTAGCCTCAAACATAAACCCGCTTGACCAAATCGCCTTTCTTTTGGCTCCGGTTGGGTTTATTCACCATTTCTTTTTGTTAAAGTCCTTCTTGTGTTTTACTTTGTGTGGCAAACTAGGTTCGCCTTCTTTGTTCACCGTCTTTTGGCGGCCTTCTGCTCAGAAGCCCTCCTCAAGGCGCCTGGGTGTCTAGGTGGGCTGAATGTGAGGGAGGGGTGTAGTCACCCCCTGCCCAGGGTATCGTAGGAAACCCAAGTCGCACTTTGTCATGATTAGCCAGGGTAGTTGTCCGGGCTGCACAACCACCCCTGCTGGGTGATTGACAGCCAGGCTGTGTAAATGGGGGTTTTTCGCATAAAAGGCTCTTGGGCTAGAAGTCAGAAAGTTGCCACTGGAACTACAAGGAACCGAAGAGAAGCGGAGAGAACGACGGCTGCTGCTACTACCCCGTCTCTTGAGATAAGCCTGACTGCTCCGCCACTGCTACCACTCTGACATAGTAGTACAGGCTTGTACCAAAGGTAAAACTTCAATTGCCACCTATGGTCTTAATTTTGTGTAGTGGTCCCTAAGGGCACTGCACAGTATTCTGCCTAACACACGGTAAGCAAGGCAATCTGGATCTGAGTCTGGCATTCCTGAGTTGGAGTGAGCAGGGTAGATTAGGTGTGGGTTTAGAGGCGAAATGTTGGAGCCACAAGGCAGGTTCATTGAGGTAGGGGTTGGAGGAGTGGTTCATGATGGGGTATGTGCTAGAGATGTGTAAGGGATTCCCAACGGTGCTGGCGGGTGGGGTGCGGTGAGCATTAGCTGGGTGTCCTATGATGACTAGATGTGTGAGGAGAGTGCTGGCAATGGACCACAGCAGCATGTCGTGACACGGTAGGCCTAGCAGATGGATTAAGTATAGTGCAGTTTCTGTGGTAGCAGTTGTATGTGATTGGGGGGTGCAGTCAATCAGCTAAGGTCGGGGCCATACAGTAATATAGTATGTGTGTGGGTGTTCTGAATGTGCATGCTAGTCGGGCATGGCTAGGCTCATGTTGGTAGACCAGCTAGTAGATGGCGCAAATAAAATGTGGCATGGGTCAGATAGGGAGCAACTCAAGTGTGGCACAGGTCAAATATGGCACAGGTCAGATAAGGAGCAAATCAAATGTGGCACACGTCAAATATGGACCAAATCAAGTGTGGCACAGGTCAAATATGGCACAGGTCAGATAAGGAACAAATCAAATATGGAGCAAATCAAATGTGGGTCAAATGAGACACACGTTAGATAAGGAACAAATCAAATATGGAGCAAAACAAATGTGGCACAGGTCAAATATGGCACAGGCCAGATAAGGAGCAAATCAAATATGGCGCACATCAAGTGTGGCACAGGTCAAATATGGCACAGGTCAGATAAGGAACAAATCAAAAGTGGCACAGGTTGAATATGGGCCAGAACAGATATGGAGCAAATCAATTATTGCGCTGAACAAGTGTTCTAGATGGCACAGATCAAGTATGGCACGCAGACCATATAGAGCATGCAGCGGCTGGGCGGTGCGTAGGCTAGCATGGGTGAGAATCTGGTTAGTGATATGCTAGTCTTGCTGTGGGGGTGGCAGGCAGTGATGCGTGCGGGCTTAGTGCAATTGTTAGCGCCAGTAGGGTTTAGCAGGCAGATAGTATGCAGGATACCAGACATACTTTACATAGTAGCTAGGCGGGCAGCATACAAGTCCACAGAGAGAGCCCGCTGTTGGCGATATGGATGTTCTGAGTAGTTTGTGGCGGCATAGGCGCAAGGTTGCGCAGTGTTAACGTTGCAGTGGGTGAGCAGGGCGGGAAGTACGGCACAAGAGTTGCTTGCACAGTGTAATGGTACCAGGTACACCTCAGGAGCCTTGACCAGATTGTGGGCGGCGTCAGTGACTCGAGGAATATCGTCGGCGAGCAGGCACAGGGAGAAGGTGTTGCGGAGCAGTGTCCCGCACCGTAGTGCAGGTGCGGACAGGGGCAGACAGAAAGGGGCCTTTGCCTCTGTCGGCCTTAGGCCAGGTGGGCTGGCTTCTGCCTCCGGCTTGCCTCTCCTCCTTTGGCCAAACGAGTATGATGGTTGCTAGGCAACCAGTGTAAACAAATGGTGGTCGTGAGTGACAGCGGCCATTTTGTACACATCTGATGCACGGCTTCGGCAGTGGCTCAATGTAGGAACAAAGGGTACTGAGACTGGCAGGGCGCAGGGAGAGCTTGCTGGGATGTTGTAGGAGTGCAATTTGTTACAAATTGCAGGCGCGGATCGTCAGGCACATGGCAGGCATTGATGTAGTCATCTGGGTACCATCTGCCACCAATGCAACCCTCAAACAACTTTATGTTGTTCATTGCCCCCTATTTGTTATGTATTCAGCACGAAACCAAGACGAATCTTGCATGTAATTCAATCTGACATTTGGGCAGAATGACCCAAAAGTAGGGTCTGCTTTATTACCATGAATGCCTGTACATACCCACTGAACAACTGCTGGTACAGCTCATGGGGAATTTCTATGGGTTGGCTGTACATCGAGATCATAAAGGCGCGCAGAGATTGGTAATTAAATAATAACAATGAGGATGACAGCGGCGTGCAACAAGCTTGCGGACCGCTCCCTGAGGTGAATCCGTACATGACATTTGTTTATCTGAATGTAACTTCTTAAAGGGGACACACGTTAAGTAGGTACAAGGGGAAGTACATAGAAGGAATTATGGAAAATTTGTATTTGCTGTATGCTTGTATCAGATTCCAAACGAGGGTGACGTTTTTGGCCTTTAAGAAAGTAGCAAACTATTGCAAACCCAAATGAACTTATCAAGCTAACCCATCAAGGTAGGAGTGGTTTATCCATGTCTTAAACTTCAATTCATTACGTGGCTAATGATGTTCAACACAAGGGATTCTCAACTATCCCGCCTCCTCATGTCTCACCATTGCCTTGGTATGCAAACACCTCCTTTCTCTCTTAAACTACCCCTTCCCCACCTCCCTCTTCCCCAACTCCTCCTTGTCCTTGCACCAACAGGCCTTTCAATTTCACCCCTCTTCCACCTTTCTCCCCTTGCAACATGGACCATTTCCATTGCTTCATTCCATATATATGTATATATATATACAGATATATATTTTGCTTACTTGTTTTCCAGGACAAGAAATGGAACACATTTGGTGAGTTACCAACCTATAGAGACATATCACAGCATTGCACCCAATGACTAATTTCACTACATAACCACCTAGAATGCACCCTATTATGGGATTTCATCATAGGTATTTAGATATAGAACAGACATGGTTGGTGGATGCACAACTCATCCTGGCCCCACTGCCCACCCTTATTGCACAATTGCCATAACCTCAGAAGAGCTTTCATTGTAATACTCCACTGTGCATGTGTCCTAGGATTTAAAGGACAATCAATGAGATGCAACCAAATAATGCATGTTAGACACCATGTGCACCATACAAGATAAACTGAACCATTTACAATAGATGCACCAATCAAATGAATGCAAATGATTATTCCTTTTAATGTCTATATATCTCTTCCCGTTCTCCCTGGACTTTGCCTTTTGTGGTATGTACTAATGAATTGTGCTCTCTTATCTGACATGATGCTATATTTTGTGTCGTTTATACATTTTTATTTTGCAATGTAACTTGTATAATGTGAATCAAACATTATCAACATGCCTATTCATGTACGATATCTTATTTCTATGTAGATACAGCCTTGAAAAAGACTAATTGTCGAAACACATGTTGGCTGTTTCTATGCAAAAGATACTACAAGAGATGAAAACCTATATATATATCTTCAAGATTTTGGAATATCAATTATATGGACATTTTACCAGAAGACTTATTATAATTGCATTGGCCAATCGCGAAGTGCAAGTGGTCTCCTTATACATTAGATTTATCTTGCCATTTTTGGTGGCCAAACATGTCCACTCAGGTGTATCAGTACATCATGTCTTGGCCCGTCTGTGCCCAGGGCAGAAACAATCATCAACGACCCACAGGCCTTCAGCAACCAAATGAGTTGTCCCCATATCTAAGGCACACTGTAGCCACAGACTTCATTGTGAAACTTCCCCCATCAAATTGGATGGCATGCATCTATATGGTGATCGACTGGTTCAGCAAGTTGTCACATTTCATACCTTATCCACGATTGCCTATGGCCACCCAGATCGTTACTGCAGTCTGTCAACACATAAACAGGCTCCTCGGTCCACCAGAAAAACATTATTTCAAACAGGGGTTACCAATTGTTACTGCACTGGAATCTGATATCATCTCCATATCCTCAGAGGGCTCAGCTCTGGATATCATCTGCAGAGTAATGGGCAGACAGAATGCACCAATCAGACCCTTGGGCAATATCAGAGTTGTTTTACCAACACTCTAAAGACTAACTGGGAAGAGTTTCTTGTCACAGCAGAAGTGGCATGTAACAACTCCCTTCATTCCTCCCTATGTCAACCTTTATTTCACTGTACATACAGATATGATCCTATACTATTTGTAGAGTTAGTATCCAATACCAGTGACATACTTTCAGTTGATAACATTTGTGTACCGCCTGCAAGAGACACATCATCTAGTCCACTACTGTTGCGGGAACAGAACAAGAAATGAAAGAAGCAAGCAGATGATAAAGACGCCCAGAATCTACCCTCCAAGTAGTGTTCCTGGTTTGGTTGTGCACTTGAATTTGCCATTGCGTATCTGACCTATGAAATTGGCTCTCTGTTACATGGGTCCTTTTTCTATCATCCAATTGCTTTCCACTGTGGCTTTTTGTTTACATTTGCTGATGAATTGGAAGATCCATCCTGTGTTCTCTGTCTCTTTACTAAAATCTGTACATCCTGATCTGTACAAAAGATGTATTTGAGCACCTGGACACATATAGGTTGACGACCACCCGGAGTATGAGGTACGAAATATCTGTGATTCCAAGGGCTATGCTCTCTGTGACCACTCCTGTAAGCTGGCTTCTCATGTCCACACTCCAGCCTAGGCCTGCCTTTTCTATTCACTATTTCCCAGGAAGCCTTGCAATCCAGTCTCCCCCGGATGGGGGCAGAGTTTTATGAGGTGGCTGGTGTGCCCTGTTTACTAGCGTCATTCTGCCATCCTTACCTGGCAGCTGCATCTGTGCTTGAGTTGGCTGTTGGCTATGGGGCTTCCTGTGTCAGCTCACAGGGTGTCAGGCTGAGGGCTGATGGTGGCGAGCACAGCTAAAGACAGTGTTACAGGCATGCTCATTCACCAGTGGTTTCTGTCCACATGAGGACAGAGATGCCAGAAGTGGTCCACGTGTCAATGTTCCCTTCATGGTGTCCCGTTCCTGCACCCTGTTGTTTTCCACTACACTTGCTTTGCCTTACTTGGGGCTTTGGATACATGCTGTTGTTTTGCTCTTGTCCTTTGCCTGGATTCTTCTGTCCTTCAGGATTTTGCCCTGTTTTTCCCCTTCTTGACCTGCTCTTCTCTCTTCCTGTCCCTTTGTCCCAGTTTTGGGAGGGCTGCTATTCTTGGTATCTGCTGGTCTTTGCCAAACTAGCTACATCCAGCTACCGATCTTACCACACTCCTCCAGTGACATTATACTCTATCTGGCCATCAAGCAACATCACACCTACATCTCTCTCCAGTATTTACACTGTTCCTGCACCACATAAATAGGCAGGTGTGGTGAGCTTCCTGCTTACGCCCTGGTGTGACACTGTCTTTCCAGGCCTGAGGGGAAGGTTTCACACACTGCTCTACACACAACCAGAGAATAGGCTGCCATCTTGGAATGCTGTGATACTGCAGGTACTCAGCATACTCAGCGTAAGCAAGATGATCTGTTCGGCACATTGATGCAGAGGGAAGAATATATTTGTTTGCTTGCCCATGATTTTTATATGTTGCAACACTATTCCCTTAAAGAAGAAGAAGCAACAAGGAGGAATGAGGCTTATCCATGGGAATCTTTGGCCCATTGACTCCTATGGACGACCACAATTTTGTCACACTAACGAGGTCAGGCAGAGTCAGGCAGGCCCAACCCTAACCACACACCTACAGCCTGTTAATATCACACATGTGCTTAAAAGGGGCCTGCAAAGAGAGATAAGGCAGTTGCTCTTGGGAGCAGAGGAGGGGGGCAGCAAGGCTGAGTCCGGCAGAGGATCCCTACCACAGACCCAAACACACCAAGAAGCAGGAGGGAGTAGAGGAAGCCATGGAGAGGATCCAGAGGAGGAGGAAGGGAGAGCTGCTGTACAGTACCTGTGTTGTGCGGACTGTGGGCTTAAGGAGGCTTAAGGGAAAGCCTGACTAGGGGCTGAGACTCAGACTTGTGTGAGGAAAACATTGAAGGGGTCTGGAATTACTTTCTTTTGAACGATGTTAAAATGGCAATGTGAACCAGACTGATGGATGCCAAGAAGAAAGCTAAGGGAGGTGAAAGCCGTACTGTGATAAAGCTAAGGGTAGTGAATCCAACATTGTGATAAAACCCAAGTGAACTGTGATGTTTGGCAAATGTGATCCCGGCTGAGGGATTGCGAAGCGGGGTGAAGCATGACAACCCGTGAACATTGTTTTGACAAAAGTGAACCCGACTGAGGGATGTCCACAGTGAAAGGTTGGTAAAAAGGATGATGAGACTTGTGAATACTGCAGGTGAAGAGATTATGAGTGAAAGGCTGTAGTTAACCCAATAGTGGGGCACCAGAAGGCGTTGGCCAGCTCCCACCGAAGGCACACAACTAAGGCACCTGTCCTGTGCCTGGATTCCTACTTCATAGGCGACCGGAACAGGAGCTCCTCTCCTACATAGCTGCAGGAGCAGCTCACCCTCTCTGCCCCCCATAGCTGACCCCTTGAAGGTAAGTCTGTGTGGCTTATTGCACTGTTCGGGCGCCGGGGATTCCTGATTCCCAGATGCACCTCATCTCCACTGCATTTTTCATTGTTAACCTGAATAAGCATACAACCTTGATCTACAACATCTTACTGTGCAAATTTGATGCCCCATTCCTTTCTCCAAATGCACGAAAACTGCGAGGCTCTGACTTCCAAGATGGCCGTCGCCATCTGATTCCAACTCTCCCAGCATTTGTGATTGTTCCTGTTGCCTCCTGATTGACCAGGCCTCCTGCCTTAACCAATATTGGGGCACCGGCAGACCTTAGCCGGCCCCCACCGAAGTCACACAACTAAGGCACCTGTCCTGTGCCTGTCCCCTGACGCCCGTTCGCCCACACCACACCCCCTGCTGAGATTTCACTTCTCCCACTACCAACCAAAATGTAATTGCATGATCAATTGCTCCAGTGTTTGTCTCTGCCACCCAACGTCAGCTTACTTTTGAACAGTGGATTGCTATATGTGGTGGTAAGACTTGCCTCATATACATTGTCAAAACGACTTTGCCCATCAATCATTACATTGCTAACTGCCATCCCCTTAGCCGTACATCACGCTGAGTGCCTGTGTGTACTAACACGGATAGGGGCTGCTCCCATGCGCTCGCCTCTCCGGAAGATCTCGATACGTATGTTCAACTGTTATGCAAATGCCTTGTCTCAAAAAACATACCAAATAATGACCATATAATAATGTTCAGTTGCCTGTTAATGCCTGCCAACGCTGCTTTACGCATTGTTCAGATTACCTGGCCCAGCAAATCAACGTTAGACTGCACCCTCTAGTATACAAATAGCCACGCCACTACCTATTATCGCCTCCAGTGCGGATGCATGTCTCCCCCGCATTAGCACCGCGATCTATCATCACCATAAGTCACAATGCAGACACCGACCTGTGCAGCTGCCATATGCTACACTCTGATCACTCAAATACCACCGTACTATCATCTCCCATCCACCTCACCTGTGGATGCAGTCTCTGACAAATGTCTTCAAAGGGACCCAACCTAAGACTATTTTCCATGCTCACTGCCCTCATACTATTACAATACTCCCAGCATTATATCCCTCCCAACCAACAACAGAAGTGCAGGTACTCACTCACACCTAACAACAATGGCCTACCAACTAGACACCAGATCCCTCTATACCACAATTTGCTCTAAGGGAGCCTTCTATCTCCTAGGACTAGGACTAGCTCGCATCCACTGACCCAGACATCACCCACTTCCATGCTCCACGCCATTCTTACCCACTACAGCAGCCTTCGCACCCATACCCATGACACTCTCAAAACACAACATTCACATTACGGACACCCTCCAAACCAATACTAGGATCTACAAGGAGAGCTAGACTCTCCTCCCGCCCCCACCTTCATCCATTAGCTACTAAAAACTATAACACCCCCTCACCAGCAAGCCACTCCCACTCCAGCCACCCCATGCTCATAAGCTCACCACCACCATTACTCCACCACCTCCGAATTGCCAGAACCCACAGAGTAATACCACAGCCCAGCCCCTGACCCCTGCAACCCAAACAACACACTCCTCACATTCTAAAACACCACTAAAAGGCGCCTTACTTTAACGTGTGATCCCTAGGCGCTCACACCATCGAAATGCACAACCTCATCATACAATCCCAACTAGACTTCCTAGTAATGATGGAAACATGGCTCCACCCTGCCTCAGGCCCTTTACTATCGCTAGCCATCCCACCTGAATATACCATTCTCAGAACAGACCGCCAGGATGCCACTGGAGGAGGTGTAGCCATCATTACTAAATCCACCCTACAGTTCAGAATATGCAAAATGGACACCGCAATAGGCTACAAACTCCTACTTTTCAGACTAGCTATAGATTATAATGCCACCATCAATTTCCTAATAGTGTACAGAGCCCCTAACTCAACTAGCAACGCAGACATGGATCTGCCACTGCTCATTATTCCCCTCCTTAAACCCAAACTAAATTCATCATTCTAGGAGATATCAATCTGGCATACAACAATATAACAGATCACAAAGCCACCACCTTCCATTGCACCCTCTCAGAAATGCAATTCACACAAATAGTAAACGCCCCTACACACTCAAAAGGCAGAATCCTCGATTGGATCCTAACACTGAACACCTGTAGTCACCCTAGAAGACATCCTAGACTTATCATGGACGGACCACTTCCTAATTAGCTTCAATCTATCATTGAACAATGGCCTTCGGCTGCCTTCATCCCTCCCACACCCATTTTGATGAGAAACACACGCAAACTCACCCCTGAAATCCTTTGAAATCCTTGAACAAATTACTTTATGCACAACCCTTAGTTGACAATACCCCTGAGAGCATCTCACTACTCTACCACACCTGCCTCCAAACAGCCATTGATAATGCAGCCCCCCTCAAGCCTAAACTTCCCAAACCCAAACGTAGTAACCCTTGGTTTAATGATGAACTCATGAACTTAGAAGGAGAAAAGAGCTTTAGAACATATATTCAGAAAAAAACCTAATAGCAAATCCAAAATAGAACTCTTCAAAACAGCCAAAACCTACTAACTTGCAGTGTTTACTCACAAAGCAAATTCCCTCAACCAACGCATTATCAATGCAGCCTCTAATAGCAAAGAGTTGTTCTCTATCATCAAAGAACTAGAAACTCCTATTCCACCTCCTTGTCCAGCCATTATAAGTAAAGCTTGGTGCACAACCATTCAGGACGCACTAGCTTCCAAAATAAATACCCTCCAAAACAAAATCATCCATCAAAGAAAATGTCTAGCACACACTGCGGAGCCTACTCCCACGCTACAGATAAACACCCCCACCAACATACCATTATTCTACTTCACACCAGTGACCACCACCCAGGTACTAAAGACCATAGCCTCCCTGAAACCATCCAATTGTAAAGGTGACAGCTGTCCTGCAAAAGTAGTTAAGGCCTGCACACCCGCACTTGCTCCCATTAGCACCAACTTCATGCCTCCTTTAACTCTAACTCCATTCCTGACAACATCAAAGAAGCTTAAAAAACCTACCCTAGACCCCACCACCCCCACCAACTACAGGCTGATCACCACAGTGCCCTTTCTGCTCAAAATTATTGACAAAGTTGCCTATACCCAAGTTCAATGCCATTTCGAGAATAACCTCCTGCTAGGCGACAGACAATCAGGCTTTCGCCCCAGGCATAGCACTGAGACGGCTCTACTGGACCTAAAAAACAGGTGGATACCATCAGAGATTCAGGTAACCTATGCATCCTACTACTACTCAATCTATCCGCGGCATTGGATCTAGTGGATCACAACAAGCTATGCCTAACACTAGCTAACAACTTCCACTTCTCGAAGGAAGCGACCACCGGATTAAATCATTCCTATCCTACTGCACCTCTAGAGTAGCCATAGGAGACGAAGCTGCTGATCCCGTAACAGTCCCACTGGGCGTCCCTCAAGGATCTTGCTTATGCCCCACTCTTTACAATGCCTATACTAAACTACTCTTCGCTGCTCTAGACACCATGGGAGTAATATATACCAATTTCGCTGACAATACACAGATACTTATCCCCATTAAAGGCCATCTAGAACAGGACACTCCCTGCATAAACAATATCTACTCACTTATCCAGAACTAGATGGCAACAAACATCCTTTGCCTCAATGTAGAAAAAAACGAGATTCTTATAGTTAACACCCAGACTATATTGCCATAGTCATAGATGGCACCCCAATTACCATTGCGAACCAAGTCAAAACTCTAGGGGTATACTTTGATTCCAATCTCACCATGTGCAAACACATTAGTGTGCTTGCCTCCTCCACGGCCCATACAGCTAAACTCATTACCCTAAGCCGACCTTTCCTCACACCCCAAAACTGCATCACTATATCAAGAGCCTTCATTCTTGCCAAGTTAGATTACTGCAACTACTCATTCTAGGGACCTCAAAGAAAAACATTAACAAATTGCAATTACTACAGAAAAAGGCCCTGAGAGCAGCACTAGGTATAAACAGAAGGGAACACATCTCACAACACAGGAGAGAGGCACACTGGTTGCCCATGCAAGCGAGAATACTACATAAAACACTCACTATCAAACACAAATGTGTCACCCTCAATGCTCCCATCTACCTTAACCAATGCCTCACACGCAAATCTACAGCCAGAACACTCAGATCCAACGCCAACACTCACCTTCACATCCCTCGATTCAAGACCACCAGAACAGGCAACACCAGCTTCACTGTAGCAGCCCCTAGAATTTTGAACTCGCTCCCTCCAGGCTTGTGCAACAAACCTTCCCTCCCACATTTAAAAACAACTGGTGAAAACCTGGCTTTTTAAATAATTCTAATGGTACTGTTAGCCACGTTGCACCTGCAGCATTCCCTCCTGGCGTTTTGCTATGAACCCTCTTATGCCTATGTCTAATGGACAACTGTCATTTGGTAAACTCGTAATTTAACTCTGAACCCTATTATGCCTATGTCCAATGTACATCTGTCGTTTGGTAATCTCGTAATGTAACCAATAATCTTGTAAGATCCACTGTACACGCATTAAGTTTTGTTTTTGTAAGTTCTCGGAAAATAATATTCTCTGTAACAAAGAATCTCACGTAAGTTGTAAGTAATCTTGTAACCTACACCGTGATAGCTCAGGGTTTGGGCATACAATCAAATGCAATAAATAAAATAAATAAATAAACATTTAAGATGATCGGAGCTTGATTGAGGGGGATTCAGGGGTGAAGAATCATCACCCAACGCAGAAGGATACGGAAAGTAACTTTTGTTCTGTTATTGTTGAAGCATCAGGGCGTCGGAGGCAAGAGACTGTGTAGAAAAGAGACTTGACCACCGTAGGTCCTGATAATAGGGAAAAGGAACTGTAACCTTGTGCTGGAAAAACGTGGAGAAGGGAGACCCCAGCCTTAACATCCTAACGTATCATTTTGTGAACACTTCTTTCTTTTCTTGTGAACATTATCCCCACACTATTTTGTAACATAGCGGTAAGGATTGGCAATACGTTTCTTAGTATAGGCCCTTTTTATTTGACGAGACTCCACTTGGACAGTATCGTAGTTTGCTCCCATCTTAGATTTAGGTATAGATTAGGTGTTTTTCTGACCCATTTATGCAGTTTAGTAAACACCCTTGAACTGTGATCACATGTATCTGTCTTTACTGTTGGAAGAAAACACAGAGCAACACAGGTTCGATCCCCAGGTCCACGCTTAGAAACCTCTGGGTATTAAGCACGATATAAACAGTATCATATCATATCACTATGAGTTCCTTACAACACCCCTTCCATTCTTTAATGTGGTATAACAAACATTCAAACTCAGGACTAAATCAATCAACGTTGAATCTGGGGGCGGGAACAGGATACCCAGAAGGTGTTCTTGGTTTTATTAGAGACACACGGAATATGAAATGCATTTTGTAATCTCCCAAAATGTCTAACGGTGTGAACAAAGGCTTTATTTATAGACCAATGTTTCTGGGCTAGACTTTTGGAGCCAGTTCCTGTTTTGCCAGTATGTATTTTAAAATTCTATGCTGCTTTCTTCAATGCCATGTTTCAACTGGCTCATCACATATTTTGCCCAGGCTCTGGCCCCTTAGGACTCAAAGGCAAATGCTTGGTGTGATCTACTGGAACAAATAGTGTGAAAATAACATTGCCAAGGATGTTTAATACATAGATATAGCTGTATTTATATATTAGTCCACGATACATGTATGTATGACTGGTGGTATACAGTAGAAGCATTGCTTCATTTGTGGGGGTGCTTCCCAGGGCTCAGCACCAGCACTTATTGCTGAGCCTTGCCACTTATTTATGATCCCCACTGGTTATGTTGTATCATGGCAACTTTATTATTTTAACTGCTAGTCAGCCATAGTGATATAACAATCAACAACAGTGTGCACTGACCAGGGCATCTGCACCCTGGGCTCGCTCATTGCTATTCACAAACCCGATATCCCTGGTTAGCAGAGCAGAGGTATTTATCCATTTTCATGAATAACAGTGAATAATTGTAAGGTGACAATGCTGGGCACTGATGCTATCCATGTCCAGACACGGCGCAGTTCAGCCTGCATTACTCTGCTACATATTGGGCCTCATTACAAGTAGGGCGCAAAGGGACACCGGGCACCGGTAATGACACCGGTGCCGGTAATCCCTTTGCGCCCTACTAAGAGTTCCCTTTGTGGGTCCCGTCCTTAACGCCTGCTTTTAGACCCACAAAGGGACACCGGGGTCAATAACGGAACCGTAATTTACGGTACCATAATTGCCGCCTTCCCCCTTCCCATTGAGCCCTATAGGGGCTCAAATGGGAATGGGGAAGGGTTCCCGGAATGGGGACTTACCGGTCCTGCAAAGGTCAGAATGACATGGTAAATCCCCATTCTGGGAACACGGACCTGGAAATTGGTAAGGAGGTAGCCATGACTACCTCCTACCTCGTAATGAGGCCCATTCTCTACAACATACAAATTCGCCAGCCAGCCGCCCCAACACTGGGGCAAATTCAGTGAAAAGGAAGAGGAGTGCCTGTCACGAGTGTCAACCTATATAAGAGGATCTTGCTGCAGTGTTTGACAGGCAAGTTCTTCAGTTCATTAATGATTTTGCCTGCATTTTGTACATCTCTTTACCATAGGAGGAAAGCATGTTGGCTCTTTGTTGTTTCTGTAAATATTTAACCTGCTCCACTTGCCACTACTAATGGTCTGACATTAGACCATAATTGTAGTGTATGATCCAACTCGATCATTGTTATATGCAGTATGATACTAGTTTTGAAGTATCTTTGTCATTTTGACTTCTTGTATTTACTGTACCTGAGCTTTTGTGTATTGTTTATAGATTTCGAGGGGTTATTTTTTAAATACCCTTGAGTTCCATAATCTTGTTATCTTATGTATTGTTTGTCTCAATACATTCAAAGTTTTTAGTGATTTAGGGGGTTTTCCTTACCCACCAAATCTGAATTATGTGCCACCTGCTCAATTTGATGTACAATGTTGTGACTAATTGTTTTGATATTTGTTATATTTACTTTGCCTTTGTGAGACATCACTCTTTGTTGTTTACTAACATGCTCCACTTGCCAAAAATTGGATCAGATGAAAATGTTAACAATGATCTCTTTTTTTAAAGAAACACTCAAACATACACAACTAATATGTTAAGTTGATGGCATCTGTAAATCATACAGTGCATCCATAACCCTCAATGAACCGCTGGGAGTTGCAGCTTTAACCCCCAAATATGTTGACACTCCATGGAGGAGGCTTGGATGGTTTCAACAATGGGATTGGAGCTACCCGCCCCGATGTGTCACAGGCATGCTAGAAATTATTTGGGCCCTGGCACATATTCTCTTACAAATTAAGCACTGTTTGTCAATAGGACATTTACATGATTGGGGTTGTTTTACCGTGGCGGAAAGGTCCGCGATGGAAATGACTGCATGAGAAATGTACGATCTACATAAAAGTTCATACATTGCTCATATGAACATCTGTAGGAGCACTTAATACCATTTTCATGAGGCTGCAGCCACAACCTATCTTTGCCAGTAAAAAGTCACTTTAAAATTGCATGCATGAAGCACTTCATTCTTCATGCATATGATTTAAAGTGACTGCACTGCTATGGATAGGTTGTTGCAGCAGCTTCATGCATGTGTGTGTATGTGTGTGGCCCACAGCCTGTCTTTGGCAGTAATGGTCACTGTAAATCACATACATGAAGCTGCTGACACGCAACCTATCCATGCCAGCAGTCTCTGCAAGAGATTTCCAGTGATCAACCCTACAAATTGTTGCAGAGCCAATACAAACACATGTACACACACAGGCAAATGCCCAGGATGCCGTCAGACACCCTGATCCTAATGTATGCATACATGCATGCATACATACACACATGCACAGCTACAGCCTCACTCAACTTGCCTTACACACACACACACACACACACACAATGCATTACATTCAAACACATACAAACATACATGAATATGTACATATGTTATGTTATGCTATGTTGAGTTATACTGCACACCGCTACCACCAAAGGGCAGTCTCCAGGAGTTCACATGGCTCTGCAAGAAAGAGGACGGGTTGGTTTGTGAGGGAAGCGTAACAGGAGAAATTAGCATCTGTATGTGTTGGCTTGGGGATGGTTGGTTGCATGCACTGGCGTATTGTATCTGTATGGGTATGGTCCAATGCCTGGGTGGTTTCTATGTGACTGTTTTGTAGAAGTGTGTCTGTGTGTTTTATGTGTAGTTTGGATGGTATTTCAGGTTGTACGTACTGGTTGGTTTTATCTGTATGGTTAAGCTCCAGTGTCCAGGTTTGCTGTTGTAATCTTGTGTTACTTTTGTTGGATGTGGGTTAGCCCAGTGGGTGTGTGTAGCATTTGGTGGTGTGTTGCAGGAAGCAGGGGGATTAGTACATTGACTACTCTCTAAATTCTTCTATGTGGCTAATCTACACACTTCTATATAGTGATACAAATGGCTAATTTCACAGTCTAAGTTTGATGCGTGGCTAATCCTCAACAAATGTATCTAAATGTAAAGCCTGGCTAATCTTCACAAATGTATCTAAAAGTGCTGCATGAATAATCTTCACAGATCTATCTAAATGTGCCACATGGCTAATCTTCACAATCTATGTGTGATCTGCAGCTAATCTTCACAATTCTATCTAAATGTGCTGCATGGCTATACTTAACAATCTAAGGGTGATACTTGGCTAATCTTCACAAATCTATATAAAGGTGCTGCATGGTTAATCTTCACTGATCTATGTAAAAGTGATGCATGGCTAAACTTCACAATCTATCTAAGTGTGACTCGTGGCTAATCTTCACAATTCTATCTAAATGTGACGGTGGCTAATCTTCACAGATGTATCTAAAAGTGCTGCATGGCTAATCTTCAGAGATCTATCTAAATGTGCAGCATGGCTAGCCTTCACAAACTATCCCAATGTGACGCGGGCAAATCTTCACAAATGTATGTAAACGTGCTGCATGGCTTTACATCAAAATCTAAGTGTGACACGTGTCTAATCTTCACAACTGTATCTAAATGTGCCATATGGATAATCGTTACAGATCTATCTAAATGTGCCGCATGACTAAACGCCCCAAGCTATCTAAGTGTGTTGCATGGCTTATCGTCACACTGTATCTAAATGTGACGCATGGCTAATCTTCACAGTTCTATGTACGTGAGACGCGTGGGTGGTCCTTGCAATTGCTAAATGCAGAGTGTGGCTACAAGACACAATAGGGCTAACAGCAGAGGATTACTACGTGGCATAATTAGGCTAAAAGTAGAATTTGGCTAGCTGGAGCAATTGGGCTAAATGCATGTAGGCATATGATATTATTTAATAGGAGAGGTGAGGTTGCACACAATAAATTGTAAGTGCAAGATATGGCTGACTAACACAAATGGGCTATAAGAGAGACGAGGCTACCCTAAACTATTAGGAAAAATTAAAAATATGGAAACCTTAGATGGACAGCCTATATTTATAATAGGCAATAAGAGTGGTGGGGTTGTAATGGAGGACAGTAATGGCTGTACTCCCCGCCCACTCTACATCTACATGTAACATAACACAAAACACAACCTTACCTTAGGTGTTCAGGGAGGGGTCATAGCCCAGCAGCAGCACACTTGACAAATGTAGTGCTGGGGCGATGGCACTCCTCAGAAGGACTTGATTCCCCAGGGTGCACTGGCACTGCAAGTACAGCAATGCGCTGCACCACACACATAAGCGCATGAGCCTCAGGTTTTTTTTAACTCACCAGGGTTGGCTGAGCACCAGCCCTTGTGATATTTAAAAAAAACAAAAAAGAAAACTCTGTGAATGGATCGATGCGCTACACATGTTGGCATGGCACTCAAGGGTTTTGGTGTATTTTTTTTTTTTTTTTATCAGGTTGGAGCTCAGTCAGAGCACCAGGCAGACGGGAAGCATGGGGACCACGCTGGGCACCAGCAGGGTCAGACTGGGACAACAAATAGGTCCGGTCACCCAAAAAAAAGTGGCCCATCCCTCGCCTCAAAAAAGTGGCCCACCCCTCGCCTCACGGCCCTTGACCTCTGATGACATCACCGGAAGTGATGTCATTTGACCCCACCCCAAAGTGACATCCCGGGAAGCTATGAAACACAACCTTTCACCCCTTGACAAAACAGGAAGTGGCATCAAATAGCATTGTTCTTAAGCAGGGCTCGCCATTGGGCCGGCTCTCGCCGGTTCCGAGATCCGGCACCAGATGTGGAGCTGGATCTCAGGATCCGGCCAGAGTCAGCTGCACCAAAGCCCTGTTCTGCGCTGGGGAGAAGGGAAAAAAACGCACAAGAGCAAACTGTAACCTCCTCTGGTGACACATACAAGAGGTCACAAGAGGAAGTTACAGTCCTCCGCCACAACCCGGTTTATTTATTTATGCAATGTTTGTCGGATACAGGGACCAGGATTATTTAAATATACATGTATCAGACAAACATTGCATAAATAAATACCCCTATTAACATAACACATGATGCAGCCACCCAACTGCTTTCAGAGGGGAGCTGCAGGAGCTGTGCTGGGTGTGGTTCAAGTAAAGGAAAACGTAAGGTTGAAATCGCCGTGTTTGAATAGTACCCAACGGGAATTGTTTTTTTTTTTATAAATTGGAATGCAAATTGTGCATTTTAAAGAATATTTACTTAGCAACACTGGTCAAAAATATTTTCCGCATAGTGAAGTAACTCATCACCAGTGCCATGGAAGTGGTTTAAAGTGGAATTGATATGTAGTTTGAAAAGGAAGCAGCATGAAAGAAATAGTGCCGTTTTATTATCATTTTGGACATTTTCTTTGATCGGAGGTCAACTGCGAGCTCAGCCCCCCTTAACCCTGTCTCACTGCCCCTCCCCAAACTCAGCCTCTGCCCTTGTGGGACCCCCACCCATTTTTTTTCCCGTTTCCACCACTGTCCTTAAGTACACTAAATTACTGGGAATCCATGCAGACGTCCAAGGCCAAATGATACTATGTTATTGTATAGTACTTACGCTTAAGCTCTTTTTAATAGAACAAATATGCATGCAATATCATCCAACTTGTGTTGGTACTCATTTATCGACCTAAGAAAGCTGAAAGGTTTTTTTAAAAATAAAAAAAATTAGAAAAATATATCTTTTTTTCCCATTTTTCTTTCTTCCAAACCGGCCCAGCCATGGCCAGAACCGGTCCCAACTCCCCAGGGACGATGTTAGCCTGGCCACGGGCTGAAAGGCCGGGGGGCCAATCCGACCCTGGGCACCAGGGCGGAGCAAAGAAGGGCAGCTACCCTCTTGCCCCTCCTGGCTCCTCCCCTTTGTTGCAACATTATCCAGTGCAAACCATTTGCTGTCATAGCAGCACTGTCAACAAAGCACCTTTCTTAAGCACTACATTTCCATTTGTGTGTATAAAATAACCACTGCATTCTTTGGCATTGCTGCGGTATGAATATACAAAACTACAGATGGGTATCTATGAACTATGGGGATATGTTGCATCAAAGAGTTATAAATAACGTCTGATAGACAACCAGAGCGAAGATCGAGTCATCTACGATGGAACTCTCGGGGGAATCTCCCCCCCCCAGTTGAAAGTTAGCCATCTATCATCTAATGTTGTGTATGCCCCCCAGCACCCCCTGCTTCCCACTTGTGCTGTCTCTGCATACCAGCATTGCAGTTTATGGTGAGGGGATGCTTAAGGGAACTGCATAAAACATTAAATATACCAGGCTCCTTCTCCCCAGAAAACTCCATTAAAGAATTGTGGCTTCTCCCCCAGAAAATTCCATTAAAAACATGTGGCAGCGAAAATGTAACTCACCCATGCTGTAATGTCACAGCAATTGATTATGAATTGAGCTAAAGACTGTTTGAGATTCTAACCCGGGATATAGGCTGGTAGCAGAGAAACTCCCAGAACCCCCCTTGTTTGTTGCATAACCCTGTGCCATGTGGTCACAGTAGGAGGATATAGTATTCAGAAAAGAAAGTAGTTGCTAATGATGTTCTATAGAGGCTACACACACAACAAAATCATATGTGATGCATGTAGCCTTTCTTTTTTTTTAACAATTCACTCAAAATTCACTCACCCTCACTATTCGGTATAGAGGCCCATTCACCACAAATCAGCCTCGTGCACCCCCCACCTTCCGATGCGCCACGTCGGATGCTTAAGCGCACATTTGCCCACTAATATCCGCCAACGTTATCATTTGCTGCACGGGGTCTGAAAACCACAAAAAGCCTCAAGTTGCAGTGCCGGGATCCATGGCAACGTTCCGTGTTTTGGGAAAACAACAGTCGTGTGCAAGACTAGAATTTAGACTATTGAATTTGTCAGGGAACTGCAGTCTAATAAGCCTCGCCGCTGCCATAGTCTTACATATCAAGGCCGGCGATATAAAATGTTAACTGCTGGACAGGGCCCTGCAGGCCTCCAGCTGACACCTTGTTCCCATTATGCAGTATTTATGTGTGGAGTGCATGATGAGAGACAGCCTTTTGGCAGCGGTAAGATGTGGCAAGAAAAATCAAGAATTTACACCACAGAATAAAAGAAAAAGCATATGATTTAATTTTCCAACTCACCTTACTACCCAGTGCAGACTTAACACAGAGACTGAAGATCAAATGACTGCCGCACAAGATGGCTGACTGAGAGGATCTGCGTAACACAATTCCTCACCCTGCCTGCCCACATGAAAGCCGAGAGGCCGTCACACAGTAGCTAACAGTCGCCACGCATTCTGACCTGCTAATGGATTAGCTGTTTGGCTGAAATTAAAAGCACATTCTTTTGTTTGGGGATGGTTTGTCTGTTTGGCATCCCTTTGCCAAGGGGGGATGGTTTGTCTGTTTGGCATCCCTTTGCCAAGGGCTTGACTTTGCTCGATCTGTGCATCTCCCTCTGTCAAACGCTGGTTTAAAGCAAACCCCCCAAAAAGTCTGCTCACAATTCTTTGAAAGCAAAGTCTGCAAGTAGAGCTCCCCCTCAGAGCATTGTTTCTGGGTGACGCAGCTGCTCCTATTCAGTCCAGCTTTTCTTTTGTCAAGAGTAAAGGTTGGTCACCTGGCTGATCCGGGGCGTTCAACAAAAACAGCTGGAGATGCGTAAATGGGAGTAGCGTTCTGTGATTTGTAGAGTGCATTGTGGAATGGGTTGTTGCACTGTAAAAGGATAGGCGGGTTTCTAGAGTTGGCTGTTGTGGTTGGAGGGGGACGGGTGGACTGGCCTGCAGGGAACTCTGGAAATTCCTGTTAGGCCTCTGCACCCTGGGCCTCTTTTGCTAGGTAACCTATTTTATTTCCAAATATTCTCTAAGGCTAAGGAAAAGGGTTGGGCTATCTGAAAAAGTGCAATATGGGGCCATTTTGAAAACAAATGTGCAGGGCACCTTTTGGTTCCCAGTCCACCGCTGAGTGGAGGGAAGACGTATGACTGATGTGAAAGGAGCTGTCATGTCCTGCTACCGCTGGGGACAAGAATACCTAATCCCCCACACTAGCTTGAGAAGGGGGTTTAGATTCTATTAAAGACAATGAGGTGAATATTATGCATAGCCATCTTTACTCTGAAACCACAGCAGCAAATAAGAAAACACTTTTATAATAAAAAAGTTGTAATATAAACTCATAACAGTTCCAACAGTGTAATGGAAACCTCCCAATCCAACATGGAGGACAGGTCATGCCCTGGGGGGCAACAAATGGGCTTTGAGCCAACCCCATAAAGGTCCATTCCTCTATCACCAACTCCTCTTTCTGATGCTGTTCTCCCTCAAACGCCCACTGCACAATCCATCCGCGTAGCACGAAGAGTGACGGTCCAACTGAAAACAGGCGGGACGTGAACTTTCCTGCAATCCAAACTGGAACAGATCTCCCTTTGACCCGGACTTCTCACCCGAAAGCTGAAAGATAATCAAAAACCAGTAAGGTTGGACGGGAGGGATAATATTCGCCTCCTTGTCTTTAATAGAATCTAAACCCCCTTCTTACGCTAGTGTGGGGGATTAGGTATTCTGTGGCAAGACATGAGGCTCCTATTATGCAAGTTCAAAGCCCTTGCGTCACATCAACAGCAACATGAGCAATACATTTATGATAAAACATTTTGAAAGTTGACTCCCTTGACCAATCAGCTGCTTTTAGAATTTGCTCCAGACTATTGCAGAGGAAAGCGGCTTTAGAGGTCATAGCGCCCAAACCGAATGGGGACCAAAGGAGGAAGTGTCAACCCCCGGCTCCCGCATAACCCACCTAATCCACCTGGCTAAAGTGGAAGGAGATACTGGCTTACGGGGCTTCCTGTAGGAAATCAGCAGCTGAGAGGTATTTGGAGGCCTAAAACTTTCTGTTTTCAACTCAAAACATTTAAAACATCTGATAACACACAATTTTACAATCTTCTGGAAAGGCTGGACAGGATATTGAGGAAGTCATATATTTAGTTCTTCGTGAAATAAAGAAGGTAACATCTTGAGGGGTAAACATCTTATTGTCCACATCCAACGCTCTGATATCAGATACTGTCTTAATGGACACCAGACATAACAACAACAGACCTTCATTAGGTGGCCAAGCTCGGGAGAGATCTAGCACCATATTAACATCCCAAAGAACCAAATACTTTGGTTTCGGTGGAACCTTAATACGAATGGATTTAAGGGCTCTAGGCACCAAAAAATGACTACCCACAGGTTCTCCTTTAACCAAAAGGTGTCCTGCTGAAATAGCAGTCCTGAAACCATTTATAGTCCTATAGGCTTTACCTTCCTTAAACAATTCCACCAAAAAATTAACCACCTCTACAGGAGGGGCAGAAACGGGCTAGAGGTGCCTAACCACACACCAGCTAACCCAGGGGTTCCATGCTGAAGAGTATCCCGACGTAGTAGAGGGCAACCAGGAGTCCCTGATGACTGACACAGAATCCTGTGAAAGTCCTCAGAAGCACCAGGAAGAGCTGAAATCTTCCAAGCCATAAGGGAGAGATGCCACTGAAGGACCAGCTCGTGAGGGAGACACCCCGGATCTAACAGCAACTGGAGACAGAGTGGAAGAAGATGCGGAACACCCTCCGCCAACTCCAGAAGTGCTGGGAACCAAACCTGAGAAGGCAAAAATGGGGTAATCCGCACCACCGTGGCTGCCTGCCTGCAAACTTGAACCAGCACCCTCGCTATCATAGCAAAAGGAGGGAAGGCATACACCAACGGACCCGACCAATCCTGGAGGAACGCGTTGGTAGCTAGAGCGCCAGGATCCGGTCTCCAACTGTAGAACTTGGGAACCTGACAATTTAGCCTCGAGGCAAACAGATCCACTGCAAACGGACCCCTAGATATTCTATCTTGGCAAAGAGATCCCTGTGCAACATCCAGTCGCTTCTGTTCTGCAGATGCCTGGAATTCCAGTCCGCAACCTCGTTGCTGATCCCTGGAAGGTACTCCGCCTTTAACACAATATTCCGGTCCAGGCAAAAATGCCAAAACTCCTTTGCCAGATCCGCTAGGACCTGGACCTGGTGCCTCCCAAATGATTGACGTATCTCACCACAGAGACATTGTCCATGCGGAAGAGGGCACAACAATTCCCTTGATCTTTGAGAAGGCTTCGGACTGCAAAGGACCCCGCCAACAACTCCACACAGTTGATATGCAGATCTTTCTCCAACTCGGACCATTTCCCTCCTGTGGAAACCTGACCCAACATGGCTCCCCAGCCCACTCTGCTGGCATTGGACTCCAGAACAACATCTGGAGAGGGACCAAAAATTTCTCTGCCATTCCAGGCATCCATGTGCCTGAGCCACCAAATGAGCTCCAACCTGGCTTCTGGGGACAACACCACTACCTGTGAATAAGACAGACATCTGCACAGATGTTTGGCCTTCAGACGCTGTAACACCCTGTAGTGTAGGGGGGCCGGAAAGATAGCTTGGATGGACACTGACAACATCCGCACAACCCTGGCCAATTGCCTGAGGATGTAGTGAATCTCCTTCCTTATCTTTGAAAGTCTGCTGTCCGGGAGAAGGAGGATGCAAAGCTTTGAATCTATATTGAAGCCCAGAAATTGGATACATTGCGTAGGCTTCAATATGGACTTTTTGACATTTAACACAAAACCTAAGCTCCGTAGAAGGGTCACTGTAAACTCCAGATGAGCACACAGAATCTGAGAGCTGTGGGTTAAAAGGAGCATGTTGTCGAGGTATATGATAATCCGAATCCCGTGGACCTGAGGAGAGTCATCACTGGCTTCATTAACTTGGTGAAGCACCGTGGGGCTGATGACAGGCCAAACGGAAGGGAGGCAAACTGCCAATCCTGACTCCCCCACTGAAATTGAAGAAACTCTTGGTGAGGAGGGAACACAGGAACCACTAGGTATGCGTCCTTGAGGTCCAACTTGACCATCCAGTCCGCCGGAAGAAGGATGTCCCTGAGTTGATGGATCCTCTCCATCTTGAAATGGTGGTAGACAACGAAAGAGTTAAGGGCCTTCAGGTTTATGACTGGGCGAAACCCCTGATCTGGTTTTGGGACCAGGAAAATGGTACTCAGAAATTGAGAGGCTGTGTAGGAGGCCGGAACTACCGCGCCCTTGGAAATGAGGTCTTTGACCTCCATATCTATCAGAGACTGCTTGACCTCGTCGAATAGCAAGGGAAGGGGATAGGAGAACTGGCAAGGAGGGGAGTAAAACTCCATGCGATAACCCTGAACTGTCTGCAACACCCAAGGATCCGAGGTGAGGGGTTCCCACTGCGGGAGGAACCTGGCCAATCTGCCCCCTAGACCTCTGTGGGAAAAAACTTTTAACACATGAGAAAGTACCTGATGTTCCTCGTGATCAACCGGCACCTCTACCGCCACGTCCTCTCAAACTCGAATTTTGCTGAGGGAAAAATTGGGTATTTGCTCCCCGAGCAGAAGAGGAATTGTGCACGCCTCTAGACGCGTACTGGCGGGGGCGGGAGGAGCCCTGGGAAAAACGGCCGGAAGGGCGGCTCTACCTCGCCCAGCCTTGGGGAAAACCTTAGGTGCAAAAACGTTCTTAATGTTGGCTTGTGACTTATCCAGAGCTGTAAATGTGTGAACATAGGCAGAGAGATCTTTCAAAAACCGATCTCCAAATCAATTGCCTTTGGCCGAAGGACCCCCCCCTTCCCTCTTTGACAATTACGCCAGCTTAGGATCCAACCTCATAAGTAAGTATTTACGCCTCTCCTTGGATATAGAGGCATTCGCATTGCCGAGCAGGCAAACCGTTCTTTGGATCCACCCCCTCAAGACGTGAACGTCAACCGGAGTATTAGAGGACACCGCCTCTTCAGCTAGTTCAAAAATGTGCGTCCCTGGACCCAAGACGTCCAACAGCTTATCCTGGCAGCTACGCCAAGCCTTGTCCACCCCTTTTTGGGATCTTTCCCCTTTTGAGAGAGAAAAACAACCATGGACTGATCAATCTCAGGTGTAAGAGTCACCTTGTCCGGAACCACTGGCCTAGGGCATTCTGACTGTAATTTACTCCTGTCCCCCTTAGGCATGGGGACACCTGTCCCAAAACTCCAGAAACGAGGACACTTCCTCTGAAGGATGCCACTGAGCAGACCTAGGGTGTAGGATGAGGGCAGGATCAAAAAACGGTACCCCATTGACATCCAGGACCGGACCTTTTTGTGGAGGGACTCGGGCCATCTTCCTCTTGCACCTTTTAGGAGGCGAATCTGAATCTTCTGAGCTATCGGAGGTGTAAATAGAAATAGGGGGTGCAGCAGCGGGAAGCTGTGAGGGGGCTGGCCAAGGGGTCGAAGAGAGGGGCTGTTGAGACTCCTCCCACCTGCGCTTTTGACCTCTCCTAGGGGAAGAAACAGGTGACGGGACAGGGGAAGGACTGAGTTGTCCTTGAATGTGTTTAGTCTTACTCATGCATTTTTTAGGGGACTGAGCTTTGACAGAGGGCCCAGCTTCCTGGGAAGGGTGAAAATCAGCAATGCGATTAATCAGCCTGTCAAAAGCTGAAGCAAGGGTGTTACTGAGGACAGCCAAGGCAGTGTCCAATGATGACTGAACTGGCTGTGCCACTGATGGCTGAGCATGAAGGGACTGGTCTCCTACACCCTCCCCGAACCCATCACTTGTCTTGGAAGGGTGCACTTGAGTGCTGGCATCTACAGAAGAGGGGACCATACTCTTATCCATGACAGCACTACCCACAAACATATATAGGTAAATATTAATAAATGCAGAAACAATCAAAATGAATGTGTCAATGACAGAGCCTTCAGCTGACACTTGAACAAAAAAAAACAGCCGAGCAGGCTCGCTTTAAACTGTACACCCTAGCAGGGTGACAACACTGGTGGCAACCTTGACGTATTAACAGTCCTAGCCTATATCTTAGCTGGCAACTGTATGCGAGCAGCGTACTGATAGGGTAAAGGAAAAATATATCAAGAAGCTAGAGAGAAAACTAGAGAAAAAACAGCTGTGATGCGTGGAGGCTTGAAGCTAAGCCTCTTAATGGACTGCGCGCGTCACAAGAACAATGGGTATCAATTAAAAAGGCACGGCGGCCCGAACGGGGTCGCGTGCCTCAGAACACTGAAAGGGATTCCTGAGAGGGAAAACTCTGCTACGCGCGTCGCCGCCTGATTTTATCTGAGGCAGGCGACGAGGGTGTCAGTAGCTGGAGGCGGCACCACTGAAGGGAGAAAAAACAGTGTTCGCCGCTGTGAGTATAAGGGAAGTGGAAACAAATATGTTGGAACCCGAACGTAATAACAAAGCTACAAAGCTATTAAAAGGAACAACCATGTTCAAAATCAAACGGCGAGAATAACGAACGCTGAGTAAAGCGAACGCTGAGTAAGGCGAACACGTCACAGTAATAGACAATGGGCCTCATTCCGAGTATGGCGGTAAGGGATAGCGGCCACCGCTAACGAGAGCGGTGGCGGTAATCCCTTACCGCCATACTCCGAGTTCCCTTTGCGCCATGGAGGTTTTAACACCTGCTTTTAGCAGGTGTTAAAAACCATGGCGCTAAGGGACCTTGATGTTAATTACGCCACCGTAATTTACGGTGGCGTAATTAACACCTTCCCCACTCCCATTATGCCCTATGGGGCAAGAATGGGAATGGGGAAGGGTAAATGGGGATTGGGGAATTACCGCCCCGCCAACCTTGGAATGGGGCGGTAATTCCGTCATCCACCAAGGCGCTGCCGGTCCGGGTACGGCATCAACCAAGGCGTCAATAGCGCTATTGGTTAGCGCCGTACTCGGAATGAGGCCCAATGTAATTCCAATATATATGGGTCCACTAAACCCAGTTAACAGACTCTAAGGAAACAACTAGCAGGTGTGACTTAGCTGTGGCGTCAGCAGCAAAGAAAGAGGAGTTGGTGATAGAGGAATGGACCTTTATGGGGTTGGCTCTAAGCCCATTGGTTGCCCTCCAGGGCATGACCTGCCCTTTATTTTGGATCGGGAGGTTTCCATTACACTGTTGGAACTTTTATATTACAACCTTTTTATTATACAAGTTTTTTCTTCTTTGCTGCTGTGGTTTCAGAGTAAAGATTGTTATGCATAATAGGAGCCTCCTGTCTTGCCATAGAATCAGGACGTAAGCCGCGGCATGCCCTATCTTTTGCTGCAGATCCGCTTTCCAGAGAAGTACTTCTGGATACATTTTGACTTGTAACTGGAGGTACATTGACATTTTGTTGGTGACGTGGATTCAGTGAAAAACAATGACTGATTCTGAGTAGAATTCACAAGAGAATATTTTTCATTTTTCACCAGCTATTTGTGGGGCAGAGATTGGCAAGGACTCCCAGACATACCCTGCATGAAAATGTTTCGTCCAACAAGAAGACAGGAAAGTTCAATGCACCGGGATTGGCTGGAACGAAGAACACCTAACCCAATCAGAGGGGCAGACGTGCTCTGTCCACCTGACTGTTACACGGGCTGTTTACATTTTTGTAATTTGTTTGGTTTCTCTTGTTGACAAACTGCTTCAGGCACCATAGGAGAAAGAAGAGTGCCCAACAAAGGAGCCCAAAATGAAAAGTGAAAGAACAAAAAAGAAAACACGCTTTGGCAAAGCCAATAGGTTTGCATTCCGTAGCCCCTTTAATGCATGGCTGCAGCCCTTGCACAGAAAGGTATGTCCACTGGTTGAAAAGATATGTCTACTGGTTGAAAGTCGGTGGCACATTGTCGCTTTGTGTATGGTTTTACTTCGGTGCTAAACCCTGTGGTATGTTTGTGCATTACGGTAAGTGGAACATGTGTGCATGCATTCCTGCTTTAGGATGAAGAGGTTTGGTAGAAGTGCTGGTGCCTATGATGCCTTTCTGATTTGTGGCACATGCCTACATGTTCGCCTGCATGGCTTTGTTATGTTGTAGTGTGTGTGGGCAAGGCCTAGACTGTTGGATGCAAATATGTGCCCAGGGTGAAAGCTGGTATGCTCAATTGAAGATGGGGAGTGCAGTGCACATGGCATGAGCATTTAAACATAGCGTGTACAATGGTGTCTGCATGCATTTGAAGTTGGTGACTTTTACACAATGGTTGTGGAGGACATTGTAGACTTGGTACAGCACAAGAAGTGAGCTGGTATGCGTATATTAGCATACGGTGTACATCATTGCCCCTGTTGAACAATAGGGAGCCACATGCAACCAATGTGCATATCCTATGGTTTGGCCCTTATAATCCCCGTGATTTGGGGAGTGCTGTAAGATATTGCAGCATGAAAGGCAGTGCTCAGCAGCACACATGTAAACTATGGCTAACGTACATGGCTCCTACATTCTGTTCAGCACACCCAACGCAATGTTATGAAGCCATGCGTGTAAATATGTGCCCAGAGTGAAAGATGGCAGGCTGAATTGCAGATGGGGAGTGCAGTGTACATGACATGAGCATTTAACCATAGCCTGTACTATGGCAGGCTGAATTGAAGATGGGGAGTGCAGTGCACATGGCATGAGCATTTAAACATAGCATGTACGATGGTGTCAGCATGCATATGAAGTTGGTGACTTTTACACAATGGTTGTGGAGGACATTTTAGACTTGGTACAGCAGCAGAAGTGAGCTGGTATGCGTACATTAGCTTATGGTGTACATCATTGCCCCTGTTGAACAATAGGGAGCCTCATGCCACCATGTGCATTTCATATGGTTTGGCCCTTACAATCCCCTTGCTTTGGGGAGTGCTGTAAGATATTGCAGCATGAAAGGCCGTGCTGAGCAGCACACATGTAAACTATGGCTAACGTACATGGCTCCTACATTCTGTTCAGCACACCCAACGCAACGTTATGAAGCCATGCGTGCAAATATGTGCCTGGGGTGAAAGCTGGCAGGCTGAATTGCAGATGGGGAGTGCAGTGCACATGACATGAGCATTTACTCATAGCCTGCACTATAGTGTGTTTTCTGTGGGGAGGGCCTAGCGCCTTGCATGCATGGCTGGAGTGGAAAGTGAAAAAAGGAGTCCTCCTGCTTTACTGTGCCGCGTCCCTCCTGGTACTTGGGGAAGTGTACGTGCCACATTCTGCTCTTCTCACCATGCTGGCCAAGGGAAATGGTACTATGGCCTTTGGCCCATCAGGTGCTCAGGGTGTGCGTCACAGGCAAGAGCACCAATAGGAAGAAGGACTCCTCCTGCTCCACTGGGGCGCAGCCCTTGCGGAACTTGGGGAAAGGCACGTGGCATATTCAGCGCTTCTCACCATAGTGGCCAATGAAATAGGACTGTGGGGAATGTCCAATCAGGTGTGCAGGGTTTACATCACAGGAAAGGGCGTCAATAATATTTTTCCATTAGTTTGTGTAGTGCGGCTGGCAAACATGGCAAGACGCAGAGTTTTCATTGTGGGTGATGCCTTTGTGGAAGATCTGTTCGTGCATGCCCTCCAAGAAGGCTTTTGTGGCAATTTCGGTTTGGAGGGAGTAGACACTTTGTGGTGCAGTGTTGAAGCGTGCTGTTTCGGCAGACTGCTTATAGAATGTCGATGCATGGCCTCTTCGGCAACTGTACATGTTGTTGTTGTGCACTTTGGAGCCTTCTTTTTGGGTTCCATGCCTTGTTCTCGTGTGTACTGTCAACTGAAGGAAGATGATGAAAGCAGTGCAGCAAATTTTTCCCACTGCTAAGGTGCGTTTCTCATGTATACCCCGAGAATAGTGTGGAAGTATTCCAATGATTCCTATCGCCAGCCAGAGGTTGGAAGGGGTCTCATCAATCGAAGCATGTGTGACTTCTTGAGTGCTGCTGGGATGTTCTCCTGTGAGAATGAGAACATTGGTAGTCGATATATAAACCTTTTCAAAGGAAATAGCATGTCTTTGTCCGAACAGTGGCAATGACATTTTGTTTCACAATCTACAGGCTGCACTGAAGACCCTCTTGTAAGAATGTGATCTGACATTGAAAACACAAAATTACTTATACAAAATGCAAAAAAAGGTGTTTCTATGGAAGCACCTTTAAAAAAAAAGGCTCTTTTAAGAGCTGCCACAACTAACGACGTCCTCTACCCTGGTTGCAAGTTATTCCCCCACTCCCATGCGCGCACAGCATGAAAAGTCTGCGATTATCGCGATAGTTGCAGGGTGGCACGTGTTAGATACGCCCCTTTTGCAGATGCTGGCCATAGAAATGGGCCTGTAGAGGCTACAGGTTGGTCAATAAGGTTTCTGGGTGTGGTATGTACGCACAGACTGTGGTACATGGTATATTGGCCGACAGAAATGCAGAGGGTGCGGATATGGCTGTATGTTTCACGAGTCACAGCGTGCGTGTTTTATGGGAGTTCAAAATACATTGACTGAAAGTGAATGGAAAACACTGTGAAGTGGCTGGTCATTTTGGAATCTATCATGTGTAGTGCTATGGAGTACCTACAATGAAGTGACTGATTTTGGTTTGTCTGTCTGACACTTTGGTGACACATAATCATCCCGATTTTATTGTTGTTCATCGTGGAGGGAAAATTGCACAGCATTTTACACGAGTTTCAGTGGCGTCTGTGATGAAAGAGGCGCTTGCCCAGGTCATGCGTTTGTTTGCGATCGCTTGCATAACTTTCTAGCGCATTATGTAGACATTGATGTGACTGCGTCATTTTTTATTTGGCCCGCAAATGGAGAAAACGTGGTACATTGCGAAGAAGTGTATTTGTGCCTTTGTACGACATGTGCCAATGGCGTAAATCACACAGGGAATATGACGTTTCATAGCACGAACAGTTTTCCCCAGTTATAAAGTTCATCTTACTATGCCTGCCATCCCGATTTCTGCACACCCCATCCAAATTGCCTAGGTGCTTTTCTTGAAAGTAGTGAAAAATGTTTGTAGTAAGTGTTGCGCACTGACACTCTTCAAACCGATGTGCAACACGTAAAGAAACCTCTTTCTACAGCGACCCCCTTTCCAACCGATTCAACTACAGTGTTTTGCATAGTGCCACACCTCCCGCCCTACATCTGCTTATTGACAATTCCATTGTTCATCTCTAAAAGGTGCTTTCATTATTTCCCTTTTTTCCTTTTCCAGTTCATTTCCATTTATCATGGTCTTCTGACACACGCCACAGAAGGAAAGGCAGAAAAGGCCAGGTACAGAAGGGGCAGCACCTGCATGGATACAATAGGGCATATGCCGAGAGATGGAATAATTGGGTGGCCCTCACCTACATAGGTGCCAGTAATTTTCATGCTCCCAGAAGGACCCTTCCCACGTTCTTCCAAGTACCTTCCCTCTGTAGAGTAGTCCATTGCAGTACATGCACAATACAATGCCCTTTGCCGGGTAAGGGTCTGTAGCGCGGCATATGGTCTATAAGGATATTTTAGAGCTCTGGCGCCCTACAGGAGTGCCCCTCTTGTTGCCCGCAGGAGATGTGGGAAATGCTGTAAATGAAATTACCCTACATAATTGTTGGAAGGGTGGTAGATTGCCCACTGGTCCCTTGTGCTTTCATTTCAGTTGTCATCACATACAGTACAAATACTTCATGCTACGCTATTGGGCTTAGGAGTAGCATTTACCGGGATGCATACATTCTGGAATACAAGAATGTTTACAACAATGCGAAACACAGCTTCATTACGTGAAGCAGAAAGCCATTTATTTTGTGCGACCCATGCAGCTACAGTACTTTTCTAACCACCACTAACATTGTTTGCGCTCTGCACATTCTGCTGTTTGCTTACTTGTCTTTACATGCACTAGTGTGTGAGTGGCCTAGCTGCACCAGCTTTACCATTTTGCAGACTCACTATAAACTGTCCCACCTGCAGTTACATGTTTTCTTCAACTGTACGACTCGCAGGTGATCTCTTGACACTTTCCGTCACACTGCTCAATGCAGACACGATGTGTCTGTTTCACGGGTCATGGAAAGGCAAGCAGCACATCAGTCAAATTAATGGAACATTTACCACACCCACTTTACACTGCAGGTTGCTGTTCCTTGTTTACCAGTGGGAATCATACAGTCAGGTGTGTGTTAGCTACACATTGGTAGGTTTGCAGAGCTACCCACGTAGTTTACAGGAGTAGTTGAAATGCGGTAGCCTACCGTATGAATCTGTGGGGCTAGCAACAGGGGTGGTGTTACCAGCACACAGTGCATGCATTAGAAGGTGCAGACATGCAGCCACTAATGGAGTCCTACAGATACTTACAGTGTGATTGCACATACGCCGACCAGGTGCAGTCTCCCTAGGAAACATCCATATTGCTCATCTGTAGTCTTCTTGGCCAGTACTGTGTGGCACATATTCACCATGCAATGTTAACACAAAAAGAGAAACTACTCAAACACTCACCAACATTTACCATGTACATCTGTAATTGCTAAGATACACCAACACTATTCGGTACAGGAAGGGGTATCACAAGTGGATACATAGACCAAATAAGTTGGCCTTTCCACACATTTATCATGAGGGCAGCGAAGGAATCAGTAACAGACCATTGTCAACGGGACCTTATGCTTCTGTTGCAGTATCAAATAGCTATTATCTTTACAGAAAGCAGTATGCTAAAGCAACGTTCTGGTTACAGTGCCCTACTAAAAACCGATGAAATTCACTAACAAACACATTGTTGAAGGGACATTATGGTTAGGTTGCACTAGTAAAAACCTAAGCAATTCAATTGACAAACATTGTTACAGGGACGTTATGGTTACAGGAAAAGCCAAACCCCCCCAAATGTGACAGGTATGGTAAGCTAAGCAACCATAACTCACGCCACCAGTGTGCACTGCAAGGACTAACACCCATGGCATCAAAGATGCCATCACAAATCTCATTAATGATATCACTGATGACATCACATGTGTGGCTGACCCTTTTTTGTTCACTGACATAAGTAGGCCAGGTGCTTCTCTTCACTAACAGTCAGGAAGTAACAATTCAAAAGGTTCTATCTTTGTGTACGGCACCCTTCTCATATTTTCTTGCACTACTTTCCTCAGGGTTCATTCATATCATATGATACATATACATATAGCGGAAGAAGAAAGCGTAAAACACAGCAATCATTTCTGTGCATGAAGGTAATCAGTTATGTTATGAAAACTTTCTGGCAATACTGCTCCTTGTTGGCTTACTGTAATTTCCCTGTATATGCTCATATCTATATATTGTGGTGTCTTTATGCTTTCTGTGCAGTAGTGCAATTATGTAGTTATTAAGGCAATGGTAGCTAGCTCTTACATGTTTCACAGTACCCGAACAAAAGCATTCACAATTTCACTATGTAACATGCAAAGATGTTCAAGATTACACTTCTATGGGGCATGGTGCAGACAATGGCTAGGTGTCCACATGAGTTGGTTCATGTACTGCAAGGCAAGGAAGTCTGTGATACAAAGGTGTGTATAGCAATGCATTGCACAATTAACTACTTACCTCATGATAGTTCTTTCAATGATCTTTGATAGTTTTCTTACACCATTACAATAACAATACCTTGTACAGGCTTTCCATTAAAAATGAAATGCACATGTGATGTCATCAATGAGATTTGTGATGGCATCTTTGATGTCATGGGTGTTAGTCCTTGCAGTGCACACTGGTGACACGAGTTATGGTTGCTTAGCTTACCATGACTGGTGAATTTTGGTTTATTTTCAGTTTTACCTGTAACCATAACGTCCCTGTAACAACGTTTGTCAATTGAATTGCATAGGTTTTTACTAGTGCAACTTAACCATAGTGTCCCTTTAACAATGCTTTTGTTTTTTGTTACTGGATATATATATACCATTTAGGTGAATAACCCAAAAACACTTTAAATTATACGATTGGCTATTGTCAATTTCAACTAAAGAACTAATCTTGTAGCTAAGCCATTATGGCATTGTCTTTTTAAAACAATATTTATCCAAGCATTTATCCAATAGGAGCAATCAATATATTTTTCAGCACTACAGATAACTTTTCAAAGTGTAACTTGTGTATCAGTGGACTAATCTGAAGAGCAAATCGTCATATAATGTAAGACAGGGCATTAGTCCAAATGTAATTTAAGATTCACACAGATTATATTAGTACCAAGGATCAAGTAATTATTTATCAGGAGGATGCAAATTATGTAATTCTATACCAAACGTACAAATCTTGAAAACCAGGATTTAACTTTGTTTACAAATGTAATAGGGGTGTACCAAACTTCGGCTTCGAGTAAGTATTCGGCCGAATTCTGGCTGAAAAAAAGCTATTCGGCTCCGGCCGAATAGTTTCGTACTATTCGGCTCTTGCCGAATACTTTGACATTCTCATTTGAATACAATGCAACATGAACTCAGAAAGGCAAATATAGACTTCAGTTTGCAAAACTGAATAGAATTAGACCAGACAAATTGCTATCACACAGCTGAAAAATATGTTATATTGTAATCTGCTCTTTAGGACATGTTTTGTTACAGATTCTTAGACATAAAAGGTGCGCATCTTTTATACTTAGCCTGCAACAATACAGGAAAATCTTTTCTTATGGCAAATGTTTATATGCAATGTGCACTTATTTCAGTTGGAAAAGACAAACTGAAATAAATGTGCATAGATACTTTCAGTTCCTGTCATGTCACTTCCCATTGCATACGTCATAGTCCCCCCTTTTCTTTTTTTACAGACTTGAGTCCTGAGTTTAACATTATCTTATATTTTATCAGCAATGATAAGTTGCATATGTTTGTGTATTGTCGAGAAGGCGTGGCTAGGATAAGTGAAAAGTGAGCAGCATTTGGTTGGGTGGGATGAATAGTTGTGAGATGGAGTTCACGCATTTAAGATTTACTCTTGACTTGTGCCCTGCATGAGCCGACATGAACCATTTTATACATTTCTATGTGAGCGGCAAAGAAGTTTCGAAACTAGACTGCATCGACTTTGCAACTGGATAGTGAATGCAATGCATCTGATTCACAAAGGCAGTCCTTTTGCATTTGTGAAGCCTCCTACTTTAACTGGCACTGAATATGCAACAATCTTCAGTACATTTGGTCTCTTCATTTTGGTTAAATTAGCTTTTTTCTGGCTTTTATACTTTAAATAAAGATGCTACATTAATTACAATGAAGAGAAATAAAAGTATACAATGTATTTAAAATGGTGCTTTATTTGTTTTTTTAATAGGTGTGTTTTTTGAAGTTTGGAACATGATTTACTAAACAAAGCAACTATTTGGCTTCATATTCGGCTTCGGCTGAATAGTTGACAAACTATTCGGTATTCGGCCGAATACTAAATATGCTATTCGGTTCAGCCCTAAAACGTAATGACGTCACGTGCACGGAGCATCTGACGTCATAACACTATATTTTTCAAATTCAAAATGGTGGCCATGTGTAACACACTTGCTGCACACTTGGGAAGGGGTCACAGGGGTGACCTAAAACAGTCCTCTCGGGGATGTCCTTGTCCTATGAACAGGTTTAGGTTTCAAACCTTTCTTTCTCCCAGAGATCTTGGATTTCTCCTTTGTCTCTTTCTTTTTCTTGGAAAAAGAAGGGTGGCCTTCCTGTGGACTGGAGGTATTGGAAATCTCCTTAACCTCAAACTGAGAGTCTATCAAGGTTGCCTCTCTAGCCAATCTTGTTTACTTGTGCTTCTTTTTGCTTGGAGTCCTTGGGGTACTAGATACAACTCCAAGAGTTTTGAAATAATTTCCCAACAGGACTCTCCCTGGCACTTCATTCTGTACACTAACAGGAATTCTAACAGTCATATTATTGCACTGGATGAGAGCTAGCAGAATAGGAACCATTTGGATAGGGTCTCCTGGAAGTTTAATGGGACCTATGAGTGCCTTAGCTACATCCTCAGGTTTAAAAAAGCTTTAATCTACGACTGTAATGCTTGCCCCAGTGTCTCTGATGGCAGGGGTTTCCTAACCATTTACAAGAACACTGTCCTTATAATATTCTTTTGTGTTGTCTAGAATGGAGTTATGCACATCCACATTCTGTTGTTCAGACAGACCGAGGGGCACTAAATATACAGTGGCTTGAACTCCAATGGGCTCTTCAGCCAGTAATTGAAAGTGTGCACTTGTCTTTTGAGCTTCTCCCTCAGGGATGAAGGCTAAGGAGGCTGTGTGGACTCCTGAAGGTTTACCTTTACATCTGGGATCACCTTTCACATGATCTAGAGACCCACATGCAAAACATTTCCCAAATCTTCTCTGGAATGGCGGTTTTTGTTGACCTCCTTCTGGTTTGGCACTAGAGGGTTCACTAGACCTACCAGGTTTCACATCGAATTTACCCTTGCTACGTTTGTGGCCCTATTTTGGATGGTTGGAATTAGAATTCTCTTTACCCTCTTTCATGTGCTGCTTTGCCTCTTCCTTCTTGTGAGTTGCCCCAGAGTCCTTGTTATTGGCCCTGCTGGCTACCCATAAGTCAGCAGCTTGTGCTAGCTTTTTAGGATCTATTTCCTTTGAGTCAGCTGTCTCACCTCAGGAGAGCAGGTATCAAAAATAGATTGTAGCAAAAAAAGATTTCTCATTCCTTTAAAGGTGTGTACTCTGTACACCTGAACGCAACCATCTACGTTTTTCAAACATTCCCATACCAGGTAGCCCAAGGGTTACCATCAGTCTTTCTGAGGGTCTTAAACCTCTTAAGGTACTTGGAATGAGTGTTCCCATATCTGGCTATTAATACCAGTTTCACTGATTCATAATCCTTTCTCTCTCACTGGTACCCAATTCCATCACAGCATCACAGCCATTCAAGGGGAGCCTAGACATGAGCCATGGCATTAAATCATTCCCACATATTCCTTGAAAGACCATAGGTGTATTTAAACGTACCAAGCCAATCCAACACAGCAAGTTTAGGTTCATACATACTCACTGATTCTTTGCACAGGCGAGGCCTCTTGGGACTATCAGACCTAGAAGACACTGAAAGAGAAGCAGAATCAAGGGACATCTTTCTCATTTCCGTTCATGCTGCATCTCTCTTTCTCTTAGTTTCACCTCTTGATGTTTAGTTTCAGCTTGGACATTTAGTTTATTGAACTCCAACTCTAAGTCTCTCAAGGGAAATGTATTCTGGTCCTAGATTTGGACCTTGTGGGATCCCACTGGGAAGTGGCTGAGGTACCTTCTGGAGACTCCTCTCTCTCTCCTCTGACTCCACTTGCAGATAGGAGTTTGACTCTAAACTAAAATTCCATCATTATCTTCGACATTAATTGTGTGAGCAGGATTACAGGCCTACTACCCAAGCGTTGGTGATTTAACAATCAATTCACATTTTTTCCTTTCAAAGTCAGACCACTGGTTTAAACATATCTTTCAGTTGTTCTACTGTCAGAATAATCAGGGCTGCCTCATTAAAGTTATCCATATTTGGCATGTTACAATTGCTTAACTTTTTGGTGAAGCTTAGTTTCTGTTATAAATAGTTATTTATGTATTTAACATCAAAGTTTAAATAAGCATTCTTTAAAAAGGGCAATTTATGTAACAATCAAATAGGATCTATGTGATTTTACCGAACCGAAAAGTTCGGCTCCCAAAAATCTGTGTTTTCTTCTTCTTCAATTTTCTGCAGATATATATGTGGGGGTAGACCCCTCACAGCCCCCCCACCAACTTACCCCTATACATTTTTTATTCACTTTACCCCCCCACATATATACATATGTATATGCAGAAAATTAGGAGTCAAACGTTTGGGAGTAGGTCATTTTGTACAATACCAATTAAATATAAAGGAAGTAAAAAGGTTAAACAGGTTCTCACTGATGAGGCAGGACAAAGACTGATATGTTGTGGATATTTCTCTTCCGTGAAAGGGATAGTGAGCTAAACAATCTGGTAGAGACCCCTTGTGTCTGAGGCCAGTAGAGAGACTCCCAGAACCCCCCTGTTTTGCATATTAAAAAGTAACCTTGGGTCTCACCCTAAGTTACTAGGGTAATCCAGACGTGGACCCCTTGCTCACGGGTATTAGAGAGGCACAGCTGCACCTCATTGATGAGGCCCAACCAGGCCAAAACACGTGGCTGGGGTTGCTGTTGGTACTCATGTTCAGAAGAGAATTGCATAGATATTCGGTGCTGGACTGCCCATTGGCAGGACAAAGACTGAGATGTTGTGGATATTTCTCTTCTGTGAAAGGGATAGTGAGCTAAAATATCTGTTTGAGACACCCTGAGACTGAGGCCAGTAGAGAGACTCCCAGAACCTCCCTGTTTTGCGTAACGAGAGGGAAGCTATCAGTCACTGGGAGCTTGATTTTTAAGCACCCTGATAATCATGCACTGAGCATACAATCCCATGCTTAGACTGTACTGAAGGATCAGAGCCTTAAATCCTGTCCAAACCTAAAAGGCCTGTCTGTATCAGCTAAATCAGCCCCACATTTTGCCCAACATTTCTAACCAACTGTGTATGGCTCTAAACATGATCTCAAGGGGCAGACGGTGCAGATAATTCACGACGAAGCACCAATAGAGTCAAATGGCACCAAGCAGGGATCAGGAGTAGAATTCTCATGCAACATCACTAATGGTATTACATTGACCGCAGGGAGGAGTAAGTATAGTCATCAAAGTCATCCAGAGGAGATGAAGTGTGATGACTTGTTAAAGAGAGCCTGAAGAGGAGAATGGCGGTAGGTGATTGACAAAGGTAAAGTCAAAGATCTAATCATTGACTTTGTGGGGAGGTTGATAGCTTGTCCGAATGTGTTGCTTTTTAATATCATTATTATTTTTATTATTATTATTAGAGTATTTATTGACCGCAGACCTAGTTATGGGAAGAACCACAGTATTTGTCTACTTTCTTGTGAATTTGTGTGAATTCGTGTTCAGGCAAAGTTCAAAGAGCAAACAAGGCAAAAACCAGAGATAGAATGAAAACTAAAAATTGTGATGAATGCCTAGAGCAGTGGTCTTCAAATTGTGGGGCTGAACCCCAAGGGGGGCTAAAGGATGCCAGGTTGGGCATGAGGCTCTTCAAAAAGGGAGTCCAGAGACAGCTTTTAATAGAAAATGTAAGTCGATGTGGCATCTGGGGATACTGGGAACAGGGTTTAGGGGGCTCGGCAAAAAGATTTTTACTCAAGGGGGGGCCTCAGTAAAAAACAAAGTTTGAATACCACTGGCCTAGAGAGACTGCTGTGGAGCAGGTGCCAAACATAAAATACCAGACAAGTATGGATGGGTTGAGAAAGGGAAACCTCAAGGCCTGATTAAGAGGACCTAAAGGGTTTCACTTACAAAGCTGGTGTCCATAATTGAAAGTCAGAGGCAATTGATAATTCAACTGCAGGAAGATTTGAAAGGTAAAAGAAAATTAAGGTGCTTTGATGGGTTAGAAGATTTGACTGAGAAGTCTTTGGGAAAAAAAGATTTACAGAAAATGATGTTTCAGAATCCAGAGCATCTGTACCACTTAAGACATTAGACTCTGTCCTTTCTTCCAGGACCTTGCAGATATGTGCCAGAGAGGACAAAATGAGTCAAACTGACAAAACGGATCACCTTTCTAACAATGCTACACTTATGAAACACTGTGCAAGAATAGCAAATCTGGCACATCTTCCAGGTGCACAATCTTCAGGGCACATCTTGGAACCAACAGCCAATATCCCATAGTTCCATAATATAGAAAATGTGTCAATGAAAAATGATAGTAGGAATATAGCCATTACAATCATTCCTTCAATAGAAAAGAGAGCTTCCCGTGGCACCCTGGAAATAAAGTTCTGGCATGGTGATTTTGACAAGAGACAGATTGGCCACAGGACCATAAATGGATTAAAAGAATGTGTATATCTTAATGGGCACATACAAAGGAGTGTATCATCGTAGGTTTTGGGAACGGATGCCAAACTGACTTTTTAAGGCGTATCAAAATGTTCACAAAAATTGAAACTCACAAGAAAAGTTGCTTTTAAATTGACCACTTTCCTGATATGCTTAGATAGAAACCTGATAAATTAGCAGCTCGTTGCTGTGCTTTCGTTAGCAAATACTTTCTTTACTTTCTTTGTTTACTTGTATCCTGTCACAGAAGGAGCATGGAGCTTCAACTGCAAATAAAAATCAAATCAAATATAGAAGAGCTTTATAACAGAATGTAAATCCTTCTAGAAATAAAATATATCGGAACAAGAATGTTGTTCTCATTTTGAAAAATGTTATGCCGCAAGGGTTCCTGTTGGCCCCTGCTTAGTCGAAGACAACGTTAATTGGAAACTTCCAGTAGACCAGGAATCTAACATAAGAATCATTGGTAGAATTAGTAGCTTGCGAGCACGTGGTACCAATACATGTACTTTTTAAGACCAATCCTAGCCTTTGTGATACTATTTTGACAATTTTATTGGGGCAAGTCGCTGAGACCCTTACCTTTCCTGCTACCTGGAGAACGGTGTTGTGGTGCCAATCTTTAAGAAAGGCTCACGCTCAAACCCAAAAAATGATCGGCCTTTCTCTGTATTAGATGCTGACAGTAAAATCTTTGCATCATTGATTTGAATGCATCCAGAAGGCTGGCAGAGAGAGGCTGGCGCATTAAAACATGGCAAACAGGATTTAGAAGAAACGTGGGCACATCACTTAATGGCGCATTGCTAAAGTGCATCCAAAACCTGTCATGGTCCATCGCTTCAGTGGATCCTTTGATGGCTTTTGAAGCTGCCGATAGGGGGCTCTTATGAAGTAAGCTGAGGAGTTGGGGTATCCCTGATGGTCTATTGTGTTTGATTATAGGCCTGCATGAACAATCTAATATTCAGGTGAAGCTAGATCATGAAGGCTCCCTCTCCCAAAAAATACAGACCAGTGCTGCAGTCAGATAGTGGTGTATACTAGCTCCCTGTCGTTTTAACTTATATGTCTCTGACATTGGGGAACCATTGGAACCCGCTGCATTTGCTTCTCCAAGATTGGGCCATCTTCAGTGCGCATGGGTAGCACATGCAGATGATTTCCTGCTTTTTGATTGTGCACAGAAGGATTTACCAAATTTAATTAATGCTTTTACCAACTATGCATTGATCAAGTTTATGAAAATCAACCCACAGAAAACAACCATGATGCAGTGTACCCCTAAGAGGAATCTGACGAATTATAAGTGGTCCATTTCATCGGATATGCTGCAAAGGGTGTACACTTTTGTCTACCTTGGCTTTCTTGTAATCGTGAAGTTCCATTGATCACAGGTCAATGAATGGATGTTAAGTGAGACCTTATCTCTAACCATTCAGTTATGCATACTCGATGGCAAGTGTGGAACATTTTCCCTTACTCCCATATTGAGATTTTATGAGGGTAAAATCGTACCCAAGTTATTATATGACATCAAAGTGCAGGCCCTTTGGCCTCTTGACATCCTTCCTAAATTAGAAGAACTTATTTGGTAAAAAGTGTTGAGGCTACCGAATTCTCTGCCTATTGTAGCTATATGGTACAAATTGGGGATCAGATCATTGTTCAGCTTGCCTCATTAGAAGATTCTGACCCTTTTCTACAAACATATAGCATCACAGAATTATACCTTATTTGAGCAGTTGAACAGCATAAAGCATGGGAACAATATGCAACCGTTATCTAGCCTTTCAGACTACTGTGTGTAAACTACTGAGGCAGATGGATTGCACAGAGTGTGATTTGATCAGCAACCCAGGCAACATTAAGTGTAAGCTATACAGGAGGGACTGGATTGCAACGATTGAGTGCTTTCATGGTTACGAGTCGTTAAAACATCTTCATACCGACCATAAAAAGAGTGGAATTATTGCACTGTATATCTCACTTTATCCAAATAAAGCCATACCATGTTCGTTTTCAAGATGCAGGCTGAATTATTTGAGGGTGGCAGGGTGTTTTGCAGGTTTTGTAATAATATAAAGGAGAGTGAAACCCATAAGCATCTTTTGGTGTACTGTCCTGCCCTTCATGGGAAGCGCATTGCATCTTTTAAGAAGTTTATGGATCCCAGTGTTTCAATTTATTGTGAGAACCTTTGGGATTCCTACTTGTTAGGATTTTACACTTCAATCGTTTGGTGGATTTTATGAGATGTTTGAATCTGACATAAAGCCTTACAATGTTGCTAGTATTATTCTTATTCATTGGTGTTTTTAATATTTTGTATACACACTTTCCATAAATGTTTATGTTTCTATGTTCTTTTTAATTTTAAGAGAGTGCTTCTTGCTTAAAATTGTTTTTGATCATTTTGTATGTCAAAAGTTATTGGTAACCAAATGACAATTTAAAAAAAACGAAACTTTCATTAGGGAGCACTCATTCTACATCATCGAGTAGCTGAAATGCCCCAAGGCTTCTCTGTTATATGCAGCTTGAAGAGCTCTGTCAGAGAGCTGAAGCTTTCTGTTGGTAGATCTGAAAAAAACAGCCAGAACAGCACTGGATCACAAAGTAGAATTACCATTTGCAGTAAGAATAATCACCTGATTCAGAGTTAGGACCTAGCTTTCAAACTATATTTGCAGTTTGGACCAGAAATACCCAGTTATGGGTTCAATATCTAATGAGTGAAATGCCTACTTGAACAATGCGGTGCTCATCTGAATTTCAAGATATTTCCCACTGTCTTCAGTGAAGTGGGAATGTTATTCCAAACGCTTGACCCTGTGGCGATCAGCATTCAACTGCCCTGGGGAAGTCTGTTCAAGGGAGCCATGCAGAGTTGTCCATCTCCAGGCCTTCTGGGCCGGAAACATGTTGTGTTTTGAGGATACTCCTCATTAATATTCATGAGTGAAATGTGCATACAATGATCCTAAATGTATGCACATTTTTCCTCATGGGTATTAATGAGGGATTTCCTGAAAACCTGCCAGGATTACGGCCCTTAAGGTCTGGAGTTGGACAACCCTGCGCGGTTGATCTTATTTCCTTTTTCTTGGAGGATTTTTCTTCTTGATCTTGTGTGCCTGGTAGATTGATCCCTTCCCCTAGTAATTCCAGTGGAGGAAATACATTGTTTTAACATTATTCTCCCTTCCACTGGGAGTTAGGGCTGGGCTTGCCTGCCACGTGAGATATGGGCCCTCATTACAACCCCGGCGCTAAACCATGGCGCTATTAGCACCATGGTTGGTGCCGGTGTTGTAACGAGTCCGCCATGGTGGAATGGGGAAATACCGCCCCATTTCAAGGTTGGCGGGGCGGTATTTCCCCATTTCACCATGGCCCTTCCCCATTCCCATTTTCGCCCCATAGGGCTCAATGGGACCGGGGAAGGCGCTAAGTACGGTACCGCAAATTGCTAGCGTAATTAGCACCAAGGTCCCTTTGCGGCACCCTACTTTAACGGCTGGTAAAACCAGCCGTTAAGGTCGGGTCCCGCAAAGGTACCTCGTAATCAGGCGTTAAGGGTTTAACAGCGCCGACACCTTTCACGGCGCCGTTAAACCCTTAACGCCAGGATCGTAATGACCCCCATGGTCTCTTAGTTTCAGAACCAGTGTAAGTCTAGTAAGGCAGTTTTCTATACGTGGCAGACCCAGAGCCCCGATGAGTTAAACCTTGTGGCACATGTCCAACTAGACAAATGACAGTTTTTTGTGAACTTTGCGACAAGTGATTGTAGACAAAATGATGTTTTTTTATGTATTTCTATGGTAAAGTATTGTTGTATGAATTCTTTAACATTTACTGGCACTCTAAGGCGTGGGCTTTGTAGATAGTGATTTGTGCATTATAAAGATATAATCTTTAATATTAAAATAACAATGAAAATTTAATTGCACTTTGCACTTTATACCTTTAGTGTATCCTCTATACATTCCCTTGTTCATTACTTAGCCTAAATGCCGAATAATTTCGAGACAAATTTATTTTTCATTTGTTAAAATCTTTTAATTTATATTTTACTATTTAGGTCAATCATGGTGTTTATATAATAATAAAATGTGCTATTTTCGCAGAACTTTATGACTAAATATTTCAACCTCTGTCTAAGCCCTTTTTAGTAAAAGAAATAGTTTTAAGTGATTATCCCGTGAGACACCACGCAAGTAATTTTGGCAATACCTCTGATAGCGGTACCGGCAAAGTCATGGGGAAAGATGGAAAGTCATGTAGGTAATGTTTGCAAGGGTTACATAACTGTTAAGGGTGAACATTTGAGGTGTAATGTATATCCTTACAAAATCCCCTGGTTGAAGAATATTGAAAAAGATGTGTGTTGCATAAGCTGAGAAGATTTGTTTTCGTGCCCAGAGACTATAACATTTACTTAGAAAATGGCTTATACAAGGGCTTCGGCTTTCTGGAGAAAGCATGGTATTGTCATAAAGTAAGAGACTGGACTTTACCACCATGAGCATTTGCGAAGACATTCAGCCATATCTTTTATCTCGTGTTAGACTTAACCAACGATTTTATGTCTCAGGAGCAACGTGTAACTCACTCCATAGAACATCTGCAGTGTAGTTTGGAGGGACAAAACCCCTGCTACATGTCCCCTTTATCCACATTAAAGCCAATATTTGTTCCATATTATTATTTTATTTTGATATTTTACATGCAACCAGGCTGAGACAAAGTAGGCCTGCATTATTTTATTTATTCATGGTGAGGGGCAAAAACATAATGTGGGCAATACAAATGTTTTTAGCATATGCTATTCAGATGAGATTGAGGAAATTGGTGATAAGGCCCGCCAACCAGAATCTTACGATTTTAATCTGCCAAATTAACATCGTCATTCTGGGCAGTGTTGCTTCTATATTTTGAGGTCTGTAGTTGTGAAATCAGTAAGTATTCAATTCAGGAACATCCATAACATGGATGATGAGGGCCATGCAGCTATGAACAAAGACACAAACACTGATGCCAGCAATGAGGCCCAACATGAAGTGCTGGTGCAGTAAATGCAAATACAAATTATGGAATAGTAGATTTCTCCAATGGTCAAGAAAACAACAATATCATTATCTAAGAGAACAGAGATGAGGATGGCAAGGTGGTGGCTACTGTCTCTGATGTGAGAGAATATGACCATGAGTTTACAACTGCTGTTTGCAATGCTCCTCCTCAGGACACACCCACCCATAGTGGCAATGTGCAGTCCATTGAAGGAGAGCAGCAGCCTGGTAGAAAGGTGCAAGGCAGTATTCAAGATGCTGTGAAAGGGCTGGAGCAATTACTATAATGCACCATCAAAGAGTGTGACCTCATGAAACATTTAATTATCTGGTGCACTGGCACACAAAATGCCATGTCTTTGCAAATGAATAATCTTTTGTGTATGCATGAGCAAATGCTATGCGACAAGTGTTGATCAGCTGACAATGACTGTCAGCCAGGGGATGTGAAGAGTATCCATGTTCTGTGAAGTGAGATGATGAAGTGTAACACTGACCTTAAGAAATGTGTCAAAACGAATTCTCAGTGCATCCATTTATTTATTTATTTAATGTATTTCTATAGCGCTGAACAAAAGGCCCTGAGGCATGAGAGTGCTGGGAACTGACAAACACCAAAGAACATGCAAAAATCAGAGGAGGGATCCGCGGTCAAGAACAGCACGGTAGAGTTCTATTTCATTACAAGAGGAAAGTTTTCAATTTTCGTTTACAGCTGGAAAGACTAGGACACAGCCTCAGATCAGGAGGGCGGCCGTTCCATAGTCGTGGTGTAGATGTTGGAAAGCATCCATCTTTTACCCGAGACAGTTCTGCTTTGGGGATTTGTAGTAGACCCATGTTATCCATGCCTTACTGACCACCATCCCACTGCATGCACATAGCCTTGTTGTTAATGAATCATTTGTAGCAGACTTTACAAACACATGAACTGTGGATGGAAGCTCATGTCCATCACAATGATTGAATTCCAGCATGTAGAGGAAGACACTGTTCTTCCAATAGACTACTCCCTCTAATACGGCGACGTAGGAGCATGCGAAAAGAGTTTCCCCCTTCAACACAGGATTTCACACGACTAGTTCTGCCTTATGCATTGTGTTGAGATTTGTTTATGGCTTCATCCAAATACAAAACAGATACGTTTTGTACTAGCTGCTAGCTGAGCCTATAGTTCTTGAAATGAACCACTATTTCTGAGTGAAAGAACAAGATCTGCCTGGCCAGCCACAGACAAGGTCTGTGCCTTGACAAATGCTAACGTGTACTGGTACATCAAAGTTACCCATTTGTCACAGATAGCTCCAAAAATGCACCAAGTCACAGAGACAGTTTAAGGCTTTTTATTAAGATGTTTTGGGCCCTAAGGCGTCGGGCTCTCTCATCTCCCATGGGATTTCATCCCTATCCCAGTTGTCTGTAACCTTGGTTAATGCTACTGAATGGTAACCTCTACTGTTCAATCCCTGGCTTCTAGTAAGGATGGCTGCATAAATGAAGGCTATCTAACTCCCTCAGGAGCTCCTATCTCTCCCTACACTATCTAGTTGTTAGTGTTCTAAATAGGGAAAAGGGTTGGCGCCTTGCACTTACTTAGTTGAATTTGGCTAAATTCACTCACACCCACTCTTACCACTTCTCTCCTACTCTTTCTACCTACCCCTCCAGTTACTACTCCTTCCAGTCCTCTGTTCCTCAGATGTTTCACTCCTCTTACCTTTTATCTCCACCCGTTGATGTTACCCCTCTTCCACCACCAGGTAGAGTCCTTCGTCTCTTGAAAAAGCCCCTGTGGAACCCCCGTCTCCCAACAAACTACTGCCCCATTTGGCTTCTTACTTTTTTGATGAAAACTCAGGAGGCCCTTGTTACTCCTTTGCTCTCCCCCTTCCAGGAAGAATCTTGTTTTTTAAAAATCTTTCCAGTCTGGATTAGGTCCCGGTCGAGGCACTGAGACTGTCCTGGTTTCAATTATGGATGACTCGGCTATGCTCACTGATCAGGGGGTTGTCAGTGGCCTGATTTTGCTTGACTTATCGGCGGTATTCAACACCATCGAGCACACCATCTTGATTGAAAGACTATTGCTGCAGGTATCTCTGGCCCTGTGCTGGCCTGGTTTTGTTCTTTTTTGGCTGACCACTCTCAGTCCATCTCTCTGCCTTCCTTCCAGTCTGCCCCTGTTTCTGTCACCTGTGGGGTTCCACAGGGCTCTGTTCTGTCTCCCATTCTCTTCAATGTCTATATACAACCATTGGCCTTCCTCATCCAATCCCTCAGCCTCCACTGTTTCATCTACGCGGATGATACCGAGATTGAGTCTGTCAACATCAGAAACCTTTGTCTGCGGTTGGTGATTGGATGAGTCGAGACTGTCTATAAGACTGAGGTGTTAATTGTGGGCGCCCCCTTGCACACCCCGCCCTGGATGCCTGAGCAATGGCCCCCATTTCTTAGTTCCTTCCCTAAACCTTTTGCCATTGTCAGGTACCTGGGAGTTAAGATCTCAGCCTCCCTTTCCATGGATGCCCAAGTCAGCTCTGTTTGTCAGGGAGGCTACCTTAAGCCTAAAAACCTTTAGAAAGGTTCTTCCTTTTCTGCCTGCTGACTTAGGGGCCCCTGTGGTGGTGGCCTCCGTCTTTGGTTTCCTAGACTATTGCAACTCTCTTTTCCTTTGCCAGCCTGCTTACATACTCCACCAGCTTCAGATACTTCGAAATACTGTGGCCAGAGTGGCCACAGGTGCCTCCATGTGGGATCATATTTCTCCCACTCTGTGCCACCTTCATTGGCCCCCTGGCAATCGTCACATTCAGGTTAAATCACTTTGCATCGTTCACAGGACTTTTCACCACTTTGGTGCTGAGTTTCTGCAACATAAGCTTGGTTGTTATGCTCCTTCTGAGGCCCTGCGCTCTGCTTCAGATTTTTTAATCCTGGTCCCTAGATTTTGGCAGGCGAGGATTGGCAGTCGCGTCTTCTCTTTGTCTGTGGTGGGCTTACGGAGCAAGCTCCCACGTTCTCTCGGTGCCTTTGACAATCATCTTTTGTTTTGCTGCCATCTCAAGAGCCTCTTATTTCAGCGTCTCCCCCACCGCTGTTTCTCTCCCATAAATGACATGATGCCTTTTGGTGAGAGTGTGCTCTACAAGTATAGATAACATAACATAACATAACCACTACTCTCTTCCTCCCCCTACTACTCTCAACCTCCCACTACTACTCTCCTCCTCCCACTACTACACTCCTCCTCTCCCTGCTACTCTTACCACTCCATCCACTCTCTACCACAAACCCCTTTTCACTGCCACAATTACTTCACAAATACGCCTTACACTGACTAGACTACTTCACTCACTTCACATACACTCTCACTCATGCAGCAGTACCCTTGCACTCACTTAACCAACACCTCACCTTTTCCAACAGTAGCCACCATAATACACTGCTTCCTCCTGCTCCTCTGACTTCATTGGAACAATCACGCCTTCCTGTTTCCTGTCTCCTCTTTTATACTTCCCCTCTACCAGCAATTGTCCTTCTTTCCCTGGCCAAACGCCCTGCTTTAATCCAGCCTAGGAAGTGTTACAGAGCACACAATGCATATTAGGTGATTTATGTTCTGCCCCCTTTCTCTGGGTGGGCCTCTCATGGTCTGTAATGGTGGTCTGTTCAATTGTGTGCCAGTGAGCCTTTGCTAGACTTATTCCCATTAAATACAGTCTTGTGTGGGCTCCTTGCTCCTTGTCTATGTCCTTGGTGGTCTAGGGTTGTTATGTCAGGTAACGGGCTGCACTTGCCAATGCTTGAGGTCTGTGTGCAACCAGGCTTGGTAGCAGGCATGCTCTGTCTCACTGGCTCTTTGGGTTGCTGGCGTGGAGCTCCAGTGGTAAGCTTCGTTGGAGGGTGGCTGTCATGCACGGGTTTCTCTGTCTTTGCCACTTCTTAGGCATCTCCATTGGGCACTGAGATTTCACTTATAGTCTGCAGATTTGATTCGCTTACTCTAGAAAAATAGAGAAAAACTGGCAAGCATTTACGTTGGGAGGCATGGTGTGAGCCAAAAGTGTACTGCTATCATATAAACAGGCACAAAGGGAAGGGGTAAGGATTGGATCCTTTCGAGCTGCCACCTTCCCCCTCACAGGTAGGGCTGGCTCCAGATTTCCTCCTGGTCTGCTTCACACCTAGAGGGGTTCCTAGACCCTCTCGACAAGGACAGGTTACTGGCCTTGTCACACATTGCAAATGTTTGGTGCACAATAAATCAAGTGAACAAGCTGTAATTGTTTTATTGTAATTTTGTACAAATATTGCACTTGCTGTGTGGATTGATCAATGTATTTCTGTGAGCAGAAATGGTAAACAATTTGATGTCATAGATATGCTCCTGTTTTCATGTGGGTGCCTTAAAATGTTCAAAGGAAAGTTTACCAGGGACGTTGGCTTACCCGTATGAAAAGAAGACTTTGCCACAATAGAGTCCGATACTTGCCTGCCTTCTCTGTCACAGTCAACACCATTTTATGGCAAATCTATTTTATAGGGTGTTAAGGTGGATTTCTGAACTCTGACCTGGTAGGCAAAGGTTCAGATGGCCAGTCTACTTTTTTGGAACAGGGTAACATTCTGGACAAGCCAGACCAATCAAGGTAGAATTGGCGGCGGTCAAGACTAGGTCTCATGAGGCGTGAGGGTGATCGATAGTCCACAATGAGCACACACAGCAAACAACACCATACATTACTCTCATTCAGGTGTATATACCAAAAATACATATACATTTATTAAAGGCCTTTTAAGTCAAACACAAGATGAAACCACAGCAATATTAACAATACTAACACAACACTATACTAGGAAACATATACAGTAACTATTGGCCTAAAGTAATATTAAACAAGTAGAGATCCGCACCCTGAAACAGAAAGGGGTCAGACAGTGCAAATATACTTTAGACAGTTCTTCTGCAACTCAAACCCTAACTAATAGGCAGTGCAATCCCTACAAAGTGTGCAGCCTGGTGCTCAAAGGTACGTTCACAGCGGCAGCACTCGATTGTGTGTTAAAGTGCAAAATGGGTCTCTTCAAGGGGCTTTAGAGGCTCAGGAAGGTGGGTGAGGTGATGAAGAATAAAGTTCCACTATTCAAGGAGGGTCTCCACAAGAGGGCAGAGGGCGATTTTCAGGAATCGGGAATAGGATGGTAGCACAGGCTACCTTAACAAAGGAGAGTGGCCCTTGGGGGACACTCGTGCATAAAAGTCTATGGATGCGCCAGGGGCCACTGGTATGTGTTACAAGTACTCACTGACCCTTGACGCAGTCTGGACCAAACTTTGCCAGTCAAGTCTAGTTTGCTTGCAGGTTCGAGTCCCGCAGTTGGGCTTCCCTCTGGCTTTCAGAGGCTGCATTCCGGGATCTCAGTCCGTGGCGGGACAGTGACCTTTTCTCTGCTTCTGGGGAAGGGATTGGGCCAGTTCCACTGCGGCTCGTCATATGGCACAGGAGGGCACAGCAGCAAGGCACCCACGAACCTCGTCACCACAGCGGGGAGACACGGGTACCGCATAGGCTCGGGTTCAGACGGACTCTCCTAATTCTAGAACTAGGAATGCTAGGTGTACGAAACTCAGCGGGAGAGTGCCTTCTACCAAGAGCTTACAGTTCCCAAAGTCTCAAATCGAAACTCGACACGGTGGCAGTTCCAAGGCAAAGGTCCCATACGAGCTGGTCAGTTCACTGGGTGGTCCAGGAACACTTCCGAAGTGGCTCGTTTGCAAAGTTAAGCAGTAGGTGCCGAGAGTAGTTGTCCCACTACTCCAACCGGTCGATGCGCCCTTGCAGGCCTTCTGTGAAAGATTAGAAACAGGGGATCCAATAGGACAAAAGCGGGGTCAGGGTGCCAAATCTTCCAGAGGGTCACCAGCCATTCCACAGATCTGCTTTTTTGGTTCAGGATACTTGGCTCCTTTACTAAGTTCGTTGTGAACTCAGAAGATCGACCTGGAACAGGCTTAGAGTGCCTTCTCTTATCCAAAATCTCCTACGTGCCAAAACGAAGAGAAACCAATGGGAGATCTGCTCGCATTAAACCATTCCAGACATCAATCAATCACGGACCACAGTGGTTCCAGTCTGCCCAGCAGACCAGACATCCTGGCACCCAGGATGTGTATTGGAACTATACAGTCCAGCCCACATCCTTGGTGCACACACACAAGGCATGCAGAAGCCTGCAAAAGCTTCGGTTTGCGCAGGACCCTACATGGCCAAATAAGGAGCTTCCTGGGTGTGATCGATCTGGGGAAGGCAAAGGGACAAAATTGCCAAAGGACAAAACAAAGGACTTTGTGGCAGGGCCATTTTAGGCACTGGCAACTGTCCTGGGCCAAACACAGTAAATGCAGTTTGGACCATTGAAACAAGTAAAACATGCTTTAAAAGTAACAGCTGCCACCAGCTCCATCCTGGGCACACTTGTACATTCACCAAAAATCCTTTGAGGGTGTCTAGGGCCTTAAAAATGAAAAAGAGACCCCCGCGCACACTACTGGAAGGTACATTGTGCACTGATAAAATGTTGCCAAGAAATGGCAATAAAGTGAAAGACTAAGGGAAAAAAGTCTCCCAGTACTGAAAGTCTGTAGGCCATGTGAGTTTCTCCTTAACAAAATGAGCAAATGCCCAGCGGAGTACAGCAGGAGGCTGGGCTCCACTGGTAAAAGTCAGGCTAGGATGGCCAGACAAAAGCAAAATGTTGGGGGTTCACAACTGCAAGGAACATTACACATAAATGGAAATCTTTCCTAACACTCGCCCCTCCCAGACCAAGGACAAGGGCAAACTAATCCACCCCTGGATGGGCTTCTTGTTCATGTCGACTAAACATTCTGGATAACCCATCAGCATTGCTATGTTGGACACCTGGCCGATGCTCAATGGTGAAGTCAAACCCTTGTAGGCTTATGGACCACCTAAACAACTTTGGATTCTATCCCTTCATGTTAATGAGCCACTTTAAGGGCTTATGGACAGTTTGCACAGTGAAGTGGCTCCCATAGAGGTAGGGTCTCAGCCTCCTTGGGGCCCACACAACAGAGAAACATTATTTCTCTACTGTGGACCACCTGAGCTCTCTGTAGGGTGTTCCTTGCCTTTCTTATCTACCTGTGATAGTGCAGCACCTATCCCAGTGTCAGAGGCATCTGTCTACACTGTAAAAGGTCCTTTGTAGTCAGGGGTCCTGAGGACAGGGGCCTGGCACAAGGAGTCTTTTGAGCCATCAAGCTTATGGCCCTTAAGTAACAAGTATGCAATGGACGGGATTGCAGAGTAATTCTGAGTCCATATAACCGAACCAACTCAGGAAGATGGCAAAGGTACTGTTATATTAACAATTATCTAAAACAGGTTACAACGATCATCAATGGACGTTCGCTCAGGCTCTCAATGATTTCTTCCCAAAACACCGACTTTATACTAAAAATCTGTCAGAGGTGACATCATACTATGTGACAAATAATGAAAAACCTACAAGGGATGGTTATTGGTTCACGGGGCACATTTAAGTATACTTTCTATAGAAGCTAGGATTGTAATTGGCTGCCCACTGTCAGGTGGACAATATATCCATACCTCTAAAACATGTCATCATAAAAATCATTAAGTACACAGTTTTCAATTGGTCTTCAAACTATAAGGACCTTCATTATATGGCCCTCTACAATTGGTTCAATGTCTGGAACATTCGGTTCACTTAGCAGCACGTAAGCATAGACCAAGGTGCAAGGAGGTGGACTTGACTCACCTCCCCACCCAATTAGCCCATCATCTCTCATCACCCAAGCCTTCTGACATAAAGATTGTCTTTGAACTTGGCCTTGCAAAGTATCCTTGTCTCTGGGAATATAAGGGAGTGCAAGCACTCACTATCGCTGTTCTAAGACTCCAAGTTCAACTCTATTTTCATCCTTGGCTCACATGACAGGAGTCCACAATTTGGTCCATTTCGCAGGTTTTGAAATGTCTTAAATGAATAAAACTTGGCACTATTGGTGTTCTTTCTTTGAACTTGAACAAGAGATGATCCATCCCTTGCACATTCACTCCTTTCAAGAATAGATAACTGACCTTGGCTGCTTCAGTTTTGATACCAGGCCAGAAAGCCTCACCATGCAACTCCACGATTTTCAGCGTATTCTTGCTGCAACACAATTTCCACCTTCTCTCTTCATGGGTTCTGGCTTACTAAAATTCATAAACAAAACACAAGGGACTGTTTATGGGATGCCAACTGTGAGTTGCCCAAAAGCGTTGTCACACTGAAAAATCACAGTTTGTCGAGTGGAAAAGGTTACAAGGGACCAGCTTCGCTAACTGTGCTTTCCAAATCATCTCTAGTGCACTGTGTAGTGCTAAAAGGCACATGCTGGACCACCTTGGTCTTCACATGTGTCTGCTGCCTTGCAGATGAAGGACATTGTTCTCTTTAATAGGTTTTCTCTGTTTTAGGCAGGTGCAAATTTACGTTAAAAACAAGGAAGATAGCGTTCTTCGGTAGGTCCCTCTCTGGAGGTTTCCTTCTAAAATTGGACCCCTGATTTATTTATAAGGGGGTTCTTTATGGGAATGAGCTGTGCCTGTGTAGATAGATATTAACACTAGGTCAGGTCATTCTAAAGCCGACCGGTTTCTGTGGTTCTGGGTAGGTGGGCCACATTCATCAGAAGTGTCTGTAGTGGTCCTGTGAGCCGAAGAAACCTCTTGCGCGTGGCTCACAGGACCACTACAGACACTTCGCTGAAGGTCTCAGGCCACCCCACTCTCCGTGTAGGAAGCCAGTCTACCACTGCAAAGGGGAGAGGAACGGAATTGATACAGACAACGCTGTCTAATGTGAATCATAATAGGCGCACACGCCTGTGCCCCTATTCCAGCCCTGATGAATGTGGCCCACCTACCCAGAACCACAGAAACCGGTCGGCTTTAGAATGACCTGACCTAGTGTTAATATCTATCTGCACAGGCACAGCTCATTCCCAGAAAGGACCCCCTTAGAAATAAATCAGGGGTCCAATTTTAGAAGGAAACCTCCAGAGAGGAACCTACTGAAGAACGCTATGTTCCTTGTTTTTAAAGTAAATTTGCACCTGCCTAAAACAGAGAAAACCTATTAAAGAGAACAATGTCCTTCATCTGCAAGGCAGTGAAGACCAAGGTGGTCCAGCATGTGCCTTTTAGAACTACACGGTGCACTAGAGACGATTTGGAAAGCCCAGTTAGCGAAGTGGGTCCCTTCTAACCTTTTCCCCTCGACAAACTGTGATTTTTCAGTGTTACTAAAATTCATGACACCGATGTCCGGTTCCTATGCAATGGCAACTTTGCCTGCATTCTATTCACTACATATAGTCAGCTTTTATGAAAACGTAATCTACCTTGCGTTCCAGCATCTGTACAATGATTGAATGGTTGATTCTCTTCAACACTTTGTGTACATGCAATCTTCTTTTCGCATATGTAAGTTTACTCTATTCTTAACTCCATCATTAGTTTCTATAGGATCCATGCATTCTCTTTAGCTAAAATTTCGGGACGTCGCACATGTCTCTCATGATGTCATTAGCTCCTCTCTTTGCTCTTTTGCATATTCCTTCAGGGAGTTCCTCCCTCAGATTGTCGTCTTTTCTGGGATACATTCGATAGGGCTGTTTCAAGGGCTATCTTCTTTCGAATATACGCTGCAGTATTGGCACAACTGCTGGTGTCAATAGCAAAATCTCTGCTTTCCAGCATATAGGAGGTATGGGGGCGTGATTTCCAGCGGAGGCATGTAGCTGCTCCTCTACACCATTGAAGGTCTTCCCACAATCCTCAGACCAAGAGACCTTCTTGGGTTTCTTTGGACTTGTGAGAGCAGTCAGAGGGGCAGCTATGGTGCCATAGTCTGCCATAAGGTTTCTGTAATACCCAGTGAGACCTAAAAAGGCTCTCACTTGAGATTGAGTGGTGGGGGTAGGCCTGTCTTGTACTTCTTGTACTTTACTGGGTAGAGGCTAAATCATCCCACCTACTTCATGTCCAAGGTAGGCCACTGACCCTTGACCAATCTGGCACTTGCTGGCCTTTATGGTCAAGTGGGCCCCCTGAAGAGCCTGCAACACAATTCTGAGGTGCTTCACATGATCCTCCCAGGTGGCACTGAAAACTGCTATATCATCCAGATAAGCAAGACATAATTCATCCAACCCATTAAGGAAAAGTGGCAGGTGCATTCTTCAATCCAAATGGCATTACCCATAACTGGTAAAGTCCTTCTGGAGTTGAGAATGCTGTGTTCTCCTTGGCATGTTCTGCTATTTGCCAATACCCTGCAGTGAGGTCAAATGTGCTGAGATACGTGGAAGCACCCAAGGTATCCACCAGCTCATCAGTTCTAGGCAAGGGGTGAGCATCTGTCTTGGTGATATCATGCAGAGTCCTGTAGTCCAGAAAGAACCTCAGCTCAGAGGTACCTACCTTTGGTACCAGAACCACAGGACTCGACCAAGAACTACTGGAGGGCTCAATCACCCCAAAATCTAACATCTTGTTGACCTCTGTCTTGATATAGGATATCACCTTATCAGACATTCCGTACACCCTACGTTTGGTAGGTACACTATCTCCTGTGCCAATGTCATGTTTGCACCACAGTGTCAAACCAGGAGCTAGGGAAAACAAGGGGGGAAACTGCCTCAGCAAAGTTCTCACCTCATCTTGTTGAACAGAAGTCAGGTGAGGGGCCACTTTTACACCCTCAATGGAGCTGTCTGAAGCACTGCCTTGAAACAGGTCTGATTCCTCCTCTTCTATATCTGATGCCAAGAGCAGTGCAGCAGTTTCAACCCTAGGGATGAAAGCCTTCAGCCTATTCACATGGAACACTTTTGGAGCCTGTCCAGCCCTTCGAAGGTCCACTAAGTAGTTCACCTCACCCAGTGTCTCCTCTGTTGAGTAAGGGCCTGACCATTTATCCTGTAAAGCTCTAGGCCATATAGGGTTCATGATCAGGACTTGCTGACCTTGTGTAAATTTGACAAGGGAAGCCTTCTGGTCATACCAGTGCTTCACCAGAGCTTGCCCAGCCTTCAAATTATCACTGGCCTGAGCCATCAGGAGGACCATTCTCTTTCTTAGTCCTAGCACATAGTCCACCACATTGGTAGTGATAGGGGGAGTGGGCATCTCCCACCCCGCCGTGACATTAGCCAAGGGTCCCCTAATAAGGTAACCAAAAAGAAGCTCAAAGGGGCTGAAGCCAATCCCCTCTTGAAGTACCTCTCTTTTGTGGATGGTATGCTGAGGAAAACGTATAAGTGAACCCACACTCCTTCCACATGGCTTGCATGTACTTGGACATAAAGTTGCTCCCCCTATCAGACACAACTTCTTTAGGGAAGCCAACCCTAGTGAATATGCCAGGCAAAGCTTTAGCAACTGATTTGGCAGTTACTGTCTATAATGGGATGGCCTCAGGATATCTGGTGGCATGATCAACCAGCACCAAGATAAGCCTATTGCGCGAGAATGTCTGAGGGCCAAGAGGACCAACAATGTCAATCCCTACTCATTCAAATGGTACCCCCACAACTGGGAGTAGTACCAATGGAGCCTGAATTGTTGTGCCACTTTTCCCAGATAACTGGCATGTGGCACATCTCCTGCAATGGCTTTCTACCTGGACCTATCACTATAAAGTATATTTTTTTAAAAAGTCTACCTGGACCCCCATATTGAGCCAGTAGAAGTGCATGGCTAAACTTTGCTTGGTTCTCTTGATGCCAAGGTGACCAGCAAAGGGGACTTCATGTGCCAGCTGCAAGAGGAAGGGTCTTACATGAAGAAGAACCACCAACCTCGTATGGTCTCCTTCTGCATACTATGTGGGCTCACTGTACAGGAGCCCACCTTCCCAATAGATGCTATGCTTCCCAGGAGGTTCACCCTCAAGCTGGTAGCAGGCCTGTCTCCCTATGCTTTCCAAAGATGGTCACTCACGTTGGCCCTTACTAAACTCAGCCCTATCAGGACCACCTTCAACCAACAAACTTTGGAGTTCAGGATGGTCATAGCCTCATCCTAACCTCTTTCTCATCAGGTTCAGGTGTTTGGCCAACTACCTCCACCTGAATGCTCGGTGAGTTAGGGGGAATGTTGTATTTCCCTCTCTTGTCTTTCCTGACTCCTTTAGTCTTGGGCTTCCCCTTTGGCTTGGGCTTTGCCTTGGTCTAGGCTAAGGCAGCCCTTGTTTGAGACCGTATGCATGGTCCCTCTGTTGTGTCACCCACAAGACCTAAGTCTCTGAGATCATTCCCCAGCAGGACCTTACCTGGGACTTGACTCTGTATGCTCACTGGAATCCTGACCACTGTACCATTGATAGTTAGATTTACAGGCATTACTGGGAACCTAAGAGGGGGGCCATCAGCTAACTTGGTGGGCACCAGGGGTACTCTGGCAAGCTCCTCTGGGTTTAGCAAAGTGGAATCCAACACAGTTCTGGTGGCCCCACTATCCCTAAGGGCAGGAGAATCGGCACCATTGATTAGCATACTGTCCTTAAAGTAGTGCTTGGTGTTATCTGGAATGCTAGCATAAGCCTCTGAGACATTAGGCTTTCAGGAATCCAGGGAAACTGGAATTCCACAGATCTGCTTCTTCAGTTCAGGATACTTGGCTCCTTTACTAAGTTTGGTGTGACTCAGAAGATTAAGCTCGAGTAGGTTTAGAGTGCCTTCCCTTATCCAAAATCTCCATTGCGCCAAAAAGAAGGGAAACCAATGGGAGATCTGCTCACATTCAACCATTCCATACGTGGACCAATCATGGACCACGGTGGTCCCAGTCATCCCAGCACACCAGACATCCTGGCACCCAGGATGTATATTGGAACTAGACAGTCCAGCCCACATCCTGGGCGCACACACACAGACCCTACATGACCAAACAAGGAGTTTCCCAGGGCTGCTCGATGTGGGGAAGGCAAAGGGACAAAGTGGCCTAAGGACAGAACAAGGGACTTCAAGGCAGGGCCATTTTAGGCACTGGCCACTGTCCTGGGCCAAACGCGGTTTGGACCATTCAAAAGAGTCAAACATGCTTGAAAAGTAACAGCTACCACCAGCTCCATCTGGGCACACTTGTACATTCACCAAAAATCCTTTGACGGTCATGTGGGGAATGATCTCAGAGACTTATGTCTTGTAAGTGGTTTAAACGCAACACTCCAACTAAGTCAATGCCTAGCGTGAGATGCCCAGCTGGAACCCTTAATTATATATTTTTATGTCAAAAGTTCTTTTATTTCTGAACGATGTACCCTTATATCACGCCCCTCTCTTTGAATCCCCCTGGTCTCACTGAACCAAGAAGAAGGTTGTTTTACAAAGTCAAAAGATTTATTTGAGGGATTTGAACAATATATATATCACACTTTTATGAATTATGAACAATATCTGGATATCACACTATTACTATTTATACATTGATCAGCGTTGGGTAATATTACAGTCAACAATCTCTTTAATCAATAGGAGTATGAATGAGAAGAATAATGTAGCATAGGATAAAACTTAGCGTGGGTGCAATGAAATGCAATGATATGAGATTAATGCAGCACAGAAATAAAACTGGATATGAATTCAATCAGATGCAATATAATCACTCTTTCCCTCTGAAACTACTCAATTCCCCCCCTAATATGCAGTATGAAGAGATGGAATGAGGGCACACAGGATTCAGGAATATACAATCAACAATGCAGTTTCAATCCCAATTCCCCCAGCAAGTTTAGAGAACAGGAATGATTTTAAAACAGGTCAAATGCTTTTGAATGTGATTTTGTAATGACTGGGAAAATGCTAAAAATTACTTTAATTCGCTAAATGGGATTCAAAAGTAGTGGGAGCTGCTTTGGATAGGTTCAGGTACACACTAGGAATGAGGTTTGAATGACTGGCAGATTGGAAATTGAATTCAGAGGTTGAATGTAAGAAATAGCTGTTTATATGGAATGAAATTGAGCCAAATGCAGAATTGTGGCAAACTTTTCAGCACGCTAGAAATGCGATTACAGAAAAACTATAAGGAGTTGGAATGCAGTTCTTAGTTCGTTTGACAGCTGAGGATGTTAGCGTCAATTTGACAAATTTGGTTCCTAGCATGTACGGTTCAGAAGTTATGAAGGTTTTAGTAAAGGTCGATTTTTCTCAAAAAGAGTCAAGATTTCAAATGGGAGATGCGCTTTTGAATTACAAACAGGATCTTTACACTAGAGAGTCTATGAAGCCACAAGCTACTTGACAGTGCACCCACCAGCCCAGTGGTGCCACCGGTTGATTGGGCCTGCCGAGACACTTGCCTTTCTTCAAAAATATTATATTAGCGCAAAGATGATTTATCACTATGTAACCATGAAGACCTCCAGTACTTCAGGTAGGTTCTTAGTCTCTTTATTGTCCTTGTCCTGTACTCCTCCGCAAGACACGGGGATGGTAGGGGACACAAGATAACAAGGGAAACACCAGGCTCACCCCCACACCCATCTTCTCTGCTCAAAGCGTTCTCTCTCTCTCACCAACCATCAACCAGCAGAACACTTCCACCCAAACATTCCACTAGCAGATGACCTCACACACATTGCTACAGACAGCTACTCTGTAAGCCAGATTACTACACCTCTCCCTCCGTAGGGAAACACAAAGAATGACTAAGGTAATATGACCAGCACCAAACCTTAAACATCCAACACAATACAGTACCAGAAGTTCCGCAACACAGCGGCCGCCTATGCACAGAACCCCTGGCAACTTCACTTAATAGGAACCACACAAAAGGAAACCATTCACAGGACAGACCCGGACTCAGTAGAAAATGCCAACGGCACGCAACCAGAAAACACAACTCACCAATCCCTCGGTCAACACCTCGAGGCCTCAAAAATAATAAACATAGCACTTACGCCTGTCCTGAGCTGCCCCTCAGGACCTAGGGCTGCCATCCATAGCCACTATTGTTAGACAACTCTAATACCACTACTCAACCAATTTACCCTTCTTCGCACAAAACACCTTCCCCTCCAGTCTGCCACCCCAAAGTATCAGAGCTGCCACCCCAAAGCAAACCAAACCACCCCCAAAGGAAGCAACAACAAATGCCCACAGCAACCGAGGGACCCACGCAGCACAACCCTGACCGCAGTATAAAAAAGAACCGCATCCAATACTGCTCCACTACCACTGGAGGTCTTCATTGTTACACTAACGATGAGGATGGGATGGTTGGTGGATTACCTTGTCAATGGCACTGCTGGGGGGGTGCAGCACTCCTGGAACACCGCCCCCGTGAGATCCCCCCACACCCAGGCCGGTCCGTGTCATCTGGCCGCCTTGTATGTTCGTTGCCCCTCACGTAATCGAGGGCCAGCCTGCTTGTAGTGGTGCCTGCGGAGTCTGTAAGGGTAAATGGCTCCAAGCCATGCTGAAGGCAGTCCTGAAGGCTGTTTGGCATACTTTGCCCCATCGGAAAGCGGATCTGTGCCGGCCGTGCTCCCAGTCAGGTGGGGGTCGGAGTGCGGCGGCAGCTTTACACTGGATGGTCCGGGTGCGCTGCATTTCGTGGTCCCGCCGTAGGTAGGGGATCTGTGCCTCCTTTTTCAGCCAGTAGGAGGTGAACGCGGCAGCGGCGGAAAAAGGAAAAAGTGTCCGCCTCATCAATTTTCCTCCATCCATGGTGTGCAGGATGTCCGGAGCCCCTCTGGACATGGGGCGCACAGTTGTTTCAGCGGTGTAGCAGACGGCGCCATCAGCGTTGTCATGGGGGATCTTTCCCATGCGTTGCCGGCGTAGAGGTGCCTGCCATCATCGGAGAGGACATTTTTAGCAGACTACTGCGGTGCCCAGGTGGAAACAGTGCCGGTGCTCTAGGGCATCTCCACTGTGTTGTCTAGTGGGATTCCCCTGCTGTTGCCGTGAGCCTGAATGGAGCTTGGAAGCAGCTCCTCTACATGTTGTTCAGACAGCAAATCCACGCCTATTGGTGACGTCATGGCCGGAGAGGCGTTCCTAGCCATTCACGTGATCGGAAGACTGTTGGTTTTTTCCACGGGCGGCTCAACGCTCGTACTGCTGTACGAGGATGTCAACAGGACACGTCCGTGGGATGCCATGGTGTAGCTGACATCCGTAAGCGAGTTCCACTTTTGTTTATAAATGTGGCCATTATAGAGGGACTTGCAGGAAATCACAGAGTGGTCGTGTGCAGCTTTGTTGTGGCCTTTCGTGGGAAATAGAGCCTTTGTATATGGGTTTAGGTTTCCTTTACAACTCCCAGGTGAGGGGGAGGAGGCTTGTATTGTAATTTATATTGCAAATGCAAATGTTCAGTGTTTCATCTTAGGGGTGGAATTTCGTTTCAGGGTAATGTTAACCCCAAGGAGTGTGGATTGGGGTGTGAACTTATTTATGGAAGAAAATACGAAATGCATTAATGTGACCTTTGTCATGCGGAACACTGACTTTCATGCAACAGTGACATTGCTTGATGCCCACGAGTTTGTGCCGGTTTTGCATCTGTGGGTTGTGCAGGTGTATTGTGCAATCTTTTCAACCTTGAACATGTGCTGTTCATGATGTCTGCTTTCAGCTTTCATGTTTATTATGCAATGTTATCGGAATGTCATGTTGTGCATGCTTAATGTTATCAGTGTTTGGGGAGTGAGTGCGATGTATGGGTGCATGCAAGTAGTTTGGCGCACCTGTGGTCACATCTTTTGTTACTGCATTTAGTTCTTAGTGCCTGGCACTAGTTGTGCTAGGGTAGGTCACTATGTCTGTGTGTGAGAGTGCGTGTTGAGCTAATTGACATTAGGAGTTGTTGTTTTCCATGGTGCCCGGTTTTGATACTGGGGTCGGTCACTATGGCGTTGTGGTCATGGGTTTGGATTTATCCCCATGTGTGTGTAGAGTGCTTGGTGTGTTGTTCTCATTCTGTGTTCTGTTTGAAGTGCCTAGTCTAGTGCTGGAGCAGGACTCTGTGTTTTGTGGTGTATTTCGGTAAATGTTTATCTGTGGTTTCATAGTGCCTGGTTTGGTCCCCGATTAGGTCGCTATGTTGTTTTTGGTCCCAAGGTTGGGCGCTATGTTGTTTAGTGGTCCCAGTTGTGCATTATTCCTGAGTGAGTGGTTAGAGTTTATATGGTGGTTTGGTGTGGTGTTGTGGTCATTAGTGCCTGATGTGTAATCAGGGTAGGTCACTATTGGCATTGGTGTTGTGTCCATTAGTGCCTGAGGGTATCAGGGTTGGTCTCTTTTGGCTTGGGTGTTGTTGTTCTCAGGGCAGTTGTTTATTGCAGTGTATTCATAGCGTACTTTAACTTCAGTTCTGGTCGTTATGCCTGAGTTGTGTGAATTTTTATGTCTTCCATAGTTTCTTTGTCTAAGGACCGAGGCAGGTCACTATGGGTTGGGGTTTATCTTTTCCAGTTTACATCCTGATTCCTAGTTTGGTAATCAGGTTGTCTTACTGGTGTCTTTTGAATGGTGTAATGTTTGAAAGAGGAATGGCCAACTGTTTTGTGGTAGTGGAGCAGTATTGAATGCAGTTCTTCTTTATACTGTGGTCAGGGTTGTGCTGCGTGGGCCCCTCGGTTGCTGTTGGGCATTTGTTGTTGCTTCCTTTGGGGACGGTTTGGTTTGTGCTCAGAGGGGCAGGTCTGATACTTCGCGGTGGCAGACCTGAGTGGAAGGTGTTTTGTGCGATGAAGGGTAATTTGGTTAGGTAGTGGTATTAGAGTTGTCTAACAATAGTGGCTAGGGGTGGCAGCCCTAGGTCCTGAGGGGCAGCTCAGGACAGGCGTAAGTGCTCTGTTTATTATTTTTGAGGCCTTGAGGTGTTGACCGAGGGAATGGTGAGTTGTGTTTTCCGGTTGCGTGCCGTTGGCATTTTCTACTGAGTTCGGGTCTGTCCTGTGAATGGTTTCCTTTTGTGTGGTTCCTTTTAAGTGAAGTTGCCAGGGGTTATGTGCATAGGCGGCCGCTGTGTTGCAGAATTTCAGGTACTGTGTTGTGTCGGATGTTTAAGGTTTGGTGCTGGTCACGGTACCTTAGTAATTCTTTGTGTTTCCCTAGGTAGGGAGAGGTGTAGTAGTCTGGCTTACAGAGTAGCTGTCTGTAGCAGTGTGTGTGAGGTTATCTGCTAGTGGAATGTTTGGGTGGAAGTGTTCTGCTGGGTGACAGTTGGTGGAGAGAGAAAAAAATGTGAGCAGAGAAGATGGGTGTGGGGGTGAGCCCGGTGTTTCCCTTGTTATCTTGTGTCCCCTACCATCCCTGTGTCTTGTGGAGGAGTACAGGACAAGGACAATAAAGAGAATAAGAACCTACCTGAAGTACTGGAGGTCTTCATTGTTACACCAGCGACGAGGATGGGATGGTAGGTGGATTGCCTTGTCAATTGCGCTGCTGGGGGGGAGTGCAGCACTCCTGGAACACCGCCCCTGTGAGGTCCCCCCACACCAAGGGCGGTCCGTGTTGTCTGGCCGCCTTGTATGTTCGTTGCCCCTCACGTGATCAAGGGCCAGCCTGTTTGCAGTGGTGCCTGCGGAGTCTGTAAGGGTAAATGGCTCCACGCCACGCTGAATGCAGTACTGAAGGCTGTTTAGCCTACTTTGCCTCATCGGAAAGCGGATCTGTGCCGGCCGCGCTCACAGTTAGGTGGGAGTCGGAGTGTGGCGGCAGCACTACACTGGAAGGTCTGGGTGCACTGCAGCTCGTGGTCCTGCGGTGGGTAGGGGATCCGTGCCTCCTTTTTCAGCCAGTAGGAGGTCAACGCGGCGGCGGCGGAAAAAGGGAAAAGTGTCCGCCTCATCCATTTTCCTCCATCCATGGCGTGCAGGATGTCCGGAGCCCCTCTGGACATGGGGCGCACCGTTGTTTCGGCGGTGTAGCAGACGGCGCCATCAGCGTTGTCAGGGGGGATCTTTCCCATGCGTTGCCGGCATTGGGATGCCTGCCGTCGTCGGAGAGGGCATTTTTAGCAGACAACCGCGATGCCCAGGTGGAGAGAGTGCCGGTGCTTTAGGGCATCTCCACTGTGTTGTCTAGCGGGATTCCCCTGCTGTTGCCGTGAGCCTGAATCGAGCTTGGAAGCAGATCCTCTAAATGATGAACAGACAACAATTCCAAGCCTACTGGTGACATCACGGCCGGAGAGGCGTTCCTAGCCATTCACGTGATTGGAAGGCTGTTGGTGTTTTCCACGGGCGGCTCCACGCTCGTACTGCTGTACGTGGATGTCAACAGGACGCGTCCGTGGTATGGCATGTGTAGCTGACGTCCGGAAGAGAGTTCCACTTTTGTTTATAAATGTGGCCATTACGAAAGGACTTGCAGGAAATCACAGAGTGGTCATGTGCAGCCAAGGGACATTCTACCAGGTTAGTGTTATGAGCCGTATGAGTGGGTATGATTGAGTATATGTTGTGGCCCATGTTAAAGGGTTAGGTGCTTGGTGTCCCCATTTTAGGTCCCGGATTAGAATAAGGGTGTGTTACTGAAGGCCGTTGTTAGTCCCCTGTGGTGTCCTTTGTTGTGGCCTTTCGTGGGAAATAGAGCCTTTGTATATGGGTTTAGGTTTCCTTTACAACTCCCAGGTGAGGGGTAGGAGGTTTGTAATGTAATTTATATTGCAAATGCAAATGTTCAGTGACATTGCTGTGTTTCATGTTAGGTGTGGAATTTCGTTTCAGGGTAATGTTAACCCCAAGGAGTGTGGATTGGGGTGTGAACTTATTTATGGAAGAAAATACGAAATGCATTAATGTGACCTTTGTCATGCGGAACACTGACTTTCATGTAACAGTGACATTGCTTGATGCCCACGAGTTCGTGCCGGTTTTGCATCTGTGGGTTGTGCGGGGGGAAGGGGTTGGTCATCACCCAATTTATTCACGTGTATTATGCAATGTTTTCAACCTTGAACATGTGCTGTTCATGATGTCTGCTTTCAACTTTCATGTTTATTATGCAATGTTATCGGAATGTCATGTTGTGATGTGCCAGTGTTTCCTGCTTTGTACATGACTAATAAAACCACATAACTTACCTGCTGGCTTAGGTGTGTTGATGACAATACAACATTGTTACACTGGCGACGAGGATGGGATCCTGTCGTGGAGGGGACAGCAGATGATCAGGACACCACCCTCCAAGTGTCCATGTCCTTGGAGCAGCCAGCAGTGCAGCTTTGCAGGTCTGGACCAAAGTTGCAGCCCAGCAAGCCGGGTAGTGCTGGAGGAAGGAGTCTCCTTTTTGGTGGGAGCCGGGGCCCTGGAGGTGTAGGGTCCTTAAATTCAACTTGAGAGAGGAGTTTGTGTGTCAACAGAGCAGCTCTGGAGTCTAGACAGGAGTTTGCAGTTCAACAAGCCATGTGAGCGGGAGTTTGGACGGTCTGGAGCACCCTTTGGTGTTCCCTTATAGCCTGTAACGGGGGCTTGGAAGCCCAGTTGCCCCCGGGTCCAGTTGCCATGTGTCGTAGCATCTAAGGAGGCTGTTGTTGCGAGTGCCGGGTGTCTTGCTAGCTGATGGAGCCTGTGGTCGCAAGGATCTGGCGGCAGAATTCTTCTGTGGCTTTGGCTGAGCATTGCACTAAGTGAACTTTCCTAGTTTCGACTGGAGGCCGGGTGGTCCAGCCGGAGCTAGGCGTACTGCGTTCGCCAGTGTAAATAGGAGCCTGCATGGAGGAGTTGGCAAGCAGTGTGGCCAGTGGCAAGCAGTGTGGCCAGTGTTTATCCATCTGGAGGCTGGTAGGTTCCGCCGTCGTGTTGGCGTGTGCCTGAGTGCAGGGTCGCCGGAGAGGTGCAGGGAACGATACGATCTCTCTGGTGCTGCATTAATAATGATGACGTCGAGGGGGCGTTGCCATACGTTCCTATGTTCCGATCACAGAGAATGGAACATAATGGTGTGCGTGACATTGTGGACGCGCGTATTGCGGTCCGACGTGAGTTCCTTCATCCAGGAAATGGAACTCGATGTTCAACGTCCTTTCCACTAAAGTGCAGTTCGGCTGTCCGGGTGTTGGTGGTCTGCGGGGAGTGGACTCCGTTTAAGGTACTCTTGCTGGTGGTGAAAGAGGCAGGTTGCCAAGGTCTGGAGTATTCCCTTGTGCAGGTGGTGAGGACAATGTTGCGGACAGTGGTTTCGTCTGCAGTGACTCTTGGGAAGAACTGCGTTGAAATTTTTCTATATTGACGGCTAAGAGCAGGGAGGACCATTACGGGATATAGTAATGCTATCATGTAGCCGTTGGGTCAGTGTGCGTGAATTGTATTTGTGTTGTGGCCCCTGTGTCAGAAACTGTTTCTGTGTTTGGCCGGTATGGTGTGAATATGGATGTGAATGTCCATGTTGTGGCCTCTTTTATTCAACGTTTATTGTTAAATTATTATAATGTCTGTGTGTATTAACGTGTTTTTCTTGCAGGAGGGGTTCAGAATTGTTTGATTACAATGTTGTGTCTATTAACATATTTGCTTACAGGAGGAGTTCGGAAATGGCATCGGGAGATGTGTTATTATGAAGTAATGGAGACATTTGATTTTATTGTTATCTCTATTGAACGGACCGTTTCCGTTCAGGAATTTGTGCGAGATCTGACTAATATACATGGCGTCCTTGGTTTGCGTTTGAACTTGCCTGGGCAGTTTTCTTTTGCCAGTCACATTTTGTTGACAATTTTGCTGACTATAAGTTTTCAACCGAAGAAATTTTCTGCAATATGGCACACGCCAGCGTGTGAAGACTCCAGCAATATTATGGTGTTTTTATGTCTTTTGAACATTTGCCATGGAGTTAAGAGCTCCAGTGATATGTAGGTTGTGTTGTGTGCCGTTTGTTGAGGGTACTAGTGCGCATGTTGGTTAATCCTAGTCTTCAAACGTGACCCACACCACTCACAAATAATCATGAGAAATCCATGCAGCAAACACCCATACCATTACCTGAAGTAGCTAAACAGAAATGAATTTGCTTAAAACAAGACGTCAATGTCACCTCCTATGTATCTACAAATCCTCAAAGTGTAACCATCCACTCTTAAAACACAAAATACCAGTGGCGCAAAACACAAGGATAATATCACAAAAGGATACTTAAGTCCCTTCTCCTTGAATCCTTAGAAGATAACCCGTCATCATGTCAGTGGTCTGTCCATCAGATTTTAGACAACCAAACAGCACCTCGGCCCCTGCACCGTTCCTCCTTCGGTGGGGAGAATGATAGAGCTCCAAGTCTGCGTTGCATTTACAATACATAGACTTATTCCCTCTCCATGCCGCTGAGAATGCATAAGTAGTACTGCAATGGGGCATTGCATACTTTCCCTTCGCTGGGTAGTCCGCTACCTGAACATCCCGCCACAGTACAACACAGTCTACACTCGACTTCTGTGTGCCGTACTATTCCTCAATGAACGTTATGCTGCGTCCTGAACATGCAGCCTCACGCATTTGGGTTCCTTACTCGGAAATCCCCATCATTTTTCACCCTTGCCGCGATACAGCCGCATTGTTTAAGCCTCCCGATTCTTGCAACTCCTGAATGTTCGGCTTGTTTAAACCTCGCAAGCAACGATTCCTGCATCTCCTGAGCATTCGGTTCATTCGCCAACTGCTTTCACTTCCATACTGACGTCGTCATTCCCTTGCCAGACACAGGGTAGTGAAGATCTCTGCTCACCCAACAGTCACTGTCTCTGGCATCTACTGACTCTGCTTTATGCGCCATGATCGCTTTACGCTTTACCAGTACAAAGGACACATCCCTTCACCCTGGCTTCATTTACTTTCATTTTCTTCATCATGGGGAGCTTTCCCTTGGTTTGCCTTGCCCCTTGTTTTACCTGCTGTGACATATGATTACACCTAATGGGACAGCTCTGCTCTTCCTTTATGGGCAAACCTCCCACTTGACATTGAAAGCAACTACTTCCCACTTCACTTAACCCGGACAGCATCACTTTTCTCGCTATGGGCCAGCTGCTCTCTACATCCTATGCAGCGTGACTTCTCATTTCATTAGTGGGAAACAGCTTCCTTTCATCTTCTGGCCCAGCTCCCTCTCCAGCCCCTGGGACTCAGCTCTCCCTCCAGATCATGAGCTGCTGGTCCCTCATGCTACGGGGCCTATGAGGTCTCCCCCTTTGGCGCCCTGGGTGATGGGTCTTACTTGTATTGGGGGCAGTATTGTCCTTCTTCTTGTTCTTTCCTTTCCTGCTACAGACAACTACTCTGTAAGCCAGATTACTACACTTCTCCTCCCCTAGGAAACACATAAACCAGATTACTACACCTCTCCCTCCCTAGGGAAACACAAAGAATGACTAAGGTAACGTGACCAGCACCAAACCTTAAACATCCAACACAACACAGTACCAGAAATTCCGCAACACAGTGGCCGCCTATGCACAGAACCCCTGGCAACTTCACTTAATAGGAACCACACAAAAGGAAACCATTCACAAGACAGACCGGGACTCAGTAGAAAATGCCAATGGCACACAACCGGAAAACACAACTCACCAATCCCTCGGTCAACACCTTGAGGCCTCAAAAATAATAAACAGAGCACTTACACCTTTCCTGAGCTGCTCCTCAGGACCTAGGGCTGCCACCCCTAGCCACTATTGTTACACAACTCTAATACCACTACCTAACCAATTTACCCTTCTTCGCACAAAACACCTTCCACTCCGGTCTGCCACCCCAAAGTATCAGAGGTGCCCCTCCGAGCACAAACCAAACCGCCCCCAAAGGAAGCAACAACAAATGCCCAACAGCAACCGAGGAACCCACGCAGCACAACCCTGACCGCTGTATAAAGAAGAACCGCATCCAATACTGCTCCACTACCACAAAACCGGGGCCATTCCTCTTTCAAACATTACATCATTCAAAAAACACCAGTAAGACAACCTGATTACCAAACTAGGAATCATGAGGTAAACTGGAAAAGATAAACCCCAACCCATAGTGACCTGCCTCGGTCCTTAGACCAAGCAACTATGGAAGACATAAAAATTCACACAACTCAGGCATAGCGACCAGAACTGAAGTTAAAGCACGCTATGAATACACTGCAGCAAACAACTGCCCCGAGAACAACACCCACGCCAAAAGTGACGACCAACCCTTATACCCTCAGGCACTAATAGCCACAACGCCAATGCCAATAGTGACCTACCCTGATTACACATCAGGCACTAATGACCACAACACCACACCAAACCACCATATAAACTCTAACCACTCACTCAGGAATAATGCACAACTGGGACCACTAAACAACATAGCACCCAACCCTGCGACCAAAAACAACATAGCGACCTAACCTGGGACCAAACCAGGCACTATGAAACCACAGATAAACATTTCCCGAGATACACCACAAAACACAGAGTCATGCCCCGGCACTAGACCAGGCACTACAAACAGAACACAGAATGAGAAAAACACACCAAGCACTCTACACACACACCTGGGGATAAATCCAGACCCATGACCACAACGCCATAGTGACCTACCCCAGTATCAAAACCGGGCACCATGGAAAACAACAACTCCTTATGTCAATTAGATCAACACGCACTCTCACACACAGACATAGTGACCTACCCTAGTACAACTAGTGCCAGGCACTAAGAACTAAATGCAGTAACAAAAGATGTGACCACAGGTGCGCCAAACTACTTGCATGCACCCATATACGGCACTCACACCCCAAACACTGATAACATTAAGCATGCACAACATGACATTCCGATAACATTGCATAATAAACATGAAAGTTGAAAGCAAACATCATGAACCGCACATGTTCAAGGTTGAAATCATTGCATAATACACGTGAATAAATTGGATGATGACCCCACCACCCCCGCACAACCCACAGATGCAAAACCGTCATGAACTCGTGGGCATCGAGCAATGTCACTGTTGCATGAAAGTCAGTGTTCCTCATGAGAAAGGTCACATTAATGCATTTCGTATTTTCTTCCATAAATAAGTTCACACCCCAATCCACACTCCTTGGGGTTAACATTACCCTGAAAAGAAATTCCACCCCTAAGATGAAACACAGCAATGTCACTGAACATTTGCATTTGCAATATAAATTACATTACAAACCTCCTCCCCCTCACCTGGGAGTTGTAAAGGAAACCTAAACCCATATACAAAGGCTCTATTTCCCACGAAAGGCCACAACAAAGGACACCACAGAGGACTAACAACAGCCTTCAATAATACACCCTTATTCTAATCCGGGACCTAAAATGGGGACACCAAGCACCTAACCCTCTAAAATGGGCCACAACATATACTCAATCATACGCACTCATACGGCCCATAACACTAACCTGGTAGAATGTCCTTTGGCTGCACACGACCACTCTGTGATTTCCTGCAAGTCCCTTCGTAATGGCCACATTTATAAACAAAAGTGGAACTCGCTTCCCGACGTCAGCTACACCATGGCATCCCATGGACGCATCCTGTTGACATCCTCGTACAGCAGTACGAGCGTGGAGCCGCCCATGGAAAACACCAACAGCCTTTCGATCACGTGAACGGCTCGGAACGCCTCTCCGGCCGTGACGTCACCAGTAGGCTTGGATTTGCTGTCTGAACAACTTGTAGAGGAGCTGCTTCCAAGCTCCATTCAGGCTCACGGCAACAGCAGGGGAATCCCACCAGACAATACAGTGGAGATGCCCTAAAGCACCGGCACTCTCTCCACCTGGGCACCGCGGTCTTCTGCTAAAAATGCCCTCTCTGACGATGGCAGGCACCCCTACACCGGCAACGCATGGGAAAGATCCCCCCTGACAACGCTGATGGCGCCTTCTGCTACACCGCCGAAACAACGGTGCGCCCCATGTCCAGAGGGGCTCTGGACATCCTGCACGCCATGGATGGAGGAAAATGGATGAGGCGGACACTTTTCCCTTTATCCGCTGCCACCGCGTTCACCTCCCACTGGCTGAAAAAGGAGGCACAGATCTCCTACCCACGGTGTGACCATGAACTGCAGCGCACCCGGACCTTCCAGTGTAGAGTTGCTGCTGCACTCCGACCCCCACCTGACTGGGAGTGCGGCCGGCACAGATCCGCTTTCCGATGGGGCAAAGTAGGCTAACCAGCCTTCAGGACTGCATTCAGCATGGCGTGGAGCCATTTACCCTTACAGACTCCGCAGGAACCACTGCAAACTGGCTGGCCCTCGATCACGAGAGGGGCAACGAACATACAAGGCGGCCAAACAACACGGAATGGCCTGGGTGTGGGGGGACTTTACGGGGGCGCTGCACCCCCCACCCAGCAGCGCCATTGCCAAGGCAATCCACCTACCATCCCATCCTCATCGCCAGTGTAACAATGAAGACCTCCAGTACTTCAGGTAGGTTCTTAGTCTCTTTATTGTCCTTGTCCTGTACTCCTCCACAAGACACAGAATGGTAGGGGACACAAGATAACAAGGGAAACACCAGGCTCACCCCGACACCCATCTTCTCTGCTCACAGCTTTCTCTCTCTCTCTCACCAACCGTCACCCAGCAGAACACTTCCACCCAAACATTCCACTAGCAGATGACCTCACACACACTGCTACAGACAGCTACTCTGTAGCCAGATTACTACACACTACAATTATCACAGAATTATATGGATGAGAGAAGGATTCAGGATGGACAAAATAGATTCTACAATGCAGTTCTGGATATGTTGGAATGTTTTGGGTAGGATTACCTAAAACTAAGAGATTGGCTATGGACAGTTCTATGCTAAATACTCACAACTATGGGTTTGGAATGGGTCCGTCAAGATCTGGTCAAAGGTTTGGACTTTAATTCGCTCGCCACTGGACAGGATTCAGGCGCTTGGTTCTGCACTTCAGCAAGGCACTCTGGTCTCTGCGCGGCCTCTTGGACTGGATCTGGCGGGTTGGTTCTGGGTTACAGCTCTGCTCTACCGGTTTGGATCTCTGGGTTCTATCAAGGGTTCTTGGCCAGAAGCAGCAAAACAGCTCAGCCAGGCTGTTGAATTTCTTGTGCCCCTTGGAAGTTTGTGGTTCAAAGATTTTGCAAGATTTTAAGAGCCAGCTGAGAACGGTTCAGCTTTTTGGATTGGGCCTTCTGCTTCAGGGTTCTGGAGTCTGGATCTGGGTTCTGGAGTCTGGATCTGGATTCTTCCTGCAGGGCGCTTCAGCAGTAGATCAGTTGCTGAGTGAATGTGTGTGTCTCTGGGCCCTCAGCAGTCCCTATTTATGTATTTCCCAAGGGGTGGCTGATTGTACTATGCCCAACCCTCTAAGAATCTGTTAGGTCAGAGAATTTCCGCTCCCCTGATTTGAGAAGCAACCAGAGTGTCATGATGTTTCATGATATGTCATAGTGACACTGTGTTTATGGTCCAGAGAAAAACCCTCCCCTTTGTTTCTGTAGAGAAAATCTATTTTTCATATAAAACATATTTCCAATATCAACAACTTGTTAATAATACATATTTACATTACAGATTAAATAAGGCACATATCTGTCAAAGTCTCATCTTCCTAAGAGTTTTGGTTCACAAATGACAGTTTTTCGCGCTTTTGGTTGGTTACCCATTGTCGTATCTGTACACATTTTTCCACATACATGCACATATCATCTAGGCATACTCCTGTAAATGTTCATATTCCTAGCATAATCACAATAGCTACAATATCAACATTTTTGTGGTTCGGTCTCTGAGTATCGCACAGATTCCAGAGTAGTTTTAAACTGTGAACAACATTTTCATTTTAATAACCTCTAAATTCCATATTTTTACCAGTCGACACAATTTTCTATAAGTCTTTTTTCTCAAACATATAGTTTCTTCAGTTCCAAATCCACATTTTCAGTCTAGCCCTGCCTCCAAGGCTTGGCTGAGCCAGAGATGCAACCTGAGCTTGTCCCTGCCGGCAGCTGGTTTCTATTGACGCTCCAAATTAGCATTCCCTTTCAGCTCAAGAAGCCCATTGTCTCTTTACCAGAGCAGCAGAGCAAATCCCCTCCTCCTCTCATTAGCATCCAAATGAGATTTCCTGTCCTTTTGGTGGGAAGGAGAAGGGTGGTGTGTTCCTCAGTGGGGGAAACCTCTTTGAAGTTTAGCTGAATCAGGTTACCTTACAGTAAATTGTGACATTGTTCTTTGTGAAAATTAAATTTACAAATTTAAAAACGAGCAAACATATCTTCAATTCCAGTCTTTTTCAACATAGAAATTAAATAATAGCAACCTCTATTGCATTTGATGGCAAGTCTCTTCTTTCACCACACTTTGATTTTAATGTACCAGTTTAAAAGACAGGTTAAGTAATCGCCAGCTTCTGACACAAGCGAGCAGCGGTACTTCGCCCATTTTTAACATATTTTTCCAAGCAAGCATCTTTAAATGTGGATTTTCTGCTGATAAATGTACTTCTCCTAACATTGTACTTAGGTGGATTCTTGAAGTAAAGTGATGTTTAACACCCAACAAGGAGGTTGGATCTTTTGTGAGGTTTGGGAACCATAATTTTTGCAAATTTAACAGCCAAGAAAAAATGGATTTTCAAGCAGCTCTGTGTGTTAATCCACTGTATATTTCAGTAATTAAAGCTGTTGTAGTACAAATTTAGGTAAGAATCCACAAACAGCTCACCTTGGCAATCGATGACTCCAACTGGGAGAACCAAAGCAGATGGGAAGATTTCCCAGTGACAGCCCTGGCCACTCAGCCCAGGGTAAAGTGACCCAGGTGAGAGGGCAGGACTCCCAGGGAAACCCTCAATGGGAAGAAAACCCTGGACGAAATCCCGCTTGTGCAGATCAGGCTGATGGTAGAAAGTTGGATGTCTCCGAAAGGAACCCCCAGGAATCACATAAGACACCTTGTCTGCAGTTATGAGAAGGGAAGAAATTGGGAGCAGGTTAAGGGAGAGCCCAAGGACAGAAAAGGAAAGAGAGGTCAATGGAAATCCTCTTACCCGAAAAGGACTGAGGGAAGAGTACGAGAGTTCGAATCTGGAACCTGGTTGAGCAGGAAAGCTTCGGGAGAATCTGGAAGGATAACGGGAGATGAGAACCAGGTAGAAATACACAAGGGAACCCTAGAGGATGGGAACTTACTCAGTTGGGAGACTGGCCATAACGGGAAATGAATGAGATTGATCTGCAAAGCTGACTGAGAACGAAGCTAGCGAAAGCTGAGGGAAGGATCTAAAGAGGGAAAGTAAACACAGGGTAAGTCGGAACCGCAAGCACAGAGGGAAATGCAAGCATGGAGAGAGAGGAGGATTCAGAAGCGAACTCACGGAGCGTCAAAGGCAGAAGCGACGCGAAGCACTGGCCGCTTCGTTTCCGGATAAAGGATCAAGTGATCGGTCGGCCGCACGTCAAAGGAGCGTGCAACAACTAGACCGCTACCAGCCGGTCGAGGAGAATCACAAGCTTCCAACTTGGAGGTGTTAGGAAACAAAGCGCCGCACAAGCGGGTCCGTGCCCATAGAGACCACTTGCGGCGATGTGTAACACTGTGTTTCTCTTGCAATGCAGCACTCCAAGTTTCTTTTTCCTCTGTGGGTAGCCAAATGATAGGTTTTGGCAGTGGTCTCCTGTGTTACCACTGACACAGGCAAAAGTTGATTGGCGGCCTATTTTTCAGGTTTTCCTGCACACTTCAGGGTGCTTTTTAGCGCGCATAATGCTTTCCGGTGGCCATTCTGATGTCCCTGATGCACACAGCGCACAGTAATGTTGCAGGGCATAGACTAGTGGGTTAAAACATCCCACAGTCTTGTGGGTGACACAACAGAGAGACCATGCACAAGGTCACAAACAAGGGCTGCCTTAGCCAAGATCAAGGCCAAGCCCAAGCCAAAGGGGAAACTCAAGGCTAAAGGAGTCAAGAAAGACAAGAGAGGGAAAGAAAACATTCCCCCTAACTCACCGAGCACTGAGGTGGAGGTAGTTGGCCAAACACCTGAACCTGATGAGGAAGAGGTTAGGATGAGGCTAAGATGGTCAGACAAAAGAAAACATTTGGGGGGTTCACAAATGGAGGGAAAATTACACAAAAATGGAAATCTTTCCGAACACAGGGGTGGGTGCCATTCTCACAATCTACAGTTTTCTGGGTGGGGGTTCTTGCGTTGAGTTGCTAGATTTGTGCAGGATGGCATACAATGACAATCCGGCACATGGTCGGTTGCTGGAGCATATAGGAGATCACTGCCTATCGTGTGAACACAACAATGCTGCCCTTTTGCAGCCCAAAGATATGTTCAATGGTGTTTCCTGTTCTGATGTGTACCACATTATATCTCCCGTCGGCAGCATTATGGGATTGCAATGTGTGGGTCATTATCCATGTCCTCTGAGAGTAAGCACTGTCACCTGTACATAAAAATATATTCAAAAAGTGACTGGCACAGGGAAATGCATAGCGTGGCTTAGCTATGCATGGCTAAGATCAACAACCTACTTAAGTTTCCCTGGCTCCCTACCTAAACCAATGTGCAGATCGGCACCCGTTAGAATCCTGGAATGTGGCTAGTAAAGATGTATGTGTTGTTCGCAGCTTAGATGAATCAAAACAACATAAAAGACATTTGGATTCATTGATAATGTTTATACCTACCAAGAAAGAAGACGATTCATTTCCTATGGAAGGGATATCATGACACTAGGCACAGAACTGCTCCATAGTATGGCAGAGTCATTATTGTACCCCACTTACAACAAATCAAGGATATGAGAATTGGAGGTTAATCCCTGCATTTGCCTTGAATGTTCTGGCAATTAAAACAGTTTCATTGGCATAGCTCAGCGCAGGAACAGGAAGTGCCCCACTAATGAAACGTCCAGCTGTTTCTTCCTAAACTCCTCCAGCAAGGAGTTGGTGTACCAGACAAGGGCGTCTCACACCTTTCTGACATACACCACTCCTGACACCACTCCAGACCAAAAAAAAACAAGTGCACTCTCCACTTAATCCAAACCGAACACAGACTTTCAGATTCCTAATGGAGAATTTACATGCACGAAGCAGACAGTCTCCCAAAACCTTGAGTGATTGAGTATGCCAAATGCAGAGGAGATGTCCATGAATGTCAGTGATATTGAGGATTTATGTAAATTGAAATAATTTGCAATGAACAAATAAAGGCTAATCACCTGTTACGTCGTTCCAATGCCCTTCCTGAAGCCACCCTCGTAGTCCTCGAACACATTCTCCTCCTGTACCCTGGACACAAGCCTTAAATGAATCAACTCCTCAAAAACGGAGAGGGGCTCATTATAGTATAATTTAGGAAAGGTTGCTGTCCCCATTCTTGTAAATCGGGTGAATCATGCCCTGGTACCAACTTAAAGAAATCAGCCCTGTAAACTAAATACAACTAAAAACTCTAGTAATTAGGGGCACCAAAGATTTCGCTTGGCCTTCAAAAAATCAAGGGGTGTAGCATCAGGTCAGCACTCTTCTGTGTTGCCTGTGACTGAAAAATGTTCTATACTACTTCAATTGTGCGTCTGCGCTCTGAAACATGTGTGTGTGAGTGCGATACAAATAAAATATCAATATCAATATCTTTTTTTTTTCACTCAACGAACATATTTCTTACAAAGTTTACACAGTCAGAAGAAAAAGAAAAGAAAAGGAAAAAACGAAAGAAGGGGAACAAATCCTAAAGGTCGACGGAGATCTTGGTGTTGAGCAAGCATCCTTCGATAGACAGTTCATTTTCAGAGTCTGACCTTACTTCGTATCAGTTTTTATGATTTATTGTTCAGTAGTTGCCAGAATTGTATGATCATAATTGTTAATTTCTTGTCCTTTGCACTCAGGATTAGCGCCCATCTTTCAGCTGAGTCTAGTGGGGTGGATGGAGCCAACCATCTTGCGCTGAGCAATGTTCTTTGTTCTTGGAGTGCAAAACACTCCATGATCAGATGATATAAAGTTTCTGGTTGCATGGAGTCTTCGCAGAATCGGCAACATGTTAGTTCATTGGATTTTTTTTGATGATTCCTAGGCACTGGCGGGTTGGCAAGAGATTGAGCCGTAGCCTCAGAAAGGTATCTCTAATCTTGCGGTCTGGCAATTGGCGGAGGTATGCCGGAAGTTGGTGATAAGTTCTATGATCAATATTGTGAGTCAGGGACAATTTGTAGGCAGCATTTATTGCAATGGTCCTCAACCAATCATTTATGTGCAGCTTGATTTTCGCTTTTTGGGGTTGGTTTACTAGCATCTCTAGTTGAATCTCCTCTTTTGCTAGTAGTGTGGTGCAATGTTGTTTCCAGCGTTTTCGGGCCTTCACTTTGGTTGCTAGCGATCGAGGACAGAATATAGCTATAGAAGGAATTTTAGTTTGCACATGAAGCTTTCTATATAGTGTCAACACCTTCCAGATTCTTATCGCTTCCAGGGAAAGTAGTCCAAGTTCATGGCGGATTCTGGTGGAGGGGAATGCTGCAGGCAAGGCTAGGATTTTTCTCCATATCAATCCTTCTAGTGTTATCCAGATGTCATTGGGGGCATTGAGCATCGTTTCTACTCCATAACTTAATATTGCTATAATTTTCTGGGTGTAAAACGTGACAACAGGTTTCAAGGAGTAAGCCCCATATTTCCTGTGGATTATCTTACCTTGACACGCCAGGCAGCAAGCCTTCTCTTTTATGTTCTCTATCCATGGAGCTTCCGTTTCAGATTGATTGATCTTCATACCTAGAAATTTGAATTCTGTTACCGCTTCAAGTTTGGTTCCATCTAGGTAAATCGACTGGGCATAGGTCCTTCCCTTTTGCGTAAGGCTCATCATTTTCCTTTTTCAAGATTTATTTTCAGGTCATTTGTTGAGTGTAGATCATGTGATGGTCAATTGCTCTTTGGAGGTCAATTTTCGTTTGGTCGAGGCAAACCAGATTGTCAGCAAATAGGATGTGAGCAACTTTGGACTGGTTGAGAATAGGCGGATTCCCAAGGATCATAGCTTGATTTTCTGGTAAGTCTGAGGTGTACAGATTGAAGAGGGTCGCTGCTAATGGGCATCCTTGTTTCAGACCATTTGTTGTTCTAATAGCAGATGTTAGATGGCCCTGTTGAGTTAGTCTTACTTTAATTGATTTATTTGTGTAAAGCACTATGATGGGTTGTAGTATATTCTCCGGGCAGTTCCATGCTTTTAATTTTTTCCAGAGTTTACCTCTGTTTATGGCATCAAAAGCGAGCTCTAGGTCAAAGAAGACCGCAAAGGCTGTTGTTTGCGCATGGACTGCTGTCAGCTTGAGAAGGTTTAATATGAGCAAATTAATGCTGGTCCCAGTGTTCTTGACGAAGCCCGTTTTTCTCGAGTCTAGTCGCCCCACGTCATTTGACCATTTTACCAGATCATGGAGGATCATTGATGCATACAGTTTGCCCAACGGGTCCAAAAGTGCTACGGGGATATAATTAATTGCCAGGTGTCTATCACCTCGTTTGTTTATGGGTATCATGATAGCCTTGTTCCATGATACCAGGATCATCTTATATTTTTCTATAGCTTTGAAGATTTCCAGGCATATTTTGGCCCAGCTTTCTGGATGGTCTTTCAAATGGGCGTTGGACAGCCCATCAGGCCCCGGGGCTCGGGATGGGTTCATCTTTTTTATTTGATGTAATATATCAGTATAGTCCCATGGCAATGTCCAATTTCTCAGGTAATTCACTTCTGGAGTCTCCTCAAATTTTTGGTAGAGGATGGTGAAATGGGTGATCCAAGTTAATTCAGAGACATTCTGGATAAGGGCAATCGGTTGAGAGATTTGATCATTCAGCAGAGACCATACATTTCTAGTGCTGGAATTCTTCAGAGCTTTAAGCACAGTTTCTGCATCGTTCTGGGCGAAGACATTTCTTATCGATTTTATCCAATTGGAATATTGTGGTTTCCTCTTTTTTATCATGTTGGATACATCAATGGAAGATTGTTTTCTTAACTGATGCAGATCTTAATTCAGTATTTTTTTTCTCAAGAGAGAGAGTTCGATGTTATAGGCATCGGTATGTATTTGCTGCTGGTTGTTACGGTTCTTTGTTGTGAATATAAATGGCTTTAGGGTCTCCGTATAATCCAGAATTTCCATTGATTGTCATAGTGAATGTTTGAATTGATCTGCCATAGCTGGGAGTTGAGCTCCTGGTATTTACAATCGGTTCATGACTCAGTTGAGCATAAGTTCTGGTAGTTCTATTCTCTCGTTGGGACACACCTTGTCATTCCATGTAATTGAAAGTATATTGTGGTCACTAAAACACGTGGGGTTGTTCATGTAGTTGATTATTTTTTTCGTGTGTCTTCCGATGTATAGGTGTAGTCTAAAATAGCTTCAGACACATTACCTTTCTATGTTGGTTTAGGAGGAAGGTTGTAAACCTTTAAGTGTGGATTCATTAAACAGGTGTAAGTCTTGTTTTGACATTTCCTTAGACCAGAGTTGGGCTTTAGAAGTTTTTTGGTGGGTTTCCCCGGGAACGCCCCTGATTGTCGTATAGGTGGACATTAAGATCATTGCATACAACAAATTCAGCTTTTGGATATTTGAGTCTCAGTTCATTGATGGTTGCGAAGATCGTGTCGATAAATGTTGAGGTTCCTGAGGCAATGGAGTTCCAATAGATGTTCACAATTATCAGTAGATTAGTGAGATCGTGGCCAAGTGTAGAGTGGCTATCACATTGGATCACAGTGAACTGAGACCAGGAATTCGGGTTCGTAGACTTTTTTATCTCATAGGCCCAATTTGCTTTAATTAAAGTAAGAAGGCCTGCAGCTGGTCTTCCTTTAGGTCTTCTTATTGCCGGGTTGATGTAAACAAGGTAGCCTTCACATGTTGGAGGTGTAGCGAGCCAGGTTTCTTGTAGACAAATGAAGTGGTAATTTTGAAGATTAGCATTCTCTAAGTGGAGCATGTGTCCCAACCCTCTGGTATTCCAAGAGCAAAGGGAAAGGGTTTCCAGGTCGTTCTGTTTTAGTTGTTATTCAATATCAATTCCTGGACCTAATGACCTTCCTAGTGTCTTTCGCTTCTGCAGCCGGCATATGGCTATTCCAAGCGTCATGTGCCCAATCTTTCTTTACCTTCTTACTGGCAGCTTTGAAAGCTATTTTATTAGCGGCTATCAGCTGTGTATTTTTTGGTAACAACTTCAAAATCTAGAGTAAGGTCGACCTTGCAACCCTACACGCAGGAGTAATCCACCTAAGCACCACCGTTTTTCTTTTATGTTTGGCAGCCTCATGGATTCTTGCAGAAATTGACCCGATTTCTTTATCAACTCCAAACAGGCACCCGAAAGATCCTGATCATGATGGTCTGTAGCTACGCAGCATTTGACCTCATGCACAGTTCTTGCAGTTAAATCATGCAGTACTTTTATAGCTTTTGCAGAAATAAAGTATTATACTACATCACACAGTACATTGTCAGGGTCCAGCGAGGCCCAGCACACCGCCCTCCCATTACCAGTTACAGCATCATCACTAGGATTACACTATATGTCAAGCAGGACGCCAGCTAAGCTCCTACCCTACTTTCTAGCCAGAGAAATAGGATTATGGTCGCTCGCAACAAATTCAGTAATTCTCATATCCACAACTCAGTTCCAATTCTTGTCTTTCATAATTAATTAAGTAGTAAATGAAAATAAACTGTTCCTATAAGTAACCCAACAAGGTTAGTTGTGAGGGTTCTACCTTTAATTGCCAGCATGGCCGCTCAATGTAAAACTGATGGAAGCGTAAGCCCTCAAAGTCACGGCAGTGATCTCTTAAAAGGGCTTCTGGGAACACCCAATCCGCTTACTGCTCTATTTCATGAACACCCACAGCTAGCATATTTCCTAATTAAAAATTAAAATATCAGCCAAACACAATACATTTGTCCCTACTTTGGGTACCTAAAGGGTTGGACAAACAGTCAGATATTAAATGTTTCAGAGGTTTCCAGTGCACTACCGGACTTCTTCCTAGAAACATATTAGAAATAGATCAAAAGCAAGTCAGCATTTTGTCAATTAAAAAATCTAAATGCTTCAACCTCCAGCAAATCCATCATAAATTCCTATATTCAGTACCACAGCAAGGTAGATGCATTGCTCACCAGACATCAGTCTTTACCTCTCTTAATATTTTTGACAGCTGGTTTAACAAAAAAAGGATAGGAGGGTTTTCCACCTATGTCTGTTCAAGAAATACAACATCAGGTGGTTTCAAAAACCGCAACAGGTCCAGTTGAGTGAATTTAGTCCCAATCCCAGTGTTGTTCCAAGTTAAAAATCGCACTGCTTGCTTTGTGTCCAATGAACCATTGGTAACCTCGGAACCGTACATGTCATATAAAACTGTTGCTATAACCAAACCACTTGTCCTTTGCTAAAGTCCACGTTAATCAGAGATGCCAACCCCGGCCCCCGGGGTTGGCATCTCTGATTACCACTTACTCTACTCGCTATGGATGGCTGACATGGTGCTGGAATTAAGGCAAAACCTTCGATGAAAGACTAATGGCAGAAGAAGTGTGGCTAGCCTCCACCACCCTTAACTCTGGAGCTACAAATGTCACCATGAACTACTTGTGTAAAGGCGCGTTATAAATGACATATCATATCATATATCATTCCCACTATGGGAGATCCGCCCACCTACGTTGTATTATAGCATCAGTCTACTCCCTCCAATCCCCTACTCACCCCTCCTGAATAAATACCCCTTGCCACCTACCTCAGTGGAGGGGAGAGGTGCATTGCACAACCAGGTCATTCCCGACCCCGGCATCGATTTTTAAGTAGTTATAGAAATGTTTTTCTTTTTTTTGTTTGTAACTGACACATGTGCACCCAACATCCACATGGGTGCTGGGAGACTTTCATACATTAATATTAGGAGCACCTTCACACACTAATGTAAGAAGGAAGCTGGCTACGAATTTAAAGCATGATCATGGAGTAAACTGGGATCAACAGAAACTCCATTGTAAACATCAGCACTCAAACCACCATGTGCCCCTCAGCACAACCCATTCTAGCATCAATGTCCACATGCACACCCACACCACCACACATGGGCCCTATCCACCATCTTGAGGTTCCTCATGGGTGCGCTGTGCATCATCAGCAGCTGGTTAAATCTCCCCAACACTCCCAGGTGTGCCTCAGTCGCAGTGCTCAAGTATGAGCCTAGCCCAAAAATGTTCCTGCTAATGTCTTTTCCTGTTTTGCCGATTCAATCCAAGCGGCTGGACATGCCTGCAAGCTCCTGTGTTATGTTGCGCCCGACCTCGGCCGCAGTGTCTTCCATTAGCCACTGCTTCTGCAGGAACCTGTGTAGCCACTCGTGTTGCTCCACCCCTGATGGTACTCAAGGCTGCAGTGGCGCAGCCTGAGGGTGGGCTCATAGGGAAGCAGTGGCTCTGGCTTAGGTACTTGGGCACAGCATCGGAGAGGCACTGTGTTGGGAGTGATGGTGGGGGAGGTGATGTGCGTGGAGTCTCCACTGCAAGTGTCCCCGTTGTATAACTCAGCCTGTGTGAGGAGCATGTTATCCTCTTGCAGCACCTCTGACATTGCCTCCTCTGCAGGCAGAGTGTTTCAGAAGCCCATACACATGTCTGCTGCTGGCGATTCTTCACAGCGTTCCTCCTGTGTGGGGGAGATGTCCTCTCCCCAGTCCTTCTCCTATGTCTCCTGGGTAGGTTTGGTCCGGACATACAGGTCTTGTTTTCCCTCCTCGATGCTGTTGGGGTGTTCCGCAGGGCCCCTTGCTGCATCTTCCATGGCATAGAATGGATGTGTGCATATGAGTGACATTACTTTGGCCACATGTTGCTATATATTGGCATGCATGGGGCCATCACACACCTTCCCATTGCACCCTCAACCCAATGTTGTCACCCAGGTGTGTATGAAACTTGTAGACATATTTCTGCTTCCATTGTGTCTGCACAAGATGATGATGTGTCAGGTGTTTGTGTGTGTCGGTATAGTGGCAGCCCCATAATTGTTTGCAATGCTGTGCGTGAGAGTGATAGTGCATTGTATTTGGAAGTTGTGTCTCATGTGTCCATGTCTCTTGATGTGTCTTGTAGTCTACCTGTTGTTGGTGGTGTTTGAGCTCCTGTAGGTGGTGTGTGGAATATGTTGCTTGTTGGCAGTGTACAGGTGGCCCATGTGGCATGGTGGAATGATCCCTTTGGTTGTGAGTGAGCCTTCCATGTGACTGTGTTGTGTGTTTTAAGTGTAGTCTGGTTATACGGATGTGGGTTGTGCGCAAAAGTGCTGTGCTTATCATGGAAGTCCGTGCCTGTTGCTGTGCCTCATAGGCCAGTGCACACCTCCGCTGGGATCAGGCTCAGCGTCTTCTCTTCCCTGGCTGTCAGTCACAACCCAGTGATTTATATTCAAAGGGCAATGACGTCAAGTATAATTTTTCAATTTTGTCTGATGTTCGAATTATATCAGTATTCATAACACTTTGCTTATCAGTCAGTGCATAACACATAATTCAGACAACATTTTAAAATTACACGTGACTTCATTGCGCTAATAGAATATAAATCACTTTTAAAATGGCGGCGTTCCAGAACACACACAATGCGCCGCCATCCTGAAAGAAATCAAACGAACAGCAGGTAAGAGATATTAGATGAGGGGTTCATTGAAATATTTGAAATATAATATAGAATATCTATGATTGACTTAGACCACAACATAATATCAATCATTGTGCAAGATAACCTTCCAAGAAACATACAACATTTCTACTGAGCTAATACAATCAATAATAGAACAAGGAAAACGATGACTCATTCCAAAAAGGTACCTGCCACAAAACCACTTACTACAGTCTGATGTTGCATCGCTAGATGTGATTACTGAATTACGCTCTGAACTTTGCAGGCCTAAGGATAGAATCTTATGGTCCAGTCAATTATTAACTGACACAGAATGAATATTAGCAACAGGCCATTTGTAAAACTAAATATTCAATGTTTTTCAGACGACTCTATTCAACGATCATATTCATGCAAACGTAATGCACAGGAGGAGTAGACATAATTATTCTGTGGGATATTAAACAAAACAAAGAACCATTAATGGTAAGAGACTCTTGAAACTAGTCAGACGAGTAATTTATATATAATCTACATATTGGAATAATATATACACCTCTCTCCTCTCTCCCTTTGATTTATCTTTACCGAATATCTAAAACCTATGGGCAGTAATTCATTGTGAAGAAACTTGACAAAAAGATATATTTGTGGACACTTGCTCATTCTGAAGAAAGAATGATGAGAATGTTAGATAACAGGGAGAAACATGTTTAAACAATTGTCAAGGAACAATGTTGTAATGTGTGTAAACCTAACAAACAAACCAAGAATCTTAGATGGACGTATGTGCAAGGCGAACTTGCTAAGGTCATTTTTATATTGAGTTTATAACTTGTGTGTAAACTGCTTTGCCTTGAGAAAGCCCAGCTACGTGACAAACATAAGCACGTGCCTCGAATTGGATGATGTTGGCCCCAAAGTTCATACAGACAGAATGTCAATAATTGTGGAAATGAGACAATAATGGTTTCTCGTATTCACGGAGGATTTGGATGACTTATTCTATAGAAATATTGTAGCACTGGCCGCAGAATACTTACTTACGTTTCACATACACTGTTACCTATCTGCCTGACTAGTGAATATTGGTCATAGTAAGGTGTCCCCAGCCAGGCATCACTTGCTATATACTAGAAACAATGAATACATGAGAGAGGTGCATTGCATGATATTCACTTACCTTACTTACATGTTTTGGAATGTGTATGTGGCTCTGTGTGATGTGCCTGTCCTGTGGGTGCTGTGTCTGTCTTGCATTGTGTTGGCTATGTTGAAATAGTCTGAGTGGTCCTGGTATATATGTCACATCTGGCATATGTTCTGCCATTCTGTGTCATACTGTCGATTCAGGGTGTGTGGCATGTAATGTGCACACATCCATGGCATGCTTTCCGCTTTCTTTCGCCCTTTCCTGGACTTGTCGGATGGGCGATTCTGTGGGTTTGTCCAGTGTATTGTGTTCATGTTGGTGTGTGTTTGTCTATTTTTGGGGGGAGTCTCCTTTCACTTGGGGAGTTGATGGGAGTGTCCTTACATTTGTGAGGGTGTTGGTGGGTGTGTTCGTGTTTTGTTGTGCGTGTCCGAAGCGTGGTGAGTCACAACAGGTCTGATACCCAAAGAGTGTAAGTATGAAGGTATTTACTAAGCAAAGTCGGATCTTGGGAGATATGTGTCAAGTGTCCTAAATGAAACCATGGTGTAAGTGTGGTGTGTGTTGCAGGTAAGTGTGTGGATTTACGTGGTGATTACAGGGATGTTTGTCGAAAGTGTGTGGTTGCAGGGGAAACACATATGTGGGTGGTGTGTGCACATATTCGTCATGTTTAACTTAAGTTTCAATTGCCTCGTGTTTGTGTTCCGATGGCGGAAGGTACATGGGGTATTTTTGGACGTACATGCTTTTTCTTGGTGAATCAGGTTTGATTTACGACCAATTTTGTGCCCGGTGTAAGAACCGTCAGATTTCTGTGTCTGACTCTGTAAATTTGCCGATGTGGTCGTAACTTACACTACACACATGCCTAAATGACTTTTATCATAATGTATGCACATAAAAGTCATAGTTAGTAAATTGGGCACATACAAATATGGTCCTGATCTACTAAGCTGAAAAATAGTGTAAGTTACCCTTGCACCAAAAAATGGCTTAGTGCTACTTTCACTATTTTCTTTTAACTAAGTGAATTTAGTTTTACCTACACTACTTTTTTCTTCTTCTTCTTTTTGCGGGACATAATTACAAGATTTATTTCTCAGGATCCATGGCCAGAATATGAAGGTTTCCACAGCCTGGACGAATACTGTGTCTTCTGTTCTTTTGCATGCAGCTGCTGCTGCATTGACCTTTCAAATCATATCTGTATTCAATCCAGGTTTCATATATTGCGTTTGCAACCTTTTATATGTAGGGCAGTGTAGCAGGAAATGAATTTCGGTTTCACTAGTGCCAATGCAGTATGGTCAGGAAGCTGTTGGCGTGAGGCCCCATTTAAACCTCTGAGTAGCCAGAGGTAAAATGTCACATTTTAGTTTAAAAAATAATGCATGTGTCGCTTTTGGTTTTAGATAGTCCAAGTGGGCTTCATAGCCCAATAAAGGCTTTCAGGGCACATAGGAAACAGCGGTCCAGAAATGATAACTCTGCGTAATGGTATGATATGGCCTTGATAACGTGCCTATACACAAGTGTTTCAAGGCACGAGATCAGATCCTCTATAGCACTGCTTCAAATTTCAGTTGTCATTAATGCTTTAGACTGGCTATTAATCAATTCTGAGAATGTCCAATAATTATCAAAGCCTAGGTTACATAGTGAAGATTGTATGTGATTGCACCACAGCAGACTAGGCCCACCTTCCTGCCTCAGAGCGCATCTCTGTGCTTCTCCAAAAAAGGTGAGCTCCATAGGTGAAGCCAATTTAAGATTGGTTTGGTTGCGCAACCAATATAATTCAAACCCAATTCCTCATGCAATTAGATTGTTGGTGTTCTTTTGGGCAAACCCAGAATATTGTTGCTAAAAGTATTTTCAGTCACCTCTAGGGATTTTACTGGGTAACTACCCAAGATCTCAGCACCAAAATCTACTGCTTGTCGTGCCTGGAGTTTATATATATTAAGTGCTGGTTTAATGGCACCACCACCATGATGTATCATGAACTTGCCAGTGGCAGCACCATACCTACTCAATATTTATTTATTGGGTATTTATAATGCATCTATACAGCAAAAGATGTTTCAAGGTGCCACAAGACAAAAAAGGGTGGGGGAACAGGGATGAAGAATAACAAAAACGGTCCTACTATGCATTGTGTCATTCGGATCGTTCAAGTACAGTCACAAGAAGTGTATGGGACTGGGAGTGTGGGGGGAGTGCCGGTCAGAACAGAATGCATTAATGCTAAAATTGGAAAGGAAGAATGGAGAGCATGCAGGTGCTTGGTGGGAAAGAGAGAGTGGGGGGATGAGGGCCCCTGGGCTAGGTGATATCTAAGGGGAGGCCAGGTGGAAAAGTGACACAGGACAGCAGGAAGTACAGGGAATTAGGTTCCACATGCAAAGCGTGAGGACGTGGCTGGACCGGCTCAGTTAGGGTGTAGGCACCGCCAGGCTAGTACAGGGGGGAGCCCAGTAGGACAAGTTCAGGTTTTGGGGATGTTAGGGGAGAAGAAAGTGCTGGGTTAGACTGGGCGAGGAGAGCCTGGTGCCCTGTATGACACAGAAGGAACCAGGCAGCCAGTCAAAATGCAGCAGAGGGAGACATTAGCATGGGAGAGGGAGAGGGAAGGAAGAAGAGAAAAAGAGGGTCTTGAGAAGCTTCCAGAATTTAAGGAGATCCAGCTCAAGCCTGAGAGGGGAAGGGAGGCCATTCCAGAGGGAAGCGCCTGCGGAAGAGAGCGATCTAGCCCTCACTCTCTGCTTGGAAAAGCATCTAATCTGCAGAGAGTTGGAGAAAGAAAACCGAAGGGCTCTAGCAGGGAGGTATTTAGGGAGAGAGAGTTGGAGGTAGTGGGGTCCCAGGCCCCAGAAAGTCTTGTGGATGTGTAGAGGAGGTCCCAGATATGGCCCGCACTCCAGTCACCCATTTTGAAGTACCAGGAACATACACACTGAGATATGTAACGTGTGATGAGCAAATAAACCAGCAGAGCCACACTAGGGCTCTGCCCAGTGCCCATCAGAAGAGCAACACCTTTTGAAGTGCCAATAACTAGACAACCGTGGACAGTACGGTATCCATTGAGACAACCGTGCAAGCAGCTGACACGAAATGAAGACTACTTGCAAACTGTCTCAGAAGAGACCCAAAGGGCCTTAATTGAAGGTGAATGGTGACGACACATGGGCCCAGACAGACTCACAGATGAAAGAAACAAAAACCAAAAAGGTGATAAACAAACACGAAATGTTACGAATAATGACGTAATGGACCTAGAAGAAGAGACGATGTCGAAATAATAAAGAAATGTAACTATAAAGCAGGATGAAAATATGCAACTAGCTAACGCCTGTAAATAGGCTTGGAACGCAAGAAGCTAAGAAAACAGTGCTGCTTGCAATGCTTAGTAGAAGAATAGAGCGGCAAGCACCGACCATATATCTACCTCAACAAAGCACATTATATGAGTTCGAGTCCACTTTATACAATAGCAGAATTAAACCCAGGTTGGTAGGGGTCAAACAGTCCAGGATTCATATACTAGCATAAAGCCAGATGAAAGAGTGGAATCAAAACTCAGCAAGAGGCCGCTCGTGCCTGGGAAGTCAAGGTCAAACCAAGTGAGGGAGGCAGACAGTAACTTCGGAGAATCGAAACTTAGGAACAGAGCAGCCTGCCCTGCGAAGGTCGAGATAAGGAGGCCCATGCAGGTGGCGGGCCTAACAGAGAATTAAATGCACAAATAGAAGGAAAAAGAAGCATATTCACGGTGTGCCAACACGTGACCAGCCGAGCGCAAAGAGGTACCAACGTCTGATGTCACCCTAAAGCAGAAGATACCATAACTTTTCCTGACAAGAAGCTACAGTTTCAAGACCATCCTCAGCCAACTAATTGACACAGAGCCCTAAAGTGCTGATTGATGGAAGGGAGGCAGGGTGAATCTTGGGGCATACTGCATCTGGGTGACCATTCTGCATGCTGCTAATTAAAGTGGACATTTATGCTTAGGGTTGTAGCCAGCCCAATCACAGAGGGCCCAATTATCTAACGTTCTATAGATAGTAGAACCAATGAGACGTTTAGTGACGTTTGCATGGGTAATGCAGAAGGGAAGGGCGTAGACGCCTACCCGATAAGAGTTATCCAATCCCCACACTCCGTTACTATATACTGATATAGCACCTATACTTAAGTTACCTTTTCCAACCAACAGAATTGCATGACAAACTTATGAGTGTTACACGTCAATGATGACAAATTTTTGCTATAACTATTGCTGTTGAATGAAGATTGTCGGGAGTTGAAGCGAGACGGGCGATCGCATCACTGCTGATTTCCATGTTTCCCCATTTTTTGTACTTGTCATTAAACGGACTTCCCTTTGCCAAACCATTGAGTTGTCCTTATTGATTGGTGTTGGAGTAAGAGAATCCCGCACCCCATCCACCTCAAGGTGCAGCTATCTCGTCTTAAAGTACTCGAGGATGAGCTCTGATCCTATGGGCCCATCAGAGTCACTCCACCCTCCAGTACACTTGGTATCAGAGGATGGTTCTGACCATCAATTATTGATTATTGATTTTTGATTAAAATAAGACACCTATTGACCATCGACACAAAGTAACTCTAGGTCTTCGGCAATATCACAAGTCCTTCACCATTTGGCTGAGTAGAATGTGAAGCTTCCCGTGGACAATGGTAATATAAATTGATCCAAAACTGCAGTGGGCCTGAAGGGGGCCCGTTTTAAAAACATAACCCTTCCCATTCCTACAGGCAGCGGATCAGGTGAAAGACTGAAGGAGGCGGTAACGTAGGCGGTGATCCCGAGGGTCCAGAGAGGAACCATGCGAACAGTGAGTGAAACAAAAATTGAATGTTTTGGCAAATGTCATTGGCCCTCATTACAACTCAGGCGGTGGACCATGGTGCTGTTAGCACCATGGTCCATGCCGGATTCCGCCATGGTGGATGGCGGAATTACCGCCCCATTCCAAGGTGAGTGGGGCGGTAATTCCCCATTCACCATTTGCCCTTCCCCATTCCCATTTTTGCCCCATAGGGCATAATGGGGATGGGGAAGGCGCTAATTACGGCACCGTAAATTACGGTGCCGTAATTAGCACCAAGGTCGCTTAGCGCCTTGGATTTTAACGCCTGCAAAAAGCAGGCGTTAAAGTGTGAATCAGGCATTAAGGGTTAACGGCGCCAAACCCTTAACGCCTAACTTGTAATGAGGGCCATAGACTTTAGAACAAGTAAGGGAAAAGGTGACGGAGGGAGATGGAAAAAACAAAATAATCAGAAGTAGAGAAGATTGTATATATATAAGGGGATAATGACTCGAGAATAATTAAATAAATAGCGGTTACCGGGATAGACACCAGAGAAGAAAGAGGATACCGGGGCGGACACCTGAGAAGAGAGAGGATACCAGGGTGGACACCTGAGAAAGAGAGAGGATATGCCCTATTCCTGCACTTTAATATAGCGGTCAGAAGAAACGTTAACTGAGAGCCCCATATATTAGGGGACGACTAGGCTACCACCACGTTTAAAGACTTCGTGAACGGGGTTCGTTTAAACTCCATGTCGGGGTACATATTAGAGGCAGAGATATTTGTGCCAGCTGGTGTCTGTCTAGTCTGTCAAGTGTCTGTCGTACGTGTTTTGTTGTGTGTCACATGTAAGGAATTTTGTTGTTTGTTGTTTAGAACTGATTAGGATTTTACGTGATTCTATAGTCGAGAGGGAATCGCACACAAATTGATGTTTTTGAGTAAATTGGTGATATAAAAGTTTTGGCGGGAAAAAATTGGATTGGCGCTTGCGGTGTTTGGTGCTCGCTCATATTGTTTGCAGTGTTAAAATTGCATGAAAGCATTGAAAAGTGCCATATAAGAGGAAAATAGAACAGATCTAAGCATGGAAGACATTACTCAGTTAGCGCACTTATGTAAGCAACTGCCGAAACATGCACCCAAGCTTAAGAAATATAGCACCAAGTGGGTTAAGGGTACCGCCCACAAGATGTTTATGCCATGGCCACAAAATGGGTCCTTATCTAAAGCCGTTTTACAGCATATGACGATTTACTTGCATGCCACATATACAGGCAAGAAGCTAGAAAAATGCCTTGTTGATCTAGAACTTTGGAAAATGTTCGAACAGTCAAAGGAGGAAGAGCCACCTACAGACTGGATATTAAATATATGCACGGAGGGGGTGAGACGCCTACTGCGCCACCTGCCCCACCTGAAACAGAAACAGAAACAGAGGGAAGTAAGCCTGAGGGACTCTACCCATTACGGGAGCTTAAAGCAGCTACAGGGTACAGCAACCCCACATATGAGTCACCTCCATACAGTAGTGACGAAAATCGAGGGAATGATCAGGACAAGAATCTTACCTCCTCAGTCCTAAGAGTCCCAAGGAGAGACACGATGATGAAAGGAAGGGTCAGGAACAGACAAGTGCATCTCTCAATAAGGAGAGAGAGGGAAATAAAGGGAAAGGAAGTGAAGACAGAACTGATGAGATAGCATTCGCAAAAGACGAATGGATGGGAGGACAAATACTATTGAAACTCGATGGAAAAGGAAGTGATGAAGTGAGACCTAAAGAGAGGTTAGATGAGGCACAGAGAAGAGAAAAAGAGAAGGAGTTAAGGGATGAAAGGAAAAGAAGGAAAGATAGGCTGAGGCGAGAACAGCTATATCGCGATGAGCAAGAAAAGCAGCTCAATCGCAAACAGAGAGCAGCCTATGACCAAGACAGACAGAAACAGTAAAAGTTGGAAGAAGGGCAAAGGGCATGTGAAAAAAGGATAAGGAGACGAAGAGATGAGGAAGTTTGAAGGGCAGATGAACGTAGAAATGAAAGAAGAAGGGAAGAAGATAAGGTCAGAGAAGAGGCGAGGAAACACAAAGAATATGATGATGATATTGAACGTAAGCGTAGACAGAGGGCACGTGATCTCGAATATTTGGAGAGGGAAGTTAAAAAACCCGATCCAGTTGTAGACTAGGAAGACATTGAAGAATTCTTTCCTGCGTATGACTCAGTACCAGGCACGACTAGGGCAAATATTGAAGATGACTTCGACAGCAGAAGCATCGGGGAAACGATCGATAAGATATATGATGAAATGGGGCTAAAACAAATATCCCAAGGAGAGGGGAAGACGAGCGCTTGGAAAGCACTCAGCTATATGACACTGAGGATGTCAGCCGAAGTAGTGGGAGCAGGAAACTGTCCCTGGACAGATTAGAAATCAGTAAAAACGATGATGACACAAGGATTTGCGTGAATTGGGAACAATCAATGTCCGACCCTGGAGAGGAGACGGAGTGTGAGACAAATGAAGAAGGGAGATGGAGTGAAAAGCGGCTCCCAGGGGACAAAGGGGTGCGATGGTCAGACGCTAGCGAGTCCGCACCGAGGACATCAGAGTCTGACCGGCATGAAGGAACACCCCATAGTCAGACGGGGGTGTCAGCACCCGCCTATGTAGACAGGTTGAGGACATTGCCAGGCAGATGGCGATGCGGGAATATTACACCTGCGATAGACAGAAGAGCTATGAGAGAAGAGAAAGAAGGCTGCGCATTCCAATTTCCGGTACTAGAAAAGGGGGGAGCAAGACTGCAATATATTCCATGGCCACACATGGATCGAGAAAACCTGAAAAATAAGCTTCCAATGCTGACATCGGGAGCCGGGAAGTGGATACATGAGTTAGAAAAAATGACAGGGGGAGTCACGCTCGCAATAGGGGACATTAAAGGTCTCCTGATCGCCATAGTTGGTGAGAGAGCAGACGATGTGTTGACACGGGAAGGGTACCCTGGTGTAACCACAATTAACACTGCGCACGATGGAGCGCCATTTAACAATTGCAGAGCTGCAGTATGGAAAGCGCTACGAGTGCTTTACCCAGACACTTCCGATATGGGAGTTATAATGACTCGAAAAATGAAGGAGTCAGAAGATCCGTTAATTTATATCCAGAATTTCCAAGACGTGTGGATACTCGAAATGCGTGAATCTTGGACGAAATCTATACCAGTGTTTTACCACATATTGTGCCAAGGGTTGCCAGAACCAGTGCCGAAACAGCTCAAGAAATTGGTAGGAGTTGAGGCTAAACCTTGGGCTGAAATACAGCTAACTATCGCACATTACTGTAGATTGTTGAAAGAAGAAAATCAAAAAAAAGGAGGCAACTCGAAATGGTGAGGAAGCGAAGCTGGTGCAAAAGAAATTATCAAAGTATGCTCTTGAAGGAGCCATGCTAACTAACCCAGCTGAACAGAACAGGCAACAGGTAGCTAATCCACAGCAGAACAACCAGGGTAACGTAGGACTGTACCCAAGGGGAAGAGGATTTAGAGGAAGAGGATGGCAGAGTAATCAAGGAGGTTTCCAAAGTAATCAAGGAGGCTTTCAAAACGTGCAAATGGGCAACCCAGATAAATCAAATGGACAAATAATCCGACCACCGCCAGTATGTTGGCTCTGCGGAATGACAGGGCATTTGGCGTGCACGTGCAGAAGCCAAGGCGTGTGGCAGAACAGCCAATGAATAGGAGCAGGTACGGCGAATCCACCTGCGATCCTACAACCGGGTGGTGCACAGAATCACACAGTGCAGCAGCAAGCACCAGGCTGCAGCAAGGTGCGCAACAAGGGGTTCATCCACCGAACATGGGACATTTGCCACAAGGACAATCCCAACAGGCACCACAGCAACCTTTTCAGGGCACAAACTCCGGAAGGGGAGACAACCCTGGGAATGGAGAATATCCACAAGTGTACAGTGGGCCGAATTTATATATGAACTAGGACAGCTCCCTGGGAACCCTGATGTGCTCTATCCTATCAGCGACACCAGACCCTAATAGGGAACCTAGGGTGAATGTCGTCATAGGGGGTAAAGAATATTCCTTCTTAGTTGACACAGGTGCAACACACTCGTGCATACGAGAAGGCAAGTTTTCCTTGTCCGGCAAGGCCATAGAAACTCAGAGTTTTACAGGATCTCACAGTAGAGTTCCCTTTACAGACGCACTCTCAGTCTCTGTAGGAGAGTGCGAAATTAATGTACCTTTGTTGTATTCACGTCAGACCCCAGTAAACATTTTGGGTCGAGACTTAATGACAAAACTGAACATGTCAATCTCGTTTACAGAGGAGGGCATGGTATGCTCCACTCCAGGAATGCATTTTTCAAACGTGTGCGAAATGATTAGAGCATATTCAGGACACATAGCCATGAGAGCTATACCACTGGAGCCAGAAATGTTCGCATATGGCATGCGTGTACTTATGGCGGGATTGCCAGGCCTTGCAGACAAGGTCATGAGACCCCTGATGAGTTTTTATTCAGACCAAGAATACCTATGCATGAAGAGGAGGGACAAGTATTTCCCTTGATGATACATGCTGCAGCAGTGCAAGGGAAAGTAGCATTGGTCGAAGGCTACGATGATGAAGGCAGACAATGGTGCACGATTATCGCCATTGAAGAAGGGTATCGAGTGACTGACGTCACCGATGACGATCTGTTTGAAGAGCAACCAAACTCAGAAGAGACAAGGGTGAAAGTGAGTCTCATCTTTTGGGTAAAAATGATCAAAAGAGAAGTGCCTCAAGAGAAGTGCCTCAGAGAATGATGTTGGCGCTGATACGTCCAGAATATTTTGATGACGACATGGCCCAGGTGCCTGTCTCAGTATGGACTACAGGACCCTATGACATAGACCTCCTGAAGGGGGTGGGAGAAGTGAAAATTAAACTAAAACCAGGAGCAATTTTACAGAGAGCCCGACAATATCCCATGTCCAGAGAGGCAGATGAAGGGATCGTGAAGACAATTTCCGCCATGATGGACCAGGGCATCTTAGTGATGTCAGAGTCGCCATGTAATACAGTGATTTATCCTGTCAAGAAATCAAAGGGAAGGTCTTGGCGTTTAATCCAGAATTTGACAGCATTAAACGATATTGTTGAAGCCGAGTTCCCTCTAGTCCCTAACCCGTCTACAATCCTATGTAATATACCCATTGAGGCAAAATATTTCACGGTGATTGACTTGAAAAACGCCTTTTTCTCAATCCCGTTGCACCGTGACATTCAAGATCTGATGTCATTTACATTCAGACAAATGCGTCTGAAAAGCACGAGGTTGCCACAGGGGTACTGTGAGTCCCCGTCCATTTTCAACAGAGTCCTACAGATGGACCTAAGCAATATTGCATTAGAGTTGTGTTGTCTTGCAGTATGTGGACGACATCTTACTCTGCAGCACCACAGAGGAGCAATGCAGGCGCGATTCTGTTCAGCTATTGACTATACTGGCTGAGAAAGGTTATAAGGTTGACAAGGAAAAGTTACAATATTGTCAACAGGAGGTGCTATACATAGGCCAGCTGATCTCACATGAAGGCAAGAAGGTAACCACAGAAAGGGCTGAAGCCATCTTGAAAACAGCTAAGCCACACACGATAAAGCAAATGCAGAGCTTTCTAGGCCTGTGCAACCATGTTAGAGCATGGGTTTTCGATTACAGCTCGTATACCAAGCCTTTGCTTCAGGCTCTATAGAAGGCCCAGGTGACAAAGGAAAAGATTGAATGGACTGAGGCGATGGAAAAAGGGTTTGCAGAACTCAAGAGAGAGATTTGTACGGGTCCACTTCTCGGGATTCCTAATTATGCAGAGGAATTCTACCTGTTTTCACACACAAATGGCAGTGTTATGACGGCAGTGCTTGCTCAAAGAACATTATTGGGGTACAAACCCCATGCATATTACAGTGGGAACCTGGACCCAGTAATGAGAGGCCACTTCCCATGTGAACAAAGCTTAGCAGCCGCAGCGTTTGCCATAGAGAAGGCTACAACCATTGTAATGGGATGTTCCATGACGTTATACGTCGAGCACTCATTATTTGCCATTTTAGAGAAACCAAAGGGCCTATTGACATCTCAGAGAGCTTCTACATATGAAGTGATCATATCTAATCCATCGATCAAAATAGTTAGATGTAAAACAGTGAACCCATCAACGTTCATAGCTGAGCCAGTCACTGAAGGAGAGGCGATACATGACTGTGCAAACTATGAAGAATTCTATGATGAAATCCCCAGGGTGAAAGAAAATTCCCTGGCGGGAGGGGAGATCATTTTTATTGACGGATCTTCTAGAATTGATCAAGAAGACGGACAAAGATATACAGGCGTCGCTGTGATGAAGCATATAGCAAATAGAGGATTTCGAGTACTCGTCAGTGCACGAATACCATCCCATTATTCAGCTCAGCCTGCAGAATTATTGACGTTGATACTTGCCATTGAGAATCACGCAGACCAGGAAGTAACGGTGTACAGTGACTCCACCTATGTGATGTCAACAGTGCACGCAGGCCTAGCGCGCTGGAAAAGGAGGGGCTACCTCCGAGCAGACGGCATGCCAGTACAGCATGCAGCCTTATTGGACAGGCTGATTAAGGCACTACAGCTCCCAGTGGTCAAAACGGTCGTGAAATGCGCCGCCCACACGAAAGGGACAGATTTTGTGTCACGCAGAAACCATGCAGCAGACACAGAAGCCAAGCGTATGGCATTCAAAAGTGAGACAGTTATGGAAGGGGAAGTGGCGTGCACCCATGAGAGAATGATGGTGGCACGAACCACCCCTGAAGCCTATAGCAATCTGGGGAAGACACAACTAATAGAGCTTCAAGGGGAGGCACCGCATGACGAGAAAAACCTGTGGAAACGTTGAGGGTGTTCCTTAAACCACTCCGGCGGCAAGACAGCACTGGTAAACCAGTAATGCCAGTAGCCCTACTAAAAATAGCATTAGAACAGCTACACTACCTGATACACATGTCAAAAGAAAATCTAGCAGCAACGCTTGCAGAAGACTGGTTTATACCGAATTTAGCTGAGCATGTTGCATTCTTTATGGAGAACTGCATAATCTGCCAGAAATTCACCGCTGGGCACACATTAAAAGTAGTGAGAGGAGTCATCCCCTGGCCAAACAGGCCTTTTCAGCACTTACATATCGACTATGTCGACATGATTCAAGTGTGTAACGGGTACAGATACTTAATTTTCGTGGTGTGTCCATTCTCTAGATGGATAGAAGCAGGTCCATGTACAAACCCAGACTCTACCTGGGCGGCCAAATTCCTAGTAAGGGAAGTGTTCTCTAGATGGGGTGTGTGTGAAGTAATGAGATCAGATAATGGGGCTCATTTTGTAAATGCAGTCTTTGAGCAGATTTGCTTGTTGCTTGGTATAAAGCACAAGTTCTCGTCGGCGTATCATCCTGAAGGTAATGGGATCTGTGAGAGGCTCAACGGCTTGTTAAAGGAAAGGATAGCCAAGTTGAAGCTTACTCTAAAGAAGGGATGGTTGCACTGCCTTCCATTGGCATTGTATGCTCTTCGGAACAAACCAGGCTCCGACCATCATTTTAGGCCGCACAAGATAGTCACAGGTAGGAGAATGAATACTCCCCTAACCCTGCGAGACAGAGGTAGATGTGATGCCCAGTCAACCCAAGAGGTCCTGGGATCCGAAATGCACAAGTACATGAACTGCATGACATCTAGTCTTACTGAAATTTCAGACCAACTGCAACGATGATGCAAAGGGTGCAGGGCAGCACAAAACACAGTAGGAGACACTGCAACAGACCCAGTTCAAGGTCTATGTGTTCCACTTGTCTTTCCTGGAGATGCAGTGTTGGTAAAAAACCACACGAGGAAGAGGTGGGATGAGCCAAGATTCAATGGTCCTTTCATCGTGGAGGACTGCACTCCATCAGCTGTGAAACTGCAAGGCAGGAGAGCATGGATTTTTCTCAATGACATTAAGCCCTATATCGGAGAAAGCCTGCTAGCTGCACCCCATCGCGAAGAAGCTACAGCCAATGGGGAAGTACCACAGCACGTGCAGATGAGATCCATGATGAGGAAGAAGGACACATGAGCAGCAAAGCCAAGACAAAAAAGAACCCGTTTGCAAGTTGTGGCTTAACTTGGACATTTCCCCTAAGCAAAAAGGGGTAAGGACATAAAAAAACTGACACTCTGTGCATCCTAGTTGCAGGGTGAAGAAGAGAATTACGCATATACGCCACAGCACGTTTGTTGACACAAACTTTTGAACCAAGTCACACTTAAGCCTTGTTGAGGAAAAGACTATAACAAACATTGATCAAGGACTTTTACATTGAGAACAAAATACAGTATGCTGAATCATCCAGTACCAAGACTTTGTTCGACAGCACTTATGGTGTCCCCCAGTAGAGACATCACAAAGGACGTGCTTAACTACTTCCATTTAGTATTGGTATCATATCCGTCGCTGGTAGGGAGGGTCATCAGTGCACAGACTTTATACAAGATCCTGCCAACAAGAAAGTAATCTTGCAACTGCTTACTGTCATCGCGGAAGCCTTCATTGTACTACCACAGTATAGCGAAAAGGACACAAATGCTTCCACCACAGACGATTCTAGATGAACTTGTCAATACACTTTTCTTTTGCATAATCGAAGATTGTCCATCTGTTATCGGGAGAACACTCTGACCTTTATTCGAGATCCAGCAAACACTGAACATTTGAGCCAGCTGCTAAACAAATTAGTATATTGGTCGCAATCCATGTTTCCGGACAGTGCAAACATTGTTCACGTCAAGAAAAGAACCTACAATCCTGAACCCAGCAAGGCAGGGCAAATGTCCCTGTCACCCGAAGACAGAAGACTGGCACATAATATCCTTTTTCTACCTAGTCACTGACTTTCTGAAGATAGTGGGGAGACCTATCGAGGTTGACGTCCTCACCTTCATCAGAGATCCAGCTAATGTCTATCATATGGGAATGCTCCTCCATGGAATAAGTGGAGCTTTCTAACTTTCAGAGAGAGTATCGAAGGAGGTTCTAGAAAAACTTTCTGCGGAGGGACAGATCGAGGGAACAGAATTAAAAACCCTAATATTTGTATTTGTTGACACTTTTCCCCTTTTTTTACACTGACCAGCATCCAGCATGTCCTCAGGACTGAAGCAGATTTGGGGGTGGACTGGGAACTCACGTATTTTGAACATGCCCAGTAAAAAGCGTCTTACTGAAATGTTAGTCTAATCTATTTTCCATAGTAGCAAAGGAACTGTATCCTGTATCAAGAGACAATTACCTTACACAAGAGGGGGGACACTTATGAAGCAAGTGACACTTTATGACACAAGCTGTTCAAGGAACAACATTGAGTAAGAGAAAACAATAACATTGACGTTTGGTAAATGATGGAGATGGGGGCCCAGAACAGTAACCTGGTCCTCCCACAAGCAGAGGGGCACCCTCGCTTCTCTGGAAGAAAATGGTGCCGTCTTAATTACCGCACTATTATGTATTTATGCATTGTGTTTATCATAATTTTGCTGTCTTTGACAATCAGAACTGCATTTTTTATTGGTGCACAAAGCGTTCCAATTTCAGTTCACCCCACCTAATGATGTACGCATGAGTCCCACAAAAGTACCCAGACCCTATATAGTTATTCCAGTCCCAAGAAAATCTGATGGTAGTGTAAATGAACTTGAAATGAACGTGATTGATAATGGTATGCACACACTTGTGGTAACAAAGCAGCAGGAAAGCCGGAGACAGGGTCGGCTCAAAAATAAATTAAGACAAGGTACTGACAATTGCACGCACACACACACACTGAATGCACATGAACCAGGCCAGATGGCAAGAGCAGCAGAGCCACAAATGAAAGCAACAGAGAAGATGAGACTGCCTACCCCAGAAAATAATGAGAGAAACCGAGAAGAATCAAGAGAAAGACCAACAAAAGCAGTCGTATCAGAAGCCCTTAAGAAGACAGAAGTGGCTGCTGGGAAACTCACTGCAAAGACACAAATGTTAATAGATCTTTTATTCCAGTACATAGCTAAAGCTAGGAAACTGCATGAGGAACTGAAAAATAAGACCACAGAGACTGTATTGACAAGCACACAAGTTCCAACACGAGGGATGAGTACCAAGGCTACGATGCTGCCATACACTGGGCCAGTGACAGGCTGGTGGTTGATAAAGGCACTTATAGAGCGCAATAAAAGAATGCAAGAAGAGAAGGAGAGAACTGCAAAACCTCTACCTACCTCATCGATGCAGATAAAGAGGCCTGCACCATGGACCAGAACGCCGAGAGTCCTCCAGCAAGAAAGAGCCGTACAAACGCATTTAGAGATGTAGTAATAGCAAACTACAGGAAGACACTAAGGGCCTCATTACACGGATGGCGGTAAGGGTTTACCGGTACCGGTATTTTACCGGTACCGGTAAATCCTTACCGCCTTACTGCGAGGTCCCTTTGCGGGTTGGGGAATTTAACACCTGCTTTTTGCAGGCGTTAAAAACCAACCCGCAAAGGGACCAGTGGAGCTAATTACGGTACCGCAATTTGCGGTACCGTAATTAGCGCCTTCCCCATTCCCATAGAGCCCTATGGGGCAAAAATGGGAATGGGGAAGGGCAATGGTGGAAGGGAGACTTACCGCCCCGCCAACCTTGGAATAGGGCGGTAATTCCCCTTTCCACCAAGGCGGTGCCGGTATTTTAATCTGGAACTGAGGGGCCTTGATCACATCGAACACGATCTTCTCATGGTGTCCATCTTGACTTACTAGCGTCACTTCTTGGGTGGTATGCGTTACTGGTCCGGAGGCTATCTCCGTACCATCCACCGTAGTTATGACGTCCTTTACAGCCTTTGGACAAAGAGTCAGATTCATCCTCAAAACCATTTCATGATCCACATAATTGCCGATGGCACCGCTGTCGACGTAAGCTTCAATCGCATGTAATCGATCCGGATGTTCAGGGCTAATGAGGACCATAGGTATCACGAAATGCGAGGTCACGGAACTGGTTTTAACGCTCGGCAAGAGGACCTCTATTCTTGTCGGGCGAGGTCGTTTCCCTGCTCAGAGTTTGTGACCCTGGTAACTGCAGCTCCTACTGCCTTCTTGGCTGGTTTCACCGGACAGTCTCGAAGAAAGTGCCCCGAGTTTCCGCAATAGAGACATAAGTGCAGCTGTTTTCTCCTTTCCCGCTCCTTTTGTGTTAGTGGTCCTTTCAGGCCTCCTATTTGCATGGGTTCCCCGGAGTCTACTCCTTTGGTAGGAGTTGGTGGTTTGGAAAATACTCGAGCATCAAACTTGGAACGATCGGCCTTCCTGTTCTGCAGTCTGTGGTCAATTTGAACGACTAAGTCAATATAGTCCGAACAGTCTTGCGGGGGATTCACTACTTGGGCTAACACATCTTTGAGCTCTCCACGTAGACCTCTATAAAACAGCGTAATCCTTTTGTCCTCAGGCCATCGAGTTTCCACTATCAGTCTGTTGAAAGACGCAATATAAGCCAAAAGGTCTTGATTACCCTGTCGCAATGAAAGGAGCTCATTGTCCAAGGCCTGCCCCTGTGAATGTCTTGCAAACAGTTTTTCCATACTGAGCTGAAAAGCTCGAAAATCATGGAGAACCGGATCATCTTGATTAACTAGAGGGATCGACCAGTCTGCCGCATTGCCACTAAGGTACGGAAGCACGAAAGCTACCTTAGCTTGATCAGTTGGAAAGGCTGCTGGCCGGCATAAGAAGTGCAAATGGCACTGATTAATAAATACTGCAAACCTCTTTGGGTCACCAGAAAATCGTTTGGGCGGAGCCAGAGGTACATTCCCAGGTAGGTTGATCTGCACTGGGTTCGTAGAGGATGTTGAAGGAAGATTTGCCCCTGATGCGGGTAACGGAGTTTGTCCGGCTTGTGACTGTAGCAATTGTCTAGCGAGATCGTCTGTTCGCTCCTTGGAAATAATCAGTTCCCTTCTTAGAGCATTTGTTTCCTGACGGGCTGCATGCACTTCTGCTCTTAGTTCCCCAAGTAACTGGGCTAGCTGGTCGGTATCCGAGGTTTCCATAGCGCCTGGGTGGGAGTTTTGCGATTGGCTTTGCGTTCTGTAACGCTCACCTGATTCCCGCAGAGGCGCCGGTCTTGACTGGGTGAATGCCGTATCTTCAAAGGTGATGTGTAACACACGGTTGGCTCTTTGGGCTGGACCTCTGTGCACTGTATGTCTGGCTCGAAGAGTAAGATGTCTTAGGTAAGTGAACGCCGAGCTCTCCATCTGCCTCGGGGCAGGGTGCCGTAACCAGTTTCTTCACTGGATAAGGGTGCAGGCCTCTTGACCTCAGAGGACTGCTGTCCGTCGTTAACTGCACGAACGGTAAGTTCTGGGCACTTCAAATGTCTTAAAAGTCTTTTGTAATGATATCTCTTGTTTTGCAGGGTTCCGGCGATGGCGGATGGCGGGCTGATGAGAGTTGAGGATCGAACCCGCGTGAGGAATAGAAGCGCCTGGAAGCACGTAAGTAAGCGCTTGTAGCCTGCTTCACGATGCGCACTAACTGTCCCTTTTATCTTGCAGGTACAAGTTCGGAGCTTTAGAGAAGCTGAAGGGTGCTGGAATACCCACTGGATTCGGCGTGGGAAGGAGTAATGGCAAGTGAGTAATAAAGTTGCCCAATGTCTTTAAACGCACCTTCTTTTGTCTTTCAGATGCGGGATGCAGCGCCGAAGGCCTCCGGAGCGTGCGAAGAGCTGGTAAGCTTTTGTCTTTCAGATGCCGGAATGCAGTGCGAAGACCTCCGGAGCATGCGAAGAGTAGGTAAGCCTTTGTCTTTCAGATGCCGGAATGCAGCGCGAGGCGTTGGTGACAGCCGATGGACCAGGTAAGAGATGCGCTGCCACTGAAGACCGTAGTGCTAACCTGTTCTTTCTTTGTCTTTACAGGTGCTGCTGAAGACTGGATTCCAGGATGGTAAGCCTTTGTTCCCTTACGCCCAGGATCAGAAGCAGAAGACACGATGAGCGTTCTGCTGCAGAGAATGCAGAATAACGCAAAGCAAGATTCATCCATCGTGTGTGGTTTAAATAGCCTCCTGTAGTGCTTAGGTGTCTCCTTCCACAGCCACGCCTAAGAAAAGAGTTCCTGCTTTCCAGAAGAGTGCCAGTGTTCTGAACCTAGGGAGTGGCTCCTGCCCCACCCAACAGGAAAAGTAGTCCCAAACAGAAGAGGATCAGGGGTTCAACTGGCAGGTAAGTAAGCAGCATGGTCTGCTGCAGGTAAGTCCACCCAAGCATTATGAGCCCGGCGCTTCCAGCGCTGGGACTGGGCATCTTTATGAGCCTGGTGCCACTGGCGCCAGGACAGGGTCCAAAAGGTCCCAATTGGGACTGGCTGGCACTCGGAACCGGGGTTATGGGTCTGCTTCCAAGGGAGTCGGGCAAGTCCTGATCTTTTGGAAGCAGAGATCATGACAACCACCAACTCCAGCATCAGTGTCCACATGTACACCCACACCATCAAACATGCGGCCTACATGACATGTCACATATGACCAAACGTCTGCATGCCATACCCACAACAATGACCAATAGCTCACGACACATAATGACACAACAATAGTGCAGTCAAACAGTCCAAACATGCCCCAGCACCGTGACTAATACGTCACAATGGAGGACCGATATAAACACATTGGCTGACTTGACCTGCTATGCGTAAAGCAGAGAATATGCCATACCCCGACTGAATATCTGCCACCTACCCATCATCCAGAAGCAGACAATGGCAAGAATTCACTACCCAACAAATTACTAACAAGGCACACTGGGGCACATCAGAGAGTGCACATGGGGAAATACGCATCAACATATTGCATGGGTGTGGTGTCATTATGCATGGCTGGAAGGTCAACCACAGATTTCGCAGCCTCTATAGCTGCATTAACCAATGAGATGAGTCCCCCTGCAATATCCTGGCTGGAAGTGGACTGACAGGCGTAGCCGGCCCACAGCGAAGGACCACACAAAAGGGACCTTCCTGTCCGCGCCTACAGTGATTAAGAGGAAGGTGTAGGAAGACCCCTGCATCAGGATCCAGTTCCCTCCATAACACCAGGCACCAAGGCCGACCGCCTGTCCCTTATATCTAAGAACAAGTGTGTGATCCGTTCAAATATGGCCAAAGCAGCGAATCCCTCTGCAGGAAGCCTACTAGAGTAAGGGGCTGTATGAAGCGATAGTCTGGTCAATTTTGCAGCATCTATGGCTGCATTATCCAATGGGATGAATCCCCCTGCAATATCCTGGTCGAAAGTGGCCCGGCAGGTGAAGCCGGTTCACACTGAAGGAGCACACAAAAGGGCTCCTCCTGCCCAGTCCTGTCGGGGCATGGAGGAAATGGAATTGCCTCCCTCTTACTTGCCCGCGCACTCCGACCAGCAACTGTTCCACACTAAGACACAGCACCCTCCTGGTAAGCACCTTTGAAAGCCCATTTTTGTAAAATGGTTCTGTTCCCACACAATCCCTATCCCACCCCCTAGATACTTCCTCCCACCCCTCTTTATACCCCATGATAACCAATACCACTCCCTCTGTCTGCGCTATCCACAGAAGATATCCCTGGTGCTAGAAACTTTGCTTGTGAGTACCCAGTCTTCCCCCTGCCCCCATACCTATGCCAGTACTCCCCAAAGCCGCTATAAGATGCACTTACCGCCATCCCATCCCAGTATGCATACTGGAGCCATCCATTTTGGCCCATGACTGCACTAGGGTGCCGCAACTCCTGACTTGTCCGGCTGAGCCGCCCACTAGGGCCTGCGTCCACACTAGGGTGCCACCACTCCTGACTTGCCCTGCTGAGCATCCCGCTACAGCCTGTGTCTGCACTAGGGGGCCGCCACTCCTGACCTGCCCTGCTGAGCCTCCTGCAATGGCCGGTGACTGCACTAGTGTGCTGCTACTTCTTACCTCCTACTACAGCCCATAACTGCACTAGTGTGCCACCACTTCTTACCTACCATGCCAAACCTCTTACAATGGCCCGTGACTGCATGAATGTTCTGCCACTTCTTATCTTCCATGCTAATTCTCCTATAATGGCCCGTGACTGTACTAGCGTGCCTCCACTCCTTCCATGCCATGCCAAGCTTGCACAAATGTCCCTTCAGCAGTCTAGACTTCCACCACCACCCTTAGGATCACCAAAGCCAATACATATGCCTACACTGCACACAAACCCCCTCTCACCACCTGCCGGGCCAGCCTCACCCAAGCCCTTGAGGCATTTCCTGCCTACCTCCACACCTTGCATTGGCCCACTCAGACTCAGGCATTTACAAGCATGCACCGCCCAGCTGCCCACATATAAATCTCCACACTCCACACACCCAGACAGCACCTGCCCTGCACCCGCTACACCTATCATGCAGCAGAACGCACCCATGACACCACCCACCGTGTCTCTGCTCACCATCAACATTTCGGACGCCCGCCCCACCATCATTCATCTTCAACACTGTTATGTGCGCCCTTATCAATATGCGCTCCCTCTGTGCTCACGCCACTAACATCCATGACCTATTAGTAGACAATAATCTAGACTTACTCACAGTCAATGAAACATGGCTGCACAATGCCTCTGGCCCCCCACTCTCACTAGCCATCTCCATGGCCTACACTATCCTTAACATTGATGGACCCGTGAAATTAGGAGGTGGGGTGGCTCTTATCACAAAAAACTCCCTGCCCATTAGAGCCTCACCACTACCCCCATCCAAGGATAGAAACTCCTGCTGGCCAAACTTGAGCCTAATGCTCAAACCATTATTAACATCCCCTTCCTCTATCACCTTCCAAACAATTGGAATGCATGTGACATAGACATCCCTCTCCTCCTCACCCCATTCATTAAGGCTAATACTACATGTCTTCTTCTCAGAGACTTTAACCTAGGCTTTAATGTTGCTTCAGATGCTAAGTCCATCACCCTCATGGCATTACTCCATGACTTCAGCTTGACACAATCTGTCACTACACCCACTCACTGCAAAGGTGAAAGCCTTGATTGGATCTTGAATCACAACACACTTCTGTATCACCTCGCTGTACCCCGTTCCATGGACGGATCACTTCCTGATCTTATGTAGCCTTCCCCAAGACTCCACCACCACCTATAAAGCGCCCAAACAACACATAACCTCCAGACACACTCGCAAACTCACAATGGAACTGCTTGAACCCACCATCCTGACCTTTCTCTCTTCGCATCCTGAAAGCAACAACCCTGGTGCCATTATTTCTACATATAATGTGACTACTTCATACTCTCAACCTCCATGCACCATTGAAAAACACCTTTCAGAAAATAATCTCCAGTAACAAATATTTCTCCGAAACCCTACTCACCCTTCGTAGACACAATCGTTCAATTGAACATTTCTGAATAAAGAACTATTCTCCATCCAACAAAGAATCCTTCTTCTCCTCCGTCATATATTACAAAAATGCTATAATCACAACCAAATCTGGCATCTTCAATTTTAGAATCCTGGAAGCCAGCTCCAATAGAAAGGAGCTATTCAAAATATTCAGAGAGCTCGAATCCCCTATACCTCCTGTCTCCAGCCTCACCAAAGACAAAACCTAGTGTACCACGATCGAATCAGCACCCTCACAAAAAAAACCTGTAAGCTAAGAGACACAACAATCCTGAAGAAATCCCTACTTACCATTACATCTCCCGCTCTCCCTTCTCCTACCATCACTTATACCACCATAACCACCCATCCTCCCTTCCACTTTACTCCAGTGTCCCCCACAAACATACAAACCATCATCCAGCACCTCAATCCGTCAAACTGCGAAGGTGGCACATTCTCATCCAATATTGTTAAGCTCTGTGCCACCTCGGTCGCACCCATTATCTTTAAATTTATCAATGCCTCATTCGCATCCATCTCAGTCCCTATAACCATCAAAGAAGCCTGGGCTACGCCTTTTCTCAAGAAACCATCCCTTGACCTGTCTCTCTCCCACAACTACCACCCCATTACCACAATGCCCTATACACTCAAAATTCGACTTATACCCAACTCTGAGTTGGCACCCGCCAATCGGCCTTCTAAGCACCCGCCAGTCGGCCTTCTGACCTAGACATAGCACCGAAGGTGCTCTCCTTGACCTCAAGATCAAACTTGACAGTACCCGAGACTCGGGAGACCTCGCCATCCTTTTCCTCCATGACCTCTAGGCAGCTTTTGACTTAGTTGGCCACGAAATCCTCTGTCAAAATCTCACCTCTAAAGTCATCCTTTCCAATGAAGCCACCCGCTGGATCAAATCATTCCTTAGTGAGCACACCTCCAGGATATTCATAGGCACTGAGGCTGCAGACCCCATCCCAGTACGCTATGGTGTTCCTCAGGGCTCCTGCATTTCTCCCACACTCTACAATATGTACACAAGACCTTTGTTCAACCACCTCGACCAATTCGACATACAATATACCAACTTTGAGGATGACACGCAAATACTTCTGAAAATCACTGGGAACCACAGCCTAAACTCAGCCAACATCATTCGAGTTTACAGCATCATTCAGATTTGGATGGTCGAACACCACTTTTGTATCAATGATGACAAAACTGAGCCCCTAATTGTGGGTTCCCCTCATCGGTTTACAATGTTCTTTGTGCTGCCTGGGGCATGAAACGCACAGACCACATCTTGCAAGCCAGGCAAAATGCCCATTGGCTACCAGTCAAAGCCCGGATTGAGTTTAAGATCCTATCAATCACACAGCGCTGCATCCACAACACCGCACCCCCTGTCGCATCCAGCAAATTTCAAGAAAAACTAGACCTTGCTGTCTTTGTTCATCAACCTCCCTTGGCCTATACACACCTAGAAACAACAGAAAGAGAGCAGGGGGAGTGAGTTCCTGGTCATTGCTCCCACTTTGTGGAACTCCCTCCCATTCCACATCCAAGATGAATCCTTGTATACCCTGTTCAGGAAACGAATGAAAACCTGGTTGTTCAATAAATACGACTAAGCCTATTACCAGTTCTCATGCTACCTATGCACCTACAGTACCTTGAATAAAACATTACTGCTTACTATGTTTACTATGTTACCTACCATGTACTACCACTGTGATACCTACGGGTCTGGGTGCTGTAAACAATGAACTAAATAAATAAATACATGACATCACATGCACTCATGGACAACTATTGTTGGACAGGACACCACGTTTAGTCTACCTGGGAGGCTTAAGGTGTCCCCATGGAGTGAGCAAAGCAAGCATTCCACTACCCAAATGTGCACACAGAACAACTGGAACACTGTGACTGCACCTTGGGATGCACAGACGATTGCCCACGGCCTGGTCAAGTGACAACAAGCAAGAAAGGAGATGCACTGGTCCCACCAAGCACAAAGTAGGAAGGCAGATAAAACATTTTCCAAGCAATGGGGGTGGGGGACACAGCTGAGTACAGTGTGGATTCCAAAAGCAACATCACCAAGGAACAGCCAGGGAATGCAATGATGACAAAAGGCCCTGTGAATGCAGGCTTCAAAAAGCGGAACATCCGTAAGTATCAATGTATGCAACCACAGAGAACACACAACTCATGATGGGACTGCATCGCTGACATCGAGGACACTAATAGGTAGAGGGCTGGTAGTGAACTGCAAATGCCAATGCACACTCTATACCTGCGCCACATAGCCTGAGAGATCAGGGGGAGACTGACTACTTGGAATAACACTGACCAGAAACATTCACCCAGACCATGGCAACTACTCCACTTTGCCCACATAAGGATGTACACCCACCCACTGCAGACAGCACATCTCCCCACATCTGTGCCTCCAACATCCCTCCTCCCAACATGACAGCCCATGACTAACATATCACAAGTGTGAACATCAGTGCAACCACAATAGCAGTAACCACCATGTACCACATGCAGACATGTTCATGGTGCCAGGAGTGACTGTACACTTTATTGAAAATCACACAGATCACATCAAAGAGGCAGGACGAGTGTGCCAGTCACTATGCATAAAACTATATGCGGGCAAATCAGTATGTACATGTCACTGCATTATCAACAATGAGCTGCAAAATGGCAGGTGAATGGCTGTCATCTCTTGGAAAAATCTATTTTCTGGAACAAATATTCTGCAACGGTGACAGACTGCAACAATGTATCTAGGGACAAGGAGAGGGAATGAACCATCAGAAGCCAAAATTGGATGCAAGACCCCCTCCCTTTCCACAATTTACATCAAGGCACATGCATGGAGCCATGCTAGAAAATAAGTGTTCTTACATCAGATGCAGAGGTCCCGAAGGAAAGACTTGTGTCAATATCCTTGCCCTATGCATAGGTTCCATGCTGGCCCTGCAACCCATACAGGCATATGTTCATGCAAGGGCTCAAAATGAACACAGTCGTACATCACTTGACACACAGGTGCACGCATACTCACAACATACCCACCTGTAGTCCAATTGTATCCCGAAGCGGAACAGCCTGATGTCCACGTAAAATCCCTTGCAGACCCTCTCTGTGCAGGACGGAATGCGGCCCCCATATTCATTGTCATCCGGTGAAGGCCTCAAGACCCCTACACAAATTCTAATGAGCCATCGAATGTACGAACCCTTCTCCACTAGTCAGTTGAGGTAGGCCACAATAAAGAGTTTTGCCTTTCTTGTTGCAGAAGAGCCTTTCAACCCACAAGGTCGGAGAAAACAAGACCCCATTCACCTTATCGACATAGCTGGAGAGTCCAAGGTCAGTGTGTACTCCCAGGATGTAGGCAGGCCATGGCAGATGTGCGGGAGCCTGCCATTGCAGCACTTACTATCTCGCCCATGTGTGGACGTGACGCAAGATGATGCTGACCCGATGTATAGACTAATTTATAGTCAGGACACCTCCATGCCTGTAAATCACACTCCCAGCAGCTGCATGTCCTTACATGCACATCATTGATGGAGTAGACACACTGCCTCCATCCAAAGACTACTCACATGATATATATGTGGATGCACATATACATCAGGTCACAATCACACAGTTACTGCCATGCCAAATAGCACACCACCATTAACCATATGCAGGTTTAGGCTCGATATCATTCCACCCACCACAATCTACAGAGGCACACACTGTACACACATAACAAAATGGACAGAAGCCGTGGATGGCACATGAAAAAGTATATTGAAATGTACAACACGGTGTGGAAAGCAATGGGGACAATGGTGCACACAAACATGACCAGGGAATATATGAATGAAAGGGTGAGTGCGGGTAAATCAAAATACACAGTGAAGGTGAAATTCGCAGAGGGAGTCAGTGGTGCAAGCGGCAACAGAAACACGAAGATGAACAAACAAGATACAATGCACACTGTGCAAGGAGAGTGAAATGGACACAATGGGTAAATGCTATACAATCCCTGGTCTCCCTCTGACTGCTCATATCCACTATCCCCCATGACCACCACCTTAACCTCTTCTTCCTTCACCTCATCATGCAGGGGCCACTGGGTTAGTAGGGTGGGGGAAAAAGAGGAGGAGGTGCCTGCTTCGTGTCCTTGATGGTTACCCCTGGCCTTAGGAGGAATCAAACTGGCTGAGACCACAGGGGATCAGTGAGGCAAAGGGGCTGTCTGTGTCTGTTACAGATGTTGTTGGATCACACAGACAGCATCCTTAATCGCCCTCAATTCCCCCCATCCATCAGCAATTCTGCCGTCAGCCCTGCAACCTCCTCCAGAGTCAGCAGAGGTCGTGTGTGGGAGGCCCCACATTGTCCTCGGCTGGGACAGTGGGGACGTTGCCCACAACAGGGTGCACTATTGAGGGTGGGGATGGCAGTGTCTTGCTCACCTGGAATGCACCCTCCTCATGGATGCCTCTGGTGGTAGAGGTGCATGAGTCCATGGTGGTGGGCTGCTTGCCCCTGCTCCCCATGAGCCTCCTCCACATATCAGGGGTCCTTCCTGTGAGTCAACCCTGCCTCCACGGTCTTCCCTACTCCTTTCTATGTCCGCTGTTGACCATGTGTACTGGCACGGTCTGCCTTTATGTGACGAAGTAGGCCTATGGCTGCTAGGCACCATCACTTCTGTCATGGCACCAGGCAGAGCTGGAAGTTACACCATACGGTGGTGGGTAATCAACGTCTGGCTGGGTGTTTTTGCACCTTACACACGTGTACCGGGGTGGTGCATGCTGAGGGCTTTGACTCTACCACACAAGTACGGTGGCATACACACAAGCTCACATGCGAATGGCCAAGGGCATGTGATCCTGCATTGGTATGTCCCAGCTGTATGTGCCATCTCTTCTGGGAGGCAGTGGTTGATGTTGAACACATTGAACAGGCAGGACAGTGCTCTTTCGTGACATCATGCATCACCTGTCCTTGATGTCTGTCATGCAGCAGACATGGTCCCTTGGTGTGTATGCCTGCTGTGATTGGCATTGCATCCATGCAGGGGGCTGACTGCTGATATTGGCTGAGTGTGTGGCTTTGGCTGCAAATATCATGTAAATGACAGCACAGAGAGGCTTATGTATGTTCGCAATGATGACCATTCCATTGTGTGATATCAGGTGTTGAGGTATTTGCTGAGGCCTGCTGAATGTCTGTGTGTCCGGTCGGCACACCATGTGGCTCTGTCTTTGTGTGCATGACACATGTGTGTGTGACTTTGCCGCAATATGTGTCCGATGTGTGATTATTTTGTAAGGCATGGCCTGCATCTCTATGTATGCACAGACATCATGGTCCAGTGGTAGGTGTGTGTGGCACATATGGGATGTGACTGTTGACTGCGGTTTGTGCTGCCATGCATGTTCCAGCCACATTTGCAAGACAAAATCGATCCCAGCTCATTATCCAGACCTTCAAAAGAGCTAAAGCCGGAGTGCCAAGCTTCCCATTTTTTGCGTGAAAAAACTGGAATGCCCTACCCACAACACTAAGGAATGAAACTTCCCACACATCCTTCCGGAAATCACTTAAAATAAAGCTCTTTATCCAAGAACACACAGACACCAGCTCACCGGCTCCTCCAGCCAGACAACTCTCGACTCAACTGGCTCTTCTGTAACCTCAGATCCAGTAGAATCTCTTTCCATGTAACACTTACTGTAACCGTGTAGCTCTCGTTGTAACCCTGTACCACTTGTTTATTTCTTACTGTTCTTACGGCTAGAAATATCTCCTTCAGCATGTCTTCTGTTTGTATGTTGTAACTAAGGAAGTCTATTGTAACAGCTGCCCTAGTGCTGCATGTGCGCTTTATAAATGCACAAAATAAAATAAATAAAAATGTGGAAACATCTCTTGTGGTGAACGTGGACACTGTTGGGTGTGACTTGTAGTGTTGCTTGCCTATGTGCATAATGCAGGTGTGTGCATGCTGGGTGATCGGTATACTGATGTTGATACACATGGGGATGGTACCGCAATACTGCTCAGAATGAGATGCCACAGGACTGTGTGTATGTGTTGAATGGACACATGCCAACTGCTGCAACAACAAAGGTGTACATGGATCAGTCCCATGATGCCAGTCAATGTGTTTAGTGATGTTGTATGTTCATTGTACATGCGTGGATGAGGCAACATGTTCACAGTATGTTTCAGAGCAGGACACGCCATTCACAATGAAAAATTCCCTCCACTCACAGCCATTGCATCTCTCAGCATCTTCTAAGTCATGACAGACACGTATTAGTGCTGTCAATTTTTTTTATTGAGTTCTGTACAAAAAGTTCATTTGGGTGAGTGAGGTGCTGTACAAGTGGCAGTGGGGGTGTTCATGGGTGTGTGTATTAGTGCAGTGCTCGGGGGTAGTGTGTTTGAGGATTTGGTGGAACTTGTGGTGGGGCAACAGGGGAATAGGAGGAGGGGGCTGGGGGCATCATAGGAGAGGAATGAGGTGAGTCCAAGGTGGCTGCTTTCTGGGCCTCCCACATCACTGTTTGGCCTGTGGCTCAGTCTGGGTTGCCTGTGAGGCCAGAGGTGCTGGGGAGGCCAAGCTGTCCTCCTCCCATATGGCATGGCTGCCTCTAGGCTGATTGGAACTTCAGCGAGTGGTCAGCCAGGGGCCAGGCTGTGGCACGTGAAAGGGCGTGTCAGTTGTCTGCATGGCCCTGTCCACCATCTCAGGTCTCATCTTCTCCACGCTGTGCCTCTTCATCAATGCATTGAATCTCCATGAGACTCTCGTGTGTGCCTCAGTCATGGTCTCAGTGGCAGTGCCCAGCTCAAAAATGTCTTGCTGTATTTCTTTGCCAGTGGCGTTTATGACATCAAGCCAAGTGGACACGCCTGCGATTCCCGTGTGATGTTGCGCTCTACCTCGGCCACTCTCTCGACCATAGGCTACTGCTACTGCAGGAATTCCTGGAGCCACTTGGTCTGCTCCACCCCTCATGGTCCAGCAAGGCTGCGATCATCGTTGTGCAGCCTGAGGGTGGGTTCTGGCATCAGCAGCAGCTCAGGCAGAGGTACTTGGGTGCCGCATGGGTGAGGCACCATGTTGGGAGTGATGATGCGGGGCCGCGAGTTGCATGGAATCTCTGCTGCTGCTGTAGTTTGCAAATTCCTCCTCTTGCATGAGGGGCAGGCTGTCATCAGCCAGCACTTCTGTCATTGCCTCCTCAGTAGGTGGGGCGATACAGAGGCCCATTCACCCTGGTTCCGATGGTGATTCAGCATGCTGCTCCTCCTGTGTGGGGGAGATGTGTTCCCTCCAGTCCTCCTCCTCCTGGATCTCCTCGGTGGGTATGCTCTGGACAGGCAGGTGTTGGTCTCCCTCCTCACTGTTGCTGGAGCATTCCTCGGGGGCCCCTTCCTCTGTAGTCATGGCTGCAAAGTGCAAAAAAAGGAGACATGTCAGTCTGTGACATAGGATATGTGCAAATTGGTACATTACAGTTGTAATGTGTTATGTCATGTCTAGGCATTTATGTGGCCCTCATCCATCTTCCCATTGCACCCACTGTCGTCATCCATGTATATTTGAGCCCCATGGAGGTATTCGTGCTGACATTGCCGATGAATGTTGATGTGTGAGATGTTTCTGTATGTCAACATGGTGTCAGCCCCATGACGTGTTGCATTGCTATAGTGTGTCAAGGAAGGTGCGTTGCATGTGGTTGTCGTGTCCCCATTGTCCATGTGGCTTGATATTGGATGGATATTGAGTGTGAGGGGACGTGGGTTGCGTGTGTCATGGCTAGATTGGTTTTAGTGTTGTGGTTTATGTAGAGGTGGTGTGGGATATGTTGATTTTTGGCAGTGCACAAGTGGCATATGTGGCATGATGGTATGCTCCATTTGGGTTTATCTGAGACGTCCATGTGAGTGAATTGTGTGTGTGCTTTGTTGAGTCATAGATGCGTGTGCCAGTGTTGGTGTTGTCTTCTGTAAAAGATGCTGACTTGTGTGTGGAATGGGAATGGGTGTTGTGTTGACATTTGCATCCAGGTCCATATGTGGTGTTAGCGCTGTGACATATCCTTGGTGCCATAGGATTGTGTGGTGTACTTGCAATGGATATGGCTCACGGCCTGTGTGCGTAAATGTTGTGTTCTCTTTGCGCCAGTTGTTTTCATGTTTCAGGTGTTGTATGGGTGTCAGACGTGCATGTGAGTGATTGAGGAAAAGTGATGTGCTTACCATGGATGTCCATGCTTGTCGCCATGCCTCGAATGCCAGTGCACACCTCCTCTGAGATCATGCTCAGGGTCTTCTCTTCTCTGGGCCTAAGCCGCAACCTGGGGACTGTTGGTTCTCTTTCGAGAGCTTGGCCGGCATTGTACTCAGTGTATTTTAGTTTGCTTTGTCGCTTCTCATCCAATCACTTTTTCTTAATAGATCTCCTGGTGCATTGCTTGTTACCCAGGGCATTGATCTGATCCTTGAGTGTGATCCAGTGGGCATGCCACTGGCTCTGTGTGGTGTGATGTCCAGGCATCCAGAGCAGGTGGGCCTGGTGGCTGTGGATGAAGTCCACCATCAAGTCCACCTCACCTTTGGTGAAGTTCATTTTATGCTGTTGCTCCTTCTCAGCCTCCATCTTGCTGGACAATAGGGCCTCTTTGGCGATTGGGGCCACTGGTGTGCACTTATTTATTGATTATCGGAGGTGTAGGTGTAGGAGTTTGACACTGATTCGTATGTGTGCATCATTCTGTATTGTAGTGTCCTGCATTGGTTGAATGTGTGTGCAGGTGTTGTGTCCACCATGTTATCAGCGCAACATAATTTTCCTTATGTGCACCTTGTTAGCTGATTGTGGGGCCACGATGTCTTCATTGAGGTCACATGTGTGGTCATGTATTTGTGTGCATTATGCGTATTTGTGTCTTGGTATGTGTTTTGGAATGTGTGTGTGTGTGTGTGTGTGTGTATTTGTGCTTTGTGTATGTCCTGAGGGGTGTTTGTCTTGCTTTGTGTTGGTCAGGTTGACATGGTGGGAGGAGTCCTATCATTGATGTGACATTTAGTGGATATTCCGCTATGGCGTAATGTCCGGATTGGGAAGTATGACATGTAATTTGCAAGTGTCGCTGGTGTTGCTTCCACTGCCTTTTTTGCCTCTCCAGCCCACGTGTAATGGGCATTTCGGCAGGTGTGTCCTGTGATTTGTGGACATGTCAGTGGGTGTGTGACTATTTTTGGTGCATTGGTTGGATGTGTCCCTCATTTTCGGGGTGCGACAGTGGGTGTGCTCTGGTTTTGATGGCCGTGTCAGAGGTGCTGTGTGTCTCAGCGAGTGTGACGCCTCCTGAGTGTAAGTTTGAAGGTATTTACTAAGCGAACGCAGATCTTGAGATAGGGGCTTCCAACCTTGTAACTTAAACCATGAAGTTTTTGGTGTAAGTGCTGTGCATGGTGCACGATAGTTTGCAGATTTTCTCGGTGACGGCAGGGATCGATAACATAAATGTGTAGGTGTCGGGAAAACACTTTTTGCATTCAATGTGAAAATGTTTGTCCTGTTTGGTTGATTGCTTGCTTACTGCGTTCACTTGCGCTGGCGTGTGTTCTGCTGAGGGAAATTGTGTCAGCTAATTTGTGGCGTACATATTTTTTCCTCGTGAATCAGGTTTCACTTACGTTTGATTTTATGCACGGTGCAAGAACCGCTAGATTTCTGTGTCTGTAACTTACACTATATGTACTACTAAATTACTTTTATCGTAACTTACACCACAAAAAGTTATACTTAGGAACTGTGGCCCATAAATATAGTGAGATGTTCAAGAGAACAGGCATGCAGAGCTGAACTTGCTTCTATTTCCTAAAGAAAGGGACCCATATGATCCAAAGGAGGCTCACGAGAACAGGTGTGCCCTGTAAGGCCAGTTTCTGACTAAGCAGGGTTTCCACAAGACTTATGTGAAGTAATGGAGAAGAGGTGTACCCAGCAGCAGTATATGGGCCTCATTACACGGAAGGCGGAGGACCAAGGTGCTATTAGCACCTTGGTCCATGCCGGTAAAATACTAGCACCGCCTTGGTGGAAAGGGGAATTACCGCCCCATTCCAAGGTTGGCGGGGCGGTAATTCCCCCTTCCACCACTGCCCTTCTCCATTCCCATTTTTGCCCCATTGTGCATAATGGGAATGGGGAAGGTGCTAATTACGGCACCGCAATTTTGCGGTGCCGTAAAGCACCAACCCGCTAAGGGACCTCGTAGTAAGGCGGTAATGGTTAACGGTCACTGTTAACCATTACCGCCTCCGTGTAATGAGGCCCTATCTCTCTTATAACCCTCCTAGATCATAAGCATGAAAAACTGAGGGCCCAGCTTCATATTTAAACAGCACAATCCGCATTTGGGGTGGGAGGGAAGAAGCAAGAGATGGGGTTTCTCCAGCAGTGCCTTTATTCCAGAAGCTCACATGAAACAGGGAGAAGTATACTCTGGATGCTTCAGCACCACTTTCTAGTCTCAGGGCCTGCCCAGCAGAAAGCTATAGCACATGTTCTATAAAGAAAACAATTTCTGACATGCACTGATGAGCCCTCAATATGTTAAGTCACCAATGCATGGGTGCATATTGCACACAATCCTCTGGCCCAAATATCCAGGGAATCTCCAAAAAGGGAAGACAATATTTCAACAGAAAGCTATTCACAGACATGTTCAAATGGCACAATACTACTTATATATGACACGTTGAAAAGGAGATACACGTGAACCTATCTCGAGCGGAGTGAGACATTAATAGAGTTCTTTGTGCATCGGGGTGATTTATACCCAGCTTAAGGCAGGAGTATAAAAAATGGGAAGAGCAGTGCTTTTTTAGGAGCGCTCATGAAGCATTTGGCTGCTGGGTGAGGACTCACCCCATAACGTAAGGACTAGCACAAGGAGAACAGAGGAGGTGTTATTGGGAGGTTTTACTCAACCCAACTGGTGTCATGGGTCTCTTGTCCTCACAAGTTGCATTGAAAAAACGCACCTCACCTTGGGTTAGTTGCATATTTGTCAGAAATCTCTCAATAAAAAGGTACAAAAGCACGCTTTGAAAGAGACAAGAGGCCAGAAGGTACCAGACCTCATTGCAGTAACAGACACTTTGCAGGAGGTGGACACATGACTCCATATCACCTGCGCGCCCCAGTCAGTTCTAGCATACCACGTGATACAGACATCACAGCAGTGACAACAAGCGCTAAGAGAACCAAGAGAGTGATCCATCAGGCACACCATGTGATCCAGCCTAGATTTATGAAAGATAAGCAGGGGGCTCAGTCCATTAGTTAAGAGTAGATCATTGTAGAGTTAGTGGTCACTTCTGCTCCCCTTTCAGTGCCTCCTTCTAATTACCTATTTACTGCATATTGTTTATATCTGTTCTTTTATAATAGCACAGATTCCAATCACATTAAAATCAACTGTTTTGTTGGCCATTTGTCCATGCACTCTACTGTTTCAGGTGGGAAAACGAAATGTTGAGATCAAGCACACGGCCCGATCTCCCCAGATCTCCACATCGGCCAAGCGATGCAGGTAATTGCGTTCAGACAAAACATATCTAGAATAGATCATCAGTAGTATTTTGTTATAACAGTAGGCCAATTAAAAAAAAAATACAAGAGGACAGATTGCAGCTCAGCAATCAAACTACGACACTACCAATGTCGTGGCTATAAAGACAGTAGACACATACATGCGATTAGCACAGCCAACATTATCACCAGACTAAAACAAAATGTCTCTGCCAAATACATTATGGGATGTGTAGTACTAACAAATCCCATTAAATGAATTAAAAAATGTAGCACAAACCTTAGCGCACATATATTTCAATAAACACGTGTGTTTTTAATATGTGTAATCAAATGGCTGTTTCTAGAGGGGAAAAAGACATTGGTCCTCTAGGGATAGCATTGAGTTATGGCCAAAACCTTAGCTTTGGGCTGTGTGTTTTTTGTCTCGCACAACACCTTGGAGAGAGAGAATAGGGAGGTGCAGTTTGTTCGTGTTTCGGTCTATCGGCAATGGGGAAAATAGCGAAATAAAAATAAATGACCAAGCATCTTCTGGTATCACTTTAAGGGTGCATCATGTGTCAGATGATGTTATACATGTCCACGACAAGTACCTTATGCTACAACTCACCCGAAACTATTTAGCTGTGCATGTCTGCCAAATGTCTTATTAGATGACCCTGAGCCTCATTTCTCTGCTATTGGGAGACAGTATGGACTGATCAGATTGTATTAGGACGTTCAGTCAACCCTGTTGCACTCATGAAAGGTAGGTAATCCTTTGAACCAAGGTACTAAAATAATATCTCGTGCATTGATACAAAGTTGTTTCTTTAAACAATTTTCTTTAAAGTAACATTTCATATCAAAGTATCGCCAGTTCAGATTTGAAAAAATCTGTCTTTTAAAGATGCCATGGCAATTTCTCCATGAGTTCCATCCACATTTGCTGTGCCATGACATAGGTGCCAAAATGAGGCAGAAAGTCTGGATGCAATTTAGGTAATGTTCTGTATGTTTCGTCTGCGTTCATCAGACTGGCACAGAGAGCCGAGTAATGGAAATATCGGCAGACGAAGCAACGGCTCTGCCAGGATAGAACACAAACTGCCTGAGCTCTGACCTCCTACAGCGCTCGGCAATCTGCTCACTCTCCTGCGCCATCCAACCCACGCACCAGGTCAACAGTCAACTGCGTGGGGTGCAAATGCTCACCCTGGATATCATTAAGCAAATGAATTGACTGAATCCGTCCACCCTCCCCCACCCAAAGGATGGCTTGGCTTATTCTTGGTGACTAATCCGGAACATATTGTTGCATCTGTATGAAGGTAAAGTTTACATCTATGATGCGCACATTCAAATGCTCTTGGAGAATAAGGTTAATCATGTCTTGGTGACGAGATGCAGTAGCAACACATTGGGCATCATTACGAGTATGGAGGTAGCCATGCCCTTAATAGGGGCATGGCTGCCTCCATACCTGGTTCCAGTACCGGGTTCCTCCAATGAGGATTTACTGGGCTATTCCAACCATGGAGGACCCGGTAAGTCCTCATTGGAAAAACCCATCCACATTCCCATTTGAGCCCCGATAGGAATCAATGGGAATGGGGATTGAGCTAATAACAGGCCCGTTATTAGCTCCTTGGTGTTGCATAGTAACCCTCCTGGGAGCATGGTAGCTCCCAGGATGTTGTCATGGGTCACGTGGCTCGTCAGTCACACTCTACTCTGGCTCCGGTGTCGTCCTTTGTGTGCCTGCCTGGCACAACACCGCATGGTGTAGGCCCAGGGACCGGGCCCACCACGAGGCCGGCGCCCCTGCTGGGCAACGCCGACCTCCACTGTCTGCGGGCCATGTGAACATGGCTGTTGGGGACGACCCCGGCCTGGGCGCCTCCAGAGCCGGGGCCGTCGTGTGCTGGGTGCCCCCAGCCCAGTGTGGGTTCCAGTGACCTGGAGCGCAGTGGGGTGATCCCCACTGCATTTAACCGCGGCGTGATCGCCGCCCAACGGAACTCCGTCGGGTGCCCCCGACATGAGCAGGGGGCCTGCCCGGTGACCCGGAGCAGGCCCCCAACAATGGCGACGAGGATACGGGCCCCGCGTGCCCCAAAGAAGATATAAAGCGGCTGCGACAATCAGGTGTGCTGCCTGCCCCTCCCCACCCGCGGGTGGGGGAAGCTGAAAAGCAGCGACGGTCGCTGCAACAAGAAAAAAAAAGAACTGGGTTTCAGTGCCCCCCCGTCGGCCGCACATGTGAGGGTGAGTTGCCCCCCCCTTTTTTCACCTGGAGGGGAGGAATGCCCTGCGGCGCCGCCCGCATCGTGGTGCCTGGCGGCCCTGAGCCGCAATGAAGTGGACCTGCCCTTCGCCCCAACAAGAGGCGGGCCCACCATCACCTCGGCCAGCGCAGGTCAGAAGTGAGCTTCGGGCCGGAGCAGAACAGAAAGGAGGCGCGCCCATCACCACCTGGGCCCGCCACTGAAGATATGTGCTCGGAGCGGAGCAGAAAAAAAAAAAAAGATGATGATGAGGCGGGTCCAACTCCAACTGGGCCTGCAAAATAAAAAAACCATATGAAGGTATAACAGAGTCCTGCAGCGGGCTATACAAGATCAAAGGAGATGGGGTGGCCCACGCAACCCGGGCCAGTAGGGCCCTGAGAAGGGAGCGATTAGCGGGCCCATTACCACCTGGGTCCCTGAAGAAAAAAAAAAGACCCCGACCTGTGTGGCAGCCTTAAAGGAGGGGCATTGCCTCCAAGCAACAATGATGAGGGCACAAATCCAACTGGGCCCTCAAAGGTAGTAAGGAGGAGCCGCTGCCCCCGCCCGTGTGGAGGGGGATTGCCAGTGAGAGATGAGCTTCCCCTCCCCCAGCATGCCCGCTGGGCGTCCACCACAGTGCAGCGGTCAACCCCATTGGGCCCGAACAGGACAAAAGAAAGGGGCAGAATGATCATCCTGCCTGGACGAAGAATCCAGGGAGCAGCCCCTAGCTGAGAAGGGAGGGGTGGCTGCTCTTGTGGGCGGGGGTTCGGGCACCTTCCCAGAACTGCGGCTCTGGCAATCTGCCACTGGTGGTGTCCTCACAACGGCCCTACGAGGAGGGGTAATAAGATGCCGGCCGTCAGGGTGCCAGGATGCCGTCACAGATGCCCCTAGACTATGGACTAGGCCGATGCGGCCCCTGGGCCTTCCAGGTGTGGCTTTGCCGGCTGTGTTGACTTTGGTGTGGCTGCCTGACCTGACCAGTAGTGAAGAAACAGGCTGGTGTCCTGCAATTCCAGGAGAGTGGAGAAATGGACATCGTCACCGCCGTCCTCGATGAAGACTCTGGGCCTGCAGAGACGGACTGCTGTAAAATGGCCAGGTGGTGGCCAATGTAACATGGTGCCAGTACCTCTGAGAGTTATTCTGTTATAGTAGAACCACTGACCCAGGTTAATAAAGTGGTGAATAATTAGTAGAGTGGTTATAGGAGCAGTAGTGTGTATTGTATTGTGTGTAGTGGCGTAAGCTTTGTTTTGTTGTTATTAAAAAATGGAGTGGTGTTGCATAATAACCCTCCTCGGAACATGGTAGCTCCCAGGATGTTGTCATGGGTCACGTGGCAGTGGCCACGTGACCAACATAATAAAAGTCATGAGCCGCTTCTGGTTCGTCAGTCACACTCTACTCTGGCTCCGGTGTCGTCCTTTGTGTGCCTGCCTGGCACAACATCGCGTGGTGTAGGCCAAGGGACCGGGCCCACCACGAGGCCGGTGCCCTTGCTGGGCAACGCCGACCTCCACTGTCTGTGGGCCATGTGAACATGGCTGTTGGGGACAACCCGGGCCTGGGTGCCCCCAGAGCCAGGGCCGTCGTGTGCTGGGTGCCCCCAGCCCAGTGTGGGCTCCAGTGATCTGGAGCGCAGTGGGGTGATCCCCAATGCATTATCCACTGCGTGATCGCCGCCCAACGGAACCCCCTCGGGTGCTCCCGACATGAGCAGGGAGCCTGCCCGGTGACCCGGAGCAGGTCCCACAACACTTGGTCCCCTCGCGGGACCCGGAAAGGATGTCTGGTTTTACCAGACATCTGTTCCGGGTCCGCTAGGGGACCTCGTAATCAGGCATCCCATAATGAACAGTGCCGGTCCCGCATCAGCACCGTTCATTACGGGACCGCCAGGGTCATAATGAGGCCCTGCGTCAACAAAATGTTTTATGAATATGGCTCCTTAGGTTTTGTGCACTGTTGATCTGAAGCTCTTCCTTCAACAGGAAATTATTTGGATTTCATTTTGAATTTGAATATAGACCTGAATGATCCAGCCGTCTTATGTGTTTCACGGACTGATCACATGTGAGTAAAGGTTTCTTGTAACATATGGGTCAGAATCTAAGATTTCAGAATGTGCTGCGAACTTAAACCTATTGGACCTGGTATTTCTGATAAACACTACATCGTTTATCTACAACTAGGCAGGTTCCACTGATAGAGTGATGTGTCAATATATTGACACAATTACTTCAGTTTTGGATCGCTTGGCACCTCTGGCACCTCTGGTCTTCCAAACTGATCAGTAATTTCTGGTGTACTAAGATTACATGGGGGTCATTATACAGTGCCGGTAATTCCTGCAATGTTTTGCCCGTGGGGGCCTGATTTACCTCCAGCTCTTGGCTGGAGCTATTCAGTGACCCTCACCGGCAAACGTGTGCTTTCCCAGTGCAGTAAAAGTGCTGGTACCCTATTTACTAGCACTTTTACTGTCATTTTTACCGCATCTGGAGAACTGTAATGTTCCCCCATGTCTTTAAAAAGGGGTATTTCTGAATATCCATTTGATTCAGAGTTTGCCACTGTTTGAGGTGATATTTCTGGAATGTTTCTTGTGGTATGGTTGGTGGTATTCCAGAAATGCCACTTCCACTAAGGTAACTGTCAAAGTTATTTTGTATCCATTTTCTTGTACCCATTTCCCACCGCTAATGTGACGGTGGAAACAGATAACATTAAATAGTGGCTCAAACCAACACAATACACTTATTAATGCATAACACGATAAATACTGACCCTTATATGCATTGCATGGGTACAATGGTGTGAGGGGGTCTTCAGAGATGGCCATCTTTCCACCCTTTTACCATGCCCCATAGTACATATTATGTTACTGCATTGAAGGGAAGAGCCTGCACTTCCCTACTGTACAGTTAAAACAGTAACACATACGGTTGGGGACATTTGGGAATTTGTACCTCTGCATCTAAAGTGGAGGTAAAAATAGGAAGACTGAAAGTCCCCCTTAAATACCACCAGTGGTGTTCTTTCCCAGGAATGCAACCAGTGTTATTTGCGCCAACCCTGAATTTGGCAAATACAGTCAGATTTACCACCACCACCAAACTCACAATGAGCCCCTAAGTGTAAAAGTCATATGGCCTCATTACGAGTTGGGCACAAAGGGATTGCCGGCACCGGTAAGGACATTGGTGCCGGTAATCCCTTTGCGCCCTATTCCGAGTTCCCTTAGAGTGTCCCTTCCTTAATGCCTGGTTTTACCAGGCGTTATGGACGGGATCCGTTAAGGGAATTCAGAGCCAATAACGGTACTGCAATTTGCGGTACCGTTATTAGCGCCTTCCCATTGAGCCCTATGGGGGCTCAAATGGGAATGGGGAATGGCTTTTGCAATGGGGATTTACCAGTCCCGCAAAGGTCGGAATAGACTGGTAAATCCCCATTGAACCAGGGCGGACTCGGTACCGGTATGGGAGGTAGTCATGGCGCAAATAGCGCCATGATTACCTCCATACTCGGAATGAGGCACATAGGCTCTCATTACGAGTTTGGAGGTAAGGGAAAAACGATGCCGGTAAAGGATTACCGGTATCGCTTACCACTACAGGCTATTCTGACCAACCAGACCGCTATTAATGGCATCGTAAAGTACGATGCCGTTAATAGCGGTCTGGGCACGTGCACGCGACACACCATGCCAGCATTAGCGGCATGCCGTAAACCGGAGAAGATCACAGGTGAGGCAGACATGCAAATAACAGCCTCATGAAGGCGGAAAAAGTGCCTACCGGCATGGTGTAAATACCGGCATCGCCGACCAGGCGTAAAGAGCCCTGAGCAGTGTTTCCAACTGCCACAGGTGCACACAATCAGCACAGGTGGAGGCAATGGAGTCAGGCCCAGTACAAAATGAGCATACCCACACACCACACCCCCTCCCACACCAACCAAGATGATACCAATAGTAGTAGCATTACTGGAACTGGAGGACCTGCTTGCAATGCCTCAACATCAACAACAACAGCCGCCACCACAGAGGAGACGCAGGAGTAGAAGGAGGGTGAGACAGGGCCAGCATGCCCCACCGGTGCAGCCACCATTGCCACCCCGGCAGCCCACAATCCCTCGCATCAGAGCCATTCCATTCAATATAACCCCTGAGCAGATCCACACCCTGTCCCGGCTTGACCGGGACACCATCACCACCATAGTGGACCTGATACACAACGACATAGTGAGCCTCATAGAAATACGCACCGCCATCCCACCTCTACTGAAGGTAGTGTCTGTGCTCCACTTCCTTGCCACAGGCACCTACTAGGCACCTACCAGCACCTACCAGCACACAGTGGGGCACATGCATGGCATATCACAACCCTTATTCTGAACCAAGTGCTGGATGCCCTCCTCAAGCACACAAGGGACTACATATCCCTACCACGGACTCCCCAGGAGATATTCGATACAAAAGTTGCCTTCCATGCATTGGCAGGCATGCCAAATTGTGTAGGTGCCCTCTACTGCACCCACATGGAATTGTTGGTCCCGCATGCTATGGAGGTGGTGTATCGCAACCGCAAGCAATACCACTCCATCAATGTGCAGATGGTATGCAACGCCAGTAAGATCATCACACATTGCTGTGCCCGATATCCCGGATCAACTCATGACTCTATGGTCCTGCGGAACTCCACGCTACCACGCGTGGACCCTATGGGACTTGTGGAGCGACATGCTGGACGACGTGCCTGGCTGCTTGGTGAGTTTCCTGACTAGGCCATGGCAGTGCATCAGGGTTGTGAGGTGGGTGGATGCATACTCCGACTGGGTGGGAATGGGGGGGATGCATACTCCACCTGGGTGGGAATGGGGAGGTATGCATACTCCACCTGGGTGGGAATGGGGGGGATGCATACTCCACCTGGGTGGGTGAGGGGTCAATGCATCCAGGGACATGTGCATGTGGGCACCGATTACCTGCAGGCATGTGAGAGTAGTACAGTTGTCCAACATGATTTAGCGAACAATTACCTTCATTCCCCTCTCATGCAGGTGACGGTGGCTATCCCTTGAAGCCGTGGCTCCTGACCCCTGTCCGAAACCCACAGAACAGGCATGAGGAGGACTACAATCGTTCCCATACCCGTACATGTGTGGTAATTGAGCAGACCTTTGGCCTGTTGAAGGCACGATTTTGCTGCCTCAGCTGGTCGGGTGGGGCACTTCTCTACAGACATGAGAAGGTGGGCAAGATCACCATGGCATGTGTAATGCTGCACAATATGTGAATCAACCGGAATGTGCTGTGCCCCCTGACATGGAACTGCTACCACCTGATGATGATGAAGGGGATGATGAAGATGTGGCAGGACCACATCATGTTGGCGATGCACGGGAGCGACGTGCTGTGCTCCAGTCAGTGATCGCACAATATTTCTGACTTACATGTCAGCAGAGGGTGACATAATGGTTGGACATAGGGCACTGGGTGTGGGGGTACATGTACACTATGCACTATGCAAGATTAAATGACACATGCGCAATGATGAATGTCCACTCTGGTTCTTTTTTTTAACACAACCGGTGTATTGAAAGTAATAATATTAACGTGAATAAGAAAACCCTCCACCACCCTCACCCTCCTCCCCCTCCCCCCACAATTCCCCCACACACCCTCACCCCCCAGCCCCTCCCACCACAACTCCCCCACACACCCTTGCCCCCCCCCCCACAACTCCCCCACACAAGTCCCATAGGGTCCACAGAGCCTACATGAGGCTGCCAGTACAGTCACTCAGCACTCCCAGACCCAGGGGGTGGCATGTCCCATCGGTGCAGTGCACGGACCGACCGGCGGAGCGGGCTGGTTTGTGTAGAACTGCTTGTGGATGGTGTGGCCTCATGCTGAGGCTGTTGGGCAGGAAGAGCTGCCTCCAATGCATCAGCAATGCGCCCGAGCACCTCGCAGAGGCGGTTCATGTTATCAGTGATGGTCGGCCCAGTGCCCTCAAATCCGTGCGCCACTCCTCCCTGGCCTGATGGTTGTCCTGCACAAATTCCTGGATTAGTGCAGTGATCTGGTCATCCCGCTGTGCTCCTGCGGCTACACCTGTGGCCGTGCTGGGGATCTAGCTGGCATGCCCAGCCTGCTCATCCTCCGCGGGACTGTATACCGTACTGATATGTTCCTGGGTCTGGTCTTGCCCAGACTGCTCTGGGGTGTTGGTATCAACAGTGTCACTCATGGATACCTGGGGGGATGACAATTGTTTTGGGGGTGTGGACAACATCCACTGAGTCGTTATCAATGGTGCCCCAGATGTCATCGGGGCTGTCTTCGACTGTGAGGGGTGCCGTGGCTGCCACCTCCCCAGCCACACTGGACTCCTCCGAATGGGGTGTCGGACAGTTGTCTGCAGGCAGTACAGTGAGGGATGGGGTCTGTAGCCAGACGCCTGTTGTTAATTCAGCAGCCCATTCAGTGTGGAGTCAGAGTCTCACCCACAACCCTTTGGCTATTTATCTAATGTGTTCCCTTCCCCTCATGTTACCCTTTCCACTGGAGCACGTCACAAGAATCTGTTCAGGTTTGAGTCCCCCAGAGCAGTTGGTGAAGGACATAGTCAAGCAATGATGCCTGTTTGATTGTTCCCCTTGTCGTCCAACCCCTACTCCTGCCACCCCCAAGATCCAGCACACTAATCTACATCGAAGTTAGGACAACACTCCATGTAGTTCTGCTCCATGATTTTCCAAATGAATTGTTACAAGGAAAGTTTAATTATTTGCATTGATTTATTAATTGATGCACGGCTAGATTAATTTACACAGCTAGATTAGTAATTGCTCATCTGCACCTTGCTCTCTGATGGCATAATATTATGTTCTTCCACAGCTAGATTAAATGTGAACAGCTAGGTTAGTTATTGAACAACCGTAGCTCACTCTCGGACTGCCCCAGATGAATTATTACATTGGTGCATTATCTGTACACTGTTAGATTAATTAAGCAATAAGCCTTGAGCAGGGGGGGCATTACCAGTTCAGGTAATGCACCAGGGCCCATAGTTACAGGCCAGAGCGAAGATTGCGAGGGACTTATTGCTATTAGTACCGCGGCCCATAAACCCGGGGTACTAAAAGCATTTTTTTCTGTTCCAAAATGCTCCGGCGTTTCAGAACAAAAAAAAGAAATTCTAAAACATGGCCGCCGGGAAGTGAAAACAAAGTCCTTTTTCCCGTTCCATGGCGGCCATTGAAAATAAGTGAAAAACAGTAAGCAATGTTCCACTGCTAATATTGAGTTACACAGCTAGATTAGTTATTGCCCAAATGTTCTTCGTTCCCTGATGATATAATAGTGTTTTCTTGAATTACTACATTTATTCTGAACTGGCTAATTAGTCATTGCCCAACTGTACTTTGCCCTGATTGCCCCAGATTCATTATTGCATTGCTAGATTAATTGTTACACTGCCAAAATTAATTTTGCCATTGCTTTGCTATTATTGCCTTGATAAATGAATCCTACACAGCTAGATTAGTTACTGCCCAACTTGACCTTATTTCTTTACTGCACAGTATCAATTGCGTGCACAGCTAGACTGATTTTTCATTGCTAGATTAATTATTGCCCAACTATACTTCACTCCCTGTTTGCCCTATATTAGTTATTGACTGCTCGATTTATTCTTACATTGCCAGATTGCCTTTTTGCATTGCTAGATGAACTATTAAACTTGTTAGACCAATTCTACACAGCTAGATGACTTTGCTCTTCAATTGCATGATAGTAACTACTAGATTGATTCGTGCACTACTGGATGAATTGACACAGCTAGTTTAGTCACTGCTCAATTGTTCTTCATTCCCTGTTGGCATACTATTATGTGTTTGAATTGCTAGAATGATTCCACAATGGAAGATTGGTTATTGTTTTATTGTTAATTGCTCCTTAATTGCATAATTTCCATTATATTAACTGTTTGAAGTTCTAGATTTTTTTTCACTGCAACATTACCAATTGCCCAACTGTATTTCAGCCACTATCTCATAATATTAATTATAACATTTGCTAGATTGTTACATTGCCAAATAGTTTTTTTTCACAGCCGAAATAACTGTTGCTTAGCTAGATTTATTCTATACTGGTAGAGTAGTTAATGCACAATGGTACTTCCCTCCTTGATTGCATAATATTAATTGGTTTGCATTACTAGAGTTAATTTTCACCACTAGATTGATTTACTTAGCCCGATTAGTTAATGCCCAGCTGTTCTTCAGTCTCTGATTGCATACGATGTATTTGCATTTCTAGATTGGTTCTGCACTGGTAGGTTAATTATTGTCCAACTGTACTTCACGCCTTGATTGCTTGATAGTAATTATTTACATTGCTAAATTAATCTTGCACTAGGAGATTATCTATTGTATAACTAGTTTTGGCTCTGGAGTACCTGATATTATTAGTTGTTTTGCCATCTTAATTATTATACTCCCCAATCGATTTCTGCATTGCTATATTTTTTATTGCATTGCTAGATTAATTTTGCACAGCTAGATTAGCTATTGGCCAAAAGCCATGGGCAAATTAATTATCTTGTTACATTGATAGATTACTTTTTTGCAAGACTACCATTAGGGCAACCACATTAACCGTTTCATAACTGCATATCACTCTTTGAGTGCCTGAAATAAATGGTCACATTGTTGGATACATTTTGTACTACTAGTTTAGCTGTTTACCAGCTGTATTCGCGCCCTTTGTTTGCCCGAGATTACTAATTCCTCTGCTGGATTAACTGATTGAATTGCAAAATTAATGTTGGCACAGCTAGATTCACTGTCGCCCAATTGTCCTCCTACTCCTCTTCCCCCTCATAAATTGGTTCACAACAACATTAATCTTGTTCCACTAAACAAAACGTTCTTTAATCACACAAGATTATCCTTTAAAACACTACTTTCCCTCCTCCGGTTGTCCGAAGATGAATCGCACAACCTAGAGTCTTCTAAGCCACCCCCATTAAATGAACAACCCAAGTTACTTTTTTAATGCATGGAATGAGTGAAGTGGATGCATTGGTTATGAAATTGTGTTTGACTCATTGGTCCTTCATGTAGGATTGTAGAATGTTGGTGAATGCAGATGAACGTCAACACTAGGAATGTAGAATGAGTGTGATGTATGTATGATTCTGAAAATGTCATGCAACCCCCCTGTTTGGGGAAAAACGAAAGGATACCTGACGCGTGAAGCCACGCCGGAGTTCCCGATATGGTAAACAAGTTAGAGTGAAGAACCCTTGTGTATGGTCAAGCTTGGGTTCCTTATATAGATGTTACTGGGGCTCTCTAGCATTCACCCCAGTTATCAGCAGAGAACACTTGGGCCCATCAAGACTCCCTGCCACAAGAACGAAAGACTCAGCCATGGAGCAAAGTTACTGCTTTTTATTAGCAAACAAAATGACACTGATCACACAAGAAAAGCAAGTCTGCTCCAGTGCTCTCGTCTTTTAAGCATTTGTCACCTGGTTTTATCCCATTATGATGTCAACAATCCAGTTTCTATCCACAAAACCTATCACACATTTACATTTGTCAGTTTGGGTAGGCTACATATGGGAGTTATACCGGTTAGTTCTATTCTTTTATTGGATAGCCACTTCTAGTGTTTCCCCCTAGGACCACCTCTACTAGTATCAATCTAAAATGTAGCAGGATCGCAGTGAGATCAATGGACCCTGCTACAAATTAGATTCACACATGAAAGGTGAACCTGGATTGGGCAGAATGTGTCCTCCCACCATGGGACCTTGGACAGTTACCAGACTGAGGGGGTAATTCATAGAATTCGGCGCACAAAATGCGCACGCGGCTGGTGCACAGTGTGCACGTGCGGCAGTCTGCGCCAGCCGCATGTGCCAAAACCCATTTCAGCGCACTGAGTACTCATGGATTTTAACATCCGTAACCAGCGGTGGTGCAGAGTGGCGCAGCGACCCTGCAGCAGCGCCAGTTATGCCCTCAACCCGCTCCGTGCACCATGAACAGTGCACAAATCCAGTACATGGCGCAAAAGCCCCTCAACCACGAAACAACGTGGAAAACACCCTGCGCACCCCTCAGAATACATGTACCCCGCACGCGGTAGTGAAATCGCGTGTAAAACTCCCTGCGCACCCCTCTGAATACACGTACCTCTCTCGCGCTAGCAAAATCACGTGTAAAACTCCCTGCGCACCTCTCAGAATACACATACCCCTAAAACGCTAGCGAAATCGCATGTAAAACTACCCGCACACCCCTCACAATACACGTACCCCTCTCGCGCTAGTGAAATCGCGTGTAAAACTCCCCGCGCACCCCTCAGAATACACGTACCCCGCTCGAGCCAGGTAAATTATGTTGAAAAAGTCCCCCCTGTGGTGTGGGCTGCCTGTGGGGCATGGCCAGGGTGGATGGGCTGCCCATGAGGCATTGGGAGGGTGGATGGGCAGCCTGCGCGAATTTTGGGGGTGCGTGGAAGTTTCACACGCGATAGGCCCTGTGCGAGCGGGGTACATGTATTTGTGGGGTACGCAGGAAGTTTCACACGTGATAGGCCTTGGGCGAGCATGGTACATATATTTGTGGGGTACACGGGAAGTTTCACATGCGATCGGCCTTGGGCGAGCGTGGTACGTGTATTTGTGGGGTACGCGGGAAGTTTCACACATGATAGGCCTTGGACGAGCGTGGTACGTGTATTTGTGGGGTACGCGGGAAGTTTCACACGCAATAGTCCCTGTGCGAGCGGGGTATGTGTATTTGTGGGGTACGCTGGTAGTTTCACACATGATAGGCCTTGGGCGAGCGTGGTACATATATTTGTGGGGTACACGGGAAGTTTCACATGCGATCATGCGACATGAGATCGGCCTTGGGCGAGCATGGTACGTGTATTTGTGGGGTACGTGGGAAGTTTCACACACGATAGGCCTTGGGCGAGCGTGGTACGTGTATTTGTGGGGTATGCAGGAAGTTTCACATGCGATAGGCCTTGGGCGAGCATGGTACGTGTATTTGTGGGGTACGCGGGAAGTTTCACACGCGAAAGGCCTTGGGGAGGGGGGTATGTGTATTTTGGGGGTGCGTGGGAACTTTTACACATGTTTTTGCTAGCGTGAGAGGGGTACATGTATTCTGGGGGTGCGCAGGGAGTTTTACACGCGATTTCGCTAGCGCGAGAGGGGTACGTGTATTTCAGGGGTGCGCAGGAACTTTTACACGCGTTTTCGCTAGTGTGAAAGGGGTACGTGTATTCTGAAGGGTGCGCAAGGAGTTTTACACACGATTTTGCTAGCGCGTGAGGGGTACGTGTATTCTGAGGGGTGCATGGGGAGTTTTACGCGCGATTTCACTAGCGCATGAGGGGTACGTGTATTCTGAGGGGTGCACAGGAGTTTTACACGTGATTTGGCAGTGTGGGTCCTCTGGGGTGTGCTGAAATAATAAACAAAAGGCTGCATGTCCAAAATAATGGAAGAAAAATAATATGAATGCAGAATCCAAATGAATCCAAATGAAAATGGCTCTAAAGGGTTCGTTCATCAAAGCAAATCCAAAGGAAAAAAATAAAAAAAACATCCATCCCAGGTGGAGGGAGTACAGTCAGTGGATGGATCGCTGTTGATATCAGGACCTATTCAGCAACAAACAGGGAAGCTGAAGATGGTGTGTGCCTCCGGCCATAGAGAAGAGATTACATTTGACTTAATTGCAGCACCTCGGTTTGGGTTAATCTTAGGAATGCCCTAGTTAAGAAAACATAATCCTCGAATTGATTGGGTGAAACAGATGGTGTGGTTTGAGAGTCAGCATTGTCAGGATCATATGTTATCGGAAGTAGGAGCTGCATCTTGGTTGGCGGAAAGAGAATCCTCGGAGCAAGTGGTGGGAGCAGTTGATGTAGGCATCCCTGTCCAGTATAGAGAATTTGCAAACGTTTTCGATAAAGGAGGAGCAGAAAAATTACCTCCTCATCGTCCTTATGACTGTGTAATTGAATTGGAGGAAGGGGAAAAATTACCGTGTAGCAGGATATATGCTCTCATAGAGTCTGAAAATAAACATCTCAGGGAATATCTTGATGAAATGTTGGCCAAGGGATTCATCCGGCATTCTACCTCCCCGGTCTCCTCGCCTTTATTTTTTGTTCATAAAAAGGAAGGTACCTTACGAACTTGCATTGATTATCGGGCTCTAAATAGAGTTACGGTTAAAAATAGGTTCCCATTACCATTAATTTCAGTGTTGTTGGATCAAGTGAGATCCGCCCAGATTTACACCAAGTTTGATTTAAGAGGAGCTTATCATTTAATAAGAGTGAAAGAGGGGGATGAGTGGAAGATGGCTTTCCAAACCAAATTTGGGTTGTTTGAATACCTGGTGATGCGGTTTGGTTTGTGTAATTCCCCAGCAGCTTTTCATTTTTTTATGCAAGAAGTATTGCGAGATTTTATTGCCATTTTTGTTATTGTTTATAGTGATGATATTTTGATATACTCAGATTCGCCTGAACAACATGTACAACATGTTCAGGCAGTGTTGCAGCGTTTACAAGAATACCAATTATGTGTAAAATTGGAGATAAAATTGGAGAAATGTGCTTTTCATGTAAAACAAGTGTAGTTTCTTGGATATCTGCTGACGCCATCTGGTGTGGTCATGGACCCTAAGAAGGTACAGGCAGTCAAAGATTGGCCATCTCCACAATGTGTCAAAGACATCCAATCCTTTTTGGGATTTGCCAATTTCTATAGGCGCTTTATCAGTAATTTTTCTAAAATAGTTACGCCCATTACACAATTGCTGAAGAAGGCAGTCAGTTTTGTGTGGAGTCCAGAAGCAGAGAGGGCATTTAAGGAATTGAAAAAAGCCTTCACTACGGCTCCCGTATTAAGACATCCAAACACGGGAAAACCGTTTCAGGTAGAAACGGATGCAAGTAATATCGCAATAGGAGCCATATTATCACAAAAGGATGAGGAAGGGGTTTGGCATCCCGTAGCCTTTTTCTCAAGGAAATTAACTGGTTGTGAACAGAACTATTCAATTACTGACAAAGAATTGTTGGCCATTCGAGCTGCATTTTTAGAATGGAGACATTATCTATTGGGAGCGAGACATCAGGTGGTGGTGGTAACTGACCATAAGAACTTACAATATTTCAAAACAGCACACACCTTGAGTCAAAGACAGCTCCGATGATCGCAGTACTTTAATGAATTTGATTTTGTAGTAACATTCAGACCAAGGAGTAAAAATGGGAAGGCGGATGCATTATCCTGGCAACAACACATAGACAAAACAATAGGGGAAGTCAAGACCATTATTTCTCCAGAGAAAGTCATTGGGGCGGTCACTAAAAAACTAATTGACCAAATAAAGCATGCAGTTTCATCTAGACAATTGCAACAATGGAAAGACAGTCATCCGGCACGTACGGTGAGAGATGGGTTACCCTATCATCAGGGTCATTTGTATATACCCACCAAAAGGTTGCAAGAAAAAGCGATGTTTTGGTGCCATGGATCTCCTTTGGCGGGGCATGCAGGTTAGAGAAAGATGGGAAAAATGTTGGAAAAGTATTTTTGGTGGCCTACCCTAAGACAGGATGTGGTTAAATATCTGTTACAGTGTGAAAATTGTGTAAGGAACTAGGCTGAGCATGTCAAAAAGAGAGGGTACTTACAGCCATTGCCTACACCAGAGAGAGTGTGGACTCACATTCCCATGGATTTTATCACAGATTTACCACCAGATAACCAGTTTGATACCATATGGGTAGTGGTGGATTTCTTGTCCAAACAGGCTCATTTTGTTCCATGCATTGGTATTCCCGGGGCAGGCAAGTTAGCTGAATTGTTCCTACAAAATGTTGTTAGGTTACATGGGTTACCAAAGAGTATTGTTTCAGATCGAGGATCACAGTTTACCTCCAGATTTTGGCGTGCTTTCTGTCGAATGTTGGGAATCAACTGTGCTTTGTCAACCAGTTACCATCCCCAGACTGATGGTCAGACTGAAAGAGTTAATCAGACTTTGGAACAGTATTTGAGAGGTTATCTAGGAGATGGTAAAGAGTCCTGGGTGCAGGCACTGTGGTTGGCGGAATTTACTTACAATAATACTTTTCACAGTTCACTGGGAATGGCACCTAATGAATGTTTGTATGGACAGGAACAAAATATGATCCCGGAACAATTACCCGAGGTTGAAACCATGCCAGTGTTACAAGACAGAAAACAGTTGCTTCTTGCATTTAGACAGAGAGCACGCACAAATTTGGAAAAAGCCAAGAAAGCCTACAAAAAACAAGCTGATAAGCATAGGCAAGAGAGCCCACGATATAAGATTGGGGACAGAGTGTGGCTTTCAACACAGAATTTAGCTTTGGTTGGATCGAGGAAATTTATGCCTAGATTCATTGGTCCCTATGACATTGTTAAGTGTGTATCAGATACTGCAGTGAAATTGAGTTTGGCAAAAACATTGCCGGTACATCCGGTATTTCATGTATCTCTGCTTAAACCTGCAGCTCCGGAAATAAAGACAATGCGCCCTCCTCCTATGGTGAAAGAAGGACATTTGGAGTATGAGGTGAAACGCATTTTGAATGCTGAAAGAGTAAAGCAAAAACTATGGTACTTGATCCAGTGGAAAGGTTATGGATTGGAAGATTGCTCATGGGAACTGGCAGAAGCGGTGCATGCGCCGCAATTATTGAAACTTTTTCATAAGATATATCCGCAAAAACCTGGTCCTGGAAAGAGGACTGGGAGGGGAGGTAATGTGAGGAATAAGGGCTGGAAGCGCACAGGAGTCACACGTTTTGTCTCTTGATCCTTTTGGGCTAGTTTTGGAGGCAAAGACTACAATTCCCAGCAAGCCACGGGAGGTTGGTAGTTATGTGCCCAATCAGGAAGAAGGTCACGTGCGCGTTGCCAGCTGCAGTGATTACAAACAGCATAAAGAGCAACGGCGCGTGAAACAGGTGTGGCTTATTACGAATCCAGGAGCGGTTGGCGTGAGGAGCATGTCGGCGAAACGCTGAGGAAACCATGGACGGCGAAGCTCTGCCCTAAGGCTACACGAGGTTTTGAGCGTTCTCTCACACGGAGCTGCATGCGGAACTGCGGCAATCCTCCGAGGAGTCCCGTGGGGCCCTCGGAGCTCAGATAAGTGCTGAAGGCATTGCGGGGTGGGAGCTTATGATGCATATGTTTTCTCTCGCATTAAGCTGATACTTGGCAATCACGGAAGGGCTGAATTTGGGGATAAAGCAATTGGTTTTGTGTAATAAGACACGAGGACATTACGGAATATTTTTGGGGCATATTCTCCTCGAATACAGCTCATTAAGGGTGAGAAGAGTATTCACTCTCAAGGGGAGATGATGTGTATTAGTTTGTCTGGTTAAACCGCAAGGACATGCATTTATGTGTTTATGTATTGCAGCAGCAAGCTTGCCCTACGGCCATGTGTTTCGTTCTTCATTGATGGGAAAAGTTCCATTGTCCTGTGTTCATCCCGCTTGCTACTACATGTGCATGTTTTGTTCTCTATGTTTGTTCTGAAGTCAGGGGCATACGTATTATGGTGTGTCCTGATCTATGTTACTGGGTATTCATGTAGTCAATGTTACAGTGTGTCAGGAACTAGGATATACAGGTATATGAAAGGAAGGGATTTTCCCCAGTGCTTCCCTCTACCTATCCAACTTAGGTTTTGTCCTAACCCTTTTCCCGGTTTCCCTAACTTCCCCTCCCCATCCACAACCTCTCCCTAACTCCTCTTCCCCCCATTGGTTGCCACGTGGTGTCCTGTGTTACACTTCAGGCACCTGTGCCAACCACGGTGGGAGGGTCGAATTCATTTGGCTTCTATGGTTCGGGGGAGAGTGTTGATTCTCTCCTCCAAGTAAGTGTGTGTTTTGACAGTTGTCCAGCCAGGCCACGCAGGAAGAACTCTGTGTTACATGTGCTATCTTGCAAGAGGAAGCACGCGTATCACGGGAGGTTCTACATGGTGACCTACGTGTCATCGCCGCACAGAACCAGGCTCACCCGTCCCGCAGACTTTCTTCCGACGAGAGGCAAGCTGCGCCTAGGTGTGGTCAGGGTACTATGCCACGTCAACCTTTTCAGGAAGAGGGTGATGAGGACGACAAGATATCTTCCACACAGATCGGGCTGTGCAGGCGTTCAGCCCATGGAGGTTTTTTTTTTGTCTCAGCATCATCGCATGTGGTGTTGAGGTGCACCCTATACCTCCCCCCTCCTGGGTGCCTCCCTCCACCGGTCGTATGTGGCCATTTTTGATTTTTCTTCTTAGTTTAGTTAGTTAATATGGTTTTTGATATTTAGTTTAATTAGGTAATGTAGATTTTTTTATAGTTAGTTTAATTAGTTAATATAGTTTAAAATTGCTTGTCTATTGTGCATTCATGTGACGGTGTGGTGCTTTGTGGCTTTTGAAAGTATCCACTGTCTGTTCCAGCTGGGCCCTTCAAGCTTGTCTCGTGTATGTGTTTGCAGCTTAGGGTCCTGACTCACATAGGCCACTCCTGCTTCCCTTATCCATGGGCTCGCAAGGATGGTTCGGTGTAACAAAAATTTACAGAAAGGCTTTGGACTGTCATATCTGTGGCCTGTTTGCTGCTGTACTACTTGTCTTAACACCCCTAGTGGGGATTGTGGGGGTTTTATCCACGGCATGTCTGTGATCAATTTGGGTGGGTTCATGATTGATGTGTGCATTAATTGATCTAGATTGTGATGCATGTTATTTTCTTTCATGTATATGTGCTTGATGCACTTCATGCTGTAGACAGTAGCCTGCACCCTTTTCCTGTCAAAGTCACACTGATGGTGGGAGGAGTTCTGATGTAGGTCTCTAACATGGCCCAGTGACAACCAGCATGAAGACACACACACAGGGAATGTTCAAGCGTTATTTATATGTTTTATGCCCTTTCTGCAGGACAATGAGCCTCCAGACCACCTTTGTCAGCAGACACAGGGCGAAGTACTACAGAAACCTGGCAGATACAGGGCGAAGTACTACAGAAACCTGGCTACGTTCGGTGGTGCCGACATGTGAATGTGTGCGCAAGCAGTATCAAAAGGCTTGTGCTCAGACGTCCAACAGAAGCAGACGTGTTTCCAGGAGCTCCAAGCAAGGTGAGCAGCACAAGGGGGCCACAACGCAGCCAACCTTCCACCAGGCCACTTAAACATGCATGCTAATTAGCGCCACTGATGGGGAGCTTGGCCAGATATTGTTGTAGAAGCACACAGTACAGCTAAGATGCGTTGAGGGACAAATGCCAAGTAGCTTGACAAGTTGTCAGGGGCACACGCAGGAGCCATCACACATATCCTCCAGTCCCCCCTGCTCCATAGAAGCTGAGTGATTCACACAGTAGCGTTCCGAGCCAGAAACTTATACAGCGCACAGGGACACCCAGGGAGGCACTGACTCGTGTGCAGTGCATGTCATTTGCATGTGCAAATTGCCACATGCACTACCTATTGTAATCCAAGCTGGCAGAACACGACTTGTACTGAAGTCGCATCTCGCTATATGCATCTAGCAGGTCACCCAGGGACCATTCTATCATGTGTGATTCTTTACGCATTGGTCTTCCATTAACCGCGCACCCACGTGCGCCTGCCTTACTGCATTGACAGTGTATGAACCATCACAGGGGCAAGCTAACGTATACGTACATAGCAGCAGACAAGGGTGTTTGTTTGTGGATAAATCACTTCCTTTGGGGCAGAAATGTTGTTGTGTGTGTGTTGTAAACACACACAGATTAGTAACTCACACTCTCTTTGCAGCATTGCACTGATCCTGTTACCGGACCTGAGAGTGCGCAGGCAGGTGGTCAGCACTCACCCCAGAGATAAGTCTCTCTTTGTCTTGCATTTCACTCATTTCGTACTATGTGCATGTGGAACATGGTTTCTCTGATTGAGTATGTGTAATTGTCAATAGTTGTATTTTGTATTTTGCCTACTTTCCCTTGCAAATCCAACTCCCCTCTCCTGCCCCTCTTTCTGGTTATCCTGAATACCAATGCCTGTCCAACCAACGGATCCCTGACCCTCTTTCCCCGCCGCAGTCTCGGAGGCATGTGTAAGTTTTACTTTGCTGGCGCCCAGACCACGGAGGGGGTGGTTGGTTTGTGCCACTCCTGCGCCTGGAGACCGGAGCTGTGACACTAACCATCAGTTGTTGCATCCTCATTGTATGTTGTTTCCGGTGAAAGGTACCCTTCATGTTGAACCATTGTTGAACTGTGCTAACTTGGTAGTTCAATCATTCTGCTTGTACATGTGGCAGGACTTTTTTTTCCACTTCAAGTAATCTACTGGAGACTCTTCCAGGGTATTTTTGTGCCAAGAGGCTTTTTACCTGGTTTGGGGGTTTGGCTCCTTGGAGTTGTCTGCGATTTGGTTTTTTTAACAGTCAAGGAGGCCTCTGAGGGGGCTGGACCTTGTTTACATGCAAGGTGGACCATGAAGAACAATGGGTAGGGGGATCCTGTAGCCAGGTAGACTAAAAGGGAGAAGGCTAAATACCCCAGACACAGTTGTTCAGAAGGTTATGGTGATGTGTAAATGAGGGAGGGCCTTATGTTGTTGGACAGTGAGCCTGGACTAAAGTGTTTGGGCACTCTCTGACAATGTCATTGTGGGGTACTATGTACATGATGTGTTCTGCTGGTCAGTGGCTGTTCCTGTGTTGTATTTCCTTTTCAGGTGTCAGGGGATTTTTGTGGTTTAACATGCTGTGGTGTACACATGGGCTATGTTCACATGTGATGTGTATAGGACACTGAGGGTCACTTGATTTGACATGCATATATTGAGTGCATGTCCCTACTGACACACAGTTGCACAATGCTCCACCACACGTACAACCACCCTTCCATGCCCACAGGTGCACACATATTGCCTTCTCAGGCACGCTGTGTCCTTGCAGCGCATGATCAATTACCATTTGGGGATCCAGGACATGCGTCAATGGGAAAATGTGTTAATTGGTCCTTTTGATGTGATGCTCAAGGTGTATCCCCAACACAATGGCTGCTCACTGTGCTCTGTGCTGAGCAGTGTGTAGCAGGAGACACACACAGCACACAGGTTTGAGAGTGGCGAATTTTCCTTACCCAATGTGCATGTGAACACGCATTCAGTGCTGTGTTGAATCTACCACTGGTGTACAGCATTTGTGTATGACTTGGTATGTGTGGGAGGTTGTTGTCAGTCATTTCATCTGAATCCATGTCAGGCATCATTGTCTTGGGCCACTTTCCATTCATCACATGTCACTTCTTATATTATTTGTCATGTGTTGGCCTTTTGCTGTTGCGTGCCATGTCATGGTGTGGCAGACAAGGGTGATGTGGTTTGGGAGGGTTTGCGTGACATACCAGGGATTGCCATGGCCTGTTTTGCAAGGGGGGGGATGTGATACACACCTTGCATGTGTTTCTTTGGTCACACAGGATTGGTTATGTTTAAGTAGCTAGGGATGCACACAATGTAGCACTCCCATGGCAACATCCTCAGGGTGGTAAGGTTGTGACAGTTGACTGTCTCTTTGTCATCATCGATTGTCACCTGGTATGTGCCAGGCCTGTGTGCACTCCGCAGGAGTGGGAGTTTAGGTGAAAAATGTGGACACAAGCTGGGTCCGGGCTGCCTTTCCACTTGCCCTTTCCCCTCCCATGGGCAGTGCCTGTGCGTGTGGTTGGGCATGTGGGGGCACCACCATGTCCACGGGTACGCCCTGCCGTGTTGCAACATTGTGCAGGACACATGCTGCCACAATGATCCTGCACACTACTGGGGGTGCATATAGTAGCTGGCCGCCAGAGCCGTCAAGGGAGCGGAAGCGTGACTTTAGCACACAGAATGTGCGCTCCACTATGGCCCTGGTTGCAATATGGGCAGCGTTGTATCTTACCTGGGGTGGTGTGGTGGGGTTCCGGATTGGCGTCATCATGTGGTTGCTCAGAGGGTAGGCACTGTCCCCTGGGGAGGTGATAATGGTTGTGATTAGTTGGGTTTGCGTATTTGTCTGTGTGTGACATGCATGCATGTGCACAGGCATTTGTACTCACCTAGGAGCCATTTGTCGCCATGCTCCCCAGCTTCCAGGGCCCGGCTCAGGGCGGACATTCTGTATATGAAACTGTCATGGTTGAGCCAGGGTAGTTTGCATAGAGAGAGGTGATGATTCCCTTTACATCGCATACAACCTGCACGTTGATGGAATGCCAGTGCTTGAGGTTTCGATGTGCTCAGTGGCTCTAGGTGGACGTAGGGCCACATGGGTGCAATCTATGGCACCAAGCACTTTGGGGAAGTGTGCCACCCTGTAGAAGTCCTGGGCCACAGCCTGCCTTTCTGCAGGTGTTCTGGGTATGTAAATGTGCCTGCGGACTGAGGGGCATGCAGTGATGATTGCCAACACCTGGTGTAGGCAGCGTGGCCTGTGAGACCCCCCTACTATGGCAGTTGTCCGCTGAAATGACCCAGTCGCCAGAAAATGCAGGACATTGAGAACCTTCTCCAAGGGGCTCAATGATTGGGAGCACAGGTTGGGGGATGTAAGGTCATCTTCCCACTCCCTGACAAGGTCTAGGATGATATGAGGTGGAAACCTATACCTGCCATAGACCTGGTCATCAGGCATCCCAAAAAGGCTGGTCCGGCGCAAAAGAATGCTGGGCCTGGCTATTCTCCTCCTCCTGCAGTGTCCCACAACCAGCGCTGCGACAAATGGGGCATTCATCATAGCAGTGTATACGTGTTTGTTGTTGTGCGCATTTTTATACTGTGCACAGGGATGCTTCCGCCTGCCTTCATGTGGCGGACGTGTTGACACCTGTGTGCGTCTTTTAGCGTGCGTGGGTTTCTCGCATTCGATTCCATAAATACGTGTTGTTCGCGTGCGTGTGGGCGTTCTGTGTATTTCCCTGCAGTATTTCCCCAGTTACGCCTTCTTTTTCACGCGTTGTTCCCCTTTCCGCGTGTTACACCCCGTGTCCCGCCTCCTTTTTGGTTTAGTTTAGTTTAGTTTAGTTTAGTTTAGTTTATTATTTGATAATGCGCACAAAACCCAGGGGTTGCCAGGCGCAGCAGGTACAAGGTTACTTAGGCTTAGGTTACATGCATGTGGACGATAGGAGACGTATCCAAAACAATACATATATGTCAGTACAACAGTAGAGATGATAGCTAACAAGTTTACAATGTTTAAGGGTACATGTATGCAGAGAGATAGGAAGGTAAGGGCTGAGTGGTCATGGAACCGGATTTCAGGAATATCACGACCGTTAGGTGCAACAAGGTTAGTTGTCGTTGGACCAGAGCCAGTTTTTTACCTTGCTTCTGAAGCTGGAGTAGGATAGGTTTGCTCTTAATGCAGAAGGCAATGCATTCCAAGCCTGGGCGGCTCTAACAGGGAAGCTCGCTCCGCCTGCTTTGGATCGTCTAAATCTAGGGGTTTCCAGCAAGAAGAGGTTGGAAGCTCTGGTGTAGTGGCTGGACGATTTTCTAGTCAGTCTGGCCGAGATGTAGGGAGGTGCTGTGTTGTTAAGCACTTTGTGTGTGAGAGAAAGTGTCTTGAGGAGGACTCTGTCGCTGAATTTTAGCCAGTGGTGGTCTTTCCTGATGTTGGAGATATGTGCTCTACGGGGTATGTCAAGGGCTGCTCTAAGAGCGTTATTTTGAAGGATTTGCATTTTATTTATGATGGTTTTATTAGCTCCTGCATAGAGGGTGTTACAATAGTCCAGCTTCGACATTACTAGTGCGTTAGCTAGCATGATGCAGTTAGTTTTAGAAAGGTAAGGTCTGCAAGTCCTGATTAGTTTGCAGGTGTACACTGTCAAGGATGCCAGGGTATTGATTTGTTTTTTGAGAGATAGAGTGGAGTCGAGGTAAAAGCCTAGTGTTTTTACCTCGGTCGCCACCTTGATTGTATTACCATCTATGTTGAAATTGCGATAATTGGCGCTGAGTTTTTTTAGGGAGGAGTCGGAGGCCAACGTTGTGCGCTCTATCGCTGTGCGCATCGTGCAAAGCGTTCGGGATGTTGGAATGACGTGTGCTCCCGTGTGCACCACACAAGGATTTGGCGTACATCCCGCAGTAAATACGCGCAGGCACTTCCATGAATCGCACGCATGCGCTTGCTTTTTCATGCTTGCGCCACCTTGCTCCAAGATTTTCGGCGCACATTTGTTCCATGAATCGGCTCCTAAGTGTATCTTTTCAAGGTGATGCGAATGAACATGGAGGTGCAACGTGTTCCCTAATGTTGCCATCTCTGATCACCTAAGCCTGGGAGAGTGCATTCCAGTAGAAGCACGTGGCAAGCACTTGTACATTTTCCCCTCTGGTTTGATGGGAACAGTCCTCTTTGTGGTTGAATGGGCATTGTCCTGTTTGGCTGGGTCACATGTGTTGAGACCACGAAATTAAGCTGTCCTGCTAGTGATTTTGAGGATTTTAGCCTGATTTGCTACAGGTGCCCCTTTGTCTTGGTAACTGGAACCTTCCTGTCTCCACTTGTCCTTGGCCGGGTGCCTTGTTTCTGCACACCTCTGGCTGGGCGATCATGTCAGTCTTTCTATGTATCCGAAGTCTGTCTCTCCTCTGTCCTCCATTTCAGAGACCTGTAGCTTCCATATCATTCCCTATGTCATCTCTATGGCTTCTCTCTATGTTAGTAGCAGCCAAGATTGAGCAAGCTAAATATATGAACTCTTTGCATCTTGCGGTTTCAGCTTTGGCGAAGGATATGAATATATAGAAATATGTATGTGTGTCCGTCCTGTACCTACGTGGGCCATAAGCATGTGCTGCATGCCTATATGCAATAAACTAGTGCATGTTCATGTAACTCCATGAATGGATTAATATGTACTTCATGTATAAGTGTGGCTATGCGTGATGTCAGTGATGACGTAATTAGTCTCTGGTCTTGCAGTTAGTCGACTTGCTCAATCTATGTCATTTCCTTGTCATCAAAATCATTGATTGGGCATGGTCTGAATGGCTGTCTGAGCGAGTAACGTTTCCCACACCTGTGATACATCGATGATCGCGGTGATGGGCATGCCAAGATTAGAGAACATTGCGAAGAAGCAGCAGCAAAGACCTTGAGAAAGGTGTATATGCATATATACATATATAGTTTTGTTTAATAAAGTGCACTGTATGGACTTTTCTGTTTTAATTTTTAGATATGCAGCTTCTAGGTTTAGATTGATTTGTATATAGTGTCTTGTGATTCCCCCTTTTCTTAAAAAAAAAAAACCTTAAATACCTGCTGGTGTACCAGAAGAGGAAATGTGTGCACATAACTACTAAAAAGAACTGTACACGAGCATTCCCTTGTGCACCTTTCCTTTTGTGTGCCAGTCACTATAACCTTGTTTTTATTCCCACTAGCAGTGTTTGGGGATCCTGCTTAACCTTCTAATTTTACTTACCTTCACAGCGAGTCTCATCGGGCTGATCTCAAACCCAGGAGAGCAGGGTTTGGAGACAGGTAAGAGGCGGGTCAAGTTATAGGTTGAGCTGCCTACAACTGTCTCCCAATAAAGTGCGCAATACAATCACCCGCTCCATTTTTGGAGTCACTGCTGAGATCACCTTTGGTGTGCCTATACCCTCCCAAGCCTTCAGACTTAGCTCATACCTACCCTTTTACCTTCCTGGGGTAGAGTACAGTTTGCTAGTGTAAGTTTAAATTTTTTCCCGATCAGTTTATTTGTGTCGTTTTTGGATAGAGATTTGTATATATTGTTATAACCATTGTGTTTTGATTTTGCCCGATTTGCCATCTTATCTGACAGACAGGTACTATCCTTGTGGATCGACTTCAGGTTTCCAGCTGGGCTGAGGGTGAGGGAATTAAGCCTGATCATTGCTCCATTATAGATTATGTCCCTTGGAGCATACCTCTACATCAGGTGCTCAGGTTGACAGAGTCTCTAGAGTCCCTCGCCCCCCAGAAGGGCCACATACAGGCCCTCTCAGCAAAACACCAGGTCCCACTGAAGAAGGTAAATTGCTTTATCTGCTTTATCTTAATTGTGAACTTGCTGTGAGTCAGGCGGCCCTTTTGCCACCTGGAGAGAACTGTTTTTATTAAGAGGATGGTTATTTAAACATTTACAAGTTAAGTGTTCCCTGTTTGTTTTGTTTATTGATTCTGTCTCTGGTAACGGTTATCCTGGATCTGTTAACAAGAGCATTCTTAAAAAGCATGACTGGCTAGGGCACAGCTGGCTGTTAAAAGTTTAATTAAAGTCTAAGCATTTCATCCATGTGCAATGTTTAGAGGGGTAAATCATCAGTGCAATAAGTAAGTATTCCTGTGCAAGTGATTCTTGAATGAATGCCAAAATATGAGAGGTCTGTATGCAAATCAAACCCACAGGATAGCCGTGTGCTCCTGCTAGTCTCAACGTCGGTCAAACCCGAGAGAACGCGTGCATACAGGGCCAGTGGCAGAGAATACTGTGGGGATGCAGAAAAGTGGCTGTGTGCAAGAGGTTATTGTCTGTCTGCCCTCCCCTCCTCCAACGCAATTAATGTGTGTAGCCATAGACGTATTGCCTCAGCAGGAATGGCTTTTGTGAAGACTTTTGTTTCTGCACTTCCTATCCTAGCAACACAACTTAGTTAAACGTTCTGCTCCAACCCTTTATGTTTGTAAACTCATCTCCTAATCTACCCTGTCTCTGGCTCGCTAGCAATGTTGAATGTAATGGGGCAAATAAGCTCTTTCCCGATGCTACTACATGGGGCATGTCTCCCAGAACTAAAAAACTGTAAAATGTATGGTAACTAGAAACACTTGTGTACAGGTGCGTTATAAATCTCATATAAAATCATATTAATAGGGGAGGAGCAGCATCTTTGCACCATGCTGTAAAGCACTGTTACTAAGCAGCCAACGGGCCGTGTCAGGTATGGTGTCAGGTGTGGCTGTATCTTGGGGCTCCAGCATGGGGCGTTGCAAAAGAGCAACAAGTCTAATCCTTGTCTAAAGGGAAGTTCCACCTATTTTATAGACACAAATTGCATGCGCAAGACTTGTATATTATGATGAATCTGGAGGTTTAATCCCTTATTCCTTATGGGGAGACTAAGGAGGTGAGCCCACTCAGCAAAACCTCCCCAGGGTTTTGGGAAAGTGGAACCTCACCGGGAGGACAGGGACTCCCATTCCCATGGGGAACTCCCTATACCCAAGGTATTTTCTGCATACATGAGAATAAGAGAATCTGAATTTGCATCCATATATGGAGTCAAAGAATGGCACTTTATCTCTACGTTTTTGGCTGAAGAAAATGTTGGCTTCTCCATGACTACTACAGCTGACGATAAACAATACATCCTTTTTACGTCGCGGAGCGATAATTAAGGGCCGACCGCTCTTGAATGGAGAGAGTGAAATGCTATACAGAGGCGAGCCTCCAACGTGAGAACGCATCGAGAGGAGGAGCCGTGCTGCACATCAGAGCTGACTATGGTGTGGGCAGAGTCCGACATAGAAGCGAGATGACGCTGACCCAACACAACAGAGTACAAAGTCAGAAAGGTAAAGGTAACTCAAGGCAAGCCTTACATGGAGGGGCGACCACACAGAGGATGTGGTGGGCCTGGTGCCCGCAAACGGATGCTGAAACAAGGGGTCGAGGGCGGAGAAAATCCTTTGCTCTCAACAAGAGAGCCCTAGAGCAGAGAGACACTGAAACGAGCGCAACAGAAAGCTTGCTTGTATCCAGAAAACCTGTAAGCCGGGCAGTATGCCACCACTATCGAAGAGATGCTGCCTCTCTGGAAGAGAAGGTATCTGGGTTGTCCAGGGCACAGGGAGGCAGAAAGAGTAGAGAGCAAGAGGGGAGGAAGAAAGGATTGCCTTAGGCCCTATGAGGGTCAGAGAGGCCAGGAAAGAGAGAAGGAACGAGAGAATGAGATGTGGTATGGGAGCCCTAGAAGCAAGAGGATTGTGATCCACTAGATGGCTCAGCCACATAGCAAGAGGGGCTACCCATACCCCAGAGTGATATGGGAGACATTGGGACAGAGGAACCCAAGGGGGCTAGAGAGGCCCAATAAACACAGTGAAGAACAAACACAAAGGGAGCACAGAAACTCCCAAGACATGTTTTTTTACACTCAGTGACCCCACCAAGCAATTGCAAGAGGAAGGCACATTTGATCCTGATCAAATTATGTATCTACAGGGAACCCTAGAGGTCTGAGATTGAAAGTGCAACCACAGCAATGGGATTCATTCTTTGATTAGTACACAGAAGCCACTAAAAGGCATTCCAAGTGGAAGACTAGAGCTCTAATAGATACCCAAGAGAAACTCCAAAAACAGCTAAAAAACCAAAAGCAGAGCACACTAATTCATCTCTCCTGCGATGAAGTCATGGTGAAAACAAGTAAGACAGACACAAGTGATCACAGTTCAAGGGTGTTTATTGAACAATGCATGCTCCATTCTGGGTGGAAAAACTCCTAATCTAAACCTAAATCTAAGATGGGAACAAGCGTCAACCATCAAATGAAAAATAAGGCAGTCTTAGTGATGTTGTGCCAAATCAAAAAGGCCTATACTAAGAAATCTATTACCAAACCTCAAAACTAATCCAAAACAGGGTGTAGGAGAGTTCTCAAGAATAAGAAAAAAGTGTTCTCAAATAATATGTCAGAATTCGGAAGCCTGGACCTCCCTTCACTACGTTTTGGACACAGGGTAAGATGGGAGCTTGAAGCACAGTACGGTCTCGGGCCTCTCTAGCACGAGACGACAGTTCCAATGGCAGCTCTCAGGACACACCCTCTGACTTTTCCAGCATGAGATGATAGTTCAGCTTTTAGCCCTCAAGCTTTCAGTTATCAGGGCCATCGATGGCCAAGCCTTGTTTCACTTGAAACTCTCTTGCCTTCGAGGACCTGACATGTTCAAACAACAAAACAAAAGTTCCTTTAAACAAATGAAAGTTCTTTTCCAATGTTCGCTGGGTGATGGGTTCACCCCTGGGTCCCCCTCCTCTGGGTGCTGACTCTTCTTGATTGTTTATCACCACAGTTCAGACATGGTACTGGTTTCTCCCCAGGTCTCCATCTTCTGGGCGCTGACCCTCTTTGTATCGTATTTCATACTGTATCACAGTTCCTTTATCAATGAACTTCTGGGTCATAGCTTCACCCCTGGATCTCCCTCTTCCGGGCTCGGACCCCTCTTGTCTGTGAGTTCTTGGATGATGATTTCACTACCGCATCTCCCTCCGTCGGACTCTGACCCCTCTTGCCTTTTTATATTTTTGGGTGCTGGCTTCATCCCCAGATCTCCTCGGTCGGGCTCGGACCCTTCTTACTTTAACGGGATTCAATTCCCTTGGTTTCTTAAGGTTCTTTTGTTGTGGGATTCACTTCCCTTCCTTTCACAGTGCTTGTAGATCAAAGTCTTTCGATTGTACTGGGATTTTGCTTGACCTTGGCGTATGATCACTTTGACCTATTTCACAGGCCTTCCTACGACCTTCTGATACTTGTAGTTTCTCTCATATGGGGATTGACCAGAATCTCTCAAGCTAGAACCCACATGGCGCCGCTTTCCCTCTGCAGCTGGTCTCCCCTTCACCCTTTTAAAAGTTCAGTCAAAGTTCATCAGTTTTGGTTCAAAACTTGCCACTTGGCGATTCTCACTCATCACAGCCCGGTTCTTATCGGTTCTCCGCTCGACTCACTGGCTGTGATGAACCGCTTGACTTTTGGCTTCTCTGGAGTCAAGGCCGGTACCACAGGCATGGGAGCTTCACTCGCTCCTGCTTCTCTGTTTAGGATTGCCCCCTGTACCGTTGACATTTGCTGCAGGACACTTGTGCTATTGTTCGCGGTCTTAAGCTCTCTTCTGTGAATATTCCATGGGTCTGGGATGAGAAGGGTATGGTCACTTCTCTCCTCGCCCCCCTTTTGTTTCCTGCCGCCTTCTTCCTACTTTTGAACTGCCGCATGGTAGTCGCCTCGTTGTGCTGTCTGCTGTACTCGCCTTGCTCGTTGTGCTCTCTTAGGCTATGCCTTTTATCCCTGTAGGGAAAGTAAAGGGCCGCCAAGTGTGCGTTGTTATCACCAATTGCCTGACCCTGCCTGACCCTTGCTTTGGGACATGTCAGGTAAACAGCATTAGCATTAGTCCCTTTCCTGTCACAAGGTGAGAAAGTGTTTGTATTGGAAAAAGAGGGTGTTAGAGTTTTCGAGTGTCCTAAGTGATAGAATGGGGAAAAGGTGTCATAAGAAAGAAGATGGTTAGGCAACTCAGAAAAGTAGGATTTGTAGGATGAATGGGAATTACCGGGATTCTTATCGGGAACTGAACAAGGGGAATTGTGAGAACGGTAGTGTTTGGTCAAAGCGGACCGGGAGTTCGGAAAATAATTAGCGGGATGTGAAGAAGAATAACTAGGAGTATCAGGGTAGGAAACAGGAAAGAAGGGATTATGGGAGATGTCATTTTTCCTCGTTCAGAGTTGGTTCCTACGATGTTGGTCAGATATGGAGGCGCTGTTGGATTTGGGCAGGATAGATTGAATGGGAGGAAGCGTGGCAGAGGTATTGTAGCCTATGAAGGCCTCCGAGATGTAGTGTGCCTCTTCCTCTACCTCTGCATATTACCGTGTCTTGCCTGGTGCATTCCCACGAGCATAACCCTGGGTTCCCCTACCCAGGTGATCCTCCCCCACTGGTTGGGTCCAACAGCGATGGTCGTGTCCTGGCCACCTGCATAAGGGAACAACCTCAGGTTTCTCACATACCCCAGAACAGAAGAGGCTAGAGCAGACTTTATCCAGCTCCCCAAAGGGTAGCACAACAAAACAAATTCCAGAGGACATGTTGACTCATATAATCCTGCTATATTGAATCTAGCACCTGATCTGGCACCCAGCCAAATTCAAGCAGTTGCCTGTGCTTCAACACCATCACCAGGAAAGAATAATTCCTCAAGGAACCACCAGCATATAGTCAGACTACACCTATCAGAGCACTATCCTATGACCCACGTTGCCCCCTCCACAGGACTGAATCTAGGAGCATAAGCTCAGTCAACCACCTCCCCTTCTTCCTCATCCTCCTCAAGTGGCTGCCTCTGCTACTCCTCTAGCTACTACTCCACTTTCTTCTGCTCAATATGCACATCCTCCCCCTACCCTGCATCTGCCTCTTGTTTCACCTCCTGCTGCACCTCCTCTTCCTACACCTCATCTACCACCAGGTATGCATCCTCATACCCTGCATCTGTTACATCACCTCCTCATTTTCCATCTCCTGCCCCTCATCCACTGGCTTGTTTTACAACTGCTCTGCCTTCACCTCTTCATGTAACCTCTCGTGCTTCCCTTCCTTCTTTGCATCCTCGTTTGTCCATCTCCTGCTGACTGTACATCTCTGCCTCCTTGTGTTCCACTTGCTGTTGACACTCCTACTCACACATAGCTTCCAAAGAGATCTGCTTGTTCCACAAGAGTTTGTGGGGCCACTAAGGAAAAGACCTTCACATGGGTTTCGCAGCAGGTCTTTCCTTCTTTTCTGTTTTTGTGGTGGTGTAAGGCTAAGTGATAAAAAACTACAATCATAGAGGGTGAAACGTTTTTGTAAATGTTTTTCACAAAGGGCTTCTTATTTTCTTTTTATCTTTTCTAAAGTGTTAGGAGGAATCATAAGAGAGAGGGATAAAAAAAAATAAACAACCACAAAGGGTTTCACAAAAGGTTTTCACAAAGCGAATATTTTTTCTATTTTTTTTTTCTTTTTGGAGTGTAAGGAGGAAATGGAAGAGAAAGGAATTTTTAAAAAAAAACAATCACAAAAGGGGTCCACATAGAGTTTCTCATAGTGGGATTCAGACTTTAAGGAACCTCACGAAACAAGTGCACTATACTTTCTCTGCTTTACCTTTCTTTACAATACTTTATTTTTTGTAATGCGCCACATCCCCAGAGGCCTCAGTAAACACAGACAATACAGAAAGAGAAATACAGATCGTGGAAGCTGGTAGCTAGTCAGCTCCTTTATCCAAGACAGTGGCAAATCATACCAGAATGTGCTACTCTACTCCTTTGTCAAAGAGGTAAGTCTTCACTGCTTTTTTGAAGTGTGCCAAACAGGGGATGGACTGTATAGCTAATGGAAGTTCATTCCAAGAATGTGATGCCCAAAAATCAAAACTGGCGCTTCCATATTTCTGCAGTTTGTATCATGGCAGTGCTAGGAATGGAGCAGTATTGGATCGTAATACTCTTCTGACTGGCACCCCCCTGAGCCAATCGGCCGGATATTTAGGCGCAGAGCAGTTAAGACGTTTGTGTGCTAGAGTCAAAGGGCCTCATTACAAGGTCCCCGGTCTGGAGAACATTATGATATAATTGCTGGTATTAATGGCACCAGCATTTTTTCCAGACCGGAGAAACACAAGTTTGCCGATGGGGGTAGTGATCTACCGGCGAGGCCAACCTGCCGGTCAATCAGGCCCCTACCAGCAAATAAATCTGGCACCAGTACTACCAGTGCCAGTAATTCTGGCAATCCCATCCCATGGAGTCCTATTGGGCTTCATGGAATGGGTACTTACCAGCGTCTCTGCCATCATACCTGGTTATCGAGCAGCGGAAATGGTAAAGCAGTTTTGCCAGTATCCTACCGGTAATTCTGGTGGGATCCTGGCAAAACTGTAATGAGGACCAAAGTCTTATGGAGGATTCTATTTTTCACTGGGAGCCAGTGCAGATCCTGTCTTGCTGCGTTGATGTGATAGTGCTTGCCCAACCCTCTCAAAGCCCGAACGGCCCTGCTTTGAGAGATTTGAAGCTTGTTGACATTGCCAACCAACATACCAGCCAAGAGACTGTTGCAATAATCAAGGTTGGAGTTGACCAGGGCTGAAGCAACCACAGCTATGTTTGGCTCACATAGATATTGGTGGATTTGCCTGATTAGTGTTCAAGTAAGCACATGAAGATCATAGGTGGGAAATCTGCTTGTTGACGGTGAGCTATGAATCACAAAATACACCCAAGATTTTTACATGAAAAGCCACATGGATGGAGCAACCAGAAATTATAAGTGGCTGTAGAAGGGGTCCACTATTCTTTATCTTAGGCCCCAAACCAAGAATCAGCAGTTCAGTCTTACTATCGTTGAGTGCCAACAGGTTAAACACCATCCGGGACTGAATTGATAAATAGATCTTATTCACAACCAGGGTGTCATGGACATGGTTACCAGACAGCTCCAAGAGGATCTGTGAGTTGTTCGCGTAGTTTGAGTAGCTGATTCCCAGGCTGTCAAGAAGGTCGAAGAAGGCCTAAAATAGAGATTGAAAAGGGTAGAGGAAAGACTAGTGCCCTGAGGCACACTTCAGGTCAGATGGACGGTGAGTGCTTGAAAATCGTCCACTGCCACTCTAGCCATTTGAGGACACAGAAAGGACTTAATCCATATTGCAGCACTTTCAGAAAAAATGACCGATATCAGTCCGTCTTTTGATAAGCAGGGAATGACCCACAAGATCAAACGTGGTGTGCAGATCGCAGAGCATAAGGAGTGCTAACCGACTGCCATCAATAATGCCTGAGATGTTACATTTTAAATCAAGGAGCGCCGTCTCTGTCCTACATAAAGTGCTTTGTCGCCATGCATGCAATGATGTGGCCAGGGTGAAAGGTGGCAGGCGCATTTGCAGATGGGGAATGCATTACACATGACATGAGGAGTACAACATGGGGTGCAGTAGGGTGTGCTGTGGGTGGTGAGGCCCTAGCATCTTGGATGCATGGCTGGAAGCCTTAAGCAAAGAGCTATGTGGGTTGCTTGTAAGTACTCCTCAAATTGTTGCCTTTCGTGTGTGGTTTGTGAGTTGTACATGCATTGTTGATTCCATGGGTGTGCTCTTTGTTCACACATGGTACATTTTCCAGTGCATGCCAGGAGCTTATGGAGTGAACAGTTCTGCAGTGTGTCCACTAAGTGCTGTGTTGAGAAAGTGTGTGTGTAGCAGTGCATAGGGTTGGACTGCATAGTGCATGTGCTTGAGTAGTGTGCATTGCGCAGATTACTAACTACTGTACTGCACTTTGAAGTATTGTATCTTTGGAGTTGGTGGAGTGCTGGGAGGAAATAAAAATACTGCTACCTGCAGTTCGGGGTGCTGGGTACCGTTCTGGGTGAATGTGGATGCTAAAAGCGTGGATCGGTTTGGAGAGCTGTTACCTGGAGGTGCTTTCTCATGACAGCAGACCTGTACTGTGAGTGTGTAAAGGTACGTCTGCAGTGTAGTCCAGAAATTATAGTGGTCAAGGCGGAGGTCTTGTATGTGAATGTTACATGCATGTGTGACTATTGACTACTAGGTAATGTGGGAGTGTTGCATATACAATAGAGAAAACGGAAGGAGGAGTGACCACTTTACTGGGGCGTGGCCCTGGCAGTAGGTGGGAAGGCGCACTTGCTACAATCTGCCCTTCTGAGCTTTGCAAATGGAACTGTGGGGATTATCCAATGAGGTGTTTAGGGTGTGGTTGACAGGAAGGGGCAGTGATATATTTCCCCAAACCTCGATGCAGTGAGGTTGACTGAGATGTAAAGACGCAGAGTTCTCATCGTAGGTGATATCTTTGTGCAAGATCTTTACAGGTATGCTGTGGAAAGAGGCTTTGATAGTAACTTTCAGTTGGAAGGAGTGGATCCTTTTTGGGGCACAGTCTATGAGTGCGGTTTCAGTGCCATGGTTCTGCTTTGTACATGTGTGGCCTCTGTCGGTACTGTGGATGTTGTGGTTGTGCATTATGGAGCACTACATTTGGGGTACATGTCGTGCTCATGTTTGCTCTGTCACCTCAAGAAGTTGCTGACAGCAGTGATGCAGATTTTTCCCACTGCCAAGGTGATTTTCTCTGACATACTACCAAGAGGTGCTTGGGACCATGCTGGTGTAATTTGCCCACTGCCAGAGCTTGGGAGGTGTTTAATAAACAGAATCATGTGTGACTTATGTGCAGTGCTGGGATGTTCTGCACCGACTATGACAGCATTAACGAGCAAGATTTCCAGTGGTTCCAAGGAAATGGCATTTTTTTTACCTCCATTGGCAATGCTGTTTTGTTTGCCACTCTGCACGAAGCGTTGCAGACAATCCTGTAGAACTGTAAGAGAGGTGTTGACGTTCAGTGTGTACAAATGTCAGGAGGAGAAGGAAACAGAAAGTCATTGAAAGAGATAAAGAAAATGGTATGGAAGCACGTACATAACAAAAAACAATAATAACAAAAACAGGATAAAAACCAAAAAAAAAACGTTTGTTTTTTGAAACAGTTCTACACACCCAAACCCGTACCCTGTTTTGCACTCCCCCCAACCCCCCTCCCTCCCTAGCACAAGAACTCAGTGGATTACGCTCTACTTTCACGCTTGCACGTGCCACATGCAGCCATTTTCTGGATGGGTGCCATGGAAATGAAACTGTGGAGCGAAAGAGACTGCTCTATAAGGTTGGGGGGGGTCTGGTATGTAAGCAAACACTGTGCCAGAAGGTCTCTTTGCACAAAGAAGTGTAGAAAGCTATGGTGGAAGTGTGCAAGGTAAGGGGAAGTCATCATGAACTGTATGTATTTGTTTGAAGTTAGTAACATGCAAACTGTGCTGCGTTTGCGCAATATTTTTTGAAAAGTGTGCAGTAAGTGGGGTATTGCGGAAAACAAAAAAAACTTTCCAGTGTATATGGTAAGTGGCAGGCATCCTACTATTGTACATGCACTGTGTGTATGAGATCATATGATGTGCAATTGTATGCTATGGCATTTGTAATGCCCCAACACACACGTCTAGCAAAGGGCAACGAGGCAAGGGAGGTGAAACAGAGGGGCGATAGAGACAACAACCCTATTAGGCCAGGTGTTACTTACATCGCCCAAGTGCATGGGTGGAGGGAGGGGAAGGTACAGTACATGGGAAGAAGAACAAATGACAATAAGTAAAAATACGGTCAATTGTGCCAAGTGCACAGATAAGTGCACACAACAGGTGGTGGATGAACTGTGAGGCATACAGAAAACCGTCCTTAAGTGCGGGGTGTGCTAGAAAGCCAGTGCAGGGGTTCGCCTGGCGTAGGGAGGTGACATGGGCCTGACATCGCAGAGTTGTGTTCAGGATTTCAATCAGGCGACACGCACACCGTGGTCTCGGCCTAGTATGTAGCACCTTACTGAGATGCTTTTCTCCTTATTTATTTGGATTCAATTTTGGGATGGTACAACACTCATATCACACACCCTTTTCAAATACCCCGGGTCACAATGGACCCTGAACCAGGCTGGTTGGTCAAATGCAATATTTATTTATTTATTTAAAATTCAAAAGAAATCACACACTTTTAATATAGGGCAGCAATCACCAATGGAGTGATGGTTACAAATGAGAATATGAGCAATGCACTGGGTTTGACTTTTTAGTGGAGTACATACACAGCACAGCAGAATACGAACACTTTTGATTTAGGACAGATAGCACTCAAGTTAGGATTTCCCCCTGCAAAGTTCCCTCAACCCACAAATAATAAATTCTGAATGTAGATAAGCAAGCAGCAGGAGATCGGGAATAAGAAGCTGAAAACGGAATTCAAATCCCCAAATAAGAGGGAAAAACAGATTTGAAACCCTTGCAATGTTAAAAAGGACACTCGGAAATGGATGAAGAAAATAAGGAATGTGTGCAAAAACCTTGAAACAAATACAGTACTTCACTAAAGCAACAATGTAAAGGTACTAACTATCACAAGCAATGGATTAGCAAGAGCATACAGTTCAAAAAATGAATGGAAGATTTAAAACCGTTTACAATCAAAATGACACGTTGAAAACTTTGCAAATATTTCAGTCTTCCGTGTAAATTTAATAAAACGGTTTCTTTGAAAAACAGGTGAAATATTGTAAATCGCAACGGGGATAGCTCTAGATCACAGGTACACTAGGAAAGTGAAAGTAATTCTCTAGCTGGTAAATTGAATGAGTTATGCAAGATCTAAGAAGGTGCACTTTGAGTAAATGAGGCACGAAAAAGGAAAGGAAATCAGGTGTGATAAGAACAGTTTTACTCTACACTAGAGTATTCAGGCTACGCCACCAAGGAGGGACACAGTAAGCTCTATGGTTGATTCGCATGTTCAACCCTCTCGCCCCAGCGCCGGCCCCGGCGGAACCAGTCCGATCAGTCAAAATAGAATTAATGGCTTCGGATTTCACAAGACAAAATTACTAAAGCGATGGTGCTAGAACTAGAAATCAATGACAGGGTTGCAAGAATGATTGTGACAGTTTGAACAAGGTATCAGTGTAAGGATGGGGCGACTTAGAGAGTGGGATGAGTACAAAGACAGGATAAGCTATGGGTTTAGATGGGGTGGCAATTGATACACACTGTCCACTTTTTAGTTTTGGGATTTTGGACAGTCAACGGTTCTGGTCACTACACGGCAGGGCGCCTGCAAACAGCTGGGCAGTTCTGGTTACAGGGTAGCACTTCTGGACCGGCAATTCTGGTAACTGGATACCAGAGGACATCAGGGTAGCAGGATGGCAGAAGCATCAGTGAGTGGCAGCAAGCCAGGCTGGATCAGGATGCCAAAGGTACCACAGTTTTCACCTTGTTAATGGGAGATTTAGTGTTTTTTTTTTATATGGGAGGCCTTGCTGGTAATGGGATAAGCACTGCTTAGGTGTTGCAGTGGGCCCTGGAGTAGGATCAGCAATGCTTGGCCTTGTAGTTGGAGTCTGGGTTAGGAAGATGACGGGTACAGGAACGCAGCGCAGGAAATCAGGAAGAGTGTGTCTAGAGTCTTGTCAGGGACCCTTATTTATAGTGCATAATGACATCATCAAAGTATAGGCTGGGCAGGGTTAACTAAGCACGCCCCTAAACTACTTGGATTGGACAGGGGTGCTAATCTCTGCTTTGCTCTCAACTGGTTGTATTTTCAAGGGAATGATGTCAGATTTGGTGGGTTATTGTCATAATGGTCTGTAATATCTTCTTCCTCCATGGAGGACTCCGTTTCTCCCACCTCCCCTTCCACCTCACCTCTGTCTTTCCACCGAAGTGCGGGCTTTTGTCTTCCCTTGGGTCTGGTCTTCTCCTTTTTTTATGTAGATAGGGGCGACCGTGGAAGGACGCCACAGTGTCACCTAAGAGGTAACCTGTGGCTATCCTCTGCGGCCGCCTGAATTTGGGGAAAAAGCCGGTGGTACAAAAAACCCAATGAAGTTCACAAGAGGCGGAGTTGAAAAACGTGATCCAGGAGTTCTTGAAGCAGTTCCGTAAGGTGTATGCTACAGTCCATCCGATGGTAGAACAGGATGGAGAGTGGGACGGGAACTCCCATAAAAACTCCTCAAAAAGGTAAGTATGGAATGAAGTCTCAGCGAGGACAGATTCGAGGCAGCACAGGGATGAAGAAAGGCAGTCTGGCTACAGGCGAGGGTCAGCAACTTTGGAGCCAAAACAAGACACAGGTCGAGAGCGAGCAATCCAAAAGCAAGCAAAGTCGGTATAAGGGAATCCACACGAAGAAACAGGAGAAACGAGGGAGAAAACAAGAAGGCGAAAAGAGCGAGCAGAAGAAAACAACAGGAGATGGGTGGAAAGGGAGGTAGAAGAAGAGAAGGAACGCTACGAGCAGGGAAAGGGGCAGAGGAAAAGGCTAGGAAGGAAACGGTCGAGAAGGACTGAAAAAAGGAAGCAAAGGAGTGAAAAACTGGGAAGTAAGTGAAAAGCAGGCTAACGCAGATGAACTGGAACACAGGATGTTGCAACGCGCCCGAAAGCCGGAAGTGCAGAAAGAAAACTACCGGCGTCGGACGTGCTGCAACAAAAGACTAGACTGGCACTCTGCGTTGTACAGAACGTTATGGCAACTGTAATGGAGGATGCCGTGTCCAACGGTTCCACAGTCGCCAGGTACCAAAAGGTGTGACAGTATGCCCCCTCCCAAGGCTTACCCCTCCTGGTTTCCTTGGGTATTTCTGATGGAATTTGCGCAATAATAGGGGGGCATTCAGATGAGATCTGGGTTCCCAGGAACTTTCAGACCTGGTGTATCCTTTCCAGTGTACAAGGTACTCTAAACGACCCCTGCGATACCTGGAGTCGCCCATACCTGCCACCTCGTATATATCTTTGGAAGTATCAGGGGGAACAGGAGCATTACCCGAGCCACAAGCCCATCTGTCCACCACAAAGGGCTTCAGCTGCGAGGAGTGAAACACTGGGTGGACGCGACGTAGACTTGTAGGGAGTTAGAGACGGAATGCCACAGGGTTGATGACATGAGTGATCTTATATGGACCAATGTATCTGGGAGATAATTTAGACGGGCGTACCCATCGTGGCAGAAACTTAGTGGATAGTAACACCCTGGATCCGACTCCCCAATCGGGAACGGGTCTACTGTGTCTATCCACCGGAGTCTTATTCCGATCCTCGACCTCCTTAAGACTTAGCCTGGCTTTCTCTTGGGCTTCCTGGGCCAGGGCTAAGGAAGAGTCAACAGAGGGAACGTTGGAATCCAGACCTGTCAAGGGAAGGATGGAACGAGGGTGGTGACCATACGTACAAAAAAAAGGACTCATTCCTAGAGTGGAATGAAAGGAGTTATTGTACGAGAATTCTGCGGTGGGGAGAAGTTGAACCCAATTGTCTTGTTGTCGATTTACAAAGCACCGGAGGTATTGTTCCAGAGTGCCGTTAAGGCATTCTGTTTGCCCATTAGATTGCGGATGGAACCCAGAAGTCAGTGCCCTTTCTATCCCCAATTTCTTGCAGAAGGCTTTCCAAAAATCGGAGGTAAATTGGCTTCCTCAATCTGATATAATTTTGGTTGGAAGACCATGTAACCTGAAGATGTCTCTCAGAAAGACCTCTGTCATTTCCGAAGCTGAGGGTACTCCGGGTAAGTGAGTGAAATGAGCCAACTTAGTGAAGGAATCCACCACCACCATTATACAGGAGCATCCTTGGGACTTGGGTAATTCGACAATAAAATCCGTCGATAGAACCTCCAGGGACCAGTAGGAATGGCACATGGTTCCAACAGTCCAATTGGTCTTTGCGTAGCGGATTTGCTGCGAAGGCATGTCGGACAAGACTGAACATAAAGGTTGGTTTCCTCTCTCATGTCTGGCCAGTGGAAATATTGTTGTAGCAGTTCGAGAGTGCCTTTTATACCACAATGCCCTGCTAACTTGGAATCGTGACACCAAGATAAGGCGGTCGTTCTTAAAGACTGAGAAGGTAGGTATAATTTACCATCTACCAAATACAGGCCATCCTGTACAACATACTCGGCCTTCTTGGAATGTCTTTCTACCTCAAACCTTCCTCCCGAATTTTCCTTAATTTGCTGTAGAAAAGTGGACAGGATCCCAATTTTCTTGGGTTTGGGGAACATCAATTCCTTAGACTGTTCATGCTCCGTAGTATAATCACTGCGTCTGGATAGGGCATCGGCCACCAGGTTTTGCTCGCCTGGGATGTATGTGATATTGAAATTAAACTGTGCGAGGAAGTGAGCCCATCTAGCTTGTCTGGTGTTGAAACATTCAAACTGTCGTAAAACCTTAGATTCTTGTGGTCCGTCCGAATGGTAAAGGGGTGTTCTCCCCCTTGGAGAAGTTGACGCCTTTCCTAACAGGCCAACTTCATGGCCAACAGCTCGCGCTCTATTACGGAATAGTTCCTCTGACTGCTGTTGAGTGTCTTAGAATAGTAGGAAACAGGGTGTTCCCTTTCTTGGTGCTTCTGTAATAATACCGCTCCCACTGCGGCTGAGGATGCATCTGATTCCACTATGAATGGAAGATGTTGATCTGGTTGCCGGAGTATCGGAGCAGAGCAGAATAAGGTCTTCAGCTGTTGAAAGCTTTCTTCAGCTTGTGGGTACCAGTGACATGGCAATGAAGATTTCTTGAGGAGTGTAGTGATCGGCACAACTTGTTGAGAAAAGTTGGGTATAAATTTACGATAAAAGTTTGCCAATCCGAGAAATCTCTGAACATCCTTTACGGACTGGCGTGATGGCCATTCTAGGATGGAACTCACCTTTTGGGGATCCATTGCGATACCCTCGGGGGAAAGGATGAAACCCAAGTATGAGATGGAAGAGGCAGCAAAAACGCATTTGTCCAGTTTTACCGACAAGTGATTGTCTTGTAGTCTTTGGAAGACCTCTTTGACATGTAAGTCATGTTTTTCTGGAGTGGGCGAAAAGACCAGTATATCGTCGAGGTAGACAATGGTAGTGTGACCAGGTAGATCAGAGAAGAGTCGGTCCATGAAGCTTTGAAAAATGGAAGGTGCGTTGACTAAACCAAAAGACATCACTTGGTATTCATAGAGACCGAATGGAGTCCTGAAAGCGGTGTTCCATTCGTCGCCGGTCTGAATGCGGAGTAGATGGTAAGCATTACATAAGTCCAATTTTGTGAAGATGGTGGCCCCCTGAACGGCTTGTATGATCTCAGCAATCAGTGGCATGGGGTAGCGATCTTTTATAGTTACCTTATTTAAACCCCTGTAGTCAATACAAGGTCGCAATTTGTGAGTCCCTTTTTTAGGGATGAAGAACAGCGAGGCCCCTGCTGGGGATTTGGAAGGTCGGATTAATTCATTGGCGAGATTTTTGTCCAAATAGTCTCGAAGGTACTGTCTTTGTTGCAAGAAAGAGGATACATGCAGCAAAAAGGGACCAAAGCTCCGGGATGGAGATCAATAATGCAATCCTCCGGTCTGTGTGGTGGTAGTTCTAAAGGAACCTTTTCTGTAACCACTTCCGTGAATTCGTTAAGATGAACTGGCAGGCAATGAACCATCTTAGTATCAGTACTGCATATCGTCTGAACAGTCTCAAAGGTAGGTTTTGGCAGACAGTTTGTTTTACAAAAGGAAGAATGGAAACTCAACAGGTTCTTGGACCAGTCTATGGTGGGGTTGTGTTTGAGAAGCCAACCACTACCCAGGATGAGAGGGAAATGCGCCGCTCTGATTATATCAAAGGTCAGGCGCTCGGAATGTTGCTTGATCAACATTGTGAGCTCTTCTGTAGTATAGGTTCATCTCTGGAGGAGCGAGTGGAAGGAGGTGGTAACGGAGGGAGATTGTCAGAAGGAGAAGCCCCATAGCTCTTGTTCTTCTTATGTTCAGCTTGCCCTTCGGATAACCAGAAGTCTATGCGGAGTGTAGCTGTAATCAAGTCCGCGAATGTGAGAGGTCGGGCAATATGTGCCAGCTCATCCTTCAAGTCTTCTCTCAGCCCTCTCCGGAATATGGCACACTGTGTCTGTTCTTGCCATCCCGCTTCCGCTGCGATTTGCTTGAAGAGTGTGATATAAGACAGCAGGTCAGAATGACCTTGTTTATTGTCTAGGAGATCCTCGGAAGCCAAGTAGGTACTTTCAGTTGCGCAAAAATGTCTGTTGAATCAATGCCTTGAAGGCGTTATAGTCTTGAAGTACCGGATCTGTCCGGTTGACCAGGGGGGGTAGCCCAGGCCAGAGTGTTCCCGGTCATGTGGGTGATCATAAAGCCAGCTTTGGTATGATCTGAAGAATAGGCTTGTGCTCGAAAAGAGAAATGTAAGTTACAGGCATCCAAAAACTCTATTACTTTCTTTGGGGTGCCATTGAATTTCCCCGAGACTAGGGGAAGCAGAGGTAAATCAGTTGTAGGCTGTTCTCTTTCAGTGACTCTTTGCTGTAGAGTGGCATTGGCACTCTTAAGATTTTGAACTTCCAAGTTCCAATTCTGAACAGCTTCCACATGTTCCTGAACTTGTTGTGGAGTGGCCATGACGGGTTGTTGGCGTTGCAATCTGTCAGAATGGTCTGTAATATATTCTTCCTCCATGGAGGACCCCGTTTCTCCCACCTCCCCTTCCATCTCACCTCTGTCTTTCCACCAAAGTGCAGGCTTTTGTCTTCCCTTGGGTCTGGTCTTCTCCTTTTTTTTATGTAGATAGGGGTGACCGTGGAAGGACGCCACAGTGTCACCTAAGAGGTAACCTGTGGTTATCCTCCGCGGCCGCCTGAATGTGGGGAAAAAGCCGGTGGCACAAAAAACCCCAATGAAGTTCACAAGAGGCGGAGTTGAAAAACGTGATCCAGGAATTCTTGAAGCAGTTCCGTAAGGTGTATGCTACAGTCCGTCCGATGGAAGAACAGGATGGAGAGTGGGACGGGAACTCCCGTAAAAATTGCTCAAAAAGGTAAGTATGGAATGAAGTCTCAGCGAGGACAGATTCGAGGCAGCACATGGATGAAGAAAGGCAGTCTGGCTACAGGCGAGGGTCAGCAACTTGGGAGCCAAAACAAGACACAGGTCGAGAGCGAGCAATCCAAAAGCAGGTAAAGTTGGTACAAGGGAATCCACACGAAGAAACAGGAGAAAGGAGGGAGAAAACAAGAAGGCGAAAAGAGCGAGCAGAAGAAAACAACAGGAGACGAGCGGAAAGGGAGGTAGAAGAAGAGAAGGAACGGTACGAGCAGGGAAAGGGGCAGAGGAAAAGGCTAGGAAGGAAGCGGTCGAGAATGACCGAAAAAGGAAGCAAAGGAGTGAAAAACTAGGAGCACTGGGAAGTAGGCGAAAAGCAGGCTAACGCAGACGACTTGGAACACAGGACGTTGCAACGTGCCCGAAAGCCGGAAGTGCAGAAAGAAAACTACCAGCGTCGTACGTGCTGCAACAAAAGACTAGACCGGCACTCTGCGTTGTACAGTACGTGATGGCAACTGTAATGGAGGACGCCGTTTCCAACGGTTCCACAGTCGCCAGGTACCAAAAGGTGTGACTGTTTTACAATGTCCAAAAACTCCCACAATTACTTTACTTAAAATCCGATTTTCCCAAAAACATACATTTACACCATTGTAATTTCTTAGCAAATTATATACACAGGTTACATATTTTGTGCAGCACATATCAGTCCAATCCACCTTGTTTCGCCCTTCTGACACATTTTGGTATTTTGAGCATGAAAGATTTGCCCTAAAATTTCCTAACTTTATACACAGATGTGCATTCTCCCAAGGGATGTATGTACAACAATTATGTTTGCAACATTGATACTTTTCTGTTTATCCTCAATACTTTGCCCCTTTCTGCCCCCAAGGTGTCAGTGAGTTCTGTCGTGTCTCGAAAGAAAGCACAATAAAATCACTGTTAAACTGCGACATTTTTACAATTTTTCAAAGTATTGCTGCAAGTCTTTAAAGTTTATTCCTGAAATAGTCTTTGGGACCAAATGGCAGTCTCTTTGTTCCTGGGTCAATTTTTTTCCCTTTAACTTCAACTGCTGCCAACTGTCATTTCCTTCAGAGCATGGTGGGGGTTTTTCCCTTGATTGAAATTATATTGCCCTTTCACACCTCAGGCTTCCTTCCCTGGGACCTTTATTGTCAGGGTACCAGCAGAGACGAAAGTCTATTCAACCCCGTAATTATCAGGGGTTGTCAGTATCTGCTGAGAGAGAGCCCTCCTTTTGGTGCCACCCCACTAATCAGAAAACCTGTTTTTCAACTTGCAGCTCCAGCCACCATGGTTTTAACCTTTAATTTCGGATCTTAGATCCAGAATTAAAGCAAGCCGGTGCATAAAACAACCCATGTTATATAGTCTCACCTTCAACAAACCCCTTCATATTGCTAAAGACTGGCAGGCTTTCATTCACCAGTGTATTGTTCCAAAACACAGGCATTTGCTTTTCTTTAATTTGCAAAAGCCCATTTTCTTTTTACACGTGGTGCAGCTGGCCTTCCTTTTTACATTTCAACTGTTCATCTCCAGCAGATTCACACACTGGCCCTCATTACGACCCTGGCGCAAAGCGAAAAACGATGGCGGTAAACGATTACCGCCATCGTCTTCCGCTAGGGCCGATTACGACCCGTGACCGTAAACTACGATGTCATTAGTGGCATCGTAGCTAACGCTGCCGCTGACTGCGCCAAGGGCGCGCGCACGCGAACATCCACACCGTACTTAGCGCCATGGCGGAAAGGTACGCGAATGCCGACCCAAGCGGACATGCCCCTAACGCCATCACCCAGCCCGTTAAGTACCTTACCGCCATGGTGCTAATTACGCCATCGCGAACCAACCGTAAAGGGCCATGTAAAGTGAATGCAGCTGCCACAGGTGCACAGAAACAGCACAGGTGAAGGCAATACAGACTCAGGAAGTACAAAAAGAGCACACCCCACCCCTTCCCACACCCAGTCACACTCCACAATGATACCAATAGGACTAGCAATGTTGGGGCTGGAGGACCTGATAGCAATGCGAGTGCTACAACAGCAACTACAACAACAACAACAACAATAGGCTGCACAGAGGAGACGCAGGAGGAGAAGGAGGGCAAGGCAGACCCAGCAAGCCCCACCAGCACAGCCAGTGCCACCATGCAGGCAGCCCCCAATCCCACGCATCAGAGCCAGCCCATTCAACCTCACCGCTGAGCAGATCCACACCCTGTACCGACTGGACCGGGACACCATCACCACCATTGTGGACATGATACACAACGACATCGTCAGCATGATTGAAACACCCACTGCCACCCCCCCCTACTGAAGGTAGTGTCCGTGCTCCACTTCCTGGCCACAGGCAGCTACCAGCACAAAGTGGGGCACTTGCATGGCATATCACAACCATTATTCTCGCGTACACTGATGCAAGTGCTCGATGCCCTCCTCAAGCACACAGATTACCACGGTCTGCCCAGGAGATTGCCAACACCAAAGTGGGTTTCCATGCACTGGCCGGCATACCTGGTTGCATTGGTGCCATTGACTGCACCCATGTTGAATTGGTGGTCCCACATGCCATGGAGGTACCGTACCGCAACCGTAAACATTTCCACTCAATCAACGTGCAAATGGTCTGTGACTCCAACAGGATCATCACACATTGTTCTGCCAGATTCCCCGGATCAACCCATGATTCAATGGTCCTTCGGAACTCCACAATACCACGCTACATGGAGCGACATGCAGGCCCAAGATCCTACCTACTCGGTGAGTCTAATGTCATGAAAATGGAAATGCAAAGTGGGTGTTGAATGACCAACCAATGCATATTTCATCTGGCAGATACAGGGGGGTGATGCATACGTCACATGGGTGCAAATAGCAGTAGCCAGATCATTCCCTGTGGCAGCACTGACGTCAACAGAGTAGTGTACACATTATGCCTGACCTAATCATCCCAACATGTGAATGAAAGTGTATCCCAAAAACGACACAACCATCTGCAAGTGCATTGTGCACATTGTGACTGCATTGACCCTAAAGAAAACCACCAACATGCACGTCACCATGCACCAACTACTGAAAGGCCTGTCCCCCACAACTGCGCACAAAGGAGGCACATGACAGACAGGAACATCAATGCACCACTACAAGACCCACAAACTGTCCCCATTGACACCAGTAATGCTCACTGGGGTCATAATGAGCCAGACATCAATGTTGCTATCATGTGAGCTTCAAGCTCACAGGACACGTGCAAGGTCACATGAATGACGGCCTGAACGGACACAGTGGATGGCCATTCACAAGGCAATTGTCCCCCCTGCATTGTGTTTTTGCATGCAAAACAGTACATGAGAGCCATGAACACATACTGGTTGCACAGTGCAAATCCATTAGCACAACTCTAATTGGTGCACAGTAACAATCGGAATCAAGGCATGGTTGTGTGTCATGTTCACAAATCAATCTCGTTCCTGACACATTCATTTCTCACATTTTACAGGTGATGCGGGCTATCCCCTGAAGAGGTGGCTCCTCACAGCAGTGCGGAACCCATCGAACCAGCATGAGGAGGACTACAACCGTGCCCATGCACGTACCCGTGTGGTGATAGAGAAGGCTTTTGGCCTACTGAAGGCACGTTTCCGCTGCCTCAGCAGGTCTGGCGGGGCACTCCTGTACCGCCATGAGAAGGTTGCAAAGATGATGATGATGGGGATGGGGCAGCACCTCAGGGAGGCAGCGATGCACAGGAGGGGCATATAATGCGTCAGAATGTCATTGACCGATACTTCTAGCACACACAGCGTGTGTGTAACATATGGATGGCACTTGGGGCACTGTGTGTGTCTGGTATGTCAACACTGTGGACTGTAAAACAATAAAGCACACATACGCAATGAGCAATGTCCACACATTTCGTTTGTGAGAAATGAAAAAGTGTATTGTTCTTCTGAATAGGTATAACATAACCCCTCCCCCTCCCCCCTGAACACTCCAACACACCCAATTCCCCCCCCTACCCCCTGAACACTCCAACACACCCAATTCCCCTCCCCTTTCCCCCCTGAACACTCAAACACACCCAATTCCCCCCTCCCCCTCCCCCCTGAACACCCTGCAAACATGTGACAGTGCCCGTGGTGAAGTGTGTATGGTTTTGCACACTATTGACTGCCCCCTCTCCCGGAACCTGGGGCCCCCCTGCCTGTGCTCCTCAGGGTCCTGGATGACCTGCGGACGGGAGTGGCTTGTGCTGAACTTGCAGCTGAGGATGTACCGGGCTGCTCAGTACGGCATGTGTCCACAATTGTCTGGATGAGCTGGCTCATCATCTGCCGCACTGCAGCAAGTTCGGTGCATATGTCCCTGCTGGCAGTTTGGATGGCAGACCTGATGCCATCAGCACTCCTCTCCATGGCTGCACTGGCACTTCCACATTCTGCAACATGCTGCGTGAGGAGTGTGCCCAGTACTTCCTGCCTGTTGGCAATCTGCTCCAGCGACAGCTGGAAATCTGGCCCAATGGAGGGTGCCAATGGGGGACCAATGGGACTACTCCCATCTTCCCCAACTCCCACTGGGCTTGGAGTTGCTGGCCATGAATTAGTAGGCGATTGGCCCTGGGTGTCATCTCCATGATGGCTGATTGGGGATAGGTGTGGTGAGTGAAGTTGCGTGTTGTGGTCAAGTCCAGTGTCATCCTCCACATCACTATCGGAGCAGGCAGCGATGGCTGCAGTCTCCCCAACAGTACTGCTCCCTGCTGACACATTGCCCTCAGTGGGCAACAGTGGGTGTTGTTGGGCTGCAGGCGCTGTCACGACCCCTTCCTCGGGGGACTTTGCTGCCCTGGCCTCTTCAGCCTGGCGTGGTTTCTGCCTGGGTCCAGCAGAGGTGGATGCATGGTTCCCTTCTCCCACTTTCCTGGCCTTCTTGGCTGGGGTGCTGGTGCTGTCGTCCCTGCCAGTGTCCGATTGCGAGCCTGTGGTGGAGCAGAGGAGGGTGACTGTTATTGATGGTTCAGCGGACATTGAGCAGGCATTGTGAAGAGTGTAATGGATAGATGGTGGAGTTAGTAGCCCGTGACATACAGGTTGCCTCCCTTTATGTTCGGTTTTGCATGCAGGTGTGTGTCTGCCTACTGTACAGTGTACATGCTGCATGTGCGCAGGGTGTGGCTCATCTGCTGATGTGTTGCGTCTGCCACTTTGTGATTGTCACGTGCAAGTGTATCAGGGTGTCTTGCAAGGCTGGATATGAGGCACCTACCTGTGTCTCCAGATGTCGGGGCCCCTCTCTCCATCTCGCCGACACCTTCGATGCACTCAATGCCAATCAGAGAGGCACATGTCTCCTCCCATGGCTGCATCTTCAGTGGGGAGTCTGCTCCCCCACCAGTTCCCAGGGCCAGGTTACAGTTGGCAGACATAATGCCCCGGACCTTGATCCGCAGGTCGTCCCACCTCTTGCGGCACTGTTTGGAGGTGCGTGGGGTGGTTCCAACAGCACTGACACGTTGTGCCACAAGTTCCCACACCTCCTTTTTGCGGCCTATGGCATGGTTGGGTGAGGAAATGGGTGGGTTATGGGAATGACAGGGTTTGAGGGTTGGTTGTGGTGTGGTTGGGTAGGATGGCAATGGATTGTGTTTTTTAAGATGGCCACTGTGCTGTTTCCCGTTCCGCCGCGATTACGCTATTTCCGGTTCCGCCTAATTGCGGTGACCGCTAATTACGGTGACCGCTGACTACGGTCGGCGCAATGATGGGTGGCGGTAGGTCACCCTGCGCTGTTAAAGAGGCCGGTAAGGGCTATTTACGGCATGGCGTAGTTTACGTTACCGCCATGGCGTAATGCTCGCGCGCGATGGGTCGTAATATGGCGCTCTTATCGCCATCGGACCATGGCGTTAACGCTCATTACGCCATGGCGGTAATTTCGATTACTTACCGCCTGGGTCGTAATGAGGGCCACTGTCTTGCAGCTATAGGTATTCTCTTGAAATGCTGGAGTTGGTCTGCAGCACAGATACATTGAAACAGACATGGCTCAGCTAGTTATAGTCTCTCTCTGAACAGCTGAGTTTTGGATACTTTTGCAAAGAAAATGACCGCGTTTCCTGTGTGAGTAAAAGTAAGTTTCCTGGTTTCTTTTTTTTTTAGTTGGTTTGACTGGGCTTTTCAATTCAGAATCATGCCTGGTTTTGCTGAGGCACAGTGAAACACACAGGGCTTGGTAGGGCTTGTTAATCACAGTGGCTTTAAGGAACAGAGGGAATAAGCGTCAAAGACACATTTTTTTAAAGGTGAAAAAGGGTTTCTTTTCAATGGATATTTTGGCTTTTGCAGCAAAGAAACACTGCTTTTTACACCTTCTTCTTTTTGTTTATGTGGAACCCACTGGCAATCTCCTTTAATATGCCTCCTGGTTCCATCCTGCCCGATGTGTGCTTGGCAGGACAGTGCAGCCATTTTTGTTGTTGTTGCAAAATGCAGTTTTGAGCCATGGAGATCACAGGAGCCAGCGCAAACCTTGTGTGGTTGTTTCTGCACAAATGCAGCTTAGTGATGTGGGGCAATGCCATTGAGTGGGTCAATATATCCCACAGTTGCCTGGTAACCAGTGCAGAATCAGTGTACGCCAGGCAGTTAGCCAGGGAGAGGGGCATAAACAGTAGACGCTAAGAGAATGGCTTTGAGGTGCTTCTGATATTGGCAATGGTTCCCCTCAAGTGTCAGGAAGGCAGGGAGGCTGTTGCAGAGGGAGGCTCCAGGCGAAGAAGCACATCTACCACCAACTGGTTTTGTGCAGAAGCGCCTGGACCTGAGGGAGTTGGAGGCGGTTGAGGGAAGAGCTCGCGCACGCATATATATAGGAAGTCAGAGTTGCAGATATTGAGATCCCAGGGCCCAGAAGGCTTCTGCATAATGCAGAGTCTTCTCACTTTATTCCTCGCAGCCACTGGGAGCTATTGGCGATATTTCAGTGCAGAAGAGATACCATCCCACATCGCAGACTCCTCTTCTGGATGCGTTCCAGAGGGCCGACATTAGAAGGGGGCAGCCTAGACATAAGTACAGCTGTCTAGACAGTGATGTTTTGGGAAGCTGCTTTTGCTTCGTGCGATACACTCAATGCTTCTATTGGTGCTATTTTTTTAACGATTTATGTGTTAGGTGGGTTAGTGGGGAACACTCGTAGCATTGTCGGAAGGCAAGCAGAGAGTTCCTGTTTCGATATTACACTGTATGATGTGGGTAAATGAGAAAGTTGCAAGCACATATCACCGAAGTGCCATTTCATGGTAGGGGATAGGAAAGAAACCAGTATGATTTTAAAGAACGTAATGGGCGCTCAGTGGCACATACCATGTGCAGAGGTGCTTCTAACAGAGTTGTAAACATACTGCGGGACAAGTTTGCATACCTCCATTTTGTGGTGATGGGTGTTCATGTGGCTGAACGTGGATGCAAAAACCTTGCAATCTTTTACTGAACTTTCAACTAGACGTGTTTTCCAATGACTGGCCACTTGCAGGCTGATTTAGTAGCGGGACTTTTAAAGTGTTGTGTAGAACTAACAGTGTTAGATGCTAAAGTCTTGGATGGCATTGGTGGATGCGTGTGTGACTGTTAACCAATAGCCAATGAGGTAGTGGTGGAGAAAACATTGTGGAAAGGGAGGAAGGACTGCTACTGTACTAGGGGGGTGGCCCTGCCGGTACTTCGGGAAACGCACACGCACATTGTGTGCTTCTCACCATGCAGCCCAATGGAAATGGGACTGTGGGGATTATCCAATCAGGTACGGAGGTGTGGTTCACTGAAAGGGGCGGTCATACAGTGTTACTTTACTGTGTGTAGTGAGATTGGCTTAGAAGGCGAAACGCGTCGTGTTGATTTTGGGTGATGCATTTGTGATCGATCTGCACAAGTATGCCTTGGAAAGACACTTTGATGGCAATTTCGGTTTGGAAGGAGTGGACGCCTTGTGGAATGCTGTCTATGAGTGCAGTTTCGCCGATATGCATGCACTTTGCAGAGACTTGGCCACTTTTGCGACTGTGATGACGTCGTCCTGCACTACGGCGGTATGCATATGGGTTACGTGGCTAGTTTAGGTTTGTTTTGTCGACCCAGGAAGTTGCTCAATGCAGTGCAGCACCTTTTTCCAACTGCCCAGGTGCTTGTCTCATCCAAACTTCCAAGAAGGGCATGGGGCAATGCTGATGAATGTTGTTCCGAGCCAGACGCTGTGAGGTGTCTCATCAACAGAAGCCTGCCAGATTGTGTGTCCGCTCATGGGATGTTTTATGCAACAATAACCTCATTAGTTGTGGAAATGCAGAGTTTTTTCATGCAAATGGCATTTCCTTGTCACCCATTAGCAATGCAGTTTTGTTTGCCAATCTACAGTATGTGGTGAAGCACAAAAAACGAAAAATAAAACAAAAACAATGTCTTTGAAGAGCTGCCCTTAAAATCAAACTCCACTATGCTGGTTGGAATGTATTCCACCACGACGGCACGCAGCACGAAAACCTCATCTGAGGATTTTGCGGATGGCCATGGTAATGGGACTGTGCAGGCTGAGGTATTGCACAATGCCGGTTCTGGGTGTGGTGTGTACGCAGAGGACTGGTGTTCAAAACTGCTACAGTTAAATGGCGAGTTCTTTAATGTAATTGGTGGATGCGTGTGGAACATTCTAACAGAACATAATGATGGCATGCAGGAAGGATGGAAGTGGAAAGGGAAGAAGAATTGTTGCTGCTTTAGTAGGCCGCGGCTCTAGCTTGGGGAAGCGCACGTGCCACATTCTGCCCTTCTCACTATGATAGCCAATGAAAATGGGACTGTGGGCATTTTCCAATCAGGTACTCAGGGTGTGCGTCACAAGCAAGGGCAGCCATAGGGAGAAGGACTCCTCCTGCTTCACTGGGGTGCGGCCCTCGCCGTACTTTCGGATGCACACGTGCCATATTCTGCGCGTCTCACCATGCTGGCCAATGGAAATGGAACTGTGGGGATTATCAAATCAGGTACTGTGGGTGTGGTTCACAGAAAGGGCTGGTCATACTGTTGTATATTACTCTGCGTAGTGTAGCTGTCTGACATGGCGAAACGCATTGAGTTGACATTGGGTGATGCCTTTATGATACATATGCAAAAGTATGCCCTGGAAAGACACTTTGTTGTCCATTGAGGTTTGGAAGGAGTGCAAGCATTGTGATGCGCTGTGTATGATGGCAGTTATGCCGATATGCATCTACTTTGCAGAGACCTGGCCACTTTTAATACTGTCGATGTTATCGTCATGTAGTACAGCGGTATCTATATGGCTTACCTGGATTGTTTACTTATCCTCCGTCCACTGAAGAGGTTGCTCAATGTCGTGAAGATGCTTTGTCGCACTGCCAAGGTGCTTTTCTGGTCAATAACACTAATAAGAGTATGGGACAATGGTCATGGAAGTTGTTCCGAGCCAGTGGTTGGAAGGTGTCTCTTCAACAGAAGCATTTATACTTTTTTGGCCGCAGGTGGGATGTTCTTCTGCAACAACGAATTCATTCGTTGTGGAAATGCGGAGTCTTTCCAAGGAAAAAGCATTTTGTTGTTGACCATTTCTAATGCTGTTTTGTTTGCCCGTCTACGGGATGTGGTGAAGACTTCATTGTAACAATGTGAGCACAAGAAAACACAAAAGTAAATGAAAACTGAAAAAAGGATGTTTCAGTAGAAGCATCTACAATACAAAATTTTTAAAAAAAACGCTCTTTTCAGAGCCACCCTTACAAGCAAACTCCCCTTCCCTGGTTGCAGTTTATTCACCCATGCCCGCTCGCAGCACGAAATCCACATCCGGGGATTTTGAGGATGGTCATGGAAATGGGACTGTGCAGGCTGAGGAATTGCGCAATACCGTTTCTGGGTGTTGTGTGTACGCAGAGGACTGGTGTACAGAACTCATACTGTTACATGAAGACCTCTTCAATGTGATTGGTGGATGCGTGTGGAACATTCTAACAGCAACCGATGCTGGCGTGCTTCAAAGAAGGAAGAGGAATGGGAGGAAGGAATGTTTCTGCTTCATTGGGGTAGAGCCTTTGCCGTAGTTGGGAATGGACAGTGGGGTTGCACAGTAAAGGACCTAGGCAGGTACCGGCGGAAGTTTTGTCAGAGGGCCTGCGAGATCATGAGTGGCAGCTCCCGCTGAAGACATTCTGATCCTGGCAAGCCACGGAGCAGTAGGCTGCCAAACAGTGTCCCCTGCAACCTCCCACCAGAGACCGTGACTCATCTAAATACAGGGAGTATCAGCAGGACAATATCATTCGTATAAGTAGATGCTGAAATGTATGATGAAAGGTGACTAAAATATAAAGGCAGTGCTATGTGTGTAGAGTTAATAAAAGCACACCAACTCAACGTTCATGTGTGGTGTGATCATTGAGAGGCCACTACAGGGGGCTATCACAAGTGACAGTGTGGGTTACAGGAAGGGCCGTTAATACTTTTCTCAATTACTGTGAGTACTGAGCCGGGTAGCCATTACTTGCAAAGAAAATGCAGCACAGCAGACTTGGTGCAACCTCATTTACAGGGCAAAGTACTGTGGCCTGCTAGTCTGTTTTGGAAAGCTACAAACAGATTGCAGAGGAGCTCTGCGATGTGGCCTTTTGTAGGACTGCTGTGGAGAACTTGCACCCGGAAAACGGGCCTCCATTCTTGAAAAAAATACATATTTATGCAACGGCACATTGTTGTTTGTTTGCAAGCATTTACTTTCCGAAAAAAACTCAGTACATTGCACAACACTGGACCTTTACGATCTTTGAGGGTCCAGATCGTGTCCGCGAAATAAAGAGCCACACGCAGCGTGGGTGCAGTCGCATGGTGCCATCGCCACTGTTCTCCTTTGGGAGCGTTTTGGCTGGAATACGTTGTGCGCATGAGCATAAGTGTCCTATGCACACCGTTGCCACTTGTCTACTGAATAATAGTAAGACACACGTGCGCCAACCATTTTTGGAGATGCTGGATGTTTATAGGGTATAGCATGTGGGATGTTTATCTGTATAGCTACTTGTAGGACGTGGGTGGGCGCCTCCAGCTAATTAAAGTTCCTTCGCATATGCTGCACAGTGGCAGTGTTAACAGGACACACAGGAACAGATACACATGCGTCTACTTGCACAATGAGCAAACGTCCGCTCCCACATGTAATTATAGGTGGTGCACAACATGGGCCCATGCTGATCTTATTGGCGTGGTACAGATGCTTCGATTGTCCTTGCGGATAGGCCGGGCAGGTGCGGTGTCCGTAGGACACCTACCTTTTACTTATTTGTGGTTATTCCTATGCGGACTGTGTGCCGCTGAGTCCTAACAGCATTTAAAAAACCAAACAATACCACATATGCACTCAGCACCAATTTAAATAGCAATGTTCACTTGCACACATTTATACACACCATTAGGAAAGGGAAGGGGTAGCAGAAGTGGATACTTATTGTGGGGATTTCCACAAGTTGGTTGTGAGGGGAGTAAGAGATTGAGGTATCACCGTAATGTCTCCCATCACACAGATTTTGAGGTGATGGCGGGTTGTGACATGGGGAAGGGGAACACGTGCAGGTCTGCTAGTGCTGCTTTATTTTGTCCATAATATACCCTTGTGCGCAATCTTTTAAGGCCGCATAATTGTCCACCAATTTTTCCATTTTGGCTTCCAGGCTGTCCATTTACCTATGCACAGAGCTCGCGCTAGGCCAATCGCGTGTGAAACTCCACACGCACCCCTTGGAATACACGTACCCCGCTCGCGGCAGCGAAATCGCATGTGAAACTCCACGTGCACCCCCGGAATACACATACACTGCTCGCGGCAGCGAAATCGCGCGTGAAACTCCACGCGCAGCCCCGGAATACACGTACACCGCTCATGCCAGGCCAATCACGTGTAAATCTCCCTGCGCAACCCCGGAATACACATACCCCGCTTGCGCTAGGCCAATCGATTGCTAAACTCCACGAGCACCCCTGGAATACACGTACCCCACTCGCACCAGGCCAATCACATGTAAAACTCCCCGCGCACCCCCAGAATACGCGCAGACAGCCCATCCATGCTCCCCATGATGCTTCCCACGCTGAGCCTGCTGCTGCCTCCGATGCAACTGCCTCTGCCACCACGACAGCCTCTGGGCTGATGGAATCCCCCGGCGCCGTTGTGCAGGTGCCCTGCCCGATGATGCTGCCACATCTTCCATCTGCTGGTGTCCAGTTGTTGGGGTGGCCACCCCTGCTGGACCTCCGACTCCCAACTGTGGCAGGGATGTGTCCTCCACCAGGCTGGCTACGTTCTTTGGGGCAGTTCCACAGGGGGCCATGGTGTCATCTGGGCCAGAAAGACGGAGAAAGACTGGCGTATAGTGTGCACAGAGGAGGAGAGGGCTGCAAGACTGGCCGACACATGGAGGAAACCCCTGACCATCATCCATCCCAACTGGGACACGTTGCCACACAACTCTTCGTGATGACGTGTGTGGTCTCCCCAGGAACCACGCACGGCATCACGAATGACGCAACACGACCCCAATCAGGATGGACTCAATCGTGTCACGGGTCCCCTCGTCTGCAGGTAGAGGAGAGCCAGATGAAGTGGACCTCCCTCCTACCTGGGGACGTGCCTGGGACGGGGCATCCCTGCTGGTGCATGGTGATGCAGTCACAGTGTCAGGGATAGTGACATGCACAGGCCCCTCCGCGGCAACCTGTGCTGCCTCCTGCCCCTGCCCCTGGACTGCACCACTTGCACCAGTGGTACCACCCCCACCAGGCCCCGTGTGCGGCTCAGTAGCGGCCTCCTCCTCCTCCGCACACACCACCGACCTGGATGGCTCTGCACCGTCTTCCGCCGTCGCAAGCCCCTGTGGGGGCTCACCCACCCCTTCCGCTGCAGCCGTAGTGGCAGACGCGGCACCAGTCACCTCGCTCCCGGATGATGGAAATTCCTGGGAGGGTGACTGGGCCTTGCGTCGCCGGCCGGTGGAGGCATCCCTGCCGATTTCCTCCACAGCGCCCTCTCCGCCCTCTTCTTCACTCGCCGCTGTGTAAAGGGAGACATTGAACACAAGCATCAGGGATCTGTACAATAGTCCCCTAGACAGGAAGCAATAGCAGATGAGTGGCACTGTCAAACGTCACTTCCATCATGTCCCTCCACAACACATGGGTCAGTGCAGGGAACACACATGCAGAAACATGGCAACAAACATTTGCATCCATGTCCAAGGCACTGTAGAAACATCCAATGGCGTGCTGAAACTCGGTGTACTGAAAACCGGAGGGTAATGCATCTGGGCCTGTATACCCCCAGACACAGTGGATACAAGGATGACTAGGCTGTATCAGTGATTCAATACATCGTCACGGACATGTGTCATCCATCCATGGCGCACACACTACTCAGACACACAGACATGTACACCATGCATGTCCATGACAGCAGCACACATCTCTCACACCCCAAACATGTCAAAGTACAGACACAGGCATGCATACATGTGTGCATTCCGCATGCTGCTCCGCATGATGCATTGTAACACATACACCATCCATGTGGGCCACGCCTGACTGGACTCACATGCAGCACCATCATGTCCCTGCACACACACATCCATACATGACCCATGTCACACATGCAGCCGAGTTGCTAACTACCACCACACTTCAACAAACACTGTTTCAAATGTGAATGCATGGGCACTTACCGCTCGACTCCAGACGGGCCTGCATCCTCAGGATCTGGTGGGGAAGCACTGGGCGAATGCGCTTCAGGACCCTCATCTGCTGGTGGTACACTGGGCCCGGCGCCCCACTGCATCCGCTGCCTCCAAGAGGCACCGGGCCTTCTTGAGGGTCCTGGATTTTCTAGTCCTCCCAGCGCTTCCGGACATGTTTGATGTCACGGGGTGCTACCCTCTCCGTGTTGATGGCACCCACTATGTCTTTCCAGATCATCTTCCGTCCTTCATTGTCGGCACACAATGGTGTGAAGAGGGCATCATAATGCCCCAGAACTTGCTCCACCAGGATACCAACTTCCCTGTCACTGAAGCTGGTAGCCCTCTGCCTCTCTGGCTGGGGGTCGCCAGTGGTCTCTGATGGTGTTTGCCCCGACATGGCAACCCCTGAGACAGGTGTGGGTGGGCAACTGGGTCCTGGGGCTGGGCTGTGGAATGATGGAACAGCAGTCGGGAGTCCTCTGCTCCAGCAGGGGTGGTCACAGCAACTGGACCCCTGCAGATGGCAGATGTGCAGGCACCAAATGGCAGGGCACAGTGCAGCAGGCAGGCAGGCAGGCAGCTGCAGATGGCTCGTGGGAGGCTGCTCGGGGCTCTGGGGGGCAGTAATTCGGCCTTCTGGGCAGGAGCGCGGTCTTCCGTGTGTTTTCGCGTGGCCAGCTTGATACGGAGTGATTTGGCACGTGAAAATACAGCACGTCAGCGTGTAATTCGAGGAAAGGCCCTTAGCGCGTAAGCGCGTATGGGACGTAACACGCGTGGGGGTTTTCCTCGGCACGGGTTAAAGGTCCCACCTGGGTTTCCATCACTCTGTATGTGCTTATCATGGAGAGCGGTGCATGTGTTTTCCAGACGTTGGGGTTCACACGCGATTACTTCACACTGGCTACACTGCGTACTTCACCTTCTGGCAGGGGTTTTGCCTACGTGTTCTTCTTCTACACGCAAGGAAGACGTTGAGTCACGCAGGCTATTTTTCACACTGCGGGTGTCCCTGTTTGTTGCGTACCCCTTGTTTTCGGTCATACTAGCCCGCCTGTTGACCACGTATGCATTTTTTGTGTTCCTGGCTGCCACAGCGTGCTGTGTGTGTTTATTTTTACACGCACGTGTGCTGCCACAGCATGCTGCGTGTGTTCATTTTTACATGCACGTGGGCTGCCACAGCGCACTGCATGTGTTTTTTTTACACGCACGTGGGCGACAGGGGTCGCGTATCTCTTTTTCTTGCTATTTTGGGATGCCTGAGCATTGCGTGACCCATCATTTTTCCTAAGGTGCCACAGGCAGCCTTGCAGGAGCACAGGGGTGCTGTTTGTATCACGTTCCTTGCCCCCCCACCCAAGTTGCCCAGGACAATTGTTGTGTGCACCTCCCATTGGTACTAGTACATCTGTGCCATGGTTGCTAGGCCACAAAAGGTGAGGGGCGCCTCAGTTGGGCAGCCTTCATGTGCCCTTTCCCCTCACATGCGCAGTGCATGTGCGTGTGGTTGGGGATGTGGGGGCACCACCATGTCCACTGGTACGCCCCGCCGTCTTGCAACTTTGTGCAGGACACATGCGGCCACAATGATCCTGCACACTACTGGGGGTGCATATAGTAGCTTGCCGCCAAGAGCGGTCAAGGGTGCGGAAGCGTGACTTGAGCACTCCGAATGTGCGCTCCACTATGCCCCTGGTTGCAATATGGGCAGCGTTGTATCTTACCTGGGGTGGTGGGGTTCCGAATTGGCGTCATCATGTGGTTGCTCAGAGGGTAGGCACTGTCCCCTGGGGAGATTAGGATGGTTGTCATTAGTTGGGTTTGTGTATTTGTCTGTGTGTGACATGCATGCAGGGGAGCAGACATTTGTACTCACCAATGAGGCATGTCTCGCCATGCTTCCCAGCTTCCAGGTCCCGGCTCAGGGCAGACATTCTGTAAATGAAACTGTCATGGGTAGACCCAGGATAGTTTGCATAGACAGAGGTGATGATTGCATGGGCATCGCATACAACCTGTACGTTAATGGAATGCCAGTGCTTGCGGTTTCGAATGATGTGCTCAGTGGCCCTAGGTGGATGTAGGGCCACATGGGTGCAGTCTATGGCACCAAGCACTTTGGGGAAGTGTGCCACCCTGTAAAAGTCCTGGACCACGGCCTGCCGTTCTGCGGGTGTTCTGGGCATGTATATCTGCTACCGACTGAGGGGCACGCAGTCATGATTGCCAACACCTGGTGTAGGAAGCGTGTCTGCGTGGCCTGTGAGACACCCGACTATGGCAGTTGTCCGCCGAAATGACCCAGTGGCCTAAAAATGCAGGACATTGAGCACCTTCTCCAAGGGGCTCAATGCTCGGGAGCACAGGGTGGGTGATGTAAGGTCATCTTCCCTCTCCCTGACCAGGTCTAGGATGATACGAGGTGGAAACCTATACCTGCCATAGACCTGGTCATCAGGCATCCCAAAAAGGCTGGTCCGGGTGTGATGCTGGAAATGCATCGGAGGGACAGGGCCTCCGTATCCTTGTCCTTTACTGCTTTTTATCGTGTGTTCTGTCGTATTTTCCGAGCAGGAGTTCATGTGGGACTCCTGGCGGTGCAGCTCTCTTTCTTTTGGTTTGGTGAACGGACCCGTGGGATACCCTTAGGGCACCCATGGGTGGGGGTACAACCCTGTGCCCCTAGTGTATGTTTTTAGGCACCTGGGGGTGGCCCACAGAGCAGGGTATGGGCTGGTGGCAGCTCAATGCTGAATTTGACAGGTGCGCGGAGTATCCTGCATTTTGGGATACCCCGGCCCTGCCATTGGGATCAGTTGATCCCTGATGGAAAACAAGATGGCCCCGGTGGCCCCTTGCTTTCTATTACCCATTACCTTGTTTTCCCAAAGTCCTGGGAAGCCCTGACTCTGTCCCTTCCCCCTGACTGGCTGTTGGATGGAAGTGCCATATATGGTGTTGTTGTGAATGCCCAGTCAGACTAGCTGGAGCCTTCCCGGTGATGTATGTTGTGGGTACCTCCTCTGGGTGGGACTTGGGTGAATAGAATGTGTGACGAATATGCATTCTGTGTTGTGGGTGTCTAGTATCTGGTGGTTGACACAATGACTGAGACAACTCTGCCCGAAACCGGTATGAATGCAGCTTGGAGTGTTGAATGGCTCGGTACTTGTCCCAATACACATAACTTGTTGTGAGTGTCTGGAGAGAAGTGAATGGCCTGAATACCTCGTGTGCCTGATTGGCTGCCTGCCTGCATGAATGCCGTAGTCGTGATTGGATGCTTGAGTGTGACCCAGCGGAATGAATGGGAGATCAACTGTATATCTGGGGACCTCTCACTGCTAGTAATCGTGTTCAGAAACTGAAGTCCACTACGACGAGTAACTGGATTAACTGACGCTTGACCTTGAAGCCTTGCTGGACGAGAAAAATTGCTGTTGCTCTCCTTCACAATCTGAAAGCTGCTGTGCCTCCAAGGACTGACCCAGAGAGGACCTGGTAAGGCGCCCTCTTCCCGAGCTACGTGGGACCATCGTGCACAGCTGATCTTTGCCAGCGCTCCCTGGTAGACAGACCTACGACAGGGTGCCGAACCGATACGGGGACTGCTGCGGAACTCCAAGGAGAAGCACTCGGACTGTTGTCCGCCACTGTCGACGACCGCCGTTGCCGACCGGAGCCGCCATGCTCCCGTTTGCCTAAGAACTTCCATTGATCATCGGACGCTCTCGTCTGAATCGTCACCGGCTTGTCTCCCGCGGGAGAAGGCCTGACCGTCGACGCGCGCAGGAGCATCCACCGGTGGGTTTCCCGCCACCTAAAGACCGCAGAGACGCCAACGACTCGACGCCCTTGCTGAGTCACAGTTCTTCATCATCTCTTTGCGGTCCAGAACTATTGTCACTGAGGTGCCCCGCACGCCTCTTCCTTGCAGGACACCAACGCTCTGTCCTCGACGAGCACCGCTAGGAACGAAGCTACCACTTCCCTGCCATAGTTCACCCTGTCCACCGTCGGACGTTCGACGACCCGTGACTCCTGCCTTAAAGGGAGGGCACTCAAGAAAGGCCGTCGATTCCCGACACCAAATACCAAGTTTCCCGACACCTCTCGACGATCTGTGGCTCCCGCCTGAAAGGGAGGCACTCAAGAAGGATAAGTCGGTGCATCGTCGAACTCTACTCCACCAGGTACATTGGGGGGGTAAAACCTTAATAGGAAGAAGTAAGACTATTGAACAATATATGGACTGGGCTTGTGCTATATAACTTTATTTACAGGTTGCCCAGGTGGGGGGATCTCCACACAGAACTGTGCCTAGCAGAAGGAGTCAGCATTCTGCCTATTGTTTCAACCAGCTTACGTTCCTTCCTATCTCTATTGCTGGTCTACTCGTTATTGATCTGTGTGACATTTTAACTGTACAGTTGATGCACTTTAATGAGATTTGATAACATTAGTGGTACCACTCTAGACGTGTATATATTTATCATTATTGACTTCCAAGTACAAAGTGCGTTATTGTGATCGTGTACATACCTTTGAATATTAATTTTATAAAGACTGTGTTTTCAGTAATACAGTGTGTGGACATTCCTTTGTGGGGGTTCGGGGACTACACTGTACTTAAGAACCAGCCCGCCTCACCTTCTGAGAAGCTAGACCTTGATTGCTCGTCCATTGCTACCCTATAGAGAATCTTGGCTGGGGTCTTCTGTGCCTCCCCTCTACCATATAGAGAGCATAGGTACAGACACCTCTCTGGCTGGGGGTCGCCAGTGGTCTCTGATGGCGTTTGCCCCAACATGGCAACCCCTGAGGCAGGTGTGGGTGGGCAACTGGGTCCTGTGGAGTGATGGAACAGCAGTCGGGAGTTCTCTGCTCCAGCAGGGGTGGTCACAGCAACTGGACCCCTGCAGATGGCAGATGTGCAGGCACCAAATGGCAGGGCACGGTGCAGCAGGCAGGCAGGCAGGCAGCTGCAGATGGCTCGTGGGAGGCTGCTCGGGGCTCTGGGGGGCAGTAATTCGGCCTTCTGGCAGAAGCGCGGTCTTCCGTGTGTTGTCGCGTGGCCAGCTTGATACGGAGTGATTTGGCACGTGAAAATACAGCACGTCAGCGTGTAATTCGAGGAAAGGCCCTTAGCGCGTAAGCGCGTATGGGACGTAACACGCGCAGGTGTTTCCCTCGGCACGGGTTAAAGGTCCCACGTGGGTTTCCATCGCTCTGTATGTGCTTATCGTGGAGAGCGGTGCGTGTGTTTTCCAGATGTTGGGGTTCACACGCGATTACTTCACACTGGCTACACTGAGTACTTCACCTTCTAGCGGGGGTTTTGCCTACGTGTTCTTCTTCTACACGCAAGGCAGACGTTGAGTCGCGCACGCTATTTTTCACACTGCGGGTGTCCCTGTTTGTTGCGTACCCCTTGTTTTCGGTCATACTAGCCCGCGTGTTGACCACGTATGCATTTTTTGTGTTCCTAGCTGCCCCAGCGTGCTGTGTGTGTTTATTTTTACACGCACGTGTGCTGCCACAGTGTGCTGCATGTGTTTATTTTTACATGCACGTGGGCTGCCACAGCGCCTTCACGTGCCCTTTCCACTCCCCATGGGCGTGTGGTTGGGGATGTGGGGGCACCACCATGTCCACCGGTACGCCCCGCCGTCTTGCAACTTTGTGCAGGACACATGCGGCCACAATGATCCTGCACACTACTGGTGGTGCATATAGTAGCTGGCCGCCAGAGCGGTCAAGGGAGCGGAAGTGTGACTTGAGCACTCCGAATGTGCGCTCCACTATGCCCCTGGTTGCAATATGGGCAGCGTTGTATCTTACCTGGGGTGGTGTGGTGGGGTTCCGTATTGGCGTCATCATTTGGTTGCTCAGAGGGTAGGCACTGTCCCCTGGGGAGATTCAGATGGTTGTCATTAGTTGGGTTTGTGTATTTGTCTGTGTGTGACATGCATGCATGTGCGCAGACATTTGTACTCACCAATGAGCCATGTCTCGCCATGCTTCCCAGCTTCCAGGTCCCGGCTCAGGGCAGACATTCTGTAAATGAAACTGTCATGGGTAGACCCAGGATAGTTTGCATAGACAGAGGTGATGATTCCATGGGCATCGCATACAACCTGTACATTGATGGAATGCCAGTGCTTGCGGTTTCGAATGATGTGCTCAGTGGCCCTAGGTGGATTTAGGGCCACAAGGGTGCAGTCTATGGCACCAAGCACTATGGGGAAGTGTGCCACCCTGTAAAAGTCCTGGACCACGGCCTGCCGTTCTGGGGGTGTTCTGGGCATGTATATGTGCTGCGGACTGAGGGGCACGCAGTCATGATTTCCAACACCTGGTGTAGGAAGCGTGTCTGCGTGGCCTGTGAGACACCCCCGACTATGGCAGTTGTCCGCTTAAATGACCCAGGGGCCAAAAAATGCAGGACATTGAGCACCTTCTCCAAGGGGCTCAATGCTTGGGAGCACAGGGTGGGTGATGTAAGGTCATATTCCCTCTCCTTGACCAGGTCTAGGATGATACGAGGTGGAAACCTATACCTGCCATAGACCTGGTCATCAGGCATCCCAAAAAGGCTGGTCCAGGGCAAAAAAATGCAGGGCCTGGCTATTCTCCTCCTCCTGTGGTGTCCCACCATCAGTGCTGCGACAAATGGGGCATTTATCGTAGCTGTATATACATGTTTGTTGTTTGCACGCACTTTTATACTGCGCGCGGGGACGCTTCCGCTTGCCTTCATGTGGCGGACGTGTTGACGCCTGTGCGCGTCTTTTGCCGTGCACGGGTTTCCCGTATTCGATTCCATGAATATGTGTTGTTCGCGTGCGTGTGGCCGTTCCGTGTATTTCCCTGCAGTACTTCACCAGTTACGTCTTCTTTTTCATGCGTTGTTCCCCTTCCGCATGTTCCGCCCTCTTTTTGGTGTGCGCGCTAACGTTGTGCGCTTTCGCTGTGCGCATCACGCACAGCGTTCAGGATGTTGCAGTGACGTGTGCGCCCGTGTGCACCACGCAAAGATTTGGCGCACATCCTGGAAAAAACACACGCAGGCCCTTCCATGAATCCCACTCGTGCGCTTGCTTTTTCACGCTTGTGCCAGCTTGCGCCATGATTTTCGGCGCACATTTGTTCCATGAATCGGCCCCTTTGCATCATGAGGTACATTTTCGTCCTGCCACTGTAAGGTGCTTGCCATTGCTGTGTTAGAAAAAGACATGTTATGCTTCTGTACTATTGTATACTGCAGCACCTGTGCAATTATTAAACAAATTGTACTGTCCTTACTACATTCTAGTGACGTTCAGGTATTAGCACTTTCCAGTCGTTACTCTGGCCTCTCGTTCTTTGTTCCCATTTACAGTAGCAGTGCGGTAAGATTGTTGAAGGCAGACGTACTTATGTTCTTGATGCATTCCGTTACGGTGTACTCCCTATGCCTTTGTCCTGTTTGCTTCATAAGTACACAATTTGCAAACCTACTCTTTTTTTCCCATGCAAGTCTTCCAGATCCTGCTGTTTGTATATGTTCTTTGTGTTTGGTGATTGATACCACCATGTTAGACAGCACCTGCCTTCCTCAGCAGGTTGGATACCATATCTGCAAACAGATGCAGAGTCCGCGACTGCTGTCCGCATTAACATGTTGCCAGCAGTTTCACTATGTTGCAGAGTTCTTCTTTACAAACTAAGGGTATTCTGCTAAAAACCAATGAAACTCACTGACAAAAACATTGTAATAGGGACGTTATGTTCAGTTGTGCTACTACAACCCTATCACCTTTACTGGAAAAACAATGATAAAGCAACGTTATGGTTAATGTGTCCTACTAAAAACATGAAATTCACTAACAAAAACATTGTTAAAGGGACGTTATGGTTAAGTTGCACTACAAAAAACATTTCCCCTTTATTGAAAAAAACTTGCCTAATGCAACGTTACGGTTAAAGTGCCCTACTAAAAGCCTATAAAATTCACTCACAAAAAACCTTGTTAAAGGGACGTTATGGTTAAGTTGCATTACTAAAAAACCTATGAAATTCAATGGAAATACATTGTTACAGGGATGTTATGGTTACAGGTAAAACCGAAAACCCCCAGAAATTCACCAGTTAGGGTAAGGTACACAACCATAACTCACGCTACCACTGTGCACTGCAAAGACTAACACCCATGACCTCAAAGATGACATCACAAATGTCATTCATGACATCACTGATGCCATCACATGTGTGGCTCCCTCTTTTTTTGTTCACTGACATATGTAGGGCAGGTGGTTTTCTTCACTGACAGGCAGGAAGAAAACATTGAAAAGGTACTATGTTTGCAGACCTTACCCTTCTCATATGTGCTTACACTACTTTCCTAAGGGTTCAGTGACATCATATGATACATATACATAGGGGAGGAAGCAGTCCTGAAACACAGCAATCATTTCTGTTCATGAAGATAAGTGGTTAGGTTATGAACACTTTCTGGTAATACTGCTGTTTTTTTGCTTACTTTACTTTCCCGGTATATGGGCATATTTGTGTGTGTTGTGGTCTCTTTATGTGTTGTGTGTATTAGTACAAATATGTAGTAATGAGGGAGTATTAGCTACTTATTACATGTGTCACAGTAGGTGAAAATGTGAAAATAAAGCATTCATCATTGTACTATCTATAATGGGAAACATTTGAATATTGGACCTCTATGGTGCATGCTGCAGAGAATGCCTACGTTTCTACTTGAGTTGGTTGCTATACTGGAAAGAACTCTGTAGTGCAATGGTGTTTATAGCAATGGATTGCGTAATTAATTATGTATCTGATCATAGGTCTGCCAATGACATCTGATTGTTTTCTGGCAACATTATATTGACCATCCCTTGTGGAGGCTTTTTATGGAAAGTAAAGGCACATGTGATGGCATCAGTGATGTCATCTTTGAGGTCATGTGTGTTAGTCCTTGCCGTGCACAGTCTATGTTTACCGGAATTTCTTTGAAGGTAATTTAAACAGTTATGAAAACATTACGAATTGGTCTTTCCAATATTCCATAGTGTGCAGGAGACGGGAGGATTCCTATTGTGAATCTTGTTTCTTTTCCTATTTTATGTGGTAGTTTTGAGCCAAGACCACATTTCCTTCCCTGCACCTTTAACTTTTTCTAAAGGTAATCAATTATATGTATATATTCTCAATTGAAATAGAATTGGAGTGCACCACTGTTTCGTTCTATTCTTTCTTTAAATTGCCATGTTCTGATTTAGAGACATTCCGATTGAAAAATGTGTGTAGTTTTGTTATTTGTCCTTAAAATCGATTTCTCTGTGCATTTTAGCAGGAAAGTGTGTTATGTTACTTTTTCGAGTCAAAACATCATTTATTGAACTTTCTATGATTGGGAGTTGTAATATGGACATGCCCAAGCTCCTGGTGAAGTGATGAGTGTATGCCAAAATGCGTTGAGCTGACCATTTTCATGTATAACTGGTGGAATATAAACACGTTTAACACTTTTTAACACATTGTAACACATTTGAATGCATTTTTCATAATTTCCTCTTGTGATTAACTTAATATTACATGTTAAATGTTGAATATTAGATTGTCTATAAATTGTCCTTACATTGTGTTACCTATTTACTCTTGAAATTCATACTTACACAATCATATTTTGCTTTCAAATTGTCTAAGATTTTGACTGATTAGAGTGAGATGGTGTGCAGTGGGTAGGAGCATCCTGAATTTAAGAATACAACATTTTCCCTAAATTAAATGTTTGCATATAGTGGGGAAAATGTGACCCTCATTTTCGTTCCTTGTCCCTAACAGTAAAATGTGCCATTAAACAAAAATATATGATTGTTTAATATTAATTGAAGTAACTCAATGAAAATTTTGTGTGTTTCTGCTTGCTCACTGAACAGGTTTTTAGAACATTCTCAAAGTCTTTAGTTCCATGTTTATGTTGAATTCATGCATGCGAACAATTACGTCAGATGTGACAAGCTTGTCATTTTAACACCAAGTAAAATTTTGTACTTGACGTAAAATATCTCCGATATCTTCACTGAATGAAGCTAGATCTCTGAAATATTTATTGAGATGTTTAGCAATACATTCAGAGTTTAGTTACGAGTGCCAATCCTGCTAATTATAGTCACACTGGGGAAAATACATAACCTCATTTATGTATTTCTGATTAGAGAAAGTAAATTGCTTTCAATGGAAATCATTTTTTGAAGTATGTGCACTCGTCATTGTGGATGGCCCTTCTGATTACCAACACTATAGCTTCCTTTAAAGTTCTTCCAGGAGATACACTCTGGAGACCTACATAATTTTTTCATGATGATCTTGATTGAATGAATAAATAAAGCCACGAAAGTATATGAAAGTATTACATAACATGACCATAGATATACATGAAGAAGAATCAATAAACAAATACATAAACGAAAATAACAATGATAATTTGTAAAATCGATAAAATAATCCAGGGCATTCAGTTTACATAAGCTCCAACCCATATATACATAGATTTAGAAAGTGATTTTATGCATCATAGAAACCACAATAAATACACATCAAATATCTTATATTATAATAAAGATTTTTTTTATTTTTAACGCTATTCTACAGAATAACTGAACTGCCCACGCAATTGAAATGTCAGGCAATATTCGTAGAAAAAGGAAAAGGGAGAGTTGGTCTACATTTTCTGAAGCCCATTGATCTCAATATCGGCACAAAGATTTTCCTCTCCCTTACTTGAACATTTAAACAAAAAGGAAGAAGAGCAACAGTGTTTTTAAAATGGGTTAACATATATCTATCTTTAGGCTGTGGGACCCATTTAAGATAAATCTCTCTCAAGCCAATAGAACTCATCGAAAAATGAAAGCTATTTCTCTCTTTTGTTAATTCTATATGCTTTCTTATAGTTGCTAAGAAGCACTTACCAATCCCAAAAAGCAGCATTTTATCATTCTTAGTTACACAAAGGTGTTCATATCACACTTCTTGATTTATAGAAACAGAGCATTTCTGAATATATTTAATCCATGGAATTCTACTTGGGAAATACCATTTTTATCCAATAAATCATTTAATGTCTGCTAAGTTAACTTTGTGGCTGGTTCTGTCCATATTGAATGCCAAATGATTAGAGGTCTATAAATATCTGTGACATAACTGTCATTTAATTCCTTATGTATACAGAAGAATAGAGAAGAAATAAATGAACATTGAAAATAATATCCTATTTAATTTGAAGCATAATTGAAACTTTGAAACCCCATTTTACAAAGCCATACAAAGCAAAAGACACAGGCTTTGCACAATAAAGTCCCATTACTATTACATTTGATTGGTAACCAAGAAAATTGCTTGCATTCAAAATAGCTCGAGAAGATTGCATCATTCTTAATTTCTGTGTCGAGATGTGCATTGTGCCAGACCAATTTCCCCAAAACGTTATCCCTAAATACAAAAAAACTCTTAATGTGGTCCACTTAAGACCCATTTACGGTGAAGCAAGTGGGACATGCCTTTTTTACCTCACACTATCAACATCTTTGTTTGAGAAATGTTGACTAATACGTCACAATCTGTCACATAGTCTGTGAATTTATAAATGAGTACTTGTAAGTCCTGTGAGGTTCGAGAAATAAGGACAATGTCTGCAGCATAACTCAGGAAAGGTAGTGGTTGCCCATTAATTATTGCCACATTTTCAGATCCAGATTTGGATTATTTATCCAGAGAATTGGTATAAAAGTTTAATAATGGAGGTGCCAAGGTGCAACCATAAACCCGATCTTTCAGTCATGTCGAATGCTGACGAGAGGTCAAATACTCTGGGCTTTGGAACAGAAAATAATATTTGGCAACTTCTAGGTATACGTTTAATGCTTGTTTTTAGTGCCAAAATCCACTCTAGAACCACTCTGTGAATCTGCTAGGATGTTTTCCCCATCAACCCAATTTGAGATTCTATAGTTTGCCCAATAACTTACTTACAGAATCTTAAATAATGAAATCTTGAGGTATGATTTAGGACTCGTATAATCCCCTTTTTTAAATATCGGTACAATCTGTAATTTCTTCCAGTTAGTTGGTAATTGACCACTGGCCCAGATTGCACTAAAAATTCTGGTAAGCAAAGGAGCGGATAGATCGACATTGCATTTAAAAAGATCTATAGGGATAACATCCGGTCCAAGGCTTTTGTGAGTAGTTTCTTTTACTATAACCTTAACTACTTCAATGATAGTAAACACATTATTATTACCAGCTGAGGGCATGATCTTGATTATTGAGTTACCCAAATTCTTCTTTAAGAATAATGTTTCCACCATTTATCCACCTCTTCTTTAAGTATAAATCTTATTCCTTAGGTTGCAAAAAGCATATTTTTCTATACAAGTCAATTTGTGCCATTTTCATTGGGTTGACATTTAGAAGTTCTCGCAAATTTATAGACATCAACAGTCATAGCTTTCTGATAAATGTCAGCAGCATTATCTGGTGGTCTAGTACATATATATTTTAAAAGTTGTTTCAAACCATTGTCTTTTGTTGCTCCAGTAGAAATGTGTACATCTGATTTTTGTGCTTCCATTGTAGTAATCTCATATACATTAACCAAAGCTTACAATCTTCTTTGTCTTTTCCTGTATACTGTAAAATCTCATGATCTGAAGACATGTTGTGTTATTTCCACTTTGCCCAAAAACAGATTTTTCTTTTCATCTTGTGCACATATTTGTACATGCCTTTTTCTAGTTGTGCAAAATGTAATCTTGAGCAAGGAAAGACCCTTACTGATCCTCATCGATGAGTTGTCTATCAGAGGTATTATGTATACAATATTATTCAATATAGGGCTCTTGTTTGTAACCCTTTATCTTTTCTGCACTGGCGGTGGCTCCCTGATATATGACATCTTCGCTTTTGGTGTTTGCCTCCTCTCGCAGTAATGTACTCAGAGTCTGGAGTGGTGTAGCTGCTTTGTGAGATATGTGTTTTAATGCAAAGCATACTTATTTATTGATATGATATTCTCACCTGAGCCACCTGATTTCCTTTAAAGAAACTGTCAATAGATTTCATTTCTATGCCATGATTCTACGTGATTTTTCCATCGCAGAAAAGTCAGCGACGGAAATGTTTGCATGTGAAATGTACGAACCACAAAAGGTTTGTACATTTCCCATGTGAACACACATTTAAAACCCATACACACCCCCACAACACACCCCAACCCACACCCCAACACACCCACACCCCCAACATACCCCCATCCTACTTACCTTCGAAGATGTGCTGTGTCCCTGCGGCGCCAGTTCCCTTTGACTTCCATGATCGGGAACTGGCGCTGCAGGGTCCTTTTCTTTTTTTTAGCCCTCATTTTTTTCTCAGGTGTGCTGTGGGGTTGTCCCCCGCAGCACCCCGCTCACTATACTGTATACTGTAAAGTATAATGAGCGGGGTGTCCCCCGCAGCCCCTGCTATTATTTATTTATTTTTTCATTTGGTGGGGTTGCAGTGACAATCCCCCAGCCCCAAGTCTGACCCCACCGAAACACCTAAACTCACACCATGAAAAGTTCGGACTTTTGGTAGTCCGAACTTTTTGTGGTGTTTGTTTTAGGTATTTTGGTGAGGTCGGACTTTTAAATTCAATCAATTCGTCCTATACCTGCTTCATTACCTGGATCACCTTTGGCTCCTTCTGCATCTCTTGAAGGTAGTATCACGTTAAAGAATGATTCCTTAGATGTATAAAATGTGCATATTCTTCCTAATTTGTAATCTATTAGGTCTCTTTCAAATTGTCTTTGCTTTTAAATGTTATGTTCAGTTTCATACTGTCATAATGTCTCCTTCATGGTTGTATAATTTTCAAATGTTGATATTGGAATATTCATTTCTCCAGCATTGGATCTTTCATGGATTCACATGCTGAGAATATTCCCCGTCGTCAGGCTGGGAATCCCCGGTACATTATATAGACCCTTTCCCGTAGGAAAACTTTTTAGACGCTTATGCGTCCTATCCACCTCGTTTTGTCTCATGCGTGCCCGTGCCGTCAGGACGCCATGATATAAATACAAGACCCGCCCCCGCGCTCCCTCAGATTTCAACCGTCTTTCAAAGTAGTCGGATCCTCGTGGTTACTGCTAATTGAAATTAGGTTGTATTTTCGCTTCGGCGACGTTACATTCTGAAGAAAATATGTCCGGAAAAGCTTTATTTCGTCCTTGTGCGACATGTGGACTCAAAACAGTCTATGAAGGTGATGCCCACATGGATTGTATCTACTGTCTCCACCCGCACCACACGGCGGATACATGCGAGATATGCCAGGGTTTCTCCCAAAAAACCCTTAAAGACCGGAAAAGAAGGTTGGTCGACTGGCTTAACGACGGAGCGGGTGCCTATCCGGCATCAGCAGTTGGCTCCACGGCCTCCAGGAGCAAGTCGGAACCTCCCTCGAAGAAGGTGCGGCCTGTCGAAAAATGCCCTGCGGACAAGCATACGGGGAAGCATGCTGGGTCTTCCTCATCACACAAAAAGTCCTCCTCCTCCTCACCCTCTAAGACGGAGAGGCAAGCGGCATCAAAATCCTCCTCAGGGGACCGTCCTAGGTCTTCCGTGAGTCGAGATGCTTCAGCAGGGAAGTCGGCAACGAAATCTGCTACGAAGTCTAAAGGCTCGGTGCCGGCTACTTGCTCGTCGACCCCGGTGTCGCTGACGATGCCTATTACTATTCAGGCAGCAGCGGTGGGGATTCCTTCGTCGACGGGGACTCAATCTATGGCCTGGCAGCCAGAGGTTTGTGACCCGGCCCCCCCCTGAGGTCCTGCTGCAAGACACGGCCTTGCCGGGGTCGTCGGTGGAAGGAGAATGTGGCATGGTTATGCAACCCGTCGGACTTGGGCCTACGGCCTTCCTATACGTCGACGACGAGTGCGAGTGGGGGTGTGGTCCCTCTATCTTCGACGTTGCTGACCCCCCAGACGGTTTTGTCTCTGGATGTGCTTAATACACTTCAGAAGCTCCTGCAGCATCTGGATACGCAGATCCCTCAGCCTGGCACTTCATCGTCGATATTTTCTGCTCCTTCCGTCGACGAACAAGCTCAAGCAGCTCGCTCAACGTCCAAAAGCCCGTCGGCCTCCCAGGTGGTGAAGGATCGTCCTCGAGTGCAGGAGGAGGGTGAGCTATCGGAATCCGATTCTATACGAGGTGACTCAGGGTCGGACACCTCCCTGTCACCGTCGAGAGACCCAACAGGGAATTCGGATGTAGAGGTAGAGTCTACGAGGAGCCAGGCACAACCATCTCCTCCGGATGATGTGGGAGCCTTCCATGCAATGATGGGAAAAGCGTGTTCCGAGTTCGGCTTAATTCCTGAGGAGCAAAAGAAAGATTGCTTTCTTTTTGATCACATGGGTCAAAGGAGGAAATCAGTATTTGCCATCCCAATCCTGGACCACGTATGGCAAGAAGGCCTCAAGACGATGTGTCATCCGTTCTCGGAACCGGCTATTAAGGGGCGTATTGAGAAAAAGTTTAAAGCTCCGGAGTCCACTCCAAAATGTCTAACATCTCAGCCTCTGTCAGACTCTGGGGTTTCGGCGGCAGCGGCTAGGAAGGCCAGAGTACAGCAAAAATGTTCAACCCCGCCAGAAAGCGAGGCAAGGAGACAGGACGCCTTCGGGAAAAAGGTGCTCTCAGTCGGCGCCACGACGGTAAGAGCAGCCAACTCCTTGGCTATTGTATCACGTTACGATAGGGAGATGTGGCATAAAATAGCCCCTATCCTAGAACATCTGCCGGAAGAACATCGCAAAGCAGCCATGTTACTAGTACGGGATGGCGAGGAGGCCTCGAACCATGCAATTAATATTGCGGTGGACCTGGCAGAGTCTGGGTTCAAACAAATCAATCATGGCGTAGTACTTCGTCGACAAGCGTGGCTCAAATGTACTACTTTTAGACCTGAAGTCCAGTACAAAGTTCTAGACATGCCATGTGAAGGAGAACATCTGTTTGGAGACAAGGTAGATAAAGCCTTGAAGGGGATGAAGGAAGACACGGATACCGCTAGGTCTCTTGGCGCCCTCCAGACAGGTAGAAGTTTTCGCTCTTTTCGCCCCTTCAGGGGTGCCTCTGGAAACTCCCGCTTTGGAGCCTCTAGGGACCGTGGATTTAACAGGCCCTCATACTCCTCACAAGGTTACAGACGGCATCCCAGTCGGCACGTAGAGGCAGAGATTATCAAGCCTCCAGACGTCGAGGCTCGGGTCCCTCGTCGACGAAGGACAAGCAAACCAGCAACCAATGACGGCCTTCGGAACGTCCTGGGGGGTCGAGTCTCTCATCATATCGACCAATGGAAATGCATCAGCACAGATCGATGGGTTCTGGACACGGTTCGCATGGGTCATGCGCTGCAATTCAAAAACAAGCCTCCAAGTCTTCCGCCAGTGTTTTCGGCCCAGCCCCACCTTCGAGTTCTAAGACAAGAGGTGGCGCTTATGCTACAAAAAGGAGCTGTAGAACGGGTTCCTGTGGCACAGGAAGGACAAGGGGTTTATTCCCGGTTCTTCGTCGTCAAGAAGCCAAATGGAAAATGGAGGCCCATTCTTGACCTGAGGGTACTCAACAAATGGCTAAAGCGCTCAAAATTCAAAATGCTAAAGCTCCAGGAGGTTATCAGGTCAGTGCAACCCATGGATTATCTGTCGTCGCTAGACCTTCAGGACGCATATTTTCATATCCCAATACGTCCAGGACACAGGAGATATTTAAGGTTCGTAGTCGGGCGAAAGCATTTTCAGTTCAAGGTCCTCCCGTTCGGTCTCAAGTCCTCCCCCAGGACGTTCACCAAGTGCTTGGCCCCCATAGCGGCCCATTTAAGGAAGGACGGTCACTATGTCTATCCCTATCTAGACGACTGGCTGGTCAGAGGCTCATCCATGGAACAAACACGAAACAGTCTGGGGGCCACGATGTCCCTCTTACAGGAACTGGGCTTCGCGGTAAACTTCAGCAAGTCCTTCATAGAGCCTTCGAGGACCTTGGTCTTTCTAGGAGCGGAGTTTCGTACGCACACAAGCCTTGTAAGACCATCCAGCGAAAGAATACAGAAGCTACAAAGCAAGGCGTCGGAATGGAGATGCGGTACCAGGGTGTCGGTGCGCAAATACATGTCCCTACTAGGGACCATGTCGTCCTGCATTCCGTTGATAAACAACTGCCGTCTGTTTATGAGGCCTTGCCAGGAATTTCTAGTGGACCGTTGGGCGCAGAGCCAAGGTCGCTGGTCCGACAGACTGGTCATCGACGAACAACTGGTACAAGCACTCCGTTGGTGGAGAGTTTCTACTCATCTAACGAAAGGAATGCCTCTGGTGGAACCGGAGTTCCAGAAGACGGTGGTGACGGATGCATCGATGAGCGGATGGGGAGCTCATCTGGAGATGTTACAGGTACAAGGCCGGTGGTCGTTACAAGAGTCCTCCCTGCATATCAACCTGCTAGAACTGAGAGCAGTGCGGTGGGCTCTAAAATCTTTTCTTCCTCAACTGAGAGGCTCTGTGGTGCGTGTCATGACGGACAACACGACTACAATGTTTTACTTAAGGAAACAAGGAGGAACACGTTCCAGGTCCCTGTCGACGGAGGCACAGAAAATCTGGCATTGGGCCCTGCAACACAACATGCTAATCTTGGCGTTCCACCTGCCAGGTGTGAGAAATGTGAAGGCAGATGCCCTCAGCAGGGAAATGAACGAAGTTCACGAATGGGTGCTGAATGACCAGCAACTACAACATGTATTCAAGAAGTGGGGACATCCTTCCATCGATCTGTTCGCGACGAAGGACAACAGGAAATGCCCGCAGTATGCAAGCAGATGGCCTCAGCAGGGCTCACTGGGGGATGCGGTCTCCTTCCCATGGACGAACAAATTCCTGTACGCATTCCCTCCATTTCCTCTTATCCGGAGGACGTTGCAATGGATCCTCAAGTACCCATGTCGGGTGATTCTGGTGGTCCCGTATTGGGCCAGACAGGTGTGGTTCTCAGACCTGCTGCACTTAGCGGCGGTGGAGCCAATGAGGTTCAGGAAGATCCCCAACCTTCTGTCTTGACAGGAGGGTATCGTCTGGCATCACGACCCGGACAGCCTCAAGTTGATGGCCTGGCTCCTGACTTCGCCGAATTTGGCCAGCTAACGATTCCGGAGGAGTGTCGTCGTATTCTGCAAGCGGCAAGAGCACCTTCCACAAACACTTCATACTCGTACAAATGGAGGAGTTTCTGTCAGTGGTGTGGGGATCAACCAGGTTTGGTTCCGCAGTCGATTACGCCGGAACAGCTCCTTCCATACTTGCTGTTCTTAGCTCAAAAGGGCTTATCGGTGTCGTCGATAAAAGTACACCTGGCCGCCATCTCCAGGTTTACACGTCAACGACATTCCGCACCATTATTCAGCGACCGCCTGATTAAGCACTTCCTTAAAGGGTGTTTCAGGAGTTTCCCTCCCGAGAAGAGATTTCCTCCGGTGTGGAGCCTCAATCTGGTGTTAGCGTCTCTTATGAAACCTCCTTTTGAACCAATGTCATTGTCGTCTCTAAAGTTTTTGTCCTGGAAATTGGCCTTCCTGGTGGCCATCACTTCAGCCCGACGTATTTCGGAAATCCAAGCTCTAATGGTAGACCCACCATACTTAAGAATTTTTAAGAACAAGGTGGTCCTTGCCACTAACACACAATTCATACCGAAAGCTCCTTCAGTGTTCCATAAACATTCCTCTATTGTCTTACCTACGTTTTTTCCAGAGCCATGCTCGGGAGCGGAGCGCACGTTACACACATTAGACGTGAAGAGGGCTCTCAAGTTTTACCTTCATCGCACGCAACCTTTCAGGAAAACGAGGCAATTGTTCGTGGCCTATGGTCTGGGTGCTAAAGGCAAAGCCATTTCAAAGCAAGGACTGTCAAGATGGGTATCGTCTACCATTTCGTACTGCCATTCCAAGGCTAGGAAGCCTCTTCTGCGACGCCCAAGAGCTCATTCCACTAGAGCGGCGGCATCGTCGACGGCGCTGTGGTCTGGAGTCCATCTGGGGGACATCTGCATGGCGGCTACCTGGGCGGCTACACACACTTTTACCCGCCATTACTGCCTGTCACAACAACATGCCGAAGATACTCGGATGGGACAGGCGGTGCTTCGACACCTATTCCAATAAGGTAAGCCCCGGTTGAGGGGTTAGATTTTGTTGCAATTATGATTGAATATTGTTCGTTTTCTATGTTAACAATTGCTATGGGTACACGACCATAGGGAACTGGCATTGTGAGGAAAGTATGTGTGTTTGCATGCACGCCTCCTCTTTTCAGGATGGTACTGCTATGTAATCTATTCTAAGCATGTGAATCCATGAAAGATCCAATGCTGGAGAAGGGAATAGTTTCTTACCTGTAACTCCATTTCTCCAGCATTGGTATCTTTCATGGATTGACATGTGCCTGCCTGCCTCCCCTAGCCATGCAAACTGGTTCCCCCACTACTTTAGGGGCCGAAATCTGAGGGAGCGCGGGGGCGGGTCTTGTATTTATATCATGGCGTCCTGACGGCGCGGGCACGCATGAGACAAAACGAGGTGGATAGGACGCATAAGCGTCGAAAAAGTTTTCCTACGGGAAAGGGTCTATATAATGTACCGGGGATTCCCAGCCTGACGACGGGGAATATTCTAAGCATGTGAATCCATGAAAGATACCAATGCTGGAGAAATGGAGTTACAGGTAAGAAACTATTCCCTTCATCAGTGTATTGTTGTAGTTTGTCAATTACATCAACTATGCTTTCATATACATTATTTGTTTGTCAAATTTCATGTCATCTCATGTCATGCCATGTCATTCTATTTTATGAAGATTTTAGACTGAGCCCTTCACCAACATATTAGTCTCATGGCACCAAGGCTTTTTCAACTGTTTCCATATTGTGCCCCTTCCTGGGGGAATCACACAATGGTCTGTGATGAAGATGAAATCGTGAGGAAAGGGCGAGAGGATAAGAGATGCAGGAATAAGATAGGAATAAGATAGAAACAAGATAGACAAACGGGTTTTTGAGGGGGAGACTGTATGCATGTGGTGCCAAGGGAATAGGTGTAATCATTGGTAGTAATAAAGTATGTTGATTGGACAGAAAGGTAGTAAGGCCTTCCTGTGATGCAAGAATGTTTCTGTGTGGGCAGTTTCTATTAAAGTGAATTTGTGGTAGTAGAATTAGTTAGACAATGGTTGTGTGATGAACTTCAGTTATGCGCAAGTGTGCACTTGAATTATGGAGGCTTCTTCGCCAGAACGTTTTTAAAAGACCCTCCTGGTAAATCAAGATGATTATCTGGGGGTGTTAAGCTGCCTGACAATAGTTGACTGTGTAAAGGTGAATGCGGAGAACACAAAAGGGGCAGAGGGAGGCGAGGAAGGATGAATATTGACCCTCCAAGAGTCCTACCTGCTTGACAAGTTGATGAGGCATGATACTGGCAGATAGATGCTGTGAGAAAGTGTGGTGCCTTACTTGGGAGTAGGCTATCAAATTATAGTTACACATGCCCATCTGTAATGAGAAAATATATCCCGGATTTGTTCAATAGACTGTATGAAAGAAAAAATGTGGATGTGTGACAAAGGGAATAGGTAGGACGAGTGGACCAGATGGCTGTCCATCTGTATACATTGACAGTATGGTACTCTTTTGCGTAAAATGCTCTAATGATGCATGTAGAACTTAAGTTCAGGGGTGGTCAGCCCAGTATGCCTTCCACAATGCTAGGGTGTCATTGTGAGCTCGGGTGTGTAGAAACCACACACAAGGGAACAAGAGAGCAAACACCGTTCTACTGACTTGGTTGTGACATGAACAGCCATGTTCTATAGACAGGAAAGCTGCAACGTACTATGAACACTTTTAAATGAAGGTGAGTTTTGAACTGTGACTGCTCTGGGAGCAAAGCCCTGGACCGGGCTTCCTGGAAGTACTTGAGAACGGCAAGGAACTTTATTGAGATGGGTGTAGTAGTGTCGTAGGCAGGATTCCTGTTGGGCTGAGGCTGGGCTCTTCTGGGAGTCAGTCTTCTGGGAGTTAATCTGCATATTCCAACCTTGTCTACCATTCTAAATTTGAGCTGCAATTACCATGTTCTGATAAAAAGGGGCAGTATGGCGATCTGAGGTCCAAGAGGGGTGAACAATCTGCTTACCAGCTTACATGTGTAGGTCTACGTTGGCCCTATGGCCTGTTCCCTGAACAGAGTGCTGCCCATGTATTTTGGGCGGCACTCTGTTCAGGGATAGGGCCAGAGGAATGTCACGGCATAGCGGAGATAGTGTGGGAAGCATAACAAACCACAAAGCAAAAACATGGCATGGCATAGTGAACAAGGCAAATAATAAACAAATAATTATGTACCACAGCGTAACAGCACTGCAAAGGTAGCATGATTGCTAAATACACACACACAGAGCTGGATTTGCAATCTGCTCTTCTGGACCCTGACTGGCATAAGGAAAATGGAGAGCTGCAGTTCTAGTTCTTAATGCATCAGCCTTTGGATTCTGCACCTGTGAATTTTTTAAAGAAGCCAGCTGGAATGTCAACAAAAGACTATTAGCAAAGCAATTCAATTTGACAACATTTCGTATGATCTTAAGGAGATATATTGTATTAATAAGCACATGTTTAAACTGAATCAAGAATGCAGTAGCGATTTCTACTAAGAGATTCCCCAATTCTGATGAATTAGAGTCACCAGTCTGCTTGGATAGTTATTTCACTGGAACAGTGAATTCCAGGTTTTAATTGACACCCAAATACTGTTCATGACTGATAAAATCTGATAAAATGTTTTCTTTAAACTGTTTTGCCCTCACACTACTCACAAGGGTTGCAGGGGGTCTCACCCCGCTTTCTATGAAAAATAATGTAGCCAAACAACTTCGAGCAGTTGCAACTCGACCAAACATCACAAGCAATAGAAATGATATCTCACCATGGGGGATTGTACCCAGGCCCATGCTTGCAAATCTTCCAATTCCACACCATCTGGTGATGGGAGTGTGCAGATTCTTCAGCCCTATCCATCCGGTTGTGTTTGCGATGCTTTGTAAGGGAGGTTTTCTTCCACCATATAGTAAGTTCTCGTTTGTACAGTGTTTCCAAACATACACATTTCTCCTACAAAGTATCTTGTTGGTTATTTCTTCGCACGTCGTTAACACTCCTTTATCAAACATGTCATCAGCTTCGAACATTCTAGACTCTGAATCACGCTTAGTACAATCGGGGAAAAGTCAACCGATGTCAAAAAGTTGTCGATTAATCACTGATGAGCAGCATTACTCCCCAATCAATTTAAAGGAATTGTTTGTCCAGCTCATTCCTCATGTCACTTTCCACATTCACAAAAGAAAAGCCCATCCACAGCACTAATCTCTTGGTAAAAGAGGAGCAGAGGGTAGGGGAAACACATGACCCCATGCATGTTTTACTGACAGAGGGCAGAGTGTAGGTGTCTAGCATGGACACATGTAGTACCTGTATTGCAGTAAGCTATATCGACTTTGTAGGGGCCCCCACATTGACCAAAGACTTTGTACGACCCTATGCGGCATTGCTAGGTTTAGCAAACAGTCCACCATCATTTTGCGTGATGTCACTATAAAGGGGAGCATAAGAGTTTACTTTAAAGGGTCTGGAAGCCATGCAGAGAAGCCATATAGCGGTCATTGGCACCCAACCAGTAAAGGTCGTCCTATTCTGGGCCCTCCTCTTACAACATGCTGCGAAATCTCCTCTTGAGAGGAGCAGGGACCTCTTCTTGTACTTGAAACAGGATAACCAGACATTTTGTCAGCACTGCATCTAGCTCCTGTGAAAACCCTCTAAATGAGAGATATGGGAAGCTATTGCTGACCTCACCCACAGAAGCAGATATAGTTACAACAAGCATAACCAAATGAGTCAACACTGGATCAAAACACTGACTGGATCGTCCCTCATTCAGCTGGGGATGCAATCAGGAAACCAGTGATGTTTCTCCTAAATTGGAAAGGGCAAACACCCTATTCATGCATTGGGCTAATCACACAGTGTGATATGCATCAAGCCCATTGCATTGTGTGACCACACAGTAAAACACACAGGTCACCATATTCACAGATTGACCCAGCGTGTTGTGGGAAATCCGGGAGTACAGTACAAATACTGCAATGCCTAGCCTTCTTTTCTAAAACTGGGCCTGATGCTTGGATCCAGTAGCGGCTGGCAAATTATTTATTTTGAGGGGCATAAATGTCTCTCACAAATATGCAGGAGCGACTGACCGGAAGGAGGGAGCCTGAACCTTCTAAAGGGGTTTGTAGGGGTTCCCCATCTGGGAAAACCTTTTCAATAATGAGTTAGAATTGTGCATTTTACAGCACTCATTTTTGAAACATTTGGTAAAAAGCCACAAAGTTTGGTATCGGTTTTGTAGGGTAAGACATGACAAAATCCAACATTGAAAAGGAGCATTTTCAATACATTTTCACGATGACTTTTCACAAAATATATTCCAGTATAAAAAGGTGTTCATGCTGGTTGTGCCAATACATTTCCCTGCTGGCTGCACCATTATCCTACAGCATTTTCGATATCACAACATACTCATCTTTAATTTGCGCATAATGACAGTAATGATGCTATAAGAAAACATGTTCATGCTGGCTCTTCCAATGTAGGTCAGTATCCCCATGTAAGATCATACTCCTGCTGACTTTTCCAGTAACAATGCCATGCCACAATAAGGTAACATGCCAATACTGGCTGCACCAATATAGGCCAGTCTAGCCACGTAAGAACACTCAACATTGTAGCTTTACAATATATGCTAGTAATAAATGCAATGTTACGTCAGAAAATATCCACACTGGTTGCACTATAGTAAGGCTTTATAGCCAAGTAATAACATTTATTAAGTTTGCCTTAGTCTTGATGCTGATTAAAAATGCAGTGCCACAGTAAATATATACAGACTTGCACCATCAACCTAAGCCAGTCTTGCAACTTTTTTTTTTTTTAATTTTTTTTTAAAACTTTTATTTATTCATTCAGCTTGGCAACACAGATACAGGTGAGTGACAATAAAGCATATGGAATCAAAACAGTGCAATCGGCACAAATTTATACAGTACATATAAACGGGGTACATAAAGGAAAGGGAATCGACATATGTACACGGGGGACCCATAGAAGGTCGGAGCGAAGGCAGATGAAAGACAGCTCAGGGACCAGCTAAGGATGAGCTAGGAGAGGGAGCTGGGGATGCTGGATCTGAGTCGGTGTCAGTGGAGGACATAAATGAGCGGAACTTCAGCCAAATATCTCTAGGTCTGGAGCAGGCGGGTTGTTGTATTGCCCAGGACTCTTCGGTGTCGGAGGCCCACGTAACTGCCCTGAGCCACTGTGCGTGGGTAGGGGTGATAGGCCGCAGCCAGCAAAGTAGAATTGTACGCACAGCTAGTAGCATACAGAGGCCAGCCAGTTTTCTGGAGTCACGGTGGAGCTCGGGGAAATTGTGAAATAGGCATTTCATTGGGGTTGGGGGGATGGGAGATTCGAGGATGGACGATGTAGTGGAACACACTGAGGTCCAGAATTGAGTGAGTCGGGGACATGACCAGATCATGTGGATGTAATCGGCATCCTCATAGCCGCATCTAGGGCACCTAGGGGAGGAGTCGCTCGAGATGCGATGTAGCCTGGTCGGGGTGTAGTGGTACCTGTGGAGCACCTTGAATTGAATTAATTTGAACCGGGTGTTGAAGGAAACCCCCTGGATCCGTGCACACATGTGGGTCCAACGCTCATCGGACATCTCGAGGCCGAGATCTGTCTCCCAGGAGCGCCGTAGTTTGGAGAATGTGGGGGGTGATCTGGTTTGAAGCAAGGTGTATAGTCTGGAAATTTTGCCCCTCATAGGGACAGGTGAGGACAGTTCGGTGATTGCAGGTTCATCAGGTGGCAGTGCTGGGAAGCATGTGTACTTGTGCTTGAGTACTCTACGGAGAGATGAATATTGAAGCCAGAAGGAGGGTCTCCGTCTAAGTGGGGCCGGGAGGTCAGGCCATTCTATAAAATTACCCTGTTCGAATATGTCACGCAGAAACTCATAACCCGCTTCGGCCCATGTGCGAACCACGGAGGGAGGGACTCAAGGGACCTCGGGAAGGAAATTCCAAATTGGGAAGTTACCGTGAAAGGGATGGGCGGTGCCCAATATTTGCCAAGATTTGGCTAAGGCCAAGGATGTGCATGTCGCTGGATCCAGTGAGTCCGATACCACTGGCATTGGTGAGAACACCATAGATCGGATGTCGCGATCACTGACTGATAGCCTTTCTAGTCTGACATGGGGAGGGGGCTCCGATATATTGAACCAGTGTGCAGTGTGTTGGAGTTGAGCCGCCAGCCAGTACTTGAGGAAGTCTGGTGCCCCAAAGCCGCCAGCTTCCATTGGGACGGAGAGGGTCTTGAGCTTAAGGCGGACCGCACCAGAGTGCCAGAGGAAGGAGTTAAGGTTGCGTGTCAATGCCTGAAAGAAGTCAGCTCCCGGCCACAGTGGAATATTAGCAAATCTGTACAGGAGTTGGGGAAGTACCACCATCTTCAGTACCCCTATCCTACCCGCCAGTGAAATCGGAAGTCTGTTCCAGCTCTGTATTTTTATCATAAGGTTTGTGAGGTATGTCTGATAATTATCTTCCAAGACCCGTTCAGTGTGACGTGACACCGCTACGCCCAGATAAGTAAATCTAGATTGGGCCCATACGAATCCCATGGTATCGGGAGGGGGGAGTGTGCTGGGAGTGAGCGGAAAGAGGGTTGATTTAGAGCAGTTCACTGTGAGACCAGAGATCCGTCCAAAGAGAGCAATATCTTCCAGTATTGGGGCCAGATTAATTTCGTGGGAGCAAATATAGAGAAGAGCATCATCAGCATATAGAGAGACTACATCTGAGGAACCGGCAGTGCGTAGACCCCTATGCGCATGGTTTTGGCGAAGCATGTCCGCAAACGGTTCCATTGCCACAGCGAAGATTAAGGGCGAGAAGGGGCAGCCCTCTCTAGTGCCTCTAGCTATATGGAAGAGGGGGGAGCAACGGTCCTCAGTACGAACTCTGGCAACGGGGTTGGAGTAAAGTAGCCTGACCCAGGATACAAAGGTGGGGCCAAATTTGCATTTGTCGAGTACCCGCCAAAGGTAGCTCCACGAGACCGAATCAAAAGCTTTTTGCATATCTAGTGTCGCGGCCACCGCGTGTACACCCGGGCTCACTCTACTTATAATATTGAAAAGGCGTCTCAAATTCAAGGAGGTGGAGCGGCCCGGGATGAACCCCGCCTGGTCAGGGTGGATGATATGTGGCATGTAGGGGACCAGTCGTAGAGCGAGTAATTTTGCGTAAATCTTGACGTCGCAATTGATCAATGAGAGCGGGCGGTAAGAGCCGCATTGAGTGGGGGGTTTATTAGGTTTTAGTAGGACTGTTATGGTGGCTTCGCGGAGTGAGGGGGGGAACTGGCCTACCTCCACCGACTCCTCCCAGAGAGCAGCCAGACGAGGGAGTAGGAGTGATTTGAAATGTTTATAAAACTCGACAGATATACCATCCGATCCTGGGGATTTACCCGAAGATAGAGAGTCTATAGCATCCGAGAACTCCTCAGGGGTGAATGGATTCTCGAGGGATCCGATGGTATCAGGAGAAAGGACCGAGAGGGGGAGTTTATCAAGATAAGCATCGATCTCTGCAGCAGTGGCGTTGTCTGAGTGTGCATATAGGGATTGATAGAAGGAAAGGAATTCCGCATTGACATCTCCAGGGGAGGTGGCCAGGGACCCATCAGGTCTCTGAATTCCGGGAATGGGTGGGGAACCAAACTCATGGCGGAGAAGTCTAGCTAGGAGACGGCTAGGGCGTTCACCCTCACCATACCTCCTCGCCCGCCCGGGATTATCAAGAAACCTCAGCTCGCGGTCCGCGAGCACACGAAAGGTGTCCAATTCCGTGCCAATTAGCGCAAGAGTTTCAGGGGTTGGGTCTAGAGTATACTGGGCCTCCAGCGAAGATAATGTGGCCTCGCTCTCGGAGATTTCCCTACGAATAGTTTTAAGGATACCGTTTTCCTTGGAGAGGGCAATGCCTCTGATGTAGACCTTAAAGGACTCCCAGAGAGTGGCCTGTGAAGACACAGAGTTGGTGTTGATCTCGAAGAACTCCTCGATCGCCGACTCCATCTCCGAGCTAAAGACCGGATCGAGGAGAGAATGTGGCTTCATTTTCCAGTGTCTGGTTCGATCCCGATCTGGGCCCCAGCATAGGGTAACAGTCACAGGGGAGTGATCAGATAGGGTCCTGGGGAGGATTGCTATACCAGATACGTTCCTTATTAGCCCATCGGATATCAGCCATCTGTCAATCCGAGAAAAGGAATCGTGAACCGAGGAATAGAAGGAATAAGAGCGGGAGTCAGCGTAGAGAAGCCTCCATGCGTCAAACAGGGCCAAGTGGGGAAGAGAGGAGAGTGTAGTGTATGCAGTTCTGGAGAGTTGACGGGGTCTGGAACCAGATCTCTCAAGATCCACGTCGAATATCGTGTTGAAATCGCCTCCCCAGAGAATCGGTATCAGAGGGAAGCCATCTAAGAGAGTTATAAGGTGAGAGTAAAATTCGGGATCTTCAATGTTGGGACCGTATATATTTAGCAGGACAACTTCCCTATTCTGTAGGGTACCATGGAGTAGCACGTATCTGCCCAGGGGATCGATAATCGTAGAAATGGGGGTGAATCTAAGGCTTCTATGAATAAGGGTCATAACCCCGCGGCTCTGGGTGGAGTAGGTGGTAAAGTACCTTTGGGGACCCCATGTTTTAGCAAATTTTTCACAGTACTCTGTGCATGCATGCGTCTCCTGAAGGAAGAGGATTTTAGGCCCGTGTCGCTCGGCCTGAAGTTGTAGTAGCCTCATTTTCTTGTAATTACCCAGTCCCCGCACATTCCAGCTCATAAATGTCAGGGTTTCCTCACTCAACCCTCCAGGGATAGCCATAGAGAAATACGGGTGGATGGAAATGTGCCCCCCATGGACGGTGCCCAGTGCGGTCAGATCTATATCGCCGACGGGACCATGATGCTTCGGACTCTGCCCTTTCTGCGAATACCAAGCTGTTTTTAACATATAACCCCATTCCCCCCTCCCCCTCCCGCATCCCTCCCCCAAACGGAGGGATAATCATCCCGCAGCCAAACAACCAAAACCAACACAATGGCATCGACGTCTGGGGGGCCTGTGTACCGGCCTGGCGGCGATGCTCCGAACCATAAGGCAATTTTAGGATAAACATAATGCCCAACAATAATACCTATTCCCACCCAGGGGAGGTCCCATGGGGGAAGGGGCGGGCATGGTTAACAGGTAATGAACCAAAAGAACGGGATTGTAAAAAGTATATACCCGATCCACTGAACCGAGATAGCGTATGAGCTCAGCTACAGGAACTGAGAGAGAACCCTAAAGACATATGAGTACCGGGAGGGGGAGAGTGAGCCAGGGGAGCCCAGAAGCAAGTGGGGGAGCCCAGAGCGAAATCAGACAGCTTCACAGGAGACTGATGAGTGTAAGCCACATCTGCCCGGGAGGGTCACATGGGTGCCCAATTGGCTAGTAGGCTATGGGCGTCCAGTAGGGTCTCATAGTGAAAGGTGATCGCCTGGAACGACTTTATCTCAAGCAATGCAATGGTAGTGAATAGATAGCATTGAACGTAGTGTATTCCGGAAAGACAGTGAACACTGGGACCCGAGGGCTACGACGGACCTCCCGGGGGATCAAGAGAGCAAAAAAAATGCATGTAGCGGGTACCTGGAGCCCATCAAGGGGGGGATCGGGCCGAACAAGCGATTTCCCAGCAGCCCGACCACATTGTGATAGGTCAGTGAGTCAGGGGGCAATAACAACAGTGAGAAACAGCAAAGACAATAACATTTTTTGTTACAGGTGCGACCAAGTCACCACATGGGAACCACATCAGGTAGTGTCGGAGTGACGGAAGTCCAGATAAGATCTAAGGCAGGATAAGGCGGCATCCATTCAACAATTAGTCTAAGCTGTGGCGAGCCAGTGTCAGTGACTGTTACGAGTACATTTCAGCCGGGAAAGTGTTCCTCTATGAACCTGGATGCCTCCTCAGGCAGCGTGAAGAAGTAAACCCGGTTTGCATGCTCGATACGCAGTTTAGCGGGATATAACATGGCATATTTAACTTGGAGGTCGCATAGTCTCCTCTTCACCGCCAGGAAGGTCTTGCGCTCACGCTGAACCGCCACCGAGAAATCCGGATATAGGTGGATCCTGGCTGCGCCCAAGAGAAGGTCCCCCTTGGCCCTCGCCGCCCTGAGGAGGGCATCGCGGTCGCGAAAATTTAAGACCCTGGCTATGATCGGGCCTGGGGGTGCTCCAGGTTTGGGTTTCGCCGTGAGTGAACGTTAGGCCCTCTCGATCGCAAACTGTGGGGAGAGTTTTGGGGAGTCAAGGAGTTGGAGTAGCATGCCCTCCACGTAATCCTCCATGGTTTCATGTATACCATCCTCTGGCACCCCGACAATGCAGAGGTTGTTGCGCCTCGAGCGAGATTCAAGGTCCTCGTTCTTCTTCTCCACCTCAGTAACGCGGGCGGATAGCGTGGAGACCTCCGCACGGAGGGAACCCAGGCCGTCCTCGGCGGTGCTCACCCGTGTCTCAATCTCGGCAACACGACCATCAGTTCTCTCCATATGTGCTTTAATAGAGGATATTGTGCCGTTCATGTCATCCAGTTTACTATGAATTGTGGTGAACCCCTCTCGGATAAACTCCATAATTTTCTGGGAGTCGGATGGTTCCAGCGCCAGTGAGGGGGAAGGTTCCTGTGAAGATGCCTCCGTCCCGGGGCCCCCCGAGGGTTTTGTGAAAATATTGATAGAGGATTGTTTCTTGCCGGTTTGTGTCGACATGCTGCCGGTGGGGGGATAAACTTAAGTCCAGAAGCCCAAACAGGAGAGTGGGTAGGGCCACGAGGGGAGACACCAGGATCGAGGATGAAGCGTATGAGCGGGGCTAGAGCCGAGCACCAGGAAGGAAGGAGTATGGCGTCTCTGCTGGGGGGCCCCCCGGCCCAGTCAGTCTATGTAGGAGCCAGTGAACAACAAGCGGTCCCAAAAAATTCACAAGAAATTCTGTAGGGGGTCCGGGCCCAAGAAGCAATGACCAGCGGTAGAGGCAGAAGTAGCCGGGGTCTTGGGTGTTGATGTAGTGCAGGAGAACACCACTATATGAGGCAGTAAGACGGGTGGCACTCGGTGCGGGTCGTTGAGGGCAAGTGGAGGGACCCTGGACAACCATGGCAATAGGCCCACCAGTCGGGAGGTTCGGTGGGAGACAGTTGAGGCTCTCTCCGTGTCAGTACAGTAGGTAGAGCAACCGACTACCACATCCAGAAGGCTTAAGGGGGAGCTGGTGGCTGGGGGAGAGACCAGCGGAGGGGTATATCCCTGTATGAGGCAGTAAGGCGGTCGGCTCCCAGCCTGGGAGGAGGAGGACGTCAAGGGCAGATGGGGGGGGGGCCGGAGCCCAGGAGCGAATGGCACGTGGAACGCTGGAAGTCGGTAGCCACAGCGCACCCAGGCACAGAAGGAGGTCCAACCGATGGGTGGCTTGGCAAGGGTAGGCTCCCCAGGTTATCCCAGAGTCAATTTACAGGGACGGTGAGACCCCCAACCGCAGGCCAAAGATCCGGGGGAAAACGTTAGTGGTACAGTAAAGTTGGTGGGTACCGTGGCATGAGGAGGACCCGAAGGGGGTAGACCCCGGGCCGGCACACCGCGAGTAGCGTCCACAACTAGCCACGAGGGCAGAGGTCCAGCACAGGTGGTGGGCCACTCCAGCACTCACCGCGTATCAGGGGGCTCGAGCGACGCCCACGGCCTCAGGGATAGAGGAAGTGTAGGTCCGGGTCCGCTGCCAGTGGGGCGAATACTGTGGAGACCGGGCCCCGGGGTAACTCACCGCCCGGAGCCGGATCAGTGGAGGCTCGATGATGAACAGCACGCCACCCAGGACGGGGCAGCGGAGCGGAGCGCTCTGGAGTCCAGCGAAGGTCCCGTCGGGAAAGCGAAGGAAGAGGCCAGCCGCTCTCATAACAAGCGGGGGAGGGCGGTCGCACAGAGCCAGTAGAGCGCCCCTCCCCCACAGTAGGCCGCGAGCCGCGGGACACAGGCGGGATCACCCAGAGCCAAGAGCGGGGCCGGGGAAGCACTCGCTCCCGTCCAGCCCACGATGGGTTGTAGCTCCGCAGCCGGAGCGGCTCTGTGGGCGGCGCTCGGACAGCAGGCGCCCGGTCCCACCAGCAGTCCCACTGATGGGTCGGGTGGTCGTGTCGCAGGGGCAAACAGGAGGATTTCAACGAAAACGGTGCCTCAAGGAACGGAGCAGAGAATCAGGCGGCCATCTTCTCTGAGCGCAACAGCGCCCCCCCAGCCAGTCTTGCAACTTAATATCACTTTTCATGTTTTCTTTACCTTTCATTACCAGTAATAAATGCCATGCCCTGGCTGCCCGGCCCCCACAATCAGAGGCCTGCCTCCAAGTACACACACTCATGCCTTCATACATTCATTAATTTCTCTCATTCACACACTCATTCATACATCCATTCATTTCTCGCATTCACAGGCACCCACATATAACAAACACTCTCTCATTCACGTGTGCACACTTACAGTTACAAACACTGACATGAATGCCTATAGCATAATACATACATACTAACATAATTAGATAAATACATTTCTTTCCTTAGCTGCAGCCTCAGCCCAGGCGCTGTCTGCCACGCAATACAAACGGGAAAAAGATAGACCTTCCTACTGTCTGGGGGCATGCGCAGTGGCACCTCCTCAATGCCAACCAGGGAGACCTAATTGTGCGGTGAGGAACAGGAGCACTAGGCTCATTTAGGCCTTCAGTTCCCCAGTCTTCATCCCCAATGGGCCATGCAAGGTTGGGGAAACAAAACACTGAGGGCCTCATCACTAGTTTGACGGTAATGAGGAGGTTTTACCGTCAAGCGTTATTAGCGCTAACGCCAAGCCCCCCGGCGGATAGTCCGCCAGATCACAAGTTTACGTGCACGCGCACATGGCGGTAGCGCAAATAGCGCTTAACGTAAAAAAGGCCCAAGAACCCATAAATCCAGCGCACCGTGCGCTTCCGCCATACCGCGCTAGTAGCGCGTACCATAAGTGCATGGGAAACGTGTCACCGCCGGAACGGGAAACAAAGCAGCAGCCATTTTGGAAATCACAATCCATCGGATATCACAGCCCCTGCAAGCCATCCACCCCTGGGAAGAGTGAAATATGTCACCGGAGCGCACTAGGGGCAAGTCAGCCCTGGACAGGGTCAGGAAACCAGAATTCAGTGACCAGGAGCTGGCCGTACTGGTGGAAAAGGCAGAGATCCACCATGCTGAACTACAGCAGCGCAAGGCAAGCAGGCAGCGTCGTGCACAGATCTGGCAGAACATCAGCCAGAGGGTGTCTGCATTGGGGCGCATGTCCCGGGATGGTGAGGACTGTCACAAGCGCCTCAATGACTTGCGTGTCAGAATACGCGGCATACTCTCACAGCACAGGAGTGCAAGCAGGGGCACTGGAGGAGGGCCACCATCACCACCACCCGAACTCACACCCTGGAAGGAGAAGATGACTGCGCTAATTGACATGGATACCATAGAGGGTATAGGTTGAGCGGAGGCTGGCACTGGTATCCAGCCGACTGCAGGTGAGTCCCACCACAAATGCATGCATCTGAAAGGGACACATGCAGACCCTGAGTAAATGAATGTGCATGAAATGTGTGTGAGGCACTGCAGACACCCATAACTGAGCCCTTGAGCCACTGATCCGTAGTACCTCATAGACTCCCCTGCACGTGCACTGCATCAATACAAGGGGCAGGGGACAGACATCCATTGCCATGGGACAGCTAGGTAGATTGTGAGTGTGGATGAATAAACCCCCAGGACCATGTGCATGGTGCATCCCATCCCGCATGTGATGATGGCACACAAACATTTCCGTGCAGTGTTCCTCTACACTCACACATTCCACCAATCACTACATGGGGATTGAACAAAAAGTTAAGTTCCATGCATTATCCCTACTGCCTACAATCCCACTTGATGGCATGAACTGCTTGATACTAATGTAGGCTGCCCTGAACTGAATCCACACGCTATGTACCCCACAGGCACACAGCAATCTTCAGGGGATGACGATGATGGTGAGGAGGCCACTCCATTACAGCGCCCGAGGCAGCGTACCTTGACCAGCACCACCACCCCGCAAAGGGGCCCCCCGCAAGTGAACCAACGCTGGACCCATCCCACATCACCACACGGCAGCCCCACCAGACCGCTGCAGCACCCACATGGCCGCAGGGTGTCAGCGCCTAGCTCACCCCAAGCTATCATGCAGACTTCCAATGCTGAGGGAGTCACCTGTGGGTCAGAGCCCGATGGGGGACAGACACCTCCAGCTGTGCCTCAGGCAGGAAAGTTGCATTCCCCCAGAATCAGCAACGCCGAAGGGATGGTCACACCACAGGGGAGCCCATGGCCAGTTACACAGGAAGCACAAACCCACGTGTGCATGTGTGTCGTGTCTGCATGCCAGAGCCTGATGTAAACACACCAACATATGGCACCCCAGAAGACTGGTACTTAAACCATAGCATCCCCATCCAAGGTGCCAACATGTCCCCATGCAGCCCCCCCCAGCAGTGCACAACTGCCAGGCTGGTATCTGCCGCACCAGGGGTACCTTTTGTCACGGGAGCAGCTGTGATGGGACGTCTGGACTAATTGAGGCCAAACAGGCAAGAGTGGAGTCCATGGCCAAAGTGCACAGCCGGCACATCAAAGCCATCAAGCGATCCATACGGCATGGCTGCAGGTACATTGCCCGAGACAACGCGCACACACAGAGAGTGGTGGAGCAATGAACCTCAGCCCTGACAGGTTTGGCCAAAGGGTACGGGAGTTGTGCGAGGCAGTATCTGCACTAGCTGAGCAGACAAGGGAATCTCACAACCTTCTCCGTCAGTATCTGTGGGTCACCGGGTCAGTCCCATCAACCTCCACTACACCCACGGAGGGATCCCTTGAGCCTTTACCTAGGCGCCGTTCATTGTGCTACCTGAGATCCCACACACCAGAGGGGCCAGGACATGGAAAGCACCCGCGACCATCATAGATGGACATGGCATTGTTGTGGGGTGTTCACTGGGGGGAGGGGTGATTGTGTGCTGGGTGTTCACTTGGGGGAGGGGGATTGTGTGCTGGTTGTTCACTGGGGGAGAGGGGATTGTGTGCTGGGTCTTCACTGGGGGAGGGGGATTGACATTCTTTAAATAAATCACGTTCAAAATTCATACAAAACATGGACAGTTGTGATTGTGATTAAGTGCTCTTTAATATTCAAGTGAAATGTGCAAAATGTAGCCATCACCCGTATCAAAAATAATTCTCAATCAAGCCCTGTCTGGCCAAACTCCCCTCCCTTACCCCATTCCTGTGTGCACGTGCAACACCTTCTGGCACATCATCATCTTCACTCCCATCCTCAGGTGGCTGCACATGAGCATCGGGGGCAGTGGCACATTCCTGCGACAGCAAATGTTGTGCAGCATGGCACATGTAAGTACACCTTTTCCAACTTTTTCAGGTGCATACATCAGTGCCCCTCCCGTACGGTCTAGGCATCGGAAGCGTGCCTTCAGCAGTCCAAATGCCCTCTCCACGCAAATGCGTGTACGTCCATGTTGTATGCCCGCTCAGCTGCAGTGTGTGGATGACACACAGAGGTCATGAGCCATGTGTACTGGGGATATATACGGAATCACCTGCAGGGGAGAGAATGCAGGTATGAGGACAAGGTAGGTTCAGTGGGTGCACAAGGCTCAGTCATCGGTGACATTGTCAGCAGGATCAAGTTCGTGTTGTAGAGGTCATGCTATCTCATTGCAATGTTGGCATCCACCCTGTGACTTCCAGGGCATGCATGGTGTGAGGTTGCCATACAGCTGTGTATCTATGTATATGTGAGTTGTTATGTGCATCACACTCATGCATTACATGTGCCCTACTTATCGTTTGGTCACTTACATTGTGGAGTGTGCTGTGCTAGTGGCAACATTGAATCAATGGAGTACTTACAAATTGCAACGCCTCTGTTTCTAAATGTAACAGTACTCTGTCCCTTGTCACTGGAGGCGGGGAACCTTCTATCTTCTTGTGCATGTGGTTAGCCCATGTGTCATTGGGATTCCCTTTGGCTGTTGTTGCATTTGCTGGTTGGCACTATTATGTACAGTTCTCCAGGCATGTGATTGGCCAATCAGGGGTCAGTGTTTCAGGGATGTACATTGTCGTTATTCAGACTAGTTTTGTGTAGTGCTTTTGTGGATGTGCCTACTTTCGTGTAACATTGGCATGACTGTCGGGTGGCCAGGATGGGATGTCTGTGCTGTGTCAAGGTGGGACGCTATACTGCAACACACACAGGAGGCTTTGTGGTAGTAGGCCTTCCATAAGTGACTGTGCTGCCACATGTCTTTGCCATCCAGACTGGGTGTGTTCTGCTGTGTTGGACATGTCCAAGGGTTCTCATGCAAGGTACATGCATGGGAATGTTGCAGTGCTGGTGCTGCCTATTGGCATGCAGGGATTTCACTGTGTATGGCCAGCCCCATCAGATGTAATTCAACATGCATTACGGACTACATTTTTACTCACCCATCATCCATGTGTTTTGGCCTCAGTGCTTTTCCATGTACGCTGGCAGGGTACTGTTGTGCAGGACCCTGGAGTCGTGGGTGGATCCTGGGTAGCGGGTACAGCAGTGGCTGAAGGTGAGGTCAGGGCTACATGTCATCTGCACATTCAGGGAACGGTAATTTTTCCGGTTTCTATAGGCTGCCACATGTGCCTGCAGTGGTACAAGTGCTACATGTGTGCAGTCCAGGGCTGCTATAACATTCGGAACTTGGGCAATGGCATGTAATTGACCCTTCAGCTGGTTCACCTGTGCCTGTGTGGCTGGCAATGCAATGTGCTCATTCACATGGATCACCAGTGCATCTAGCACCTGTCCCAGGATGGCGCTGAAGGTGGACTGGGCCATGCCATGCATCATGGCAACGGTGTGTTGGTAGCTGCCAGTCCAGAGGAATTGTAGCACAGACACAAGCTTCACAGGCAGGGGCACTGCTGTGCTGATGGCTATACGGCTGCCAATGTCATCCTGGATTGTGTCATCAACTGCCCATCAGTCAGGGCCTAGGGTGTTGGCCTGACCCTGGGGATGGCTGGCCACCTTGCTGCTCTCCTCTTCCTTCTCCTCATCCCCGCAACCCCCTGCACTCCCAGGGCCCTGGCCAGGTTGGCTAGCCTCTCTAGCTCCAGGCACAGCAGGTAGATGTCCACATCAAGGCTCCCGGCTCCAAATGGCAGCATGGTGTTTGGAAGTGTGTGCTGTGCATGGGTGGGTCCTTTGTAGGCCTCTGATTTGCATTGGTTTCGCCTGGGCCCTTATTGCTGTCTCCTCCCTGCTCCTGCTGGTGTAATGGTGTTGGGGAGGGTGTGTTGTGCATGGGTGGGTCCTTTGTAGGCCTCTGATTTGCATTGGTTTCACCTGGGTCCTTATTGCTGTCTCCTCCCTGCTCCTGCTGGTGTAATGGTGTTGGGGAGGGTGTGTTGTGCATGGGTGGGTCCTTTGTGGGCCTCTGATTTGCATTGGTTTCACCTGGGTGCTTATTGCTGTGCCCTGTGTTCTTTTACCTCCAGCATTTGGCTAGGGGTATTTTTGGCAGATTATCCGCCGCTTTTCTGGCGCTGATAGCACCTACGCAAGACTCTTGATTGCTCTGTAATAGCGCAAATGGATACTGGCGCTTTCACAGCTGATGCTTTTACAGCTGGCTGTACTTGCGCCGGCTGTAATGGCACCGGTGTTATTCGTACTCGTGATCGGACGGACCCTTAAATCCGGCACTGATGGCGTTACCGCCGGATTTAAGGGTTACCGCCAAACTTGTAATGAGGCTCTGAGTCTCGCATGGTCCATTGGGCATGTGCGCTGGGGAAGCTAAACTGTCAAAGGGAAACACACATTTCCCTCTTATTGTTAAAGCCTGCCCAGGGCCCTTGGGAGCGCTTTTGTGGGGCTGGTTCTGGCTCATTTATCATGGGTGAAAGTGGCGGGCCGGCATCCCATTGTGCATTACGGATGAGCCACCCAGGTTGGCTCCCAAAACTAGCGTGTTTGAAGGAATTGGTAACTGCTGATAATGCAGGCACTGGCCCCTTACACCCACACGAGGACACGAGAGTTTTTTGAAGATGGCAGACGTTAAAGTTTTCTGTATTGCCATGTTTTTTATTTCCAACCGTATACAGAGATGGAACGGTGGCCTTGTAGACCAACACCTTTGTCACGCTTGAACCTTGGTGTACTCGGCTCCCATAAGGCACTCAGTAGTCATACAGGAGCCTTCTATGTATTTCCCTTCTGGGGTCCTGGTCCTGAAATTGCAATATATGCATCCATCCTTTTTTGAATAATGTAGATTCATACATCGTCCGCTCTCACAAGTGGTGAAATGGTTTGAAAGGAACTCTGGAGATTTCCCACTGGGCCCCTTTTGTGTAGGAACCCCCAAACCGCTGCATGGTTTTAACTGGAACCACTTGGAAACACATGTCCAGGGGCAATTTTGGTTCCCAGTCCACACTTGGCCCTCGCCCTGTACCTTTTTTGAATTTTGGTCACTTCCCAACACATGGGCACAAAGCAATTCATACCCACGCATCATAGTTATATCATGCACAGGTGCACCGTTAAAGACATTTGGGCCTCATTACAAGCTTGGTCGTATATCAGCAGTAAATCCATCGGAATACCATCAAATGGATTTACCGTTACTGCACATGTTCTGTCGGAATTACTGTTGGATTACAGGTTGCGTTAGGCGGTGTAAGTCCCCATTAATTGGAGTACATAGGACTCCATGGGGATTTCGGTGGAATTACCACATGCAGTAATTCTGCTGATTTTGCCGATTTTCATCAGTAAGGTGGTGGATTTACCTCCAGTTTTTTTCTGGAGCTGAATCCTCCACTTCACCACCTAACCTTTAGTATGGCGGTGCGGTAATGCAGTTCCAGCAGAGTTAGCACTCCGTTACTGCTGTTTTTTTACCACGCTGCATACTTATGATGAAGCCCAAATGTTGTGTAGCAGTTGAGCGATTTCCTGGAGCTGTAAGGCAGCCAGTCAATCAAACATTTGGAGGTGGTGGGTGCTTAAGCCTTATGAGATTTCAGACCTCTCTCTCACACGTAATATGTATATGGTGACCACTTTTGTAAGCATGAATTTCAGGCCTCCACCGCTGCCTCTGCACCACCCAAAAGGAATGCTGAGTTTAACAGTTCCACGGTGCAGCCAATCCACCATTTTGAAAGCCTGCATCCCTTTTACCCGAGCATCAGTCAGTCTATGCGCTCCTTTGTGCCATATAATGCCCCTGGGGGAGTCCTGCTAGACATGTAATGAGTTTAGGGATTTTTTTGCTCTAAATTGCTTTTTAAACACAAACCCATATTCATAAATGCTAGGCCCAGCAGTTTAAGTGCTCCTTACCTAAGAGTTCTATTTCAGATAGTGGAAAAAATAGAATTTGGAGTAGAAAAAAAGGCCTCTCTTCACTTGACTGTAACATGGGTGGGTGTACATGTGTTTCTAATTACGTCCGTCTATGTGGTCCGCAGGTAGTGCATGCCAGAGCTGAGGAATCCAGGTCTTTGTTGAAAATGCTTGAGTAACCAGCTGCCACATAGCTGCATTTAGCCAAACCACACCAAATGGAAATGTACTGTGAGGAGACGGGCAGGGTGAAACACTTTTTCAAAAACAGAAAAATGACTCACGCTCGTAAAAGCGTAATTACTGTTGTAATTCTTTTTAAATACACTGACCAATCAAGGAAAATCTCAATCAACTTTTGATTACAGTCATTTTCTGCAGTGCTCCATCTGTAATTGCCCTGCCCGGGACAAACTGGTGCTGCAGTGTAAGCCAGGGGTGTTCTTTCCAGGCGCGAGACGGAACACCAGAGGCCTCACCGCAGTTTCTAGACGGCCAGTGAGCCGCTGCCCCTCTGGGGGCCATTTTAGAACACAAAGGCCCATGTCTTCCCGTTTAACGGTCCTCTGCACTAGACCTGGATCTAAGAAGAAGCTAGCTACAAAAATGCGTTCTGTATTATTTTTGTAGATGTTCCTTGTGCGTTCTTTGCCAGAAGAACTTTCAAACTCCAAGTGAAGCAGTTATTTAATAATGAATATGACAAGAAAATAAACGTTTATCTCTTTAATTCGGAATGGAAAGCTATTTTGCTACTGATGATGACGAATGGCTTGTGGCAAGGATTTGGGGTTTGCAGTTTCTTTATGGTTCCGGGCACCCTTCTTTATCTACTGTGGCAATGTAATACATTTGCATTGGGTTGAATAAGTTAACTAGGAATCATTAACATCCAGGTGGTAATGTAATCAATACGCTATGACTGGGTGTTATTCTTTCATAGGATTTCATATAAAATAATGAGATTCTTCTGGTTGGCTTTCTGATTTTAGACAAGACAAGAACTAGTTCAAAAGGGTGGTGCTCATATGCCCACTCCGCATACCTGTGGATTTAGGGCAAATCACCCATCAATGATCTCTGATCCTTGATATCATCTCTCAGTATGCAGAGGAAAATGTTGGAAACACTCTAAGGGAAGCAACAACAGGAACTTCACTGTGTGTTTCCTTGCTAGCTTGCTTCTTGTGGCCCCATGCCCTTGCTTTGCCAAGAGCAACTGCAACTGTGGTTTTGCTACTTATAGGCGCTACCCCATTCTTTGGTTGTCCATTTGATCAGGATGCCCATGTACATACATGGTCATCCATGGTCCACCCCTGTGCTTGGTAGTTTTTCTACAGGGGTGACCCCCACGTTCTGGTGATATTCCCTCCTACTAAGTGAGGATAAATAATGTGTATTTAAACAAAAGGAAGGAACATATAACAGACTGCATCAACAAAGTATATATCCTCAGACAGCAATTTCTTGTAGCAACCCTGAAACAAATATAGGCTGCATTATGTGTTCTCAATAATCATCAAGAAGCAGTATTACCAAAAAATATCATTTTTAATATATAAATCACTCTTTAGCACAAGATATACACTCATTTGTTTTAAAAAAACATATACACATAACATAGTCATATACATCTTAAAATCATGCCACCTCACAGTGTACAGAATTAAATGCCAAAAATTTCATTAGCACAACACAACAATGGCAACTCAATTGTTCACATTTCCCATTGTGTGAACCAGCCCAACTTATATAAGTTTCAGTCCTCTGTGTTTCAAAGTAACCGGACATTCATCAGGGGCAGAAGTAATCCTGTGCTCCAGGTCGATTCTTCCTACATATACACCAGGTTGCTATCTCTAAGGATACAAAGACAAACATGTATCACTAACACGGGCATAATCAGTGTAATCAATCACCATAGCCAAACCCTAATCACCAATAGGGTATCTAGTACACACTACATCATGTACTGGATCTGCGGTCAGAAGAAATATATGTCTTTGACCGTATAAGCCAAGTCAGTACTGGCTCTTCACGATTACAGCAGTAAGTGAAATTCATAAATGAGTACCTAGAGGAATTCTACCAATGGCAGTATTTTTATTCACCTCCTAATCCCGAACACAAGGAATTTAAGAAATATCCAACCACATTAGAGCCGGGCACAACAACAGAAACCGGCTCACCCTCGGGTGTTAAAAACTGTTCTTTAGTTGGATACAGTCACAGCTCAGTGGCATTGTCACCCATCTTCTTTCTTTCCAATTTTCTAAAACGAACTATCAGTGCCTAAAATACAAAAAATTGAGGGTAAGATGCCCAGCCCCAGATGTCAAGTAAGCATCCGCTACTCTAATAAAGGCCAAAAAACGGGTCTTACCTATTCCAGCGATTTTCAATTCTCCGAAAAACACTACAGTAAAAGTCTGTATAGATAGGGCCTCTTCCTTCTACAATTCCTCTAGCTCTGGAAGAGTAAACGTGCTAAGTAAATACATCGCAAAGGAAAGGAGCATCTTCTGCAGAGTGATAGGGTTAAAGTTACTTCCAAAGGCATCCCCCCGTTCTTACCTTATCTATGCCAACTGATGACCTGCAAACAGGCAGAGTACTACATCTCACGCCCGGGATAACAGTGGATCAACACCCTGAGACTACGGCCCAAAAACCGTACTGAAATCCCCATTCCGAATGCAATGTATTTACTTAGCACTAGCACTTGGCCTTTATGAGAGTAGCGGATGCTTACTTGACATCTGAGCTAGGCATCTTACCCTCAATTTTTTGTATTTTAGGCACTGATAGTTCGTTTTAGAAAATTGGAAAGAAAGAAGATGGGTGACAATGCCACTGAGCTGTGACTGTATCCAACTAAAGAACAGTTTTTAACACCCGAGGGTGAGCCGGTTTCTGTTGTTGTGCCCGGCTCTAATGTGGTTGGATATTTCTTAAATTCCTTGTGTTCGGGATTAGGAGGTGAATAAAAATACTGCCATTGGTAGAATTCCTCTAGGTACTCATTTATGAATTTCACTTACTGCTGTAATAGTGAAGAGCCAGTACTGACTTGGCTTATACGGTCAAAGACATATATTTCTTCTGACCGCAGATCCAGTACATGATGTAGTGTGTACTAGATACCCTATTGGTGATTAGGGTTTGGCTATGGTGATTGATTACACTGATTATGCCCGTGTTAGTGATACGTGTTTGTCTTTGGATCCTTAGAGATAGCAACCTGGTGTATATGTAGGAAGAATCGACCTGGAGCACAGGATTACTTCTGCCCCTGATGAATGTCCGGTTACTTTGAAACACAGAGGACTGAAACTTATATAAGTTGGGCTGGTTCACACAATGGGAAATGTGAACAATTGAGTTGCCATTGTTGTGTTGTGCTAATGAAATTTTTGGCATTTAATTCTGTACACTGTGAGGTGGCATGATTTTAAGATGTATATGACTATGTTATGTTTATATGTTTTTTTAAAACAACTGAGTGTATTTCTTGTGCTAAAAAATGATTAATATATTAAAAATGATATTTTTTTGGTAATACTGCTTCTTGATGATTATTGAGAACACATAATGCAGCCTATATTTGTTTCAGGGTTGCTACAAGAAATTGCTGTCTGAGGATATATACTGTGTTGATGCAGTCTGTTATATGTTCCTTCCTTTTGTTTAAATACACACCATCCCTGTGCTTGTCCATGGAATTTATGTCCATGGTCTGTGCATGATTCACGTCCATCACAACCATGGTCTCTGTCCATCTAACCAGGGTTTAGGGGGACAGGGAACTGTTGGTTGTTCATGGGGTCACGGATAACAGAAGTTGTCCATGTAAATACATGGTCATAGCTATTCTATTTGTTCCACTTATTTGTTTATTAGTACAATCAGTGTAAAATGTGAGCCGATTGCATACATATTATGCAGCTGGCAGACCCGGCACTGCTTCTACCAGGAGAGAGAGAGATGCATGTTCTGCTCCTTGTAGGTAGCATATTTGCATACCCAAAATACTTTTCACAATTACAGTGAGCTACATTTTCATTCAAGCATGAATATACACATGTTTAATATAGTTCACAGTGCACATATAAATGTGTATTTCCATATATCACTGATACATTCTTTTCACTCTACAATTCATAAAGTCATCCTGAGATTGTTATGGTCATTCAACCGTGTGCATGCCCTCTGCAGACACCTGCTATTAATAGGAAAACCAAATCTGTCTTTAACGGTCTTTATTCCCCAGTGGTAGTTTGTTTGTATGCACTACTCTGGTATTATGGACAGGGAAATACCATATCATAGGGTGAGTGCTGTTTCTTCCAGCAACTCTTTCTGGAACTTCTGGGGTGGCTATTGCTAACCATGGTTAAACAATGTTTTAGATTTAAACTTTAAATTGGTCACAATCCACAGGTCAAATGTGCAAGATGTAAACAAACATACCAGATCATTAACCATTAAAATGTTCAGAAGCAAGAACAACCATGTATGTCCATAATACCAAGTACACAAATCTAGCAAGGCGGTCTGCGTGACCCATTTACCATCCGTGGTTGTCAATGGTAAACCATGGGCAAAATCATGGACAAATATGTGTGAACCTAAAAACGGGGTACCTCTGAGTTATTAACAGGAGAAAGGTTCGGAGGGGGTAATACCATCTTGAATTCGTGCATTTCTGCATTCCGCCCCCCCCCGTCCATTTGCAGTGGAGAGTCCCTCTTCATATGCGTTATTGCTTTTCTTTAAAGCACAGCAATGCCTCTACTGTATCACTAGGATGGAAAGCAACCCCTTTGTAAAACTTATTTCTGGCAATCAAGGGAATTATATTCACATATTTTCAATTTAACTTGAAAAATGACTCTTACTCTATACTGCTTCACATACAACTTTATTATCTTTTAGGCATATTCTGGTTAAAGGAGTATTTTTGTAATCTCATTCGCCTTACAAGTCACACTGATTTGGATTCCAGGTTGACACCAAAACAAAACACTTTGCAAATAAAGGAACATTACTCCATCCTGAAGGATGCCTTGAACCTTGGTGGTAGATAAACCCTGAAGCCAGAAAAGGGAAAGAGTTGCACAAAGACGTCGTTGGGAAGCTAAGGTGAGATAGCCCATAATGTGATGGAAGGAGGGACAGGCAAAGCCACTTTTGTAACACGGTAGATGATCTATGAAAGAGTGGCCTCAGGGACCCACATAAGTGGATTACTTTACTGCCTCTCTTTTGCTACTTTGAAATTCTTCCTCCAGGTGTCGTTCCTTCTTCCTCCTTTCCCTTTGCTTTCCCCTCTTTTTCTCTTATGATAATAAAGCACGTTATTTATTAATTTATTTTTATTTTGTTATATTCTGTCAAATTTGACAATAGCAAACTGGCTATCACCTTGATTTGGAAATTATTGAAAACTAAAAACTGTATGCATTGCTCTCTTCACTAAACCCTGGTCCACATCAAGTTGTGTCTGAAAATTACTCTGCAGTTCAGGCAGAGAGTCAATATTCTTTTCTAGTCTGGCTGTGATGGATGGAGACTTTTCCTCTTGATTTAGATGTGCAGTAGCTTGTTGACACATAATAAGTGTAATGCCACGTACTTCTAATTTTTCTGCCTATACAGTTGATGCGGACTGAGCACTATTTTACATTTTTGTCATTATATTGCGCACAGTCTGCAAGGGTAGACATTACACACAGACAATTTTGATTTTGGTGTGTTAACTGTTCCATCAGTTGAGGACCTAATGTTTCTTTTGGATACAATTCATTTAAAAGTCAATTTAGCTTGCTCAGAAAGAACCCCAATTCTGATGTTCTTTAGTATTGGAGCCTAAGGCGGGTCTGTTGATCGTTGCACATTCGGTATGAGTTTTGTGTAGCGAAAGTGATACAAGAGGTTTACATTCCCTATGCTGCCACGTGTTGTATGACACTCTTCATGAACTTTTGTTTGGAAAAGAAGTTGGCCTTTGACTGGTGTTAACTGTGCGAGATCACCAAATACAATTAACCGTTTTACAGGAACAGTTATTCATATGCATTCTTAAAGAATTCCTGCATTCTGAGGTAATTGAAGGCTAGTATTAGAAACCATGCTTACCTCATCTATTAGTAGAACTTTCATTTGACATAGGCTTCTGCCTAATTCAAATGCTGACTATGCAGACAATTTGTGATACTCTAGTTTGTTTTTATGCTCAAGTGGGAGCTGCAGAAGTGGATGTAAAGTCACCTCTGATGTAGTGAGCAGTTATTCCTGTGAGGACTCTCACAACATACAAGAGGCTGTTGTTTGTTCCTGTCAAACTGTATAGATTGTTTTTACTACAACAGATTTTCCACTACCAGCTTCACCACTAATGTATAAGAGGAGGGGTTGGTATTTATTACAGTTGTACGTTTTGTTCTCATGGTGTAATCCATGTTGTATTTGTTCAGACAATTCCAGGTAAATACTGGGATGATAATCATTTAACTGTGTTCCAAGTGATGACGTTTCCTTTTCTGATTGCTTGGACTGCCTAATGGTGTTCTCCACCTAACCCACTGCTATTTCTGCCTCATTTTAAATAGCTGGTTCTTAGCTACCTACATGGAATAGCTGCCTTCACAAGTTGTTTTACCTATTTCTGTTTATGTTTGTTCTTCTTTGCAAAGCTCATCTTCTGACATTTGTGTATAATGTTTAAATGTGCACTTGTATGGCTGCTTTTATATGCTTCCAAAGCCTGACATGTATCATCTTGTCCTATTAATTCTTATTTCTTTTCAGAAAGGTTTGAATAACCGTAGTAGAGCTATGTAATAGAGTTCTTTCTGGTCTGCAAACTGTAATGAAAGTTTTACACGGTTAATACAGCTGACTTTCAAATGTCTCACTAGACAGACTTCACGATTTAAAACTCACTGTCTTCCAGCTGTTTCCTCTGGAGAGGCATTTTTTGGTATGTTTAATGTTGTGCTATTTCATTAAAAAATGCTTCAGTTGGAGTAGAACGTGGGGATAAAATCCATTTTCAGGATGTCTTGACTGTTGGAATTTTCTTCATGTAGACATTACATTTCTTGGAAGGATTTTAGTACTCTCTTTTGAGATGAAGCTGGACCAAGGGTTAGCCAGGGAATATTTTCAGATTTTCCATACAAAGATGTGCCTGTTCAGCAGTCTAAGACCTCATACAAAACGCATTCTCTATGGGAGAGCACTTTTATGCTGATGCTGTATAGTTTTTGCGAAACTGTTTTTTCAGATAAAATGTCATCCCAGAGATCTTTTAGCACATTACTCTGAGCTGTGATGATATAGGTGGTGGTATTTCTTGTAACAACAGTTCAATCGTCTGTAATTGACATTTGGGAGGAAGGCTAGCTCTGGGGCAACGCGTTTGTCTTGGAAATAAGACAGCGCAGCGCAACACAGACTCGAATCCTGATCCTGTGCTTAGAAACCACTCACTGGTATTAAGCATGTTATAAAAGAACAATTATAATCTACACTAGATTTCCACATGGATGCAATGATGGGATTGTAATCATTAATGTTCTTGGGGGCTTCATCTTTTTCATACAAATGTGTTTTTGGGAGACTTTCCTTTGACGCTGTGCCTAACAGCAGAAATGAAACTATCTGAACTTTGGTGTAGACATGTCTTGGGAATCCCAAACAACATTTGGTGTAGCTTTGTAAACATATGTTGGTGTAATATTTTGCTTTGTTTCTGTGTCTGCATCAGCAATATTTTCCACACTTATGTCCATGGTAATGCAAGACTTTGGTTCCTAACTCATTATTTATGGCCTCCACTAGGATGACATTTGCAATAATTTTTAATAAATTCCAAGACAGTAAGCAGTGGTGAAAGGAACAAGAACCTTTACTGGACTAGTCAGCATAGTTCTCCTGTGTTTTGAAAATCTATTCCTTTATTTTTGTTTGCAGTGGGCAGAACATTCTGTAAATTGTCCAATGTAGATTCTGCACAACTCACTGTCACTAACTAGGTTGGAGGACCTTGGCTCCTTATCATACAGCGAACATCAGTGTGAAATCAGAACAAGAATTGTTTTTTGCCCCATATATTTGCCAAGATATTTGTGACACTTGACTCCATCCTTTCCTCGTTGTCTTTTATCTTTTGAAGTAGTTTATTAGCTGACGTGCTAGTAAAATGGGTGCCAGTTTTTAATCTATGAGCTGCTCTATAGCCTAGAGTTGCCAATTGTCTTTCAAGCAAAAGATGAAAAATAACCTGCGTCAACGGAATCTTGGATCTTCAAAAAATAAATTCTGATAGAACAATACTCTGGTGCACTGATTTGCAAAGGTCTGTCATCATGTCTTTCTCATGATACTGAATGGAAGAGTAGTGGGAAACAGTGTGCTCATGAACATTTTTTCCCAGAAGGCTTTTGCTTGATGCGTTTGATATGTTTCTAAAGCATATTCCATGATATCTCTTGAATGTAGTGGGTGGACTGTAAAGTGGTCAAGCATGTCATCCATCGTGATTGGATCAACACGTTTGCAACGACCAGTGTGTATTGTGTCTTCATATGTATTGGCAGCTTTGTTTATGCTGTTGTCAATGTTCATGTCCTTGCAGTATTTGTTGTGCTCTTTGTGAAATAGTAGAGCTTCTTTTACATTGTTTAGGTCAACTAGCTCTGGTCATTTATATTTGGCTTTCGTTCGTACACCATTGACCAATACAATGAAAGTTTCATTTAATTCAAGTTCTACTCATAGAGTTTCAACATTTTCTCTGAGGTCTAATGGTAAATATATAACTTTGCAAAACTGCCTTTAAGGATTTCTGATTGGGGTAATGTGGCAGTTTCGGATGGTAGATAGTCGTATGATAGCTTGGAATGGTCTACTGTTTGAATTATATTTCTCACATATAGGTTCACTTTATGGAAAGTTTAAGGAAGCGGGAGTATTTCTTGGTTGTTATTGATGGCTCAAGAGGGCATGTTCTTTTCATCAAGATTATTTTTGCATCATATGCAAAATAATAAGGGATCAGTTACATCATAATTATCTTCTGCTGTCAGCCAATAGGCCAATTTAAAACATTCTAATTGCTCATTGTCCCCTACTTTCAGACACATCTTTACTGTTCTAGTTCTTTTTTGGTTAAACGTTCAACACCTGCAGACACTTACTTTGTCTGAAACTTCAGTAAAGTTATCTTGAAGCATTATTATTTCTTTTTGATATGTTGTGGAGAGGAAGTTACTTAGATTACAAACCTTTGGTGGCTAGTTTGGAAGCTGCAGTGATTTATTTCTCTACTTTAATACCAAAGTAATTTTTTTGTGTATCATTTTTTTGTCCAATGTCTTAGGCTGTGGCGACTATCAAAGTTTTGTTAAGTTTCAGTAATTCTAGAGCTGGACTTTTAGCCCCACAACATTTTTACACATGATTGTGCATTCTGGAGTGTGTGTTGTGAGCATTTCTATATGTTGTAAGGTGGTTTTGAAAGATACCTCAGAAATACAGCCCTAAGAATATGTAATTTAGTGTGGATAGGCCGAGGACAGGAGTCCATGTTTTGAAGAGTTGTGATTCTACTTTTGTCTTTTAATTTTGATAATTGTTTTAGAAATAGGTGTGAAGGTTGAAGGATTATGGTCAGAAGTTGAAGATTGCTGCATGACCCTTTTCTATAGTAGACGTGGTGCCTGGTGAGGAGGAATATTTGGGTCAATATTTGTTAGATTATATTTTGGTATTAAAAGTTTATTATTTCATAATCTTTGCTTAGAGCATCTCATCACCTCTGTCATCAATAACCATTACAGTGGTGTATCTATTGTTTCTGGTAGGTGGCCGTTTGTAGAGAGCTTCTATGTTGCTAGTATAATACCAATCATTCTCACAAAAGTTGCAGAAGTTACAAATGTTGACATTGCACATGTTTCAAAGTTTATTATTTTGTATTCAAACCTATTTTTCAATGGTTTCATTCTGTTCAAGATATGAGAATAAACAGTTGTTTTCTTTTTTATTTTGGAAGCAGTGTCAAATATAGCTTCAAAATCTGTTTTTTTAAAAATTATTGACAAGTGAGCAATGTGACTTTCAGATCTTTTTATGATCTTAGTGAGAATGGAAAACGTTTTGTAAAACATGTTCTTTTGAATATTGGATCAGCACTGCATTGACATTAAAAGATATGCCGATGATTAAACTATTCAGGGGGCCAATTGTTTCGATTTCATTTTTGATGGAGGGGGAGTAAGCACTATGTTAGTGGCTGGTGTATTTGCATTTTGCATTTTGATAGTGGAACATAATCTCTTACTTTGCTTGTACATTTTGTGTACAAAGTGGAGGTGTAACCCTTACCTTTATAATTGCCTGCACTTTTATGCTTTCTTTTCGTCAGAGTTGCACTTTGGTTGGCATATTTTTTCAATCTTTGTGGATATAAATACACGGTAAAATTTGGATTTAATCAAGAGTATATTGGTTGTTAAATTGATTGTTATTATTAAATAGCAGTAAAGGAATACTTATGGAATTATAGATGGGTACTTATGAACTACAGCCATTCATTCCAATGACAAGAGATTGAGTGAAATATGTCAGATAATTAGACTGAAGGTTCTGTTGGCAATGATATTAGTCAGAAATTGCAAGCAAGATGACAGTCTGCATTTTAAAAAGGACTGCTATGAAAAGGGAATTGCGTTCAAAACGTTGGTAACACAAATTGGATTAAGTTGGGGAATTGTGTGTGATGAGAAGGGAAATTTGTGGGTTGAAGGGACGATTTGCATGGGTAATGATGCTTTGGAAAGATGATCGGCATTGCATGAGTAATGAGGTTCAGGGATTAACATGGGAGGGGCATGGTTAAAGAGGTCATGGAATAACCCGAAGGTGGGACACAACTGGTTGAAACTGAACAGTGACAAAACTGAGGTGTTGGTGGTGGGTTCTCCTCCGGATCCCTTACTTTGGATCTCTTCATTTTGCCCTTTCTCGTTGGGCTTGCTCCCTGTACCGTCGAACAAGTTAAAAAATCTTGGGGTAATTATGTCTGCCAATCTGTCCATGGCTGCCAAGGTATTTGCGGTATGCCAGATGGGACATTTTCAGTAGAAAATGTTAAGAAAGGTGCTCCATCTGTCTCCACCAATGCGACGCCCCCAAGTGGTGGCTGCTATGATTCTGAGTAGGCTGGACTACTGCAATTCTCTTTACGTGGCACAGCCCAAGGGGTTGGTAGGCCGACTACAACGTCTCCACAACGTCTCCACAATCTGGCAGCCAGGGTGGCAACAGGTTACCCCCTATGGGGCTCATATTTCCCCGGTATTGCGTTCCCTTCACTGGCTCCCAGTAGCCAAGTGCATTCAATTTAAAGCTCTATGTTCATCGTGCTCTGCATGATCAGGGAGCAGAGTATCTGTGCGCCAAGTTAGAGTGCTATGTCCCGAACTGTCCCCTGCAGTCAGCTGCTGCTGGCATGCTGTGTGTGTCTTCTTTTCACCTCACTCGGGTGGGGGGGCATGCCTTTTGTATTGCAGCAGCACAATTGTGGAATACTCTCCCACAATCTATGAAATCACTGTGAAATCATGTAGTCTTTTGGAAAGTGTTAACCCCCACCTTACTGTTCTGATATCTTAGCAATCCTGGTTCTGATGTGTTTTTCTGTGGGTGGTTACCTGCCTCTTTAGCGCTATGATTCCTGTGGGCGACCGTGCGCTATACAAGTGACCATAACATAAGGAGGGGAGTTTTGAGGGGAATGAAGGAGTGGGATCAGAAGGGGAGTTCTGTGGATAGTTAGAATGGGATGTGGAGAGGGGTTCGGTTGGTAACAAGGGCATTGAATAAACAGGGGATTTGTGTGGGTAAAAAGTGAGTAGGAAGAGCAGGGGATTGTTGTGGATAATAAACCACTATGACGAGGAGGGTAGCTCCATTGGTGATTATAGACAACAATGAGGAGTGTAGTTATACGTATCATGAGGAGTAGGATGAGGAATGGCATTGCATGGGAAATGAGGAAATGGGAATGCAAGAATGGGGTTCTACACTTTTGTTCTGACAGTTGCATCACATGGATTTAGTGTGATTGTGAGCCATAAAAAAGGTAAATGAGTTTGGTAGCATTTTTGGAGACATACTGCCAAACTACAAAAAATGGTCATTCACCTTGCCTCTGCCCTTACTGCACACGAGTAGTCAGTTGGGTGATGGCTTTGTAGCACACACATGAGATATATAATGCAGGGTTACCCTTACTGTTTGTGAAAAGTACTGATTCTTGTTCTTGTAAAACCATCTATGGTTGATTTAGGTTTCTGAGGAAATTAGGAAGAAATATATTATTGTTTTTGTAAAATATATACAAATGCATATGAGGTGCATAGCTTTATATGCCTTTTCAACCTTCCTCTCCTTTGTATATTTGTACATTTTAATGGGCATTTTGCGTACGGAAAGGCACATCATAAAATAGGTGGGATGCACTTTGGAATTTGTAGAAATTACACACAATCACTTTTTCTGTTGGGTATTAGCGTAAGGGTGTGAGAAAAATAATGAATGTATTTGACTCCTCAATGCATTTTGTTTAAGTGCATGAGTATTGAGATGAGCTGTGTGCCCAGTGAGGGAGTGGGATGAGAAGAGGAGTTGCATGGGTAATGATGGCTGGGGAATAATGAAGGAAATGAGGGCACAGGATAAGGAGGGAAGTTGTGTGGGTATTGAGGGTGTGGAACAGGGAGGAAAGCCGTATGGTAATGAGGAGCTTTGAGGAGGTGACTTGCAGGAGTAATTGGGAACAGTGATGGAGAGAGGAGTCGTTTGCATAATGAGTTACCAGAAATCATGTGTAATGGGGGAGTGGGAATGCAGGAATGGGGTTGTAGACTGATGTTTTGAACATTATACTGCCAAACATCTAATGGCCATTCAGGCTGCCTCTAGCCTTGCGCACATGAGGAGCCTGTTCGGTGATGGCTTTGTAGTACAAACTAGAGATCTCTAATTCAGGCTCTAGTAGCCTACTAAAGGTCATGCACTTACTTTATGTGAAACACAGAGATTCTTGTTGTAGAACCTTCTGGTTGTTTCAGATTTCTATGGACCGCAAACAAGATACATATTTTATCTATACAAATGTATAATATGTGATTATATCAGGGGGCGAAATTTCAATTTGTAAGCTACTAGCCAGTCATAAAAAGTCACTCACCACCTCAACCCTATACATGCACACAGCATTTCTTACTCACATTTCTCTGCATCTTTGCCTCTGAATGTTGCTGTCTGAAGACCCAGGGGGGCATTGTCAACCATCACCACAGCAGCCCCCGAACTGGTATTTAACATTTCCTTTCACAAATCTCTATTCCCCAAAACATGGACTTCCATTCGTATAATGCACCTGAAAGATATCTGGAAAACCTGGCAGCCCAATCAGGAAACTCTTTTGGAATCTGAGTTGCATGCACACTGCTTTCCCTGTGACTGGAAAGAGACAGTCTCATGTTAATGGACAGCAACATTCAAAACGCCACAGCAATTATACAAAAACTCCTGGGGTTTATCAGGGCTGGATCCTCTCTCAAAGTCTATGTCAGGGATTTTTATTAACAACACCTGTGATTGCTTGTGTGCAGCCCAATCATGCAGTTCCACCCAGGCTTTCCTCCCTGCTAGCACTGCTTATGAACTGCCATGGCCTCAAGCTCCCTGTTGTTGAATTGCATTCTGAACCTTGTGCAGGTGCGACCCATTTAGAATCTCTCTCTCTCTTCATTGATAACTATTCTGCTTTGTGCTGTGACTCTTCCCTGCCCATCTGGTCCTTTGCTCCAAATCTTAAAGCCTTGCCTTGCGGGCTCAGTCCTGCACCCTCCGCTTGCTTCCAGTGTGTTTTCTCTTTCCCTTTGTGCTGTGGCCTTGCAGCAATTAACCCTTTTCTCGTCCTGATTTCCTGCAGTGCCCAGCCCATGTACTGTGCCCTGCAGCTTTCAACTTGAGCTGTTTTGATTCAATCTCCTTCTCTGCCCTTCTCTTGTTTTCCGGTCTATTTAGTCTCAAGCTTTACCCTATTAGTCAGTCTCTGTTTATCTTTCTTCTGTTTGTACCCTTTCCCCTTAGTTTCAGTCTTGTTGCCACAGGCTTGCCTTATACAGTTTGTGTGTTTCCAGTCTGCTTTTCTTGCCTAGATTCAGCTACCTTGTACCAGTACACTGCTCAGTTACCTTGTACCAGTACCCTTCTCAGCTACTTTGGACGTGTACCCTGCTCAGTTGCCACGTAACAGCACCCTGCTCAGTTACTTTGTGGCAGTGCCTTGTCTCAGTTACTTGGTAACAGTACCCTGCTCAGTTAACTTGTGCCAGTACCTGGTCTCTGTTACCTTGTACCGCTCTTTGCCTCTGTTACCTTGTCCAAGTTCCGTGCTACAGTTTTCTACATTCCTAGTTCCCGCTTTAGTGTTGTGCACTCTTGTTTCGCTTTTGTGCTTCTTAGTGTCTGGTAAGTGTTTTATGTTGTTCCGGACCCATGCCTTTGTGTATTTCTGTGTACAGAGGTTGGCTCCTATAACCTAGGAGTAAATCTCTGCCCCTTCCTTTGTCTCATGTTACCTATAGTAGACAGTGTATTTCATGTAACAGTGTGATGCGTTCTGTTTCCTCAGAAGGCACCCACGGGATGTTGCAGCTGGACCCATAACTGCTTGTCTTGTGAACGTACACTGCTTGTTTGGGCCTTATGCTCCAGATGCAAAAGGCACTCTTGCTGCCCCTTCCATGGGCTTGCAGGGTGTGGTGCATGTAAGGGTAGCTTGCACAGAGGCATTAAGTGCCCCTTATTTCTGTGGGTAGTCTCAAGTCCAACCTGTGTACACCCCTAGTGGGATTCCTCATTGTTTGTCCGTACATGCTTCCCATCCATTCTTGTTTACCATAAAGGTCTGCCCTTTCTTCCTGTTCTCCTGTTTTTATTTGCCTTGTCTGTTCTTCCTTCTCATTTACTGTCCTGCTTTATGCACATGCCTATCCCCTTATATCAGCATAGCCACTCCCAACCCTACCTGGTTGCCCTGTGTATCTCCTGACAGGCTAATGCAGAGTGCACATTTTGCGCCCTGCATGCATTCATATTCTCCTTTAAAACATGTGTACATTTGTGCATTTAATTGGGCATTTCTTCACATTGATATGCACATCTTAAATTAAGAAATATGATACACTTAGAAATGTGCAGAAATTAATCACATTCCCTGGTACAGTCAGGACTAGGTGCAGGGGAAGGGTCCAGTGTGATTACACAGAGGTCTTTATACCGCAATATGCGTCATCTATGACTTCATTCTACGTGGCAAAATACAAGACCTATCGAGGGGAAGGTTTGGTTAAGGGATCATATAAACTTATAGAATATATAAGGATTAATGCATCATTGGCTACCCCTTATCTGTAGGGCACGCCTTGAACTACCTCTACATACGTACAGTACTGAATATAATGGACACATTGTCAGTGAATTGGTCTATGCAACATTGTATGTTAGGTTTCCCCTCAAACCCACTGATTGGTTAGCATACTATTCCAACCTTGGACTTTCGACTCTTAGCAGCATGTAAGGAGAAAGAGACTTAGGTATTTGATTCCCATCAGACTACTCCCCGTTTTTCCAATTAGTCTGTCACCTCTCATTGGTAGGCCATAAACCAAAGTCTTCTTTTTGTAGTTGACCTTGTTGACTGCTCACTGACCTGGAACATTCAAGGGAGTGTGAACACACCACTATCTTGGCCTGAGGCTTAATGAATAGCCCCTGTTCTCTGCTCCAAAATCACGTGTTAAGAGACCACAAATGTGTGCATTTCAGCCTTCTATTTTCTGCTATTTGATTTAATTATGCTGGATGCACCTTCTCCTCTTCGCCTCTAGAGACTTGCTCACTCTATCCCATACAAACCTTGTACACTTTTAATTGACCAACAGTTGGCTCTTGTAGATGTCTTCTTCTTTTCCAAACTATGAGAAATGTCCCATATTCAGAGCCTATCCATGTAACTCCCTTTGTGCTCTGTGTTTATTCCTTAAAGTAGCATCCTTTATTCTGGGCCAACCTTGACCCATCATTGGTTCTGCACACGGAATTATTCTTCCTCGTCTCCTGATCACACAGCCTTAGTCTGTTTCTGAGGTAGCTTGGTTGTATGAGAACAAATCCACATCTATTTTCCTATCATGGCGGTCCTAGCCACATTATATATACCTTTGTAGCAAGCTGCTATATGTTTCCTATGTACCTTGTGTTACTAGGCATTTACTAGTTATTAATAAGTAAGTAATTTAATCTTCTTTATAGTCATGATTACTTTAGATTTAGGTACATGTTTCTCTTCGAGCTTCAGTTACATCGTTACTCTTAAGTATTTTCATATCGTTTGAACATAAGTTCATATATCTTCTTTGTGACGTCACTTTGTCCTCATCAGATTTCACTTAACGCTCCATGATGTCCATTGGTTCATGCTGACATCTTTCCATGCGTCATCCTTCCACTGGCTCAACGTGAGGGTACATTCTGTATGGCTGTCTGAGTGCATAACGTCTCTTGTACACTCAATGTGGTATGGGAACTACACAGGGGTCCCATTTACTGCTCTTCTCCGACCATTCCAGTATGTCAGTGGTGAGGGAGTGGGAACTAGTGAGAAAGCAGCTACCTGCTCCTCTACATCCCCCCCTCTGGTCGAATTTTCGACCAAATTCTCTTCTTCCATTGTCTTCATCTTCTCTTCATCATTTGCCTTCATCTTCTCTTCATACTGTTTTTCATTCTCTTTTAGCATCTCTTTATATGATTGTTTCTTTGGGATCCAAATCTTTGTCACCCTCCCAGGTCGCCTGCATTCTTTATATATTCATCCACACTCCAGGTCATGTGGCAGCACTCTTCAGATGGTGAACAGAATATCCAACGTGCTACATATTTCCCATGATCCTTGGGGTAGTAGAACTTTGTTCCTGAAGGTGCAAGGGAATGCTTGCTTTATATTGTCATGGGTGTTTTCCTCATCCTGTACTTCTCTTCCATTTGCAGCATTTATGTCAATCATTATCTTCATTCGAATAGCTTTCTTGGCAGTCTTTTGGCACTGTCCCTGTATGACCATTATGAGACAGAATCCCAGAAATACCAACACTAGTACTGCTCCAAGTATTTTGAAAGTGTTTGCCAACCAAGTTGAAATCCATAATAATAAAGATGAGAAGCAATCATATGCCTCTGTCTCATCAACTTCATCCTCCATTTTCGTTTGTTGGATCTTCACCATAGTTATGCCTCTGTCAGGGTTCCATTCCCTCCGTCATGAGATGGTGGAAACATAGAGCAATAAGGCCCGATCTTGGCACACATGCCTCCTTCCATTGCTGTAATCAGATCTAGAACATATCTGTTCTGGAGAGTCATCAGCCTGATGGCTCTTAATTTTTCTCTGATTGCATTCAATCCTTTTATTGTTGCATTGATCATCTGAAGCAGCTAGCCTTTTGGGTTCTGCAGCCACTTGGCGTTCACTGCAGTCTGGAGTCCTGGCAAAAATGTAGAGATCATTTTTACTGCTGTCTTACTGAGCAGTCTATGTTCATCTGGAATATTATCATAGGCCTCCATTGATTTTGGTGAAAAATAATTGCCTTTCCTCTGCCGATATAGGTCGAGTGACCTTTTCTTTCTCATGTAGTTATTCATCTTTGGAAATTCATTCATGTGACGGTCGCTTTGGGGGATCACCAATGCTGGAACATTTATTATTACCATGGAACATATTCCTCCCCAATATTTAGGCAACCACATGTAGGCTCTGGATCCACAAGCTCAGCATCTGTCCATCAATACTGCAAATCCTTCAGTCATTCCTGGGACTTCTATTATCCGTCCACATCCTCTTTTCGCTCCAAACAGTACCAGGCCATCATTCCCGAAGCATGTTGTTGCATTCTTTAGTGGTATTATAGACACAGGTCCTGCTTCATTGTTGACCCATGTGAGTAACTTCCAGTAGTTGGCCCATGATCCTATGCATTTATCACTCACTATCTGCACTATGTTTACTGATTCTTTCTTAACTAGATGTGCAGGGCAGGCCAATAGTCCTTCTTCCCATAGAGTACTGGTGACAACACGTCCATATACCACTAGCTGAGCTCCCTCTCCACCTCTTGGCTCTCCTGGTTTTTTTAATGATTTCTGAACAGTTCAATGTCTTCATCTGGACAACTTGTATTCATTTTCCAATCTGGGATGAATACATTAGCTTCTTGCTTGTTCATCCTAGTACATTCTTCATCCTTCTTGTTTTCACGTAGGTGTCTTAATATGGGAGTGCTATTTTTGATCACCAACGTAACATTGCCCATTTTCCTTTGAATTATCCTCTAGTTGTGCATGCTGCTAGATGACTGAGGCTCTTTGCATCATGTGTAGACATTTCTCTTGCAATAAATGTTCTTGCCTCATTCATGGCATCTGCTTTTAGGGAACATACATAACAGCTTTCGTCTGACATTCCTTCGCCCACCTCTTGCATGTGCTGGTACCATAGGTTATTTTTTAAATGAATCGAATTATCAAGATATGTATTAATATCTTCTTGGTCTGCCTTAACATCCCTGTTATATCTAAACAGATGTCTAGACACATTATGGAAAAAGCTGCCTGTACCTTCATTGGGAACAATAATAAATGTTTCATTAACTTCATTCACTCCTTTCCTGTATTGCCTCGTGTAACATGTCTAAATGCCATAATGATAACGAAGAAAACACAAATCATAATACACAATGATATCACCATCAATATTCCATGAAAACGTATCGACTTTCTGGATGGTAGTGAATCTCTGAAATGTTGAAGCCTCTCCATTTTGTGTTTACTTTAATATGCACATTTGAATCCCTTTTATATCAGAAACTGTTATATAATTGCAATTATCACTCTCCAAATGATACAATTATTCTTGGGATCTGCGAGAAATGTAATTATATTTACTCCTCTTTGTTTCAGGTCTGGATAAGATTAATATGTAGGAAAACACAGTATATAAGAGTGTGTGTTTTAGCTCTATAATAGGTAGCATGCACAATGGATGATACTCTTCTGTTTTCTCCTCTTCAAACTCCAAATTCTTCTCTCATTGTTCAATTATATCCTATCTAAAAAAAAGTCCCAGGATACCTGCAAGTCTATATTTTCTTTATCAAATTTTGAGAAATGCTGGTCCTTAGTCTATGGCGCTTGTGTGCACTTCATTTTCCTTATTCTAGTTTTTAGCCATTGAATGTGTATTCATTTTCAGAACTTCTTCTCTTGCTTTACTTGTATGAGTCAGCACACGCAGAACGTTTTCTCTTGCTTCATTGTGGGCAGTTGCAGTAGGGCCAATGGTTCACCTTAATACAGTTTAATATCATGCAGATGTAGCCAGGCACGTCTCCCTTTCAGTTTGGCTGCGGTGGGACTAACTTCTTTCTGTCTCGTATGGTCCTTGAAAATGGGGCATGTTCCAGGTGTGCACAAACATACGTAGTAGCTCCTGGTCTCCTGGATACAAAATAGGAGGTTTCAGCAACTCTTACGTTTCAATAGGTTGATTGTCTTTGTCTCTTCTTTTTTAGCTCTCCCTTCTGGTTTTGACCTGTTGAGACATGAAAGAAATACTTGCAGTCATTGTTGTTAGGTAAACATGCATCTCGTCACCTAATACCTTCGCTACACTATGGGCTTCAGTTCTTACTCTAGTTGAAGGAGCAAGTGAGGTTCTCATACAGCATCCAGTCACCAACTCATGAGGAGTTAGATGCTGATCTGAGCCAGGCTGATTTCCTAATGCATACAAGGCTAGAGGTAGGCAGTGTAGCAATCCCTTTTCAGAGACATTTGCAGTTTGTCTATTCTCTCTTTTACGAGTCTGTTTAATCTCTCAGAGACACCACTGGCCTGTGGGTGAAAAGCAGAAGAAAACATGTTATGTTATGTTATGTTATTTTGCATTTATATAGCGCCTTATATACCATTGGTATGGTCTGAAGGCGCTGGTAGGTTGAACGCCCTTGGGAACCGAAGTTCAGGTCAGTAGAGAGAGTAGAGGGAGTCCAAAAGTGCGTGTGTGCACCAGGTATGTGTGCAGCTGGTGCGGAAATTGAGTGGTAGCTGCTTCTTAGCTGTAGGTGTGGTGGTTGAGAGGTCAGGAGTATGTGTTCACTCAGGTCGGTTTTACCCAGAACAAGTGTGACTGCGTTAGGCCTGAGGAGAACGCCTGGCTGGGGGGTGTGCAACCAGCAATGATTACTTAGAGTGATGTGGAGTAAGCGGGAGATGTAGATATGAGAACAGTTATACCTAATGGTGTCATAGTATCTCTGTGTTCTAGATGAGTGGTGGTGTAAGGGGGAGAGTAAGCGTGGGGTGTGGTATGATGTATGTTTTCAAGTGTTTCCTTCATTCCAAAGCATATTAAGTATCGTCCGTTGCACATATTCGTCCGTTCCTCATACTCGTCCGCTTCACAGATTCGTCAGTCATTATCATCGTCTAGTTCACACCCTCGTCCAGTCCGCACACTCGTCCAGTCCGCACACTCGACCAGTCCGCACACTCGACCAGCCCGCACACTCGACCAGTCTGCACACTCGTCCAGTCCGCACACTTGTCCAGTCCGCACACTCTTGTAGTTTATACTCGTCTAGTCTGGATACCGGCTCCAGATAGGGCACTCGTTCAGTCCACAATGGTCGTCCGGTCCATCCACTCATCGGAAAAGCCAACTACTCGTCTGCTCTGTCTGTCTGTTCATCCATTCCAGGGATGTGTCTAATCCCTAACAAAAGAACTATTTGTTCAAATAATTAATTCACAAAATGCGGTCCATTTTCAGACCGCAGGACCTTGCACACACCATATCTCAGGAACAGCTCGCATACAAGGAAATTGGCAGCACACGTCGCATAAGGGTGCGTGCATGGATCTGACTCAATCCACCTTGAAGACGGACATAGCACCACCAATATATCTGTAGCCATTGGATGTCTGTAGCATATTCACATAATCTATATGCAGATACTGAAAAGGGCCATTGGGTCTAGGAATTGCTCCTCTCACTGTTTTTCGCAAAGTGTGTTCTGCAGTAAATTTCTGACACACAATGCAATTTACAATGAACTGTGCCACATGCTCTAACAGATTCTGGGAAAACCACTCTTCTGCAATTGTAGCACCAAGACTCTCTCAATCTGTGCATGCTGGGTAGTGAAGCTGCTCCAGCGCTACTCTTAATAATGCTAGAGGCATAACTGGCTTTCCAGTGCTATCCTGTCTCCAGATTGCCTCAGCGGGGGATAAAGAACACCCCTGCTTTTTCCATAAATCGTGCTCTTCTTGTGAAGCTTGTCCTTGTATTTCAATTAACTGAACAATATACAGCATATTAAAACCCTGCTTTACTAACATACATTGTCCTGTCATTTGTTTAACATCTTCTATTTTTAAAGTTGACATAGGCGGATAATAGGCTGCCTTTTTTAGCCTCTAAGTCTGCAGCTTCCTTTCTGCAGGACATTACGTCTGCTTTTTTAGAATGCGCAGAGCATTTTATGACTGCTAGTGGCAATGGAAGACTTAATGCTTCGATAAGCCTATCTAATAGGGTTGCATGTTGCACTGGAGTGCTGTCTGCACATAGGAAGCCCTCCTTTTCCAGCGTGACAAACCTGCATGCACAGTTGATGTGACATAGGCGGAGTCAGAGTACACATCACTTCCTCATTCTCAAAGCTTTGCAGTGCTTTGATGAGTGTCACTAATTTGGCAGCATGTGGTGAGTAATTTGAGGACAATCTCGCATCTGTCAGTACCTCAAATTCACCCTCTCGATTCAATTTTACTACTGCTTATCCCGTATTCCTTTCCCCAGTTTTTAATCAATTCTCATTGACCCATCCATAAAGATAACTCCCCCCGCTCCAAGCGCATTTTCTTTAACTTGGGGGATTTCGTTATACTTTTCAACATACCTTGTGCAATTATGTACATATTCATCCTCTCCTTGCTAAAACATGGCTCGGTTCACTATTTTACATCTAACAATTTTAATCGCAGGATTTGAAATAATCACCTCATATCCTGATGCTCTTTGTGTGGTCAATGTTCTTTTGGGCTTCTGTAAAATTGCAAATAATGCATGTTCTACAAATAACATTATTGAACACCCCATTGTTTTTCTTGAAGCCTTTTCTATTGCAAATGCAGTAGCTGCTATAGATTGATCACAAGGGTAATGCCCTTTCATATCTGGATCCAAAATACCACTATAGTGAGCAAATGACTTGTGCCCATGTCCTAATGTAATATTTTGTGTGAGAACTGCTGTCATAACTTCTCAATTTGAATGGGAGGTAAAGTAAAATTATTCATGATAATCTGGAATCCCTAACACAGGGGCTGTGCTGAGGCCTTTTTTTAATTCCTCAAATCCTTCAGTCATCTCATCTGTCCATGTTAATGTGTGCTTGTCTACCTTGGCTTCTATAAGTCCTTTTAAAAGTGTTCGAATATATGTACTGTAATCAAACACCCAGGTTCTACAGTAATTTTATAAGACTAGAAATAGTTGCATTTCCCCCACTGTTTTGGGTGCTGAAGTTGTCATGTTCACTTCTGCCCTTTCAGGTGTCAGTTTATTCCCCTCATGAGAGATAAAATGTCCTATATTCAAACCTTCTTCCTGACAATATTGTAACTTCTCTTTGCCTACTTTATACCAGTTCTCTAAGAGTATAGTCATGAGCTTAACTGAGTCTTCTTTGCATCTTTCTTCTGTCTCACTGCACAGCAAAATGTCATCCACCTATGGTATTATCACAATTTCAAGTTGGACATTGCCCAGGTCCATCTGGAGAACTCTGTTAAAGAATGAAGAGGACTCACAGTACCCTTGGGGCAATCAAGTATGTTTCAGCCGAGTATTTCTATACATAAAGAAAGTCAAATCTTGTGAGTTTTGTGTAGGGGAATTGAGAAAAATGCATTTTTTTAAATCTATAACTGTAACATATTTGGCTTTAGATGGGATATTGCACAATTTTGTTGGTGGATTTGGAACTAAAGGAAAGTCTGCTTCGACTATATTGTTTAGGGGGTGAATTTCCTGTATAAATCTCCACGACCCTCCACCCCTTTGATTTGAAATGACTGTTTTACATGGTGGGTCAGAAGGCACTAATATGCCTTGCTTCATTAAAGTTGAAATGGTCCAAATATACCTTCATCTGCTTCTCTAGACATGGGGTATTGTTTTGCCCGTGACAAAAGGGCTCCTGGTTCAATCTTAATTTGAACTGCTCCTATTCCTTTTAATAGACCCACATCATATGGGCATGTGGTCCATAGAATACTGGGCACTTTCTCTAAGTCTTCCTGAAAAAAGTGTGGTTTCTTTCTTACCAATGCCATTCTCTGTGGTATTTCTATATTCTTTACATTAATCCAACAAGTGAGACTTATTAAAAATACCAATTAATCGTCTGAGTAGTTATCTCTCAACAGCTCTGCGTCAATCAAATCTGCCAGGCTGTATCCTTCACTGAGAGCTATCACTGTTCTCCATCCTCTTGCCTCATCATCTGTCCCATGGAACATCACCCTTTCGTCTCTGGTCACTGCTGCTTCTAATACTAAAGGGAATAATCTGCCCTTCTTCATCGTCCATAGGGATTTCTGGCCTAAACAAAAACGAATACGGTATTCTAAATATTTTGCCTATCAATCTGGTTAACCATGATAATAGAACAGGCACTCCATACAGGAATACCTCTGGATCCAAAGGAACTCCTTGTAATGCCTTCTGGCCTGCAAAGGCTAATATAAACTCTCCCGCATTCATGTAATGTATCCCCAGGGTTGAACACACTATCCCATCATCAGTGAAAGATATTGTCATGTTAGGTTTCAACATTAAGTCACACCGTAATACATTAACTGGCGTCTGGTAATGCGTCTGTAAAAATCGGCCCCGAGAGTCCCTGAGTATTCATGGCAGTATCTGATATTGGGTATTTTCTCCCACGGACGCAGGAACGAGTTGCTCCAGTGTGTACAAAAAATTAAAATGTCTTGCCTCCTATCATCACCATGACCCTTGGTTCCTCTTGGTGGTCTGGCATTACTGTGTACGGAACACATCAGTTCACCCTGTGGGCTAAATTGCATCCCTGTACCTGTGAAATGATTTCCTCCTACCACAGTCACACTTCAAAATGTGGGTGCAGGTGCTTGCTATGCTCCGGTAATCCTATTTCATGGTGGTACCATAACCTGTTGTGTCTGTGCTTGTTGCAGTTGTACCTGTTGTGTTTGCATGGGTACTTGCATTTCCTGTGGCACTGACTGCATTTGTTTGGGGTTGCAGTGCATATGTCTGAGCCTGCGTGTGATCTTGGGCATAATATTCCTGTGGTTCTGCATTATATTGTGGAGCATAACACATCCCCCCTCTTGGAGCTTGCCAGTTCTGTTGCATGCCTCCTGTTTCTGCATGTCCTAGTTATTCTGCAATTCCAACACTGTGGCGGCTGTCCACCATTAAATCCTCCCATTCCCTGAGGGTTTTGAAATCCATTTCGTTCTACTCATCTAAACCCATTCCCTCTTCATATTGGCCCCACGTTGTACTCACTGTGGTCTGTGGAATACCCTGAATTATGTTGCTGTCTTGACTGCATCTCCTGTGTCACCCTTCCTTCATTACTTGTCAATACCACTCCCTTTATGGCTATTTTTGACAACTTCTTCTGAACTAACCTTGCTACTTCCCGCTTTCTATTCCCAGCTTTCTTTTTATTCCTCTCCTGCATCAATCAGCAGTGATGTACGATTGTCAATTGTATGTTTGGCCATGGCTTTGCTTCCATTCCCACCTGTTTTTTCAATTGCTGCTACACTGGATCGGGTAGTCCTTGACACAACATGTGGTAAAATAATGCTACTATTTGATCCCACAGTTCAAAGTCTCCTGGCGCCATCTATTTTGAATATCTTGAATATAAGCAACAGAATGTTCATCCTCCGCCATTTTCATAGTCATAATCGCACCCATGTCTGATGTATCAGGACATTTTACTCTGAGCGCCTGCCAAAAGTCTGCTCAGCAATTATTAGATGGCGCTCCATCGTGTGTCATGTTTTGTGCTGTCACACCTGCGTATCCTGCTGGCTTTCAAATGTCGTCAGCTCTCTCCCCAGAATAGCTGCTAGTGAGCCTTTTATGTCACCTTTAGCTAACGTCATTCCTGATGTCATTCTTTCTTACTCATAGATCCATTTCCCCACACCTGAAGTCAAACTCAGCAATCTACATCTTAAATTATCTTTATCCGTCTGTGGCCACGTTATATATTGTGGTCATCCTCCCCCTTCTCCAATAATGGGAATTCTGAAAATCCCAGTCCACAATCAATCTTGCCCATGCTTTGTGTTTTCCAGGCGGGGCATGTCTTGCCCGTTTGTCTCCATCCTGCTAATGCCCTTAACCTACTTAAATAAGGCAATGATACATCCCCTGTACTGCGCGATCGTTCTTGTGGTTCATCGGTATAAAATGTCGATTCTGGTGTTCTCTCACTGGGGTCTTCTAAATCTAACCATTTTACCCCTTTGTCTATGCTTGATTCTTTTGAAAACCTGCATGCGCCCCATCATTGCGCTTTCTCATTCTACTCCCTTTCTTCGTCTGACATTATTATGCCCCAACTCATGTGACTAATTTCCTTCTCTATATCGTCAAGATCTAATCTGTCTAAAGACAATGGGCCTCATTACGACCCAGGCGGTAAGGGGTTTACGGCAGCGTAAACAGCGCCGACCCTTACCGCCTGATTCCGAGGTCCCTTAGCGCCATGGAGGTTTTAACACCTGCTTTTAGCAGGTGTTAAAATCCATGGCGCTAAGGGACCTTGATGTTAATTACGCCACCGTAATTTACGGTGGCGTAATTAACGCCTTCCCCACTCCCATTATGCCCTATGGGGCAAAAATGGGAATGGGGAAGGGTAAATGGGGATTGGGGACTTACCGCCCCGCCAAGGTCGGAATGGGGCGGTAAGTCCGCCATCCACCATGGCGGAGTTGGGAACTTAGCGGCATGGACCATGGTGCTAATAGCGCCATGGTCCTCCGCCAAGGTCGTAATGAGGCCCAATGTTCCGTACTCGTCTGGTATGACGTCATCTAATCTACTTTCAATTCCCCTTATTAGGGATCCCTCTGCGTTCTCTTGGCTTTTATACCTGTCTTTATCTCTCATTTGCCTGTATAAATTCCCAAGCCTTTGCTCTATGTCTTCTGTGTCCTACCCACCAGCCCATGCTGATCTTGGCATTCCTTGCAGCTGCATACAAAGATGTTGTGACCCTCTCTCTTCCTCCAATCATGCTCGTGCATCAATCGGCACTATGCTCCTATGACATAAATATTCTATTTCATCATCATTTAGGGGGTAATTCATAGAATTAAGCACACAAGTGGCACACGCGGCTGGTGCACAGTGTGCGCGTGCGATAGTCTGCGCCAGCCGCATGTGCCAAAATCCATTTCGGCGCACAGCATATTCATGGATTCTAGCCACCAAAAGTAGCCGCGGTGCAGAGTGGCGCAGCGACCCTGCAGCAGCGCCAGTAACGCCCCCAAGAACGCCCCTCGTGCAAGGAAAAGCCATCAAAATCCCCAATCCAGCGCAAAGGGCTGCGCTAACCCTGGACCAGTATACAGGGCCGCCACACAGCACACGTCAAGTGGGGAACGTGTATTCTTGGGGTTCGCGGGAAGTTTCACCTGCGATTTCAGCAGGGTATGTGTATTTCTGGGGTGCGGCCAAGTTTAACACGCGATTTCAACAGGGTACGTGTATTCCTGGGGTGCGGGGAAGTCTAACACGCAATTTCAGCAGGGTACGTGTATTTCTGGGGTGCGGCCAAGTTTAACATGCGATTTCAGCAGGGTACGTGTATTCCTGGGGTGCGGGGAAGTCTAACACGCGATTTCAGCAGGGTACGTGTATTCCTGGGGTGCAGGGAAGTCTAACACACGATTTCAGCAGGGTACGTGTATTTCTGGGGTGCGCGGGAAGTACCACACGCGATTGCAGCAGGGTACGTGTATTCCTGGGGTGCGGGCAAGTTTAACACGCAATTTCAGCAGGGTACATGTATTTCTGGGGTGCGCAGGAAGTTCCACACGCGATTGCAGCAGGGTACGTGTATTCCTGGGGTGCGGGCAAGTTTAACACGCAATTTCAGCAGGGTACGTGTATTTCTGGGGTGCGGGCAAGTTTAGCACGCGATTTCAGCAGGGTACGTGTATTTCTGGGGTGCGCGGGAAGTTCCACACGCGATTGCAGCAGGGTACGTGTATTTCTGGGGTGCAGGCAAGTTTAACACGCGATTTCAGCAGGGTACGTGTATTCCTGGTGTGCGGCCAAGTTTAACACGCAATTTCAGCAGGGTACTTGTATTTCTGGGGTGCGCGGGAAGTTTAACATGCGATTTCAGCAGGGTACGTGTATTTCTGGGGTGCACGGGAAGTTCCACACGCGATTGCAGCAGGGTACGTGTATTTCTGGGGTGGGGGCAAGTTTACCATGCAATTTCAGCAGGGTACATGTATTTCTGCGGTGCGGGGAAGTTCCACACGCGATAGGCCCTGTGCGAGTGGGGTACGTGTATTTCGGGGGTGCAGGGGATTCCTACACGTGAATTGGCAGTGTGGGTCCTCCCAGGTATTCCCTCTACACCCTCCACGGCCCCTGCAGGCAGACCACACCACAGGGGACTACCCTGCACCCCTGGGCATGTCCCGCAGGCAGCCCAACAACCATGGGCATGCCCCCCCAGCCAAGCCACATGTCACCTTGCAGTAGTGATCCCCAACGCATTACCCCCTTGCACCCCCACCCCCCAGCAGTGCGGGGCATCTGCCTGCAGGCCTCCACTTATGTCCCCCAGCACCCCCACCCCCCAGCAGTCAGGGGCACCTGCCTGCAGGCCCCCACTCATGTCCCCTTGCACCCCCACCCCCCAGCAGTGCGGGGCACCTGCCAGCAGGCACCCACTCATGTCCCACTAATGTCCCCTTGCACCCCCACCCCCCAGCAGTGCGGGGCACCTGCCAACAGGCCCCGACACATGTCCCCCAGCCAACACGTCATCACAATCTCGATCCCTGGCCCTTATGGGCAGCCTCCACATGCCAAACACCCACCGAAGTATTTCATCCACCCACATAGAAATGCCAATTACATGACACAACCCCAATGGCAAGTATGTAAATGAAGACATGTCCGTCACACACACACAATGGGTGCAAGTGAATGTCAAAACCCATATCATGACAAGCATGAAACCAATGAGATAATACCACACATCGAAGTTGGATGAAAAAAATGTATTAAAAGCAAAATGAATGGAATTAAAATCAAACAAACGGCAATGGAAATTAAAAAAGAAAAGCTGCATGTCTGTAAAATAATGAAACTGACCACAAAAGTGATGGGTGGAAGGTTTCGAACCACTGGCAATTGCTCTGGGCAACCTTCCACACCACCGTTTTTTAGCCCGTCTGCACCATTGCAAAAGGGGACCAGCCATGTGCAAATCAGTCAGCAGCTGCCGCCACCGAAGGTAGCAGCCCAGCCCGAACTGCTAGGCCAGGTCCCCTCTGCATAGAAAACCAAGCAACCCCAGACATGTTTCGGCCTTGTTGAACCTCCTCAGTGGGGTGCAGCCTGGTTCCCTGTGGTGCAGCGAGCAAGGGACCCACGTCTGGGCATACCCTCTCTCACAAGGAGAAACAAACTGACCACAAAAGTGATGGGTGGAAGGTTTCGAATGAATCTAAACCACTGGCAATTGCTCTGGGCAACCTTCCACACCACCATTTTTTTGCCCGTCTGCGCCATGTGCAAATCAGTCAGCAGCTGCCGCCACCGAAGGTAGCAGCCCAGCCCGAACTGCTAGGCCAGGTCACCTCTGCATAGAAAACCAAGCAACACCAGTCATGTTTTGGCCTTGTTGGACCTCCTCAGTGGGGTGCAGCCTGGTTCCCTGTGGCGCAGCAAGCAAGGGACCCACGTCTGGGCATACCCTCTCTCACAAGGAGAAACAAACTGACCACAAAAGTGATGGGTGGAAGGTTTCGAATGAATCTAAACCACTGGCAATTGCTCTGGGCAACCTTCCACACCACCGTTTATTAGCCCGTCTGCGCCATTGCAAAAGGGGACCAGCCATGTCAAATCAGTCAGCAGCTGCCGCCACCGAAGGTAGCAGCCCAGCCCGAACTGCTAGGCCAGGTCCCCTCTGCATAGAAAACCAAGCAACCCCAGACATGTTTCGGCCTTGTTGGACCTCCTCAGTGGGGTGCAGCCTGGTTCCCTGTGGCGCAGCAAGCAAGGGACCCACGTCTGGGCATACCCTCTCTCACAAGGAGAAACAAACTGACCACAAAAGTGATGGGTGGAAGGTTTCGAATGAATCTAAACCACTGGCAATTGCTCTGGGCAACCTTCCACACCACCGTTTTTTAGCCCGTCTGCGCCATTGCAAAAGGGGACCAGCCATGTGCAAATCAGTCAGCAGCTGCCGCCACCGAAGGTAGAAGCCCAGCCCGAACTGCTAGGCCAGGTCCCCTCTGCATGTAAAATAATGAAAAACAACAAATCATAATCCAAATCAAAGGTGTCCAAAGTCACAGTTCCAAAAATGAAATCCAAGGGCAAAACAAAAGTGAAAACCATTGCTCCATGGGGAAATCCAAACAAAAAAGTAGAATCCAACAGTTAACAATATACAGATGAACAATCCAGGGTCCATGATCCCAACTGAAGAAATGAAACCTATCAAAAACTCCTACCTAATAAAAAAACTATATACAAAAATGTGGTCCATTGTCCTAAAGGTCCAAAATAAAGAAAAAACCAAAGGAAACCTAATACTAACCAAATAACTATTTACAAGGGCAGCGGGCAAGTCCATCGGCTCACATTTTGATGTCCCGGGCCAGGGCATCATCGAACTCCTGCTCGATGTCCCGGAGGTGATCCTCTTCTATAGCCCGAGGGTTCGCAGGGACGATGACATCTGGAACTCCAGGTCCCTGCGAATGGCCTCGAGGCACTCGGCCCGCCTCAGGGTCCTACGCATGGAGTTCTCCGCCCTGACCATCGTGAGCCGTGTCTCTTCCGCCCGCTGCCACTCCGGATCTATTGCATGGCCCAACCGCTGCCACACGGAAGACACTTCCCGTCCAGGGTCCTCCTGCCCTCCGGCCGATGCCTGCCCCTCCGATGATGAAGGCCCCGAGCCATCATGGCTCCCACCTTGTTGCTGCTGCTGCTGTGCCGCTGCCTGTGCCCTGGCTCCTGCTGCCTGCACATCCTCCTCCAGCTGGGGTGCAGTTGTGGAGGTGGCCACCCCTGCTGGACGTCCGACTCCTAACTGTGGCAGGGATCTGTTGTCCACCAGCCTGGCCGCAGGGTCAAAGGCAGCTCCACAGGGCACCTAGGTGATACATGGGTGTGAAGATGGCATGGAGGATGACTGGGGCATAGGGGGTTCAGTTGAGGAGGGGGTCGGAACAAGGTCCAGGAAACGGAGGAATTCGGCCCTGGTGAGCTGTCCCAGTGGGTCACCGCGGTCAACGAGCCATGCAAGAAGACGTGCAGTCTCCTCATGAAAAGACTGCAGGTCACCTCGCATGGCACGTTGACGCAACGCCACCCCACCCAGGACAGGCTCAACCTGGTGCCGGATAGCCACATCCGCAGGGAGAGGAAGGCCAGTTGGTATAAGCCAATCCCCTCCCTGAGAACGGGTCTGGACGTAGGCATCCCTGCTGGTGCAAGATGATGCAGTGACAGGATCAGGGACAGGATTGCACACAGGCACCTCTGCGGCGGCCTGTGCTGCCTCCTGTCCCTGGTCCTGCACTGCACCACTAGCACCAGTGGAATCCCCACCTCCAGACCCCGTCTTGGTCCCTTGCACGGCCTCCTCCTCCACCAAACCCCCCACCAACCTGGATGACTCCATGCCATCTTCCGGGGTTGGCCCCTGTGGGGTCTCAGCTGCCCCTTCTGCTGCCGAGGAGTCCAACTCCGACCTCTGCCTCTTGGACCTCCCCTCGGCAGCTGTGGCCTGGGATGCAGCACCGGACTCCTCACTCCCCGATGAGATGACAACCTGGGAGGGGAGCCGGGCCTTGCATCTCCGGCTGGCGGTGCGACCCCTGCCGCTATGCTCCACAGCATCTTCTCCGCCCTCTTCATCAGTTGACTCTGCAGACAGGGAGAAATAAAACACAGGCATCAGGGCACTGTACAATGGACTCATACACACATGACAGTTGTACATGAGTGGCATTGTCAAACTTCAGACATGGCATCACAATCCCGAACACACATGTCATTTTGACTCACACACATGAGCTATTCCACAGCCATATTGCAACAGCCAGCACCATTCATACACATACAACAGCATGAGCAGCCAAAGGTGAGCCAGACATCACATGAAACACAGGGAGTGCACTACACATGCACACACGCCACCACACTTACATGCATGTGTACACCTGCGCCAACTATTGCAGTGTTGAGATCGGCATCCATGTCACATCTGCCAATCAGTCTTTCACATATCAGTGTCACATGCATCCATGTTGCATCACTGTTGCACCCTTGTCAAATAGACACACATGCACATGTACACGGTGCAGATACATGCAGCTGGAACCAACATCCATGTGTGACACCACAACCATGCCAACTGACATACACAGTAATCCAAACATGTGTGCTCACACATCTGCATTTGGCTTGCATGCTTACCCACACATACACCATCCATGTGTCTCACACATGAAATGACTTGCATGTGTCTGCCTCACAGCCCTGAACATACACATCCATACATGGCCCTAGAAAAACACATGTACAACCTGCACACTACTGGCACACCAAAACACGCACAGCTTCCAATCAGTATGCATGTACACTTACCGCTCGACTCCAGACAGGTCTGCCTCTCAAGGACCTGGACGTGGAGCGCTGGGCAAATGCGTTCCAGGACCCTCATCTGATGTTCCGACAGGTGGCCCTGGCGCCCCTTAGCATCTGCTGCCTTCAAGAGGCGCCGGGCCTTTTGAAGGTCCTGGACCTGAAGTCCTCCCAGCGCTTCTTGACATGTTGGAAGTCGCGGACTGCCACCCCCTCCGCGTTGATGGCAGTCACGATGTCCGCCCAGATCCGAGTCCGTCCTTCCTTGTCGGCGCGCAAACTTCCGAAGAGGGCATCATACTGCCACAGGACTTGCTCCACCAGGACACCAACTTCGGTGGCAGTGAAGCTGGTGGCCCTCTGCCTCTCTGGCTGGGGGTTGCCAGTGGTGCCAGATGGTGTAGTGCCCGACATGGCAACCCCAGAGGCAGGAGTGGGTGGGCAAGTGGGTCCTGGGGCTGGGCTGTGGAGTGATGGTATCCCAGTCAGGAGTCTTCTGTTCCAGCAGGGGTGGTCACAGCAACTGCACCCCTGGCTGATGTGCAGGCAGCAAATAGCAGGGCACGTGGGCAGCAGGCAGTCAGGCAGCAGCAGATGGCAGGTGGGAGCGTGCTCGGGGCTCTGGGGGGCAGTGATTCAGCCTTTTGGGCAGGAGCATGGTCTTCCGTGTGTGAACCCGTGGCCAGGTTGATACGTAGTGATTTGGCACGTGAAAAATTTGCACATCAGCGTGTGATTCGAGGAAAGGTCCCTAGCGCGTAAGCGCGTCAGCACTTGTACGCGCTTTCATCGGACCAAAGGCCCTTCAAGCGTAAGCGCCTCTGTGACGTGACGCGCGTGGGCTTGTGCGGGCGTTTCCCTCGTGACGTTAGCATAGTGGTTCAGCGCGCGTGAAAAAACTGCACGTCCGCGTGTGAATGCAAGTAATCCGAGGAAAGGGCCCATGCGCGTAAGTGACGTGACGCGCGTGGGCGTTTCCCTCAGCACGGTTTAAAGGTGAGTGGGGGCAGCAGTTCACTGTACGTGCCTTTCGTGGAGACCGACGTGTGTTGCTGCTTCCTGTTGTTTCGCGCGCCATCACAACTTCACAGCTATCAAGGACATATCTCTTCTTTTGGCAGGGGTATTGGCTGTGCGTGTTTTTCTGCATCACGCTAGTCAGACGGTGAGTCGCACACGCTATTTTTCCCACTGCGTGTGCCCCTGTGTATCGCATCCATTTTCGAGGTCATAGTAGCCTGCGTGTCCCACGCGTATGCGTTATTCGTGTTACTGGGTGCCACCGCATACTGCGGGAGGTTGATTCCACGCACATAGGCTGCAGGGTTGCGTGCACGGTTTTACTGCAGTTTTGGGGTGCCTGAGCATTGCGTGACCCGTCACTACATCACCAGGGTCACATACAGCTTTGTAGGTGCAGGGTGGCTGTTAACATCTTGCTTCCCACCCCCTTTACCCCAATTGCCCAGATCAATTGTGCTGTACACCTCCCATTGGCACTACTCCATCTGTGGCGGCACTACTCCATCTGTGCCATGGTTGGGAGGCCAGCAAAGGTGAGGGGCGCCTCAGCTGGGCGTACTCCTCGTGGCGGGCATGGTCGGGGACGTGGCCGTGGTGACCAGGGAGTAGGGGGACTCCAGGGTGTCCAGGGCGGCCACAGAGGGGGAAGAGGCAGGGGTGCGCCACTTGAGCACAATGTTGTGCCATGTGTCGGTGCAGTCATGCCACCACCCCCTGTGGTTCCGGGAGATGCAGCTTCTGCATCTGGCACTGGCGCCCGTGTGACCCGGCAGTCCGTTCCATCGACTGCCACGGGCCCAAGGGTAGTGGTAGCTGCAGGTGCAGCTGTGGACACCGCCACCCAGGCTCAGGGTCTGCCAGCGCAGGCTGTGTTGGCACTTGAGGAGCCCTTGGAAGATTTCCAACAGGCCAGGAGGGAAACCGTAGGGGCATGCAGGGCTGCTCTGACCAAGACACTTGTCCCTGGGGCAGTTATGTCATCCTCTGCCCCGAACGGCCGGGTGTTGGCAAGTGCAGGGGCAGATGCACCCAACAACACCCCGGTTGTGAGTCTGCCAACCAGGACCATTGCGGTCAATGACCCTGCCACAGCGGATGTTGCTGCGCAGGGTCCATTAGAGGGCACCCAGCTGCCACTGACACAAGTCAGGCCTTTGATCGTCCCTCCACCTGCCACTCCCTTGGCTCAATCCACCGAACCCACTGGCCATACTGGTCAGGGTGGCATTAGCCAGCCAGGGTCTGCACCACAGTCCAAGAGGAGGAAGGTTGCACCTGCAGCACAGGCTGGGACCCCACACACAGCCACGACCTCCTGCACGTCGAGGAAGAAGCCTTTCTACAAGCAGGAACTGGACTTCCTCGTGGACTACGTGCGGGGCCACAACCGTGACATGCTAGTGGGTGCCAATAGTCAGACTATGGCTGTCCACCGTGACACCCACTGGAAGCAAGTTGCGGAACATGTCAGTTCATTCGACCATGAGGTGCGCATGGCGCAAGAGTGCAAAAAGCGTTGGAATGACCTCAAACGCAGCGCCAAGGCTAAGCGTGCTTCAAATTACAACTTGACTCTGGTGACTGGCGGTGGGCCTGCACCAGAGGAGGAAGAGCTCACTCCGCATGAGTCACTCGTTGCAGAGTTCATACCACCTGAATCGGTCGAAGGAGTGGGAGAGATGCTGGACTTTGATGCCCAGTCCAGTGAGTGTTGATGCGTGTTTGTTGAGGACGTGTGCGTTTTACTTGTGGGATGTGTTATGCATGATAGCCCCTACATGTGACGTGTACATGGTTCTGATGTGCAAGTAATGCAATGCTTCCGTGATGCATGTCTGCTCTGCTGGATGGTGGACATGTGGAGCAGGCGGGGACTGTCCGCATCACCACTATTGCACCCTACTCAGATGCTGGTTACCAGTATAGCCCTCCGGTCCATGTTCCAGCTCGCTGGCCCTTCTGCATGTGGCGTGGGGTGACCTTCCTCTCAGCCCAGGCACAATGTCATAGCATGACTGACGTGCATGTGTCCTCTGCCTGCATGCGAGTACTCCATGTAGGCATGCTCCCTTGCCCCTCCTCCGCCACTCTGCACCCCAGTTCCACCTTTGCACTGGTCTGCTTCAATCTTGCCATTGGGTACTTTCCTGTTCATGCGTCCTGTGTACATGCTAACTTCCAGTGTACAATCTGCCAGACATATGCTGTGTGGTACAGCCTTAGTACTTGATGCAGGGTATCTCACTTGTACTGTGCATAGGTCAGATGCCCCGCAGGGACATGAGGGCCCATTCATGCTCCATGTGCATTGCACGCATGCCCCTATGTGTCCTTGACTGGATGATCACTGTAATACAATTCCTGGGTGACATACATTGCATGGCATCTCATCAGCCTTCCCATGTCAACTGTGGCTCAGCACTGCGTTGCACACATGTTTAGGGTCTGACAATCTGTGTGGGTCACAGGCCTCAGCCTGTTTAATGGCCAATGACTCAGTCCGACTGTTGTAGTGTCTTCTTCACACGTGGGCGGCCTCCAGAGTTTTCATCATGTGTCCTGCTTACTGTCCCATCATCATTTGCAGTGTTGTCACTTGAATCACATTAAGCTGTTGATGCCAGTCAACACTGCCTGTCAATACACAGGTCTATGGTCAGCCTTTTGATACCATGCTAGGCATCCCTGCTTTTGTACTTGGGTGGAGGGTTGCTTTGCTTGTAGATATGCTACCAATTGAATGCACAGTGCACGTGATGCCTGAATTTGACCTTGCACTGCCTTCACATTTCCTGACACACACCATGGAGTCCACATTTCCTGACACACACCATGGAGTCCTTGTACATGTAGGCAGTGAGTGACATACACATTTGCTGCACTGCATAGACCCACTTCTATGCAAACTGCCACCTTTCAACAGGTCTGATCACAGAAGCAATTCAAAGTTGACCCAGCATGCATGCCAGGTTCTATTTTGTGTGTCACATGTCTGCCTGATGTGTTTGTTGTCGGTGTGTGTGTGTGTGTTGTGTGCTTCTGATATGTGTAGTGACCTTTTTTCTCTCTATTTTTCAGGTGATGACGCAATGGAGGCGGAGGATGGTGTTGTCATGCCAGACACAGGGTTGTTACCACTACATCAACCCGGCACAAGTGGGGTTCATGGGGTGGTAGGCCACGAAAACCCCCAAGTGCTACAGTCCATCTTGTCTCTGGCTGCCTATGAGTCCAGCCCTGATGACAACTCTGACGTCCATGTCGAGTTGGATGAGCATCAAGTCCATGTGTCAGGGGTGAGTGATTCTGATGTGGATACTCCTCTGTCCGCGACACCTGCACTGAGGGGTCAGACAGTCTTGGTACCTCCGCCCGTGGTGGATCGGGACGCAGGGTCACCCTCCACACCAGTCACTGATGTGCCTGGGACATCACGTCGATGGGGGCATGTAGTCGTGCAGCTGCGGGCGGTGCCAACACAGCGAGGACACCCAGTCCTTGGGTCCCGCAGGAGTCAAGCCCAGCAATGCGGTCACCGCGCGCAACCGCAGTATACTGAGTGGGAGCAAGACATGACTGCCAATTCAGAACGGCAGGGGGCAGCAATGGAGAACATCGCTGAGAGCATGGAGCGTGTGGCCCGATCTGTGCTCCCCCTGCTAGGCAGGTGCTTCTCCAGCAGCAGGCGGCACGGTCCACGGCCCGTTCGCTCAGGCTGGGCATGGTGGACTCAGACAGGGCACGCCAGGCTGAAATGTCTCTGCATCAAGCAATTGGTGCTCACGCAGATTCGCACATGGATGCCCTGAGGGAGGAGTATGCTTCCCCCAAATCCACTCTGGGTGTCCTTCTGATGTCCCAGAGGCAGCAGCCAGAAGAGAGTTTTGCACAGCTTGAGCGTACCATCTCGGCTGAGCTACAGGCTTGCCGGGAGGTGCAGCGGTTGTCCAGCCAGGCCTTGCAGGAGCAACTCCGTGTTACACGTGCTACCTTGCAAGAGGAAGCACATGTATCACGTGAGGTTCTGCATGCAGACCTACGTCACATCGCCACACAGAACCAGGCTCACTTGTCCGGCAGACTTGCTGCCGTCGAGGGGCAAGCTGCGGCTAGGCGTGGCCAGGCTACTGTGCCACGTCCTCCTTTCCAGAATGAGCCAGACTCTGACGACCATCTATCTCCCACATCGGTCGGGCTGTGCAGGCGTTGAGCCCATGGAGGTTTTTTTTTGGGCTCAGCATCATCGCATGTGGGTGTTGAGCAGCACCCTGTACCTCCCCCCTCCTGGGTGCCTCCCTTCCCCCCCGGGTCATATGTGGCCATTTTTGATTTTTATTTTAGTTTAGTTAGTTAAGTTTCTGTTTGATAGTTAGTTTAATTAGGTAATGTAGGTTTTTCATAGTGTAATTAGTTAATATAGTTTAAAATTGCTTGTCTATTGTGCTTTCATGTGACAGTGTGGTGCTTTGTGGCTTTTGAAAGCATCCACTGTCTGTTCCAGCTGGACCCTTCAGGCTTGTCTTGTGTATGTGTTTGCTGCTTGGGGTCCTTGACTCACATATGCCACTCCTGCCTCCCTTATCCATGGGCTCGCAAGGATGGTTCGGTGTAACAGCCTATTACACAAGGGCTTTGGACTGTCATATCTGTGGCATGTCTGGTGCTGTGTAACTTGTGTTAACACCCCTAGTGGGGATGATTGCGGTGTTATTGACCACTGTTCTGCTTTTGCTAGATGGGGTGTTTCATGATTAATGTGTACATTCATTGCTATGCATTGTGTAGTATGTTTCTTAGCTTTTCTGTACACGTGCTTGTTGCAATTCATGCCGTAGATAGTGTGTTCCACACTTTGGATGTGAAAGACGGACTGATGGTGTGATTTCTGATGTACGTCTCTGACATGGTCCAGTAATGAGATGCCTGAAGAGACACACACAGATGACTCTAAAGCATTAATCATGTGTTTCATGCCCTTTCTGCAGGGGGATGAGCCTCCAGACCACCTTTGCCAGCAGACATGGCCCACTGGACGTCTGGATTCTGGACACGTTTGTTGGTGCCCACATGCACATGTGTGCGCAAGCAGAGGCACAGGGATTGCCGAAATACATCCTAGAACTGCTGACGTGTTCCAAGGAATTCCAGGCAAGGTGAGCAGCACAGGGGGGCCACAACACAGCAAAGCTTCCACCAGGCCAGTTGCACAATCAGGCTTAGTAGCAGCACTGAGGGTGAGTTGGACGAATATTGGTGTTGAAGCACACAATACAGCTGGTGGACTGATGGCTAGTTGATTGTAAGGTTGTCTGGGGCACCTGCAGGGGCAGTGGCACATACCCTCCGGTCCACCATGGGCCATTGAGGCACTTGTATCACCCATGTTGCCTTCCGAGACATGGAAAGGAGCAGCTCACAGGGACATACAGCAAGGGACAGACTCGGGTGCAGTGCATTTCATTTCAATGTGCATTTTGTAACATGCACTGCCTATTTTTTTACGGTCATGGTGGGACACGACTTTTTCTGAAGTCATACCTTGCATGTTGTGTGTATTGTGACACATTGGTATTCCATTTGCCACGCACCCACCGGCGCCTGACTTACTGCATTGACTGTGTATGAACCATCACCGGGGGAATGTTACGTATGGGTACGAAGCATCCACACCAGATTGTCTGTTTGTAGAGTAGTTTGTTGCTATGGGGCATATTTGGTGGTGTGTTTGTGTGTTATGGGCACGCACAGATTATTAAATGTGGCTCTCTTTGCAGCATTGAAGAGCTCCTGTAACCGGACCTGAGAGTGCGCAGGCAGGAGGCCAGCACTCAAAACCAGAGCTGAGTGTCTTGTTGTTTTTCTTTCAAACTGCTCTACGTAGGCTTGCTGGGGGGTGCACTGATGCATGGATGAATGTGTAATTAAATTTGGTATGTTTTTTTTCCATAATCACCCCGAGTCCTATCCAATTCTAAACCCTGTACCCTCTACCCGGTGTTCCTGCTTCCCGTACCTATCCAACCAATGTTCCCTAACCCTCTTTCCCCGCTGGGGTTGCGGATGCCTGTGTAAGCCCCAAGCTTGCAGGTGCCAAAACCCAAGAGGGGGTGGTTGGTTCGTGCCACTCCTGCGCCTGGACTCCGGAAGGCCCTGACAATGATGTACACGTTTGTTATGATTGTGTATGTGTTAATGCAAGTACTCCATTTTAGTGCATTCCCTACTTTCACGTGTCATTCCTACTCCCCTCTCCTGCCCCTCATTCCAGTTATCCAGTATGCCAACGGCTGTCCCAACTGCATATCCCTGACCCTCCTTCCCCACCACGGTCTCAGAGGCCTGTGTGAGTTTGACCTTGCAGGCACCCAGGCCACGGTGGGGTTGGTTGTTTTGTGTCACTCCTGAGCCTGTACACGGGAGCTGTGACAGTACACATCCGTTTGTGGTGCACCATTCTATGTTATGTACCACACATGGTTCACATCCTGTTGTGACATTGTTTTACTGTGCTACCTTGGTTGTTACATCATTGTGGTAGTACTTGGACTTTGTGAGGTACTGCTACTCCAAGTCATCTACTGGAGGCTGTTCTGGTTCGTTTTTCTGCCTTGGATTTTGTGTCTTTGCAAATGAAGGTGGAATCTGAGGGTGCAGGCAACTTTTAACACACAAGTTGGGAGATGGTCACGAAGGGCAAGGGTGATCCTGTGGCCAGGTGAAATTGAGGGTTGAAGGCTCCATGACCCAGGTGCAGTTGTTCAGTGGGTCATGGTCATTTGTGAGGGAGGGGGGTGTTTTGTTGTTGATAGTTGCCTTGCCCTGCAGTGTGATGGGAACCCTGACATTGTAATTCTGGTATCATATGTACATGATGTATTCTGCTGATCAATGCATGTTCATGTGTTGTATTTACCATTCAGGTGTGAGGGGATAGTTGTGGTTTGACATGCTGTGATGTACACATGGTGAATGTTCACATGTGATGTGTAGAGGACACTGATGGTCAATTGATTGCACATGCATATATTGAATGCATTTCCTTGCTGACCCGCACACTCACACTATGATGCACTACATGTACAACCACCCATTCGATATCCACATGTACACTCTGTTTGCCTTCTGCTGCCCACTGTGTCCCTGCAGCACATGTTCTGTAACCAATTATGGATCCTGCACATGCCTATTTTGCTTTTTGATGTGGTTTGTCGCTTAGATGTGATGCTCAGGGTGTGCATCACACACAATGGCTGTTCACTGTGCTGTGCGCTGAGCAGTGTGTTGCAGGAGTTGGACACAGCACACAGAAGCTGCAGTGTTGATTTTGCAATGCACAATGTGCATGTAGACAGGCATTCTTTGTTATGTTGTGGCTACTACTTTTGTGATGCATTTGTGAATTACTTATTTTGGGTGGGAAGTTGTTGGTCAGTCATTTCATCTGATTCCATGTCAGGCATCATTGTCTGATGCCAATTTACATTTTTCATATGACAATGTGTACCTTATTGGTACTGTGTTGGTGTATGGCTATTGCTTGCCATGTCATGTTGTGGTTTGGGAGGGTTTGAGTGACATAACAGTGATGGTCATGGCCTGTTTTGCAGGTGTGTGTGATTCACACCTTGCATGTCAGGGTCAGCCGCTTCTCGAAGCAACAAGCTGGGGGTAGATCTCTCTCCGCGGCAGGGGCCTCCCTCTGGAAAGGCCTTCCTGCCTCCCTGAAACTTGAGGAGAACCATCTCCGCTTCAGGAAGCACCTCAACACCTTCCTCTTTGCTTCTGCTTTCTCTCTCCCTCTCCCTTGCTAATTTCTTCACTGAAACTGCACTGAATCTGCAACTGGGCCACTCTCACCGACCTCAGTCCCTGGCCCAGCCACTCTCCACTTGCACTGCCTCCCTGGCAACCCCTGCACTGCGGGACTGTCTCTGTATCCCTACAGCCCCCCCTTCCCAGCACGTGTCTGCACTTACCTTTGCACTTGCCACCAGCTGGCCTATTTATTTGTTTTTTATTATACTTACCCTGTACTGCACTCCCCCCCTCCCCTTCCCCTTGCACTTTTCCCTTCCACCTACCCATGCACTTGCGCGATCTAAATGACACCTGGCCTAGTAGGATCGTTGTCTGTCTTCCCTTGTTCCCCCCTCCCTGCCTCGTTGCGCCTTGCAACACTTGTGTATAGGCGCGTTACAAATGCCATATCATATCATATCATGTATCATATTTGTGCCTTTTGGTCAGGATAGCTTGTGTTTAAGTAGCTAGGGATGCACACAATGTGGCACTTCATTGGCAAAAATATCAGGGTGGTTGATTGTGACAGTTGACTGTCTCTTTGTCATCAATGACTGTCACCTGGTATGTGCCAGGCCTGTGTGCACTCCGCAGGGGTGGGAGTTTAGGTGAAAAATGTGGCCACAAGCTGGGTCCAGGCTTCCTCGCCACATGCCCTATCCCCTCCCATGGGCAGCGCCTGTGCCTGTGGTTGCAGATGTGGGGGCACCACCATGTCCACCGGTACGCCCTGCCGTGTTGCAACATTGTGCAGGACACATGCTGCCACAATGATCCTGCACACTACTGGGGGTGCATAGAGTAGCTGCCTGCCAGAGCGGTCAAGGGAGCGGAAGCGTGAGCACTCCGAATGTGCGCTCCACTATGGCCCTGGTTGCAATATGGGCCGCGTTGTATCTTACCTGGGGTGGTGTGGTGGGGTTCCGGATTGGTGTCATCATGTGGTTGTTCAGAGGGTAGGCACTGTCCCCTGGGGAGGTGATAATGGTTGTGATTATTAGGGTTTCTGTATTTGTGTGTGTGTGTGACTTGCATGCCTGTGCACAGGCATTTGTACTAACCTAGGAGCTATGTGTCACCATGCTGCTCAGCTTCCAGGGCCCGGCTCAGGGCAGAAATTCTGTATATGAAACTGTCATGGGGGGAGCCAGGGTAGTTTGCATAGACAGAGGTGATGATTCACTTTGCATCGCATACCACCTGTACGTTGATGTAACGCCAGTGCTTGCGGTTTCGGTAGATGTGCTCAGTGGCCCTAGGTGGACTTAGGGCCACATGGGTGCAATCTATGGCACCGAGCACTTTGGGGAAGTGTGCCACCCTGTAAACATCCAGGACAACGGCCTGCCTTTCTGCGGGTGTTCTGGGCATGTATATGTGCCTGCGGACTGAGGGGCGCGCTGTCATGATTGCCAAGACCTGGTGTAGGCAGCGTGACTGCGTGGCCTGGAGACCCCCCCCACTATGGCAGTGGTCCGCTGAAATGACCCAGTGGCCAAAAAATGCAGGACATTGAGCACCTTCTCCAAGGGCCTCAATGCTTGGGAGCAAAGGGTGGGGAATGTAAGGTCATCTTCCCACTCCCTGACCAGGTCTAGGATGATGTGGGGTGGAAACCTATACCTGCCGTAGACCTGGTCGTCAGGCATCCCAAAAAGGCTTGTCCGTGGTCAGAAAATGCATGCCCTGGCTATTCTCCTCCTCCTGCGGTGTCCCACGATCAGTGCTGCGATGAATGAATGGGGCATTCATCGTAGCTGTATATACGTGTTTGTTGTTTGCGTGCACTTTTATACTGTGCACGGGGACCTTCTGCCTGCCTTCGAGTGGCGGACGCGTTGACGCCTGTGCGCGTCTTTTGCCGTGCATGGGTTTCCCGTATTCCAATCCATGAATACGGTTTGTTCGCGTGCGTGTGGGCGTTCCGTGTAGTTCCCTGCAGTACTTCCCCGGTTACGCCTTCTTTTTCACGCATTGTTCCCCATTCCGCGTGTTACGCCCACTGTTCCGCCCACTTTTGTTGAATGTGCCGCGCTATGTGCGCTTTTGCTGTGCGCGTAGCACACGCAGTTTGATGACGTGTGTGCCCATGTGCAACATGCATGGCTTTGGCGCACGACCAACGGGAAACTAGCGCAGCGCCTTCCTTGTATCGCACACATGCGCGTGCGCTTGTTTTCTCATGCTTGCGCCTCCTTGCGCCTGCTTGCGCTGGGATTTTCGGCGCACGTTTGTTTCATGAATCGACCCCTGAAGTGCAAAGTGAAAATTCACACCTCCTCGTGAGTTCCACCAGAAGCTTCAAAGAACATTTCCGTGACAGCGTTGGACTGAGAGGGTAGCTTAGGAAGCTATGCCCAAATATGGGGAACAATACAGCCCAACTGTTTCAAGAGACTATGTTATAAATAAACTTTGAAGACATATGTCTGCAGCAGGACCTTGCAAAAATGTGAAAATGTCACTGTTTAAATGTGATTTTGTGGTTTATAATTTAAGACATTGTAGCATTCACTGACCCCTTAGGAATAGAAATGGCAGATAATTGGGTATTATAAGTAAAGTATCCATGATGCCGCTGCAAATTTGAATACTTACATGCCTAATGATAATCCACACCCATGTATAAAGTTATAGAATTTTAAGTAATATAATTCTCACTGAAAAACTGGTAGAAGGGCAAAACAAGGTCCCACAACCGTGAGGATTGGACTGCTATGCGCTACATAAAATATATAATCTACCCATGTGATTTGTTACTATGCTACAACTGTACAAATTTGTAAATTCTGTTATGACTGGTTTTTGGCAAAAAGGACTGTGGGAAGGCTTTGTACATCATAAAGTACAACCCCTAAACTGAGTCACATCCTAGAGGCAGCAACCAACATTGATTGTCCAATCCAGTTGTTTAGAGGCGTGCTTAGCTAAGCCTGCCCCACCAAATAATCTATGATGTCACTATGCATAATAAATAAGTGCCCCTAGCAGAACTCTAGACAGACCTTCTCCTGAATTTCCTGCGCCGGAGTCCCTGATCTTCTCCATTCATCTTGCTGATTCCAGATTTTCACTACAAGGCCAAAGCAAAGCTGATTCCTCCTCCAGCAAGGCCATTGATCCAGAAAAACCCACTAATCTCCCATTAACAAAAAGGGGAAAGCAGTGGTACCTTTTGCATCCTGAAAGTCCCAGTTCCATAGCCAAACTGATTCTGGTGACTGCCTCCAAAAGGGGGGGGGGCAGCCCAGAATCAGAAAAAGGGGAGCCCAAAACTCCCCAAATATCAGAATGTCAAATTATTCTTTCAGATTCCCAAACTCCAACACAGAATTATGCCCAAACTGCCCCTGTGTCGGAACCTAAAATAAAGAAATTGACCACCAAGCTTGCCCGGAATGCACATTACCTTCTCCCATTGGAGGAGAAAGAGGGTAGATTTTATGCCCCGGTCCAAGTGCAAGGTCAATGTACATTTTCAGTCCTGGTGGACACTGGATCCCAAGCCACTGTTCTGTCAAAAAGGGCCTTTGATCATCTAAATTCAGGAAGGGGGAGAGATACCAGATCCCTCTCATCCCTCTTCCTGGATAACTAACTTCGATGGGAATGAAATTCCTCTCGAGGGGAGAGCGGATTTGGAAATAAAAATTGGGCGAGACAAAGTGAAACACCCGGTCATAGTCGTGACTCCAGAGGGCACACCCTGTCTACTAGGGAATGACATCCTGCGAAGGTTGTCCCCCCTAATAGACTGTGTGAATAAGGTCCCCTGGACTCAGACTAAAAGGCCAATAAAATTGAACCAGAGTGTCAACCATGTTAGTTTAAATGGCACATGCCACATGGTTGAACGAAAACAGGATCATATTGAGTTTCATTTCCAGAACAATCAAATACCTGACGTGACAGTAATTGCTATAGGACAACAAACTGGTGATGGGAACTCCTCTCCATTCCTGGAAATCAACCTTTCTTCCAGTTTCAAGAGGCATTCCACACTGGAAGGAAATACTTTGAAGTTTTATACTGATTCACAATCTGAAAATCCCAATTCCATAGTCAAAAGTGATGAGAAATCAGCTCAAAGTTTAGCTGATATTCAGAAAATTAGAGAACAGTTGTTTCTCCCTATTCAGTTAAATGAGGGGAAGGAATCTGTTCTTGCCCGAGTGTGCATGAACGACGGTAAGAGCTTCATCAGTTAAGCCATGTTCCAAAAGCTCCCAATAGATCCAGCCATTCCCACATTTAAATTGATCAATAAGTGGGAAATGGCTCTGGAAACTCCCAATTCCAGACATCTCCTGCCTAGCAGGTGTATGCTCAAAATGTCTATAGGTAACAAAAGCATAGAACATAATTGTTGGGTCGTGTGAGATGTCCCTGCTGCATTTTATTTAGGCAGTGACATTCTTAATTGTTTTGCCATTAATTTGGAACTGATGAATTACAAAGCCTGGTCCCGACTAGGGGACAATCCCATGGGCTTTGATGATTCAGAAAAAGAATTTTGGTCAGCTCAATTGCTGCTGTATGAAAATTGGAGAGGAGGTCAACATCCCAGGATGGACCCGACTATTCCCACTTGAATTAAAAATTAAAAGAGGACAGAAACTGCAAAATCGTGATGCATATGTACACCTCAACGCCCATCTCCAACAAACTCACCAACATTAGTCAATGTAGAACACACCATTCCAATATTGATGGATAACAGCAACCTTAGGAGTATTACTCTGGGCGCAGGCACCATTATTGGAATGGCGGTTGATGACCAATATTTTTCCATGGATCTAGGAAATGAACTGATAGGACCAATCCCCAATGACTATTTTGACAATGATAGTGACAATGACTTACCACCAGACAGGATCTTCCCCCGGCAAGGGGGGAATTTCTTGGTGTATTCTTCCTGCCAATACGGTGAGGAAGAGGGGAGCTGTGACACCAGGCAGGATGAGGTGATCTTCCAGGTCCAAAATGACAGCCTCTCCTACCTGAAACCCTTTCTCCAGGTAAATACTCTATCCAGGGACCCCTCCACCCAGCTGGAGGAGGCCGCTGAGATAGCAAAACCGGAAGTCTTTCCAGGCTTCAGGCAAATGGTTGAAGAGCGAGTCAACCTAGCTGATGCCTGTGAGACTCCGGATCAAAAGCAAAAGTTGAAACAAGTGTTCTTAGATTTTCAAGATCTCTTTGCAGTGGACTTGTATGACTGTGGTCGCACCAAAATCCACACTACAACAATTCCCATGGACACTGGAATGACTCCAGTGTTTGTGAAGCAATACCGCTTGCCTCTCACATCCATGGAGTCCCTGACGGAAATCATCAAAAACCTTGAGTCCCGTGGGCTAAATTGTCCAGTCCACAGCACCTTTAATAATCCGGTGCTTGGGATTTTAAAACCGAATAGCCAGTGGAGACTCTGTGCTGACCTGAGGGAGCTGAATATATGGGTCCACATGTCCCGATGACCTCTCCCCTACATTGACCAGGGGCTGGCCCAGGACCAGGGGTCAAAAGTATACACTGCCATTGACCTGACCAATGGGTACTGGACCGTGCCTGTCAGTAGGGAGGACCAATACAAGCTGGCCTTTAGCTTCGGGGGGCAGCAGTACACCTGGACCCGGACTCCCTTTGGATACATCAACTCTGGCAACAAATTCCACATCTTCCTACATAATGCCATGCCTGACTTGGGTGAAAGGGGTAACCTGGTTTATGTGGATGATGTTCTGATAAAAAGCTCAACCGTGGAGGAACACATAGTGGAAATCTATTATGTTTTGACTCAGTTGAGGGTTGCCGGAGCAAAACTATCTTTCGAAAAGGTGCAGTGGTGCAGAACTCGTGTCAACTTCTTGGGACATGAAATAACTCCTGAGGGTCTCTGTCCCCAGGAGAAGAAAGTGGAAGCACGACTAAATCTTAAAGACCCCACAACTCTGCAGGAGCTAAGAAGCCTCCTTGGACTGACAAATTACAGTACGAAGTTCATTGAGGATTACGCAGAGATCACAAGACCCCTGATCCATCTGTTGAAGGGGGGGTCAAGTAGGAGTGGGGTCCAGAAGAAGTTGAGGCAGTAAAGCAACTCAAAAGAAGCCTCTCACTAGCTTACCCTGTCAAAAACAAGGAGTTCTTCTTGGAGAAAGGGTTCTCAAATACATTCTTGACAGCAGTATTATATCAAAAGCATGACAAAGTCAATAAAGTCATCTCCTATGCAAGCAAGACTTTATCCTCTGTGGAGGAAAATTTCAACGATTGTGAGAAGGCACTCCTGGCAACGGTGTGGGCATTGAAAAATTACTGCCCGTTCATCCAGGGGGAACACATGATAGTGGAGACTCCACACCAGCCTTTGCAATACTTCCAAAGTCACAGAATCCGGGCTGGAAATTTGAGTAATACCAGAATTACTTCCTGGATTCTGTCAATGCAAGGCTTTTCTGTGGAGGTCAGATATGGCCAAAACAAGAAGAGTCCCCTCATGCAAGGTCTGGCTGACTTGCATGATTGTGCCAGAGAAAACGGTCTTGAGGATGAAAGTCTTAAAACCCAGGACAACATGGAGGCGTACCTGAATTCCCCACACAAAGTCTATGAAGAAAACAAGAGTGAGGGAATGCCCACAGTTTATGTGGACGGGTGCTCCTACCATGTTGACAATGACGGGGAAAAAGAAAACTGGTGGCCGGCATTGGTGGAAATGCCTGGGTGAATGATGCCCTGCAACCCTCTGTTGGGTACAAAATCGGTCCCTGTAGAAGTCAGGTGGCAGAGTTGATGGCAGTACATCAGGCCATCCTCACTGCCGTCCAACACCAACTCCACAAACTGGTCATACTCACTGATTCAGATTATGTCCGGAACGGGTTAGTGGAGCACCTGGTTAATTGGAAAACCAGAGGCATGCTGTGTGCTAATAACAAACCTCTCAAACATGGCAAGCTAATCCAAAATATTGATGATCTGGTCACCTCTAATGGGATGACCATCTATTGGAAGAAGATCAAGGGTCATCCCAGGACAGAGGGGCTCGACAAAACTGGAAACAACCTGGCTGATCAGCTGGCCAAAACCGGCGCCATCCAGGGGGATCTCCTCGAGATCGAGTCCCTGTTGGGGGAAATCCAGGTCACTGCTATCACTAGGTCCCAGACAAATGCCCACAATGAACTCTCAACTGCCCAGTTGTAAAGAGACCCCAGATTCTGATTTAATCATGGCACAAAAAGAGGATCCAATTATTGGTAAATGTTATCAACACATTTAGGGCCCCAAGACCTTTCCCCTGATGGATATCGATTACATTGGGAAAAGGGACTTCAGGGTGTTGATGAAATGTCAAAAAATGTTCCAAATCCAAGACGGTTTGTTGGTAAAGAGAGCCATATCTGGCTGTGACCATTGGGTGGTCCCTTCCTCATTCTGAAGCCTGATGCTTAGTCCCACCCATGACGCGGCCACAGCTGGTCATCAGGGGTTTCACACTACTTAAGAAATCTTGCGGGAGGTTGCATACTGGCCACACATGGGGCAGGACCTCAACCAATACTTGAAGGGGTGTCTTGTGTGTGTACAATTTCAGCAAATGTCACTCACACACCAAGCTCCCCTCCAGAAGAGGGGGATGACACTGCCTTGGTCAGATTTACAACTAGATTTCATCGGGCCTGTGATTCGCTCCTCTAAGGGGAACAAGTACATGTTAACCGTAACATGTTTGTTTACCAAATGGGTGGAATGTCTCCCGGCCCCAAATTGCAAAGCAGAAACAGCAGCTGCCCTGATGATCAACCCATATCGTTTCACGTTTTAGTCTACCCCAAAGGATTGAGTCAGACCAGGGTAGTCACTTCACCAGCATAGTGATGACAATGATGTGGGAGATACTTGGGGTAAAAAGGAAACTTCACATTGTAAACCGCTGTACTCTAGTTGTGGAGTTGAGAGGTACAATAAAACCACTGTGATCATTCTAAAAAAGTTTGAGGCAGACTCTGGGCCAAGTTGGGACATCCGATTACCGCTTGTCCTGATGGCCATCAGATCTACACCTTCTGCAACCAAGATATCTCCGTTTGAGCTGATGACTGGATGAAGGATGGTGCTACCTCAGCATCTGCTCTATAGAACACAAGAGCAGACACTGATAAACGCCTCCACAACACATGAGTATGTTGAGAATCTAAGGAAACACATTCAACATGCTTTTGTGTATGCTCAGCGGAATCTGGAAAAATCTGCAGCGTGTATAAGACTCAATATGATTTAAAAACAATCAAAAAGGAATACCAAGTAGAAGACAGGGTCTACTTGTACAATTTCCAAAGGAACCAGACCAAAGAGCTTACATTTTTGCCAAGCTGGTGCGGTCCTTTTGAAATTGCAGATAAAATTTCACCTGTCGCCTGTGGAATCCGAATCCCCAAAGAAGAACTGACAGAGGAGAAATGGCTAACGAGTTGTCACCCTAGGTACACCTTGCAGCAAATTGAGGATCCAAGGGAAAATCAAATAGAGGAGACATCTAACGCATAAGAACAAGAAAAAGATGAACCAGAAGGGAACTGTTTAGATTTATAGGTATAATTATGTAACAGGGATTATTTTTCTTCATTGTCAATTGTCATTATTGAGTGCATGCATGTCCCACTGCTGTCAACCCTATTGGAAGGCAGTTAGTGGGAAAATTAAGTAACCATATCTTATTTATTTAATAGACTCGTACTGGTTCCGTGCATTCATCAACAAGGAGGACCTCCCTGAGGACCGGGAAAGGAAAGAACAAAGGAAAAGCTGGGGTGTCGCTCCACACCGCAAAGAAAGATCCAAGAGAAAACTGTGGGTGTTGTTCTACGCTCCAACGAGAGACAGCAAGAGGATCGTGGTGAACCGCTCCCTGATGATGGAAGGACTCATACCGGATAAACCCTGTTTTGCCTGCCTGATGAATCCCACGTTGCCCAACTTTCCCTCGACTCAGAATCTGATAAGAGTCGGGGGGAATTTGTGGGATACATTTACCCACTCAACAGTACTTCCCCACATCACCAAGCTGCGCATCTGCAGTCACCAGCAAAATGGCTGTGCTAGCTCCTGTGTGCACCATGGCCTCAAAACTGTGTTTTGCAGCAACAAAAAGGTGGCTGCACCATCTTGCCAAGCACATGTTGGGCAGTTTGGAACAAGGGGGCATACTGAAGAAGCCTGCCACTGTGTTCTTCCATATACAAAAGAAATAGAGTGAAAAAGCAGCACTGCTTTGCTGCCAGCCCAAAGTTCCATGGAAAAAGGGAGTTGTTCACATTTAAAAATGATGCCGCTCTGATGCTCTTTTTCCTCTGATTCCTTATCACAATATTATATTAATAAGACCCTGCCATGCTTATCCACATTCACATTGTGCTTCGGCAAAACCAAGCATGATCACTGAATGACAGGCTCTGTCAAGCCAAATCTGAAAAAGGCCCAAAGAAACTTAATTTTCCACCACACGGGAAAAGCTTCACTTTACAAAGTGTCAAGGATCAGTAATTCAAAGAAACTCCAGCTCTGGGATATGTCACTCTCAGTGCATCTGTGGTTCAAGCAAAACTGCTGCCTACCAGAAAGCAACTAGGGCTGCAAAACAATATTGGCAAGGCAGATGGAAAAAAATGAATTTTAAAGATAAATCCCATCAACATTTGCTCCACGTTTGTCAAAATGGGTTTTGCAAACTAAAGAAAAAAAGGCCTGTTTTAAAAAGTATAATGTTGAATAAAATTTCTCCTTGTCTAGCAATGTCAAAGGGGATTGTGCTGTGAAGATACATGTATGAAATGGTTCTATTCAGCAGTTGTTCTTCCAATTCAGAATCAAAAATAAATAAAATTAAATCAAATTGCCGTGGCTGCATGGGGCGATGTCAGCCCAGAAACAGGTTTCTGATGAGAGGATACCAGAAACAAAAGGTAACCACCATAAACTTCCAGGACACCCAAGTGATAATTGCTAGGTTGGACAGACTGCTGTCTGTGCTCCAGTCTCGTACAATAGAATTCTAGGACACTAAAGTGCGAAGTGAAAATTCACACCTCCTCATGATTTCCACCAGAAGCTTCAAAGAACATTTCTGTGATAACCTTGGACTGAGGGGTAGTTTGGGAAGCTATGCCGAAATATGGGGAACAATACAGCCCATGTGTTTCCAGACACTATTTTATAAATAAACTTTGAAGACTTTTATCTCTGCAGCAGGACTTTGCAAAAATGTGAACACATCACTGTTTAAATGTGATTTTGTGGTTTATTATTTAAGACATTGTAGCATTCACTGACCCCTTGGGAATAGAAATGACAGAGAATTGGGTATTATAAGGAGAGTATCCATGATGCCATTGCAAGTTTTAATACTTACATGCCTAATGATAATCCACACCCATGTGTAAAGTTATAGAATTTTAAGTTTTATAATTCTCACTGAAAAGCACAAAAAAACTGGTAGAAGGGCGAAACAAGGTCCCACAACCGTGAGGATTGGACTGCTATGCTCTACATACAATATATAATCTGGCCATGTGATTTGTTACCGTGCCACAACTGTACAAATGTGTAAATTCTGTTATGATTTGTGGCAAAAAGGACCGTGGGAAGGCTTTGTACATCATAAAGTACAACCCCTAAACTGAGTCACATCCTAGAGGAGGCAGCCAACATTGATTGTCCAATCCATTTGTTTAGAGATGTGCTTAGCTAAGCCTGCCCCACCATGTAGTCTATGATGTCACTATGCATTATAAATTAGAACCCCTAGCAGAACTCTAGACAGACCCTCTCCTGCGCCGGTGTCCCTGATCTGCTCCATTCATCTTGCTAATTCCAGATGTTCACTACAAGGCCAAAGCATAGCCGATTCCTACTCCAGCAAGGCCATTGATCCAGAAAAACCCACTAATCTGCCATTAACAAAAAGGGGAAAGCGGTGGTACCTTTTGCATCCTGAAATCAGACCGGCTTGCGACCCACTAACTGCATGCCTGCTGCAATCCTGCCATCCAGATGACTTTTAGTATCCATTGACCAGAATTGCCCAGCTGTCCTTGCCATTCGGTGACCAGAACTGCCCAGCTGTTTGCTATAAGGCGCGCCTGCCGTGTGGTGACCAGACCCCGTTGACAGTCCAAAATCCCAGATTCAAAAGTGGACTGTGAGTATCCCGCATCCCATAACCCATAGTCTACCCCATCTTGACACTTCTGTCTGTATTACACTCTCTAATCAATCCTATCTATACCCTGGTAACTTGTTAAAACTGTTAGAATTATCTGTGCACCCTGCTCTTGACTTTCTAAGTGCTAGCGACATCTCTCTTTTCATTTCTGTCTGATGTAAATCCTAAGCCCTTAGTTATATTGTGAGTAATCATACTAATTTCCAGTTAAAGTTGAACGCTGGGGTGATAGGGTTGATCTTGTGAGCGAATCAACCTTGGAGTTTACTGCGTTCCTCTTTAACAATATAGTCTAGATAATTTAGTTTAAGTCAAATTTGCCTTTCTTTCATAACCGATTTTCTCACTTTTAACTTCTCTATTTTCCTTAAACTGAACCTCATTCCACCCTGAAAATCTCATCCAAATCTTCAACTACCACCATCCTTTCACTTTTATATTGTCCATGTGATATACATCTTTTCCCCAGCCCAAAACCCACATTGCAAATCAGAGTATTTCACCCGTTTTTCATAGAAACCGGTTCTGGCATTTTAAATGGGAATTAGGTAAATTGCAAGTTTTCCAACGTGCCATTTGGCTGCAGCATGTTTTAACTTCCACTCATTTTCGAATTGTATGCTTCTTGTTGATCCATTGCCTTTTGATTGCTAGTGTTTGTACATTGTTACCTTAGTGAGAAATCATATTTACTTAAAAGTTTTAACCGCATATTAATTATTTATTTGCCTTTTCCTAGTGTCATTTCATGCTATTGCAGAGGGTTCTGCCTCTTATTTTGTGAGGAAAGGTCGGATTCTGTTTTCTCCCCCTTATTCCTGACTACCTGCTGCTTCTTTCTATCCATTCAGAATTTGATTAATTGTGGGTTGAGGGAATATTTCACGGGGGAAACCTTAAAATGGGTGCTAACTATCCTAATTCAAAAAGTACTCCTATTCATTTGTGCTTTGTATATGTTTTACTAGAAGGTTAATCAGTGTATTGCTTCCATTTTAATTGTTATTATCACCCCATTGGTGCTGCCCCATATTAAATATTGTATGATTTCTTTTGAATTTTAAAAATAAATCAATATTTAATTTTCATCAACCGGCCTGGTTCATGGTCCTTTGTGACCCGGGGTATTTGAAAAAGGGGGTGTGATTCGAGTTGTGTAGAATTCGCTTAAAATAAAGAAAAAGGCATCTCGGTTGTGCACTATATACTAGGCTGAGACCAAGGTGTGAGTCGCCCGATTGAAATCCTTAACACTCTGTCACCTCTTATTAGTAGCCCCATGAATTCCACAGCCTTTAGCTTGGTCACAGGTTAATAATAGCAATAAAACTCTTGGTGGGGATAGGCTTTACCGGCCAGTACCAGTTGGTGGTGCCTGCGTTAATGTCTTTTCGCTGCTTAGGCATGTATCTTGGGCCTTGGACTATTACCAGTGGGTAAAGCAATCCACTCTTTTTTAGAAACTCATTAAGCAAAGCCTAAGCTCTAGATGGCTCATTTGTTTGTTTGTTTGTTTGTTTGTTTATTTTATTTGTATGGCGCTCCAAACCCAGAGGTAGAAGGGCGCCTAAGAATTTGGTTACAGCATTGAGAAGTATCTTTGTGTTGCATACTTCGTACAAGTTTATAATATATACATATATATACAGTGGTCAATAAACAGAACATATGCAGTACGTACAATATACAATTTTCAGAATAAATGCAGTGTCTAAGCCAGTTACCGCATGGGTCTAGAGTTAGTGGTGTTATTCTTTGTTTAGCAGCCAGCTGATGACCTGCTTCCTAAAGATCTGGAAGGATTCGACAGTTTTGATGTTCAGCAGTAGGGAGTTCCAGAGTTGGGGGGCAAGCACTGTGAAGCTTACCCCTCCAGCTCTTTGTAGGTGGAACCTGGGCACTAATAGGCAAAGAGTGTTGGAGGATCTGGTGAATCTGCTGGCAGGTTTCAGGGTGAGTTTATTAGCTAGATAAGGTGGTGCTAGGTGATTGAGGGCTTTGTACGTGAGGCAGATGGTTTTTAGATCAATTTTTTGGCGTATGGATAGCCATTTGCAGGCTTTCCTAGTAGCAGAGATATGCTCCTGTCTGGGAATGTTGAGGGCTGCGCGCAAGGCATTATATTGTATTACCTGCAATTTGTTGAGTACGGATTGATTAGCACCTAGGTACAGGCTGTTGCAGTAATCCAGTTTGGATTGTATTAGGGCCCTGGCAAGGGTGAGGCAGCTGTTGGGTGATAGGAAGGGTCTGCTGGCCCTAATGAGCTTGCCGGTATAGGCAGCGGCTGAGGCGGTCATATTGGTGTGTTTGCTAAGGTTGGTGTTGGCATCTAAATAGAAACCAAGGCTTTTTACGCTTTTGGCTATGGGAATGGAATGACCATCGATGGTGATGTTATTATAGCTAGGGTCAAGTTTAGTTAGAGTGTTGGGGGAGCCGACGATTAGGAGCTCTGTCTTCTCATCATTCAGGCAGAGACCATGGGAGGCCATCCATGCCTGAATGATGGAGAATATTTTGTTGATCCGGACGGAGTCTTCTTGGTAATTACCAGAGATAGTGAGGAGTATCTGGGTGTCATCTGCGTAGTTTGTGTAGGTGACACCCAGATGGTCCAGTTGGTCAAATAGAGGCTTTGTAAATATGTTGTACAAAGTGGGCGATACACAGGAACCTTGTGGGACCCCGCATGTGATGGGGATGGGGTCTGCTGCAGCTGTAGTAGAAAAGACTTGTATGGTTCTGTTTGCCAGGAAGGATTGTATCCATGTGATGGCAGGGGAGGAGAAGTGGGCTGCGGTGGCAAGGTGATTACAGAGGACTTCATGGCTGACCAGGTCAAAGGCCGCTGAGAGGTCTAGGAGGAATAGGATTGCGGCATTGCCTTTGTCTTTAATTACATCAATCTGGTTTTTGAGAGGGCAGTTTCAGTTCTGTGTTGAGGTCTGAAGCCAGTCTGAAGCCAGATTGACGTATTCCTAGCAGTTGGTTGGATTCTACGTATTCCTGAATTTGGATGTAGGCGACTCTGTCCAGGATTTTCAGTAGGGAGGGGACTGTGGTGATGGGCCTGTAGTTTGTGGGTGTGGCCGGGTCGAGGGATTGTTTTTTCAGGAGAGGGAGAACCCATGAATGTTTTAAGTTGCTGGGGATAGAGCTATTGGTGAAGGATAGGTTGATGAGTTTGGTGATGAAGGGGGAGAGCTCTCTGGCTGCATCTTTTATTATCTGAGCCGGGCAGCTGTCTCCTTTACAGTTAGAGGGTTTCAGGGAGGTGATGATTTTTTGAACTTCCGGGATGGTGACTTTTTTGAATGAAAAGCCTGCGCTAGTGTTGTTAGGTGTGGGTAGGCTAAGGTTGGTGACATTATTGTTGAAGAGTTGTTGCCTTTTGTCTTCGATTTTAGTTTGGAGTCCTAAAATGTTATTGTTGAGGGCATTCTGGATGTTGGTGCACCAGGATTTGTCTTTCAGGCAGGTTTCCGGAGGTGAAATAGGGTTTTCTAGTTCCTTCAGAATTTTGAATAATTCTTTAGTGGAGGATCCTGCCTGAGTGATCCTGATGTTGTATGTATATTTTTTGGTCCGGATTATCTCGCTTTTGTAAAGTGAGGATAAGTTAGTGAGGTTGGATTTGTTTTCCGAAGTGGGGTTAGTTTTCCAGGTGTGGTGAGCCTTAGCTTTCTCTTTCCTGAGTAGTTTGAGCTCAGGGGTGTACCACGAGTTCAGATGAGCTTTGGGTTTAACTTTGCGTATTTTCAAGGGGGCAACGGTGTCCATTGCTCTGGCCATGGAATCATTGAAGGTGTCGATCAGCAGGTTTAAATCAGCGTTAGCTGGGAGAGCATTGAGGGTAGGTAAGACCAGTGGTAGTAGGGCTTCAGCAGTGATGTTGCGTTTATTCCTGGTGGGGCATGCTGGTGCCATGGGGTGCTTATTGGGCAGTACCTGATTGGTGTTAACCTCAAGGGGGATCATGTGGTGATCGGTCCATGCTAGAGGTTGGGGTCTTTGCAGGTTGTGTTGCAATTGTGGGTTGCTACCCAATCAAGGGTTCTGCCTTTTTGGTGGGTGGGGAGTACAATGAGTTGAGTAGACCATGATCGGTTAGGACATTGGCTAGGGATGCAGCATGTGCATCGTTTGGGTCTTGGTAGCCGAGGTTGAAGTCTCCGAGGATCATGATTTGTGCTGTTGGTTTGGAAATTTCGGTGATGAGGGATGTGATGTCTTCTTCGAAGGTCCCATATCATGTCTTTGCAAGTGAACAGCAATGGTTGTGAACAACCTTAAGTGGGGATCAATTGAACAATGGAGTAGGAAATTCAAGGAGGAAAAGAACGGCAAAAACATAGGTACGAAATCAACAAATACAACTTGTGATCTAAATAGGGAGGTCAATACAAGATTATCTGCTGGTGGTATTTCACTGTTGTGAACCAGATTTAATGTATCCAGATATCATAGAACCGTGTGTGCAAGCAGAATGTCAAATGTGTAGGCTGTCATTTGCAAAATGCAGGCAAAAGACACTCAGCTAGTAAAAAGCTGTAAGATATTGTACATGCTGAACCACTGTACCTCATGCTGTGGAGTCAAAACAAAGCAGAAATGTGTACTGCTTTGTGTGACAAGGCAAGTAGTCTGGCCTTGTCAAGAGCGATGTGTAACCCTCTCAGCCGGGGGTATGAGTTCTACCAGGGAGAAATCCAGAGACAGTCTTTCCCAGTAAGATGATGGCAGTTGAAAGGGCCCAGGTCCTGTCCCCGCTTGTGCCATTATGTTCTTGTGAAGTACATACTTGTCTCACACCATGTCTTGCCAATACAATGCTTGCCAGGGACTTTCTATCACTCATGGGAACAATGTTCTGGGCCGAGGAAATGGAAAGAACCAGCAGAGAGAGAGAGCAGTGACACAGCACCACCCGCTATCCACACGAGGCAACCAGAGATCGATACCCAGCCAAATACACATAGCCCTCTGTCGGCTCACACAGTCCATCATCCCGCAGCCAATGTTGACAGTAACAAGAAGGAGTGAGGGGCCACAGGAGAAGAACTGCAAATACCTGTCAGCAAGAAAGCCTGTGCTCCGCTCCAAGGCAGCAACTGCAAACAGCCGTGGGTTGCAGACAACACCCTAGACCACCAAGGACTGGATAAGGGACTACAAACCCCCAAGAAGGCTCTACTTACCTTAGGGGGATATGGACTAAGATGCCCCTAACATGAACATGGTCAATACACTATCTGGGTGGCCATTGCTATTCCACATCGGGCCCACGTGGGGAAAGTGGGCGGGGCCGATCTCACTATTTAACATCTTTGCACTAACTAACCTCTCCTGGGTGAGGAAGCTAGGGCCAGACTGGCCAGGGAAAATTGACTAATGGAAACAGGACAGGGAGCATAAAAATAATGACAGGAAACAGGAAGTTGTTTGTTGTGTGGGTCAGGTCAGAGGAGAAAGTGGCAGTCCAAGAGATTAGTAGAAGGAAGAAAGGAGCAGCAGAATGTGGAGTCGATTTCTTGAGAAGGGGCGGTATTGGTTGCTGAGTGGAAGTGCTACTGGGTTGTGAGTGCGTGACAATGCAGAGGGTGTGGTTAGGTGAAATTGTGCAAGGAGTGAATGTGAAGTGTTTTAGACTGAAAGAAAGGCTGTCTGATTAGGAGGTGGGTGGGCTTGTAATAGTTGACAGAGGGATGGTATAGTAGTGCATAGGGGAGGAGCAGAGTAGAGGAGGGTGCAGTAGTGTGTAGGAGGGAGGAGGGTGTAGCAGTGAGTGTGGAGGAGGAAGGAGTAGTGGAGTGAAGTATTGGGTAGTAGAGTCGAGGAGGGAGTAGTAACATATAGGAGGCAGGAGTAACATCAAAGGGTGGAGTGCCTCGAAGGAGCAAGACACTTGGAAGGACAGAGCAGAAGAGAGACGAGAGTCGAGACGGGTGGAAGTGGAAGAGGAGACTTGTTAGACCAAAGGAGAGGAAGAGGAGAACATGAGTCTGGTAGAAGGAAGACCACACATAGCAGGGTGTGCGCAAGGCACTATTCCATACCTCTTTAAAACACTAACAACTGAATAGAGTAGGACAGGTTTAGGAAGTCCCGGAGGGAGCTTAGTCAGAGAAGGCATCCCACCTTTAGGTGCTCATATCGATTACAAGATTGATCATAGACAGTAGAGGTTAATCTAGACTGACTACTAATGTGGTGTGAGGGACACATGGTTTAGGGAGGAGGTGTGTTATCACAGGAGAGAGAAAGAGGGACATCATAGGTCCCATTAAGAAACAAATACAAACCCTTCAACCTCTGAGCTTGGGTGTGTTTACTGTGCAATCCAAGGCATATGCTGGAATAATTAATTAATTAATAAATGAAATAATTAATATGCTAAGGGCATGAATGTCTGCATCCCCAGAACTCTATAGAGAATACAAATAGATCCACCTTCGCGAGCAAAAGAAGGGTTAAAGCTATGTCCACAGAATAGTAACAAAACATCTACTTAAAGCACAGAAAATGGTCATGGTCACCTCCAGCTGGATTAATGTAGATGCATTCCTATCTACCATGGTATAAGGAAGTGTTGAAGAATCAAAACATGGAAAACGCACGATCACTGATAAAGAACAGCACACCCTTGAGCTTGACAATCATTGCTGGACTTTATTGCCAAAGAGAACAGGGAAGTGCCCTCTTCCCCAAGACCCGCATTCAAAACAATGTAGTTGCACAAGAAAGTCACAATTCCACTGAGACCAATGAAAAAGTAAAATTTAGATGATTTTAATCCAACTTTGACGAGAATATTTCAAAAATCTTCCTACATTTGAACCTAAAAATCTCCTTTAAGATCAATTTTATCTTACAGGGCAGCGCTATTTTTATTTTATACATAGCCTTATTAGGTCAAGTTATTAAGAATGGAACAAACAACCACATACACACTGCACCCTCAGCGGAAATGTCAAAGAATGTCATCATCTTCAAGAATGTAGCATTAGGGCATTTTAACAATTATTTTTTTATTTATTACATTTGTAAAGTGCAGAAAAACCCAAAGGCATCAAGGCGCTGACAACATATAGGTATGATTACAGTTACGTACAAGTCAGGTATGAACATGAAGTTCCAGGTCAGGGTGGTCAGTAAGTTAAACATAAATGTTTTGATTTTTTTTCTGAAGATGGTCAAAGAGTTCTCCATTCTGAGATGAAGTGGGAGGGAGTTCCAGAGGATGGTGGTTTGGACAGGGAAACTGGAGCCTCGAGCTCTGGTTCTTCTGAACTTGGGTGTGTGCTGGAAGTTGGCATAGGCAGTTCGGGGGGTCTGGAGGAAGTCGATTTGATGATACGCTCTGAGAGGTATTAGGGGGCAGTGTTACTGATGCAGTGATGGGTCAAGGTGAGAATTCTGAAGGAGATACGGTTCTTCACTTACAGCAAGTGTTCATCCCTCCTGGCATTTGCATGTGAGATGTGGTCTGATATTTTTAGACACAGGGCAGCACGAAGGGCGTTGTTTTGGACAGTTACCTCTGGAGTGACCGGCGAGGAGAGAGTTGCATTAGTCCAGCCTGGAGCATATGGTGGCTCATGCAATGTTGAGGCAGCTGTCGGTGGAGCAGTAAGGGCGGCAGCTGGTGATGAGTTTGGCAGTGACCATTCACCAGCAGTCTGTTTGCCATTCACCAGCAATTTTATGGTGGGTTTTAAAAAGTAAGAAACAACCTTTGTACCTGAAATGTGATAGTAAAATAGGCCATTTCAGCAAAAAGGCCACACACACGAACAGTCTCATCTAGTAGCAATCACTGAAAATTCTCTGCATATTAGAGCTACACAGGAATGCATTATAGGTATGCAAATTAGCTGAAAAGTTTGCTTTTTGATAAATATAAGGAAATTGTCTTTGTCTTACAGAGCAGTGCTATTTTAGAAATAACTGGTTGCGAACTTACACCATTTTGACGATCCCCACTGAGGGTACATTTTGTCACAGATGTCGCTTTCACCCCACAAGTTAAAAACATAAATGAAAAACACATGTTCAACTTTTTTCTGTGCAGAAATCATACAATACCTAGCAATGGCACAAAGGATTGTGCGGACCATTTCCCTGGTCCTAGTGAACTTCGATTACTGCAATTGTCTCTATATAGGCCTCAACATGTCATCAATATTCCAATTTTCACACCTCCAATAAAAAAATCCCTTTTAAAGCACTGTACATCAGACAACAGATCCTCCCTTCCACAGGTACTATATACCTTACGTCCTATTTAAAGGTCTACCAACCTGGACGAAGCCACAGATCTATGGGGGAGCACAAACTCCTTCCTGTCAAATAAAAATGTATTTGTTGTGGTGGAAAATACTTTGTGGTCGCTGCATCCAAATACCGGCCCAAACATCATAAAGACCTAAATACTGGAGAGAAACATGGCCATCGAAAAAAAAAAAATTGGTTTAAAAAGCCTTCCCAAACTGTGATAGACATGGACCTACCACCACAAATAACCCTAGAACAGGACACACTTATAAAGGGAGGCTCCAGGACGAAACTTACTAATTCATTCCCCACCACCCGTCAAACTGTGCTTTGGTGGCAGTTGCATTAGCCAAATTAAGACCCCCAGCACTTAACATACGTACAATTGGTGCATGGGAAAGCACTCTATATGTGCTGTGAATGTTAACTGCATGCCTGGAGCTCATTTTGTGTGTGCTTCAAACGGACTGTTCTGCAAAAGCGCCTACAAAATAACAATAAATAAAGGATATGGCTCCCACTCAAAGCCTTTGAGACAAGGTATCCACTGAGAAAACCCTACGTGATGTATCCCGAAAGGATGATGGTCTGCTAGGAGAGATGCTTGAGGCAGTGTGAAAACATGGAAAGAAGAAGCTGGTGATGTCACGAGAAATTAGTGTGATGCACTAAGAAGGATGACCTGACAAGGGAATGCATAATCGATATAGAATCTGATGGCGAAGTAAAGAATTGAGAAGACATTCATGTGTGGAATGAAGATTGCACGTGTGAAGATGCGCTGCAGAAAGTGCATGTCGTTTTATAATTGTACAGATGCCGTAAGCAAGTAGACTAAGTAATCATAAGGCTGCCTATCCGTAGTGAATAGACTGCAGGCGGTGCCACCAATGTATATATGTATATTGAATCTGGGCATTCGATGCTATAATTTTAGTGAGCTCAACCAATGGAGAAAGAAGGATTGACGGCTGTGTGTGTGTGTCGCAGCAAAGAATAAGGCAAGTCTCAAAAATTGACTCAAGAAAAACTGCTTGGCTTGGTGTCAAAGGCTAAGAGCAGCCAAAACTGGTTATCAGTCCTAGAAGAACAAGTAAGCGTGAGAAGCCGAGGCATCCCTTGTTAAGTTGCAAAGAGAGAACATCGTGGGAGCCAAGTTCTTCATTAAAGACAAGTAACTGCTATGAAATGGGACGCTTCACGGTCTCTGATCACGTGAGTCCAAGATGAGAATAGACGTGGGCATGCAAGCCTGAACCTTGATAAGAATGTGCTCATACTCAGACGAGAAGCTACTACAAGGCCAAGTTCAAAGACAATCTGAATGGAAGACGGCATGAGTGATAAGAGATGATGGGCTAATTGGGTGGGGAGGTACAGTCAAGTCCACCCAGCAGCACCTGGGGTACCAGCTTACGTGCTGCTAGAGAATCAAATGTTCCAGAAGGGTACAAGCATGCCAACCAATTGTAGAAGGCCATATAACAAAGGGCATTATAGTTTAAGAGCCAATGAGATATTGTGTTTCTAATCACAGTTGAGGATGACTTGCAATAAGGGGGTGCATAAATTGCCCACCTGACTATAGAGACCCAATCACAATCCTATCCCATATAGAAAGTATGCTTAGATGTTGCCCTTGAACCCACCACAATCCCCCGTAGGTTTTGTAGTTTGCCACATAGTATGACGTCACGTACGATGAGTGTTTGCTATAAAAGTGTAATTCTTTATGAAATGTGTTGAGATCGCGCTGTGCGACGTCCGTTGATCTCCGTTGTACTCCCTGTTTTACATAATTGATATTAAAACAGAGCATTTTGTCAACTTCCTGAGTCGGTCTTCTTGTTTGGTGGGAGAGTTATTCTCCATCCCATCCATTGTACGATGTGTTACCTTACTTAAAAGGACCATAAGGGTTCAGTACCATTAATTAAATGTGTAAAAGTCACGTGTAGGACTTTCACACATTCAAAGAATGGTGCACCTCATTTTCATTCATTTGTAGGGCGGAGTGGAGGGGCGGATCATAAGTCATGTTCCACTCCACGATACAAATGCTCCTCACATTTGTGCCAGCATGTGTTTTCATGCTGGCGCAAATGCTGTGCATGCTTAAGATGCCTGAATTTTACACAACAAAAAGCAGGCGAGCTCCGTAGGAATACAATGAAAACACTGCCTGTCATGCATACATGGCAGCGGGTGTATACTCAGATTTTCTCAGTGGAGTGCAAAAAGGTGGCGTGCAAGCATCTACGCCACCTTTTTGCTCTTGACATTTGCCGTCCGCCACGCAAATGTTAAAAATTGCGCAGAGGAAAACCCCCTATGCAAAAGTGTAATCGTAGGAGGTGCCCCAATTTGTGGAAAACTGCAAAATGAACCCCAGTGTATATTTACACGGTTTTGGAGTCGCAGCCTGTTTCAACTTTTTTATTAGTGCACACAATTATGAAACCAAAATGCAAGTAAACTGGCAAAATGCACATCACACATTTTCAGAGAAGTCTACAAGATCCAGCAACTGAATATCCCATTCAAATCAGAAGCGGATTTGGTTTAGTGATATTGGTTCAAGTCTACCCCCATCACAAACCATTACACCTATAAAATCAGAAGCAAGCCTAGTCTTCATGATTTTCCCCAAATGTCCAAGACACCAGTGGCCAACGCCTATAAAGACTACCAAGACCTTGCCTCCAATAATTGTAGAATTACTTTAAAAGAACCATCTTAAAAGCCTTTCTGAAAATGTTTTAATTATTTCCCAGGCAACTCATCTGCAAAACCTTTGGCAGAAGAAAGTCGCGGGCATAAATCCTGGAAGTGGGAGGTTTGTAGTCATTGCTGTTCTTAAAATTATTTAATTACGTCTCCATAGAAAACATATGGCTGTAAAAATATTTTGCAACATCAGTACCAATTACATTGCTGTTGCTTAATTTAAGCCTTAACTGGGGAAATAGTGCATTCACTAGATTATGACTGAAGGCAAACAGACTAACAAAATAAATGTGCTTAATAAAATTGTCCTAGCCTTTTAAAATACATACTAAATCTGAATAACTTGATACTGCAATTAAAGTTAAACATCCATAACATGTATATTATAGCTCAGACCTACAGTATAAAAATGAACATTATGTGTAAGTCTCCTGGTTTCCTCTTTGCACGTTGTAAGCAGAAACATTTTCTGTCTGTAGTTATGTGTAATAAAATGGAAACAATAGAAAATGACTAATCTTGGACTCGGGGAACAGATCAGCTGTTGCTGGCCATGCCATGCATGGAGAGTGCCCAATGAAATAGAACTCAAGGGAGTACTCTTTCCACCCAATTACAGGGACAGGATGGAGCAGCATGGGCCAGCCATGTCACTAGAGGCTTCGCTGAGAGTGGGGAGGCTGAGGGGGCTATAGCCCCGGGTCGTTTGGTTGTAGCGCCAGATAGAAGCTCAGGGGCTCCAACCAAAAAGCTAGCTGGCCCGATTCCCGAGAATCCTGACATTAGCATAGCCCTAGATCCTTTCCAGACCTAGCAACACCCCAGCCTGCCACTCACCGGCTGAGCTCACTGCCATGCGTGGACTCATTGACAATAATTTGGGAACTTTAGCCTGTGCTTCTGCTGCGGTAGTGTTGCCTGTGGTTTTAGATGTGGTTTTAGATGTTGGTGCACACCGAGGCGGGGGGTGGGCTGTGCTTCATGGTTCTTGGTTATGAAGTACTAGCAGCAGCCACAGCTGGCCTCAACTGCCACAGTAAACTACAACCAGGACGTATTGCCAATATGATGATGACTAGAAATCTGTGGAGAAAATGAAAACGGGTAAGAAAGAGAGTGGGAGAGGATTTCAGAAAAAAGGAAGAAAAAGGGAGATTTTTTTTTTTTAACATGTGGTACAATTCAAATTCATAAACATTTCACAATTCTTTCTCATACAAAAATTATCAAACCAACAATTGTAAAATCCAGTAGATCAATGTATTGCCAATTAACAATAGCATTATAATAAAATAATTAAAAAACATATCATCATAAAACGATAGGGATAATCCCTTCAGTGATCAGATTTGAATTGATATTGTCAAGTTTTTCACTTTTTGTGTGTCCTATTGTGTCACAAATGACTGACCCTTTTTTTCTATATTTAACAAAAGATTTATCAATGCAAATATCAAAGAAACGTGTTTGCCTGCTAGGTAACGCAGCCAGAATTCTTCTGTTTTCATAGCCAAAAAATGGTCTACAAGCTTCCACAAATATTCTTTCTGTGCAATATCCATTTCAACAAACCGTGTCAACAAATACCTTGTTGTTTCTGGCACGTTAGGTATCTTACATTGCCGGCATTATCTCTTATGGATTGGTGTACCAAGTCTAGGCCAAAGTTCTGTCAGTGAAGGTTGCCGGAGACAGGGGTCTGAGAAGTGTGTGTGTGCGAGGAGTGAGCGTAGCAGGAGGAGGTGGCAGTAGTTGTAGCGGGAGGAAGTGGTGTTAACAGTGGGAGTAGTGGAGTAGTGTTGGGAGCGGGAGGTGGCAGTATTATACGCTGAAAGTAGTAGCAGTAATAGAAAGTGATGCTGAGAGTAGAGAGGTGGAGAGGTAGTAGCGGAGACATGGTAGTAGCAGTAGAGGTGGAGTGGTAGTAGAGCGGCAGTAGTGTGGTAGCTGTAGTAGTAGCAGAGAGGTAGTAGTGGCAAGGAGACAGAGGAGAAGGAAGGATGGAGGAGAAATAATTCAGGAGGGAGTTGTGGTGTGGTAGTAGGAGGTAGTGGTAGCAGTGCATGGAAGGAGTTGAGAAGACAAATCAAAGGGGTAGAGGTGGGAAGGCAGAGTGTAACAATGGAGGGATAGTAGAGTCGTGTGGAAAGGTACATCTTGGGTCCCAGTGTAGGAGAGAGTCAGGGAGACACTGCATGAGTGACGAGTGGGTGGAACTGTGTGGAAGGAGCCATCATCCCTAACTCCCTTAGAACACTGAGCTGGAATAGGTCAGGGAAGGTTAGAAGGTCCCTAGGGAGTTTGGCAGCCACAGTCTTAGGGAAAACACCAACAGCTTTAGTCACTAGATCATACAGAGAGGCATCACCTGGCGGTAGTACCTACCCTTGTTAAGGACCCCTGGGCTTGGGAGGGGGTGAACCAGTGGAAGTAGCCTTAGATGGACGGCCCTAGCGCCCAACTTCCCCAAGAACCCAATTGGCCCTAAAATCGACCCGACAATCTCGCAGTCAAACTATGTGTGATATTCAATCAACACCTTTGTAACTTTATTTGAGCATCTGCAGTGGGTATTTATGACAGGCCCCGCCACAATATATACAACCTTTTGAAAAGGCACACATTTATGATGGTAGTAACCTTTATATGAACAACATTTTTATCTGCAGAAGATGTATAGATTATTTATTTCTGCTATTGAAAGGTGAGATTGCATCTGCTCAGTCTTTTGTAACATGGATCAAACAGATGGGTATACATTTGAAATTCTCGGCTACCATGAATTACAAAGAGCTTAATTTCTTAGATGTGATTATATACTCGATGTGAGACAAGACGCTGATGAAACCTTTCAACACACAAACAGATAACAATGCTCTGTTACGGTATGAGTCATTCCATCCTAGATCCCTTAGAGACAATCGGCCCTATTAACAGTTCTTGAGGTTTTTCCATAAAAGCACTGATAGAGTGGATTTTGAAAGAGAAGATGGGAGGTTTAGATTCTAAACGCTGAGAGAAACGGTATACTCACAAGTTCATCAGAAGGGCAATTAAGAGAGCCATACATAATCAGAGATGCCATTTTAGAGAAAGGAAAGAGTGAGGCCAGGCAGGACACCTACGTTTTTATCAATACATACACCAGCGATGGAACATTTTGAACACTAAAACTAACAGGTTAGAACCTCCACTGTTCCCGTTTAGAAGTACTCCTAATTCTTCAATAGTTCCTAATAACGTAACAGCAATGTGGGTCATTCCTACAGTAATAGGTCACTATCCATGTGGAAATTGTGTGATATGAACGTACAATAAGACCAGACATCATGTAGGCATTGGCTTGCCCAGACCATGGAAAGAGGTCGTGTTTACTAAATACAATACTCAATTGGTATTTTGTGTCCTTGCAATAAGGTATACATTGGCCAGACTAAGAGGAAGGTCAAAGCTCGCATCATAGAACACTGTAGTTGTATAAGGAATAACGTGATCACAGCCCCACTTCTAGAACACTTCATGGAGAATTAACATACCAATGAAGACTTAAGGTGGATGGTTTTAAAAGAAATACAACATATTGATGCTGGTGGGGCAGAAAACATTCTAGGAAGAGTGGAGCAAACATGATTTTTATGACTAAGCGTCACGTTATTGGTCTTAACGAATGCATATAATGGGAGTTATGGAAATGAACACTCATTTTCCGGTCTGGTGAGTTTTGCATTTTGGTTCCGGCTTCCTCATACATTATTTAAGAATTGTTTGAGAATTGCATTAGAGTAAGGCACCCACACGATGCATTTTTGTGGCACATAATCTAGTAAAAAAACATTCCCTTGTGAATAGATGTGTGTCCATTGGAAGACATTGATTAATACATTGGGCCTCATTACGACCCTGGCGGAGTGGGTTTACGCCAGCGTTATTCGCGGCGGACCCGTCCGCCCTACTACGAGTTCCCGTAGCGCCATGGAGCGTTTTCCGCCTGGTTTTTCCGGGCGGAGAAATCCATGGCGCTACGGGACCTTGTTGTTAATTACGCCACCGTATTTTACGGTGGCGTAATTAACGCCTTCCCCACTCCCATTATACCCTATGGGGCAAAAATGGGAATGGGGAAGGGTAAAATGGGGGATGGGGATTTACCGCCCCGCCAAGGTCGGAATGGGGCGGAAAATCCGCCAACCCCCATGGCGCTATCGGCAGCTTTCCGCCGTGCTCCATGGTGCATTTTGCACCGCGATTTCCGCCAGGGTCGTAATGAGGCCCATTGTGTCCCCCATTGATGAGGCCAGGCATTTCTAACCCAGGAAGTGAATTCAACCATATCAACATGTTCCTGCCTACACTTCTGAAGATGTATGTGTGTCAATTGAGGTGCAAAGTCAGGTTATTCTCATGTTGTACCCGTTTTCAGGTGGTTAGCAACAGAATAAAGCTACAAGTGTATAAATGCCACACATCTTTGACCACAATTTATGAAACCAACTCCTTTACATTGCATCACATATTAAATTAATGCAATCATGGTTAGGGGTGTTGAATTAACTTTATAAAACCACACCAACACTAGTAGGGTATATTATCAACACGTGCCTGCGGTCACACACTGTCAAGCAGACAAAATAATTTTTGACATAGGAAATCGTTTTGGTTGCACTCATCTTGCCACACACACTGTGTGTAGTAGACAGGCTACCCGTGCATCCCCACATATGGGGCCAGACCAGGCCAAATATAGGAGGTGAGCCTCACTTGATCAACACGACATTTCTGACAGCTTTAGAAGGTTTTTTAAAAAAAAGTATGCAATGCATTAAGTCATCAGTTTGTATTAGATTCCAAGAAGTGCACATTTTACCAAGGTTACACATATATAGATGTACAACACGGAGCACCACTATGAAATTAACTTGTGTATAGTGGGGCAGATATACTGTGAATCTCTTGAAATAAGACTATCGGGCCGATTAATTGAAATCCGCGCATAGATGCGCAAAGCCTGTGCGCCGAGACCGACTGTACGCGAGCCTGTGCGCAAAAGGAAATGTGTGCGCTCCGCATATTTATGGAATTGTTATTTCAAAGTAGGCCTATCCACAAGTCGCAGCCGGAACGCCCCAGACATGCCCCAACACAAAGCAAAAACACCTACCTTTGAGGGCGCCCCGGGCACGAATACGTGCACCCCATGAAAAGTGCGTGGTGATCCCCACAACCAGGCCAGGACCATGGCGACACTGCACGGGGTCCCCCGTAGCTATAACCAGCACCCTGAGAACATGCATATATGTTCCCAAAACTCATGTCATTTTTGGGTCAAACTGCGTGTGAACCCCCATAAACCAGCCCTGCACCATGCTACGCTGCGTACGCACACCCCTAAGTCTGATCTGAACCCCTCTGTCTGCAATCATCCCTAAATCCGACATGCAAACTCACCTCCACGTTGTAAATCCTCAGTGCGAGTCTGTACGCCTGCTTTCGGGTGGCAGAAAGATCAAGGGCTTTGCGTGGGCATTTCGCAGGCGATAGGTCGCACGGTCACATCCATTAATACATTTTGTCATGCACATTCGTGGGCGTGCTATGGAGTGCATGCGAGCCGTCCCTCGTAGTGCCTACTTTTTGCATTGTTCTTGGTCATTTTGCGTGTTCTGCCCCTTACGCCGGTCCCTGCGCAAGCCACTCCCCACCCCTGCATGGAGTCTCGCACAAGGCACTCCACAACTCGCAAAGCTGTCCCGAGCCTGAGCGAAGTCCACGCAAAGTACGAAAAAGTGCAGCGCACACAATTCCATGAATCGACAAACTGTTTTTTTCACGCATGGTTAGCCACGCAAAGTGCCTATTTACCACGCAAATTATTCCATGAATCAGACCCTATGTTCTTCTGTGGGATTGCAGCAATGGACTTGATACATAGTATCAATATTTGAAGTGTATATTAAAAACACACTTCTGCATTCATACTGTTTAAAATGTCTTACAGATCAAACATATCATGTAAGTTACATTATTCCTGCTAGATTGATGCAGCTCTAGTGGCTGAGATAATGCCATACATGTTTATAGTGCTAGGTCAAGCGCGTGGTGTGATGATGTCATCAACACGTATAGTGGACCTATGAAGCTTACGGTATTTTTTTTTTGTTTACAATTCTTTTTATTGGCTTTAGAAGAAAATAAGACAGTTTCAACTGTGTCCTCAACAGATTGACAGACCATTTTTCTTCTCAGGGTATCAAATAAGTAATCCAGGAAATGAAGCGATATATGAATGTTATTACAATTTATTCACATAAAACAGTACCCGAGAAGAATGAAATTCACTATTATAGTGGTACACATGGAAAGAGAAACTCCCAGAGATAGGAATTACCTACATGGAAGGTATTATGACATTTTTGGTTTAATGAACAGTTGGGCAATTAACATACCCAGGTCCAAAAAGTAATTTTTAATTTTGACTGTACATTGTTTTAAAATCACACATCCATACACGGCTTGGTTTTAATTGTGTAGCAAGACATAGACCATCTTCAACCTCTTTACTGCCTACTGCCTTAGGAAAACATACTGATCACACAGAGAACGAATGCAACATGTGAGGCATAGTCAAGAACCTTGTACACTCCTCCCTGCTCAGGCAAAATGTGCATACTGAGACAAAGAAAACCCAGATACTATGTAGGTGTAGACAGTGTATATAAGAATTACATAAGGACATATGTGAAAAGTTTGGTGTAGATTGTATTTAGCCAGATTGGAATTGGTTCACATGGAAGTGATGTTAAGTTGTCAGACAAATGTTGTCAGCTAGATTATATTTGGTCTCACACCATTTGTGGGTTTTTTCAGGATGATATTTTCTTTTTTTCAAAATTAGTTTTATTAAACATTTTGAGCATAACAGCAGACATATCTGCATCGAGCACACATAGTACATTGAGTTTAAGTCCACTTGTGTCTATTTAAGTGCTAAACAGTAAATACGAAAGTAACTCCCCCCCTTAATCCCCACCCCGCCCCCTCGGGAGACATAACCAAACACAAGCAAGAGTTAATGGTTTTAAAGAGCTTAGGGGGACCTGGCGTTTTGATCAGCGCCGGAACCCTTATATGACTCCAGAAACGGCGCCCATTCCAATTCTCTACTCGGCGACAGCCCGCGAATGGACCCTGTAATGTTCTCCATTTCATACAGTTCTCCGGCTTTGCAGGCCAATGTCCGTTCTGTTGGGAGTCTTTTGGCTTTTCAACTTATTGTAAGACAGACACTGGCAGCAAGCAGTAGGAATCGGATCATGTGGGGGACTTTTGTCAGCCTCCCCTCTTGTTCTTCCAGTCCAAACAGCACTAGCCTTGGATCAAGGGTCCTGGCAATTCCCTCTATGCTCTTAATCAATATTTGGATGCATATTCCCAGGTGAATACCTTTGTAGTGGACAATCATCTTAAGCTGACATATTTTCTGGTCTCCCTTTCTCGTTTAGGGTAGGGGCTTGTGTAGTATTAGAGTTAACTTGGAGGCATTCATACATCCTTTATTTCAGCATCATGGAGATCCACAGTGCTAATGTTGTGTCACACTGCTCCCAGAGACACTCCTGCACCTCTACGGGAATTGAGTATCAGCAGTCCACAGAACCGGCAGCATCTGCATGCTCAACTCTGCTCAGGCAGCTGCAGGAATCCAATATGACTCTTCAGATGGAAATAGAGGTATTTGCATTAGGATGGGAACCTTGATAGTCATTAGTCAGGCAGTCATCCATCGCTCAAGGTCTCAAATACAGATAAGAAGAGATAGACTAAGGGAGTCCGCCCCCGGGGTAGGGTAAGTGTCCGACAATCGCCATCCATCGCTCAAGGTCTCAAATACAGATAAGAAGAGATAGACTAAGGGAGTCCGCCCCCGGGGTAGGGTAAGTGTCCGACAATCGCCATCCATCGCTCAAGGTCTCTAATACAGATAAGAAGAGATAGACTAAGGGAGTCCGCCCCCGGGGTAGGGTAAGTGTCCGACAATCGCCATCCATCGCTCAAGGTCTCTAATACAGATAAGAAGAGATAGACTAAGGGAGTCCACCCCAGGGGTAGGGTAAGTGTCTGACAATCGCCATCCATCGCTCAAGGTCTCTAATACAGATAAGAAGAGATAGACTAAGGGAGTCCGCCCCCGGGGGTAGGGTAAGTGTCTGACAATCGCCATCCATCGCTCAAGGTTTCTAATACAGATAAGAAGAGATAGAGAGATAGACTAAGGGAGTCCACCCCGGGGGGTAGGGTATCTGACAATCAGAGAGAAGAATGCAATCCCTACACCAGTTATCTTAGGAGGCACACTTGAGTCCCCTTACCTCAAGGGCCAGGCTGGAAGGAAGGGCCATGGTGTAGCAGGGAGACAGAGCACCGCCCAATGGGAGGGATGAGCCAATCCCAATTCCCACATTAGGGTTATAAGCCATCTACAAGGACGAAAACCAACAGCCATTCCCATTGCAAGTAAAACACGTGTGTGTCCTTTCACCATCGAAGGTGGGCCCACAGTCATATAAAAGCCCACATGCTCAATCTGGCAGTGTAGGTGTTTGAAGTAGGAGGTGGAGATCAGGGACTGGAGCCGGACGTTTGTTTGAAGAAGACTGGAGGAAAGAGCAAGAGACCAATGTGACTGGAAGAGAGGTCCAGAAGGCAGGGCGATGCTGGTGGATTGGAGCTGGGGACAAGAGCCTGTAGACCAGATCACAAAGTCAAGAGAGGTAGAGCAAGAGACAAGGGTCGAGGAGCAGGAGAGTGATGGCCAAAGAGAGTGGAATTACTAAGAAAGAAGGTGGTGCCCAAAGAGGTGGAGATCATACCCAGAGGTGTGTAGAAGGATCAACAAATCCATGGACCAATGAAGTGGAAAGTAGAGGGAAAGAGGGTGGCGCCCAAGTTGCAGAAGAAGGTATCAAGAGTGGTGAAGAACTTGGAGAGACCTATAAATCCTTCAATTTGTAAATAGAGTAAAAGATGGTGATGCCCATAGTGGTGAAGAAGGGAAAATTAGAAGCAGCCAGGAGAAGAGCGACGCCCGAAGGGATGAAGATGTAGAGTGTGAAAGTTATAATAAGGAGGAAAGTGTTCAGATTTGCAAAGAAGGTGCTCAAAAGTATGAATACAGTGAAAGAGGCACAGAGGTTGGTAAAGCTGAGAAGAGAAAGAGAAAGAGTGGTGCTCAGAGAAACAAAGTAAGTACCCAATGGGAAGGCATATCAGTTTATCCCAAACCCATCCCGACAAAGTTAACTAAGATAGGACTAATGTGTTCTGTTGACCCTTCATCACATGTCTGGTCCATCAACACTTGGACACTCAGGAACCGACTGATGAGATATCGTGCTCTTGCTAAGATGTTAATTGCTTGGGAAGATGTTCACCATACCAAGTTCTGGTACCTTTGCACAGTAGAAAGAAGTAGATATGAAATTATAGGTTATTTATAATGCGCTTAATACCCAGAGGTTTCTAAGCACGGGCCTGGGGATCGAACCTGTGTTGCTCCGTGTTGTTTTGCTTCCAAGGCGAGCATGTAGCCCCTAGGCTATCCTCCAGAGATTCTTCTAGAATGATAAGTTTGTGAGTTTAATTCGGCTGAATGTATTAATTGGTGCACCTCTGTAATGCGACATAGAGGCTCACTTCTGGAGCAGAGCATGTTGTAAATTGCCCATGCCCTTGCAGTCACGTTTGTATCTCAATCTCAATCGCAGCGCATGTCTCTTTCAGGGCTGAGGAAACACAAAGGGACTTAAGACCAATATCCTCGGGCTTGTGTATTCTGCTTTATTATTCTTGTTTATGATAAATTAGTGGAAACTACAATATGTTTGAGTTTGTTCAGTACTTGCCTCACAAGGATACCCGTAGACCTGAGCTGTGGACAGAGCGTGCATGAGCAGGGACTTGAATCCAAAAAGACCTTTAGTGGTGTAATGTAAAGTGGTTCTGCCATATGCACCCCTGTCATATTTATTTTGGGCTGGTGGCATGTGGCTTTGCCAAAAAAGAAGTAGGGGTGTGCTTAGTGGGGTAGAGGGAGAGGCAGGTGAGAAGCACGTGGTGTTGGTGAATGCAGACCTCAAGTAGCCGATTCCTTGGTATCGTTATAGTATTATACCTTTTCTGGTGCTGGCACTCGGGTGTATGTTGCATATACAACCCACCTATACAACTATTAAGATCCATTAGCCAACAGCGATGGGAGACAGGGAAAGCTGCTGTTCTGGAAAGGGTGAGGAGATGTTATAGGACAAAAGATGTAATGGGCTGTGCACTGGTTCTGCGTTAACCCAGGTTAATGTGGAGTGCTGCTATCAAGCACCAAGCTGCCTTGTGTGGGGGGGGGGAGTGAGAAGTCTGTAATGCAAGGGTGCTACTTGTTTGACAGTGCATTGATAGATTGGGAAAGGAGAGTGGTTTAGGCCTCTTGAAGAGCCTTGTCATAGGAGTTAAGGTCAGACTGAAGATGGTGGGTTGCCAACTGTGTCTTTAGTCCGATGGGAGAACTAGTTGGGGAGACTCACTCCACTGAGTCAAATCGCCATGGCTTCCTTGATGTAATCATTGTGTGCAGGCATATTTCACATGTCAGCGAGACTAACCAAATGGGTTGTGTCTCTATTTGATCCTGTATTTTGTGGTGGGTGCTCTGGTTTGTCTGTTAGTACATAATAGTGATGCTATTATGTTGTTAAAGTTTGGGTTTGCCAGCCTTTGCAAGTTGGATATCTGAGCTGTTTTCTTCTGAGTGGTTCCGGTGGGTTATAGTGTCCTAGGATAGAGTGAACAAAAAAGAAGTTTGAGAAGTTCCCGATTTGTCTGCTCTTTGGACCTTGCATTGCTCATTTGTATGTTATGGTGTTGTAAACATCCACTTTAAGAGATTTCATGTAGACTAGGTTATCAACCACTATGCAGTATCACCTGCCATTAAGCTCTGTAGCTTGAATGACAGGAATGGGTCTCCTCCTTGGTGTCTCAATGTGAAGTGCAGCAATGCCACATTGTTGGGGCAAAGTATTCAAGTTGGCCTAATGGCCCTATTTCTCCTATATTAAATGCATCCCTATATCACCCACAAATACGTGGGTTTATTGCACAACAGGAATGTTGGATTGTATTTTACTGCAAATGCCGATGCACACGTCTATGGCCTCCCTATGCCTCTCCAGGGGACACCCCTGGATCCCCACCCATATTGCTCCCTCTTTCTTACTCACATTATCCAGGAGACCCCCCCAGAACCCTTCTTTCCATTCCTCTCTCGGTGTACCCCTCCTTGCTCACCCACATCCCTGCCTACAATCCCCAGTCCACTTGTGCCCCCTTTCTGACCCAGCCCTCCCAACTCCCAAATTACCACTCCTCCTCCTCCATTGGTCCAACCCATGCTGTGCCCTTACAGTGCCCATGCATTATGCAGAGGACACTTTGCACTGGGTTACGTGTGAAATGTCCTCTGTGAAATACATGGCGAGCACCGGCTCTTAATGAGTACGTTCCTGCTTTGTGGATTCGGGCCACAGCTGGTGGTGAATGCCCCAGAAAATGGGTTTGGGTGGAGCTGTATATGCTGCGGTAATAGCGTTGCTACCGCATTTCACCACTCTGCCCAACTCGTGGGGACCCCCTTGGTGTGATTGCGTCAGTACGTTTATTAGGAGTGTCCCATATGGGAGGCAGGGCAGATTCACACCCCCTCATAGTTCTGAATCTATTGTGTGGTTCATGCAGATTGTTGTAAATTGTCGCATGCTCCCGTAGCTGTTAAATAAACTTGTGAGGTTTTTGGTAGTCAAGCATGCGTTGGAGATGAGGCTGTATCTCGCCGGGTCATGGAGTTTAGCTGTGATGTTCTTAAGAAGAGCCGTAATGCAGGCCGCTTTGAGGTCTCAGAGGATGAAACTGTGTTCTATCCATGAGGTGAGGAGTGATTGGAAGAGATGTTTAAGATCCATTGGCCTTCCAGTGATCCTGTTGGGTTTCCAGTATCAGGAACTCTTGTACTGAAGGGGAGGACAGCCTCTAGTGCCAGTATTTATGCTGGATGCACGTTTCATTGCTGGGTTGGGATCTGTAGGTTGCCCTCTTTTGTACAGCTGGTCTTGGAACTATATACTTTTATTGCAGAAATGGAGGTGCAGGAGTGCTGGGATGGCTTAGCGGTGTTGTTTCGGCCTTTGGTATTTCTGCACTGTATAGAGCTGTTGGTAGTCTTTCATATTGTCTGTTTGCAAATAGTTTCCCCTCCAGTGTTTCTCTAGCAACCTATTCTCTTTCTTGAGATGGCTGCGGTTGGCAATGACATCTAGCGGCTTGCTTCTTTCGAGAGTCTTCCTGTTCATACTTTATTTCGGGATGGAATTGTCTCCTGTTCCTTATGATGGCGAATACCCATCTCTTCCTGAGGGCCCTGAGCAGAGGTCAGAGTACCAAAAAATGAATTGTGCCTTCCCTAGGCCCCATTTTACACAACAATGATCAGTGGGATGCTGGATTGGCCTCCACTTTGACAAGTTCATTCTTAGCGGAAGCATGTTCAGTCTCGCTCTCGGGATACAGATGTCTGTTCGGCGCTACGGTAATGGAATCCAGGTAAGCCGGAAGACTGTCCCTTAACATAGAAGTGGAGTAGGTTCTCACGGTGTGCATTTCTAGTGCCCGTGCCAACACTGATCTGCCTTTGCTTTTAGAACCTGCCTTCTTATGGCTTCCGCATTTGCCTGTAGCAGTAGGGGATCTGTAAACCACCATTGTAGACTTAATTCTATCAAGACTATGTTCATGGTCCTCAGCCAGCTGACCTCAAGTCCGGCAAGTGTAGAATGCCATTGCCAGATCAACGTACCACATAGCAAACTACTCTGGATGCCGCACTGCTTTATCCAGTGTTTCAAAAGTGTAGTCAGGCAAATTTCCTCCACTTTTACAAAGATTCGACTCCCTGTGCATTATTTTCTCGTGCCGCCGTCTTGAGCACTACTAGTACATTTTTCAAAGAACAGCTTTCCCTACTCCCTAAGTTCTTTCTCCCGCTAATGCCCCAAACATCAGCCTCATAAGGACTTCTCTTACCCAATCCTGGACGTTTTTCACCTGGCGTTGCATTTTGGTTTGCAGGGAAGTGGGGTTTGGAAGTGTCTCGTTTGGTGAGAATCACCCTCTAGTTTGATGTCCTTCCCTGGTTCAATAGAAGTCAAAGGGGCCTTATTATTGTTTGGTAGTGATCCGCCCTGTCTGACAGATATTTTGGGGGCAAAATACTGTAACTATTTGTCAATGAGCTGCCATTTCTGCAGATAAAGAAGAGTGGTATGTCCAAATGCGGCTCTGAAGTAGAGTTTTTAGGGAATAGTACAGATAGTATTACAGTATTCAAGGCACTCTGCCCGTGGGAAGGTTTAAGACTGCACTCCCCTTAGTGCACGGCAACCAAAATTACTATTTAAACAGGAACAAGGGGGAGTTACGTCACTCCTCTGGATCCATTTTCCTCATTAAAATAGTCTTTCAGCAGAGGCCACTTAGCAGTGTTGAAAGTAGACTGTGCTCCCTCTGCCTCATTTCCTGCAGCAATATTTGTGCAGCTCTGTGCAACGCATGTTAACAACTAGCATGTGTTCTCTTAGAGCTGTTGAGTCTTTTCACTTGGAATGAGCCACATATATAGTAACCCCCGCTAAGTAGCGGAAGATTGAAGCATAATGCACTTTTTAGCTTATGTCTGATTAATTAAGTGCCCAGGCCGGTGCATATATTTTTTTAAGCAAAAGGCAATTGCTCTTTTAGGAATGTTGTAAATCTTGACAGAAATAGCACTGCCGGAATCATGATGAAGTCCCTGCGTAATTTGGCAGCTGGGATCTGCATGCATGCATTTTGGCCATTTGCACAATGGAGTGCATTAGTGCAGGGCAAAAGGCTTCATACAAGCGTGTACGCCACACTCACTCTGCTGTCAAGCAACACAGTAAATCAGAAAGAAGTAGGGAGCCGAGCGTGTCATGTGACATGTATCACACCATGTCAACCCTGATGCAGGCACATGAATAAGACATAATCTGCAGACTGGACGGGCTTCAACAAGATACGTAGGATCTGATGTACATACACAGACCCTTTGAGACAAGACATTAAAGTGGACAAGTGGCTGTAGGCAAAAGCCTTTGCTGTTGGACCTTGAGCTGGAAGTTTGCATGACGATTTGTGATCTAGGGCGTCTTATCTGACCTCGTGATCAGGCTTCTAGAAAATTATCCCCAGGAGCATTGAGGATATACTCCATTGCTGACACTACCTCCACAAATTCCTACTGGCGATTTGTGCTAGATGACATCCCCGCCAGATGACACGTTGGGGTTAGGTTCCATCTATAACCTACCCTCATCCTGAAGAAGGTCGCTCAAAATTTGGCTCAATCAGTGGCCATCATTAGACGACCGAAACATATGTCGATGTTATAAAATAAGCAGAGTGCTATTTGATTTTTTGTTTATTGAACAGACATTTAGAGTGGATATAGGTGTGAGGAATTTGTTTATTGAATGAGTGCTGCCGGGTTCTTAAGTAACCCATAGAGTGTATAGATGTGTATTGATGAGTGTAAGTTTGATTGGTGGTATGAATGGTGGAATAGATGAGTGGATGTCTAATGATTATAAAGCAAGAGGTGTGTCGTATGAACAAACACTGTTTAGTTTTGCTACTTTTATGTAAATAAATATATCTTGTGATATTAGTCACGTTGAAGGCGTGTATGTTAAGAGTGTCTCCAATATCATTTGCCGAGGTCCATTGTATTACTGTTTCATGTTACTCACCTGGAGGACCGGCGGTTTTACAGGTACCCTTATTTTTGATCTTTCAGTATAAAGTCTCGTTCCCCCTGTAGTGCCGGTCTCTGCACTCATCCAGCTGTCTCTCTATACAGAAGTGTAGCACTGTTCTTATGGTCCATAACCTAAGTCCATCTAAGGAGCGTGAGTGTCAAAGCTTTGGCACCTGCAACGGTCATCATCAAAAAAAGTCGGTTTGCCCGTGGTGACTGGTAGAAGACTCGGGCAATAGTAACCATTAAACAACAGAGAAGGGATTGCTGCTACACAGGGGTTCTACACATCACAATTATAATCAAAAGAGAGATTTATTGACAAATTTTAGGGGAACCCTTTTTATTACTAGTGGAATATATCCCTAAGCATGCAGCTCATGGTAATGACCAGTAAGGAACCCACAAACAAAAAGCTGCATAGTGAATATAATTGGCTGTAATAAAACAAAAAAGTCCTTTTATGTGAACTTGCACATGTAGCTAAATGTATTGTGCGAAAATATATTGTTATCGTAAACAAAACAGTGTAACACATATATAGAGTGGTCCCTAAGTTAGTTTGGTTCTCTATGGAAACCAAATAATAACATAATCGCATAAAATCAGAAAACAAACAGAAAGCACAAAAACATTGAGTACACCTCTATATTCATGGTGATTTGGAACCTCTAAACTGAGGAAAAAGTGCCACATAAATCACACTTGCATCTGTCAATTGTAAAAATATTTCTAATGGACAGAAGTCAAAATCTAATACATGAATGCCCAGTCTCTATGTCAATGACAATTCTAATGATCATGTACCGAGGTTCTAATAAACCAGTCCAAGAGTCTAGTGCATAGAGGCTGCCAATGTGCATATGTCATAAACAGATACCAAGTATCTTTTGCAATAAGGAATTCTAATAAACACATGCCACAACGGTGCCATGTACATGTTATGCCCTGCATACACATCGTAGGGATTTCCCTTCTGCTTCGAGGCATTATTCCCGGAAGTAGAACACATCTTTATTCTGTACTCCCTCTTGTACCCATAAACATATTTGGCTAAATAGACCCATGGACGTTCTCGAAGAGTGTAATCTTCGAATATCCTATCAGGGGTGGACCGGGTATTAGGAGTGCCCTTGGAAATGTTTTTCAACGTGTCTCCATATTACAAATGTAGCAAGCAATCCCGACCTCTCTAAGTGGGGCTTGAGGGGCTCTGCCCCCAGGAAAATGTGGACTTTTGTCCCTAGATAGGGGTTAACAACAAATTAAGCATAGGAAGTGTTTTATGGCAGTTTTGGGGTTAAGAGTCATGGATAACAACAGACTGGAAGCTCTTTAAAAATCTTTGCTTGAAAAGGGGGACCCTGAGAGCAAAGACGAGGAACAGAAAAACAGAGTGCTCACACAAAAAGGGTCCAATGATGCAGTGGTCCACCGGGAAAGGGCCCTAGCTCCCTGTAGGCCAGCCCACCACAGTACCCCGTTCATGTCTGATGTATCGATTTCCCCAGTGGGGAGGCATTACCAGTCCCTGCTAAGTTTGGGAGGAGTCATCTCACCATTTTATAAAGTGTGGCCAGGGACTTTACACTACCACATTAAGTCGGGCGGTTACTTGATTGATTAAGAACACCTATATAGCGCTCCAAAAGTTCTACAGGCGCTGACTTAGCACAGCTCCGAGTCCTTAGGGGTGTAACATCTATGCTTATTATTAAAACCTGCCTCAAGTGGAAACATCTGCCAGAAAGATATTCATTATCATTTTCGAAATGTAATAGTAAAATAATATGTGAAAGTGGTTGACAAGCTGTCAGCTTTAGTTGTGTGACAGACGTACTGCAAAGTATCTGTTTTCGCAGAATACAAATAAAACGTTAATTTTGGAATTCCAACCGACCAAATGCAATGAGCGGATAGCAGGCCTGTGAAGTATCTTGCACTAATGCTTTATGAGAAAAACACATATATTACAGTACACAAACTAGCGCATACATGTTCGTGCATTTTTAATAGGAACAGTAATTGGAAGGCCGTGAAGGCCTTTCGAAAATTGATAACATACCTGCAGAGCCAACTCTGAGGGCAGTCAATAACCTTGGGTGGAGCGCTCCCTGCCCGTGCAAGCAGCCCAATTCACGTCAGAACCCTAATATTTCAAAGTGCTCCAGTGAAGGTCCCATTCACACATTCTCCAGAATGAGAGCATGACCTCACTGAATGGACCCTCATTAGGAAGCTTATAATAAGACATCACTTGTTTATTTTCCCTTCTCTCCGAACATTTCACTTAAAATATCCCCCTGAAGACAGGATAGTTGTCTCTCTTGGAGATTCAGGTGTATGGCCTTGGTGAGAGTCAGGCGTCTCTTTCAAGGTGCTGCTGTGGAATGGACGATGACGTCACAGAGGAGGGATATGAAAAGGTGAGAGAGCAGACTACACAGTAGGGTATTTATTTGAAGTTAAAGGCAATATGCTAAATTTAAAAAGAAGAATCCTTGTAATATCATCAGACTGCTTGGAAGCAACTTGCACTGTATTGTTGTGCCCCTTGTATACACTTTTCGCCTTTTCCCTTCCCCGTGCACTTGCGCGTTCTCAATGGGCCTAGTAAGATCGTTGTTTTTTGCTTCTCCCCTGCTCCCCTCCCTTTGCCTGGTCGCGCTCTGAAACACCTGTGTAGGAGCGCGATATAAATAAAATATCATATCATACTGCATTGTACCGTTTTCTCTTTTTGTTATTTGCTGTGCTTTTCTGTTATGGCCTTATTAAGCTTTGGCAATCCTGAGTGGGATGGCACGTCGGCAATTTGATTTTCCGCATCATTGGGACCTCAATGATTACCTGCCTCCTGCAGATGCCATTCTTTTTACGTTTGACTCCAATTTTAGTTTTGGCAGCACTAAAAGAGACCAAAACCAATCCTAAAGGACACACGAAGGCTGCTTGAAGTGGTGGACAATGCGCAATGCATTATCATTTGCTGAATCCGGCATCCCTCCACACTCCTGCAGAAATACTAGAACACACATCATTCCTCAGTATCACTTTAGGTAAAGAAAGGCTTGTAGTCTGTCTTCTCTTTCTATATAATTTATGAAAAGAATGGATACACTGCAAAACCCTTTTCATACAAACTCTCCATGTGGCATCAGCCAATGTCACACAAGGATGTGGGCAGCGGGTAAAATAGCGACCGGTCAAGGAAATGGGCAACCAACATTTCATCTACCCCCGTCCCTGACTCTGCTAATATATGAAAACACGTTGGTCCTTGGTATTACCTACAAATGTGTTCGTCCTCCAATGACTGTGCTACGTTCCATTTTAATTTCAAATAGAATAGCTCCACATATTGTTTCGGCACAACCACCGTTCATTTATCAACTGGGCTGAAAATCAACACAAAAAAAGGAAATCAGACATTTGTGGGTTTTACCCAATTGCTACCTAAAGCTCACCAAAATATTTGACTAAAGATGACAATTCTGCTAACGCCGTTTCCTCAATCAGCCCGTTGTCCATCCATAAGCAATGTTCGTCTTTACGTTCGTGGACAGGAGGATGTACAGCACCAACACAAAATGTGTTTTGAGTACCGTGCCATTTGATTTAAAAATGTAGAAAGACTGTCCTCCCGGAACAGGCATACATCTTCCTGTCCAGTGGGCCTGGCACCCGTCTGCAGCATCCCTGGGAACATTATGGCAAAACAAGCAACATTATGGCGGTAGATTGTCCATTAAGCAGCATATGTGGCAAATGGGAACATGATGGAAAGACTTGAGAAGTTGTGTGATTGACAGGGCATTTGATTGCAAAGCCTGCACATGCTATGAGTTCCTGGGCAATTTATGTCCATACTTGACACTGTTCGTGTTCCTGGGCACATAGTGGTAATTCCTGGTAAGTGATGGCTGTATGATGTGAGTACCTGAGAATATCACAGCATTAATTTATACATGAAAATTGCACTTGGGCACATCATGACAAAAACACTGGCCAATTGCATGAGTATCTGGGCATACGATGGCCATTTCCACCAACACAGAAATCAGTTTCACTGTTCAAAAGCCTGATCTCGTTATGTTTTGTCATGAAGACCTACAGACTCATGCACAAAGCAACACGTCTGTTGTTCTATGCCCTGCATCTCTCCTTTGACCTGTAAGTCATGCTTTACTAATAAATCTACTAGATTCTCAACCAGCGAATTCTCAAAGGGAACTTTACTATTTTGCATAAGGGTGGTACCTATACACATAAAGCAGAGTTCCATTCCCCAGAGCAAGTTCCATTGTGGAACCTGTGCAAAGGAAATAACTCTACTTTTACACTACCCAGAGATTGGTGCGCATGTTTCAACCACTGACGCAGACAACTGGCACACGCAAAAGAGGGTTGTCTCAGCCATCGCCCACCCTTGACATGTGCAGTCACAGACCCTGGAGTCCTAACGACAGTGGCGCCCCCAGACATTTTTTATAGGGGTGGCCTGGTGAGGCCACAGGAAATCTTGGGGGGGGACACCAAATCAAAAACATCACTGAATTTCTGGGGACTGGGTCCAAAATACCTTCAACTTTCCCTCTGTAAATACCTTCCCACTCAAGCTCTTCGCTCCTCCGCCTCCAACTCCCTCAGGGTCTGTCGCTTCTCCAAGCAACGAGTTGGTGGCAGATCTCTTTCCTCAGCAGGGGCCTCCCTATGGAACAGCCTCCCTGCCACTCTGAAACTTGAGGAGAACCATCTCCGGTTCCGGAAGCACCTCAAGACCTTCCTCTTTGCTTCTACCTTCGCTCCCCCTCTCCCCTGATGATCTGTCTGCTTTTGGCACAATGCACCTGTTTTCCCACTGCTTTCGGGCCCATGTCCATGCCCACCCAGCCACTCACCCGCACTGCCCCTGGCAGCACCTGCACTTGGGTCTGTATATGTTGCCTTACAGTCCCCTTACCTGCACTTACCAGAAACCCCTTGTCTGCGCTCAAGACCTGCACTTGCCACCTTGCTGGCTGCACTACCTTTTGTTGTGTTGTACCCCTTGCTCAGCACATTCCACTTTTCCCCTCTCCCTTGCACTTTCCAGCCTTCCCTGCCCCCTGCACTTGCACGTTCTCAATGTCACTGGGCCAAGTAAGATCGTTGTTTTGTCTTCCCTTATTCCCCTCTCTTGCCTCGTCGCGCTCTGAAACATTTGTTTTTGAGCACGATACAAATAAATATTATATCATATCATAGCAAGAGAATCCTCCAAATCCTCACTCAGTTTTTAATTGCCAACATGTCTATCGAATATAGTGCAATCAGCAGGGTTTGACTTATGTAGGACTAGAATACTAGATGTATCTTGCCATTGGACTGCATTTACAATGCAAATGCACCCAGTGGTACATTTTACGCATTGGTCTCCAGAAAAGAATCTTAGGGAAGTCAGGTTGATGGTAAGATGAGGGTCTACCAAAAGGCTTATTTTCAGTTTCTGAAATGGCAGCTCTTCTGCTATCCCCAATTTAGTTTCAGAATGTTACTTGTAAGTTTGAGCAACACATCTTTCTTTTACTATTTTCTGTTTTGCTGAGAACACAACCCAGGTAAACTCACCACCTGCCAGTGTGTATAAAAATAAACAGGCAGTTCAAAAGTTAGACTTTCTTAGGAATACTCTTACTCTTCAGGTAGTGTGTGGGATTGGCCATAGGAATTAGCATGGCCATGGGCAGTCAGTGGGCTGGTGAATAAAACACCCTCAAGAGTCCCTCCTCACAAGCCCTGTCCTTCCTAATTTTACTCCAGTTCAATAGATTCATCTTACAGCAAAAATGTAAACTAGACTGAAGTAAAACTAAGGTAAAAGTGAACCTCTCTGGTCAGTTGGCCCTCTGGTACTTGGCTGCTCTGTTGAACTCTCCTCTGGTCCTTGGCTCCATTGCAGGTGAACCTTTGGTCCATCCCGCCTTTGCTCTTTGGCTCTCTGGTGAGTTGGTGGCAAAGACAAGAAGCAAAACACTTCTATTTTCTGTCAATCATACAAACAACTACCTTAGCTACCTGAAGCACTCATAACCACTGCTCCACACAGCTGACAAAATATCTAAAACGTTCACCGTACAGAGCCATATCTTTTAAGATCTGCAAATATCAATGTTGTAACAAAGCAATTTTGGCCTAATCCCTCTGCTACTGCATTCATTCACCAACCCTATTACTTGCAGATTCTGAACCTCCTAGAAAGTGTGAAAATGGCAGATGGTGTGCAATGAAAGACTCAATATCATAGCTTAACAGGACATTTCAGAGTGTGAGGCAGTACTCTGGACAGCACAAGCTACTTCAGTGGTTGGGAGCAACAGGGGAGAAAATGTAATTTTGGTTTAACCAAAGTTAGTCTGCTATACTAGAAACTCTGCTGCACTGACTGGCTGGTGAGACTGGTCCTCGTTACGACTTTGGCGGTACGGTATGGGAACGGTGCCAGTAAGTCACCGGCACCGTCCATACCGTACCACCAATTTACGAGTTTTACTCGCGGGTGCCTGACAGCCCGCCAGGTTTGACCTGGCAGGCTGTGCGGCACCCGCGAGTGAAACTTGCGGATGTACCGGCACCGTTGTAAACAGTGCCGGTGCATCCATGCTCCTCATCCCCACTCTGCCCTATGGCGAAGAATGGGGTTGAGAAGCCCAGTAATTCCGCCACCTGCAAATGGGCAATTACCAGCCCATTCAACTCGTAATGGGCCGGTTAGTGCCCATTCGCGGGTGGCAATGCCGGTAGCGAGGTTGGCGGTGGCCGTGCCTGCCATACAGGCACGGCTACCGCCAACCTCGTAATGAGGCCCACTGTCTGCCTGTCAAATCAAGTGATTGGAGACTGGGGGAGGCCAGTGCAGCAATCATGCAATGATACGTGACAGTATTGGAGCCACTAGCAGAGGAGCACCAGGGTACACCCATGTGTCCCTACACTTATTAAAACTGTTCTCTTGTAAGGGCGAAACATAATCACTGATAAGCACTCCAATTTTTGCAGTTGAAGTCAGGGTAAGATTGCATTTTTTGCCCATGATCACACGCTTATGCTAAACAGCAAAGCAGGGATTTTAACCCACTCTCCAATTTAGGCACAACCACCTTCTTCCATGCTTTACTTGGAAGAAATAATAAAGTTTTGGGGTTTGAGGCCTACAATAATACTGTTTTAGAGTTTACTTGCAACATACACAAATTGCATAATAAAGCATCATGACAACATGTATATCCTCTATAGCCGGTGAAGTGGCACAGCGAGTAGAGCACTTGCTTTGACATCCGTGCAGAGCCTAACGCAGGTTCGAATCCGGCAGGGCCAAACTCAGCCTTTCATCCTTCCGAGGTCGTTCATAGCTATATAAATGGCCAATTATTATTATTATCCTTATAGCAGCATGTTGAGATAAAATAACATCAGAGTACCTTTACTTTCCACATCCTGAATGTTAAACTATAAGATGCAAAAGGCAAACTATCTATTTATTACCTATTTTATTTTCAGCGCTTTAAGACGCACAATAAAATATGTTGTGTAGTAAACTCACTTAGGTTTGGAGATTCGTCACAAACCTCCAGCGTGTTATGTATGGTTTTAAGAACATTCAACTAAGGACATTAGCGCAAACTTTACTTTAATTAAATGAAACGTGGGGCTTGCCTTCCTTGCAGCAGAGCTCCTCTCAAGCCCTGTGACTGCCATCCCCTCGTGATGATGGTCCAGCGGCCTTGCAAGCAATTGCATGGGTACATCTGATCGGCATTTTGCAAATCGGAAAACGAGCTGTGTATTGATCTGATCTGTAGAGACAAGATCAGATCAGTTTGTTTTCCAATAGCACTTGCTTAAGGCCTCCAGGCAGTCACTGGACTGGAGAGGACTGCTGCAAGGCAAGCCCACGTTTTGTTCTACTGAAAGAATACTGAACACCAGCATTTTCTTCAGTAGGATAAAACGTTAGGAGAGGCACCCAGGCACTTATGCAGGCTGCCCATGGGAAGCTATGTAAATAAATTAGCTTCTAACTCGGTCGGGTAAAAAAACCAAAAAATAAACACATACCTTTCTTTCTGTGCTGTGCTGCATCACAACAGCACCAGACATGGCCAGAATGACAACACTACACATGTAATTAGCCCGATCCTCTGAGCCGACAACACCCTCCTGTCTTCAGCTTTCTGTTCTTCCTCACAGAAAGATCTTCAGTAATAATCTTCTGCACTCAGGAGTCCGCACTGGGCCGTGATGGCTCAGGCTGGCTGGGACGCTTTAATCAAATTATAGGTTTTATTATGTGTGTAGCAGTAGCCCTACATGGAGGACTGCGCTGCCGACACCTGTAACTCTCTCTTTCTGACTTTCTATGCGTTGGGCACATCTAAGCAGCCCCAGGCAAACTCCGCCTCCAGTCCCAGGCACAGTGGAGAATGCAAAACAGAAGCAACTGCTACAGCCCTGCAAGCATTGTTTGTGCACTGCACATGTGCACAACTTCAATCGATATACCGTTGCAAACGAGATAACGGTTATTTCATGAGAATGACATTAATAACGGTATGCTGTTACAACCCTACACTGAACTGTGCATGTTAATGTCCATGCACAGTTCAGTGCGAAAAACAAAAAAAAAATGTGTTGGTTGCTTTTTCGCAGGGTGGCCGATGGGTCCAACATTTCTATAAGGGTGGCTGTGGCCCCCCCTGGCCACCCCTTGGCGGCGCCCCTGCCTAACGAATGTGACCAGGGTTGTCTTGAAGCAGAAACATTTAGCAGGGCAATAACAGCGCAGGGAGGCTCATGGCAGGGCCGTCCTTAGCGGGACGGTGCCCCGGGTGCCCCCCCACCCGGCACTCCCCTGGAAAATGCTGGGGGGGTGCCAATTTTTGTTTAACTCCTTCGCCGCAGCAGAGAGTTAATCACTGAAATAGGGCGCTGATGCAAAAGCATCTGCGCCCTATTATAATTAAAAGTGCCCTGCTCCTGCGCTGGAAAGCCCGACACCAGCACGAGAGGGGGGAACATTTAATTTCAATAGGGCGCCTGGCGCACCTTCTCGCACCACGCCAGCTCGAGGGAGACTGTGAGTTGGTTTGGCGGGGAGCTAATGGCCCGGGCGGCCCTGCCTTAAGGCCAACTTTGCCTCACGGACCGCTCGAACGGACATCAGACCTTCCCAAAAAGGATCTGGGTCGCACTGATGTGAAATGGCAGACTGCCAGCTAGTGGTCGCTCTGTCACTGTCCACCACGTGCTCCAGTGTATAGGCATTCACCGCCAGGAGTATGCAGCTGAGCTGTGCAGCAAGACACACAAAATGTATTGGCAGTAACCGTTGGCGAATGGTTAAACTGGTGAGTCAATAGTAATTTGGTGGGACCAAGTGAAGGGAGCTAGCCTGAACCCTACAATGCATGTTCTATAGACTTTACAAGTAGGTCAACATGGGGCATAGTACAGCACATTCTTCAGGAAACAATCCATGCAAAGCAGTCGGATTCACAGGCAGTTCTGTAGAGAAAAACATGTAGTATTCCCGTAATCACAAAAAGAAGTACTCAGAATCATTGTGTGGTAGAACATCATGTATGTGCCCATCAAAAATCTATGCACCCACTGGAAACACTAGAAGCAAAGTAGAGAAATATGCTGTGCCCTATTGCCAATGCAGGGACTGACATAGTGTGCCACTAGTACACAACTTCAAATGCCAGAAATCTCTTCAAGAGAAATGACACCACGTGTAAATACGGTGGCAAACCTTACGATGCATTACTCTTGCGCCAGTTAATAAAAACACATTCAGACTTGCCAAAATTACCAGATCACAAAAATACTCAACAATATCTTCAAGGGTGCAGGCCCCACAGGGCCAGATACTTCAAAATTATAACTGGGTGCCACTCACATAATTAAGCGTAATGTTGCTGTCAATAAATTGAAGTCATTCATCAAATTCTCCACGTTGCTGCTAACAACAGGATGCCAAATGTGCCGGCAAGCAGGATCCATGCTCAAAAATACCACGGAACGCTCGAATATACCAGCGTTTGGCAAAATGTGTGACTTTAAAAATGTCTACGACAATTTTCACATTCCCACTACAGTTTAAAACTATGCCATGCTAGTGGTACCCTAGTTAAGCCCATTGTCATGCTGGTTTCTACATACCCAGCAAACTGGACTGGCGCTTTCAACAATAGCAACCAGCGTGGCCCGCATTAAGCACATTGTCATGTTGGATTCTGCATTGTCCCCAGAAAACAGAGGACAGCATCAAAAATGTTCTGCCAGTTTTCCTTTAGTCAAGCACATTGGCATGTTAGTTCTAACATTCACACCATAAAATGCTCGTGCTATGTTTATAGTGCCACCCAGAAAATAGCTATGCCACGACTGCCACCAGAAAATGCCAATGCAGTATACATGTGTTCCTAAAACTGGACATGACAGCACTACTCGAGAAAATGCCAATGCTAAGATCCACCAGGCAACGTCCATGCATGGCCAGGACTTCCAACAGAAACTGAACAGATCATTTTCAGTGCCCCAGACAATGGACATCCCAGTGCTGCAACAGAAAATGCCCGTATCATGTTCACAGTGTCACAGAACATGGTCATGCCAGTTTCCCATTATCTGCAGAAAATGTCCAATCCAGTGCTGCTCTCGGAAATGGCTATGCCGGTTTCACCGTGTTCCCAGAAAATGCTGCCCTTTTGATTGTTACACCTAGAAAAAGTCCTTTTCAATTGTCCTCACCCCATAACTGCCATTTCCTTATCTGGCTCCCTCCTCCCAGCCCCCTGCTCTGGGAAATGTTTGCGGTATTTTCACAGTGCCCACAGAAAAGGCCTATTCCAGTATTGACCAACGATAACACCAATGCAGGCTTTGCAGTGCCCCAGAAAATAGGCATGCCGGTAGGCAAGCATGCAAGAAAATGCCACTGTCAGTTTCGGTAAGTCCTCGCAGAATGCTGATGTCAATACAGCACTAAGAACATTCCCAGGCAGGCTTCAGAAACACAGCAAATACCCACCCCGTAATTACCCATAGAGAATGTCCATAATAAAGGCACGGGGCCTCCAAGAAATTTCGGTATTACCCAAAGGGTCACAATTGACCTTTTCACAATTGACCGTATATATATATATATATATATATATATATATATATATATATATATATATATATATATATATATATATATTTATTTATATCGGTTTGGTAATATATATATATATTTATATATATATGGGTTTTGGGGGGTTTGGCGTTGGGTGGGGGGCTGAGGGGGGTTCCCCCCACATATATGTTACAATTGACCTACACAATTCGGTCAATTGTGAAAAGGTCAATTGTAATTCGAACAGTTGTAAAACAAACAATTCGTATACAACCGAAATTCCCATGCCTATTTTAGTGTCCAGAAAATGCCCATGGCCGTTTGCTCTGAGAAAATGGCCAACCAACAACTGCCCTCAGAAAATGTTCATGCAAACTTTACAATGCCCCTAGAGCACGCACATGCCAGCCGTGCTCCTAGAAAATGGCATGCCAGTTTCACAGGATACCCAGAAAATGGCTGCACCAATGCTACCCCTGAAAATACCCCTGGTAGCTTTAGTACCCCCTAAAATGTCCATCACAGTACCGTCCCCATAAAACGCCCATTGCAGTACTGAATCAAGTAAATGTCTACTCTAGTTTCACAGTACCCCTATCTAATGGCACTGCCAATCCCAAAGCGCCCATAGAAAATGCCCATGTCAGTACTGCCCCCAAAAATTCACATGACAATAAGCCAAGTACTTAAGTAGTTGATGGCAATATTATGAAATTGGACGTGTATTTGGAAGTTGATGGCAATAAGAAATGAAGCATGTTCCTTGGCTTCATGTCATTGATGGCAATACTTTGCTATGATACAAGTCCCAGGCCGTTTGATGGCAAACTATGGCAAATTGCAATGGCAGTTGATTCAAATCCCTGGTGATCTGGCAGGTTCATGGGCATTTTATGTCAATGCTTGACAAATTGACAAGTACTTGGGCACTTGATTGCTTTCTTTGGCACTGGAGCAGGTACCTATGCATAGCGGGGCGAGGACCTTAGCAAATGATGTGAGTATTTTGTAATGTGTCAAAGACATGGTGGGTATTTGATGGCAATCCTTGGCAATGACGTGACTTCCTTGGCACTTGATGACTATTGTTGGCTCTGGATTGAGTACCTGGCCATGTAATGGCAATCTTTAGAATGGGAAGAGTGTTTGGGCACCTGAAGCCAATCCCTAGCATTGTGGTGGGTGCCTGATTTAATTGATCAGAGTAGGGGAGTAGCTTGGCTTTTGATGACAGTCCTTTGCGATGGGGTGAGTTCCTGTGCATGGCATGTCAATACCTGGCGATGGTATGACTATCTTGTTTTTTGATGAAAATAAATAGCAATGATGTGAGTACCTCTGAATTTGATGGAAATATCTGTCAAATAATGTTTTTTGAGAGCATTTGATGACGTATCGACATTTCAGTGTCATGAATTGGTGGTAAATAGTCTTCGTTGATAAAAGGTTTCCATAGAAGGTTTCAATTTACATACCCAAAATTATAAATATAATATATTGTTGTGTATTTATAATGTCATGTTGTGAAAGGTTTATAAATAAACTGTGGCACAATACAAAATAAACTAAGTATATAGTCATAAGAAATCACATCCTAAAGTTTCAAAATGTGTCAAAGACTACAATGTTAAAGAGAAGTATAACAAACCAAGACCATCCTATGTTGTCCTCCCACAAAAGCTAACAAGAAACATGACAACAGATAATGTCTTCAAGGCAAACCTGTTTAAGATCCAGGAGACTTTGGAAACAGAAGGGGCACACATTTTTAGAAATATTCCCTCTTATTCCACGCATCAATTACTTCACCTGTTTTCAGTTGTCACAATTTGAACTTTAAATCAAATCTCTATACCTCCCTATTTGGTCTTTTTCCAAAATAGCTATGTAAATGTATGGGATTTTAGCAAAATGAAGCATTCCCATCAGATAGTTTCGAATTTTATTTTTACTGCACTTCTGTTTAAACTTGAATCTTGAGTCTTAAGTCTCGAGAGGATAGCTCGGGGGCAACGTGCTCATCTTGGAAGCAAGACGGCACAGGGTACCACAAGTTCGATCCCCGGGTCTGGGTCCACGCTTAGAAACCTCTGGGTATAAATAACCTATCATATCATATGATAGAGCTCTCAGAATAAGAAGCCTAAGACATCTATGAAGCAATCTATAAGAAATGTGAGCACCACCACATACACGTCACGCGTCATTGTCACGCCACTCACCTCTATCATGAGATGTGATCTCCGGGTCCCGGCCTGACCTAGGGGTTGTAGCCCTGTTGGCGCTTCTCTCATGCACATTCAGTTCGAGCCCTTGGCTCTATCTTTGCCGGACGCCACATCATGGATGTCCGTGTTTGCCGCTCCATGCATGCACAGTGCTTCTGGCTATGCAGCAACGTCTGCTTGAATTCTCACTTTCTCTTCCTTATCAGGAACACAAAGTCACTGGTTTGCCACGTCTCAACGCGGTTGTTGCCTGACCGTGCCTTCGTCTCTGAATTAGCTTTGCTTGTTCCTTGCCTCTCTCTACACTCTGTAAGCTCTCTTCTGTCTGCCTTGTTCCTTGTTCCTGCCTTCCCTCTGCTTGATGGGTTCTCTGAACCCCTTCTCACTGCCTTGGTTCCTTTCCTTGTCCTGTGACTTCGCTGGGATTTCCTTCCTGACTGCTGCTTATCCACTCGCCTGCCACCATACCTGCTGGACCACTGCTTTCTCGTGTCTTCTGCTGAGGACTACCGGACCTGCTACTTGCTCTTCTCTGTCAGTGCTTGCACAATCCCTACACCACAAAAATCAGGGAAGTGCCGTCCCGTGACGTTGGGAGCTGATCCAGTGACTCCCGGTGTTTACCAGGAAGGTGTTGGGTTGGTTCCCAGCACTAAGAATTCTACAGTTCTACATCTTCTAAACGCCTGGCTTCCTCATCACAGCAACAACCACAACAAACAGGTACGCTGTGCCAGTGAGGTGCTATTGTATAGTGGTCATTCAGTCTTGCTGCTAGAAGTAGCTCTTACTGGATGAGCCCAGAAAATGAGTTGAAGTTCTTGCTTTGTATTCTTTAATTCCACTTCTACTACCACAATAATATATGAGAAATACAAGGCTGCATTGAATCTGGGAAATCACTCAAGGACCAGTTCTCCAAACTTTTTAGGGGTCAGTGGCGGTGCACAGAGAAATATGCATGACATAGAGGTGGCAGGCCAGGGTGGAGGCCGCTGGGCATGCTGAAATGCTTCAGGTGCAGCAACCCCAAGCATCTTGCAAATGATGAAGACTCTTATGCACTCAACACCATGGGCCTCATTTCGACCCTGGCGCTAAGGGATTACCGGTACCGGTAAGGGTACCGGTACCGGTAATCCCTTAGCGCCTGATTACGAGGTCCCTCTTTGCGGGTTCCCACCTTAACGGCTGGTTTCGACCAGCCATTAAGAAATGGACCCGCAAAGGGACCTTGGTGCTAATTACGGTACCGCAATTTGCGGTACCGTAATTACCGCCTTCCCCATTCCCATTATGCCCTATGGGGCAAAAATGGGAATGGGGAAGGGCCATGGTGAAATGGGGAAGTACCGCCCCGCCAACCTTGGAATGGGGTGGTACTTCCCCATTTCACCATGGCGGACTCGTTACAATACCGGCAGCAACCATGGTGCTAATAGCGCCATGGTTTAGCGCCGGTGTTGAGCGTGTAAAGGAGGGAGGTATCAGTCCCATTTGCATTATTCTCAGTGGTAGATGCATCCACCAGATATGTGATGCTGCTGACCCCGGCGGGAATTATTACGATGCCAAGAACGAGATGAGGACAGTCAGCAAAGTGCGATCAGGAAAAGGAAACCACATGCAGTCATTTAACATAATGGGAAGGTGATAACGCGCATACCAGGCAGGGTTGTAGACTGCACATTGATTAACTAAGAATGCTGGAGGAACACATTAAAGTGCTGCACTCTCAAATAATCCAGTGGTCAAGCCAATGCCTATGGGGAGATACCCACAGGGATTGTTGGAAAATGAAAAGCTGACCTATAATTCAAGAGGCGGAAGACCAATAGTGTGCTGTAGGTCACCAGCAGAGGGAGACATTTGCTCAGATGGAAAGGACAAGGCAAATTTGGCAAAATACTTTACCCTGATAATACAGACCTGGACCTAGTCATCCAGGAAAAGCAGAATGTCTGATTGACAGGAGAAATCAAAGAATGTTATCCTGAAGTATTCCAAGAAAAACTAGATTGCCTGTTTGTTCTCCCACAAAATAAAGCTGGCCATCCCTGTTCTATCCAAGATTGCAAGTTGAGAAAGGTTCCCCTTGCTCTCATGGATGAAGCCATCAGTGAACTACAGAGTATGGTAAGAGATGAAGTGATTGAACCAACGGATGTCATAGAATGGGTAAGTCATCCAGTCATGCCCAGGCATGCCCATGGTTTAGCAAGGCTCGCAAAGACTTAAGGCACTTGGATTGAAATGTTGTAGCAGAATAATTTCCATTTCCCAATGTAAAGAAATGATAAGGTCCGTTCATGATGCAACTATGGGTTCCTCTAGTGAGCTGAGATCTCCTTACCACCAGGAAAAGTTGCAACATAGCTCAATTTTCCTCGCCTCCTTCCTATTGCCCAAAGGGCCATACAGGTGCCAGTACGTGCCATTTTGAAAGATGTCAGCAGCTAGCATGTTCCAGAAGATAATGTATCACCTGTATGGAAAATTATAGTGAGTGCAAAGGTGGCCTGGCACAATGAGCACCCCCCCGCACCCCCTTGCCTGAAAGACAGGCCACCCTCTAGCCTGAGTGACAGGCAGCAAATCCTCTGTGTGCTTTATTTTCATGGAGGACTGTGCTGCCTGCCTCTCAGAAGAGGAGAGTCCATAGCTATGCCTTTTTGGGGGGCGGGCGTAGGGGGGGTTTGTTACAGATCTCATATGCAGCCCTTTCGCCTCTGCAACAAATGTAGCAGGGAACAATGGGAGCCAGCGGGACGTAGGAAGACTGGTCCCATCAACTTTCATTATTACGCCAGCAGGATAGACATACAGCCTGAGAAATGAGATGGCCTCTCCTGTCAGTCAGTGTGTTCATGTCGCAGAGACTCGCAATGTGAACACGCTGATTGACAGGAGAGACCTGCTCTCCTGTAAGGAAGCATACCTGGGTCCTTAGAGAAGGGGGGAGACATCCCATCTTCCTGTAGCTCCGTGGGCGCATGTGTGGATGCATGCAGGCTAGGCAAGAGTATTTATTTTAATGTAATGTGTATCTATGTATACATGTATGGTTTGTATGCATGTATGGGTGTAGGTTGGTGTTTGTTGTGTGTGAATGTTTTGGATGAAAGTGTTTCTGTGCATTGTTTGTGTGTGTCAGCCACCACCCCTAAATGTATGGGTCCCGCTCAGTTGGGCCCCAACATTTAGGGGTGGGAGCTGCTTTGGACATGGCATTCTTATTTGCTTTACCGTTGATGCACATAGTACTGAAATGCACATAGTACTGTACATCAAAGGTAAAGCAAAAAGGGTAAGTGAAGGGTTACTCCGTGGATAGGCTGGCCTACATTGAATGTATGTCTGTCTATCCACGTAATAATACTTATTTTGATGTACCCATGATGCACAGTAATGGTCCATTAAGTGAAAAGCAAACATGATTTGGCTAAACTTCCTGCATTGAACATAGGGCAGACTACCCCCATAATAACACTTGTCTTTGCATAACACTTGATGCATAGACAGTAACTGTACATAAAGGGTAACACACATATGGCAAGTGTACATTGAATGTAGGTCAGTCTAGCCACATAATAGCACTTAACTTTTCTTTACCCTTGATGCACAGTTACTGTCTATGCATCAAGGGTTAAGCAAAAATGACAAGTGTTGTCACTGACCTCCATCCAATGTAATTAATTGGTACACTGGTCTATCTTGGTATAGCCTGTATCGATATACTTCTTTCTGTGGAATGGCATTTGTTTACTGTTTGGGAGTTTGGGAGTTCTTTTATGGTAATACTAGCATATATTGGTGGGGCATGATGGACATCTATGGGCACAGCCAGCACTTTTTAAACAAATTTTCACTTGACCTCATCTTGCTAACAATTGAGGATTGAGGAACTAGCACATAACTTGAGCTCCCTTGAGGATGATATCAACATCATTAAAACAAATTTGAGTTCTGGTTTTACTAACAAGCAGATACTACAGATTTTGGCAGATAAAAACTTAAAGCTATCCAAATATGAAGAGGAATTGGAGGTGAAGAAGATGAGGAAGTTCAGACGAGACACTCAAGATTATATGCTTGACATTGTGTACAGCTGGCAAGAATACTATAAAACGAATCACCCACGTACACCCAAGACAGGTGCTCCACATCCTGGAACAACTTCGTCTGATGCATCCAGCACAGAACTAGAAGTGATGCCTGGCACCACTGTTGAGGGGGACGCCTCGATGTCAAGTACCAACACTGACATGGGAGTGACCGGTTTTTTAGAAAAAGACCTGTTAGAAGGAGAAAGAAGAAAAAATCCACAAAGGAGGAAAACTGTGGTGAAAAATACCTAGTGGTGAATATTTCAGCACACCAGTTATCGCAATGCGAATTAGAAGTCCTACATAAAGGCCTGTCGTTTGTGCCACAGCATAGCAGCAGCTTATTGAAAAAGAAAATTGACTTCTTTAAGCTTATGAGAAAGCTTAAACTGAAGGTGTTTTTTGATTCACTCAATGAAGAGTCAACTTTGGAGAAACCATCAGAGTATTTGGAACTATCACCAAAGAGTACCTTCAATCCACCTGTACAGAATCATATCCTGATGACTTTTCAGAAGAAAGTACTTGAAGACTTCAAAAAGATCTCTTTTCAGCCCAGAAAACGTGGGAATTTCACCAACAGAGAACATCAGCCCCTTCAAGAGCTGTTGGACAACCTAAACATTTCTTTATGCCAGCCGATAAAGGTGGAGCACTAGTTCTTCTGAAGAAAAACGATTACTTATAGGAAGTGGAGAGACAGCTGATGGATGAAAAAACATACAATGAAATCCAGGTCCTCGATGAGGCAGAAAACAGACGTGTTATCTCTGACAAGTCTCGTAGATTCCTGGAAACACTGCATCCCATCATGCCAGTGATTTACATCCTCCCCAAGATTCACAAGAGGTGGGAGAAATCACCAGGGCGCCCCATTATTGCAGCAACAGGGAGCCTGTTGGAACCACTGGCGAAGTATTTGGATAAGATCACACAACCACTTATACAGGGCAGTCTCACTTACATAAGAGATGCTATGCACTTCCTTTCAATATTGAATGGGGTGCAATTTGTGAAAGGACATAACGTGCTCTTCACCATGGACGTGACCTCGCTATATACAAATATTGTGGATGAAGCTGGATTGGAGGCTATGGAATGGTTGCTGTTACAATAGGAACCCTGCATGGGGGACAAGGTTTTTGCTCTAGCATTGCTCAAACTGGTTCTCATGAACACATTCTTTAAGTTTGGAGAGAAATTTTATTTATAGGTATCGGTTACCAGCATGGGAGCCTCCATGGCACCTAGTTAGGCTAATATGTTAAGCTCTACTTGGAAACCACATATGTGCTCAACTTGCCCGGATGGCTACAATACCTCTCTGTATTCATGAGGTACATTGATGACATTTTCGGTATATGATCAGGTCCAGTGAAGGAATTACACACATTCTTTGAGATGATGAATGCAATGCATCCATGCATCAAATTTACAGCACAAATCAGCAATAAAACAATCAATTTCTTGGATGTGGAAGTGTACTGTGAGGGTGAGGGCTTAAGTACGAGAATCTTCACCAAACCGACGGATAGAAATAGTCTGCTGTTGGTCACCAGTTTTCATCCGAAACGCACCATCGATAGTGTCCCATTGAGCCACTTCTTACGATACAGGAGGAATATCTCTGATGCAGAAGGGTATAATAAACAAGCAGTGTCGCTGGGAAACAAGTTCCTAGAGAGGGGCTACGATGCAGCCACTATAACAGACATAGCAGAAAGAGTTGAGGCCACTCCACAGTCCACAGAAGACATTGCTGAAACCCAAACCTCCAAAACCCGGGCAACCTTTCGTGTAGGTGACGACACACTCAACGCAGAGCAGCAAGATTAAAAAGGTGATAAAATGAAATTGGCCTATGCTGCAACTAGATCGACAGTTACAGAACCTGCTTTCACATCTACCTGTCTTTGCATATAGGAATAGCCAGGCTCTATGCAACACCCTAGTGAGAGCAGAACTGCCCAGGAAACAAGATGGCAGAACAACACACCCGGCTACTACACCTTGCTTCAACTGCCAACACTGTAGAGACATTATTAAAAGTACAAGCATAACACATTCACACTCTGGAAAAGCGATTGCCTTAAGACATGCACATGTAACTCAACAAATGTAGTGTATACACTCAAGTGTCCATGTGACCTTTAGTATGTGGGCATAACTTGCGTAAAGCCAAAACCAAATGGACGGTACACAAGTCCCACATACGGACTAAGAACTTGAAATCTCCTGTAGCTACACATTTTATTGAAGCCAGACACACTGTGGCTGAACTTAAATGTGTGATTTAGAACAGGTAAGATTGGGCTCCATAGGGGGTGACCTGCAGAAGAAGTTACTCCAGTGGGAGATTGTATGGATTGACATGCTAGATTCATTGAGTCCACGAGGGTTGAATCATGACTATGACCTGACGTGCTTTGTATATGGAATGGGGATACCTTGCTTTGAATCTCTATGTTTGCTAAGCTGCTACTATCTCAATGTGCTTTTATCTGGGTTAACGTGGTTGAGAGTGTGAGTTGGTGGCACGAGCCGGACAGTGGCTAAAGATGCAGTAGGTTGGTCTCTGGCAGGATGCTATGCTTCCCGCATTGCCCCTACCAGTATTATCTCCTGCATTAGTATTGTTAGCATACTACCAAGTATTGGTGGGGTGGCGTTTCAAGCTGTATTTTGTTTGAACAGATTTCTTGAAGGTTATCTAGCTGGTTATCCACTTAGTGGTATCACCAACTGGAAACAACGAATTTTGATGTAGGACTTTTTGTTCACCAGGAGTGCAATAGGGGTTCCCGTTGGCAACAATGGGCTTGGTGCGTTTTTCATGTTTTATATACTAGCATATATTGTGGCCAAAGGCATAATGACAATGTGTTGGAAAATGGTCCTGTGCATTGTTGGTAACTTGCATCTATTGTTTTTTTTCATATGCTTCCATAAAATTTGATTGCAAACTGTGTGACATTTTATCTCATTTTTCACCGAATGAGCTGTAAAATACACCATTGTAATACATTTTTTTTAAAATTCTAATGGGGGAGAAACCCACCACCCCCCAATCTAGTCCCACCTATTTGGTGCGGGCTACCTTGCTGCGCTCGGTCCCTCCCTCATATTAGGCACATACATTTACGCCCCACCAATTCAAAAATTCACCAGCCGCCACTGAGTCAGAGAAGTACTACCAGAACTATGTGCATGTTTGTGGAAGAGATATTGCAGATGAAGATGACAGACTACTGCTAGTTCTAGGAATAATTGAGGGTGCTTTTCTGACCCTGAGCCTAGAAAAAATAAAGGTTCCAAGAGGACGGAGGTGAATATCTGGGCACAAGATTTCTGAGAATATCTGTGAAAAGCAATCATTTAGGTAGGATGAGAAGGTATTTGGGTACTACCAAAACAAAGGCTTTGATCAGGCCATGCAAATATCAGAATCAATTACTTGAAAAGTAGCGTGTTTAATGCCAACATTCCCAGCCTATTCTTTGCCTATAATGATCTCATCAGAGGTAAGGTGATGTTATCCAGGTAGTCTTCCTTACCTGTAGATGGTTTACAACACGAGTATTGCCTGACTTGACCCATTGTCAATGTGACATTGGGATTTGTGTCAATGGTTTTGCTTAACCTGAACCTTCGTCTGCAGGTTTATAAGTTCCGGATTGGTCCATAGGTGCAGCATGTCCAATGAGCTCAGTTCTTTTCTCACATGCGTACACAATCTATTCACATGAAACTCACCAGTAGAAGTCATGCTCGTACACTTTTTCTTGGTAGGGTAGCCCCAACATAGGCGAACCTCGGGAAAGAAACCAAAAGCAAGAGTTGGCTCTCCTTAATAAAGGATAAGATACAATACTACATTGACAATACACATTTCTCCATATCGATCACCTTCATTAATTACATAAAAAAGAGCAATACATTGCACTTATGAGATGCAACTCAGGTATTAATTGCTTTGAAAAAACGATATACATCAGTGCATCAAAGTAATACCGACATTCTAAAACATGGGACGCAACATAAAAAAACAAGAACTTCAGGACAATTAAATCAAAGAAGGTAATCATAGAAGGTCTTTAATAATAAAAAAAAGGTTGAAACAACTACAACAAAAAGGATTGCTTTGCTATTTAAATATCACTTACATATCTCGGGAGGATAGCTCAGGGGCACCACACGATGAGGAGCAACACGGGTACGATCCCCAGTTCTGTGCTTAGAAACCTCTAGGTGTTAAAGCGCATTATAAATAACCAATTCTTTTTTATTTTTTATATTTATTGTGCAATAGCCAAAAGAAAACAAAATTGGCTTTTAACACATTTCATAATAGCAGAAAATCAATACATTCACAACTTTTAAATTCAAAAACAGGCATAAAAAGATTAATTTGATAAAATGCCAAGTTTACCACTGAACATAAAAATGAAAACACATAGGAAAAACCTATGCTTTGTTACGATAAAAGACAAATAGAGAGTACATCACACATACATCAATTTTCCCTTAACCTGGTTACATGCCAGTCCTTTAATAACCACCTCACTCGTCATTAAGACTTCATTACCCGCGGAGAGTCTTTGCCAAAACCAAAATGAATCAAGAAAACATTTATCATGTAGAAACTGTGAGAGTTTTTCAGCCCTCTGCTTTAAGGTTCCTTTACAGCTAATGTACAACAAAAGATGTTGAACTGACTGTAGCTCCTTACAGGCACAACTTATCACAGATATTAGATGGCTATAGATCCTTATCTCGCGTATGCAGAATTTCTAAGGTAGGTAAGATTTTGAGCCTTACTCTTAGAAAATCCGCTGCTCATACTCGAGGGTCTGGACACTGGGAAGCACTCAGGCAGGGTACTTGCCTACCAACTTCCTAAGTAGGAAATGTGAACGCTTCTGCTCCCAGGAGTGCATTCCTTAGGCACCATTATAAGTCCTACAGATAGCTACATGAAAACATTCATATTGATTAAACCTTCTTTATCTCATCAGCAGTAAAGTTTGTTAGGCCGTAACGTCTTGACAACAAGCCAAGCTGCTTGCATACGTTACTAGATTTATTATATTACTAGGCCATAGATCCATTGACGCCAGCAGAACGTACGTGATCTATAGCGGGGACTGAGGAGCCGTGCTCTCAGTTGAGAGAATAGAGAAATAACAAAGGACTGTCAGGCCTAGGACACAGGGCAGCGCAACCTCCCTGCACTTCAACAGAGGTTCTCCAGCACTCTGGTTATGGAAAGCCAATACACGCTAATCATACTATCACGGCTCATATTGTTCTCTCCAAAGGTTCGAATGTCTACTTTGCTTTTACTTCAGCATGAATTAAATTTGACCAGCAGCCTAGTCGGTGACCCTCATCCCCTCCCCTTTTGACCTTGGCTTGACTATTTCAGGGTGCATGAGCCTTTCCTTCACGCACATGTAAAGAGGCAGTCAAGCATCAAGTACCTACACATCGACACATATGGATTCTAACACGTGTAGTACACCACTACTCTCGTTCCGTTACCAACATCTTTATCCTTGATCATCTCAACTCTTTGATTTGACAATCTTCAGTACTTCCCTGGCAGCTCAGAATCACATTTTTGGAATTTACCTGTACTACAGTAAGAGAACTACTCAGCAACTAGGATTGCTCGAGCGCAATCTAAAGACCATCACAAGCCCACAACTGCATTTCTCTTTCGTGTATTATCAGATGTTACCTTGGAAGCACAACTATAGCATATGGCAACTCCTATCTTCTACTCCATTGGTGTTTCACTGGAAAGCAATTCATTTCTTTGGTGCAACATGCTCCCAAGCCAATGCTAAACATTTCATTCCTATTAGCTCCCCGATGTATGTCCATGTCTCTATCCTCATTCTCTCCCTCTATCTGTAGCCTTGTTCATGCTCTCCATCCAACAAAACATCTGGTTTTCCGCAGGTAGGGGCACATTATGCCAACCGATGACAAGGACAGGCACGTTGAAACTACTATGGTGGTCAGCCAGTGTACTCTAATATAAAATAGCTAGTTCCACGAGTATCCATCGTTTTTATTATTAGCTTTGTATTTGAGAATAAAATCATCAAATGTACTTATTACATTTCAAATAGCATTTCCCTTGTACAAGTGTCCCCCTGTGTATCTGTTATTCTACAATTAAGACCTGTCCAGAATAATTTGTCTTATCTTAATTCATTTTAACAATAGGTATTCCCATAGAGGTACCCAACCCTATTGGAATAATTTACTGATGAGCCTACAATCTTGCTAACATCGCCTCTATCCTTACATGATACTTACCCCAACATCTTGTACAGGTTATTAATCTACTAATGTAAACCCTGGACAGTTTGGCTAAGTCTTAAAATACAATCAACTTGAAGTAATTTCTGTAATACAGAGACTGCCTCGCCCGTAAAAGAAATATTGAAGGGTAAAATATCCCGTACCAGGATGCTATGGCCATCTGCCTATTTTTGTAATTGCAATTTGGATAAATGATTTTCAATCCTACATTTAAATGGAGATTCTTGGAGTAGCAACCTTATGATATTATGAATCCACAGGTAAAATCAAGATAGCGCTGCCTTTTTTTACTGCATGTGAAGCCTTCTGTATATAGGAAAATAGGAAAGACCCAAAGAGACCAGAAAAAAAAACGAATGGGAGAGTTGACCGAATTTCGCCCGTAAGAAAATTACGTACGGACGAAAGTTTGACCTAGGTGGTAATTCATGGAATATTTGCACCGAAAAAAACAGGATTTGTGCGCCATTCTGCCTGCAAATCCCCATTTGTTAAACAGGGATTTGCGGGCAGAATGGCGCACAAATCCCGTTTTTTTCCGGCGCAAATAATCCATGAATTACCCCCCCAAGTCTCCAATTCGTTTGCATTACAGTGAAGAAGGCCATCAGGAGACGCGGGGGTGTCTCCCGCTCCCTTGCTCACTGGAAAAGTGGACCCGGCAGCGCTGGTTCCCATACACGCAAGCGAAGGCAACCAGCGTTGCAGAAGGATGCTGGAGATGGCAGCACACAAGGAGGTGGGCCGCCCACAGCTAAGTAAGGGGGTGGGAGGCAAGGGGATAGCCTGAAATGTTCAGGGGAGAGAAAAGTGAAAGTTATTTTAGGTAAAATAACTTTTGGTCTTTTCTCCTTCGAACATTTCAGCTTCGGTTTAATCACAGCAAATCAGGAAAATAAGTTCAACAGAGAAGAATACGAAAATAGGGCATTATTAAACAGTTACTTTGATTACATCTATAGCTGAAAATGCAGCTTATGATCAGGGGTTACGCCATGAAGTCATTCCGGCGCAGCGTCTGACCTGGAGCAGGATCTCATCACATTTCCAGTTACACAACCAGCAATCGCCTCAACAGATTTAAGGACTGCTAATATATTTTAGAATAGATGTGTTATTGGTCAATGAAAACCAAAAATTAGTTATGCATGAAGGATAGTGTTATTGGTCAAAATAAGAACTACACATTTTCCCATGGAACATTGGGAAGTGTAGTTTTTGGTCCCATTTCTGTTTTGTCCGTGATTTCTTATAACAATTAAAAAGGGAACCTTTGATTCCTAGGAGTTCATTAGATTCGTAGTTTGTGGCTAAACTGCAATTCCTTCAGTGGTGTTCAATGGAAATATGTCTACTGGAAAGCTTTAATGAAATTAGTGAATTTGCATACATAGCTTTGTCCAATTCATGATCTAAGAGGTGATCAACGGGGCAATAGATTACACAGACGATTCAGTTTTTAGCTGCGTAAACAGCACAAAAACAGATCACATGAAAGACCTCAAAATAATCAGTTATGGGATACCACCCAACGCTATTAGCGTTACTGAAAGTCGGTCCGGCGCAATTTGCGCTGGATCCTTAGTTGCGGTGGGGAGGTAAATCCCCATTCCCGGAACCAATGGGAGTTTTGTGCGCTATTAGAGCTGGTGCAATTAGTACTGGTGCTAATCGCGCTGGAAACGGAGGTAAAACTCTCACTTTCCGCCCAACTCGAGATTGGACGTAGCGGTATATACAGCGGTAATAGTGTTACCGCCGTATTGTACCACTCCGCCCAACTCATGATGAGGCCCCAAATCATTAAGTCTTGAGATGGTTATATGTAGGTTGATAATCCTAAACAACTCTTTTTGTCTGAGAATTTGTCCTGCTTTACCACTACCTTTGGACAAATTAATGTTTTCTAAGAAAAAGCTAGTTCAGAAAAGGACCTTTATGGTCATATTCAAGAAAATTATATGTCAATTTAGTAGCATTATTTATATTCCGAATTCTGTTCCAGTGCTCTCTACACTGTTCTCTAACCTTTCAAGTAGTCATTCTTTCACTAATGAACATAGGCACCGAATTAGCACACCACTCCGAACTTTGGCAATTGGAATAAGTTTGGATCCCTAAAAGGGAATGTTTTTCTTTCATGACCAGATGGCATCATGCACAGGTCCCTCATCTAGAGAGGTCAGTGGTCTGATTCTTGGTGGGGAAGCAAGCAGGCTCAACACATGTCTTATTGTTTGTCGTATTCAATTTAGCACCATTTGTTTCTGATGTTTTAATGTTGAATTAATTGTAAGCAGCCTTACCTTGGGCTACATGACGTTGAATAATTCGGTCTTGATCACTTTTGCTGAAAGTCATTTTTGCGAACGCATTATCTCCAGGTTCATTTGAATTTATTTAGTGTCAAAAAGGCACATGGTAAGTGGGGGTAAGGTATATATGGTGGTGGGAAGTGGGGACAGCAAGTGGGGGTTGGCCCAATGCATTTTGTAACAAAAAGTGCACAATTCACGAAAATGCATTTGGCAAGAATTGTGCAGCAAAGGTTCATAGAACCATTGATTCTGCAGATTCCATCTTGGATACTGTCTTGGGGTGATGTTTTGCCAGATGTTTCATCAACTGTGCATAGAATATTCTGCTCAGGAAGCATTGTATGGTTTTCAGAAGAGATCTAATTGCATCCTTTCCTGCGCTACTGGATTTAAACAGTTTGCTGCTGCAATGAAATGGGTAGAAACAACACAAGCTCATTTCTAGAGTTATAAAAGGCAAGATAAAGGTCGAGCTGGCTCCAATTGGTTGTCCTTCCACCTTTCGAGGACTAATGAATCTAGTTCTCCAAACAGATTTCCCCCTTCAGGAAAGGAGTAGTGACATACATATAGGGAGGAGTTCTGGTATATTGGTAGCTCCTCAGGTGTTCACTATGAAGTTTGAAGAACCTGTTCCTGTCTTACCCACTCTCTTGTCTCACCAGTGTCCGTAGGTTCATATGGGTTTCCTCCATTTGGTAATAGAGGAAATGCTAAAGAGAGTGTGGTCCTATATCTGAATGCTCCAGCATCACCCCTCCCATAGACCTCAGAAGAATGAGGCAGTCTTTTCCAGACACCCCTGTCCCGCTCAAAGGAATGCACTGAGAAAAGCAGGATCTCCAAAGGATGATAAAGCTACTTTCATATAGATCCCGACTGGTCTGTGGAGGAGAACTAGAATGCGTTGCTACAGACATGCATCACATGGAAAAGCTGAAGAAGTGTGGTGCTCTGCGGTCAGATCACTTGCCACGTTTTTGTATGTGCCAGACAATGACCAAAGGAGGGCATGAGCAAGGATTCAGTCATGATGAAATGCTAGGGCAAGGAATATTCATTGTGTTGGCCATCCAGACTATGAACATTCATGAAAGACGCCACACATCTTGGAACATCTATCGCTGCTGAAATGAACCCAGTCTAATACAGGGCCATAACAACAGCCCATAAAGAAATTGCTTGCAAAAATGCCATGCCACCATGCTAATCTAGATGCACCCAAGCAACCTAATGAGATACATATATGTTTATAATGCATTGACCCTGGCATCCTTAATGCAAAATTGGTTCCAATGGCCTTGGATGTACTACTGTCCCGAAGCATATCTGGGGATGATTGTGGTCTCGTACAGAAAGGATATGACCTAGCAGTTCGGGCTGGACTACCCCTTCGGGGGTGAGACAAAGCCTGAGTTGCATATGGTCTTTCCCCTTTCTGTAATGGCTTGGCAGGTGAAGAACGAGGGTCTGGAGGGTTGCCCAGAGCAACTGCCAGAGGTTTAAGATACATTTTAAACCTTCCAGCCATCATGTCTTTGTTTTTGCTTTGTACTACTGTCCCAAAGTACTGTCCCAAATGTGCCAGCCAAGTGTGACACTATGGACACTTCCCCTCTGGAGAGTCACAGGTTTATCAGGAAATTGGTGATTATGGGGAAGTGGACAAAGGATGCAGGTTCCCAGATTCTAAAACTAACTGGGTAACCCTTCAATGAACCAAAAACATGAAACGACCACAAAACATTGAGACATCGTAAATTCCAGAAACATCAAACTTTTCATGGCCATCCACTAGTGTAGAAAGTGAAGAACAAAATCGCAATAAAAAGGATCCTTGTGCACAGGTTTACTTTGGGCACATGAGACACTTGATGAACCAATGCAGAACATTATTCAGGCCTGAAGCATACGTTACTACACAATCAATTGGTTTAAACAAATTGAATTGACGACATGAGCCTGCCATGAATTGTAATCCTGCATTACCCAAACATTCATGCAATCTCCTAGTCTCAAATGGAAGCAATGCCCCAATAAAACAAAACATGTCTCAGTTCAGAGCAGGCCCCGCTAGTCGCCAACATTCACAAACTATAACAGATTAGCTTCACTCACAAGACTTGAGAGAGCTAATAATAAGAGTGTCCTCATGTTCGGCAGGCTGTCCTTTTAACCATGCAGCAGCAATGGATCCATCAGACGTATTAGTCTCATTGATAAAAAGCTTCGGAAAAGAATCTGGATGGTCCAACCTGGGGCAAGAATTAAGGCCTTGAATAGGTTTTTTCTCAATCCAATATTTTTTAGGTTTTGCTGACAGTTGGTCATGTTTCATAACATTCCATAAACATCCCATTTTTCCACAGTGCTCATCTCGCGAGCCTTTCACTCTGTGTGTTCTTTCTACTCCGGGTACCCAATATATGGCCTCAGCTTTACTGTTTTAGTAACAAAAGCATGAGCCTTCCTCTCTGTCTCTCTTTCCTATCTGAAACAGTTCAGTGTGTAGTGGGCACTATTTCAATTATTAAACATAAACACAGCATAGACATACACATAATAGTGAACATCAGGACACACTACAGGCCTACCTTCATCCCCTGACACACAGGGGTCTCTGCCAACCAGGTAGTAGCTGGCCTACTAGGATCCACGGACCAGAGCCAAAACCTCCCGTAGGTAGTACATATGGGCTGTTGCAGAGAAACGCTCCTTTGAGGAGACTATGTCCTGACTTGAGTGATGTCATGTCTGATTCTGGAGAACCCATGATCCCCTTATTAGGTGGCCGCTCTGCTAATGCTTATCTGCAAGCTGAGGATTCTGGCCAATAGACTGGCCCCGTCATGTCAGGTAGAGTTTTGGAACACCCAGATGGCAGAGTCACCCTGCAAAATATCCATTCATGGGAGCACAGAAGTCCACAGATAGAAGACTGGACGCAGAGGCGAGCTACTAGGACTGCATCAAAGGTAAAAGAATTGGTTGGTCCCATCTTTACAAAGACACCCAACATAACGACATACTTTAGAAACGACACCTAAATAACGAAAAAAATTGAAACGTTCTTTTATTTTTTCTGAGGTCCCACCATCCACCTGTTTCTACTGCCTTTTTACCCTCCCCCTACTACTCCCACCCCTTTTAATCTCTTAACCCACCCCCCCCATATATACTTTTACTTTAAAATTCCTTATTTAGGTGTCGTTTAAAAGGTTTGTCGTTACTTTTTGTTTCGTTATAAACATTGGATACCAATTGGTTAGCTCATATTTGACACATACTGTCACAGGGAGGAGCGAGAACATGGACTGAGGCCTGTGCTGCTAATACCACATCAGCTGGTCCTAAGAGTGTGAATACAGTTCTGGAATTAGTGCCTCAGTCATATTGGTGGCCTGCAGTGTGTGCTGATGCTCACTATTATGTTCATGTCTATGTTGTGATTATGTTTGATTAGTTAAATAGTGCACACTACACACTGACCTGTTTCAGATAGGAAAGAGAAACAGAGATGAAGGATAGGGAGTTGAGAGAGATGGGGAGCATTAGAATAAGTGAGTTTTGAGATTAGCTCTGAAGAGAGATAGAAGTGGTGAGGAGCGTTCTATAGTTGTGGTCCAATGTCAGATTGGTGTCTGTTGCTACCATTTATTCAGTTTGTAGGTGAGACATTAAGGGGTTGTGGGTCCTTAGGTGTGAGCAGGCATGCAGTGAAACAGCAGGAGATTTTGGATTGCAGGATTTTAGCAGAGGTTCTGTGCAGACATGTGTAAATGGGTCAGAGTGCTTTAAAGTGGAGATTTCTGCAGTGAAATGAAACAGGTTTGTGTTTTGTAATGCCCATAATCAGGTGGATGGCAGTTTTCTTGTCATTTTTGTCAGTCTGGTAATTGAGCATAAAGGTGGTTGCCATTGTTGGGGCAAGAGTTGGTCATGGTACCCAACGCTATGGAATAGGATTCAGGAGAAATGAAGGAAAAGATATAGGGGGTTATTACAAGTTGGGCGGTAAGAGATACCGGGCACCGGTAAGGAGACCACACGTCCTTTATGGGTCCCACTAAGGGACCAGGGCGCTAATAACAGGCCTGCTATTCGCGAGCTGGTTATTAGCACCCTCCCCATTCCCATTGAGCCCTATGGGGGCTCAAATGGAAATGGGGAATGGTTGGTTCAATGGGGACTCACCGGTCCCTCCAGGGTCGGAATGCACCGGTAAATCCCCATTGAACCAGACTGGTGCCGGACCCGGAATTAGAGGCAGCCATGGCGCAAATACTGCCATGGCTGCCTCCAATCTGGGAATGAGGCCCATAGATATCAGCTTTAGGTGCCATAAGTAGTTTTCAATAAGAACATTGATTAGAGCATCAAGTCCCATGTCATGGTACGAGATTAATTGGAAGTTTTTCACTTTGTCTGAAAAAAAGTTGGCCGAGGTCGGGGCAGAGAATGTTCGAGTTTTAGGCCATTGTGTTTGAGAGAGTTGCTGGACATGCAGGGTTCAATTGCAGTTAGACCTAGCATGAATTGGTTCATCACCCAGTTGTGTCCTTTGCCTCTCGCGCTTGGCCCCATCCTTCATGTGACGTTACACATCAAGCCCCCCGCCCCTCCTTTGTGATCTGCGGAGGGGAAAGTGGAGCTAAACACAGATGGAGGTAAGAGAAAGTGTTAATTCCTGCCCAACTCTTGAGGCAGAGGATTCATGTGGTTAAGGAGAAATAAAGGTCACATTTATTCAAGTTCCTGTGAGTCTGTCTCTTTCCTTGTCCCTAGAGGCTAAGAATCAACTCTTATGTAAATCTGGGTGTCACCAGCATATGCGTGAGAGAGTAGATATGGAGAACTGAGTAGGTCCATTGGGGGCTTCATATAGCTGTTGAAAGGAAATTGAGAGAGGGGATAGCGCTGAGGAACCCTGCAGCAATTACTCTTTCAGGAGACATCAGATCATGTAGTCTGATATTTTCAAAGTGTCTGGTCAGGAAGAAGGAAGAGTGCTTGGCTTGAAGCACCAGTCACAGTTTGAAGATCAGGTCAAAAGCTGAGGAGGTGTTGTGGAGGAAGAGCATGGTCAGGGACCTGTCATCATCAAATCTTAGGATATCCCATACATTAACAATTGCAGATGCAGTTCTTCCATTAAGGTGCCTTCACCAAGATGGGGCCTGGAACACAGTGATATGCCATGCTGTCTGTAAGCTTACATGCGCGTGCATGTGCTTCATAACCAGAACAGTGGTAGCCTAGTAGTTCAGACAGTGGGATCAGTGTTTGAATCTCTCTGACACTGCAAAATATGAAAGAATATTAAATGAGACTGGCGTTCTTGAAAAAAAGAATGTCTTCTTGTTAACTGTGTTTTAAATTAAATGTAACACTGTAAAGCATCTAAAAACAAGCAAAGAAACTAAAAAAAATAGTCATGCGACATGTGGATCTACATTCGTGGTATATCTTATAAAATATCCAGGTGGCTTAATCAAGGTCGGACGAACGAGGAATATATGTGAGAGAATGACATAACGTAAAAGTGACGTATGTGTCAACAATATATTGTCACATGTATCACCGTGTTACAAGATGGAAGACCACATGGCTCCATGACTACAGTTTCAAGTGTTGTACACTGTCGCTAAACATTCACAAAGAAGTAACAGAGCTAGGAAGTTAGACGAAAGTGTTCTGGATACTATTGTTGCTAAATTACTCACCGATGAGACTGAAAGAGAAAATGCATATTCCTGTTTTCATTAAGGTAAGGTCAAAACAAGAATAATGAGGAAAATGATAATTTAACAGGATATATTCAGGGAAAGTCTGTTTTCCATTTCTGGTTAATGTGGGGGTCTTTCTTTCATGTCTATAGAAACAAAGTCTAGATCCGTGCAGAAATGTACCGAGTGATGCATTGCTGTGATTGAGTGTGGAGCAAAATGTCATCCAGCACTTTTGTTTATGAACAACGTCAAACGGCAGCTGGTAGGACGCCACCTGCAAGGGGGTCCTGACTGCCACTTGACAATTCTGAAACCATAGTGTTAGGAGCAGGGGTGCAGAGAACGTGGATGCTAAGGGGCCCGGGCAACCCCCAGGAAAGGCCATCTGCGGTGAAATTCTATATACTTTCAATGGGATGGCCACAAATGTTGTCCACCGCTTACCTCCTCCCAACCCCCCGCCTCCGTGGGAAAATCAAAAGTCTGCTCCCCTGGTTATGAGGATTGATTCAATGACGTCACAGTCATTATCCAGTATGGATGGACGAGGAGGTAGTGTTCAAGTATGCATGGGCTTTTCTTGCTAGGGAAAAAGTTTGCTTTGATGCATGTGGAGCACTAGCAATTACGTATTTAGTCAAGCGGCCTGATTACAAGTTGGGCATTAGCCCTTAAATGGAACGGTAACGTTGTTACCGCCGTATTTAAAGGCGGGCCTCATCACGAGTCAGTCTGGCGTGTTTACCCCCAGTTCAGAGCTTGGGGTAAACAGGCTGAGAAAAGTGACCTTTTCAGCGCAATTACCGCCAGCGGTATTACTGAACGGTACTTGCACCAAAAATTCCCCATTGCTTGGACTCAATGGGGAATGGGGACTTACAGTTAGAGCTCAACCCGTGATCCAACGGTAATACCGCCGGACAAGTTGGCGCTAACGCTAATAAAGTTGGGTGGTATCCCAGCAGGGATACTGGCCAACTCGTGATCAGGCCCACAGACACCAACTTTCTGTGAGGAGCGTAGGCTCATTGCAGTGTGAGTCAAAACGTACATTTTTGTTTGGGGTGGTGGTTATCTGGGTGACAGGCTCTGGAAGGCAAGAGACATCATTAATGTCTTTCACACCCTGGTGGCGCTTGATAAATGCGCCCCTTCCACACACCAGCAGCCAGCAGTGCGGCATGACGGATTCGCTCCAGAAATAGCCCGTCTGTGTTTACTTACAAATTAGTTGGCGGACGTCATTGTTGGCAGCAAGACTAAACAATGTCACTGTTTCTTTGCTATCAATAGCTCCCATGTACCCGTCCAAGAATTTGCATATTCCAGAAAGTTAGCAGGCGTAAGACATTTGCACCGAAAGACCGAAGAACACAGCATTGTTCATTTGTCTTTTTCCCTTCACCATACAGTTATAAATTATTTTAAAAAAACATCGCTCCTAGTAGTCACGCAAAGTGTCTCAGAGGAGAACAAAACAAATGCGCAACACTTGAATTGGGGGAAGTTGTTCGGCAGCTGGTTTAGTACACGTTTCCTCCGAGCATTGAAAAGGGTGTGGCTGGGTATCTTATTGCATCGTGAAAGCGGCACAGTCTTCGAAGCGCTGGGGCATGCCAAAATCGCAGGAGTTGCCTGGGAACCTAAAGTGCATCTGAAAATGGAATGTGTGCTCTGTATTGTACTGTGCCAGCGAATGTTACCCAGCAAACCCAACCCCTCCAAGTAGGGCTTCGGAGGGAATCTCCACACAAGTAAAAACGTTTCCCAAAGGGCGACTTTGGGGGCACATTCTGCCCTTTGCAAAGATGAAATAGCAGCAAAACATAGCAAACAACTGAGAATACCGTACTTGACGCTTTACAACAAATTCTGTACCCCAACGAATCTGGGGAGAGATGGAGGGAAAGGTGCAGGGTGCCTGGGAGAGATTAAGAAGAGCAGAAAAGCAGGGTACCCTTATAGAAGAGGCCCATAATAATACATTCTTGTATAGCGCTATACTACCATAGGACTCAGAGCGCTCAAATAACAGAAGACATTATTATCCCCCAGAGTGATACTCGTTTTATCAACCTCGGAAGGATGAAATGCTGAGTTGATCCTGCCGGGATTCAAACCTGCCACAGCAGGCTGCACAAAGCTATCAGGGGCGAGCACGTAGCTCGCTGTGCCATCTGACCGGCTGACCATGGTACAGAAGCCCACTGGGGGTATCCCCAGAGTTCCCTGCATGGCAGCCCGCCACTTACTATTCAGTATTTTGTCGTGATAGCAGAGTGCCCAACCTTAGAGTCTGTGTAAAGTGTGGCGCCCTTGCCCCTGGCTGCACTGCAATGTAATGTGTTACAAAACAGCAAAAAAAATGAAATAAATAAAACAGGAGCCTGTAATTCTTCTTCTCTTATTTTTCTGACTTGTCACCACAATGTAACCGCGTTGTCACAACACCTGTAAGGTATTTTGTCCCTGTGTGACCACTATGTGGTACAACTTGTCTGACTGTACTGTACATTCCACTAGCGCTGGGATACCTCCGGGTCTGGGCGCTACCAGCAAATAAAATAAATAAATAAACCCCCCAGGGTTCTCTGTGTGAGAGAGCCAGCAAGTACTTGAGTCTTGCCCATCACTCAGGCAGCAAAGCTGAACTGCCCCATAACACTTCCGGGCAGAACAGAATGGGGAAGACATTTAGCTTTCATAATGAACATTGTTCTTATAGCTGTGATAAAGTCAACTCCCTGTCTTCATCAAAGTGGGGTGTCGAGGTGCTATGGACTGGGAGAATGAAACTGATAAGACTGCCATGCAAGTATGTTGAACCTACAAAGTTTGTAATAGCCTCCTCCGATGTCCAGCACCATAATTGAAACGGAGCAAGAGATCCCGATTTAACAATCTGGGAGGATGATTTATCGTCCAAATAAGGGTAAATTGGATAATGGTACCACCTGAACCACCCGCATGGAGTTCGTACGGTTGGATTTACCTCGAAAGAGCACAGTCCAAAAAGTATCCACTGGAGCGAACCCGTCTCCTGGAGCCTGAAGAAAGCGGGGAGTCACTAGAGTAACCGCGACAGAGTAAGGCTTCTGTAGTGTGGAGCCACACAAGCACCAGAGGGATAGAGGACCTTCCTTCTGGCTTCAAAATGGCCGACGGGCCTTTTAAGCCTTGGGTACAACACTGAATGATCATCTGCCAGGAACTGCAATCACTGTAACATATGAAAGGCATGCTTCTGAGAGGAATAATTGCGTCCTTACAGGAAGTGAAGATTGTCGGAGGACCTGGAAGCCTTTGGAGAAGTTGCTAGTCCTTGCAAGGTTTGGAAGTCATGAAAGGAGAGTTGAGAGAGTGAGATGCTGCTGAGGTTGGGAGAGAGTTACGGACAGCCAGAAACAGGTGCCAAGAGGCAAGAGCTGCAAGAGAATGGCATGGCTGGGAGGACGGAGCAAGGAGAGACCTGCATAGCATGGCAAGTGCTATATCCCTGGAGGCGCAATGCACCCTGACAGGATGGGCTGGACACTATATCCCTGATGGCAGAGTGAGCTGAGTGCTTTATCCCTGACAGAAAGAGTGCTGGTTGCAAAGCATCCCGGACACTAAACCACGGATGAGCACGGTGCCAGTGAGAGATCGTGCGGGTGAAACATCCCTGGCCCTGACAAGCAAAGTGATGGGTGCTATATATCTGAGTACAGCCAAGAAGCATGCTGTGTGCAAGATTCCTGAGACTGAGAAGTAAGCCAAGAAACATGCTGGCGCTATAACACTTTCGTCGGACGCAAAACAAGGAATGGAAGTAGTGAAACCCATATTCCGGCAGGCGGAAGCCAGATTGCAGCTGTAGAAGGCCCGTGGAGGAAAAGGCCCTGTTCTCCGCCTGTTCGCGCAGTGGTTGTACGGGTGCATCCGGCCAACTTTGTGATTAGTGCTTGACGAAATGATGGTAAGAATCTAACAGCCTCCCTAAGTACTACATACCCTATTAGTCCTGGTCTCGTCCATAGTGCCTCACCACAACCGTGATAGCAACAATTAATTTGCATGAAAACTGGCTTCTAACGATTGGAGAAAGAACATAACATATCAGTGCCCGCTCTACATACTTTCCGTACTATCCCCATGCTTATTTCGCTTGCGGGTACCAGACAGCAAGGGACACAAACGTCATCACGATCACAGTATCTGACTATTGCAACCGCCGACCCACGCTAATCTCTAGCCATATTGCCTTATCTAATTTCGGTGTTACTAGGGCATTTCTGTCACATTGTCATTATTGCCTGTCAAATCTAGGTGTTACCCATTGCCGCTAGCCACACTGCCTCTTCTCAAATCTAAGTGTTGCCAGTGTATTTCTACAACATTGCCCAATGTCAAATCTAGGTGCTACTCATCGCCACTAGCCATATTGCCTCTTCTCAAATCTAGGTGTTACTAGTGCGCCTTAGCAACAATGTCAACGCTTGTAAACGGCCCAGGCTAGTTTATACGCACTACTACTCACCTATCCAATCTGCTCGCTAGCCCACCTAATGCAATTGATATTAGCCTACCTGTGCAATTGATATTAGCCTACCTGTGCAATTTGATATTAGCCTACCTGTGCAATCTGATATTAGCCTACTTGTGCAATTGATACTGGCCTACCTATGCAATTGATATTAGCCTACATGTGCAATTGATATTAGCCTACCTATGCAATTGATATTAGCCTACCTGTGCAATTGATATTAGCCTACCTGTGTAATTTGATATTAGCCTACCTGTGCAATCTGATATTAGCCTACTTGTGCAATTGATACTGGCCTACCTATGCAATTGATATTAGCCTACCTGTGCAATTGATATTAGCCTACCTATGCAATTGATATTAGCCTACCTGTGCAATTGATATTAGCCTACCTGTGCAATTGATATTAGCCTACCTGTGCAATTGATATTAGCCTTCCTGCTGCAATTTGATATTAGCCTGCCTATGCAATCTGATATTAGCCGCCCTTGCAATTGATACTGGCCTACTTGTGCAATTTATATTAGCCTACTTATGCAATTGATATTAGCCTACCTGTGCAACTGATACTGGCCTACTTGTGCAATTGATATTACTTATGCAATTGATATTAGCCTACATGTGCAACTCATACTGGCCTACCTGTGCAATTGATATTAGCCTACCTGTGCAACTGATATTAGCCTACCTGTGCAATCGATATTAGCCTACCTATGCAATTGATATTAGCCTACTTATGCTATTGACACTAGCCTACTTATGCAACTTATTTCTTTGCCTACCCCAAACCACTAGTGCAATTGTTGTACAATCAACACTAACCTGCTACTAGCCTACTAAGTGAATCTCACCTGACCCAAAACACCATCTGAAATCCTACGGCATAGCCCTGAACATGCTTGACAACCTGAGAACCCTACCTGAAGTATTTACACTTAGCCTCCTAGTCACTATGTCTCTAGTCACCCTCCTAACGCGGTCTCCTCTGGATAGAAATATGAGACTTAGATCCAGACTATCCCGGCTCTATGATCCTAAAAATACCAACAACCGTACAGTGTTACCCACTCCTAACAACCGGATCCCATCCAATAAAGTTAAAAAAAAAACTTGCTAGTCCTAATAAACCAGAAACCAAACTTCCCCCCTACCCTACTAATAAAGGCGCACTATCTCTATCTGGATCACTTATCAACGCCAGATCCCTAGTAGCCCATGCTTCTGAAATTGCAGACACACTACACAATGAGAATCTAGACTTACAAGCCGTAACTGAAACCTGGCTCCATGATGCGGCAGGTCCTGCCCTTATGATAGCAATACCCGAGGGCTACCAGATACTCAGAGTGGATAGGCCTAACTCTTGTGGTGGCGGCTTAGCCATCATCGCCAAAACTAACCTCTCCATTCGACTTGCCACTCCAACTACATGTCCCTCATGCAAAGTTCTCATGGCTTAACTCCCCCTATCCAACAACCGTATTTTAACTATACACCTGCTATACAGACCTCCTGGCCCACTAGGAACCTTTGAGGAGGACCTTACAGATATCATAACTAGCAACACTAAAATCAACTCACAAACCCTGCTACTGGGGGATTTCAACCTCGACTTCAATGAGGCTGGAAACAAACACACCCAAGCTATAGCTGCACTTCTCAAAGATCATGGACTCTCACAAAAAGTACTATCACCCACCCACATCAAAGGTAGAACCTTGGATTGGGTGGCTGACTCGAACTGTAACATTATTATTACAGATAATGTACCACAATCATGCTCCGACCATCACCTCATTACTTTCTCAACCACACTCGACCTCCTTAGTCCTAAAACCATTGAGATGGCACCCCCACTCCCCACAAGAAGCAAAAAGGACATCACAGCAGAAAAACTACTCCCGCACCGCCTCCCTTCTCTGAATAACGTTAACAATAATGCTGACCCTAAATCTCTAGTGGAAACCTTCAACACTGCCATGTCCAAGCCTTGGACTCCGCCGCCACACTAAAAATTCGCAAAGCCAGACAAAAATCCCACCTCAACGCATGGTTCACTCCTCAACTTAAAGAGTTGAGATTACAGAAAAGAAAATTGCAAACGATCTCGCGCCACTCCCCGACTACTGTCAATAAGGCTAAATTAACAAAAAAGAAATAACCATCACAAAAAAAAATATATTCAATGATAGAATTACAAAAGCTAGCTCCAACACTAAGGAACTGTTTTCCATCCTCCGTGAGATGGAAGTGCCAACTCCACCGGCAAACACTGTCCCGAAGGACAAGCCATGGTGCACTGCAATTCAAAAAGCCCTCCTAAACAAAATCACTATGCTCCAACAGAAAATAGCAATCAAAAAAGCCTCTCTGCCCCCCTCTGAGCAACAACCATCCCCTGACACAGGGTGTAACACAACTACTCCATTTACCTTTAAGAAAATCTCTATTCTTAACACAGAAAAATTCATTCTCTCTCTAAAACCATCTAACTGCAAGGGCAACAGTTGCCCAGCACAAATAATAAAGGATGCGGCTAGAGACTTTGCCCCATTTATCTCCAAGCTCATAAACACTTCCTTTAAAATCAATACAGTACCTAATAACCTCAAAGAATCCTGGGTCCTCCCCCTGCTTAAAAAACAAACACTAGACCCTACCATCCCTACCAATTATAGACCAATTACCACTGTCCCCTTTCTACTTAAAATTATTGATAGAGTAGCCTATATTCAAATTCAGGAATACATAGAAGCTAATCACCTACTAGGTTCACGACAGTCTGGCTTCCGCCCACTCCACGGTACGGAAACTGCCCTGCTAGACCTTAAGACTCAAAGTGACGAGTTGAAGGACAAGGGACAAACAGCTATGCTACTTCTCCTGGACCTCTCTGCAGCGTTCGACCTAGTGGATCACTCAGTCTTATGTAACCATCTCAGGTCGGCGGCGCACTTCTCAGGGGAAGCAATAGCCTGGGTCCAATCCTTCCTGGCCAACAGGACAATGCGAGTCTTTTCCCCACAAACGGCTGCTGACCCAACTCAAATCTCCTGTGGAGTACCCCAAGGATCCTGTGTCTCACCCACTATGTATAACATCTTTACTAAGCCTTTGTTCGACAAATTGGACAGACTGGGTATCACCTACACTAATTATGCAGATGATACCCAGATCCTCATCCCCATTTTGGGCAACTTTTTGGAGGACACAGCCTTAGTAAACAGAGTATACCTCCTCATTCAGGCATGGATGGCATCTCAGGGCCTCTGCCTGAATGACGATAAAACTGAGATACTAATCCTAGGCTCTGAAACTAACATAAAAAAACGTAGCCCTAACTATACCGCCTTCAATATCGACAACAATCTCATCAAGGTGATGCCAGTGGTCAAAACACTAGGCTTCTATCTTGATGCCACTCTCTCGCTTAAGAAACAAGTCAACTCATTTGCATCCTCCACAGCTTATACCTGTAAGCTTATCCGAGCTTGCAGACCATTCCTCTCTACCTCAAGTTGCATCACCTTGGCCAATGCCCTTGTAATGTCAAGATTAGACTACTGTAATGCTCTCTACTCAGGTGCCAACAAAAATATCATCGCTAAAATACAAAGAATGCAAAACAACGCCCTAAGAGCAGCCCTGAATATCCCTAGGAGAGAACACATCTCTGATGCCAGAAGAGAGGTTCATTGGCTAAAGATATCTGACAGGATACTTCTAAAAACAGCCTCCCTTACCTCCAAATGCTTAAACCACTTAGCCCCACCTTACCTTGCTGAAAGGATAAATAGAAGATCGTCCACACGCCCAACGAGAACAGTCAATGCCCATACCTTGGAAACACCTAGATTTAAACGTGTTACTGCTGGAGGATCTAGCTTCCCAGTTATTGTAGCACAAACCTGGAATGCACTACCATATGACCTCAGAAAGGAACAACCATATCCTAAATTTAGACTCAATGTAATTAAATGGTTATGAACGCATGACTGTTAGCTTACTTTCTCAGTACCTTGCACTCCTGTCTCTGCTGCATGTCTCTTAACTTGCTTCCTTCTGTATGCCACTGTAACCATCCTGGCAACCTATTTTCAACACTGTCTTGTATATTTTATGCTTCTTTGTGCACATTATGTAACCAAGCTTAAGTTGTTTTGACCTCTACTGCGCCCGGCTACCTAATGTGTTTGGCGCGCAATACCAAATAAATAAACAAACAAACAAACAAACATTGGTTTATGGGACATCCCACAGCTACACACACAGTTTATTTCATCCTGACAATATTAATAAAGACCTGTAAAAATATATTTCCTGTTGTCATGTGGGTTTGGCTGATCGCCACAGAGTTGTTGCTGTTTTATGCACTCCTAATGTTGCTCCCTGATTGGAATGAGGAGCAGAGAGATACAGTGATTTGTCCTGGATCATAAAATTGTATGATGTGGAGAAGCTGGGATATACTTCCAGGTTTCCAGGTTACAAGCTCTACATCTTCTATGACATGGTTACTGCTCAGTCAGCTCTTTTAATGTTAAGGATTGAGATTGTGCGTGGGATTTGAAACTGTCCCATGCACTGACCGAGGTAGAAGGCAGCAGTAAAAATGAAATTAATGTGTTCTATGTCATTTCATCAACTGGTGTAATTTCAATGGGTTTCTTCAGAGGGTTTTTTACTGAAAAAACTCATCGAAATTGATTTATTTTAATTTTTGAGGGGGTTCCCCCCAAGCTCCCATCCCCTATTGTTTTTATTTATTCCCGACACCCACAACTCTTATATATACTTTTCCAACCCCTCCTATATATTTCAATGAGTTTTTCTAGTAAAATGTACTCGGAGAAAAACATCGAAATGACACCTGTCGATGAAAGAACGCTATACCAGTCATGGGGACTCGGAGAGTGGAGGTTGTCAGCTATTCATTCCTCTGATTTGAGTAATGGACTGCTGCAATGGAGGTTAAAGGCTTTGCACAGTTAGCATCCATTGGTTGGGGCAGGCCTGGTCATCCAACTCCCAGTGATCATGAAGTGCTAGTCAGGGGCAGACGGGCCAGGCATCATTCGGAGCACTAGAGATCCATGCGTGCTTCATCTTCAGGGTAAGGGTGGAAGCCGGGGCTCAGGGTAGGGAAAGGTTACCACCATCCTCCCTTCTACTTTTCCATGCTATGGCCAAGCGTGATCTCTGCTACTAGGTCTGGGGTCAGGACAGCTCACTTTACTCTTCCTCTGCTCCCAAAGTCTGTGTGCAGGGGTGAGGAGATTCTGAAAGCGGTGTCCACTCTCCCATCCTGCTTGTTACTGAGCACGGCTCAGGAGCCTCAGAGGAAATCCATGAGGACACTGTGCTTTCTGGGCATACTTGGACTGATGCTACACGCATGTAACTGCAAACCCTCTTGTCTCTCCCTCCCTCCTCTGCACCAGACTTGCTCTTAACATACTCCTTTTGTGCTCCATCTCCATAGGTTTTAGACTGTGAATCCAATGATCCCTCACTGTTGACTATGCTGGTAAGGGATGTTGGGAGTTATGGTCCAAACATCAGGAAAGGCAAAAGTTTCAGACCTTGGTCCTGGGCTCTTGATCTTCTTCTCCTCATCATTCCAATTCACTCACTTTTGGTATTAATTGTGCATGCGTGGCATTCTGCTTCAGGAATGCTTCTGTAAATGACTTTGGAGACACATGTGATTCTTGCATCATTGTCATGTTCGTTGAGTTTGTACTTGTATCACACACGTACATGCATGTAATAGTAATGTATAAGTAAAGCAGTCAATCCATTTAAGCGCCTCTGTATTGATTTGCTGGCCACACCCTCGCTTAGTTCGGACATTCTGACTGTAAAGGATCTTTGCATTTTCTGGGGTCCAGCAGACTGCACTTCTCCAAGGTAATAATACATTGTTGGTTCACTTCCACCCGTTCTGGTCTTACGCCCAACAGTCACATGGACACTGCATCCTGCATGTGGCCAAGAAGCTCGGCCACGCAGATTGTTTTAGTTCCCTCCTTTTCAAGCCCTTTGTGTTCCATTTTAATTACTTCATTCCCATTTTACACTGTCATCCCTTGACACTGTCTGCCTGGCAGTCCCCGTATTAACAGTCCATGACTCAGCTAAAAAAGCAGATAACTTCTCAAACAAAATGATTTCCTATATAACATGAACCATGACGAAACAATGTGTCTGATTCCTGCAACCTGTAAGATACGTAAGATACCCATGAATTATGCACATATTTCCTCATTACGAGTCCGGCGTTAACCCTGCCGGTGCTACCGGCGGGTTGCCGCCGGACTCGTGACATTTTATCGGCACCTAGCTTTCTGGTGCCACCAGGACATTACATGTCCCGACGGACCGGCAAGCTAAGTGCCCGTAAATGTTTATCCTGATTCCTGTGGAGCCACATTGGACTCCACAGAAATGAGTTCTAACGGTGCCGGTGCTTCTGTGATCAGTCTGCCTACCTCGACCGCAGGCTCAGACCTGTCCGGCGCCGCGGCCCCGGCAGGGGAACTTGTAATTTGCCGGTCTGGAGGATTACCGGCGCCCTTGTTTCTGGATCGACAATGTCGTAATGAGGCCCATAGTCTCATAACACTTTCCAAGAGTCTACTTTATTCAACATGACCTCCTGCGCATAGGGTATGAGCACTTTTAAATGTCCATGATGAAATCAGCATCCCTGCCCGCAATCAGCAGAACCAATCTCCTACATTCAGGATGCAACCATTGGGAGACAAAAAACAGAAGCAATTTCAAAGACCACTTAGGCGACATATCATTGTATAAACCTGTCTTATGGGGACCACATGGTTTCCAGATATTAGGGCAGAAGTCTTTTGAATAGGCTATTCCTCAAAGTTGTGACAGACAGCCATGAACAGTAGGGCCCTGTTCTCTCTTCCGCATGAATACAATAGATTTTCTCGCCACAAAGTCTATTGTAATATTAAGTAGATGTATCCCTTCACCAAAGTGCCAGTATTTGGGGATGCTGACTTTTAAAGGAATATTCTGATTTCACTCTGACCTTGGTCCACATGATGTGTAACTTGGGGCATGACCAGATGGTGTGCACCATTGATCTGGGGTCAAGACATCCGCACCATCAATTTGGCAAAGTTTCCTGAGGCCTAATCTATATAGATGAAATGGACAATAATAACTGTGAGGAAGGATGTTAAGCATTTAAGGGGTTAAATTAGAGCTCTCTATTCTTAATTCAAGTGGAGGTATCAGGAATAAGGTGCCAGTAAGCAATAAAGGTCCCGTCTACTCCCTTTTGTATTATAAAGCATAGGGAGATTTCATAGAAGCTTAAACCTCAGGCAATGGTCCTCAGGGTCAATGTCTTCTTCATTCCACCCATTAGACTAAAATGTTCCAGCCATACAGTTGAAGATTTCCCTTTTGTACAGTGAGAAATGGGCATTCTCCACTTTTTTTCAAACTGGTATATCATTTGGGTTAGTCTATGTTCAGTGTCTAACTGAGCAACTCAATGCTAAGCTCCCCCAACTGAATCATGCCAGTTCCCTCATATGCTTCCTGGATTGTAAGATGTCCAAATAGAGTCTCTCACGTTTGTTTCCAAATGAATGTATGCAAATCAGTCTCCAGTGCCATTCTCCCGCTGGCAGTGATGGGGAGTGGGAGCATCTGGGCTACATAGAGCATCTTGGGCATCCTGTTCATTTTCATGGAGCAAATTCTGCCCATTAGCAAGAGGAGAACAATGCCCCGCCTGGTATGTCCCTATCAATTCTATGAATTATGGGTGTGTAATTCAGAGAGATCCAATCTTTAAGTCTGTTCAGGATCCAAATCCCCAAATATTTCAGTTTGCAATTCAGAAAATGGATGGGCCCCCTATTTGTGTGCCATTGTCTCACCTCTTCCCAATCATCATTAAATGGAATTTCGAAACGTTTATCTCTATGGGATCAAAGAGTCCACAGGGCTGTAGGATGCCCAGCAGAATGGGGTGCTGGTTTAACTGATTGTGACAGGTCACTAAGGACATCCTCTGCATACAGTAGTTTGTGCTCCAGCCTTCCTAGAGATACACCCCAGGGAGCATGCGTGTGTCTGATCACTGAGGTCAGAGGTTTAACTGTCATGTCATTTCAAAAAGGGGAGAGAGCACATCCCAGCCTGGTACCCGAGATGTCATACCATTTGTTAGAACAGTTGCAAGGAGGGATTTCTGTAGTACCAGGATCAGTGACTGAAACACGCCCTTGACCCCTCCAGACTTTCCTGGAAGAGGAAGTCATGCTGGAACCTTCCAAAGGCAGATTTCAGTGTCCGGTGATATCATCAAACAACCCATCCTCACTTCCCAGTTATATGCTCAATAACAGGCACACGTTCTCTGAGGAGTGTCATCCCTTAACAAAGTGTGTTTAAGACTTGGTATAAGATCTGGAAGGAGCCTTTCTAAACTCATTACCAGTCATGGCTACATGATGTGTGCATCAGAACGGCATCCTTGCCCTCTTTTGGGAAGAGGGCAATATTCTTGCCATACATTGGTGGTGTTAAGTGATCCGTAGGCTCAAGTGCCTCTTTAAAAAAGTGTGAATTTCGGAGCCAATTCTTTGCTAAACTTCTACCTGCACTCTCTGCATTACCTTTCCCTCAATTCCCTGTTGCCACAGCTACTTCATCAGTCACAATGGGGGAATTCAGTCAATCAAAGTCTGGCTCCAGGACAGTGGGGTGGGCTGTAGCATCTCGACAGACCCAGAGACCTCCGTTGGCCAGAGCGGGGATCCGCTTTCTAGATTAGCTTGCTTTCCATTTCCTTTCCATTCCATTACGTTCTTACGTGGTGTCCTGGCCCATTCTAACTGGAAAATCTCTGGACCAGTCTATATGCTTCAGCTTTCTTTCTGCGTCTACAATTTCCAGTGGCAGCTCAGCTCAGCTGCCCTCTCCCGGAATATTTTAAGTTTCATGGACTACAAAAATGTACTTTGGCACCTTACACAAGCTCTTAAAACATCACAGAAATCTAATTCTTGCACTGTCCGCAGCAATCTATTTTGGTGCAGGCCGTCTTATTGAGATAGATTCTAAAACAGTGGAGAAGTCTATCTGTGAATTCTTTTAAATTTGCTCTTGGGGCGTTCAGATAATGGCCATTCACTTCTCTATTGTAATAGGTTGGAAGTGTTTGGAGGAAAATTATCTTGGAAAAATTGGTTAAGATTGGTATAGGTAGGGTTGTAGCAATCCACTATCCCCTGAAGCCTTACTGTAAACTAGACAGGATCCTCGCTTATTTTAGGGACGCTTTGAGCAATTTTAAACAGACCAGTGGAGCTTCAAGGAGCATGATCGATCACAAACATATTGCCAGCTCCGGGCATCCATTTCACAGGGTAAGATACAGCATTAGTTTGGGGAGGGCTAATGGAAAACTCTTCAAAAGTTGATTATGGGAGATGCACCAACACGGTCGGCCTTGTATGTCGCTATTCATTGAGGGCTAAGAGTGATCATGATGTGGAACCGCCCAGTGACTGCATCGGGGTAGAATGGCTATCTGCCGGTGGTTCGCTGAGCGGTGAATCTGGGAATCAAAGCTCGCTCTGCCCGTCTGGCGAAGGTGGCAGAGCAGTTACTGGTATTTGAGAGTGATCGGGTGCCTGATCAGGTAGAGAGTTCAAGATATCAGGATTATAAGAGTCGAGAATTTCCTAAGGAGGTTCTTTCGGTGGGGTACCTCTTGGAGGGAAGGATAAGTTAACTATAACTGTCCTGTTTTTGCGGACTGTCAAAGCCACTCCCTTTACTTTTAGCTTTTGCAGCTGCCATTGCGGCGTCCATTGGGCATCTTTTACATTCTGCGTGTCTCTCGATATACCAGTAAAGAAAAGAGTCCCATCGTTTCTGATAATCCTTCGGCCCACAGAACTCTAGAGCTCCTCTTATATAAACAATTATAACTAAATTAAATGTACCCTCCTCAGGAAATTGCTTGGTGACCTCGCCTCATGAAAAATAATGCCATTAATCCAAAAACCTGTAAGACTTGGGCAAAAAAGGAATGTACATAAAGTAAGCTGGACTCTTTGGGTAGGTGTGGCACTTGCTCTACTGGCTTTTCCCCATTCCCAAAGGGTTAAACAAGGTTGGTCTTCTAAAGAAGTCTGAGCCACTTATTGAGTAGGAGGCGCACCAAAGTGAGTCATGGCTACCTTCTTTATGCTTCTTCTTCCAGTAAGTACGTTACAGCAAACGCAAGCCACCCAGCCCTTCCAGCCTCTCCCTCCTACATTCCGCCATAAACATTCTAAACCACTGATATGATATGATATTTATAATGCGCTTAATACCCAGAGGTTTCTAAGCACGGACCCGGGGATCGAACCTGTGTTGCTCTGTGTCGTCTTACTGCCAAGAATGGCTTGGGAACCTTTGGAACTCTAGAACTATGTACAATCTAGAACTATGCACAGTTCAAAAGAAAGCAGATAACAATCAGGATCTGTGTACATAACACAAGAGAGCAGGTTGGTGTTGATGCAATGGAATTGATCACATATGACACGGATCATTATTTCTCATGCAATCATGCAGAGACACCGCTAGACGGTTCATGACTGCAGCTCAGTCACCGCGCCCCACGATGTGGTGTTCAGACACGTCCTACATTAAAAATAGTGGTCCAGAGATAGGGTAGGGAAGACGATGGGGGTTACACACACATGAGGATGAAAGGCAGGCAAGTTGGTCAGATCCCATTGCTAGGATAAAAAGATAGACATGTGGAGATAGAAAAGGGACTAGGTGGACGCACTTGTCACTAGTGCACCTCCTGGAAGTTACTGGATATAAGGCAACTCAAGTGAGCGGACCCGTCACTGGCGACCTCCAATCAGAGAACATGGGAACTGGGCTGATTTGAGAAAGAAAGATTAAAGTCTTCATAAAAGTCTCACTGCTGTGGCATCAGAGCTATGGCTGCACACGTGACTTGGGTTCAGGAGGGAAGGGGTGATGGACAGACAGCATTAACACTTCCACAAAGGTCCCTTTTTGGCACCCTTGCACTATTGTATGACATCCACCCTCTATGAAAAGCTATACCTATTTATAATGCCCGGTGTGACTAGCAGGCCAGGTACTAAGGTAGTCCAGCAATTTTGAATTGTGTGCGGACCAGATATATATATATATATATATAGATATATAAAAAGATATATTGCACTGCCAATTAACACGTTCTGCCAGGCCTAATTCACATAGTGGCGCAAAGTGTACTTTTGTAGTGCAAAGTCACTTTGCACTGCAAAAGTACTCCATGCACCGTGCTAATTCACGGTGCAAAAAGGGCTTGTGTAGTGCAAAGTCATTGCACTGAAAAAATACACTTTGCACCACTCTGTGAATTAGGCCCGGTGCAACGTGTTTATTGACAGTGCAAAAAGTCACTTTGCACCGCGATAAACGTTGCATGAATTGGGCCCTTTGCCTGGCTTGAGCATTCTCGGACAGTTTGGGCATTCTTTTAGGACCTGTTCAAGAATCTCCCCATTTTGAGGAGAAGCATTATTAATCTGTGTTACAATATATTTTTGGGCTATTTTGTTCTATTTGGGATACACATGTTCGTCAATTGTGTTTGTGGATGCGGTACAAACTTGTTCTTTTGAGATATTTTGTTATTTTGATCACATTCATTGCATGTTATGCATTTTAGAAGATTATTCGTACTTTTTGTATTACATTTTTATAATGAGAAATTAAATTGAATTCTGGTCCCCCCTACCTAATACTTTCACGTGAGCTCTGATTACACTGATTGATTAGCTGCCTTTGCAGCAATACCTTTATAAACAAAAACATTTTTAATTATTTATTTTTTCTTTTCACACCCTCAATTCTTGCTACAGTATACAGGCCCAGCACCCTTAAAAGGGGAGTGATACCTGGGCCCTAGGCCACCCTATCCACTACCCACCAGGCAAAAGCAGGAGACATTGTCACAGAAAGGTATGGGCAATAGTGTGCTGTACAACCTGGGAGCGGAAAGGCCTTCTTAACCAAGGGAGGGATGGGGACAGTCTTCAACATGGAGCAAAAGAACGCCGAGAAAATGTAACCGTCAATTAGGGAACTCCAGATGTTGACTAGAGTTAGTAAGGAACATTTTACAAGTGAGGAAGAGGTCAGTCGCATGAAAAGCTGGTCTCAGCTAATTCATGCTGTTATTCACACAATAAGGCCATGTAAGTTCAGTCGGAGGGCATAAGGTAGGAGCAAACAATAATGGACCCATGGGATTGGGAATGGCCCTTCTTACACATTTATCTTTGTAATTATATCAATAAATGTCAAACCTTTAGTTCAGATTAATTATTTTTATTGTCATACTCAAAGATATATAATATAAATTCATAAAACCAATATCAAAACTAATTATACCAAATTCAACTCACATACATTCAATCCTACCATTCATTCCATATCACTCACATGAAACCGTACACATCACACTTTTTTCTGACCACTTGGTCAACAATGTATATTTTCACTGTGAAATGCCATCCGTCTAACTATCAGGTGATACTATCTATGTAAAGTCAAGTACACAGATATAGTTGTCACAGTGAAAAAATACATTGAATGTATGTGAGTTGAATTGTATTGTTTGTTCCTAAAGTATCTAGCCTGGAGGACCAGGGATTCATACCAGGCACCCCTTTTGTTTTTAAATGGAGGGCATAAGGTGTCTGAGGATTCTGTCTAATGAGGCCATTTTCTCAATGGTGTAAGTGGAGAAATGCATGCAGCATTCCTCTGGGACCACAGCAGAAGATGGCTCCTAGGTCTCTTGATGTTTTCAGTAAGGAGGAAGCCATTTTAGGCTACCTATCGGCATGATTGGTCTGAGAGGACTAAAACATGTTCATGGCAACAACAAAAATCCATGTTGATAACCAGAGTTGGCTTGTTTTTAAAGCTGCCAATGCAAATTCAGAACTAGGCATGCAACCAAATTAATACATGTGCCAAAGGGCTGACTTGAGGACCATTTTGCACCGACCTTTTTTATTTGTGTACAGTCACTGATCTGCACCCTCTGCTGCTTGCTTGCGCATCCTACACCAGCCTGGTTCTGGGGCAGGCACTGGCAGTAGACAACAGGATCACATCAGTCATCTGAAGGGAAATGAAAGAGGAGGCTGCGTGCTTCAATAACATGGCCCTGCCTGGAAGACACTAGGAACCACAGAGGGTCCCTCCTTAGTGATTTCTAGTAGCTCTGCAGGGATCAGGACCCAGTGATACCCGGCCCACTTAAAGGGCTGCCATTGAGATACCTTGAGATAATCATAAATCATCAGAGCTGTAATTTTAATCAAAGCTGATTATTGCTCTGAAATGTTGGTCTGATTTTTTATTATTTCTTTGTGAAAGGTTTTACTTTTCCGTCAAGGGATCTTTACTATGAGTCATAAATGTGGGATATCATAAAACGTAAGTGTACGACTGTTCAGCCAAGGGCAGGTCCCATTTGCCTTTGTTAGGACATAGTCGGTCCTAGGGCCACCCATGTTGTCCTATTACCCTCTCCATCCATTTTCCCATCCATGCAGAAATACCTCATGCATCCCATTGCCTGCATCTGCGGGATCACTGTTATGAACTTCCACCAATGCATGTACCAACTGAGCATTATAACTCACACTGTTTGGTTGCCTGGGGCACTGTAATATTTTCAATCACACTATTTGTGACATTTTAAATTGCACTGTTTGATCGCCTTCGACACTATGATTTTTTAAATTGTGTTTTTGGGTTGCCTGGGACCCTACGCTTTTTTGAAAAAATACACTGCTTGGTCGTCTAGCACCCTGTCAATATAGTAATTGCACTGTTTAGTTGCTTAAGAACCTGTGACATTTAAAGTCTCAATATTTGGTCACCTAGGATCGTGTGATTTTTTTTAAATTGCACATTTGGTCACCTAAAACCCTGTGGTCACTCCCTTTGCCGTCTTCGGCACTCCGAGTCTACCATGTCTCTGCCAATCCCACTCCTCATTCTTACTGTTCTTTCTGACTCTCTTATGGCCCCCTCTCCCTCCCTCCCTCCCTATAACCATTCTTTCCTCTCCTCCTAATTGCCACTGAGGCCACTCTTCTCTCTCCCATTCCTCCAACTTCCACCTCATCCACCCTACGCATGCCCCTTCATCTACTTCAACATCAACCTCCTCTACCCCTGCTCCTCCTATTGACCGCATACAGGGTCACTCGAAAGCCCCATCCCTCTGCACAAAATCTCTTTCTCATGAATCATTTTGATTCCTATCATTCCAAGCTCTCTGCGTTGTCTATAACCAAAACCTAGACTTCTGTGTCTTTCCCTCACTGCCACGCCTCTCCAAAATATTCAGTGGCGTTGGTCTCAGGATCAGCAAAGAAACACTATTTGCAGCCCTTGCCCTCTCTAATTTCACTTCCTCATCCTTTTGGCATAGCTCAGTCCAGCTCCTCACTCCCACCCCTCCTACTATCCTCCTATCCTCCTCATATTGTCCATTAGGCACCCTCAACCTCTTATCTGATCGTGACCTCTTGCTTGAAACGCTCCCAGCTGATGCGCCAAGCCATCATAATGGGTGCCAACAATCTCTCCAATATGACTAAAGCTCATCAGCTCTAACATGACTCCACTTCAGCCCGTGACACCTTAAAACATTCTTCTTAGGCCTATCCCTTCATTGCACACAAGGACCATCCCTGCTCCTTGCAAGACCCATCAGGTTTATGGTCTTTCCATCGAAAGAGTTTCCAACGAAACCCTTTTGATCGAATGTTTTGCAACGATTTTATTTCCATCGAATGTATGTGTGTGTGAGATAAATGCATTTTTAGTTATTTTTTGGGGGGGAGTTACCCCCACAAACCCCTTGTTTTTTACCTTCAAAAACCCACCCCAAACACAATTAACCCTTTATCCCAGAATTTGTTGAAAAACCTTCGATCCAATGGGTTTTCGTTGGAGACTCTTTCGATGGACAGAACAGATACTGACCCATCCCATGCTGGGTCCCATCCCCAGTTCAAGGCCCATCCCTGTTTGAGACCCATCCCGCTTACGCACATCCCTGCTTCATGGCGCCTGCATAAAGGCGCACCCCTGCTTGAAGAACCATCCCTGCCATGGCCCATTAATGCGTAATATGTCAGGCTAACCCAGCCAGTAACTTCCTGTTGATAGGCCCTTACAAAAGCAAAGATCTATGGATGTATACTAATTGACCTTTTCACAAATGACCTCGGGAGATTTGACCTCGGGAGAATTGACCTAATTTAAAAGGTTAATTAGGACATATATGCAGGGGGAAACCCCTGGCAACCTCCCATTTAATTCAAGAAAACCTGCAATCCCCCACCCAATCCCCTTATATTATTTATAAAACAAAACCAACCCAATACATATATAAAATAACTAAAATGATATAAAATGATATAAAGGTCAATTGTGCAAAAGGTAAATTAGGACCGCTATAATTGGGTTAATTAGGACAAAAGGTCAATTGTAAAAGGTCAATTTGGGTAATACCAAGGTCTAAAACTGCGGCTTAGGTCATTTACTGACCAGGGTAGCTAACTTCCAGAGCCCTTAACTCCATTAGCACCCCATCATCACATCCAGTGTGGTAATGTGGACTATTTGTTTTAGAAAGGGGTGAGCGCTCAAGCCATTTCTCTGTAAAAATACTAACATTTAAGATGGTCACCAGGCACATCACAGAGGTAGCTTAAAGAAGGTTCTCATGTCAACGTTAAGAGAGGCCTGCAGGAGAAGGCAGTGGCATGTCTGGCCATGGTGAAGAGGCAGGAGGCACGTTTTTTATTTATCTTTGATAATTTGATGGGTTTAGAATAGAGGGGTGTCTGTAGGACTGCCAAGTTGCTTGTTGAGCAGCCATGAGTTCACTCGAAATATGGGCCATTATCGCCAGATTCTGCCTGCGAGCTGATTGACTGCACCCCGCTCTGGGTAGTAATTGCCAAAAAATTATTGAGCGTAGTGTTCCTATTGCAGTGCACACTGCAAAGGAAAATGGCATCACTACACATATTAGAGTTCAGTTGTGGCGTCACACCTGCTGCCAGAGCCAGTGCACAGCTTAATAGGCATCTGTCAATAGAATCCTAGCTTCCACTAAAACAATTAAAGTCATTTTTCTTCTAAATTCAGAGTCATTATTAAATAAATAAGGACCCATTTGTGGTGGTGTGCTCATTTAGTGCACTGTTGGAGTGTAGCACATAAAAGCAGGAATCTGTCTGCATGCTCCTACTTACTAGCACCCGAGGAGTGATGCCAATCAGGAGGCCAGGAAGGAGGAAGTGAATTGCTGGTGAAAGCCTGCATTCTATTCCTCTCTCCGGTGCATCTTCTCTTTTTTTTCTTGTCGTGGTTTTGGTTATATCAATTTGTAGAACATAACAAAAAGTTGTGTTTGTAAACTAAATGTTGATAAAAAAAATTAAAAAAATAAAAAGATGCCAAGGGACATAATTATACCCCTCTGTTCAGGAAGATAAGAACACATGTCCAGGTCCTGGGCTTTGAAATAATGTTAAGTGCTTTATGGAAGGTTTGGTCAACAAGTGGGAGATATGAACCTGTGATTGGCCGGAATGCACACCTTCTTGTAATGATAATAAGAGTATAAGTGGATAATAGATATTTAAAGGTCTAAAATGATTATGGGTGCTAGGAAGAAACCAAGCGGCTCTGGCACATTAAGCCGCCACACATAAAGAAAAGAACAAAGTGTCCAAAAACTGGAGGACACTCCCATCCCATGCACACCAATTATACTGAGGAATATCTCAGTCAAAACTTAGAAGAAGTTATACAGTCAATTTCAAACAGTGGATTATACTTTCAATAGTTAAATAATGTGCTGACAAGTGTCAGTCTTTTATCTGTACAAAAGTAGAAAATCAACAGGTGATAATAAAACAAAGTAATGAGCTCTGCGTGTTTCGGGATGACAATGCCTTCACCAGGAGCAATGCTTATTGATTGTAATGTCGAATCTCTTCAAAATGTGTACTTCGGAGGCCACCAGGGGGCGCGCAGGCAATGGCTGCCTGAACGTGCTGCTCTCCCCGAAGCCAGGCGTCCAGTGGGATTCGAGCCCCCCCGAGACCCCCCCGGCGGGCCCAACACGACGGACGAAGCGGGTGAACCCCCAGGGCACCCCCGCGGAAAAAGAACGGAGCCCGCAGACCCCGGGGCTCCCGAGAAAAGCCACTGCGGAGGGGGACGCGGCTGAGGCCCCTTCGCCGCCCCGCCACCCGGAACAGAGGTACGGAGGCGCAGCAATCGGCCGGGGGCCCCGTGGCCGGCCCCACCCGAACAGAGAGGACCGGCGCTCGGCCTCCCCCGCCCCCGTCGGGCCGCCGCGGACCGCGGGGTCCCGGAGGAGAGGGGCGAGAGGAGCGAGCCCGGCAGCGGCCTGGGAGACAGGCTTCCCCCCGCCCCACCACTTGGAACGGAGGTGCAGAGGCTCGGCGACCGGCCGGGGGCCCCGTGGCCGGCCCCGCCCGAACAGAGAAGACCGGCGCTCGGCCTCCCCCGCCCCCGTCGGGCCGCCGCGGGCCGCGGGGTCCCGGAGGAGGAGGGCGAGAGGAGTAAGCGTCAGCGACGCGGAGGGGCCGGGGCCTGCCCCCCCCCCCCGCCGGAGCGAGAGGAAACAACCACCCGCGCTCCAGGAACGCCGCGGGGGGGGCCCCCGGGGGGCATCGATCCCGCCCTCCTGCGGAAGGTAGAACTCGGGGCGGTCGGGGTGAGAGGCCCCCACCTGCCGTTGGTGGGGCGTGTGCCCGCCCCCCCCCCCCACACCACAAGACCACGGGCCCAGGCCGCACGCCAGAAGAAGCGGACAGCTGGGTCCCGGAGGAGGGGGGCGAAAAGAGTGGGCAGCAGCAGCGCCCCCCCCCCCTAAGAACACCGCGATTCCGCCCTGCTCCCTCGTGGGAAGAAGAAACCGGGGCGTGTGCCCCCCCCACCTCCCCACACTAGCCGCGGAAGCCCTCGGGTGCGGCGCAGAGGCAGAGGCACCCTCCCCGCCCACCGGACCAGGCCGCACGGGCCGGAAGAAGCCCCGGAGCACGGGGAAAGACATCAAGAGGGGTGTGAGGCCCCCACCCAGGAACGGGTGGGGCGTGTGCCCGCCCCCCCCAGGCAAAGAACCAAGCCCCCATCTGAATCGCTGAGGGAGATCGGACACTGACCCGGAGCGGGGGGGGTTCGACACCACAAGCCGCAGGAGATTATCGGATGAATTGGCGGAAAGCCCTACAGGGATACCGTTTCCAGGAGACCCCCAGAGGCAACATGAGCGCGGACCCCAGGGAAACCATGGACCGACAGGAAGACGCGGCCCCCTCGTCGGCAGCAATGGAAAGAGGCTTCGCCTCGATATTGCAGGAAATCAGGGACATGCGTTCGGATATAGCCCAGAAATTCGAAAAAATGGACCAGAGGGTGGACAAGGTCGAAGATAGACTACTACAAGTGGAGTCCAACCAGTCATCGACAGCAGCCCAGGACATACAACTATGCATGAGGTTGGAAGCCCTGGAGAAGAGGGACGAGGAAAGGGCTCGACAGATGGATGACTTTGAAAACAGAGAGAGGCGGAACAACCTCAGAATCTTCGGTGTGCCTGAGGCGGAGGGGGAGACGGAGAGGGACGTCATTCGAATAGTGAAGGACATCATCACCCTCCTATTCGCAGAGGCAATGACAACCGAGCCAACATTTGACAGAGTGCATAGGGCAGGGGGCAGAGCTGGGGCCCCCCGGTCGATCTTGGTCCGATTCCACTATTACTCCGAGAAGACAAAGGTGCTGGAGGAGGCCCGAAAGACCAGAGAAATTACCTACAATAACGCCCAGGTCTCCATATATCAGGATCTTTCCTCCTACACGCTGGCCAAGCGCAGATCATGCCGACCCCTCACACTACTATTTAAGGAGCAGGGCGTGCGCTATAGAAGGGGCTACCCCTTCTCCCTGAGCTTTGAATATATGGGCCGACGCTCAACCCTGATCACGGAAGAAGATATCCGGAACGCAATTCAAGAATATACAGCGGAACCGCACCCCCGAAGAGGACCGGTGGGCCCAGAGAACCTCAGAACGAACAGCCCCGGTCCATCCGGGGAGAGGAGAAGGCGCACCGGCGCAAGGAAATTTCGGAAAATGAACACTCCATCCCCAGCAAAAGAGGGAGAACGGCATGACTCCGAGGACTGAGAACGGGGGTGCCCTACTGAATTCGAGACGGAGAAGCGCAGACTGGGAGTCTACCATTACCACCGTCTCCACGAACAGCAAGTACAGGGGTCACACGGTCGGGTCACGACCGGGGGGAACGTTAGGGGCTCGAGGGGATGAGCTTTATGGGTGAAATGCCTGGCCGAGGTGGGCAGGCTGGTGGTTCGGCCAAAAGCCAGCAATGGCAGAACTAATTGGCTGGACGCCGGGGAGGGGGGTGGGGGCATATCTGGGAGTAGGGGTTGTTCAGACACTGTTGGGACACGGTGGGCAGTTGGGGAGTTCTAGGCCCACCGGGGGGGGAGGGGAAGAGATCCGCAAAGTAGAACCAAGGGAGTATGTGAAGGAAAGAGATGCATGGGTAATGACCGAGAGGGAGGGAATCTGGGACTATGGCTGACAGTCTACCTGCCCTGGGAGTGGGATCCCTCAATGTACGGGGCTTGAACACACCCACGAAGAGATCCCTGGTCTGTAGAGAGTTCAGAAGGGCCAACCTCGACATCCTCTTCTTGCAGGAAACCCACTGGCCACGGGGGAAGGAACCAAAAATCCGGGGAGGAGGTATCGGGGAGGTCTTCAGTGCATCCCATAAGAACAAAAAGAGAGGGGTGGCCATCCTGGTTGCAAGGAACGTGGGGCTTGAGAAAGAGGCAGTGCTGAAGGACCCTGAGGGGCGCTACCTGATGGTGCGGGGAACCCTACAGGGAGCCCCACTCACCCTAGCCGTCGTCTACGGCCCAAATGAGGGCCAAATCCAGTTCTGGGAAGAGGTGAGGGATAAACTCAAAGGCTTTGTCCATGGGACGGTGGTGGTGGGGGGGGATTTCAACATGGTCCTGGACCCAATACGGGACAGGAAACGGGCCGGTCCCCAGGCCCCCAGGGCACTCGACGAGATCATGGCACGGGGCTTCCAGAGGGTCAACTCGGAGCTGGGCCTGGTGGACACAGTCCCGTCCCCTAGAACGGACACCCCCATATTCACCTACTACTCGTCCGTACACACATCATTTTCCCGGATAGATTATGTCCTGGTGGATGAAACCTTGCACCCATTTATCTCCGGCCACAGGGTGGACCCAGTCCCCTGGTCCGACCATGACCTGGTTCGAGTCACCATAGCGAGAGGGGGCTTCAATGAACACAGGGGAAGATGGAAATGTAACGATGCCCTCCTGAAGGACGAGGTCCTAGCCCAGGAAGTCCTCGACGCCATTACAGAATTTTTTGAATTCAATGATAATGGTGAGGTGCGTACACACACCTTGTGGGACGCGCTTAAAGCAACCCTGCGGGGAACCCTGATCCGATTGGGAACCCGGAGGAAAAGAGAAAGGGAAGCCCAGGAGAGGCATCTGAGGGGAAAAATTGCCCAACTTCAACCGGGAGGCTCCCCCACGGAGCCCTTACCCGGGACCGGGTGGCAGCCCTGGACGACTATAGGCTCCAACTAAAAGACCTCCTCCTCCACAAAACGGAGAGAAGCCTCCACCTGATTAAACAAAAGTACTATGAAAAGGGGGACAGGGCGGACAGGATTCTAGCCTGGAGGCTGAGGGAAGTACAAAAGAGTAGAATGGTGAAGGCAGTAAAGAACGAGGTGGGGGAGCTGGGGCATGATATTTCTCACATTGGAGAGGCCTTCCGCCGATACTACGAAAGGCTATACTCGTCGGAGTACAGCGGGGACGGGGGGGAGATTGAGGAATTCCTAAACTCCATACAGGTCCCTTCTCTGACTAGGGAGATGGCAGAGGGGTTGGAGGGTCCGGTGACTGAGGAGGAGGTGGAACATGCGATCAGCGGCATGAAAGCGGGCACTTCCCCGGGCGAAGATGGATACTCTGTGTACTTTTATAAAAGGTTTCGGTCGGCCCTCACCCCCTACCTGGTCAGGGTGTTCAATGCGGTCCTGGAAGGCGGTCCCCTCCCGGACTCCATGATGGAGGCAATTATTGTAGTGCTCCCCAAGGACGGTAGAGACCCCTCGGAGTGTTCATCCTACCGCCCGATCTCCCTGCTGAACATTGATGTTAAGATCCTGGCCAAGGTCATCGGGAGCCGGGTGGAGGGGGTCCTACCGAAGCTGGTCCATGGGGACCAGGTGGGGTTCATTAGGGGGAGACAGGGCTCGGACAATATTCGCAAGTCCATAGACCTGTTTCACTATGCCCAGGTGTCGGACCTAGACGCGAGCGTCCTCTCCCTGGACTCAGAAAAAGCATTCGACAGGGTCGAATGGAGGTTTATGGAGCTCACCCTCCGGAAGATGGGCTTCGGGACCCACATTAGGGACTGGGTGGCCGCACTGTACAGGGCCCCTAAGGCCAGAGTCCAAGTGAATGCTAGACTGTCGGCCCCACTCCCTCTATCGCGAGGAACAAGACAGGGATGCCCACTATCCCCGTTGATTTATGTCCTAACTATGGAACCCTTGGCAATAGCAATCAGATCACACCCAGACATCAAGGGGATTAGGAGAGGCGATGTAGAATTCAAGCTCTCCCTGTTTGCAGATGACATTCTGGCCTATCTGGTGGACCCAAGATCCTCACTCCCACCTCTCCTGTCCCTGTTGTCCGCATTTGGAAGATTCTCAGGTCTAAAGATCAACACATCCAAATCAGTCCTCCTCCCCATGAGAACCCAGGACCCAGGGCTAGACTCCCGGGACAGTCTGGGGGGAATAGCGGTGGGGAAGACCTCAATCCGATACCTGGGGATCCTCCTGACCAGGGATCTGCACAAGCTCGCCCCTGCCAATTACGACCCTGTTATGTCACAGATCACCGCTGACTTACGGAGATGGGGCTCCACGATCCTGTCCTGGTATGGCCGCATGACGGCAGTGAAGATGAATATACTCCCGCGCCTACTATACCTTTTTACCGCCCTCCCCACCATCGTCCCCGACCAAACATTCAGGGTCCTCCAGAACGCGGTGCGCGAGTTTGTGTGGCAGGGCAGGACCCCGAGAACCGCGAAGGCCGTTCTTACCTTACCTAGAGAGGAGGGGGGGTTCGGGCTCCCTGATTTTCACCTCTATTTCAGCGCCGCTCAATTGCGCGTCCTCTTGGAACACATGAGGGAAGGGATGGGCACATACTGGTCGTATCTGGAGGATATGGATGCGCATCCACTTAAGGTACGCGACCTCTTATGGGCCCCACCAAAATTCATCCCAAACAGACTCAAATCTCACCCAACACTGGGAGTTCTCTGGGCAATATGGAGGGAAGGCCCCCAAACAGCACATCTGACATCCTGGCCGTCCCCGATGTCCTCCCTTTGGGGTCACCCACTTAGACTGGGAAACAAGGGGTTCCGTAACGCACAGTCCTGGTCGGACTCAGGGTTGGAATGGGCTGGACAATTGTTCAAAGAGGGAGATTTCCTACCATACGAGGATTTGCAGACCGCCCTCGGCCCGGAGACAATCTCCATATTTGAGTATCTCCGATTGAAGGGTATCCTGTGCGACCAGGCATGGGGCCAGCGGCTCAAGAGGCAGTTGACCCCCTTCGAGAAACTACTCGATACTGCAACCTCTAGGAAGGGGGCGGTATCCGCAATGTATAGAATCCTCAACACGGTTGACCTGGAGAAAAGGAGGGGGTTCCGCACTTTCTGGAACGAGCTGGCCGGGGAAGAAATATCTGAGGACTCCTGGTCGAGGATATTCAAAATAGCATTCCACGGGAACCTGTTCACTGCAGATATGGAGCACAACTTTAAAATTCTACAGGGGTGGCACAGAGACCCCGTCAAATTGTCAAAAATGTTCACCGGAACTTCCCCCGCCTGTCCGAGGGGATGTGACCAAGCAGGCACGAGGGGCCACATGTGGTGGCACTGTCCGAAAGCGCAAACATACTGGGAGAGGGTAAGGGGCTGGATCGCCGAGGTCACGGAGGAATCGCTTCCCCACAATCCCCTAACAGTACTGTTGGGCCTCCCCCCAGAGGATACGGAGATACTCAGATACCCGAGGATGTGGGAAACAATGCTGAGGGCCGGGAGGGTGGCATTGGCCCAGAAATGGAAGAGCAGGGAGATGCCCACAAAGGAGGACTGGACACACAAGGTTAAAAACATGTTCTTGATGGACAAACTAACAGCGATGATGAACAATGATAGCCCTCCTTTCAGGCTAATTGGTATGGAGTACAGCAGATCTGGGGATGGGAGGTCCACTGAGGCTCGAGGAGGGAACGTGGATGGAAATGAGGACCCACGTCCCGGGGGAGAACGGACGACATACAGCCTATCACGCAGTTGGAATTTTCTTGCTTTTTTCCCGAACTCCGGTCACACAAAGTTTGCAACATATCTCCCTGCAAAGGGGGTTCTACTGGATCCAAGTTAATGGGGGGGAGGTTTGTTTTTTTTTTTTTTTTTCCTTTTTTCTTCCTTTCTTCCTTTTTCTTCTTTGGGCGGGCGGGGGGGGGGGCTTTTCTGTTTTTTTCTTATTTTAAGGGCTGATGATATGTTGAATCTATGATGATGCTTTCAGCCTGTTTGTTATATTATGAAAATGTTAATAAAATAAAGTTTAAAAAAAAAAAAATGTGTACTTCAAAGTCTACAAACAAGTAAATAACAAAGATATACTTTAGGTTCCAGGTCTAGCTAACTGGAGTCAGAGTGATACAGCGTGTTCTCTTAATGTTTGCCAATGTTGATTGGTAAGTGTGCCATCACCTTTATACTGCCTTTTGACTTAATCAGCCTGTCAGTTCCTCATGGGATTGATACTTGAAGTGGATTTTCACCTATTACTCAGGATGTGGCTCCAACTATTGTGAAACATGTGAGGAGGTATATTATACATGGGCGTCTATACTGATACTGGTTGGATATAATCATCTGCTTAAATAGAAAGGTGCGTACCTTCTAGAGGCAGTGGCCACATGCCAGGAGAGTATTCACAGAAGAATACCCCATAGGTATTTATCTTGTGGCATTTGACCATAAGTTCTTGCCTGGAGTCCACCTCCCTTGTGGACCCAACTCCCCCTCCAGTGCTCTTCTTACCTTTCTTTATTGTATGGTGCACTCTCCGTCCTGCTTCACTTTGCCGGGGTGCGTTGTTGGATGGCCGCGTCGCCACCTAGTTGCTTCACTGGATCGGGCCCTCTGAGTCCAGACCTGCTGCGACTTCAGTTTGTCCAGGTAAGACTGCTGGTTTGGCAGTTTAGTCCTTTACTTTGCAATTTCCCCTATTAATGTCTCTCTTTCTCCTTAGGTGCAAGAAGAGTTCTAGTGGTGCCGTGCTGCTTGGGGCAGTGTCAGGAATCAAGGGTGCCCACAATCCCGTTCAAGTACTATCACCTGCAATAGGTTCCATGCCAAGCGTGTGCTTTGTTTTCCTCGTTCACGGCTGCAGCTGCATTCCCCATTCCTGGTGCGTTACAGATTACCATGGAAACGAGGAACACGTACACCAGCACACCATGCACCCAGGAGATTTCCATGGAAACAGAGAATACGTGCAATGTCATGCCGCAACCCCGGAAGACGTTTTCCAATCACAGGTCGCGTTGTAGCATGACGCGCTTCCTCGGCATATAGTCACCTCCTACCTTCATTCGGGGCTTCTGATTGAAGTTCAGGACTTTGTTTTGCTTCGACCTCGCTTCCCGCTGGCCATTCATTGCCGGTTCTATTCCTGGACCCGTTATGCCCTATGCTCTGTTTGGCTTTCTTGGTCTGCCTTCTACCCTGTTCTTTGGAAATTTCACGTCTCCTGCTTCCATAGGTCTCAAGTTACCAGCTAAGTTTTCTGAACTGTGTGTTCCCGGTTCAGGCTTCCAGGCCCCTCCTCTGTTCCTCCTTACCTTACTGACTTCCCTTCTCGCTGTTAATATTATCACGGTTTGCTATTAGACCCCTCCTGCCTCACGCTTGGTACTTTCTCCACATGCACATTTCCAGACCAGGATTGCCCACAGGACTCCTTCTGCTTAACGTTTTGTACTGTCACTGCAAGCCCATTGCCAGACCCGGATTGCCCAAAGGACTCCTTCTGCCTAACATTTGGATCTTTTACTGCACGCATATTGCCAGACCCGGATTGGCTAAAGGATTGCTTTTCTTTGTTGCCCTCCCTCCCATCATTGTGTTCAGAAGGCATTGGGACTAGAGACGCTGTGCAGCAAGTGCCGTAGGCATCCTCGTGCCGTCTGGATAGGTTTGTGTTTTGGGAACCATCAGGCGTCCTTGTACCATCAGGGTAGGTTTCCTTGGATATTGGATCCCTTCCATCAAGTGGAACTGCCGGAATAATCAAGAACCCTTAGGCTCCCATCTACAATAGAAAGTGGTAAGAGATCTGTCTGTATATCTTCTTGTCTTAGCCGTATAGAGCTTTGCCTTTACCTTTTCTTGTTTTAGCCCTTTTTTGTATTATGTTTTGATCTTCTGGTATTCCTTTTAGAACCAATTACTTGGCTCCAGGAGATATACCAGCTACACCCAAGACTGACCTGCACCTTTCAGAAAACTACAAGGTGGGTCAACTACAGTGAGCCCTCCACTGTCTTGCCAGTCTTGTACCTCTTATTGACAATTTGTCTTGTTTCCCTGCAGACAGTGATTCATGGATGGTCTCCTCTTCCATTTTCTCGATCTCTCTGCCTGTTTCTTATTTGAACAGCAGTGAGGTATAACAGTGGGAAGAATTCTTCTTCTACTGGTCGGCCTTCTGAATTCCATCACACCCTGACAAGAACCTCCTGGTGGTCTTGGGTTCATGACAGGCAGCGCACAAGATGGTAAGTGAAAGCGCGATGCGCTGTGCTATGTGCCTTATCTTATGCTGACCTGTTTGTTTTCTCTTCCTTACAGGCCGCTGCGATGTCCCAGAATGGATGCTTCTGAGAAGATGGAGAGTGGTGAGTAAAGCGTAGCCCACACCGCCTTCTTGATCTTTTGTGTGCTAATCAGTGTTTCTTCTCTCTTGCAGGTCGTTCTTATGGCCCGGAGTGGACGTGGGCTGAAGGCGATTTAAACCCAGGTAAGCATGCAATATTTTGGCTATTTCCAGTATTGAAGCATAAACGCTTACTAATGCTGTTTTCTTTTGTTCTTTTTCTTCCCAGGTTGTGGCTTCTTCAGCAGCGAGGGAACATCGCCGAGGTGTAATATTCTCAGGACCCAGGAGTGGAGGACAGGAGCAGGATAGGCTCACAGGCAAGTGTCGACTAACAGTGTTCTTGTTCTTGCAGGTAACCGGCTCCGGAATGCTGGTGAAGATCCAAGCTGAACGAGGTGAGCGTCACGCTGCCAAGTGCAGAGTAACGCGAAGCGTGTTCCTCAGGCTGGGCGTGGCTTTTATAGCCCCCAGGTATCCCAGGTACCCCTGGGTCTGACCACACCTAAAAGACTAGACTGCATAGCTCGGTTCTAGGGCTGAGCTATGCGGGGGATCCATGTTGTGTAAAAAGCTGTTGCCAAGCCTAGTCCTCAAGTTCTCTTTGCTTTACACATGAGCCTGGTCCCAAAGGCACCAGGACTGGCTCCAAGAGAGCGTTGGGCAAAATGGTGAGGCCTTTAAGGCCATGATGGAAGATTGTGGCACAGCCCAAATAGCTTGCCTATTAGGGCCAGGGGCAGGGGTCATGACAGGTACTAGATGAAATGGTGAGAATTACTCACATAATGTATGATTTACCTACTTATAGATCGAAGAAATCAGTTGAGGAGTTATGTTGGGGAATATGTTGAATTTTCAACCCAGTGAATTCAATTCCATTTGCTCTGTGGGTATAAGCAGATAGATACTGAGTATCATACATCCCTATACATTTAAGGATATGTCATGTGTGAATGATGATGGAAATTGTAAATACATTTGGCTAAGGTCTTACCTTAATGAAGTTGGCAGTGCGGATGGAAACACAAGCATGCCGTGGTTAAAAATGGCCCCAATAAGTTTATGTGTGTTAATGAGAGCATGCCGTTGTCACGGCCGTGACATTATGTAAACAAACAATGCCGTCACGATCGCCAATGTGAGATCACCAGGACCATTCTCCTTCTTGTGGATGAATGTGTAATACATTATTGTACCATAAAGTGTTTTGGTGTGAAAGAATAAATAGTGGAATTGAATGAAGTGGATTATCTCCCTAGAATCACGTGGTTTAGAGGACTTGATGTACGGGGCTGTCAGTGAAAATGCCTGTCAAGGCTAAGTAATCACTTCTCGACATTAGTTAATTTACCCAAGTAAATGCACTGTTCCAGCTGTCATATTCAAGGTCATTGAAGCATTTGAATTTGATGAACTATATATAAGAGAGCAGATCTAGAGTGTCCAAACATAACCAAGTACACAAACATTGTATTCTATTAAACAATTCCGTATCTCAACGTGTGTGTGATACATTGTACATGGGTTATACATAGTCAATATCAATTCAAAGAAGACTGCATACAGTTTGGTAAAAAAGTACATTGACAGTTAAGTTATACATTGTAGAAGAATACAGATTGGTTGCTATGTATAGTAATCATAAGCTCTCTACAGTTTTAGGTTATTGTTGAATCCATAACAATGACTTGGATAAAATATTGGAGAGTGTTACTTATGGCAAGTAGGGCTTGATGCTCAACAGTAAAACGAGGATAGGAATGGATGTGACTTCAAGATGTACTGAGTGCCTAATCACTGAATTGGGTATAGATCAGCTCTATAGGTGGATCTGACTAAGTAAGTATAATGAATTGCTACAGGAATGCTGTCAACGAGAATTCTTTGTTTATTCCTGTTGGTTCCAGTGCGTATAGCTTATGAATCCAGAGCATTTCTCTACGTAGGAGAAGGTAGTTGGTGTTGCCTCCTCTGGCTGGTGTTGCAACTGTTTTCAAAATTAAAAATTTGAGAGAAACCATTAAGTCAAAAGACATTTAGCCACTGAAGTGATACCACTGATGCCATAGAGTTATTTGAAGGTACACCATTTTCACATGCTGCATAATTATTGGTTAGACCATATCAGCAATATAGAAGGGAATAAGTGATGACCATACCAGCAGTAAATGAGGGAATAAAGATTAACTTGGGACTTTTCACCTGCAGTTTTTTTACAATTAATGTAATATTTTTTATTGAGATTTCCACATATATAAAACAAATATTCGTTATGTTGGGTATGTATTAATAATATATCGTGCAATATCTTTATTAAAAACCATAAGCACATTTTACATTGTTCTTGTTTTTTCTTGTTGCTCTTTAAAGTTCATGTTTCATTTTGACTATGGTGTGCCTGGAGACTGCACCTCGGTGGTAGCGGTGCGTGGTTTAAGTCAACATAACATAACATAACATAACATATCATGATGTATGAAATTAATACTTTGGTATTAGATTATGGTAATATTAAAAAATAAACAAAGGGTACAGTAGTACATTTAACAATCATAAACGCCTCAGTAGGAGCATCCATTTTGTTGATATGTTGCTCTATTGCCCAGCTCCTATGTGGGCAGGGCTTTCCCTATAGTAAATATTTAATGAAGTACACTGGCTGGTTTTAGGCTTACAGCTGTATTGGGTGATGGTAACACCTATTAGCTGGTGCTCAGCAAATGGTGGAATCTGGCTCAAATGAATGTGTACACATGCGATATAATACAAAAATAAAAACTCCTATGAATATTAAAATTTCAAATTAACCATTAACTAAAAGCGATAGTGTAAACTTTTGATTTAAAAGAAAATCAAAAATACTACTTGAAATTTCGTTTTAGTACAGAAAAAATGAATGTGGATAAATACATATAATAAAGTACAATATGAATTGGAATAAATAAAGATTAAAATGTAATCAAAATAAATGCCATAAAACCTGGTACCTTACTTATGTTACAGGGTACTGCAAGTCACCTCCGCGTTTATGGCCTTATAAAGGAACTGGGCCTTCTGCCTAGTTCCTCTATTTGGAGCTCATGAACATGAAGTCAGAGATAGCGTTGTCAAATAGCAATAAAATGGCGACCTGGGCATAGGCTGCTTGGTGGTTCTTTTATTTAATACAGAAAAGTGTCCTTTTCAGAGGTGTATTCATTTGCTGGAAAATGGTGTGCAGTGATTACCAACATGCTCCATTTTAATCAGGAGATGTTCAGCCGCTCCTGGTTATTTCTTTGCATTTTGGAACCTTAGTCCTGGATTCAAGGGACAAGCCCTAAAAAATAAATTGGAGGGACTCATCAACAAATGCAATGGGATGTGACGTAGCCAGAAATTAGCATATCAAGGTGAAATATGCACATTTCATTAAATTTGCTTTGCATAGCCACCCAAATTGAACAGGAGAATGGCATTTGCCTTTCATAAAATCAACACACACACAAACCCAAAAGAAAATATTTTCTTCTAATAATGTTTTTGAAAACTTTAAACGGTGTGCATGTTTAAACTCCAAGAACCAATACAAATGTTTTTCCTGGAACATGCAGTACCGAAATGGGACATTTACCCTTTAGAGGGTAATTCATGGAACAAAGCACAGAAGTGGTGCACGCAGCTGCCACACAGGGGGAGCGTGCGCCAAAACCCATTTTGACGCACTCCGTATTCATGGATTTAAACATCCATAACCAGCCGTGGTGCCGCGTGGCGCAGCGACCCTGCAGCAGTGCCAGTTACGCCCCCAACCCCGCCCAGTGCGCCAAAAATATCCGCACAAATCCCCTACATGGCGCAAAGGCCAGTGGACCAGCACACAGCCCCCCAACTACGAAATCGAGCTAAAAATGCCTCTAAGCCCTCACGCGACAACCAAATCGCATGTAAAACTCCTCGCGCACCCCTGCGAATATGCGTACCTCACTCGCGCAAACCCAATCGTGTGTAAAACTCCCTGCGCACCCCTCGGAATACGCATACCCCGTTCACACCAGGCCAATCGCGTGTAAAACACCACGCGCACCCCTTGGAATATGCGTACCCCACTCGCGCCAGCCCAATTGCGTGTAAAACTCCCTGCGCACCCTTCAGAATACGTGTACCCCACTCACACCAGCCCAATCATGTGTAAGACTCCCTGCACACTCCTCGGAATACGCGTACCCCTCTCGTGCCAGCCAAATCGCGTATAAAACACCCTGCGCACCTCTACGACTATGCGTGCCCCGCTCGCACCAGCCCAATCATGTGTAAAACTCCCTGTGCACCCATCGGAATACGCGTACCCCGCTCGCGCCAGGCCATTCGCGTGTAAAACTCCCCACGCACCCTTCGGAATACATGTACCCAGCTCGCACCAGCCCAATCACATGTAAAACTCCCTGCGCACCTCTCAGAATACGCGTACCCCGCTTGCGGCAGCCCAATTGCGTGCAAAACTCCCTGTGCACCCCCCGGAATATGAGTACTCCGCTCGCACCTGCCCAATCGCATATAAAACTCCCTGCGCACCCCTCGGAATACTTGTACCCCGCTGGCACCAGCCCAATCATGTGTAAAACTCCCTGCGCACCCCTCGGAATACACGTACCCTGCTCGCGTCAGTCCATTCGTGTGGAAAACTCCCTGCGCACCCCTCGGAATACATGTACCCTGCTCGAGCCAGGCAAATTGCGTGGAAAAAGTCCCCCCTGTGGTGTGGGCTGGCTGCGGGGCATGGCCAGGGGTTGTAGGGCTGTCCCCTGTGGTGTGGGCTGCCTGTGGGGCATGGTCAGTTGGATGGGCTGCCTGCAGGGCATGCCCAGGGGTGATGGGCTGGTTGCAGGGCATGGTCAGGGTGGATGGCCAGTCTGCGGGGCATGTCCAGGGGTGATGGGCTGTATGTGGGGCATGTCCAGTGGTGATGGGCTACCTGCGGGGCATGGTCAGGGTAGATGGGCTGCCTGCGGGGCATGGCCAGGGTGGATGGGCTGTCTGCAGGGCATGTCCAGGGGTGATGGGCTGCCTGTGGGGCATGGTCAGGGTGGATGGGCTGCCTGCGGGGCATGAGGAGGGAGGATGGGCTGCCTGCGGGGCATGGGAAGGGTGGATGGCTGCCTGCGGGGCATGTCCAGGGGTGATGGGCTGCCTGCGGGCATGGACAGGGTGGATGGTCTGCCTGTGGTTCATGGGGAGGGTGGATGGGCTGCCCGTGGGGCATGGGGAGGGTGGATGGGCTGCCTGTGGGGCATGGTCAGGGTGAATGCAGGCCCCGACACATGTCCCCCAAACACCACGTCATAACAATACAGACCCATGGCCCTAATGCAACCCAAATTCCACCCCCCAACATCACAGTTCAAACACGCACCCATCCACTGCACCCACTCCCTAGTAAATTACCCATGCCATGAGAGTCTGAAAAGAACCAGCATGCCCATGAATAAATGTCCTTCAGAGCCACACAGTGGCAACACATGACTGAGCCAATGAGAGAAGACCACACAAATAAAATAGATCCAAAACATTTATTAAATGTAACATGCAAACTCAAAACCAAAAGCACACATGAAAATGGAAATTATTCATGGTCAGTATGAAAAAAAAATCAAATCCAAGAAAAATGTGACATCCATGAAAAGCCAAATGAAAAGTCGTCCACCGCCAATGTCAATGAAACGAACTCCCAAGGTCAAAATAAAAAAATTAAAAACATTACTCCATGGGTCCAATAAAATAAAGATAGTAGGTACATGTCTGCAACTATTTACAAAGAAAGTCACAAGGGTCCATGATCCCCAGAAGAAAGAAAACCTATACAAAAGCCAATAAGAAACATAACCATGTACAATAAGGTGGAGCAAAGTCCAGGCACTCCAAAAAAAAAAAAAATTCAAGGAAACATATGTCTAAAGAACTATGTAAAAAGGTGGCGGGCCAGTCCCACGGCTCACTTGGTGATGTTCCAGGCCAGGGCATCATCGAACAGGAGGAGGCCCTGTTCCCTGGCTTTGAGGTCTCGCAGGAATGCAGCCATGGCATCCACAAACTCCCTGCGAGTTGCCTCGAGGCACTCAGCCCGCCTCAAAGCCCGGTTCATGGAGTTCTCCGCCATGGCCATCCTGACCCGTGACCTGTCCGCCCACCGCCACTCCACATCTATCTGCTGGTTCAACTGCTGCCACACGGAAGACACTCCCAGTCCTGGGTCCTCCTGCCCCTCGCCCGATGCCTGCCTCCGGGATGTTGATGGCCCTGAGCCATGATGGCTCCCATGCTGAGCCTACTGCTGCCTCCAATGCAACTGCCTCTGGCACCACAAAGGCATCCAGGCTGATGTAATCCCCCGGCGACATTGTGCACATGCCCTGCTTGTTGATGGCTGCACGTCCTCCATTTGCTGGGGTCCAGTTGGTGGGGTTGCCACCCCTGCTGGACCTCCGACTCCCGACTGTGGCAGGGATGTGTCCTGTACCAGCCTGGCCACTGGCTCTGGGGCAGCTCCACAGGGGGCCCAGGTGATACTTGGCGTGAAGATGGCATGGAGGACGACTGGCGCATAGGGGGTTCAGTTGAGGAGGGGGGTTGCAAGAAGATCCAGCACACGGAGGAACCCAGTGCCGACGACCTGTCCTAGTAGGTCGACGCACCCAAACATGTATTCAAAATGACGTGCATTGTCCTGACGAGAGCCCGGCACATCTTCCCGAATACCACATGCACGCAACGCCAACCCAGCTAAGACAGGCTCAACCCGGCGACGGATTTCCAAGTCTGCAGGGAGAGGAAGGCCAATTGTTGTTCGCTCATCCCCTCCCTGAAAACAGGTCTGGACAAAGGCATCCCTGCTGGTGCCGGATGATGCAGTCACAGGATCGGGGAAAGGATTACACGCAGGCACCTCTGCGGTGGCCTGTGCTGCCTCCTGTCCCTGCCCCTGGACTGCACCACTAGCACCAGTGGAATCCCCCCTTCCAGACCCTGTGCGCCTCCTCCTCAACCAAACCCCCCACCAACCTGGATGACTCTGTGCCATCTTTCTCCATAGGCTCCTGTGGGGGCTCAGCTGCCCCTTCTGCTGCCGAGGAGTCCACCTCCAACTTCCGCCCCTTGGACCTTCCATCGGGCAGCTGCGGCCATGGACGCGGCACCAGACTCCTCACTCCCGGAAGATATGATTACCTGGCGGGGGAGCTGGGCCTTGCGTCTCTGGCTGGCGGTGGCATCCCTGCCGCTGTGCTCCACAACACCGTCTCCGCCCTCTTCATCAGTCGACGCTGCAGACAGGGAGACATAGAACACAGGCATCAGGGCACTGTACAATGGTCTGATACATGCATGACAGTTGCACATGAGTGTCAGTGTCAGACATCTCAGATGGCATCACACTCCCCAATGCTCATGTCATTTGAACCCACACACATGCACAAATTGACAGGAATCGTGCAGCAGGCATCAGCATCCATATCCGCGCAACTGCATGAACATCCAAAGGTTGGCATGACGTCCCAAGCAACATGGGGAGTGCCAAACACATGCCCACACGTCACCAGACAGACATGCATCTGTACATCTCCACCACCTGTCACAGTGCAATCATCGGCAACTATGTCACATCTGCCAATCGGGTACCTACATGTCTGTGTCACATGCATCCATGGCGTCTCACAGTCACACCCCCCCAAACAGACAGCCACACGTGTACACCTTGCACGTACATGAAGGCGTGATGACCATCCATGTGTCACACCCCAAACATGGCTGAGTACATACACAGGCATGCAAACATTTGTGCATCTTCACATGCAGTTGTGTATCATGCATTGGAACACATACACCATTGATGTGCATCACACATGACTGGACTCACATGCAGCACGATCATGTCCCTGCACATACACATCCATACATGGGCCATGTCAGACATATGTCCAAGCTGCACACTCCTGGCACACATCAACATGCACTGCGTCCAATGCTTATGAGTGGACACTTACTGCTCGAATCCAGATGGGTCTGCCTCTTGAGGACCTGGAGGTAAAGCGCTGGGAGAATGTGTTCCAGGGCCCACATCTGGTTGGTGGTAAGCAGGACCCGGCATCTCACTGCAACCGCTGCGTCGAAGAGGCACTGGGCTTTCCTGAGGGTCCTGGACCTGAAGTCCTCCCAGCGCTTATGGACGTGTTTCGGGTTGCGGGTTGCCACCCCCTCCGTGTTGATGGCACCCACGATGTCCAACTAGATCCTCTCCCGTCCATCCTTGTCGGCGCATGCTCGTCCGAAGAGGGCATCATAATGCACCAGGACTTGCTCCACCAGGATGCCAACTTCTCCTGCAGTGAAGCTGACAGCCCTCTGCCTCTCTGCCGGGAGGTTGCCACTGATCCTAGATGGAGTTTGGCCCGACATGGCAACCCCCGAGGCAGGTGTGGGTGGGCAACTGGGTCCTGGTGCTGGGCTGTAGAGCGATGAAACACCAGTCGGGAGTCTTCTGTTCTAACAGGGGTGGTCACAGCAACTGGACCCCTGGCGATGGCTGATGTGCAGGCACCAAATGGCAGGGCACGATGGCAGCAGGCAGGCAGCAGCAGATGGCTCTTGGGAGGCTGCTTGGGACTCTGGGAGGCAGGAAAATGGACTTCTGGTCAGGAGCGTGGTCTTCCGTGTGTTGTCGTGTGGCCAGCTAGATGCAGAGTGATTTCGTGTAATCTGATGAAAGGGCCTTAGTGCGTAAGCACGTAAGTGACATGACACATGCAGGCTTTCCCTCGGCACGGGTGCAGAGTGAATCCGCACGTGCAAAAACAGCACGACCGCGTGTGAATGTGTGTAGTTCGAGGAAAGGGCCTAAATGTGTAAGTGACGTGATGCACGCAGGCGTTTCCGGCGGTAAAGGTTAAAGGTGAGCGCGGCCCAGCAGTTCATTGTACGGGCTTTTCATGGAGACCGACACGTGTGTTGCTACTTCTTGTTATTTCACGTGCCATCACTTCACAGCGGATCAAGGACGTACCTCTTCTTTTGGCGGGGGTCTTGCGGGGGTCTTGCCTACGCATGTTTTTCTTTCCCATGCTAGTCAGACGGTAAGTTGCGCACGCTATTTTTCCCACTGCGGTTCCCCAGACACGGCTCCGGCCTCCGGCACGTCGAGGAAGAAGCTTTTCGGCAAGCAGGAACTGGACTTCCTTGTGGGCTATGTGTCGGAACACAAACGCAATATGCTAGTGGGCCCAAATTGCCATACTACGCCTGCCCAGCATTGGGAACACTGGAAGCATGTTGCGGATGGTGTTAGTGCATTCAGATATGAGGTGCGCACAGCTCAGGACTGCAAAAAGTGATGGGTTGACCTTCTACACTGTGCTAAGCAAAAGCGTGCCTCCAATTATGCCATGACTCGGGTGACTGGCAGTGGGCCAGCACCTGAGGAGTAAGAACTCACTCCGCACGAGGTGATCGCTGCAGAGTTCATCCCAGCAGAATGGTCGAAGTAGTGGGAGAGATGCAGGATTATGATGGCCAGTCTAGTGAGTGTTGTTGCGTGTTTGCCCAGCCATGTGTGGTTTGTTTGTGTGATGTGTTGTGCTTGACTGCCACTACATGCTATGTGTACATGGTTCTCATGTGCGAGTTATGCAATGCTTCACTAATGTGTGCCTATTGTGATGCATGTTGGACATGTGAAGCAGATGGAGATTGTCCTCATCACCACACATGCACCCTACTAACATGCTAGTCACCCGGCTGCCCCTTCGGTCCATGTTCCAGCTCACTGACCTGTCTGCATGTAGCCTGTGGTGTCTTTCCACTCAGCACTCGGACTATGTCATCGCATTACTGACGTGCATGTGTATTCAGCCTACATGCAGGTACTCCACGCGGGCATGCTTCCTTGCCCCTCTGCCCCCCTGCACCTCAATTTCACCATGGCACTGGTGGGTAACATGTTGGACTACTGCAATGGCCTGTTCCACGCTCCTGTGTACATGCACACTTCCTCCTGCGAACCTGCCAGACACATACTGTGGGGTACATCCTTTGTCCTTGATGCAGGGTGTCTCAATCGGACTGTGCAGATGGCAGATGCTCCCCGGGGACATGAGTGCCCATTCATGCTCCATGTGCATTCCATGCATGCCCCTATGTGTCGTTGGCAGGATGATCATTGTAGTACGTGTCCAGGATTACATACGTATCATGGCATTTGGTCATCCATTCCATGCTCACTCTGGCTCAGTCTGCATCACGCACATGTTTAGGGTGTCATTGTCTGTGTGGGGCACAGGCCTCCCCTATTGCAGGCCCCCTGACTATGTTCAACTGGTGTAGTGCCTTCTGCATGAATGGGTGTACTACTGAGGGTTCATCATGTGTCCTGCTTTCTGTCCCATTCTCATCTACTGTGGTGTCAGTTGACTGAGATGATGCAATTGACGCTAGCCAACACTGTCTGCCAATACACAGTTCTTTGGTCAACCTTTCATTGCCGTGCAATGCCTCCCTACATTTTCACTAAGGGGTGGGGGGGGGGGGTAACTGTAGCCATGCAACCCAGTGCATGCACATTGTACATGATGGCAAAACTTGCCCTTATAATGACTTCATGTTTAGTGATTCACATCATAACGTACTTGTTGTTGCAGATAGTTGGTAACGTACACATGTTCTGCACTGCTCCCACCCGCTTCTGAGCCATGGTACACCGTTCTACATGCCTACTCACTGCTGCAATTTCAAAGTGACCTGGCATGTATGTTCAGATTGTCATCCTTTCACTGTTATGAAACGCACAGCACAGGTGCATCCTGTGACATGTCCATGTCCAGCAATGCGGTGTCCGGGCGCCACCGGGGAATACTGAGTGGGAGCAATCCATGTATGCCAGTTCACAGCAACAAGGGACAGCTATTGATAAGATTGCTCAGGGCATGGAACGTGTGGCACAATCCGTGCTCCCCCTGCTACATAGGTGGAGCTCCAGCAGCAGGCAGCGCAGTCCATGGGCCGCTCACTCAGGCTCGGCATGACGGCCTCAGACAGGACACCCCGGGCTGAAATGGTGTCTCTGCACCAAGCACTTGCTGCTCAGGCAGAGGCACACAGGGAGGCTGTGAGGGAAGAACACCAATCCCTCAGATCTACTCTGGATATGCTCAACATGTCCCAGAGGCAGCGGTCAGAAATGAGGTTGGAGCAGCTTAAGAACACCATCTCGGCTGAGCTACGTGCACGCCGGGAGGTGCTCCAGATGTCATGTGAGGCCATGCTAGCAGAACTCTGTGTTACACGTGCTACTTTGCAAGAGGAAGCACGCGTATCACGTGAGGTGCTGCATGCTGACCTACGTGCCATTGCCACACAGGACCAGGCTTAACAGACACACATGCTTGCTGCCGTGGAGGGGCAAGCTGCGGATAGTCTTGGTCAGACAACTGTGTCACGTCCACCTTCTGATTTCCATCCAGAGGGTGAGTAGGATGATGACTTATCGCCCACAAAGGTCCGGCCGTGCAGGCTTTGAGTCCATGGAGTTTTTTTTTTATGTCAACATCATCGCATGTGGGTGTTGAGGTGTAACCTGTACCTTCCCCCTCCTGGGGGCCCCCCCCGTGTCGTATGTGGCCATTTTATTTTGTTTGTCTATTGTGCATTCATGTGACAGTGTGGTGCTTTGTGGATTTTGAAAGCATCTACTGTGTGTTCCAGCTGGGCCCATACAAGCTTGTCACATGTATGTGTTTGTGGCTTGGGGTCCAGACACATATGTCACTCCTGCTTCCCCTTTCCATGAGATTGCAAGGATGGTTCGGTGTGACCGCAATTTACACAAGGGCATTGGACTTTCATCATATCTGTGGCCAGTCTGCTGTACTACTTGTGTTTACACACCTAGTGGGGATTATGGATGTTTTCTCCACGGCATTTCTGCAATCAATTGTGGTGAGTACATTTTTAAACTGTGCATTTATTGAAGTTGATTGTGATGTTTCTTAATTTCTTGCCTGTATACGTGCTTGATGCATTCCATGCTATAGACGGTAGCCTACACCCTTTAGCTGTCAAAGCCACACTGATGGTGGGAGGGGGCCGGGTGGTGACAGTGTCAAGTTGGTACGTTTTAGGTTCAGCCCCTGGGAATTGTGGCAAAGGTGGAAGCATTAGGAATGTGACCCAAGAGCCACAACTCACGGTCCAGTCCTGAGTTGTCCGCCTAGACAACTTCTCTGCTCCTTTCCGTTTGGACGGCACGTAGTATCTGTCTTCCCTCTTGGACTTCGCTGCTGTGTGACGGTGCAGTTTTCCCACTGGACTACAGCTTTTTTACTCGTTTTTCACACTCTGGTGCCTTTAGTCCCTGTTTTTCTACCTGCTACTGTCCTTGTTGCAGATCTGTCCGGCCGTCTCTCAGCAGTTATTTCCACATACTCGTATGCTGCCTGGATTTGCCTCGGTACACTTCTGTACAACAGCATCTCTCTCTCTCTCGCTCCTCCTATCTTTCATCTATTCCATCCATACCTTTATGTTGACTTTGGCCTTTTACATAAGCTATTCAACTGTTCTGGCTCTTAACTTGCTGTCAGCTGTTTCTGGAAATCTCACATTCACTATGCCTTTCCAGACTTGTGCTGTCTCTGCCTTTCTCTGTTCACGCTATCAAGGATTGATTGGGTTTCAGCTTGACCATCCAGTTGTGCCAGCCGCCTTGGTTTTCTACTCAAGTTTCAGCTCTACCCATCAGTTGTGGCATCCTCATTGATTGTTGTCTACTCAAATTCCTACCCATCCTGTTGAACCATTCTACAACTGTGCAACCTTGGAAGTTATTCTATCATTCAGCTTGGACAATTACTTGGCCATATTCTACGACTTCAAGTCATCTACTGGAGTCTCTTCCAGGGTTTTTTGGTGCCTAGAGGCTTTTTCCCTGGTTTGGGGGTTTGGCTCCTTGGAGTTCTCTGCAATTTGGTATTTTTACCAGTCAAGGTGGCCTCTGAGAGGGCTAGACCCTATTTACATGAAAGGAAGAACAAGGAAACCAAGGGGAAGGGGGATCCTGAAGCCAGGTAGACTAGAAGGAAAAAGCCGACGGACCCCAGAGACAGTTCTTCTGAAGGTCAAGGTGATGAGGGAATGAGGGAGGTGCTTTCATTGTCGGACAGTACGCTTGGGCTACAGTGATTGGTCACTGCCTGACATTGTCAATGTGGGGTACTATGTACATGATGTGTTCTGCTGGTCAATGGATGTTCCTGTGTTGGGTTTACTTTTCAGGTGTCAGGGGATTGATGTGAGGTGACACACTAGGGTGTCCACATGGGCAATGTTCACATGTGTTGTGTACAGGACACTGAAGTTCACTTCATTTCACATGCATGTATTGAGTGCATGTCCCCACTGACACACACAATGCACCACCACATGTACAACCACCCATTCATGCCCACACGTGCACACCGATTGCCTTCTCTGCCGTGCTGTGTCCCTGCAGCGCATGATCACTTACAATTTTCAGCTTGTGTACATGCGTCACTGGGTAATTTTTGTTGTTTGTCCTTTTTTATATGATGCTCAAGTTGTATCTCCAACACAATGGCTGCTCACTGTGCTTTGTTCTGAGCGGTGTGTTGCAGCGGACACACACAGCACACGGTTTTGGAATTTGTGGATTTGGATTGGCCAATGTGCATGCCAACAGGCATTCTGTCTTTTGTTGATGGCACCACTGGTGGCATGCATTTGTGTATGACTTTGTATGTGTGGGAGATTGTTGGTCAGTCATTTCATCTGATTTCATGTCAGGTGTGATTGTCTCAGGCCTGTTTCCATTTATCACGTGGCACTTTGTAACTAATTTGTCATGTGTTGTGCATTTGGTTTGCTCTTTTGCTGTTGCGTGCCATGTCATGGTGTGGCCGACAAGGGTAATGGAGGTTGGGAGGGTTTGGGTGACATACCAGTGATTTTCATGGCCTGTTTTGCAGGGGGTGGTTTGATGTGCACCTTGCATGTGTTCCTTTTGGTCACACCAGATTGGTTATGTTTAAGTAGCTAGGGAAGCACACAATGTAGCACTTCTGTGGAAACATTCTCAGGGTGGTAAGGTTGTGACAGTTGACTGTCTCTTTGTCACCATTGATTGTCACCTGGTATGTGCCAGGCCTGTGTGCACTCCACAGGGGTGGGAGTTTAGGTGAAAAATGTGGCCACAAGCTGGGTCTGGGCTGCCTCGCCACGTGCCCTTTCCCCTTCCATGAGCAGCGCCTGTGTGTGTGGTTGGGGATGTGGGGGCACCACCATATCCACCGGTACGCCCCGCCGTGTTGCAACATTGTGCAGGACACATGCTGCCACAGTGATCCTGCACACTATTGGGGTGCATATAGTAGCTGCCCGCCATACCGGTCAAGGGAGAGGAAGCGTGACTTGAGCACTCCGAATGTGCGTGCCACTATGCCCCTGGTTACAATATGGGCTGCGTTGTATCTTACCTGGGGTGGTGTGGTGGGGTTCCATATTGGGTCATCATGTGGGTGCTCAGAGGGTAGGCACTGTCCCATGGGGAGGTGAGGATGGTTGTCATTAGTTGGGTTTGTGTATTTGTCTGTGTGTGACATGCATGCATGTGCACAGACATTTGTACTCACCAATGCGCCATGTGTCGCCATGCTTCCAAGCTTCCAGGTCCCGGCTCGGGGCGGACATTCTGTATATGAAACTGTCCTGGGTAGACCCAGGATAGTTTGCATAGACAGAGGTGATGATTCCCTTGACATCGAATACAACCTGCACGTTGATGGAATGCCAGTGCTTGCGGTTGCGGTAGATGTTCTCAGTGGCCCTAGGTGGACATAGGGCCACATGGGTGCAATCTATGGCATCAAGCACTTTGGGGAAGTGTGCCACCCTGTAAAAGTCCAAGACCACGGCCTCCCTTTCTGCGGGTGTTCTGGACATGTATATGTGCCTGCGGACTGAGGGGCGCGCAGTCATGATTGCCAACAGCTGGTGTAGGCAGCATGACTGCATGGGCTGTGAGACACCCCCAACTATGGCAGTTGTCCGCTGAAATGACCCAGTGGCCAGAAAATGCAGGACATTGAGCACCTTTTCCAAGGGGCTCAGTGCTTGGGAGCACAGGGTGGGTGATGTGAGGTCATCTTCCCACTCCCTGACCAGGTCTAGGATGATGTGAGGTGGAAACCTATACCTGTCATAGACCTCTTCGTCAGGCATCGCAAAAAGGATGGTCCTGGGCAAAAAAATGCAGGGCCTGGCTATTCTCCTCCTCCTGCTGTGTCCCACGATCACTGCTGCGAGAAATGGGACATTCAGCGTAGCTGTATATGCGTGTTTGTTGTTTGCGCGCACTTTTATATGCGGGGCCGCTTCTGCCTGCCTTCGTGTGTCGGACGTGTTTATGCCTGTGCGTGTCTTTTGGTGTGCACGGGTTTCCCCTATTCGATTCCATGAATACGTGTTATGCGCGCGCGTGTGGGTGTTCCATGTATTTCCCAGCAGTACTTTCCCAGTTACGCAGTCATTTTCATGCGTTGTTCCCCATTCCGTGTGTTTTCGTCCCCTTTTTGGTGTGTGAGCTACACGTTGTGTGATTTTGCTGTGCGCATCGCGCATGGCGTTCGGGATGTCGCAATGACTTGTGCGCCCGTGTGCGCCACGTGCGGTTTCGGAGCAGCTCCCTGGAAAAACACGCGCACAGACTTCCATGAATCGCTTGCGTGCGATTCGCACACGTGCGCTGGATTTTTCTTGATTGCACCACCGATTTCGGCGCACAATTATTCAATGAATTGGTCCCTAAATTGTTTGTTATTTTTCATTAAGTAATATAGTGCAGTGGTGAAGTCTCCAGCCCATATATCTGCCGACTGCAGTTTGATCACGAGGTCGGCTTTAATTCATAAATTCAACAAGGACATTCAATGTTTCTCATTTGAGCTGGGGTGACTGAGTCCGCCCTCTGAATAAAGTGGGTGCACTCCATCCCCCTGCATATACCCTCGACTTGAGCCCTGCCTGGATTAATAAATAGAAAAGCAAAATTAAACATCCCAGTATACAAAGATAAAAAGTACGGACTGGAATAGGGGTCTCCTGGATGACACAGGACATGTTGGCATGTCTGTTAATGTACAGGTGTAGTAGGTTGCAAAATTACTGTTCTCAACCACTGCACGTCAAATAAACAAGTTAATGTGAAGCCATCTCTGTCAAGCCTTCAAATTCCAATCCTGGTAAAACAGCTGAGGGAGTAATAGGTCTCCTGCAGACAGGTGCATGCGACCTCCAGGCCAAAGCTTTCAAAGAAATGTTGTGGAACTCTCTGGATCACCTTACTTTTCGCCACGCCCAGAAGAGTTTCTTGTTCTAGTTATTGTGTGTGTGCTTTTTCTCTCTGGTTTAGCGCCAAAACGCCATTTTGTTTGTGAACGCTGCGCTTAATAACTGCATATAACATAACATAACATGTTAGTGGCAGAGTGTGCCTGCTGCCTCCGTCTGCATGCAACCCACAAATATAGTTACAATGTGTAGGACCGGCTGAAGCCCTCACCCTTCTGGTGTGGATACAAGGGGCACCTCCAAATTGGCTAAAAGTGATATATGCTACTAAAGGTTTTGGCTATTCCAGAGTTTGAGCCGTTTATAGACACATAGGGCCTCATTCCGAGTACAGCGCTAACCAATGGCGCTATTAACGCCTTGGTTGACGCCGTACCCGGACTGGCAGCGCCTTGGTGGATGGCGGAATTACCGCCCCATTCCAAGGTTGGCGGGGCGGTAATTCCCCATTCACCAAGGCTCTTCCCCATTCCCAAATGAGCCCCCGTAGGGCTCAATGGGAATGGGGAAGATGCAAATAACGGTGACCGTTCATTACGGTCACCGTTATTAGCTTGGAGGCCCCTTTGCGCCCTCGACTTTAACACCTGCTCAAAGCAGGCGTTAAGGGCGAGGGCGCAAAGGGAACCTCGGAGTATGGCGGTAAGGGATTACCGCCACCGGTCTCGTTACCGGTGGCCGCTATCCCTTACCGCCATACTCGGAATGAGGCCCATAAATTATCATTAATTAGTTTACACAAAAGGCCTCGGCCGCTCACAGCAGTAACCTTGCTTCCTGTGATTAGATAGTTAAAAAGAGGCATGCTTGGATAATATAGATGATTCAAAAGCATTCAATGAGTCTCCTCAGATTCGAACTAGGGTTAAGTTTCTTAAAAATCATTGCAGAATGGAAGCTGATGTCACTCTTTAGGCTCATTTCAGCTGCACATGAGAATTCTCTATACGGCGACATTAGAGAGCAGTTAGAGAGGGCCGGTTCGGAGAGACTGAGAAAATTGGAAGAATGGGCCATTGTGGAATTATCAAAGGCAAGTACAGATTTGGAAACTTTGCTACATAATCCCTGCAAGGCCAAAAAAAGCTGTCAGAAATGGATTGGATCACTACAATTCACTTGATGCAGGCCAAAACAAGATCCAATAAATTCATAGTTGAAGAAAAGAATTTGGGCCTCATTCCAAGCTATTTGGTTAAATTTCCGGACTGGAAAATAAGAAATAATTTCCTAAGAATCCGAATAAATTTTGCAAGAACTGGTGAAGTCCTGGCACAAAGAGGCCAAGGGGCTCTGGCCCTAAAGCTTTGTGAAAGTTGTTTGAATCCGAAAGCCCAAACTTTGAAACATCTCTTAATGGACTGCCAAGGAACCAGTGAAGTCAGATCCCGACTGTTCACCAGATTTGGTTTTTTGAGTGCTAACTTCATACCACAAATGTTTTGGGACCGTTTAATAGCTGGTGTCCATAATCCTTTAACAGTTGCTGTTGTCCAGGTGCTTGCCAGCTTTAATATTGTTGATTAACTCCTCTCTATGCTTGCCTAAATGTTATGCAGGTCTTTCTTTTTTCCTTCGTTCCCTAAAAAATTGAAAATTATTGTTTAGGTTTTGTTGTTTGTAGAGTTAGAGTATTGTCATAGGGATCATAACAATGCTTAGAATGAATGGACATTTTATAGGAAAGGTTTCCCCTTTTTAGTTTCCTACTGTTAAATTTTAAATATTATTTAATTACTAATGGTTTTATATGTGATATACAGTGGTATGTAATATGTTTGTTGGTGGTAATATGTTCTGGTACTGTTGTTTTCTCAAATTGTTCTTTTATTCTTTCGTCTGTTAAAAGAAAGTATATACCTGTGATTTGTTTTTTGTAAAAGGTTGTTTCAACCAAACACAATAAAAAAAAAATTCAAAAGCATTCGAGCAAAAGTATTTATAAGTCACAACAAGAAGTAATACGTACATTCATATCCGCTTGTTGGGTCGCAGAGAGGGTCAGCTAAAAAGTGTTAAACATTACATATTTTACCTGCTTCCACCCATAAAAGAAAAAAAACACATGGAGGACTGAATATGTTTGCTGCTCTGTCTTCCCTACTTCAAAAGAAAATAAGAAATTACAAAGAAAATGCACCAAGGACCAAAGCCCTTATTACGAGCTTGTCGGTAAATCGGCGGTAAATTCGCTGATTTACCACCAGCCAAACTCGATTACCGCTTCTGCTACTTGGTCCCATGGAATGACCACTGCAGCACGAGTGGTGGCGCGGGGGTGTTGGACTCTGTTTACCACGAGCAATAAATAATTCAGTGCAGTAAATCCGCCAACTGTTGGCCTTAATGTGGAGGATTGACCTCCAGCATCACTTCCCGGTAAAACTCGAAGTATAAAATATCCCCTTCCGGAGCAAGAAGCCACAAGAGGGGCGGGGCCAGAAGGAACATTTCAAAGTATAAGGAGGCGCATCATCCTACTTCCTGCCCCATCTTCGTAGTTACTGGGGCCCCTCCCAACCCTGCCCCTTGCAAGCTGCCCCCATGAATGAATATATATAGTTAATATAGTTTTTGTTTTTTTTTCTCCATTTTATGGGCTACTTTCTTTCTTTTTATGTTTTTCGTTTGTTCTGCAGTTGAAAATAAGAGAAATCAAAAGAGGGATAGCTACGGAAAGGAGTGCTTTTAGTTCACACTGAGTGTTTACCATGTTTGCAACTTTATTAAAATGATGACATGTGTCTATGTACACAGCTCCGAATACTTGGCCAACTGTTTGGTGTTCGGCTAAATACTAAATATACTATTTGGCACACCACTACCTGCAGAAAGTTTGTAATTTACAGTCGAAGGAACTGTATTTCATAAGTGATTGTTGGGGGGGGGGGGCATTACTCGATATATGACAACCCCGTGTTTTGCACCAGCTGCTTATTTTACACCGTCCTCTATCATTTCCGTTTGGGGGGGGGGGGTTCCTAGCACCTTTCGCCCCTCGCACAACTGCAGACTTAGTACATTGTATTCTCTGTCATCCGTTGCATTTGATAAATTGTCAACCTTTTCTGAGTATCTGCACAAGATGGGTTGACTCCTGAAAATTCAATGTTTTCTGCAACACTCATTCAAATTTGCAGGAAGCGTTTCTTTTCATAAGTCAGTGGAATGTTGTGTCACAACCAACTTTCACGAACGTCCTTCCACTTTCTATATCTTTGGAGTATTCGCTCTGTAGTTGTCTTTCTGCAGACGTTTGAAAAAAGTAATTGTGTTTTGGTGGCTTTTGTCTCGTTCGTGAAAGTCGCACATGCGTGTCTTGGTATTTGGTAAGAAAGGGCGGTAAAAGACCCGTAGGATGTTATTGGCGCTAAAGTTGACAGAATGTGTGTTGGCCGTAACAGCAAAATGGGTCTTTGGAGCGATACCCCATGTGACCAGTAGGTGGGGGTAAAGCTTTCCAGCAAGTACCATTTCTCTTTTTTTGTGCTACACAAACTAATAAATCATATTTCTGGACATGTCTCTCAATAGACTTTTAGGATTAAATACATGCAAAGATCAAGGAAGCATTAAAATGCGGCTAATCATTCTTCGACGTGTCAAAAATGAAACATTTTTCAAATTCATCAAATGCTTTTAAAGGTAAACAGAACCTACAATTGAACTCCGATAAGACCAACAAAATATTTTAAGACAAGGAGGACCTCTGGGCTCACATTTTTGGCCCACGAATATGGGCACCCGCACCACTCTGCTTAATGTGCACAAAATGTACGTTTCAATTCCAACTTGATGCAGGTGCAGCTTTGATCCCTCCGATTAATGTGACAGGCAGCTCTTGATATGATATGGCATTTATAACGCGCCTTTACATAAGTGTTTCAAGGCGCGAGGAGGCCAGGGAGGGGGAACAGAGGGAAGACAACGATCTTACTAGGCCAGGTGACTTTGAGATAAACCATTGTTCTTAACCATTGCAGAATCTTCAGGTAAGTGAATCCATCCCTTCCCAGTGAAGCTGTGGCGACCGCCATTATCCCTTCTCGCCTTGATTGTGGCAATGCCCCTTAGTTGGGCCGTGCAGACCACTTTAGACGTTAACATCGCCTGCAAAATGCTGCCACTAGCCCAGTAGTGGAGGCAGCTTTTGGTGTGAGACCGGGTGGCGGGGGGTAGTGAGGCTTTGGCGGGAGGCTGGGAGGTGCACCGGGCACCAAGGGGGACCCACTGGAGGCGTACCCCCTCTTCCTCACCCCTAGCTCCACCAGTGTGCCAGCCTTGATACTGGAGTTATAGGGCCCACATCTTGCCTACTCCTTACCAATTACCCTGTCTCCCTGTCAGGCAGCATGCATTGTTTAGGACAGTTCGAATCACTCACAGAGCCTTTTATGACCTTGGTCCGACCTTTCTAATTTCCGAGTGTCAACCCTACTCCACTGTTAGACGACTTTATTTTATAGCCTTCTCTTGTGCATTCCAAAATTCTATGGGAAAGGAACTGGCAGCAGAGTGTTCTTGGTCAAGGCTCCGCAACCTTATTTTGAATTTGTAAAGCGCACTACAGCCTGTGGGCATCGAGGCGCTGTTGCAAGCAAATGACTTAGTTACAGCTTCATGGCGGTTCGCTCATAGGTTACAGAGAGCAGAACCTGGGCAAATTGAACATCAGACAAGTACATGTATAAAAGGCAATGCAGTGAGAAGCAGTACATGAGTGCCGAGTCAGCAGCAGGGTGGCCAAACAATGCCATGCAACTTCTATGCAAAAAGCCAAGTTTTGACGCCTTCCTGAAAGCTGTGTATGACTCAATACTTCGTATGTGTGTAGATAAGGAGTTCCATTGAAACGCGGCGATGAAGGGGAAGCTCGAGCCGCCAGCGTGGGACCCAGCGATTTTGGGTACAATGACCCTGTTGGAGTAGACAGTTCTAGTTGGCCTATCAGAACTGGTTTTGGCAAGCCTCTGGGCAAGATAGAGGGGTGCAGTGTTGTTGAGGCATTTGTGCGAGATGGCGAGAATTTTGAATGGGATGCGTTCCTTGATAGGAAACCAGAGGACTTGTCTTTTGGTGGCAGAGATATGTTCCCTTTTTGAGATGCCTGTAGCCACCCGGAGGGCATTATTTTGTATAGTCTGAAGTTTTCTAATGTTTTTTTTTGGGAGGTGCCGGCACAGAGGTCATTGCAGTAGTCTAGCCTTGATCCGATTATAGCTCTTGCTATCGTGAGGCAGTTCTCTTTGGACAGGAAAGGTCTGGCTGCATTGATCAATTTGGCATGGTAGGATGCCACAGATGCAATCGCATTGACTTGCCTGCCCATGGTGAGATTCGAGTTTAAGGAGACCCCCAAGGTTTAGACCACTTGCAGCACAGGGATAGGGGTACTATCAATGGTGGAGTGGTATCTTTCTTCCAGTTTCTTTAGTGTTGAGAAGCAGTTCAGTTTTTTCACTGTTGAGGCAGAGTCAGTTTTCCACCATCCAGGCTTGAATTTTGGAGTAGATGGAATTAAGTTGATCTCTGTCAGTATCATAGTCGCCATTGAGGGGCATGAGCACCTGCGTGTCGTCTGCGTAGTTGGTATAAGATATACCAAGCTCGTCTAAGAAATTGAATAAGGGCTTCATTAAAAGGTTTTAGAGGGTGGAAGAAATGCAGGACCCGTGTGGGACACCACATTTAATAACATCTGGGTCGGCACATGCTTGATCCGAAAAGACTTTTATGACTCTGCCCTGGAGAAATGAAGCAATCCATTCCGTGGCCTTGGGGGAGAAGTTAGCTGTGGAAGATAGGAGGTGGCAGAGTGTGCTATGATCAACAAGATCAAAGGCTGCCGATAGGTCGAGAAGTAGGAGGAGAGCCAGTTTTCCCTCGTCTCTAAGATCATCAATTTGATTTTTGAAGTCTAGAATCGCTGTTTCTGTCCCATGTCCTGGAAGAAAGCAAGACTGGCATAGACCAAGGAGGTTATTGTTCTCCAGGAAGTTTTGGACTTTCAGGTAAGCTGCTTTGTCAAGAACTTTGAGGAGGAAGGGGACCGTGTTAATGGGTCTATAATTCCCCGGGACAGTTGGGTCCAATGCCGATTTCTTCAGCAGCGGACGTACCCAGGCTTCCTTAAGACATGGCAGAACATGCCCAGAGATAAAAGAGGCATTGATGAAGGCTGTCAGAAACAGGGATAGTGTGGGGGCAGAGTGTTTGATGAGGTCTGCTGGGCAGATTTCCCCTGTACAATTGGACGGCTTGATAGTTTTGAGTAAGGCAGTGACTTCCTGTTCATTCATTTCTTTGGAGGAAAAAGGAGGGGCAACATGGGAAGATATGCAGTTGAGGCCAGCAATCTGTTGGCTGAAGGCCTGTTGATGGGCAATGATTTTGCTTTGTAATAGGTCTAGCTTGTCCAGCATGGCCAACTGGATACTGTTGCACCAGTCTGTATTTTTGGCAATGGAAGGCGGAGAGGGGGCTGGTGATTCCAATTCTCTAAAAATAAAAAAGATTTCCTTGGATCCTGATTTAGCATTAGATATCTTTGTATTGAAGGAGTTGCTTTTGGCAGTGATGATGGCCTTTTTATAGTATTTGGCTGTGGACTTGAAAGCTGCTTCAGTGGCATGGTCGGGTATGGCTACCCATGCAGAGTGAGCGGCTTTCTTTCTGGCCCACATTTCTAGGAGATCGGGGGAGAACCAGGCGTTTATTCCGTTTGGCTTTCCTGAGGGTCAATGGGGCAATGGCTTCCACTGCGTTGGTGATGAGGTATTATGGGTAGCAGCTAAGGAATCTGGGTCCTTAGATGATGGTGTCTGGAGGGCGGGTGATTGGAGGTGGGGCAGGAGCCTTTCTATGGTTAGCTGCCTGGCCCTTTTGCACAAGGCTGGCTGGAGTGGTTCAACTGGCCAGGGTGGTTCTTTGGCGATGTTCAACTTGAAGGAGAAGGCATGATGATCAGACCATGGGATGGGAGAGATGGCTGAGATGGAGGGGGGGCAATTATGATGTGCGACCCAGTCTAGGGTGCAACCTTTGCTGGGAGTGGGCTTGGGGGTCCGAAGGGTCATACAGCCCCAGATTGAGTCTCCTAATAGGAGAGCTTTGGAGGTTTTCTTTAGGTTTCTGGATATGGCATGTAGGAGGGAATCTTGGAAGTCTATCGCTGGTCCTGGTGTGGAATCAGAAAATACAATATTAAGGCTTTTACACCATGCAAAGAGAAATACACCGACACAGGCTTGTAAAGATTCCCAGAATCTTTATTGCAAAACTGAACAGCTACAAAACAAAGTACACAAATAGCTATTTGCCCGTCAATACATCAGAGAGACCACCAGCAGGGTTCAATGTGAGCAGTGAGCAGGATTTGCTAGCTGGACATCGGCGTATTTATACATTTTCATACATTTTCATTATAACAATGTCCAGCCTCTTCCAAGTTAATCATGTACTGGGCTAGGGTCACGCCAGGTTTGTTTCTAATTTACATATCTCATGCATGCGGTTTACTTTTTAATACATTTACTAACAAACAATATTATTCTCTAAGTTTAACGTTACACTCTTTACACATTGCTTTAATACAGATCAAACAAATGTTTTGCATGTCGTATTTGGATAGCGTTATTGTTCTTGTATACTTGGAGGTTAACATCGCCGATTCAAGTAATCCCCTGATCCCGAGGTCAACAAAGGACAAAGTCTGCATGACCCTAACATGTAGCCTGAAGGCAGGTTGGACATTAACTCTCCTTTGGATGTTGAAGAGGTTAAAGCAAGAACAAGAGAACACAAGACGGCCATTTTAGGTCACAGGGTGACTTTGTACAATAAACTAAAATGGCGGCTCTAACCTAAAATGGAGGCTTGATTCACGTAAGGTCACGACCTTGTAATACGAATTTCCTCGCAAAGCGGCTGGGCATAGGCCAACATATATCAGTTCTAACAAACCCTCCTTTTGGCCTATGCCAAGCGCTAAACTACCTTCAATCATTTTGTGATTAACTCCACATTTCAATGTCTATACACCCCAAATCATTGTCAGACATATCTATTGCCATTAGATCATTGCCATTGCTTTATAGTTTCTTTCAACACATACTTTTTGGAAACCTTATCTGGGGCGTATATTTTATGCCCTAATACACTTGTTGCTTGCGCGCAACACCCCCCTAATACTGAACATATACCAGGGAGACACTGTATACTGTATACAACAACAAAGCAATAGAAAACTTCCCAAGATAATCAGCAGGGCGGAAAACAACTTCCTTCCCCACGTCCGTAGGAGGTCCCAAAACCATGCACTAAGTTCCCAGTTTCTCTCAGGAACATGCACTTCTGAACTAAGAACATGTAGATTTTGGATAGCCCTAAAGATCGTTGGAGAGGAGTCTGGTACGTAAACGCAGCAAGCGGACCCCACTAACTTACATACTCCTCCACACTCAGCAAGAATGACATCTAATGCCATCCGGTTCTGAAGAGCCACTAATCTTATCGCTTTCTGTTCTAACGTCATATTATAGAGTATGTCAGTGGTCCGGTTGATGGTTCTCTCCAATACTCTTGCTAGTCCCCTGATATCTTCTGAATTCATAATTTGCCCAAAAGATGGCACAAAGGATTTCATGATGTCCCCTAGAGTTTGCGCTGGAGTATCCCTTTCACACCTCGTTGTGGACGAGTTTTCGAAATTTCTGCAGTGCTGGCAATAAATACCCCAGGTAATAGAATCCCTAAATAGCAGGTTCCTTGCCAATCCCTGGGCAACCATGGAAATGCCACATTACCGCAAACAAAATAGACAGGTTCGCCTACGTACAGAGGTCTGTTCTCACTAGTCAACTTCGCAACATTGGTGCATTTTCTAAAATTACCCATTGACCGTGTTCCATTCCTCTGTATGCAGAAGGATACTGAATCGGGGCTATTATTAACAGAATAAGATGGAGGCGTGGTATCCTTATTGCCTATAGGAGCCATTTTGAAAGAGATTAAAGACTGAAAAGGATGAGACAATCTATCAGAGGGCCTAACAGAAGCAACATTTGGTTTACTCCTATTTGCAAAAAGCGAGCATCCCAGGGGCATCAAAACACGTTTCTCAAAACTATTCAAATTTGTACCATCAAAGTTCCCTGAGATGCTGTCATTCCATCAGCCAAAGAATAGTGCTCTAAGAGAAGCATAACAAGCAGTTGTCAAAGATAAAGGATGAATATACCAACCTAGCCCCTTATCCCCATGTTGCGGTAGATGTGAACAGATCCAGCAATTGGTTCTATTTAAAATTGCATGAGTGGCATTCATGATTAACAAAAGGGTATTATTCTGATAGTTCCGCCTATGCGAAGAATCTCTAGGCGATAAAGTATGCAATTGCACGGAAGGAGTGGGGAAAACAGATACATTTTCAATAGGTAAAAAGTCCTCTAGCGGATATGCTTCTTCCAGATACCATAATCCAAAACCAGCAGTTACTAAAAATCCAGTTATTATTACAAAAAGGCAACAATAGACTTTGGGGGTCCCATTGCATGCTTGACCTTTGTCTCTGCTAGCCACATATTTATCTAAAAGTTCGGTACGAGCGGTAGCGTGTGCAGGCATTGTAGTCTTCAATCGAAAAAACACCAATTGTTCATTTGCTGGCGACTCCAGTCGCGCGTCTTCTTAATGTCTTTCCCACAACCCTTAGCCAACAGAATCCTTCCGTACAGTCGGGCCAAAAGGCAAGCCCTCAAATGATTCCCTCAATCTCACAGTCAAACCATGCTGTACGTCTATTTCCTTGGACGTAAATTATATTTCACAATTTCTAGTGCTGAAGGATCAGAAAACAAAGTGTTGTCACTTCCTACTGGAGGTGGCGAGTGAATGGAAATGGGATCAGAAAAGGATTGATCCGGAAGTTCCACTGTTGGAGAGTGCGGAGACAAGATGGCCGTTTTGTCTGGCCTTGCGAATTCTGGAACGGTCTCCGATACTCTCTTGTCGGTTGTTGCTGTTTCAGGCACGTTGGTTACAGCAGTGGGAAGGTATTCTTTGTCTTCTGTATCGTATGGCACGGGCTGCGGGATCCGTTTGGTGTGCGTCGCATGGATCCAGTTCTTACGACCCGCTACCCGCACAGCAGTCTGGGTGACTAGCAGGACTTGGTAGGGACCCCTCCACCGAGGTGCAAGGCAAGACGACCTCTCAACAACTTTCGTGAGGATCCAGTCCCCGGTCGTAGACTGTGACCAGGACCCTTGTATCGTACAGATAATGCCTCTTGCACCTGGTGATAAATTGAAAACAGATTTTTAGTCTACTGGTTACAGTAATCTGAAAGAAGCACATTCTCTATATCACGCAACAAACTACTTTTTGGCAAACCCCAAATATTAGCAGGTCTCCCCATTACACCTCAAAGGGAGAGAGCCCAGTCTTAGTTTGAGGGGTTGTTCTCATCGACAGCAACACGATCGGTAAGGCGTCCGGCCATTTTAACTTGGTGCCCGTACACGTCTTAGCAAGCTTGTTCTTTATAATGCCGTTATGCCTTTCCACTAATCCAGCACTTTGGGCATGTCTAGCCGAATGGAACCGTTTATCAATTTGTAATCCTTTGCATATTTGTAGGATTACAGCAGCGATAAAGTGTGGCCCATTATCCGACCAGATGACTCTCGGCAGCCCGAACCTAGGAAAAAACTCATTCAACAGAGTTTTTGCCGTGGTTATGGCCGTGGCATCTCTAACAGGGTAGGCCTCAACCCACTTACTAAATGCACAAATAACAACCAACACATATTTAAGATTATTGCAAGGTTCCATTTCAATAAAATCAAAATGAATAACCTCAAAGGGAACAGAAGGTGGGGCGAAACTTCCTCTAGGAGTCGAGGTACCTTCTCCTACATTATGCTGCAAGCAGACCATGCACCCTTGGACAAAGCGCTCCGCAGTTTTGAAAATCTTATCATTGGCCCATACACTGTGTAACATTTTAGTCAATTTACGCGCACAGACATGTGTCGGACCATGAGCCATAATAACCATCATTGTAATGTAGGCGTCAGGGAGTAACCATTTCCCTTCAACATTGTCCACCCAACACCCATCATCATCCAACCTTCCTGCACCCTCAACCCATCTCTTAGTTTCCTCTATAGTAGGATCTGCTTAAATGTCTTTTACAGAATCGATACTTTCACCAAAAGTGCAAATATTTCATTTCTGAACTAAAATCAGTGGCAGTTTGCTTAGCTATCTGATCAGCGAAAGCATTCCCTTTTCCTATATCATCTGTAACCTTTTGATGTGCTGCACATTTTATGATAGCTAACTGAACAGGGAGTGCGAGTGCTGAAAGTAATCGCACTATTAAAGTGCCATGCTGAATTTTCGTGCCATGCAAGGTCAAGAAACCTCGTTCTTTCCAAAGTCTACCGAAGTTGTGAATCACCCCAAAAGCATACTGACTATCGGTATATATATTTAATGTAAGCCCTTCAGAAAGTTCACAGGCTCGAATTAACGCTATAATTTCTGCGGCCTACGCGGAATTATGCATAATTCTTTTGGTTTCCACAATCGTGCTTAAAGTAGTAACGGCATAAGCAGCCGTGGATGTACCATTCGGAAGTTTAAAACAAGAGCCATCACAAAATAGCTCTCCTTGTGGGCTATTCAAAGGCGTGTCTTTCAGATTGATTCTACCTTTAGTCTCTTGTTCTGTCACATAAAGGCAATCGTGTGACGTTTCGTCACCATCAACAGTATCTTGCGGGACAGGTAAAAGTTCAGCCGGATTTAATACACAACACCTCTGAATTTGAATGTGGGGAGCAAACAAGATTAGTTCATATCTTGTCAATCATGCGGAAGTGAGGTGTTGCGTTTGAGTTCTATTCAATAAAATATCTACAGAGTGAGGTACCATTAGGGTTAACGCATGGCCCAGGACCATTTCCTCACTCTGTTTTACAGACACAGCAGCAGCAGCAACAGCTCTCAAACATCTCGGCAAAGCGCATGCAACAGGATCAAGGGTGGATGAGAAATAGCCGCACTGCCTTTTCTTCCCTCCATGTTCCTGCATTAACACAGCCAAAGCACATCCATCACGTTCATGCACATATAACACAAAGGCATTGTCATAATTCGGAGTTCCTGAAACCGGCGCTGAACACAGCGCGGATTTGAGCATATCAAATGCTGTCTGGTGTTCCAAAGTGCATGGCAATGGCAAAGAAATGCCCTTCTTTGTCAAAGCCAGCATTGGTTTAATCGTTAACGAAAAGTTAGGGATCCACAATCTACAGTAAGAAGCCATACCTATCAGGGCTCTAACTTCCTTCTGAGTATTTGGGACATACATGCCAGAAATAGTCTTTATTCGTTCAGGTGTCAACCGTCTTCCCTCCTTTGACAGGAGATAGCCTAATTAGGCGACCTCCTGACAACAATATTGGAATTTTTTGAGTGAACCTTTGTGGCCATGTTTCGCTAGATGACAAAGCAACAACACAATGCCTTCTTTACAGGCACTCTCAGAATCAGCAGCCAAGAGGAGATCATCTACATACTGTAGTAACGTGCAAGTAGTAGGCAACTCGAGAGTATCAAGCTGCTCTTTTAATGCCCTACTATAAATACTTGGACTCTCAGTGTACCCTTGTGGTGCACGAGTGAATGTGAACGAGCGTCCACCTAGGGTAAACGCGAACAAATACCTACTATCTTTGTGTATGGGAATACTGAAAAACGCATTCTTAAGGTCAACAACGCTAAAATGAGTGGCAGAAGCCGGAATCATGGTTAGTATCGTTGTAACATCAGGTACAATAGGAAATTGAGGAGCCACAATTTTGTTAATAGCACGGAAATCAATTATAAACAGAAAGGGAATCGCATTATCACCTTTTTTGTATACTGGCAAAATGGGGCTGTTACACACTCCACACATATTTTCCTCAATTACTCCACGATGTACAAAATCAGAGACTATACATTTCAAAGCCTGTTTGCCTTCAACTGAGATCTTATATTGCGGGATGCGAGGCAATTTTACTCCATGTTTCAGAATAATTTTAACAGGCTCAATTTGAAGAATGCCCACATCATATTAATCAATTGCCCATAAGCATTCCGGAACATTACTGAATTCTGGCGGTAAATGTCGAGTCAAAAACTGAGAGGCGAGTGAACAATGTATTACTGCATGCAATTCCTTCAACAAATTTAACTCCAGCAAGTTCTCCCCACAGTTTGTGGTAAGCAGAAATGGACACTGCTCCGTGAAGGGACCCTGTACCGGCAAAGAGACCGGACAAACTACAGGTGTGCCTGAAAACCCTACGGAAATATTTGGACTGCCCTGACAGGGGATTATTTGGAACCCGTGAATGGTCAATGGAACATTTCTGTGCTCCCGTATCTACTAAAAATAGATGCTTCCTATTTCCCACCGCCATCTCAACGTAGGGGCCTTTCTGACGAACGGGAATAGGCGTTGGTTCCAAATCCTGCTTAGGGCAATCCTAGCGAAACAGAATATTATCAAAAGGAAGCTCTTCAGAGAGGTACACGGCAGAAGGGTGATCAAAAATGTTTCTATTATCCACATTCGAAACTTGCTTATCCTGTGAAGGAGGTTGCTGTGATTCTGTTGCAAACTGACTTCTGCCAGGGCCCCCTGCACCTGGGCGACCTCTGGATCGTCTACCCATGTTCCCAAATGACCTTTGCTGCAAGGTCGGACATTCTGCGTGCCAGTGGCCTTCCTGTCGACAATAGGCACACTGGTTAATGGTTACCGGAGACAGGGGCGTACTTCCCTGTGGAATGTACTGACCTCTAAATTGATTACCCCCCCTAGGGTTTCTAACAATCTGTTGTAATAGGAATTTTGTTTTCAGATCACCCTTTTTTTTCTCAAGTTTTTCCTTTTCATTATTCACACGATTTTCATAGTACTGAGCCATATGCAGTACTTCTGATTGAGACTTCGCCTGCCAAGCGATTTCGGAAGACATAATCTGTAGCTGGATGTCAGGCAGCAATCCACGTACAAATTTGTCGACAAACAGCCTTTTCCCTGACTCTGTGCCTAAGTCTTGTCCACTGAAATCTGAAAATACCTGTTCAAACCGATTAAAGAAATTGGTAGCACCCTCACACTTTCCTTGGACACAGGCCGTAAGCTTGTCCCAAATGATTCTTTTTTCAGGAACTATAGTTTTCAATTTTGCAATAATCCTATCAAGCAAGGTTAGTATCACTTGAGGCGGTCGCTCGCCAGCTGGTCTTTCTCTATCTAGCCTAACCATGTTATCCCATGTATCTCCTAACCCTGGTACATCATCTACAGTCCTAATCTGTTTCCACAAATCAACTGGCAGGAGTACAGGAAATAATAAATCAATATCACTTAAGGTGAATACCGATGACTGTAAGACCGACTCTATTTCTTTATAGAACCTGGTCGGATTCTTTCTTACATTGGGAATAGATTGCTTTATGGTGTTCACTTCCTGTCTTGAAAACGGGACGTGAACGAACTGCGATACGTAATGTGCAGGGATGTCCACCGCGAGTATTCCTCGCGCAGCATCGGCCGCAATCTCAACTTTTGGGACAAATGTCAGAGGGACCTCTCTCATAGGCAACTGAGAAGTTGGCAGCTCCGAACGCTTAGTAAGCAACAGAGCCAAATCAAGCGCTAAGGCAGTCGAAGAAGTATCAATCGAAAAGGCTCTCTTATAAACACTCAACAATTCTGCGGGACAACAAATCTTTCTTTTTACACACTCATTCTGCAGGTATTCTACCATAACCTGTATCACCTTCTTTTGCATTTCTAACATATACTGACTATATGTGTCATATACTTCATCTGGAGTTATCGACATATCCGAAATCCATCTTATCGCATCCTTTGTACAAATTTGTGCTTCCTCACCTTTTAATTCACGGTGAGGAGAAAACCGTTTCTGTAAGAACATAGTACCTAAACTATCACCTTCTGCTACCTCATTCTGTAACTCTTCCAACTCCTTCCTATACACAAAAATCCTCTCAACATGCTCATATACCTTCTCCGCAGTATCTCTGGACAATGCTAAGGCGTTCAAATCCCGTAACCGTTGTGGGAAATCTACATCGTTTAATCTATTCCACATTAAACTCAAATGAGTCCCTAAACCTTCAATAAAAACATTTTTCTCAGGAATACCTTTTACATTTTTGAGTGTGGAAAAAATATCAACTTGTTCACCCTTCTCCATATAATGTTTAGCCCAAGTGATCAATTCATTCTTTTTTTCTGGGGACACAGTATTACGAGTCACAACCCTTGGTCTTGCTCCATGGTCTACTACAAGTGATGCAGAATCACTTGGAAGAGGAAGAGTAGGCACATTCTGAATATCAACAGGTGGAGGCAAGGGGGTAGGCAAAGGAGCGACGGCTGGAAGAACAGGAAGAACAGCACGGAGGACCGGAGGAACTAAAGGAGGGGGAATAACAATCGGAAGGGGCAAAGCACCAGCAGGAGGGACGTACGGAGGTGGCGCGGAGGCACCGGGCCTTCGTTCATGCAAAAGTTTATTAATCAATTCATCTGACGTATGAAAATCTTTTGAAGGGTACATTTTCTGAATGCCTAATTGAAACGCCCTGTCTGTGTTCCTAACTGACTCCAATTGTTTATTTTGATCATATAGCCGCGCCTTTTCGACACTTGTCATATGTCTACGCATATGTTTCTCTCTAGCCTTTTGTTGCTGCAAAGCTTCTGTTTTCCTACTATGCAATCCGTCAAATGCTGCAGGTCTAGCTTTTTTCTTTACCAATACAGACTCTAGATATTCTATACGAGGGATTTCAAAGCTACCATTGGTTGGCCACCGAAGATTAGAATTATGTCTGGTCTGTCTGTGCCAAATGTTATTAAATCCTATACTACCAAAGCCTTTCTTACAGTACATAGTACATGCCAGCGACCCCTCTTGTGGTGCGGGACGGCTATCTTCCAAAGATTGTCTGTCACTGCAGAATAATGCCCTAAAGCAGGCAGACAATTTCCCAGGCATATCAAAGTTCTGGTGTTACCTGGTCAAGTAATTGTGCTCGCGAGTACAATGCGCCAAATTCAAATTATCAGGGTTAAATTAAGAATCGGGTCACGATTCACGTGACCAAAGGACTGGGAGGCCCGATCGGGTTACTAAGGACAATGCTAAGGACCCACGTGTCTGGTGATTTCGGCAAATTTACCCTCCTCGATATATGGACCCTCGTCAAGACGTCGTCTCAGGCTACAGTTCACCATTCAGGGATCGGATCGTGCAGTACTGTCGAGGAATTCACTTCTCGTCCAGAGCGGCCGCTTCTGTTGGCACCGTCCGATCTCGGTCTGGCAGCCGAGCCAACCTTCAACGAGACGAAGGCGATCTTTAGGGTCCCTATTCGGGCACCATCTGTGGAATCAGAAAATACAATATTAAGGCTTTTACACCATGCAAAGAGAAATACACCGACACGGGCTTGTAAAGAGTCCCAGAATCTTTATTGCAAAACTGAACAGCTACCAGACAATGTATACAAATAGCTATATGGCCATCAATACATCACAGAGACCACCAGCAGGGTTCAATGTCAGCAGTGAGCAGGATTTGCTAGCTGGACATCGGCGTATTTATACATTTTCGTTATAACGATGTCCAGCCTCTTTCAAGTTAATCATGTACTGGGCTAGGGTCACGCCAGGTTCGTTTATAATTTACATATCTCGTGCATGCGGTTTACTTTTTAATACATTTACCAACAAACATTATTATTCTCTAAGTTTAACGTTACACTCTTTACACATTGCTTTAATACAGATCAAACAAATTTTTCACATGTCGTATTTGGATAGCGTTATTGTTCTTGTATACTTGTAGGTTAACATCGCCGATTCAAGTAATCCCCTGATCCCGAGGTCAACAAAGGACAAGGTCTGCATGACCCTAACATGTAGCCTGAAGGCACGTTGGACATTAACTCTCTTTTGGAGGTTGAAGAGGTTAAAGCAAGAACAAGAGAACACAAGATGGCCATTTTAGGTCACAGGGTGACTTTGTACAATAAACAAAAATGGCGGCTCTAACCTAAAATGGAGTCTTGATTCACTTAAGGTCATGACCTTGTAATACGAATTTCCTCGCAAAGCGGCTGGGCATAGGCCAACATATACAATGAGGACAAACCAATATTATATCAGTTCTAACACTGGGGGTCTATATACTATGTGGAGGTTAATCATGCAGCTAGGGGAGGTATGACTATTGAGAAGCAGGGAATCACTGTTGGATCCTAGGTCTACTCCTTGCATTTTTCTAATAGAGATGGTCTCTTTCGCAATAAGAGATAACCCTCCACCTTTCTGAAGGGGGCGATCCTGCCTAAAAATGGTGTACCCTTGAGGGAGTGCCAGTGATAAGGCAGGACCAGAGACTTCATGAAGTCAATTCTCGCTGATGAATAATATCCCCGTGCCTTTGTTTGCTAGCTGACTACAGGCGCTTCAGGAGGCCCCCCGAGGAAACATCATTGCACCGATTGCTGCTTAATCCAACTGGCAAGATACCATGGTGTGGTTTTTCTTGGCGTCCAAGGCTTGCTAGACAAGGTCGTTTCCAGGAATGTCCTGAAAGGTACTGGCAATGGTTGTGCTCCACTCTCAAAGGAAGTAGTAAGGGCATTCTATGAGGTTTTATCTAAGTAAATTACTCTGTGGTAATTTCCTTTGACAGAATTACTTCAAGTTTATTTTGTTTTTTACTGGGGGGTCCCCCCAAACGCACCTGGATGAAAATGCCCAGATGGAAGTATAGCAAAGGTTTTTGCAGGTATGATATGATATGATATGACATTTATAACGCGCCTATACACAAGTGTTTCAAGGTGGTGCTCAAATTCAAGCTGGAAAAGTATATCCTGTTCCATGTCCCCACTCCACCTGAAAAAAACAAAGAAAATCCACCAGAATTTTTTAAAAAAAGGTATTAAGACAAGCAAAACAGGACTTGAAAATGTGTCTCCTGTGTATGTATTTAAGGTGGGATGTGGGGGGTTGGCTGTGATAAAATAGAACTGAAGGGCCATGTGATAAGGCCTTCCTGTCATTACCAAAGGAAAAACAGAATTTTAATTCACAAAGGAAGAAGACATTCAAAGGTCTCTTTCACATGAAAAACATGATTTTTAAACACTGACACAAAAACCTCTTTACATGGGTGTTTGCAAGTTAAAGGAAAACATGAGAAAAATGTTCCCCATCCAACATAAATATTTCAGGGAAAGAACATGGTGTGCTTGTTGACAAAAAGTAAGGTAGGTTATGCTTCACATGAAAAATACCGGCAAAACATTTGAAAAGAAAAGCTTGCCAGGTTGCCATGAAAAGTTAGTGTAGACCCGAGGCAGACTATGTTGGTGCCTTTCTGCAGTGGAAATCGAGAGAAAGCTAAAACAAACATGTAATCCAAGTGCAGATTGAAAAAGCACATCACATTACTGGCTGTGAAATAAATGCAGAATTTTCACTGAAATTGCCACCCATCAAAAAGTGGTGCACTGTGACAGTTCAGAATCACTTTCCAGCAGAAAAAAGAACAGCAGATAATTAAAAGTGTTTTTTTATTAATGACTGAAAGAAACAGCCCAGTACGTTCAGAAAAAATACAAAACACACTGTATGTCAAGGAATCAAGACTGATGTTAGAATATGGGAGTCCATTTCAGCCAAGGACAAATGGTGGGACTCAGGGTAGACTTCACAAAGAACTCCCCCATCGCCAGCCTGGTTTTTACATTCCCCTAGCTATTTACAACTGCAATAAAGTGTTGCTGCTAAGAGGTGTTGAAAACAGACTTTCTCTAGACTTTGTGTCTTTGAAAGGGCGGTTCTGAGCAGGTCAAATGCTGTAGCTGGTGCATCTCAGGTATTTATAACTTCAGGCAACCAACTACAAAGAGACTAATAAAACACAAATGGCTTGGAGGAAGGTTTGCACATATGAACTTTCTGTTTCTTTGAAAGTACTATTATAACTTCAGCCTTTTTCTCAGCAACCACAAGTCACACTGATCACATGTATGTGTATATGTGTAATTTGTAACATAATTTCCAGGAAATGTTGGTTATATAAAATAAATCTACCTTTGACTCAGGGAACTAAATGGGTTTCCGGTTTATCTGAAAATGTTCCAAATTTGGGAGTTGGTGAACGGGTGGAGGGTGAAATTAAGAATATGGATAATAAATTGCATGTTCCTAATGATTATGCTTTTTGTACAAAATCGCAAAAAATTGCAACACGCCCATGCAAAATGGTGCAGACCCGGCTGTCATCTTATTTAATTCTCCTTGCTTAGCTGAATCAGAAAATACACATATTACTATTAAAATTATGAAGTTTTGCCACACAACTAATTTTTGACTAAACGTTCACATATGAATAAATGGGGTTTACAAATAGAAGCTGCTATATGTCTGCTCTAGACTCCTAAGTCTATCCTCATAGAGGGCATGGCTTCGGGAGGAGAGAGAAGGGTAATGGCCCAGTCCTATTTGCAAGAACTCTTTCAGGGTAATCCCCAAGAACATAAACTTAATGGTGTCATCACTGCTATATAAAGTGGAATGCACTATGAGGAAGAGGGAGAGCTGCTGAAAGTTACTATCTGACAGCCCCAAGGAATTACCAAAGGAGATTGCTGAGATTGCATCTCAGTGGAACTGTCTATTTTTGGGAAGGCCTAAAAGCAGGCTGTGTCCTGTGGTGGAGAGGACATCCTTGAGAGTGGAATGACCACACCCGGCCCTATCTTCCAAGAGGGACCTAAAATGCAGTTGGCTTTCCTGAACTTTAAAGAGAAACTTTCTATATAAGTAGAACTGAGCCCTGGGAAAACAAAAGGTGGGGGGAGTCTACATGCCTAAAATCCTTTCACTTTATAGAGGGCATGGGGGCAAAACTGTGTAGATCCTTAGCCTACTTAACTACAAATATTAATTTAATTAATTCCCCTTGGCAGAATCCCGCAGGGTGATAATTGTTAAAATTCAAAATTAACATAGCTTATTCCCGGTGTGTGCAGAAAAGACTATAGACTGTAATTTAATTGGTTGATCCTATTTGTCCTGTTGACCCTGACTTCTTCAGGAGGAGGGGTGTCTTTGTCTTTAAACTAAAAAATATCCCTAAACTGCCAGCTTCCCCAACACAGGCCTTTAAGTGGAGGGGTGTCTAAAATTCCAAATGATCCAATCATCCCAATTTTTGCTATCCTTCCCCAACATAGTAATTGCCATATGCATTGGTACAAATCTGTAACACAACTGCTAGCTTTTTAAGCACACAGGAAATCGAAATTTTACAGCACTGCAAATGTAAAGCGATGTTATTGGTAGAAATAAAAGTATTGTAAAATTAGTGTTTTTTCTAATCCATAAGTGTGATTCACTTGTGTAACAAGAAGCTAATTGTGAGCAACAGAGAAGGTGGTGTTTGTAGTTTAGTGTGATTTCTATTACCTATAATTAAAATAATTACAAATATATTTCCTATACCCGGCTTGGTTCTTGGCTCACTGTGGGCACAAGTGGGAGATTAGTGTGACTCTATATGCATCTTCAGTAAGGCCAGTGCTAAAAAACATAAGCTAGTATTGCAGAGCTCTTTGATTGGGGGGTGGGTAGGAACTCACAAGGTTAAGGGTGGTCTCAATATAACACGACAAGTGCCCACTGCCATCGGTATGGCCTCTAAGCACTGTGGAGTTGAACGCTCTTCGGGTGACCATAGTCAGAGATGTCAGAGGTGATGAAAGGATTTCTAAAATGTGTGTGTGCATTTTTTAGCCAGCACAAAAGTGGGTAGGAAGTGGCTAGGTCCCTAGCCGCAACCCATAGTTACCAGGTGAGGGAACGGGCACCGTGACAGGTTCAGGTTGTCAGGGGAGTGGTAGAGTCAAAAGTGTCAGATTATGTGAATGACTGGTCCAAATTTTGCATCTGTCTCAGCTGTGTTCAATTGGAGAAGGTGATGCATGTTTTTGGGGGGGGGGTTGTAATCGAGTAATATTTATTAAGAGGTAGGCAGGTGAGTGGGCCAAGCCCATGCGGGATAGGTTATGTTTCATTGTGTGGTGTGGTTGACGCTCCATTGAAGAGAGACTGACACCTGGTTAGAAAGATCATGCAGTGCTTATCATAAAGGCTTGGCTGAGATGTATTCAATAGGGGTGAGCCTGAAGGCTACCTGGGGTAGAGAGGAAGGCTATTACGATGGGGTTGCGGGAGGGGGGTCTTGGCCAGAAGTGGGGTAGGACCAGTCAACAGATTGGTACTAGATTGGGTTCATGGAGGAAGCATGTCAGGGTGAGCTAGGCTCCTCTGATCTTGAAGCTGATAGACATAATTGGAGCTCAATTTGTGTGTGAGGGTGTTTGCCAGGGCTCATCCCTGGCACTTTTTTCTGAGCTCTGGCACTTTATTTCTGAGCCTATCTTGATTATGTTGTGGTGTTTTGGCAGTCAGTCAGTCGTAGTAATACAACAAGCAACAACATTGTGCACTGGCCAGTGTCTCTGCATCCTGGGCTGTTTCATTGTTGTTAATGAACCTGATATTCCAGGTTGGCAGGGCTAGTTATCCATTTTCACAATTAACAATGAGTTGAAAGGTAAAAATGCTGGGGACTGATGCCGGCCATCCCCACTCAGCCTACATGATACTGGTGCTAATTCCTTACTGTAATAACTAGCAGGGTGGGTTGACAACAACAGGACAGTCAGCAGCTAGCAGCCTTAACACATGGGCAAAGGTCAGTGAAAAGGTCAACATCGAAAAAGAGTGCCTGTCCTGAGTGCCAACCTATACAAGAAGATCTTGCTGCAGTGTTTGACAGGCAACTTCATAAGTTTAGTAAGGATTTTGCCTGCATTTTTCCATCTGTTTACCAAAGGAGGAAAAACATGTTTGCTCTTTTTCTGTGGATAGATGGTTAACAGGTTCCACTTGCCACCGACAGAATCAGAGCAACATTTTTACAATGTGTTTTAAGGAAGCACTTTGAACCTTTATCTTATTTCAAGACACAACTGATATGATATGTAGATTGGTATCCATAAATCGCACAACTGCCATTGTCAGTGCATCCATCACCCACAATAAACCGGTGGGAGTTGCAGCTTAAACTCCAAATACGTTGCCACTGTATGGCAGGCATAGGTTGCGTCAAAAATGGGAATGCAGCTGCCCAACCTGATGTGCCACAGGCATACTAGAAGATATTTGTGCCCTGGCACTTATTTTCTTACAACATAAGCACTGGGGCTGGGTCAATGTTTACTTCTTCCTCTGCCCATATCTCTTTCATTGTAAATTGAAACCGACTCCTCTTCTCTGACCGAAAAATAATTTGTTCACTTTATAATGTTGTGAGCCATGCTGTTCTGGTTTTATATGGTGAAGAGTAGGCAGGCAGCTTGAAGAGCAATGCACACGCTCTTGCTTCCTAATTTAAGAAAACTTTTAAGAAGGCTCTATGCATGCCAGCAGAGGTTGAAGTGGACAGACACATGCCTCCAGAGTGGAGACAATCCATTGGTCAGTGTATTACCCGAGCATCAATGCAATCTTTCATGCACTAAACATAGGATAACACATGTCATTTTTTATGATCATTATTAGGGTATTTTTGAGCGCAGACTTTGCTTTGAGAAGCAACAGAGCACTTTACAATCATAGTGCGAAGAACAAGGCGAGGGGAGCAGAGAGGCAAGGGAGTGGGGAACTAACAATAGGAGCGGCAGAAGATGGGCAATTAGCCATAAAGGGATCTACACGGAACCAGGGCAGAAACAAGTGTGGATCAGATGACCCAGGTTTGGGTATGATATGATATGATAGGTAGGATGGGGAGACAAGGGTGTGTGAACTTCAGTGTTAGGGAGGAGCCATTCCTTGAAGAGGAGGGTATGGAAATATGGAAATCCTTCCTGAACTGTAGAAGTGAGGGGGCGACTCTGATGTTGTCGGGCAGGAAGTTGCAGAGCCGTGGAGTATATACAGAGAAGGCCTGTTTTTGGTTCTTTCATTCCTGCACAGGCAGAGTTCAAGTCTGCATATGTCTTTAATTCAGGTGGATCGTACGGCTAAAGAAATTCTGAGTACATCATTAAGGTAGCTTGGGAACTTCAGGGTGACAGCCTTGTGGATAATGCAATAGGATCTTATGATGATTAAGGCTGGCAGTGGAAGTGAGTGCAGTTTGAATAGGATCAGGCTGATGTGGTCGAATTTGCAGAGTCCTTTGATGAGTCATGCTGTAGTCAAGCAGAATTGGAGAGCTGTGGTGGAGGGTGGACAGGGTGATGATGATGAGGTTGGCTATATTAACTTTCTTGTGAGCTGGGTCGTTTATGTCCCATATGAGGTTTAGAGTGTTGAATTGGCAGTGGAGATCTTCCTTCATTGACTTGTTGCTGGGTTGCCAGGTTTCTGAGGAAGCTGTTGTTGGAATGCGTGATAGACATTGTGGTGACCAAGTGCATGAAGTCTTCGATGAAGAAGGTTTTGGGCTTGGTTGGTCTGTAGAGGAGGTGAAAAGTGACTGTGTCCATTGGGGAGAGTGGGAAATGGCATTAAAGGTTTTCAAAAGAGCCAATGGTGGCAACATGCTGTTGGGTGCATGACCAAGATGCCTTGTGAATGATTGTGAGGCTTCCGCTGATCTTGTTTGCACACCCTTGTTGTAGAATTCTGTAGCTGTTGGGGATGAGGACATCTATGATGTATGTGGAGGTAGATGTAATCCAGGCCTCATCAGTGAAGATCGTGCCCCTATCACGTGTGGTGATGAGGTCAGTGATGTCTGCTGCATGGTTGTTGCTGAGTGGACATTGACGAATATTAGTTTTTGTGTAGTTCGAAATGAAGTGCTGATGGACTCTCTGGTGATGCGGGTGAGATTGCAGTGATGTGTCCATGATGCTGCTGGTGAGCGGCTTTGTTGGCAATGAGTGGTGATGTAGGGATGGGCAGTTGGTAGAGAGGGGTGAACAACATATTTGATGGAGCTTACCTGATGATAAATGAGGAAGGGATCTGGTCCTGGGTCCTCCTGGACCAAATGGATCCAAACAGGAATTGCCCATTCATTTGTCTACCCTACAGTACAGATGCTGGGGTGAGAGACAAGCCCTTGATCTAAGAGTTAAGAAAGGAAAGAAAGGGACAGGGCAAAGCGGATGTGTGGGGCTTAGGGCATGTGACCATGGTCCACTTGCACCTGTTCACCAACAGCAAAGGAAAAGAGGCTGCCTTGAAGGGGTGAAAATTAGTAGTGAGCAGAGCAACTTTGTCACAGTGCCTGGTCACATGTACAGCAGCCTCCTCAATGCTGTCTCCCTGGAGCTAGTCTGGAGACCTTAAGTAGCTGTATGGAAGGCGCAGAAACTGGTGGTCGTTGGAACAACTGATTGGCAGGGCCTGGTCATGTGACCAGCATTCTCCTCAATGCTGTCTCCCTGTAGCTGGCCTGGAACCCATAAGTAGCTGTGTGGAGGGCACAACAACTGATGGTGAACGGAGCACAGGAACGTCTGCCGCTGGTATTTAATTTTTTCCAGTGCCCAGAAATGGGCAATTACCGAGTAATTACGGCCTTGCCGGACCAGGCATTTGCCCATTCCTGGGCGCCAGGAAAAATTCATACCCATTCCCATTTGAGCCCCATAGGGCCCAATGGGAATGGGGAAGCCGGATGAACCTGCATCGTTATGAACGGTGCCGGTGCATCCGACATGCTTTGCTCGCGGGTGCCTCTCTGCCTGCCAGGTCGGACCTGGCGGGAAGAAAGGCACCCGCGAGCACAACTCATAGTTTGTCTGTCTGGGAAGTACGGTACCGGCAAGCTTACGGGTACCGTAGTTCACAGACCGGCAAACTTATAATGAGGCCCAATGTCTCAGTACGATTACTTAGTGGGTGCCCACTCACACCGGATAGAAGTGCATTGTGAAAGCTACCTTGATTTCTCACTACTCATATACATGTGTGCACTGAAAGTCATGAAAATGCTTATTACGATGAGGACCTGTATTGCAACTGGAAAAACAGAAATAAATAAATCCATCATACCTATTTGAGCAAGATTCCAAAAATCATTATACATTTGAGATTAATTCGTGACAGATATGAGCAATTTATTAAACAGAGAAAAACATATATATCAAGACCAAATGTGGCATGATCTGTTATCTTCTTCATGAAAAAATATTCCAAGGCTTTTTGGCAGCAGTAAAAGCTAACCCAGATCAGAAGGGTTCCTGAACCCTTATTTTTTGGACCTCTATTCTAGCAGTGCCTGTACTGATGTCTGTACTGGAAATACAGAACCACTGCCTGCTGCTCAGAGACAGGTACACACTTAATCAGCATATGGATCCCATCTTAAACACTGAATCCAGGTGGAGGTTCTAATTACTTAATCCAACAAAATATTGCTTTATGAACAATAGTATTATTTCCGCTGTTTGATGCATGCATCAGGACTCTATCAATTCCTGATAGTTGGCAGCAAGATAGCAGGGATTTACCTGGAAACTAGCGTCTCATCACACAGCTTGATTCCTGTGGGAAAATCTTTGCTCAGAATGAAATAGTCCTCTTCAAGCTGACCGGTTTCTCAAAGAAAGCACTTTAACCTAGATAATGGTCTAGCATTAAAGTTCATGGTCAGAAAATTCCGAATTTCTGTACAATTATAGTGACAAGCTGGACTGTATTTGTGTTGATTTATCTGACGCATTTGACCGGGTAGACGGAGATTGTCTCTGGTACAAACTTAAGAAATGGGGCATTCCAGAAGATCTGATACGTATAATAACAGGAATACCCTCTAGTTCTTGGGTTATAGTTCCAGTGGAATAATTTGGTGAACTGTTAAGACGGATTTCTGAAAGGCGCAGAGGTTCAGAAGGCCAACCTAGTTTCTTGGAACAGGGTAACCTCTGGACAAGCCAGACCAATGAGGGTAGCGATCGCGGCGGTCAAGACTAGGTCTCAAGAGGGGTGAGGGTGACTGAAAGCCCGCAATGAGCACACAAAGCAAGGACACTTACAAATTACTCCAAACAGGTGTTATATTAAAAATATATACACATTTATTACAAGGTCTTTGTAACATTGACCGTAGCGAGAAATCACAATAAAACTCCAGTAAACCAATACATCACACTCAATACAATATATATACAATACTAAAGAGTCTAACGAGAGAGACGCAGGAAATATGCAGACCACCTAGATGGGGAGGAAAACAGGCAGTGAGAATACAAGTTAGACCCAGTCCGCCTTCAGAGGCACCTAACTAGAAGGAAGTCCGAGCCCTACGAATAGTGGAGCCTTGTGCTCAAAAGTACCTGCACACACGGGTGCCAATGGGCATAAGGAAGTCTCTGCGAGGACGTCAGGCAGTTCAGATCGGTGAACAAATGAAGAAGGACAAAGATCCGTGACTCAAGCACAGCCTCCACTGTGGGCAGAAGCAGAGCGCGAGTGCGGAAAGGCGTGCTGTTTGACACAGCGGGGAAAAGCTACGGGCTCCTGCAGGAGGGCGACCAGTTCCTAGCTATGCTACTCACCGGGCCCCGATGCAAGCAGACCCAGGCTTCTCCGCGTCCGTTTCAGTGCTGGCAGGTTCAGATAGGAGCAGGGGACTCTCGGCGTCATGTAGATTCCGCGGCAGCAGAAGTTGAGTTAAAGATGTCCCAAACGAAGTGAACCCGCACAGATTGTTACCTCAGCAGGGCAACGATGCGGCCGTGTGTATTTCAGCCCAGTGCACACTCTCACTTCAGACCTGGGAACGCCAAGTGTACGAAGCGGGTGAGAGTGTCGCGGACTCAGAATACAACACAACCTGACGGCGGTAACAGAGCAAGACTCCTGTGTAGGCTGGTCAGTCCACTGGATGGCCCAGGGACGCTTCCGAAGGCTAACTTGCAGGAGATGGTGAAGATGCTGAGAATAGTTGTTCCCACTATTCCAATGGGTCAAAGTACCAGTACAGGCCTTCCCGTTCGATCCGAGGTAGAAAGAGTTTCACAGAGCGAGAGCAGTGCAGAGGAGCAGTCCTTCAGCGGGTCGCCAGCGATTCCCCGGGTTCAGCCTCGTAGTTGCAGGATACTTGGCTCCTGTATCCCTTTGTTCGTGAGAAGTCAGGTGATCGACCTGGTAGTGGCGTTTCCAGCCCCCTCTTATCCACGGTTCCCTTTGCGCCAAAACAGAGGGGACCCAATGGGAGATCCGCTCATAAAACACTCAGACCATCTGTGGACCTCATCACGGACCACAGAGGTCCCAGGCATTCACACCACCCTAGACTCTCTGGCGCCCAGGATGTGTATTGGGACCAGACATCCCAGCCCCCATCCTGGAGGCACACACAGGCCTGTAGAAGCCCGCAAAAGCATCTGTGTTTCGCAGGAAAGTACATGCCCAAATAAGGAAGGCCCCGGGTCGGCTCGACCTGGGGGAGGTGAAGGGGGCAAGACGGTCAGCGGACAGGACAAAGAGCCTCGTGGTCTGGCCATTTTGGGGTCCAGGCCACCATTTTGGGCTAAGCGCGAGAAACGCGCTTAAAACGCCAAAAGGAGCTCAAAAACACAAGAAACGATCGCTGCCACCAATCCTGTACGTGATTCACTTGCACCGTTCATTTACAATCCAAAGAGAGTATCTAGGGCCTGTAGAAGACTAGAGACCCAAGATAGCAGTAACATAGTTTACACTGCCCTCTTGTGCCATGTTGCACGAAAGCTGCAACATGACAAAGAAACTACGGAAAACAACGTTTCCCGGTACTGACTGTCTTAAGGGCATGTCAGTTTCCCTGTAGGAATGGAGCGAAAGCCCAGAGGAGTGCGGCAGAAGGCTGCACTTCTCTGGCAAAGTCTAGATCCTGGTGAAAACAACAGCAAAAAGTTTAGGGGTTGCCACATGGAAGGAAAATTACCCACAATTAAGAAATCTTTCCTAACACTCGCCCCTCCCAGACTATGGACAGGGAGAACTAATCCACCCCTGGATGAGTCTCGTGTTCAGGTCGGTTAAACATTCTGGACAACCCATCAGCATTGCTATGTTGGACACCTGGCCTATGCTCAATAGTGAAGTCGAAGCCTTGTAGACTTATGGACCACCTAAGCAACTTTGGATTCTCTCCCTTCATGTTCATTAGCCACTTTAAGGGCTTATGGTCAGTTTGCACAGTGAAGTGGGTCCCATAGAGGTAGGGCCTCAGCTTCCGTAGGGCCCACACAACAGAGAAACATTCTTTCTCCACTGTGGACCATCTGAGCTCTCTGTCCTTAAGCTGGTGACTAATAAAACCAATAGGGTGTCCCTTCTCATCTACTTGCGATAGTACAGCTCCTATCCCAGTGTCAGAGGCATCCGTCTGCACAATAAAAGGTCTTTGATAATCAGGGGCCCTGAGGACAGCGGCCTGGCACAAGGAGTCTTTTAAGCCATTGAAGGCCTTCTCACACTCGTCGGTCCAAGTTACCTTCTTGGGTTTCTTCGGAGTGGTGAGGGCAGTCAGAGGGGCAGCTATGGTGCCATAGTCTGCCAGGAAGTTGCGGTAATACCCCGTGAGTCCTAAGAAGGCTCTCACTTGGGTCTGTGTAGTGGGGGTAGGCCAGTCCTGTACTGCTTGTACTTTACTGGGAAGAGGCTGTATCCTCCCTCCACCTACTTCATGTCCAAGGTAAACCACTGAGCCTTGTCCAATCTGGCATTTACTAGCCTTTATGGTCAAGTGTGCTTTCTGAAGAGCCTGGAGCACAATCCCGAGGTGTTTCACATGGTCTTCCCAGGTGGCACTGAAAACTGCTATTTCGTCCAGATATGCAAGACAGAATTCGTCCAACCCATTCAACACATGATTCACAAGCCTCTGGAAAGTGGCAGGTGCATTTTTCAACCCGAACGGCATTACCCTGAATTGGTAAAGGCCGTCTGGAGTAGAAAACGCTGTCTTCTCCTTGTCATGTTCTGCTAAAGGTATTTGCCAATAGCCAGCAGTGAGGTCAAACGTGCTGAGGTACTTGGAGGCACCCAAAGTATCCACCAGCTCATCTGTTCGAGGCAAGGGGTGTGCATCTGTCTTGGTGACAGCATTCAGAGCTCTGTAATCAACGCAGAACTTCAATTCAGAAGTGCCTGCCTTTGGAACCAAAACCACAGGGCTGGACCACGGACTACTAGAGGGTTCAATCACCCCAAGGTCTAACATCTTGTTGACCTCGGTCTTAATGTAAGACCGTACTTTGTCTGACATCCTGTATCCCCTACTTTTGGTAGGTACACTGTCTCCTGTGTCTATGTTATGTTTGCACCAAGGTGTCAAACCAGGCGACTGTGAAAACAGGGGGGAAAACTGCCTAAGCAAACTTTTCACCTCAGCCTGCTGATTAGAAGTCAGGTGAGGGGCCACTCGGACACCCTCAAAGGAGCTATCTGAAGGACCGCTTTGGAACAGGTCGGAGAGAGGTTCAGACTCCTCCTCCTCAACATCTGAAGCCAGTAGCAGTGCTGCGATTTCGACTCTTGGGACGAAAGCCTTCAGCCTATTTACGTGGAACACCTTTGGAGCCTGTCCAGGCCTTCCAAGGTCCACTAAATAGTTAACCTCACCCAGGGGCTCCACCACTGTGTAAGGGCCTGACCATTTGTCCTGTAAAGCTCGAGGCCTTATGGGATTTATGATCAGGACTTGCTGACCAGGTGTAAAATTGATGAGGGAAGCTTTCTGGTCGTACCAATGTTTCACCAGCGTGTGTCCTGCCTTCAATTTATCACTAGCAAGCCCATCAGAAGTACCATCCATTTTCTGAGCCCCAGCACGTAATCTACTACGTTGGTAGTAACAGGGGGAGTGGGCATCTCCCATCCCTCTTTGACGATGGCTAAGGGTCCCCGTACAGGATGACCGAACAGAAGTTCGAAGGGGCTGAAGCCAACACCCTCCTGTGGTACCTCTCGGTAGGCAAACAGTAAGCATGGTAATAGAAGATTCCATTTCCTTCTCTGAGGTTCTTCCAGAGCCCCAATCATGCTCTTTAACGTTCTGTTGAAACGTTCCACCAGACCATTGGTCTGGGGGTGGTATGCAGAAGAGAACTTTTAGGTGACCCCACATTCTTTCCACATAGCCTGCATATACTTTGACATAAAGTTGCTGCCACGATCCGACACAACTTCTTTAGGGAAGCCAACCCTAGTAAATATGCCAAGTAACGCTTTTGCAACTGACTTGGCAATTACAGTTTTCAATGGGATGGCCTCAGGATATCTGGTTGCATGGTCGACCAGCACCAGGATAAACCTATTGCCTGAGGATGTCTGCGGGTCAAGGGGACCAACGATGTTGATCCCTACACTTTCGAATGGTACTCCCACAACTGGGAGTGGTACCAATGGAGCTTGGATTGTTGAGCCAACCTTAGCAGATAACTGGCAGGAGGCACAACTCCTGCAGTGACTTTCTACTTGCACCCACATCTTGGGCCAGTAGAAGTGCATGGATAACCTTTGCTTGGTCCTCTTAATACCAAGGTGACCAGCAAGGGGCACTTCATGCGCCAGCTGCAGGAGGAAGGGTCTTACAGCAAGGGGAACCACCAACCTCCTATGGTCTCCTTCTGTAGACTCTGTGGGCTCACTATACAGGAGTCCACCTTCCCAATAAATCCGATGCGTCCCAGGAGGTTCACACTCAAGCTGGGAGCAGGCCTGTCTCCTTAGGCCTTCCAGAGATAGACACTCACGTTGGCCTTTACTGAATTCTTCCCTGTCAGGACCACCTTCTACTAACAAGTCTTTTAGTTCCGGATGGTCGTTGGGGTCAAATACTTCAGGCATCACCACCTCCTTGTCAGGCCCGGGCGATTGACCAACTTCCTCCACCGCAGTGGTAGGTGAGCTCGGGGGAATGTTCTCTTTCCCTCGTCTTGACTTGTTTACTCCTTTCGCCTTGGGTTTCCCCTTCGGCTGGGGCGGCGTATCGGTCTTGGTCAATGCTGCCCGTGTTTAAGACCGTGTGCAGGGTCTGTCGGCAGTGTCTCCTACGAGCCCTAAATCTCTGAGATCATTGCCTAACAAGACCATTCCTGGGACGTTTCTCTGAATGCTCACTGGAATCCTGACTGCTGTACCATTTATAGTAAGATTTACAGGTATTACTGGGAACATGCGAGGTGGGCCTTCAGCCAACTTAGTGGGCATCAGAGTAGCTCTGGCAACTTCCTCTGAGTCTACCAAGGTAGAATCCACTACAGTTCGACTGCACCCACTATCCCTAAGAGCTGGAGTATCCACTCCATTGATCAGCACACTGTCTTTAAAGTAGTGCTTGGTATTATCTGGAATCCTAGCATAAACCTCTGAGACTTTAGGCTCCCAGGAACCCAGGCAAACTAAAACTACCTCAGCTTCTATCCCGCTGGGGAAGGAGTCTGAGGAGAAGGATGCTCCTGTAATCTCTTCTTCCTCGTAGGAGGAGAAGGCCAGATTAGCGGAGTGGACCCCCAAAGGTTTATCCTTACACCGGGGATCCCCCTTCACGTGGTCAGTTGCTCCACAAGCAAAACACGATCCATTGGGCCTGTTTACATAGGGAGGCTTATTGTAACCAGAGTTCTGTTTCGGAGGCTGACCTCCACTACCTTGTGAGTTCTCTTGTGTCTTACCCTTATTTTTCTTTTTGTGGCCCTTTTGAGAACAAGATTTATCAGATTCTCCACCCTCCTTATCTTTGGACTTTTTCCCTTTCTCCTGCTTACCAGGATGAGTTTTGTCCTTACGGGACACTCGATGTGACACCCATAAGTCTGCTGCAATAGCCAGCTTCTCCTTCGAATCGGCCAAATGCTGCTTAAGCTCCGGGGAAGAAGATGCAAAAATGTGTTCCAGCATGACAAGATTTATCATGCCTTCAAAGGTAGAAACCTTATAACCTTCAACCCAGCCAGTCAAGTTTTTTAAGGATTCGGTTACATAAGATACCCAAGTACCACCTTCTTTTTTCTTGTACTCTCGGAATCGTTTTAAATATTGGGCAGGAGTCTTTCCAAACTTTAAAAAGAGAGTTTGCTTTAACATTGCGAAATCAGCTCGCTCAGCCTTCGACATTTCCATAATGGCACTACAGCCAGAATGGGGCAGTCTGCTGATAACCAGGCAATCTTATCAGCAATGTCAACTTGTTGAACTTCACATGCATAATCAAACGTATTCAGCCAGTCCATAATGTCATTCCGTTCCTCATACACACTGAGCAGATCTTTTGGAAACCGTGGATGAGAGGAGGCCCCAGACCCATGTCCAGAACCCTTGGATCCACTTGCAACCTGAAGCTTGGCCAGTGCCAACTGGTGATCCCTGTCTTTCTGTTTTTCGGCCTGTTCGATTCTTAGTTTGGTTATGTTGAACTCAAGCTCCTTCTGCCTAAACCGCAGCTCTTGCTTCTTGAATTCAAGCATGGCCTCCCCATCGACACTGGCAGAGGAAACATTAGACATCTCATCCTCCCTTTCCTCGTGGTCGCGGTGGATCAGTGCAGCGGCAGAACCGTCGGTTCTAACAGTGAGAGCAGCCCCACCTCCTTCCGCACTGTCCTCAGAAGTTATAGCATCAAGCTGCGCTTCTTGCCACGCCACAATTCTTTGGATCATATCCAATTTGGTTCCTTGAGAGGAGACACCTCTCTCCGCACACATCTTTTTCAATGTTTCGGATTTAGAAGCATTTAAAGTTAAGAAGGTATTTGTTTCCATACTGTTAGATAGGACTAAGGCCTGTTTAAAGTTATACTACGACAATTCACTACGTGTCCTGGTAGGAATAACTTGAAATGCCTTCGCTCGTGTGCAACACTGGATACCTTCAGTCGTATCCCACCGCTGCCACCAATTTGTTAAGACGGATTTCTGAACTCTGTCCTGGAGGTGCAGAGGTTCAGAAGGCCAACCTAGTTTCTTGGAACAGGGTAACCTCTGGACAAGCCAGACCAATCAGGGTAGCGATGGCGGCGGTCAAGACTAGGGGCCTCATTACGACCTTGGCGGAGGACCATGGCGCTATTGGCACCATGGTCCATGGCGCTAAGTTGCCAACTCCGCCATGGTGGATGGCGGACTTACCGCCCCATTCCGACCTTGGCGGGGCGGTAAGTCCCCAATCCCCATTTACCCTTCCCCATTCCCATTTTTGCCCCATAGGGCATAATGGGAGTGGGGAAGGCGTTAATTACGCCACCGTAAATTACGGTGGCGTAATTAACATCAAGGTCCCTTAGCGCCATGGATTTTAACACCTGCTAAAAGCAGGTGTTAAATCCGCCATGGCGCTAAGGGATTTCGTACTCAGGCGGTAAGGGTCGGCGCTGTTTACGCTGCCGTAAACCCCTTACCGCCTGGGTCGTAATGAGGCCCTAGGTCTCAAGAGGGGTGAGGGTGACTGAAAGCCCGCAATGAGCACACAAAGCAAGGACACTTACAAATTACTCCAAACAGGTGTTATATTAAAAATATATACACATTTATTACAAGGCCTTGGTAACATTGACCGTAGCGAGAAATCACAATAAAACTCCAGTAAACCAATACATCACACTCAATACAATATATATACAATACCAAAGAGTCTAACGAGAGAGACGCACAAAATATGCAGACCACCTAGATGGGGAGGAAAACAGGCAGTGCGAATACAAGTTAGACCCAGTCCGCCTTCAGAGGCACCTAACTAGAAGGAAGTCCGAGCCCTACGAAGAGGGGAGCCTTGTGCTCAAAAGTACCTGCACACGCGGGTGCCAATGGGCAAAAGGAAGTCTCTGCGAGGACGTCAGGCAGTTCAGATCAGTGAACAAATGAAGAAGGGCAAAGATCCGTGACTCAAGCGCAGCCTCCACTGTGGGCAGAAGCAGAGCGCGAGTGCGGAAAGGCGTGCTGTTTGACACAGCGGGGAAAAGCTATGGGCTCCTGCAGGAGGGCGACCAGTTCCTAGCTATGCTACTCACCGGTCCCCGATGCAAGCAGACCCAGGCTTCTCTGCATCCGTTTCAGTGCTGGCAGGTTCAGATAGGAGCAGGGGACTCTCGGCGTTGTGTAGATTCCGCGGCAGCAGAAGTTGAGTTAAAGATGTCCCAAACGAAGTGAACCCGCACAGATTGTTACATCAGCAGGGCAACGATGCGGCCGTGTGTATTTCAGCCCAGTGCACACTCTCACTTCAGACCTGGGAATGCCAAGTGTACGAAGCGGGTGAGAGTGTCGCGGACTCGGAATACAACACAACCTGACGGCGGTAACAGAGCAAGACTCCTGTGTAGGCTGGTCAGTCCACTGGATGGCCCAGGGACGCTTCCGAAGGCTTACTTGCAGGAGATGGTGAAGATGCCGAGAATAGTTGTTCCCACTATTCCAATGGGTCGAAGTACCAGTACAGGCCTTCTCGTTCGATCCGAGGTAGAAAGAGTTTCACAGAGCGACAGCAGTGCAGAGGAGCAGTCCTTCAGCGGGTCGCCAGCGATTCCCCGGTTCAGCCTCGTAGTTGCAGGATACTTGGCTCCTGTATCCCTTTGTTCGTGAGAACTCAGGAGATCAACCTGGTAGTGGTGTTTCCAGCCCCCTCTTATCCACGGTTCCCTTCGTGCCAAAACGGAGGGGACCCAATGGGAGATCCGCTCATAAAACACTCACACCATCTGTGGACCTCATCACGGACCACGGGGGTCCCAGGCATTCACACCACCCTAGACTCTCTGGCGCCCAGGATGTGTATTGGGACCAGACATCCCAGACCCCATCCTGGAGGCACACACAGGCCTGTAGAAGCCTTCGAAAGCATCTGTGTTTCGCAGGAAAGTACATGCCCAAATAAGGAAGGCCCCGGGTCGGCTCGACCTGGGTGAGGTTAAGGGGGCAAGACGGTCAGCGGACAGGACAAAGAGCCTCGTGGTCTGGCCATTTTGGGCTAAGCGCGAGAAACGCGCTTAAAACGCCAGAAGGAGCTCAAAAACACAAGAAACGATCGCTGCCACCAATCCTGTCCGTGATTCACTTGCACTGTTCATTTACAATCCAAAGAGAGTATCTAGGGCCTGTAGAAGACTAGAGACCCAAGAGAGCAGTAACTTAGTTTACAGTGCCCTCTTCTGCCATGTTGCGCGAAAGCTGCAACATGACAAAGAAACTACGGAAAACAACGTTTCCCGGTACTGACTGTCTTAAGGGCATGTCAGTTTCCCCGTAAGAATGGAGCGAAAGCCCAGAGGAGTGCGGCAGAAGGCTGCACCCTCTGGCAAAGTCTAGATCCTGGTGAAAACAACAGCAAAAAGTTTAGGGGTGGCCACATGGAAGGAAAATTACCCACAATTAAGAAATCTTTACTAACATGAACTAACTAAATAAATGTATACTAAATTGTGTCCTGAAAAAAAGCTATATTTTAGCACCTCCACTGTTTTCTTTATTCGGAAGATCTGCCTGAGGCACCGGAAGCACTTAAATCCTTCCTACCGAAAGTGTCGACAAATATATTCACCCGTCATTATATGCAGATGACACCATCCTTATTGTTAGATGCCCATTGGACTCCAGCGTGCTATGTTCGCATTTGAAGAATATTGCAGGGTTCGTTAAAAAAAATATATATATATATTTAGAAATTGAAAGTAATGGTATTGGGCCTCACTACAAGTACGGCTGTTGGGAAATAAGGGTGCCGGTAGCAACGTACCGGCACCCTTTCTGGACCGCATTGCTACGGGAATGTCGGCAGGGGTGATGGATTTCCCTGCCAGGCCTGACCTGCCGGTAAATCAAGCCTCTGCCAGCATGTCTCTCACTGAAGCACCGGCACCGTTAGCAACAGTGCCGGTGTTCAGGGTCCTCATTCCCTGGGGGGAATGGGGATTTACCGTTCCGTTGCCACTTGTGATATCCCGGTGGCACTGGGATATCAGGCAGTGGAATCAGTGTTACGGGGTTCGCGGACATTACCGCCAACCTCGTAATGCGGCCCATTGTCTCGGCAGCCATATTTCTATCCTTTACCTTGTATACCTCCTCAGTAAAGTGCGGCCAGGCTAAGGTATACAAATATATGCACATTATTTTTCATCAAAGTTTGAGCTGGAAAAAAGCAAATTCAGTCTCTCCAAAAGGAGCATCATTAACGAGGAATATAATTAAACAATGTATTAGTGCTCAAAAGATGTTACATTATTACAACAGGAACATTCTTGAGTCTCCTTTGTGAAAGGCGGAAGAACTTCCCTTTGCAATCAGTAAAACATGAATGATAATATGATAATACATTTCTGTGGAAGTGGCAATACACCCTACAAATTCTATCAAGAATGCTCCCCAATAAGAGCTTTTTCCATTGGAGGATTTGTGGAGAATTGAGTACCTCCGTCATGTTTGGTGATGTTGTAAAAAGGCCAAGAATTATTGGTGAGAGGTCATGGTTTAAGGGGGGAGGATGGAGTGGGATCTAGACCCCTTTCTAGTTTATTGGTGGTCTGCTTGAAAGATACAAATGACTGTCATTTTCCCCGTATGATGCACTGTATGTTGTTAGCAGCTGGAACATGTTTAAGGGTACTTGGTAACGTCCAGACCCCCCATCCCCCTCACCCAGAGAGTGTGGCTACTTAAGGTATTGGGCATTTTTGGGAGGGAAAAGTTCCCAGGAATGGTGAATTAGACGGCCTTAGATATTGGGATGGAATGTTTCCCTTATACACCAAAGATGCAGCTAGAGCACTGCAGCTAATGGAGGAAAGGAGGAGTGGGAACAACATGGGAATGACAGGAAGTGGGGGTTATTCCTCTGAAGCACTACAAAATCACTTGGCAACCATGCACCAGCCAAAAGAGATTGGATGCTCACTGGTACACTTATGCAGTACGAGTAATGGGTAAGTGATATTGGGTCTTAGGAGATGTGGGGTTGGAGGGTAGGTAGGCTTTATGTTTTCAATCTAATAGGTATAACATGTAAAGTCAAGAATTATACATTTTGCTATGGTTTTTCTTGTACAATATATCCAACTCAAGTTATTGCACTTTATAGTTATGTTATGTTATGTTAGCGGTACTTGTGTAGCGCATCGTCACCAATGGAATTGGTCCCCAGGCGTTCTGGCGGATCTGTAAACAGGAAGGGTGGGTAGGGTTAGTCGGGAAGAGGAGAGAAGGAGAGTGGCAGAAGTGGTGTGCTGTTGGCAGCTTCAGCTCGGTATACACTGAGTGCTGGGCTTTGGTGCCAGTATCAGATCGGGCGAAGGCCTCGAGTGCTGTGGATTAAGTTTATGTGTTGATGCAGTGTGGTAAAGTGCGTGCGGATTGCTGGGAGAGAGATGGTTGTGTGGTTTTGTGTGGGTTTAAGTATGCAGAAGATTGAGGGTTGGGTTAGTGGGGTCTGTATCCTGATTCAGGTACTTATAGTTCCGTTAGAGTTGTATACCTGTGGGTTAGGATGTTGCTGGTTCCTCGTGGGCTGACTCGCTTTGGTGGTGTTGCGCTGATCCAACTGTATCCTATTGAGTATAGTTTGGATTGGTAGGTGTGTCTGAACCTAATCTTCAGGTGTGGGACAGGGTGGGTGATATCTATTCTCAGGTGATCTAGTGTGACCCTGGTCGGTTAAGGCTTTGAATGGTTCAGGGTCGGAGTCGTGTTGATGTGTTGTCCTAGTGGATCCATCTTGGTGAGCCTGTGTATTCAGACGTTTGTATCCTTCTATCCTGACTGGTTCTTTGGTTTCCGTGGGGTGAACATCCTTGGGACTGTTGTTTAGTTGTAGTTTTGTGTGGTGGGGCATTGTGCTTCCTGCTTTGTATTGGTGGACAGTGTGTAGTGATGAAACATTCTGTTTCTCACCCATTACATTGGGGCCCGTGGTGCAGTGCTTCCTTTCCCTCTCTATGTTTTGTCCTAAGGGCTGTTGGGGAAGGTAATAGTTAAGGTCATGGTCCTCTTGATGATTTGTTCTAGTCTTTCTGTCTTAGTTTGCCATGTTTACTGTCTATAGCGGCAGTCTCAGGTTTGGTCCTTTAGTATGTCGTGGGAAATTTACCTTGGCTTTTCCCATTGACTGATCAGTGTGTATCGCGGTCGCTCTACGTTCATTGATGTTTTTAGTTATGTCGGTGCCCCTGTGGTCAGTATTTCTAGTTATGACGTGAAGAGCCAGGTTTTGAGTAATTTCCTGAATATTAGGTAGTTTCTTGTGTTACGTATATACTTTGGAAGGTCATTCCAGGTTTTCGGGGCTTGGTGAGAGAAGGAGGATCCGCCAAGTTTTCTTTTGTTGTAGGGCTTCGGTTCCAGGCGGATGTCCATGCTTGATCTGAGCGTTCTTGTTGGTTGATGTAGGCGTAGTTTGTCTCTTAGGAACTCAGCGCCTTTGTTGTGTACTGCTCTGTGCATAATGCACATTGTTTTGAATTTTATTAGTTGTTTTATTGGTAGCCAATGTAGTGTTTTCAGCGCTGGTGTGGTGTGTTCTCTTCGGGTAGTTTCAGAAGTGGTCTGGCTGCCGTGTTTTGAATGTGTTGTAGTTTTTTTAGGAGTCGTTCAGGCATGCCTAGGTATAGGCTATTGGCGTAGTCTACTTTGGACATGATGAGGGCGATGATGGTGGTTGTTTTGTTGGTGAAGGATAGGAACGGTAAGATTCTCTTTGCCGCTCGCAGGAGGAAGAAGCATTTCTTGAGGAGAGCGTTTACTTGTGGCTCTAGTGTGAGATTATTGTCCATCAGAACCCCCAGGTTTTTTACAATCGGCGAGGGTGCTGGGGTTGTCCTGAGTTCCCTTGGCCAAGGGATGAATTGGTTTTCTCCTCCATTTTTTGTGACAATCATTTCAGTTTTGCCTGGGTTGATTTTGAGGGAATTGGAGTTCATCCAGAAGAATACATCGTGGAGGCAGTTTTCTAGCATTGAGTTTCTTTCTGGGTTGTCTTGTATTTTGAAGATTATTTGTGTATCGTCAGCGTAGTTGTAGCAGGTGAGGCCGTGGATTTTGATTTTCTGATCAGTAGATACAGGTAAATGTTGAATAGTAGCGGGGAGAAGGATGATCCTTGTGGTACTCCACAGGTGGAATCTCTCGGGCTGGATTTGAAGGGTTTCATCCATCCGGTTTCCGTTCTGGTTGTTAAGAAAGATTTGATCCATAGTAGGGCGGTGTCTGTTATTCCAAGTCCTTTTAATCTCGTTATGATGGTGTCATAGTCGACTGTGTCAAATGCTGCCGATAGGTCTAGGAGTTTCAAGGCAGTGCTGTTGTCCGAGTCTGTGTTGATTTTTAGATCATCCAGTATTGAGAGTAGAGCTGATTCCGTTCCTCTCAGTGGTCTGAAGCCAACTTGTGCCTGGTCTAGTAGGCCGTGTTCTTCTACAAACTCTTGGGTTGTTTTGTATATGTACGTTTCGAGCAGCTTGGCTGTATATGGGATGTTGGAGATGGGTCTGTAGTTGGAGAGGTCCTCTACGTTTCCCACTGTATCTTTGCGTAGTGGCCTGATGTATGCAGTTTTGAAGGCTTGTGGCATTTTCCCAGTTGCGATGGAATGGTTGAGGACATTCCTGTGATATTCCATGGGCATTCCTTGTTTAAGAATCAATTTGTATATTTCTGGTGGACAGGCGTCTTCGGGGGACCCTGAGTTATTGCTTTTGTTCACCAGTTTGACAAATGTCTCCACTGATATTGCTGGAAAGCTTTGTAGTTTGTTTGGGTGCTCCTCCTGGGTGTAGGTTGGGGTTGTGACTGAAAAAAGCTTTTTGCTCCAGAAGGATGGAAGTATTCTACATGAGGGCTCACTTGAGAGTCCCCTAAAGATGAAAAACAGTTGTAAAATCCTGGCATATAAGGGGTATACCACGTTTTCTCAATGTACAGGATTTCCGTCCTTTTTGAAAGGGACCTGAGGCATGGAACGGAATGGAACACCCACCTACGCCTACCCCCTAGGCCGTGCCTGCAAAAACCGAATGGTTTTCAGTACCTGCTATAAGTGGTTCCTTGTGTTAATATCCCCGCAAAAATATCGCCATACAAGAATGGCGCCTTTATTTGAAGCGATATTAACCCACGGAACCTGCGGGGGACGGCCGCAACCCCCACATTTTTTTAACGGGAGCGGAGGACACCCCTGCAACCCCTGCTCCCATTTACCCCATAAACTATCCCCATAAATAATGTCGCCTATGACCTTTCCTGGCGACTATATATATGGTGACATTATTTATGGGGATAATATTACCTGATACCCTAAAAGCAGGTAGATTCCATCGGATCAATTTCCAGTGCAACCCACAAGCGTACATTGCTGGAGGCCTTTACACTTTTTTCACTGCAAAGAGGCAAAAAATGTTCAGCTGTTTTTTCTGGTTGAGCCCGTTTTTTGCTCGGAAGTGACGAAGTGCACAGGAGTGGAACAGAAGGCATTTCCCTGGGTGTAATTTACAATTTTAGGAAAAGGGTATTTAACCCGTTCCTGTTAACCCAATGGCACAGAATGCCTCACATACATTTCAAAAGAGGGTAAACCCAGATGGAGACTGTCTAGGATTGCAGCATGGGTACGTCTTGCCATGGCATAGATTGGCCTGAATCCTAACACCTGATTAGGTTCATTTAAGAGTAAGCAATGTTGCCTAAACTGAGAACGCAAAAGCGATGTATATACTCAAAAATGTCAATATACTTGAGATGGAGAAAATAAAGTGATGGTGTCCAGTGCATTTAGTGTTGATTAAAAAAGAAGAATCCCTGGGCATGAATGCCCTCCATCTGTCTTTCCAGAGGAAAAACAAAGAAATGATGGCGTCTAGTCTGCGTGGAGATTTTTTACTGAAGAACAACAATATTGTCTTCCCTGTCCTTGGATGGACTAGTTTGTCATCCCCACGCACACTATCTTTGACCCATTCCCTGCTTGTCAAGGTGAGCGATTGGTCTTTAAGGAGGGGCTTCAAAGCCTGGATGATGCACCCATAATAAGCCTGGCTTTTCCGCTTAAGGAGGGGCGACAAAGTGTAATATCCCCTCAGGCTGCGGGTGTCTGACATCTGTGTTATGTGTTCATGACAACATTCATGTCTAACCCCTGGACCTCTATTACCATTCAGTGCTCAGAATAAAGCGAGAGCCTAGGGGAGTAGCGCAAAGGAGCAGAGAGGAAAGGGAGAACATAGAGGAGTAGAGCAAAGGAGCAGCAAGGAAGAAAGGAGAGGGAGAACATAGAGGAGTAGAGCAAAGGAGCAGAGAGGAAAGGGAGAGCCTAGGGGAGTAGAGCAAAGGAGCAGAGAGGAAAGGGAGAACACAGAGGAGTAGAGCAAAGGAGCAGAGAGGAAAGGGAGAGCCTAAGGGAGTAGAGCAAAGGAGCAGAGAGGAAATAAAAACATAGAGGAGTAGAGCAAAGGAGCAGAGAGGAAAGGGAGAACACAGAGGAGTAGAGCAAAGGAGCAGAGAGGAAAGGGAGAACATAGAGGAGTAGAGCAAAGGAGCAGAGAGGAAAGGGAGAACACAGAGGAGTAGAGCAAAGGAGCAGAGAGGAAAGGGAGAGCCTATGGGAGTACAGCAAAGGAGCAGAGAGGAAAGGGAGAACATAGAGAAGTAGAGCAAAGGAACAGAGAGGAAAGGGAGAGCCTAGGGGAGTAGAGAAAAGGAGCAGAGAGGAAAGGGAGAACATAGAGGATTAGAGCAAAGGAGCAGAGAAAAGAGGGAGAACACAGAGGAGTAGAGCAAAGGAGCAGAGAGGAAATGGAGAGCCTAGGGGAGTGGCGCAAAGGAGCAGAGAGGAAAGGAAGAACACTGAGGAGTAGAGCAAAGGAGCAGAGAGGAAAGGGAGAGCCTAGGGGAGTAGAGCAAAGGAGCAGAGAGGAAAGGGAGAGCCTAGGGGAGTAGAGCAAAGGAGCAGAGAAGTTTTAAGTGGTCTTCTGCGCAGTGTCGAAGAGTATGAAAAGAAGTAGTGGAACTATGTTCCCTGCTGGCCTGGCACTGCTCCCACAAACCACATAACCATGCCCCCTCCCACACGCAATCCAAACCCCCAAACACACCTTTTGTTTAAGGGAATGTTCAGTGCAACGCACTGAAGTGCAGGTTTCAACTTCTTTTAAAAGTAAACCATTCCGAAACAGTTTCTTTTTCAAATAAAGTATAGCAACAGTATAACCTTTTTTTTTAAAGTAGAAGAGCACCGCTCCGAACTGCTTCCACCCACTTGTCCACTGCCATTACTTTTGGTGTCCTTACCGTGCGTGGCTCTATGAAACGTTAGTGGAACAGAGGCAGAAGCGGATGCAAAACCTGCAGTGTTGATGACGGCAGGCCGGAAGCACCCAGTCCCTGCTGTGTGTCAATCTGCTCGCCATGCGTTTCAGAGTTGGCGGCGTGTTATCCATAGGGAGGTGCCCAGGATCTGATAGACTACAGTGCTTTGGGTCTGGTTAGCCACTGATATGAGTCTGCTAAAAGGGACAGCTTAGTTTTGGTCCAATTAGTGTTGATGTTGCCAATGGTTAGGCCTGTGGCTGCCGTCTGTGGGGGATTTGTGTGTGTATTGTAAGGTGGTAGGAGATCTTAGAGAGGAGTCAGTTAGTAGGGTGAAGGGGGAATAGGCCTTACAAGTCAGAAGAACCTGCAACCCTGCACTCCTCCCACTGGACTCATGCAGGCAGATCTCATTATGCTATCTCACACTGGAACTATCCATCACACCCCTTTCTCTCTCTCTATGTCTCTCTCTCTCACACTCTCTCTCAGATAGATACATAGATATATTTAACTGCAACAAAACAAACATCTACAAGTTAGGGAAAGTGAACATACTGGAAACTCCACTCATTACCATCGGCTACATGCCTCGGGTTATGAAAGGCAAGAACGTTTGGCTCAGACAAAGGCCTGCTTGAAATTTGAGGACCACAGGCATCGACTCCACCTTCCAATGTATCCTGGTTGTCAGGCTGGGGGATGCTTCAAACCTCACTCTACCATGGTCAGGTGCTGCGTTCAGTGGCCTGTAGGGTCTTTTGATAGGGGAAGTGGTGGAGCAAACAGCAGAGGAGGGGCTAGCAGAGGAAAGCAGAGAATCGAAGGGCATAGCAAAGGTGAGGAAAGCAGAGGAGAGGAGATACAAAGAGGAGAGAGGAGACGACTGGAGAGAGGAGAGGAGAAGAGAGGAGAGGAGAGGAGAGGAGAAGAGAAGAGAAGAGAAGAGGAGAGGAGAGGAGAGGAGAGGAGAAGAGAAGAGAAGAGGAGAGGAGAGGAGAGGAGAGGAGAGGAGAGGAGAGGAGAGGAGAGGAGAGGAGAGGAGAGGAGAGGAGAGGGGAGGGGAGGGACTGGCAAAAAGCATTCCTTCTCCAAGTGCATTTGAAAAACAGACAATGGGGTGCTAGAGGAAAAACAATCAAATACATTGCAGATGGAAGTTGTTTAAACGCAAAAGAGAATTCAAAAGCAAAAGGGGGTTCACAGGGAGAAGGACTGATTGCAGAGGCTCTTATACTTTTGGCTTTTGTATAGGCATTATAAAGGCAATTCCTAGGTGTTCCCCAAGTGGCAGTTATTGGCATCATGTGCCCAGATGTTCACACTGTTTGACAGTTATTGTGAGCTAGGGCAGAAATTGATGTCTTCCTGGATTCAGCATTTTGCCAGCATTTTTACCATTAGGGGAGCATGCACCCCACATTATTCCATGCTGCATGTAACCTTTTGCATAACAGTTTTTTGCGTGTGAAAAGATACACACAGTGTTGAATGCAAAGAGTGCAACACTTAGTCCTGTTAGGTAGCATTTTTATGACAGACATAGACATGTGCCACCAATTAGCCTAACAGACCAGAAGTCACTGAAAACCCTCAGTAATCAAATGATGGACCTTAAACATGGGGACATGATCACTTGGTTTCACATGAAGAGGCCACGCGGGGAATGTGACTCTGTCGAGGCTGCACACACCACAGGAAATGGCCGAGTGTTCTGCATTTAGGTGTGCGTAGCCCTTGACTGGCCATTTGAGTGTAGCGTGGGAGGGTCTTAACGCACTGAATGGAAGACAGGTGTAAGCGGACAGAGCAATATACTTTTTCTGACACTTGATCTTCTACATACTTGACCCCCCTCTTATTTGTCTCCAACAACCCCCACTTACCTGAGTTCGATATCACCTGGCTGCACATCTGTGGGAAATGTATGTGGGATGAAAAGACAAAGGTAATGATGATTCCTCAAACCCCCTAAGGGCGAAACACTATGATAGGTGATTTATAATGCGCTCTAGGCTTGGACATGGGGATTGAACCTGTGTTGCTCCATTTCGTCTTGCTTCTAAGGCGAGCACGTGGCCCCTAAACTATCCTGCCGAGACTAGATGATAGTAACTTTGAATGCACACAAGGAAAGGGAAACAAAGACTTGTTGGTGCACAGTTTCTTTAGTTGTTATTTAGATATTTTCCCTCTCCCAGTATAATAGTATAACAGCAATTTTTAAAATGTTATAACGTTGTTATAAAAAGGGGGAATCACAAGAAACTATATACTATCCCTAAGCATCTGCGTTACTACAAAAAGAAGAGGTCAAAACACTAAAAAGAGTCCTTTCAAAAATACAAAACACTCTGCAAAAATATAAAATAGACTCTTACAAATATATAAAAAAGAGTATTTGTACAGTGCACTATAACTATATACAAAGACCTTACTTCTGCTGGAGTTCTTGGGTTTCTGCTTCTAAATGACCAGTAGGCAGGCAAGGGCAGCAGTGTATACTAGAAGCAGCCCAGCAGCTCAGCAGCAGCAACTGCATAGGGAGAGTCCTTTTATGGCCAGGCTGCATCTGCATGTCACATGCAGCCCGGCATTCAGTGCAGTGTTGAGGGCACTGCCAGCAGCAGCCCGGGAGTCTCTAAAGCCAGCCTTGGAAGGGGGCAGTCTTTATGTGTGTACATGGTGCTCCCCTTCCAGGGCGGGGAGCACCATATATTGAGGGAGCAGCCTGGTCGGGCGGCAATGAACTTTGGGCATTCCCTGTTCGGGGATCGCGGGGCTGCAGTGGTGAAGAACAGAGCAGGGCACCGCAGGCAATGGGGAGCCGCGTAACATTGGAAGCCTGGGAGGACTGTGGTGTGCATAGGTAGGATCACCAGGAGATCCTTTGTCAGCCCAATGCTGAGCAGAACTCTTCTACCACCCTCCAATGTGAGTGCTGGGATTCAACTTCCAACAGCACTCCGCTTATTTCTGTCTATGTTGCGCACCCGCGCAGCTTCACCCTGAGCGGTCCTTCTTTTTTGTTCTTTTCTCTCTGTTCCTTCTCTTTCTCCCAGCAGGGGGTGGTATGGGGGTTCAGAGGTAATGGCACACCTACATGTGCCATGTACTTGCAACTGTGACCCAATGGGAGTGGTGCACAGAGAAAGAGTGCGTAGTGAGAGCGGGGGAGGGGAAATGGGAGAGCAGAGGAAACTGTGATTTAAAGGTACGGGGTTAAAGATGGTATAGGAATACAGAGGGTTGCAGAAAGTGAGATGTAAACAAGGAGAGAAAAAGGTGCTAGTGCAGATAGGGGTGGAGCAGGGAGAGAGAGTCCACAGGAGAAAGGAAAGAGTTTGGAAAGTGAGGGGGTGAGGTGTGCACGCAGGGAAGAGGTTGTTGGGTGTGTGCATGAGAGAGGTGCACGTTCACAGGGATCACGCTGGTAGATAACTGAGGAGAATGAAGGGCCGAGGGTGTAAGTAGAGAACGGTACACTGAGAAATGGTTGCACGGAGAGAGAGGTATGCTGTTAAAGAAAAGTAGAGCAAATAGAATAGAGAGGGGAGAAGCAGAGATGCAATGGGGGTCAGTAAGAGATTGCCATTAAGCCGCCGGTATAACGAGTGGCTTACCAGCAATCTCTTCTTACAGTTTCCTCTGCCCGTTATCCCGGTATTGGTGGAATAGTTTGGGTAGCAGAGTAACGGTAAGTTCCCATTCTCATTGGATGGGAACTAATGAAACAGCAGCATCATTGCCAGTGCTTCAGTGAATTATCTGCCAGTAGGGGCCTGAACGACCGGCAGGCAGACTTGGAGTATGCCGGTCCGGAAAAGGTGCGGGTACATGTTGCTACCGGCACCCTTTTCCGGACATACCCGTAATGAAGCCCAATGAGTGCAGAAAGAGAGAGGTTCATGAGCGTGCGAGGAACTGTGGCTCTAGGGTTGCGGGCAGAACAAGAGGTTGCGCAGTGAGGGGAAACAGGTGCAGGCAGAGGGAACTTTGCGGGTGAGAAGCGTATAGGGGGAGAGTTGAGTACGGAGAAGAGGCAGATAAAGGTTGAGGAGAAAGATGTGTGCAGGAGGTGGTGAGAGAAAGGGGGTGCAGGAAGAGAGGCGTGAGGCACAGGTTGAGAAAGTGGGAGGATAGGTGCACTAAGAATGTGTGTCTATAACTGTGGTAGTCTGCCGCTGCCAGGGAGAGAGGCTGGAGAATGAGGAAGGAAGAGAGTTGCTGGCAGGGGAAGGTTTGTTGGGTGCATGATAGAAGGAAGTGGAAGAGAGACAGGAAGAGGACATGTGCAAAGAGATTGGTGCGGGGGAAAGATGGGTGCATGAAAGAGAAGTGTGCAGGTAAGAAAGGAGTGCAGAGATGAGAAGGGTGGGGATAAGTAAGGAGAGGAGCCCTGGGGCCCTCACAGGTGAACGAGGTTTAGAGAAAGGCAGGTGCTGGGAGAAAGGTGGACCAGAACTGCAGGGTTGCAGTGTGTAGGGTAGGGTGAGGAAAACGGTGCAGGTAGAGGGAAGTGGCCAGTGTGTGTCCAGTCCACTGTGAAACGCACATGCATACCCATCCGTTCGAGACCATGCTTGAAACAAGAACAACACAACAGAGCCACATGGCCCTGCAGGCTTCAGGCATTAACTGATCTCGTCTGCCTGGCTATCACACTCAAATGCCCAATCAGCCATGAATATGTCAAAGAAAGTCTGCCAGGAAAGACAGGACCATCAGTGCCCTTGAAGTCAGCCACCCAGCATCCAAACATGTGTAGAGGAGCAGAAACAGTCTGGGGACTCGCTTAATGCTTGTCAACAGCAATCGAGTCAGACTCCTCAATCCCTAGTGTCCCCTGTCAGTCTCACACGATAAACACCCTAACCTAAAACTCCACAACCACCCACACGAACCAACTCCAAGTAAATGGCAATTTGCTAAGATCTCTTTTAGTAGTGTAGGCAAGGGACATACTCTATATGGACATACATATTTATATCTAGGTATTGGAATGTATTAAATCCTGAACATTATTTCCTTAGTAGCTAATAAGTCAGGGTTGTCCAATTCTAGGCCTCGAGGACCCGAAACATGTCAGATTTTCAGGATATCCCTCATTAATATTCATGGAATATTTGCATACAATGATTCTAAATGTATGCATATTCATCTCATGAATATTCATGAGGGATATCGTGAAAACACATCCGGATTCCGGCATTCGAGGCCTGGATTAGGACAACCCTGCTAGAAATCACTATGCCCATTACAATCCGGAGTTGCTAGTCCAGTCCCATTTTTTCTATGCACGCCGGCTCACAGTCCTGCAAGTCCTCATAAATCCAGGGCTACAAGTACAGAATGCAACAAAAAAAACAGGAGTGGACTAGCACATCCCGACTGCAACAGTGCCTGTTGGCATATATGTAGTGGTCTAGTTATCGCATCATACACCCCTCTAATAATAAAAGGCCATGAGTACCCTTCTGTAACATTTGTTTAGAGTTGCTTTGGGACATCACAATGCATGCTGGTCTGCTAAAGCACACACCATACTGTTCGAAGCAGCTTCCTGAGCAGAATACCAACTGCCAACTAAACGATTTAAGAGATGGATACTTTTTCATATTCCCACATTCTGAACTGCCGTACCATAGCAAATCAATCGTTTTAGTTTATGAGAAGATATAAGTGTGGGAAGTTGGTTATTAAATGCAGAACACTAGCTGAGTAGAGGGGAACAATGCTCTTTAAGCAAGTTACTCCACATTTTAAAAACAAAACTGGTTGTAAAACTGATATAAGGCGGCTTTAAGAATTTGCTTGCAACACAGTAAAAGCTGAATATTGGTTTGTGAGTGTGTGTGTATTTCCACATTACACTTTGTTATGTGTATTTGCCACTGGAAGGATTCTTGCATAAGTGGGAGAAGGAAGACGTGTTTTGATGGGAGCGTGGTGATGATGTGGTCGTGCATCACATGGTGCAAACACTCACTCCCATACTGACTCTCTGCAGCACATGCTGTACCTGTTGCCTATGTGAAGGAAACTTACACTACTGTGGCCGAGGATGACCTGTTCTGTATTTGAGGGGACACTGTGCCTCATTACGACGGCAGATACCACCAAATGGAATTACCATTACCACCCCTAGGCCCCGTGGTAGAGCCTCCACTTTTCCTCCAAAAATCGGAGAAGTTACCATTAGGTAATTCCACCAATGGAAATTCCGCAGTGTGGGAAAAATGAAAGTAACGGAATTACCTCAACTTTTTCCCGCAACGCCAAAGTCGTAATGAGGGCCACGGCCTATACTGGCCCATGATGTACCTCTTGAAGGCAAGGGAAGCTTGCGCTGCATTGTCCTATGATGTGCTTGCATTGCTGGGGCCTATGCTGTGCTAGTTCTATGCGATGGGGCATTCCACTTCTATTCCTTAGGCTGACCTGCTCAGAGCTTTACGGGAAGCTTGCTCTGCTGATGCCCAGGTTGTGCCTTGCTATATGAGGGCATTTTTGCTGTGCCCTATGATTCAGCTGTTATGTTTGAGGAGCTTGAAGTGCTGCTGCCCCTGCTGATCAGTTGTGTTTCAAGGATCTTTGCATTCATTCTCTGCTGCAGCCCATGATGTACCTGTTGCCTATCTGAGGCAACCCTACACTGGTGGGCCCCATGCTGTATTTGTTCTTATGGAGGACGCTTGGCCTGCTGACACCCATACCTGCTGGCCTGTTCTATTTGAGTGAAGCTTGCGCTGCTGCTGCCTATGCTGAACTGGTCTACCTGATGGAATCTTGCATTGCTGTCCTCTGTGCTGCACTCCAGGGGCCCATGTTTAAGTGTTCCCTGTGATGGAATTTTGCAGTGATGTGGCCCATGGTGTTCTAGTTCAGTGCAAAGGAAGCTCACAGTGCAGTGCCCGACTCAGACTGATGGGCTCTGTGTACACCTAGCATATGATGGCTGTACCTCGCTTGGGATGCTTTACCTGGCATACATTTGCAGTACTTGGGCTTTTGTGGCTACTCCTGCTATTTGATGGCAGTGCGCAGGTCTACCATGGAAGGTTTTCCTCGGTTATATAGCAATTGCCTTGCAGCCATGTGTGAGCCTCAGGTGGGGATGGGAGGCTGCATCTAGAATATGATGGCTATACCTGGCATGTGAGGCTAGAACTGCCATAATGTGGCAGTAATGTGGTATGCAAAGCTACACTTACTGTATGTTGACTATACCTGGCATGTGAGGCTACAACTAACATAGAATGACAGTAACTGACTACATCAGGCTGTAATAGCTTTTAAAGGCACTGCCGCTAGCCAATGAAGTCTCTGCTGGGTGTGGCCCTGGCATATCATATAATGTGCAATTTATACCGCAAACGCCTTTTTTCTGATTATAGTATTTAACTTACTTGTGTTATAGATTTATTTTTTTCATTACTGATCCATCAAGTTGGTGGCATCAGGGCTAAAAGCATTGTGACATCCCTTCCTGTGGCATCATTGGGGTCAAAAGGTCATATGATGTCATGTCCAGTGATGTTATTGGGCCACTTGTGCTTCCCATGGTATTTTGGTGAATTGACGTCCCTATGCAGCCTGTCTCATACCCATAACAGGCAAGAGGCTGGAAAGGAGTAAGACGGAGCTGGGACAACAGAGGAGAGGAGTTTGCAGGGCTGGAGGGGCACAAGGAAGTGCAGTATTGAGGGTTCAGGAACCCTCTAAATAAGAAGTGGGGTAAAAGAAGAAGGGAAATAGGAAAAAAAACACGTTTTTGCTTCAGCATTTACTTGACTATGGAGGTACAATTTGGCCTACAAGTGACCACAGAATATAGGACCCTGCATCCTACAGCCTGCCCCAGAATGTTCCTACAACGTAGTAGGCTGATTTTCATATGGCTCCGCAATGATCCTTCTAAGCGTGCACGCATTGCATTCTGGGGACCACCATGCAGAAATGAGCCTTTTTTACTTTTTGCAGAGTGCTATTACTTTAGAAATGAGGCATTTTGCTGGTATCCCGAATGGCTCTCTGGTCATATCTCGCCGGATATGCCTGGATATGTGTATCACTTTTATTGTTCCCTGCTTGCTATGCTAAGCACAACATTGGCTTAACCTCCTCTGGGCTTCTTTTATCGCCTAATGTTTTCCTCTGATAGGTTATCTGCTGTCGGAGAGCAGCATGGGAAGTCCATTAAAAAGAAGGGGTGTTTGAAATTATTTTCGGTGACTGGCTTGTCTCTATTTCTTTCCCAAACAATCATGCTGTTTCCTGGCCATTTTTCTTGTTTCACGTCATTACACGCCTGCTTTTTGTTTAAATTCATCACAAAAGGACAGCTACCATTTGAAACGTGGATGCTGAAAACGTTATCTCCGAAGGCAGAAACTATTATTTGGCTATAGTTATAAAGTTCTTTTACCATGGACACCTTATATATTTATAATAATATGTATTGATGTCGTATAAAGCACAAACCAGGTGACCAGGGACATAGGGGCGTGGTACACAAGACCTTAGTGAGCGTCTAAGAACAACTACGTAGAAAAAGGTCTTAAGCACAGGGGGCAGGGTTGGATTGTCCTGTAGGGAGCTCTGTAGATTTCCCAGTAGGCCTCTGCACTCTGGGCCCCTTTTGTGTGTTAACCTACTTTATTTCCATAGGAAAAGGGTTCGGCTTGCTGAAAATGTGTAATGTGGGGCCACTTTGACATTTATTTGCAGAACCTCTTTTGGTTCCCAGTTCCTCCCTGACAGGGAGTTGTGTGTGTGTGTGAGTGTGTGTGTTGTGTGTCTGGGTGGGGGGGTTGGGTCGTGGGGGGTAGAAAACCCCCTCAACAATCAAACACCAGAAAAAATTCAACCCACTAGGGAAGAAGGTCCAGCACACCTCTTGCAAGGAGAACAAAGTTGTATTTCCACACAAACAGAAGTGCACCAGGAAAGACCTCTGTTGCCACAGAAAATTCTGGCAAAATCAGTACAAGCAACACTTTATGAAGGCACACAGCATCATCAGTGACATAAATTACATAACATACAAATCCAAAAGGCTGGTTGGTTTAGACCCTATACATAAGCTACCTATTCCATAAGGGATGCCAGGCCATTCATCCCGGGCCCCTTTGACCATCTTCTTCCATGTGGGCTTCTCCTTGCACATCATCAGGCATGAACCTACCTAACAAAAGGGTTCACATATGCAAAATACTCCGGCAACGAAATTAGATGCAAAAGTTAAAACCTCTGTTATTAAAGGGGGACTCATTAATGGTAGATCACTAACAGCCCACGCTCTAGACATTAATGACCTCTTAACCACAAATGACCTAGACATCCTAATTATTACAGAGACCTGGCTCTAGCCTACATCTGGCCCAATGCTCTCACTGGCCATCCCAGGTAATTGCACCATTATCAGGCAGGATAGAACATCCGCGAAAGGCGGCGGTGTAGCCTTCATCGCTAAAACATCACTAGGTCTTAGACCTGCCCCCACCCAAATAAATTAACTGTGACACCCACGCAAACCATAACTGTACACCTTATGTACAGAGCACCAGGCCCTCTATCCTCCTTTGAGGAAGATACCACCCAACTCCTCACAGCTAACGCCAAACTTGTATCCCAAGTTATGTTCCTGGGTGACTTTAATTTAGGATTATATGAGATAAAAGACGTCAACGCACAAGCCATTTTCAATAACATTTCGAAACTAGGTTTCTCACAACGTGTCTCCCAACTGACCCTGTAAGTGATTTCAAGCCGGCACTTCACCTAAGTCAATGCCTAGCGTGGGATGCACAATTGAAACCCTCAATTATTTGTTTATGTCTATAAGTGCTTTTATTTCTGAATGATATACCCTTATATCACGCCCCTCTCTTTGAATCCCCCCGGTCACACTGAACCAGGAAGCAGGCTGTTTTGCAAAGTTAAAAATATTTATTTTATGTAATTCACAATATATATATCACACTATTTGAATGGTTATACAATGATCACCAATGGGGTGATGTCACAATAAATCCCTTTAATCAGAAGGAGTATGATAGGAAAAATAATGCAACACATAGATAATACTTTTGTGTGGGTTCAATCAAAATGCAATGTGATTACTCTTTCCCCCTGCACACTACTCAATCCCCCCAATATGCAATATAAAGAGATGGAAGGAGAGAAAACAGGTTTCAGGAATACAGAATCCAACAAAGGAGTATCAATCCCAATTTCCCCCCAGAAAACACAGAGAAAACACAGGAATGATTGCAAACTTTGTCAAAATGGTTTTGAATGTGGCTTTGAATGGAATGGTAAAAAAACACTGAAAATGGATTTAATTCACTAAAATGGTTTCAATACTAGTGGGAGCCGCTTTGTATGGTATCAGACAAACACTAACAATGATTATTGAGTAACTAGCAAGTTGAAAACTTAATTCTGAGGTCAGATGCAATGAACAGCAATTTCACACGTGATAGGTTTGAGCCAAACGAAAAATTTGTGGCAAACCTTTCTGCGTGCGGTAAGTGCGATTGCGGAAAAAATATAAGGATTGAAATGCATTTGGGGTTCATAGGAAAGCTGAAGATGCTAGCTTCAAGTAGACACTTAAATTTTGTTTCTAGCATAAACATTGAAGAAGTTATGAAGGTTTTTGTGGAGGTCGTTTTTTCTCAGAAAGAGTCAAAATAGCAAAACAAAGATGTGCTTCTTAAAAAGATAAACAAGATTTCTTTACATTAGGGGTAGACAGTGAAGCCGCAAACTACACAACAGCGCAGCCAACAGCCCAGGATATCACTGGTTGGTTTGGCCTGCCGAGACGCTCACCTTTCTTCAGAAAATATATTAGCGCAAAGATGATTTTTAACACTACTATTACAAAGGACTATACGGTAAGAGAAAGAGTTCAGTCAAGACAAAAGATTCTACAATGCAGTTCTGGAAATAGAGAATGGGTTTGGATAGGATGACTTATGGATAATACGTATACTAGGGACAATCCTATGCTATAGATACTCACTACCAATGTTTGGAATGGACCTGTCAGGGATCTGGTCAACAATTTCTGGACTGGAATTCTGCTAGCACACCGGACTGGACTCAAGGCGCTCTGGTTCTGCAATCAGCAAGGCACTCTGGACACTGCACAGCGGGATTGGACTGGAGCTCACGGGCTCTGGTTCTGGTCCGCAGCTATCTGGTCACAGCTCGGCTCTACTGGGTTGGATCTTTGGATTCTGGCAAGAATTCTTAGCTAGAAAGCAGCACAGCACAGCCAGGCTGTTCTTGGGTTCCCCTTAGAGGTCTGGGGTAAAATCTGGTTGCAGAATTTTTAAAGGCCAAGCTGAGAATGGTTCAGCTTTGGAAATGGGCCTTCTGCTTTCAGAGTTCTGGAGTCTGGAATATGGATTTCTCTAGCAAAGTGCTCCAACAGCAATCGGTTGGTGAGTGAATGGGTGTCTCTCTCTAGGTCCTAAGCTATCTCTATTTATGTATTTTCTAAAGGGGTGGGTATGCTGAATTCTGCTAGGCACACCCCTAGGTATTCAATTGGTTAGGGTATTTGCTCTCCCCTGATTTGAGAAGAAAACAGGGTGTCATCATGACAGTGTGTTTTATTATCCAGGGAGAACCTCCCCTCTGTTTCTGCACATGAAATCTATTTTTCATACAAGACATGGGCCTCATTACAACCCAGGCGTTAAGGGTTAACACCGTCGTTAACCCTTAATGCCTGATTCCAATTTTAACGGCTGCTTTTAGCAGCCATTAAAATCCATGGCGCTAAACCGCCTTGGTGCTATTTACGGCACCGTAATTTACAGTGCCGTAATTAGCGCCTTCCCCACTCCCATTATGCCCTATGGGACAAAAATGGGAATGGGGAAGGGTAAATGGGAAATAGGGTTTTACCGCCCCACTCACCTTGGAATGGGGCGGTAAATCTGCCATCCACCATGGTGTAAACGTAGTTTACACCATGGTGGTAAAGTTGGTGTACTTACCGCCTGGGTCGTAATGACCCCCACATTTACAATTTTGCACACTTGATACCAATAGCATATTTATATCAGATATTTGTTGGAGCAAGTATTCATCCGAGCCCCGTCACGGTGAGATTTGGCAATTATTCGCACTTTTGGTCTGGTACCCAATGTCGGATTTATCCCCAATTTTACACACATGTGCGCATGATATCTGGGCATAATCATGTGAAGTTTCATGTTTCTGGCATCTCCACAATTGCTACAAAACCACAAATTCTGTAGTCATGTCCCTGAACATAGCACAGATTTCTGAGTACTTTTAAAACGTGACCAGAAATTTCACATTAACAATACTGTATTTTTACAATTTCACACAGTTCTGTGTCAGTACTTTTCAAAAATATACTTTTATGTGTTTTCAGAATATACAACACTGTCTGTCCCGCCCCCAAAGTTTTTGTGGCTCAAGAGCAATCCCTGCCTCTTTTCTCTGGCAGGAGTTTCTGTTGACACTTGCATCTGCATATTCTTTTCAGCCAAGGAAACCCTTTGTCTCTCCCTGGAGCAGCAGAGCAAAATCCCCTGCCCTCTTCATTAACACCTGACTGGGAGTTCCTGGGCTTTGATGAGAAGCAGGAGAGATGCCTTTTGTTGGGGCAATTGTGGAATTTGCTTTGAAGTTCTTTGGCTTGCATCAGATTTACTTTAAAGTCAATTGTTACATTTTTCTTAGTTGGAAAATAAACTTACATTTTCACAACAGGCAAACAAATCTCTAATTCCAGTTTTTTTAAAACATAGAGGTTAAATAGTTGCAACATGTATTGCTTTTGATGCCAAGTCACTTAATTCCAACAATGTGATGTTATCTGCACAAGTTTAAGCTTCCAGTGTAATTAAATGACAGCTGTCACACAGGCGGCCCGTGGTACTGCGCCCATATTTTACAGATTTTCACAGACAAGCACACTTTTTAATGTGGATATTCTTATAATGGATTCTGCTTCTCCTGACATTGTGTGCTTATGTGGATTCCTTACATAAGGTGACGGGTAACACCCAGCAAGGATGTTGGTAATTTTCTGATGTTTTTGAACCATTATTTAGCAATTTCAGCAGCCAAGGAAAAAAGGATTTCAGAGCACCGTTGGGTTTCCTTGCAATAAAGCACTGCCTTTCATGAAATTTCCATTTGCACTCTGTGGGCAGCCCGATGACAGGTTTCAGCAGTGTGATCTCCTGTTCCACCAATGACACAGGCAAAGTAGATTGGCAGCCATCTTTTCCGGTTTCACAGCTCAATTTTCCTAGGTTTAGCGTGCATAGGGGTTTTTGTGGCTATTTTGCTGGTTCTGCTGCCACCAGCACACAGTGATGTCGCAGGGCAGAGCCTAGTGGGTCAGTACATCACACAACCCATAACAAAGGTAGACTATTAGACTAGATCACTGACATAAACTACAACATCCTGTCTAACCAACCTTGTGCCTGGTCGGACCATCATGCTGTCCTCTTTACAATACAGGACAACAATCAACCTAATTCTGACAAATTTCTGGCACCTCCCAGACTCGCTAGAAATATTCGCAGTATAACAGTGCAAAAATGACTCCTGCTTCTCCCCCTCACTAACCCCACTTCTCAGAATGACGGTCCAACATCTCTAGTGGACTCCTATAATGCCACCATACTTAATGCTATTAACACTATCTCACCTTAAAAAATGCGAAAAATTAAACTTTGTTCACAGCTGAACACTTGGTTCACCTTGCACATGAGATCCCTGCGCAAAAACAAAAGAGCAGCGGAAACTTTATGGAAAAGCCTCCCTTCCACATCTATCAAAGACAACTTCATTAGTGCCTCAACCTCCTACAAAACAGCCATCTTCCAAGCCAAAAGTGAATCCTACAATGAAGGGATTACTACTGCCACATCCAATATGAAATAATTATTCAGTATCCTCAAAGAACTTGAATCCCCCCACTGTACCTCCTTTCTTGTGTTCTAAAGACCTTAATTGGTGCACTAATATTCAGAAAGCCCTCTCCAACAAAATAGAGCTCCTTCAAACTAAAATAGAGACTAAAAAAAGTAGCCTGGCAAACAATACACGTCAACATGAAACCCAAGTACTCCTACCTGACCAATCTGATTTGTTCAAATTCTCTCCCCTCACCACTAAGGACGTCGAGGAAATAATCAGGAGTTTGAAACTGTCTAGGTGCCTGGGTGATATTTGCCCAGCAACAATCATAAAAGAGATAGCAAAGGAACTGGCAACGTTTATCACTTCCCTTACAAATGCCTTCTTTGCAACTAATACAGTACTCACTAACCTGAAGGATGCAAGGGTCCTGCGACTTTTAAAGAAACCCATCCTAGACCCAAACACCCCAACAAATTACAGACCAATCACCACAGTGCCCTTCCTTTTGAAAATTCTGGACAGGCCTACTTACCTACAGATCCAATATCACCTTGAAAGCAAAAACTTACTGGGGCTCCGCCAGTCAGGCTTCCGACCGAGACAAAGCACGGAAGCAGCTTTGATAGATCTAGTAACACAAATGGATATCATAAAAGACAAAGGTAACTTAGCACTCCTTCTGTTACTAGATCTATCAGCGGCCTTTGACTTGGTGGACCGTAAAACTCTATGGCCCTCATTACGACCCTGGCGGAAATCGAAAAACGATAGCGGAAATGTAATACCGCCATCGAATACCGCTCGGTGCGATTATGACCCGTCACCGTAAAGTACGATGCCATTAGCGACACCGTAGTGAACGCCAACGCTAACTGCACCAAGTACGCGCACGCGCGCCATGCAAAACCGTAATTACCACCATGGCGCAACGGTACGCGAATTCTGACCCCAGCGGACATTTACTTAACGCCATCAAGCATGGCGGAAAGTACCATTCCGCCATGGTGAGAATTACGGCATCGTGAACCAACCGTAAATGGCCCTACTGAGTGCCTGTACACCACTCCCTGCCCACATTGCACAACTCCTCGTAGGTGCAATGAAGTTACACAATGCAACCAGTGAAATGTACAAGTCACCCATGCATGCCAACGAACAAATGAATGTAGGTGCTCCAAGTGCCTTGTGAGTGGCCATCCATATTTGGCATGTCACCATTGCCGTACTGATGCAGCACAGGCATGTGAAGGTTCAAGTACAGCAAAATGAACTGAAAAATGAGACAAAACAACAACAGGCCCCCATCGCTTGACACCAGTGTAAGGCAACATTCAAAGCAGTATCCTGAGGGAGACTGCACCAGCCCTGTACTCATGCCAGTAAACAAACCAACCATCAGCATAAGCATATACCACACAAGTTGGCAGAGTGACTGAGCAGCCAGGCTCATCTCAAGAGGGGCCAATGGGAGCTGCAGGGCACAGATGGCACGAATACAGAAGCTATTCCAATGGACATGACCTCAGTCTCCCTCCAAGAAACGCACGCAAACACAGGCACCTGTGACCAGCCATTTTCTGATAATCACATCATTCCACCAATCCACCTGGCTGACCGGCATCTGTTACACAAAAGCTAATCCCCCGCCCCTGAGCATGACATCATTAAAACAGTCATAATGGCAGCCCCTATCCCTGACCTTACTGGGCTTCGTAGGCAAACGCGGCCAGTACAGTACCACGCAACTATACTCAGAAGCCGGAACCCAATGCAGATCTACTCACAATACATCGCTCCACAAATAGGAATATGCTACATTACTTGCAAAGAATAACGCTACACGGTTAACATCAGAATAAAATTTTAATGCACATCAAATTCACCAAGCCCATACAGCTATTAGGTCATAAACCCCAAAATATTTTCATTACTGTGGGTTGCATCCGCAATAAATGACCAGCTACTCCTTGTGTGACGCCCTGTTCCTTCATGGTACACAGGGGCTACATTCACGTTCAAAAAGGCAACATGGAAGCGCCTAGAACCGCAGGGCCGTCCCATTAGGTAGGCACTAGTCCAGCTGAAAGGTTGATATGTTGCTCCTAGCCACTAGTACTGCGTAAGGGCATGTGGCCCATTGGCGATCGTCCCATAAGATCGTAATGGTGCTCCACTGATTAACTCGAAGCAGCAGGTGTCGGGAGTAAAAGCCATCTGCAGGAGTGGCATACAGATGGCAGCGGCAAAAGGGGAGGAGATACCTGTCACCCAAATGAAATGAAAAAGAATAGTATGGGCATCAGAACTTCATTAGTATTACTCACTTCAATGATCACACTAAATCTACAGCCATATGCATGCTAGCCCACTCAAAAGGATTATTTCCACCCAAAAATCACTTGCCAATCATAACAATATAAATCGAGGTGAAAACACTATTACAAACGAGTGTTTGTGTGCATGCGTCTGTTAAAACAGAATCCATGAGATGGGATTAGTAACGTGCATAGACACAAGTGTTGGAAGGCGCGTCGAGACAGGGAGGGTTGAACAAGGGCAGATAGACGATGGTCCCACTATGGCAGCTCTGCATCACATAGCGCAGGGGAAGGGGATAGATTCCAAAAAGCCATGTACATGGCAAACTCTCAATTAAATCATCTGTCCATGCATCCATACATCATTCCCTCATCCCGGTATAAAAACGCCTGATTATTTACTCACATAACATTTGAAATCTCCATTGAGTCTGTGCGTAATGCAGTCTGCAAAATCCACTGTGCTCCAGGCCGGAATAATAGTGTTGTGAAGCAACATGTATTTGGGAACGTCCTGCCTAATCGTCCACTACGCTATTGCGCATCCCATACTATTCATATCAATCATTGCATTCTCGCCATGGCCCCTGTCCCAAGGACATTAAACAATAGAACGTTATATTTGCAGTCAGACCTGTGGGCGTCTCCTCGCCGCTAGCTGAAAACCGAAAGCGCTGTCCTTCGAATTCCTCATTTGCAACATCACGTCGAAAAGGCATCTGTGACCGCTTGAAATCACAACTTCATCCATGTAGTGCGGCAGTGTGTGAAAATGGCAACTGGCTTCACTCACAAATGGGACGCCCCGCCCGTCGGTGAACCTCGGTACAGTGCTCGCCCAAAGGGGATTGCAGCTGGCACAGGTGGAATGAATCAACACAGGTGGAGGCTACACAGCCTGAAAACACATAAATTGCACACCCAACCCCCTCCCACAACCACACCCACTCCAAAATGCTACCGGCAGGACTAGCGATGTTGGCCCTGGGGGACCTGATAGCACTGCAAGTACTCCAACTTCAAGAAGAAGACGAACACCAACTACTACAACAACCGGCCGCACAGAGGAGACGCGGGAGGAGGAGGAGGGCAAGGCAGGGCCAGAAAGGCCCACCAGCACAGCCACTACCACCACGCAGGCAGCCCGCAATCCCACGCCTCCGAGCTCATCCGTTCAACCTCACTGCTGAGCAGATCCACACCCTCTACCGTTTGGACCGGGACACCATAACCGCCATTGTGGACATGACACACGCTGACCTTGTCAGCATGATAGATAGCCCAACCGCCATCCCACCCCTACTGAAGGTGGTGTCTGTACTCCACTTCCTGGCCACAGGCACCTACCAGCACACAGTCGGACAGTTGCATGGCATTTCACAGCCACTGTTCTCACGGACACTATTGCAAGTGCTCAATGCCCTCCTGAAGCACGCAGACGACTACATCTCATTACCACGCTCGGAGCTGGAGATTACAAACACAAAAGTGGGATTCCATGCACTTGCCGGCATACCGGGTTGCATTGGTGCCATCGACTGCACCCATGTGGAATTGGTTGTCCCACATGCCATGGAGGTCCAGTACCGCAACCGGAAACAATATCATTCTCTTAATGTACAAATGGTGTGTGACTCCAACAGGATCTTTACACATTGTTGTGCCCGATTTCCTGGATCAACCCATGATTCTATGGTCTTGAGGAACTCTACAATACCACGCTACATGGAGCGACACGCAGGGAACAGATCCTGGCTACTCGGTGAGTCTCATTCCATGCATGATAATGTGGGGTATGTGATGCGGCAATGACCTGGCAGGAAGGGGGGGAGGGGGATGCGTACGTAGCAATGTCATTCCACAAACATCCTTTATTGTCCACATACAGGTGATGTCGGGTATCCACTGAAGAGATGGCTCCTTACACCACTCCGGAACCCACAGAACCAGCATGAGGAGGACTACAACCATGCCCACTCACGTACCCGTGTAGTCATAGAACAGGCATTCGGCCTACTGAAGGCTCGTTTCCGCTGCCTCAGCAGGTCTGGCAGGGCACTCCTGTACCGCCATGAGAAGGTTGCAAAGATAGTCATGGCATGTGTCATGCTACACAACATGTGCGTACGTAGAAATGTGCCCATGCCCCCTGACGCAGAACTGCAAGCACCTGAAGATGGTCATGATGAGGCTGGGGATGTGGCAGCACCTCAAGGAGTCCGCGAGGCACAGGAGGCCCGTGAAATTCGCCAGAATATCATAGATTCATGCTTCTAGCACTCACGCCTGGTGGCTGATGCATGGACACGGGACTTGTGGCACTGTGTGTGTCTGGAACATGCTCAATGTGGACTGTACGCCTATAAAGGCCTCGTACACAAAGATCAATGTCCACACATCTCATTGGATGATTATGTAATGTTTATAGCATATGTGAAATTATATTACACACCCCATCGACCCGCCACCCAAGTAAGCCCAACACCCCCCCTCCACCCTCCTACCTCCCCCTCGAACACCAGTGTCCAAAGATGCTCATTGTCAGTGGGCAGACGCTATTGCAAGCCCCCTCTCCGGGTATCAGGGGCACCCCTGCCTGTGGAGCGCAGGTTCCTCCCAGATCTACGTTGGGGGCTGCCCTGGACGGAACTTGCAACGGATGATGTCTCTGCCTGCTCACGTCCATGCATGTCCCTAAGGGTTTGTGAGAGCTCAGTGAGCACACGGCGCACAGCCGCAAGTTCACCACATACGTCTTTGGACGTCGCATGCAGTTCCCCCCTCAGGCTCTCGGTGCTTCTCTCCATTTGTACCCTTAGTGTCTCTGTACTTCGCTCCATTTGTGCCCTAAGTGTCTCAGTAGATGTTTCTATGGCTGCCTTAGAAGCCCCACATTCATCAGCATGCTCCTTGAGGAGCGTGGCCAGTTGCTGCTGTTGCACGATCACCTGGTCGAGGGACTGTTGCCTCTGCTGGGCCATGCCCATTTGCGGTGGTGTCACAGAGGGGCTGATCACCTCATGTTGCCTTGCCACAGGGCTTGTGGGGGATGGCCAGTCGTCGTCTTGTGGGTGCCCCTGCGTGGTATCCTCATGGTGTACGGGATGAAACGAACAGGGGGATTGAGACAGGTCATGGATGGGTCCTACATCGACAGCACCGTTGTCTGTGTCGGAGCATGCTGGCATTAATGCAGTGTCACCTATGGTGCTGCTGCCATCAGAAGCAGTGCCTTCTGTGGCATCCATTGGGGGGACCTGTGGTGCTGCTGGTGTGGGCATGCTGGCTGCTGGGGTGCCTGTTGAAGTCCCCTCCTGTGTGCTGCCACTTGATTTGTGCTGCTGCCGTGTCTTGATCCGTGCAGCTGAGGTGGAGGGTCTTTGGCCGTTGGTCTTGGCCCTCTTTGCAGGTGTGCTGGTAGGGGTGTCCTGCAGCTCGTCGTTTGACTCGGACCCTGTGGTGGAGTAAAGGAGGGCGAGCGTTATTTATGGGTCTGTGGAAATTGGAATGGCAATGTATCACATGCATTGGGGTGGTACCTGAGGGTGATTTGGGTCAGGGCCTTGGAGGTGGTTTCATTTTTGTGTGGATTGAGGATGCAGTTGTTTTGCAGCCTGCAGTTAGGGTGTGCATGCTGCACGTGTAGAGGGTGTTTTTAGGATTTTTGATTGTTAATGTATTTGATGTGAGTTTTAAAGTGCGCTATCAGGCCAATGTATGTGGCCGTTCTCCTGGACATGTGTTTCTGTTGCACTGTGTGGACACATGGTACTTCACATGATTGGACATTGTGGATTTAGCATTGTTTTATTTGGCCCACCTACCTGATTCTTCGGATGTCTGCACTCCTTTCTCCATCCCTCCGACTCCCTCTATACTCCCCATTCTAATGGTGGAGGCACAGATTTCTTCCCAGGGGGTCAACTTGATGGGTGATTCCGATCCTCCCCCGGTAGCTGTGGCAATGTTACGGTTGGCTGATAGTATGCTCCGTACGCGTATCCGCAAGTCGTCCCATCGCTTTCTGCATTGCTGTGGGGTGCGGGGTGCGGTCCCCACCGCACTTACCCGCTGTGCCACCAGGGCCCATATGGCCTTCTTGTTTGCAAGTGCCGTCCTGGTCATTTGCGTCGAGAAGACGACGGCAGCATTCTCCTGGAGGGTCTCTGTGAGCACGGTGAGTTCCTCATGGGAGAAGTGGACCTGCCGCTTGCGGTCGCACGCTTTTTTAGCAACTTTTCCCATTTTGGTTGTTTTAACTAGGGTGGCTAACGGGTTGGGATGTGTCTCAGGGTCGGATTTTTGATGGTTGTGTTGGGATTCTGAGTTTATAGGTGTACGGCGTGCTGTTTCCCGTTCCGGCCCCATGTTTTTACTTAGGTTTCCGTATATTTACGGTCACCGTATTTTGCGATTAACGCTCATTACGGTGACCGCTATGATGGGTGGCGGAATTGCACCTAGGGCGCCGTACGACGGCGGTGAGGGGCGTTTTGGGGACATTTCCGCCATCGCGGACTTTGCACTTCTGCCATGGCGTAATGCTCGTGCCCGATGGGTCAGAATTAGCCGCACTTTACTCCATCGTGCAATGGCGGAAACGCTATTTACGCTATAGCGGTCAGGTCAGTTACTTTCCGCCAGGGTCGTAATGAGGGCCTATGTAACCACCTCTCATCAGCGGCTCACTTTTCTGACGATGCCACCACCTGGATTCAGTCTTTCCTCAACAACAGAACCACTAGAGTGTTCGCGCCCACCGCATCGGCTCTGCCGGTTCCAGTCACCAGCAGGGTTCCCAAGGGTTCTTGCGTCCCCCGCAAGCTTTACATTATTTTCACAATGCCCCTCTTTGATGACCTAGACCATTTGGGTGTCTCCTACACCAATTATGTGGACGTCTCCAAAATCCTGATCCCTATAACCAGTGACTGCAAGATAGACTCTAAACGACTTAATGACATTTATCTAATTATTCAAGCGTGGATGGCCAAATATGAACTCTATCTTAATGATGATAAGACAGAGTTGCTTCTTGGAGGTACCCAAGCCAGATTTAACAAACTGGACAAACAATTCATGGCATTCCATATTGATGGAAATTACATTAAAGTATCCAAGGATGTAAAAACCTTATCTATATCGACTCCTCTCTTTCATTGTCAAGACAAATAAATACAACTGCCTCAACTACTGCATACACTTGCAAACTTATTAATGCCTGCAAACCATTTATGACAACGGATAACTGCACTACCTTATCCAGAGCATTAGTGCTTTCTAAACTAGACTACTGCAATGCCCTCTACCTAGGCACCAACCAACACAACTTAAAAAAGCTAGATATTTTCCAAAACAACGTGCTTAGATCAGCAAGCAATTTCGCTAGATCACTCCATATCTCAGAGTTAAGACGTAATGTACATTCGCTGTCAATCAACCGAAGAATTAGACTCAAAACTCTATCATTTACCTTTAAATTTCTAAACAGCAGGAGGAAGTAGCTTCCCGGTCCTCACGGCCTAATTGTGGAACTCATTACCCAATACCCTCAGAGCTGCACCTTCCTTCTAAAAAATTCAGAAACAATGTAAAGGTTTGGCTCAAACTAAATGAATGCTAACTACTAGCTACCCAGCTTCTAACACCTATCTACATAATTACTCTCTGCTCCAACTTAGTCCTTTGTAAATTATCCCAACACTGTAAACTAGGCTACCCTGCCAATTTGGTAAAGTATGCTATATATCTGCTGTAAATTCTAATTATACCTCTGTACAAACCTTCACTGATGCCAAATGTAACTACTGATTCTATGCAACTGTAAATATTTCCGTCTTCTTTTTGCTTTTTTCCCATGTAACTGTAACTGTACATATTTGTATCATGCAACTGTAAGAAATGTGCCCAGATGCCTCAGGGCTTGGCGCGCTATATAAATTAATACAATAAAATACAATACAATGAAGCTACAATTAATTAGTGAATATTTGAAGAAAGAAAATGCAGGCTCTATCTCTAACCTGATGTGCACCTGCTACTGATAAAATGTTATCCATAACTCACAAATGCCTCGCGCTCACAGCCCCCTCTTACTTCTCAGACAAAATTGTCAGAAATAACACTGCCAGACCTAAAAGAACTAATTACACCAACCAACTGATAGTCCCCATCGTAAAAATGGCCAAAGCAGGAGGTAAAACTGACACCTCCTGCTTTGGGCCTTTTTACGAAAACCCTTTCTTGTGCCCAAACTATGGAAATCTCTCCCTATCACCCTGAGAAATCAGACCTCCCTCATTTCCTTCTGGAAAGCCAACAAAGCCACTCTCTTCAACTAGCCCCGCTCGCCCCTTCCGCTTTAGAGACCTTTCCTCCTATAACTGCCTAGCTCCATCATCTGGCTATGTGCTATTTTACTCCTCTCTTATTTCTGCCTCTGTCTGCTTCACTCTCCCCATTGTCACTGTTGTAAAGGTTCAATGTAACCACAAACCTCCACTGTTGTTAGGGTTCACTGTAACCGCGAACCACCTGTCTTATGTCTTCCATTTTATTTTAATTTTTGTCTTGTAACTAAGCTAAATTCTGCTTGCAACAGTGCCACGATGCCCAAGGGCTGCTTTGTGCGCTTTACAAATGAAAAAAATGAAATAAAAATACGTAAGGGCTAGGAGGATACTTCGAGGTCATTGCATCTAACAGACTGTGGGCCTCATTACACGGACGGCAGTGGACCAAGGTGCTATTAGCACCTTGGTCCATGCTGGTAAAATACCGGCACCGCCTTGGTGGAAAGGGGAATTACCGCCCTATTCCAAGGTTGGTGGGGTGGTAATTCCCCCTTTCCCCATTGCCCGTCCCCATTCCCATTTTTGCTCCATAGGGCATAATGGGAATGGGGAAGGCACTAATTACGGTGCCGTAATTAGCTCCCTGGTCCCTTTGCGGGTTGGTTTTTAATGCCTGCAAAAAGCAGGCGTTAAATTCTCCAACCCGCAAAGGGACCTCGTAGTAAGGCGGTAAGGGTTTACCGGTACCGGTAAAATACCGGTACCGGTAAACCCTTACCGCCGTCCGTGTAATGAGGCCCTATAGCTAGATTCCAGGCACATGGACGACCATCCAAAGCTCCCCATCCTCGTTTTGACTATGTTGTTTTACCCCTCTCGGCACCTTGCAGCACAAATCACGTGCCCTATTGGGAAGGCAACTGGTCCCTGCTTTCTGATCTTTCTTGATTGATTTGGGGTCCAACAGTTTTATGGTTGGTGGTCTGGGACTGACTGGTACCTTGGAATGCTGGGATGGTGGCATCTGGGTGCTATTACCTAGGGCTGGGACAGGGAAGGTCAGAGGCTTGTGCCCTCCTTCTTGTGGGATTGCTTTTCGCAGAGAGCTCTCAACCCCCTTGTGGCCTTCTGGGATACAAATGCTAGCAACATGAGACAATGAAAGGTCTATGAATCTTTGCAGCTCTGGCCTTTCTCACTGGTGCCCATGTTACAACGTATTCCCTATTCCCACATGCATATACTTATTTCCATGTGTGTGGCTCAGGCTGAAACTCTGGCTGCAGTGCGAAGCTAGGCCTCAATTTCAATATGGCTGCTAATATGTAAGATTGCGTCTAAGTCCCAATGTATTTTAAAGCTAAAGAATATGTTTTGTTTTGTTTGTTTTGTTTTGTTTATTCATTTATAATGCGCACCAGACCCGGAGGTATCAGGGCGCAGCAGTTACAAGAATATGCGAAGCTTAAGTAGACATGTTACAGGATATACATAGGAATAAAGCAGTAACAGGAGATAGATACGTCAAGTAATACATAGGTACAATATACAGATACAGAGCCAAAATGTGGATGATGCAGATATAATGCCGAAAGTGCTGATACTCCATAAATGGATCCTAAAGATCCGTACACTTGAGCCAGTTGATATAGTTAAGTCTAAAATTCAGATAGGGTTGGTTTTCTCTGATAGTGTGTGGCAGAGAGTTCCACAGTTGGGCTGCTTTGACAGGGAAACTGCAACCCCCTATCATGGAAAGCTTGAATCTCGGTATAGTTAGGCAATTGGAGTTGGTTAGCCTTGTCGGTCTAGTGGAGGATCTCCTGTGGAATCTGTCCATGAGATAGCTAGGGGCAGCATTATTCGGCACTTTGTAGGTGAGGGATGCGGTTTTAAGCTGGATTTTGTCATGTGTTGAGAGACAGTTATTTTGGCGCCTAATCACAGATATCTGTGATCTTCTGGCCACACCAAAAGCTGCTCTTAGGCATTGTTTTGAAGCATTTGTATCTTAGGATGATCGATTTGTTGGTGCCGATGTATAGGGCATTGCAATAATCTAACCTAGGGAGTATGAGGGCTCTGGCCAGAATAATGCAATTGTCATCAGAGAGAAAGGGTTTGCCCGTTCTAATGAGCTTACAAGTGTAAGCTGTGGCAGAAGCCATAGAGTTCACTTGTTTGGCAAAGGAGAGAGAGGAATCTAGGTAAATGCCAAGGGTCATTCATTAGCCACCTTGATACAGTTGCCGTCGATTATGAAGCCTGAGTATTCCTGGCCTAATTTCTTGAGGTTGGTCGGGGTTCCCAGGATAATGAGTTCAGTTTTATCATCATTCAGGCATAAGGCCATGGGTTGCCATCCATGCCTGGATGATGAGATATACCCTATTCATCAAGGCCAAATCCTTGATGTAATCCCCAGAAAGCGGTAGGAGGATCTGAGTATCATATGCATAATTGGTGTAGATGATACCAAGATGGTCCAGATCATCGTAAAGGGGCTTGGTGAATATATTGTATAGTGTAGGAGAGACAGAGGAGCCCTGGGGAACCCATATGTGATGGGGATGGGGTCTGCCGCTGCAGAAGGGGAGAAGACCCTCATAGTCCTGTCACTCAGGAAGGATTCAATCCATATTATGGCTTCTTTGGAGAAGTGGGTGGCTGAGTCTAAGTGGCTGAATAAGACCTTATGATCCACAAGGTCGAATGCAGCCGACAGGTCGCGCAGAAGGAGGCGGGCTAATTTTCTTTTGTCTCTTAACTCATCAATCTGTGTCTTCAAATCAATAAGGGCGGTCTCCGTGCCGTGTTGTGGATGAAAGCCTGATTGTCGCGCTGCTAGGAGTTTGTGGGATTACACATATTTTTGGATTTGAAGGTAGGCGACCTGGTCAAGTATTTTTAACAGAAAAGTTACTGTCGTGATGGGGCGGTAGTTGATGAGTATGAGAGGGTCAAGGGTTTGATTTTTGGGCAGTGGGGGCACCCATGATTGTTTAAGGTTAGTGGGGATAGTGCCCAAAGTGAATGAAGCATTGATGTGTTTGGAGATAAAAGGGTCAAGATCCCTTGCTGCGTCCTTTATGAGCTGGGCTGGGCAGAGATCTCCCTGGCAGTTGGAAGGCTTGAGAGAGAGGATTACTTGTTCTACCTCAAGAACAGAGGTATTGGTGAAGTTGAATCTGGCCGGGGAGCCAGGCATTGAGTCCTTAAAGGGGAGGTCAAAGATAGTGTTGTTAGGGTCTGATAGGGAGTTAATGGAGGCTTTTTTTAAGGCTATTTTGTTTTGAAGGGTGGTTACTTTGTTAGAGAGTGCCTGTTGTATATCTGCACACCAAGTTTTATATTTAGTACAGATGTCAGGGGTAGTAATAGGAGACTCTAATTCCTTTATGATGGTAAATAATTCTTTCATATTGGAGTTTGCACACTTGATTCCACACATGTTGGGGGGCTCCCAACATGTGTGGAATCAAGGAACACACATAACAGCTTCCATTAACTTTAGTTTTCCCCACTTAGCTCATGTCTGAGAACCAACTATTAGTTAACTCTGGATGGTGCACATCTTCCATTGTGTCAAGTCAAACCCAAGTCCTTGGTATTGATCATATTTGGCCCTTCTAATTTGTCTTTTAAAACGTCTCAACCCACCAAAATATGAAACACCTGAAAGAAAGTGTAATTTACAATTATGTTAGAGAACACATTAGGAATAATGATAACATGAGCAAATTTGCAAAATTCCCCATACGTTGCTGGGTGACAACTGTATCATTGACACATGCATTAGGCTGTGTATCATGGACCGCGACTGCAGTATTATTTGTTTCAGTCACATTTGCAGTCACATTTGTGGCACTGTCATGTGTTAAACATCCCAAAGACCCATTAGTAAAAGATCCCTTAGTGCTAGTTGCGTTTTCTATCTTCCTGTTTTTATATGACCACCCCATAT